>NC_071520.1:5015000-7515000 GCF_027887155.1 Malaclemys terrapin pileata
CCACCACAGCCAGGTCACTCACACCCTGTGGTGAAGGCTATGGATTCAATCAAGAACATTGAGCACAGAGGTTTGACATCTGTCCAGAGCCATAAGAAGATCGTCCACTCAGGGTATTCCATTCTGTGTATTCTATTCAGGTGCTTCTTACAGCTGTTCACGATATTTGACAAAATATAATTTCATCTAATTATTCAGGTTCATTGAAGGTGAAATGTTTCACTGACCACCAGAGTTCACTGACCCAGGACGAGCAGCCCCAGGGGCTGGGAACACCTCACACGCTTGTCTCTTAGGCCATGCCTACATGGGGCCACTCAGGAAAACAAAGGCAACTCAACCACACAGTAATGCACAGACGTTAAAGCACTTTATCCTATGTGCATGGATGTCAGACCTTTAGTTAATTCCTCCTAATTTTCCTGAGCGTCCCCTGCAGACATGGCCTCAGAGAGGGGACAGGAGAAGCGGTAACGTGCTGGACAGGGATCAGAATAGCATTTGCTCTCTGTCGCTCTTGAATCTTGGTTGAAGTCTCAGTTGCATTTGGAACAATGGAGGTTTGTCACTTGCTGGCTTAGAGCCAGCCGAGGAGGAAGAGCTGGCCCAGGCCCAGAAAAGAGATAAAACCCAGAGACCCGCTGTATATTATGGAGGCACCATAGCAGCTTCATAGTTACAACGGCACTCAGGTTTGCATTTAAAGCAGGGATTAAATATCTCATTTTTGTACATAAACAGAGTCAGTATAATCCCCCAATTCACAGTGCTTACCTATGAATTTTCTATGAATTTACAAGTGATTGTCAGAAAGCCTTTGAGAGGCTCCCTCACCAAAGGCTCTTAAACAAAGTGAGCAGTCATGGGATAAGAGGGAAAGTCCTCTCATGGAGCAGTAACTGGTTAAAAGATAGGGCAGGAATAAATGGTGGAGAGAAGTAAATAGCGGGGTCCCCTGAGGATCTGTGCTGGGACCAGCGCTGTTCAATGTATTCATAAATGCTCTGGAAAAAGGAGTAAACAGTGAGGTGGCAAAGTTTGCAGACGATGCAAAATTACTCAAGATAGTTAAGCCCTAAACTGATTGCAAAGAGTTACAAAGGGATTTCACAAAACTGGGTGACGGCAAGAAAATGGCAGATGAAATTCAATGTTGACAAATGCCAAGTAATGCTGTGACCAAATGCACCCCTCTATTCACACCCTACTCACAGTGATTCACACCCTATTCACAATAATCTTTGTACAAAACACGCCTCATGAGGTATCATTTCAAAACTACAGGTTTCAGAGTAGCAGCCGTGTTAGTCTGTATCCGCAAAAAGAACTTGTGGCAGTTTAGAGATTAACAAATTTATTTGAGCATAAGCTTTCGTGGGCTACAGCCCACTTCTTCAGATGCATAGAATGGAACATACAGTAAGGAGATATATATACATATAGAACATAAAAAGGTGGAAGTAGCCATATCAACTCTAAGAGGCTAATTAATTAAGATGAGCAATTATCAGCAGGAGAAAAAAAACTTTTGTAGTGATTATCAAGATGGCCCATTACAGACAATTTGGCAGGAGGTGTAAGAATACTTAACATGGGGAAATAGATTCAATCTGTGTAATGACTCAGCCATTCCCAGTTTCTATTCAAGCCTAAGTTAATGGTATCTAGTTTGCATATTAATTCAAGTTCAGCAGTTTCTCATTGGAGTCTGTTTTTGAAGCTTTTCTGTTGCAAAATTGCCACCTTTAAGTCTGTTACTGAGTGACCAGAGAGGTTGAAGTGTTCTCCTACTGGTTTTTGAATGTTATGATTCCTGATATCAGATTTGTGTCCATTTATTCTTTTGTGTAGATACTGTCTGGTTTGGCCAATGCACATGGCAGAGGCGCATTGCTGGCACATGATGGCATATATCACATTGGTAGATGTGCAGGTGAATGAGCCCCTGATGGCGTGGCTGATGTGATTAGGTCCTATGATGGTGTCACTTGGATAGATATGTAGACAGAGTTGGCATCGGGCTTTGTTGCAAGGATAGGTTCCTGAGTTAGTGTTTTTGTTGTGTGGTGTGTGGTTGCTGGTGAGTATTTGCTTCAGGTTGGGGGGCTGTCTGTAAGCGAGGACTGGTCTGTCTCCCAAGATCTGTGAGAGTGAGGGATCATCTTTCAGGATAGGTTCTAGATCTTTGATGATGCACGGGAGTGGTCAATAATATAATGAAATGTGTGGAAAACATTATATATAAAGTTATAAACCTAAGCTGAGATCATGCCTGCAGTGTGTTTACCAGACAAGTCGGGGAGTGGGTAAACCTGTTTCTCAAAGACAAAGGGCAGGCTAATGCCTTTGGCCAGGTGTCATCAAAGCTGATGGGCCATCACCTGTCAAGTGGCCATTCTTTGGCAAGCAAGGTGGGCAGGAACAAACAGATCTGCATCATAGCAAACAACACCACGGACCCTCTTTCACCACCAGATTCCATGACTCCAACCGCACAGTGGGAATTAATTTTATCTATAGGTAACCCTCAGGGAGCACATTTCAAAGGATGATGGGATGGATCACTCAATAATTGCCCTATTTTGTTCATTTCCTCTGAAGCATCTGGCATTAGCCACTGTCAGAAGACAGGATGCTGGGCTAGATGGACCATTGGTCCGATCCAGTATGGCCGTTCTCATATCATGTTCTTATAATGTTGTTTAAGTTATGAGTTACAAGTATCTTGAAAGGATCTAATTTTTAAATATTCTTAGAGATTCTAACTTGGCGGGCCAAAGTTCAGAACCAGCTGGTTATTATCCCTCCAATCCTTCCATTCAATGAAATCTCATTGATAACTCAAGTATAGGCTACATATGAAGAGGATCAGTTATGAGTAAGCAAGGTTATGAATTAAATAGATCTAATAGTTACGGCTAGAGTCAGAGCCTTGTCAATAGGCCAGGTCATAAAGTGGCAATTTAGTGACTGACGTAATTCAACCAATCATCACTCTTCCTATAAAGCTCATTTGCATGCTAACCTGCTATTGGTTGAAGTGATTCAGTAGGGTGAGGGGAACTGCCCACGTGTGTCAAGAGCTCACAGTGGTGGGTTACTCTGTTCACAGACCTATGGATGGGCTCATGCCCCTGGGTTTAGGCACCAGGCCTCCCGCTCCTCCTAGCTGCACGCTGGGCTCAGCAAGGACCCCCGCAGGCAGCAGGATGCAGATGCTGCTGGAGGGGCAATGCAGCAGCAGAGTCTTGACCCCTCATCCACAGGGCTACATGGTGATACCATCTTCAGTGCAATGCATGGCTAGGCAGGGGGCGGCATGCAGAATGGCAGATGGATTTACACACACACACAGCAGCAGGCAGGGGTGGGCGGCAGAAATTACACCCCCCCACACCACGCCTTTTCAGGGATCTATGTGGTGGCATCTCCATGGAAATTAATAAAAGCTAAAGAGAAAGACAGAGGCGTGGACACCTCTTGGAGATGTCCTTAAAGACACGCTTATTATTTTTAATCGTTGACAGCCCTAGTTAAAATTGACACAGTGGGGATGGGTAATGGCCCCTCTGGCGTATCTCACAGGGGATGCTCAGGTCGGGCTCATGGACCGGGGATGATGCCTGGCCTGTCTCCTCACCTGATCCAGTCAGGACATTCGTCATGGCCGGGATAAACAGGTGCAATAATGTGATGTAACTGCCTTGGTGCCAGTAATGGTGAAGCTGGTGGAAGTGCAGCCAGCTGTGCTTTCAGATCACACAGCCCGGTCACTGTCACACTGAGCACATTACAGAAAGGTGATGGCTACCATCTCCCGTCCAAGTTACCCAGCAAGACAAGCTCCCGATGGGCCCCAGCACTGGCCTGCCTGCCCACTGCACTGCTCCTTGTGTGTAGGGTGACCAGATAGCAAGTGTGAAAAATCGGGACAGAGAGTGGGGGGTAATAGGCACCCATGTAAGAAAAAGACCCAAATATCGGGACTGTCCCTATAAAATCGGGACATCTGGTCACCCTACTTGTGTGCCAGTTACACCAGTGCAGAACAGGCGTGAATGCTACTGGGATTGTGTTTCAATCCCACTTCCCATGTACTGTGCACTGGGGTAAATGACTCACGAAGGCCAGAACAACTGAGAATCAGGCCCTGGCTCCTCCTCCTCCATGTCCCCTGCCCCTCTCCTAGCCTAAGAGGTAAAAGAGACCCCTGGATATAGAGACTCAAACATGAACATCAGCCTATTCCTCATCCCTAGTGTTTTGCATTGATGCCATTAATTTAGGAGATTGGCCGGGCGTCAGGGGCTTTGCTCTCTGCTGAGAGTCTGTCAATCACCGCACATGCTTGGTGGTTCCTCCCCAGCTATTTTAGGGTAAGATCTAGTGAGCCAAGTGTATTCTTGTGGTGACGCCATTGACCCCAGTGGAGTTCCATCAGGGATAAATTTGTCGCAGAGACAAATTCAGCTGCTCAGATGAAATCAGCAGAAATTCCTCCCTGTGCCATCGGATCAAAGCTGTTGAGTTTTGGTCAGAGAATCTGTCTTCTCTATAATCCGTTCTAATGCTGAGAGTCCTAGTGCAAATTGGAAAGAGCATGTCTCAGTCCTCTCTTGCTTGGGCTCCCAGGAGACCACGCTGGACTCACAGTGGCCAGACCCAGCCCAGATTGTCTGTGTGCAGAGAGGAGGGATACAGAAGAAGATCCATTGGGAAAGCAGCTGGTGTCACCACTGGTCTCGGGTCCCTACCTTCCGCTCATCCTCTCAAGGTGACACATTGAAAATCCCCCCTATTGTGAAGCCACTGGTGCTCCTTGACTCTGTCTCTCCCCTCATAGACAGGGGTTTGTACCGTCTCTTTGTAAGATGTGCCGTACCCACTGGAGGCAAAAAGGGTTGATTTTGATGATATATTTTGTTTTTCTGTGCTTAAAAGAGGCCATTTTATATACCTCCCTCCTCCTGGTTCCTGGCTGGTCTTTAAGGACATCTCCAAAGAGGCCTCTAAGGACTTGTCTACATACAAATAGAACCTTAGGCTACATCTACACTATAGGGGGGAGTCGATTTAAGATACGCAAATTCAGCTATGTGAATAGCGTAGCTGAATTCGACGTATCGCAGCCGACTTACCCCGCTGTGAGGATGGCGGCAAAATCGACCTCTGTGGCTTCCCATCGACGGAGCTTACTCCCACCTCCGCTGGTGGAGTAAGAGCGTCGATTCGGGGATCGATTGTCGCGCCCATAAATCGATCCCCGAGAGGTCGATTTCTACCCGCCGATTCAGGCGGATAGTGTAGACCCAGCCAGAGTAACTAAACAGGTTTCAATTCACCCCTTTGGTAATTTCAGTGCAAGTCGGTGGGTGGGCACTCTTAGTTCAGAACCAAACGCTCTGTTTTGATATTTTGACAGTAAACATTGCCTTTAAATCATATCAGAATAGGACACCCTTAATCCAGAATTAGAGTATCCACCACACACAGACTCCCACTGAAATAACCAAAGATGTGAATTGAAGCCAATGTGGTTATTTCAGATCCAGTTTGTGTGAGGAGGACATTGAGATCAGAAATACAAGGAGGGGACAGGAAGAGTGGATTTGCTGTTTCAGACATTTCTGTAATATCTAAAGGGGAAGGGTCAAGAATCAGGTTCTCCTATCCACATGCTCTGAATGTGGCACTATCTGTAGCTAAATTGTCTTCTTCCCATGGGATTTCCACATGCGCAGATTTCTTTTGGTGCTGTGTTTTCCGCAGAAGAAACTTTAGAGTCTCATTTTGTTGCATTTGAATCTAAATTAGATTCATTTTGTTCTGACAGAAGCTTGGTAGAAGACTCTATTGAAGAACTAGGAGTAAAAGAAAATATCTGAATTGCATGAAAGCATGAAGACGCTTGTGGGAGCCTTGATAAAAAGGACAATGCTCCACTTCATTGTCAAAGGGAGATAATTGAAAATAGCATCAAGTCATGTCATTTCTGAGCTTCAGGGCTGTGAGAAAATTCAGAAGGGGTTGATTTTTGTAGCAAATTATCTTAATTGTTAGAAACACTGTTTGATCAGAAATTTGACTCACCTTTAGAGATGATAAAAGCTTGTAGAATGCCATACAAACCCACTCGGCAAATTGATATTTCAGACCCTTCCTGTCTCTGCAGTCAACTTACATTTCTTGCTGTGTAGATGGACAGGATCTGGTGGCATGAGGATAATTTGACATATTTAGGTTAAAAAAATCATATATTTCCTGATGTAGCCAGAGCAACTCACCAGAGGCCAAAGAAATGAAGATCAGAATGTATTTCTTTACATACACCTGCTTCTCCTTTACTTTCTGCTAACTTTTAATACTCATTGATGGAAATAAATTATTGTTAAAAATTATTGTACTGAATCATTTTATTTGTCTAATTCATAAAGGGTGTGAGAGAGGAACCTCTGCATGGTTAAGGAGATGGTCTAATCAGCTCTACCCTCCTGTAATCTGAATAGTGAACAGTGACTGAGATAGACTCATAGACTTTAAGGCCAGAAGGGACCATCATGATCATCTAGTCTGACCCCCTGCACAACGCAGGCCACAGAACCTCTCCCACCCCCCATTCCTGTAATAGACCCCTGAGCTCTGGTTGAGTTACTGAAGTCCTCACATCATGGTTTAAAGACTTCAAGTTACAGCAAATCCACCATTTGCACTAGTTTAAACCTGCAAGTGACCTGTGCCCCATGCCACAGAGGAAGGCAAAAAAGCCCCAAGATCTCTGCCAATCTGACCTGGGGAGGAAATTCCTTCTTGACCCCAAATATGGTGATCACTTAGACCCTGAGTATGTGGCTAATTCTCTTTTAAAAAATAAGTTTCAAGGGCAGACAGCATTTATGTGATTCTGCCCAGTAAACAGTTTGTTATTCTTTTTAATTGCCCCACGAGATGAGGACACATACACACAGAACACTGGGAACAGAGCCATTAAGTGACATACCCAAGGACATGCACAGCCTGTGGCCATGCCAGGAATTACATCCAGATCTGTTGAGTCTCAGTCCAGGTCTTAACTTCATGAGCATCCATCGTCCCTTACGTCTCTTTTCATTTCACCACTACTCGGTCCTGGGGGATTAAAACAGGAAAAGAGGAACCAAAGGTTAGGAACTCATAGCAGGGAGCCCTTCCATTCCCTGTAAAATTGATGAGACTGGTAGCACGCTCCTTCGTGAGAACGCCTTGGCCCACTCTTCTCTGGGCTTCAGCACTTTTGGGGGAGCTTCTGAGCCTTCCTCAAGTCAGAGGAGCTTTGCTGAATGCAGTTGTTTAGCACAAGACAATTATTCCCTGTGGGCAGGTCAGATAAATGTCAGTATCTCCCACCGAATGAAATGGCATCAGCAGGAGCTCCCCCTCCTCCCACAGGCAAAGCAGCTCACTAGAGAGTGGGAAAGAAGCTGGCCTGAGGTGGGGTCACTGCCCCTGCCGCCCCCATGCAGTGGTTGCCCATCAGCCCCAGGTAAAGGCGGGCGCACCTGCCCCATCTCCGCCCCCTGCTCTGCCATGCCAGGAGTCCCTCTGCTGTCTCAGGTCTATGGCCCCTCCCCCACTCCCACCGTGTCATGGTCCATCTCCCGCAGCTAGAGACGCCCAAGAACAAGCAAGGGGATAACCTGATTTTGCTGCTTGCAGAATCCCCTCCCCATTCCCTGCCCTTCTCCGCTGAAGCTCGGGTGAGGGAGCCGCTGCGTATGGATGAGCTCCACTCCCGAGGCTGGTGAATCCCATTACTGGGCCCGGTCCCTGCTCCTGCCTGACAGCACCGTTGGGAGCGCACCTGCCAGAGCAGAGTGACGTTCTGGGACCCCGCAGCTGCAGCAGCTCAGAACATTGTCTTGATGCCAGAGCAAGTGGGGAAGGGCAACTGCTGGTGTAGGCGCAACCACCAGGGATGGGGGATGATGGGACGTGTCCTCCATAGCTACTTAATGTCCTGGTGCTGGACCCCACAACTCTTACATTGTCACTCCTAGTACCACACAGCTGTGCTTGTGTGGTGTGACCTCAGGAGGCGAGCTCCAGTTGACACACAGCAGGTTGGCAGATCTGGCTGATCAGGAAAGCCAGTGTCCTGCATCCCATTTCCCACTGTATATCTCCTGGGTTGGGCAGCGTGAGCGGCGAACTGCAAGTGCCGATCAAAAAACCCATTTACCTCGCGTAATATTTCAAACCAACAAAAACTTGGAAATGTTTTGATTTTTTTGTGGGAAATATTCAAAAGAAATGAATGTGTCCTCTCACTTTTCCTCACTTCTAAGCTTTCCAACGGTTTCAGAAAGTGAGTGGAGGGAAACATTTTCACTTTGAAAAACATTTTTTTCAGCTGTTTTAAAAAGTGGCAAAAGTAGCTCTTTCTTTCCCCTGTTACAACATTTTTCACACTTTCCAGTTAAGAAAAAGTAAAAAAGCGTGGGAAAATGTTTTTATCCACCACTTTCTCAGAGGTTTTCCCCCCACTTTTTCAAGTGGGGGAAAAACGACAAAAAGAGAGAGAGAGATTTTTAACCTTTCCTCCCCGTTTTCCAATGGATAAACCAACATTTATTGGGTTCTGAAACTAAACGGAAACAAAAAATGCAACCGGAAATTAAACAAAAATGTCAGTTTGGTTTAGTTTCAAAAGTTTACACAGAAAACTGACATGGAAAATAATATTTTCCTGCAGAAAAAACCTGTTTTTGACAAAATCTCATTTGTCAGTGTGAAATCTTTTTGGTTTAAACATTTAAGGTGATGAGATGAGGGAAAGAAAATATCGGGACACATGGGGGCAGGAGGTCACCGGTGGAGAAAAAAAAACCAAAAAAGCCTAGTACTGCCGGCGGAGCCAAAAAAAAAGTACCGCGAAATATCGGGACTAATAACGCCTAAATATCGGGATGGTCCCGATTTTATCGGGACATCTGGTCACCCTAGACCAGCTGCACAGATAAGCATTGCCTGATGTTGACCACACAACAGCAGCAGGATTCAACCCTCAATGCCCCTCTCCAGTAATCACCTCCTCCTGCCTCTGCTCCCCACGCAACACCTGCTGCTGATATTCAAGCCCAGTTCTGCCACACTTGTGCTGTCAGTGATGGCCATGTGCACCTACTGGTCACCACAGCTGGTTAGAAGCAGAATTTCCATTCCATGTGAAATTCCAACTCTGGAAAATTTGTTTTAAGTCCAAATCGGCACGAAACGTCCAAATGTCAAAAGTTCTCTCAGCACAGACATTCCAAAAAATGTCAATTCAGAAAGGTCAAATCGTTTCATTTCGACAATGTCAATGAATGATTATATCATTCAATATTAAGTATAGTACATCTACATCGAACTTTTAAATAACTATTTAAAAACAATATACACATTGGAATGAAATGAATTGAAACAATCAAGTCGCAATGAAACAGTTTCTACTTTAGTGAAATGCGACGAGAATGTCAAACCCGGTTTGTTTCAACTTTTCCCATCTAAAACACGTTGAAATGGACTCGCTCGCGTGGAAAGTTTGGCTAATGTTTTGGCCAGCTCCCCTTCTCGCAGTGTGACACATGGGGCTGGTGCTACTGTCACTGGTCTGGCCTGCAGGCCTGTGCAGATGTAACCCACACACCTCCTGGGTGTGGTGTTGTGCCCCATCTAGTGGCACTGAGACCACTTAGAGAGAGATTAATGAGTCTGCTTAACAGCCTTAGCTAACAGAGGCTCGTGCACTAAGCTCCCAAGGTCCCCGGTTCAATCCCGCCTGCCGACGCCCGGGGTCTGTCGGTGTTACACAAACACAACCTGCTGCCTCTGAGCTCTGCTCCCCTTCCCCCATCAACCTTGGCACACGCTGGGAAAGGCGTGGCCCGTGGAATCCCTGAGCTGCTCCCGCCCATTCAGGGTAGCCAAGCACTCTCCTAGGCTACTGCCTTCTGATCCAATGTCCCTCTGGGACTCCACATTTGTCTGGGGGCAAATTTGTCAGCTTCAGCACATGCCATGGCCTGCCCTTGCTGTGACCTCTCCGTGCACTGGCATCCACACCCTGAGCTCTCTGCCTGTGGAGCTGTGCCACCTCCTCAGCTCTGTTCTTCCCACCTGATCTGACTCTCCCTCACACATCCCCCTCCAGCTGTTTTCTTTCTCTCTTTGTTACCCTCCAGCCAACCCCAAATTACCCCAGTCCCTGCCCGTCCCTTGTGGGGCTTGGCTCTGCTGCTCTGGCAACACACTGACACCCCAACAGAATAACTAACTGTGTTTCCCTCACTGATCCCTTTAGCAGCCGCGAATCTGCACAGAGCAGCACGCTCACTCAGGTTTCTCATTGATTTTTCGGGGGGCCATGCAGTCCTTGACCTGCCTGGAGTGCTGTGAGGACAAATGAATGGAGCTCTCCATTAACAAATCCCCAAGGATATATTTTTTTACCAACCTCTGCCTTGCATCTTTAGTACTCTGAGAGCTTCATGTTTTACATGATGGCCTGTTAGGCTCGGAGTAATTACACCAGAAATGGGCCTTTGCAGCATGTCTTGTTGCTGTAGCTTTATCCAGCCCTCCAGATGAATTGTTTGCTTCGTAGGAGCCGGTGATCCTTTGGAGAGCATATTCCAGTAGTTCCTATTTACCAATACCATTATATGTGAGAATCTCAGGGATTTGTCCTCCAAACCCTGCTGTGCGGCAGGGCAGGGCTATTGTCCCCATTTTACAGATGGGGAAACTGAGGCCCAGAGTGGCTAAGTGACCTGCCGAGGTCACCCAGGAAATCATGGATGAAGGATAGCTGTGTGAAGCTGAAGCTGAGTAAAACAGAGCTGATGTTGGGAGGCAGAGGAAAGCGTTCTGAGGGGTTTGCAGCCGTGATGCCGTCTCCTGTGATTCACACCCACAATTGGTCAGTTCAGTCTGTTCCTAGGAGCATTCTTGGATTCCTCGCTGACGCCGGGCTCTCTTATTGCAATGGCTGCGAGTGAGGCTTTCTGCCATCTCCCCTGGGGGGAGGGCTGATGGAGACATGAACAGCTGAAGCCAAGTCAGCATCTGCCAAATGGGCGTTCTAGCCAGACCACATACCTGGGCATGAAAACTTCAGTGCTTAGGACACTCCAACAGTTCCAAATGCTGCAGTGAGTCTCCTCAGCAACCCAGGCTACTGTGAGCTCATCACACCCGTCCTCTGCTCCCTACACTGGCTTCCCATCGAATATCGAATCAAATTCAAGGTCCCAGTCCTTAGCTGCAAAGCGCTCCCCGGGTCCAGGATTTGTACAAAACCATGCAAAGCTCCAGGACAAAGACCATGGTTGAGCTTCACTCCTTTGGCACAACAGAACTCTCTACAATAAGAGTAAAGCTCATCTGTGCAGAAGACAGAACCTCCTTCAGGGGCGGTCCGAGACAGTGAAATAACGCCCCCACCCCGCCGGAGCTAAAGCCCAGTGCACACCTCACCACCTTCTGCTCCAAGTGTAACGTGCACGGCTTTAACCTGGTCTTCTCCAAGATAAACACAGAGCACCAGGCCCAACAAACCCTGCCAAACCACAACCCCCTACTCCACATGTTTCTCCTCTGGGGAGAGGATGAGTGAGCAAACGACATGTGACAGATGTGCAGTCACGTTGCTTAGTGCATAACTGCAAGGTGCTTGGATGCTACAGTGATGACCTACCTAGAACCAAGCGCAGTGTAAAGACCTACCTAGAACCGAGTCTGTAGCAGAGCAGGGAAATGAACGCAGCTCTCACAGGTCCCAGAATAACACCCGAACACCTAAACCGCGCTTTTGCTCCTGGTCTCGCATGTTGCACAAGGAAGGAGTTTGCTGCATACAGAGTCCCAGGACACACCCAGGAGTTGCCCAGTCATGTGTTCAATGACTCCAGCACTTCGTCCTGTTCTGGTAACTGCCCACCTGCCTTCTACGACCCTCCAGCTGTGTAGATAAGCCTTAGCCCTGCCCGCTTTCTCCAGCGGTGTGAGATTCCTGTGCGTGTGTGTGGAGCCGCATTGCCTTGGTATAAGTGTGATGTTCTCCAGGAGAGGGCATGGCTCCCTGGTGGAATCATGGGCCTATCAGTGAGGTCTGTGGCTGTTGTTTAAGCAGACATGGGCCACACTACTCAGGCCAGATCCTCCAGTGGCGTCTGGAGAGCCAGGGAGGCTCAGAGACGGGGCTCCGGGTCAGACACAGCTCTAGCTTATTTAATGCCTGAGTGAAAATTCCCTATGTCTCAAAATGCTGCCCAGCTCCATCAAGCCCGGTTTTCTGGGAAAGCCTTGCTACCCAGCCCTGCTCTCCGCTCTTTGTAGCAGCCCTGCCATGCCAGCACCACCACCCCAGCATCTGCGCCAGCCCTTGCACGCCCGCCCCGGCACCCAGAATATGTGCGATCTCTGCTGCCCACACGTAAATGCCAGCAATGCTGCCCCAGCGCTGCCAAATGTTTTGTCCCAGCTCTGCTACCCCGTGTGCCTACGCCAGTTCCACTATCACTCCTGCCTTCCCGCGCCGAGCTGCCAGCCTCCAGACTCGAGTGCACAGCAAGGGCGAGAGCAATATGCTCCTTTAACGGGGGCTTCTCAATCGTAGGGAAGCATCACAGAAAAATGTGATCGGAGAATGTGCTCTGTACCCAGCCTGTGTATAGGGAAGGGGGTAGGGAAGGGCAAGGCCATGAGGTCTGGATAAGGTGGGAATAGGGAGGCGTGCTAAATGGGACAGGGTGAGAGAGGTGTGATGAAGGCGCTTTTCTGGGGGGCCAGAAGACAGCACTATTGGATGGTGGGGGTCATCTAATGGCCAGGACTGAAGGGCCACAGCGGGACACAGGGGGAGGTCTCTGGGAGCCTGTCTCCCTGTCGATGCAGATGGGGATATCGCTTATTAGAAATGCTGGACAACAATAGGCAGCCAGGTGCTAGCATTTGGGGTAACGGCTCTCCCTCTGCTGGCCCGTGCTCCCACTGGGGGGGCGTCCCCTCTGCACTGCTGCTGGGCTCTCTGGCTTGGCAGCTGGTCTTTCTGCCCTTGCAGGCTGATTGCTGAGGGTGCAATATAGGCTCCCGGGTGCCCAAGTCCAATGTCCTATCTGGTGGTATCAGCAGGGGGCCACGGATCCTGCTGAAGCTGCCAGAGCTGGCTCTCCCGCTCCCTGAGGCAATCCCTGTCCCATGGCCATGCCAACGGTGTGAGGCCAGAGGCAACCCCAGGGCCGTTAGCTGTCCTGTGGGCATGGAGCTTAGCTGGCATGTGCTACAGAGCAATGGGGACTGGTACTGTGTTCCTGGGGATGGGGAACACCCTAGAAGGGGCCCCCAAAGCATGCAGGGATTCATAGCTTCAGGTACAGCTGGACTATCCTGCCACAGCTGCAGGCTTTGCACTCTGCTCCCTGGAACACTCGCCACGCCAAAAGCAATGGGGAGCAAGCCAAGGCAAGCCAAGCCAAGTCTGGCCCCACATGACCAGCTCCGAAGAGGAGTGCAAGCTAATCCCTGCTAAGGGGTGCTGGAGTGGGTGCTGGCGAGCTGCAGCGAGTGCTGTCTCTATCCACGCCTGCCAGTGCTCCCCTGGAACAGCCCCTAACATAGGGCAGGAGCAAACTGCATCCAAATAACAAATTCCTGGTGTCTCTGTCGTGAAACCTAGGGCCACTGCCCCAGGGGAGAGCGCGAAGTCACCTGCTGATAGATAGCGTCCTTCAGCCCAAAGCATCCCTCTTCTGGAGCTGCTCCAGACCCCTGCCGCAGGCAGGCAGGCAGCCCAGAAGGGAGTGGGGCCAGCCCGCAGGGTGTGTCTTAGAGCCCAAGCGCTGGGCTAAGGGCGAGTGTGTATACGTCACATACACAGAAACGACGTTAACGGGATGTTATTAAAATTGCAAAGCCAAGGCCTTAGTGCCATGAGTGGAAACATTTGTCTTTGATCACTCTGTGCCTCACTTCCCCATCTGTAAAATGGGGATCCCAGTGCCCCGCACCTCGCCCCGGGGCTGAGAAGATACCTTCATTAGTATGTGTGAAGCGCTCAGAGACAGCCGGGCTGAGCGGCATAGGAAATCAATAGTTCTGTTTTCAGAGCAGGATTTGAATAGTGGCAGTAAATAAGGCCTAGGGCCACACGTTGAACAATGAGGAGAAAACAAAATATTGAATAGCTTCTCAGTAAGTGAACGCCGTCCATCCTGTGCACTGGAAGAACCACTAACCAGACCCCTGCCGCTTGAGCTAATGAGCATCAGATAACAGCAGTAGCTTGTCATCCTCTGTGTGAGCCGGCACTGGCAGGAGTGGGACGCTGTGCCCGCGGGGTCACAGACGCTGGCGGACAGTGGAGGAATGGTGAGACTCAGGAGTCGTGGGTTCCATTCCAGGCTGTGGAGCTGAGTGTGCACAGACGGTTCTTCCCATCCTCCTCAAGTGCGACCCCTGCAGCCTGGCCTGTCCCAGTCCTGCAACTTTCCCACTCCTGAATCCTCATGCCAGCCCCATCCTCCTCACCTAGCCACTCCTCAGTCTCCTTGCCCAACCATTCCTATTTCCCCCACACATTCCCTTGGCTCCTTGTGATGCCTCTCCTTCCCCAGTCCCAGTTCCACACTCCCAGTTCCTCAGCCAACCTCTCTGATTCCCCAGCCCGGCCTCCCTCCATCTACGTTCCCCATGTCCAATGGCTCCCAGTTCTAGCCTCCCTCCATGAGCTCCTTGTTCGATATCAGTGTTCCCCTCCAGCTCCTCGTCACAGTCTCCTTGACCAGCTAGTCCCAGTCTCCCCCCACCCAAACTACCAGTCTCAGTTTTCCTCTCTTCCCACACCAGCCCAGTCCCTCTTTCCTACCCCCCGCCTGCCCCATTCCAACCCAGCTCTTGTTTCCTGTGCATTTGAGACAGGTGGCTTCCTCCTTCACCTGGCCTATGCCCGAGGAGATATGTGGGTGGGGAAGGCACCAAGACCAAAGGACAATAAAACCATTGAGGGCATTGAGAGCAATCAGTTCTGGTGCCCAGCTCCGTCGTGGCCTGCAGCAAGCCAGGGAATTGCAGGAATACTCCAGCTCAGTCCAGAGAACAGTTTTCCCAGAGTGGACAGAATCTTTGGACAATTTAGCTGCAAAGCTCTAACGAGTCTCTACTGAGCATCTGTGAACTGCAATTATTCGAAGGCTTATGACTTTTCCAAACCTGGGTGAATTTTCACAGGGACAGCAAGAGGCACATTGCCATTCCCCTCCCAAATTTCCAATCCCTGCTCTAAAGCTCGAGTTTCTCAAAGAAGAGGTCACCAGATTTTGTTTTTAAACATGGGCGAAACAACATATTTTTCAGCCTTGTTCTTGGACGTGGCTGAGCAATTTTAGCTGAAATTTTCCAAACAATTTCATAAGAACATAAGAACAGCCAGACTGGGTCAGACCAAAGGTCCATCTAGCCCAGTATCCTGTCTACCGACAGTGCCCAATGTCAGGTGCCTGAGAGGAAATGAACAGAACAGGGAATCCTCAAGTGATCCATCCCCTGTCGCCCATTCCCAGCTTCTGGCAAACAAAGGCTAGGGACACCATCCCATTCATCCTGAAGCAAACTCCGGGCATGGAAAATTTCTGCCCAAATGGTTGAAGCTTGGCAAAGTTTGGCAAACTGAAAACAGGGCCTTTTAATGGGACATGTTGGGCAACCTTAAGTATAGGTGGTGCCACGAGCCCTGCTTTCAATGAATGAGACTCCTGCCCTAAAAGTGCCAGGTTCATTTTTCTGGGAACCCAAGTTCCTCAGCTACAAAACAGCTCAACTGCATTACAATGAAGCTACAGCCCCTTCAAGGCCTCTCCAGACATCCAGGAAGATCTGATGACCTCCTTTGGGTGCCTTGGCCGTCATGCCGTGCCCCACATGGCTCACCGTTCAGTTGTCCCAAGGGCTTCCTGCTTGTACAGCCCCATTCTCTCCCTGCCCTTTGGCTGAGCTTTCCCTGCTCTGCTGACAGGCCAAGGGGCCCCAGCTGGGGCAGGCAGTGAAGTATTAATTGGGCCCCACTGGTAATCCAGCAAGAAATTCAAACTGACGTGCTAGCCTGCAGCTCGGCTCTCACTGATGGAAAGAAACAACAACAGCCCTGCTTTTCCTGAGCCCAGAGAAGGCTCCGGAGCCAAACCACGTCTCTCATCACATTCCCCAGCCCTTGCTGGGGGTTTATTCACCATTTTCTTTATATTACATCTGTTCCCCTGCATGATTTGTTAGAGTTGCGTGAGCTGTCGGTTCAACCACCTGAGAAAGGCTCCCTGCCCTCTCTGGGTATCCCTGAGCGGATCCCAGGTGACAAGCTGGGAGTGGAGGCCTCTAAGCCAGCAGCCAGATTAACTCTTCAGGCTGGATCCCAGCCCGGGGGATGTCAGTGCAAACGCTCCCATTGGCTGCAAAGGGAGCTGGATTGAGCCCTGGGGGGTGCAGGTAGGATTGCCAGCTTTGTAATATTTAAAAACCTCCCCCACCCCACCTCTTCCCCCGAGGTCCTGTTTCTGCCCCTCCTCTTCCCCTGAGGCCCCACCCCCATCCGCTCCTCTTCCCCCCTTCCCTGTTCCTTGCTGCTTCCCCCCTTCCCCGCCCGGGTCAGGAGGGACTTGCCTGCGGAGCCAGGGCTGAGATCCCCAGCTGAGAAGGGGCTGGTGCAGGTGATAACTCGGTGCCTCCCCTGCCTGCAGTACCTGGACTTCGTGTTTTCCAGTCTGTTCCTGCACCTGTGTCAATTTTACAGGGTATTGCCACCAAACCTACATTGTCTAAACTGCTCCTTTTCTCTTCAGCGTTTTATTAGTTTCACAACATCTTCCCCTTGATGGTGCCCGTGCCGTGCTGCAGGCAGAGGGGTCTGAGCGGTAGCATTGTGATATCAGAGGCAACTCAGCCAGTCATCTCTCTCTCCCTTAAGTAACTTCATCTCTAATCTTAAACCCGAATCCTAACCCTGTTGCCGGCCTTGGCCGTCTCTCCCCTTGACAGTGCCCATCCGGTGCTGCGGGTGGAGTAATCCCTCTGCCTGCAGGGTCAAATGGGCGCGATTTAGAGGAACTAAAACAGGGCTGACTGAGCAAAGGCAGAACGTGGAAGGATGCACGGTGCAACTCTCAAGCCAATGCACCCATTTCTAGTCTGGTCCTGAACCCCCGCGGCCCAGGCCTCTGCCCAAACTCTGTCCTGACCAGCTGTTTCATTCACTGACTTATTTCAACCAATGGGATTGAAGTTTGCAGATGAACTGGAGGGAGTGTGCAATGATTGGCTGAGTTACCCCTGAGGTCACAATGCTTGGTGCCCACAGCATCAAAGGGGTCGTGTGTGGAAATCAGGCGTATCCTCCTCTGCTGCTGTTTTCTCATCAATGCCTGGGACAGGCCTGCACAACATGCGGCCCACGTGGGCTCACTGTGCGGCCTGCGGGCAAGCGGCGGGGTGGGGCTGCTGGGTTCGCCCCCTGCCTCACAGCCCCACGCGCCGCACTCCAACTGCCCTAACGGTCAGAACTGCATGTGTCTCCATCTCCCGCTCCCCCCGCCTGGCGTCGCTTCCGGGGCCCACTGAGGCGGGAAGCGCTGGGCACGAGGCAGAGCCGGTAAGTGCCGAGCGAGGGGAGGGGCGCCCGGCCTGGGCTCGAGCTGCAGCTCAGGGGGAGGTGGGGGGGGACTGGGCTGAGACCCCCCGAAGTCCCCCCTTCAGTTGGGGGCGGGGCGGCTACTGCGCTGGTTGGTCCCAGGGCGGCCTCCATAGTGATCGGGGGGGAGAGGGGGATTAAACGGTCTGTGGGCAGCCAGGAAATCCCCGGGGGAGATGTGTGTGTGTGTGTGTGTGTGTGTGTGTTACACCTGCCCTGCCCCGACTGCTGCCCCCTTCCCTGGTCCAGGGACCTTCCCTCTCCCCCCCATCCTGTTCTCCCGGCCCCTGTGTTTGTGTGTTGGACAGTCACATCCAATCCCTTCACACTGCCCCCCTTTCCCCTCTCCTTAGTTCATAGCCCCAGAAAATCCCTTCAAACTGTCCCCCTTTTCCTCTCCCCTTATTTCATGGGGGGATGACGAGCCGAGCGGGTGGGCGGGCAGTGGCGGCGAGGCTTTATACTTGGCGGGGGGGTGAGGAGGCGAGCGGCGAGTTGGTGGCTGGAGGAGGGCATCCATTTTCAGTATTTTAATTTTTGGTACTGCTCTGTGCAGTAATATAGTGACCCCTAGGGGGTTGAAGAGGGGTGTGATGGTGGGGCTGAGCGGGAAGGGGGTGGGTCCTATTTTATTGCTGTGATCTGGTCACCCTATGTATGCTGTTTCTCCCCCCGCCACCTTCCTTTTCGGCCCACAGCTGTTTTGGTGGGGCAGTGCGGGGGGGAGGAGGGGTTGTTTCCGCGGGGCCAGGCGGCGCTGGGGTGTGTGTGTGTGTGTTTTGGAGGGGCTGGGTGGCGCTTGGGGGGTGTTTCGGCGGGGCCGGGGGGGGGGGGGGGGGGGGTTGGCCCTCAGCTGTTTTCTTTGGAGTAATATGGCCCTCACCGCTTTACGAGTTGTGCAGGCCTGGCCTAGAACATTCCTGGGAATTTTGCAATTCATCATACTGGGTGTTCAAAAGTGACCGAATGATAGACAGACACACAGTCAGTGACATGCCATCGACTTGAGTGTTAGGCGTCATGGTGCTTGGCCGATAAATGAACTCAAGCTGCCGGTGAAGAAGCAGGAATCAAGGCTAGAACTGCAAATAGGACTAGGCCGGTCTGGTATTGGTAACACAACTAGTTGGCAGTAAAAGAAAGGGGCTAATATTGCAGATGCTGGAAAAGGCTCATGACCTCCAGGGAAACATGTCGCACGAGGCGATTATCACACACACTAGGGTTCACATTGTCCTGAGTTTCAACAGGTGGGTGTTTGCAGTGGAGCCTCTGACAGACTGAAAGTCCGTTCTGTGCAGCAATGTCCATGTGCCACCTTGGTCCTGCTCACGCCTATGCTGAGGACAGAAGTAGATCTGCTGACATGCCTAGGCCATATGGTGGCCCTCTGCACTGGGGGAGTTTTTTTGGGGAGTAGGAAGCTACCACTAGAAGCAGAGAAATGCATTGCAAGGAGTTGGGACTTTCACTTCACTAAGGGCAGAATCCTGGGTGCTGGAAAATCCTGCAGAGCATTCAGAGATTGACAGATTCAAGGCCAGAAGGGACCATTTTGATCTGATCTGTATCTCTCAGGCCAGATAACTGCCCCAACATAATGCTAGAACATCTAGATTTAAAAATGGTCAGTGATGGAGCCTCCACCATGACCCTGGGTAAATTGTCTCAACAGTTAATTACTCTCACCGTTAAAAATGTCCATCTTATTTCCAGTCTGAATTTGTCTAGCTTCAGTTTCCAGCCATTGGATATTGTTATACTTTTCTCTGCTGAAGAGCCTATTATTAAATATTTGTTCCCCATGTCAGTAGACCTCAGTCAAGCCAGTCACCCCTTAACCTTCTCTTTGTTAAGCTAAATAGATTGAGCTCTTTGAGTCTATCACCCTCACACAGGTTTTCTAATCGTTTTCCTGGCTCTGCTCTGACCCCTCTCCAATTTATCAACATCCTTCTTGAATTGTGGGCACCAGAACTGGACACCGGATTCCAGCAACGGTCACACCAGTGCCAAGTACAGAAGTAAAATAACCTCTCTGCTCCTACTCCCGATTCCCCTGTTTATACATCCACAGAGCACATTCACTCTTTTAGCCAGAGCATCACACTGGGAGTTCAGCTGATTATCCACCATGACCCACAAGACTTTTTCAGAGTCACTGCTTCCCAGGGTAGAGTCCCCCGTCCTGTACGTGTGATCTACATTCTTTGTTCCTCGATGTAGACATTGACAGTTAGCCATTAAAACACATTTGTTTGCTTGTGCCTAGTTCACCAAGCAATCCAGGTCACTCGGTGACCTGCCCTCTTCATTATTTACCACTCCTCGGTCATCTGGTACAGTGACATCAGCACTGATCATTCATCGTTATTCACCATGGGAACACTGTGCTGAAATGGGCCAGTTGTGTCTGCTGGGGGCTGTGTGGAGCTTATGTGACATCATCGCTCAACTCTGAGCTAACATTCTGCAGGTGCTGCGTCTCCAAACTCAGGCCACAGCAGTTGCGTACAGACCTCAGCATTCTCTCACCCATAGGCTGAACCCCCCCGGGTGGGGTTTTGCAAGCAGTGGCCAGTGGGGAACGCCCCATAAATATAGAAACAGGCAGAGGTTTAAAATAAAAATTGTCGTGACTTAAACTTTAGACGGTCACTGCTGCCATGGGTCAGGCCCCTTGTTAGACCATCGACTGCAAAATCTCATGAGTGTAACTCTTGTACCCCCTGCCCCTCTCCTCCAGCTGTTTGCCACCGGCTTGTGGTGATGCATTTCGATCTAGATTGTGATTTGTGTCGATGATTGTTGCAGTCGCATCTAGCGGCCTGGCCTGAGATTGGGGCCCCGTTGTGCTGGGCTCTGCGCACACACACATAGTAAGAGACAGCCCCTGGCCCCAAAGGGCTTGAGGTCTAACCAGACCCAGCAGCTGCCTGGTGGGGAGCGGAGGGGCTGTTATTGGTTGGAAACTTTCGGACACATGGGTTTTCTCTTGCAAACACCCGCTTGAACAAATGGAAACATTCCGGGGGGAACACGTCCGTTTCAGAGGTGCTGGAACTAAGGGTGTGGGAGGTGCTGCTGAAGTGGTTTCCATCATATACAGAGTTTGCAGTTTGGTTCAGTGGCTCTCAGCACCCCCACTGTACAAATTGTTCCAGCCTCCCCTGGTCAATTTAATCAACCCTTCCCACAGAACCTGGCAGGTTTCTCAGGGGAAGGGGCCTAGTTTCCTGCCAGTTCACCCCGACCCCAGCGGCCTGCCTAGTGGGCTGCCATGGAGCTGTCAGCGCTGGCTCCCGGCAGTGTGGCAAGATGCCTGAAGGCAGGGCTGCTGGGGCTCCAGGTAGCTCAGGGAGCCTCATTAATTCCATTCTGAAAAGTCAAAGCAAAATGCCATTCTGATTCTGTTAAAATGCATCGGAATCCCCGTTCTGCAGAAAACATCTGATGCAGAACCTTTTTTTTTTTTTTTTTTTTTGTATTTCCCACAAAACAGGAATTCGTGGTTCCCACTAGTCCTAATTATTATCCCCCAGTACAGGTGGGGAATGAGGCCCAGAGAGACTCAGTGACTTGCCCAGGATCACCCAGGCAGTCTGTAGGGTTTGAGCTCTGCTCTCCTGAGCCCGAGCTCCGCTGCCTGTGAACTCTTTGGGGTAGAGATGGTGTCTTCTTACCAGGATATGTTTGTACAGTCTTAGCACAAAGGGGATCTCCTCTGACTGGAGCTGCTCAGTGCTATTGGAGGAGGATCATGGTGATGAAGGAACTGTGGTGCCATCGGCCACAGCGGGAAGAAGAGGGCACCTGTGAGGCTACTCTGTGGACCTTGGAGTGTTGACAGGCTTGAAGATAAATGTCCTGGCTTAAGGAGTTTACAGCCTAAGGCCTGATCCCACAATGAGCTCTGTGCAGCAGGATCTGTACCTACATAGCATTCACTGCAGGATCAGGGCCTGAATGAAAACAAGAACAAAGATGGAGGCGAGAACAGTCTCCTGAGGGGCAGGGAGAAGGATGGCTGGTACTTTGCTGTCACTCAGGAGGTGACTGTGTAACCCACACCCTCTTGGCTGTGGTGTTTTGTCCCATCCAGTGGCACCGAGACCACTTAGAGAGAGATAAAATGAGTCAGTTCTACAGTCTTGGCTAACAGCCCGTTGGTTTTTAGCTCATGCACTAAGCTCCAGAGGTCCCAGGTTCGATCTCGGCCACTGACACCCGGGGTCTGTCAGCGTTACAACTGAACCAGCTTTAAAGGGAGCAGAGAGGATTTCCCTTTTTAAACTATTTTTAAAAAACATGATTTCATGAGATGCTGTGATCGAGGCTTGGCCTGGCGCTGGTCCTGACCCAGCCCAGCAGAAGTGACTCAGAATAGCCACTGGGGTCTCAGCCCTGGCATGAGATCTGCACAGGCAGCCCCCTATGCCCATGCGGAGGTGAAGGGCTCACCCACACGGCTCTCCTGTCATCACTGGGGTATTACAGGGGCCCGTGTGCGATGAGAGGACCTTAAGCATCCCTGTATTCATGCCCCACACATGATTATAATCATCTTTGTACAAAATACACCTTGTGAGGTATCTGAAAACTAACAACTCGCTGGTCATTAATATTCTTGTGTGATGTGTGTACATGATGGGTATAAGAGTTATGGATATAGGCTGGAACGATGATTATGATGGTGTGTAAACCTGGCACGTCGGGTGAGTTGGTAAACAGGTCTGTCCTCAACAAAGGGATGTGGGTAAGCAGCTGACAGAAGCAGCAAGACAGCAGCGAGAAGAGATGGCAGAGAACTGAACAATTTGCATTTCAACAAACACCAGCAGGGCAAGGAAAAGCATGGAGCTTCCTCCACCACCAGACGCCATGTCGCCTTCCTCACAGCGTGAATAAACTTTCCTTTGAGGGGGTAACCTTCAGAAGAATTAATTTCAAAGGTTCACTGGGCTATAAAGACGGGGAGCGGGGCTGAACCTCAAGAGATAAGCAACTGAATCAACTGGTTGAATACAATTTTACTGTGTTATAAAAGTGTATCGAGTGACGTGTTGTATGAAAGCCTATGCCACACTGGTGACTGATATCATTGTGCAGTGTATGTACTAATGCTATGTAAGGAATGATGGGTACGCGTTGATATTAGGTTTTACAGTCTGTGTCCAAACAAAGGGAGGGATAGGCCTCTCCCAGGGAGGAGGACCTCGGACCTCCTGTATCACACTGGCCAAAGCATATGCGCATCTGAGCAAAGAGGTCAAGGGCTGAGTGGGCCATGGGGACTGAGCTCCCCTCTGGCCTCAGGCAATGGTACTATCCATGCAGGGTGAAGCATGCTGGATCCAGGGCATTGTGGGAGAAGCTCGTGTTGGCACTGCTCGCTCCATGCCTGTTGTGAGGATGGAGCAGTCCAGCCTGTAGAGCTGCCAGTCTGGCACCTTTCACCAGCTCTGATTCCTGTAACGCTTTAATTAGTGCCAGCTGGCGGCTTTTCCGACTTTAATACGTCTGCTGGGAACTGGGGAGAACGCCACCAGCTGTCTTCACAAAAGCCATCAGATCCCATCCAAATGCATAAGGGCAATGCAGGACACCATCTGGGGGGTAATTTGACTTACAGTGTCACAAGGCGCCCAGTGGCCTGGAGGGCTGTAGCAAGGAAGGGGAAGAATGCCTGGCAGATGTCCTCCAGCTTAACTTTCAAGCACATTTCGCTGTATAGCATCAAAACAACAGCCGTAACCTATCCTGGACCAAGAAGGAGTGGTATCTGTGTCGTCTGGCACCCGGAGATGCTGCCTTCTCCCCCAGAGACCACTCTGAAGGAGCTGCCCCCCATGGGACCCTGAAGTGGTTGGCGTTGTGCTGCATTTGTCACCCGTCCCTCCTCTCCTCAGCTAACGTAGTGGGAGAACAGCTGCATTTTCACGCCATCTCTTGGGGCTCTTCCGTATCTCTGGGAATATTGTTGCAGCGAGACACATTAGTTTGTTTACAGCATTCTATTTGCCGAATATGTCCTCCATTTAGGTTTTTTATTATGATATTTTATTTTTATTGCTCTCCACATGATCGAGTTGTTTGCATTAACTTGATTCTAAGATTTCCTAATTTGATTATGGGGAGCAGGGCTCAGGGGGAAGTCATAAACCAGACACGCTGTGTACCAATATACCTGCATTACTGAGCTCTGACTGTGCTCTCGGTGTTTAGCATCCAACCCGTTCATTCCAAGGGCTTTTCCCCACAGCCGAAGACCTTTTCAAGCCTTTGGGCAGCCAGAAGGTCCACAAAGAGTCAAGGTTATGGAAAGGAAATGACTTAGGTCTTAAAACATAAGAACAGCCATACTGGGTCAGACCAAAGGTCCATCTAGCCCAGTATCCTGTCTACCGACAGTGACCAACACCAGGTGCCCCAGAGGGAATGAACAGAACAGAGCAATCATCAAGTGATCCATCCCCTGTCGCCCATTTCCAGCTTCTGACAAACAGAGGCTAAGGACACCATCCCTGCAAATCCTGGCTCATAGCCATTGATGGACCTATCCTCCATGAACTTATCTAGTTCTTTTTTGAACCCTGTTATAGTTTTGGCCTTCACCATCCTCTAGCAAGGAGTTCCACAGGTTGATTGTGCATTGTGTGAAAAAATACTTCCTTTTGTTTGTTTTAAACCTGCTGCCTATTAATTTCATTGGGTGACCCCTAGTTCTTGTGTTATGAGAAGGAGTAAATAATACGTCCTTATTTACTTTCTCCACACCAGTCATGATTTTATAGACCTCAATCATATCCCCCCTTGGTCGTCTCTTTTCCAGGGCGTCACATTCAAGATCTTGGTCCTTGTCTTCACAATGCTCAATGGCCTGGGTCTAGCGCTCTAAGGTCATGTCTACACTGCAGTTGGGAGCATGCCTCCCAACTGGGTAGACAGATGTGTTAGCTCTGCTTCAGCTAATGCATTCAAAATTGCAGTGTGGACATTGTGCCACAGGGGGCGGCATGGGCTAGCCACCGGCGTACAAGCTTGCACCACCCTTAGGGTATGTACTTGGGTGGCTAGTTTGTGCTGCTGCCTGTGCGGCCATATGCACACTGGATTTCTCTTATTATTATTTGTAGCATGCTAGCTCAAGCTGGGAAGGTCCCCCAGCCACAGGGTAGGCATAGCCTCAAAGATCACGGAAAGCTCTGGCATGGAGACCGCGGTTGACAACTCTGCTCCTCTGGTACAATGGAACTCTCTACCATAAGGGGACAGCTCATCTGTGCAGGAGACAGATCTTCCTTGGGGACTGGTTCAATACGGTAGAACAGACCCCACACAAACTAACCTTACTGACCATCACAACCCTTCCCACCTTCCACGCCAAGTGCCGGGCATGCTTCTCTGACCTACCTTCTCTGACACGAACACTGAGCAGTTTGGACATTAAACAGACACCCCACCAAACACGCCAGGGCACACACAATTCTACAGCTCGTGAGAAGGTGGGAGAGAGAGAGAATGAATCACACGTGACGGATGTTCGTCACCTCGCTTAATGCACAGCTGGGAGGTGCCCAGATTCTCCTGTGCTGAGTGAGGGACAGGCACCTAGAGACTAGACTAGACTAGCAGGTCGGATCCTCAGCTGGGTCACACTGGTGTAGCTCCACTGAGCGCTGTCAATGCTGATTTACTCTAGCTGAGGATTTGGCCTCACTTTTTTTCCTTAGGAAATTCTCAGCCTGTGAAAATGATTTAGCCGAATCTGTGGGACCATCACTTGATCCTTGAACAGTGGCTCCCAAGCTGTGGTTGTAGACAAGCTGGACCCCACTATCAGAGAAAAACAGAGTTCTCACTCTCAGGTTGGGTGCAGCAAGTCAGATACTTTATTATCTCTAGCAATTGCATGGAGGGAGAGAGCTAAACAGGTCTCTCCCCAGGTAAACAATTACAGCAAGCATTTATACCTTTTGTTACAAACAGTAATGGGCAACAGCTGCATTTTGTTTATACACAGGTCATCCTGATATCTTATTTTTCTCACCAATTTAAACTAGTCTACATTCCATACTTATCTAACTCAAGGTCGCAACAACTTCTCACACAGTTCTTTCCCACTCGCCTCACACAATCCTCGCTTCTACAAATCTCACATTATTAGGGTTACAGCTAGCCCGACTCTTGCTCACAGAGGGGACTGTTTGCATTGAAATCCCCTTCAAATCCCTGTCAGTTCTTTCTCTACTTCCACACCACCAAACATTTGCTTGTTGGACATGGGGAGCTGGCTTCTCTTCCTGGTTTCCATCTGCTAGACTGCATTAAAAGAAGATCAAAGCACATTGAATCTTTCCCCAGTGTGATTGTTCCATGTAAGCAATGGCTGCACTTACCGTACGTATCTAATCTAGTCACCACTGGAAGGAGAGGTGGGTCTGCGTGGCCATGAATAGGAAAGGAGGTGGGTCCCTGTGGCCATCAGTGGGAGGGCAAAGTGCCCATGAGACCATTGCTCTATTAGGATGTGGTTCATACTATGAAAATAAGTGGGAATCCCTGGGCTAGAAAATTAGACACAACGCAAGGAAGAGAAAAAAGGTAAAATCAAGCATATGCTGAGTGAAACTGAACTGACGTCAGCGGTCTAGAATTTCACCACCGTGCCCAACCTTAGAGACATTCCTATTCAAATCAGCCCCAGCCGTGCCCTTTTGGAGAAGCCTCGTGGCTGTTAATAGGAGATGAGAACCACTCTATACAATTTCTGATCCATTGTATCCAATTCATTGAGAATTCTATCCCTGCTCTCCGGTGCTCTAGGATGATTCAAAATACCTCCAGAAAAAGACTCACCATCTATTACAATCTAAAGGGTTTTAGTGTCATTTCTGTAAGCCCCTCACATGTTTCTGTGTCACTCCATTGGTTTCATCCCGATTAAATTACATTGGACTTTTCGAAGTCAGACTAATACCTTTGATCTCGCTATTCCATTGTGCATGGCCCCAGATGAGGAGTGACTCTCTCCTGAGCATATTTCAGAGCTGGTTGGCAGAAGCACCTTGCCGTGTCCTCCATTGCAGTGTCTCTCCGCGGGAAGCTTGGCAGTCTAATCCTAACAAGCAGAAGGCCTGGCTCCATAGGGCAGGAGGTCCAAACCGCTTCACAGCCTCAGTGCTGGGAGCTGTGGGACTGGCATTATCCATTCGCTTTCACCTTTGTAACACAAAGAGAGCCACATCCTCCAGTCTCAGCGTTTAAACAGGATCCAAAAAGCTGCTTCCCCAATTCCAGCACAGGCTCTGGGCACTAGCCAGCGGGGAAGGGGGCAGCTGGAGGGAGAGGAAAGACCTGGTGATATATTCAGTAGTTTGCCTCTTTTACTAGTGCATCACTTTTACTTACTGTGGCTTTCATTTGCCTAATGGGAAATAGGCAGGTAAAGAGCCAAATAACTCTCTGTTTTAGTATTGCCACCGATTGCTAAATTGCAGGGGAAATTAATCTGTAGCCAGCTTACTATATATTTGCCAGGTAATAAGTTTCCTCCAGAGCAATGGGGCTTTCAGCCTTTATACTCAGCATTAAATGCACCATTAGGAGCAAGAAATGACCCTCTCAGGTCTTTCCCTGAGGGCTGTCTCTGGGGGGAGAAGTGTGTTGGTTGTGGGCTTTTTTTAACAGGGCTTGTAAATCTCGGCCAGGACTGTGTTGGGTATAGCTGTCTCCGGGGGGCCCAGACTCGCAGCCACATCCTCAGGTGCAAAGAGCCATGTGGGACATGGATAGAGCTGGGGCTTGGCCTCACCCGAGCTGCTGGGGAGCCCCAGGGGCGGGGGCAGGGCTGTGCTCTGGCAGAGGGGCTGCTGCAGGGCTCAGTGTCACAGGCAAGGCCAGGCAGGAGGCACAGGCTGAGGTGCTTCTCACTGCTCCTTGGGAGCAGACGGCACTCAGAGGCCATAGAAGCCCGTGCTGAGCGGGACCCCCCGCCCGCCCGTCCCCATTTGAGCAGAGGGCAGGGTGTACTGCGGGGCACGTTGCATGGAAAGGGGGGAAAGGTTGGGCTGTGGGGAGGTAGGAGAGGTGCTGGAAATGGTTAGGAGGTGCCTACTGGGGCTTCAGGGGAAGAGGTAACTGGGGGGGGGGGGGCTAGGCTTGGCAGATGTCCAGTTTTTGTCCAGAAAGTCCAGTTGAAAAGAGGACCTGGCAGTGTCCGGTCAGCAGTATTGACTGGACACTAAAAGTCTGGTTACCAGAGTAACTGCAATCAGCCTCCCTGCTGAGAGGGCGGGAAGAGCAGCCGCTGCTTCCTGGAGGGGCTGCCCAGCTGCTGACAGAGAGAACTGGCTCCAAGATCCTCCGCTGGCTCCGGGGACCGTCCACCCCACCGCGCACTGATTTCCCCATCCCTCCGGGGACCGACTCCACCCCTCTGCTCCTCCCTCCGGGCACCGACTCCAGCCCTCCGCCCCACCGTGCGCCGATTGCCCCGGCTCCTCCCTCCGGGCACCGACTCCACCCCTCCGCCCCACCGTACTCTGATTGCCCCGGCTCCTCCCTCCGGGGACCGACTCCACCCCTCCGCCCCACCGCGCTCCGATTGCCCCGGCTCCTCCCTCCGGGGACCGACCTTTTTGGAGCCAGAGCCCACCCGCTGTGCCCCAGTTGGGCAGGCAGGCAGGCTCCCTGAGAGCTCCTTCGAGCCCAGCTCTGCAGGCAGCAGGTGGCTAGGAAGAGGTGCCATTGGAGTGGCTCTGGAAATGCCGGTGCAGCATTAGCGATGTCTCTGTGCATTGCAGGCACCTGAGCTGGGCGTGGTAACACTTTGTCTCCCTCGGCGCATACGTTTGGAGCACCACAGCACCTAGGCGCTGTCCCAGTGACGGACCAGGACCCCTTGGAGCCAGGCACTGTACAAACACAGAGCAGAAAGATGGTCCTGTGACGAAGTGGGACTGTTCTTAATGTTTCCTCTGAATACTGTGTGGGTGCCTCAGTTTCCCCTATGCATTTCTTAAGTCTCCAGTGTGCATAAATGGTCAACAATCTGTCTCAAAGCAACAAATGGCCAGGGCCCTTCCCCTCTTGCAAGGGGATAGCTAAAGGTGAACAAAGAGATGAGGTGACCTCCTGGCCCTGGAAAGAGACAAAGGCCAGAAAGGAGGGGCTGGAGGGGGTTTCAGTTGGGAGCTGGCTAGGGACAAGGAGTGAGTGCAGACGGGGTTGTCTGCTTCGCTGGGCCCCAGGATGGACTCGGCTGAGGGGTCCCGTTCTCTGTACCTATAAGCTCTGTTTTACTGGCTGGCAGGCAGGCAGGCTCCCTGTCACCTAATAAACCTCTGTATTACTGGCTGGCTAAGAGTCACGTCTGACTGCAAAGTTGCGGTGCAGGACCCTGTGGCTTCCCCAGGACCCCGCCTGGGCAGACTCGCTGTGGGAAGCGCACGGTGGGGCATATGCTGAATGCTCCAAGGTCAGACCCAGGAGGTGAAGCCGTGTGAGCTTCTTGCCCTGAAAACAGTCTGCTCCGAGGGAGAGGAGGCTCCCCAAAGTCCTGACTGGCTTTGTGGGGAGCAGTTCCAGAGCATCGCCTGGGGACTTCTCTAAAAGCCTATGCAGTCAGGTAAATAGAACTTGTGCGATGATCAGTAATAGCACCCGCCAATGTTACAGACACCCTCATTCTAGGCTATGAGTTCTGCAGGAAACATAGGTTAGGGCCTGATTTTGCAAACATTTACTACCAGGCATAGTGATTTCAGTGGAACTAACCACAACAGTGAGAACTAGCCCTGAAAGTAGATGTCTTCAAGAGCAGAGACTGTAGCAGGGACGGAGTAGGGCTACACGTAGATTCTGTAGGCTTGATTGGAATAGTATTTGTGGTTAAAGAGGTGCATGAGGTAGAACATATATGCATACAAGTCTTCAGTCATCAGAATATAAGATGATGGGTACCATCCACCACAGAAAAGAACAGTGCTCACAAATGTGAATGTGGAGAGCAATAAGTGAAACAACAAAATCTGGCAGAACAGTAATAGCAGGTGACTTCAGCTGCCCAGCTAGGAACGGTGGGAACGTCACTGCAGGACAGGATTTGGAGAAGTAAATTACCCGATAACAAGTATTGGCTTCTTGGAATGGCCCCTCCTGGAGCAGAGAGGGCAAGTAACGGTGACCATACTTAACTGCAGCATCCTCGCGGAGGGGGGGAAGGTCATGCCAAGCGCTCTGACACTAAACTTCGAGAAAGAGGATCTTAACAAAGCAAGGCCGTTAGTTAGAAAAAGCCTGAAGGGAGAAGTTAGGAAATTCACATGAATTAAATCAGCACGGAGGCTGCTCAGGAGTTGAAAAGGGGAATCCCACAGTGGCTGAGGGAAAGCCCAAGTGTTGCTCGGTGTTGGCAGGAGATGGCACTTTGCAGCAGCGGCAGATTGCTCAGGGATCTGGGCCACGACTCGGGCTCCCAGCACTATATTGATACAAAGAATAAACGATCATCGTCACCCCCCAGGGCGAAGGAGGCTCTGCTCTGGTTGTAGGGAATGACCTGCCTGAGGGCTGGTCCACTCTAACCCCCCACTTCGAACTAAGATACACAACTTCAGCTACGTGAAGAACGTAGCTGAAGTTGAAGAATCTTAGTTCGAACTTACTGCGGGTCCACACGCGGCAGGCAGGCTCCCCCGTCGACTCCGCGTACTCCTCTCGCGGAGCAGGAATACCGGCGTCGACGGCGAGCACTTCCGGGATCGATCCCAGAAGATCAATTGCTTACCGCCGGACCAGGAGGTAAGTATAGACGTACCCTGAGACACACAACGAGCCAACTTTGAGGGGAGTCTAAGGGTGCGTCTATACTTACCTCCGGGTCTGGCGGTAAGCAATCGATCTTCTGGGTTTGATTTATCGCGTCTTGTCTAGATGCGATAAATCGATCCCGGATCGATCCCGGAAGTGCTTGCCGTCGACGCCGGTACTCCAGCTCCGCGAGAAGAGTACGCGGAGTCGACAGGGGAGCCTGCCTGCCGCGTCTGGACCCGCGGTAAGTTCGAACTAAAGTACTTCGAATTCAGCTACGTTATTTACGTAGCTGAAGTTGCGTATCTTAGTTCGAAGTGGGGGGTTAGTGTGGACCAGCCCTCAGTGATGCTAAGGGAGTCTAAGCTGATGGGCTTCACATCTGCTTCCACATGTTACATGGACAGAGACCCACAGCCACTCCCTGACACACCACCCCTTACCCAGGCCTCAGCCCCGGGCGGCTCTGGGGCCTGTGGTATAACTGACCTGCCAAGGAGCCAGCATCTCAAGGAGCCAGCATCTCAAGCCAGTCCCTGGAGCATGTGAGCAACCATCACCCTGCACACCAGGGTCGACGTCACCATCTTCCAGCCCCCAGTAGGACCCTGTTCAGCTTTATCCTCTTACCTGCACACAGTAACTACCGATGGACCTTTCTCTGAACTCTTGGATTGATGCTTCCACATTTGGCGCCCAGATGCCACCTCCGGCATGTTCTTGGCTCCACTCCTCAGACGCTGACGAGTCATTGTCCTTTTCCCCACCCGTCTGCAATGCAGCATCACACGCGGCTTGCCAGAGCACGGTATGTTCGCCGCTGCTGATCCAGCACATGAGTTGGGCCTGGCATTTCATTAATCTCCTCTCCAGGGAGCATCAGTGCTTTGTAGGTGCTGTCTTTATGCCTCTTGCATGACACAAGCCATGAATTTGCTGCCCCGGTGCCTTCCAAACACCACGGTCTGCTCTAGGGGCAACTGAAAGGCCTGGATCCCCCTGCACGGGGGCTGGAGAGCAAATGTTGCCCTTTTATAGGCAGCTGCTATTACAGTGAAGGCAGTGGAGTCCCACGTGCTCACGCCCAGGCTGGATCTGAGCCCTGGGATAAAGTTTGGGATCTCATGACAGCACGCTCCCTTCGCTGAGCTGGCCTCATGAGCGGACAGCACAGAGCGTTAGGAGTGGTCTGAACAGAGCAGTTGTGATCCTGAACAGCCAGCGAGTCCCTCACTCAGCAGGTGAGGGAAGGCCAGAGGAATGGAGGGTAGAGTCGGCCAGCCCCAGGGGCAGAGCAGGTCCCTGGAGGGTCAGGTAGCCCTGGAGTGACGGGGCAGGTCTCACTCTGATCCACATCAGACTGAGTGGTGGGACCATGGGCATAAGGGAAAACCCAACAACTAAAGGGACAAAAACTACAGCAAAAGCCGCTTCTGTAGGAGAAAGCAGAAAGCAGCTACTGCTGGGGAGGCGGAGGGGGAAGGAGGGGCAGCCTGCCCCCTGCCTGGTAGCCTGGAGAGCAGCGTCTGGGGAATGTCCTCCTTAGGACAGTGGTGTTTCACGCGTGGCTTACACACATGGCAACGGTGACATAAGGTGCAAGGCTGGAAGAGCCAAATATTCCTGTCGATCCCGACTTGGGGGGTCAGGGACCACGAGCAGGATTTAGCTGGAGCTAGAGCCACCAGGCTGACTGCTGGAGTTGTGGGCAGTGGCTGGGGAGACCATACCCAGAGCCTGCACCCCCAGGATGAAAACCCTGGTATCTCCGTGGCTCTTGTCTTTCTCCAGATCATTGAGCCCCAGTCCTGTAGCGTTTTCCTGCTCTCTCAGCTAGAGCTGGATATTTACACAATTAGGTGCCCTGCATCAGTGGTCATAAATACTGTGTGCCATTTACACCTAGGAAACAGTGCTGCTTGCCCAATCCAAGCCATCTTCTCCCATGCCAAGCCCACCTGGGCGTCGACAGCCTATGTCCAATCCTAAAGGGCAGCTCTCCCGGGGGAACATGGAACAACCCTCCTGCTGCTTGCTTGGAACTGTGCAAAACAAGCTGAAACAAAAAGCACCCATCGCTGTTTCTTTCTGCAACAGATGGTGGAATCCAGCCCCCTCCAAAGTGATCCCTGGCTGGCTACGGTCATTCATGGAGCAGGCAGAAGAAGCCGGGTATAAGAAGGAACGGATGGAACAGTAGGAGTTACCTTTGATAGGATTTTGGATGCCCATAAGACGCAGAAGCTCTTGGCTGAAGCACAAGTCAGACACGCTGGGCTTTCGTTTGTAGAAGTCAGAAATCCAGACAGTAAAGAGAAAGGACCTTACTCCCTCTCCTGGAGATGCTCATGCTTCTGAATATCAAAGAAGAAAACACACACAGCAGGAATGCTAATTAGAAAGGAATGAAAAAAAATGCAGCTTTGTCTTTCATCCTCGTATTTGTTTAGGCTGCATCTCCTTTCGCCACTGTTTGCTTGGGCTTAAACAGCCAGGTGGATTTATAATGGATGCAGAGTCTGATAACCCCAAGGCCCTTGCCCTGAAATGCAACCGGTGTCACATTAAACCACTGGACCCAGGACTGAAACTATTGGAAGTGTGAGATGCAAATGAGTGGATGTCATCTTTTGGATGTTTGGTTGATGTAACAAGCTCAGCAACCAACCACAAGTGGTTCAGAACTGCCTTAAATCCAAATTCACTCTGATGGATTCAAATGAGCCTCTGGCTACCTTCCCCAGACCGGAGGAAGAAGCTTGAAACCTTGCACTTTTCACCAACAGAAGTTGGTCAATAAAAGATATCACCTTCCCTACCTTCGATCCAAATGGCAGGAGAATGGATGGGGCAGAGAGACTGCGTGGCAGCAACTCTACATATGAATTGTAGGTGGGACACTATAACTCACCTTCCCTGCCCCTCAGCCCCCAGCTGTGAATACCTGCATTTCTACATAGCCCTCCTAAGTTCTTGTGGCAAACCTGGGGGGTCCCATGCATCTGACCAGAGAGCCAGTAGGATAAGTGTGGGTATTGCCTGGATTAAATGAAGTTCATCTGTGTGACATTTCTCCTACATCTGACTCCCACAATGGAGTAGAGAGGAGAGTCACCTTGTATTCAGTGAGATCAATTAATCACTGGCTTACACCCAGGCACAAAATTTGACCCTGGCGCTGTTCTATTTTTAAAATTCCTTTTTTTACTTGTAATTCTTGCCATGTTTCTGAATCAATCAAGGAGCCTCCTGGAAGCCTCCAGTGGCTAATTTAACACCTGTCCATTTGCAGGCGTGTTTACTAATGGACGGAATAGCGTCAAGTTAGATTTGTATTGTTATTAAAAATTCCTCGTATTTTTTTCTTCCTCTCATGCTCAAATGGATCCTGCTGTTTGCAAGGCTTAATTATATTTTTACCTGCAAATATTCTTCCCCTAACACAGAGAGTCATGCTCGTTTGATCAAAGAATTGAAACGCAAGGTTTGTTTTCCTGACACTTTGTATGTAGTTGGTGATAGGAGCCACGTAGGGCATTCCTGACGCATTCTGTTGTCTTTATGGAGTATGATCTGGTATTACTATGTCTCAGTAGGTTTCAGTTGTTTCTGTGGCATTCACAGAACGGGATTGTTCCCTCCTTTGGCTAAGTGAGCTCTGCTTGCAAGTCCTACGTGTGGTGCTTAATGAAAGACTTTAACTTAATTTTGTGCCAACAGTATCTGTTTTAAGTAGCAAGTTCAAATCCTGAAGGAATTGTATTTTTATTAAAAAATTCTCCTGATCGCTTATTCTCTGCCTGTCAGATGGATCACAACAGTAGTACTTAATTATCGTTATCTTCCCTCACTACTGTGCTCTTAACGACATTATTTAACTGCTCTTATTCAAGAGGCAAAGCTTGCTCTACATCCCGGGTCTGACCTCTCCGCTCTGACACGCGTGAGTTGTTTTACTGCTGTCCATGCATGGGGGTGTCCCCGACAGGACAAACCCTTAAACACAGGCTTAGCTTTACACAGCTGAGGATTCCCACCAAAGCCACGTTCAGCACCTGCGCTGGGGTTCGTGGGATTGGGGCTTAGGGACCAGATCTTCAAAGGCATTTAGGCGTTTAACTCCCATTGAAATCAACTGCAGAAGGTTTTAAATAATTTTCAATGTGTATCCACTACCTAAAACCGAGGGACACTGCAGTGATCCAATGGCTCTTCTAAATCCCGCTGCCTTGTTGCAGATTGTGTAGCCTTGCAGAAGCACCTGCACACCCAGGTAAGGTCAGACTCTCGTGACTATTTCTAGTAGCTTGTTTCTACCAGTGTAATTTTGGCGACACTCTGCTTCCCCTGCAAAATCTGTGAGGAGGACTCTGAATGGAGCTGGGGCTGGGGGCCAATCCCGTGCACTCCAGAAGCTGGGTGTGGAGCTGTGACAAAAGCCCACTGTCTAATATCTACATCTTTTCCTACAGTCTTAGGTATAAATATAGGCTCTTGTAGGACAGGGTACTAGGGTATGTCTAGCAAGCCGAGCCCAGGACAGGCCTACACAACAATCTGCCTGTAGATAATGTGCTAAGCAGAGAGGAAAAGTGACAAGTTGCTGGTGCATGTAGGCCACCTTGCTTTGTAGCAAACTGACTCATCCACTGAATGTAGGCAGTGGTGTTGTAGCCGTGTCGGTCCCAGGATATTAGAGTCAAGGTGGAGGAGGTCACTTGTCTTTTATTGGATCCACTTCTGTTGGTGAGCGAGACCAGCTTTCGAGCTCTCTCTCCAACAGAAGTTGTCCAATAAAAGCTCTTACCTCCCACACCTCATTCCCTGGCTGGCACCTTGGACAGGCTGGAAATGTGTAGTTCCTGACTAGCGACCAAGGCCCTGAGCCTGCAGACAGACCCTGGCATAGCTTGTTTGTCTCAAAGCTCGGCTCTAGGCATTATCGTGGGGCAGGTCTCTGGCCTGTGCTACACAGGCGGTTAGACTAGAAGATCACAGTGGTTCCTTCTGGCCTTCGAATCTAAGAATCGATGAACTTCGTGCTTGTGAGTAACCTCCCTGAGTTCAAGGAGAACTCTTGCACATGCAGAGTTACTCACCAGCACAAGTGTTTGTAGCCTCAGGGTCCATATTATCAAAACACCTACCGCAGAGGTAAGCAAACATCTCAGCTGGAAAGTCTTATGTCAACAGAGACAGACAAGCCCACTGAGTGATCAGGAATGGAAAAAGTATGACAAGATGCTATAAGATTACAAGCTGGGGCCCTAGAATGGGGGGCAGGGGGGGCACAGGGCCATGGCCTCATCACTTTTTATCTGCCTTAAGGGTGCGTGACGGGAGGGCTGGAGAGGAGTGAGTCTCGGGGGAAGAGTTGTGGCAGGGGTGGGATCTTGTGGGAAGAGATGGAGCAAGGAGTGGCCTCAGGGAAGGGGCAAAGCAAGGGTGGGGAATCAGGGAGCGGGGCCAAGGTCTGGGCACCGGTGCCCCCTCTACACACTTTTAGAGTGCTTCCGGTGCTCCTGTACATGTATATCTGCGGCTGGAAGGGGGAAAAAAGTAGCTAGCATGTTGTATTGTTTGAGACATTGCATGTGATCAGGTCATGAAAGGCCACATGGCAATGCATACGTGCCCTGGCAGACCTGAACTCGGAATGCTGGCACGTCCTGCCTGGTGAGCTCCGAGATCTGCAGCTCAGGGCAGACTCCACACACAAACAGCTCAGCCCCCAGCCCACGGGCAGTGCTGCTTTGCTAGGAGTAGGGTGACCAGATGTCCCGATTTTATAGGGACAGTCCTGATTTTTGGGTCTTTTTCTTATATAGGCTCCTAATACCCCCCACCCCTGTCCCGATTTTTCACATCTGCTGTCTGGTCACCCTAGCTAGGAGTTCATTTTTCAGCTGAGTTTGAGCTTTGTCTCTTTCTGAGGTTTCACTTCTGTAGTTACAGGCTTGTACATCCTTGCAAGGAGAATAATACATAACCGCAGGTGCTTATTGACTTGGGCACCGTCGCGTTACAAACAGCCTCTGCTCCGCCTTTGACTGGAGCTGAGACAGAGAGGCTGGTGAATTATTGATAAGGGCCGTGCGGTAATGGAGGAGCGTGTGGGTGGCCTCTCTGCCTTGCGCACAGGCTTTCCTGCTGCAGTGAACGCACATCAAAGAGATAAACAGAGAAGCCGCCAGTTTACACACGTGGGCCAATGGCTGCAATATGATCCCAGATTCAGAGAGCAGCTTGGGGTTTAATTACCAGGCACACAAGCCATTAGTCATTAGAAGGGAATTGGGTTAATCTTCTGGCTCCTCCGAGCTGAACACAGTCCGCCAGGTTCTCACCCGGATCTCATCGTTTTCCCGGGGAAATTAAGAAATATGCATGACGTGCCCGAGCTGTTGAGGAGAGATGAACTTTGTCAGCTAGTGCTCCCTGAAGAGCAATCGCGCTTAGAAGGATTATTGACCCAAGGATGCGAAGATGATTTGTGAGTGATCAGGAGAATGAATGAGCCAGGAGCCGCTTCAGACAAAGCGTTCTGCGCAAAGGCCTTGATCCTGACACCCGCTGTAGGCCTCCCATCAGTCCTGGAGTCAAGGCCCTGTGGAGGCTGCTGCTCCCATCTGGCTTTGAAAGGACATTCTGGGCTCAGGCGATAACCAATGGCAGTTACTTTAGAACGAGAGCTGGTCCGATTATTTGTGGCAGAAATATTTCCCAAGGAACACAGTCAAACTTGATTTCTTCGGCTATATTTGTTATTCATAAACACGAATAACTCACGCCAACTAATTTCAGCTCATGGCTTGTTCACCGAAGGCCAAGGTACTTAGGTACCCAAAGATGCAGAGGATGAGTGGGATTTCCAGGAACCCCTCGGGGAGTTCGCCGCCTCATTCCCATTGCAGGATTCTTGGACCACAGTTTGTGCTAATTTTCCAAAGTCAAGGAAAACTTGGAACAAACCCAACTCCTTGCCCTGATTTAACCATGAACCCCTCTCTCAATCATAGAATCATAGAATATCAGGGTTGGAAGGGACCTCAAGAGGTCATCTAGTCCAACCCCCTGCTCAAAGCAGGACCAATTTCCAACTAAATCATCCCAGCCAGGGCTTTGTCAAGCCTGACCTTAAAAACCTCCAAGGAAGGAGACTCCACCACCTCCCTAAGTAACGCATTCCAGTGCTTCACCACCCTCCTAGTGAAATAGTGTTTCCTAATATCCAACCTGGACCTCCCCCACTGCAACTTGAGACCATTGCTCCTTGTTCTGTCATCTGCCACCACTGAGAACAGCCGAGCTCCATCCTCTTTGGAACCCCCCTTCAGGTAGTTGAAGGCTGCTATCAAATCCCCCCTCATTCTTCTCTTCTGGAGACTAAACAATCCCAGTTCCCACAGCCTCTCCTCATAAGTCATGTGCTCCAGACCCCTAATCATTTTTGTTGCCCTCCGTTGGACTCTTTCCAATTTTTCCACATCCTTCTTGTAGTGTGGGGCCCAAAACTGGACACACTACTCCAGATGAGGCCTCACCAATGTCGAATAATATCCCTCAGATAAGGCTCCCCTGAAGACGACCTCCTCTGATCACGCCTCTCCCATCACTTCTCTTCTTCAGATGGTCACTTTCTTTGCTCTAATGTCGATCAAACAGCTTGGATCACCTTGAAAGAGTTTAAAACCCACGCGTAGGGTTAAGTCCAGCTATTTTAAAATATGTTCCAATATAAAGTGTATTCCCCCATCAGCACCAGCCAGCCTCAGCACTGCGTTTTTACCCAATGTCCAAGCTGTGCCTTGATATATAGCTTATCCTGTCGCCATTCATTTTTGATTGGTAATAAAGGGTGTTTTATTAAGGACGAAAAAAATGTTTTATCCACCATCATAAACACAGTTTTATTAAAAAAAAAAGAGAGAGAGAGAAAAAAAAAAAACCCGCTCCCTTTTGATAGCTCACTGGGAAGGACTTTATCGCTGATTCAGCTGCTGAGTTGTCACATTTCATTCCCGGTGGATGCAGATGCGAGTGTTTCTGGGCTGTAATTGTTGTATGTGCAGGCCCTGGAGTGCCCACCCGGAATTGCTGCCTGGAGACTCAGTGCTGGGGGAGAAGAGGAGCCGTTTTATTGGATTCATCCTGCCCAGCTGGATGGCTACACAGAACGAACACTCTTCTCCCAGCATCCTTTGTAAAACCCGACATGGATTCCCTGGGAGCTATCTCTCACTGTTTCAGCGTGTGAAGCTGTGGGGTGGAGAAGATCATTCAGGCCCAATCCAGCCAAACGCAGCCCCCTGGAGCAACTGAGTCACGACTCAGGGAGCTGCCAGTGTCCCACGACCTTGGAAACTGGCCCCTTTCCTCTCCAGGAGCCATGGAACCTGGGATTCAACCTATTGGAGGGGTGTTCTGTGCATGAGGGGTCTGGATAGAGGCAAATAATGGCTCAGGTGCCAGTAGATGGTGCTCAGCTGTTCCTGGGTTGTGTAGGACCGGTAAAACTGGTTGTGTTGTGAACTGCAAATGGCTGCCAGCAGCATCTCTTCACATCAGCTCTGAGCACCACCTTTCCATGGGGGAAGTCTTAGGGGACTGCCTCAGGACGCAGTTTGAAGTGTCTGTAGGTGGATGAGGTATTGTAGCGGGGTAGTCACCCCGCTCCTGCCTGGAGGGGGTAAAAGCAGCCTTGGAGAGGGCCGGGGCTGGGAGAAAAACCTAAGCTGATTGGGGAAGTAGCCTCAGCTGGGGCCATGCCCCAATCAGGCCCAGCTGACCCTTATAAGAGGGCTGGGGCCAGAAGCCAAGAGACTCTTTTTCTAGGTGTGGAGAGGGATGGGCCTGGCTGCTGGGAGCTGAGCAGGGTACTAAGACTGGAGCAGGGCTGGGGGAAAAGGCCAGAGGAGCTGGGGAGCTCCAGCCTGGAAAACCCCCAGGCTGCAGGCCTTGCCAAAGGCCGAGAAGGTACTGGGGTTGCAGAGGGGCAGGCCAAGGGTAGGCAGAGGCAGCAGGGCCAAACCCTCCTTACCAATGATGAGTGGCAATTATAGTGCAGTCCGCCCCGGTGAGCGGGGGCTAGATGGTGACTGGCAGTACCCCAGGACTGAGGCGAGGTGGAGATAGGGGGTTGGGGGTTCCCCGGGGAGGGGGGACCCAGTGAGACTGCAGGGGCAGAACCCCGAGAGAAGGGGCATCGGGGTCCGGGAGGGACACCGGGGCCAGCGAGAAGACGAGACACCAGCCTGCAGAGGGCGCACTGGAGGCTGGCGAGCTAATTCCTTGGACCACCAGCAGGAGGTGCTGCGCCGGTGAGTCGCAGCCCGCTACAGGTACACATTGTTCTGAGTGGGGTACAAGCGTCCCCCGCAGGCTGGTGTCTATGAGCAACACTGCCCTCTACTGCATGGGCTCAGAGCTGCCTGCGTCTCATCACAAGCCCTAATACTGTCACAGCAAAAGGCGAGAAAGCCCAGCAGTTTTTATTACCTGTACCAGTTCTCCGATCAGGCTGAGTCAGTGCAGGCTTCTGGAAATAGCTAGCCCCCACTGGCCGTGCTTAGAGGTTTAAAATGGTGCTATCCTAGTACCTCCCGTACTAACATTGCACCGTCGCATTAGCATAGTCATGCTTTTGTCAGTGTCATGAGGAGGATCTTTATAGGGTTGAGAAGGCACCTCACATGCCAGGACTCATTCATTTTTTGAGTTTTCTGCTGAGAGTCTTCAGAAGGGGATTAAACATTTAATTTTATGATGCAGACACCTGGCCTGATACCCACCATCTCACTTTGCACAGGCTACCAAGCAGTCACCAGCGAGGGGCGGGTCTCGATGCTAGAAAATCTGGGAGAAGCTTTCACTGTCCGCATGTGTGCAGTCTGTTCCGTACCATGCATATCAATCCAGTGCCTCTCATTAGCTGTCTCTGGAGGTGAAATGTTCTGGGTTGCAGGACCTGGGCTGCTAAGGGCTGACTCTGGTAGCGTGATGAGCAATATTTTGGGGGTCTCCAGGGTACCAGCGAGAGCAGCAGAACATCACTCCAGAGATGGATTTGTTAACAAATGAAAATGATAAGGGTTTATTGACACAATATAATAAATAAACAAGGCGATAAATAGAGAATTGCTCCTGAAGTTATTTGGAAGCGCTGGATATTGAATTTTACCTCTTTTTATTGTTTGTGGAATGGGATTCTTGTTTTATGTATCAGCATCTTTTGGATGCACTGATTTTGTATGGTTTCATAATCTACCATGGGAAAAGCCGGAGAAACAAGTTTACTGCCGAGCATTGAACATACAAATGAACTAAAACCAAAACCACAGAAGAAAATGTAACAATCCAAACCCGACTTGAACTGGTGCCAAAGGAGGGGTTGCCATGATCAACAAGCAGCACCGCAGAGATTCAGTGACCTCACTGCATTCCACAGGGGCAGCCTTATTCCTGGCTCTCCAAGCACAGCATGTCAAGAACTAGGGAAGAGCTCGTGTCCATCAAGTGGCTGCGCTCCTCCCCATTTCCCATCGGGCCTCAGACATGGTGGAAGAGAAAGCCCATCGAAGTGGCCATCCTGAAACATTTTCCCAGCCTGCATTTCAAAGCTAGACCGAGGGCTGGTTAAATCCTGAGCAAATAGTGACCTTGACCTTTCATGTCAGTTCCAAATGGCTGCTTAGTTTAAGCCTGTCTGTGGTCATTTTTATTTTCTATTCCTGAATATTTTGTTCACACTAATGTTTGGGACTGACCGTTTGTCATCCCAATGCCCATTTTCACATGTGAGTGAGGGGATGTGCATGAAGAAGAATTTTAGCTATTCGTTATTTGTGAATTGTTATTCTAAAATGTTTCAATCATCCAATCGGGAAGCAGAAACAATGCCATGTGACTAAGTTGACTCAACATCCTACGTCTGGAAATTGAAGTTGGGCGGGACAAAAAGTTTAGCAATAAAAGATGGTAGTTGACCGTTAGACCAACCTACCAAGGGAAGTAGTGAAATCCTCATTGCTCTGCAGCGAGGTTGAACACCTGTTTCCAAAAGACCTGCTCTACTTTAACCACAACTTCTTGGGCTTCCTAGCATCACTCGTAGAATAGAGAAGAAGAGATCCCTCCAGTGCAGGGACCATTGGCCTGTGTTGTACAGGAGGTCAGACTAGATGGTCATCGTGGTCCCTTCAGGTCTTTGAATCTATGAATCTACTAACCACAAAGAGTGAACCGTTGGAGCGAACAGTTCACAAAAGCTCACAGGTCTTTGGACAAGGGAGGTGTTGCCATGATTTTGTATAAAGCACTTTTAGACCCTGGCCCACTGGAACACAATGTGCAGTGCTGGGCATAATTCAAGGAGATGCTGAGAAAAGTGAGACCAGGTCTGAGAGATCTGCATCCAGCCACGAAGGATAGGCCAGTGGAGAGAGATGCATAGTCACAGGGAGCAGGAGGCACTCCCGGGACCTGCCAAGGTCCAGAATCCCCAGGAGAAATGAGACACTTTCCATACAGAGCAAGGGGATCTCAGCTCAGTGTCCACCAGCAAGCTGGATGATGAGGGTTGGGAGCGTGTAAATGGCTGTGAAGGCTCTGCCCAGAAGCCCTGGCAGGAGAGCACTGTCTGAGGAGCTAGGGCCAGTCACAAAGGTCATACTTCCTGGATGCTGGTTCTCTGCTTCCCTGTCAGGAACTTCCTCCTCTTCCTCCTCTGCCTGTATCGCTGGCCTGGGGCTTGTTCCATTAGAGAAAGATGGATTCAGTGACTGCAAATGCTGCCCGTCGCAGGGAAATATCGGGCCCGGTTTTGCTCTCTGTTTCACTGTTGGAAATCCAGAGGGACTCCCATGAGTTCAGTGCAGCTACGGCAGATTTACATCACTGAACCCCAGATCAGAGTCTGGCCCACTGTGCTCTCCTCCTGTCCTCAGTGCTCCGGTGCTGGTTACTGTAGAATTGTGTATGCTAATCAGATAAGGAGAGAGTAGCCCGTCCTTTCCTTGCTGAGTTCTGCACCTCCCTCGCCTGTGCTCTAGCCCTTGTGGGAAAGTATATTAAAGAGTTTAATATTATTTGAAAAAGCTTATCACTGGAATCTGTTTCTCCTCCCTTGGGCACCATTGCAGCCATATTGCTGCATTAGCTTTCCCTTCCACAGCCTCCTGCCGACTGCCTGCCTGCCCCATCGCTGCAGCCTTTTAAAAACTCTTCCGGTTTTATGCTTCTTTGATTTATACCTCCCTGAAATATTGGCTGTCTCACCTCCTTCTCCGGCATCTGCCACTGTCCAAACAGCACAAGGAAATCAGGTGTCTTCCTGGAGGTAGCCACAAAGTTTGATTAGCCACTTCCCTGCTACGGGCTGTCAATGAGAAGCTCGCTGGAGGGCGTTCTTCCCAGCCAGGGACAGGAACAGCTTCCCAGCATTACAGCATTGTAGCGCCCTGCTAGGCTCCCAGGAACCGCAAGGAAATCCCAGATTGAAATGATGTTTCAAACAGGGCAGCAGAAGTTTCTGTGTCCACTTGATGGTACAAAGTGCATTTCTTGGACCCGCCTTCTCTAACATAAATACATAACAACATGTATATTAAAAATAAACACACTCACTAACAGAAACCCACCCCTCCGCTGTATACCCTTCTCCCCCTAGGGAAAGGATGAGAGAACACGGACAATTGTTAATCACCACGAGTAATGCACGACCAGAAGGCTCTCAGGTACTACTGTTATTTGAAGAATCTATGAAGTGTAGACCAGTACTGGTGGAGTCAGAGCTCCCACACTCCTCCAGAAAGTGTTGGTGGATCCCCACTGCAGTACAGAACCTATCACAGCCTGATGAGGGGGGGAGTTTATTCTGATGATTTGCTCACTGGTTATATTATAATATTGGAGGCTGCTAACAGATGGTGCCACCATTTGTTCTTTAGGGAAGAAGGACTATCATTCTGGGCCAAAGGGGAGGGAGCGAAGAAGCTGCAGATGGTCGCCAGCTGCCCATGGAAAAACTGCACCTAATTCTATAAAGCTGGGAAATGGCAAACTTCATCCCACAGGTCCCGGTATCCTCAAAATCCATCGGGGAATAAACTGGTCAAATCAAACACATTGGTGGCAAGTATCAGGGGGTAGCCGTGTTAGTCTGCATCTACAAAAACAACAAGGAGTCTGGTGGCACCTTAAAGACTAACAGATTTATTTGGGCATAAGCTTTCGTGAGTAAAAACCTCACTTCTTCGGATGCATTGGTGGCAAGTGAACTTTTTTAGTGAAAAAATATTCTCAACAACATTTTTCAATGGGAAATTTAGATATGAAATGAGAATGTGTGCTGCATTTAGGTTCCAATTGCCTCTTTCCTTTTGGTTTGGTTCTCAAAATAAATAAATAAATAAACACACTGCTTTTTGATAACTGAAATGAAACAAAAAAAAATGTTTTGTTTCAAAATTCCCTACAAAAAATTTTTTTTGGCCTGATATTTTTCACAAGGAAAACTCTCCAGTTTTTTCAACCAGCTTTATTGGTGAGAAATGAGTTAGCACAATGCATCTGAAGGGTAAACAAGTGTCTCCTGTCTCACACACACAAACACACACACGTGCTAATTACACAAGCAGAGTTGGGCGATTATTGCAAAGCAAACCAAAACAAAAACTTTCTCTACCTATTTGTTTGCTCATGAATAAGAATTCATCCTTTTATGTTTCCTGGCCATAAACATTTGGGCAACTGAGTTTTACTCGCACAAGAGATCACAAAAAGTCACTTTTATGTGCAAACACTCAAATATTTCAGAAAGCAAAATTAAATTCACTTTTCTTGAGCTTTCACAGCAGATACCAGATTATAAAAATTACACTCACAGAGTAGTATGATGGGGTTGCTTGTTGTAGTAGGGGATTGGACACCATTACCCAAGAGATCCCTTCCAGTCCTGTGTTCCTAACAAACTCAATATGGTGTCATTTTTACAACCAGACCCAGCTAAGCGACACAATTTGAATTCTGGGTTCCAGTTTTGAATAGTAAGCTGCGGAGGGCCAAGGCTGGTGAAAAGGTCAGCTGGATAATTTGGAATAGTGACTCCATCTGAAACAGTGGTGCTGTGTTCACAGACCTTCTGCCAGCAGAAGAAGTCGTGAAATCGATCGCATGACTGATGAGTTCTCAACTCCTTGTTGCCAGCTCTATCGGCTGCTCTGGAAGGGAGAGGAGCGAGCAGCATCGTTCCTGACTAGTGATGAATTTCCAGGCGTATGAGAGCAGCTGTAGAAGTCCAGAAGCTTTGCAGGTAGGTTTGAGTTTACTCAATCCCAGAATCAGTGCCATGGACTGAAATGCTCTTCTTAAATTCTGCTCCACTCCCCCAACCTTCCCAGGCTCTGAGGGAAGCTTGCCCTGTACACTCTACTAGTGCTTCTAGGGGCTATCAGGCCTTGAAAAGACGCTTCTGATGCTGCTTCTGAGGGTCTAGGCCTATCATCCCAGGAAGTTTGCCAGTGGCCTGACATGCAGCAAAGCTACTAGGATGTTCAGCCAAGTCTAATGGGGTGAATCCTCGAGATATTGTTTTGTAGCTTCTACTAGTACTGCTGGGATGCACACTTTAGCATTTACCTTACAGATTCTGCCAGTGCTATGTCTAAACGAATGGGTAGCTGAGGGGATTCTCACACAGGGTAATGGTGATCTCCACAAGAGGTCCTTTCTTGGCACCCGGAAACTCTGGTAACTAGCAGCTGCCATCATTTCAGTCCAGAACAGCTGTCAAGGGATGCCAGGTGCCATGATATAAATGCAAATGCTAGCAATGCCCTTTCATTTTCAAAACTCCCATCCACATTCCTGTGTCAAGTCTGCTTTTGTAACAAGCTAGGGGGGGTTGCCCAAACCACTGCAACTTGGAGGCAGGAGTTAACCTTACTTGGAAAAGCTAAGTAGGCTCTACTGACTCACGGAGGCGGGTGGCTGATTGCCCCACCCAGCTAAGGAGGTGGAAACAGCTCTCTAGGAAGAGAGGATCTAGGGTGCGGGCTGAGCAGGAACACAACCTGGGAAGAAGACTTGAGCTGAACTTTATATTGTGTTATTATCCATAGATTTGTTCAGAAAGCCAAACCCCAGCAAGGCCATGAGTTTGGACTTTGCAAGGCATGGATTATGAATGGCACAGGGGTGGGAATGCAACTGCCTCCGGCCCTCTATAATATCCAAAGTACAGAACAATTTAAAACCCAGTCTCCAAACTGCATAGCCCGTGCTCACATGTCTAAGATGGGTGGCATGCAGGCAAGGGAAAGGAGCAACTTCCATGACTTGATAAAGCTTTTTAATATTAGTGTGAAACGCAAGTCATTCATCTTACCCTGTACAAAATTTATAAATGTGTCACAATTGGATGAGGCTTCCTTGTGCACAGCCCTGTGGAGCATGGCCATCTGGACCCGACGTTTCCAAAGACCTCAGCACCCAGAAGAGGAGCAAGATTTTCAAAAGGCCTCCAAATCCCTGGGGCCCAGAAGGTGCCGAGCTCCTGTGAACATCTGGCCCTAAGACATGAAATATTAGCAACGGTGGGCTCAGGTGATTGGCAATAAGATCCTTACAGAACCTTTCCCCCGTAGGCCGCTCGTTCCGTGTTAGCCTCTGTTTGTTAACAATCTCAGGTTATCTCTGATGGCTATAGGCTGGCCTGTGGGATCTCAGCTGGTCAGTCATGGAAATTAGAGGTGGAGAAGATAAATTGATTCCCATATATGCCAGATCCTTGCCAGGGGACAGTGCTGGACTGTCCATTAGTGTGGGCTCACTCTTTTGGCCTGCCTAGATTTCTATGGCCCAAGCAATGGGGTTGCCGCACCTTGGCTTGGGAGACTGTCCCATACTCTAATAGACAGACTGTCCCATATTCTAATGGGGGGAGGGATAGCTCAGTGGTTTGTGCATTGGCCTGCTAAACCCAGGGTTGTGAGTTCAATCCTTGAGGGGACCATTTAGGGATCTAGGGCAAAAATCTGTCTGGGGATTGGTCCTGCTTTGAGCAGCAGGTTGGACTAGATGACCTCCTGAGGTCCCTTCCAACCCTGATATTCTATGATCCTAGATGACCTCCTGAGGTCCCTTCCAACCCTGATATTCTATGATCTAATCATTGATATAAAAGAGCCACCACACAATGGGCCCAGGTTAGTGTAACCCACACACCTCCTGGGTGTGGTGCTCTGTCACCTCTAGTGGCACCAAGACCACTTAGCAATGAATGAGTCTACTACAGCCTTAGCTATGTTGGTGTTTGGCTCATGCATTTAGCTCCAGAGGTCCCAGGTTCAATCCCACCTGCTGGTAACGAGGGTCTGTTGGTGTTACATTAGCACTCTGGCATATTGCAGCAACGTGGATGCTTGCCCTGATGCTGGTCATAGGTAAATGGAAACCAGCATCTATGGCTGCTGCCTAGTATCTTTCATGAGGGAGAAACTCACTGTAACATACAGGATAATCTCTAGAGCCAGGCAAAGTGCCCAGGGCTTGGGTGGGTTCAAAGCATCAAACAATTTGGCTCCTTGTCAGCTGGGCAAACACCCCAAGAAGTTGCTCATCCCCATGAAATATTTGGATTTCATCGTAGCTTTGGGCATTGTTTTTATTTCAACTAAGCCAGCCTGCCCATCCCACCACGCTCTGCTCTCAGCTGGGGTGTAGAGAAGAGGTTGGGGAAATGTCCTGGGAAACAGGAGTTTCTGCCTTAGGAGCTCACTCGCTCGGCATTGCCATGTCCGTCTGTTGCCTCAGCCTCAAAGGGACCCCTCTCGCAGTGTGTTACCAGCAGCAGCCCTCTGAGTGCCGAATGGAGAAGGGGCCAATGAAGGAGGCTAAAGAGTGCTGCTAGGAGAACTCCAGGTCTGGTTGTCCTTAGCTATAATCTCGAGCAAATAGTGGCCCAGTCACTCAGTATATTGCTGCCAATCTTCCTTTCTGCATTAAACCCCTCCACTTTCCTTTAGGTTCCCATTTGTATGTTTTTCCTCATCATCAAATTTGTTAAGGGACCGCTCTGTGCAACAAAACCAAGTCTGCTCTCAGGACTGCAGGGAAGTTGCTGATTTATTCATCTGCATCACATCAGGAGGGAGTCGGGGAGGGGCGGAGCCTGGCTCCAACCCATAATACTGTGAGTAACCCAATTAACCCCTTCACGACCCCTTTACAACAATCAACCAGCCCAAACTCCGCTGCAGCTCAGAGCCTCACTGTTCAGTATCGTGTGTGATCTCAGCATGTGCTGGGCATGTTATTGCCCAGCGATGGGATCCCATCCATCCAGAATGGTTATGTTCACCAGTGCACAAAGGGCAGAGCACATGCTGTCTGTCCGGCTGCCTTTGATTTCAGACTGAGGAAAGCAAAGAAAGCACAAACGTAAGCTCAGCGTGAGAGCGAGCACATGCTGCACAGCTCGCGCTAGCATTCTACATCGGAACTGAAGCACAAAATGGCAGCTGTTCCTGCCGCCCTGCGGGAGGGCTCCCCTGCACATCTACAAACAGAATGCAAAGGAGCCTAGATATAAATGTCACAATGGCAAAGGGGAAGGGCTAGGATGGTATGAAGGGCAGGTCAGTGTTTTTAGTGCAACCAAAGCAGAGGAGACATGGGGTTGAGATGGTCTAAATCTGCCAGTTGGGAAGCGTTATGTGACCTACTCCGCAAAAGCAGCCATGGCAAGACACACACAGCAGAGATGTCTGTCTCAGCCCTCTATGTATCCTGATCAGTGGAAGTGGAGTCAGAGGTCTTGTTCCCTAGACACCAAGGGGACAGAGAAAGCAGGGAGTTAAGCTAGAAGCAACACAGCCGTGTGGACAGAGCAGTGCCCAGGGTTTAATAGAGCTCCTGCCGTACTGCTGCCCATCTCGGATGTAAGCAACTGAAAGATCGAGATTTTCAGAGCTTGATTGTGATCTCACAGCAGTTTCTCCACATCAGCGTGCGAGGCGAACCAGGCCCTTCTTGTACGTAACCAAGTTTTAACAAACGTTCATACAGCAAATGGCAGAGGAACAGCGAGTTTCCTTTGGAGGGCGCCACTGTTAGGATTGCCTATCTGAATTTTAATCAAAGGTGCAAAGAACTGAGCTGGCCAAAGACTAGAAAACCAGATTTGTAGACGCTTGGGGGTGAAATTCACCTCCGCGCAGAGAGCCAGCCCCAGTTCTATGCACCACGTACGTTCAGTGAACGCAAGCGCCCAGTGTGATGCAGTCACTACCGTCTCTTCTGGCTGTATCCGTAGCCGTAAGTACGGGGATTGCCTTGGTATATGGCCGCGGTGAGACCATCGCACAGTGTCCTGTTTTAGGCGCCACACTTGGGAAATGAAGCAGAAAAACGGAAGGTGGTTCAGTAAAGAGCTACACGCACGTTTGGGGGTCAGGAACACTTGCCTGATAGTGAAAGAGGCAGCTCAATCCTAGCTTATGAAAGAGGTTGAGAGGTTATCCCAGTGCGTGCGGCCTCCCCAGGGAAGCGATTTCTGATAGCAGGGGCTCTTTACTGTAGCAGATGAAGGCAGAAAGAGATCCAATGTCTGGAAGCCGGATCTAGACGAATGGAGATAAGGCACCCGTTTTTAACAGGGAGAGTAATTAACCACTGGAACAACTCCATCACCTGCAGGCTTTAAATCAAGCCTGGACGTCTCTTTCTAATAAATATGCTCTTCCTGAACCGGACGTTGTGGAGTGGCTGCAGGAATCAGTCAGTGAGGGTCTGTGGCCTGTGATATACAGGAGCTCAGACTGATCCTGATGGGACCTTCTGGCCTTACATTCTATGGCTATATGGAAGCGGGGCGAAGGCAGCATCTGCACCTCGCTCCTGTGTACAGGGGTGAATTTAGCCCCTTGCCAGTAAAAGTGCTGAGCACAGGTGGAGATGGGGGGCATGTAGGGGCGTTGCCCCCCCCCAAACTGTATACCAGAGGTGAATGTTTGGGGAGGGCGAGCGGCAATGCCAGGCGGCTCAGGACATCCCCACGCAGCAGGGCTCAGGCAGTGCCACCGGCACCCCCTGACTCACCTCAGCGGGCCACCCAGCTGAGGGTCACTATCAACATCCTCTGTGGTCTCACCGATTTCCGGCCCCCGCAGCCTCCGCCCCTAGAGACCATCACACCAGGCTTCCCCCACCCTGAAAACCCGAGGGGGCAGGTACAGAGGGAGACACAAGCATTAGCCTAGTTTGACTTTTATATTTGGGGAGAGGGAGGGAGGTGGCTCCAGTCGGGCTGCACGTGGTGGGGGGAATTCCCTGCCTGCCCACAAGGGCGCCAGCTCAGATTTTTTGGGGGGGAGGCAACTTTAACCGTGGTTCCAGGGGCTACTTAGGCAACTGAAAACTCTAGGTGTTTTTTTTTTTTGCAGATAATAACATAGAAATTATCTGACAGGAGCACTGTATCTAATTCCAATATCAAGAAAGAAAATGAAATAAAGATTCGACCCACTCAGCTCTAATACTAATGTGTTCTGACATTTTGTGGCAAGTCACTTATGGGACACTGGTTGGGTTTCAAATTGTAATGTATCTTCTTACTCAGAGACGCATACTGAAGTCAGAAGGGATCATCGTGATCATCTAGTCTGACCCCCTGCACATCGCAGGCCACACAACCTCCCCCCCACCCACTCCTCTAAGAGACCCCTGAGATCTGGCTGAGTCACTGAAGTCCTGGTTTAAAAACTTCAAGTTACAGAGAATTCAATTACATAGTGTAAACCTGCAAGTGACCTGTTCCCCATGCTGCAGAGGAAGTGAAAACCCCCCAGGGTCTCTGCCAATCTGACCCGGGGGAAAAATCCTTCCTGACCCCTAGTATGCTGATCAGTTAGACCCTGAGCATGTGGGCAAGACCCACCAGGCAGACAGCTGGGAAAGAATTCTCTGTAGTAACTCAGAGCCCTCCCCATCTAGTGACCTGTCTCCAGCCTTTGGGGATTGTTGCTACAGGCAGTCGCCGATGGGCCACATGCCATTATAGGCAGTCCTGTCATACCATCCCCTCCGTAAACTTATCAAGCTCAGTCTTGAAGCCAGTCTGGGTTTTTGCCTACACTGCTTCCCTTGGGAGGTTGCTCCAGAACTTCACTCCTCTGATGGTTAGAAACGTTCACTTAATTTCAAGCCTAAGATTGCTGATGCACAGTTTATATCCATTTGTTCTGGGGTCACATTGGCACTTAACTTAAATAACTCCTCTCCTTCCCTGGTATTTATCCCTCTCTGATGTACTTATACAGAGTAATCATATCTCCCCTCAGCCTTCTATTGGTTAGACTAAACAAGCCAAGCCGAGTCTCCTCTCATAAGACAGGTTTTCCATTTCTTAGATGATACTAGTAACCCTTCTCTGCAGCTGTTCAAGTTTGATTTCATCTTTCTTAAATATGAGAGATCAGTATTGCACACAGTACTCCAGATGAGGTCTCACCGGTGCCTTGTATAATGGTGCTAACACTTCTCTGTCTCTACTGGAAATACCTCGCTCTCCCAGCGCTCTAAAAAACCCCACCTCCACGAGGGGCGTAGCTCCCAGCACTGGTGCACGGTCTACAGTGGTGCTTTACAGCGCTGAAACTTGCTGTGCTCGGGGGGCTGTTTTCTCACCCCTCTGAGCGAGAAAGTTGCATTGCTGTAAAGTGACAGTGGAGACCAGGGGTTCTCAAACTTTTGTTCTGGTGACCCTCTGAGTGCGACCCCCCCCCTTATAAATTACAAACACTTTTTTATATATTTAACACCATTATAAATGCTGGCGGCAAAGCGGGGTTTGGGGTATCAGCTGACAGCTCGTGAGCCCCCATGTAATAACCTCGTGACCCCCTGAGGGGTCCTGACCCCCAGTTTGAGAACCCCTGGTGTAGACAAGCCCTTCGTAACTTTGTTACCACCTTTTGGTACAATAGCTGAAACAATTGTAGAAAAATCTACCAGTACTTTCTGTCATTTAGGTTACTCACTTTTTGCAGTTCACCAAGTTTGGAACAGATCATTGAACTTTAGGAAACATCCTAACAGCCCTTTCTATCTTAATCCCCTGTTAATCACCCTGTTTATAAACACAATTCTGACTCCCTGCCTCCAGGGCACAAGCTGGGAGCAGCACATTTCCTGTCTCCTCTGCAGAACTCATCACATTGCACACTCAGGCTGCCTGAGTGTGCAACCCTCCCATGCCCTTCCCCCCGCCCCCCACGACACAACCCCAAAATATAGAAGTCAAACTACGCCTATGGTGGAGAGCCTGGTTCTTTCTGCTTTCTTGGCTTGCATTATTCCATCTCTGGGAGCGTTCGGAAACATCCAAGAGGTACCAAAATGGCATGAATTTGAGCACAAAAGATTCTTTCCCTATTCTAGTCAAAATTGACTAGTCATCAGTCTTCTTTTTAAAAATGCCATTTAAAATGATTTGCCCAAGCTAAGTTGTGGAATTCATTTAGCAACAGGTACCAAGATTCAGTCATGAGCAATTTGTGAACTGATAAAAGGGGCTCAGTTTATAATGAATATCATTTGCAATGTTCGACCAGGCCCACCATGCCAGGGAGAAATGTACTGAAGATTAAAGACCTTTCACAAGAATCTGTATGCCACTGAGCTCTTCAGCAATGATACAACGGAGCGGAGTGCAGTGGGAGAGACATCAGACCTCAGTGAAACCCACTGTGGTGCCTGATGCGCTAGACGGAGCTAACTCCCGAGCAGGAGACCTGGGGCCTTTTCCTTTAGCGACAGAATGAGCTAAGAAGGGACGGGTAAAAGGAAGGCCATCTGCAAATACATCAGCATAAAAGGACCTGCTAGAGCGAGAGCAGGCCCCATAATGAATGAGTTCGCATGAAATGAATAATGACTCCAAAATGACTGAGACACTGAACTGCATTTTAAAATCCGTGCTCAGTGAAATGTCGGCAGAGATGCAGGAGTGTGTGTGTGTGTGTATGGGGGGAGAGAGAGGCTCAGGGGCAGGGAGCTTGCTGGGGACGGGGAAGCCTGGGTGGATGGATCACATGTCCATGCACATACCCCACGGGCAGACCTCCGAAAGGTTCTGGGTTGGGGCCCGTATCTGAGAAAAGTTCAGCCCTCTCCTTGTGGTTTGCACGTCTCGTGCCCACTCTGGAATTGGTTGGGATGCCGAGTGGTGCTGAGGGTGATACTAAACAGAACTGCAGGTTGGATAGCTCTGGGCAGGGCCAGGACAGATGGGGGCATTGAACACAGATTGCACAAAGTGACAGAACATCAATTTCCATCTGATACCTGTTCAGACATGTTGCCGACACCACCAAGAAGCTTTCTCAGGGCCAGCACCCCACTGGAGAGACAAGCAAAGCCAGGAGATGGGATTGGCAGTGGGAGGGTGTGAGCACTGTGTCCCACCCTTTCATTTGTACCTAGAATCATAGAATACCAGGCAGATTTTTGCCCCAGATACCTAAATGGCCCCCTCAAGGATTGAACTCACAACCCTAGGCTTAGCAGGCCAATGTTCAAACCACTGAGCTATCCCTGCCGCTGCCTGTCAGGCTCTGCAGTAACAGCTGGTGACAGGGGGCAGGAGGATGACACCATGATGCTGGCTCTACTCGGGGAGCTGCTGGAGGCTCAGAGCAAAACGTAATTGGCAAGCACCAAGGTGGAGAAGCAATGGAATTAAATTGCTGACACTCCAACGCCACCCGCGTCACTTCCCAGCTGGGAGGTTGCACCCTCTCCTGGCTGGGCTGCACAGTGAGTGCCACAGGGGGATGGGAGAGACCCGGGGGCAGTCGAGGAGAGGCAGAAAGGGGACAGGGGGCAGCTCTGGGCCCTTTGCCAAGCAGCATTCTGCACACAGAATTGTCTCTGGCCCGCCTTTGCTGCTCTGCTCTCTGCAGGCCCCAGCAGCCCCTCTGGAATATCATGGGACTGGGGAGAGGAGCAGGCGATCAGGTGCCCCCTGTAACAGACCCAATGCTAGAGTCGGGGAAGGGGCTGTCCCGCACTGTGATGGGAAGTGCATGCGTAGAGGGGGGATGGCTGGCTCCTGCTGGGCCAGCTAGAACGTTGCTGCTGCTGGGAACTGGCAAGGGGCATGGGGAGTGGAAATCAGCCCCTCCCCTGGAGCCCTTTGCCTACCCTGGGCTCAGCATGGTGCATTCGTTGCCCTGTTCCGGGAGGTACACCCGGCCTTTGTCTGCGTGACCTCACTGCAGGCGGAATCTCCCCGGAACAATCTCCTCTGTTTGCTGCTTGGAAAATAAGCAAACCTCGGCGGTGTCTGCTCTGTGCCGATTGCTGATGCCAGTTCGGCTGGTGCTCACAAGGCCGCACGACTCAGGCTGCAGCTTGTTTGGCCACGGTGCTGTGAGGGTGCACTGGGCACTCAGGGGTTGGCTGAGAGGTTTGGGGGAAGCCATTTCAGATCCCTGCCCGGGTGCCCCCCCAAGGGGTGCTGGATGGCAGGCTCTCCTGGCTGGGAGCCCAGCGGGCTTGCCATGGTTGGCAGCTGGAGCAGCTCTCCATGCTCAATGCTTCCCACGCTCCGTTTTATTAAATTCAAGCCCACTTTGTTTGCAAAGGCGGAAAAGCTGTCAGAGGCCATTAATCCAAACAGAATTTAATCTCTCCAACAGCATTTGCTCAGGCCCCGCTGCTAAATCTATAGAGTTAAAAACTGTTGACAATTAATTAAAATGCCTGTGGATGGGGCCGCTCCGCGGGGCACCAACTCCTGTATCAAGAGCCTGTCCCGGGGACTCGAGCCTCTTCTCTGCTCAGAGGCAAAGCAACTGGCTTCCCTCCAGGCAGCTGCATGCGTGGAGTGCAGCCGTTGTGGGGAGAGTCCGGGGATGCCTTGCCACAGACGCCCGGCCGTGAGAGATGGAGCCATCCTGCCATGTCAGCAGCTCAGGAACACCGGGAAAGCAGAGAAGTGGCTGTCGATGGGCCTGCAGCTTCGGGAAACAAGGTGCGGGAGAAGGGCGACTTTCATCACTCTGGTGCTAAGATACCACAGCTAGGTAGACAAAGAGATGAGCTAATGGGATCTATTGTTTCCCATGACAAGCCCCCTAACTCCCAGAGGGAGAAGGTCCCAACCATTCCCTCTCTTGCTCCCCTTACTAGTACAGTGTGGAGGAGGAGGCGGCAAGAGGCTTGTACTGGGCCCCCACTAAAATCTGCTTTCCAAGGCTGGCTGCCTTGGCTCTCCCCGGCCCAGAGGGCTCAGGGGGGCCCTTTGGAGGTATGGGGGCCTGCTCCTCAGGGCACAGCCAGGCTGGGGAACAGTGTTACTAGGCAAAATTGCACCACGTGCAGTGTGTGTGAGCAAGAGAGAGCACGTCTGCGTGTGCGACGTGAGTGCATGTGACATCGCTGTAAACAATAGGATTGCAGTATTATAGTCATTTAAGTCAACTGCATGATTATTGGCTACGTTGTTGCTGATGTCATTATGCTATTGTTTGATAAGAAGTGAATCAAATACCGCAGACATATTCCAAAGAGTTGGAGGTCTCGGGCAAGAGGGGAGGGGGGGCAGTGGAAGGGGTTAGGCTGGGGGGGCTCGGGCTGGGGGTTGAAGGCAGTGGAAGGGGTTAGGCTGGGGGGCTCAGGATGTGGGGTGCAGGCAGTGGAAGGGGTTAGGCTGGGGGGCTCAGGCTGTGGGGTGCAGGCAGTGGAAGGGGTTAGGCTGGGGGGGTCAGGCTGTGGGGTGCAGGCAGTGGAAGGGTTTAGGCTGGGGGGGCTCAGGCTGGGGGGTGCAGACAGTGGAAGGGGTTAGGCTGGGGGGCTCAGGATGTGGGGTGCAGACAGTGGAAGGGGTTAGGCTGGGGGGCTCAGGATGTGGGGTGCAGACAGTGGAAGGGGTTAGGCTGGGGGGCTCAGGCTGGGGGGTGCAGGCAGTGAAAGGAGTTAGGCTGGGGGGCTCAGGCTGGGGGGTGCAGACAGTGGAAGGGGTTAGGCTGGGGGGCTCAGGCTGGGGGGTGCAGACAGTGGAAGGGGTTAGGCTGGGGGGTCTCAGGCTGGGTGGTGTGCAGGCAGTGGAAGGGGTTAGGCTGGGGGGTGCAGGCAGTGGAAGGGGTTAGGCTGGGGGGCTCAGGCTGGGGGGTGCAGACAGTGGAAGGGGTTAGGCTGGGGGGTGCAGGCTGGGGGGTGCAGGTAGTGGAAGGGGTTAGGCTGGGGGGTGCAGGCAATGGAAGGGGTTAGGCTGGGGGGTGCAGGCAATGGAAGGGGTTCGACTGGGGGGCTCAGGATGTGGGGTGCAGGCAGTGGAAGGGGTTAGGCTGGGGGGCTCAGGCAGTGGAAGGGGTTAGGCTGGGGGGGCTCAGGCTGGGGGGTGCAGGCAGTGGAAGGGGTTAGGCTGGGGGGCTCAGGCTGGGGGGTGCAGACAGTGGAAGGGGTTAGGCTGGGGGGCTCAGGATGTGGGTGCAGACAGTGGAAGGGGTTAGGCTGGGGGGCTCAGGCTGGGGGGTGCAGGCAGTGGAAGGGGTTAGGCTGGGGGGCTCAGGCTGGGGGGTGCAGACAGTGGAAGGAGTTAGGCTGGGGGGTGCAGGCAGTGGAAGGGGTTAGGCTGGGGGGCTCAGGCTGGGGGGTGCAGGCAGTGGAAGGGGTTAGGCTGGGGGGTCTCAGGCTGGGTGGTGTGCAGGCAGTGGAAGGGGTTAGGCTGGGGGGTGCAGGCAGTGGAAGGGGTTAGGCTGGGGGGCTCAGGCTGGGGGGTGCAGACAGTGGAAGGGGTTAGGCTGGGGGGTGCAGGCTGGGGGGTGCAGGTAGTGGAAGGGGTTAGGCTGGGGGGTGCAGGCAATGGAAGGGGTTAGGCTGGGGGGTGCAGGCAATGGAAGGGGTTCGACTGGGGGGCTCAGGATGTGGGGTGCAGGCAGTGGAAGGGGTTAGGCTGGAGGGCTCAGGCAGTGGAAGGGGTTAGGCTGGGGGGGCTCAGGCTGGGGGGTGCAGGCAGTGAAAGGGGTTAGGCTGGGGGGCTCAGGCTGGGGGGTGCAGACAGTGGAAGGAGTTAGGCTGGGGGGTGCAGGCAGTGGAAGGGGTTAGGCTGGGGGGCTCAGGCTGGGGGGTGCAGGCAGTGGAAGGGGTTAGGCTGGGGCGGGGTCACAGGCTGGAGGGGCTTGGGCTGGGAGAGGAGGGCCCCAAGGGGATCTTTATGTAAATTTTTATCAAGAAAAGCTTTCAAGGCTTGTAATGTCCTTTGTCAAGAGCCTGCTAGATCCCTTCCTGCCACTGTAGCTGGGGGTCGCTGGCCTACATGGGCAGGAGGAAATGAAGCCATCAAGTTGGGTAAAGTCACTGGACTGGGCATGTAACAAACACATTGACTCCATCCAGCAGTGGTGGATGATCAGCATGTGCTCTGGTGGGTACCAAGCCAGTGGTGAGGGAACGGATAACCCAGAGAGCCACGCACGGTGCTGGTGACTTGATTTCCTGCTGGCTGACATCACGTCCGTCCGTCCTAGGGCTGCAGAAGTCAGGCTGTACATCGGCCCACAGATGAGCTGGACAACGCAGGGGAACTGGCCCGGTGAGAATGGCAGGGGGAGAGGACTGAGCACTGAATGCTGTGTGAAGGACTCCAGAGGAGGGGGGTTGTTAAACAGGCTATTCTGAGGGTGACACAGGGGTACTACAGCATTACTGCTGTGGGCATCATCAGCAGCATCCTGTCCATACCCCCTTGGCTCCCAAGCCCTGGCGGTTCCATCCCCTCGTCCGGCTCTAGGGCTGGACAGGGGCTGAGGGTTTGTGCTGTGACGCGTTCCTTTCTCCCATTGCGAGCCATTCGGATGGTTCCCACGTATCCTGTGAATCCTGCTTGGCTGCTCACAAGTTGACGGCGCTCGTCTCTGTTTCAAATGCCAGGCAGGTGGGGAGCATTGTGGGCCATGACCCCAGGCACCCCAGAAATTGACATCCCTGTGTATACCCCAGAATTTGATAACGCCGCAGTCAGCAATTTTGTATATTTAGCCGCTGCCAGCTGAAAACCAAGCATCACATAGCCAGGAAAAGCTCAGGCCTTTGTGAAGCAAGGTCAGACAGCTGCGTCCTTGCAGTTTGTTAATCAGAATGGGAGGATGGGACAGAAAGTTAACAAGTACGGAAGAGAGTGAGTGAATAGCGCCCTTGGTTTGAAGTGCCCCTGACACATTGTTGTTATGACTAGAAATGTTTTGATGATACGAGATAATGAGCAGTTTTGCTGAAAGTAGGCGAATGGTGACCCACTAGGAGTCGCTATAGGTTATGTGCGTCATTTGACATTAGCTATAAAAGATTAGGTGAAAAAATATGCTTTGGAGCAGTCCGAGGAAGCTTTCTTTGGGCAAGGATCTGACAGCTAAGTTCCCCAGCAGCTAGCACCCCATATTCTTCACAGTGATGCAAGGTAAGTCCCGGGAGGTGTCATTGGAAAGGTTAGGTTTTACTGAATAGGATTATCCTATTTGTATGCCTGTATCTGAAGTTAGGAATATTGACTATGTATCTGTATTACAAATGTGTTTACACCTGAGGAACGCCCACTAGGCAAAAGTCTCTCAGTCAAGATGGTTGTCTGGGACGGGCCCATTCAGGTTAATGAGCCATTAGGGGAGAACAATAGGCCTTAGGAGAAGCTTATCTCCCGTCTGGGGGTCTTCCTGAGGACACTGCAGACAGTCTCTGACTCATGGCTGCTGTGACACTATAGGGACATGTGACCAGGTCACCTGGTGGTGGTCTCCATCTTGGGATGTCAGTGTTTTTCCACAGACCGGTCTGGGAACCAAGCTTTGAAACAAAGGGTTCCGCCATATGCAAAAGCTGTATAAGGCAGGGGAGCGACATCATCGTGGTTCTTCACTGACTCCCCACCCAAAGAGACTCCTGGAAACACTTGAGGAATAAAGGCTGAACTGGGGGAAGTGCTGGACCCAGGCTAAAGGGCTTTTTAGCCTGTGACTGGAACACCTGGGGATTCCAATCTGTAAGCCAGTGCAGCTTGCCCCTTAAGAATCTGCAGCCTGCTTATAGCATCCCTTAGGGTGAGAATTCGCTATTCATATCCAATCTCTTTAGTACATTAAGCTTAGTTTGCATGTTTTGTTTATTTGCTAGGTAATCTGCTTTATTCTGTTTGCTAGCCCTTATTATCACTTAAAATCTATCTTTTGTAGTTAATAAACTTGTTTTTGCTTTGTCTAAAACCAGTGTGTGTGGGAGTCATAACTCGAGGCAGAAAGCTGTTGTATCTTTCCTCTCCACATTGAGGGAGGGGGCGAATTTCATAAGCTTACTCTGTGCAGCGCAAGACCGTATAATTTTGGGTTTACACTCCAGAGGGGGGTGCGTGCCTGATCCCAGTGTCTGCATGTAACTGCACCTGGGGGTGTCCCTACCTGTATGTGTGCTGGTAAAAGTGCAGGCTGGAGCCTGGGGAAGGGCTTGTCAGGCTGGACACAGCAGTACAGTGTAAAGGGAGCCCAGGCTGGTGGGTCAGGGGGCTCAGTGGTACCCCAGTTCCAGGTGGCACCCTGGGGGGAACCCATCACAGTGGGGCTCCCCGGAAGCCTGGCAGCTGATTCCTCAAAACTCTTGTAGCCATTATTTATCAGACGGAGGAGTTGTGCCCCCATTTGGGGTCTGAGAAACCCCGAGTAACAGCAGGGCAGGCTTATTCCAGGCCATGGGGTGCCTTGTGCAGTCAGACCCTCCTTCCATCTGTCCCTCTTTCTCTGGGGATCTCACATGGGCACTTTCACCCTCTTTGTGAGGAGTGGGCCCTGCCGGCTCCTGGAGGTCAGTCCCAAGTGCCACTCAGCACTCCCTGGAGTGGTTTGAGGGGACGCGGCTCACCATCATGAACACTCTCTGGGAATTGATTTAGTTGGGGGTCGGTCCTGCTTTGAGCAGGGGGTTGGACTAGATACCTCCTGAGGTCCCTTCCAACCCTGAGATTCTAGGATTCTATGATAATTCAATCCCACTTCGTCTCCCTGCTTCCTTTGTGCTCTTGCTGCTGGTACAAAAGCTGCATCCTCTGAGTGGACAGAGGTTCTGTAGCAGAGACCAAGGAAGCCGTGCCCCCTCCCCACCCACACTGCCAAGCCCTCAGCTCTGAGTCAGATGCCAATGCAGCCAGGTGACACCGTGCAGGCCTGGAGGGAGCTGCTGGATCCCAGATCTGTCTGCACGGCTGCCCTGCTGAGGGCCCAGAGAAGCGGAACGAAGCTGGAGAAGCCGCGACAGAAATAGAAAGCATTGTCTCTTCTAGCTCGAACCAGTCGCTTTCAAGTCCGACATCAATGGTGGGCTGCGAGCCCTGCAAAGGCAGTGTGAGCTGCCTGGCACCGAAGGGGGGAAGGAGGTCAGCCTCTGAGGCCGGCCTCTTCCCTGCCAAGGGGAGGATCCTTCCGCACAGGGGGAGGCGCTAATTTTAACTACAAATACAGGCTCTGTCGTTTGTGGGAAAGGGAGGCAGCCTTGGAGCTCTCGGCTCTGTCCCCGGCTTGCCAAGAAAAAGCCCCATTGAAGGTGGAGGTGCCTGTGCCTTCAAGCCACCAGCCAGCATCGTTAGGGACAAAAAGGCTTCTGAAGGCAGGCGCGTCCCGAGGACCAGGCTGCTCTCTGAAGGGGACTAGCTGCTTTTCCCTACAGAACTGGGGGAGAAGGGGGAGGAGGATGTGACCCCCCCGACGATGCCTGGAGGCTCCAGGGCCAGCGTCTGCTCTGGCTCAGGCTGGTGTCAATCTGGAATGAGCCCTGACTTCGGCGGAGCTGCTCGGTCTTGACACTGGTGTCACTGAGGGCTCGTCTACACTACAGATGCTACAGCACTGCGGCGCTGTAGTGTAAATACACACTTGCTACAGCGATGGGGCGGGGAGGTTAAATCCACCCCGCGAGAGGGGGTAACTAGGTGGATGGAAGAATTTTACCCGCCTGGTGACGCGGCTGGGTCGACCTACGTTTTAGGTGTAGACCAGGTCTGAGAGCAGGATGGGCTCAGAGCTACTAAGCCAGAGCGATCTGGGCACCAACACAGCACTGCTGGGCTTCCACCTCTGCTTTGCACCCGAGAGCGAGCCCCGGGGATCTGGTACTCGTGTGAGCCGTTTTTAGTGTCTGTCGGATTCACCCAGCACGGGCTGGGAGCCCTCCTAGAGTCCAGCGGCGCCGCTGCTGCCCAGGTTCCCTGGCTGGAGCCCTGCACTTCCTATATTTAATCACACCGTTTACAATACAAAGAGATGGTGGGTGACGCTAAATGAGCCGTTTGCCCGGGGCAGAGGATTCCCGCAGTCAACTCCGCTCCCGCGCATCTCCCGCTCTGGTTAGCTGCTGCTAAGAGCTCCGGGGTGGTCGGTGTGTCCACTGGGCTCTGTACGCTGCTGGCACTGCCGGACGGGGCGATTCAACACCCAGCAGCTCTCCAGCCATTCCCATCAGGCTCACCCCGGTCCAGGCCCCGCCCTGCGGATGATGATGCCCAGCTGACATGCGGGGATCAGCGTGTGAGGGGAGGCCATACTACCTGGGTGGGTCCTTTGTGCCATCAGGTGCTGCTAGCCGCTGGGTTGAGGTGACCAGAGGAGGGGGCGCTTGAGAATGGCAGATTCCAGTAGCCAGGGCAGGACTGTCCCCAGTGGGTGTCGTCCCCAGGGCTGGCCCCCCACAGCCGTGCGGAGAAGCCTCCTCCACTTTTCAGGCACAGACAGCGAGAGTCCCGAAATCCCTGCGAGAGTCGGACTCGGGGTGGGTGTCTGTGCTGCACAGGGGCTGTGGGGGGACACATCGCTCCTTCGGGGCCACAACTGCAGCCGACGGCTCAGTGCAAAGGAGGAGGCTTTAATTCCTGCTATCCAGCTAGGGCTGGGAGGGGCTGGCCCCTTTGCAGGGATGGTCTTAGTGTTGACACAGACCCCCGTGGGCAGCTCATCCCCCGGGGCGCATTTCAGATGGAGGCTGAGCTACAGACGTGGGCCCCCCAGCTCCATGGGCACTGTTGCCTAGACTCATTGGCCCTTTTGCCTAGTTAGCAACGTGCCTGAGACCCGGTAGCACTTCCAGCATCACGTCCATCCCTCCATGTGCTGTCCAGGATGTAGCTGAGTCAAGTGCCATTCCCTGCACATCCTGGAATCCTTCCCCGTTCATGTGACCTGTGAGAGCCTGCAGCATCATCAGCCTCAGGGACCCACCCCCAAAACGCTCCCCTCCCCCCCAAGCAGAAAAACAATCTCCAGAACTATTCTACCCCCCCACCCTCCGTCTTCCCGGGCACAATTGCCGAGCTCCAGGGAAGGGGTTAGCTTTGGACGGGCTGGATAATGTAGAGCTGATGGGTGGTAGGCACGTCCATGGGTCTGCAGTTCAGTCTCGCCTCTTCCTAAGAGAAACGTCTCTCTTCGGTTAAGCCTTGAACATGTGTCAGCTCTGCAGCGTAGACAGACACCAGTCAATCCTGCTGAGCTGTCAGTAAGTGGCTGCAGTTAAATACTTCCAGCACAGGATTTTCCCCATAAAGCCTGCGCCTTCCTTGACATTTGCCTCCTTCCATGACACGTTGGTGACGGGGTGGGACTTAGCTGTATTCTCTGGCACAGAAATCACCCCAGTTCCCTCTAGCTTTTAACCTACACCTGACCAGCAGGGTCCCCCGTCGCCTGGGAATTGCCACAAGGAAAGTTGAGCAGAGTCTCCAAAAAAGTATTAGAGAAAATCAAGGAACCAGTGAGACCTGGCATCTCTGCTACCGGAAAAGCCCCTTTTGCTCACTGTCGTGCAAGCAATGGTCCAAGTGAATATTTGTACACGGAAAGGGAATGTGCCACCTGCTGGTTAGTGGGTCACAAATGGTCTCTCTGCATCTGATCCACAGAGTCTGTTCTATCCCCAGTTCTGGAGTCTTGCTTCTCCGGCTCAAGTTGCAGCAGATCATGTTTTCAAGTCTGGAGATCCCTGGTACAATCCCCAGGGCATGTGGCCATAACTTAAGCGTCCCAAGACTCAGGTGTTGTATGTCCAGCTGTTTAAGGATTCACACCAGACGGGCTCACATGCCCATCTTGAAATCTCGAGTGATTGTGAATGGGAAGGCCACCCAATCAGGGAAGAGTTGCAACAACTTGTGACCAATCACATCGCACACACACTGAATCTTGAACAGCCAGTGAATAGCTCCGTGAATAGTCGGGGTGAGCAATCTGAAGGCTGAACTTTTCTCAGCACAACAGATTTGACAAACATCTTTGAGCTGTCAACAAATCTGTACAATTTAGGCCAGCCCAGGGAGAATTTGAAATCGAGCCAAAGGGCTGGATTAACTGAATGAGCAATGTGGAGCTAATTGCTGAAAAGGTGAAAAGTGGCATCTTCACCCCAGCCTGAGCCATGACCCACCGTGGTACAATCCAAGCGGATCCGGGCCTGGCACTGATCCTGGGTAATCGGGTACAATCCAGAGGGATCCAGGCCTGGAATTGACACCGGAGAATTGCCTATGATCAAGGGGGATCCAGTTCTGGAGCTGATCCTGGACAATCAGGTCTGACCTAGAAGAATCCAGGCCCAGCACTGATCCTGGGGAAGCAAGTACAATCCAGAGGGATTCAAGTCTGGAACTGAGCCTGGGGAACTGGATATGATCCAGGAAGATCTAGGCCTTGCATTGATCCTGGAAAATCAGGTATGATCGAGAAGGATCCAGGCCCAGCTCTGATCCTATGGCACCGTGTAGGCAGGGGCGGCTCCAGGCACCAGAGCATCAAGCACGCAGGGGGCGGCCTGCCGGTTGCTGTGGGGGCGGCAGTCAGGGAGCCTTCGGTGGAATGCCTGCGGGAGGTCTGCCAGTCCTGAGGCTTTGGCCGCAATTCGGCGGCGGCTATGCCAAAGCCGCGGGACCGGTGGACCTCCCGCAGGCATGCCGCCGAATCCGCGTTACCAGCGGACCTCCCGCAGGCGCGCTGCTGAAAGCCACCTGCCTGCCGTGCTTGGGGCAGCAAAAAACATAGAGCCGCCCCTGCGTGTAGGATACAGAGGGATCCGGGCCCAGCACTGATCCTAGGAAACCATGTGCAATCTGGAAGGATGGAGGCCTGGCAGTGATCCTGGGGAATTGGGTGCAATCCAGGGGAATGGGACAAATACTAGCTGAAGGTCCCTTCTCCATGGGGCTGACTTACAGCCACTGGGGGAGTGTCTGTGAGAGGGATGGCAGGGAGCGCTGGCAGTCAAAGCCAGCTCAGCACGAACTACTTCCCTCCCCATCCCACTGACAGGTCCTTCTTAGGACTCAAGAATGGAGAGCAAGGTGTGAGGGTACTTGTGGCCTGCACTAGCCAGGTGGTCGGGCAGGATGATCTGGTGGCCCTTTCTGGCCTTGAACTATTATGACTCTGACCTTCTAGCCAAGCAGAGATGGAGTAGGGATTCTTGGCCACAGCTGCTAGGCCCCAACTCAGCAAAAGACATAATCCCAGGAGTAACCTGAAGCACTTGTGGAAGTGCCGTTGACGTCAGTGACTGTGCAAGTGCTGAAGAGGTTTGCTGAATCAGGGCCTGAGAGGGGGAGGGAGCCGGGTAGAGTTGGATTGATGGGGACAGCTGGGCCTGCCTTTCAGAAGCAGTTGGGGTTTGCCCTGAGGGTCTGACCCCCATGAAGGTGGGCCAGCCACAGGTGACAGGGCCCTCTCACCCCAAAGCTGAATTAAGACCATAAGAGCGGCCATACTGGGTCAGACCAGTGATCCATCTCACCCTATCTCCATGGCCAGTACCAGAGCTTCAAGGGGAGTGCACAGAACAGGGCAAAGTCTGGGGCTGGTCTGGGGCTGCCAAACCAGGGAGAGGGAAGGGAATGTTAACCTCCACGCGCCCCCGGGTTGGTCAAGCTCTTGTACCAGGAGGACACATGATATTTAAGGTGGAGGTGGGGACATGCAGGGTCCGGGAGAGGGGCTGGGGTGGGTCTCACACATGTGAACATTCAGCCACTCTCCAGGACCTTTTATCCAAGAACCTGCAAGCACTGTACACACGGCAGGGACGTGAGCGCCCGAGTCTCCAGGAGGTGGGGAACCGTCATCCCCATGTCACAGCTGGGGACATGGTGACCCAGAGAAGGTCAGTGCGGGGCCCAGCGTCACCCGGGGAGCCAGAGACCGGTGGAATGGAGGCCAGGCCCGGGTTTCTAAACTTCGGTGCCAAAGGTCAGGCTCCAGAACCTGCTTCAGGCCCCTCAGCCCATTAGCGAGGGGCTCAAATAGAGATTGAGGTATGTGACGGGGCAAGGCCAGATGGCTATAGTAAAGTAGTGAGGAACAGGTATGTTAGGTCCAGGCTAAACAAATCCCTGGTACCATGGTAACCAAATGGCAGTTGCTCCAGGTTAATCAAGACACCTGGGGCCAATTAAGATCCTTCTAGAAGGCAGTGGAGATAGCTAGATTGATTGGGACACCTGGGCTTTGCGAACAGGGGCTGCTAACAGGGAGTTTCGCAAGGGAGTTCTCCAGGTGAAGGAGGAGCAATACAGCAACCTTTTGGGGACCGTGTGCTGTGGCTGGCAGTTGGAAGCTGTGAGCTTCAAAGGAAGGTTTGAAAGCTAGAAGCCTCTGGACCGTGTGCTGTGGCTGGCAGTTGGAAGCTGTGAGCTTCAAAGGAAGGTTTGAAAGCTAGAAGCCTCTGCTGACAGGGGGCTGCAGACGGGAGTTTGACAGAGGGAGGCTTACGATGGTTAGGAAGACCCGCAACACCTGTGCCAGCACTGCTACTGTCTCCTCCACCTGTGCCTGTAGCCAGACAGAGTGCCTAAGCATGGATGCCTCTACCCAGATCCTGGTGTGGTTTTGCAAAGACTGTAACTTGCAATTTCCACTTACGGATATCCAGGCTGGGGGGACCATCCAATGTGAAAGGTGCCTGCTGGTGGAATCTCTCAGGCAGCAGGTGAGAGAGCTACAGGAGGAGGTGGCTAGGTTGAGGAGCATCCGTATCCACGAGCAATTCCTCGACAGTGTCCATGTGGAGACAGCTGAGGTAGCTGTCCCAGTACACAGGACTGCTGATACACCACTGGTGGAGGAGGAGATGGCTCAGGGTGGACGCTGGCAGCTGGTTACTTCTGGCAGCAGGCAGTGCTCCACCCTTGCTCCGAACCCTCCTGCCGTGGTTATAGGTAACCGTTATGCTCTTCTTGATACAGGAAAGAAGGAATCACTCCCTACAGTAAAGGAGGAGAAGCCTCGTACCCCTAAGGCTGGAGAGTCTGCTGCCACCACTGCGAATAGGAAACGTAGGGTAGTGGTGGTCGGAGACTCTCTGCTGAGGGGGACGGAGGCGCCCATCTGTCGCCCTGACATTTCATCTCGAGAGGTATGCTGCCTGCCGGGGGCCCGTATCCGAGACGTTACGGAGGCATTGTCGAGGATTATCCGGCCCTCTGACTACTACCCCATGCTACTCATCCATGTGGGCACAAATGATACTGCGCGGTGTGACACTGAGCGGATCAAGAGTGACTACAGGGCTCTGGGAGCACGGGTGAAGGAGTTTGGAGCACAGGTGGTATTCTCTTCAATTCTTCCTGTTAAAGGTAGGGGCCCGGGCAGAGACAGATGCATCATGGAGGTGAATGCCTGGCTGCGAAGATGGTGTCACCAGGAGGGCTTTGGCTTCCTAGACCACGGGATGCTATTCGAGGAAGGACTGCTAGGCAGAGATGGCGTTCACCTTTCGAGGAGAGGGAAGACCCTATTCGGACACAGACTGGCTAACCTAGTGAGGAGGGCTTTAAACTAGGTTCGACGGGGACAGGTGAGCAAAGCCCACAGGTAAGTGGGGAACATGGAGACCGGGGAAATGAGTCGGAAACAAGAGGGAGTGTGGGCTATATTGGCAGAGAGAAAGGAGAGTCAGGAAAAAACTGGGAGGAAAGATCAAACCAGTATTTTAGATGCCTATATACAAATGCGAGAAGTATGGGGAATAAGCAGGAAGAACTGGAAGTGCTAATAAATAAATACAACTATGACATTGTTGGCATCACTGAAACTTGGTGGGATAATACACATGATTGGAATGTTGGTGTGGATGGGTACAGCTTGCTCAGGAAGGATAGACAGGGGAAAAAGGGAGGAGGTGTTGCCTTATATATTAAAAATGTACACACTTGGACAGAGGTAGAGATGGACATAGGAGACGGAAGTGTTGAGAGTCTCTGGGTTAGGCTTAAAGGGGCAAAAAACAAGGGAGATGTCATGCTAGGCGTCTACTACAGGCCACCTAACCAGGTGGAAGAGGTGGATGAGGCTTTTTTCAAGCAACTAACAAAATCATCCAAAGCCCAAGACTTGGTGGTGATGGGGGACTTCAACTATCCGGATATATGTTGGGAAAATAACACAGCGGGGAACAGACTATCCAACAAATTCTTGGACTGCATTGGAGACAACTTTTTATTTCAGAAGGTTGAAAAAGCTACTAGGGGGGAAGCTGTTCTAGACTTGATTTTAACAAATAGGGAGGAACTCGTTGAGAATGTGAAAGTAGAAGGCAGCCTGGGTGAAAGTGATCATGAAATCATAGACTTTGCAATTCTAAGGAAGGGTAGAAGGGAGAACAGCAAAATAGAGACAATGGATTTCAGGAAGGCAGATTTTGGGAAGCTCAGAGAGCTGATAGGTAAGGTCCCATGGGAATCAAGACTGAGGGGAAAAACAACTGAGGAGAGTTGGCAGTTTTTCAAAGGGACACTATTAAGGGCCCAAAAGCAAGCTATTCCGCTGGTTAGGAAAGATAGAAAATGTGGCAAAAGACCACCTTGGCTTAACCACGAGATCTTGCACGATCTAAAAAATAAAAAGGAGTCATATAAAAAATGGAAACTAGGACAGATTACAAAGGATGAATATAGGCAAACAACACAGGAATGCAGGGGCAAGATTAGAAAGGCAAAGGCACAAAATGAGCTCAAACTAGCTACGGGAATAAAAGGAAACAAGAAGACTTTTTATCAATACATTAGAAGCAAGAGGAAGACCAAAGACAGGGTAGGCCCACTGCTTAGTGAAGAGGGAGAAACAGTAACAGGAAACTTGGAAATGGCAGAGATGCTTAATGACTTCTTTGTTTCGGTCTTCACCGAGAAGTCTGAAGGAATGCCTAACATAGTGAATGCTAATGGGAAGGGGGTAGGTTTAGCGGATAAAATAAAAAAAGAACAAGTTAAAAATCACTTAGAAAAGTTAGATGCCTGCAAGTCACCCGGACCTGATGAAATGCATCCTAGAATACTCAAGGAGCTAATAGAGGAGGTATCTGAGCCTCTAGCTATTATCTTTGGAAAGTCATGGGAGACGGGAGAGATTCCAGAAGACTGGAAAAGGGCAAATATAGTGCCCATCTATAAAAAGGGAACTAAAAACAACCCAGGTAACTACAGACCAGTTAGTTTAACTTCTGTGCCAGGGAAGATAATGGAGCAAGTAATTAAGGAAATCGTCTGCCAACACTTGGAAGGTGGTAAGGTGATAGGGAATAGCCAGCATGGATTTGTGAAGAACAAATCATGTCAAACCAATCTGATAGCTTTCTTTGATAGGATAACGAGCCTTGTGGATAAGGGTGAAGCGGTGGATGTGGTATACCTAGACTTTAGTAAGGCATTTGATACGGTCTCGCATGATATTCTTATCGATAAACTAGGCAAATACAAATTAGATGGGGCTACTATAAGGTGGGTGCATAACTGGCTGGATAATCGTACTCAGAGAGTTGTTATTAATGGTTCCCAATCCTGCTGGAAAGGCGTAACGAGTGGGGTACCGCAGGGGTCTGTTTTGGGACCGGCTCTGTTCAATATCTTCATCAACGACTTAGATATTGGCATAGAAAGTACGCTTATTAAGTTTGCGGATGATACCAAACTGGGAGGGATTGCAACTACTTTGGAGGACAGGGTCATAATTCAAAATGATCTGGACAAATTGGAGAAATGGTCTGAGTTAAACAGGATGAAGTTTAACAAAGACAAATGCAAAGTGCTCCACTTAGGAAGGAAAAATCAATTTCACACATACAGAATGGGAAAAGACTGTCTAGGAAGGAGTACGGCAGAAAGGGATCTAGGGGTTATAGTGGACCACAAGCTAAATATGAGTCAACAGTGTGATGCTGTTGCAAACAAAGCAAACATGATTCTGGGATGCATTAACAGGTGTGTTGTGAGCAAGACACGAGAAGTCATTCTTCCGCTCTACTCTGCTCTGGTTAGGCCTCAGCTGGAGTATTGTGTCCAGTTCTGGGCGCCGCATTTTAAAAAAGATGTGGAGAAACTGGAAAGGGTCCAAAGAAGAGCAACAAGAATGATTAAAGGTCTTGAGAACATGACCTATGAAGGAAGGCTGAAAGAATTGGGTTTGTTTAGTTTGGAAAAGAGAAGACTGAGAGGGGACATGATAGCAGTTTTCAGGTATATAAAAGGGTGTCATAAGGAGGAGGGAGAGAACTTGTTCACCTTAGCCTCTAAGGATAGAACCAGAAACAATGGGTTTAAACTGCAGCAAGGGAGGTCTAGATTGGACATTAGGAAAAAGTTCCTAACTGTCAGGGTGGTTAAACACTGGAACAAATTGCCTAGGGAGGTTGTGGAATCTCCGTCTCTGGAGATATTTAAGGGTAGGTTAGATAAATGTCTACTAGGGATGGTCTAGGCAGTATTTGGTCCTGCCATGCGGGCAGGGGACTGGACTCGATGACCTCTCGAGGTCCCTTCCAGTCCTAGAATCTATGAATCTATGAATCTATGAAGCCAATCAAGGAATGGCTGGAACTAGTTAAAAGCCTCCCAGTTAGTCAGTGCAGTGTGGGTGTCAGGAGCTATAGGAGGGAGCTGTGCTGTTGGAGGAATGAAGTAGTATGAATCCATATCAGGTGCAAGGAAGGAGGCCCTGAGATAATTGTGAAGAAGATATTGAATGGGGGGCTGCTGTGGGGAAGGAGCCCAGGGAATTGTACATGCCCTATTTCCAAAAAGTCAGCTTTCATAGCTGCTAAGTTTAGGGTCCCTGGGCTGAAGCCCGGAGTAGAGGGTGGGCCCGGGCTCCCCCTCTCCTCCCTGATTATTCACTGATACTGGGAGACAACAGAGACTGTGTGAGGGAGGGTTGTTTCTCCTCACCTCCCTTGCTGGTTTATGATGAAAATGGCTCAGTAGACTGTGACCCTTGCCTCTAGAGAGAGAAGGGCTACGTGGAGGGTCACAGTGAGCCTCTGAGGCTAGCAAAAATCTGTCAGGAAATGCTGGACCCACGGAGTCAAGGACAGAACTTTGTCACAGGTGCTAACATCTGAACAGGTAGGCCCAAATTCACCCCCATGTAACTCCAGTGACTCTGGTGTAATGTTCTGTGGTTTAACAACAGAGCCCTCCCCCCGGCCCAGTCACAGAGCTGCCGCCACCCCCTGGCCCCGAGCCCCGGTGCCTCCTGCGCGGCTAGAACTCCAGATTGTCCTTCTGGGGCTCTTACTCGATCTGGCAGCAAGTGCTCACAATGTGCTCTCAGACCAAAGGTGCAGCACTTCCAGCGTTCCTGGCAGGCACATCCCAGGGAGCGTCCCGGAGCAGCTACTTCCCCATTCTGAGACCCCCTGCCCATGGGATCCTGTCCCCTCGCTTTCAAGGCTATAGGAGAGGCCAGGCAGTGTGAGGGGCTCCGCGGTCACCAGCATATCAGTGCCACCCACCTGGGTTTCTTCATCTCTGCTGACATCACGCGTGATATCACGATGCTGTCACAATGCCTGCAACAGAAGAGGTGAGAAACAGACAGGTGGCGTTCAGCCCAGGAAAGGCACCAGTGATGCTGGTAGGAAGAGCTGAGGAGCTGGCCAAGACCAGGCTTCCATAGAAAGCATCCATCCGCAGCTGTGAGAGCAGGATGTCGCCTTGAGTTAGACTCCGCTCTGCTCCTCAATACACAGGTACCAGGAGTGGTGAGAGTTCACACTGTGCTGGGCTCCACACCACGCAGATCTCCCTTGGTCCTCCGACAGGAGTGGCCCTTTGGGCTTCCCGTATGCTCACGCCTTTAGAAGCGCCCTAATAAGCAATGGGGCTGCTTGTTTTTCTCCGCTGCCCTTCCTGCTCCTTGCTCGTCCCCTGGCAAACAGGCATTCTTCTTTTTGTTCCTATGGGCTGTAGGAACCTGAAATGAAACCAGCTAATTTAATAGCAACGATTTCAAGTCACTTAGCAGCGTCTCATGCCAAAACATCTGTGCTTGCGCACGCCAGGGAGCAGCTCGGAGAGCAGCGCCTGTTGTTTTATTCTGGCAATGCAACCAGCGCAGGGGAGACACGGAGCAGTTGTGTTGGGGCTACACCAATACTGGCAGGTGTATATATTTTTATTTCAGGAACAGAATAAGCATTTCTAGCCCAAACTTGATCTTTATCTTCCAAAGGACTTCCCCCCCATCAGGTGATAATTTTTTTGCTGGTCTCACTGTGTTTGGGATATGGAAACTAATCTAATTAAATAGTGGAGGATAGACCAGGGGTAGGCAACCTCTGGCACATGTGCCGAAGGCGGCACGCCAGCTGATTTTCAGAGGAACCCACACTGCCCGGGTCCTGGCCACCAGTCCAGGGGGCTCTGCATTTTAATTTAATTTTAAATGAAGCTTCTTAAACATTTTAAAAACTTTATTTACTTTACATACAACAATAGTTTAGTTATATATTATAGACTTATAGAAAGAGACCTTTACTGGCATGCGAAACCTTAAATTAGAATGAATAAATGAAGACTCAGCACAGCACTTCTGAAAGGTTGTCGACCCCTGGGATAGACCCATCAATGGCTATTAGCCAGGATGGGCAGGGATGGTGTCCCTAGCCTCTGTTTGCCAGAAGCTGGGAATGGGCGACAGGGGATGGGTCACTTGATGATTCCCTGTTCTGTTCATTCCCTCTGGGGCACCTGGCATTGGCCACTGTCGGAAGACAGGACACTGGGCTAGATGGACCATTGGTCTGACCAGTCTGGCCGTTCTTATGTTCTAAATAGTGTCCAATCTATTCAAATGCACCTCTGCAACATAAGAGCTTTTTGTAAGCAGCAAAGGGGCGGACTCAACTCACCCTAGTATCTGGCAGCTTCTTAAATCAAAACACTGAGACTCAGCAGTGAGGATCAGGACTGTGAGACATATGGATCATGTTTGTCCTGCATAGGCATCCACCCAGCACTACGTCCCCAGAGTCCTGTCCCAGCAGGCACTGGGCTCAGTAAAAATCCTGGGATGGATTCTTCACAGCAGGCTCGGCTTTGGTTGCTTCAAAGCCCAGTTTAGGAATGGGGAGATGCCCTCAGCACATTACACAGTGCAGCAGCTTGTCCCTTGGAGCAGCTGGGAACACTGGAGACTGAGACTCCGAGAGACATCATCCATTTCCCACCCTACAGGGGAGGGGGAACAATCTGTGCCAAGCCTATAACCTCCATGATATGGACCACCTATGCAAGGGAGTAAGGGGAGGCAAGGATCTACTGAAAGACCATTTGACAGGACACCCTCTCGGCTTTCATTTTTAGCTTCTCTTTAAGCAATTCTTGGATGATTCATACCCCAGAATTGAGTCCTGCTTTCTTTGCTGAGTTGGCTGTTCAAGGCTAACAGGAATAAAAGAGAAGCAAAATTTTCTTTATTCAATTCAGCAGTTGTAGTGCTGAATCCACAGAGGGAAGCATGATCCGCTGAAGAGGAAGGTACCAGTTTTACACAGTTACCTTTCAGAGAAGAACCACACTTATAAGCTTTGTGCAACTGGAACGCGTAGAGATACTGAGGATGAAGCACATTAGGACTGACAGATTGTAATGCGCAGCGGTGAAGTCATTATAATGAACCAATTGCTCCGGCCACTTTTCTCATGGATTTGTTGGATTTTGGGTTGTTATATTAAAGTGCAGATGTGAGAATTCTTAACTTGATATGTTTTATTCATCCAGATAGAACAAAGTTAGACAAGAAATTAAAGAATGCTGGTTTTATAATAACATTTACAACATTGAAATTAATGTGCTTAACAAAGGAGACTAAAATGGATCAAGGAATAATAAATCAAATCACAGTGAAAGTAATAACAGAGTTATAATAATAATAATTAGCTCGTATAAAACCCTTTTCATGGGTAGATCTCAAAGTACTTGTAAGGAGGTCATACCTGAAGCCACTGAATTAGAGCAGGTCAAAAAACAGAATTCCCGTCCTTCAGGGGATTCCAAGATTTCAAACTTTCATTTCAGCCCAAATCAGAATGAAAAATGGCAACCTTTGACTTTTTTGCAAAATGAAATATTCGGAACGATTTTGTTTTGTCCTTATTGAAACATTTCATTTCAGCTTTATTGTTTTCATTGTATTATTATTTGATATTATAGTTGAAACAATAAAGTTCAAATGAAATGTTTTGACCTTTTTGAAATGCAGTGTTTCGATAATATCCCATCAAAAATTTCAACAAAATCAATACGTTCCTGCAAACTATTTCCATTTGTTCAAATCAGCATTATGTGGCCGAAAAATGTTCCCTCGGAATATTTTTGCTAGTTCTACTATCCATTTCAGCACCGGTTACAGACAGTGCACCAGGTACAGAGGGCTAATGCACTTTCTGAACTGGCTGTACAGAACAGGAATTAAAAGGAAGGTTCAGTCTCTGATCTTCTGCTCTCTGGGCCCTAGCAACATGTGAAACCATTGAAACAGAGCTGAACAATGTCAGAAGGCACAGTCCAAAGCAAGGAAGGAGAAGGCAGTGCAGGCACATCGAGGGGCACAGGGCTGTGACATCGCGGGGCACAGGGCTGTGACATCAGCCCGCAAACATCAGGATTTGGAGCATTTCTAGGGTTGCCAGTGTGACATATCACATGTCCTTAGGCAACCTTACTGAAATAAGTTTGAGTATCTTTGGGGTTCATGGTTTATGTATTATTGTGGGCTGGGGTTGTATTTAACCTCCCTAGGGGAGAGATGGGCTGTGTACCTTGGGAAGGGTTATGCACATCAAAGGACTGTACTGAACAACGTGCCAGACAAGAATGGACTTTTGGCCAAACTGTGTGAAGCGGTTTCCTGGGAAATCTCTGTGTTGAGGTGAATGCACTTTCCCCACCCCCATCTATGCAAAACCCCAGCCTTTGGAAGCTATCCTCTGAGGAGGGATTCAGTGCCTATGGAGCATCTGTTCCTGGAGTCTGAAGATGAAAGGCCCAAGCTGTAGAAAGGAAAGATTGAACAATTCATTGGGTGCTGGTTCTCAAGCTGAGCCAGTTATGAACATGTAACCACAGAAAACCCCTTTGTGGCATTTGAACGACTGACTCCTACCAGAGCCCTCAGTGGGGTTGGGGGGTGGCTCTCTAAGCTTATTAGCATGCATGTAGGTGTTTTTATTGTTTTTAATGTTTTCTCTGTAATGCTTTCACCTTAAGAATAAATGTGCTTGCTTAGAAAGGGCTGTATTGTAACATGTGACTACTGTCAATTACGGGTGTTCATAGCCTTCAAAGAGAAATCAAAGCGCAGCGACTGGCTGGTTTAGGCAGTCTGGCTTGCTGAGAATATCACAGTAGAGGCAGAGAACCCATTCAGGAGGGAGACAGACACGGGTCTCTACCCACGAGACGTGACAGCTGAGGAGCTATGAGCCTAAAAGTCCCTAGAGGGACCCTGGGCAGAGAAGACAGGGGCAGTTGCCCTGAAATGTGGCAGCCAACTCTCATGATTTTATCGTGAGTCTTGTGATATTTGATGGTTTCCCTAATGCCACAGCTCCTGGAGTCAGATGATCATGGGAGAATCTCAGCTTGGGGAGGGGAAGGTTAACGTTTCTAGCCCGCCTGCTTGTGCAGAAAAGATTGAAGAGGTCATCCCGGCACATCCTGAAGGCCCAGGAACCAGGTGGCAAAGCACAAGAACCCCAAACTTATTCATGTTTTAAATCTTATAATTTTTAAGCCAATTTCTTGTTTTTTGGGGTCTGACTCCCATACTGAATTTCTTATGCATAGTCTGTCTTTTCTAAAAATGGACTCCCAAATCACATTGCACAGTGAATGACAGCAGAGAGCGAGAAGATCGGATTTGCAATGATGTGGAGAGTCACTGAGGCAGAGAATTGCGGAAAGAGCCTGCTCCACATTCTTACTATTACTCAGGGAGATTAGAGAGGCTACAAAAAAAGAAAACTCAATAATTATGGGGGATTTCAACCTGTCCCCATATGGACTGAGTATATGTCACCTCAGGAAAGGATGCAGAGATAAATTTCTAGACACCGTTAGTGACTGCTTCTTGGAGCAGCTAGTCTAGTAAGTGTGACAAGATGGCTGATGTTTGTATGGTGCGTCCTGCGCTTTTCTTGGGGGCAGGCTAAGACGCCACCCCTTGCCCCCTGCTCTTCGACACCTAGAGCCCCGCTAGTGGCCCGGGAAGGTGGTAGAGGAGGGAAGCAGGGGAGGGATCTGGATTTGCTCCTCGCGTTGAGTCCCAGCCCCTCTTAACCCATGCAGGTTTCTTACCCTCTTCCCCCTTGGGTGGGGTTACCCTCAGTCCTTAGACACTGGGGGAGGCAGTCTCCCTGCCCTGCTGGGACAGGGCCTCCCTTACTTCGGTTCTCTGGTCTTTCCAATCTCACAACACACCTCCAAGCTCCAGTCCTCTCTCCTTCCTCCTCCTCTCTAACTGCCTGAAGCAGAGGGTTTTATTAGGTTCCTGACAGGGCCTTAATTGACTACAGGTGTTCCAATTAACCTGTAGCAACCCGCCCTAGTCAACAGGGAACCATGCCTTAATTAGCCTTGGGTTTATATATTTCCCCTCTACCACTGCCCCCTGGCCCTCCTGTATCACAGAACCCACAAGGGGAGTGACAGTTATTTATTTAGTCCTACGTGGAGCACAGGGTCATTTTTTCTTAAACCTGCTGCCTATTAATTTCATTGGGTGACCCCTAGTTCTTATGTTATGTGACAGGGTAAATAACACTTCCCTGTTCACTTTCTCCACACCACTCATGATTCTGTAGGCCTCTATCCTATCCCCCATTAGTCCTCTCTTCTCCACACTGAACAGTCCCGTCCTTTTAATCTCCCCTCAGACATTCCATGCCCCTAATCATTTTTATTGTCCTTCTCTCTGCCATTTCCAATAAATACTACAAGTCCAATATCAGAAAGTGTGGAAATGACAAAAGTGCTAAAAGACTTTTTGGTTTCAGTTTTCAACAAAATGTTTATTAACAATTGAACATCTAACATAGTGAATGACGGTGACAATGAGGTAGGAGCTGAGGCTAAAACCGGGAAAGAAAAAAGAAAACAATTACTTAGATAAGTTAGATATCTTCAAGTCGGCAGGTCCTGATGAAATACATCCTACAATACTCAAGGAGCTGACTGAGGAGATATCTGAGCCATTAGCGATTATCTTTGAAAACTCATGGAAGATGGGAGAGATTCCAGAGGATTGGAAGAGGGCAAATATAGTGCCCATTTATAAAACGGGGAATAAGGACAACCCAGGGAATTACAGACCAGTCAGTTTAACTTCAGTACCTGGAAAGATTAGCAACCAATTTGCAAACACCTAGAAGATGAGAAAGTGATAATTAATGGTTTTTCAAGAACAAATCACTTTAAACCAACCTAATAGGTTTCTTTGACAGGGTAACAAGCCTTGTGGATAGCAGGGAAGCAGTAGATGCAATATATCTTTAGTAAGGGTTTTGGTATCACTTAATGATCTTTCCAAATGTTGTTTGTACCGTTAGCTAACTATTGTAATGTGCTTTGGATAAAAGCGCTATATAAAAAAAACGTTAATATTCATTAACTTTTTTTGTTCTACAAATAAAAGCACACAAGTCATATGTTAATATCAGTAGTCTGACCTTTCTAATGCAATAGATGTGCCCTCTCTCCCCTGCCACAGCAGGATGGAGGGGGGGTCTCTTCCCAGCAGCTGCAGCCCTGGAGCTGGGGAAAGTCACCTCTTTCTTGGCTGCGTAGCCCTGGACATCCCAAATTCCCCCCACCCCCACTACCCCCTCCCACCTACCCCCTTTTCCCTCCCAAGGCCACCACCTCACCTTACATGTGCGTCTTCTCCAGAGTCCAGGCACCTAATTAGTGGAGCCACACCTGCGCGACTCCATTAATTAGGTGGGTGGCCCTTCATTCTCTTGTATGTGGCCGCCCAGGCGCGCACCTTAGAGGGAACTATCTGTGGACCGCCTGAATGAAGCTCGCGGACCACAGTTTGGGAACCTCTAATCTAGGTAATATTTAGTCCTGCCGTGAGTGCAGGGGGCTGGACTAGATGACCTCTCGAGGTCTCTTCCAGTCCTATGATTGTGTGATTCTATGAAAGAAAGGGTAGGAACAAACTGTCAGTGTTCACAATGGAAAGAGGTAAATAGTGGGGTCCTCCAAGGATCTGTATTTAACCTGTGCTGTTCAACATTTTCATAAATGATCTGGAAAAAGGGGTGAACAGTGAGGTGGTAAAGTTTGCAGAGGATACTAAACTGCTCAGGATAGTTAAGTCCAAAGCAGACTGCGAAGAATTACAAAGGGATCTCTCAAAACGGGATACCTGGGAGACAAAAAGGCAGATGAAATTCAATGTAGATAAGTGCAAAGTAATGCACATTGGAAAAATAATCCCAACTATGCATACAAAATGATGGGTTCTAAAGTAGCTGTTACTACCCAAGAAAGAGATCTTAGAGTCATAAGGGATAATTCTCTGAAAAAAAATCTGCTGAGTGTACAGCTGCAGTCAAAAAAGCTAACAGGATGTTAGGAACCATTAGGAAAGGGATAGAGAATAAGACAGAAAATATCATAACACTACTGTATAAATCGATAGTATACCCACATGTTGAATATTGCGTTCAGTTCTGATTGCGCCATCTCTAAAGAGACATATTAGAATTGGAAATGGTGCAGAGAAGGACAACAAAAAATATGAGGGTTATGGAACATATGAGGAGAGATTAAGAAGACTGGGACTGTTCCGCTTGGAAAATAGCTCTCTGAGGGGGGATATGATAGAGGTCTATAACAGCATGAGTGGTGTGGAGAAAGTGAACAGGGAAGTGTTATTTACACCTTCACTCAACACAAGAATCGGGGGTCACCCAATCGAATGAATAGGCAGCAGGTTGAAAACAAACGAAAGGAAGTGTTTCTTCACACACAGCACAGTCAACATGTGGAACTCAGTGCGGGGAATGTTATGGAGGCCAAAAGTATAACTAGTTTCAAAAAAGAATTCGAGAAGTTCATAGGTCCATCAGTGGCAATTAGCCAAGTTGGTCAGCAATGCAACCCCATGCTCCAGCTGTCTCTAAACCTCCGACTGCTGTCAGTGGGACCGAATGACAAGGGATGGATCACTTGATAACTACACTGTTCTGTTCATTCCCTCTGAAGCATCTGGCACCATCCACTGTTGGAAGACAGGAGACTGGACTAGATGGACCATTGGGCTGACCCAATCTGGCTGCTCTTAGGTTCTTATGTCATGTTCTTATGTACTCTGAAACTGGAGAATGTCAGCCAGGAGACTAATGCCAAGGGAATTCTGATTGCTGGTGTCAGTGCAAGAGATGCAGTTCACACTGTGCTCTGCAAGTGACCAAGGCCAGGCAGACACAGCAGAGGAGAAGGCCTGCAGTGCCTCATGGGGGTAACTGGATGTGACACAGCGCATCTCAAGGCTGGTGCTGAACACAGCAGGGTTTTTTCATGGGCGAAGATTTAATTAATAACCATCCACATGAAGGTTAATGCTTGATTATCATTAAAGAAGGCAGGGAAATTGCTTTTCTTTTTTAACCATTTTCGTTAACGATGGAAATATTAACAAGGTTCTAACAAGCACATCACTGTTGAGGCAGGAGGGTCCAATGGTTAAGGGCTCTGGGAAATCTGAATTCAATGTGTGATCTTGGGCCAGGCTCTTAGTGTCTCTGGGCCTCAGTCCCCCATCTACAAATGGGGCTATTCGTGCAGCCATACACTGCATGTGAGGATGGGAGGATAAATGCTTTAAAGACAGTGAGGTACTAGGGTAAGGGAGGTTATAGGAGGGTTAAGGATTCTTAGCTGACGCACAAAGCCGTGCATTCTGCCATATGAATTTCCCTACCCAAATTCAGAGAATGACAATGGGAGAAGGAAAAATGAAAACCAGACAGACAGCTACTTGCTGGGAGAGTGTGTACAAAAATCTGATGGGCATAAAGCCTAAAGTGGGAGAGGAATTCTTTCTAGAGGCTCCATGAATAAAATCTTTGCCTTCCTGAGGTCAGTTGGAGTTTGGACGGGGTCAGGATTCCACCCCAGAAGGGGAGAAGTAGGAACAAGTTTAAATTAAAGGAAAAGAACATTTAGGTTGAATATCAGGACAAATGGCCTCACATGCAGTTGTCTCAGGCTGTGGACCTGCCTCTAGGAGCCTTAGAAATAGGGGACACTTAGAAATAGAATAAATCCCTACTCAGTGTACTGTAGGGACGGCCGTGCCCAGGCCACAGGGAGAAGGGTTGGATAATCTAAGGAGGCAGGGTTGCTGCTGGAAATGGGTTTAGGGGCACAGAGGCTGTCTCTCCTAGAAGAAGGGGTGGCTTGGGAATACAGCTTTCAGCATGTGCTGTAGTCTGGTGACCAGGACCCCATAATTCTATCCTCTTCTTCACATACTTCATTCTTATGGGGCTACTTCTCTTACATTCTTCCATAATGCTGGGCATTGGGTCATAGAATCATAGACTATCAGGGTTGGAAGGGACCTCAGGAGGTCATCTAGTCCAGCTCCCTGCTCAAAGCAGGACCAATCCCCAACTAAATCATCCCAGCCAGGGCTTTGTCAAGCCTGACCTTAAAAACCTCTTTAAAAAAGGAAGGAGATTCCACCACCTCCCCAGGTAACCCATTCCAGTGCTTCACCACCCTCCTAATGAAAAAGTTTTTCCTAATATCCAACCTAAACCACCCCCACTACAACTTGAGACCATTACTCCTTGTTCTGTCATCTGGTACCACTGAGAACAGTCTAGATCCATCCTCTTTGGAACCCCCTTTCAGGTAGTTGAAAGCAGCTATCAAATCCCCCCCTCATTCTTCTCTTCTGCAGACTAAACAATCCCAGTTCCCTCAGCCTCTCCTCATAAGTCATGTGCTCCAGACCCCTAATCATTTTTGTTGCCCTCCACTGGACTCTTTCCAATTTTTCCACATCCTTCTTGTAATGTGGGGCCCAAAACTGGACACAGTACTCCAGATGAGGCCTCACCAATGCCAAGTAGAGGGGAATGATCACATTCCTCGATCTGCTGGCAATGCCCCTACTTATACAGCCCAAAATGCCGTTAGCCTTCTTGGCAACAAGGGCACACTGTTGACTCATATCCAGCTTCTCGTCCACTGTAACCCCTAGGTCCTTTTCTACAGAACTGCTGCCTAGCTACTCGGTCCCTTGTCTGTAGCAGTGGATGGGATTCGTCCATCCTAAGTGCAAGACTCTGCACTTGTCCTTGTTGAACCTCATCAGATTTCTTTTGGCCCAATCCTCCAATTTGTCTAGGTCCCTCTGTATCCTATCCCTACCCTCCAGCCTATCTACCACTCCTCCCAGTTTAGTGTCATCTGCAAACTTGCTGAGGGTGCAGTCCACACCATCTTCCAGATCATTAATAAAGATATTGAACAAAACTGGCCCCAGGACTGACCCTTGGGGCACTCCGCTTGATACTGGCTGCCAACTAGTCATGGACCCGTTGATCACTACCCGTTGAGCCCGACGATCTAGCCAGCTTTCTGTCCATCTTATAGTCCATTCTTCCAGCCCATACTTCTTTAACTTGCTGGCAAGAATACTGTGGGAGACCGTATCAAAAGCTTTGCTAAAGTCAAGGAATAACACATCCACTGCTTTCCCCTCATCCACAGAGCCAGTTATATCCTTATAGAAGGCAATTAGGGTAGTCAGGCATGATTTGCCCTTGGTGAATCCATGCTGACTGTTCCTGATCACTTTTGTCTCCTCTAAGTGCTTCAGAATTGATTCCTTGAGGACCTGCTCCATGATTTTTCCAGGGAACTGATGTGAGGATGACTGGCCTGTAGTTCCCCGGATCCTCCTTCTTCCCTTTTTTAAAGATGGGCACTACATTAGCCTTTTCCCAGTCATCCGGGACCTCCCCCGATCACCGTGAATTTTCAAAGATAATGGCCAATGGCTCTGCAATCACATCCGCTAACTCCTTTAGCATTCTCAGATGCAGCGCATCCGGCCCCATGGACTTGTGGTCATCCTACTACCCACAGAGTCATAGATTTAAAGGACAGAAGGGATCATTAGGATCATCTAACCTGCCCTTCTGGAGAAGAGAGGCCAGAGAATTTCATTGCAGGAGTCCTGCATCCAGCCCCAGAACTTGTGAATGACCTAGAGCCGGTCTGTCAGAAAGACACATCCAATCTCCACATAAAGATCAGAGAAATCCATATTTTGGAATCACATATTAGCCAGGTGAAGGCGCTGAAATGCTTCTCACGTTGATAACAGTAAATTGTTGAACACAGTGGCACATAACCGTTCCATTGAGCGCTAGATAACAGGGTAGACCCAGGGCAAAGACTGTGTTTTGTTATGAAATGATGTTAAACGCTCTGAAATAATAAGTAGCTGTTATGTTTTCTTGTAAAAAAGCCCATTAAGGTTGCAAGTTGCATAACATTGCTGTCAAAGGAAATGGGTGATAAAGAAGTTATTTTTTTCCAATAAATATTTTGTAGGTGATGTATGTAAGGGTATCAATTATTTATTTCCCTATCTGGTGGAGATGTGCACTTTAATAAAATGCAGAAATAAAGGCTGAACAATAAATGCAATTGATTTTATGACCAATATGAAGAATAGATTGGCTCTAATGTCTTCTTGTAGTATTTTGTCTTGTTTTATGTGGAAATCTCAAGTCTAATAGGTTTTTTAAAAAATAATCTAAAATACTTAGGGATAAGGATAAATCTTATTAATTCAATGTTCCTTATTTTCCATATGCAGATGGATAAGGATTATCATTAGCCCCTCTTTCATCTGGCTCATATCCTGTTCATTTGTTCTCTATTTTCATAAACATTTGCAAATATTAATAATTTAGAAAATATATTTCATTTTGGTGTAATGAATATATGGAGGCCTAATAAACATGCAGTATAAGTAGTGAGTTTGCCTACTAGCTAGTGAAGATATTTTGATCACTTTGTCGTCCTTCAAAAGCAAGAACGGTTTCTAACCTTGGTTATGCTGGAGCACCTACTGCAGTCAGTGGATTTACCCCAGCGCGATTTAACCAAGGACAAAATTCTAGATTCTTCAGTTGGATTACTCCCAGTTTACATCAGAAGACATGAAAGCAGCATGTGTTTTATAGTCTTGTTTTGGATGCGCTCATAAGAGTCAGTTCTCAGCATTCAACCCCTAACAGGCCAAGGTTACAGGAACTTTTTTCACTTTATGATAATGCACCTGAAGAACATCATACAATGGTACAATTGTTGTTAGACCATTTCCCAGGTCAATACTGATCCACACTTAATCCAGATATGTACAATAAAGATTTGCCCAACCATTGTTTAAGATTATATTATCATGTAAGGAACGCATCTGTAATAAGGCATATATAGGCTTGGTAGAATTAATTTTTTATTTTTTATACTTTTGACAGATGAAATTGATGTTTATTTTAAAGTTTTTTTATTTTTATCAATTTAAATGTTCACAGTTGCGGGAAATTATGGGGGAGGATTATTTAATGACAGCAGATGATGAAATGGTTAAAACACAAACTGTCAACATCACATCAAAGTAAATACAAAGTAAATATTCTTAAATCAGACCTGTTTTTACTCTTCATTCAATAGTCTATTTGTAACAAGCCTATTTCAAAAGTCTAAATCACTGGATTTTGACTCCAAGAAGCTCTCAAGCAACTCTTTTCTTGCATAGCCTATCTGTAAATTTTGATAATTAAAAATAAAAATATTTTTCGTTGGTATGTGTCTGTACAGTGAAATTGACATTTGCTGACATTTACTGACAAAAATCTAATCCTTCCAAATCTATATATAGATACAAAAAGGACCAGACTAAGTTACCATTGGAATCTTAACTTTGACCTTCCTGGCATTGTAGGTTTAACATCTTAATCTGAAAATATGGTTAGCAGTAAACAAACCAGCAAAATGGCAAACCTGCAGATTTGAACTGGAGAGGGGCCTGGATTTGAATTCCCTGCCCTCCTTCTAGGTTAATCCATTTCTAGAACTGATGCCACATGCATTCGTCAGGGCTTGGCCCATCTGTAATAAAAACAGCATTTAGATGCGTGTGGCACTGCACATCAACTCACTGCGTGTGTGCAGAGCCAGGCCTCGCTAGCTGCTTCTTTTAGTGATAAAGACAAGACCCTGCCAGTGTCAGCTCCATAGATTGGCAACAGCGGCAGAGAGCAGGAGGAATTCTGTTCCACCTGGTACATCAGCAGCAGTGCCAGGCAGAACAGAACAGCTCTGCTGAGTTCGATCTCGGATTGTTTTTTGTTGGGGATGAGGCTGGAGGCAGACAGAGCCCGGATGGATTTTCAGACCCTGGCCGCTTGCCTGCTGGATTTGTTGCTCTGAAGATGGCCCTGGCAGTAGGTTCTCAGTGCTGTCAAGTGTATAGTTTAGTCTAAGAATATCTCAAGGAACCCAGGCAAGTAGAGGCATCCCGCTGGGAACAAATACTGCTCGGAAAGCTTGAAAACATCCTATTGTCACTGTGCTGCTGTGACAGCATCGCTCTCTTCCCGTTCCACAGGCGTAACGATTCCCGAAGAGTCCCGATGCCTTTTATAAGAGTTTATAAGGGTTTGGCCCAGCAGTTGAGTGCTGCTCTATGGGCCCAATGAACGAAATGCTTTGGGATGCAAGGTGTTGTATAAGTGTATGTAACACATCACAACAGGATAGCCTGCTTCAGAGGTTCTCAAACTCTCTCTACCAACACCCTCAGACGAGCTGGGGTTCCTTGGACAACTTCCAGATATTCCTGAAAACATTTGCAAAGACCCAAATTTCACAGATCTGAGAATGATGCAGGATTTGTTTGGAAATCTATTCCGAAAGTTTGTTATTTGCCAGTCACTACTCTTCTGCTTAAAATTGATAAGCCATCTCATCCGGGAGCACAAACAGTGCCACGTGATCAGTCACACAGCACAACTCACAAACAGTGACCATTCAAATGGACTCAGTGGCAAACACCCTATAGGCTGAATCTGTTCATCCAAACTTTCCGTTTAATAGCTGTGAGTCACAAGTGCACTCCCAGATTCCAAGGCCAGAATGGACCATTGGGATCATCTAGTCCAGGGGTGGCCAACCAGAGCCTGAGAAGGAGCCAGAATTTACCAATGTACATTGCCAAAGAGCCACAGTAATACGTCAGCAGCCCCCCATCAGCTCCCCCCTCCCAGCACCTCCCACCCACTGGCAGCCCCACCAATCAGCGCCTCCCCCTCCCTTCCCGCATCTCCCAATCAGCTGTTTCGTGGTGTGTAGGAGGCTCTGGGGGGAGGGGGAGGAGTGAGGGCATGGCAGGCTCAGGGGGGCAGGAAGGGGTGGAGTGGGGGCAGGGCCTGTGGCAGGGCCAGGGGTTGAGCAGTGAGCACCCCCCGGCACATTGGAAAGTTGGCGCCTGTAGCTCCAGGCCCGGAATCGGTGCCTAGACAAGGAGCCGCATATTAACGTCTGAAGAGCCGCATGTGGCTCCGGACACACAGGTTGGCCACCCCTGACCTAGTCTGACCTCCTTGATAGCACAGGCCAGAAAACTGTCCCCAAAATAATTCCTAGAGCAGATCTGTTAGAAAAATATCCAGTCTTGATTTAAAAATTGCAGAAATTAGGATCATGTTAAGAACAATTTGCCCACCAGAAAGGGCTTGATTCACAGGCTTCATTACCAGCTCTAGGAGCATGGAATTATTACATCAACGTTTTTCCAGGGGTGCTCCTCCTTTGAGGATCACAGACACTAATGGAGTTTTTTTCCTCACTGCAGCACTGTGCACTGCTATTAGCCCCATTTTATAGGTGAGGCCCAGAGAGACTTAAGTGACTTGCCCCAGGTCACCAGAGTCACTAGCAAAGGTGGGAATTGAGCGCAGATTTCTGGAGTCTCTGGCCACTCACTTGGCCACAAGGCCAGCTTTTCTCACATCTGGGATCCGTCTGCTCAACCCGTAATTAGAACATAATGGAGTGCGCGAGAGATGTGCAGAACCTCTTTGAAACAGGCTTGTTTGCAATCATTTACTGCAGCCAGGATAGTAGAGGTAGAGGCAGGCGTCCAAGGTGAGTAAGTTCCCCTGCTGAGTGTGGGTGATACTGTGATGGGATCCCAGGGGTTAAACCTGGGACTGGGGTACCACAGTGTCCCCTTAACTCTCCAGCCTGGGCTGTCTCTCGTAATGCTTTGCTAGTGACAAACAGCAAACCCCTCCCGGTGCTGTGATCACTCAGCACAACAGCATGTGGCGTCCCTAGATTGCATGACTGCTCCCAGAGCCACTCACGAATAACACACCAGCCTTACACCCCAGAGCTATACTGTCTTGCCCTGGTCAGAAGCCTGACCAGTGGACATTTATTACCCACTCCGCCCCGCCTCAACGTGGAGAGGACACACACTAGCCTTTGTAACCTGAGAATTCCCAAGCACTTCAAGCAAAACACACTGTTTAGGTAAAATATAAAATAGGTTTATTAACTACAGAAAGATCGATTTTGAGTGATTATAAGTGGTAGGCATAAAATGCCAGAGATAGTTACCAAAGAAAATAAAATAAGCACACAATCTAAATCTTAAAATTGATTACACTAGGCAGTATTTAGATCATAATACACAGACTTCTCCCTTAAATCTGGACCAGTCTCCTCAGTTGAAGTCTTCCGTCTTTCCAGTGTTCTTGTTGCTTCCAGCGTACATGGGGGAGGAGAAAGGCCAAGGCACTGTCCCCTATTTCATACCCTGGGTCCATGTGCCTGGAAGACACGTGTCCAGACATGTACTGATGGGCTTTGCTGAGTCACAGGGTTGAGCAACCCCCCTGGTGGTCTTGTCCAACTGAGTCATGGAGCTGAGCAGTCTCCATTGTGTGGTGCTTGCACAACTGTCATTGAAGTGTAACTCCCTTGATGACACTGCCCTGGCTGATTAATGGTTGCTTAATACCCTCCTGGGAGTGGTTAGCAGTAGAGACTCCCAAATTTACAGCATATTTCAGTCACAACCATACAGCAAAATCTCATAACGTCATACACACTAATGACATACATATTTGAACAGAACAACGGGTTTCAGCAGATCACGGCCTTTCATAAGATCTCTCACATGACATGCTTTGTATGAAATATCACAACCATGTATGAATGATGAATATGAGAGTTACAGGGGGCTATTTTGAGGGACAGTGTGTCACAGCTACTTCAGTGTGGGGGGGAAGCCTGGAAAGAATGGGGAAGGTCTGAGATGGCTTCGCTGCCCCCTGGAAAGGCTGCTCAGCGGGAGGGACCTACGCCAAGCACTTCCTATCCTATCCTATCCTATCCAGGTTAGTTCTGAGGATCGATTTAGTGTAGAAGATTTACTGACATTTAAAAGCTGCATCAGTCGGCTGTCTGGTAGCCGAGAAGCAGAGAGCTGTCAGCACTGCCCTGCTAAGATATACTGGCTTGCTCTTTAGCCAGACCTCAGGGGAATGGACCAGCTAATGAACTCAATGATTAAAAACTTCCACCTGCCTGAGAAGAGGGACAGGGCAGCTGCTGATGAACATATCTTGGGGACAGCAGCCTGCTAGAGAGGAGAGTCCAACCATTAGCTGGACCATTGCGAGGGGTGCACAGAGCTCCCCATTGCCCCCATGACTAGGGATGGGCAATGGTGAGTTTGGGCTGGGCCAGTTGCCACCGGGCCTCCGAGTTAGCATGCCACAATGCTGACCATGAAGGCCAGGGGATCCTTCCTACTGGCCAGGGGGAATTCACAAGGCTCAGCCCGTTCGGTGCTTGGACTCCATCTGAGAAGACCGATGTAGCTACTATGTTGAAAAAGGCCAATTATCTTCCATGGGATTTTTTTAAAAAAATATTTGTTTCAAGATTTCCCATGAAAATTGTAGCTGGTTTTCAATGGAAAACAATGGAACCTGAAAAAAATTACTGTCTTTAAAAGCCACTTTTAGTAAAAACCTTGGGGTTTGGGGGGAAAAAAACCCCCAACAACATTACTTTTCCTAGAAATGGGTTCAGTTTCCTGGTTTGCATTGAAAAACCAGAAACTTTCAACCAAAAGGAAAATGTCTGATTTGCCCCTTGAAAAATGTTTTGATGCAAAAATGCCAATCCTCTCTGCAACGTGTGCACTAGGGGTTGGACTTAGATACCACCACTCATTTCACCTATGTCACCAAATCCCCCTCAAACAGCCATGGTGACGTAGTGAGCTGGGCCAGAGGAGAGCCGGTGACCGAGAGATGGAAAGCACCATGTCATGTTCCCAGTTCCCTCAGCCTGAAATGCAGGTCCAACATATCTCCTGTTGGTTAGCCAAAGATCACACCCTAAATCACTGCGCACTTGTGCATAAATTACAATGTGGACTGACAGCAAAGGTGAGTGCTCATAACTCACCTATATTCCCAGATTGATCTGCAAACTAGGAGCTGATCTTTGCTAAATTGCATTTGTTTTCCATTCTAAGGTTGCCTTTTCTCGTCCTAAAGACATAATTTCCTTGCTATATAGCTGCAGGAGCCCTTTACAGAAAGCTCATTTGGAAAAGAAAGAGGAGCCGGTTAATTGATTGAAAATGTCATCTGCTTGGGATCTTTCTTAGCATGCAGAAATTAAGATGAATATTCTGTGTATCTGATGTTGAATGAGACCATTTAATACTAAGCCAATAACAGATGATGCCTGCTTAAGGAGAGGAGGGTGTTCATGTGTGGTACCGTATTGAGAACAGAGTGAATGAAATAACTAAGTTTAAACAGTCAGAATCAATATTGAGGAGGTGTCCTTTAGATTGAAGCTATTTAACTGCAGCCGGATAACATCAAGGTTAAAAAGAAATTACACAGAAGCAGGAAAAAGACACAGGGACGTGAATATTAAGGTCTTTTTATTGGCACAAATGTAAGTTTATACCATGGCTAGACAGTAGCTGATCAAATGACCCTGCAGCTGAATTCCTGCCTGTATCCGGTGTAACAATGTCCTGTGAAGGGCGAATGGTCCATAATTCACTCTGCTGGAGCGATCCCAGCGGGGAGTGAGGTGGAGGATTTCAGGGACATGCCACGGGCCCCAGGTGTGGCAGCTCCAGATGGAGCTACGCCTAGAGGCTGACCTGCAGCTTTCTTGCCCTGCAAAGGGCCGATGGGAGGCAGAAAGCACAACTCACTTTCCCTGGCTAAAAACGAATCTGCCAGTGACCCCAGAGTAGCACTGTGAAGGTTGTTGCTCACACAACATGCTTAGTCTGATGGGTTTAGGGAATACATTGCTCAGTCTCCAAACAGATGGTGTGGCTGCACCAGCCTGGAGCAGGGAGGGATCCAGTCTCACCTGGGGTGTCCACCTGGGCAGCACCAGTCCTGCCAAGTCAGCTGCTGGATCTTGCTTCTGGCCATGCCGCCGCTCACTCCCGCTTTTGTCAAAATGCACAGCAGGCCTGGACCTTCATGTCCTGCCACCTCGAGTCCATTAGCCCCGCCCCTTTGGCTCCACCCATTGTGGACGCCATTACAGAATCCTTTGTCGAGCCTAGCCCTGAAACCCTTCGGTTCCCCTTGGACCTGAACGATATTTTCAGCACAATCAGTGCAGAGGAGCCGTGCTGCAGATAAGGAGCTGCCGGCACTTTCATTAGGCCTGAAAGTCCACTCTTGCTGGGAGAGGGGGCGACAGGCTAAGTGCGGTGGAACCAGCTGTGGTATTTCTCTTGGAAGAATAGCTAGTGAGCTAATGGTGCTTCCAGCAGTGCCCCAGTGGACGGCTGCTCCCTTTGTCTCCAAGGTGCAGGATGATCAGAAGGATCAGACTCCACTGAGTTGGTCTGGCATTACAGAGGCGGGGAAGCACCTCAGATCCCAGGCACAGTTTATATTATGATACTATTTCTCCGTGCCCAAGTGGTACCTGATGAAGTGCCATAGGGGTCACAGGTAAAGGGGGAAATGGAGCTGGCCCTAAGCCCCAAGTCAGATTCTATGGAGATCAGGATAATTTAGGGTGATTGTGACAAGGCGCTCTACTCATCGCAGGGGGCGCCTCCCCCTGGCCGTTCTGGGGATTAGCTCACCAGGTCGACACCCCTTCCCAGGTTTGCATGCCATCTCTCTGCCTCTCCCACTGGGTGTGCAGCCCCTCTCTCGCACCACGAGCTGCTGCTGTCTCTTCAAGACTCAGGTCTCCGGCCAGGTCACTCAACACATTTTCCCCTTTGGGGGAAACAAAGTTTTCCAAAGTCTCTCTTCACACTGGCAGTCTTCCCATTCCCTGCCCCATGATGCCACTCCCTCAGTGGCTGGTAGGGGAACCCGGGCCTGCCTGTACTGCAGGTTCCAGCTCTGGGGCCTTCTAATCAGCAATCAAGGTCTGTTCCCTCCTAGACCTCATTACCTTTCCCTGAGCCCTGTTCTACCATCTAACACCCCCCGGGGTTTCCCAGCCCAAACTCACCTCCCGTCTCCCAGGGAATGACCACTGCCTATTTCCCAGCAGCCCCTTCTGCAGCCAATTTCCTGTCGCTATAAGTCCAGCACAGCCGGTTCCTCCCCAGCTGGGTTCCCTGCCTCAGTCAGGGGATTGCTTAGCCACCTGATTCCTCTCAGCTGTATTGGGTTAAATAGCCCCCTTCTCAACCTCCCTTAACCCTTTCAGGGCAAGGGTGTGGCGAACACCCCATCACAGTGATATTTAGGGACTGTGAATTTCCTGTATACATTTTTTAGGCCATCATGAAAATTAGCTGGAGTGACTGTGATGCTTTGGGGGTTCACCCGGGCTGGTAAGGGGCTCTGTACCCCTGGGTGCCCTGTGCTGTGCCACTTTGGCTTCCAGCCCTGACACAGCTGCCTGCTCACAGCATGATGGCCTCATAGGGTGACCAGACAGCAAGTGTGAAAAATCGGGACGGGGGTGGGGGGTCATAGGAGCCTATATAAGAAAAAGACCCCAAAATCAGGGCTGTCCCTATAAAATTGGGACATCCGGTCACCTTATGGCCTTACCTCGGCTTCCACCAGCCTGGTTATTCCTTGCACAATGACACCAACAGCCCTTCCAGTCTCGAGTCTCCCAAAAGCACCTTGGGAACGGAGGTTGTGTGTAACTCTGAAATGTTCATAACTCTGAACAAAACATTATGGTTGTTCTCTCAAAACATTGACTATGAACATTGACTTAATATGGCTTTGAAACTTTACTGTGCAGAAGAAAAATGCTGCTTTTAACCTTCTTAATTTAAATGAAACGAGCATAGAAAGTTTCTTTACCTCGACAAATCTTATTTTTTTTAAAACTTCCCCTTTATCTATTTTGTAATTTGCATTTAACACAGTACTGTACTGGATTTGCGCTTTTTTTTTGTCTTCGCCACTGCCTGGTTGTGTATTTTCGGTTCCAAATGAGGTGTGTGGTTGACCGTCAGTTCGTAACTCTGGTATTCCCAACTCTGACATTCTACTCTACTCTCGTCTCCCAGGCCAAGAAGATCCATTTTTCAAGAGCTTAAAGAGTGCTGCTCCCCTTTGTGCTCTATATGGCGGGTCCCCCAGGGAGCCAACCTCATGCTAATTTTTGCAGTCTCCTCTGATTTTGCATTGCAAATGGCCTTTCTGTAATCCCCAATGCAATGAAGAGCCCATTGTTCTAGACTACACCTGGACTGATTTGCGATTGAGCACAAGAGCTGCTGGCCATTCTCCTTTGTCTGGAAAAAAAAACTATTTTGACTTCTTGATCTGTTTTCAAACTCCACTATCCATAATTTCACAGGTAGTGTCAATACATACATTTCACAGTGATACTAATGACCAGTGATATGTTACATGCCATCTATATGTAACATATAACATCGATATGACCAGTGATATGTTACATGCCATAAATTACTATCATGATACAGTTCTGCAGTGACCTAGAATCCTACTTTCGATGTCTCCAACTCAAGGAATATTTCCAACATACCACTGAACAGCACTCTACCACCGAGGAAGCTTCCTACCAACACTACAAAAAGGATTCTGCGTGGACTCCTCCTGAAGGTTGAAACAACAGACTGGACTTCTACATAGAGTGCTTCCGTCGACGTGCACGAGCTGAAATTGTGGAAAAGCAGCATCACTTGCCCCATAACCTCAGCTGTACAGAACACAATGCCATCCACGGCCTCAGAAATAACTCTGACATCATAATAAAAAAGGCTGACAAAGGAGGTGCTGTAGTCATCATGAATAGGTCAGAATATGAACAAGAGGCTGCTAGACAACTCTCTGGCACCACATTCTACAGGCCATTACCCTTTGACCCTACTGAGGATTACCAAAAGAAACTACACCATCTGCTCAAGAAACTCCCTAAAGAAGCACAGGAACAAATCTACTCTGACACACCCCTAGAGCCCCGAGCAGGGGTATTCTATCTGCTACTCAAAATCCCTAAACCTGGGAATCCTGGACGCCCTACCATCTCAGGCATAGGCACCCTGACAGCAGGATTATCTGGCTATGTATACTCTCTCCTCAGGCTCTATGCTACCAGCACTCCCAGCTATCTTCGAGACACCACCGACTTCCTGAGGAAACTACAATCCATCGGTGATCTTCCAGAAATCACCATCCTGGCCACCATGGATGTAGAAGCCCTCTACACCAACATTCCTCACAAAAATGGACTACAAACTATCAGGAATAGCATCCCTGATATCATCATGGCAACCCTGGTGGCTGAACTTTGTGACTTTGTCCTCACCCACAACTATTTCAGATTTGGAGACAATTTATACCTTCAAGTCAGCAGTACTGATATGGGTACCCGCATGGCCCCTCAGTATGCCAACATTTTTATGTCTGACTTAGAACAGCGTTTCCTCAGCTCTCGTCCCTTTATGCCCCTACTCTACTTGTGCTACATTGATGACATCTTCATTATATGGACCCATGGGAAGGATGCCCTTGAGGAATTCTACCAAGATTTCAATGATTTCCACCCTACCATCAACCTCAGTCTGGACCAGTCCACATAAGAGGTCCACTTCCTAGACACTACAGTGCTAATATGCAATGGTCATATAAACACCACCCAATGCCAGAAACCTACTGACCGCTACACCTACCTACACGCCTCCAGCTTTCATCCCCCAGACCACATCACACGATCCATTGTCTACAGCCAAGCTCTAAGATACAACCGCATTTGCTCCGATCCCTCAGACAGAGACAAACACCTACAGAATCTCTATCAAGCATTCTTAAACTGCAATACCCACCTGGAGAAGAGAAGAAACAGATTGACAGAGCCAGAGGGGTACCGAGAAGTCACCTACTACAAGACAGACCCAACAGAGAAAGTAACAGAACACCAGTAGCCATCACCTACAGCCCCCAACTAAAACCTCTCCAGCGCATCATCAAGGATCTACAAGCTATCCTGAAGGACAATCCCCTCACTCTCACAGATCTTGGGAGACAGGCCAGTCCTCGCCTACAGACAGCCCCCCAACCTGAAGCAAATATTCACCAGCAACTACACACCACACAACAAAAACACCAACCCAGGAACCAAACCCTGCTACAAACCCCAGTACCAACTCTGTCTACATATCTATTCAAGGGGCACCATCATAGGACCTACTCACATCAGCCACACCATACGGGGATTGTTCACCTGCACATCTACCAATGTGATATATGCCATCATGTGCCAGCAATGCCCCTCTGCCTTGTACATTGGCAAAACTGGACAGTCTCTATGCAAAAGAATAAATGGACACAAATCTGACAACATCAGGAATCATAACATTCAAAAACCAGTAGGAGAACACTTCAATCTCTCTGGTCACTCAATAACAGACCTAAAAGTGGCAATTCTTCAACAACAAAACTTCAAAAACAGACTCCAACGTGAAGCTGCAGAACTGGAATTAATTTGCAAACTGGACACCATCAGATTAGGCCTGAATAAAGACTGGGAGTGTTTGGGTCATTATAAAACCTAAACTTAATTTCCCCAATACTAATTTCTCCCTACTGTTACTCACACCTTCTTGTCAACTGTCTGTAATGGGCCACTCTCTTACCACTTCAGAAGTTTTCCTCCCTTGGTATCCTGCTGTTAATTGATTTATCTCGTTACACTGACCTCACACTTGGTAAAGCAACCTCCATCCTTTCATGTATTTATACCTGCTCCTGTATTTTTCACTTCATGCATCCAATGAAGTGGGTTCTAGCCCACGAAAGTTTATGCCCAAATAAATTTGTTAGTCTCTAAGGTGCCACAAGGACTCCTCGTTGCTTTTATCAAGACAACAGTGTGTGAAGTGTATTGAGTTGGTCTGGCCAGCCGACTTTCTCTGTTACATACCAAGAAGCCCTTGGCATCTGGCATCAGGGGTGCTCTTGGGGTCACAGGCACACCCACCCACACCCAGGAAAGGAAATCGAAAAGCAAAGCCATTCAATCACTTCCCAGCCCAGCCTCAGATCTAAGATTCAGTGTATGACCCCTCTGTCCCTCCCGAAGTGCTCTGCCATGCCTGCTTGGCGGTGCGTGTGTGTGGGAGGAGGAGGGGCTGGGAGTTCAGTTTCATGCCAGAGGGCAATAGAGAGCATGCCCAGAACTGATGTGCGTGTGTTTGGAGGTAGCTAGAGAAGTACAGGATGGAGTAAGGAGGAAGCAGTGATTAAGCTACAAGAAAGCGAGAGATGTCCTCCTTCTCAGGGGCCTCAGCTCATCACCAACCCAGTGCTCCATTAGCTGGAAGCAACTGGTACCACCCCTACATGGCCCTGAATGGGTCGAATCCCCACCCTCCCATGTCAGCCTGTCTTTAGTCACTGCTGGGATTTATTGTATATGACCTATGTTCATGGGCATGTGCTGAGATATGAGAATCATTTACAATGTGGTGCTGCATCATGGCCTGTACATACCTATCCGGGGAGAAGATTTGTGATAGTAGGGGGCTCTTTAATCTAGATAGCAAAGGCAGAATGAGATCTAATGGCTGGGAGATGAAATGAGAGAAATTCAGACTGGTAATAAGATGCAATTGCAAACAGTGTTTATTTAATTAATTACTGGAGCAACTATTGGAGCAACTAGGGACATGGTGGATTCTCCATCACTTGGAGTCTTTAACTAATGATCGGGTGTCTCTTCGAAGAGATGCAATCTAGCCACCAGTATGGACTCAATGCCGGGATCACTGGGAAAAATTCTCTGACCTGTTATGCAGGAGGCCAGACTAGATGATCATAATGGTCCCTTCTGGTTTTATAATCTATAAACCTGTGAATAAGAGAGACTAAGGACCTTCCTGCTGGCCTGTAATGCTGACGGGGGTTCTATAATATTGATGCTGAGACTTCTGTCATTACTAATAATCATCAGTCAGACTTGTACTTCCAAATACTTTGCAAATGTTCACTCGTTAAAAGAGTTGGGTGGAATAGCTGTAGCACAATTGTTCTGGCTGCAATTTGCCAGTTTTTTGTTTTAGTGACTACCATAAAATAACAACTATTTCATAGAATCATAGAATGTCAGGGTTGGAAGGGACCTCAGGAGGTCATCTAGTGCAAGCCCCTGCTCAGAGCAGGACCAATCCCAACTAAATCATCCCAGCCAGGGCTTTGTCAAGCTGGGCCTTCAAAACCTCTAAGGATGGAGATTCCACCACCTCTAGGTAACCCATTCCATTCCTTGCCTCTCCCACCTAGGGTGACCAGATGTCCTGGTTTTATAGGGACAGTCCCGATTTGTGGGTCTTTTTCTTATAAAGGCTCCTATTACCCCCCACTCCCCTGTCCTGATTTTTCACATTTGCTGTCTGGTCACCCTACTCCCACCCCAAAAAAGCACTCACTATAAAATGAGTGAAAGGACGGGTGAAATACTGGCCAGGTGAGGACACAGTGTGAAAGTATGGGGAGGAGAAAGAAGGGCCTCTAGAATTCTCTAGTGGGCTAAGTACAGCATTGGAAGTTGAAGCCACATTAGTTCTCCCACTGGTTGACCTTAATGATCCTTTCTGTGGTCATCCATACAGGGTCCAGTTGGTCAGAAGCCTGTTACCTTGCACCACTATCTCTGATGTCACAATCCTAAATGAGAGGAGGGGGATGACTGGCCGATTTAACCTCTGGCTTGATCTGCAAGCATCTACCGAGGGAAGAGATTTCTGGCAGGAGAGAGATCTTTAGTCTAGCAGAAAAAGGCAGAATGAGATCTGCTGGCTGCAAGCTGAAGTTAACCAAATAACTAGAAATAAGGTGAAATTTTAAAGTGAGGTTTTTTAGCCACTGGAACAATTTACCAAGGGAAGTGGTGGATTCTCCCTCAACCTCTCCGTTCTATCCACCACACCCCAGCAGAGACCAGACAGCAAACAGAGCTTTCTATAGCCTGAAAACAGAGAAGAGCCAGAGACTTCACGCAAGCCACTAGACATATTACCAAGATACTTGATGTGGAAGATTCCCAGAAGCCATGATGAAAGTTTGCAATACAAACCCTAAAATAGATAGATAGATAGATAGAGGGGGTGTATGGGGATAGATCGGTAGATAGATAGATAGATAGATCAGTGAGGGACGGAGGACTCTCCTTCCCTGAAATGCACCAAGCACAGGTATTATCACTGTATTCCCTGGGGTGTCGAAGGACAGAGCATTCAGAAGCAAATTGTATTCTAGTGTATACTTGAGACCAAGGGAGTTAGGGTTTGGGAAGTTCCTGAAGCAAGAGCCGTCCGTTTGCTTTTGGCTGATCAGATCAGCAGCACCAGTCAACAACAACAATACCTAAATCTCTTGATACCCATTTACATCCAAACACCCTCCGTACAGAGCGGAAGGAATAATTCTGAACAAATACCATGGAATCTGAAAGCCCGAGTGAGCAGCAGCTTATTGGAGACGCGGGATAACAGGCAATCTCGCCAGCACAGGCCTGAAAGAGAGCGCACGGAGAGTGAAAGAAGGAATGTTTTAGAAAACACGTAGGCACCAGATGAGCCAGGGATCAAGCCGTAGGCAGGAACTACAATGAGAAGAGGTAACTCTGCAGCTCAGGGGACCCTTTGCTTAATGCCAATGACTCATGCCTAGCAACAGGAAAAGCACATCAAAGGCTGCCTGGGATGGCAGGGGCTGCCGGCTGTCACTGGAGTTCTGAAGGAGCACAGAGAGAGAGGCTTTGAACATATCTCGCTATCCCATTGGTGCCTCCTGGAGAGGTAGCAGGGGGAAAGCAGCATGGTAGAGGGCTACAATTAAATCATGCCTGCATGTTGCCATAGTGCTTGTTCAGATTATTAGACTTTGTGTACACACAAAAGTTGTGTTGCTTTAACTATACAGGTGTAATGTAAGTGATACAACCCCCCTAGTGTGGGCACAGCTATATCGGTATGAAGGTGCTAATACTGGTACAGCTATTCCCATATGGAAGGGAGAAGTTTCCTTATGCTCCTCATCTGGCTGGCTGTTTCTACCTGTTGTCTCTGGTCTTCGACTATAAGCTCTTTGGGGCAAGGATCATCTTTTGGTTCTGTTTGTACCGCACCTGACACAGGTCTGGTCTCTGACTGGCACTCCAAGACACTATTGCAAAACAGTCACTAATTACTAATAGGGCTGTCAATCGCACAATTAATCACACTGTTAAACAATAATAGAATACCATTGATTTAAATATTTTTGGATGTTTTCTACATTTTCAAATATACTGATTTCAATTACAACACAGAATACAAAGTCTACAGTGCTCACTTTATTTTTTTGACAAGTATTTGTACTTAAACAAACAAAAGAAATAGTATTTTTCAGTTCACCTAATAGAAGTACTATAGTGCAGTCTCTTCATCATGAAAGTTGACATTCCAGGGGACATGCTTCGATGCTGATGACAGGTTCTGCTTGATAACAAGCCACCAGCAGAAGGTTGATTTTCTTTTTTGGTGGTTTGGGTTCTGCAGTTTCCGCATCGGAGTGTTGCTCTCTTAAGACTTCAGAAAGCATGCTCCACACCTTGTCCATCTAAGATTTGGGAGGGCACTTCAGATTCTTAAACCTTGGGTCAAATCCTGTAGCTATCTTTAGAAATCTCACATTGGGACCTTCTTTGTGTTTTGTCAGATCTGCTGTGAAAGTGTTGTAAAATGAACAAGATGTGCTGGGTCATCATCCAGACTGCTATAACATGAAATCTATGGCAGAATGCAGGTAAAACAGCAGGGGACATACAAGTCTCCCCCAGGGAGCTCAGTCACAAATTTAATTAACGCATTAATTTTTTAATGAGCGTCATCAGCATGGAAGCATAGAATCATAGAATAGAATCATAGAATATCAGGGTTGGAAGGGACCTCAGGAGGTCATCTAGTCCAACCCCCATCCCCCCACCCCCGCTCAAAGCAGAACCAATTCCCATCTAAATCATCCCAGCCAGGGCTTTGTCAAGCCTATCCTTAAAAACCTCTAAGGAAGGAGATTCCACCACCTCCCTAGGGAACCCATTCCAGTGCTTCACCACCCTCCCAGTGAAATAGTGTTTCCTAATATCCAACCTAAACCTCCCCCACTGCAACTTGAGACCATTGCTCCTTGTTCTGTCATCTGGTACCACTGAGAACAGTCTAGATCCATCTTCTTTGGAACCCCCCTTTCAGGTAGTTGAAAGCAGCTATCAAATCCCCCCTCCTTCTTCTCTTCTGCAGACTAAACAATCCCAGTTCTCTCAGCCTCTCCTCATAAGTCATGTGCTCCAGCCCCCTAATCATTTTTGTTGCCCTCTGCTAGACTCTTTCCAATTTTTCCACATCCTTCTTGTAGTGTGGGGCCCAAAATTGGACACAGTACTCCAGATGAGGCCTCACCAATGCTGAATAGAGGGGAATGATCACATCCCTCGATCTGCTGGCCATGCCCCTACTTATACAGCCCAAAATGCCGTTAGCCTTCTTGGCAACAAGAGCACATTGTTGACTCATATCCAGCTTCTCGTCCACTGTAACCCCTAGGTCCTTTTCTGCAAAACTGCTTCCTAGCCATTCGGTCCCTAGTCTGTAACAGTGAATGGGATTCTTCTGTCCTAAGTGCAGGACTCTGCACTTGTCCTTGTTGAACCTCATCAGGTTTCTTTTGGCCCAATCCTCTAATTTGTCTAGGTCCCTCTGTATCCTATCCCTACCCTCCAGCATATCTACCACTCCTCCCAGTTTAGTGCCATCTGAAAACTTGCTGAGGGTGCAGTCCACACCATCCTCCAGACCATTAATGAAGATATTGAACAAAACTGATCCCAGGACTGACCCTTGTGGCACTCCGCTTGAAACTGGCTGCCAACTAGACATGGAGCCATTGATCACTACTCGTTGAGCCCGACGATCTAGCCAGCTTTCTATCCACCTTATAGTCCATTCATCCAGCCCATACTTCTTTAACTTGCTGGCAAGAATACTGTGGGAGACCGTATCAAAAGCTTTGCTAAAGTCAAGGAATAACACATCCACTGCTTTCCCCTCATTCACCGAGCCAGTTATCTCCTCATAGAAGGCCATTAGGTTAGTCAGGCATGACTTGCCCTTGGTGAATCCATGCTGACTGTTCCTGATCACTTTCCTCTCTTCTAAGTGCTTCAGAATTGATTCCTTGAGGACCTGCTCCATGATTTTTCCAGGGACTGAGGTGAGTCTGACTGGCCTGTAGTTCCCTGAATCCTCCTTCTTTCCTTTTTTTAAAGATGGGCACTACAATAGCCTTTTTCCAGTCATCTGGGACCTCCCCCGATCGCCATGAGTTTTCAAAGATAATGGCCAATGGCTCTGCAATCACATTCACCAATTCCTTTAGCACCCTCGGATGCAGTGCATCTGGCCTCATGGGCTTGTGCTCATCCTCTGGAATGGTGGCTGAAGCATGAAGGGACATACAGCAGTTTAGCATATCTGGCATATAATACCTTGCAAAGCTAGCTACAAAAGTGCCATGCAAATGCCTGTTCTCACTTTATGGTGACATTGTAAATAAGAAATGGGCAGCATTATCTCCTGTAAATGTAAACAAACTTGTTTGTCTTAGTGATTGGGTGAACAAGAAGTAGGACTGAGTGGACTTGTAGGCTCTGAAGTTTTCCATTGTTTTGTTTTTCAGTGCAGTTATGTAACAAAAAGAAATCGACATTTGTAAATTACACTTTCATGACAAATAGATTGTACTTCAATACTTGTATGAGGTGAATTGAAAAAATACTGTCTTTTATCATTTTTACAGTGCAAATATTTGTAATAAATAACATACGCTTTGATTTCAATTACATATTATATATATGAAATTATATATGTAAGCAGAGTCAGGATGAGCTCTACCCTGACATCTGGTGGTGAATTATGGTGAGTGTGGAAAAGACCTTCAGGGGCTGATCTTGTTTGCATAGGCACACCCACCCGCCTGGCATGAGACAACAACAACTGATAGTGGTTACTTTGGATGGGGTAGGATCCCCAGTTTCTCTGTTATGGGGCAGGAGGAATAAAGTGTTGTTACCCTGATTATGTGAATCAAGGACAATGAAACTGTTTTATGACAAACGGTCTCACCATCACCTAAGTAGCATTCGCTAGACAAGGGACATGGGTTCCACAACCCACTGAATTGAGAGAGGATGTAACAGAGGGTCCAAGATGTGGCTGATGAAGCCATGAAAGCTTATGCTCCAATACTTCTGTTAGTCTTAAAAGTACCACAGGACCCTCTGTTGCTTTTTACAGATTCAGACTAACACGGCTACTCCTGTGTTACTTGAGAGAGGATGGGGACAGATATTTATACCTGATGGTATGGGCCCCCTTTGAGGGCCTGAAACACCAATTGTACTATCTCCTCTCTCCACTGTTGAATGTCAGAGCTAACTTTGATTCCATTAGGAGTCTAGTTACAGACTGCTGAGCTGAATTCACTTTGGGCCAATAGTGCACCAGCACTGGGGCTCCCCTACTATGAGCTGAAATCACTAAGAGCTGAAGTTACTAAGAGCTGAGATCATGAGTGCTGTGTTAACTAGTGGGGGAGCCTGAAGCTATATTGCTAAGCGGCTGGCAGAGCAGTTTGTGGGGATGGCTGGAGGAGCAGCGAGCGGCGCGGAGGCTTGCAGGGACGGTTGGAGTGGCCCAAGGAACGGCGAGCGGAGCTGTTTGCGGGGACAGCTGGAGCAGCTCACAGGTCGGTGAGCGGAGCGGAGCCATTTGCGGGGACGGCTGGAGCGGTTCACAGGTCGGTGAGCGGAGCAGAGCAGTTCGTGGGATGGCAGGAAGTGGACTGGCTTGTGGTGAAGGCTGCAGCGGAACCCCACAGAGAGATGGCCAGTCGGCATTGGATCACATAAGGTGCCCCTTAACACCCTGCGTGCCCCCCTTTTACTCTGGGGCTATACTGACCAGGGACAGAGACTTTGGGGGTTGTTGGACTTTGGGAACTTTGGGTGGTTGCTGGACCCAAGAGACTTTGGGGGTGTTGGACTTTGGGGACTCTGGGTGATTTTTGGGTTGCTGGATTCAAGAACCAAAGGGAAAGGATACGGCCCAGTTTGCTGGGGTGGGTTTTTTGCTCATGGTTTGTGTATGAATCCTGTTTGTGGTGTTTTTTCCAATTTAATGCTGATGTCGTTTACCTCATGTTATTAAACATTTTCTGTTACACTCAAACTCCGTGCTTGCGAGAGGGGAAGTATTGCCTCTTAGAGGTGCCCAGGGGGTGGTATGTAATTGTCCCAGCTCACTGGGTGGGGGCTCAAGTCGGTTTTGCATTGCATTATTGAAACGGAACCCCTAGATACAGAACCCGGGCCTTGTTGCTGCCAACTTATATGGGCAGAAGGGTTACATATATATGAAAAAGTAGAAAAACATCCAAAATATTTAATACATTTCAATTGGCATTCTATTGTGTAATAGTGTGATTAAAACTGGGATTAATTTTTTAAATCGCAATTAATTTTTTTGAGTTAATCGCTTGAGGTAACTGTGATGACTCATTAGTCCTAATTACTAATTATTATTACTACCTCCACACTAGGGGTTGTGGCAGGGTAACCATTTTGGTAAATTCCTCCCACCGCTAACTGACAGAGCCATACTGGCATCCTTCGACGCTGTGTGTAGACCGTTGTACGACTCCCCTACCACAAAGGTAGCTCATCCAGGCAGGTATCGTACAGGTATCATTAGACCTGTAGGGCTCAGGAACTTTCTGATTTTGTCATTGTACCTTTTCTTCCAGGAGGTGGTGTGGAGGAGGCATAAATCTGCCAGCCTGTCACTCTCTGGATACACATTACACTGAGTTCTGTTGTTCTAGCTCTCTGCCAAGTAGCAGACTCCCTAGCTAGAGACAGAGCTGTTTAATTTATGAAGGGCTGAGTTTTAATCAGCTTTTTATTGTTTGTTCCAGCCATACATCACTTCAATGGCAGTTTAAAAAGTGCACCGTAAGCAAATCTCACACATGCCACTCTTCTCCCCTCTTTGATATCTCAAATCAAAAGTTTGACACCAGGGCATTCTGGGAAATATGCAACCTGTTAAATAGCGCAAAAGCAGCACAGAAACGTCTTCCTTTCAGAGCTGGGGGTATTGCAGCGCTGGCCAGATTTGGAGATTACCTTACCAAACCTCTTCCCACTGAACTTTGGGAGGAAGGCAGGGGCTGGAAAACCTTCTGAAGCGAACATCTGAGGCAGTTACTATGTAATCCTCTCTCATAAACACAGGGAGTTCATACAAGAACCTAGATCTTTCAGGATCAAAACAAAGCAGATTGCTACTACTCAAGCTGAAGAAGACCTCACTTGATGCGTCTAGTAGGTCCTTTTTTCCTCTCTTTATGAGTGCAGCCAGAGATGCAAAGAGTGTATTCAGATCCCTGCTTGGCCTTATTTGACTGTCTCTAGTGAAAGGCGCCAGGAGCCCTGGCCCAGCCCAGATGAAGGATAACTCTTGCTATACCATGAGCATTCATGGCTAGTAAAACTCTGGCTATGGTGAATTCATTTTACATTCAAGCGAAGACCAATGGAATGGATTTTCTACTGCATTCGCCAGTTCTAATTTCAGCCCATTGCAGACAGAAGAGGTGTGAGTCTGGATCTAGAATCCAGATCTCAAAGGCAGGTTTGGGCCCACATTGGTTCATGGATAAATGAAAAGCAGAGGCCTGCTGAGCCAAATGCAGTGAGAAGCTCAACACCTTAGTTCCAAGCAACGTTAATGGGAGTTGAGGTTGCTCATCGTTTTGCTAAACCGATGCAGGTTACCTTGGTTACTTTTCTTTTCTCCCACGGTCATAGATGAGTTCCTGTCTGGCCCGGGGGCTCAGGATGGTGCCTGGAAAATTGTTATATGGCAGGAAGATGGTGGTCAGCTGCCTAGTCAGTGACAAGATAAACGCTGCAATGAGAATGTGGAGAGTCAGTGAAAAGGAAGAGAAACAAACTAACTATCTACGGGAAGAAGCATATCCCATCAGACGTGCATCACTTGTGGTGAATAAACAGCATCCCAGCTGTAACTCCAGCGAAGGCAACGGGCTTACCCCATGGCTGTATTTGGGCCAGTGCATCAGTGAGTCAAAGGGGCAGCATGCACTGGACTGTCACCAACCTCATGATCTTCTGCAAGGCCAGTCTTGAGCTGGATGCCACATACAACCGAACAACGTGGCTCAGTGGTGGAAATCCAGAGGCAGGGCAGCAGGTAGAGGAGAGAGACAGGACTCCTTACCCTGCAGGGAGCCATCCCGCCAAACTCTAAGCAGCCTTTCAAAGCTCCAGTGCCCCCAAATTTCCCCCCAGGGACACCTGTGGTACAGCTGCACTGGGAGGAGACTAGGGACAACATTTTCAAAAGCAACTAAGTGACTTAGGGGGTCTAAGTTCCATTTTCAGAAGTGATTGGGGTCAGATTTTAAGGTATTTAGGCAGCTAAAGATGCAGATTGGCCCCTAGACACTTCTGAAAATCCCATTAGGCACCTAGCTGCATCTCTGGGCTCCTTAGCACCTTTGAAAATCAAATCGTTAGGCATTAAATGCCAAAATCACTTCTGAAAATGGGACTTAGTCTCCTTAATCATGTAGGTGCTTGTAGTGGGGCAGCTGCCCCACTCCCTGAGATTATGGGCTGCGGCAGGCCAGTGGGCCTGCACAGACACACAGCCAACGAGAGAAGGGCTTACTGGGAGCCAATCCGGGCCCAGTTGGAGACAGCCAATCAGGGCCAGGCTCAGCCCTATAAAAGACTGCACAGGGAGAGAGCAGTCAGTCTGTCCCAGGCCTTCGAGAGGGCAAGGTCTATCTCCAAACTGGGAGACTAGCACCGCGGACAGCGCAGTGCTGGCCAGGCTCAGGGAGCAGAGGGGAGCTCTAGCATGAGACCTGCCAGGCTGCAGGCCCTGAGTAGAAGGGCCTAGCGGGTGCAAGGGGCCGTAGGGGAAGTGGCCCAGGGAAGTGGGCAGACGAGGGGACAGTAGGAGGACAGCGAGGCTGCCGCCAGAGGGTCCCTGGGTCGGGACCCAGAGTAGAGGGCGGGCCTGGGTTCCCCCCTACCCTCTTGCAATACATCTAGCCATTGGCCATAGGGAGCGGCCAGTACAGACCACGCCAGATCCCTGACGGGCGGGATTAGACTTTGGGGTGTGTGGTTGACTACGGTGGCTGGACGAGGAGACTGCTGATTGACCCGCCCCAGAAGGGGGTGTGGAAGAACTGAGGGGCACTGCCGGAGGGCAGTGGTCCCGAAGAGGACACCGCGAGTTGGTGAGCGGCGAGGGCTCAGACACGCCAACCGAGGGCGAGACGACGGTCGGGACACCACTAGGAGGGGGTGCTCCACTGGACTGAGCTAATTCCCGGAACAACCAGTAGGAGGCGCCACGGTGGTGAGTCCCAACCCCTTACAGTGCTTTTGAAAATGCTACTCTAGAGTCAGTCCCAAAGGAAATGTTATACATGTTTAAAGAACTGATTTTGTACATTTTCACAACATTGTTTACCAAACAATTGCAGGGGTTTTGTTCTTTTATTTAATAAATTAATTTATTTATTGGTTTTGACATTTTGTGGGGAGGGGCAGGGCCGGATTTCCAATTAGGCACAGTAGGCATGTGCCTAGTGGAAACAGCATTCTAGGAGCACCTAAAAGTTAAAAGTGGGTTAAAAGTGTCATTTTTTACAGAAACACAAAGGTCAGCTGTAGGCGCTGTGTGTGTGTGTGTGTGTGTGTTTGTGGAGGGGGTGGCACTGAAGATGCTGTGACCAGGGGTGTGTAAGATGTAAATCCAGCCCTGGGGAGGGAAGTGTTTTTCCATGCAGGGGCACTGACTTTCCAAAGTCTCTCTCCTCTACAGACCCCCGGCTCTGCTCCAGGCCCTACCCCCACTCCACCCCTTCCCCAAGGCCCCATCCCTGCCCTGCCTCTTCTCACCCCTGCTCTACCCCTGCCCTGCTTCTTCCCATCCAGTTCCACCCCCTCCCCAAATCCCACCTTCCTCGCTCCTCCCCCATCCCTCCCAGCCTCCTGTACGTCGCGGAACAGCTGATGGTGGAGGGTGCTGGGGGAGGGGAAACGCTGATCCATGGGGCCTGCTGGTGGGCAGGAGGTGCTAGGGGGTGGGGGTTGCTGATAGTGGGGCTGCCGGTGGGTGCTCAGCACCCACCATTTTTTCCCTGTGAGTGCTCCAGCACCGGAGCACCCACGGAGTCGGCGCCTATGTTTCCATGTTTACCTCTTTCCTTTCCTGCCTTTTCACTTTTTTCCATTTTTGCCCCTGAAAAAAGGGGGGAAGAGACAAAAGGAACCAAGGGAGAAAGGGGAAGAAAAGGGTAAAACAACTACAAAAAACAAACCGTCAGACCCCTATGGTGATTTTTTTTTTCAATTTAAAACCAAAATGGAAAATGTGCAAAACTTCAATTGTAGCAAAAGGCTATTTTTGAAAGAAAAAAAGTTGGTGGAAGAATTCCAGGGAGCCAGAGTGCAGAGAAGGCTCCTTCTCCCACCTCTGCTTACCCGTGTGGGTAAAATCCCAGCCCACAGAAGCTAGTGGCACAATCCCCATTGACAGCAGTGGTGTCCCCCTGGGCCATTTAGAGCTTCACTGCTATAGCCTGGCATGAAAGGATTTCACCCCTCAGGGCTTATCGCTCTCCGGCCCCTGTCCCTTCCTGTGTTTGACTCAATCTTTCCCTCTCCTGCTTCTTTTCCTCCCGCTCTCACTGTTGCGGGGTGGTCACCCGCTCCTGCCCTGAAGGGCTTGAAATCAGCCCTGAAAGAGGGCGGCAGGGGTAAAAGCAGCCCTGGAGAGGGCTGCAGCTCTGATTACTGGACTGATTAGGGGAAGCAGCTGCAGCTGGGCCATGCCCCAGTCAGGGCCCAGCTGGCCCTATAAAGGCTGGGATCCAGGAGTAAGGACTCAGGGTATGTCTATACTACGAAATTAGGTCGAATTTATAGAAGCCGGTTTTATAGATATCGGTTTTATACAGTCGATTGTGTGTGTCCCCACATAAAATGCTCTAAGTGCATGAAGCCGGCGGACCGCGTCCACAGTACCAAGGCTAGCGTCGACTTCCGAAGCGTTGCACTGTGGGTAGCTATCCCACAGTTCCCGCAGTCTCCGCCGCCCATTGGAATTCTGGGTTGAGATCCCAATGCCTGATGATGCAAAACAGTGTCGCTGGGGGTTCTGGGTACATGCCGTCAGGCCCCTCCCCCTCCATCAGAGCAATGGCAGACAATCGATTCTCTCCTTTTTACCTGGGTTACCTGTGCAGACAACATACCACGGCAAGCATGTAGCCCGCTCAGCTCAGCTCACAGTCACCATATGTCATCTGGGTGCCAGCAGACGTGGTACTGCATTGCTACACAACAGCAGCCCCTTGCCTTTTGGCAGTAGATGGTGTATTAAGATTGATATCTGTCATCGTCGTATTCCAGTTCAATCAGAGGCACCTGGGCAGACATGCTTCGTCTCCTGGAGACTCAGTCCTGCCGGCAGTCCTATTGAACTGTCTTGACGATGATGGCTAGCAGTCGTAGTACAGCATCTTCTGCCAAGCACCCAGAAGATGCCGAGGGCTATCAGTCATGCTGCACCATCGGCTGCCAGCTTAAGATGTAAAAAATAGATGTATTCATTTGCTTCCCCCACCCTCCATGAAATCAACGCCTGCTAAACCCAGGGTTTTGAGTTCAATCTTTGGGGGGGCCATTCTGTGTAACAGTTGTTTGTGTTTCTACCTGATGCACAGCCACCTTTGTTGATTTTAATTCCCTGTACCTGTACGCCATGTTGTCAGTCGCCCCTCCCTCCCTCTGTCAGTTTCGCACCTCTTTTCAGACCAGACACCATAGCACTGGCATCATGGAGCCCGCTCAGATCACCGCGGCAATTATGAGCACTATAAACACCACGCACATTGTCCTGGAGTATATGCAGAGCCAGGACATGCCAAAGCAAAACAAGGACCAGCCGATGAGGCGATTGCAGCGCGGCGACGAGAGTGATGAGGAAATTGACATGGACACAGCCCTCACACAAGGTATGGGCCCCAGCAATGTGCAAATCATGGTGTTACTAGGGCAGGTTCATGCAGACTGGTGGGACCGCATCATGTTGCAGGTCTAGGACGATTCCCAGTGGCTGCGAAACTTTCGCATGCGTAAGGGCACTTTCATGGAACTTTGTGACTTGCTTTCCCCTGCCCTGAAGCACCAGAATACCAGGATGAGAGCAGCCCTCACAGTTGAGAAGCGAGTGGCGATAGCCCTGTGGAAGCTTGCAACGCCAGACAGCTACCAGTCAGTCGGGAATCAATTTGCAGTGGGCAAATCTACTGTGGGGGCTGCTTTGATCCAAGTTGCCAGGGCAATCAAAGACCTGCTGATATCCAGGGTAGTGACTCTGGGAAATGTGCAGGTCATAGTGGATGGCTTTGCTGCAATGGGATTCCCAAACTGTGGTGGGGCGATAGATGGAACCCATATCCCTATCTTGGCACCGGAGCACCAATCCACCGAGTACATAAAACGCAAGAGGTACTTTTCAATGCTGCTGCAAGCCCTGGTGGATCACAAGGGATGTTTCACCAACATCAACGTGGGATGGCCAGGAAAGGTACATGATGCTCACGTCTTCAGGCACTCTGGTCTGTTTCGAAAGCTGGAGGAAGGGACTTTGCTTCACGGACCAGAAAATAACCATTGGGGATGTTGAAATGCCTATTGTGATCCTTGGGGACCCAGCCTACCCCTTAATGCCATGGCTCATGAAGCCATACACAGGCAGCCTGGACAGTAGTCAGGACCTGTTCAACTACAGGCTGAGCAAGTGCCGAATGGTGGTGGAATGTGCATTTGGACGTTTAAAAGCACGCTGGCGCAGCTTACTGAATCACTCAGACCTCAGTGAAAAGAATATCCCCATTGTTATTGCTGCTTGCTGTGCGCTCCACAATATCTGTGAGAGTAAGGGGGAGACATTTATGGCGGGGTGGGAGGTTGAGGCAAATCGACTGGCCGCTGATTACGCGCAGCCAGACACCAGGGCGGTTAGAAGGGTACAGCAGGGCGCAGTGCGCATCAGAGAAGCTTTGAAAACGAGTTTTGTGACTGGCTAGGCTATGGTGTGAAACTTCTGTTTGTTTCTGCTTGATGAACCCTCCGCCCCGCACCCTGTTCACTCTACTTCCCTGTAAACCAACCACCCCACCCTCCCCTCCGCCCTTCGAGCACCACTTGCAGAGGCAATAAAGTCATTGTTATTTCACATTCATGCATTCTTTATTAATTCATCACACAACTAGGGGGATAATTGCCAAGGTAGCCCGAGAGGGGTGCGGGAGGAGGGAAGGAAAAGACACACTGCAGTTTAAAACTTTAACACTTATTGAAGGCCGGCCTTCCGATGCTGGGGCAATCATCTGGGGTGGAGTGACTGGGTGGCCGGAGGCCCCCCCCACCGTGTTCTTGGGCATCTGAGTGAGGAGGCAATGGGACTTGGGGAGGAGGGTTGTTGGTTACACAGGGGCTGTAGCGGCAGTCTCTGTTCCTGCTGCCTTTCCTGCAGCTCAACCATACGCTGGAGCATATCAGTTTGATGCTCCAGTAGCCGGAGCATCGACTCTTGCCTTCTGTCTGCAAGCTGATGCCACCTATCCTCTTCAGCCCACCACTTGCTCTGTTCATCCCGCAATTCAGCCCGCCACCTCTCCTCTCGTTCATATTGTGCTTTTCTGTAGTCTGACATTGACTGCCTCCACGCATTCTGCTGTGCTCTTTCAGCATGGGAGGACATTTGGAGCTCTGTGAACATATCATCCCAAGTCCACCATTTTCTCCTTCTAATCTTTGCTAGCCTCTGCGAAGGAGAAACATTTGCAGCTGGTGGAGGACAAGGGAGAGGTGGTTAAAAAGACACATTTTAGAGAACAATGGGTACACTCTTTCATGTTAAATTTTGCTGTTCACATTACACAGCACATGTGCTTTCGTTACAAGGTCGCATTTTTCCTCTTATATTGAGGGCCTGCCAGTTTGGTGTGAGAGATCACTCATGCAGTGCCAGGCAACAGAATTCGGCTTGCAGGCAGCCATGGTAAGCCACAGTCTTTTGGCTTTTTTAACCCTCATAACATGAGGGAATGGTTTCAAACAGTAGCGCCCTCATTTCCCATACCAAGGATCCGTTGGGTTGGCTATTTAAAATGGGTTTGCAATGTAAAAAGAGGGGCTGGAGTTTCCGGGTTAACATGCAGCACAAACCCAACTACCCCCCCCACATCCACACCCACACCCACACCCAAACCCAATTCTCTGGGATGATCCCTTCACCCCTCCCCCCACACACCATGTGGCTAACAGCGGGGAACATTTCTGTTCAGCCGAGCAGGAATGGGCACCTCTGAATGCCCCTTAATAAAATCACCCCATTTCAACCAGGTGACCGTGAATGATATCACTCTCCTGAGGATAGTAAAGAGAGATAAGGAATGGATGTTGTCTGCATGCCAGCAAACACCAGGACCATACGCTGCCATGCTTTGTTATGCAATGATTCCAGACTACATGCTACTGGCCTGGCATGGTAAAGTGTCCTACCATGGCAGACGGGATAAGGCAGCCCTCCCCAGAAACCTTTTGCAAAGCTTTGGGAGTACATGAAGGAGAGCTTTCTGGAGATGTCCCTGGAGGATTTCCGCTCCATCACCGTACACGTTAACAGACTTTTCCAGTAGCTGTACTGGCCGTGATTGCCAGGGCAAATTAATCATTAATCATTAAACATGCTTGCTTTTAAACCATGTGTGATATTTACAAAGGTATACTCACCAGAGGTCCCTTGTGTGCCCTCAGGGTCTGGGAGCACACCTTGGGTGAGTTTGGGGGTTACTGGTTCCAGGTCCAGGGTCACAAACATATCCTGGCTGTTGGGGAAACCGGTTTCTCTGCTTCCTTGCTGTGAGCTGTCTTCATCATCATCATCATCATCTTCCGCGTACCCCAAACCCGCTTCCCTGTTGCGTGTTTCTCCATTGACGGAGTCAAAGCACACGGTTGGGGTAGTGGTGGCTGCACCCCCTAGAATGGCATGCAGCTCCGCGTAGCAGCGGCATGTTTGCGGCTCTGCCCCAGACCTTCTGTTTGCCTCTCTGGCTTTGTGGTAGGCTTGCCTTAGCTCCTTAATTTTCACGCGACACTGCTGTGCGTCCCTGTTATGGCCTCTGTCCTTCATGGCCTTTGAGACCTTTTCTAATATTTTGCCATTTCGTTCACTGCTACGGAGTTCAGCTAGCACTGATTCGTCTCCCCATATGGCGAGCAGATCCCATACCTCCCGTTCTGTCCATGCTGGAGCTCTTTTGCGATCCTGGGACTCCATCATGGTTATCTGTGCTGATGAGCTCTGCGTGGTCACCTGTGCTCTCCATGCTGGGCAAACAGGAAATGAAATTCAAAAGTTCGCGGGGCTTTTCCTGTCTACCTGGTCAGTGCATCTGAGTTGAGAGTGCTGTCCAGAGAGGTCACAATGAAGCACTGTGGGATAGCTCCCAAAGGCCAATAACGTCGAATTCCGTCCACACTACCCCAAATCCGACCTGCAAAGGCCAATTTTAGCGCTAATCCCCTCATCGGAGGTGGAGTAAAGAAACCGGTTTAAAGGGCCCTTTAAGTCCAAAGAAAGGGCTTTGTCCTGTGGACGTGTCCAGGCTTAATTCGATTTAACCCTGCTAAAGTCGACCTAAACTCGTAGTGTAGACCAGGGCTCAGTATCTCTCTGCATTCAGAGAGAGAAAGGCCTGGCTGCAGGAAACTAGAGACAGGGTACCTGAGTGGAGCAGGGCTGGGGAAGGGCAGAGGAGCTGGGGAGCTCCAGCCTGGAAAGCCAGGCTGCGGCCTACCAATGGGCTAAAGGTACTGGGGGTTGCAGAGGGCAGCCCAGGGGTAGGCCAAGGCAGCAGGTCCAAACCCAACCTTGCCAGTGATGAGTAGGCTGATACTGCAGTCTGCCACAGGGCGTGGGGCTAGACGATGACTGGCAGTAGCCTTATACTGAGGCAAGGTGGGAATAGTGGGTGGGGGTTCCCTAGAGAGGGGAGACCCTAATACTGAAGGGTTACTGCTAGGGGGCAGCACCCCAGGTAAAAGGGCACTGGGGTCCAGAGAGGGACACGTGGCCCAGAGGACAGGCGGATCACTGGCCTGCAGAGGGCGCTCCGGAGCTGGAACGAGCTAATTCCTGGAAGTCACCAGCAGGAGGCACCGCAGGGGTAAGTCCGCATGCTTACACTCACCCAAACAGATCATGAGTCCCTCCGCCTTGAAGAGGGAGTGGTCAGAGCCAGGTGAGTCTGATGTCCTGCAGTTGACAGGGAGAGACTGGGGGTGAAGGAAGATCCGTTACTCTTGCAGGCCCTTGGTGCCATTTCTGTCTGCCACGCGACAGCCATGCTGCGTCCCATTCCCGCGCTGCTGGGGTACCTGACCATGAGGCGGTGAAGAGGCTGGGAGCCAGTTAGCCAGTTCCCCCCGTCCCCTCAGGCTCGGTGCTGGTTGCCGAATTCCCCATCAATGGTAGGACTACCCCTCCCACCCATACCTTGCAGGTACGGCACTGTCAGCCTGCTGTGGGGGCAGCACCCACCCTGGGAGAAAGCAACGACCGAGCAGGGGGGCCTGCTGCAGGGAGATGGGGCTGGGGGGGAGTCCTGGGAGAGCCCCCGCACAGGGAGCACTGACCATGTGTGAGACCCACTTGGGGCGGGGGGATCGGAGAGAGAGCGAGAGCTGTTGATTGAACAGGAGCAGCAAAGTGAGTGTGACCCACTGGGGAGGCTGATGAACTCTCCAATCAATCATCTCCCTCCACATGGGATTGTGACATCAGAGATAAACCAGCCAATCACCCCCTCGCTCATGTTGCCCCTCACCGCTCCATAGGGATTGTGATATCGGAGTAAGCGAGCCAATCATCTCCCTTCCTACTGCCCCCACCACTCCAATGGGATGATGACATCAGAAGCAAATCAGCCAATCAATGCCCTTTCTGCAGTGGCTCCTCCTCCCCAGAGGTGCTTGACAGGAAATTCTCCAAACCTCCACAGCGGAGTGAGGTTGGGGAAAGGCTCAGAGGCTGGATCTGGATTTATCTAGACTGGTTCTCCTCTGCCCAGGCTCTGTCTTCAGCCTTCTAGCGCCAGTGGGTGGCTAAGAGCTGTGGCGAACCTGCTGTCGCACACACACCTCCCAGCTGGGCATTGTTTCTGCCCTACAAACACTCGATAATCAGATTCACCCCCCAATGGGAACCAGCCAATGGGAGTTGCAGGGGTGGTGCTTGCAGGCAGCACGCGGAGACCTGCTTTCCCCCTCCTCCAAAGGGGCACGCAGACATGTGCCAGCAGCCAGCCGCTTCCGGGAGTAGCGTGGGGCCAGAGCCCTGTTGCGCTGCCGGCCGGGAGCCGCCTGTGGTAAGCACCTCCCGGCCAGAGCCTGCAACTTACATCCCCTCAAAAAGCAGCCGCTCGCAGGGGCGGCAGCCAAAAAGCCACTAGAGGGCAGCCAAAGAACCCTGTGCGGCTCTGGAGCTGTAGGTTGCCGAGCCCTGTTTCAGCCTAAGCCAAGGCGTTGGGCCTAACCCAGGGGTATCTGGGGGAATTCCCTGGCCTGTGTTCTACAGCAGGTCAGACTGGATGATCTAACGGTCCCCTCTGGCCTTCCACTCTCTGAAAACCAGTGAAACGGGCCCCTGCATTGAGAGAGGATCCAGCGCAGTTGTTTAAAGATGGAGGATGTGAGCTGTTTACCAGGCTCCCTGCTCCTGCTGGGGAGCTCGGCCTGAGGAGAGAAGGGGTATGAAGGAGTCACATCAAGGTGGAGACCCCGACACATCGGCAATAAGAAGGAGAGGCCGCTGTGTTCTCTCTCCTCGACCCCTCTCCCCACAAGCCACGGGCAAGAATCCCAGGTCTCCCATCCAGCCTATCGCGAGTGCTTCCCACACCCCACGTGAGGTGAGAGGGCCCTGCTGTGCCCCCATTCAGGTTTCCTGAGGAAGCAGCCGGGACTCTTGCTAACAACAAGTGAGGGTGACATGTCTGGTATCCTCTGAGTGCCGCCAGTGCCTCGGAACTGAAGCAAAGAGACTTGTCTGATAACTGTTTCATTCCCTTTCATGCAGGCAGATTGAACCAGAGCAGAATAACTGGCAATTAGCTCAGTCGGAGGAAGTGGCTCCCACCCTCCACCGAGACTATGGAAAGGGGAAATTCCTGCCTACTGGACCTTGTCCTTTGTTGGACTCAAAGCCTGCTCCTTTTGTTTAGGACAGGAAGTTGTTGTTCCCCATGAGAGCCCTCATCAGGCCCTAGACTGCCTCTCCAGGCCCAGCTCAGACAGATCAGAGGTGCCGAGACTCACACAAATCTGATCAAAACTTTGCAGAGCAGCTGGAAATGTCACCATGAAAAGCTCCCCCTGGAAATCCTGCACATCCTGCCTCCCCTTGAGATAGAAACTCCAGCCTTGCTCATTCTCCCATTGTCCTGCTTTCTACCTGAACATGGGGCCTGGTCGGCTTTCGCACATCTCATCTCTCTGTAAGCATTACCTTGGCTACCTCCATGCTTCTTCCCCTCATCTGTTTCCCCTAGGAATAATGGATTCTAGAAGTTGGTCAATGCTTCTACTGGTAGCCCCTTGTGCCCTGAGAGAAATCCACAGCATGAGGGTGCAAACAGTGACCAGGCCTAGCCTAGCCAGAGTAACATGTTCAAAAGAACCTAAGTGACTTAGGAGCCTAGATCCCATTGTCAGTTAATGGACCCTGCTTCTAAGGATAGATCCACAAAGGGGACCTAGAGTGAGCATTGCAAGGCCTAATGTTTAGGCACCTTCCCACCGAGTGGAATCCACCACCCTGAATCGGGCACCCAGGTTCCCTGTACAATGTATGGAGAGAGCTGGCGCCTAGAGAAAGGGTTCACAAAGCCATCAGGCCAATAGGAAATGATGACAAGAGGGATGGGGCTTAAGCCGGTGCCTCAAGGGACTTAGGCACCTAACTTTGGGGCGGAGAGAGGCGTTTTCCTCCATTCAGGACTCATAGCCTTGCCTGGAGTTAGTCACCTCGGCCAGGTCACTCCTTTCTCACAAAACACTGTGGTGAAGCTCCCATTAGACCTCCCTATTAGCACTTGGGGCATGCACATGGGAGACCTGAGTTCAAATCACCACCCCTCCAAACAAGAGGAGCCCTTACAAATAATGAATCCACTCAAAGAAAATCAGATTTGATTTGTGATGAACTCACTAAGCAAAGAAGGGTCTAATTTTCATAATGCATATCAGTAATGAACATGATGAATAGTTATAGCCACTGATATTCAAAAATATAATGAAGTGCGACCGCTCCAGTCAACACAATAGCTCATTATTTTGTCTTTCCTATGAACTAAATCCCAAAGCACTTTGCAAAGTTCCAATATGATTCAATCCAAAGTAAAATAATAAAAAATAGAAAAGGGAGAGAGACATAAAGAAGCTTAGACTAAAGACACATTGCCAGCTGCGAGTTGAAATGATGTATAATGCAGTTGCTGTTGCACTAATCCCTGTAGCATCTAGGCACATAGGGGAGAAATGTTGAGGAAGAGAGTTATAATGAGGCTCTTCTAAATGCCAGGAAGGAGGTGCAGAGGAGAAGGGTCTTCGACCAGCGGTGCCAAGCTTGTGGGGAAGGGCAGAGATTGGAGTGATGTCTTTACTTGAAGTGTATCATTCATAGAATCATAGAATAGCAGGGTTGGAAGGGACCTCAGGAGGTCATCTAGCCCAACCCCCTGCTCAAAGCAGGACCAATCCCCAACTAAATCATCTGACATCTAGTCACTAGATGTCTCTGTGTGCTGTACAGTAACGCCTCACTTAACGTTGTAGTTCTGTTCCTGAAAAATGCGACTTTAAGCGAAACAATGTTAAGCAAATCCAATTTCCCCATAAGAATTAATGTAAAGGGGGGTTAGGTTCCAGCGAAATTTTTTTCACCAGACAAAAGACTATATTATATTTTTATATATATATATATATATATATATATATATACACACACACACACACACACAGTATAAGTTTTAAACAAACAATTTAATACTGGTACACAGTGATGATGATTGTGAAGCTTGGTTGAGGTGGAGGAGTCAGAAGGTGGGATATTTCCCAGGGAATGCCTTGCTGCTAACTGATGAACTGGCAATTGGCTGAGTCCTCCAGGGTTAACTCTCACACTCTACAAGACAGCAGGAATGGAGGGAGGGGAGACATCGCAGACAGAGACAGAGGCATACGCCATGTGTGTGAGAGAGAGATGCACATTTCCCCTTTAAGTACGCTGACCCTACTCTTAAGTACACTGCCTTGTTAATTAGATCAGCTTGCTGAGACTGCAGTTGCTGCCAGCAAGCTCCCTCCATCCTGATCCCTGTCGTGTGTCCCCCCTGCTCTATGGAAGATGGGGTAAGCGGGGCGCAGAAGCAGGGGGGAGGGGGACACCCTGACAGCCCCCCTCTTTTTCCTACCCCCCCACAGCAAGCAGGAGTCTTGGGGAGCAGCTCCAAGGCAGAGGGCAGGAGCAGCACATGGCAGTGGGGGCAGTGCAATTGCTAGCCTACCGGGTGGCTGCTGCACAGGGAACTTAGGGGAGCGGGGGGCTGCCAGTCCACCCTGGTTCCAAGCCCCCACCAGCTAGCTGCAACGGGCTGCTCTTCCTGCAAGCAGTGGACAAAGCAGGTGGCTGCCAAACGACTAGAAGGGAACATTGCACAACTTTAAACGAGCATGTTCCCTAATTGATCAGCAACGTAACAACGAAAAAACGTTAACTGGGACGACTTTAAGTGAGGAGTTACTGTATAGAGAGACAGGGTGTGGTCATGGTAAACAAAAGAGACAAAGTTGAGACTCATGATATGTGTAAGCTTGGTTATGTCTGTATTTGTTTTAATTAATATGCGCTTCCTGCTTAACATTGACCATGAGTCCATATATCAGAACTTAGTACAGGTCTAAAGTTTTCTGTTGAAACCTTTTTTATGGAAAATTGGGGGTCTGACTGAAATAACATTTTTGCAGAAGTTGTCTGCATTCCTTGAAAAAGTTTGATATTTTGTTGGAATACCAAAAATTGCAAAATGGAATATTTTGGGGAGAATCCTGAACGTTTTTCAGTTTTTGACAGTTTGAAGGTGAAACATTTTTGGTTTGCGGCCACAACATTTTAGTTTGAGGCTTTTTTAATGAAAACTGGAATTTTCCACTGAAAAAGCCTCCATTTTCCAAGCGGCTTTGTCAAGGCTGCTTCCCCACTTTGAATTTTAGGGTACAAATGTGGGGGCCTGCATGAAAACTTCTAAGCTTAACTACCAGCTTAGATCTGGTCCGCTGCCACCACTCCCAAAGCTAATTACCTTCCCTGGGTAGCCTTGAGAGACTCTTCACCAATTCCCTGGTGAATATAGATCCAAACCCCTTGGATCTTAAAACAAGGAGAAATTAACCATCCCCCTCCTTTCTCCCACCAACTCCTGGTGGATCAAGATTCAACCCCCTGGGATCTTAAAAACAAGGAAAAATCAATCAGGTTCTTAAAAAGAAGGCTTTTAATTAAAGAAAAAGGTAAAAATCATCTCTGTAAAATCAGGAGGGAAAATAACTTTACAGGGTAATCAAACTTAAAGAGCCCAGAGGAATCCCCTCTAGCCTTAGGTTCAAAGTTACAGCAAACAGAGATAAACACTCTAGCAAAAAGGTACATTTACAAGTTGAGAAAACAAAGATAAAAACTAACACGCCTTGCCTGGCTGTTTACTTACAAGTTTGAAATATGAGAGACTTGTTCAGAAAGATTTGGAGAACCTGGATTGATGTCTGGTCCCTCTCAGTCCCAAGAACGAACAACCCCCAAAAACAAAAAGCACAAACAAAAGCCTTCCCCCCACCAAGATTTGAAAGTATCTTGTCCCCTTATTGGTCCTTTGGGTCAGATGTCAGCCAGGTTACCTGAGCTTCTTAACCCTTTAAGGTAAAAGGATTTTGGAGTATCTGGCCAGGAGGGGTTTTATAGTATTGTACAAAGGAGGGCTGTTACCCTTCCCTTTATAGTTATGACAGGCTTCAATCCTGACAGAAAGGAGACCGGGGCAAGGTGAGCAGAGGGCTAGACAGTAAAAGTAGGTAGGGGGGGTCCTATTCCAAAATGTAGCAGTGGTTTTATCACTGACAGAAAAATGGTCGCATTTGGGCTTTTCTGTGTTAAGTGCTAATTAACAGACCAAACCTGACCATGGCAGGAGCTGGCCAACGCAGTCTGTGCACTGCGGGCTTGCTCGGTTCTCCAGTTACAAAGGCTTCTGTTCAGAGATGGGCTCCTCAGGTGTTTCCTGGAAGCCTAAATAGTTTGCAAGAGGGGAAGGAGCACCAGGATTTCTTGTTTCCAGTTGGCTGCTACAGCAAGTTAATGTCTGATGAGGAATCCAACAGCAACCGCTTTATCATCTGCTGAATAGCATGTCACTGCTCCCCCAGGAGCCAGCGCACAATTGTTTCCTAAACAGCCAAACAAATGGAGAGCGGCACTTTCATTATTTATTCATCAGGTGCCGCCTCCCCCCATGGCTGATGCTGCTCCAGCCCCACTTGCTATTTTTCTTTATTATAAAATGCCAGGATCAAATCCTTCCCCCGACTGGCTTTAGCACATCACTGGCAGCCGGGGAATGCGGATGAGCAATGTGCCAAATCCCTGCTCATCACAGGCCTTCCCCGTGCACTGCGCACAGCTACAATATTAGGGAGGATGGGGGCAGTTCAGCTGCACCAGGGACTTTGTGGACACGGGAATATAACCCTAAACCCCATCCCTGTCTACCCCAGACTGCCCCAGCCGCGGCCCACACTGAGACTGCCACTCCATCCCTGTCTCCCCTGGCCCCCAAGCTGGGGCCCACACTGAGACTGCCACTCCATCCTTGTCTCCCCTGTCTCCCCCTGCCAGGGCCCACACTGAGACGGCCACTCCATCCGTGTCTCCCCTGGCCGGGGTCCACACTGAGACTGCTATTCCATCCCTGTCTCCCCCAGGTCCCCCAGGCAGGGCCCACCCTGAGACTGGTACCCCATCCCTGTCCCCCTCCCCCCAGGGCCCAGGCTCTTGACTGGCTCTCCATCTCTTCCCCCCGCACAGGGCACAGTGGAATCCTCCCCCTCCTCCCACAGGCAAAGCAGCTCACTAGAGAGTGGGAAAGAAGCTGGCCTGAGGTGGGGTCACTGCCCCTGCCGCCCCCATGCAGTGGTTGCCCATCAGCCCCAGGTAAAGGCGGGCGCACCTGCCCCATCTCTGCCCCCTGCTCTGCCATGCCAGGAGCCCCTCTGCTGTCTCAGGTCTATGGCCCCTCCCCCACTCCCACCGTGTCATGGTCCATCTCCCGCAGCTAGAGACGCCCAAGAACAAGCAAGGGGATAACCTGATTTTGCTGCTTGCAGAATCCCCTCCCCGTTCCCTGCCCTTCTCCTCTGAAGCTCGGGTGAGGGAGCCGCTGCGTATGGATGAGCTCCACTCCCGTGGCTGGTGAATCCCATTACTGGGCCCGGTCCCTGCTCCTGCCTGACAGCGCCGTTGGGAGTGCACCTGCCGGAGCAGAGTGACGTTCTGGGACCCCGCAGCTGCAGCAGCTCAGAACATTGTCTTGATGCCAAAGCAAGTGGCTGGAGCATCCGGGCACCGGGCAGCAGCTTATCACACCCCCTTGCCCAGCCTCCGAGCGCGCCGCAGCTCCCCACATCCTGCTGCCCAAGCGGGAGCGTCTGGAGCTGCTGCATTTCCACTGAGCAATGGAGGGGCTGATGGAATTAAACATGAAAAGCAACAATCCAGTCAGCACAGAGGTCCCCGGGTTATTTATTCCGATATTAGGCTGTGCGTTTGACACTGCCCTCCCATTTCCAATACGCTGCAGTTCGCTGCATTAGCAACAGCTGGAACTGCCACCTTGCTAAATAGCCGGTTGCAGCACCAGGGTTGAGGGAGGCTAAGGGGAATTGGGCCCCGGTGGTTTGGGATCGTGGGACCAGCCCTGTTGCTGGGTGTTTCTGCTGAACTGATCAGCAGTGAAAGGGTCAACAATGGTGAGAAGTGTCACTGGGGGTGGGGGGGTTTCAGCGTTCACATGCCAGGGGCATGAACGGTGCAGATCACACCACCCAGAGCTGTTGCTGCAGGCTAGCTGCAGACTCAGGCAGACATCGGCTGCACTCACGGTTTTCCCCAGGATCGTTAGGACTAGAAGAGAAAAGGGAAGCTGCGGCACTGGTCCTAGTGGAAGTACCTTGGCCCTGCTGAACAGTGGCCCCTGGCCTCCTCCTGCACAGTTAGGGGAATGAGGGTGAAGGCGAGTGTGTACAGCTAGCTCGAAGCCAGAAAGAGAGATGGCCTGTAATGGCAGCACTAATAATAAACAGTGATAGCATGCTGTAAATCTGCCCAGGGCTTTGCAAATAGATAAATGTGTTCCCTGCCTGGAGACAATCTAATGACTAGCTCCTGCTCTCAGTCTGGAAGAGCTCCGCTCAAATTGATGGGGTCACACCAGGGGCAGGAACTGACTGCTTCTCAGAGGAGCCAAATCAACCTAGAATGAGAGGATGCAGGGACCGCTGCTGAGAAGGGGGAGCAGGATACCTGGGGCAGGGGGGGATTGAATGAGGATTGGGGGAGGAGTGCGGGGGAGGGTGTGAGATCCAGGCAGAGCTGGTCCAAACTTGGAATTTCCATGCCGGGGGGAAAACTGACATTCTGAAATTTCCTTTCATCCCAAATCAGAACAAAAAGTTAAAATTTCCTACAAAGAAAAATGGAAACTTCAGAAAAATGGAAACGACCTTATCAAAACATTCCATTTCCGTAAGGTCAAAGTGCTTTGTTTCAACAATACGGTCAAAATGAAGCACTTCAGACATATCAAAATGAAACCTTTCAACTCCGTTGGAATGGAAAATTTGGATAGTTTGTTGTCAAAGATTGAGGACTTTGACACATTCCCGTGAAACATTTGGATTCCATTGAATCAACATTTTCCAGTGGAGAACAGTTCCACTAGGAAGTGTTTGACCAGCTCTCCTGGCAGGAATTGAGGGCACTGTCATGGAAGGAGCGAAGCTAGAAAGTCCGACTGTCCTTAGGGCAGAGAACTAGAGAGAATGTGGAGATGGAGAGGGGTAAATGAGAGCACAAGTGCTGGGGCAAGATAGTGGGGCCTTGCTGGTGAGCAAAAGGAGCTTGAATATGATGCAGTAAGGAGGTGAGGAAGATGACTAGGAACCCCTAGGGAGGAAAGGGTTAGCAGTAGTTGGTGATGCTTTCCAGAGCATAGGACCAGCCCCTTTGATCCTCACAGAATATTAGCTGCTGAGCTGGTTGAAAACTTTCCACTGAAAGTTTCTCATTGAAAATTGGGGTTTCATCCACATAGAAATGTTTCAAGGGAAAACATCGGTTGAGACAAAATGTCTCTGATTTCCAAAATAACCCTTTCCAAGGGACAGAACGTGAAGTTTCAAACTCACGTTTCGTTTCACTCAAACATGTCAGCCTTTTTCCTCTTGGAAAATTCTTCTGAGCTGTTTATTCCCTGGACATTTCTGCAATTTCGACTCTCCGTCCCCGTTCGAGATGAAAACACGTGTTGCGACATGAGAATTTCCTGCAGGATGGAAATTCCATTTTCCAGCCAGTGCTAATCGGCACATTCCATCACTCAGCCCCTCATTTACCACTCTACCTACCAAACTGGAAAGCCAAGTTGGCAGAATGAGACTGGAATGGGCTGGAGGCGGAGAACAGGGGCCCTAAACAGTCAGCCAGCCATAGGCACCTGAGGCCAAATAAAATGACCCCCCAGCCATCTCTCTGAGCCATCCCAGGTGATGGGATGTACAAAATGAGAAAGGGGAAAAAGGGCTCTGGTGGGTTGGGGTCAGGTGGTCCGCTGTGGAGAGGAGAACAGATGTAGTTGTTTTTGCTTCTTCCCCATCCTACTCCCTCCCCCAGTCCCCACTGAGAATGGCCCTCAGGGCACAGCAAAGGGCTGGGGGAGAGGCAGTGCCATCCGCTCTGAGACCCACTGTGCGCCTTCCCTTAGTACCGCAGAAACTTGCCTGTATTTCAGACCTTGCTGCCATAGACCCAGCTCCTCCTTCATTTGCACTGTAATTTAGAGAGCCATTATTTGGTGAGCTGCAGTTCAAGTGTGTCGTTAATAAAGCGTGCATCTGGGCATGGCCCGAAAAGGATTAGCCCTCTGGTCCCTGGTATGTGGGGGTGTCTTGAGGGGGCAGTGACAAGTGACTGACACACGCAGCTCCTTTCCCCATGTTCAGGAGGGCAGGACCCCCCCCACTCCTCCCCCTTCATTCAGAGGTTGCCCCTTTTCCTTCGGAGAGTAACTGACCAGTGATCTCCGTCTCTCTCTGCAGCCCAGCTGTCATTTCCCTCCATTGAACTTCCTTCCCTGGGTTTTGATTTCGGACTAATGGGGAAAAAATGGTATTGTTCCCTTTGCACAGTGACAGGCTGCCGGTAATTACTGTCATTTGTACCGATAAACTGGGGCATTGAAATCGCCTGGCTCTGGCTTCCAGACAATTCCTCCAAGACATCTCCAGCCGTTTTGTAATGGCCCAGAGGGTTCAGGGTTCCAACGGGTCCAATCCGGACAGGAACTGACCTCCCAGAGTTTGCACTGAAGCCAAAGTAGGTTGCAGAAGCTTGGCACAGTTTAGAATCGGACACGAACTCATTGGAAGTTAACAGCAGGACAGGGCCTGAGCCAACTCCACTGGACATCAGCGAGAGCCTTTCCAGCAACTTCTATGGGGCTGGGCCGGGCCAACAGAGGTTTGAAATTATAGCCAATCCAGTGCTCTGGGCTGGAAGTCAGGATACTTCAGTTCTGTTCCTGACTTTATTGCTGATCACCTTTGGGACCCCGAGGGAGCCACTACACCGCGCTGTGCCTCAGTTTCCCTATCTTGTAATTTGAGGATTATCCTGGTGACCTTTCTGAGATCTATGCAAAGGTGCCAGATGAGAGCTAAGGCTCACTATCCCTGTTTTACCGGGAGAGCTCACCAGGCGACAGGACTCAGACTGCTCTGCATGTGCGCACCGGTGGGAATTGCGGTGCCTGGAGGGTCAGGCGGCAGCGAGCAGGAACTTTGACGATCTAAATGTTGGGTTCTGATGCGTAAAGTGGCTGTTAGGCCCAGAGATCCCTTTGTGGGTCTAGCCCTAAGAGCCTAAATCACCTTGGAAAATGAGACTTGGCTGCTAAGTCACTTAGGCCTTGTGTAACCCACACACCTCCTGGCCGTGGTGTTTGGCCCCAGCTAGTGGCACCGAGACCACTGAGCGAGAGATTCATGAGTTTGCGCTACAGCCATAGCGAATAGCCAGTTGGCTTTTAGCTCATGAGGTAGAGGCTCCTGCACTAAGCTTCAGAAGTCACCGGTTCAAGCCTGCCCCCCGACGGCTGGGCTCTGTTAGGATTATACATGCAACACTGAATGGAGTTCAAGGGGGCTTATCACATGTTTAGGGGGCTACGCAGGTGCTTATAGTGAACTGGAGGGGCCTCAGATTTTTGTGGGAAGAGATGGGCAGGAACAGAGCTGGCCTGGATTGCGACCGTTGCCCTTGGCGACAGTTTAAGAGCTTTGCTTGCACTGTACACTCTAGTGAACAATTCAATATTTAACTTTTCCACTTTGAACATATGGACATTACCTTAATGTATTAGCTCAGCAGGGCAATAGGCATCTCCCAGCTAGCAGCCACAGCCTGGCTGTTTGCTTAGACTTTCACTCACTGCGCACTGTCTGCATACACACCTCACAGAGCACGTGGCTTCCGGATCCAGGGCAATCCCCAGCCCAGCGCTACGAGCTGAGGGGACCTGGCCGTAGGGGACACCCAGGGAAGTGCAGGACTGGAATCCAGGGGAGCGGACTGTCATGGAGTCCCCGGGCGATGCTCTGGAACTGCTCCCCACAAAGCCAGTCAGGACTCTGGGGAGCCTCCTCTCCCTCGGAGCAGACTGTCTTCAGGGCAAGAAGCTCACACGGCTTCACCTCCTGGGTCTGACCTTGGAGCATTCAGCATATGCCCCTCCGTGCGCTTCCCACAGCGAGTCTGCCCAGGCGGGGTCCTGGGGAAGCCAGAAGTCCTGCACACCCCCCCACTTCACAGTCAGACGGGACTCTTAGCCAGCCAGTAAAACAGAGGTTTATTAGATGACAGGAACACGGTCTAAAACAGAGCTTGTAGGTACAGTGGCAAACGGGACCCCTCAGCCGGGTCCATTCTGGGGTTCAGAGAGCCAGACACCCACGTCTGCACTCACTCCCCATCCCCAGCCAACTCCCAACTGAAACCCCCTCCAGCCCCTCCTTCTCTGGGCTTTGTCTCTTTCCTGGGCCAGGAGGTCACCTGACCTCTTTGTTCACCTTGAGCTATTTCCCTGCAGGGGGGAAGGGCCCAGGCCATTTGTTGCTAGGAGATGAGTGTCAGTGATTTATGCACACTGGCCTTTATCCCACCTCCTAGAGACTTAAGAAATGCATAGGGGAAACTGAGGCACCCACACTGTATTCAGAGGAAACATTAAGAACAGTCCCACTTTGTCACACGGATAATGCTGATGTTCAGTGTTAGTGGCGTCATGTGAGGTCCATGACTGCTGCATGCACAGCAGGTCATCGTCACATGAACTGCACAAGGGAGACTGCCCCTCTGCTCATCAGGGGCACTAGGAACCAGGCCGTGCCCCATCCTGGAGCCAGCCAGAGAACCCAGCGTTAGGGACAGAAGCAGCCAAGGCAGGGACCTGGGGATGTTCAGAGAACTGTCTACAGTCTGAGTGGGCTTTCTCTGCCCTGTGCTGATCAGCTGATGCTCCAGCCCTCCCCATCCTCACAGTCTCCTCACCTTAGATTCACTCCATACCTGCCCCTCCCCCATTTCCCTTTCCTTTCTGTTTAACTGACCCCCTCTGAACTAACCCGCCCTCCCAAATAATAAAGTAACTCTGGCACTTATGATACTTGCTGCCATGATACGCTCAGTCTGCTGGCATGTTCCACCCTTTTCCCCACCCTGGGGCTGTCTGGTCTGTTGAGGTTGAAAGCTCTTCAGGGCAGGCACTGGGTTTGTATAAAATTACTCAAGACAGCAAGTCTACAGCAAACTGGGAAGAGCTACAAAGGGATCTCACAAAACTGGGTGACTGGGCAACAAAGTGGCAGATGAAATTCATTGTTAATAAGTGCAAAGTAATGTACATTGGAAAACATAATCCCCATTATCCATACAAAATGATGGGGTTTAAATTAGTTGTAGCCACTCAAGAAAGATCTTGGAGTCTTTGTGGATAGTTTTCTGAAAAAATCCACTCAATGTGCAGCAGAAGTCAAAAAAGCAAACAATGTTAGGAACCATTAGGAAAGGGATAGATAATAAAACAGAAGAACTCATAATGCCACTGTATAAATCGATGGTGTGCCCACACCTTGAATATTGCACACAGTTCTGGTCACCCCATCTCAAAGAAAAATATATTGGAGATTAAAAAGTTATAAAGAATATGGAACAGCTTCCATATGAGGAGAGATTAAAAAGACTTGGACTCATCTTAGAAAAGAGACAACTAAGAGGGGATATGGTAGAGGTCTATAAAATCATGTGTGGTGTGGAGCAGGGCCCAGGCCCCCTTCCGGACCATCTAAACAGGGCCGATGAGAGTGTGTGTGTGGGGGGGTGGGGGTGGGAAGCCGGGCCCTGGTAATTTGTATTGGCTCTCTCCCCCCCACCCCCTCGTTGGCCCCTGGTGTGGAGAAAATGAATAAGGAAGTGTTATTTACCCCTTCACATAACATGAGAATCAGGGGTCACCTGGTGAAATTAATGGACAGCAGGTTTAACAACAGTTAAACACTTGAGGAAGTGTTTCTTCTTCAACCCGTGGAACTTTTTCCAGGGGTTGTTGTGAAGGCCAAAAGTAGAAGTGGCTTCAAAAAGGAACTGGATCAGTTCATGGAGGATAGATCCATCGATGGCTATTAGCCAAGATGGTCAGAGGTATAATCCTATTCTCCAACTGTCCCTAAAACTGCCAGAAGTTGGGACTGGAATACAGGGGAGGGATCACTCAAAATTGCCCTGTTCTGTTTATTCCTTCTGAAGCATCAGGAAACTAGCTAGACAGACCATTGGTCTGACCCAGTATGGGCGTTCTTATGTTTGGTCCTTAGGCACTACCATAATAGACATGTCTACCAATAAAATTAATCAATAACATGCCAACGTGTGGATGGGTTTCTTTGTTCTGATTAGTGGGAGGGAAGGGGCAGGCTGGCAGATGCTGGCTATCAAAGCTCTTAGAGGGTTTGGTAGTGACTGGAGCTAAACATCCCCATGCATCCTCTACCCCTGTGCTGGCCAGCTGGTCCTTGAGGAGCAGGCGATGGGCAGAACCTGGATTCCACCCATCAAGCAGTGAAGGCAGGGAGAGGGCTCGGCCAGCCATACATTATGCCCTGCAGGAATGAGGAGGAAGGGCTGGGACTCCAGCAGTATCTGAGATGTAGTGCTGTGTGGGATGGGACAGCCCAGAGAGGAAGGCTGGCTGGTGGTTAGGGATTTGGGAGACATGAATTAAATTCCCTGCTCTACCACCTGCTGCCTGTATGAGCACAGGCAGGGCACTTAACTGCTGTGGGACTTGGCTTCCAGCTGTTTAATGGTGGTAAGAGCCCTTCCCTACTCCTGTTCGTGAGGTTAAACACCTTAAACAGGGGATGGTTCTCAGATACCATGGGAATAGGAGCTATAAAACTACCATAGATAGATACGATAGGGCTGTGCCTAAAAGGTACAATCTTGGCCTACCAGAGGTCACCTCCAGCCTGGGGCTGGGAGCCTGGAGACCTTTATTCTGCTCCCAGCTCTGCTCTTGGCCATCTGCCTCAGTGTCTCTCCCTGTAATTGCACCAATGTCAATTCCTTGCAGTGCTTTGTGAGCCACGGGTGGGGAAGGCCCTATAAACATGGAGTAAAAGCCCAACTGACCCTGGTTTTGTCATCTGTCCCAGAGGCCCCGGTCTCGCCATGCAATGTGGGCCGCAGCTGCCTGGCTTATGCCTCCACCCTGCTCAGCAGGCCTGCGTCCCAGCTACCTGCTCAGGGGGCATTTCCTGTCAGACTTCTGAGCGAGTCCACAGGTCCTCTGAACTGCAGCGTGCGCTGGGCTGGGCTGCCAGACGGGGACTTTATGGAGTCCCAGCCTTCCCCCCCCCAGTAGGTACCCATCAGTACCCAATGGGGAGGAAAAGGTGATCTGTAAACAGCCCTTCCACTCCCCAGATCCACCTCCCTCTAGGGTAGAGGGACATGGGTCACTACCAACGCCCAGGAACAAGACAGACATCTTGCACAACCTCTCTCCCAATTTCAAAGTGGGGGAGAAACCCAGGGGGAAAACACAATGACCCTGTGAGGTCTGTCCTAGTGGCTTTCTTAGTGGAGTGAGAAGGAAAGTGTGGGACCAGAGGGGGCATGTGGGGAAGGATGGAACAGGTGGCAGGGGTATTACCTGGCATTCCAGGGAACCTGAAGCTCTCAGTAACTTCATTTTTTGAGAGTTGGTATCAGGACAAACCAAGGGAGATGTAGCACCTCTGTCTGCTACGTGGCTGGCACACAAATCAAAACCACATGCTGTCACTTAAAGCCAGTTCTTCATTAATTCCCTGTACTCCCCCTCCAAAAAATGCCTCTTAGTCACTGCTTTATCTAGCCTCAAGCACACAAATACAATAGTTATAGAGCATTCCAAACAGCGAAATACCTCTTAGGATTACCCCTCAGCAGTTTGGAGTGGTCTTCGGGTGATTTCAGCTGTAGAGTCCCAGTGGCCAGCTGTCCATCTGCGGCTGGACATCTTGATGTGTCCACAAAGTGACCCGCCTGACCCAGACTCCCAATTCCCCTTTTATGGCCCAAAACTCACAAAAACATGCCAATCAAGAGGTATTACATAGCTGGTCAAATGGCACAAAAGCAAAGACTACAAGGTGTGCCAAAAACAGGATGCAGTTTTGTGGTTTTTGGGTCATTAGTCTGGCAGGCGTACTTACTTCCATGCTTCCTGTTTTTCCACAGACTTTCACCCCCGCCCTCCAAAGAAAAGGGCACAGAGGGTCAGATTCAGGGCAGAGGGTCAGGTTCACCCCTCCTCCCTTCCGGCTTTGCCTTAACTAAGCTAAGTGAGTGCAAAGATCTACTAAATAACTACTCCTAGCAATAGACAAAACAATTGCTAGTCCATCCCAATAGTTGGCAGTGGCTTAGGTACCTGGTTGTTTGTTAAAATACCCCTTCCCAGGGGTTAGAGAGAGAGGAGACTACTAGAGATGCAGGAAGAAGGGGAGACTTTGATGGAGGAGGGGGCAAAGCTAAACATAAGGGAAGAGTAAGGGCACGAGAAAGGTGCAGAAAGATGTGGGGGGCAAGGAGAGGTGAAACAGAGGGAAAGGGAGAAGGGGAAATGCAAGAGGCCCAAGATATAAAAGGCCCCTCATTCTGGTCTCAACATGTGTCAAACATACAGCTAAGGGTAGCATAAAATCCCTCTTTACCCTGTAAAGGTTAATTCCTCTTTTACCTGTAAAGGGTTAAGCTCAGATAACCTGGGTGGCACCTGACCAAAAGGACCAATAAAGGGAGAAGATACTTTCAAATTTGTGGGGGAAGGTTTTGTCTGTGTCTCCCAGAGTCAACAAGGAAACAGGGCAGGGAAAATACATCTCCCTAAGCCAAGCTAAATTAAGCATCTAATATTGCAGAAATAATAAGTAATAGCAAAGAAATGCATTAGAGTATCTTTTGTTTTAGCTTGTGAATTTTCCCTATGCTAAGAGGGAGGTTTATCCCTATTTTTGGCCTGGTCCACACTAACCCCCCCCACTTCGAACTAAGGTACGCAAATTCAGCTACGTTAATAACGTAGCTGAATTCGAAGTACCTTAGTTCAAGCTTACCGTGGGTCCAGACGCGGCAGGCAGACTCCCCCGTCGATGCCGCGTACTCCTCTCGCTGAGCTGGAGTACCGGTGTCGACGGCAAGCACTTCTGGGATCGATCCCAGAAGATAGATTGCTTACCGCTGGACCCGATCCTTTGTAACTTTAAAGTTTTGCCTAGAGGGGAAATCCTCTGTGTTTTGAGTCTTGTTATTCTGTAAAGTACGTACCATCCTGATTTTACAGAGGTGATTCTTTTACCTTTTCTTTAATTAAAATTCTATTTAAGAACCCAATTGATTTTTCGTTGTTCTTCAGATCCAAGGGTTTGGGTCTGTGTTTACCTGTACCAATTGGTGAGGATATTATTCTCAAGCCTTCTCCAGGAAAGGGGGGTGCAGGGCTTGGGGGGGAAAATAGGACTCGAAGTGGTCCTTTCCCTGATTCTTTGTCTAAAATCACTTGGTGGTGGCAACATACTGTTCAAGGCAAGATGGAATTTGTGCCTTGGGAAAGTTTTTAACCTAAGCTGGTAGAAATAAGCTTAGGGGGTCTTTCATGTGGGTTCCCACATCTGTACCCCAGAGTTCAGAGTGGGGAAAGAACCCTGACAACTTATTACATTAACCTCTTCGTGGGAGTTTGCTAGAGACAGTGAGGTGATGAGACTGTGCCAGGGGGGCTGGGGGATGCAGACAGGTGGCCCAGGAGAGAGGCGATGCTTCTTTGGGAAAAGGGTAAGGTTCCGGCTTGTTGGTTTGAGACAGTTTTTCTGCAAACTTCAATTACACTTGTTTTTTTTCTTTTTAGCATCAAATCTTTCTCCTGAACAATGAGGCTGGGTTGTCCCATGAGCTTAAGGGAGTGAGGTGGCAACTGCCATGGAATGGGACACCTGGTCCTGTTGGCTCCCTTGGAAATCCCCACTGAAAATTGGCTAGAACACAAGAAACTGCATCAACATTTCCAGTGAAGGAGTCTGGCTCCTTCCACCCCACAAGTGATTTTATGTCAGCCCAGATCCTTTGTTCGGGGCAAGACTCAATGGCAGTGGATGGGAGAATGGGGAGGCACCGGGTCCTCTACCAAGCTCTGCCCACTGTGCACCTGTCCACACACATGCACTCATGGACATGCAGCTATTATGCACTTGTATGCCTGTGTACAGGCATGCATCAAGCACGAACGCATATGTCCATATGTGCAAATACTCATTTGCACCCAGACATGCACAGGTGCATACTCACTCGCACAGACACATGCACACACACAAATATTCAGGGTTTGCACCCAGACAAGCACACACACAACTGAGACAGCAGCCACCAGCGTGGGTGCAATTATCCCAACCTATTTCAATTGACTTTAGCCACTGATGACTGGCTCCTATGAAGGCAGCCTAGAGGTCTGGGACTGTCCTGTTTCAAGGGCAGGGGGTTCTAAGGACCATCCTCAGTGTTGTTTGTCTGTCTAGACAGCACCCATCCCTGTAGTCGGAGCACCTGTGTCCTCCAGATATCTTGGCGTGAGACTGAGCTAGCAGCAGCAGGTCCTATTAGAGGAATACTCAGCTTCACAGCACTAGGTATCAAATTCCCTACAAGGACCTTCCACATGTCCTCCTCTGGCTGCAGTTTTCATCCCCCGTCAATGCCAGGAGTTGCCAATACTCAAGGGCTCTACCAAGCTTCATTACTGCTGGGGGCATTTGATCTGTGCCGAGTGGATCTTTGGGCCGGCAGCTAGCAGAGCGACACTGGGGATTGAAGAGGGGGAAAAAAAGAAAGCCAGCACTATGTTGCAGGCCATTTGCCAAGCTCCTCAAAGAAATCCAGGGGTGATTTGCTTTCAGCTCATTGCAATGGGGTGACATGGCTTCCTGAGGCCACAAGAACTCTGCTAGGCAGGATCTCCCTTACCTGGCCTGGAGGACTCGGAGATTCGATCCTAGCTGGATCAAGGTGGTTTGTGCAGAAGAATAAGCCAAGAACTTGCAAAGTTAAAAACCACAGAATGAGAGAAATCAAAGCGTCGGGTCAGATCCTGATCCCAGTTCCATCGGTGTAAACCAGGAGCAGCGCCACTCAGGGCAATGGTGTTACTCCAGAATTACACTAGTGTAACTGAGACCAGGACTTGGCCTATTTTCTGTAACATACTATCAGACTGGAAATGAGGATCCTTCTCTACTCAGCAAACACACATCTCCTCCCCCAGCTCCTCTGGTACAGTGGAATACCCCCATGGGCCACTGCCACCCTGGAGCATGTTACTCACTTGCCCCTCTGCTCGTGGGGAGGAAATCACTGAAAGAAAGAAAGATTCACTCCACATAATTATTTTCTACTTGCTTAAAGTAACATTATCTGTGCTGGTCCATGAATATTTATTACCAATTCCACAAGTTCCATTATGGGGCATTAATGGGAACTTATTATGCAGACTAGTTATTTCATTATTTAAAACGAGTATGTCCTGAAACACCCGCCCCCCTTGCCCACATCTGCCAGCTGTGGCGTGGTTGCTTGAGGCTGTGTTTTGCAAGTGCAAACATCGGGAGTTCAGGGGATGCGCTTTGCACGTTGAAAATAAAGAAATAACTGAAATCTCTGGGAGGCTTTGGGAACCCAACCAAGGAATCCCTAAGATCCTCAGTGCAGAGAAGAGCCACTAGCAGGATGTAAGATCTGGGAAACACCCTGGGAGAGCCTAAAGGAGCTGAATCCATTCAGTGTATTGAAGAGAACATTAAGAGATGACTTGATGAGAGTTTATAAGTCCCCCCAGAAGGAGATTGAAGAACCTCCTGCCACCAGAAGTCGATCAGGAAAATGAGATCCCAGGTCTCAAAGTTGAAGCCAGAAACATTTCACCTGTAGCAGAGAGGAAATGGAATGACTGGAGGGTGGGGACTCTTTCCTCTTTGGGGGTCTCTTAAAAAGATATTAGGCTTGATTCAGGAGTCACTGGTTGGAACTCAATGGTCTGTGTGGTGGGGGAGGTCAGACCTTCTAGCCTTCACATCTATGCATGTTGCTATTGGGTGCCTAGGGATTGTCATGCACCTGGCTTGGCTTTCATTGTGGCTCACCCTGGAAAGCCCCATCAGTCACTGCTCACTCTCGCACGTTTTGCTGCACCTCTGCTAGTCTGTCTGCTCCAGCAACATGAAGCATCTGCAAACTGGTTTGGACGTCAGCATCCCCATGGCAGCTGGAGCGCAGGGTGAATCAGGCCTACGATGCCCCCCCGCTCCCCCAAGTGGTTGTGGGTCATTCAATACTGACAACAGGCTGCTGGAACCCGTGCCAGGGACTAGCCTGTCCTACAGCGGCAGTGCATGCGCCATAGGGGCAGAATCATACATTGGTAGCCTGCCTGTGCTTCCCACCTGGTCCCTTTGCTGTGGGCTTCAGAGAAGCTCAGACTGCCTGGTGAGCATGGCCAGTAGAGTGCTGTTCAGTGCTAGGTAAACACAGAATTACAAATAGTAAGTGTCCCAGGCAGGCAAGAGGAGAAGTGCCTCGCCCTTGGGAGCTCATGGTCTAAGCTCTGATTTATATTCCTGCCATGAGCTTTGCAATTTGCCTACTAAATAAACGAGCACGTTAGAGGTTATTGAATCAAGATCAGTGATCACAGCCTAGCAGGGCCCTTCCCATTACAGGCACGTGTACATTGTCCAGATGAGCCCCAGGTTGGAGACAGCCCTGTAGATGCTTTATCAGCAATGGAGGGCAGTTTCCCTACAGCCCAGGGGTTTCACAGCCAGGTTGCTAATCCCAGCTGTTAGGCCTAGTGGCTGGGGTGGCACATCTAGACCTTCCAAAAGTCCTGGGTTTCATGGGACTATCCTGGTTTGATTCACAAACCCCGGTCCCTGAAGTTGGCTGGGCTCGGCTCCCCAGTGCAGGCATTGTGACTTGGCCGCTGGTGCATGGTGTCTCAGCCCTGCTCAGGTTGGGCCTGGCCCCTGTGACAGAAGGGTCAGCTGGGCTCCATTTAAGTGGGTGGAGATGCAACCCCATGTGCCAGGTTGCAATGCTACTCACTCAAATTTGACCTGGCCAACTCTTCAACACAGGGGCCAGGCCAAACCCGAGCAGCGCTGTGACCCCGTGTGCCAGGGAGTAGGACCTGTCCTAGCTCAGCCACTTGAAATGTTGGGAGCTGTGCGTGTTTCCATGTGGTGGCTGTGTGCAGGACATTTCCATGTGGTTCTGGGCACGTGTGCGTCCTGTGTGCATATGTTCTGGGGGAAGGTAAACCAAGTAATGCAAGAAAAATGTCATGGGTCTGATCCTACCCTGCGCCTTGGGGAGAGGTTTACATTGGTGCAAGGCTCCTGTAAGTCCATCTGGATTTCGGTAGCATTTTGCCCCACTTTGTACCGGTATAAATGGCTGCACAGGGTCAAAACAACAAAGAATGAGGCCAGGTGGGAAGCACAGCTCCTACAGTTACTGCATGGCTGAGTCCTGCTGGATTTTAATCCAGTTCTCTTTGTTTCTGCCCTGTGCTGCCGAGCACGTTCTAAAGGGTCATGTGAAGGCCGAGTCTGCAGGTTCAGGGAAGGGGTATTGATATTACACTAAACTAATCCCTGTTAAAAACCAAGCAAACTGACATGACCCCAGCTGCTTGGAGCCCTCAGCTAAGCCCACAACCCCAACCCCTCCTTTCACTGCTCTTTGAAACAGACTCATTTAACATTGCATAAAGATCATCCGTCCTGCCCGCTCTCTCCAGTTCCTTCCTCTTAATGCAGAAACTTAGGGTTGACAGGCATCTGGAACGCCTGGTCAAAAAAGGGACTCTGGTGGCTCCATTCAGCTACTGCTGACGGGGAGATTAAAAGTCCAGTTGGCCCCAGGCAGGCTGGGGCATGGAAGCGGGTTTGGGGTGCAGACTCCAGGCAGTGCTCACCTCAGGTGCCTCCCGGGAAGCAGCAACATGTCCCTGTGGCTTCTAGGTGCACGGATGGCCAAGGAGTCTATGCACACAGCCCCCAAGCACCAGCTCCACCCAGCAGCTCCCATTGGCCGCAGCTCCGAGCCAATGGGAGCTGAAGAGCTGGTGCTCAGGACTCCACGCCCTTCCCCAGGCTCCACCCCCACAGCTCCCATTGACTGTGGTTCCTGGACAGTGGGGAGCCGGCACTTGGGGGCAGCGTGTGGAGCCTCCCTGGCCACCCCTACATCTAGGAACCGCAGGGACATGCCACCACCACTGAGGAACCCCACCTCTCCTGTACCCCAACCCCCTGCCTTAGCCCCCTCCCACACCCAAACTCTCCCCAGGAGCTCACACCCCAACCTCTTGCCCCTGCCCTGAGCCCCCTCCTGCACCCCAAACCCCTCATCCCTGGCCCCATCCCAGAGCTGTGGCCTGCTAAACCCAGGGTTGTGAGTTCAATCCTTGAGGGGGCCACTTAGGGATCTGGGGCAAAAATCAGTACTTGGTCCTGTGATTGAAGGCAGGGGGCTGGACTCAATGACCTTTCAGGGTCCCTTCCAGTTCTAGGAGATAAAATATAAATATATGGCGACATACCTATTTTATTTAGGCAGAGCTAAAGGATAGGGCAAGAGGAGGGAATGTGAGGTCAGCCGGGAGAGCTGCTTCAGGGAGGATGTATGCAGTAGAGGACTTGATAGCGAGCCTATCACATCCCCTCCCAACGCCTCTGCACCCAGAGCAGGGCTTCAAATCCCTGACAATTCACCAAGGTGACCATCTCTCTCTGAGGCCCACCCGTCTGAGGGAGCAGTTTTCTAAGTGACTCACTTCCCCTCTTCCTCCCCCCCAAACACCTTTATAGAGGTTCTTTCTTCATGGGTTGTTTTCCCTTAATCTAGAATTAAGCAAACTCAGAACTGGTAGGTAAATCCCATGGGAAAGAGATATGCAAGGGATAAAGGAGTTCAGAAGAGCTGGCAGTTTCTCAAGACGACAGCATTAAACTACCCCAATACAGTTTCCGATCTTTCTTTTGTAAGAGGACAATCGAGCTCCACCCAGAGCTCTTTCATGACCTGAAAAGAAAGGAATCCTACAAAAGCAGAAACATGGATGAATTGCTAAGGAGGAGCACAAAAGAATAGCATGAGCATATAGGGACAAAATCAGAAAGGGTAAGGGACAAATGGAGCGATGCCAAGCAAGGGACATAAAAGGCAATAAGAAGAGTGTAACAGGGTGGCACCCACCTCTCACGAGCACACCCGTCTGATTGGGTGTGTCTGCACTTCTCTCAGTCTGTGGTGACCCCTTCTGGCAGTGTCTAGTGACTCAGCCCTCCAGCCAAGTCACACACAGTCTGTGAAGAACCCAACTCAAATAGACCCTTTGGGGTGTTAGCCCAATTAAGTCTGTAAGCACACCTGGCCTGATGGGGGCCATGTCCCCAGGGCTTCCTCCCTTGAGGCTCTTCACCCACTCCAGTTTGTTCTGCCCCAGGTCTCCAGCTAGGCTTCTTAACAGTGCAGATCCCTTTATGGGGGTTTATCACTGTCCACTTGTAGACCACTTCCCCAGTGGCTAAAGGGAGAGGGGGCTCAGGCCCACCCACATCTCTGGGTCCCAGCCTAGGGACCCTAAGAATAGCAACCACACACCACTAGGTCCCTTTAACCAACGGGCTTTCAGTTCCCTAGTCCACTTCCCCACAGCCTCAGCAATGCTTCACACTTATCTCCAGGCTCTCCTGTGCTCAGGCCCAGCCACCATCCAGGAGCTCCTATCTCCCTCAATCCCTGATGGCACTGAGCTATCCATGGTGCTGCAGTCCTTCACTCTGGTAGGAGCAGCCTCTTCACTTCTTAGGCTCTAAGCAGCAACTAACTATAGGCTGCACTGCAGCTCCTTTTATACTAACTGCAACCCTCTGATTGGCTAGCTCCTTGCAGCCTCCTCCTCATTAACTGCTTTCTGGGCACTCTCTCTAGGATTCTTGGAGGACTTATCTCTACTGCTCCTTTCCTGGGATGGGTGTGGCAGGACCCTAAGGCCAAAAGGGGTCTCTGGGCCTAGTCCACCCCATCACAAAGAGGTTTTTAAAATATATTAGGAGCAAGAGAAAGACTAAGGCATGTGTAGGCCTACTTAGAGAGGAAGAGAGCTAATAACTCATGACATCAAGAAGGCTGAGGTGTTTGATGCCTATTTTGTTTCAGTTTTCACTGAAAAGGTTAATGGAGACCAGATACTCAACCCAATTATTGTTAACAACAAGGGGGAAGGGCTAGATGAAATTAATCCTAGACTCTTTAAGTAACTAGCTGAAGCAATTTCAGAACTGTTACTAATTATCTTTGAGAGCTCATGGAGGATGGTGCCTGTTTCAATCCACACATTACCTACGTGCTCCATTTATCTCCATATATTGTGTTCCAAAATATCTCTATCAGGTGATCTAATTACTATGGTTCTTTTGACCCCAAGAGACCCAAAAGCCTGGTTAGCACACACAGAATTCAGAAGCATCCTTGTGTCTGTTTCATTTTGAGTACTGTACAAGTCTTGGGCTTTTTCAACACCTCTGCTGGTGGTGGACTTTGCTACTTCACCATTGGAAATGCCTCCATCCCAGAGTATGTGTTGGGTGTGCTCCTATACTCTCAGGTGCATTTTGAATGATAAGAGGGCTGGAGAAGGGCAAACGTAGTCGCTATCTTTAAAAGGGGGAACAAAGACAGCCTGATTTTGATACCTGGAAAGATACTTGAATAAATTATTAAACAAGCCATTAGTAATCATCTAGAGGATAATAAAGGAATAGCCAGCATGGATTCATCAAGAACAAATCATGCCAAACCAACTTAATTTCCTTTTTTGACAGGGTTACTGGCCTAGTGGATGGGGGGAAGCCGTAGACATGATATACCTTGATTTTAGCAAGGTTTTTGGTAGAGTCCTGCATGACATTTTCATAAGCAAACTAGGGAAATGTGATCTAGATGAAATTACTATAAGGTGGGTGCACAACTGGTTGAAGATTGTACTCAGAGTAGTTATCAATGGTTCATTGTTAAACTGGGAGAACATATCTAGTGGGGTCCTGCAGGGGTCAGTCCTGGGTCTGGTATAATTCAATATTTTCATTAATTATTTGAATAATGGAGTTGAGAGGAAGCTTATAACATTTGGGGAGAACACCAAGCTGGGAGGGGTTGCCAGCACTTTCGGGGCCAGGATTAGAATTCTAACTGACCTTGAAAAATTAGGGAATTAGTCTGAAATCAACAAAATGAAATTCAGTAAAGGCAAGTGCAAAGTACTACTTAGGAAGGAAAAAATCAAACACACCACTATGAATGGGAAATAACTGGCTAGGTGGTAGTACTGTAGAAAAGGATCTGGGAGTTATAGTGGATCACAAATTGAAAATGGTGGCCAAAAAGGCTAATATCATTCTGGGCTGTACTAACAGGAGTGTCATATGTTGGACATGGGAGATCATTTTTCCGCTCTGCTTGGTACCAGTGAGGCCTCAGCTGGAGTACTGTGTCCAATTCTGGGCACCACACTTTAGGAAATGTGGATAAATTGGAGAGAGTCCAGAGAAGAACAACAACAATGATAAAAAGTTTAGAAACCCTGACAAATGAGGAAAAGTAAATGGACATATTTAGCCTGAGAAAAGCAGATTAATGGGGAACCTGATAACAGTCTTCAAATATAAAGAGCTGTTAGAAAGAGCCCGGTGATCAGTTGTTCTCCACGTCCACTGAAGGTAGGACAAGGAGCAATGGGCATAATCTGCAGCAAAGGAGATGGAGGTTAGATAGTAGGGAAAACTTTATAGCTCTGAAGATATCTAGGCTCTGGAATAGGCTTTCCAAGGAACCCCCTTCATTGGAGATTTTTAAGAACAGGTTAGACAAACCGTGTCAGGGATGGTTTAGGGTTACTTGGTCCTGCTTCAGCCCAGGGGGCTGGACTATAGAACTTCTTGAGGTACCTTCCAGCCCAACATTTCTGAGATTCTACAGTATAAGCCAACCAGACATAAAATCCATTTCCACCTTGTGTCACGCAAAGTGTACGATACACACAGCTCCCCAGTACCCCATTTCCCATGACACACACTCTCCACAGCTGCACCAGGCACGTACCAACTCTTTCCCAGAGATCTATGTCTGAGCATCAAACCCTGGGCTGCCACCTTCTGCTGCAGTTACACGCGACCTGTTTTTCCAGCAATATAATTCACAGCTCCAGACGCATTAAGTACCAGCTGAGCTGCTCGTCTTGTTAGCAGGATTATAGCCGTAATAATACTAGAACTCGTAATTATCAGAAATTTAGTATCTAAATTACTAGCAGGAAATGAATGCCCTCTGTGAACTTGATTTTCCAGGGCAACATGCTGAATTGAGAGTTTTTGCCCTGCGTATTTTCACGGGTCACGTTTCTCTGGGAAATAAAAGTGAAGAGACAATGCAAACATCTCCTGGAGAAGCGGAGGGGCACCAGCCAGCTGTGAATCTGGGCACCCAGCTCTGCGGATTCAGACAGCTGGCTGTGGTTGTGATCTTGCAGCTCCAGACATGTCATTTCCAATCCCCTTATGCACACTTTCCATGGTGACTCCCCTTCTGGGCCCACCCACCCTGCCCTGTGCTTTCCTTCCTCTCCCTAGAGCTGTAATGGGGAACAGGATTAACCGAGTCTCCTAGGGAAACAGAGGCACATCCAGCAATTGAGGCATTTAAAACTATACTGGACAAGATTGGTGAATACACAGCAGGCGACAAAGCTGCACTCGCCCCATGGATGGATAAAGTGGCCTAATCCAGCTCTAATTTCTGTGTGATCTCCAGCCACAATGACAAAACGAAAGGAATCCTTACTACATGACCCCATTGTGTTTCAGCCTCCCTTTTCCTCCTGGAGCAGGTGCCCATGCCTCACACCATGCACAAACAGGGAGGCCATGAAGAACATTTGCCGTCATTAGGGTTCAGTGTTAACACCCAGTGTGATGAATGGGGCAGTTCTCAGCTCTCAGAGCTCTTGATTCTGACTGTCTATGTGCAGACTCAGTGACAGGGGCTGGTTCTTCTGAGTGTGAGGTTGTAAAGGGGATGTGCACATGATTTTTGGTGTGTGTTTAGATAAAATCCACTCCCCCAAACCTTCAGACACAATCACAGCCAGGCCAGACCACAGCCACGTCTTTCCTGAGGGACAGGCAGGAAATGCACATCCCAATTCCCACCAGCAGTGTCATAGATCAGCTGCCTGCGGCCAGGTTGCTGGCCCAATACACTCCCTCCTGGCTGGTGGTGCTCAGTTTCATCCCCTGTCTTTTGGCCTCCTCCGGCTCTAGGCTGTATGATTGTCCTGGCCCCCTGGCCAGACTGCTTTGCCAAGTCCTAGCCCTTCTAGGGCCACAGAGTCCTTTCCCAAAGCCCCACAAATGTCAACAAAACCAAGCCTTCAGCCCAGCTGGCAGCCACCATCTCCCATGTGTGCCACTGCTGCTCTGTAGTAGCCTTCCGGCTAACCACAGGCTTCTGGGCCTCAACCAACCCCACAGCCCAGGGGGCCACACCCTTTCCCTCACTCAAAGTTCAGGGAGGCTTCAGCTCTTCAAGACACCCCCCACCGCCCGCCTCCAGTCAGGCTTCTGGCTAACCTCTGGAGTAGCCTGTCTGTCCGCCTCTCAGCCTCCCAGAGAGGAGAACTCTGACCTCCTCTCCTCTGGGTCTCCTCCTCCAGCTGGGCTCACCCAGCTCTTTAAGGCAACAAGCCCTGCTTTTGCCCAGCAGGGCTTTATTTCTAACAAGGCCTGGCCCACCTCCAGCGGACAGGTTAATTGGTCTTTTCCCAAGGTGTATGGGGTGGACACCCCACCACCCTGCCCTGGTGCACTGAGGACACAGATCACATGCTTCCGCGGGCAGCTGCCCAATGCCATGGGCAGGATCACGTGCCTTGTACAGAAATTAACATGCATCACGTCCTGGGCTTGATTAGGAACAAATCAATATTATTCGGGCTGGATGGATGATTAGCTTTTCACCTCTCCACTAATGTCACCAGCCTGCCTGAGGACTGTGTGTTTGTCCACCCAGGCCCCCACGATGCAGGCAGACCTTTGAAATATGCAGACTGGAGAAATAGCCTTCCCCGGAGCTTCCCAAGAACACTAGTTCTAATTCAGCTGGACTCCCCCTCTTTGGGAGGTGCTAACCCTCCCAGCGGGGATGGGATCAGGGCATCCTTGAGTCTGGGATTTTGGAATCTCTGCCGCTTTGCAAAGGTCCCTCATTGGCCTCCCATCGCAGAGGGGCAAAGCTGCCAGAGGTATAGAAATTGCTTACTTGTGCCCACTGCCAACTGCCACACGGAGATGAAACTGCAGCTGAGGACTGGCATGGCAGGAGAGCATCACAGCCATGCCCCCTTTTCTCTGGCCAAGCCCCGTCTCCTTTCTATGCTGGTTGAGGGGGGTGGAAGGCAAGTGGCCTTCAGGCTGCTTTGACTTAAGCAAAGGGACTTGACCAGTACAAGCCAGACCAGGCTTGGGGAAGCAGAGAGGTGGTTTAAAGCCACCGATGCACCCGCCTTCCTGAACCGCTCTGTGCACAGTTCAGCTGCAGGTGAGGAACCTGGGCCATTCATCTGAATTTGCAATATCCACACAACACCCAAAGACATTGTAATTCTACTTTTGTACAACAAGACACAGATTCACCTGCTCACATCTCACACCCAGGAGGAAGGAAGGAACATTCTCTCTTTGAGATGCTCAGAAGGGCTTTGCCTGCTTCCCATGGAATAAAATGACTCATGCTCTCTCTGTTGGCCTTGTCATAACTGAGGTCCTGATCCAGAGTTGATAGCTGGGTGAGAGGCTGTTCTTCGACCTGAACAGGCAGTTCCAGTCAGTTAGGAAGCTCTAGTTCTTTCAGTAAAGTGTAGCTCTCCGAGTCATTATGGCACCCAGAGAAAGCCAGTCAGGGATGCTTGTTGTTCCCATGAACATTTTTGATTAAAACAAAAAAAGTTTTCATTTTTATCAACATTTTTCTCCAAACGTTTTCAGGTTTTTCTCCAAAAGCTCCCAAAGCTGGGAAAACAAGTTACCAAAATTGGAAACGTTTTGGGGTTTCCATTTTTCTCCTTCTTTTATGAAACCCTGAAACATGTCATGAAAATTGGCTGTTCTCCATGGAAATGTCTATTTTGTTAAAAACATTTATTTTGAAGGGAAAATTTCAACTCTGCCTCTGGATTGACCGTGCTGTGCGGATTTCATCAGCAATCAGCCTGCTGCTCACAGAGCATACGCCCTTCGAGAACTTCCCTGAAATAATACTTAAAGTAGATCTTTCAGAAAAACATCCAATCTTGATTGTTATCCGTAGCTGTTGGGCTGTTAGCAGGACCAAGTAAAACTAGACCATTCCTGACAGGTTGTTTGTCCACCTTATTCTGAGAAACCTCCAAGAACAGGATTCCACAACATCCCTTGGAAGCCTATTCCAGTGCTTAACCACCCTTAAGAGTTAGAAAGTTTTTCCTAGTATCTAACTTAAGTCTCCCTTGCTGCAGATAAAGCCCATTACTTCTTGGGGACAGGTCAATGAGTTCAAAGGCAGCTGAAGCAAGCGCTACCTATCAGCTTTACCAACCTGCTTTCCATTGTCTCCAGCCCTCCCCTCCCCATGTTGGGTGTTGGCTGCAGAGGAGGGTGTTGTGCATATTGTGGCAGTCCCACGTATTCCCGGCTGCAGCTTGCCTAGTTCAAACCCCCACCCCGCTGAGGAGGTAACTCCATGCAGACAAGGTGAGTAGGAGAGAATTATGTCTGTGTCCTTAGCTCTTTAGCTAATTTGTGCCTTGTCTGTCTCCATTACCCTGATGAGGCAGGAGTCACAGACACTCTCCACAGGCAGGACGGTTGAACTAGAGGAGAGGTGGAAAAATAATAATCCAGGCAGCCTGAGGAATATTGATTCGTCCCTGATCATGCACTGAACATGACATCCGCCTGTCCCTCTGTAGGCACGTTGTCTGCACGCTAACCGAGCTGGTGCAGCCCACATGTGATAAATTGGACCTAGAGGGTGAATTCTGGCTCCAGTAAAGTCCTTGGGAACTTTACCATTGACGTCACATGGGTCATGATGACACCCAAAGTCCCTTGGAGTCCAGCCAGCATAACATGAAGTGCCGCAGAGAGAACGTGGAAATGTCCTCACTTCAGAGACTGAAGTCTCATTACAGCTTCCTTCATGCAGTGCACAAACATGCTCTTAGCTCCTGAATATTCTTTGGCGTCATGGGTGAGAAGAGCTGAGCCAATCGTTCACAAGAAGTCCTTTCTCCTCTTCACCTGTCCCCATGCAGCTTACCATTTCTCTATTACTACAGCATATGATTTTCTTACATGGTTCAAACATTTATCCAAAGGGCTTTGTTTTTTTGAGTGGGGACCTGTAGGAATTGGTTCTTGGCCCAACCCTTTTCAATATCTTTATGGATCATCCAGAAGAAAATATTCAATTGTTGACAAAGTTTGCAGATGACACAAAAACTTGGCTCAAGTCTACACTTAAAATTTAGATCGACCTAACAATGTTGCTCAGGGAAGTGACAGGAGAATTCTTCTGTCAACCTAGCTACCACCGCTGGAGGAGGTGGATCATCTACATTGATGGAAGAGCTCTTTCCTTCAATGTAGGAAGTGGCTACGATCTGGCGCTGCAGCTCTGCTTGTAGTGTACACACGTCCTTGGTGTCAAATAACTACAAGGACACAGAACAGATACAGACCCATACGGGTCTTAGTAAGCTGGGTGTGGTCAAACAACATGTGTTTTAGTGCAGACAAATGCAAGGTCATCCATCAAGGAACCAAGAATGTAGATCACACTGACAGTATGAGGGACCATATCCTGGAAAGCAGTGACCCTGAAAAGGAATCAGGGGTCGTGGTGGAAGCCAACTGGCCATGAGTTGCCAGTGAGATGCAGGTGCTTTAGCGAGTTAGTGTGCTCCTTGGATACATAATCAGGGGAACAGTGAGTAGGAGAAGTAGGAAGATATTACCCTTGTGTGGAACCTCTACCGGACTATCAGGTGTCCAGATCTGGTGCAAACACTTGAACAAGGATGCTGAGGAATTAGCCAGTGTTCAGAGAAAAGCCACAAGAATGAATCTGAGTTCTGGGAAACCCACCTTACAATGGCAGCTAAAGGAGCTCAGTCTATTTAGCCTAATGAAAAGAAGGCTAAGAAACAGCTTGAGTGTGGTCCACACGTCCTTACATAGGGAGCAGATTGCTCAGAGTAGAAGGCTCTTCAATCCAGCAGACAAAGGCATAATGAGATCCAATAGCAGGGAGTCACAGTCAGACAAATTGAAACTGGACATAAGATGACCATGCTTAATAGTGAAGATAATGAAACACTAGGACAGTTACCTAAACAGACTCCATCACAGTGTCCATTGGTGTCATTCAAAAAGCTGTGCTCTAGTTCGGCCATGTGTTCCCATGGTCTAGGTAAGAATCACTGGGTCAGAGTCTCTGGCCAGTGCTATGGAGGAGGGCGAACTGGGGGACCATAAAGGTCCCTTCTCACTTGAAATCTGTGACCCTGTGCAGTTGTTGTTTGCTGAATTAATTCTGCAAATTGTACATGGCCTGTAAACTATTCTCCATCCCTTCATTGTGAGAATTTGGAATTTAAGTGATGTTGGTTCTTTTTGACTGGATGCTGAGATCATATGTTAGAATCATAGAATATCACGGTTGGAAGGGACCTCAGGGAGGTATCTAGTCCAACCCCCTGCTCAAAGCAGGACCAACCCCAACTAAATCATCCCAGCCAGGGCTTTGTCAAGCCTCACCTTAAAAACCTCTAAGGATGGAGATTCCATCACCTCCCTGGGTAACCCATTCCAGTGCTTCACCACCCTCCTAATGAAAAAGTTTTTCCTAATATCCAACCTAAACCTTCCCCACTGCAACTTGAGACCGTTACTCCTTGTTCTGTCATCTCCTACCACTGAGAACAGTCTAGCTCCCAGGGCCGGTGCAAGGATGTTTCGCGCCCTAGGCGAAACTTCCACCTTGCACCTTCCCCTGTCCCCGAGCCGTGCGGCAGCTCCCCACCCCAGCTCACCTCTGCTCCACCCTCTCCCCGAGCCCTGCGGCAGCTCCCCCCACCCGCCCTCCGCCATGAGGCACCTCCCCCACGGCAGCTCCTCACCCCCCCCCCCGCCCTGAGGCACCTCCCCCGTGGCAGTTCTCTGCCCTCGCCCGGGGAGCCGTGCGGCAGCTCCCCACCCCAGCTCACCTCTGCTCCGCCCCCTCCCCAAGCACGCCATCGCTGCTCCACTTCTCCCACCTGGCACCGCAAGCCTGGGAGGGGAGGAGAATTAGAGCGGGGGCTGCGTGCTCAGGGGAGGAGGTGGAGCAGAGGTGAGCTGGGGCGGAGAGTTCCCCTGCGTGCCGCCCCCCCTTACTTGCTGCAGGCAGCCCTCCCCGCACCCCCCTGCCCCAGCTCCCTCCGCCTAAATGCCGACGATGACCGGGGCGGCCGAAGATCCGGCCGTTGCGGTCGCCGCCAAAGAAAATGCCGCCCCCCAAATGCTAGTGCCCTAGGCGACCGCCTAGGTCGCCTAATAGGTTACACCAGCCCTGCTACCTCCATCCTCTTTGGAACCCCCTTTCAGGTAGTTGAAAGCAGCTATCAAATCCCCCCTCATTCTTCTCTGCTGCAGACTAAACAATCCCAGTTCCCTCAGCCTCTCCTCATAAGTCATGTGCTCCAGCCCCCTAATCAGTTTTGTTTGTGTGCATTGTTTGGATGGGTAACTCAATGCAAATATTCGTGTTTGGGTGACATTCATCCCTGTGCAAAGGGTCGGCATGAGCCCTATCGACCAATAAGTCCCACAAGGCCTAGACACCACATACATCCTGCCCGGTTCTTGTCCTGGCTCCCTGCAAAGGGATGAATTTCACCCCGACTTGGATTCCAAATTCACTTTTTGCGACTCTACCTAATGCTCACCTGAAATTGTTTCTGGGAACATTTTTGCCGGCAAACTCATTCGGGAAAAGTGAGCGTAAGAGGGTCACGGTCACAGCTGAAGTGAGCTCAAATTTTTATTTGCACAACGATATGCGGACAACATTTTGAGGTATTTTTTCCAGCTGTAGCACTGAGGCACAGCAAGATATGAAAGCTGCCATCCACACCCAGCCTCTTTACCAAGGAGAATGACTAGAGGCTGAATACATAGTTCATATTGTTCTTTATTAGTTTATACAATCAGGAGAGTGTCTCAAATAAGCATTTAATTAAGAATTAATAAGACAGCTCTTATAAAATGAAATATTAATTGGGAAAAGATAGTTTCAGATTTGTAGAAGGGAGAGACATCTACCCGCCACATGCTTAACTTGATTGCACAAGTGCTTTCCAATGCCTGGCTTGTTTAACATATCCAAGTCGTAAGGAAATTGACATTTAACAAGGGAACTCTGGCAAATAGAATTAATTCCGTTCTAAAAATGCATCTTGACATTTGGTAGCTGGTATGTTAACCGGTGTCTCCTCATCTGAATTACATGTTTTGCTATGTGCTAATTAAATGCCTTGTTATCCCATTTCAAGAGGATTAAGAAACAATTGGGATTTAATGTATTACTAATAAGTGAAGTGGTGCATTCTTGACGCCAGGCAGAGGGCAGAACCGGCATCCTGCTCCCTCCTCCCCGGGGGTGGGGCTCTGCTGCCGCTTTGTGGTTGGGGGTGCAGGGCCTCTAAAGCTCCATTTGATGGCACCCCACTTATGGGCTGCTTGTGTGCTAGCCCTGGATGCGTGACCGGGCCCCAGAGTTATGCCTAACTTAGCGAGTGCTCCCTCGGCTGCTTCCCATTATCCCTGCTGTGCACTTGGAGCCTGGTTTGACCTGCCCCACCCATGGGCAAGCTGGGGAGCAGCGACTTCTCGTGGCTCAGCTCAGCAGAACGCAATCGGGGGGTGCGGAGTCTTGTTGAGCCATGGGCGATGCCAGCCTCTGGACTGGGCATCTGTGCAGCAGGTGCTGCATTCGGGTCCCTGAGCATCTCCTTTTAGCTGGCTTTGCTAGGGAGGGTGACAGGGGAGTGCAGGTGCCAGGCGCTAATCCCTGGGCAGAAATGAAAGCGGTTCTGCCGTGAAAATACTGTGGAAGCCACTGTTCTCATCCTGCAGCCGCTCAGCTCCTCAGTGCACTCCTCTGGGGGGCGGGAAGGGGGGACTGGGCAGGTGTGGAGGTAGGGAGATGGGCAGAACTAATATGGGGGCTGGGTGGACAGGATTGCTTCCCCCCCCATCTGGGAGAGGGGACTGAAGAGCTGCTGGGGCTGCAGGAAGAGCAGGGGTGTGACTTGGCGGGGGGCAGAATTGATGGGGAGTAGGGGACAGGATTAATCTCTGGGCTGGGGATGGGCAGATGTGGGGGAAGGCGCTTGCAGCAAGGGCCAATACATTTGGGAGTGTTGGCAACACACAGACGGGGGGAGGCGAAAATCCAAAGACAGACCAAGAGCCCCCCAATAGCATCGTTTGTTTAAAAATTGCCTGTTTGTCGGGGTCTGACTGATGCCTTTGGACCCTCTGGGGTTGGCCAGCCCCCAGCTGCTCTTTTCCAGGCCTGGGCAGGGACACGCCGTGGAGGAGCTGGCAGGTGGTGCTGGGCCCAAGCAAGGCTTCTCTGACGATTTTCAGCCCAGGGTTGCAGGCCCCAGAGGCCAGCACAGGCCAAACAGTCAAACTCCAGGCTGCATTCCTGAACTGAGCCAAGCCCCAGAGCCCTGGGAGACTGTGGGCCAGTTCTCCTACTCCAGCTCTGTGTGAGGCAATGGGAAACACGCCAGCAGGAATGGCCAGGGCTTTGGCCTAGCCAGGAGGCCCAGCCGGTTCTTTCACACCAAGCTGGCACCAGCAAAGCACACCTGGTGTGTAACAGACTCCAAGCTCACATCACCCCAGTCAGGCTTCCAGCTCACAGATGCTGCAGTGGAAGAGACTATGAAGGATAAGCCAACAGGGCACATGGGGCTGCTTCCTTCCTGTCTGTCTGAGCAGGCCCAGCCCCTCTTCACACCCGATCACTGACTTCCCCCACCATCCACATCAAGTGTGAGCTCCTTCTCCTTGTCCCAGAGACCCAGAGCACCTCAGCTCCTGCTTCTTGTTCTGCTTTTATCCCTTATGTGGCCTGTCCATCCCACCCCTCATCTTCTCCCGAGGGGTTAGTGACACTCAGGTCTCAGGCTGGCCCTGTGCGGTGGCATGGGTTCCCCCCTATGGTGAGTGTCTCTGGGCGTCGTATCCAGCGTGAGCTCCTCTGCTGTCCCGTTGCCCCGCTCCGTGAGAGCCGGCCCCACCACTCACTCCTACAACAGGGCCGAAGGAAAGGCGAATTCTCTACTGTGCTTTCCAGCCAACTGCTTTGAAGGGGGGAGCAGAGGAAGAGCTGCTGGGGAAGTCGTGCACTCGGTGTTTATGCGCGGCACGTCCTGGCTTCCTGGTACGTAGGGAATTACAGCACACCCGCTCTGTTCCTCAGAAGGCGCCAGGCGGTGCACGGGCCGAAGATTAAGAGCATTCCAGTGGTTATAATTTAATTTCTGCTCAGCGCTTTTCTTCGGCTGCAGAGCACCTTGCCTGCGTGCGAGGCCTCCAGCTGCAGTCGGAGGAAGCAGGAGGGTTTGTGGGGAGGGTGCAGCAAGCAGCCGTGTGGCTGGTGGGCTGAGCCTTGTCCTGGAGCACATCACCTTGTGCTCAGGGTTAGCCACCCTCTGGCCACCCGCAGCATTCCTGGCTCCAAAGCCCCATAGGGCTTGTGCCTGGCTGGTGGCCTCCGTTCTGATTCACCAGCTAGCAGGACAGAATGGCTGAGTCTCTCCCATGCAGTCCATTGGGCTCTTCTTCTGCCCTGGCCGGGCTCCTGCCGAGGCGCTGCATGGGAGCCAAGTCAAACGTCATCCCTGGACAGAATGTCACAACGTTCAGCACTGTCCCGGAGGCATCTCCTGCCCCCCTACACCGGTGCATAGAGGGACCCCGGTGAGCAGAGCTCGCCTCCCCGGCATGGAACAGGAGTGGTCAGCTGCCCGCATTTCACACTCTTCCTCTCTGCTATACCCACTGTGGCCATCCCATGCGGGCTGAGATCTACAGTGGCAGAGTGGGGGAGTTGGAGGGAGAAGGGGACAGGTGGGGAGATGCACTTCATCCCTGATCAGTCCCTGTATGCATAATATAGCCTGGGGCTCTATTATCCTTTCCACAGACACCTGCCCGCCGCAGATACTGGGGCCAGCAGCAGCTGGAGGTGAGGGGCTCTGGTAGCACCGCTCAAGTCAAGCCAGGCTGCCAAGGAGCTGCGGGGCCCACAAGGAGGGGCCTGGCCTCCAGGGGATCCCTGGGGATCTGCTGGGTTTGGGGACGTCCTTGTCAGTGACCAGGACGCGGAGAGTTGTGCCTAGTGGTTGAAGGAGGTGTCGGTAGTCAGGAATCGGAGCCCAGAGTCTGAGGGCAGGAGCCAGCTCCAAGGGTCAGAGCCGAAGTCAGAGGTCAGGAATGGGAGCCAAGGGTCAGGACCTGGAGTGAGGTGAGGCAGGTGAAAGGCTGGAGTCAAGGAAGGAGGAAGGCTGGGAAGAAGCAGACACAAGCACAGCCATATGCAAATGCTTTGAGCCCACATGCTGCGGGGTTAAGAGCCAGTCTGCTGACTCTTCCCCCAGGCCGGCAGAGCAGCCAGTCAGGCAGCCTACCAGGGGCCAGCTACGCTAATTAGCTTGCCTGAGATTCGCTCTGCTGCAGGCCCTGAGTCCAGACCGTACCCTGTGATGGTTTCTATGTGGGAGACGAAGCCCGGCCCTCCCCTGATGAGACAGTGGGGAGACTTTCACAAGGGAATCCCCATGGAGATTTCCTGCCCCCAAGACAGCGTTTTGATGGCAGGGGGAAGGTTGATCTCTGCAGAGGTTCTCCCAGGACCTTTTTTTTTCAGGTATCTGTCCCGGGAAATCGGCACAGGTTCTCGGTACACAGTGACAGGCAGTTGAGGGGGCAGGCTGTTATCTTTGAGGAGGCTGTTTTCGGAGCGACCACCCAACAAGGGCACGCTGCCAGCTATCCGGTTTTATAGGCTCAGGATCATCCCCCATGGCCTGTGTTTTAGTATCTCAGAAATGGTGATCCTAGGTAGGGGACACGCCGAGCCTCCATGTTCAGTGCTCAGAAAGAAGCTGATAGCATGAGGGAGCTCCATCCCTAACTCCCTGCTGCCTACCTGGACACTGTCGTGTGCAGAAGGCCTTGCCACCAGCCAGACCACGCTGGTCTTTGGTGAGCTTGCTGTCCAAGTCTGTACTTAGATGGGAGACCTCCAGGTGATGCAGGGAAAAGATCCTGGTGAATCAGTAGACGGAGCTCCTCCTGCTGGGGTTGTGGCAGTGGGGTTGTTACATCAGAAGCAAATCAGCCAATCGCCACCCCCTCTTCTGTCACATCACCTCCCCAGTCGGGTTGTGACATCAGAGGAAAATCAGCCAATCCCTCTTCTGCCTCCAGTTGCCCACATCCCAACTTGATCTGCTATATGAGAGCTAAACCAGCCAATCACCCACTTCTTGGATTTTTCTTCATGTTCTACAAAAACACAATACCTGCCTCGAGGACTTTACAAGGTTCCTGCAAACACCAGCTCTTGTGTTGACTTTGTACATGTAGGCAGGGATTATTCACATGCATAAAGGTGCATGTGTGTGTGCTTGCTTGTATACAAATTATACTTACACAATATTATCCAAGGCCACACAAATATAGCAAGCACCCCTCTGGGAATAATACACAGCACTACAGATGCCATTATAGTTAACTACAATGTAAAGAAACTGTGCAACTAAGTAGAAATCCAACACTTATCAAAAAAGTACTGGTAAGGACTTTGTTCAACAACGGCAGTAGTTGTAGAAGTTATGATAACCTTTAAATCTTGGTAATTTTTAAAGGACTATACAAATGAGAATCAAACTAACCCCATATGTCATGGAACATTACTCATACACAGCATTAATGGTTCCCATCAAAACTCTCACAAAACATTAGTGACAAACATTAAGAAGCAGATGACAATTACCCTTGTAATCTCTGATTTCAGAAATACGGGTAGTTACATTATCATGGAGAGTAATAACAGCAATTAGGAGAATCTTCAAAGTCCCATGCTAATTAATATGCTGTTCCTCCACAGCTCTTTTCTAATTATTGACTGGCGCTGGTCAAATTGTTCAGTGCAAATAATGTTTTGGATGAATTTCCTGTATGTGAATTATTCTCATGCAGGCTTTGACGTTTACAAATCTACTCGTTAACTGGAATTCTCCAATGGCCAGCTTATGCAAACAAATTGAGCCAATAATAAGAAGTTTTAAATAGTACATTTTTAACAGTGAGAGTAATTAACCTGTCACGGGGACCTCTACTCACTGCTAGCGTGTCTTCTGGCCACACCTGGGGATTAGCTCTGCCAGCCAGACATACTTTTCTGGCAGTTTCCCAGCCTGTTTTCTCTCTCTTTCTCTGGCCCCGCTCTTGCGCCTCAGGAACTACAGCGCCTCACCTTCATGACTTAGCCCTCGAGCTAATCACAATAGTCCTTCCCTTCTGTGGTAATAGTCTCTCCAGACCAGCTGTCTGCTTGGCATCTCCAACGCTCCTGTGACGCGTCACAGTGACTGGTAGGGGAACCTAGGCCCATCCTCTACACTTGGGTCCAGCCCAGGGATCCTATTACAAGCAGCCAAGGTCTGCACAATTCTAGCCCTTGCTGCTGTTTCCCTGGGTTTCTTCCTACCTAGCCTGTTCAGGCTTCCTTTCCCCACGACTCCTCTGAGGCTGACCCTTGTTGTGGGGCTAGACCCCTGGGGCTTATTCTCCCTCTTGGGTTTTCTCCTCCTCGCCCCTCTGCTCTCTGAGATCAACTGCAGACTCTTTCTGCTGCAAACCTCCTGGCTTTGTATTCCAGCGTGCTCCAGCACAGCTCAACCTCTTGTTCAATTAAGCCTGGTTCCCCCTCCAGGTGTAGCCAGGTACCTTAATTGTCCCCCCCCCCCAGGCCCACAATAACCCATTCAGGGGCTGTGTGAGGTACCCGTCCCACCACATAACGCCAGAGGGACCATTTCCCAAAGGCTGTGGTAGATTCTCCATCACTGACAACATTTCAGTCAAGATGGGTTGGTTTTCTAAAAGCTCTGCTCTAGGGATTATTTGGGGGCAGTTCTCTGCCCTGTGTTGCTCAGGAGGTCACACTAGGTTGTCACCATGGTCCTTTCTGGCCTTGGGCTCTGTGAACCTCTGCCTTTGAAATGTGCTGGTACCCAGATGCCCCAACAGATGATGATGACAATTGTTATTATTGTTGCTGTTGTGGTTGCCGTAGCACCCAGGGGAGCCCCAATCATAGGTCAGGACCCCCTTGTGCCAGGTGCTGTACAAACACAGAACAAAGAGAGCCCCAGAGAGCTGAGAGTCTAATCATAAGACAAAAGACAGCAGCTGGACACTGACAGATGGGTGAGTACAAGGAAACAATGAGACAATCCTGGCCAGCGTGGTAGGCAGTGGGATCAGCAGACCAGCAGTCTAACCAGTGGCAAGTTTTTGTGGGCCTCTTGGCAGAGGAGAGTGTTAAGGAGGGATTGAAAGGAGGACAGTGAGGTGGGTTTGGGGATTTAATGGGGAGCTCTGCCCAAGCATGGGAGAGCACAGGAAGGTATTTGTTTGAACATTTATCAAGTGGGCGATGAAGGCTGGCACCACTGGAAGCACAAATCAACATCTCAATAACAGCTGATATCATGGGCAGCGCGTGAACCACCGGCTGGGGGAGGCTAGCCCCAGGCCCCTCCCCTTCTGCCTGAGGCTTCGCCCTGTCTGCCCTCCTACCAGAGCCAGAGCTCCCCCAATGCAGCCGCTACCCCTCGCCCCCAGGCTAGCGCCCCTAGCCCCGGAGTGGCAGGAGGGCGGGCGGTGCAGCCCCAGCCACTCCAGACCCAGAGTGCCGGGAGGGCGGGCAGCGTGGCTTCAACCTCCCCAGTCCCGGAGCACCAGGATCAGGGAAATGCAAAGCGGGAAGCAGGAGGGAGCCTGCTGGGGGCAGACCATGGGCAGGGCCATGCCTGGCTGTTTGGGGAAGCACAGCCTCCCGCAGCCTATGATACCTGCCACCCATGGCTGATATCATGATCCCATGGTGCTAGACGCTGTACAAACACACAGCAAGAGAGTCCCTCCCCCCACCCCCAGAGCTGACATGTAAACAGCCAAGATAGACCAGTGATGGGAGAAATGAAGCACCATTGAACTGCTTATTCAACTATTCACCAAAGCCGCATACTATTATTTCTGCTGTGACTGGATAAATGGAACTTTATAAACAAGAAAATACAGACTAACAATTTGCAAGTAGAAAACACTCTTGTTTGCATGTGAATAGTCATGTTTGCACAAGCGCACGGCAATGCATTCTAGGTGCAAGCCACTCCTGTGCGGGGGGCAGCGTGGGGGTAGCCGAAGATCTAGGCCACACTCCTCTTCCGCTTGAGCACTCGTTTGGTGATGCCAGGCAGGCCTTGTTCTGGCATTCTGCAGAGAGGAGCGTTTCACACACAACGAAGAGCCATTCGCTAAACATTCATGCTCACAAAATCTCATTCTCCTGGAGGTTCATAACGACAGACCAGCCGCTGTTCAGCATTCAAATTGAAATGGATGAAGCCTTCTATTAAAGGTTCCTCCGGCTCTGGCCTTGCTCACCGGACTCTCATGTATTGACCACTTTCTATCCACAGTCATTAACGTCTCTCGTTAACGCTAAATCTCACAGGTTTCTTCTCGCTGAGGGACCCACTGCTGTTTTCAGAGCCATGGGAGGGCTCTTTTTTTCCAAGGCGGGCCTGATAGTTATTATCTGCCTCACTTCCACCAACAGCCTCTCATTATTCTCTCTGCTGCTGTCTAACTGCCCCATTAGCCGCACCTAGCGAGAAAACATCACTGGGGGGAAATTGGCCATTAAATTGGAATGTCAATAATCAAAGAGTCGGAAGAACCCAGCTCTCTACCGAGCAGTCAGAGCAATGCCCGCGGCATTGTCTCAGCCTTCGCGTTTGATGATGGCCCAGCCCCATCGCTGTCTCTCTGGGGGGCTCTAGGTTTTAAAGGTGCGTATAAAATAACATGTTCAGTGCCGTAGTCCAGAAGAGTTATGGTTTCTACATTACAGTCAATTCAGCGCATAGCATTTATCCGGCTGTTTGCGGGAGCGGAATTGTGGTTTATTTGCCTGGGGCCATCATTCACGTATAAGTGGTAAGTGTTCAGAGCAGCTGGATAGGGCCTTCAGCTGGGAACGACACCATCCACATTAGTTTTGTGCGTTGCTTTCCCACCACTCATGTCCCATCTCCCTCTCCCCACCTGCAGCGTGGGGAGCTGCAGATAAAGAGGCGGGTGTTATAAAATCACGTCCATCTGGACAGTTTAACACCTGCAGATACCGACGGCAACTGTTCTGCCATGCTCCTCTCCCCTCCCCAATTCACCCGAAATGCTGCTGCCCAGGCACCTGTCCTGCCCGTCGCCCCGTGCCGTTCTTCCCCAGAACGCCAGGGTGGCTTGCATTGAACTCTGACCCAAAGTTGCGGGAGTCAAACGCTGCTGGACTCTCCGTACAGGGGTCACTGGTGACAGCGGCGCCAACTTTCTAATGTGCCGGCGGGTGCTCAACCTCCCACTCCACGTCTTCCCCCAACCCCCCACCCCCGCCCGCCTCTTTTCACCCCCGCCCCGTCCCCACTCCACCCTTCCCCTGAGCCCCCACCCCCACCCGCCTCTTTCCACCCCCGCCCCATCCCCACTCCACTTCTTCCCCCCGACCCCCCCACCCCCGCCTGCCTTTTTCCACCCCTGCCCCATCCCCACTCCACCTCTTCCCCCCGACCCCCCCACCCCCGCCTGCCTTTTTCCACCCCCGCCCCGTCCCCACTCCACCTCTTCCCCCGACCCCCCCACCCCCGCCCGCCTCTTTCCACCTCCTCCCCGTCCCCACTCCACCCCCTCCTGCCTCCTCCCCCGAGCGTCTCCTGCGGAACAGCTGATCGCGGTGGGCAGGGGGCACTGGGAAGGAGGGGGAGGTGCTGATCAATGGGGCCACCAGCAGGTGGGAGGCGCTGGGGAGGGGAGCTGGCTGCAAGTGGGTGCTCAGCACCCACCATTTTTTCCCTTTGGGTGCGCCAGCCCTGGAGCACCCACAGAGTTGGCGCTTGTGACTGGTGACATTCTCTGCCCTGTATTATACAGGTCAGGCTGGATGAGCTAATGGGTCCTTGTGGCCTTATAATCTCTGAACCCACCAGTTACTTTCTTTTAGTGACATTTCCCACAATGCTCACATCACCAGAGCCTGCTCTTAGCTGCAGCCTGCCTCTCCCTGTCCTGCCCTGCAGTCCGGAGCCTGGCCTCTGCGACCTTGTGACCTCTGCAGCCACACCCCACATCCTCACTTGGCTGCTGCCCCTCACTGAGTCACTTTGCTGACTCCCCATCAGGACACGCATCGAGTTTAACCTCTTCGCCTTGTGCCTTAAAGGCCCATGCCTGCCTCTCAGCCCTTCTCTCCATCCAGAAATGGGATGGATCAGTAACATGCCCGCAAAGAGTTCCCCAAGTGGCTGTTCTTTAAAGGTGGGAGCTGTGTGCAGTTCATTTGAAACATGTTCGCCAGCCTCCGTTGGCACTAAACTCTTTTCCAAAGTCATGCGTTTCTCTTGTGTGTTCTCCATCCCCTTTGACGGCCGCTGTGTGCAGCCCTCTCGCCATATGGATACAGAACAAAAGCCTTGAAAGCTGAAGCCCTTCCCAAATGAGCACTTGCTAGCTGCATTGTGCATCTGAACAAACACGTCACTGAAAGAACAGTGAAGGGCTGGACTAGGACCTGACTTCCCGCCCTGTGGACACCACTGCACAACGATCACTGCTCCATGAGCAGCCCGGAGAGGGAATTTGTGACTCCAATTTGTGTCACAGAGAATAATGGTGCCTCTTGACCTGTATGGTTAGCCAATATCTGGAGCCTTGTCAGATTGTTCCATTGATCAGGAAATTGTTTGGGAATTTCTTTGGTGAACCCTTGGTTATTTACAAGTGTGGGCAAAGTTCTGTTTTCTTGAATATAGGGGGAACAAACAAAAGCAGGCAGGTTCCTTGCTCACAAATTGAAGTTTGCATTCCCACCAGTTCTGTGCCCCCAAAATGTTCTCTTTCTTGGTTTCCTCCCGAAGCCACTCATCTGTGTTTATCCGGCATTCTCCTGACTGCTTCTGACACATGCTGCTCCACAAGTCATTGCCCCATCCACTGCTTTTGCAATCAGCACCAGGGAAACCCCTCTTATTCTCCCTGAGATAATTCTTGCTCGGGCCTTCCCATGGGGTCCAGTGCCTTGGGTGGTAGCTTCTATCATTTTAGCTATCGCTACACAAAGTGGGCATTTAATTGCTCAACCATTTAGTGTGAATGGCGGGTGGCTAGCAGGTCCATCAGCTTCAACAAGGCCTGTGAGTGCCACAGATCAGTGATATGCTTACTGAAAGCCACCAGCACCCTCCAGCGTAACAGTACATTACTGAACAGGGTGCGGCTTACTTCCCTCTTCATGCAGGCTGTGCTCCACTGGACCATGCATTGTGTGTGGGAATGTGGCAGGGAGGATGGTAAAGGCTGCCCTTACTCTCCTGCCACTTTTGACCCATATGTTTGTAACGCTGGCCCTGTGGAGCATGCCCCCAGTTCCCATGGCATGAGTGGAGATCAATGCAGACATTGGGTGGGAATTTACAGCCCATTTACTCCATTGTGCAACTTGCCCTAAATAAATTAATATTCCCTCTGTGCATTACAGGCCAGGAAACCTGCTGGGAAGCAGAAATGTTGAAAATGATACTTAGGCCCATAAGGCACTTATGGGCTTTTGATCATTTTACCCGGGAGGCTGTGGGAGAATTTCTAGAAAAAGACAAAAAACGCCAGGCACATTATGCTCAGTGGATCCCATTTCTGTATCCAGGCACTGCTGCCTTCACCGGAGCAACACCCAACAGCAGCACTCCACAGAGTGGTATGTGTTTGCTGGATGAAATTCACCCTGTGCGAAAGGCCAACACCAATCCTCGTCATCACCTCAGACCCACACAAGCCCTCAGGTCTTGTGCATGGGTGGGAATGCCACTCTTATTGCTGAAAATCAATAAACCGCAGCCACGCTCCAGGAAGTGAGATCAAGCAAGCCATAAAGCAAGCAGCTCTTCATAAACTTTCTCCCATCCTTGCTTTCCTGGGTGGAGCCGAAGTATTTCTCTCAGTGGCTCATTGATCAGCTAATAACAACACGACTGGCACTGAACGGTTTGGCTTAATATGAATCTACAGCTTTGAAACTACCCTTCCCCACTGACTATTTATCGGAACCACCCAAGTGCCGCCTCCTTCAGCAGGAGGCCATTACGCATACAGATGTGGTCTCCTCAGCTCAAAAAAGATATACTGGCACTAGAAAAGGTTCAGAGAAGGGCAACTAAAATGATTAAGGGTTTGGAAAGGGTCCCATATGAGGCGAGATTAAAGAGGCTAGGAGTTTTCAGCTTGGAAAAGAGGAGACTAAGGGGGGATATGATAGAGGTATATAAAATCATGAGTGATGTGGAGAAAGTAGATAAGGAAAAGTTATTTACTTATTCCCATAATACGAGAACTATGGGCCACCAAATGAAATTAATGGACAGCAGATTTAAAACAAATAAAAGGAAGTTCTTCTTCACACAGCGCACAGTCAACTTGTGGAACTCCTTGCCTGAGGAGGTTGTGAAGGCTAGGACTATAACAGGATTTAAAAGAGAACTAGATAAATTCATGGAGGTTAAGTCCATTAATGGCTATTAGCCAGGATGGGTAAGGAATGGTGTCCCTAGTCTCTGTTTGTCAGAGGGTGGAGAAGGATGGCAGGAGAACGATCACTTGATCATTACCTGTTAGGTTCACTCCCTCTGGGGCACCTGGCATTGGCCACTGTTGGAAGACAGGATACTGGGCTAGATGGACCTTTGGTATGACCTAGTATGGCCTTTGTTCTTATGCTGGGCATTGTGGGACAGCTGCTGGAGGGCTGTTAGTGTCAACATAAGTAATTCAGTATGAACATTCATGCTGCATTGACCTCAATACATTGACCATGGCTCAATGCCATGTGGGGAGGTGGTCTACGTTGGTGTAATGGAGAGCTTACATTGATGAGAGAGAAATTTAAGTGTAGACACATGCACAACTAGGTCGACATAAGACAGCTTATGTTGACTTAAATTCGTAGCGTAGATCAGGCCTTAGACAAGTTAGATGTCTTCATGTCGGCAGGGCCTGACAAAATACATCCAAGAATACTTAAGGGACTAGCTGAAGAGATCTCTGAGCCATGAGTGATTTTCTTTGAGAACCATAGAAGACGGGACAGATACCAAAGGACTAGAAAAGGACAAATATAGTACCTGTCTATAAAAGGGGGAAGAAGGCCAACCCAGGGAATTATAGACCAGTCATCTTAACTTCCGTTAAAGTAAAGTACATGAGAAACAGGAAGCCTGCTGAACAACTAGTGGGGCCACTGGACAACTGAGGTGCTAAAGGAGCATTCAAGGAAGACATGGCCATTTCAGAAAAGCTAAATGAATTATTTTTATCCTTCTACACTGCAGAGGATGTGAGGGAGATTCCCACACCTGAGCTATTCTTGTTAGGCAAGAAATCTGAGGCACTATCCTTGATTGAGATGACAATAGAGGAGGTTTTGCAACAAATTGATAAATTAAACAGTAATAAGTTACTAGGATCAGAAGGTATTCACCCAAGAATTCTGAAGGAACTCAAATACAAAATTCCAGAACTACTAACTGTGGTATATAACCTATCGCTGAAATCAGCATCTGTACCAGATGATGGAAGGATAGCTAATGTAATGCCAATTTTTTTAAACGCTCCAGAGGTGATCCTAGCATTACAGGCTGGTAAGCCTAACTATAGTACCAGGCAAATCGATTGAAACTATAGTAAAGGACAGAATCATCAGACACATAGATGAACACAGTACATTGGGGAAGAGTCAACAAGGCCTTTGTAAAAGGAAATCATGCCTCTCCAATCTATTAGAATTCTCTGACAGGGGTCAACAAGCATGTGGACAAGAGTGATCCAGTTGATATAGTGCACTTGGACTTTCAAGGTCCCTCACCAAAGGCTCTTAGCAAAGTAAGCAGCCATGGGATAAGGGGAAAGGTCCTCTCATGAATCAGTAACTAGTTAAAATATAGGAAACAAAGGTTAGGAATAAACAGTCAGTTTTCAACGTGGAGAAAGGTAAATAGCGTGGTCCGCTAAGGATCTGGACTGGGGCCAGTGCTGTTCAACATATTCATAAATGATCTGGGAAAAAGGGGTAAACAGTGAGGTGGCAAAGTTTGCAGACAATAGACAATTATTCAAGATAGTTAAGTCCAAAGCAGACTGCGAAGAGTTACAAAGGGATCTCACAAAACTGGGTGACTGGGCAAGAAAATGGTATATGAAATTCTGTGTTAATAAGTGTAAAATAATGCAAATTGGAAAACATAATCCCAACTATACATACAAAACAATGGGGTCTATATTAGAAAGATCTTGAAGTCATCATGGATAGTTCTCTGAAAACTTCTGCTCAATGTGCAATAGCAGTAAAAAAAAAAAAACTAACAGAATGTTCAGAACCATTAGGAAAGGAATAGATAATGAGATTATAAATCTATGGTACAGCCACTTCCTGAATACTGCATGCAGTTCTGGTCATCCCATCTCAAAAAAGATATATTAGAATTGGGAAAAATACAGATAAAGGCGACAAAAATTATGAGGGGTATGGAACAGTTTCCATATGAGGAGAGATTAAAAAGACTGGGACTGTTCATCTTAAAAGAGAGATGACTAAGGGGGGATATGATTTACGTCTATAAAATCATGACTGGTGTGGAGAAAGTGAATAGGGAAGTGTTATTTACCCCTTCACATAAAACAAGAACCAGCGGTAACCCAATGAAATTAATAGGCAACAGGTTTAAAACAAAGAAGTACTTCTTCACACAAGGTACAATTAACCTGTGGAACTTGTTGCCAGGGAATGCTGTGAAGGCCAAAAGTACAATTGGGATCAAAAAAGAATTAGAGAAATTCATACAGGACAGGTTCATCAATGGCTATTAGCCAAGATTGTCAGGGACACAACCCCATGCTCTGGGTGTCCCTGAGCCTCTGACTGACAGAAGCTGGGTGCGGACAATGAAAATGATCACTCAATACATTTCTGTTCATTCCCTCTGAAGCCTCTGCCACTGGCCACTGTTGGAAGACAGGATGCTAGATGGACCATTGATCTGATTCAGCATGGCCATTCTTCTGTGCTTATGTACTATTGTTGGGGGTGGCTTCTGAGACCTTGTCCACTCAGTAGCCTCTGATATCTTATCCACTTGGTTCCCAGGGACTCAGCTCAACTCTTGTCACTGCAGTTTCTTTACTGGTATACAATCAGGCTACACTTGAGTTGATCAGGGTGTACCACATATCCTAAGTTACACAGTAAACCTCTTCCTTTATCTACATTTACGCATTATATTGCATTTACTAAACATTGCATCACACGTTTTGGGATTGGCTTGGTCACCTTTTAGGAACCAATCCCTGCGCACCATATGCTGTCCATGCACTGTCTATATTTGACTTTACTCTTTACCTCCGCTTTATGCTCCTGATGTCTCTTGTCCGTTGTTTTCTTGTTCTTAGGCTACATCTACACTACAGGGGGGAGTCGCTTTAAGATACGCAAATTCAGCTACGTGAATAGTGTAGCTGAATTCGACGTATCGCAGCCGACTTACCCCGCTGTGAGGACGGTGGCAAAATTGACCTCTGCGGCTTCCTGTCGACGGCGCTTACTCCCACCTCCGCTGGTGGAGTAAGAGCGTCGATTCGGGGATCGATTGTCGCGTCCCGACGGGACGTGATAAATCGATCCCCAAGAGGTCGATTTCTACCCGCCGATTCAGGCGTGTAGTGTAGACCTAGCCTTAGTAAATGGTTCCCTGGGTGTTCCCTCCCCTTATCTTAGCTAGCTCAGACATTCTGTCTTTTAGCTTACTGACCCACTTACAGTGTTGACAACCCTCGCCATTGGAAAATCATGAGTCAAACCACCCGAAAATATGAGATTGTCTTCAAAACCATGAGGACTTTTTAAAATGAATGGGGGTTCTCTTTATTTCCCTTCTGGTTTCTGAGTTCTTAAGGTGCTCTCAGGTCACATTTTCAACCATTCCTCTGCAACCATGCAGGCTAGAAACTTACCTTTCTAGTACAATGGGAGCTCCAGCCATCAGGGGCTGGCTGACAGCAGGAACTGCAGCCACTACCGCTGGAAAAAACCCCACCCTGACATTTGAGAGTTCTATCCCGAGATCATGAATGAGGTTTAATTTTACTTAGGAATCGCGTCTCTCACGATAAATTCACAAGAATTGGCAAGTCTACATTTACTTATCTTAGCACAAACATTCCGTTTGCAGCCTGCTGATCTATTTACCTCCCTAATCCTGTCGTCCAAGAACGGAATCCTCCCCCAGGTTTAATTTAACTCATGTCAAGCCAGGCCTACAACTATAAGGTGGGTGCACAACTAGTTGGAAAACGGTACTGAGAGAGTTGTTATCAACGGTCCACAGTCAAGCTGGAAGAGGATCTCCAATGAGGTCCTGCAGGGATCTGACCTGGTGCTGGTTCTGTTCAATATCTTCATGAATGATTTTGATAATGCATCTGTGACAAGTTCTCCCCAGGGTGCCACCTGGAATTGTGGTTCCACTGAGCACTCTCGGTCCCCAGCCTGGGCTACCTCTCAGCACTGTGCTGCTGTGACAGGCTATAGACTGTTCCCAATCCTACACTCCCATCAGCATTCACACAGGCAGGGACACCCCCAGTTGCAGTTGCATGCAGGCTTTGGCCAGCCACAGCATAGATTCATAGATTCTAGGACTGGAAGGGACCTCGAGAGGTCATCGAGTCCAGTCCCCTGCCCGCATGGCAGGACCAAATACTGTCTAGACCATCCCTGATAGACATTTATCTAACCTACTCTTAAATATCTCCAGAGATGGAGATTCCACAACCTCCCTAGGCAATTTATTCCAGTGTTTAACCACCCTGACAGTCAGGAACTTTTTCCTAATGTCCAACCTAGACCTCCCTTACTGCAGTTTAAGCCCATTGCTTCTTGTTCTATCCTTAGAGGCTAAGGTGAACAAGTTTTCTCCCTCCTCCTTATGACACCCTTTTAGATACCTGAAAACTGCTATCATGTCCCCTCTGTCTTCTCTTTTCCAAACTAAACAAACCCAATTCTTTCAGCCTTCCTTCATAGGTCATGTTCTTAAGACCTTTAATCATTCTTGTTGCTCTTCTCTGGACCCTTTCCAATTTCTCCACAGTAGAGCGGAAGAATGACTTCTCGTGTCTTGCTCACAACACACCTGTTAATACATCCCAGAATCATGTTTGCTTTTTTTGCAACAGCATCACACTGTTGACTCATATTTAGCTTGTGGTCCACTATAACCCCTAGATCCCTTTCTGCCGTACTCCTTCCTAGACAGTCTCTTCCCATTCTGTATGTGTGAAACTGATTTTTTCTTCCTAAGTGGAGCACTTTGCATTTGTCTTTGTTAAACTTCATCCTGTTTAACTCAGACCATCTCTCCAATTTGTCCAGATCATTTTGAATTATGACCCTGTCCTCCAAAGCAGTTGCAATCCCTCCCAGGTTGGTATCATCCGCAAACTTAATAAGCGTACTTTCTATGCCAATATCTAAGTCGTTAATGAAGATATTGAACAGAGCCGGTCCCAAAACAGACCCCTGTGGAACCCCACTCGTTATGCCTTTCCAGCAGGATTGGGAACCATTAATAACAACTCTCTGAGTACGGTTATCCAGCCAGTTATGCACCCACCTTATAGTAGCCCCATCTAAATTGTATTTGCCTAGTTTATCGATAAGAATATCATGCGAGACCGACCAATAAAAGAGAGGCTACAGCCAAGATAACCCCCAGCTTCCCAGCCTAGGACCCCAGAGCTGTGCCATCCTGCCCTGGTCAAAACCCCAACCAGTACAAATTTATTACTCAATTTGCCTCTCCCTCAATGTGGAGAGGAATATACAACGAGTCTGTGTTAAACCAATCTGAGATTTTCCCCCAGACACTTTGCTTAAAGGCACACTGGTTTAGATTAAAAAATAAAACAAGTTTATTAACCACAAAATGCTAGATTTTAAGTGATTATAAGTGATAGCAAACAGATCAAAGCAGATTACCTAGTAAATACACAAAAACGCAAACTCAGCTTAACATACTAGAAGGACAGGATTTGAATTAATGATCTCTCACCCTGGCTGATGATACACGCAGGCTCGCAGATTCTCAAGGCACAAACTGCTCTTGCTTTGCAGCTTGGGCTCCCCACCCCCGTTCCAAGTCCTTTTCTTTCGGAGCATCTCTCAGGTGTTGAGTTGTGGGGGAGTGAAGAACAACAGATAATGTCACTCCCGGCTTTATATAGCTTTCCCATATGGTGGGAACCCTTTGTTCCAAACTTTGGTTCCCAGACCCGTTTGCGGAAAAATACCGGTACCCAAAATGGGATTCAGAGTCATGTGGTCTGGTCACATGGCCTTGCAGAGTCAGAGCAGTCATTACTTACAGGCTGTCTGGAGCGTTCTCAGGAAGGCTGGGGGGGGGGAGAATAAGCTTCTCCTAAGGCCTATTATTTTTCTTAATGGGCCATTACCCTGAATAGGCCATTCCCAGCCAGGTGTCTAGGCTGGGAGCATTTTGCCAAGTGGGTGTCACCCAGACGTAACTACATTTGAAATACAGATACATAGTCAATATTCATAACTATAGATACAAAAATGAGACATGCATACAAATAGGATAATCATATTCAGCAAATCATCACTTTTCCAACAACACCTCACATGTCTCATCTTGTACAAATGCATCATAATTATGCCATAATCATATCATAATAATATTACTATGACAAATATGGGGTGCAGTGTCACAGCACAGAGAGTACACTTATAAAGTTTGAAGAAGATACCAAGCTGGGAGGGGTTGCAAGTGCTTTGGAGGACAGGATTAGAATTCAAAATGATCTTGACAAACTGGAGAAATGGGCTGAAATAAATAGGATGAAATTCAATAAAGACAAATGCAAAGTATTCCACTTAGGAAGATGAAATCAATTGCCCAAATGCAAAATGGGAAATGACTGCCTAGGAAGAAAAGTTTAAGAAAAGGATCTGGGGGTTATGGTAGATCACAAACTAAATATGAGTCAACAATGTAATACTATTGCAAAAAAAGTGAACATCATTAATTCTGGGATGTATTAGCAGGAGTGTTGTAAGCAAAACACAAGAAGTGATTCTTCTACTCTGCTCAGTACTGATAAAACCTCAGCTGGAGTATGGTGTCCAGTCCTAGCACCACACCTTGGGAAAGCTGTGGCCAAACTGGAGAAAGTCCAGAGAGAACGAAAATAATTAAAGGTCTAGAAAAGATGATCTACAAGGAAAGATTGGAAAAAAAATTGTTTGTTTATTCTGGAGAAGAGAAGACTGACGGGAACATGATAAAAGTCTTCAAGTACATAGAAGGTTATTAAAGAGAGGACGGTGATAAATTGTTCTCCTTAACCACTGAGGACAGGACAAGAAGTAATGGGCTTAAATTGCAGCAAGGGAGATTTAGATTAGACATTAGGGAAAACTTCCTAAGTGGAAGGGTGGCTAAGCACTGGAACAAATTATCTAGGGAGGTTGTGGAATCTCTGTCACTGGAGGGTTTTAAGAACAGCGTAGAGCCGTGGTTCTCAGCCTGTTTACCATTGTGGGCTACATATGCAGCTCTCTGTGTTATGTGGGCCACATCCACAAACTATCTATACTACCTGTATATCTACCAGAAAAGTAAAGTGTGGTATTTGTTATATGACAGAGATAAGATTCAAATCAATCTGGTACCTTTCATTTCAGCACTGACAAATGTCTACCAAGGGCATTTAACATTAGCAAAATAAGTCAAAACATTAACTGTTAAAATGAATGAATTTACAGTAAGGTGTATTGCCACCCGGACTGCTGGTGACACAGCTGGACTGAGCACCCGGAGAGTGCAGCTGTGGAGCCTGCCTGCAAAGTTGGGGAGCCCTGTCCAGTGCGGCGTGCCCCCCAGCCAGGGACTGCCCCCCATGCATCCAGACCCCACCCGGTGACTGCTCCCAGCACCCTCCAGCAACTGCCCTCCGCACCCAGCCCCCCAGCACTCAACGCTCCATCCAGGGACTGTGCCCCAGTATCTAGACCCCCAGCCAGGGACTGACCCTTGCCACCAGTCCCTCCACCTAGAGTCTGTCCCCCATGCACAGGCTGCATCCCCGTCCTCGCGCCCCAGCCCCCTGCACCTCCCTCTGCATGCCCACTGGTCTTCCACCTTGGCTGCATGTAACTCAGCCATGCACCCTGCCCTGTCTGTCTGCTGCTGCGATCCTAGAGCCAGGGATCCTGGTCCAGCCAGGGTCACTAGAACTGGGCGGGCGCTGAGCAGCCTGGCCTTCTGTCAATGCTGCTTGGACTGATCCTACCGGGGTGCGGGGGGCTGATGATGCTGGGCCCAATCCTGCCAGGGTCTGACGCTTGGCCTGATCCTGTGCTGCCCCGTTTTTGCACCTCTGGCAGTCTCTGCACCCAGGTCAGGTGTTCCTCCCACCTCCCCCTAGTTACAGCCCTGAGGATGTCACATGGGCTGCAGCTGTGTGTTAATTAGGCCACAAGTGGTCCATGGGCTGAAGATTGAGAACCACTGGGTTCGACAAACACCTGTCAGGGATGGTCAAAATAATATTTAGTGTTGCCTCAATGCAGGGGACTGGACTAGATCACCTCGCGAGGTCCCTTCCAGGCCTATAATTCTATTTATTTGCTTTATAGAGTCTAACTAATGGATGAGTTTGCAGTATACAGACACTATGCAAAGTTTATTCTGAGACATATAATAGAGATTTAAAAGGGGTTACTGTGGTCAGGGGATTTCTGACTTTCAAATGTGTGAGAGTTCCCTGTAATAACTGTGATATCCTAGCGATGCAGTTTTAAATGATTAGATAACTATGCAAAAGCTTTAATGCTCTCTTCACAACACTAGACCTGACAAAGTGATTCTTCGCTTCGTTCCTCACAGCATTTTTCAATATTAATTTTCCTGAATAAAAAAAAAATCTTTTCTAAATAATGAAGAGAAATCTCATTAACCTACATACCGAGATACCAGGCCTCTTAGGCATAAACCAACTGCCCTGATTTAGATGTAAATATCAGCACAAAATTATCAACCCTGGTAGGAAACAAACGGTCTTATACATAGGGATGGATGGTAGACGAGAAGTGCGATAGAGCAAAGAGTGGCAGGAACTGCCATCCTCTGGGCAGGCAGTGACCCACTGGTGTGAGGAACACATGGAAGCTTCATCCACAACTTCACTCCTAGAAGCTCTGCTGAGGGAGACAGCCCCTGCAGCTCCACTGCTAGGCAGTTTGCAAACTCCACAGGATCCCCACCCTGGTGTCTCCCTCTGCACCTGCACAATTGATCAACCCCAAAGGCTCAGAAACAGGCAGTGCAGCTAGAGACAGGGAGACCTACCATGTCTATAGAGGAGCTTTCTCTTCCTATAGAATTGATAAGCTCTGCAAGATTTTTGGATCTTTGCTCCGGCAAAGTTTGCCAACTCCATGAGTCCCAGGCAGAGACTGTACAATCTAGTCAGAGTTCATGGGGTTCCCTGGGCTCCAAACAACTGTAACGAATATCTTTGAAATTCCCCTCCCAGACTTTGCAAAACATCTTGAAGGCACCAGTCCCCACTGAGGACATCACAATAAAGGAGGCCCCAATCCTGGTTATTCACATGCATAAGGGGTTGCAGGTTTAGGACCCCAGTTTGGAGGTTCTACACCAAGGTTTGTTTGAGAGGGACAGTCCAAGGAAAGTTAGAAAAATGTTACAAACCCCAATTACCAAACTCTCAGATCTCGTGAACGTTTTGTCCAATTACCCCCCAGACTTGCCCGACAGTGTCCTTCGCTGGCAGAGACGACACTTGATCAATTTGAAATGGAACAGCTTAGTCCAGGGAAAGTTAGAGCAGGGTTATAACTGGGTTTTCATGGCTAGTTAGTCACATTTTTGATACATATCCATAGTGGATTCTCGCCTTATCTCTGAGAAGCACTTGCACATAGTGCAGAGTTGGGCGCTTGTTTTTTTTTAATGTTTTACATATAAAAGTTTGTTCCCAAAGTTCTTTAATGTTTGTTTCTTGCACAAGCATTCTGAAATCTAAAACAACAGCCCTTTTTATGTCTTCCACAGGCTGCACCTTCTGCTGTGTGTGGAATTCACATCTGTCCCATTGAACCCAGGACTTTCAGTCCCACTTCTCAGAATGTCCCATACATGTTTTTAGAAGGCACATCTAAACCTGGAAGAGGTGCATAGTTGGGCATGTGCACGACAGGGGCCTAGGGTGACCAGATAGCAAGTGTGAAAAATCAGGATGCGGGTGGAGGGTAATAGGTGCCTATAGAACATAAGAACATAAGAAAGGCCATACCAGGTCAGACCAAAGGTCCATCTAGCCCAGTATCCTGTCTACCGACAGTGGCCAATGCCAAGTGCCCCAGAGGGAGTGAACCTAACAGGCAATGATCAAGTGATCTCTCTCCTGTCATCCATCTCCACCCTCTGACAGACAGAGGCTAGGGACACCATTCCTTACCCATTCTGGCTAATAGCCATTAATGGACTTAACCACCATGAATTTATCCAGTTCTCTTTTAAACTCTGTTATAGTCCTAGCTTTCACAACCTCCTCAGGTAAGGAGTTCCACAAGTTGACTATACAAGAAAAAAACCCAAACATTGGACTGTCCCTAGGAAATCGGGACATCTGGTCACCATACAAGGGCCTGAGGCAACTGTTTGCATCTCCTTGACTTGGAAGTGTCACCTTCTTACTAAAACTAGCTGCAATCTGTGGCTAACCAGGACCTGTTGTTGTGCAAGGCAGTCAGTCCAACCCTTCCCTGAGCTAGGAAGAGAGGGGCCTGGAGGCGCAGTGGGAGGGAGGGGGAGCAACAGAAGGGATCTCTCTGCCCAAGCTCCATGCAGACATGTCCCGAAGGATGTGCATGGGAGTGCTAGGAAAGAGGGGATGTCCAGCTTGTCTTCTTTCCTTAGCCCAGCAGCCCCTCCCTACATGTCTGGCTCCACTGTGTGCACCACGCAAGTGTGGAATGCTTGAGGTGTTGGCCACAATCCGATTGGCTGATGCCATGTGGATCTCTCCTGATGCGAGTGCGAGTTGGGACGGCAGTCAGGATTTGCTGGCTCAGTCAGGATGGTAAAACCCCACAGCGGCTCTGAGCAAAATCATTCCTTCCTACGCGGCTTTAAATTCAAATGTATCACACCACGGTTCTGACTGGCGCTGGGCCACACATTCCACTTTGTAGCATTTCAAATTCCCTCTAATTCCTCCCCTTCCCCACCTGCCATCTTCTCCTTGTCTTCTCCCTCTTCCTCATTCCCTCCTTCTCCTTCCCCGCTTGCACGGTCCTCTCTCGGAACCGCCCAGCGCTCTGAGACGCTTGCTGCCTTCACGTTTCTCAGCCCAGTACATACACAGTAACTGCTCTTGTCCTCAAGCTATTCACGGGCTGGGCCTGGGGAGGGAGCCTTTGCCAGGCAGTTGCCCGGGGTACCAGAATCCATGATGCTATGTTCACCAGGAGCCGATGTGTCCTTTGGTAGTGAGCCTGGATGCAGGCAGAGCATGTCCGGGGCTATGGGAGAACAGATCATCTCATCTTTCTTCTTCCCTTCACTAATGTAATGAGCAGTAGTGAGGCTGCAAAGGAGATGCTGCCCAGTAGTCTGGTCCGACGCTGGACTCCTCAGTAGGGACCTTTGAGAATGCAACAGGGGATTTGCAAAGGGAGGCGCGGCTTTGTCTTTTGTGCCATCCGGAACTTTTCACTTCGAAGTGCAAGCGGAATCCCATGAGAATGGCCCTGGGTGCTGGCAGGGGAATCTGCCACACTGCAGCTGATTGACAGCTTGTCAGCAAAGCTTTTTTTCCATTTTGGTTGACATTTTCCATGTTTTTGAAATAAAACCAGAAACCCAAACCCACCTTTTTGTATTATAGCAAAAATGTTCAGAGTTTGGTTTTGAAAACTAAATGTTTTTGCTGATTTTGTAAACTATTTTTGAAACTATTTTTTTCTGAGTTTCATTTTTTCTCGAAATTCTTTGCGGGAAACTTTAGGGAAAAAATTTCTCATGAAAAATAATTAGTATTTTTCAACCATACATTTACTGCACTGAAGTGTTTCAGACTGGTGGGGTTTTGTTTTATTCAGTTTTACTAGCACAATAATATACGTTGGCTTCATCATCAGACATTACACACACACTTCTAACCATCTCTTGTGCTTTGTGCATTAGGAGACAGATGCACACCCTTATATATGTTGTTAATATTCTTTACCCAATAAAGTAACAATATCCATTCATCCTAGAATATCCCAAAGGACTTTCCAAACTCATAAATCAATCCACCTGCCCCTGAAATGCAGCTACCTCTAGGGTGCAATACAATAGCGGTACTGCAACACTGAACATCTTCTTAAAGCAAGAAGTGAAGAGGAATTCCATGCACAGTGAAAATGCAAGGATGATTTATGGAGCCAGAATGTAATTCAGAAGTTGTTATTTGGCCAGGGCACCCGTGTAAGAAAGAGCCACTGTTATTGTTAATGACCATGTGCTCACACATGCATGACCTCACTCTTCACTCTCATCTGCAAATGGCCATTCCTACAGCATAGCGCCCCCTAGGGCTAGGGTTTGGTATGGAATTGTAGAGAATGTCACCACCAGCACCACTTCCAGCACAGTGTGTGGATTTCCCCCCAGCACTGCCTCTGCGTGACCCCATTTAGCCTATGAAATCTGAGATCAGAGGCCCAGGTGGCAGACCATTGCACGGCAGATCTGTGGGTGTCTGCTAGATGCCTGTGTATGGGTAGCCAGCCAGGAGAGATCACTGTCTGCAGGTATTTTCCCCATGAGCAAATTGCACACCCAGCCTGCCATGCGTGTGCCCTGAGCAGGCTGTCTGGGAGCCACGCTTCGGAGCATGTCACCCTCAGGAGCAGGTTTGCTTGTGTGTTTTGTTACTCCCCAGGAAACTTGCTGCTCTGAACACAGACACCGAGTGCGCTGGCCAGAACAGCCAGTGAACAGGAAGGTGCTTCGCTGCTCTTCGCAAAGGTGGGGCAATGCTGTACGCTGAGTCTTCTGTTCCGCTCTCCCTCACTAGCTGCCGAGAGCAGAGTCTATTTCCTTCCTTGAACTAGTTCCCAGCAGCTGGAGGAAGCTTTGATTTCAAGCTTTACTAGAGTAGCTCTTTTATCCATCTCCCCCTCCCCATGCTCATCGATCCACAAACAAGAGATGGCCTTTCATGCTTCGCTGATGTTAAGGACAAAAGGGACCATGGTGATTATCTTGTCTGACCTCCTGCAAAACACAGCCCAGAGAATTCCACCCAGCCAGTCCCTTCTGGAGCCCAGGACTCCTCGCTGAGTGAGACCGTAGCTTTTGGAAAGAAACTCCTGGATTGCTGGGTGCTTAATGAGAGCACGTGCCCCTGCAGGGCAAGGGCCAAGAGCCATCCATGGCTGTGCCCGCCAAGCAGCAGCCCAGAGAGAACCTGCTAGCCCGCCTGGATGTCTTGCCAGTGGGTCCCAGGCTAACTCAACGTGGTTCCCGGGGCTCTTCCCATGGCTACATCAGGTGACTGCCTAGGTGTTCGGAGCAGCTGGTCCCATAGCTCGAGCAGTAGAGGTTAATTCCTTTTGACTGTGAGCACCTGAGTTCAGTCTGCCCAGCCAGGCACAACATCATTTCCCGAGAGGAGTGAGATGTTCTCCAAGGCAATGGGGTTGCTTCCTTAGCCTCAGAGCCCTGCCCCAGCTCTAGGCTAGCTGTTTGGACCAGTTCTTCCTGGATGTTAGACCCTTTCCCATCTGCAGCCTAGAATGGGCACAAAACCAGCCTCCAGACCCCATCAACTCCTCCATCCTGCCCCACAGATTGTTCCATCGCAGGCGATTGCTCCTGTCCAGCTAGAGATGGGATGAACCAGATGCTGGGACTGCAGAGCCTTAAATTTAGAGGGAATCGGAATCCAAATTGTGCAGCTGAGGCCCATCTAAGCAACAGCACCTACCTGCTCCGCACCACACGCGTGCTGCCGCCGGCCCACCACCGCCACGCCACAGGCGCTCAGCATTCCTGAAGAAATCTGGCCATCTGTACTGAAAAGTTCTTGCTTCTGCAAACTGAACGCCAGGCCCTTTGAATGCAGTGTGGGAGGAAAGCCTGTTGCTGCCAGGAGGTGACCCTGCCAAGCGCACCCCCTTTGGCCTTTGCAGACTGGCTGGCTCGTGCTGCTGGGGGAATCCATTTTATTGACAGCTCTTCATAAAGCCTGGCAGCATTTGAAAGGCTGCAACGCTTCCCTCGGAATATCAATAAGCTGCAGCCTTTCCAGCGCAGGGCAGATTTGAAGGAAGAAAGAGTGAGGCTCAGAGGATCAGCGATCAATGCCGGGCCCATCGGGAGCCCAAGTTTAGGAGATTTGTTATTGAAATAGGAACGGAATTGCTGCCCGAGTGAGCGCTCTGATCTGACCCTGCTACGTGCGGCGACTTCAAAAGCACAGCGCATCTGTGGGGCGAGCTCCTGGCCTCAGGGCAGCCGGGGCATGAGAAGCACTAGCACCCAAAGGGGGCTGGAACGCTTGGATGCATCTCTTCCCAGACGGGGGAAGGACACTGTGCCATGGTTCCGGCGCTGTGACTGCTCCCCCTACACCTCAGCCAAACAGTTAGATTAGCAAGGATTAGAAACAGCCCCATGCAGCCGCGGAGGGTGCAAAATCAGACCTTCTCTAATAGAGCGGCAGGCTGGTCTGGTGGTTGGGGCGTTCGCTTAGTCCGTGGGCAGCTTGGCTTCAAGTCCCTGCTCTGCTACAACTTCCCTGTGTGAGAGTGGGCATGTCTCAGTGCCTCCATTCCCCTGGGTGTCATGGGGATAACAGCACGGGGGGGGGGGGGATGGTAGATCCATTAGAGATGGTGAGGTTCTCAGATACTGTGTTAATGGGGCCCTCTATTTACCTAAGGTAGATACATTTCCTGTCATGGGGCTGTTGGAGAGGATGGTGCAGCCAATCTGACTGCTAGGTAGGGTGGGGAATAACGGGCTGGGTTATGGGGGATCTGGGAGTTATAGCGGATCACAAATTGAATATGCGCCAACAATGGGATGCAGCTGTGTAAAATGTCCCTATCACTCCAGGGTGTATGAACAGGAGAGTCAGATATAAAACACAGGAGGTTGGTGTCCTGCTCCACTCGGCACTGGTGAGGCCCACAGCTGGAGTGTGGTGTCCAGTTTTTGGCACCACACTTTAAAAAAGATGTGGAGAAGCTGAAGAAGAGGAGCAACAAAAATGATAAAACAACCCACCTTTAGCCAGCGGGCGTCAGCTCCCCCTTCCCATGCTCCTCGCCCAACTGGGCATGTTTAGTCTTGAGAAAAGAAGACTGAGGTGGGACCTGATAACAGTCTTCCAAAATATTAAGGGCTGTTATAGAGAGGAGGGTGATGGATTGTTCTCCATGTCCACTGAAGGAAGGACAAGAAGCAATGGGCTAAAGCAAAGGAGATTTAGGTTAGATATTAGGGAAAACTTTCTGACCATAAGGATAGTCAAGCTCTGGAAAAGGCTTCAAAGGGAGGTTGTGCAAACGCCGTCATTGGAGACTTTAAGAACAGGGATGGTCTAGGATGACTTGGTCTGGCCTCAGCGCAGGGGACTGGACTAGACGACCTCTCAAGGTCCCTTCCAGGCCTGCATTTCTATGATTTTATGATAAAGCAGCCACTTTGCTGTGCTGCACATCACCCGCAGTGCTGCAGTGTGTGTGTGTGGGGGGGCGATTCTGCTCAAGACATGGGGAAAATTCCTGTTAAGCATTATCAGAGATAGGGCGAAGAGGTGGGGGGGGTTAGTGGGTTTAAGAGCAGCAGACGGGGGCTTGGATGGAGGACTCAGCACCAGCAAAACTGCTCTGTGTCTCCAGGACCTACGTTTTCTATGCAAACTCCTAGCAGCCTGGGACAGTAGCAGGATCGTTGTGTCTGGCGCAGAGAGTGGGCATTGCAAAAATGGGGCGAGCTTCCAGGTTTCCTTATATTTCTTTTCCTAAAAAAAGAAGAGGGAGTTCTCCTACAAAAACTGTGGTTAACTAATATCACCTTGATCCAGAAAACAAGGCGAGTACGTTAGAATTAACCCCCTATGGATTAAATGGAAATGGCCAGTCAAGGTAGTTAACAGAAGGATTCATTACCCCCAACAGGTCAGACATCCAGTTAATGAAAAAGCTGACGTGTGAAAATCTGACTAACCAAAGCCAGGAGCCCTGGTGACTTGGAAACATACATGTATCTACCAACACTTCAGCACCCACAACCTCATCTCCATATGTCTTGTCAGTGTCACCATGGTGGCTTTGCTGTATCTCACTCTGGGGCCAACCAATGAGTAGGAGCCTGGGGGGGCGAGGGGAATCTGGCAGCCTGGAAGGAAAGACAGAAGAACCTGAAGAGGGAGAGAGTTACCATCTCTGGCGCCATTCCTTAGCTCAGATCCGATTCTTCCTGACTGCCCTAGTCACAGCCCTCAATGGACACTCCAGCCTCCTGTTCTCTGACAGCCCCACGGTCACTGGTAGGACCCCAGGATTCCTACGCCCCAGGCTCAGGGAACTGCTGCCTGCAACCAAAACTTCACATTTGGAAATTTGACATCATTCTGCTCCCTTATTGCAAGGAGCCTGTCCCAGGAGCGGGGCGCTGTCTGAAGGCTACTGCAGAAAAACTCAGTCACCACAGCTCCACTTTGGACTTGTTTATCAAACTCTTTATTAATTACCAGTAATCCTATGTGTGTTATTGTTCAGCTAGAAGTGGCCTCTGTACCCTCTCAAGCACAGAAACATTTTATTACAGATCCCAGTTCCGACTTCCTTCTCAGAACCTGCTGGGTCCTATGTCCTCCCAACATGGGCTCAATGCCACTTTCCCGGTAACCTGGACCCATCCAGTCCCCAAAGGACCTGCCTCTGGTGCCTCGACAGCACACTCCTGGCTCCTATAGCCAGGTTCTGAAACAAGCCACCTCCAACCAGCTGGCGTCCGCTCTCCTTCCCCATGGTCTTCACCCAACTGCTGATGTTGGAACTAGCATTGCATGCTGGCCCCTAGCAACCAAATGGGCCTTTACAGAGTCCACAGATGTTACCTCACTCTCTCCTGTCCGCCCAGTGCAAGCAGGCCTTAAAATCTGGCTTTGGGCTCACCAGACCCTGGTGTCTACTTCCAGACACAGAATCTTGGCCAGTCCTGCTTTGTCAAGACAGCCATCCCTGCCCTTCCTTCTGGGGTGCAACTCTGCTTTTCCCAGTGGGAACCCCCACAGCTTCACTGCTGGGAGCATCCCTCGCTCCCCCGGCCCTCGCCCTGTACTGCTGGGTCCGGCTCTCCCGCCTTGGAGATGTCGCAGATCAGCTCCTCCACTCATCCCCTGCACTTAGCCCTGGATCTTCTGTCTCAGAGCCAGCAAGCAACTCCCGCTGCTCCTTCTCCTGCCTTCAGCCTGCTAGCCTGGGGACACCGACAGATAGCCAGCAAAGCCATCTTGCTGATTTCCTGCCTTCAGCCTCCCCCACAGGAGCCCCCTTCTCTCTCTGGCAGCTGTCCTCTCCTGCCCTTCTTCTGGCTGACTCCTGACTGACCTTTATTGCCTCCCTGGTTCTGTCCCACCCTCTTAATTGCCCCTGCACTGGAACAGGAGAGCAGAGCCCAGTTCCATTTAATGGGCCAGCTACCCTGCTCCCTGGCCCCATTTCTCTCCCTCTGTCACTTCTAACAGGTGGACAGACAAGGCGCGGGAGGGAATCTCTTCCATTGGACCAACTTCTGCTAGTGGCAGAGACAAGCTTCCGAGCTTACACAGAGCTCTTCTTACGCTGCAGACAACTAACACCAGGCAGATACGTCACCGTGAAAGCCCCCTGAGCAGCCCATTGCCTGTTCCTCTCTCAGCGATTCATTTGCTCTTTGCAGTTCTCTCATCTCCAGCAATGCAAATCAATGCAGTCAGCTTCATTCCTATTGAGAGCCAAGGGCTCTTTCGGGCCCCTGTTGGGGATCCACGGAGAGCAGCAGAAGATCCGTTTCTCTATAAGCGTTGCCTTTCGCTGGGATTTTAACAGAACTGTGCGACCATTTCTACATCGACATCTCAAGCTACATGGCAGCGGACAGGGTCCCTGTGCCTGCCCTCCAGAGAGAACAGAGAATGAGGTGACACCAATCGAATGACACCACAACACATTGCTTGGAAAGGGGGGACGGACCAAAGGAGAAACCCAAACGCCTGGCCGCTGTCTGTAATTTTTAGACGGTGCTCAGCTGTCTCAGCGAAGGAAAGGAGGGAAGGAGATGGAGAGAGAGAGAGGCCTTTGGGCTGAAGTGGGACTTCTTGGTCCCTCGGCTTGATGGGACTTTAAAGATAATGATGAATTTCCCCCTTTGCTGAGGTCTGGGCACTGAGTGGTTGAGTCCTTCCAGCCAGTACTCCCATGTAGAAACGGGGCCCCCGGAGGTGGCAGTGAATTCACTCTCCACCATCATTTGGGCTTGATGGGACAAATGCCGATGGAGGCTGAGCTCCTCTGCTGTACCAAGGGACAGCCCTGCTGTAGGGCCACAAACGCCTTCCAACAGGGCTAGCGTGGGGCAAGGCTCTGCCATTGGCTGACTACGCGGGGGTGAATTTCACCCAGGTAGTGGAAATGTACACCGGGGTGTGGTCCTGGCCAAATACCAGGACAAAGAGTCATGGCAAATCCCTCTGCGTCACTCAGCACCCCAATGTGCGAGGCTGTGGCCAGCTCCTCCCCTTTGGTCCATTGCACCCACAAGGGAAGTCAGCACCAGGTATCGAACCAGGGCCCTTTTGGATCTAAACACATGAGCTCCTGCTGTAGCAGGTCTGTCTGTGGCCCAGCCACCTCTAGATGGGGACAGAGCACCATACTGAACGTGTGGGGGCTGCACCTGCCCTCTTGTGCCTTGCACTCACTAGTGCACGTACGTTTGAGCGCTTCCTGATGGAAGAAACCGCCCTTCTCCGGCTGACGCTGCTGCCCTCTTGACGAGCCAGCCAGAGGGGTGCATTGCACGGATGGACAGGCCCTCTGCGTGCAGGCTGCAGCTTCCCGCAATTGCTGGAATCACTGAAGTGTCCCCGAATGCTGAGCCGCAGCCTCTAAACGTGGCTAACAACAGCCAGCGTGAAGAAACATCAAAGGAGGCCTTTCCAGCTGCACTTTCGAAAACACAGCACTAAGCAGCCGCAGATGGGAGCAGGGGCGATTAAATATGCATAACCCAGCAGATCACAAGGTAGCGCTTAGCTGTCCTCTAATTAAAAGGGAGCTGGTTCCTAATACAGTGAGGAAAGCTGCCAATGGAAGCTGTGTGCAGCCAGATTTTCCCCAATTGAGACTGAACTGTCTACAAGGGACCCTCCAACCATTCCTGCCTGGCTCAAAGGTGCTAGGGGGCTTTGGCAGGTCGCACAGCGTTGTGGAGAATCCCAGCTGATCGCTGCATAGCGTAGTCAGACAAAGTGCGCCTGGCTAGAGCGTGGCAGAACCAAGGCCCCACGGCTCAAGGTCATAGCACTGATGGGATGGGAACTTTGAGCTGTGCCCTGGCTGTGTAAAAACCATCCCTGCAATGAGGGGGGAGATCCTGACACCCACCCAATCCATCTCCCGGAGCCGGGATGAATTGAGGAACTAGGGGAATCTTGTGCAAAAAAGGACAGGGTGGGGTGTGACTGCGAACGCTCGTTTGGTTTGTGGGAGCGATTGTTAGTGCAGGAACCAGAGCCCTGATAGTGCAGCATTTCCTCACCGGCCGGGGGACCAGAGCTTATACAGCCCCCGCCCCATGGCTCCCCTGCTCCACAGCACTCCTCCCTCCTACAGCCCCCTCCCCCACACAAAGAAGGGGGTGGAGCCTGAGGAAGAGGCGGAGAAGGGGGCAAGGCCTCCAGGGAAGAGGTGGAGAAGGGGCGGGGTCTTGGGGGTCCAGTTACTAAATGTTAGAAAGGTGGCAACCCTCCCACTCCCCCACAGATCTCCTCCCCATATAGCCCCCCCCTCCCTCCCATAGCCCTCCACACAGGTCCCCTAGCCCCCAGAATCCTCCTCTTCTCCTACACCATACAGGCCCCCTGCTGCCCACAGGCCTCTTTCCCCCCACAGCCCTCCCCTGCTCCATGGTTACCAGCCCTGACCCTTGGGCACATGTGGAAAGCTGCCGGTTAAGCTGCCTGTGTCAATCCCACCTCTCTGCACGTCTGCCCTGGGCTGATCAGTGGGCTGGATCCCAAGGCCTCCCACTGTAGCCCCTTCGGCTGCTGCACCCACGGGCTTGTATCCCGGTGGGGCTGGGGAGCATGGCTCAGGCACCCCCCACGGTAGCCACATTGCTTACGGCTCTGGACGAGCCTTCAGGCTGTTTTCAGCTGCTTGGCTTCTGGGGTGCCACGGCTCCAATGTGGCCAACCCCAGCGATCAAGGGGCTTTTCCTGAAACAAGGTGTTCCCGACCCTTGCAAGGCACTGGGGGAGCTTCCTGCTCCCCTCGCAGAACATTAGTGAATTCTGTGCTCCCGTTTCCACCCTCTCCCAGCCCAGCAATTCATTCCACCCCCACATCAGTTCTGTCCCGTCCCCCCGCCATCTCTCCCGGCTCCTCCTGCACATCCAGGGGCTCTTTACCCCCCTCTGCCCCGTCCCAGCTGGGGAGGAGGGCGGCAGAGCTGCCGTGAGCTACTGGGCTCATTCGGCTCTCTCCCCCTCCCTTCCCCATATTCCCCTCTGAGCTGCTGAGTGGAGGGGGAGGGCTCTGCCTGCTTCCTGCTGCAGCACTGATTGGCTGCTCTTCCCCAGGAGGTGGGGCCGTGGGGGAAGCAGACAATCAGAGGGGGAAATTCCCATGGGGGCAGAGCCTTTCCATGGGTCATGGCTGGGCAGGTGGCAGCCCTGGTCACCACTTGGCAGCGCTGCGTCTCAGAGAGAGCTGGTCAGGAAACAGATTTTCTGTCTGGGGGGAACGTTTTTGAGATTTTGGAAAAAAACATTCGTTCTGAACTGGGATGAAAATCCAACATTTTGTTTCATGTTTTTGCCCAAGTAAAATCTGAAACAGAATTTGTTTGGGGTCAAGCTAAATGTTTCATTTTGATGTTAACTCCTTTTTTAAAAAGATTTTTTCATTGAAAATAAAGTAAATGACAATAGTAATAATAATAATTAATTGAAACGTTTCATCCCGGGAATGACATTTTTTAAACAGTTTCCCCCCCAACACACGTTTTTTACTAAACAAAATGTTGTTGTAATCGGTATACTTTCCCCAAACAATTGAAAAGGCATTTTCTGACTGAAGAACATGGAAAATGTCTGTGTTATTGAACAGTATGTATGACACAGTTTCCTCACTCACATTTGTATTATTACCCATTGGATGTGCAGGGGTTAATTTCCTTCCTGGGACAGAAAATAACCAATGAAGAGGCTGGGGGTGAGAAACACGGCATGTAGGCAAAGATAGGGGTTTAACGCCATTAATTTGGGCTTGAATAGGGACTGAGAGTGGCTGGCTCATTACAAAAGCAACTTTCCCTCTCCTGGAATTGACACCTCCTCATCTATTATTGGGAGTGGACCACATCCCCTCTGACTGAATTGGACTTGTCAACACTGGTTCTCCACTTGTGAGGTATTCTCTTCTCTTCATGTGTCAGTATAATAATGGCTGCATCTGTAATTTTCACTCCATGCATCTGAAGAAGTGAGGTTTTTACCCACGAAAGTTTATGCCCAAATAAATCTGGACTCCTTGTTGTTTTTGTGGATACAGATTAACACGGCTACCCCTGATAATAGGCATGTAGGGCTGCTGTGAATGGTCTATCAAGAACTGTCACCTGGGTGAATAGAGCTACCTTGGAAATACAATGGAAGACCATGGACTGGCCCATTAACTTTTAAGGATGGCAGGCTGAGGAGTGCAGGATATGTGAAAACAGCCTGTTTGGAACTGAAGCTTGCCACAAAGAGCTGAGATGTGAGCAGACTGTAATGAGACTCCAGCTGCCCAGTGCAGGGGAGCTTCCCAGGACATCTGGAGAAGCAGAGAGGTGGTGCTGAGCGTGTAGGTTTTGCTTTACCATTCGAACCTAATTCCCCTAATCACTGTATTCCAGGTGACTAAGAAATGCCAGCTAGTTTTGAAAAGGCTGCCGTGGGTCACTGCAAACACCGGTTGGTTGCATCGTTCCCGGGAAAGGAAGTCTCTAACAGAGGTCCACGTGAAAAATGGGGGTGCTGAGCCAGGGAGCCAGTGTAGGAGTTGTGGGGCTCCCACCTGTAACAGGTAGAGGCCCCGGGCCCAGCACTAAGGAGAGGACACTCCCAGAGAGACTGTGTAAAGGTCAGAGGCAGAACCCAGCCTGTGGATCTGTGGCCACTGATTGAAAACACTTTAGATGATGATTTTCTGGCCATTTGTAGTCTGAGAACATAGCTTGACGGGAGGCGCTGACTGTGGCCAAGTTGTTTGGTAACAAGCTATTTCTGTAGACACTAGAGCAAACCTGAGCAGCTCTGCCTGCAGCCTCACTGCAACTGTCCAGGCCAGGAAACACCTAGGTCGGGAACATGCCACGGGGCCCTGATGTAAGGAGCAGACCACAGCCAATGTCAGAAATGCCACAAGGACCAGCGCTCCCCCAAAAGAGGGAGAGCCTGACAATCTGACCTGGGAATCAGGCATTTCAAACCGGGCTAGAAAAGAAAAGGGAACAATTAATCCATGTTGCCACCCCTCCCCGCCCCCCCGCCTTTCCCATCTCCAGCTTGTGTGATTCCTTTGGGGAAGGGGATGCACAGCAAGGGGAAGGTGTGAGGGCAGCATGTTGGGGTGAGTCTAATGCCTACCAAGCAGGGGAAGCGAGTAGCCCAGTGCTTCCCAACTTGTGGCTGGGGCAGGGGGTCGTGAAAGGATACGAGGGGGTCGTGAGACATTACAAATCTACGGAGGGGCAGACAGGCCAAATCTGCATGGTGCTCAAAGCTGTATACACATCACGCACCGTGGGTACAATTTTGTCAGCCGGGCTTATGGGGAAGCACCAGTACCCCCAGGGAGACTCGCGGGGTCACTTCTCCAGGTGGCACTGGTAAGATCCCCTGGCAGGAGGAGCCTGTCCCAGGCCCGTGCATCTGTGTAAGGCCCAAATACGTGGCTGCTGCACCACCACCACCACCACCAGGAGCAGAGGGCCAGGCTGAGAGCACCAGCAGCAGCTGGAGGAGAGCCACATGGTCCCCCTGTGCATTGCCCGCCAGGGGCTGCTGGTACCTGGATCTGTCCAAGCTGGATGGGCACCTTCAGCTACAGGATACACTGAGCAGCTGCCTGCCTACCTCCGCCCACCTCAGCACCACCTGCACCTGGTATTGGTGCCTCTCCCTGATACTGGACAGCTACTCCCCTTCCCCCCATCAGGCCTCCTCCATGCTCCATTCTCCACTCCCCCACATCACCAAGCAGCCCCCTTCATCCGCATGCCCTCTCCACCCACCCCAGTAAGTCCCTTTCCCCTTCTCCCAAACACGTCTAATGCCTCTTTCAGCCCAGCAAGCCAGCTGTTCAAGCATCTGACCCCAACCCACCTGGCCTTCCTCCCCCCGGGGATAGGACCTGCGCCTTCCTCCAGGGTACTGTGAGAGAAATTTCTCGGGTGTCCCTGGTGGGGTGGGCCTAGCCTGGGGGTTGCATTAACAGAGGTGAGCCCTACTGGGGTGAAGGCATGGAAGAGTTTGGGAGCCACTGTTCTAGCCCGATCTCTGTGCTGTGGAAATCAAGAGCCACAATGCAAAGTCCAGCGGCGGGTAGAGGAGGCTGCGCTCCCATTCTCCACAGACAGCGGGCACGAGGCTGTCGCAGCACGCGCTCAGCGCTTTGCGGGATCACATATAAATCTCTGGCTTCAGGCCCAGAGGAGGTTGGCTCAGTGTGTTAATCCAGTATTGGAAGGGTTAATTACCTCAGTGTCTGCGTGGGAGCTACTCTGGATAACCAAGCCAGCCCCTGTGTCTCCTGGCGGCTAGAGCTGCCTGGAATCAGCACGGCGCATTGTTGCAGCAAATGTTGTAGTCTGCACCTGCCTGACAGTCCCTCCAGAGGCCGGAAGGGCAGAGCTGGCCTTGGAACCCATGAAGCTGCAAAGCGCCTGGAGGAGTGTGCTGGCTTCTCAGCTGGTTAATCCTAATAATTATTTATTTATTTATTAATTATTAGTTATAAATAAATTATTTATTTATTAATAATTAATCAAGAGACCCTATGAGCCCCAGGCGTGGAGCAGGGCCCCACGGTGCTAGGCGTTGTACAAACACAGACCAAAACGCCAGGCTCTGCCTCGAGGAGCTCCCAAGCTAGACCAGAGACAACAGGTGGCTACAGACAGGCAGATAGGGAGCGCGAAGAAACAATGAGACGATACTGGTCAGCACGACGGGCAGCGGTCGCAGCATACCAGCCGCGTTGCTGTTATCGAGTTGTTAGTAGGCCTGACAGGTGGCGCTGGAACCAGGGGAGCCAGGGGGCCATGCTCCCCCCATGTGTTAACAAGAGAAACATAGGTGTTCTTTGCAGGATATGTAAGTAGTATTTTAATTCCTTTGCCACTTTGGCCTTGCCCCCCCCTCCCTTTTACAAACGGTGCCCTGGTCTCATGCAAAGGAGCGTTCTAAGCCCAGCCTGCTGTTTGGGTCTCACTTCTTGCTGTTATGTAGAGACCGAGTGGATTCCTCAGGCCGGAGCACTGGGGTGCCTCCAGAGAGCAGGGCTGGGCCTTTGTACTCAGCCAGGCTCAGCTCGCTTTGGGGGCTAATTAGAAACATGATGTGGAAGCCTGGCCCCGTTGAAATCCATGGGTGTTTTGCCATTGCCTCCAGTGGGGCCAGGATTCCACCACTGGCATCTCGCCACAGGGAGCAGGGGTGGAGAGGCCCCTGCAAGTCCCTTTAGGTGCCCCTGGCTTAGCTATGCTGGATGAGGTGCTGTCCCAAAGACCCCGCCCTGCCGCCAGCAGTCAGTGCCTGCAAAAGGGAGAGCGGGTCTGAGACACGGCGCAAAGGAGCTTCTCATGTGCAGCACGACCTGCCCGCCGCGGCACTGGTGGGATCAGAGACACTGACTCAGTCAGCAAGACACAGACTGCATGTTAAGTAGCTGCATGCAGCCCCCAAAGGAAGCTTCCTATTAACAGCAACCTTTGTTCCTCATTAGGGATGAGTCTGTAATTTATCCCCCAGCAGAACAACGAGGATGCTGAGGTGACGTTCAGCGGTGCTTCCCATCCCAGCCATAATGATGCGCAGTTTCCCACCTCCTGACTCTCCACCCACCTCTCAGCCCAGGGTTAGGCTGGAAAACCCAGAGCTGGGATGGTCGTCAGGGAGAGATGGGCTCCGGGTCGGATCTGGGCTCCCACCCCTGGAAAAGCACTTTAAAAAAATCCGATTTTGAAAAAAGAGAGCGAGAGGAATGAGAAGCAAAAATGTCAAAAATGAAAAATACCAAAAACATGTTGTTCAAATGTGAGAATATTTGTATAAAGAAAAACGTGGGTACCTTTCAAACCTTGGGGATGAAAAGAACTTTTTGCGATTTCAATATTTTTGGTGATTTTTTTCTTGCATTGCTGTTAATTTCAGGGGCAAAGAATGCCCAATGTTCATGTCCACCTTTGGGCTGCAAGCACATAGCTAGGGGCCAAGGGAAGCACTGGGACTGCACTCAGTTCAAAAAGGAAAGTATGTGCATAAGTCTGCGCAGATTCGGAGCCTAAGTGTATAAGCAGATCCCTGATGTGTGCACTGGATATTGTGTGATTGCGGCAGGGTGTACCAATCCCGCACGGGTGAGGCAAGGGTTAAGGAGCTGCTCTGGATGCAGAAAGCCACACCCCCTCGCCCCTGGTGAGCATACTCCCAGTGGACGGAGCATTCAAAAGGGTGCGGCTCAGCTCAGCCTGGGTGGATGGAGCAGGAGAGCAGTTGGGTGCAGCAGTCTCCTGCAGAGATGCTGCTGGAGCTCCAAGCAGCCGGGACTGGGCCTCACAGCCAAGCTACTGCAGTGCAAACTCTTCAACTGCGGGGACCAAGGGTGACACGTTGCTGCTGGCAGGGGAAGGTGCTCAGGAGACTGACCTGAGAGGATGCGAAGAGGGATCCGAAGGCAGACCCATGGCACGATGGAGGAATAGAACCTGGGGTAGGAAGTGACCCAGGAAACTAGAGTAAAGGTGCCAGTCCCTAAGACATGTGTATGGACTATTATTGTGAAGGGCCCTGGGTTGGAACCTCGTGGATCAAGGTGTGTCTGGGTTCCCCTACCCCACTCTGGACTGTAACCATCAGATAAGACAGCCCTTGACTCTTGCCAGTAGGGTACATAGTCCACAGTATCGCCACTGGATGCTACTTCTGGCCTCAGACACCCAAACACCCCACCACAGTAAAGCAGAAAAGTGCGTATGCAATTTTGCTTGATCCCTTCTGAAAAGTGGGCAGATATTTGACAGGCGTAAACGCCCCCAAAGGGAAGGGGCTAGTTAAGATGAAACAAGCTGCTGTGGTGAGGGGTCATGGGGTGAAGTTAAGAAACGGAAGATTTAGGCTGAAGAGCGGCACTGACTCCCTGGCAGAGAGATGTGTCAGAATGTGGAATCGTCTTCCAAGGTGAAGGGCTGAGACCCACATTGCCTGGGGTATTTAAATGCAGCTAAGACACAGCACATGGAGATGTAACAGCATCTCTGTAATACATTGCACGTCTGTAGCATCTCCTATCTAGTATTACAAAGCCCTTTCCAAAGGTGGGAGAGCGCTATTATCCTCATTTCACAGGTAGCATAACTGGGGCACAGGGTGGTTGAGTGATGCTCCAAATTTACTCAGCAAGAGTCCCTCTACACGGCAAAGGCCGCGGTGTGACCGCAGCTGGCCTGGGTCAGCTGACTTGGGCTTGTGGAGCTCGGGCTGCGGGCTATAAAATTGCAGTGTAGACAGGCTAGAGCCTCTGAAACCTCCCACTTCAGGCTCCAGCCAGGACCTGAATATCGACACTCCAGTTTTAAAGCCCCAGAGCCCGAACTCTGCAAGCACAAGTGAGCTGACATGGGCTCTGAGACATGGGGCCAGGAGGTTGTTGTTTTTTGCAGTGTAGACGTACCCCAGGACAACAGTAGAATCAGGATTAGAAACTAGATCTCCCAATTGCTATTCCCTGGTCTCCAGTGGGATCATCCAGTGCTGGGGGGAGGGACAGCACCTCCCCCAGCTGCAATGACTGTGATTTTATACTTGCAGAGTTGTTGTAGGCGGGTATCTCCCAGGATAGGAGAGAGGCAAGGTGGGTGAGGTAATTTCATTTATTGGACCAACTTGTGTTGGTGGAAGGGACAAGGAGAAAACTAGAGTGTCCAAGCTAAATACAAGGTGGGACAGATCGTTACATGTAAGGGGTTCATACATGTTGTAGGAGACCACGTAAAATGAAGGGGGCAATTAACACCTCTGTAGTCACAGGTCAATGGAGAGTTAGTAGGCAGCAGACTGTTACAAATTGTTGTAATGGGCCACAAAAAACAGTGTCTCTGTTAAGTCCATGGTTTTTAGTGTCCATCACAGTTATGAATTTAAGTTCCCAGGCTTGTCTTTTGAAGGTGTTTTGCAGGTTTCCTTGAGGAAGAGGACTGAGAGGTCAGCTATAGAGTGATTGCTTTGTGAAAAGTGTTCGCCCACTGGTAACAGGGAATTTTTGTCTTTGATTATTTTCAACTACCACCGGTCCATGAAACTTTCTCTGGAATACTCCCACACTAGCATCAACTTCCTGGACACCACAATCAGCTTGGAAAAGAGACAACTAAGGGGGGATATGCTAGAGGTCTATAAAATCATGACTGGTGTGGAGAAAGTAAATAAGGAAGTGTTATTTACTCCTTCCCATAACATAAGGACTAGGGGTCACCAAATAAAATTAATAGCAGGTTTAAAACAAACAAAAGGAAGTATTTTTTCACACAATGCACAGTCAACCTGTGGAACTCCTTGCCAGCGGATGTTGTGAAGGCGAAGATTATAAAAGGGTTCAAAAAAGAACTGGATAGGTCCATCATTGGCTATTAGCCAGCATGGGCAGTGATGGTGTCCCTAGCCTCTGTTTGCCAGAAGGTGGGAATGAGCAACAGGGGATGGATCACTTGATGATTACCTATTCTATTCATTCCTTCTGGTGCTCCTGGCATTGGCCACTGTCGGAAGACAAGATACTGGGCTAGATAGACCTTTGGTCTGTCCCAGTTATGGACATTATTATGTTCTTAACAATGGGACCTTACAGACAACTATATATGAGAAACTACAGATCACCACACTTACCCTTCATCGATCCAGTAACCACCTCAGACACACCAAGAAACCCATTACCTACAGCCAGGCACTCAGATACCACAAAATGACTGAAGAGACAGTCCAAGCTACACACCTTAGTGCACTTAAAACTGCCTTCACCAAACAAGGACACTCCAACAGAGAAGTAGATGGCATCGTGGAACGGGGCACCTGAATACCCTGAGAGAACTTGCTTCAATACAGAAAAAGACCCCGCACTGACTGACACCCCTAGCTGTCACATACCGCCCTACACTAAAACCCATAAGGGGCATCACCAAACAATTACAACTTATCCTTGATGGGGACCACGTCCTGAACATCTTTGCCAACCCCCCTCCTCTGCTTTCAAACAACCATCCAATCCCGCCAAGCCCATCCTCGGAAGCTCCCCACAGACCAGGACACACCCGCTCAGACCAGCACCAGACCCTGCCAGAACAACAGTTGCAAGATCTGCAGACATCTCTCCACTGCTTCGATGATCAATACTCCCCCCAACACACCTTTCAAGATCCATGGGTCCTATACACGCCTATCACAACATGTGGTGTACTTCATCCAGTGCACTAAATGCCCCAGCAACAACTATGTGGGTGAAACAACTACATTTCTCACAGGCACTAGCCACTTTCTCCACATAACCGTGGTCTGCTATGCTTGTGGTGGCTCTCAGATATCGGCCTCCATCAGGCTTTCCTTACCCTCCCTATTAAATGAGATTTCAGTCACTCACTGCTCTCCCAGTGGTAATACAGGATGCATCACATTTACCTTGACCAGCCTGTGCCAGGAGGCGGGAAGAAAGCCATAAAATTTATGAGTCACCTTTTTGTTTTTTCTCCTGCGAAATGTTTTCAACATTTAGAAATCATTTGAATATTATGCAAATGGCAGTGACTTGGCTCCTAAATATAATGAAAAATGCCCACTCCAGCAGTCTGTGCCATATGGAAATTACCTCTGCTGAGTTGTTGCAAAATAAATCACTATTAAGGGAAGGATGGATTGGCTGAAAGCAAACAGCTGATTTGCAAGAAAGAAAAGACTCTGGGTTAATCCTTTCAGTTTTCTTCTTCTCTCTGTTTACCACCATTAAGAAAATGCTTCCCACACCATAGTTCTAACGTGGGTACTCTGGAGAAGGACAAGAACTGTCACATGCAGCAGCATGGCGTCCCTCCTTTAGCCAGCAGGCATTTAGTGCGTCTAGGTAGCTCAGTGCTAGCAGGATGTCTCACAGCAAAGCTACCAGGGGAGGTCCCTGGATTACTTCCATTTTAGCAAACTGCAGGCAACATGTGACTTCTACAAATGCTGCTTGTGAAATGCTTAGGAACCTGTTAGGATTCCTAAACAAGCTGATGCCTCTGAGGAGCTGTTGGGAACCAATTCAATCTCCTTTTGAAACAAAGAGTAACGACTTCAGTATAAAGTTACGAGTGTAGATGATTATTATTGGCCATAAACCATACAGTCATCCCGGTCTTTGCAATATTCAGTGAGACGTTCCCTGCCCAAGAGAGTCTGAGACAAGACAAATGAAACGCAGAACGGTTCAGGCGAGGGAGGGTGTGGGGAGATTATTGGGAAGTAGCACAAGGCAGGAAGAATCCCTGGAAGGGGAAATGGAGGGATGGGTTTGAGATGGTGAGAGAGAGGCTGCTTGGCATAGAAGAAGAGAGAGAGCTCTCCATGCCAAGGCAGGGAGCCAGGAGTGGGTGAGGGAGGCAGGATTTGGAGTGAGGGGTATGAGAGGAAGAAGAGGAGGAGCGAAGAGCAGAGCTGTAGGTGGGGCCAAGATGACAGGGCTTTGAGGAGAGCAGAAGGAGATTTGAGTGTGAACCAGGGAGCCGGGGAAGGGACTGAAGGCTGGTAGGGGGTGGGGGATTGATGGAACTGGAGCAGCAGTGGAAGAAATGGATTAGGCAGCAGCATTTTGGGTAAAATGGAGAAAGGATTCGGCTGGTGAGGAAAAGGTGAGATGAGAGGTGACCAAGGGTTTGAGCAGTGGGGAGAGAAAGGAAAGAAGAAATTCTTGGGGAATTAAAGAGCAAGATGATGAGGTATCCAGATCCATAGACAGAGAGATAATGAGGGAACCACCTCCTGTCAGCACTGGCCATTTCATTTCCCACTTCTGGTCAGCTCATGTCAGGATGTCTAGGAGATTCCCCCTCCAGCCCTGTAGGAGATCGCTCTCCAGCTCAGGTATGCAGTCAGTGAGACATGCTTTTGGTCTCTGGAGTATGAAAGTGTAGGCCTAAATTACTAAGAATTCGGCCTGTTTGCAGAAACAGCAGCCATTTTGTGCTCAGCACTGCTACAGCCACTCATGAAGGGGGGACATACACTGCGCTCTCTCTCGCTCTCTCTCTGTCATAAACATGTTACTTGTTCTTTCTTCTTTTTCCATCTTTTAAAATTAAAGACCTTTTACACAAGGACTTTTTGTGTTTTATGCTTTTTGTGTTTAGAAAAATAACATAAACTATCAAACACAGCAGGTGACTGTATAATTTATTGGCCTATCCCAGCACTTCTCCACCTTGGGGCTGTTGTCTGGCGGAGCTAACACTTTCTAAGGTTTCATTTAAAAGAAAAAATATATCTTTAGCTCTGCTACATTGGAAGAAAACATTCCAGATGTAAATACTGGAGGGGCGATAGTTAGCTTTATTGACTACACCACAATGGGGCATGTGTAAGTCAGGAGATTTTCCATATGCGTGTATAAATTAGACGTTGAATATGTTTTTAAATGTGAAATTATCTAATTTATATACATGGGATGGAGTCACTGGCTTTTCCTACAGATGGGAAAACAAACTGTAAACACAATGACAAATGGTTAGGGATCAATCACAGCAAATCACAGTCTGTATGTGCTTTGGCTTTGCTGAAACAGCACAAAGGATTCTGGGACATGGGATCATAAGAGAAAAGGGTGATTTGGGAGTCATGAGAGAAAAGAATGGGTGATTTGTGGGAGGAGGATGGACAGAGCTCTGGGGTCTAAGCTTCTTTAGTCCAATGGGCTCTTTGCTTATCCAGTGTTTCGGCTTGCATTGCAGTGGGACATTGGATCCATAGAAGGAAAGGAGGGAGGATAAAAGGGAGGTGAAATGTGGATTTATGCAGGGGGAGAGGAGGAGGCAGCAGGGGGAAAAGGCAGATGAGTTGGCAAGAAGAGAAAGGGAAAGAGAGCGAAAAGACATGTGTGGGGGAAGCACAGAGTGAGGAAGAGGGTGAAGGCCAGAAGACAAACTTGGATGTGCGCGGAGGAAAGGGAGCAGGGGAGCAAACAGGTCACTCGCCGGGCTCCGTGAGGTGGCCTTGCTGGCTGGGAGAGAGACAGAAGGACTCCTGAGAGGCAGGTGGCAGAGATGGCTCCAGGCCATAGGGTGCGGTGCACCTTGGAGCCCTTGGGGTTCTCCTGGGAGGGAATGCCCTTAGACTGTGAGGGGACACAGCTCCCCTAAACAAGCTAGGCAGGCCAGGGGCTCCCCCTGCTGTTGGGGCTGTCCCTAGTCTGAGAGGAGACTCTGCTGGCAGCTTGGGGAGCAGCTTATCAAGCTGGAGCCATTCGAGAGCTCCTTGCTGCCAGACGTATTTCACCAGCGATGGGGTTAATCACAGACAGGACAGTTCTCCAAGCCTGGCCCCAGCCAAGATTGAACGAATGAACAAGGGCATCTAAGTGCTCCAGGCCACAGGTCAAGGGGGTGGGGGGGAAGCGGGCTGGCAGACCAGACAAGAGCCCTGGTGAGGGATCTTCTGGGTGACACCTGCAGCCAGGGACAGAAGGACGCATTGAACTGTAGAGAGAACCCCTTCCTGGCTCACAGGGCTGAGGGCAATGGCGAACTGGGATTCGTAACTGATTGCTAATCTTGGAGCAGGAATTTAAGGGAAATCCTGGAGCAAGGGCCATGAGCTCAGTGAATGTAAGATGGCAGCCAGGTGTCAGGGGCACCAGCTCTCAAAATGCCCAGTTTGGGAAATGAAGGGACCTCATGTTAAGGGACTCCTGGGTTGAGGTCTGATGAAGGTACAGCCCAGAAGCTTTAAGCCAGCACCACCTAGCCTGCATCCATAGCCTACTATGCTGTGATCAAGATAAGCAAGACCAGACTAAGCCAATAGTGGGAGGAGAGACCTCCAAGGAAAGTCCACGAGCAGCAGAAAGTGCCAGTGGGGAAGTCAATAGAAGGTGCTTTTCCCATTGAGTCAATACTGAACGGACATCCCTGTATGATACTAGGGGGTGATGTGCTGCTGGAGGGGCAGTCATTTGGGTGAGATGTAACCTGAGCAGCTGATCACTTGCGATCTTTCAAGCTACCATGACCCTTTAGACAAGATCTGGCATGTTAACCCTAGTGTCCTGGCCATATTTCAGTTTGAGTGACAATCTGCTTGACTTCAATCCCCCTGCACTGGGATTCCGGATTCTTCTCCCCTTCCTGCCATAAACTGGTGTGGAGCAGCTGAACTTTTAGAAACGTGGGTGCACTGCATGCTTCAGGGTAAAGGAATTCCTTTATGTAGCCTGTACAGTGTACTGGTGTCCATTTCTAATGGTCTCTAGAGGGAGAGGGCTTGTATAAATATAAGATAATAATAATGATGATGAAGAGTTAATGAAAGACCTGCAGTATTGTAAGTGAGGAGAAGTAAAGTAAGAAGAAAACAGACAGCAGTAAGAAAAACATGGAGGAATACTAGATAATACTTTTATTGGCACCCAGAGTAAAAAGAAACCACAAAAATACATCCAGGGACAGAGGAAAACTCAGCGCAGAATAAGGATTGGCCACGTTTTAAAAAGGATATAGAAAAATTGGACTGGGTGCAGAAAAGAGTCACATCAATTATTAGAGAACTGGAGAAAATGCCTTAGAGTGAGAGACTTAAAGAGCTCAATCTTTTTAGCTTATCAAAAAGAAGATTGAGAGGTGACTTGATTGTGCTGTCTAAGGACCTTCACAGGGAGAAAATACCAGGTACTAACAAGCTCTTTACCCTAGCGGAGACAGTTAGAACAAGAACCAGTGACTGGAAGTTGAAGCCAGACAGATTCCAGTTAGAAATGCAACACACATTTTTAACAGGGAAGGTGATTACTCACTGAAACAAACTACCAAGGGAAACAGTGGATTCTCATGAAGTCTTCAGACCAAGACTGGCTGCCTCTTTGGAAGAGATGTTTTAGTCAAACACAAGCTGTAGGCTCAATACAGGAGTAACTGGCTGAAATTCTCTGGTCTGTGTTATATAAGAGGTCGGACTACTGGATGATCTAATGGTCCCCAATGGCCTTAAACTCTATGAATCTAAGACAACTGATAAATAAAGGATGAACTCAAATGACAGAAAATAATGTGATGGCTAAATTCACCCTACTGTACAACTTCTTCTCAGAAGGTAGAAAGAAAAGAACGGGGCCATGTCTACACTATGGCACCGTAGCTATGCCTCTGTAACTCCATGGTGTGGATGCAGACTACAGTCACACAATCGATTTTTCAATCACAGTAGGAACTTCACTTCCCTGAGCAATAGTAGCTAGGTTGTCAAGTATCAGGGGGTAGCCGTGTTAGTCTGTATCCACAAACAGTTGTTTTTTTAGTAGCTAGGTTGATGGCAGCATTCTTCCATTGACTTAGCCGTGTCTACACCAGGCTTAGGTTGGCATAGCTACAGCGCTCAGGAGTGTGGATTTTTCGTACCCCGAGTACCATCATTATGTTGAATTAAGTTTTAAGTGCAGACCAGGCCTAAATGGGGGGGGGGGGGGGGATTTTGGCACTTGAATAGAGAGGTTTGAGGTAGCTGAGGCCATGTCTACACTATCAACTTTGGTTGACGCGAGTTATGTTGAACTCTGGGGGAAGAGAATAAAAATCCTTGTCAAGAAGAAATTGTTATCCCTATGCTGCTTGGGCTTCTGGGAGAGGGCCAGATTTCTGAGCATAAGCAAGAGATCCCCAGCAGTTTTGTCTGGGTTAGTGCTAAAGGACATAGAGTTTGCGTAATATAGCAGCTTCTGTTGTCTTTGAAACCTGAGACTGTGATTGATTTGTGGGTGTACGTTTACCTGATGTAACCTTGTAAATAACTCTTATTTTCTTTTCTTAGTTAATAAATCTTTAGTTAGTTTATTATGGGATTGGCTACAAGCATTGTCTTTGGTGTGGAATCTGAGGTACAATTGACCTGGGGTAAGTGACTGGTCCTATGGTACTGGGAGTAACCTGAATGTTCTTGTGATTTTTTGGTGTAAGGGACCATCTATCACAGAGGCAAGTTTGCCTGGGTGGCAAGATAGACCGGAGTGTCCAAGGGGACTGTCTGTGACTCCATGCTGAGGCTGTTACCATGCTTGAGAAACTCACATTTGATACGTGGTTGGCAAAATCTAAGTATAGAACTCACAGCTAGTTTTGGGTTTGTGCCCTGGTTTGTAACAGTCTGCTCTGAGGTTGGCACGCATGTTCATGAGCCACTCTGGCCAGCTTGACAATCACATTGTAATACAGGTTTCCCCTGATGAGCAGGGGCTGCAGAACTTGCAGATGCAAAAGGCCACATTCCTGGATCTGTGCGCTGAGCTCGCCCTAGTCCTCCAGGGACACCAGCATGAGAGCTGCAATGACAGTGGAGAAGTGAGTGATGATCACGCTCTGGAAGCTTGTAATGACAGATTGGTACCAGTTAGTGCAAAATCATTTTGAAGTTGGAAAATCCACTGAGGGGGCGATTGTCATGCAAGTGCGTAGGGCCATTAATGGTCTTCTGCTGTAGAGGACTGTGACTCTTGGCAATGTGAAGGACATAGTGGATGGAGTTGCATCTTTGGTGTTCCTGAACTGTGGCAGGGCAATATCCCTATTTTGGCACCAGCCCACCTTCTCACAAAGCACATCAACAGAAAGGGCTCCTTTTCTATGGTTACATAAGCATTGGTGGATCACCAGGCTTGCTTCACTAATATCAATGTGGGCTGGTCAGAGAAGGTGCTTGACACAGGCATCTTTAAGAACACAGAACTGTTCAGAAAGCTGAAAGCAGGATCATTTTTTCTTGACCGGTCAATTACCACTGGCAATATTGAAATTCCAGGAGCGATCCTTGGGAGACAGCCTACCCCTCCCTCCCCCAGTTCATTTAGCCATACACTGGCCACCTCGACAGTACCAAGGAAAGATTCAACTCCTGGCTCTGCAAGCACAGAATGACCATTGAATGTGCTTTTGGTAGATTAAAGGGACGCTGGCGGTGTTTATTCTCTAGATTGGATCTCCATGAGAAAAGTATCCCAGTAGTTATACCTGTCTGTTGTGTCCTGCACGATAGCTATGAAGCAAAGGGGGGAAGGCTGCTGCCAGGGTGGAGGGCAGAGGTGGAGCAGCTTTTTGCTGACTCTGGACAGCCAGAGAGAGGAGCTATTACAAGATCCCCATGTGGAACTATGCGGGTTGAGGGAAGTTTTCGAAGAGCACCTTGGTCAGCCACAGTCGTGTTCTGTTCTGGGCTGTTCTCTGGTCCTGGAGCTTTGGGTGCTGTTAGGAATTGTGTAGTGCTTGTTGTGCATTTATAAATATGGCTGGGTGTTTATCAGGAGCTCTGGATTATGTGATGCTTGCTGTACATTTACAAGGACTGGGTGCTTCGAGAACTGCTATGCATTCTGCAATGTGTGTTGTGAACCAATAAAGGTAGCTTTATTCTCCAAAAATAGAAATGTGCTGAGTGGCAGAAACAGTGCAGAAAAACAACATGCAAAAAACAAGAGGCAGTGCAATACAAACTTTTAACATAAATTAATGGAGTGGAGCTTTAAAATTGGAAAGGCAGCAAACATGTCAGTGCACAAATGTAGTAAGTTGTGGCTACAAATACCCCACCCGTGGTTCTCAGAGGTCAGTATATGTGAAGCTGCAGTTTCCTAGCTGTCCCTCGGGGGGAGTGAAGGGGGTATGAATTTAGCCCGTGATGCCCTGTGGTATACTGGGGGGCATAGAGAGCTGCGACCATGGTATTCTCCAAGGATGACAAAGGAAGGGTGAGGAATCTAAGATTGTTGGACTTGTAGATCAACCAGGGTCTGCAGCACTTGGGTTTGATGCCTGAAAAGCCCCATTATGTCCTGGTGCAGATCCCGCTCCTTTTCCTGCTGGGACTCTTGGACCTTTCTCTTGTCCACTCTTTGCTTCTCCAGACTGTCTGCCATGTTGGCCCTCCAGGCCCTGTGTGAGGGTGGCATGTGCAAAACAGCATCACTGCCACAGAGAATTTGTCCCACAGAAGCAGACACTATAAACCAGGGGAAAGCCTGTGGGAGGATTCTACCTCTGCCAGGCCCCGCTGAGCTGTGCTGCAAGGGGCCAGGGAGACTTCTTACCCTGCTGACACAGTGTAGATCTTCCATAACGAACCACACTCTCCCCTTCTGAGCCCTGGGTCTCTATGTGACAGCTGCCACCTTGGCCAACATTATGGATTGAACCAGTGACCTCCACAGTTGAAAGCCTGAATTGCTGCCAGATTGAGCTTAAAGCACCAGGCTTTGTAGATAACAGCTGTAAGAGATTAACAACCACGTGACACACTCACCAGTGGATGCCACACACTGGAGATGGGAGCGGGACACTCCATAGCCTGTGGGGCTGTGGAGATTCAGGGCTGCTGCAGAGTGCCCCCCAGCCCACTGGTGTACTCTGAGCACCCGGGGACTGTGCTGAATTGTGACAGGGGCCGTTTTAGCCCCCGGAACAGCCCATAATCCCAAGACCACAAGGATGGTTTAAAGTCACCTTTGCCCCCACCCCCTGGACTGCACCTCCTAAGGAAGCACCAGGAACGGGGGCTGGAGGAAGGTCCATGGCAGGGCGGTGCCTAATGGAGTTCTGGGACACTACTGGTGCTGGAGGAAGCATGGGGCTTGGGGAGGATGTCCAGGATAGGGAAAGAGGAGTAAATCCATCCCTTGTCACCCTATAGTGTGTCCTTGTCAGGATCCCATACTGTAAGCAGGGAGCTCACCCAGTAGGTGCTGATCAGCTGGCCATGCTGCTGAGACATCTCTGTAGCAAATAGCGAGTCCCGGGCAGAGTGAATTGGGGGGTTTGCTAGGTCTGCTCCCACGGAATTAAAGGGGCAGACTCCCCAGCCCTGTCAGGGAGACATCAGGTCTTTAGGCCTTAAATATTCCCGAGCTGTGGAGTCTAACGGTCTCCTGTTGGGATGGGTTGGGATTGGGATGGGTTTTGTTGCCTTCTGATTGTGGGGTCGGTCCCCTGTTTTTGCTAAGTCCTCCTGTGAGGCTGGTGTGAGGAACATGAAGTGCTCAAGATAAATTGGGATGTTTTAGACTCAAATGGCTGAATATCAATCAATGCTTCACAACATGATGTCAGCAACAGAGGTTGACATCACAAGTACCAAGGGGCAATTTAAGGCAAGAAACTCAGGAACTAGTCCCTGCCTCTGAAGTGACTCAGCAGGGCAGCGATCCCATGAGTAGCCAAGGGCTGGTGGGAGGAGAGGATCTAGGAGTTCGTTGGAGCAGAAGCAGAACAGGTGGCAGAGGAGAGAATAATAGAAATGTCGACTGAGAGGGACCTCAATAAGTTGTTAAGTCCAGTCTCCTGCACAGAGGCAAGACTAAGATGAAGGACTCCAGGAGGTGTAGATTCACAGATTGCAAGGCCAGAAGGGACCATTGTAATCATCTAGTCTGATAGCACAGGCCAGAGACCTGCCCCAGAATATTCTCTGTTTGGACTAGTGCAGATATTTCAGAAAAACATCCAGTCTTGATTTAAAAATTGCCTGCAATGGAGGCTCTACCACGACCCTTAGTAAATTGATCCAGTAGTTAATTGCCCTCACTGTTAAATATTTATGCCTTAATGTCAGTCTGAATTTGTCTAGCTTCAACTTACATGCTAGCCTTTTGTCTGCTAGACTGTTGCGCCAGTTATCAATTTTTTTCTTTCCAGTGCAGGTACTTAGAAACTGTGAACAAATCGCTGCTTAAACTTCTTTATTAAGTTAAATAGATTGAGCTCCTTGAATTTATCACTATTTCCAGTCTATTGATCATTCTCATGGCTCTTCTTTGAACCCTCTCCAATTTTATCAACATCCTTCTTGAATGGTGGGCACCAGAACTGGACACAGTATTCCAGTGGTGGTCACACTAGTGCCAAATACAGAGGTAGCAGAACCTCCTTACTCCTACTTGAGATGTTCTTGTTTATACATACAAGGATCACATTAGCCCCTTTGGCCACAGTGTCCCACTGGGAGCTCATGTTCAGCTGATTATCCACCATGACTCTCAAGTCTTGTTCAGAGTCACTGCTTCCCAGGATAGAGCCCTCCATCCTGTAAGCATGGCCCACATTCTTTGTTCCTAAATGTGAACATTTGCCATATTAAAATGCATATTATTTTCTTGTACCCTGCTTACCAAGTGATCCAGATTGCCCTGTATTAGTGATCTCTTCATTATTTACCATTCCCTCAGTCTTTGTGTCATCTGAAAACCTTAGCAGGGATAATTTTATGTTTTCCTCCAGGTCTCTGATAAAAATGTTTAATAGTGTAGGGCCAAGGGCCAAGACCCAGACCCTGCGGGACCCCACTAGAAACACACTGGCTTGATGATTGTTGCCCATTTACAATTCCATTTTGAGACCTGTGTGTAAGCCAGTTTTACTCCATTTAATGTGTGCTGTTTGATTTTGTATCACTCTAGATTCTTAATCAGAATGTCGTGCAGTTCCAAGTCCAACACCTAACAGAAGTCTAAGTGTATTACATCAAGACTATTACCTTTATCAACCAAATGTGTAATCTCATTTAAAAAAAGGAAGTTAATTTGACAGGATCTATTTTCCATGAACCCATGATGATTGCCATTAATTACAGTACCCTCCTTTCATTCTTCATTAATCGAGCCCTGTATCAGCCGCTCCATTATTTTTCCTAGGATCGATGTCTGGCTGACAGGCCTCTAATTACCTGTATCATCTTGGGTCCCCTTTTTAAATATTGGCACAACATAAGTTTTCGTCCAGTCCTCTGGAACTTCCCCAGTGCCCCAAGGCATATTGCAAATCGACATGAACAGTCCAGCAAGTGCCTTAGGATGGGGGTGCAGATGATGCTTCTTGTGGGAGCTCTGAGATTTGGTGGACCCAGGACCCCACCCCCGCTGACGAGAGCAGGAAGAGCTCAGAAACCTGCACCCAGCACCTACGTGACAGAGAACCAGGTTTGCAGACAGTTGGCGCTAAAATGTGATGCTGTATAGGAAGCTGCTGCCTGTATTCCCTGGGCACATGGCAAGATAGAGGTAGCATGGGCTAGAGGAAGGAGTCGTGAGCTCTGCTTGCTGCACGACTGTGGGGGACCCCTGTGCCTGTAACCTCTCTGTGCCCAGTACCTGTGAAATGGAGGCAATGCTAGGTGCTCTCTGCCGTACTGAGGTAGCATGCAGCTTCAATGGCTCCTGACTGTAGCGTACTTTGAAGTCATAGAATCATGTAATCTCAGGGTTGGAAGGGACCTCAGGAGGTATCTAGTCCAACCCCCTGCTCAAAGGAAGACCAATCCCCAGACAGATTTTTGCCCCAGATCCCTAAGTAGCCCTCTCAAGGATTGAACTCACAATCCTGGGTTTAGCAGGCTAATGCTCAAACCACTGAGCTATCCCCCCCAATAAAGTGCTAACTCTTGTCAGGCAGGCATTTTGTGTGTTCATTTTGTAATGGAAGCTTCGCGTTTCCTGTGTCACTGGAAGCCCCTTGGAATCAGAGGGACAACACTTTTTCTTGGCTTCATTAAGCCCTATTAGAAACTTCCCATTGCTTTGTGTAGTAGCTGAGCTGGGCTGAAATTCACTCTGCCCGGCTCACGAGTTGGACTGAACTCCCTCCCTCCCAAGTCGCGTGCTGTGGTTTGCTGCAGTACCTTTTTACCAGGAAAGGCAAGGCACAGGCCTCCCAGGGGAGCGGCCCCAGCCAGATGCTTTTTGTCTCTAACAAGCAGCAGGATGCTAAGTTGACTGCAGGCAGTGAGTCAGAAATTGTAATTCTGTTTCTCTTCGTCCCGTGGGGAATTCTCTTCCTGCCTGCTGAATGATGGGCGAAAAACAGCCCTCCCCGGCACCATCAGAGCCCAACAAGCAAAGCAAAGCAAAGGGCTTGAGAGACACAGATAGGATGCCAGCTCTGGAATCTGTTTTCTGCCTCCCCTCCACTCCCCCCATCTCCTCTAGCAGGCATTACCGCCTTATATGGCATGACACAGAGTTCCTGGCATGCTGTGAAGCAGAGAGGTTTATTTTGAGGTTTCCGGCCGAGGTGTGAAACTCTAATTATATTCATTAATGATGCCTACGCTCACCAAGACCTGAATGGATTTTGTAGGCGAGGTTTCCTCCCTCCCTCGTGCCCTGTTGATCCGGTGCCATGTGGACCAGCGTGCAGCTGCAGTGCGGGGGGGCACCCACACTTTTGTTCTGACCCTGTGAGCTCAGGTCCAGGTGCTGGGGGGCCAATTGTCTATGGATACTGTGGATTGTGAATTGTCTATTGTCTGTGGATACTCAACTCCGCCTCCCACCCAACAGCTTTCCCCTCCCCACACCATACAAAACACAGCTCCCTCCCCAGCCCCCCTGAGCATGTCAGTCTCTTCACGGCCTCTGTGTTTGACAAGCTCCTTGACCCAACCTTTAAGGCTCTTTCCCTCTTTGCCCCTGCTTATTGTGTGTGCTTGTCTCTGCTGCCATTTGCTTCTCTGCCCATGAGTCCAACCAGCCTCAACCAGACATTTGGCCTGGTTTCCCACATCAATCTTTGCACATGATTCCATACTGCCCTTTGCACATGGATGGAGCGCCCGTCTTGAACTGATCCTCAAGGCCACGACAGGTTAGAAAAACACCTGTCAAGAATGGACTAGCTATTACTTAGTCCTGGCTTGCGTGAAGGGGACTGGATGAGATGACCTATTGATGTCCCTTCCAGTTCTACAGTTCTGTGAGTCTACTCTCAACTCCTTGGGATCCCCTTTGCTGTGGCATCTGGCAGAAATCGAGCAACTAACAGCAGCTTGGTCTGAAGCCACCGTCAAAACAGACAAGCCAACCAACCCCACATCCTGGCCAGTAACTGAAGAAGCCATGAACACGAGTGATCTTTGCAACCATGAAGTCTTAGCACTGCTGCCCTCGGTCTCCATCTCCAGCCAACTGCTGGTGACACTCACTTGTCAAGTCATGTGTGAAATTGTGATCTCCAGACTAAGACTGTGTCTTTTTATGTTTGTACCATGCCTAGCACAATGGGGTCCTGGTCCACGTTGGGGCAAAACAAACTGGGGCCTATTGCAACACAAATATTAATTATTAACAATAATGCAACTAGAAGGGAAATAGATGTAACTGGAAGTTTATTTCTAGAGCTGGTCAGGATATGGGCTTTTTGTCTCATCCAAATTTTGATTTTTTCATAAAAACCCCCCAAAGTTTTGGGTTTTCTCTGAAAAGTTTGCAAAGAAACCTTACAATTTCTGCAGAAATAGACACTTTGCAAAACATTTCATTTACTCAAAAACCCAATTTTTCATTGAAAAAAGTTTTAATGGAAAATTTTCAGCTGCCCCTCATAATAATGCAACCACAAGAGTCATAGCAGTAAGAGGAAGATTATTTCGAGAGTTGTTTGGAAAATCCATATTTTGTATGGAAAAATAGACACAAATGAAGAAAGGTTTGTTTTTGCTGACATTTTCTGCAGAACATTTTGACGTTTCATCAAAAACCCTGAAATGGTTAGCCTACCAGTTTTGTTGAAAACTTGAATTTTTCCACAGGAAGAAGACACTTTTTGTGAACATTTTTGCTTAGCCAAAACCCCAATTTTCCATCAGAATCCAGTTGAGATGGGTTAATTTCATCCAGCCCTATTTATTTAAAATGACTTCTCCATCTTCTACTTTAATGCATCACAAAAATTGCAGTTCAATTTGCCTTTGAAATATTTGCTTTCTCCAGAGTACATCAAGTAGCCTCAGTCTGTATCCCATTACTAGCCTTCTGTTTTCTCTCTTGGTTTTTCGAAGTGAATGATGAAAGTCTTATATGGTTGAATTGTACCTAGGCAGGTGGTTTGGCAGCCCTTCCATATTCAAAGTATTAGTTACTGGAATAAGTATGTATTAGCTGAGCCGGCATGGGAGAGATGTTTCTTCTGTAACTCTGTGGCTGTGAATGACACTGTTCTGTGTAGAGACTACCTAATGGTGGGCTATAAATGTTTGATTGCTGCGACTTTGTGATGGGCACAATATGCATGCATGAGCTATTGAGGTCATCCTGGGGCAATGCCTACAAAGCCTCCATCCCACTCCACACTGGCCTGTTTTCTGTGAATACCATGGGAAATGTTGTAGAGTGTTTCAGACTGTCATTGGTACCAGTGGGGGCAAAAGCAGGGCCAGTGTAACCTATTAGGCGACCTAGGCGGTTGCCTAGGGCGCTAGCATTTGGGGGGCGGCATTTTCTTCGGCGGCGATGGCGGCGGCCGGATCTTCGGCTGCCCCGGTCGTTGTCGGCATTTAGGCGGAGGGAGCTGGGGCAGGGGGGCGCGGGGAGGGCTGCCTGCAGCAAGTGGGGGGGGGGGCGGCACGCAGGGGAACTCCCCGCCCCAGCTCACCTCTGCTCCGCCTCCCCCCTGAGCACGCCGCCCCGCTCTGCTTCTCTCCCTCCCAGGTTTGCGGCGCCAAACAGCTGATTGGCGCCGCAAGCCTGGGAGGCGGGAGAAGTGGAGCAGTGACAGCGTGCTCGGGGAGGGGGCGGAGCAGAGGTGAGCTGGGGTGGGGAGCTGCCGCACGGCTCCCCAGTCTGGGGGGGGTGGGGAGCCGCTGCGGGGGGGGGGCGCCTCAGGACGGGGGGGTGGGGAGCTGCCACAGGGCTCGGGGACGGGGGAGGGCACAAGGTGGAAGTTTCACCTAGGGCGCGAAACATCCTTGCACTGACCCTTGGCAAAAGAGATATCTGGCTTCAAGACTAAGCTTGATAAGTTTATGGAGGGGATGGTATGATGGGTTAGCCTAATTTTGGCAATTAATTGATCTTTGACTATTAGCGGTAAATATGCCCAATGGCCTGTGATGGGATATTAGATGAGGTTGGATCTGAGTTATTACAGAGAATTCTTTCCTGGGTGCTGGCTGGTGAGTCTTGCCCACATGCTCAGGGTTTAGCTGATCGCTGTATTTGGGGTTGGGAAGGAATTTTCCTCCAGGCAGATTGGGAGAGGCCCTGGGGGGTTTTCGCCTTCCTCTGCAGCGTGGGTCACGGGTCACTTGCTGGAGGATTCTCTGCACCTTGAAGTCTTTAAACCGTGATTTGAGGACTTCAATAACTCAGGCATAGGTTAGAGGTTTGTTACAGGAGTGGGTGGGTGAGATCCTGTGGCCTGCGTTGTGCAGGAGTCAGACTAGATGATCATAATGGTCCCTTCTGACCTTAAAGTCTATGACTCTATGACTCTACCAGAGGCTGTCCATATTCCTAGGACTCTAAGGGGGAGGAAACCTATAACAAACCCATTTAGAAACACTGACCCCTCACCCATATGGTTTTTCTATACATCACATTGGAGGCTTCCTTTAAATCAACGGGATTGTTTGCTCACTCCTTAATTTGGTATTTTCTGATAGCAAAACTGTCCTCGTCTCCACTCAGCCATGAAAATGGGGGGTGCGGGGGGACTGGCTGGAGGAAATGCTGAGAGTTTCATGCTGTGCTTATGGTTTTGCAGTGAGGCTGGGTCTAAGGAAAAATAATGTTCATTTGGGAGCAACCCAGACCTGTGCTATGTACCAAGTGCTAGCAGGACAATGTAACTTTATGCTGGGAGAAGGAAGCGCTGGCACGCCGGAAGAGCAAGTGGTAAATGTGCATATTGCTACGATTTCTTAAAAGCATTGGTGAGGTGGATTGATATGGAAAGCGATGAGGCCCCACATGTTTGTTACAAAGCTAAGCAGCCAAGCTGCCGTCCCCAGGGAGTGCTCCTGCATCAGCTATGGCTGCTGGCTGGACAATGTGCAGGGTTTACTAACGAGATACCGCACCTGGCAGGTACGTTCTGGGTATTCACCAGGAGTCCTGGTCAGCAGAGGTGCAGTTTGCAGTGAGCATCAGTGTCCCCAGCACTGTATACCGTATAATTGTATCACCATAGCCCCTAGGAGCCCCAGTCGAAATACACTGCAGAGAGCACCCTGGAAAAGGAGCAAAAATGTTCACCCAAAGCTTCCATGAGCACCTTGCAACTGCAAACAAGGTTGGAAGGAAGCCCAGCTCTTCTCCTGCACAGTCCTGCCAACGTCCTTCCTGTGACTAGCAACTGCATCCAGCTGGAACCCAGGAGCGCAGAGGGTTCTGCAAAAATAAAAAAGGATGGGGGGGAAGGTGGGTTTCCGCTCGCAAAAGAAACGTTTATTTCCCGTTTGGTGATGGCATACCTGGGTGGGTTGGTAGCTTTGATTGGATACTATCCCCTCCTTAGATAGGCAATCCAGTCTGAGAGAGGCCACAGCACATCAGACTTAACTCCTGCTCACTCTTATGCTTCTAAAGTGCTCCCAAATTCCAAGGGCACGGTCCTTCTCAAGTGGGACCCAGATGACTCGTAAAAGCATCTCTCCTCAATCCCAGACTGGAATCCTTCTCCAGTGTCTGCAAGCTCCCTGTGCCCCAAGGCAGTTGTCTGAGCCATGAGGCCATGTCACACTGGTGCACAGCAGATGAAGTTTGTAGCCATTAATAAAGCGTATTAGGGGAGTTTTCTATATTTATGAGAGCTAAAGAGAAAAACCCATCTGGGCTGCTTTGCATGGAGAGAATTCCTGCCTGCTCTGCTGAAAGTGACCCCCCAGCCCTGTGCTCTCGAGAACCTGGGCAATCAAGAGCGGTGGAACAGGAAGCAATCGAAGCGTTAGCAGGATGAAAAGGTTCAGGCCGGCAGGCTGGGATCGGATGGATTGTCACTGCCCAGGCTTTTCATTAATGTTTAATAAGGAAAAATGATTATAGAGATTGAAACTAGAAGGAACAAGCCTGGCTATTAAAACCCCAGGCCTAGTCCTTCAATCTTCCCCCTCTCCTAGCAATGTGCCGTGCGGGGGTGGGGGAGGGGGGGGGCTGCAGCAGCAGATTTCCCAGCATGCTCTCTAAGGCTATGTCTACCCGCACAGCAGTGTGTAGAGTACATACACTGCATGCCCCCCTCCCAGCACAGGTAGAAATAGCAGCATAGATGGGAAGGCACTGCTTAGGCGAACAAGGTAAAGATGGGCCTAAACCTTCCCTACGCAGCCCTCCACCTGCCCACGCAGTGCCTCCTGTGTCTACACTGCTAATTTTAGCAATGTCGTGTCCGGCAGCTGGACCCTTTCCCCGCTGTTCCCCCCACTGTAGTGAAAGGCTCCTGCAGCAGGACGCTACTGGATAGGCAGCCCCCTCGTCGGCTATTAAACCAGACAGTTCTGCTTTTCTAAGGCTCGTTCCCTGTCCGGTACTCAGACAAAACCAGATGTGGCTTTGCCCGATATTGGGCGGGGGACACCATTTTGAAAAACGCCCCCACCGGTGAGACCTCGCATGCAAGGTCACGCTGGCAGGGCGGAGCAGCGCGCTCTTCGAAATAGCGCCCCCATGTGGCATGACCTCGCACGCACCGTGGGTCCAACGTCATGCTGGCAGATGTGGGGGTCACGCTGGCAGGGACAGGCCCATGCCGTTCCCAGAAGCACTGGAATGTCCCACATGGTGGGAATGTGTCAGTGGCTGTGCTATTGCCAGAGCTTTTTCCTTCTGCCTTCTGCCTGCCAGAGCCTTTCACTGCCCCATGTAGCTGCACACCAGTGTCATGTATCTACCCCTATATACAGAGGTGAAAGTAAGCCGGGACGGGCTGGGACGGTGTACCGGCAAGAGCTGATAAGCAGTGCCGGATTGGACTACTTCCCCAGGCTGACTTCCCTGCAGCAGCCACAGCCCCTGGCCCTTTAAATCAGCCCTGAGCCCCGGGGCTCCCAGCCACCTCTGCAGCTGGTAGCTCCAGGAGTGATTTAAAGGCCCCGGGGCTCCCAGCCACAGCCAGAGCCCCGGGGCCTTTAAATCTTGATTTAAAGGCCCCGCCTCTTCTGGCTGAGGCCACGCCTCTGCCCAGGACTCCGGCGTACCGGTAAATCCTTTAACTTACTCTCATCCCTGCCTATGTACATGCTGCTGCCAGCGTAGACCAGGCCTGACCGTGTTCAGTGTGGCCAGGGGCTTGCTGGAATAACAGGGTATGTAACTGAAGACCGTATGGTAAGTGTGCGCACAAAGGGCAGAGTAAATGTCATACCAGTCTGGAGATCAGGGAGTCCAAATCTCACCACAGCAGCTACCTGCTGATGAAGTCCAGGTTCACGATTGCAGGGGACGGGCCAGGGTGGTGTCCGTGGAATTCACCATCTGATTGGGCCTATGGTCCTGTCTACGTGGGCCTGGTATCACCACATCTAGGCGGTCACTTTGGTGCAAGGCCCTAATGTGGACGTACTGCCCCCGTGCAAAGCAGGGCTTACCCAGAGCTTGTTGCAGTGTGTTACCAGATCCTGCTGCCCAGGAGCAGTGCCTGTGTATTAAGGATTTGCAGGGTACAAATGTCCTTAATGCAGACAAGGCTGGAATGCAAGACTCCCTTCAGAGAGTCCTCTCCTTGAGAACTGAGCTGTGTAATGGCTCCAGCCGCAGGCTGTAGGGAATACACTAGCTACAGATGGCTCCTCTTAAGTCAGAGCTTTTGTCTCTGGGAAGGAGACGTTTGCGCCTCTTTTTTGAAGCAGTTGAGTGAACCTCTATATCTGTGGAGTGGTGCCCAGGACACAGAAACTCTGCTAGTCATTTTCCCCTGGTTTACACATGCTCAGAGCAGGAAGGTCTCATGCCTGGTCTCATCCCAGAGGTGAATTTCCGTTGAAGTTGGAGATAAATCTGTTCTGTCATTGGAGTTGCTGGAAAGGGGAAAAAACATCAAGAATCTTTTTTTTTTTTTTCATTTTTAAGATGTTTGTTTTGGGGGGCTGAGACCTGTCCTGCAAGTTCATAGCATGTGTAGGGGATGATTTTCTGATTCAGAAAGTTGAGGCAACAACAAAGGGGTCATCCATTTTGGATCTGGTGTTGACCAATAGGAATGAATTAGTTGCAAATGTGAAGTGGGTGGGAACTTGGGAGGAAGTGATCGTGATCTGATAGAATTCAAGATTCTAGGAAAGGAGGACATGAGAACAGAAAAACAAGGACACTGGACTTCAGCGACAGCAACAGACTTCAAAAAGACACTGGAGTTAAAAAAGGCAGATTTCAACCAACTCAGAGAAATAGTCGGCAAGATCCCATAGAAAGGCCAATTAGAAAGAAAAGGAGTCGAACGGGGCTGGCAGTTCCAACAAGATGTAATACTAGAGGCTCAACATCAAGCTATTCCGATGCAGAAGAAAGATAAGAAGAACCACAGGAGGCCAATATGGCTGCACAAGGAGCTTTTTAGCTATCTCAAAACCAAAAGGGATGCATACAGGAAATGGAAGGAGGGGCATGTCACCAAGGAAGTATACCTGGAAATAGCATGAGTGTGCAGGGACAAAATCAGGAAATCCAAGGCAAAAAATGAATTACAACTGGCAAGGAATGTTAGAGACGACAAGTCAGACAGATAGGTCAGACAAAAAAGAAAGATCTGGGATGGTGTGGGTCTGCTGCCCAATGGAAAAGGCGAGCTTTTAACAGAGGACGATAGGAAGGCAGAATTGCTCAATGCCTACTTTGCTTCAGTCTTCACACAAAAAATAACATGAGACCAGATGACTACCGAAGTTATCATAGATAATAAAGAGGAAGGGATGCAGATCAGAATAAGTAAAGAACACGTCAGAGATCTTTTGACTGATCTGAATGAATTCAAGTCAGCGGAGCCGGATGCGATTCACCCCAGGGTACTGAAGGAATTAGCTGAAGAAATCTCAGCGCCACTGGCAATAATATTTTCAAAGTCATGGATGACAGGAGAGGTCCTGGAAGACTAAAGAAGGGCTAATGCTGTGCCCATCTTTAAAAAGGGAAAAAAGGAGGCGCTGGGGAACTATAGACCAGTCAGCCTGACCTCGATACCTGGGAAGCTACTAGAACAATGGATAAAACATTCAATTTGTGAATACCGGGAGGATGAAGGGGGTGATCACTAGCAGCCACCATGGATTTACCAAGCACAAAGCATGTCAAACCAGCTTGATTTCCTTCTTTGACAGGGTAACTGATTGGGTGGATAGGGAGAATGCAGTGGACATAATATACCTGGACTTTAACAAGGCTTTTGACACAGTCCCACATGACATTCTGCTAAGTAGACTGGAGAAATGTGGGCTTAGTGGAACTACCATTAAGTGGATACATAATTGGTTAAACAAAGAGTAACTATTAATGGAATGATGTCAGATTGGAGGGAGGTCTCAAGTGGGGTTCCACAGGGATCTATTCTGGTTCCATTGTTGTTTAATATCTTTATTAATGACCTGGATGTAGGACTAGAGAGCATACAGATCAGATTTGCAGATGACACAAAGCTAGGGGGAGTTGCCAACACTTTGGAGGATAGAGCTTAAATTTAGAGGGATCTTGATAAATTGGAGAACTGAGCTATAGACAACAAAATGAAATTCAACAAAGACAAATGTCATGTGCTACACTTTGGGAAGAAAAACCAAGTGCCCAGATACAGAATGGGGGATAACTGGCTTGGTAGCAGCAGTGCTGAGAAGGATCTGGGAGTTGTGGTGGATCACAGCCTCGACATGAGTCAGCAATATGATGCTGTTGCGAAAAAAGCAAACGCAATTTTAGGTTGCATCAACAGAGGACTAGCAGGCAAGTCACAGGAGGTGATAATACCACTCTACTCAGTGCTGGTTGGGCCTCAGCTGGAGTATTGTGTCTAATTTTGGTCACCATGTCTAGAAAGGATGTAGGGAAACTGGAAAGAATCCAGAGGTGAGTGACAAAGATGATCAAAGGGATGGAATGCAAGCTGTATGAACAAAGGCTGAAGGAACTGGGTACATTTAGTTTTGAAAAGAGAAGATTAAGGGGGGAATATGACAGCGACCTACAAATCCTTGAAAGGCTGCCATAAAAAAAGATGGAGAAAAGTTTTTCTCTCTTGCCACGGAGGGCAGGACCAGAAGCAGGGGGTTCAAACTACAGCACAGCAGATTTAGATTAAATATTAGGAAAAAATCCCTACTTGTAAGAACAGCAGGGCAATGGAACAGACTGCTAGGGAAGTCATGGAGGTTTTAAAAAGGGTGTTGGAAGCCATCTTTCTTGGATGGTTTAGAGCAGGTGTAGTCAATTGGTGTTTTGACTTTTTCAAAATGAAAAATTCCAGTTTCTCAGTTTGAAATGACTTTTTGTTTAGAAATTTAAGCTAATTAGATTTTTTAAAAATGAAAACATTGAAAATGGTCAAAATCAAAATGAAACATTTCAAAATTATCAAAATGAAATGTCCTGAACACAAAGACACATAGACAAAAAATCTGGATTTTAGGTTCATGAAGAATTAAAGATTTTGACTTTTTGTTCTGATTCAGGACAAGAACATTTTTGAAATAAAAAATTTCACAAGATGGAGAAATCATTTCCCAGCCAGCGCTCTTTAACACAAGCGGCTCTCTTCCTTTAATTATATGTTTCTTGCTTAGTAAATATTTAGCCAGGATATTCGAAGTAATCTGCAATTTCCCTTTAATTAAACTAATCCTTCTTAAACAACTACTAAGGCAGGCTGCTTAAGGCAGAGAGAGTATAAGATGCCGTAGTCGAAAGTGCTAAGTAAAGTTGCTCATTTGTGCTTGTCTGCTTAGCACTGTTAAAAGCCCTTGTCACAACCTGGCAAACATTACAATATTTAATATTTTATCAGACTCCCAGTGAAGCATTGCGTGTTGTTTGTGCATTTCTTTCTCCCTTTTTGCTGAGTCACCGAGATGTTGGTGCCTCCTCCCTGATCATCTTTCTGCTCCCATTGGCCCAGTTCCCTGTCATCATCACTTCACTGTGATGTCACAGGCACTTGAGTGTGATGTTACTGCAGGTTTCAGAGTAGCAGCCGTGTTAGTCTGTATCCGCAAAAAGAAGAACAGGAGTACTTGTGGCACCTTAGAGACTAACAAATTTATTAGAGCATAAGCTTTCGTGGACTACAGCCCACTTCTTCGGATGCATATAGAATGGAACATATATTGAGGAGGTATATATACACACATACAGAGAGCATAAACAGGTGGGAGTTGTCTTACCAACTCTGAGAGGCCAATTAATTAAGAGAAAAAAAACTTTTGAAGTGATAATCAAGCTCCTGTTACTGCAGGAGCGCTAGCTCTGAGATCTGCGGGGATGGATAGAGGCCACAGTGGAAACTAGGACAAGACAGATAAAGACACTTGAAAAAGGAACCCAAACTTTTTCAGAGCGCTGGAGACACAGACTGAAGTGGCATGGGCTGTCAGTCACACATGTTTGTGTCCTGGAACCAGCATTACCTTGCTAGTCGGTGTAACATACACATTGAGAGTTTGCCTAGGGTTTGCATACATTCTGTCACAGTTCAGGGCAGCTGCATCTGTATATCTCCTCTCAGCAAACCCCCAGTGTGTACATTACACCCACTTAAACTCCCTGGTGCATCAGCAGAGCAGATATAGTAGGTCTGAGTCTAAGGAGGGTCAACTTACACCACCATATACATCACCTCTGAATCTGACCACCTCCCTACTCACAACTTACTGATATAGCTATTCTGCTTGGGAAGGCTGGGGATGTCAGTTTGGGGTGAGATTCTCTGACCCAAGGAGAAGGAACCCCACCCGGACCATCTTCAAAGCACAATGCAAGCCACGTATCTTCACATAAACATTCCCTGAAGGAACAGCCCTCCTGGGCAGATGATGATGAAAGAAGGGAGGAGGAAGTGTGTGAAAGTCGGTGAAGACTCTGGGTCTGTCTACACGGCAATGTAAGCCCAGAGTTAGTGGGACTCAAGTCAGCTGACCCATGCCAGAGAACGCGGGGCTGGAGTGTTTACACTGATTCTTAACTCTACATGAAGCATTTTGTAACCTGAGGCTCAGTCATCTACACTGCTGCACAATGAACCAAGTCACATCAACCATATCCCAGACTCCCTAGTGCTCTCCCAAACTGTGGTTACTCTAGCCCTCTGACTGTGGTGCATCATGGGAAAACTTTACTGCCCACCTTGCACATTACAGGAAGTTTGAGCAGCCGCCAACACAGCCTGTCAAGCAACAAGGAGGGATAGCTCAGTGGTTTGAGCATTGGCCTGCTAAACTCAGGGTTGTGAGCTGAGTCTTTGAGAGGGCCATTTAGGGATCTGGGGCAAAAAGCTGTAGGGGGTTGGACTAGATGACCTCCTGAGATCCCTTCCAACCCTGATAGTCTATGATTCTATATTAAAAAAAAAAACATTTGTGAGATGTTTCCTTGCTCATGCTTTCATTCCTGGGTCAGGAAGCAGGCAGAGCTTCAGTGGGATGCTGGTGGACATCTTGGTGCCATTTTCTGATCCACCAAAGGCACCTGACAGAGCGTAGGATCATGGTGGAGGAGGAGTGCCTAGGCATGGCAAACTCCCACTGGCTTTTGCTGCTCAGTACCGCTCTGCAGAGTCACTGAAGCCCCCTGCATTGAGCGGCACTGCTGGCGCACCCCACAAGCACAAACTGGTGGGACCTCATTGTCATGCAGACCTGGGACGACCAGCATTAGGTCCAGAACATTTGCATGAAAAAAGCTACGTTCCTGGAGCTTTGTGAGCAGCTTGCCCCCACCCTCCAGCGTAAAGACACAGCCATGAGGCCTCCCTTGCCAGTCCAGAAGCGGGTTGCTATATCCGTCTGGCAGCTGGCTACCCCGGACTGCGATAGGTTCGTTGCCAACCTGTTTGGGGTTGGAAAGTAGACGGTGGGTAAAGTGGTGGTGGAGGTTTCTGAGGCAATCAGACGTGGTTTGCCCCAAGGTGGTGGACATTAAAGAGATTCCTAATGTAATTGCTGGTTTTGAGAGAATGGGGTTTCCTAACTGCGCCAGGGCCATCGATGGGACTCATGTGCCCACCGTTTATCCTCCCCTCAAGGAGCACATGAGTACATAAACCTCAAAGGTACTACTCCATTGGTACGCAGGCCTTCATAGACCACAGAGGTAGATTTATGAACGTCAACGTGGGATGCATTGGGAAAGTTCATGATGCCAAGGTTTTTTGCCACTCAGGAGTCTACATTCATGAACAAGCTGGGACACTATTCCCACCAAATAGCATTGTTATAAATGGAGTTACTGTCCCCACCATTATTCTGGGGGACACCATATGCCCCCCTTTGCCTTGACTTATGAAACCATACCTGGATTTCAGAGGCCCGAGAAAAAGAAGGTTAAATTACACTCTCAGCGGGTGTAGAACGGTAGTTGTATATCCTTTTGGGAGATTGAAATCCTGCTGGTGATGTCTACAGACCCGTTTGGATGCCAGTGTCATCAGTGCTGTCTGCATCTCTGTGGCTTGCTGTGCTCCTCACAATCTGTGTGAAGCCAGAGGTGAGCCATTTCCCCCTGAATGGACCTATGAAAGTGAGGGGCTGCTGAATCGGTACGCTCAGCCTGAAAGGACACCTACCACGCCTGGAGCTGGCTCCGCCCAGGCATCAGACGTCAGGGATGTTTTGTGCTCCCTCATTCTGGACTTGCATGAGGGAGTACAGTACCACCCACTGCCAAGCAGGCCAGCTGCCATTACAACATCCAAACACCAGTTACAACAGAACCATTCCAAAACAAACAAACGAAAATGCATCAAGTCCAAACAAGACAGAAACCCTCTGCACTTCCCCAGACCCCCCATCCTCCTTCCCCTTTCCCAGTTTTCCATGCGCTTGGCACCTGGGGAGGGCAGTGGGGCATCCACAGGAGAGGGCGTCAAGACGGAGGATTGCATGGGGCTAAGTTGCCCTGCCCAGACGTCCATGGGGCCCGATTGCATGGGCCAATCAGCCATGGAGTTTGCCAAGCGGTTTCTGGGCTGAAGGTATGTCACAGGGGAATCGGGGCATGGTGTGGGAGAGGCAGCAGGAGCCGGTACTCTTGCAGCCATGACTGAGATGAGACGCTCAAACAGTTCTCTCTGCTGAGCTTTGTCCTCCTCCCTTAGCTGCATTCCTGTTCCAGGAACTGTGTAGCAAGTGCCTGCTCCCTCGCTGAAACCCTGTCATATGTTTCTGGTGCTGGACCTGCTTGTTGGCCCTCTCCTCAGCCATCAGCTCATCACAGAAATGCCTCCTCTTGGAACAGCCCATGAAGATCCATTGGGCCAAACTTGTACTGCACTAGGGTCGAGCTGTGGAGGTCCAGCAGCCGGTAGAGGTTGGGAGGCCGGCAATAGGGCAAGATGCAGAAGGTTATTGTCTCAAATAGCTCAGAAATAATTCATGTGGAATTTCAAGGACATAGAATCATAGAATCATAGGACTGGAAGGGACCTCGAGAGGTCATCTAGTCCAGTCCCCTGCACTCAATGCAGGACTAAGTATTATCTAAACCATTCTTGACAGGTGTTTTTCTAACCTGCTCTTAAAAATCTCCAATGATGGAGATTCCACAATCTCCCTAGGCAATTTATTCCAGTGCTTAACAAACTCAGACAGTTAGGAAGTTTACCCTAATGTCCAACTTAAACCTCCCTTGCTGCAATTTAAACCCATTGCTTTTTGTCCTAGCCTCAGAGGTTAAGAAGAAGAATTTTTCTCCCTCCTCCTTGTAACAACCTTTTATGTACTTTGAAAATGTTACATTTCAAAACTGAATTGCAATATATTGTGAGTGGGCAGCGTTGGTCAACGGAATCTCCCTGGACACAGCCTGAATAATTGCAGTTACAGAAGCGCAGAAACAATGGCGAGTTAAAATTTTGAAGCTGCTTTTGGTTTACAGAAATTGCATAACTACTCGGGTTGGGGAAGGGAGGGAGCGGGCAGTGTCCTTGCTACAAAAGGCTTTTTCTATCCTTTCAGGCCTCTTGCATTTTAGAGGCTATAACTGTTCTTGCGGTGCCCAGTTGGCAAAGAGATGTAATTCCAAGATGCTGGTGGGAAACCAGCTACGTATGCAACCAAAGTCTTCGAACCTCTAGAGACTGAACAGCACATCTATGAATGGAGTGGGCTGATTGGTTACTGAGGTGGCTCTGGAAAATATGCCCTTCCCTGCAATGTGACTGATTACCTCTCTGAAGTTCGTGCTTCAGCAGAAGTTTGCACCTATCAGCACCCAGGATTGGGTCAAAATTCATGAGGGAGTCAACAGGATGCTGCGTTAGCTTCCACATGGCTTACCCTGTCACACTGCATGCAAAGATGCAGAGCTCCCCAGCCTTCCTCCTCCCCACCCCGGCACATTTCTGGACAAAAATTCAAACCCCAATCATACTTGGGCCAGGTGATTTCATCACTTGTGGACTCCATGGACTACCTCAAACTGAAATGGGCTAGATTTGGATATGGATCACATTTTTCCAAGCACACAAACAAAGTCCACTGGTTCCAGGTGGCTCCATAGACCTGTGAGTGGTTACAGAGCAGAAAACTTAAATGCATGGCATTGCAAGGTTTTAAGAAACTTTTAAGAAACAGGAATGGTCCTATCAAAAATCTGTGCCTTTCCACTGAAAATATATTTGTTTGTATGTTTAGTTGATTGCTGTAATTTAGGGGCATTAATCTGGGGAAGAAAGAGGCAGCACCATGCGTGGAGCTGGCCTCTAATCAAGTTATACTGCCCAAAGGTCTCTAAGAAACCATAAACATATAATGATCATCAGCTCCAGACTCAGCCCTGATTAGATCGCCCATGCAATAAGCCTAACTGGGAACTGCCCGATAAAGAACGGAACGGTCTAAAGCTATGCCTTCATACGGCTTGTGTCTGATACTCGGGGCTTGATTGACTTCCTAAAAACTGTAGCACCAAGCAGCCAGGTTTGCATTTGTTTTTTTCCTTGCTAACCTCTGCAGCAAAGCACATGCTTCTCTGAATCTTCAGACCATGAAAGCTCCCCGAATTGCAGTCACATCCCTCCTTCAATGGAGGGTAAGGAGTGCATACTTTACCTGCAACGATTGGATGTTTTCTTTCAGATCATTAATAATTATAGTGAATAGCATTGTGCCAAAAACAGATCCCTGCGGAACCCCACTACAGACACCCCATTGGATGAGGTTTTCCCATTTACAATTACTTTTTCAGATCTATCAGTTAGCCAGTTTAAAATCATTTACTATGGGACACATTGCATCTGTATAGTGCTCATTTTTTAATTATAATGTTGTGTGGGACTAAAATTGGTAAGTAAATCTGCAAATAATATCACCACTAAACAGATGCTAAGTGATTCATCCAAAGTCAGACAATAGGAAAGTGGCAGTCAGGATTAGAACCTGTCTTTAAAACTCCTCTTCTAACCTTTAGACCGGTGGTTCTCAAACTGGGGTCGCCGCTTGTTCAGGGAAAGCCCCTGGCGGGCCGGGCTGATTTGTTTACCTGCTGCATCCGCAGGTTTGGCTGATCGCGGCTCCCACTGGCTGTGGCTCGCTGCTCCAGGGCAATGGGGGTGGTGGGAAGCAGCGCGGGCCGAGGGATGTGCTGGCTGTGGCTTCCCGCCGCCCCCATTGGCCTGGAGCAGCGAACCGCAGCCAGTGGGAGCCGTGATCGGCCAAACCTGCGGATGCAGCAGGTAAACGAACCAGTCCGGCCCGTCAGGGGCTTTCCCTGAACAAGCGGTGGACCGACTTTGAGAACCACTGTTTTAGACCATGCCATCTCCCTGACTGGCTTGGTCCTTTGTAACATTTCATACACAAAGCACACATGGTGGCGGAGCATTTGATGTGCCAGCTCCTGCTTGGATCACTTTGTTTGAATTTTTCATTTAAGAAAGGACATTGCCACAGCCAGCTTCTCAGTATATGTCAGGCGCTCTGGGGGAAACACGAGTGAGCTGAGGAGTAACTGTGGATGGGATTCCAGAGAGTAACTGTGCTGCTAAGGGTGCGTCTACACTGTAATTAAACACCTGGCTGGCCCATGTCAGCTGACTCAGGCTAAGGGGCTCGGGATAAGGGGGTGTTTCATGGTAGTGTCGACGCTCGGGCTGGAGTCTGGGCTCTGAGAAGAGGAGGGTCCTAGAGGCCAGGCTCCAGCCTGAGCTTGAATGTCTACACCTCAGTTACACAGCCCCATAACCCAAGCCTGCAAGCCCAACTCAGCTGACATGGGTGAGCCACAGGTCTTTAATTGCAGTGTAGACAAACCCTAACTCTCCCGGTTGCTCATTTCTGGATGGCATATCTAATCAATACAAAGCATTGCATGCTGGGGTCTCCATGGGCTATACTTCTCTATTACAAATGTATAGCTCCGTAAGTTGTCAGGCCAGGAGGAACCATTATGATCCTCTAATCTGATGTTCTGTTTAATGCCGGCCAGTGAACTCCACCTAGTGACTCCAGCACCCAGCCCATCACTCCTCTATGAACAAGAGCAGCTGCCTTAATGACTGCAAGTGGTAGAGAATCCACCATGAATGAGGTCAGCTGTGGGCCACCTGGCTGAACTCTATATTGGAGCTTAGCTTGTGGACTGGGCCACTCTTGTGGTAGTGGAACAGCAAGGGTCTTAGCATATGGACGAAAAGAGCGTTAGCACCAACCACACACCCAGCAGGTACAGAAGAGAGTTCGGTTTACAGAGTCCTGTTGAAGTCCACTTTCCTCCTTTCTCCTCCCATCTGGAGGGGCAAAGTGCTCAGCTGAACATGAGGAAGGACCTGTCTCTCCAGTGCTTCCCCTCCTGGCAGTAATGTCCATGTTTCCTAGGAGACTGGATGTGATGTCTCATGGACCATCTCATCCCAAGTGACTCTTCTAGTCACTTCTCTTTTGGTTGATCTTCCTCCTATTGGTCAGGATTCAGACTCTCCAGCACATCGTATGTCTCATTGCACAGCATGTCTATCATATCCTTGTGGCAGGCTAGTCAACGAGATACTTTTGCACAATTCCCTGAAGCCATCTGAGCATAACCAGGAGCCCTGGTGTTATTTGAACATGAGGAATTCATGATGCTCCAATAGATCCATTATGATTCTGGAGCTGCATTTGTATCTCCGGAGCTGATTTGGATTCCCTCACCTTCAGAGATCAATCCGTTTTTTCTTTAAAAAGATTTTTTTGCAGTGTAAACCACAGAATACCCCACCACCTTGCCATCCAGACACAAATAATCTGAGCCTCACAAGCGCGTCTAATTCACATGAATAATTTATGCAAAGTAATAAGTTCTTGATACCAATAAACAGAATAAATACAACTCCCAGAGACCACATTACCAACTAGAATTCATTTCTATGTTGCAAGGAAATTGTTATGATCAAGTAAGGAGAGAAATAATCTCCATCAATAACACTTCCTTATTATCTCATTGTTTTATTCGTGCCGTGATACATGTCTGCATAGTGTACAATTCATCCAGCCGTCCCGGGGTTGGCTAGGAAGTTATTTCATCAGGTCTTATACTCATCATTTCTCATCACCAGACAGACACTATTGGAAGCTTTTCTTGTTTCGCGTGAAACATTAGATCACTTTTAGCAACAAGCCGAGTAGACCCTAAACATATTTTCTGCGGCCAATGCTGAGACACCATCTCTCTCATTTGTAAAATACATATTTTCCTTAATTCCTTCTCAGTATTCACTGCATGAGACATAAAATACCATTATATGAGACCAATAGCACATCACATTTCAGCAGTAACAGAGCTGAGGAGTTATTTTGTATCCCTAGCTGCTCTTTATTTCCGTTTTTACGTATACTTTCTGCAATTCCGGTCCAGAGCACCTTTTCCCATTACTTTCCAACTTCTGCCATTTTGGCATTCTCTAATGAACTCAAAAGCTTCATATAGTCATTTGAATATGTGCTGCGTGTGTTACCCAGTCTGCTTAGTACTGTTACCTCTAATGTCATTTTTGGAAGTTTATCCTAATAACTGTAAAATTGCTTCACAAAAATATCCTTTACCTGGAAATGACCGAAGAAAACCATCTGGGGTAATGTGTGATGCTAGCTGGAATTGTTTACGTAATTTCATCAGACCATTAGTATATCTGGAGAGTATATATTATGCCACAATCCCTGATTCCCTAATTTCATGCACTTCCCTTTCTGATGAGGACTCGGGATGTCAGCAAATAGGGAGAAATGATGAATATTTAATTCTTTGTGCTAGTTTTTTAGTGCCTTACCACACATTTATCTAGCAAGATTTACAACAGGGACAACGTTTGCCTGCATTTACTTAGCAGCCCAGAGTAGCTCCCTCAGCAAGAATCACCCTTTCTTTCTCTCTCTTTCGTTCAGCATGGAGAAGATCAGCTCCCTTTGGCAGGGAAACTCCCCGCTCCCCTCTACAGACATTAATTGCAAAAGCCAGGGAAGGGGGTGTCAGTTTGCAAATGCTTGCTGGCTAAACTGAAAGTGTGATGCTAAAGAGGGTCCAAACCTAGGGTTACCATATTTGAACGTTCAAAAAAGAGGACACTCCGGGGGGGGGGTAGCCCCGCCCCCTAGCCACTCTCTCCCACTTCCCCCCCCCGACTGCCCTCCACAGAACCTCCAACCCATCCAACCCCCCCTGCTCCTTGTCCCCTGATTGCCCCCTCCCGGGATCCCTGCCCCTAACCACTCCCAGGGACCCCACCCTATCTAAGCCTCTCTTGTCCTTGTCCCCAACTGCCCCCTCCTGAGACCCCCCTACCCTAACTGCCCCCCTAGGACCCTACTCCCTACCTGTCCCCTGACTGTTCTGACTCCTAGCCACACCCCCGCCAGATCCCCAGGACTCCCACGCCTATCCAACTGCTGCCTGTCCCCTGACTGCCCCCCCGAACCTCCAACCCATCTAACCCTTCCTGTCCCGTGACTGCCCCAATCCCTCTGCCCCCTGACAGCCCCTGCACAGAACCCCCGACCCATCCAACCCCCCTGCTCCCTGTCCCCTGACTGCTCCAATCCCTCTCCACACCCTCGCCCCCTGACAGCCCCCCCCATAACTCCCGACTCATCGAAACCTCTCCCTGCTCCCTGACTGCCCTCAGGACTCCCCTTACCACCATGCCGCTCGAGCCACGTGGAGCAGGCTGCCACACTGCCGAGTGAACAGCCCCTCCCCCACAGAGTGCTGAGGCAGGGGGAGGGGGGAGCAGGGGAGGGGCTCTGGCTGCTGGAGGCCAATGGGAGCGACTCAATCAGGCCCAGCCACCCTATCAGCTGCGCTGCACTCTGCATGAGGGGGGGGGGAATCCCGGACCTTCCTATCTCATTACCATTTCCTCCCGGACGGCTGTTTAAAGACGAAAAAGCCGGACATGTACGGGGAAATACGGACGGATGGTAACCCTACCCAAACCCAGGGAGAGCACTGATATTAGTTCAGCACAGTACCTGGGTGCTTTTTCAGCAAGCTGCAGCTCAGGCCTGGAGCAGCACTCTAAAGCAGCAGGCTGCAGACTGTGGGGTGGCTCTGTGCAAACATGAGTCCCCCAGCAGGGCACTTACTGCTCCTTGCACTGTTTGTTTTTGTATCACATTCCATTTCCTCTGCTCTTCAGGTTTCAATATTTGGCAGGTTTTTGTATTAAGCATGCAGAACAGAGTCACAGCTTGTCGGGAGATGCTGGAATGTTTGCCAATGGTGTAGATGGTAAAGGGGACTTATAGCTCCCGAGAGATGTGGGAGATGGTTTGAGATCATGGCATAAAGAAATTAGCTGCATGTGCCTGCTAAACTGATCATCAGTGAAAAAAATAAACAAGTTGACATTTACATTGTCATCCTTAAGTTTCAGGGTTAACGGCTCCATGAGATGCATGAGGCAGGTCTTTTGGAGTGGTTATTTCAGACTGTCTGCAGACTCAAGCAAACATCATGGCAGTGGTTACACTCATTTCATCATTCCAAGTTTGTTTTCACAACTATTGGAGAGAGAGATTTTTCAGATGAAAATTCTGGAACATGATTTGCAGTTAAGAAGTGGTTTCTTGGCTGCATAATCACAGCATATATGGCACCCTGCTATAGTGGATAGATGTTTAAAGTAATTTCTGCAGAGCCTCTTGGGTGCATCTCCATTAAGCTCCACCTAGATCTTCCATAATGAGTAAGAAAAACACCCTTTTGAAATTATCCTGTTGGGAAATTTCAGTTTTCCCAGGCAAAATTTTGAAAGTGTCCCCCCCGCACACACACTTTCCTACATTTTCTTACATTTCCCAACTTTTTCCAGTTGGAAAACATGGGAAAATGGAGGTGGGGAAAACCCCCTTTTCACTCTTAAAAGTAACCCTTTCACTTTTCAGTGTTAATGCCATCAGAGAGAAAGGAACATGTTCAACACGTTCTGACTCTTTTCTGACTGGCAGAAGTTGGGAAACAAGCACCAAGCGTGGACAAGTGGGTTCTCCCCCCCACCCCCTCTTTCCCATATTGTGGAAGAATCAGAAAGTGGGGGAAATCCCATCATTTCAATATGAAAAAAATCAATATTGCTGAATTATCTTCCCCAAACTTTGCATTTTTTTTTCCAGAAAATTAAAAATGAATTGCTGAGAATGAAATTCTTCCTCCCCAAAAATTCATTTTCAGTGAAATCCTATTTTCTAAGGCAGTGGTTCTCAACCAGCAGCCCACAGCCCGCATGTGGCCCAATTAACATAGAGCTGCAGACCGGCTGTGTGCTAAAGGCTGCTGGGCCACATGGCGGGGTCGGGTCTGGGGTCAGGACTGCCAGCCAGCCCCATGAGGTGGGGATCAGGGCTGCTGGGGTCGGGGCTGCTGGCTGCAGGGGTCCAGGGCCGGGGCCGGGACTAGTGGCTGGCCGGCCCCACGGCATCGGCCGTGGGGCTGCCAACCTGCCACTTGGCCCTAGGCAGCTGAGTCCAGGATTGGGGCTGCCACCTGGCCCCCCACCCAGGGCTCGGCTCCTGGCCCCACTCTGTGAAGGGGTCCCTGCGCGGGAGGCACTGGGCATAGGGGTATGTGAGGGAGGTAGTTGGGTTCGCTTTGTGGTTCTCAACCTGCGGCCCATATGCAGCCCACAACGATAAGTAGGTTGAGAACCACTGTTCTAAGGGAAAATAATTTCTTCTATATAGTTTCAACCATGTCTAGCTTACACCGGATTGACAAACCCTTGTGCAATTAACGATCCTCTTCCCATATTTCTCTCACCACTTCCCTATAGCTCAGGCTACATGATTTTTCCTGTGCTGTAACGGACCCGACTTTCAAGTACCTAACACTATGTTTTACACATCCCAGTAGTCCTTCTCCGAGTCTGAGCATATTCCTGTCCCCTTTCAGCATGGAGGATTTCTTTCTCTTTAGACACAAACCAGAACATTTTCTGAATTCCCTTCTTTGACCCAGCCCTGCTAGAATGACTCTCAGTACCTGAGCTTAATTCCTCATGGCCTTTCTTTGTATCCTCAGTGCAGGCTCCTCAGACCCCGCTGAGGCAGTGTGAGACTCACACGCACGTTCCAGGTCTCCCTTACGGAGACCCAGGTAGAACGTCATGGCTGGAAGACTCCTGCTTTTGTCATTCAGGCTCTGCTCTGTGAGTCTGGGTTCAACCTCTGGCTCTGCCACAGACTTGCAATGTGATCTTGATCAAGTCACTTAATTTCTCATCTCCGAAGTAGGAAAAACAACACTTCCTTTCTCCCACCCTTGGTCTGTCTTATCCACTGAGGCAAGGCCTGTCTCTTACTCTATGCAGGTACCACGTACATGTCTCTTACTGTCTCTGTGCAGATACCAGGCCAAGCCCAATCTTAGCAGGGGTTCCACTTGCTCCTATAGTACAATAATCATAGAATCCCTGAAGAGTTCAGCTCTCTTGATATTCAATGGCTTGGATGCTACCAAAATTCAGCTCAACTTGCCTCACTCAAGAAATCATGATCGGAGCCTCCCTCCCTCCCTGACCAACTGACTCTACAATATCCCTTCATCGACAAGAAAAAAAGAGATTTGTCTCTGGCCTTTCTCCTAATAAATCACCATATCCCAGGAAACCATCTGGAGCTGCTCCCTTATCCCTGATCAGCTTCTGTGTTGCTGAGAAGTTTCTTCTTTCCTCCTTCACCTTTTGAAAAATTCCCGTTATTGCCGGCATTTGAGATGTTTGCCTCTGTTTCTCTCTCTCCTGATCTCTGGAGCTGTTAACATTTCATCACAGTCTGTAGCACTATCGTTCGTTTTCTGCAGATCATTGGAAATAGATTCCTCACTCCTCTCCTTTTGCGAGGGCAGCCCAGCACCGATCATCCGGGTAAACGCTTTGCCAGCTTGTTCCCCTTCCATTGTAAACGCTCACATGGGTTTTGTTCATTCCTGGCTCTGCCGCCCACGGACCCAGCAGAGTTGGATTGTTTCACTAAGCAAATCTCCATCTGGGAATTTCCAGTCTAGGCACATCACCCTTACAGTCTGGGCACATCACCTGGGTTCTTTCTCTCAGGTAGCCTGACATGAATCAGCCGTTCCAGGATTGATTATCATTCCCTGTTTATATTATAGTAATCCCCACCGGCCCTATCAGGGTCAGGGCTGCACTGAGCCGTGTGCTGTACAAATACTCACGAAACAGCAGGCTTTGCTTCCAAGAGCTCATGGTCTTGTTCATGGAATGACATTGCCCTGAAGAGAGGTTACTTCAGATTCTCCCTTCACACAACACAGACAGCGGCCACTAAGCTGGAGGAATGGCTATTGGCCAGAACCAGCTGGAAAAGAGAAACAAAGTTCTGTGGTGTCCCCGCCCCTCCATTTTTCATGGTTTGATCATTTCTTCTGCAAGCCCCTCCTTCAGCCCTCCCCAACCCCCGACTTCAGCACAGCTGTTCCCTTTTACACCAGCTAAGGATCTAGGCCCTACAGTTTGGTTGCCATAGAGTGAAATAGTCTCCTTATAAGATTTCATACGACCGACATCTGCTACAGCAAATGGAGATGTTCTATTATTCAGCTGGAGATGGGGCCATGCCGGGCTTTTGGCAAAGAGTGGCCAGAGTTCTACCCTACTTTGTGACCCTGACGCCCTGAATATCCAGGATGTGTGGAATAGGGATAGGCTATAGCTTATAAGCAACTTGACAACACTTAACCTCCTATCCAGGGACCCTACCCCATCCCCCAGCAAAGGCAGGTACAAACTCTTCTGAGCTCAGTGCTTTATTGGCACGATAGCCAACATCTGCCCAGATAAAAGCAATGAGTGTCGTGCGATGAAAGCAAGAGAAAAGAGACCAAACCAAAAAAGGTTGCATGAAAGGCTCCTGTACAGCCCCTCGGCAGAGTAAGTCACTGAATGACATGATGAGCCAACACCAAAGTACCAGTACCCAATGGCTTTGCTGTCGTCATCCCTCATTTGAAGTAAAGCAATTAGAGGACTGGGCCAAAAGAAATCTGATGAGGTTCAACAAGGACAAGTGCAGAGTCCTGCACTTAGGATGGAAGAATCCCATGCACTGTTACAGACTAGGGACCGAATGGCTAGGCAGCAGTTCTGCAGAAAAGCATCTGGGGATTACAATGGACGAGAAGCTGGATATGCGTCAGCAGTGTGCCCTCGTTGCCAAGAAGGCCAATGGCATATTGGGCTGCATTAGTAGGAGCATTGCCAGCAGATAGAGGGAAGTGATTATTCCCCTCTATTCGGCACTGGTGAGGCCACAACTGGAGTATTGCATCCAGTTTTGGGCCCCCCACTACAGAAGGGATGTGGAAAAATTGCAAAGAGTCCAGTGGAGGGCAACGAAAATGATTAGGGAGCTGGAGCACATGACTTATGAGGAGTGGCTGAGGGAGCTGAGGTTATTTAGTCTGCAGAAGAGAAGAGTGAGGGGGGATTTGATAGCACCCTTCAACTACCTGAAGGGGAGTTCCAAAGAGGATGGAGCTCGGCTGTTCTCAGTGGTGGCAGATGACAGAACAAGGAGCAATGGTCTCAAGTTGCAGTGGGGGAGGTCTAGGTTGGATATTAGGAAACACTATTTCACTAGGGAGGGTGGTGAAGCACTGGAATGGGTTACCTAGGGAGGTGGTGGAATCTCCTTCCTTAGAGGTTTTTAAGGTCAGGCTTGACAAAGCCCTGGCTGGGATGATTTAGTTGGGAATTTGTCCTGCTTTGAGCAGGGGGGTGGACTAGATGACCCCTTGAGGTCCCTTCCAACCCTGATATTCTATGATTCTATGATTTAGTTGGGGTTGTTCCTGCTTTGAGCAGGGGATTGGACTAGATACATCCTGAGGTCTCTTCCAACCCTAATATTCTGTGATTCTAATTGATTCCCCTTTAGAAAGCTGCACTCCAGTGTTCCCCCATTGTCTCTCCTGGGGCTGAACAAAATTTCACCATTTTCTTCCCAGGAAATCCAAGCTGCACTCACGGGATGGGAAAACATCGTCTTTTCCCCAATCTTGATCCAAACTGCCCCTGCAGGGTCACTCCCTTGCAGGACAGGGATCTCCATAAGGCAAACAACGTAGGACTGATTTCATTTACACTGGTGCCGTTGAACCCCATTCTGGCAGTGGTGGAGTGGGAGCGGAGGCCTTACAGGGGGAGCGAATCACATCTACACTCACTATACTGCCCCTGGAGCAGTGTAAAAAGCTCAGTGCAAATGACACCGCAGGCTGTTGGGGTGGCAACCGCTGGTTTCATCCCTGGGGGGTCCCATGCCCCACAGAAGGGGAAGCTCTCTAGCTTTTTGCTGGGGTTGGTAACACACTTTGTTTAATCCACTCTCTGTTCCAACCTCCGGGACTCTCCTTTGCAGCAAGCAGCAGCAGAGCTCAGGCCCTTACAGGGCAATTCCCCTGTGGAAGAGACATCAGTGACATGGAATCTCGGTATTTTCTTAGTGCCCTTGGTTTATGTACAGTGTCCAGAGCAGTCCTTGAACAGAGGCGGTCAAACAGCACCCAAGCAACCCTCTGGTTCAGGAATCTCAGCTCCAATACCAATGTCCCATTGCCAGGAAGCAGCTTTGCCCCAAGACCTGGCTCTAGATATAGGAAAGAGCAAATGCCCCTGCCCTTTAGCACAGCTCCTCTGTGAGAACCCACAGCACAAAAGTAAGCCCAGTCCAGCCCCTCTTCCAAGCCTCTGCCGTGCTGGCAGACCAAGAACAAGCATTTGTAAGTCTATGGGTAACTGCGCCATCTAGTGGCTCCTCCCAGAGCGGTCCTGTCTGGACAAATGTGGGCTACCAGGACAATGAGGAAGGGTCAGGGGTCCTGCTTCTCCTGTTCCTGGCTCCTTCGGGGAGCACGCTCCTGCAGTGCCCCTAGCTGCCACTTTCCCCACACCCACCCTCGGGGGCAATGGATCTTATCCGGGGCACCCCTGCCCTGTCACGGAGTGGGGAAGGGCATCGTGGAGGCGGGTTGCTCTTCACCCTGCCCTTGTGCAGCCTACTCCTCACACCCCACCCGTCCTTCCTGTGCTGCCGCCTAGACCTGCTGTGCTGGCCCCTCTCCCCTCACAGATGCCGTTTCAATTCCCCTTTCCGTGGCTTTCACACATGGGCTCAGCTGGGCCAAGCTCTAATTAATCCCCCCTCCTGTTTGTTGACTGTTTAAAGGCACAAACATTGAGCTGTGCGGGGTCTTGGCAACAGTCCAGGCGCAGTGTGATGTGCTGGGATACGATGGGCGCCTTCAATGGGGAGCTTTATAGTACTACGCCGAGCTTCAAACAAACCTCTAATTAATTCCTTTACAAAGTTCTGCCGTCCTTGTGGCCTCCAGCGCTTTCGGGAGGCTAATTAACCCGAGCCTCCATCTCCTCCTCCTCTCTTGCTTCTCAAGATTGTCAGGTTTTCTTTGTTGAATATTAATTCCTTTCATCATTTGTAACAATATCCTCTTGTTCACGAGCATCCTCCAACTGTCAGCCCCACCATGCTGGCGCCGGTTCTTTCTGCCTCTGGGAGCTTGATGTAGAGATGCCTGAAAATCGCCAAGGGTTTTTTCCCTGGAAATGTTGAAAATTTGTCTTTCCCCCTCTCTCTCTCTCTCTCTCACACACACACACACACCCCTCCGTTTCCTGTGAACCATGTTGGTTTCTATAACAATTTTCAGTTTTCAAAACTGATTTTTTAAATAAAAACGGAGGCACCAGGCACCTATCTGTGTCTTTGGTGCCTTAACACCTCTGAAAATCTGACCCTGTCATTTTGAAAATAGGACTTAAGCTCCTAAATCACTGAGGTGCTTTTGAAAATGTTACCCCTAGTGTCTCTGTATCGGAACAGGGAGGCCTAGGGGGGCCATGGCCCCGTGACTTCTTAGTGGCCGTAAGGGCGAGCAACAGGGGGGAGGGGGCAGAGAGGAGCGAACGGGGGGGAGGGTCTTGGGGGGAAGAAGCAGTGTGGGAGTGGGGCCTCGGGGGAAGGGGCAGCACGGGGGCCGGGGCCTCAGGGGAAGAGACAGTGTGGGGGCGGGGCCCCAGGGAAAGAGGCAGTGCGGGGCAGGGCCTCAAGGGAACGGGGGGCCAGGGCCACAGTTTGGGTGCCAGTGGCCCCCACACATTCAGAGAGCTTCTGCCGCTCCTGCTCTGTATGATTCAGTTCCCCATCTGTAATATGGGCACAACAGCACTGCCCTACTGCACAGGCTTGGTGTGAGGATAAACGCATTAAAGATTATGAGGCGCTAAGTTACTGCCATAAGTGGGGGCCATATCAGTACCTAAGATGGAGATATTTTGATAGGCATTCTTATTTATTGCTTGTATTTTCATAGCACCTAGGAGCCCTATCACAGATCAGGACCCCATTGTGCCAGGTGCTGTACAAACACAAAGAGATGACTATCTGAGTGGAAGTTAGAGCAGTTATGAGAGGGGCTGAACTGTCCACGGGGGGTGAGTAGGTGATGAGCAGCACAGGTGGGGCTTTGCTGTCAGGACCAACTCCAGGGTTAAGCTGGGTACAGAAAAGAAGTGAGAAGAAGGACGGGTAACAGAAGGGGCACCAGGGTCAGAAGCGAAGGCACCCGAAGAGCGGAATATACCCAGGTTTCTGTTCCAAGGGGCTGAGACTCGCTGCTGAGATGAGAAGAGAAATTCCCAAATGATTGTGACCCATTCAGATACTCTAGTGACGCGCACGGGGGCAAAGGAAATGAAGAATCGCATATTCAGAGCAGGGTTTGAATGATGTGCAGGAAATGAGGGAGGGGCCATACAGCACGTAGTGACTCTAAAAAGAAATACAGAACAGCCGTCTCCTCCTTGAGCACCCCTCCCTCCTGCATAGTGAATAAGGCAGGGGTCCCAGGGGGGAAATAGTGTGATGTGTAATTAGAAGCTGTATAATAATGGATGCACACAAGGGGCCTGAAGGAAGATTCTGACTACCATAAATCTGACATTGCTTGACTTTGCAAACTTAGTAACATTCTTTTAATATAACTTTGGTTGTGTATGGAATTTTCTGAGTCAGTGTAAAGCCCCAACTGTTTGGAGCGGACGATGCTTGCAGTGTGGGAAACCTAAACCTGACGATTGTTTTGCTACTGCACGAGAATCCACAAGGACCTTCACTATAAACAGCAAGTGACCCAGACCATCTAATTTCACTTTCCAAGCTGAGGGAGACGCAACAAAAGAAACAGCATCAATGATGAAAAGCACATTTAATTGTCACTTTTTTTTCCAGGTTTAGTGACCTGAGACATTATTAGTTATCCAAGTGACAAGTCGGGTTATGGGTCTGTAGCCTAGCAGGTAGGTAGGATTCAGGTCTAGTCTCAGCTTTGTCCCTAGCCTGCAGGGTGAGCTGGGACCAGTCCCTTCCCCTCTGTGTGCCTGGCGATTGATAAAGTGCTGACTTCGAGGGAAGACATTTACTACAGAAGAGCAAGGTATAATGTTACATCTACATACACTCTGTGACAGGGCTGTTAGTAGCACCCTGGGCACTGGGTTTGCTGCAGCTGGGAAGAGTCCAGGCTTAATTGATGCCAATTATACTGTTTCCATTGAGTGATTATGAGCACTGGGCTAACGAGGTAATGGGGAGGATATAAGTGGAAGGAACAGGAAGCAAGGGGGTGCTCAGAGGGTGAGCCTGGGCTGAGGAGTGATGGCTGTGGGAAGCCTCCTTTTGCTATGATCCTGCGTTACGCCGCGTTACTTTGCAAGGAACAAATCACAACACACCTTGGTGACCGCTAACAACCTGGGGTGTGTTTGTGACTGTGAGGCCACACAAACTGGCCAGGCAGCTGAGTACATTGGAGGCACCAGTGACAACCCCTTTTCTCTTGACACTGTGCACTAGATTCTGATCTCACTTGCACCAGAGTACCTGCATTGGCTAGACTTGGTGAGTTCACCGTATCCCATCTAGACATGAAAAAGCACCAGTTAGCTCAGAATGTAACAGCCCATCTGCACAGCAACGCCGGCCCCATGTTACTAGCGCGCCAGTGCTCTGCTCTGTGGAAAGCCCTACTAGGACTGGCCCATGGTACCAAGGAAGCACCTCCGTTTGTACAGCTCTGCTCAGCTCAAGCGAGCTACGTTCCACGCCAGCCAAGAAGTTGGACCGTGCCCAGGTGAGGCTGGTGAGCGTAGGGGGCACAGTGTTCTTGGCAGCTCGCCCTCGGCTTGCAGGCAAGAATGAGCCCAACTCGATGTCTTCCTGGGTGTGGCTTGCCCACAATCTAACACAAAGCCTGGGATCGTCTTTGGGAGAGACTTCTTAGCCGATTGTTTAAAAGCCACAATTGTTTTGAAATGTGGGAGTTGCTCCCATGCTATGGTGACGAGCATAGGCGCTGACTTTTCTGTTTCCCGGTGGGTGCTCCATCCCTGCTCCACCCTGTGGCCCTGCCCCCACTTCACCCCTTCCCCGAGGCCCCCTGCTTCAATTCCCCCTCTCCCAAGCACCGTCCACCAGCCGCCAAACAGCTGATTGGCGGCCCATCTGAACAGCGGTGGCTAGTGGGTGCTGAGCCCCGGAGCACCCATGGAGTCAGTGCCTATGGTGACGAGTACGGCATAGAAACCTAGACAGCCAGAAAATTCAGGGGCGGACTCCAGGCCGACGCTGGCGCAATGCAGCCCGGGCCCTGTACAAAGGCCCCATGGGGTGGAGAGGGACAGTCCTTATCCCATCACAGTCTATTAGTGCCCTCTGCTTTATTACCCTCCTCTTGCTAACGCCATTACAATGTTGCCTCTACATAGCTTCTCGGGATGATTTACTAATTGAGTTAATTGGGCTGCAGCGGTTCTGCTGCTGAAGGATGTGGGTTTTGCTCAGGTAAGACCATTGCCTCTTGCCAAATGAAAAACACATTAAGAGGTTTTTCTAGGTCAAACTCGACTGTTCCAAGCAGCTCTTTCCCAAGTCATGTGGCACCTGGAGCCGGTTCCCCCCCAGCCCAGGCCAGTCAGTCCTGACCGCATAGCGAATAGAGTTCTATGCTCCACCATCCCTGGGGACAGGGCGGGCGGGAGAAATGGCCCCAAACTGGACTGCGTCTCGGCCCTCTGACCAAAGTGTCACTGCCGCAAGCTTTTCTCTGGGTTGCCCCAAGAGTCCAGGCTGGGTTCTGCGGAGATCGGGAAGGATGGGACCTGTAGGAGCAGATTCTCAGGGCAGTCTGGAGAGGGCAAGGAGAAACACACTCAGCGTCTGGGTATTGGCTCAAACAGCAGCGGATAAAATGCAGCTTTATGGCGAGCTGTCCCCTAGCCTGCGCTGCAGGCTCTGACCAGCCGAACGGCTTGCTCGGGAGATCAGTGCACAGCCGGAATTCTCTGACCCCTCTCCTCGGGGCCACGGGAACCGTCTGCACACACTCCCTGCTGCAAAGCAAGACTGGCTTTTGGGGGCAAAGGCAACTGGCCCCTTTCCCTGCCTGTGGGTCCTGAGTCTCCTCTGGGTCATCAAGGGCAATCAGAATAATTCTGTGTCTTCCTGAGACACTTGCTTCCATGAGCAGTGAGCTCCTGGGGGGAAACGCCTCCCCAGGTCACTGTCAGGAGTGAGGGCTGGCAGCTGGGCCTGGGGCCAGCTAGCAACCAGCTCAATCCCCTAAACTGCCAGATGGCCTGATTGGCTGAGCAGCATTGCTAGGACTGCTCTTAAGCCCTGCAGTCATACTCAGCCAGGGGCTCCTCAGTGCGTAGGCCTGCGTCTGAGATCCCTCCTGTGCCGGCCTTGTTCCTGGCTCAAGTCCTGTCCTTGCTGTGCTCCATGGCTCTGACTACTGGAGCCTGACTCTGGCTCTGACCAGTAGGCCAAACTGCCCACCCTACAGTGCATGGCAACCGCACTCAGGCCACACCGTGCCATGAACCAGGAACAGACAGGATGAGGTGGGGGAGGGTTGTTAATGCTATAGGCCAGGTGAGCTCCCAACCATCCATGCAGCATCCAGCATCCCGTTTCTCCTCCTGGTAGCTCTCTGGGCCTGGGCAGCACTGATGGCAAGGAGGTGAGCTGCCTTCATGGACATAGTTCTGGGAACAGCAGTAACCATCAATGCTGAGAGTGCTAGTAGTCCATGAAGAGTGTAGGATGACTCAGAACACATTGTGGGGCCAGACAGTGTAAAGAAGCTATCCGGGCTCCAGGCTGAGTCAGCAATGCAGCAGGGCACACGCAGGGAGCATTGAACTGCCCAGGAATGGGACAGGACAGAGTGACATGGCCGTTGGCTAATCATAGAATCATAGAACTGGAAGGGACTTTGAGAGGTCATCTAATCCAGTCCCCTGCACTCATGGCAGGACTAAGTATTATCTAGACCATCTGTAATAGTCCGGTGCGGGGGCCGTCGGGAGCCAGGCCGCCTCACTACACGTCCAAATCGTGTCTTGGATCCTGAAGGTCTCGGGCTCTGCCCCTCAGGCAGGGGCTAAACAAAAGGCACACGGCCTCTGCAAGGGGCTACTGCCCTCAGTCAGGGCTGGGCAGCAACCCTGGTCCGGGCTCCGGTTTTCACAGCCGGAACTGGGGAATTACCAAGTCAAATACGCCCAAACGCTAGCTCAGGGCGGGCAACACACAAGAGTCCAGGGGGGCTCAGAACCTTCCTGCAGGCTGAGCCCTAACAAAGTCAGTGGCTAAGGCCCGGCCCTCAATCAGGGCGGGGCAGCAAACAATAGTCCAGGGGGCTCAGAACCTCCTGGAGTTGAAGCACATACTGCAGGAGACCTTGGGCCGGGGAGGGAGCCTGTTCCCAGGTTTCCCTCATGAGATCCAGCAGGCCCCGGGGTCGCCGCCCATACAATAATTCAAAGGGGGAGAACTTCGTCGATGCCTGGGGAACTTCTCGTATGGCTAGGAGCAGGGGGGGAAGGAGCTGGTCCCTCCGGCGAAGGTCCTCCGGGGGAAACCGACGCAACATCCCTTTCAGCGTCCGGTTGAATCTCTCCACTAATCCATCGGTCTGGGGGTGATAGATGGAGGTGCACAGTTGCTTGACGCCTAGGATTCCGCAGACTTGCTTGAGCAGCCGGGACGTAAAATTGGTCCCTTGATCCGTGAGGAGCTCCCAGGGCAGGCCGACGCGGGCGAAGACCTTCACCAGCTCCATGGCAATGGTGCGGGCTGAGATATTCCGAAGAGGAATGGCTTCAGGGAACTGGGTGGCATAGTCCATCATGACTAAGATATATTGGAACCCTGCGTTGCTCTTCGGGAGGGGCCCCACCAGGTCCACGGCCACGTGTTCAAAGGGGGTTTCCATTAGAGGCATCGGCACCAAGGGTGCTTTAGGGGTCCGGGCAGGGGCGGCCAACTGGCACTCTGGACACGAATTGCAGTAGTCTTTTACTTCTTGGTACACTCCGGGCCAGAAGAAACGTCCCAGGATCCGGGCCAGCATTTTGTCGTGTCCGAGGTGCCCTGCCGCCTGGACATCGTGGGCCAGTTTCATGACCGCCCAGCGGTGACACCGCGGTACGAGAAGCTGTGTCCGGATGTCCCCGGTACGGGGGTCCTTCTCCACGCGATACAGGCGTTCCTGTCGTAGCTCAAAATGTGGCCACTGCGCCGCACGGTGGGGGTCGAGAATAGTCCCGTCCACGGAGGCTAGCTGCTCGTAGGTCCGTCTAAGTGTGGGGTCGGCCCGTTGGTCCCGGCAAAAATCTGTGGGCGTCGCGGTATCCCCTCCTCTCCCCCCCCCCGAGGAGGGTCTTCACGCCCCCCGGAGGGATTGGCGGGGACGGGGATATCCACCTCGTCCTCCTCAGTCCCTGGGGACTCGCCTCCCAATGCTGGCGTGGCCTGCGGGCTACCCTCGAGATGGCGGCGTAAGACGGTGGTAAAGTTGGGCCAGTCCCGCCCCAGGATCACCGGGTAGGCCAGCCGGGGCGCCAGCACCACCATCATCTGCTGGGTGACCCCATCAATAGTCAGTTGGGTCCGGGTGCTGGGGTAGAGTTGCACATCTCCGTGTATGCACTGCAGGGGAATCTTCGCCAGGTGGCCATCCGCCGGCGGGCCTAAGGCCTGGCAGACCAGCGTTTGGCCACAGCCTGAGTCGAGGAGGGCCACCGCCTGGCGTCCCTCAATGGCCACGAGCACGGTGATCTTGGCCCCTTGTGGACGTCGGGCACGGCCTTCCCCTGAGTAGACCTGGCCAAATGCACACCCCCGTTCCGGGCAATCCCGCTACAAATGGCCATACTTTCCGCAGGAGAAACATGGTCCCAATGCGGCTCGCTGCGGCCGGGCCCCGGGGTCACCCCCGGGGGGGGTCCGACGGTATCCCCGGCGGTGCCTGCCGGGGTCCGTGTGAGCCTCCCGGAGGGCGCGGCCACCCAAGCCTGGCCCTCTATGCTGCGGGAGGGAACACTCGGGGCTGCCCGGGAGGGCGGCCCCCTCTTCTCTGGGTTGGGGTGCTCCGTCCGGACTGGGACTGTCCGGCCAGCGGCCCCCGACGGGACCTCAGCCGCGAGGAAGTCCTCCATTAATGTGACGGCCGCGGACACCGTCGTCGGCCGGTGGCGGAGGACCCAGGATCGTCCCCTCGGCGGGAGTACATGGGTAAATTGCTCCAATATCACCTGCTCCATCAACTCCTCTGCTGTCCGGCGCTCGGGCTGTAGCCACTTTCTGCAGGTCTCCCGCAGTTCCTGAGCCACCATCCGCGGCCGGGCCCCTGGGGGATAGGCCAGGCCCCGGAACCGTTGTCGGTAGGTCTCGGGACTCACATCCAGGGCGTCCAGAATAGCGGCCTTCACTAGGTTGTAGTCCTTGGCCGCTTCCACCGACAGGCCTCGGTAGACCGTCTGGGCAGTTCCCGTTAAGTACGGGGCCAGGATGGTGGCCCACTGATCCGGTACCCAGCCGGCAACGATAGCCACCCTCTCAAAGGTTAGGAGGAAAGCCTCGGGGTCATCCTCGGGTCCCATCTTCGTCAACCGGACTGGGGGGTTGGGTCGCGGGGCCCCTGGGACGACCCCGGGTAGGGGCTCCCCCGGTCTGGCTAGGGCCGCTGCCAGCTGCTGGATACATTTCTGCTGGAAGTCCTGCTGTTGGGAAATCAAGTCCGCGATCAGCTGCCGTTGTTGGGCCCCCAGCTGCTCTATGAGCTGCTGCTGCTGCTGCAGGTGGGCGGCCTGGTGTTCCTGTTGGTATCGCACCTGAGCCGCCTGTTGTTGCTCCTGACTCTCGGTCATGCGGGTCAGGAGCTGGGATAGGTCCCCCTCTCTGGCGGGAGGTCTCTCTCCCATTGCCCCCTTCTCACCGGCGTCTAGGGCTCGTGCCCACATGCTGGGCAAGAAGCCCCACATTGGGCGCCACGTGTCATAGTCCGGTGCGGGGGCCATCGGGAGCCAGGCCGCCTCACTACACGTCCAAATCGTGTCTTGGATCCTGAAGGTCTCGGGGTCTGCCCCTCAGGCAGGGGCTAAACCAAAGGCACACGGCCTCTGCAAGGGGCTACCGCCCTCAGTCAGGGCTGGGCAGCAACCCTGGTCCGGGCTCCGGTTCTCACAGCCGGAGCTGGGGAATTACCAAGTCAAATACGCCCAAACGCTAGCTCAGGGCGGGCAACACACAAGGGTCCAGGGGGGCACAGAACCTTCCTGCAGGCTGAGCCCGAACAAAGTCAGTGGCTAAGGCCTGGCCCTCAATCAGGGCGGGGCAGCAAACAATAGTCCAGGGGGCTCAGAACCTTCCTGCAGGCTGAGCACGAACAAAGTCAGTGGCTAAGGCCTGGCCCTCAATCAGCGGGGCAGCAAACAATAGTCCAGGGGGCTCAGAACCTTCCTGCAGGCTGAGCACGAACAAAGTCAGTAGCTAAGGCCCGGCCCTCAATCTGAGCCCCCAAACAATAGTCCAGGGGGCTCAGATCCGTGCAGCAGGAGCTGAGCACCAACAAACTCAGGAAGCCCAGGCCCTTAGGCAGGGCGGGGCAACAAACAATAGTTCAGGGGGCTCAGGTCCGTGTAGCAGGAGCTGAGCACTAACAAACTCAGGTATGATGCCGGAGCGCTGGCTGGAGAGGGACGCTGCCACCCGTAAGTGGGGTGGCAGGGGGGACACAGGCCCACCCACTCCACTGTGTCCCAGCCCGGGGCCCTAGGAGCGGCAGTTAGTCTGCTGCTGCGTCGGTGGGGTCCTGACCGCAACACACAGACATTGGCTCTTCTTCTGCGGTAGCCAGACTGGGGTCGGCTACCCCCGGGCTACTTTCCATTTCCCCCTCCATGGGTACCTGCTCCTCGCTGGGCTCGGCAGCGGGGTCCCACACCATGGGTTCCTCAGCTTGCTGAGGGCCGTCTAGGTCAGGCCGCTCCTCCGGTCTCGGGTCCGGGGGACACTCGGACCCCTCCTCGGGGTACCGTGCTCGGGGCAGGCTCGGCCAATCCACTTCGGGGTACCTGGCTCTGGGGAGGCTCGGTCCGTCGGCATCCGGGTACCTGGCTCTGGGAAGGCTCGGTCCGTCGGCGTCCGGGTACCTGGCTCTGGGAAGGCTCGGTCCGTCGGTGTCCGGATACCTGGCTCTGGGGAGGCTCGGTCTAGCAGGAGCTCGAGCAGGAGCGCCTGTCCTCTCCGGCCGCTCCGCTCCAACTGAGTGCTGGGGCCTGGCTTTTATACTTCCTGTCCCGCCCCTTGACTTCCGGGGGGTGGGAACAGGTGGCAGTGGCTCCGCCCACTTGGGCGCCTGTTCTGGCTCCTCTCTCTCAGGGGCCGTCGGGAGCCAGGCCGCATCACTACACCATCTCTGACAGGTGTTTGTCTTAAAAATCTCCAATGATGGAGATTCCACAACCTCCCTCGGCAATTTATTCCAGTGCTTAACCACCCTGACAGTTAGGAAGTTTTTCCTAATGTCCAACCTAAACCACCCTTGCTGCAAATTAAGCCCATTGCTTCTTGTCCTATCCTCAGAGGTTAAGAGGAACAATTCTTCTCCCTTCTCCTTGTAACAAACTTTTACATACTTGAAAACTGTTATGTCCCCTCTCAGTCTTCTCTTCTCCAGACTAAACAAACCCAATGTTTTCAATCTTCCCTTTTCTAGACCTTTAATCCTTTTTGTTGCTCTTCTCTGGACTTTCTCCAATTTGTCCACATCTTTCCTGAAATGTGGCCCCCAGAACTGGACATGATACTCCTGTTGAGGCCTAAACAGAGCTGAGCAGAGCGGAAGAATTACTTCTCATGTCTTGCTTACAACACTCCTGCTAATGCATCCCAGAATCATGTTTGCTTTTTTTTGAAACAGCTTTACACTGTTTACTCATATTTAGCTTGTGATCCACTTTGACTCCCAGATCCCTTTCCGCAGCACTCCTTCCTAGGCAGTCATTTCCCATTTTGTATGTGTGCAATTGTTTGTTCCTTCCTAAATGGAGCACTTTGCATTTGTCCTTAGTGAATTTCACCCTATTTACTTCAGACCATTTCTCCAGTTGGTCCAGATCATTTTGAATGTTAATCCTATCCTCCAAAGCACTTGCAACCCCTCCCAGCTTGGTATCATCTGCAAACTTTATAAGTGTTCTCTGTACACCATTATCTAAAAATCACTGATGAAGATATTGAACAGAACTGGACCCAGAACTGATCCCTGAGGGACCCCACTCGTTATGCCCTTCCAACTTGACTGTGAACCACCGATAACTACTCTCTGGGAATGGTTTTCCAACCAGTTTTGCACCCACCTTATAGTAGCTCCAGCTAGGTTGCATTTCCCTAGTTTGTTTATGAGAAGGTCATGCAAGACAGTCTCAAAAGCTTTACTAAAGTCAAGGTATACCACATCTACTGCTTCCCCTATCCACAAGGCTTGTTACCCTGTCAAAGAAAGCTATCAATCCCAAGGGGGTCTCTGTGACCAAACCCGTCACAACAGGTTAATTCCGGGTCTCCCAGTAGACTCTCTCTGAGTTGGTTCCCCATTAGATCCCCATCATTTAGCCTCCTCCCCCCCACACCAAAAAAAATTGCAAGATTGGATCTTCAGCCTTAGATCAATCACAAGCTCTTTTATGGTCTCACCTGCTTTTGTACCCTCTGTTTAAAAGCATCTCTATCCTCTGTCTCATTTTTCCGTGGAGTGCAGAGCTCCTCGCATCCCTGTGCCTGTGTTAACTGAAAATGATTAAACTCATCAAGTGCTTCAGAACCAGCTATTGTCAGGGATAAAGCAACCTTGTGACCGTCTTCCTGTCTGCTGGCCTCCAGTGCATGCAGATACAGAGTGGAGGGCTCTTTAAACCTTCTCCAGTTGTGTTCCATGTTTCCAGAGAGTTTCACCTTGGATGGGGCTTTTAACAGTTCCGCTCGTCCACTCAAGGTATCTTCTTAGGGCTGGTCCACACTGGAAAAAGAACACCTGAGCAACTCAGCTAGGCCAGCTTAACTCCAGTGTAGACAACACTAGACCAGCAGAAGAATTCTTCCATCAACCGAGCTAATGCCTCTTGGGGAAGTGGATTAACTACACATTGTAAGTGTAGACATAGCCTTACTTTCTCTTTACACAGTGCAGTGTTCAGTGATCAAGCCATTCAACTGTGCCTTTTAGGGCAGAGCATCCCAGACAGAAAGTGCTCTGAAGCGCTTTCAGTTGCTATGCACAGCCAGATGCATCTGAACACAGAAAAAAGCAGATCTCTTGCAAACACCTTCTGCACTAAGTGATCATGGAATGATACAGCCCGCTGAGCATTATTCTGTGTCCAGTTCCATCGGTCTGCATATCAGCAGGACCCACCCAGACTATCTGCCTGAAAGCTCAGCCTTTGAAGGCACAGACCCCAGTATTACAATGGCCAGGCCTACAGAACGATACCTGTGGTGGCTTCTACTTTTGCAGCCTCTGCCAGCCTGTCATTCTCAGCTCTTCCATCTGGTTAGATGGGGCTTTCCTAGCGACAGCCAACTCTAGAGACTGGTTCTCCGTATCAGCCCCCTGCATAAGCAGGTGCTTATTTGTATGGTGTCAGCGTCAGGTGTGAGATATTTATTCCACAGACGTCTGGCAGGTTGGAGGCTCGCTCGGATTTCCAGCTGTAATTGTCTCTCTGTGTGCATGCCGGTGAGTCATTAGGGCTTCCCAGGGAACACGCCAGCCGCAGCGCCTCCTGAAATGATGGCTTCCCTTCAGCAAAGGTTCGATACGGGAACACGCTCAATCCATTACCCAGCCATGTCAAGGATTTCAGTACCTGCTCGTCAGAGGTAGTAAACACACAGGCCTCCGGATGTTTCCTTTTCCGGGGGGATTATTGCATCAGCACAAACACTACCTCTTCTCCAGCAAAGCCTTTCACGCAGGCCCTGAAAGAGATTTGACACAGAGCAAGACCTAGCCATTGGCGGCAGGGGCAGCCCTGCTGACTGGCCAGTGGGGCCTTTCTGGTGATCTCACAGCTATGCACCCACTCCCACCGGGGCTCAGCTGGGACCTCAGCTCTGCAAAGCAGAGGAAATCCCGATCACCCCTAGAATACTAAATAAAGGCAAATGTGGGCCGGGACCACAGGGATTGTAACAAACTTTCAGCCTTTCCTTTGCTTTATTCCCCATTTTACACAATGAGTTAAATTCCCCGATGCAACCTGGAGTTATCCCAGAAGGAACTTGGCTTAACGAGTTTAAGGATTTTCCTCTCTTTAAATATGCCCCAAACTCCCGCTGAACCCTGCAGGCGCCTAAACTCACGATGTGCCCAGTGTTGGCAGTACAATTTCTTCCTGACTGTGTTTCTGCCTCTGGGCATGCACCCTGCTTCCTCCCTGTGGGCATCTAGGCCCCTGTCTCCCACCTAAGCCCCAGTGTGATTCACAAACCAGGGGAAGACAGGCATTCGGCCGCCTGAGGGACCCAATCTGGTAGCTGCTTTCTGAGCATGCCTGCCACATCATGTCCCTGGTGGCGACAGAGGCAGCATCTCCCTCAGAACGCCTCTCTTAGTCCTCTCCCAGTGGCTAGTTTAACAGCTCCCCACCCAGCCGGATAGCTTTTGGTGATAGCAATCTGAGGTGCTTAGCTCGCCTGGTCCATTATATAGGGCCTAACTCAGGCTTTGTGGGTTGCAGAGATTTTCCAGGGGCCTGAATGTTAGGTGTTGAGGCACTGAGCATCAGAAGGCCTAATTCCTTGTGCGCCCCCAGGCCGTAGTCTTTATGGGTCTCGGTTCCCCATCTGTAAACTGGGGATGATGGCGCTGCCCTGCTGCACAGGGGTACAGTGTGGAGAAATACATTAAGGACTGCCAAGCTCTCAGATGCTGTGGTGGTCAGGGTATCGAGGTCCCTTAGGTACCCAGGCAGTGTGAGGGAAGGGCCAGTTCAACCTGCCCACTTCCCCCTACATCTCAGCTGCCCTCCCAGGGCATTGTGGGTACATCTACACAGCAACTAGACACCCGCGGCTGGGCCACGCCAGCCGACTTGGGCTCGCGGGGATTGGGCTGTGGGGCTGTTTCATTGCTGTGTAGATTTCTGGGCTCGGGCAGCAGCCTGGGCTGTGCAGGGTGGGACTGAGCCCAGTTTTTCTTGGCTGTGTAGACACACCCTTTGTGGCCTTCTGGCCTCTTCCAATTACCATCGTATTCTAAAATCTGAACTGAGAGCCTGCATGACTTTTCCCTGGGCTTGGAAGGGGGAAGGAGCTCAACCATCCAATAAAACTTAAAACCAAATCAAACGTACATGCAAACCAAACTGGGAGGGATTGCAACTACTTTGGAGGACAGGGTCATAATTCAAAATGATCTGGACAAATTGGAGAAATGGTCTGAGTTAAACAGGATGAAGTTTAACAAAGGCAAATGCAAAGTGCTCCACTTAGGAAGGAAAAATCAATTTCACACATACAGAATGGGAAAAGACTGTCTAGGAAGGAGTACGGCAGAAAGGGATCTAGGGGTTATAGTGGACCACAAGCTAAATATGAGTCAACAGTGTGATGCTGTTGCAAAAAAAGCAAACATGATTCTGGGATGCATTAACAGGTGTGTTGTGAGCAAGACACGAGAAGTCATTCTTCCGCTCTACTCTGCTCTGGTTAGGCCTCAGCTGGAGTATTGTGTCCAGTTCTGGGTGCCGCATTTTAAAAAAGATGTGGAGAAATTGGAAAGGGTCCAAAGAAGAGCAACAAGAATGATTAAAGGTCTTGAGAACATGACCTATGAAGAAAGGCTGAAAGAACTGGGTTTGTTTAGTTTGGAGAAGAGAAGACTGAGAGGGGACATGATAGCAGTTTTCAGGTATCTAAAAGGGTGTCATGAGGAGGAGGGAGAGAACTTGTTCACCTTAGCCTCTAAGGATAGAACCAGAAACAATGGGTTTAAACTGCAGCAAGGGAGGTCTAGGTTGGACATTAGGAAAAAGTTCCTAACTGTCAGGGTGGTTAAACACTGGAACAAATTGCCTAGGGAGGTTGTGGAATCTCCGTCTCTGGAGATATTTAAGAGTAGGTTAGGACTATCCTACAGGCTGGTGGTCAAGGCATGCCCATTGGAGACTTCAAGTCCCTTCTCCAGAGCAGTGATTCAAACCTAGGTCTCCCACATCCCACGGTGATTCCTTAACCACTGGGCTATTGGAGAAAGAAGGTTATCGCTGAGAACCTCCCCTTGGGAACGTAGTCCTAAAAACCAGGGAGTTTGTTTGGATAATGGCGATTTGTTTTGACATTTCCAATTTTTTTCTTTTTTGGTTTTGACTGAACCAATTTGCTGATTCACCATGAACTAGTGAAATGTTTTGTTTGACCCAAGCTTGCATTTTTCAGAGACAGATGTCCAATGGGTTATATTTTATCCATTGCCTTTGGTGACGTTGGCTGGTCCTTCGCTGAAAAGAAATAGGAGGATGGAAAGCTTGAGTAAATCCATTCCCCCACATTTCCAGACCACGAAGTGCTCTACCTCTAGCAGGACGCGGATCCATGGCACGTTAGACAGCTGAGCTCCAGCCCTTAGAGCAGCAAGGAAAGCTTCAGGCCCAAAGATTTTCTTTGCATTCTGTCAATCGTTTTTCTCCGTACAGTTTCCCCTACAGGTCTGTGGTGAGAGGTTGTCTGCAGAAGCAAAGAGTGAGGGGGGATTTGATAGCAGTCTTCAACTACCTGAAGGGGGGTTCCAAAAAGGATGGAGCTCGGCTGTTCTCAGTGGGGGCAGATGACAGAACAAGGAGCAATGGTCTCAAGTTGCAGTGGGGGAGGTCTAGGTTGGATATTAGGAAAAACTATTTCACCAGGAGGGTGGTGAAGCACTGGAATGGGTTACCTAGGGAGGTGGTGGAATCTCCATCCTTAAAGGTTTTTAAGGCCTAGCTTGACAAAGCCCTGACTGGGATGATTTAGTTGGGATTGGTCCTGCTTTGAGCAAAGGGTTGGACTAGATGACCTCCTGAGGTCTCTTCCAACCCTAATCTTCTATGATTCTGTGAAAAGAGGTGGTACCGAAGCCCCCAGACCCTCCAAAACGGAACATGACTATAAGTTGTAAGGGGTGACCAAGGGCATGCACTGCAAGTATATTTGGACCTGCTAAGAAAAAGGAGGTGGAACAGGGACAAAAGGAAAAGGGCTCTATCAGTGTGCAAAGCTATGGATATGCTTGCTTGATTAACCCCAATAAGCATTGCATTGCCTGCACTTTGGACTTCTGGTCTTCTGCTTTCTGTCTGCTGAAGGGAAAGCCCCTAACAGTGGGGGTGCAGTCTTATTGCTTCATTCAGTCACCTAGCTCTAGAAATATCCAATTCACTCATATTTGTGACACCTCTCCCCCCCCAGACTGGCTTGAGAATACCTGAGCCCCTCCGCTCTGGGCGAAGTTGGAGTCTACCTTTGATGGGGAGATGGTCTCAGGAGTTAAAATCCAGCTAGCACGACAGACGTTTTTATTGTAACAAACCCTCTTGGGGCCCTTTTCAAAATTTAAACTTTTACTGCCCAAAGCAATGCAGAACATTTAGTCCCAGAATCTTGAAGTCAACTTGAAACTCATGTAAATGTCTGAGATAATAGAGTGGTGAGCGTGTTTATGATCCTATACTGCTGCATCTCGTTTTGTGTTCAGAAACAGCCTGTAATTGTTATGCATAAAGGGACTGTGCCTTACAGGTATTCCAGCCTTAACTCTGCGCTGTGGAAGAGAGGAGGATGAACACAGTTAATGAACTAGTAAAAGTGATCGATTCCTGTCGGGGTGTCAGGCTGCCGATTGGCTGTTTATCAAGAAACAACAAAATGTCAGCAGGATTTGTAAGCAATTGTAACCATTATATACAGCACTTTGACTAAAAATCACAGAAGATAACTTTCCGAGCCTGCTGCTCCGAGTGTGTGTTAATATAACCACTGGCTCTTCTTGACATTTCTGCAAACAGCTTATAAATTTTCCATGGGACCGTCCGCTTCTGCTGCTGCTGTTGTTGGCGTGTGAATGGAAATACCAGGGGGCAAAAGAAGAGGAGCGCGGTCCTTATTTAACAAGTGGCAGCCAAATAGGAGTCATCAGTCAGGCTATTCTGGGGGCTTTGTTCCAATGAAAGCAATGAACGCCCCACATCCTAGACCTGGCCTAGCAATGGAGGCACCTCAAAGCATTTGGAGAGCAGTGCAGAGAATGACATTAGCTTCCTTTTACAAATGAGAGAACTGAGACGGGGTCAAGTGACATGTCCAAAGTCACACATTCTGGAAGTGCCAGACCTGGGATGGGAATTCAGGAATGCCTGATTGTCTGGCCTGTGTTGCAGCCACTAGACCTTGTTGCCCCTTCCTTATAAGGACCCAAATGTTCAGGCAATAAACCAAAGTTTATCCATCCTCTGCAAGCCAAGGGATAAAATTGTGTTTTTATGGCTAAGGCACTCACTTGACACCCAGGAGATCTGCATTAAGTTCTTGGCTCTGCCATACATTTCTTCTATCACCTTGAACAGGTCATCCCAGGCCAGATTTTCACACTCTCACAGGGGCGCCCACAACCAGATTGTCAACCCGGCTCAGCACCCAGTGTGCTGTCTTCAAAGGCTGGCCCTGATTGTGGGTGTTAAGCCCTCCTCAACATTCTACCCTCAGTCGCTTTCCCACAGGTCCCCTATTCAAGGGGGAGATGATACTGTCATATCCACCAAGGGCTGTTGGGAGGCGTTCACCCACGCTTGGGAACTGCTAGAGTGATGGGCCAGAGAAATAGATAGGTGGGATAGCCTGAGTCTGCAAGATAGCTTCAACATTGTTCTACCCTGGCCAGACAGCCTGGCTAGCTCAGTTGGTAGAACATGAGACTCTTACTCTCAGGGTCATGGTTTCAAGCCCCATCTTAGGTGCTTGAGTTTAATTTTCTTTAAGGTGGGAGGGATAGCTCAGTGGTTTGAGCACTGGCCTGCTAAACTCAGGGTTGTGAGTTCAATCCTTGAGGGGGCTGTTTAGGGTTTTGGGAGTTTAGTTGGGGGTTGGCCCTCTTTAAGCAGGGGGTTGGACTAGATGACCTCCTGAGGTCCCTTCCAACCCTGATATTCTATGATTCTACCCGCAAGCATCCTGGGACTGCTGAAGCACTTTGCCATGACAACTGAATGATCTAGTTCAGGGGTGCCCAATACATGGCCCACCACAGCATTTCATAAGGCCCGCAACCCACTTCAACACAATATGCTAATGGCTGATTCATTAGTGTTTTGTCATCACGTTTACATCATTTTAGTTTACACAATTGTGTAAATGGACCATAGTGGACATAGAAACAACCTCTCGAAACATACACAAAAGAAGTGGAACTTTAACCATAAATCAGTACAGGTGACTGTCACTCGTATTAACATATGCAGACGCTGTATGGCCCACACAAGGCTGTGCTTAGGCTTACGTGGCCATCCTGTGCCATAAGATTGGGCACCACTGAGCTAGTTGAAAGGGGGAGGATAATGTTATGACCAAGAAAATAATACCAGGAGCTCTCCATGCTAGGACTAGGCTAATCCGCTCTCTTGGTCCTGAGCAGAAGCTGATCGCTAAAGTGGTCAGGATAGACAATCTCCCCCAGGCTCAGCAAGGCAGTTGGCCAGGTGCATTCTGGGCTGGGGAAAGTGCTGTCCTTGGACGCATCCAGGTTGGGGCAGATCCAGCGGTAGGACACCAGGCCTGGCGGAGCTGTGGTCCAGTCCAGGATGGCTGCCCCACTGCTTCCAGCACGACAGAGGCAAACATAGCTTTAACACATACTCCTGCAAAGGTTGTGAAATCTTCATAAAGCTCCAGTGTTTGGGTCACTTTCGGGGCTGGCAAAGGTTCGGGTTGGCTCTGATCAGGAATAGGCTCCCGGTGTTCCCAGAGGCACCCGTGACAGCTACTCCAGCTAGTGACAATCCCTGAGTAAACATTCCCCCCCAAAACTCCTGTAGTGCTGCATTGCCTGCAAAACTGCTCCACCCCCAGCCCTCCTCCAGCATGGTTCCCCCCTCAGCTCCTCGTGGAGCCGCTCAGCAGGTGATGCTCCCTGTAGCAGACCAAGGCAATGAGCGGATTGTCCTGTGGCCTCTAGCTGTACAGCAACTGCTTGGATGTGATGCCCCCCCCCCCCCCCCGCCTGTGGTGCACTGGGTGCTCCATGGGTCCCTGGGGCTAGGTGCAGGATGGGTCCCTGGGGCTCTTCACTGGGAGGTGTAGAGGGTGAGTGACACACACTAAGAGACTGAGCTTTGTTTCCTGCCCACAGTGACAGGAATGGGGTCAGGCTCCAAAGGGCTAGTGCCCCGTCCTACAGCAGGGCCGGCACCACCCACTCCAGGGGCTGTGGTGACAATGCTCATGAATTCCTCACCAGTCCTGTGATTTCTGCAGGGCCTGGAGCCACCTGGCCACGAGCCCGAAAACCTTCAGCCCGCTCACAGCTTTCAGCTCTGCCCCGGGGAAATCCCACTCAAATTGGCTTCCTTCCCCACTCCTGGAGAAGAGCAGCCAACCAGACTTTCTGCAAGAAGCAGGCAGAACTCTGCTCCGGAGCCAACACTGTTCTCACAGGATGGGTGTGGGGATAGAGGAGCACAATGAACCCAGCGGCACCCTCTCACCTCCCCACCTTGTAAGGGACAGGGCTTCTGCCTCCCCGCCCACTGTCCCCGCTGTTTCTCCTCACTCCCACCCCTTCCCTGGTCCAACTATGACAATGAATAATTCCTGGGCAGGGAAAGTATGTGGGAATAACCCTACAGCCCTGTGGGCCGGGCACTCCCCTCAGTGCTGGGAGAGCCAAGTTCAAGTCCCTGCTCCGAAGACTAGCAGATTATTTATACAAAGGGGAACAGCTTCAAGAGGAGAGATTGCGAGAGAGCCCCACCCTCAGAATAGCCCGTAGCCCTGTACATCAGGCATTTTCCGACTCAGCTTCAACTCTCTCCAAGGGGTGGGGGCACTGTGCCTGGTGTCTCCCCTCCCTGGAGAGTACCCTGACCACAGGACAGTGCTGTGGGCGTTCCTCGCCCCCGCGTTTTGGGAAGCTAGTCCTTTGTTTTGCTGAAAGCGCCTGAATCGAAAAGAAAATGTCGAGCTGGGGCGAATCAAAACGTTTCATTTCGCCCCAACTTGATATTTTGTCAACTTATTTGGTTCGACCCAAGACAATTTTTTGTGTGTTTTGGAATTGGCAGCACCCTGAAAAGGCCATTGTTCAGCCAGAACTACTCACCGTATTTTGGGGCCTGACTTGGAGCACTTGGGCTTGGCCAAGCTACTGAGGTGCGGGGGTCTGACAGGGCTGTGGGGGTCACCTGGCTCTGGGGAGGGGCCGGGGAAGAGAGCTGGCCGTACTGGCCTTTCCCATTCGGCGCTGGGGCTGTACAGGCTGAGAGAGGAGGTTGCAGCAGCTACAGGATTCCCACTCAGTGCAACAAAACAGCTGGGCTCTGCCTCCTTCCCAACCTCTCACAAGCAACGGGAGCTGCCTCCCCCTGGGCCTTCAGCTGAGTTCCCCTTGGAGCAGCAAAGGCAGGAGCATGCGGATGCAGCAGCAGCCTGAGTGAGCAGTGGCGCCAGCTTTGTCCCAGCCCAGCGATTGGACTTTAAAGCAGGCCTCTGGCACCAGCGTCTTCAAGGTGAGTAAGTCCTGCACACCCCAGCAGTGTGCTGGGGATGGTGGCCAGAGCCGGCTCTAACTTTTTTGCTGCCCCAAGCAGCAAAAAAAAGCGCCGCCCCCCCGCCGAGCGCCGCGCTGCACCCCACCCCAGAGCCACGCCCCGCGCCACCCCCCCACCGAGCGCCGCGCCGCCGAAGCCCACCCCCCCGCCGAGCGCCGCCGGAACATACCCCCCCCCCGAGCGCCACGCCCCGTGCCGCCCCCCCACCGAGCGCCGCGCCGCTGAAGCCCGCCCCCTGAGCGCCGCTGGAACCCCGCCCCCCGAGCGCCGCCGGAACACCCCCCCCAGCGCCACGCCCCGAGCCCTGCGCTGCCCCCCCGCCGAGCGCCGCGCCACCCCCCCGCCGAGCGCCGCGCCGCCCTCCTGCCGAGCGCCGCGCCGCCGGAGCGCCCCTCCCTCCCCGCGGAATGCCGCGCCGCGCTCCCCCCGCCGCCCCTTACCAGGTGCCGCCTCAAGCATGTGCTTGGTTGCCTGGTGCCTGGCGCTGGCCCTGATGGTGGCCCTGCTCAGGGAGGGCCGTCTTTGGCTTGCACCCCACAGGTAGCATGTGGGTTTCCATAAGACGTCCGTGTGTTTTGGGGGGCAACCTAATGGCCTGTCCCCTTCAGCTCAGCACACGGAGGGCAGGGGGGTTATCAATTTGGAGCCGTTCACATTTTCAAGGTGAGGAAAAGAGCTAAACATAGTCTGGCAGTCTCCTCCCTCAGGCCCCAGGCCGGCTCTATTAACAGGGGACTCCCTGACAACCCCCAGCTCATCTGGGCCTCTGACATTAGCCAAACCAGATTGCCCGTCCATACAATAAGGGGCGCCTGTGGATGAAATCCTGCTAGCCAAGAGGATGGGCATGTGTGCTGGAATTCAAGGAGGAAGGTGGGTCCATGAACGGGATCAAGAAAGAAAGGAAGAACTAGGTCCTCTCGGGATGCGGTGCAGCCAGAGCGCGGGTGCAGGGGGACCGGCTGGCAGGGGAGGGGGATGGAGCGGGCGGGAGAGAGAGAGAAGGGGGCGGCCAGGGCTACAATGGGGCGCTGCCACGCGGCCCCTCCCGCTGCGCCGCCTCCTGCTGCCTGCCGCGAGGGCTCCGCTCCAGTCGGCGGGGAGGGAAGGAAGAGAACTGCCCTGCAGGGCGCTCTGCTTCTCCGCGCCGCCACCCCCTACAGGGCAGCCGGAGTGGAACAAGAACAACAACAACAACAACAAAAGCGGCCGTGCCGCCCTAGGATTGGGCAGAATGCCGCCTCCAACAATCTGCCGCCCCAAGCACCAGCCGGCCCTGGCTCCAATGACCCTTTCATTATTCAGCCACAATGGGTCAGCTTCATCTGGAGAGACTGGGGGGGCCCACAAGCATACCCCAGAGCCTGGGTGTTAGAGCCCTCATCTGAGAGGTGGCAGAGCCCTTCTCAAATTCCTCTCCTCTTAAGGCAGAGTGGGGACGTGAAGCAGGGAGGGGTCTCCCATATGGCAGGTGAGTGCCCTAACCACTAGGCTAAAAGTTATACGGGAGAGAGCTCCTCTTCCACCCCTCCCGCCCCGGCGGATGAACCTGTGTTTGCGGGTCGCTCTGGGGTTTAGGCAGGAAATAAGCATCCCGGGAAGCAGCAGCGTGCAGGTCCAGAGGCAGAAACACAGGTACCAAGGGGACTTGTACTGCAAAACCTGGGCATCGAGCTACTTTAGGTGTTCAGAGGAGCTCAGCAGAGCCTAAACCCGGGACTTAGGCACCTAAACCAGGGGACAGCGAGGCTCAAGACACTAAAGACTATGACAGGTTCAGACTCAGCAGTGATGGGAACAGATGTATCCCTGGGACAGACAGACCCTTCCCCGGGCGCCCTGGTGCCCCTCATGTGGTGGATGGGAGGATCCACCATTAAACTAGCCCAGGAGTTACCCGATCTCTGGGGCTTTGCAATGTCTGAGCACGCCTTGGTGTGACTTGCCCCTAAGTTTGGCTCTACTTAGTGAACGGGCTTCTTGTGGGTGATGTTCAGCCCCCACCCGTGAGGCGGCACCGGGCAGCAGCGGGCATGGATGGAGCGTGAAGCATGCCAGTGCAGCGGGAGTGGTAATTAAACCCAGTGGAGGATTTGGCTGCTGCTGGAGATCTGCTCCTTGACTGCCCCTTTACTAGCAGGCATGAATCTCAATGGATGGCGCATTAAACTGCCACTTGGCGGAAAAGACCATTGGACCCAGGAGAAGCCCAGGGAGACCATGCACTGAATTCCATAGTCCTGCCTCTGAACAGGGCTGGAAGCTGAGCCCCACCTGCCCCGTAGCTCCCGGCCGCGTCCCCAGCCCTCCATGGGTCCCCTGGACAATATCACTGCCTCTGTGCAGATCTGAGCACACAGGCACAGCGGGTATGAACGCGGCGCCTGAGCAAACATGGAAATGCAGCATTTGGAGAGAGCACAGCTTGCTCCCGCGCTCCTTGCTCTGGGAATTTATTAGCACTGGAGCCTGGCCGGTCTCTCCGCCCCTTTGAAGGCTCGGCTGAGATCTGCCTCCTGGCTTCCCCCACTGCAGCCCGCCAGCTTTGTTTGCTTTATTTCACTCTTGTTACCATTCTGAGATGCTGTCAGGAGAGAGGCCAAACCAGCCAATCTCATGCTGTACGGGGAGCAAGGGAGACGGGAAACAATCTCAGGCCCTGAGCCCCCGTTGCCTGGCCCTGACGACTGGGTGTCATTTAAACTGAGCAATGTGGGCATGAGTCAGCTCCATCCTGATCTGATAGCGTTTTACCAACACTGGGGCAAATGACAACAGTGCCAGGCAATGGGGAAGGGGCCAGCTGATTGTCAGCGGGGGGTGGGGATTGCAGCTCCCAGACATGAGGCCCAGCTCCACCTCCCGGCTCAGCTCTTCTCTTGCCCTCCTTCCACCTCCCCCTGACAAGCATTTCCATCTCAACCCTCCGTCCAGCCCCCTGGGACCAGGGCCGGTGCAACCACTAGGCAAACTAGGCGGCTGCCTAGGGAGCCAAGTGGTTGGGGGCGGACAAAAGCGGGCTCTGGGGCGGTGGTGGAGTGGAGGTGAGCTGGGGCAGGGGGGCGCGGGGAGGGCTGCCTGCAGCAAGTAAGGGGGGAGCAGCACACAGGGGAACCGCTCCCCGCCCCAGCTCACCTCTGCTGCTCCTCCCTCCCCTGAGCTCGTTGCCCCGCTCTGCTTCTCTCCCTCCCAGGCTTGCGGTGCCAAACAGCTGATTGGTGCCGCAAGCCTGGGAGGCGGGAGAAGTGGAGCAGCGACAGCGTGCTTGGGAGGGGGGTGGAGCAGAGATGAGCTGGGGTGAGGAGCTGCCGCATGGCTCCCTGGGCCTGGGGAAGTGGGGAGCTGTCCCGGGGGGAGGGGGGGACACCTCAGGGCGGGGGGTGGGGGGAGCTGCCGCAGGGCTTGGGGAGGGGGCAGAACAGAGAGGTGAGCTGGGGTGGGGAGCTGCTGCACGGCTCCCCGGGCCAGGTGGCGGGGAGCTGCCACGGGGGGGTGCCTTAGGGTGGAGGGGGGTGGAGAGCTGCCGCATAGCTCCCTGGGCCTGGGGGGGTGGGGAGCTGCCGGAGCGGGGGGGGGGGGGGCGTCTCAGGGCGGAGGGGGGTGGGAAGCTGCCACAGGGCTCGGGGCGGGGGGAGGGCGCAAGGTGGAATTTCGCCTAGGGCGGGAAACATCCTTGCACCAGCCCTGCCTGGGACATCCCCCATCCCTGGCGCCTTTCAGACAGCAAAACCTGCCCTCCGGACTTGGAACTGGAGCGCTAGGGGCTGCTCATGCTTTGCTTTGGCCATGTGATGCGAAACAGCCAATGGGCATGCTACAGACTAAAGCTGATCCGAGCTGGGGACGTCCCCGGGGCTTGTCTACACAGGGAAGCTGCACTGGCTTAACATCATTTGTATTTTACCCCAATTCAGTCCAAGCACTGCAAAACCTAGATTCGGTTTAAGAGTGGGTTTAATTTGGGGTTCTTAAAAGCGTTCCTAATCAAGTTTGGATTTCCTGAAGTAAGCATAATTTAAAGGAAAGGAGAGCATGGACGGCGGGTATAACAGGCCCGGGGAGGCTAAGTCTCCCCTGGTGCAGCTGTTGCTGACTTGCCGCAGGACGCCCAGGCCATGGTGACGCTCAGGGGCGGCTCCAGGCACCAGCACCGCAAGCGCGTGACTGGGGCAGCAAGCCGCAGGGGGCGGCCTGTCGGTCACTGTGAGGGCGGCAGGTAGGCAGCTTTCAGCGGCTCACCTGCGGGAGGTCTGCCGGTCCCGCGGGCTTCGGCAGCAATTCAGTGGCGGGGACGCCGATGGTGCAGCACTGGTGGACCTCCCGCAGGCGTGCCGCCGAATCCGTGTGACCAGTGGACCACACGCACGCGCACCGCTGAAAGCCGCCTGACTGCCATGCTTGGGGAGGCAAAAAACATAGAGCCGCCCCTGATGACACTGCCTGTGCTCTCCCTCTTCGCCTCCACGCTCCGCCCCTTCTCCAAGGCCCCTATCTGGTGAGTCCCTCCTCTCCTCCACTCCACCCTGCGTCTGTACGTCCCCGTTGCCCACCGCCTCCTCCCCTCTGCCCCTGTCCCCTGCAAGGCCACCCGTCGTGTCCCTCCTCACCCACCTCTCCTCGGAAGCCGCCGGGGGCTCAGCTCCGGTCAGTGGCCTGGAGCTTGGGGCTCGGGCTGGCCGGTGGCCCAGGATGGCTCAGGGCACTTGGGCAGGTGCTCAGGCTGGACAGTGGCCCAGACTGGAGGTCGGGGTGGTGCTCGGGCCATCCCGGACCGGGGGTCAGGGTGGGGCAGTTCTGCCAGGGCTCCTCCGGTCACGGTGAGGATAGAGGGGTTGGTGTTCCAGCAGGCAAGGGGGGATGGAGGGGGCAGGGTAAGGGCGCGGCCTTGAGTGGAAGGGGCGGGGCTGGTGGTTTAGCCTACCAAAAAGGGAGTTTCACCCGCCGCCCATGAATGAGAGTGTCCACAAGGTTACTAAAACTGGTTTAAATTTGCCCCTCTGGTGACCCACCTCAGCTCCCGCAGTCCCACCCCGGAGCCCGCACCCCCTAAGCCCCTTCCCCAGCCCAGTGAATGTGAGTGAGGGTGGGGGAGAGCGAGCCACGCAGGGAGGGGTAATGTAGTGAGCAGGGGGCGGGGCCTCGGGGAAGGGGCGGGCCTAGGGAGTTCAATTTTGTGCAACTAGAAAGTTGGCAACCCTAGGAGTCCAGCGTCAGCAAACTCACACGTCACTGCTCTGGGGACAGGCCATACCCAACGTTACGCGCTCTTCTGGCCCGTGGTTTATTCCAAGCGTTGTGCTGCGCTCCTTGTCCTAGCTTTCAGGTCCCTAATGCCGCTGGGCCTCTCTGATTGAAGGGCCTGATCCTGTGATGCACTGAGCACCCGGTGTCCTCACCGGGTGCTCAGGGCACGCCACACCCTACAGGCTCAGGACCTGAAAGGCTGGCTCTAGAAACCGTGTGTCCAAACCAGTAGCACACGTGGCTGCCGGGGGTCACTGTGGGAGCCTATGTGCTGCATATTGTGAGCTCTGCCCCCTTCTCCCCGCTGGCCGGCCCCATGCGACGCTAGTGCCCCGTGAGCCACTGGATCAGTCCAGTGCTGGCATTTCTCCAACAGCAGGCAGCCGAAGCAGGACTCCCCGCTGCCACCCCCCACACTCACACCCTGTTTGGAACGTCCCAGCATTGGGCTAATTCCATGATCTCCTTGCAGGCCATAAATTCATGAGCTACACAGCCCCACAACTGCACTCACAACCTCCATGCTGCCGCTCCAAGCCAGGGGAGGGCTATGGTGTTGGAGCCATGGGGGCCCTGTGCCATGGGGGGCCTATGGCCCCCGATTGAGGACAGATGCTGTGCTGGCTGGGAATGCCGCATGCAGGATCCCAGCCCCTCCTAGGAGGCGTCTAGGGGCTCAAGGGGAGGCTGGTTATACTTTGGTATTTAAATACACTGTTGTGTCACCCTGCCACCCTTCCCAAGTCTGCCACAAGAACCCAACTGCGGGGCACCCCCAGCCCAGGCCAGGAGCCCCTGACAACAGTGGCTGTGGGGTGAGGAAGTGAGGGGGGCTTAGCACAAAGCAGGGTGCTGGTCCTGACTCTGCCACTGATTCCCCATGTGAACTTGAGCAACTCACCTAGCCTCTGTGATGCTGTAAACTGGGGTTAGTCTTTGTGGAGGGCTTTGAGATCCTCGGATGAGAGGCATTAAGGACGGGCCAGCTGTTGTTATACATCAGCATCACCAATACACAGCTAAAGCACCTCCTGCCCCTTCTCCTCCCCTGTCCTCAGCCACCCCGGGCCTTCCTGGTTAGCTCTCCCACACCCCTGCTCTAGTCCCATCCCTGTCCCACTTGTCGCATCCCAACCCCACCATCTGCCCCTTGGCCCTCCCAGGCGAGGTGAGACCCAGATGCAGAAAGGAGACTACTGCAAGGAGTGACAAAAACTGAGCACAGTCACTCCAAGCCCCAGCAAGCAAAGCAGGGCCCTGAACCCAAACCCGTGAGCTGGGGTGGGAGGGTTATAGCAGCATTTGGTGTCTACGCATTGGATAATGGGGTCATGATCCTTAACTTCAACTTGCTTACCCAGAATTGAAACCATTTTGGAACAGGTATCTGGGTGCCTCTCCCCCACCACCACCTTTTCAGCATTCTCACACTATAGATCGTTCTCCCAAAGCTTCTCTGAGCCCGTTCCACTGCAGGCCATAGCCAGAGCTTAAATTCTCTCCAAATACTTCCTGGAGCCCCAGGGCTTGGGGCTTCAGCCCCACAGGAGGTGCCAGGCTTGGGGCTTCTGCCTCGTGGGGTGTGCCAGGGCTCGGGGCTGGATTGGAGTGACCTCGACGTTCAGGGGAGTTCAGACGCGGGATTCAGGTTTGGCCCAGGTCAGAGACACAAGACACTCATGAGGCTTGGGTCTGGATCTGGGAGCGGCCTTCACAGATTGGAGTGTGTTTTGAGCTTGGATGTTGTTGGTGCACCAGTGCAGACATTTTTGCTCTACTATGGCAAATATTTGGCTGTGAAACCCCCTGCTCAGTGCCTAACAATGGAATCATAGATTTTAAGGGCAGAAGGGACCACCATGTCATCAAGCCTGATCTCCTGCACCATTCAATCTATAATTTTCTGTCCTATCCGTTTCCATTTCATCCTCCTCCATAGCTCTTCATCTGTGAATTTTTTCTGGCCCTCTGATGTTGAAGATTTGTCTAAGGGAGCTGCTTTTAAAAACTTGAAGTTTAGTTAGTAAGAATGTAATAAGTCTCCAAGTTTCAGAGCCATATGGTAAGACAGATTTTACAGTGGTGTTAAATATTCCAAGTTTACTTCAGAGGGCAAGGTTTCTGTTACTCCGGCACAGCTTTAGGGTTGCAAAGGCTTTCGCTAGTCTGCCTTTCATGTCTTTGTCTGTTCCACCTGCTTTGTTTACGGTGCTGCCAAGATATGTCAAGTGTCAGACCTCTTCTCTGTCAATCCCAGAAAAATGTTACTGGTCGTTCTCGTGTGTTGATTCTTTTGCTTTTAATTTTTTCAGCTGGCATTGGCCTGTAATCCCCAGGGCAAGAGGCAATGGGGCAGACCAAAGACGATGGAAAACATGTAACAGAAGCAGAACTGACAACTATCAAAATGACGTGGGAAGAAGCTAAGACTGCAGCAAGACACTGCCAAAAATGGAAGGCAGGGGTGAAGGACCTATGACCCGCATGGAATAAAGAGGCAAAGGTCAAGTGATTACGTGTCACCTGCCTGTTACAAATCAGGCTTAGGGGCACTGATACCAATGACTTCACACTCTCCCTGAGGAAGTTACAGATCACAGAGGAAACCTAGCCACTTTATAGGGAAAAGCAATCCATTTTCTAATGATGCCCCCCACAGCTCTGGAATAACCTGGGATACAAAGAGACAGGTCTGGTTTTAATACAAAAGAAACCATAGAATCATAGAATATCAGGGTTGGAAGGGATCTCAGGAGGTATCTAGTCCAACGCCCTGCTCAAAGCAGGACGAATCCCCAACTAAATCATCCCAGCCAGGGCTTTGTCAAGCTGGGCCTTAAAAACCTCCAAGGAAGGAGATTCCACCACCTCCCTAGGTGCTTCACCACCAGTGCTTCACCACCCTCCTAGTGAAATAGTGTTTCCTAATATCCAACCTAGACCTCCCCCACTGTAACTTGAGACCATTACTCCTTGTTCTGTCATCTGCCCCCACTGAGAACAGCCGAGCTCCATCCTCTTTGGAACCCCCCTTCAGGTAGTTGAAAGCAGCTATCAAATCCCCCCTCCTTCTTCTCTTCTGGAGACTAAACAATCCCAGTTCCCTCAGCCTCTCCTCATAAGTCATGTGCTCCAGACCCCTAATCATTTTTGTTGCTCTCCACTGGACTCTTTCCAATTTTTCCACATCCTTCTTGTAGTGTGGGGCCCAAAACTGGACACACTACTCCAGATGAGGCCTCACCAATGTCGAATAAAGGGGAACGATCACGTTCCTCGATCTGCTGGCAATGCCCCTACTTATACCATTAGCCTTCTTGGCAACAAGAGCACACTGTTGACGGATTTCTATCCAAGGTACTTTATGAGCCCATCACCATGGTATCCGAGCACCTCACTGACAACAATGTATTTATCTTCATAACACGAGGGTGCATTATCCCCATTATACAGATGGGAAAGCGAGCTGCAGGGCTAATGAAGTGAATTCCACCAGACCCCCGGGGCAGGCCACCCAGATCTCCTTGATACCCAGCCATTGCTTGACCACAAGGCCATGTTTATTGTCTAGCAGCAGCCTGTCTGGGGCTATGGTTCCTGGTTGAGAAGCCCAAATGTGAACACAGCATTGCTCTGGAAACACTTGCTGACTATTAGCAGTCAGATTCAGTAATTTGTACAGGCCTAAAGAAAAATGCCCCATATGACTCCTGTGAGCGCTCAGGATTGCTTAGTCACCAGTCCTACACCAAAGAGTTTGGGACATTTGGCTTGGAGGGGGCTGGGTTAATATTTCCAGCTATTCTGAGCATCTTGAAATATGCATGAGATGTTGGGGGAAGCTGTGGGACAGGTGGGAAGAGAAGCTGAAGCATTAGCACAGTATGTTTCATGCAAGGAAATCCTTTGTTGGTGCCAATTAAAGATTGCATAATGGTGCAATGCACGTCTCATTTATTGCCTTCACATTAAATATTGGACCCTACCGCCGAGGCCTGAAGTTAAATGAGAAGATCTGACCCCCTTTTTATTTTCCAAGCTTTTCAGTTAACCAGCATGCTTCACCTCTTGCGGATGACGACAGCTTAGGAAAAAGAAATCTTTATTTTATATTTTTTTGTATACTTGTACACAAGTAAAATAAAATGCATATCTATATATACTGCAATCTTGTGAAGGAAAAGACAGCATTCTTTAACAAATGCTGCCCATAAACATGGCATGACGGAAATGAACACGGTAAAACTGCAATATTCATAAACATAGGAGTAAAGTAGCATCAAATGCATCACCTCCGCAAATGGGAACTTGCAACGCCGTTCAGTATGAGTTCAAGTTACAAACAAATTTTAAACATTCTTTCAGGAGCATTTTCTTACATACTCTTTTGGTGTGTGTGTGTGTGTGTGTGTGTGTGTGTATAAATTCTATTTCTTTACCATCTGCTGTAGCAACAGCTGCTATGTGAGTAAGTGCAGTTCCAAAGACCAAAGGTATAACTCACAGGTTTCAGGACAAATAAATTATGTACATCTTGGTTTTGTCTTTTTTTTTTTTTATAAAGGCATCCAGTTAACTTTTGTGTAACAAAGCTTTCTTGGGGTGTATAGCAGTTTGCTTCACTCTTGCAACATTTATGGAGGTCAGCAAAATTCTGGTGTTAACGTGTCATTGGCCAAGGGAAAGAGTTGCTTTTAGCAGAACAACAGTAAGCTCCACACCAAGAGGGGAAGCAAAAGATTTAGGCTTGGCTGTAATGTGGAGCTGTTTCCTTGTTGGGTGAGGCGGCACTGGGCCTTCGACTTGTTTTTTTTCGAGCACCCCTGCCTCTTTTTGGTTGGGACTGTGGAGGGTTGAATGGGAGCTAGGAATTCTGGTTTCAACTTGGTCAATGGAGGGTCTACAACGCTGGGGAAGGTCCCAAAAGGGGAGTCGTTTATCTGCTTGTTGCTCCCGTTTTTGGAAGGGTCCGTTTCGATGTACTTGGTCTTGGACATGTTCTCCTTGTCTTTGAAAGGGTTGTTGGGGGACGGACGGCTGCTGTGTGAAGATGGACTTGCCTTGCCCTTGGCTTCATAAATAAAGGATTTATCCGTTTCCGGTTGGCAGCACTTCTGGGTGCCGTCCCGGGAATTTAGAGGGGAGTCGGTGGTTGGCAGTTTGCCAGATCTGGTCTTAGTACTAAAAACACTTGTTCTTATCTGATTGAAAGAGTCGATACATCCTTCCAAGTCACTGCTCTGCAGTCTTTTGAGGTCTCTCCCTGCCAAGTTAGTGGGCAGATGGCACTCCAGCTCCGATGAAGATCCTTTAAACTGTTTAAACCAATTCCAGAGGGACTGAGCCTGACAATCACAGATCCACTGGTTGCTATTTAAACGAAGGTATTGGAGGGACACCAAGGGAGCCATCGTTTCTCCAGTGAGCACCGTCAAGTTGTTATTGAACAGATACAAGGTCATCACTTTCCCCAGGTCATGAAAAGACCTGCGGTGAACCAGGCTGATTCTGTTCTGGTGCAACAGGAGCCGATCCAGGTTGATCAGCCCACGAAAGACATTCTCTGACAAGCTCTTAATTTTATTACCATGCAAAAACAGGTAGGTGAGATTTGCAAGATCTAGGAAAGTGTCATCAAGCAGGTTCTGCAGGTTATTATCCTGAAGGTAGAGATGCTGCAAGGAGAACAACCCTCGGAAAAGCCCTGTGGAGAGCTCCAGGAGCCCACAGCGATCCAGGTGTAAGGCGTGAAGGTGAATGAGACCCCGGAAAGTGGTGGGATTGATGGACTTCAAGTTCACATTGTCACTGAGGTCTAACTCCTCCAGTTTGTCAAGCCCATAAAATGCCCCGGACTCGATGAGGCTGATGTTGTTGGAATGGATCCAAAGGATCGTCATGTTGCGGCAGGAACTGAAGCTGGTGGACCTCACCAGGGTTATCTTGTTATTGTGCAGGAAGATGCGCTGGGTCTGTATGGGGATCTCAGTGGGGATTACTGTCAGTCCCTGCTGCTGACAGCTTATTGTGATCTTGGGTTCACTGTAGCATACACACGCCCCGGGGCAAGATTCCACTTCCGACTGGATGTTCAAGCAAAGCACCAAAATCAGCAGTTTGCTTCCTAAAGGACAACAAAAATAGAAAGTCAATTAGAGTCAGTTACAGGAGAGCATTTTTCTCTGCAACTCATGTATTAGGCTGAAATTCACCTTTGCAAGTGCATTGCATTAACCACGCGGTATCCACAAACAGCATGGGCCAGGGGAGCCAAACAATTACAATAAAGAATGAAAACTCTTCTGCCACTCAACACAATAGTTAAAATCAATGTACGCTTGGAGAGAGTCTGAATGCTGCATCGGTCTGTCACACCTGGGAGGCCTCAGAACTAGACCACAAGTGGAAATTAGTATCCTTATCATTTATGTGTAGTGGGTATTGCATTGTGTGTTGTGACGATCAGGAAGTGGAGGGAGGCTCTGGATAAATGTCCTAACACAGAGACAGTCCCTACCCCAAAATAGTAAATAGCCTTACTCCCTAGAGGCATTTCTTTCCATCGCAGAATCACCGCACCGTTTAGCACTATTCAACACTAGGACCAGGTCTACGCTACAGCCCTATATCGGTATAAATACGTCGCTCAAGGGGGTGACAAATCCACACCCCTGAGTGACATAGTTATGCTAACCTAACTCCCGGGAAGATAGTGCTATATTGGTGGGACAGCGCTATGTTGGCTGCACCGCTGTACATGAAGACAAGCCCTCTGCTCAGGAATCAGGGGGTTGCCGTGTTAGTCTGTATCCACAAAAACAACAAGGAGTCTGGTGGCACCTTAAAGACTAACAGATTTATTTGGGCATAAGCTTTCGTGGGTAAAAAACCCCACTTCTTCAGATGCATGGAGTGAAAGTTACAGATGCAGGCACTATATAATGATACATGAAGAGAAGGGAGTTACCTCACAAGTGGAGAACCAGTATTGACAGGGCCAATTCGATCAGGGTGGATGCGGTCCACTCCCAATAATTGATGAGGAGGTGTCAATTCCAGGAGAGGCAAAGCTGCTTCTGTAATGAGCCAGCCACTCCCAGTCCCTAGTCAAGCCCAAATTATGTCTCATGATATAATGCCTGTATCTGTAACTTTCACTCCATGCATCTGAAGAAGTGGGTTTTTTACCCATGAAAGCTTATGCCCAAATAAATCTGTTCCTTTGCTCAGGAGTGGCCCAGGGTGGGGATGGCAGAGGGTGCACTGGCCAGGCATGGGTTGCATTGTGCCAGGTGGTGCTGGTGCTACCCTTTTAGTTCCTCTTAGTCTGGCACACCACAACCCAGGCTGCGTCCTCTGCCATCACAGCCACCCACAAGCAGGTATGTGAATGTACAGAAATGTGAACTAGCATCTCTTCTTGTGCCTTTCCATCAGCTCTCTCTGCACTAACCCCTTTGTCCGGCAGGAAATGATTGCATCCGACTCTCAGAAGAACTGACAAGCCAAGCATGTTTATAGAGAGGCACTAGGGCATTGGGCTTCATTTCTGCCTCTTCTAATGCTGATCATTTTGCCAGCCAAGTGGTATGTGATCTCATACCTTGGCCTTCCCTTTTCTCCTGAGAAATCCATGCAGTCCCTCCGAAAGAGCAGCTGGGCATGGCTTATGCTTGCCAGAGGGTGACGCTATGCTGGACGCAGGTTGTGCCCAGCCGGATTCAAGGACCCCGGAGAGTTTGCATCACAGGAGAATCTTTCAGTTGTGCTTTGTGTGCGCAATGAGTGTGAAATGGCAACACATTTGCATGCTGAATCTCAGCCCCACTCCTTCCCAGAGCCCAGCCCCACACGACAAGGTGCTGAGGCCCAGACCCTCCAATGGGAGTTCATGCCTAAATACCTTTGAGGAGCTGGGCTTGTGTGCTTTCAACTCCCAATGAAGCTGGTGAGAGCTGAGAGCAGTCGGCCCTCACAGGGCCCGGGCCCAGCCCCAAATACGCATTAGCAAAAACCTCACAATGCAAGGTAGGTGACTTTTGAGGTGCATGCATGGCCAGATTAATCTTTTGTGGGCCTTCTTGGCACTCAGACTGTGCCCCCGCCCCTGCCCCCCCCCAAGGCCCGTCCCCTGCTTGGCCTCTCCTCCCTCCCCTGCCCCCGGTCGAGACCCTGCCCTGCCACTTGCAGAGAGGGAGGGAAGGAGTGGAGAGGAGTGAGCAGGTGGTGGGCAGGGCTTCAGAGGTAAGGGGCCGAGTGGGGGCAGAGCCTCAGGGCAGAGTGCAGGTGGAGTGGGGGGGGGGGCAGTGCCACGGTCTGGGCGCCAGGGCCACTTCTGAGTGTGGGGCTGGCACCACAGCGCCATTGGTGCCGTCGTAAACCTGGTACTGGGTACATGCCTGGTTGTGAAATGAGACACGCTACAGGCGACAGGTCCGGTGTGTTCTCCTCTCTCCGGAACCCAGAAACCCACAGGGAGACAGCAAGAGATGCATCTTACCCTGGGCCCATCGCCCCAGCGAGAACTACAGGCTGAGATTAGCCTGGGGAACCTGGGAAGGCTTTTTTAACAGGGTTCTGCTAGCAATTAGCAGCCATGTAATTAGCTTGTTCCCTCTAACTAATCTGCTGAACCACGATCTGAAAGCAGCAGTGACAGCACATGCCCGTTTGTGAAATGCCCCATGCCATTTGGAACACATGATCGTCAAACACATGTGTCTCCATGCCAGCTCATCACAGCATCTGGCACGAAGGAGACACGCTCCTATCATGAGCCGGGAAAGTCCTCGCCAAGGGACAAAGAGCACCTTTCTGTATTTGTTTCTATGGCAGGTTTGGGCTTTGTTAAGAAACTGGAAATGTTGGTCTTGCATTTTAATGCCTCTTTACACCTACATTAAAAGTAGCAGCTTGAGAGTTGAGATCAGAGAGTCAGGCTAGGGTGACCAGACAGCAAATGTGAAAAAATCAGGACAGGGGGTGGGGGGTAATAGGAGCCAATCTAAGAAAAAAGACCCCAAAATCGGGACTGTCCCTATAAAATCAGGGCATCTGGTCACCCTAAGTCAGGCAGACCAAGACACTGACACGGAACCAGACAAATGATCGGGACACAGAGAAAGTCCTGTCAGTTCCAGCCAACGTAGGTGCAATGGAATCAAAACACCGCTCTCGAATGGCTGACTGCATTTCACAGGCAAGCCTGAAAGCCAATACTGTATCTAATGCAATCTCCTCATCTCTGAGTCTAAGTAGCAACTTCAAACTCAGATGATAAGAGCATAAATCATATGGAAATTCTACCAAACTGTTTACTGAAGCAACGACAAAGGTATCAAAGCGGCTGAGGGGGAAGAGGCTCTTTCACGTGATAAAAGGCTGGAAACCTAGATGCGGGCTTCACTCCTGTCATAAAAATTCACTCGGCAGAGCTAATAAATCGGTTGCTGATCCAATAGTCCCAGATAGACATGAGATTCCTGTACATCATATTTCACTTGGGAGAAGAAACCTCCCCAGCACGTTGGGATAATTCTAGCCTGATATTATTATGTGCTGTGCCTCCCTGGAAGGCGGCGTGTTGGGCTCAGAATTATGACACATTCTGGCTGGCTTGTCATGTTTTGACACATCACAACCCGTTGTATGGAGTAAAGTAACACAAGGCAACTGAAGTCTCCTGCTGGGGAGGTGTCACTCCGGGAGGAGCCTCTTGGGAAATTAAAACAATCCCGGCATCTCGCTGGCCAGCACGATTCCTCTCCCGCTAAGACAGAAAACCGGCAGGAAAGGAAATATGTCTTTCTGGAGGTTTCTTCAGCAGCGTGATTCATAGCACCAGGGGGTCAGGGATGGTGCTAGAGGGGTGGAATTCAGTCTGCACCACAGCAGCATCCGCTCCATTGTAACACAGCATCCAGGCTACACGTCTTGCCTGGCAAATCAGGGCTGCTTCCAGCGCTTCCTCCCCTGCATTTACAAGAGTGCAGGGCCTAAAACCGACCTGGGAGCAAATCGAACTCGGCCCTGGATGCACCACACGTGCCCTGCCAATACGTGAGGGGGCACAACAGAACCAATGCAGAAGACAGAAATCGGTGTGACGGCACATCCATCTCCAGCCCCAGACAGGGGCCGGCAACACTTGTGTCTATACCGCTCCTCCCACGCACAAGGGACTGGGATCGCATGTCACTATACCCCCCATCCTCCCCCTCAGAGCTATATCGCCTGCTTTCAGTCCTGTCCATTCGGGTGTTTTGTACCATTGTGCAGAGTGAGGGCCCTGCAGGTCCCTGGTGGTGGCCACAGCTGCTGGCTGTAGGCCCAGGCCTAGGCCCAGTCTCTTGGCCTACAGAGCCAGAGGTGTGGCAGTGTTTCTTCCCAGCCCACAGCAGCAGAAGGAAGGTGACAGGCCTTGCTCCTGCTGCTGGGAGCCCGGCAGTGGCTTTGATTCCTGCTGCTAGAGAAGCAGCGGAGGGGATGTATTTCTAGGCACCACAAGCCTCTCTGCCGCTCTGGCTTTTAGTTAGTGAGCTCGGTGCTAGCGAGTGGCTCCTTTCGCCCCAGACAGCTCCTGTCAATGGTCTCCCCAGCCTTTTCTCGCTTCCAGTTTGTTTCCCTTTGTTGGGCTGGGCCCTGCGCTCACAGGGCTCGCAGCGCCGGTCACCAGGAGCCTGGCCAACTTCCCCAGCCATCACAGCGGGACCCAGGATAGGCTGCCGGGGCCCACGCCAGCGCCGCAGCCCCCAGCAATGGAAGAGTTCGGCGTAGGGCTGCCAAGTTTGGTTGGCCGTATTACTGGAGGCTTCGTCCCATGACATCATCTTTAATTAAAGATTCAGCTTTAATTCCTGGAGACTCCAGGACAGTCCTGGAGTGTTGGCAACCCTACTTCAATGAGGCAGGGGCACTCGCTCTCCTCCCAGCCCCCCCGCCCCCCCTCTGAGGGCACAGCAGCTATTTCACTGCACTTGCCATGGCAGCAGGGGGGGGGGGCATGCAGCGACAAGGGCGCATCTTAGGGGAGCTCCTGGTCTGGCTGGGGCGGATCGTCCCTGGGACCTGGGCTAGGGGGGGCATTTCCTCTGGACAAAACAGCCCCGTCCCAGTGTCCCAGCGTTTGGATGGGGCTTTGACTGGGAGCTGGAACATGGAGCTGGGTTCTATTTATTTGTCAGTGTGCATGTGTGTGTAGTAGGTGGGGGTGTGTGTTGGATAGTGTGTGGGCAAGTTTGCTATGTTTATTAGTAGTATTTGTACTGAGGGAGCCAGTACAAATTTTAAGCTGCCATGGGATAAAAGGGAAGGTCCTTTCATGGATTGAGAACTGGTTAAAGGACCGGGAACAAAGGGTAAGAATTAATGGTAAATTCTCAGAATGGAGAGGGTTAACTAGTGGTGTTGCACAAGGGTCAGTCCTCGGACCAATCCTATTCAACTTATTCATAAGTGATCTGGAGAAAGGGGTAAAAAGTGAGGTGGCAAAGTTTCCAGATGATACTATACTGCTCAAGATAGTTAAGACCAAAGCAGACTGTGAAGAACTTCAAAAAGATCTCACAAAACTAAGTGATTGGGCAACAAAATGCCAATGAAATTTAATGTGGATAAATGTAAAGTAATGTGCATTGGAAAAAATAACCCCAACTATACATACAATATGATGGGGGCTAATTTAGCTACAACAAGTCAGGAAAAAGATCTTGGAGTCATCCCTTCCAACCCTAATCTTCTATGATTCTATGATTTGGGGGTATTTTAAGAGCTGTTTCAGACAGAGTGTGTGTGTGAATGTGTGTTTGGCCATGTGCCTGCTTGCCTGTTTCTGTTTGTATATATGTATGGGCCTCCTCCATCTCTCTTTCCTCTTCAATTCCCTGTCCCTCCCTCCATCTTCCTCTGCTCCTTCTTTTTCTCTCATCCTCCCCCTTCCTCCCCCATGTGCTTTCTAGTTTCCCTACCTTGGGAGCGGACAGTTAACAGGGACCCAGCCTGTGGGAACAACAGCCTTGTCTTTGTGGCCTGGGCAGCTCTTTGTGTTTTGTCCATCACCATTCACACCCTGCTGCCTCTGATTACCCGGAGCACAGAGCAGAGAAGAAAGCATTGGCACCGCAGATACAACAGAGATGTCGCACAAACCAGCCAGGACAGCGGCCTGCAACCTCTCAACCCTGTGAACAGGGTTAACTGAGTCTGAATAAAGGGGCCCAATCCTGGGAGGGGCTGAGCATCTGCAACTGTTGGGGGCCCCAACGGGAGTGGCTGGTGCTCAGGATCCCTTCGGATCGAGCCCCTGGGGCGATGTCAGTTGCCGAGGGAACCAGTGCTGGGGGGATTTGACTTCTGCGAGTTAAAAGAGGCCTGGTGTCATCTCCTGCCGTAGGGCTGCCAACTTGGTAATATTTAAAAACCGGACACTCCAGCAGGAGTGCCAGAACCTCCCCCGAAGCCCCACCCCTTCCCCGAAGCCCCACCTCTTCTCCTAAGGACCCGCCCCTGCCCTGCCTCTTCACGAGGCCACACCCCCATTTGCTCTTCTTCTCCCCTCCCCCCATTGGGTCACTGCTTTCCTTCCCCCCCTCCCCCCCCCCTGCTCCTGACACAGGTAGAAGGCAGCTCCAGCTGAGCAGGGGCTGGCACAGGTGACGACTCAGCGCCTCCCCATCTCCCGCACCCATGGTCACTGGACTTTGGGTGTCCGGTCAGTAGCTCTGACTGGATACTGTCAGGTCCCCTTTTCGACCGGACTCTCCGGTTGAAAACCAGACACCTGCCCATGCCCCAGACCAGAGCAAGGCCCTGGCTGTGTGTCTGTTACCCAGCCCATTCCCTTCCCTGTATGCAGAGAGCCTGCAACCCTGCAGGGCACTGCAGCTACGCCACTATGGGACTCGGAGTCCACAGGGTGGACTCTGCCAGCACCCAGCCGAGAGGTCACTGGTGGGGCAGGGCCCCTGATGTTGCCACCTGAACAAGAGAAGGCAGGTAACCAAAGGGATGGGCCTGGGGAGGGAGAGCAGGGGCCCAGCTACACCAGTGCCCGACTGGTACATTTCCAATACAGTTGCTTGTTTTCCCCGAGTTCTGCATTGCAAGCCCAGCTGTGGGTTCCAGTTCACTGCAGAGCCCCATATCCGCCCAGTCTAATGGCCCTGAATTATGTCCCACAGATTGGGAGAAAGGAGACAGCAGACTCCTCCACCCACCCAGCATGCTCCCACAGGATCAACCACTGCACTTCAGCACAGAGCCCCAGACCAGGCCCACCACCTCTAGCGCTGTTTCAATCCCCACCCATCCCTGTGGAGGTAAAGACCCTCAGGGGGAGATTGATTCCAAATGCCCATGAGGGACCATTCCCTTCTCCCTTCCAGATCATGATTAAAACTTTACTGGTTTAAAACACAGTTCCGGTCAAAAGCAAAAGATAAAAAGAAAACTCAGCACCTGGCACCTTCCGTCCTTCCAAGAGCTTGGCTTGGAGTTTTGCATTTGTCCCTCCTGAGCTTTCTTTAAAGCCAGAAACCTCCTCCAGTCAAACAGCAGCACTTCCCCTTTGCCATACAAGTGTTATGACTCATGGAACTGGGAAGCAATTAAAGTGGGTCCATTAGCTGCCTTTCTGCTAGTCCCACGTGCGATCGCATTGTCAAACACAGCAATTAGAAAGAAAAGGCTCCTGGGGCCTCTAATAGACGCTTTGCAAACTTTCTAAGAGGCCAAAGCAAAATGCAATTTTCTGCAGTTTGCAGAGCCAGAACCTTTCCCTCCCGCTTTCCTCTTGTCTCTATTGATTTGGAGATATTATAATGCAGCTTTACTACAGTGGAGGGTCAATAATCATTTGAATTCACTCCGGGTTGGACATAAAGGGGCTACTTTACAATATAAAACCTTTTGCTGATGCAAACAGCACTTTACTTTTGTTTATAGCATATGGCGTGAGGAGAGCGGCTTAATTCCCAGCTGTAAATTGCTATTGTTTGAAATTCACCCTATGGCTTTTAAGCCCATTTTGCAAAGTAACTTCAGTTTCTCCTCTATTTTTGACTGAGGCGGAAGGATTTTGGGGGGAGCAGGGGTTATGTGTTTTAGGTTGAATGTGTGCTGGTAGGTTAATGGGGTACAAGTTTGGGGGGGGCTAGTCTCATGCCAGTAATTACATCCACATGGAGTGGGGAAGAGTACCCCATAACCTGGATAGCAGCATTCAGGGGGAATCAACCTTATTACCACGCCCCCATGGGGGAGAAGCACCCTCCATGACTGCTAATGGGAACCATGCACCCCCAGCTGGTGAGAGAACAATCCAATTTGGGTCCAGGGTACCTATAACCCCATATTAACTACACCCTTCAGTGCTACATGCTGAGCCAATCCTTTGAGCTCCGTCTCCATCAACCTTCAGGGCTGCATGTGTGTAGAGAGCCAGTACGATTTAGCTTAACAAAGAGAAGGTAAAGGGGGTGACCGGATTGCAGCCTATAAGTATCTACATGGGGAACAAATATTTAATAATGAGCTCTAACACAATCCAGTGGCTGGAAGCTGAAGTTAGAGAAAGTCAGACTGAAAATAAGATGTACATTTTTAACGGAGAGAGTAATTAACCACTGGAACAATTTAATTTGCCAAGGGGCGTGGTGGATTCCCCATCACTGACAATTTTTAAATCAAGATGGGATGTGTTTCTAAAAGCTCTGCTCTAGGAATTATTCTGGGGCAAGTCTCTGGTCTGTGTGATACAGGAGGTCAGACTAGATGACCACAGTGGTCCCCGCTGACCTTAGAATCTATGAATGGGACCTTGGTGGTACAGTAATATACATTAATAAAGATGACATACTTGAGAACTATGTTAAAAGAAAGTTATTTGGTTTGCAAAGTCAAGCACTCAAACGTTAGGAAATACCGGTCATCAGCGCAACCTTAATTCTGTGTCCTTGTCCATCTACCCTGCGCACTGAATGAGGTGTTGTCCTGTGGAAAAAATAATCCGTGAGCATGTCATTAAAGATTGCGCTGCAATGTATATGCACAAGATGAATAGGCAACTGTAAAGCTGGCATTCCCTCCCTTTTGAGTGCTCAACTTTGCAACCTCAATAACATTCTTTTAAGTTTTTTATTTGGTATGTAATATCTTAGGGGGTTATTTTTAAGGAAAAAAGGTAAACACAAGTTCTATGGTGTGCAACCAGGGTGGATAAAAATCAATGATTTTAAAACAATTAAATTCAAAATCTGATTTTTTATTTAAATTAGATGGTTTAAAATGTAAATTAAATACATTTTTTTCTTTTAAAATAAACCTATTTAATTTACATTAAAATTGACAACATACCTGAGGACTTAAACTTACCATAAACTGTTAGAATAATTTAAATAAAGAATAATAATATTCAAGCGGCACGTTTGCTGCCAAAGTTTTAAGGAAAGTCAAAGGACTGAACTGGTGGAAATTGCTGGCTAAGGCTAGGTCTACACTACTTGGGGGAGGGTCGACCTAAGATACACAACTTCAGCTACGTGAATAGTGTAGCTGAAGTTGCGTATTTTAGGTCTACTTACCTAGCTGTGAGGACGGCGGCGAGTCGGCCGCTGCCGCTCCCCCATCGACTCCGCTTCCGCCTCTCGCTGCGGTGGATTTCCGGAGTTGACGGCAGAGCCATCGGGGATCGATTTTATCACGTCTACACTAGACGCGATAAATCGATCCCCAATAGATAGATCACTACCCGCCGATCTGGCGGGTAGTAAAGGCATGCCCTAAGAGTATGTTGAAGGGCTAAACTAGCATTCAACAGCAGTAGCTTCTTCTGCAGATATAGAGGGAATATTTTCTCCATTTCAGTTTATTCAATTAGTTCAGTTCAATGACTAGTTCATTCAAAGTTAAGAAACTGATTGAGAGTTGAAAAAGCAGGAAAGCTTGTTTGCCTCTTCCAGTCTATAAATAAAATCTAAGTGTGACAGCATGAGATTCACTAGTTCTAAAATTTCAACGGACATGGTGACCAGAAACAACCAGTTCTATTCACTAGCTACAGATCATATTTCCTGTGGTTCAAAAATCAGTTAGGTTTAAATGCAAAACATGTTTTGATAAACTTTCTTTTTTTAATGTATCCAGCACATGTAAGGTAGATTTATTTAACTAATAAAAACAATTTTAAAATGCTGTGTTTGTGCATTTTTAATTGAATTCCAAATTCCATCCAACTGCAGCTGGATACAAATCAAAAGTAAAGCATTAATCATCACCTTGTAAATAAGAAATGCAACATTCCGCACTTTCTAACAAAATAAAAATGTAAAAATGAAGAATCTGAATAAATGCATGTTAAGCAATGTAATTGCTTAAATAAACGGGTACAGATATAGTACTTCCTCCTGGTTAGCAAAAAGAAGTATCAAATTATACCAGCAATACGAATCAACCTTTCCTTAAGATAATTAAATGTAAAAATACAAAATGAGGTTTAAATTGATTCTTTAAAGCAAAATTTCTTACTTCCCCCCCATCATGAAACATTAGCAGGGTTTGAACCCCAAACCTTCAACACAGAACACTACAATTTGAGCTAAGCAATTAGCTAATAGTAGTAAACAGCTGCTATCTCAGAGGGGAATCGCAGCTTGCTGGGGCCATGTGTTAGTTCTGCTAGGAGTTATCCAGGCTGGCTCTATTTCCCCCTAACCACTCCAGCGACCCTCAGGTGTTCCTAGTACTTTGGCAGTAGCGTTAGCCCAGACTTGGAATGCTTGTGTTTAGTTATTACGTGGGCAGGCTGTAAACATTTCCCCAAGGAAATGGCGATTTTTTAACAGTTGATATTTCAGTAAATCTGAAAGGAATTCCATGGGGAACAAAAAAGGCACTTCTCTAGCCTGAGGGCTTTTCCCCTGACAAATTTCAAAAGCCTTCTGCAAACCATAGAAATGTGAAATCTTCTCTAAGAAAAGGTTGCAGGAATCTTTCTATTATGAAAAGTGTCAGCCAACGTAATAAGAACAGGAGTACTTGTGGCACCTTAGAGACTAACAAATTTATTAGAGCATAAGCTTTCGTGGACTACAGCCCACTTCTTCGGATGCATATAGAATGGAACATATATTGAGGAGATATATACACACACATACAGAGAGCATATGCATCCGAAGAAGTGGGCTGTAGTCCACGAAAGCTTATGCTCTAATAAATTTGTTAGTCTCTAAGGTGCCACAAGTACTCCTGTTCTTTTTGCGGATACAGACTAACACGGCTGCTACTCTGAAACCAGCCAACGTAATGTCACTAGAGCTCAGCTCCCCCCTATGATGATAGCAATAACAACAACACCAATTCAGCTAATATTTCCCTATTGTGGGTAGGGAATGAGAAAGCCACATTCTGTGGCTATGGAGTTTGTTGTAGAACCCACCTCTTCTTCCCAAAGAATCATGCTCCAGAATCAAAGCTTTCCTTCAAACAAAAATGTTCCCAGATCTCAGCTGCACAGAAAACCTTAACATGTGATCAATGCAGTAACGTCTTCCTGAGTCTGGAGACAGCCTGAAACGATAGCTCTCAGTGGCATGAGACACCCTATTTAGCTTTAAGAGTTAAAGGGTTGTTACAAAACTGGGCCTCCCGCATGGTTGTGCAATTGGGAGAAAAGGGAGCCAGGAGCCTCTCTCCTTTTTTACATCCCCTTCACAGGGCTCAGTACGTCCTTGTGCTTAGCAAAAGCAAGTAGGTAACATAGTACTGCAGTAGCACAATACCTCCAGGAGCTCATGCTGTATCATTCTGCCTGGAATGTCCTAAGGTCCCCATTCAGATCTTCAATGTGAGGTTACTACTACCAGAAATTTCAGTGTGTCAGTGTCCTGCACAGAAACAAACTGTTAAGCTCCTGAATGACCAGTATCTAAGGTAGTGCAGGGAGTGGGAGAAACTCCAGGGGAATGGGCTCCTTTCCCACTACCCTAGAGAAGAACTGTGTTTGCCCTGTGCCAAGAAAGTGACTGTTAACAATAATCATCTCCTCTAAAACACTCTCATACAAAGTGCTCTACAGCCTGACTCCACAATTCTAGAATCCCTAGGGATACAGATCCAAAATCAGCCACTTCTGGAACCCAGCAGCGATCCCACACCAACAGCATGGCACAGCAAGGAGTTTCTCATGAAGATCAATGTTGCCATGATACTGCAGGTGGAGCGTAGGAAGATGGAATGGAATCACTGAGCTGGGATCTGGCCCAGATATCAGAGTTAACACTTCCTTTGCTCTTGCATAGAACACAGTGGATTATCCTGGATTATCACAAGAAGCTAGGATCTTGGTTTTATATCTCATCCCAAAGATGGCACTTCCAGCAGCACAGTCCCACAATGCCCCAGGCCGTTCACTGGCTCAGCACTGCCCCAGAGTGAGGAGTCCCACCAGATGAATTGCCACGGGCAGCCCCTGAAGCACAAGTGCCACCTAGAACCACTCTGGGGTGACTGATTCTGAACACAGGGATGTTTTCAATTGTCAGTGCCATTTCTTGAAGAAGCACCTCCTGCTGTATTACTAGGCTTGGCTGAATTCCATTTTTTAATTTTGTATAATTTTGACAGATAATATCAATGTTTATTTTTAGGCATTTTTCCATTTCTGTAAACTGAAATTTTCACAGTTGAGCAAAATTATGAGTTTTAAGCATTTTCTTTTATTTTTATCTATTTAGATTTTCACACTCGTGGGAAATGATGGGGGAGGGGTCAGACAGTAATTATTTAATGACCGTGGACGTTGAGAGTCACAAAGTTAAGGCTTTATAACCATTAAAACACAAATTGTCAACATCACTTGATAAAATATACACAGTAAATATCCCTTAAATCAAACTCTGACTTCTCAAGCAGCATTTTTCTTACTCTGCCTATCTGTGAATTTCGACTGTTAACAATGGAAATATATGTGGTGGTTTGTGTGTGTACTCTCGAGTTGTTTCTAAAATTAGTAGACCTGGGTTCTACTTCCCCCATGGACTTCCTGTCTGACCTCCGGCTGGTACCTTACCTTAGGGACAGAGTTTCAAAGGTTTTTAGGCACCCACCCAAAGATGCATCTAGGCATCTAGTGGGGTTTACAAAGCACCTGACCTTCTAGGCACTCCTGAAAATCCCACTAGGTGCCTACATACTTTTGAAAATCTGGCCTTTAGTCTGTGTGTGCCTCAGTGCCCCTCATGTACAATGGGGATAACAGCACTGCTCTTCCTCAGTGGGTCTGTGAGGAGAAATTGGTTAGACATTGTGAGGTGCTCAGATACTAGGGTGAAGAGGCCACATAAGTACTACCGGTAGAGTGGGAACTTCTCTATACCACTGCTAGCCCTTCCCCTGGTTTTGTCTCCTTCTTTTCACCTACCCCCCTCCCATGGGCAGCAGGTGGAGAGGCTAGCCCCCGGCTCTGTCCCTTCCGCCTGCGTCCTCCCCCACGGCCGGAGCCCGAGGGCCCCCCCCCCAGCCAGAGCCACAAGCCCTCCCCGCTTGGAGAAGCCTGGAGTTTCCTCTCCCCTCAGCTGCAGGAGCCTCAGGCTGGCCAAAGCCCCAACCCGCCACCCATCCACCTGCCCGGAGGAGCCCCGGGCTAACCACAGCCCGGAACGACCCCCAACCTGCAGCCCGGAGTGCCTACATGTGCCTCCTCAACCGCCCCAGAACCTGCATGGGGCATCATAAAGCAAAAAAACGTCGCCACCAAACCTCACAACTGGAGGTTCAGCAGCTGTGGCATCTCCCTCTTCTCCGAGCGTAACCTTGGCTCAGAGTCTCCCTGTCCACACAGAGTGATTCCTGTTTTACAGGCTCATCTAAGGACTTCCAGATCCTTAGTTTAATTACCAGCCCTTTCTGATCTGAATCACCCTGCCTCTGTTTACCAGCAAAATGCTGACTCCCTGCCCAGGGCACAAGCTGGGACCAGCACCTCTCCTCTGATGAACTCACATTCCACTCCTCAGGCTACAGGGCAGTTCAGAGCTCTGCCATGCCGCTGACCTGTGCCTGAGCAGAGCTCCTGTATGAAACTCGGGGAGAGAAGGGGGCAGGAGTCCCCCTCTCGCCCCCACTAAATGGCGCCCCTGGGAAGGGAGCCACAAATATTTCTGACCTCAGCACCATGGTGGAATCAGAGGTTTGTAAAAGTGTCTCTAAAGCTGGACAGGCTGCAGCATCAACCACAGGGACTGGAGGCCTAGTAACCCAGGGCAGCAAGGGCAAGCACATGGAGGGCAGGAGGGGAAAGAGCTGCTCACCCTAGGCACAGGTGGCAAAGCCCAGAGTAACTGTGCCAAGCTCCTGGGAGATGGTGGAGCCGTGGCACGAGCAGTGTGGCCAACCCTGGCGGTTCCATCGCGACTCTCATGATTTCGGGGTGGCATTTTCCTGCCTCATGAAAACATGATGGAAGGCGCCAAGTCACAAATTGTCCCTTACAAAATGGCTGCCAGCTCTTCACAGCAGATGGTGGCCATTTCCCTACAATCTATCTGCACGAGGAAGGGAGGCTGCCCTTAATAAAGTTGGCTGATGCCCCCACTGTTTTCAGTGAGACTGAAGCCAGGGCCACAGGCAACATGGCTGCCAGTTTATGGGTCAGGGGCTGGGCAGGACACAGGGACTGTGAGAGGCAGCAGAGACGTTGCAGCTGGGATTGGAGAATTGGGGGAGTAGGGCACTGGGGGGGCAAAAGGAGGCAGATTTCGGGGTCTCAGGAGAGTAGGGGGCGGGGGAAGGAGGGGGTTTGGAGTGGGGGAAGTAGGAGAGGAGTGGGGAAGCAAGTGGAGGGAGGCCAGGAGGCATGACGGGGAGGGGGAGTGGAGGGAGGCCCAGAGCAGGGTGAGGCAGCGGACAGTGGGGTGGAGGCGTGCTGCTCACTCTGAGACAAAGAACGGGGTGGGGAGTCAAGGAAGTGTTGTTTAAAAGGCTAAACCAGCCCATATGTTTTTTATGGTGCTATCGCTTATCTGAATGGCTGATACAAGTTTAAATGGCCATGGCAACGCCCCCCCTCCCCCCCCCCCCCGTAACAGGAATAGACGTTCTGTGTGTGAGTGCGACTCACGATGCCTTAATTAGGTCAGCAGCAAAGAGTCCTGTGGCACCTTATAGACTAACAGACGTCTAGGAGCAGGAGCTTTCGTGGGTGAATACCACTTCTTCAGATGCATGTAGTGGAAGTTCACCCACGAAAGCTCCTGCTCCAATATGTCTGTTAGTCTATAAGGTGCCACAGGACTCTTTGCTGCTTGTACAGATCCAGACTAACATGGCTGCCCCTCTGATTCTTAATTAGGTCAGTGATTCTCAAACTACCATCCAGCCCTTCTTTTGTCGTGGGAAATAAACGAGGGGGGGAGAGAATCTAGAATCGGTACAGAGTGAGGAAATGGAGAGCGTCTGCCCTTCCTCGGGGTGCGCAGGGGGCTAAATGGAGTCTCCATCCGAGCAGCCAGGGAGAGGCCGTGTGCATTCAAGGTCGACTTGTCAACCTGATGCCCTCGCACATGCACTGGCAGAGGAGAGAGGGGCGTTAACAAGTCATAAGACCGACTACTACAGGATTTTTTGGTAATCTCATGATTGGGGGGAAAGGTTTGACTCATGATTTTTGATTTCTTGACATTGGCAAACACTGAATGAGAGGCAGGTTCTCTACCAGATGAGGGGAGCCGGCCTTGGAGCAAACCAGCTAAGGGAAGGGGAAGTCACAGAATCTCTCTGAAAGCGCTCCTGGTTTCACCATACACCAGAGAATCCAGCCTCATCCACCAGAGAGAATCCCAAGGAGAAGGAAATCAGCCCAGCGTCTTCCTTCCCCAGTAAACCTGTGTCTTCCCCATCATCGTTTTCCCCACAATCCCCTGCCATCACAACCTGGGCCCTCATCGCTGTTCATTCCCCAGCTCCCCAGTACACACTCCATGGTGCGCACGGTATGTTCTCTGATTCCCAGCTAAAAACCAGGACTGAGAGCTAATACGCATGTAAATCTGAATGCTGCTGCCCCTTATCAGATGTCAGCATTGTCTCCTATGCAGTTTCAGCATTCGACACACTTGGCTGCGCTATGTAGCTCTCTCATCCTCTCTCGCCAGATGTGAAACGAGACAGCCACAACTCTATAAATGCATTTCCCTAAGATGTGCAGACTCTGTGAAGCCAAACTAAACATGAATACAATGGGATGCTAATAATACACCTTCCTGCTTGCATGGAAACCAGCAAGATAGCACTGGGGGAAAGCTTCCAATCCCCTGCCTGCACACGGCTCTAGACTGATGAAGCCCCGCAGAATACACTGTATGGAAGGAACAATTAACTGAGTCCTACATTTTAAGGCCCGAAGAGACCATTATAATCATCTAGTTTGATCTGTATAACATAGGGCAAAGAATATCACCCAGTGATTCATGCACCAAATCCGTAATTTCTGCTTGAGCTGTAGCATATCTCTTGGAAATATACCCAGTCTTGATTAAAAGACTCGCTCCAGTTGATGGAATGCTTACCACAGCCCTTGAGAATTTGTTCCACCGGTTACTTACCCTCATTGTTACAAATTTGCACCGTATTTCCTGTTTGAATAAGTCTAGATTCAACTTCCAGTATTTGGATTTTGTTAGGACTTTGTCTACTAGATTAGAGCCTTCTTGCTCTTTAATCAGATTAAAATCACCTCCCTCCTCATACCTTAGATTCCCCTGTTTACACATCCAAGGATCATATTCATCCTTTTTGCCACAGCTTGGCACTGAGAGCTCATGTTCATTTGGTTATTCACTATGGCCCCTAAGTCCTTTTCAAAGTCACTCTTTTCCACAATACAATTCCCCAGCTTCCAAGCATGGCCTATAGTCTTTGTTCCAAGGTGGATGACCTGGCATTTAGCTGTATTAAAATGCATGTTTGATTCTCACCAGTTTACCAGATTGTTCTGTATTGGTGACCCGCCTCCATTATTTATCAACAATCTCTGTGTCATCTGCAAACATTACCAGCAATGGGTTTATATTGACTTCCAGACTGTTCATAGAATATGGACTAATGGGCTGAGAACTGATCCTGTGGGACCTTACTAGAAACCCCTGACTCGGTGACGATTCCTCATTAACAATTAGGTTTTGAGATCTATCAGTTAGCCACTTTTTAATTCATTTAGCTACATTGATTTTGTATAGTGCTAATTTTTAATCAAGTGTCACGCTGCACTAAGTGAAACGCCTTACAGAAATCTAAATATATTACGAATACACAAATATATCAGGGACCATCATTTTGTTCTGTGTTTGAAGAACACATAGTGCTAGAGGCACCAGAACAGAGGGACCAGGGGGCCATGGCCCCATCACTTTTTACCAGCCATAAGGTCGAGCAATGGGGGAGGGGATGGAGAGGAGCGAATGGGGGGGCGGGGTTTAGGGGGAAGAGGCGGTGAAGGGGGGGATCCTCAGGGTGAATAGGCGGCGCAAGGGCCGGGGTTCGGGGAAATGGGGCTGCATAGGGGAAGGGACTCAGGGGAAGGGACAGCATGAGGGCAGGGGCTTGTGGAGAAGGGGCGGTGTGAGGGCAGGTCCTCAGGGGAAGGGGCATCATGGGGAGGGGAGAGGGCAGGGCCATGGTTTGGGTTCTGGTAGCTCCACCCTCTCTTTTAGGGAGCTTCCGTCACTCCTGCAATAGAGTCCTGGACTCGTAGGGGCAATCTCAATAGAAAATAACAAATAAAGTATCTTTAACCTCACCAAAGAAAAATCTCAGGTTTGTTTGAGATCTATTTTCCATGAAACTATGCTGCCTGGTATTTGTTATATTTCCATCCTTTAGTTCTTTATTGGTGAAGCCCTATAACAGCCTTTCAGTGTTTTTGTTTTGCTCAGGATTGATGTCAGGCTAACTAGCAGATAATTACCTGGGTCAGCCCACTTGCTATTTTTAAATGGTGGCATGACCTTGGCTTTCACCTAGTCCTCTGGAATAGCTCCAGTTTTCTAGGATTTATGAACAATTAGAATCAACATTTGGAGAGCTCCTTGGCCAGGTTTTTAAACCATCTTGCACTGACCCCCTGGGAGAAGGAGCAGATGAGACAGAGCCATGGCGGGACTCATGGCATTATCTATAAACCATTCAGGATTGATGGCGTCTAGTGGCAGCCTGGGACATCCCCAGAGACCGCTATCCATATTGTCCTTTGGCAGCTTGCTCTAGTGCTCTGGCCGGTTTCACAGAGGAGTAAAAATTTTCTGAGCCTTGACTCTCCCAGAGGTTCCTTGTGCTTTCTCTAGGAGCCGGTTCCTGACCCACGGAGGCTCTCATCTCTCTTTGAAAACAACAGCCATTAGTTACTGATCCAAACATCATCCGAGTCTCAGTGCACATTGTTGCCATGCTGCTGTCTTTTCATGCTGGCTGAAGGCATCGCTTGTGGGTGGCACCAATTTGCCGGGAATTCACCCCCTGTTGGATCTGATTATTTAATGAAAAGAACCAAACCATTGAGAGCTGTTTGCTGAAAACAAAATTCACTTCCCGGTCCTGAGCTGGCAGCAACCCATTAAGCTGTGTGCCCCATGGCAGCTTTGCCAGTCCTCACACGGCATTTCCAGTGCAGCAAAAACCCCCTCATGCTATTAAGGGAAACTTTCATGTTGCTCTTGCCTTTTGGAAAATGCCCAGGGAAGTCACACTGTTTAATTGTTCCCTGTTGCTGGGGTTTTAGGAGACAAGACTAGCCCTTGCAGGGAGAGTAAGTGCCACTTGCCATTTTAGTGCTAGTAAAAATCAAGTCATTGAAAGAGTCAAACAAAGTAACATTTCTCAGATTACAAAAAGGACATTTTATTACCAAACACCTAATTAACCTGTGGAACTCACTGCCCCACGGCATCACTGAGCACAGCAGGATTCAGAATAGGATTAGCAGGAGCTCAATCAGAGCTAGCATGGGTATGTCTCCTCAGACTGGGAATTACTCCTCCAGCGTGAAGGGCAGACACACGCTCAGTGTCAACAGATTCTCACCCACGTCCATACGACCTCCTTTTAGGCATGTATATACTGCAATGCCCTCCAAGAAATGGCCTTTTCTCCTCCCGCTGCTCCAGCCCATTCTCAGGATGCCCTCTCTTGCTTCGGTCAGTTGTTGTGGACTCTCTCCAGAATTTGCACATCTCTGGGGAGGTTTGGTGCTCACGCCTGGAGCAATCTTCTCTGTAAGGCAGTGCGAATGAGTGCTCTTGCTGGGGGGCGCTTCATGGCCTGTGCAATGGGAAAACACCTGCTTTTGTTCCTAGAACGCTTTTGATGCAGACAAAGAATCCTGATGGCCTCCACTGCTGAGGCAGCACAATGCACCCCTGCTCCCATCCTCAGGATACTGCTCTCAGAAATGCCTTTCAATATCAGAACCCGCCGGCTCTGCTACCCAGCAGCCTAGAGGTCACCTTAGGAGATCTCAGCTCCCAAATGCATCGCTCGACATTAGCTCATGCTAAAATCCAACTGCTATTGCTTTCTCCTCTCTCCTAATGGCTTTAAATCCTGCTGAAGGTGACGCCTGTCACTGAGCCTTTGTGATGCTAGCTGGTCCCCAGAGCCGATCATCCAGGGGCTGGCTAATCCTGGATGTGGAAGGTCCCTGCGGGGAGATTCGCTGTGGATAGACAATAGGGGTGTCTGGCTACTGGTCCGGTTCAAGACCACTATGTGCAGCAAAGCCCAACTGGCCCCACTTCCTCCTATAAACACCTCCTCCCTTGGCAGCTGCAAGGGCAGGTGGTAGGTAGCTAGCAGCAGGCCAGGGAGCCTGGAGTTCCCTACCTGCCCACTATGGGCTTGGGTAGGGCACTGCCAGTGATCCCAGGGGCTCTGTACTGGGGGCGAGCAGTTGGGGGTTAGGGGCATGCTCTCTAGAGAAGGAAGAGGAGTGTGGGTCATTTCCAGGCAAGGGGACCCGTCCTCGGTGCCCTACAGAGTGTAATAAGAATGAGCCCCAAGGGGTTCTGTAGGACAACTCTGAAATCCTGCAGACGTAAGGAGCATTTCTAGAGCAGGCTAGCGCCCACTAGAACCTCTCACAAGGGCAGTTCCAGGGTTGTCTCTCCGAAGGCCCCACCCTGCACTTGGGCAGTCACACAACACAGCTGCGCTTGGAGTGTTCCCAGCGTTTACCGAGTTAATGGCGAGTCACAGAAGCCGGAGAAGGACATTAACAGGCCAGAGGCAAAGGAGAAAAGGGAGGTTTTACAAGGAGGTGTGAGCAAGGATGCATTATATCCTTATCTATCACCTCCTACCTCGGGGTCTCACCTCAGGAAAATAACATTATTTCCATTATACACATGGGGAAACTGAGGCACAGAGCATTTTGAAGAGACTCGCCTGAGGTCACACACAGGAAATCTGTGGCAAACCTAAGAATTACACCCATTCTCCTGCTGTTCGGTCCTCTGCTCTAATCACAAACTCAGGAAAGCCAATGACCAAAATAAATCTGAGGAGAAGAAATCTGAGGTGGCATGGACTACCAGGGCGATAGCTTTCATGCCCACATTGGACAGAAAGTGGGGAAGGGGCCAGTGCCAGGTGAGAGAAGGAGGCAGCAGAGAGACAAATGCAAGGAGGAAAAGAAAAGTAGTGCATAGAGGGGGTTAAAAGTAAGGTAAATTTGGGAATGGATTCTTAAACAAATAGGGGAATGGGTGAATTGTTTGAGGGCGAGGCGACTGGCTGGATTTATACTGCTTCTAAAGAACAAGTGATACTAGACAAACGGTCCCCAGAGAACCACTCCAAATCCTCAAACACACAAAAACCCTTTGCCTCACGTCCAGTCCCTGATCCTCACAAGGAAAAAGAGAAAAATCCTGCCTTTCAGACTTGCTACACAAATCCATTTCTACTCAGACACATCAGCAATGGCTGTGTTAAAAGATAGATAGATAAGATTTTATTAAAACATTTGATCCAGTGTCTCCTGAAATTGTACTTGATGCATGAATTCAGACTAGGTTGGCTAGAACCGCTGTCATGTGGACAGAAATATGGCTGGATAATCTGAACTAAAGCATAATGCTAACGGTGATGCAGTAAGTGGAGGGGGGCTGTGTGGTCAGGAGCTGCTGGGATGAATGTGAGAGCCAGACTTATTAGACATCTTCATCAACGATCAGGAGAGAAGAAAAGCAGGTTAATTAAATTAGCCCCCCCTGAGTCTGGAGGAGCTGTCAGTTTCAATGGGGACAGAGGAATAATGTCAAAGGGGCCTTAAAGGAGGAAAAGGCAAGTTGATTTTGCTTGGAAAAATGCAGCTACTTCTTGTGGAAGATATTAACTCCCCCAGCTATTCTGTGTGAGAGGAAAACCTGGGAGGCCTTGATGCTCTTATAACTTCTTCTGCCCTGCAGATCTGTGTGTCCTTGTCCCATTGGCCCTGTGCCCTGCAAATATTCCAGCACCACTTTGGAATCTCTATCATTCTTTTTGCTTACAGAGGAAATATTTTCAGGGAGAACTGAGGTTTTATATTGACTCTCCTGATGCTAGCATTACCAAGAAAGCAAGTGAGAAGATAACTCTGAAATGCTTTTAAACTAGACAAAGCTGGAACCAGGAAGTCAAAACATCACCCGCATTCGCCTTGACAGAATATGACCTGTGCAGTGATTTCCCGGAGTGAGATTACAGAACTGTCGCTCACCACCACTGCAGAACATTGGAATTAGTGGATCAGTCCAGTGACGAATGTGTTGCCTTAACTTTCAATGTGGGCCACTCGGATCACCTCTCTTTTTTCACGGGTTTAGCTCATGACAGGCAATGCGTCTCTGACAAGGCAGGGTAGGCTTCCGAGGCCTGGCTCTGTATCAGTGTTGCCAACTCTCATGATTTCATTGCAAGTCTCACAATATTTGGTGCTCTTCTTAAAGCCCCAGCTGCTGGAGTGATTTATTTAACTCAGCTTTCATTGTTTTTAAAGTCAGTCTCTAGCGCTCTGGGTTGCAATGAAAAGCTTGAAACTATGAGCCAAGTGCCTCCTAAAGGCTCAGAAAGCAGAAAACAAACAACAAAGAATCCAGGATTTTTTTTTTTTTTTAATCTTTTTAAACCAATCTCACAATTCTGGTTGGCAATGCAGGTTTACTAGGAATGAGATTTGGATAAAATGAACCCCCAGGTCACAAAGCTCCCGCCAAATAGGGGGACAAACCTCTCCTGATTCACATTTTCCAGGATTATTTCCCCATTTCTCCCGGCCTTTGCGCTGCCTGGCTTCCAGAACTGGAAGCACCTCAACAAGAAAGGCCTCTCCTACAGCATCTCCATGCCAGCAGAAGCTGGAAGTACTGGGAATCTCACAAAAAAACCCTGTGACGGGTTGGATCACAGAAACCCCCCTGGGAGCTGCCAACTGATGTGCCGAGACTACCTCTGCTCCTGTTTTCCCTGCCAGCTCAGGACTCCAGCACCCTGTCTTGCTGAGCCAGACACTCCCGTCTGCTCCAACACAGACCCAGGGTCTGACCACGTGCCCCAAAGCTGCAGGTTTACCTGAAAGCAGCTCACAGAAGTGTGCTTGTCTTTAACACTCAGATGCCCAACTCCCAATGGGGTCTAAACCCAAATAAATCCATTTGACCCTGTATAAAGCTTATACCAGGTAAACTCATAAATTGTTCGCCCTCTATAACACTGATAGAGAGATATGCATGGTTGTTTGCTCCTCCAGGTATTAATACATACTCTGGGTCAATTAATAAGTAAAAAGTGATTTTATTAAATACAGAAAGTAGAATTTAAGTGGTTCCAAGTAGTAACAGACATAACAAAGTAAGTCACCAAGCAAAATAAAATAAAATGCACAAATCTATGTCTAATCAAACTGAATACAGATAAGATCCTCACCAGTTCCAGAATACTCCCTTTTACAGACTAATCTCCTTTTAGCCTGGGTCCAGCAATCACTCACACCCCCTGTAGTTACTGTCCTTTGTTCCAGTTTCCTTGAAGTATCCTGGGGGGTAGGAAGGCTCCTTCTTTAGCCAGCTGAAGACAAAATGGAGGGGTCTCCCAGGGGTTTAAATAGAGTTTCTCTTGTGGGTGGAGACCCCCTCCTCACCCTGTGTAGAATCCAGTCACAAAATGGAGATTCGGAATCACCTGGGCAAGTCACATGCCCATGCATTACTCAGGACTTGCAGGTAGCAGCCATTACCCACATGCTACCTTGAACATCCTCAGGTAGACTTCTTATGTGGATTGGAGTCTTCCAAGCTCTTTTGTCTGTTAAGTGCTTCCTGACTGAGCACTTAACTTGCACATTCCTTTCCCAAGAAGTCACCAAATGTTCTAACTAAGGCTATTTAGAAATCAAGCAATTATACAGCCAATGTTCATAACTTTGAACACACAAATGATGCCTGCATACAACTAGGATGAACATAACCAGTAGATCATAACCTTTACATAGATATGTTACATGGCATATGTAGCAAAACCCTATTCCAGTTATATCATACATACATTTATGAGCACCCCCCATACAGCCTTATGAGGTACACTGTCACAAACCCAATCTTCAGTCCCAAGTCTGGCTCAGACAAGTCTGAAACAAGGCTCCAACAGGTATAAAAACTCTGGGGGAGGAGGGTTATTCTAACTTTCCTTAGCACCATGGACAGGTAGCACAGACTATTAGACCATCCACAGCCGGTGAAGGATGGGTCTTTACATGGCATTGTCCACGATGTCAGTAGAACAGTCTCGCGGTCTAATGCAACTCACTGTCGGGAAGGGTCCTTTCATTTTATTCTACTGTCCCTGGATTCCACCAGGTCCCATGACTTCTTGTTTTACCCCCTTGTGCCATTCATAGCATCTAGCTTAACCCCAAGTAATTCTTATCGCTCCCTGGTGTTTATCCCCGTCAGCTCCATGTAGATAGCACATTCCCCTTGGTCACTGAGGGTTTGCTCATCTATCATCTTAATAGGTTTGATCGTCCCTAGTTTAGAGACCAGCACATGGACTCAGCAGCCAGGAATGGCCAGGCTGCATATCTACCTAGTCCCAGTGGAAGGCAGCAAAGATTTTGTTTTCAGTTAAATTCTGAGTTATTTCTAATTTGCGAGGACAAGGGAATACCTCTCTCTGCCAAAAAGAGAAACCAAACATTCTGAGTTCCCAAGTTCCCATGGCTTCATACTCCGCTCCTCGTTGCTCCCCTCTGAATGGATCATTTGGACAAACCCACAGGGAGAGTTCTGAAAACCAGGGCCTGGCATTGTCACAGACGTTTGCTAAGGATCTTTCTGCCCTCCCTGGAGCTCGCTGTAGTGATCTGGAACACCTTGAGCTGGAGCTAGCCTGGGAACCCCCTGCTCCTCTAGGCGAATGAATGGGAGGCTGGTTATGAAGCTCATTGCAAAGGCTGAAAGAGATGGTAAACCTCCATGAAGGGAGAACCTATCTCCTGGAGACGGACGGCACAGTCCCCACACCCCAACACCTTTCATGGGTACATCTGCACTGCAGCTGGCTTGGGTAGACATACCTGCACTGGCTCTGACTGAGCCACACAGCAGTGCGGCTGTGGCAATGGGATGGGCTAGCCACCAAGTATATACCCCCTCCCTCCCTCCCTCCCTCCCATACTGCCTGGTGTTGGAGAACCTAGGGTCGCACGGGATCGTACTCAGCAGCTACCCTCAGTTGCCACCCACGCCGCTGCAGCTACCCTGGTGTTTCTAGCGCATTAGCTCCATCAGAGCTAGTGCGCGTCCATCCCCCCGTGCTGGGAATGACCCCTCCAGCTGTAGCGCAGACCTGCCCTCAGTCAGCGGGCACCCCACCTTGTGCTCAGTGGGCAGCACCAGCTCCAGGCACTAGACTGAAAATGCCCATTTGTCAAACTTGATGTGGGAAAGGGTTGGTTTCAATGAAACTTTTCTGGGCAAGTGTCTCAGGTCCAGGATGGAATTTCTGGTCAGAACAAGAGGGAGCCAGATACCCCCTTCTGCCCCCAAATAGCCTGGTGGTTGGAGCACCCCCCGGAGATACAAGAGACCCAAGTCCAAGGCCCCGCTCCAGCACACCAGCCTATGCTGTCAGTCTCTCAATGAATATTCACTAGTTAGACAAAGTGGAACAGCTCGGTGGGGGACTGAGAGCGACACCCGTGCCAGAATGACCAGGTGACCAGGGCAGTGGCCTGGCAGAGGAGACATCTGGGTTCCAGGCCTGGGGCTGAGTAAGGATTCAGTTCTGGGTCTCCCATATCCCAGGGGAGGGCCATAGCTGCTGGGCTGTGGCTCCCACGCTCACCTTTCCATGGCCAATGCTGGAAGATCCTGGTTTCAGAAGTGCAAATGGGGGCTCGGCTCCGTCACAGAGCTGCCTCCTAAGGCGGAACGACTGAAAACAAGTCCGCCAACATCCTGCTAGGGACCGAGAGGATGCCAGCATGTCAGGAAACGTGCCCAGCCTCCAGCTCGTGGCTGTCTCAGCTCCCACCAGGGAGCTCCCCTTTAGGGTTTGGGGGGCCCTGAATCTCAGTCTCCTGCCCAATGGGAATGTGGACCCCAGACTCCAGGTGACCGTTCAGAGCAGCAGAGCCCCCTTTCAAGGGGAGGTGAGAGGCTGGTGCTGGAATGTCCTGGGGAGGAGAAATGGGGAGCCTGGAGGAAGGGGTGATCGAGACACGGTGGCCAGAGGCTCTAAGCCACCTCTAGTGGGGTCCCTCCCCACTCAGCGTGAATTGCGGTAGCCTGTCGTCTCTCCCTCCTGCAAAGGCCTTGCTTCAAAGCTTGTGGAGGCCCTGCATTTAGCAGGGCTGGCCCCACCAGCGAGCACCTGGTCTGATCACACGCCCGTTACGCTGATGCCCCGCAGTCTCTGCAGATTTCTGCTGCGCTGCGCGTTCTCTCCGAAGCGAAGGCAGGAAGTCAAGGCTGCGTAATCTGCGTGGGCAGGTCCCCAGTGGCTTCCCCCATCCCTGCTCACCATGCAGCACCTCCGCTTCCTGCCGGGTACGTGATGGAGACGCCTGTGCCCTCCTGGCCTGCTGCTGTTCCTCATCGTCACTCGGCTGCCACGTCACACCGATCCCCCTGCAAACCCAACTGCAAACACCATAGCTCCCAGCCCAGCTCCTTCCCTCCAACAGGAACAGCTAGCAGGGAAAAAACAGCCAGCACAACCCCCCCAGATTAACACACGCACGTCCCCTCTCCTCCTCGGCTGGGCTAGCGTCTCTGGCAGCACCAGCCGGGGAAGAGGAGATTTCAGCTGCCTGTGTTTTCCTCTAGAGCAGCCCTGCCTGGCCGAAGGGCGCAGCCCTGGACTCAGACCTTTGCAGGGGTGTGTGAACAAGCCCAGGTTTCTACACATCTGTTTAGCTGAAGTCGTTTGGCAAAGCACATCCCAGTGCCTGCGGCTTGTCCATAGCCCGTGTCAGCAACACATTGCACACATGGGACTATGCACACGCACCCAGGCCGCCGATTCCAGTGGCGACCTTAGAAGTGAGGACCGATCGTTCAACGGTCAGAGCACTAGGCTGGCACTCAGGAGAGCTGGGGTCAGGTCCCTGCTCTTCCAGCGGCTCCTGGTTCCAGTGCCCAACTTTGCAATGGGGGAGTAGGCCTGTTCTGCACACAGGGGAGCTGGTCAGGTGCTCAGGTTCATGGTGAGCAGAGCTCTGGAAGAGATAGAAGGGGGGCAGGGAGGGAGCCTGCCTCTGACTGCAAGAGAACAGCACAAAACTTCACTCTTTAGTGCCCAAATCCTCTCCAGCCAAGCCATGGTTATCTGAGTAACAGCACTGCCTGTGTCACTCACACGGCCTTCATCGGACGACTCGACGCGTGCTAACTGCCGCCTTCTTTTCCAATTTCCTTTTATCCAGAAAAGACCCGCCTCTCTCGATTCGACCCAGCTCTGCTCACGACCCAGCACCTGCAGTTCCTAACCGTTCCTCCCAGCCACACCCCGGCTACCCCAGCATTTGTGAGCTGCGAAGGATAAAGCGGCACAAACAGGCTGACGGCAACCCAGGTTTCGGATTCAATGAGCTGACCGCGAGCGGGTTATGCGACCCCCCACTTCTCAGCAGCCTCCGGGGTGGATACTCTGGAATATAACAAGCCGCCCGCCCACTGGGGAGCCTTTCAGTTCTGCTTCTGGTTTGTCCCTTCCCCTTCACAAGAGAAAACGCCGTGAACGGCAGCAATTCCCCAGTTCGTTGCAGGGAGGAACTAATTACAGCACTTGTGATTCTGGGCACAGCCGAAGCCGTGAGGCTGAAGAACAGCTTCTGCACTTCAGGAACCTTCTCCTACACTGTCCCCGCCAGCACGCTCCAGTCTAAACCACTCGAATCAGCAGTTCCCTGACTCCACGTCTATCAGAAGGAAACTGCCTTTTCTTGCCACTACGGAAACAATGACATTATAAAAAGGCCGAATTTAATTACAGGAGGGATAAGGCGAGAAGGGGGCGTGGGCTGAACCAGCTGCAATCCAGGGCTTTGCAGGGAACGCGAGGCCAGGAATACTGGTCTTCCCACTATCAGATGAGCCACCAAATCTCATCCAGGTGGGGGGCAAAGAAATAGTCACTGACATTGGGTCATCCAAAGGCCTCTCCACCCATAGGCCTTGAGGGATGGAGATAGCATGTCATTGACAAGACACTTCCATTCTATTCCATTTGGCGAATTCAGTCGCTGACTGTGTCAGTTCCCAGAATGTCTGTTCTTGGGGCAGGGACCAGCATTTTGTTCTGGGTTTGTACAGCGCCTGACACAGTGGGGTCTTGGTCCAGGACTGGGGCTCCTGGGTGCTAAATACATGCATTAATAAATCATCTGTAGTGGGTTCAGTGAACTTGCTGTCTTTACCGTTCTGGCAAGTGGTGAGACACAGACAGTTTGGATGAGTATCCCATGTAGGAACCAGCCAGATCGTTCAGCAAAAAGGCAAAAGGAAACGTCTAATGGCAGGGACTGTCTCAGAGTTATTTTTGTTACAAGAATGTACAGCCTCCCTGAAAACATTATGACATGTGTCACCATACGCTTCAATCTGGAGGGCCGGGAGGGAGGGGGGAACGAAAAGAAAAGAAAAACCAAAACAAAACAGAGTTTCTGCTTCTCTGCTCTTCTCTTTCTGTGTCTCTACCAGTTCTGCTCTCCGTTCCCCCGTATAAATCAAGGGTCACTCCAATGAAGTCAGAGATGTGACTCTGGGTTTGCACCAGTCCCTGTTTCTGTCGCTCTCAGATTCATTGTTTCCAGCTCAGAAATCTTTGCCGCCGACTCTTCTCGAGCCGAGGACCGGAAAGCTGTCGGATTGGGAGGCCCGGTTTCCATAGCAAACCCAGCGTTTTCAGGTGGAGGACTCAGGCATGGCATTCACTAGTGCTGAAAAGAAAAGGCTTTATTTCTCCATAGGCATGAAGGGCGGACAGAAGCCTAATGCCCTGCACAGTTTATATTTCCTGAGCTTCTTCAAAGCAGGACTAGGCTGCCAGGGAGAGCCTGCCAGCTGCCTTTCACTCCCTCCCTCAATAAATGAGCTGGAGTTGTTGCAGGCCAGAGCTGATTCGGTCACTATTTATCAGCTGGTAGGTTTCAGGTGTGAGTCAAGGGGCTGGTGAAGTGTGATGCTGTTAAGGGAGGGAGGATGGGCTGGTCTCTGTCCACCTGTGCTATGGGGCAGCTGGACTGTTGTCAGGCTTAGCATACTCAGACAATCAGGGCTGGGCTGTGGTGGATTCAGAAGGTGCTGCCGGTAATTAGCAAGCCCTGAGCTCCAGCAGGCAGAGATGTGCTTGACGGGACAGCACTTCTAGCTATGGCCAAGAGTACTGCCACCAACCGTGCAGGGACAGATATCATACGGCCCAGGGGACAGCATAGGTGCTGGAATTAGGGGTTCTGGGGATGCTGCCACACCCCCTGGCTTGAAGTGGTTTCCATCATATGCAGGGTTTACAGTTTGGTTCAATGGCTCTCTCCCCTCCCCCCCCCCCCACTATACAAATTGTTCCAGCACCACCGGGGGACAGTGCTCTGACAGATGCATTGTGGATGTTGTCAGGGGGAAATATGTCGGTTTTGGCAGCCAGTGGAGGGGGCCGTTGGGCTTCTGACACATGGAGAGGCATGGGAGGCAGTTTGGGATTGTGGGACAAGCACAATAGCTGGGTGTTTCTGCTAAACCAATCAGCAGCGAAACAGTTAACACAGATCGCTTGCAGTCATTAGGTTTCAGAGTTAACGTCAGTTTTAAAGAATGGGGCCGTTTCCACACTACAGCTATTGTTTCAGGCTGTCTGTGAACTCTAAAGCCATCACTACATCAGCTACCCTGGGCTCAGACATATAAGGACCAGGAACATAATGTTTTAATGAAAGCTCAGATTCTGGAGCACGGAGCAGCAGCTGGAGCTGCACCCACTGCCTTGTATATGGCGCATCCGTCAGAGTCGGGGCCAGTTACCCAGTGTAAAGCTGGAGTACGTGAGAGGAGAATTCGACGCTTGGAAGGAGATTTAGTCCTCGGTTGTGAAGTGGACGGGTCTCGGCCATCAGTGAAAGTGCAGACTTACAGCATAAAGAAGAGACCCAGGATCATCGGTGCCCGGGGAGCTAAAGGAGAACTATTGGCTACCAGCAGGATTCAGGCTCAATGCACAAGATACAACAATTTGTCAGCAGAGCTACGTATGAGCCATTCTGACCTCTTCTGTCCCGCAGAGGGCAGTGCTGGATACATGCAGACCAGCCCCTGCTTGGAGCTCTCCCTGCACCTCTCTGCCAGCTGGGCATCCCCCGGCTCTCTCCATGCAGCAGGACAGCGGGTGCCACAGCTGGCTACCAGTGTCTGAGGCTCTGCAGCTGCACAGCACGGATGGCATTGCTGGAAGCTACAAGAAGCCCAGACATGCACATAGGGGAGGAGAACTCCCACTTCCAGCTCCGACAACACAGGCCGCTGTAGTATTGCCAACCCCCAGGGGCCAGCAGTCAGGCCCCCAAAATCATGAGCTCCCCTTTCAAATCATGAGATTTTTTTAAAAAGATCTTTTTTCCCCCCTGACTTTTGGTGTGTGAATCTTTGGGGCCAATTATCCCAGCTCTCCCCACAACCACGAGGGCTAAAACCTGACTTAAATCCCATGACTCCTGGAGCTGGGGCTTTAACAAAATGACCAAATATCAGGTGACTCCCAATAAAATCCGGAGGGCTGGCAACACTGAGTCCCTGAGCTATAGAGGTGGGACCAGCGCAGGAGTGAGGGGTGGATCCAGTGAGTGGAGCTCATTGGGGAACGCAGAGACAGAATGCCTGTCACCAGGCCAATGAAATCAGAGCCGCAGAACGACCAAGCTGCGCTCTGGGGCTGCATTCTGCTCTTGTTGGCCCCAGCGTTAACCAGAGTGACTCACCTCCATTGATATATGGCAGTGTCAAGCTGGATTGGGCCCCTTCCCTCCAGGAGTTCCCAGTTTCCCATAAATATCAGAGGCCACTATCCTGCTGCTATTCCCCTGCCTTTCCATTCCAGTCCATGGCAGTAGCTGTAACATGCAGCTACACGGAAAAGAGGAAGCCCCACTTCCCACCCCCAGCCCTGCGCCAGGCGGCCCTTTGGCCTGAGAAGCGGGTTTGCTGTGTCGAAAGAAGCCCGAGAAGCCTCTGGCATTGCAACGGCATCCACGGCTGCCTGTGAAAGGCAGGGCAGGTTTGCAAACTCCAGCCCAGAGCTAGGAGGCTCAGGGATTGCAGCAAAGCGCAGCTGGCTTCCTTGGCGAAACGCAGCAGCGGGTGGGCGGGCGAGCCTGGCACTCAACATCTTCATCAAGGAGCCATCAAAGGCCTGGGCACCCCCGGGGAAGCGTGAAATAACCAATAGCTTGGGCTGAGGAGGGACGAGCATGCGGGAGCAGAATCCAACCTGCTTGCTGGGCAGGTCCTCGTGCCGTGAGTGGGGAGCCAGGGACCCCAGCCGAGTGCAATTGGTACAAGCTGTCTGGGGGTGTTATTTGATGGGCAGCTAGACCGATCTCAGTGACGCCTGGCTCCCTGCCATGTCCTGCCAGCTCCTGATTGCCTCTCAAAACTGGTTTGAGTGAAGGACCTGGACTGAGGGCCTCAGAGACTTTGACTACCACAGAGGAGATGCCGCATCAGCAGATACAGGGCAAACTTCCCCACCCAGCTCCTTCTGCCCGCTCTGACCTAGGAAACCCATTCCAGGGGGAAGGAGACAGCTTGGGCTCCAGGGCTCACTCACTCTTCGGCTTCTCCGCCCAGATGGACACCTGTGTCCTGACCTGAGATCCACAACTCACTTCACACAGCCCTCTAGACAGCCGTCAGGTGGGGCTAAGCTTCAGCTGCTGCCAACATCAGGGGCCGCCGGCCAGCATGCTGAGAAGGGAGGGAACTCCAAGGCTAGAGGGGGACATTTACCCCGTGCAGAGGGTCAGCACAAGGCCGATGGTTTGAGTGGGATTTGAGTGACACTTTGGCACTCTGCAGGAGTGGTTTCCACCCTGGTCTATATGAGAAACTCATACCAGTAAAGCTGTGTCAGTTCAGAGCGTGAACAATTCACACACACCCCTCTGTGACCGACATAGCTGTGCCGGCAAAAGCCCTAGTGTAGACGCAGTTCGGTTTTGCCAGGGTAACTTACTCCATCTGGGGAACGTGTTTAAATTACACAGGCAAGAGAACTCTTGCCAGTATAAGCCCCAGCTCCACGAGGGAGTCTGCCAGGATATTTCTTCTAGTACTAGGATATCTCTACTCGTACTAGAGTGTGGACGTGCCCTGAGACACAGTGATCAGCTTGTGCAGGGAATCGGATCCTCTGCGGACAACATCTGGACTGGCAGCCAAGTCCCTGCAGTTTGGGGCTGGATCGGAAATAACAGGAGCAATGTGAGGCAGAGACGCAGAGGCAGCGTCTCCCACTGCAAACGGGAAGAACGGAGGCCATGTCTGAGGGCAGCAGCTCTGATGAGAACCATCTTGTTTAACCACCACAGGTCACTCTCCTCAAAACGCCTTTCTTGGGCTCTAACCAGCTCCTGGCTTTGTGTGGTCACCTCGCCGCACCGGCAGCACAAGCCCAGCCTTGAATGGAGCTGCTGGATTATTTGGACGTTGACCAGCAAGGGCACCGCACTCTTTGGTTGCCACATTCACACCCAGTGATGGTCAGACACCTTTGCCCTCCAACGCAGCAGCACTGCTAACGGGGCTAGCGAACGTTGCGGAGCAGTTCTCTTCTGTGCAGGCAGCATAGCACAGCGGGTCATCCCCAGAACTAGCCACTAGCCACCTGCGTCCTGCTCCTGACTGAACCCCTCACCTGCCCGGTGACCTCGGTCAAGTCGCTTCCCTGTGCCTCAATCCCCATCTGTGACGTGATGGGGATGATGCCCTGGCCTGCTCCTCTAGACATCCAGGGATGGTGACGCCGGATGGAAGTGCCAAGCGCGAGTATTACTTATGGCAGCTCAGCAGAACGAACTCCACAGAAGTAGGATGAGGGTATTTTCCCAAGGGGCGGCCACTCCAGCCTCCATTGTGCTGGCAACGGAGGCCTCAGCACAGTGGACCTTTGCTAGCAATGGAGAGGTTTGGTTCACCCTAATCAGAAGAACTTGGGACACAGACCACTCTGCCTCGTGGGGGATCATGCGTCCAAGGCGCTTACCTCCGTCTCAGCTTACCCCCATCACTGTAGTCACAGTGGGGACAAATCCCTTTGCTATTTAGGACAAACCCTGTGCCTCAGCACCAAGCCTATGTCCCTTGGTCTAACCTCAGAGTGGATGCTCTGGGAGGTTAGAAGTCAGTCTGCTCAGACCTTAGGAAAAAAATCAAGGGAGCCCTTTGGGAAATGAACCTGTGTGGGCTCGCCTCTCCCGCAGCACACAGGCAAGTGTAACTCGACGTGAATGCTGTTCTGGGTGGGAATGGAGCTCAGCTCTTCCTATATCTATCAAATTTCTTCTTGAATCTACAAAAGCCTTGTGCATCTTTTGGCAACCCCATCATCTAACACCCTTCCTGTCCAACTTCCATTGCTGTTCCCAGCTAGGTGTGAATGTACTCCGCACAACTCGCCGGAAACAGATTTCACAGCTCGAGGAGAGCGCAGTCATTCCTGGTTCTGTGGAAACATGGTATTTCACGGCTCCGTGAGAATGTCCCGTTTCACAGCTCTGAGAATACCCCTGAAACACAGCTGCATGAGATCCCCCATTTCAGAACTCTGAGAACCCCCCATTTCACGGCTCTGATCAGGTCCCATTGCATGGTTCTGTGAACAACCCATTACACAATTCTGAGAATGCCCCATTTCACGGCTCTTAGAAACCCCTGATTCACAGCCATGTGAGAACACCCCATTTCACCGCTGCGTGCTCTCCATTTCACAGCTCTGAGAAAGCCCCATTTCATGGCTCTGAGAACACCCCATCTGATGGCTGTGTTTAAAATGTCCCTTTTCACTCCATTTCATGGCCGGTGAATACACTTTCCCTCTAGGTCTGCGTACACATTACAATTATTGGAGAAAGACAGCGAAGAGGGGAAGTTGCTTCTTGTATTAATTACATTCCACCTCATTTGCTCAAGAACTGCACTGGGAACACATGAAGAATTACAACATTAATTAGGGAGTAAACGACCCCAGCTCATAACAATAGTCTCCTGGCTTTGGCAGCCATTTGCTAATAATGAAATGCACCAGATTTCCTTGCAAAACGTAACAATGGGAAGCAACACGTCCTGGGTTTAATATTTCTCTTCCAGCGCAAAACATCCTTCCTTCCTGCTCTCTTTGTGGCCTTGATCTCCCATCTGAGCCCCTACCACTGATGTCACCAAGACTTCAGGGCCTGACCAGACTGGCTGCATTCGGGGACCCGGGTCCTTTCGCTCCAGCTGAAATGGCTGAAGTGCTGCTCCGGGTGGCGCCTGTCGATGTCACACATCAGAGCAATGGCCAGAGGCTACTTGCTCTTCTTCTGGGGCTCTCCCCAAACCAGGGACCCAACAGGCCTGTGCATCCTTAATTGACAGAATTAGCAAGCTTATTTGAAGAATACTTCATTCCTCAGAGTCTAATTTCCTGCTGTATAAATAATACATCAGCAGCAGCAGGCTCTTCAAAAACCGATGAACATTCGCACTGCCATCCTATTGTGAAACGCCTTCGCAGAGGGGTTTTCACAATAGCCAGCCCCCAACAGCACTGCACCGCCTCTCACACCCGCTGAGTCAACTAACAGGGATGTGAGATGGGAACCACACGAGTGGGTTTCACGCCCCCGCTGTGAGATCGCACCTTCTGATGAGCGTGGCGTTCGCGCCTCTGGGTGTGAGCGCAGGGCTCACAGGAATAAACAGTGCCTCCTTTCGAAACAAAACACAGCGGCCAGTTAGGTTGCAAAGCCCAGCCTTTGTTAGCAAGCACCAGAACCACAGGGCCTGTGCAGCCTTAAATCTGTCCCCCTGTGCGTGTACACTACAATACAGTCTTCACCAACAGAGAATCATAGGACTGGAAGGGACCTCGAGAGGTCATCTAGTCCAGTCCCCTGCACTGAGGCAGGACTAAGTATTATCTAGAATCATAGAATCATAGAAGATTAGGGGTGGAGGAGACCTCAAGAGGTCATCTAGTCCAACCCCCTGCTCAGAACAGGACCAACCCCAACTAAAGCATCCCAGCCAGGGCTCAGCCCAGACCCCCCTCCTACACTCCGAACCCCTCAGCCCCACCCCAGCCCAGAGCCTGCACCCCCTCCTGCACCCCAACCCCCTGCCCCAGCCCGGTGAAATTGAGTGAGGGTGGAGGACAGTGAGAGACAGAGGGAAGGGGATGGAGTGAGTGGGGATGGGACCTCAGAGAAGGGGTGGGGCAGGGGCAAGGCCTCAGGGAAAGGACAGCGGTGTGGCCTCGGGGCACGGGTGGGGCAGGGGTGGGGCAGGGGCAAGGCCTCAGGGAAAGGACAGCGGTGTGGCCTCGGGGCACGGGTGGGGCAGGGGTGGGGCAACGGTGTTTGGGTTTGTGCGATTAGACAGTTGGCACCCTAGTGGCAACTGCAACTTGTTTTTAACTGTTGCATGTAATTCCCTATTTTCGTTTAAAGCAGATATCCCATCATGTGACACCACATGGACCCCCTCCCCAGCTATCAGCAGGATCTACCTCCGGGGCCTTTCTAGTCACAGAGAAGGCTTCTACCATGGGAACTAAAGGAGCCCCAGCACGAAGCTGTTATCCTGTGTGTGGATCAGCCACCGGCGTGAGTGGAAGCATGTGTGCCTGCAACACACACTTTGTCAGTGGCCTCCATGACTATTTGTCAATGGAAGGAGAACCTGGGAATCAGGAATCCCGGGCTTTCTTCACGGCTCTGGAGGGAAGCTAACCCCCGAGACTGGGCACAGGCAAATCTAGGCACTTTTAAAAAGTTACTGCAACATGCCGGACTGAAAGGGGTCGAGGATGTTCTCCAGTTCAGGGCAATAACGGCACCATGTCCCACCCGACGCCGTCACCCACACTCCTTGGGGTCACGTCCAACAGATGTGCAGTGAGTCATTGCTTAGCTAACCCCTACATACTGGGCCAGATCCCTAGCTGGCGTAAAGCAGCGACGTCCATTCACACCAGCTGGGGATCTGGCCCATTGTCCTTTTATTCCTTTTCTCTTCAATCCGTCCTTGCAACCCTTTGGGCTTTGCAGACAAGTATCAGGAACCAGCTGGATCTGCCTGTAGTCACTAAACCCATCCAGTGTAGCATGAAATCCTGGAGCCTGCCTGGGCTCTCGTACCGCAGCCCTGCCTCCGAAGAGTCAAATCATTAGCTGCCTCGGGATTATGCAAGTGCCGGCGATGTTCTGAATTTGCGGGGGTTTTAAAAGGCTTGCAAAGGAGAAATGAAAAGTGTTACTTTCCCTGCCTGTCAGAGAGGGGCTGGCTGTGGGGCTGGGCTGGGAAGGCAAACAAACACGCTTTGGAAAATAGAAAATGAATTTTAAAAAGGGAACCTGCAAGAGCCAATCTGAAGGGCATTTGCAGTACAAATGTTTGTATTTCTCTCAGGTGGGATTTTATCAACAGATACTGTGCAACCGCAAGGGATGCGATACCTGAGAAATATCTATTATCTAGCCCCAAACACACCCCTCTGTTCATCTATCTATCCATCCCCGTCCACATCCCTCTATCAGCTATTCACCCCATACACACACTTCTATCCATCTACCCATCATGCACACCCATCTATCTAATCTATCTACCCACCCCATCCACACCCTCTGTTTATCTACCCAGCCCCATCCACATCCATCTATCTACCCATCTATCTATCCACCCCTATACACACCCCTCCATCTATCTATCCACCCCATACACACCCTCTGTTTATCTACCCAGCCCCATCCACATCCATCTATCTACCCATCTATCTACCCACCCCATACACACCCCTCCATCTATCTATCCACCCCATACACACCCCTCCATCTATCTACCCACCCCATACACACCCCTCCATCTATCTATCCACCCCATACACACCCCTCCATCTATCTACCCACCCCATACACACCCCTCCATCTATCTATGCATCCCCATACACACCCCTCTGTTTATCTACCCAGCCCCATCCACATCCATCTATCTACCCATCTATCTATCCACCCCATACACACCCCTCCATCTATCTATCCACCCCTATACACACCCCTCCATCTATCTACCCACCCCATACACACCCCTCCATCTATCTATCCACCCCATACACACCCCTCCATCTATCTACCCACCCCATACACACCCCTCCATCTATCTACCCACCCCATACACACCCCTCCATCTATCTATCCACCCCATACACACCCCTCCATCTATCTACCCACCCCATACACACCCCTCCATCTATCTATCCATCCCTATACACACCCTCTGTTTATCTACCCAGCCCCATCCACATCCATCTATCTACCCATCTATCTATCCACCCCATACACACCCCTCCATCTATCCATCCCCATACACACCCCTCTATCTATCATCTATTCACCCCTATATAAACCCCTCTATCTATGTACCCATCTATCTATTCATCCATATACACACACCTCTATCCATCTACCCATCATGCACACCCATCTATATAATCTATCTACCCACCCCATACACATCCTCCATCTATCTATTCATCCTCATGCACACCGCTCTATCTATTATCCATCCATCCCCATACACACCGAGCTATCTATATACCCATCTGTCTATCCACCCCCATAAACACCCCGCTATCTATCCATCCATCCCCATCTATCTATCCATCCATCCATCCCCATCTATCTGTCTATCTGCCTACCCACCCTATGCCCATCGTTGTTATCTATGTCCCATGGGTAGGAACCATGCTGGTTTTGATGTGAGCTCTTCCCAGGACCAAGGAGCATCTGATGCGAGAGGAACCCGAATTGTCCCCTGCCCGGCACACTGCCCCTAGGTGGAGCTCAGTTCATGCCCAGGGCGCTGCTCCTGCAGCTGGGCCCAGGGTTCTCCTGTGTGGAGTTTGAGCCCTGCCCTGTCACAACAGGCAAGGGAGAGGAGTGCTTGGGGCTGTCTCTTTTGGCCGGGGGCAGGGAGCGAGGCAGAGCTCACGGTGAGCAGATTGTGCCAGCTGCTGAGTGTGTGCAGGGGGTCCTTTCCCCTTGGCACCCCCTCAGAGTAGACAGTCCCTGTGCCCTGAACCACAGAGCTCCTGGAGACACAAGCTACCCCCCAGGGCCAGGAGAAGAACAGAGTTTAATCTCCCCCCTGCATGGCCCAGCAGCGCTGCCTGGACACAGAAGAGGGTGCAGCCACACTCACTACATGCTGGCAGATCAGGAAATGCCCATCCTGGGGCACTCCCTGGGCAGTGCAGCTCTGTGCTGCCCACGTGGCTGATCCCGTGAACTGTGGGGCATGGAGCAGGGCTCCGCAGGGACACTAATCCGCATGGCATCAAGGGGAAGTACCCCAGCCCTACGGGAGTCCAGCCACATCCCGGCGCAGTCACCACCCCAGCCCGTGAGCCCAGGAAGGGCCGTGGCCAGTAACTGCAGTGCCCCTTGTCGCTTGGACAGGGCTCTAAACATCCTTACTTGAGTGGGGGGCAAATGGATGTGTCCAAGCAGCCGTGTGCTGCTGGGCATAGGCTATTCTCTGAAACCCAAGATACGAGCAAGTCCTCTGGAAGAGACCGGGAGAAGCTGCCAGTTGCAGAACCCCAGACTGAGTCCCTGCTGAGGTCACATCCTGGCCTGGTTTGCCACACCTGGTCAGACCCTCTGTCCACCTTGACTGCACCCCGCCACCTTCAGTGGGCAATGCCAGAGACCAGAGACACACCTGCAGCAGACACCTGCAGGCAGGAGACGGCCCAGCTACAAATGGGAGCACGAAGTTACCAATCCTCCTGTGGCAGGGAGTTCCACAGGTATATGTGCTGCTTTTGGCCTGTTCTCACTGCACAGCCTGGCCGTTTCAAGCAGCAGCCCCTTAGCTCTTACCTGATGGAACAGAGTGAAAGGAGGGTCTGTAGAAAACAGAGCCATTCCCTGTCGCCTCCTAAGGCATGCCGTTTGTGCAAGGCAAATGGAAATCCAGCCCAAACACAACAGACCCAGGGCCAGTTTGGAATGGTGCTGCTGATAAATTATTCATGGGCAAGAAACAGCGTGTCCCAGGGGAGCTGGTGCGGGGAGCTGCGAATGTGGATGAGTTTGCAGCGCTTTAATTATGTAAATTGACAAATGTCTCTTCGCTGAGGAATTTTGCTAGCCCTGCAAAAGAGCAAACCCGACAAAATGGTGAGGCTGCTCCTGGAGCTGCCTGTCGGCCTGACGGGCGCACACCTAACAGGGGCCTCCCAGCTGCCCCTCCATGGAGCTAAAGGGCAGCTGTCAGAATCATAGGGCTGGAAGGGACCTCAGGAGGTCATCTAGTCCAACCCCTGCTCAAAGCAGGACCAATCCCCAGACAGATTTTTTGCCCCAGATCCCTCAATGGCCCCCTCACGGATTGAGCTCACAACCCTGTGTTTAGTAGGCCAATGCTCAAACCACTGAGCTATCCCACTGGCAAAGGTCTTCATGCAGCTGAGGAAGCCAGTCTCCTGCAGCCCGGGGAAGCCAAAAGCACTGTGAGCATCACAGCAGCGAAGCGAAGACTGGTGGGGAGCAGAAAGGGGCCAAATCCACATCTCTGACTCCTTCAGCCGTGAGAGACTGAGGAGGAAAAGTAGCCACGTGTCTGTCTGTCCATTTCTGCCACACCCAGCAGCAGGGTGTGAAGGGTCAGGAGCACGTCCTCCTGCAGGTCCTGAGCATCGGCAGAGACCCCAGTCCTGCATCCCGCCCAGCTAGTGGACAGTCCCAATGGAAAGACACCAAGGGATGGGGCCCATCCCAATCCATGGCTGAAAGCGGCTCGTGGGGGACACGTCCCTCGTGACCGGTGGCTCTGACGGGCTGGAGTGTTTCAGCCCATCACAATGAGGCCCTTGTGTGTCGCTGTCCATGCAGAATTGACTGTGCTCCCTGCTCTGTGGGGTCTCCAGGGTTTCTGCATGGAGACGAGGGCAATGCTGCCTTGGCCCCGGGGAAGGGGACATGTCCCCTTCCTGTGACACACCCAGCTATCCCTACTGGTCACTATGGCCGTTCCACACCATGCACTCAATGGAGCATTTCCCGCTGCGGGGCCAGTGCGGCCATGGGCAGCGTCAAGTCCTGGTGTTCCATGGGAGGGCGCTGTGAGATGTCCCGGGGCGAGAGCAAAGCAAGGTAGGCTCCAGGGGCAAGGGCTCAAAGAGCGAGTGTATGTGCGAGGAGGTGCTCTGGCCACTAGTCAGCCACAGTGCGCCCCCTACAGCCAATTAACGTGAAATCCCCAGGGCTACTGCTGAATCCTGGGACAGTGCTGGCCTGCAGCTGGGAGGCTGGTGAGATGCTCAAGTCCTGGGAGTTGGGTGGGGCCCCGTAAAAGAAATGCTGAAATGCACCGATACACTTTGCCCTGGTGGCTGCCCCCCTGCATGTTGATTATGATCGTTAATGATTATTATAATGACAGTAATGTCTAAAGTCCAACCTGGATCAGGGCCCTGTTGTGCCAGGCGCTGCACAGACCCTGACTGACATCATTTCACACGCTCATAGGGTGAGACGGATCCTGCCCCTAAAGGCTCCCATCTAGAGAAGAGACAGATGCAGGTGATGGGGCCGAACTCCCGGGCTGAAGGTAGCAAACAGCAAGATAGTGCCGTGATTTGAACCCCACCTTCCTCCCCTTGTCACTCCTGCCCAGTGCCTTTGGGGGAGCAGTCCCCATCGGAGGGAGGTGGATTATGGGACGCAGTGAAGGGAAGGGCTCCCTCCTTCCTGGCGGGGCTCTGGCAGACGAAGGGATGCTCTCTTGGCCTGTCCGCAGGGGCAGCCGAGGGCCCTGGGCAGGAGTCCCGGGGAAGAGGTGTTAAGCTGCGTGCTGCTCCGAGGGTGGCGTCACAAGCAGCAGCTGGCACCCCGCAAGGCGCCCACGGAGAGCAGATCCATCCCCGAGCGCTGGGAATGCCCGTCATTTCCTCTGGGTTTCCATCCCGGTACCATGTTTGTCACCAGGCCCAGGAGCGGGGTAGTGCCCGGGGCATGCAGAGATTCTCCTCAGTGAGCGGGAGTGGCCTAGCAGCCCGTCCTCGCTCTCCAGTCATGGTGGGAGGAGCAGCAGTGACCCAAGGCCACAGAACTTAGCCCGGCGCTCCACGGCCCCGGCTGTGTGCCCCACAGCTTTGGGGCTGCAGGGAGCTGGTGATTCCCAGTCTTAGCTGCACTCACAGCTAGCCAGGCCCTCTGCCGAGGTGAGCAACGGAGCACTTCCCATCAGCAGAGCTCAGGGCATGTTACACGCATCACCCGCAGGTCTTCTGTACGGCCCCTCCCAGCAGGACCCCCCCACCAACACGTTAACCCCTTTGTGTCATCTGAGACAAGAACAGGAAGGGGAGTCCCAGTGTCCTGTCTGAATCCCAGCTCAGGTGCAGGGAAACGCCGGTGCCTCACCCTCAGGGTATGTCTACACTGGAATGTAACTCTCCTTGCGTCTACACAGCAATTGCACTAACCCAGGGCTCGGACCCAGGGTCCCAGGACCCTGTCGGGCTGGAGCATCTCTGCTCGAGTCGAGCTGGGACCCAGACTCTGAGCCCTATTACTCTGCAGTGTGGACGCAGCCCTGCTTGACTTGGGTCTCAGGAGTTCTGACTCTAGGTAGATTGTTCTGTCAAGACTACAGAACCACCTGAAGAGATCAATCCTAGCTCAGCCAGGCGTGCAGAGCTGGATGTACGAATCCTTGCGTCGGGTCTCCGGCCAGTGCTATGCAGGTCAGACTGGACTTCCTGGTCTTAAAATCCATGCATCGACCACTGCCTGGCCGCAGCTGGTGCATCATGTTGCTGTGCAGCTGCTGAGTTCCACCCCAGAGCTAGCAGCATTCCAGGCGAGTCCTGTATACGTCAGGCCAGACACTCACCCGCGCGTTGCCCTAGAAGTCAATGAGAAGTGCAAGTGCATCGCTCCTGAAGGATTTGGCCCACGGCCCTGATCCTGTGTGGTGCGCAGGGAGCTTGGAGCGCTGAGCCCCTTGCAAGACAGGCAGGGCCGGTGCAAGGAAGTTTCGTGCCCTAGGTGAAACTTTCACCTTGCACACCCCCCCCGCCCTGAAGCGCCCCCCCCCAGGAGCCATGCAGCAGCTCCCCCCCCAGCTCACCTCTGCTCCGCCTCCTCCCCGAGCACGCCGCCCCCACTCTAATTCTCCTCACTTCCCAGGCTTGTGGCGCCAAACAGCTGATTGGCATTGCAAACCTGGGAGGCGGGAGAAGTGGAGCGGTGACCGCGCATTCGGGGAGGGGGCGTAGGAACGCTGTAAAAAAAAATTGGGGGCACCGCTTTTTGGAGCCCCCAAACATTGGCGCCCTAAGCAACTGCCTAGTTTGCCTAAATGGTAGCACCGGCCCTGAGGACAGGGCCTTCTTCAGGGATTGGTCCTTCTTTGAGCAGGGGGTTGGACTAGATACCTCCTGAGGTCCCTTCCAACCCTGAGATTCTATGATTCTATCCAGGACACACCACAGGATCCATTGTCTACAGCCAAGCTCTAAGATATAACCGCATTTGCTCCAATCCCTCAGATAGAGACAAGCATCTACAAGATCTCTATCAAGCATTCTTAAAACTACAATACCCACCTGCTGAAGTGAAAAAACAGATTGACAGAGCCAGACGAGTACCTAGAAGTCACCTCCTACAAGACAGGCCCAACAAAGAAAATAACAGAACACCACTAGCTGTCACCTTCAGCCCCCAACTAAAACCTCTCCAGCGCATCATCAGAGATCTACAACCTATCCTGAAAGATGATCCTTTACTCTCACAGATCTTGGGAGACAGACCTGTCCTCGCTTACAGACAACCCCCCAACCTAAAGCAAATACTCACCAGCAACCACACATCGCTGAACAAAACCACTGACCCAGGAACCTATCCTTGTAACAAAGCCCGATGCCAACTCTGTCCACATATCTATTCAAGTGACATCATCATAGGACCTAATCACATCAGCCATACCATCAGGGGCTCGTTCACCTGCACATCTACCAATGTGATATATGCCATCATGTGCCAGCAATGCCTCTCTGCCATGTACATTGGCCAAACCGGACAGTCTCTCCGCAAAAGAATTAATGGACACAAATCTGACATCAGGAATCATAATACTCAAAAACCAGTGGGAGAACACTTTAACCTGTCTGGTCATTCAGTGACAGACCTGCAGGTGGCTATTTTACAACAGAAAAACTTCAAAAACAGACTCCAACGAGAGACTGCTGAGCTGGAATTGATATGCAAACTAGATACAATCAACTCAGGATTGAATAAGGACTGGGAATGGCTGAGCCATTACAAACATTGACTCTATCTCCCCTTGTAAGTACTCTCACACTTCTTATCAACCTGTCTGTACTGTGCTTGATTATCACTTCAAAAGTTTTTTTCTCTTACTTAATTGGCCTCTCAGAGTTGGTAAGACAACTCCCACCTGTTTATGCTCTCTGTATGTGTGTATATATATCTCCTCAATATATGTTTCACTCTATATGCATCCGAAGAAGTGGGCTGTAGCCCATGAAAGCTTATGCTCTAATAAATTTGTTAGTCTCTAAGGTGCCACAAGTACTCCTGTTCTTTTCATGATTCTATGATTCTTCGCAAAGTGCACTTTTGTCCTGGCGAGTCACATTCTTTTGGCTCCAGCAGTGGTTCTAGGAGCCTAATGCTGTGTCCCTTGCTCTCTGGTGCTCATCAGCTCCGGGGTTAACATTGCTCTGTGAGGACATCTCATCCCGGTAACATCTCAGCGAGGAGAGCAAGCTGTGACTGCGACCTTGAGCAGAGATCAGAGGTCACTGCCAGCTCTCCCCATTCTGCCCGGCCCAAATAAGTGAAGGCTCCATTATTCTCTGTCTCAGCACTGGAGACAGAAAGCAGCAGGCCTTTAAAAAAGACTTTCCTCATCAATCATTTACTGGATTTATGCAGCTTCACTTAGGAGCCTGATTTCTGTTTCCTCTCAATTTACTGCATTTGAATTGTTTGCAAATAGGCACGTGAATCACCGACTGGAGCAGACACAAGTTATTTTCAAGCAGGCCGAAGCAGTCATTTTGAGATGCAAAGGCTGTTTTTGCTACATTGCTTTTAGATCATATCTTCCTTCTCCTGGGCTACACATTTTAGAGGTGCCAGAGTCACTTCCAGGATTCAGAGGCAGATACGGGGGGCTCAGCTCTGCACTGAGTTACACTGCAGACCACAATTTGACGCCTTTTGGGGGGGATGGGGAGAGATACATTCCCAAATCCAGCCCAGCTCCTGGGCTGGAATCCAGATCCCAGAACACACGGGACCATCTTTCTCTCACTTTAGGTCTGATTTGCCATTCTGACCCATTCCAGGTCCTGAATCTTTAAGCAACATCCAAATGTCACGCTGCTGTAAAATCACCGTTGAATCTACTGCAGGCAAACCATGAAACTCTGCTATTTCATATGTGAAATCTTTCCTTGCGGGGCCACCGTGTTTCAGCAGCATGGGTGGGTGGCTGGTTTAAACTTGGGATGATATTTTATTTAAACACAAAAGCCCGAGATTCCAGCTCATTTCATAGAAATCCTCTGGTGGGGAAATATGCACATATTTTCAACACAAATCTGTGCCCGAGTCCATTAATTCTCTGCTGAAACGCTTTACCTGTTGGAGCAGACGCTAATTCGGCAAGGTAAATACAGCCTTTTAATTTCATTTTGGGATCATGGACGGAAACAAACTTCTTAACAAAAGGAAAGTAAACAGTGCTGCTGCCGTCCCTTATTAGTATGAATACGCCCCCATCATCTTATGTTGTTTTCCCAGGAACCTGCATCTGTGCATGAAACCGGGCTGCTGGGAAGCCTCTGTTGTCGTAGGATGGCACTTGGTGCCAAGCGGGCAGCTTGTAGGGTGGGTATGTAGGATGCAGAATGCATTGTCCAGCATTCATTATGTAATGTGAGAGAGAAATGCCCTCTTCCCAGGGGGCAGGCTATTCCTCCGGCTAGGGATTGCTCACCCCCAAGCCCACTGGAATCCAGGGGAGTGGGGCAAGCCCCGTGCCCCACAGCATCCAGCCCTACAACTGCCAGAATGGAAAGAACCAGTTCTTCAGCCAAGCAGCCCTCAGTGCAAACCCCCGTGTGCACCTCTGGGGCAGGGCTCTCGGCTCTCACTTAGCTAAACGGGAGTCAATGGGAGCAAGGTCCAGGCCAGCCAGGGTGCTGATGCCTATGGCCCTCTTCCCCTTGGGGGAGTTGGCGGCATGCCCGTGGGCAGACACACACACACACGCACAGCCCGTGCCCACTCACACAGCCCCTCACATCCAGGCACACGCATAGTTAGTGTGTGAGAGTGAGCAGCAGACTGGCCCTCCCCGTGGGGCTCCCGCAGGGCCCCCATCCGCACAGAGCAATGCCCGCAAGCAGCTCTGAGTCACTCGGCCAGAGGGAGGCTCCTCACAGCTGCCCCTGGTGACTCTTGGACGGGGCCCTGCATGGAGGCTCTGCCCCCGTCCCTGGTAAACCCAACACTGCCTCTGATGCCCATTCCCAGGGGCTCCTCGCCTGTGCCCGGCGTGTGACGTGGGCATCCAGAGGAGGGGGGGTAGAGGCTGGACTCCGAAGCTGCACGCACACAGCAGGGACCATGGGTGCCCTGTTCCTGCCCTGCTCCAAGCGCCGGCCCAGAATGCTGATGAGCCCCCAGCCCAGCGCCTGGCTGTAAATCCTCCCTGCTGACCTTTCGCCAAGCGCAGCTCAGTGATTTGCTGCTTTCCCCGCTCCTGCCTCCACTGTCAAGCAGGGCCCCTCACCCACCCAAGCATCTAAATCTGCCACCCGGGCAGGCTCCAGGCTCTTCCGCGCAGGTCTCTGCAATGCCCTGGCATCTCTAGGCAATGGCACATACCGCTGCTTCCAGCGCTGGCCCCTCCCACCTGCTCACACACCCGCCAAGCTCGGCCTGTGCAGCCCCGGGGGGAAACCTCTGTCCGCCTCTGCCAAGGGACAAGTTTGGGCTTCTCCCAAGGGCTGTGGGCACTGGGCAGAGCCTGCTCTGAGCGAGCCGCATGTGCTCAGTACTTGGCTCCCTCAACTTGGAAATGGAGGGGAATTAGCTGAGCTGGGGGTTGCCCCAGCTTGGAACAGCAGGGGCAAGATTGAGGGGCTTTGAAGAGCTGTGAGGGGGGAGCTCAAGACTGGAAGAGCAGGGGGGGTTGGGGGTCAGGAGGGAGGGAGATCAGCAGAGCTCAGGGCTGGAAGAGCAGGGGGGGTTGAGGGTCAGGAGGGAGGGAGATCAGCAGAGCTCAGGGCTGGAAGAGCAGGAGGGGGCTGCGGGTCAGGTTTGAGGGGCACCGGCAGAGCTGTGGGGGGGAGCCCATGGCTGGAATAGTGGGGGACATGGGCTGCGTCAGGACTGAGGGAGACGGAGCGCATCCTGAGGGACCATCCCATCTGGTGACATGGGAAACCATGTCCTGGGACTGGCCTGGGTTTTTCACGGATTCCTAGATCCCAAGGCCAGCAGGGGGTCCACTGATAGGGATTAGTCCTGCTTTAAAAAAAAAAAGAAAAAAGAGGGAAAAAAGAGGGAAAAAGGGGGGGGGGGAGGGATAGCTCAGTGGCTTGAGCATTGGCCTGCTAAACCCAGGGTTGTGAGTTCAATCCTTGAGGGGGCCATTTAGGGAACTGGGATAAAAATCTGTCCTGAGATTGGTTCTGCTTTGAGCAGAGGGTTGGACTAGATGACCTCCTGAGGTCCTTTCCAACCCTGAGATTCTATGATGTCCAGCCCAAGGGGGTGTTCAGCCTCCCCTTGATCATCTTCCCTCTACAACCATTGCAAGGACCATCTGCCCAAGAGAACATACAGGTCTCTACCAGACGTTTCCATACCATGGAGATGAGGCTTTCTCAACTTGTCTTCAGCTGGAGCGAGGGGCACCAGGCCCCTCACAATCCCATTTCGTTTCCTGTCACAGCACGCCCAACCATCTGAGCATCTGCACACCTTCATGACCATGGTGCAGAGTGCACAGATTTCCTTTTCTGTGCCTAGCCACTTCTCTGTTCCATGTGTCAGGATGGAACCAATGATAAGTTTATACACTCTCCCTTTTAACTTGATTGGCGTCTTTTTTATCACAAAGAACTGGGGTCAGCTACTGCCATTTGCACCACGCAGCTTTGGTCTGATGCCAGGCATCAAACAGGAGGGCACCATGGTCAGCAACAGCTGACGCAGTGAAGGAATGACCAATACCTTAAGGCATGTCATAGAATCATAGAACTGGAAGGGACCTCGAGAGGTCATCTCCTGGCAGGACTAAGTATTATCTAGACCATCCCTGGCAGGTGTTTGACCTGCTCTTAAAAATCTCCAATGATGGAGATTCCACAACCTCCCTCGGGAATTTATTCCAGTGCTTAACCACCCTGACAGGAAGTTTTTCCTAATGTCCAACCTAAATCTCCCTTGCTGCAATTTAAGCCCATTGCTTCTTGTCCTATCTTCAGAGGTTAAGAACAACAATTCTTCCTCCTCCTCCTTGTAACAACTTTTTATGTACTTGAAAACTGTTATCATGTCCCCTCTCAGTCTTCTCTTTTCCAGACTAAACAAACCCAATTTTTTCAATCTTCCCTCATAGGTCATCCAAAAAACCCAACAACAATGAGGAGTCCTTGTGGCACCTTAGAGACTAACACATTTATTTGGACATAAGCTTTCGTGGGCTAGAACTCACTTCATCGGTCATGTTTTCTAGACCTTTAATAATTTTTGTTGCTCTTCTCTGTAGTTTCTCCAATTTGTCCACATCTTTCCTGAAATGTGGCACCCAGAACTGGACACAATACTCCAGTTGAGGCCTAATCAGCGCGGAGTAGAGCAGAAGCATTACTTCTCGTGTCTTGCTGACAACACTTCTGCTAATACATTCCAGAAGGACGTTCGCTTTTTTTGCAACAGAGTTACACTGTTCACTCATATTTAGCTTGTGGTCCATTATGACCCTCAGATTCCTTTCTGCAGTACTCCTTCCTAGGCAATCATTTCCCATTTTGTATGTGTGCAACTACTTGTTAATGCCTAAGTGGAATACTTTGCATTTGTCCTTTTTGAATTTCACCCTATTTACTTGAGACCATTTCTCCAGTTTGTCCAGATCATTTTGAATTTTAATCCTATCCTCCAAAGCACTTGCAACCCCTCTCAGCTTAGTATCATCTGCAAACTTTATAAGTGTGCTCTCTATGCCATTATCTAAATCATTGATGAAGATATTGAACAGAACCAGACCCAGAACCAATCCCTGTGGGACCCCATTCGTTATGCCCTTCCAGCTTGACTGTGAACCACTGATAACTACTCTCTGGTACCGGTTTTCCAACCAGTTTTTGCATCCACCTTATAGTAGCTCCATCTAGGTTGCATTTCCCTAGTTTGTTTATGAGAAGGTCACGCGAGACAGTAACAAAAGCTTTACTAAAGTCAAGATATACCACGTCTACTGCTTCTCTCCCTCCCCGCCTCCCAAATCCACAAGACTTGTTACCGTGTCAAAGAAAGCTATCAGGTTGGTTTGACATGATTTGTTCTTGACAAATCCATGCTGACTGTTACTTATCACCTTATTATCTTCTAGATGTTTGCAAGCTGATTGCTTAATTATTTGCTGCATTTTCTTTCCGGGTACAGAAGTTAAGCTGACTGATCTGTGATTCCCCGGGTTGTCCTTATTTCCCTTTTTAAAGATTGGCACTAGATTTGCCCTTTTCCCCAGATGTCCCCAGGTGACAGAATGGTGAACATCCTGCAGATGCTGGAGAGCTGTGAATATCCAATAAGCAGTCATGGATCCCGGCGGCATCTCCTATCAAGGCGTGGTGGCATGGCTGGTGCTGCTGCTACTTCCAAAAATGCCACATCGGCCCTAGGATGAGGACATGGAGTTGAATAAAGACCACCTTCAAATACGTTTTGTAGGTGGGGTTCAGTAGCCTCGGCGGGCAGCTGAGCTAGGAGAAGGGAAACTCCGGGTGTCAGGCTTGGACAGCCGACCTCTAAAGCTCGTCCAATAGATGAGCTCGTGTGAACTGATGTCAAGTTATATTGTCCAGTGACGTGAATTATAAATGCAGGGGCGGGGGCTGTTTTGCTTTTTTGAACGGTCACTCCTGTGATGTCATTTTGTAATTTGACAACACTGCAAAATTCCCCACATACGGCAAAGTAAGGCCTGGATTCTGCAGATCTTTAAGGCCCACATGAACAGCCACAGGGTTCAGCATCAGGGACTCCCATTGTATTTTGAGTCAACATTTTCTCTTGCGGTGGCATAAAATCTTTGTCACGTCAAACCAAAATCAATTCCGCGTTAACAATGAAAAGTGAACCAGGCTTTCAACACATTAGCAAAGTTGTTGTGAATTTCTCTAACACGCAACCCAAAGCTTTCAACAATTGCAGCCTAAAGCTAGGCTCATCCACCTAGATGTAGGCTCCTCAATTTGGGATTGTCAAAAAGCATCTAAATGACTTAGGGCAGGTCTTCACTACAGGGGGAGGTCGATTTAAGATACGCAAATTCAGCTACGCGAATAGCGTAGCTGAATTCGACGTATTGCAGCCGACTTACCCCGCTGTAGGGACAGCGGCAAAATGGACCTCTGCTGGTGGAGTAAGAGCGTCAATTCGGGGATCGATTGTCACGTTCCCGACGGGACGCAATAAATCGATCCCCGAGAGGTCGATTTCTACCCGCCGATTCAGGCGGGTAGTGTAGACCTAACCTTAGAAGCTGGGAGAGAGGTAGCTCCCTTTTATGGACACCCAGCCAGCCAGTTAGCTGTAAAGTCCCTCTTGGTGGCTGTTCTCTGCTTGCTTTACCTGTAAAGGGTTAAAAAGTCCCCCAGGTAAAGGAAAGGGAGTGGGCACCCTGACCAAAAGAGCCAATGGGAAGGCTAGAACTTTTTAAAATGGGGAAAAAAGACTTCCCCTTTGTCTCTGTTGTTGTTCTCCGGGAAAGAGGGGAACAGGGAGCAGTTATGCTGTGAGAAGCTTTAAGCCAGGTGTGATCATAGATCATCAGATCATACCTAGAACGACTTATTTGGAACCCCCAGATGTGTAAGTAGATCAGGAATGTTTAGAAAGATGCAATTTGGTTTATTTCTGTTTATTTCTTATAGCTAGTGGCCTCCTCTGTGCTAACCCCAGATGCTTTTGTTTACTTGTAACCTTTAAGCTGAACCCTCAAGAAAGCTATTTTTAGTGCTTAATTTTTGAAATTGCTCTTTTAAAATCTAGCAAAAGCCTAAGTTCCAGATGTATTTTTTTTCTTTGTGTTTTTAATAAAATTTACCTTTTTTAAGATCAGGATTGGATTTTTGGTGCCCTAAAAGGTTTGTGCACATGTTGTTTAATTAGCTGGTGGCAAAAGCTAATTTCCTTTGTTTTCTTTCTCAGCTCTTCCCCGGAGGGGCAGTGAAAGGGTCTGAGGGTACCCCACAAGGAGGAATTCCAAAGTGCACCTTCCTGAGTCCCAAGGGGTTTTTTGACTTGGGTGGTCACAGCATCTACCCTGCCAAGGTCAGAGAGAAGCTGTAGCCTTGGGAGTTTAATACCAGCCTGGAGTGGTCAGTATTAATGTTTAAAATCCTTGCGGGCCCCCACCTTCTGCACTCGAAGTGCCAGAGTGGGGAATTAGCCTTGACAGAGGCACAAGTCCCAGTGACTTCACACTACAAATTCTGATGGAGGAGCACACTCTGGTCAAAGCATTTCCGCTTCTGTGATGCGAGCGAGGCAGTTCGATATCTCAGAGGGTGGGGTTGGTTGCAAAGATAGTTCTTTGCTTATCAATTTTGTGTCTGAGTTTGTGCTGTTCTCACAGTCGGGATGTTAACGAGGTCTTTTTCAGCACAGATGAGCATTTGAAGTATGGAATGCCTTAGAAAAAGCTCTCTGTAAAATCTGATGTTCTACTAACAGTTAGGAACCAATTAAAAAACAAAGTACAAAACATCCACTTTAGCAATTGAAGACTGTGAAACAGGAAGGAAGTAAAGGACTGGCAATGTGGAAATGAAAAATCTGATTTAAATTTAAAAAAATCAATTTAAATACAAAGGTCGTGATTTAAATAAATGACTATTTTGTAGACTACGATTAGTGCCCACTCTGATTTTTACGCACGTCACAGCCTTTATTACTGACCGAGGCTTCATAACCCAACCTGGGAAGGCAACCAACTAGCAGCCTTCACTACGTCACAAAGAAGTTAAAGGGGAGTTTATAGGAGGTCACAGCAGCCAGCAATGGGACTAAAGCTCCTCTCTCCAATACAGCAGTGCTACACACAAATGCCTTTCAGACTGAATGTGCCAAGTATATGTGCTTTGGTTAGTCCCTCTTTAACCGCTACACCATATTTCCCTTCTAGAGCCAGGGATCGAGCCCAGGATTTCTGCTCACCAACAGGACAGTGCTGTCTAGCAACTAGTTATGTAACCCACTGTCCAACTCCGTGCTAAGCCCTCCTCCAATGGCTGCATCACACAAAGCAGAGCACGTGCCCCAGTAAATGAACTAGCAGAGGTCTGTGCCGGGGATCTGCAAGACCTGGGTTCTAGCCCGGCTGTGCACTTATGGGTGGAGGTGTTTATGGCTATGAGGGCAGAGCTCGTTCTGGTTTTGAGAAACAAGTTTACTTCATCCCCCCCAAGGAGAAAACGCCCTGTGGCACAGGCTTTAGAGCGAGACGTACCGATTCCCTGTGCGTCGCAGCATGGCATGCAGCGCAAGGCAGGGGTTCCGTTTCGGATGGCCATGGAACGGCATCATGGCTAAAAATGACAGCGGGTGCCTGGCATGGGGAGGAGATGGCAGGAAGTGATGGAGTCTGGTTAAGGGGACGAGGGAGTGGGGCAAAGCGGGCAGGGATTCTGCTTTGTCCAATTCATAGATTCCAAGGCCAGAAGAGGGCTTTGGGTGCTTGTCTGCAAGAGCCAACTTTCTCTCCAAACACGGACTCGGCCAGCACACACGCAAGCTGCATTGCTGCCAGCAGGGACCTATGGCCCAGCACGGCGCGCACGGGCGTGTGTGTGTGTGTGTAGCACCCAGCACAACTGGAATACAAACACTATAATAGTAAAACTCCCCCAGTGCATTGTGGGTGGGTCTCAAGTGCTTGCCAGCCCTCCCCACAAATGAATGCCAATGCCTATAAATGTTGCAGTTTTGGTGGGGGGTTATAATAACCCATAGGAAACATTTGTGTAATGAACCATGGCCCTGAGACATGGGGCCGGAGCAGTTACCTCCAGCACAAACTCGGCCACTTCAGCTCCAGAAAAATCGCACTAGCCTTGGGCAAGTAGCAGCCTCCTATCCTTGCCATGGGCAGGGACTAGAGGAGCACGGCCATGTGCTCTAAGCCAGCATGGTACATTTGCCATGGGCAGGCACTAGAGGGATATGCCCACCCGCTCGAAGCCAGCGTGGTACATTGTGCTGCAGTGTTACCAGGATTCAGTGGTTTTCACTCTGAGGCCTGATGTGAGGAAAGAACATAACCCCTGCGGAGCTGGGTGACCCCTGTAACAAGCAGGGCCGGCTCTGGCTTTTTGGCTGCCCCAAGCAAAAAAACCCTGCGGCGCGGCCGGAGCGTGGGTGCAGGGGGACCGGCTGGGAGGGAGAGAGAGGGAGCGGGTGGGAGCGGGCAGGAGAGAGAGAGAAGGGGGGGGCCAGGGCTACAACGGGGCGCTGCCACGCGGCCCCTCCTGCTGCGCCGCCTCCTGCTGCCTGCCGCGAGGGCTCCGCTCCGTTCGGCGGGGAGGGAAGGAAGAGGACTGCCCTGCAGGGTGCTCTGGTTCTCCACACCACCGCCCCCTACAGGGTGGCCGGAGCGGAACAAAACAAACAAAAAAAGCGGCTGTGCTGCCCTAGGATTGGGCAGAACGCCGCCTCCAACAATCTGCCGCCCCAAGCACCAGCTTGCTCAGCTGGTGCCTGGAGCCGGCCCTGGTAACAAGCCCAAGCCCTGGCCTCCTGGCCTTGCACTTCTTCCTGTCCCTTGTGCAATGGCTGGGCCCTGTGCCGATGGAAACACGGCTGCTCCCAGCTCTCTGCCGCAGTCAGGAGCTCGGTTTGTACGGCGAGGTCTCACTCAGCGCCCGGGCTCTCCCACGGAGAACACGCTGGGCGAGGCCAGCCCAGCAGCCACAGGCACTTTACGGCCGGCCTCATGCTCAGAAACTGCCGCCGAACGGGAAAGGTCAAGCGCTAAAAGCCCTGGCGCGGCTCCTTCCAGAAACACTCGAGAACCAGAGAAGCACTCGTGCTTCTATTTAAAGAGGGGCCTTTCCCACTGGGAGAACCGTGGCTGAGGAGAACTGTTGGGCCAGCGACGGCCAGGGAACACTCTGCTATTAGCCAGCCCCACCCCACCTCTGAGGAAACACTGGGGAGGGAGGGGGGAGGGAGCGCCACATGGAAAAAGCATTAAAACAATACGCCAAGGGAGGCAGGATGCTCATCGGTTTGTGCCAGCCCGTGTCCCAGGTTCTGTTCCTTGCTCTGACACAGGCTCCCTGCATGACCCTGGGCAAGTCACTTCTGGAATGTCTACACAGCACACGAAGCAAGAGCTCCCTCTGCGCCCCCGCCCCTGCCCTGCAGCGCTGCAGCCTGGCCCCTGCAGGGCTCTGCGAGGAGCTCCCTCCTGTCCCCACGGGCACGTTGCGGGGTGGGGGGTGGTTGGGTCCAGGGGATTAAAGCCAGGACCAGGGAGTGCTGCCTGGCTCCTCGGCCACAGAACCACCCGCTGGCTGCAGTTTGATTCTCCTCCCAGCAGGGGGAGCACCTGGGAAGTTTGCCCTGCATGGCCGGCACCCAGGGGCTGGAGCTGAAGCTGCCTGGTGCCCTGGTAAACCCGCAGCACTTCCAACAAGACACCCCACCTCCCTCTGCCAGCCTCTGAGTCCCCCAGACCCTTGCACACACCAGAGCCCCCCGTTCTTTCACACACACACACACACAACAGAACCCCCCGTTCTTTCACACACACCTCTGAACCCCCCATTCTTTCACACACTCACACCCCAGAGCCCCCACCTTCACACACACCCCAGAGCCCCCCGGCCTCTTACACACACCCCTGAACCCACCGTTCTTTCACACTCACACCCCAGAGCCAGGATCGCCACCAGCTTTTCCACCACCCTAGGCGGCGGAAGGTCCCGCCCCAAAATGCCGCCCCCACACAGAGGCGGCGGAAGGTCCCGCCGCGGAAATACCACCGCAGTTGCCGCCCCCCAAATCGCAGCGCCCTAGTGGGTTGTGCTGGCCCTGCCCAGAGCCCCCACTTTCACACACACTCCAGAGCCCCCCGGCCTCTTATGCAAACCCCTGAACCCCCGTTCTTTCACACTCACACCCAGAGCCCCCGTCCTATTACACTCACCCTCAGAGCCCCCTGTCCTTACACACACACACAGCCCCCCTGTCCTTTTACCCTTTCACACACACACACACACACACAGCCCATGGACAGCACTCGCTTTTGTTGTCTCAGAGAGCCACTCAACAAGTTTGGTATTGGCTTGATTTACGTGACATACAAGGGCAGCAGAGCGGGCTTCGGCTCGTGTTCACCAACCGTCTAGATGCAAATTAGCAGGAACGTCAAACGTACATTAGACACTTTAGACAGTCAAGCCACTGGCTGCCAATCAGCTGCACTCACCAAAACCCATCACGCCATTTATGACATCTTCGATTGCTTCCCGTCGGCTGAGTGACATGAAAGACAAATCAGCGTAATGGCAGCTTCGTTGTGCGCCTTTTTGATGCACTGTCCAAACCCCTGCACTGTTTGTAAAGGATGCTGGACTCCAACATTTTAGGCCTCCTTGGACACACATTTCACTGCAGAGCCTGGAAATACTTAAGTTAATCCTACTAAAGCCCAAAATTAAATGTGCACAAAGAGAAGAGATTTGCATGTGGTACGTCAAACATCCATTGTTCATTCAACGTGAACCAATACAGTTTGGAAACTGCTACCTTAGACCACACACTTCTGCTGTGCCTGCCTCTATAGGGGCTGCCTCTACTCCATACACCTTTATAGTGTACAGCTCTGTTCCATACTCGTCTGTAGGGTTTGCCTCTATGCTGTGCCCTTCTCTTCCATACCTCTGTATCCCACTGGCCTGCTGCCCCTGGGGAGCGTTTTCCATTAGCACTGCATGCCAACTGTCCACTGGGACCCTCTGTCCTGAAGTAAATCTGCATTGACCCCACTGTCACCAAGATCAGACTGGCCCATGCAAACCTCCCACAGCGTGGCCCACTCCCAGAGTCTTCCAGGCCTCACGAGGTTCTGACGAAGCTCCAGCCCCGGCTATCTGGGCCCCTTAAAAGCCACCAGTGCTGCCAATGGCCAGTGAGACCAAGAAGAGTCAGACCAAGAAAGCACCAGAAGCATCCGGGAGCCTCAGGGGAGCTGACGTCTCCTGGATGCGCTGCCACAGGGTAAGCACGCGCTGTGCTGTGCTCCGGGGTGGTGAGCGAGCGGACGTTCCCAACGCGTGGTGGCTGGGTGAGTGCCACCAGCCCTCTGTAATTCACCTGCATCTGGCCAGAGAGCAAGCCTCCTTCGCCTCCTGGAGGGGTCGCTGCACTCGGGGCATGGGAGCCTACATTTTCAGGGCCAGATTGTCAGCTCTGTTATAGCTGCTTTGTGCTGCTGGGATGTTGCCATCAACCCTAGGCAGGTTCTCTGGCCCCAGAGGAGTTTTGCTGCATAACGGAAACCCCAGAGTTTGCAGCTGGTACCATAGCTCCGTATCCTCCCCGACTCACACCTATCTTGTGGTATTGGGGGGCCAGGAGGGCAAGGAGCAGAGCAGCTGGAACAGTCCCTCAAGGGCCATGGGCATCCACCTCAACCTAGAGCAGCCCCGAGGCTGCTCTAAATGGTGCCCAAGGAGCTGTAATGCTGGATGTTCCACCCCCTGAGGTGCATTGAGGATGTGGCCCCTGGGGTCTGTGCCGGGGCCCTGTCTGCTCTCCATTGAGCCCGTCAGTCCTGCACTATTCACCAAAATCAAGCCCCCTTGGCACACCAGCCAGCACAAGGCCCTGCCTTCTCCCAGGACTGCCCAGAGAGCAGCAGGGAGGGCAAGTAGCTCGGCTTCTGGTCAGAGTCCCTGTGGCTGGGCCTCCCCTCCTGGGTAATGGGGAGATCGCGAGTCGGTGCTATCCTGGCGCCTGGCAACACCCCCCAGAACATCTCTTTCCCTTTGCGGGGGGTGGGGGTGGGGTGGGCTTTCCCATCATTCACATTCCCTATGTTCTATTGTTCAATAGGAACCAGCAGCACCCCCAGCCCTGCTCCCCCCAAATGCACCAGGCCCCTCCCAGCACTGCCCCCTTCGCGGGGCTTGGCTAATGGCAGTTCCCTTTCTCCCATCTCTGCCGAGACCCCTCGCAGAGGAAACAATCCCCAAGGAACAACACTGGAGTCCCTGGAAGCTGCTTGGCCACGTGTCGGCCCTGCTCAGTGACGGCTGCAGGGTCATGGGGCGAGACCAGCAGCACAGCCTCCCCCTGCTCCCTATCCGGCCACTGGAAAGTTGATCCATTCTGTGGGCACCTGGAGCGGGGCAGATGGCAGCACAGGGGGTGGATAGTGGGGGGTGAGGCTGAGATGCCAGGACATGGCACTTTGGTGCATTAAGCTCTCCTCCCATAAGCCTGGAAAATGGGGCCCCTGATGCCTCCAGATCAGACGCATGTCATGGACACGGCGTCCCCCGATGCCCACAGGGTACCTGCCCAGCAGCCAGGTCCGGAGCTGTCCCTGCCCAGCAACGTGCACCGCTGCAGAAAAACCAGCACCGACCAAAAGTGAACTCACCCGTGAGTCTATCCCCCACCCTGCCGTCCAGTGGTGCCAACTGGGCAGCCAGGGTATGGAACCCAGGCATAGACACTGGGCAGCCAGTCAGGAAAATGGGCACATGGGAAAGATCACTGAAGATGGTGCCAGGTGCAGACCTGCATGGTGCCCAGCGCCTGGATCTGACGGATTTCAGCCCGTGTCCCCCTGCCCCAACATGGGCACATTAGCCCCAGTGGTTCTGGGAACAAGCCATTTCTCCAGCGTCACTCCCATTCCCACACCAGATCTGCTGAGAGGGGTCTACTCAGATCCCCCTGCCTCCCTCCTCCTTCTGCAGATGCTGGCATGATGTCAAGGGGCTCACACGGGCAGTGCCCGGCGTCTCTGTCCAGCTGCAGGGCTCAGGGAATGCTCCTGGTTTGGCACGCATGGATCCCAGCTCCCATTAAGTGCCTTCTCTTCGCACGCCCCGGATCAGGTTGAAATGTCGGGCGGTTCTGACACGCCAGATCCAGCCCTTGGGCCCTGCAGCGGGGGCTGCCGTCCAAAGGGTGATCCTAGATGGCTGCTCAAACTGCCCCCGTTCCATTTCGTCACCTCGCCCCCAAGTGCATATGCACGCGCTGGCCCCGGGGCGTCCAACAGGCCATCTCAGACGTGAAGGTGGGGTCATTCTCGCTCTCCGGCACCCAGCCCTAGCCCTGCCCGTGCCAGGCCACACCTCTCTGCTAGGGATACATCCCCCTCTCTCGGTGCCCCTGCAGCCCCAGCTCTGGGTAGGCCAGAGGGCACTGCCACCCCTCCCTGCTGCCATGAGGTGGCACAACAGGAAACACCAGGTATGGGGAGGAGGGGCCCCAGGCCAATCCTGCAGTCCTTTCCCCAGGTGGAGGAGAGAGATGGGGGGCTGGATCCCAGAGGGCAATGGGTGGGCAGCAGGCCGTGAAGTGGATCTGATGAAGAGCGGAGAGTGAGGGAAAGCAGAGGAGCAGGGCCGGAGGCTGCAGGAGAACGAGCCAGAGAGCAGGGGAATAAAGCGAGGAGAGAGGTGGGGGGAAGCACACCCACTGCTGCTGGGGGTAGTGCCTGGGGCTGTGTTCCTTGTTCCCCTCAGCACACCTCTCTGGGGTGCCGGGAGGAGACGGCTGGCTCTCTGAGTCTGTATGCTACACGGGTACAATGCCCCGCTCCAGAATGGGGCTGCTGGGAGACTGGGGGATGTTACCTCAACTCACAGCTCTGCATGGCCAGCCCCCAGCCTCCTGCAGCCCTGACCTGTCCCTAGGGCCACTGCCTCACTGCTCACCACACCGGGAATCCTGCATGGGTCCCTGCCTTCCCGACCTGTCCTGCCCACCTTTTCTCCACACCCCCGGGACAGACTGAGTGCAGCAATGACCAACGTTTTCCATTCCTTTGCCGGGGCCTCCACCGTACCCTGGAGCCAGAATAGCTGGCTCTGGTGCCTGCATCTGGATCTGGGTTGCAAGCACTGTCCTGCGCCCAAGAGTCTGTCAATGGCCTTTCTCTGCCCACATTGCTACGGGGTCGTGGTGCCTCGCCATCTCCAGGGCGTTTGGGCATTTCTTCAAGGAACAAGCAAATCAGTGGCCAAGATTCACATTCACATGGTCTGTTCCCAGATTGGAGGGATTGTGCAACTAACGGACGCAGCAGAAGCAGGCTATGCGACTGGATTCGCTGTTAGCCAGGATCCCATATCCCCTTCTCATTCGTACTCGTCCGCAAACTTCCATGCTCTGCCAATACCCCAGGAGAACGTCCACGCCTCGCTCGGCCTCGCACGTGGGCTGAGACCGCAGCCTTCCCGGCTCCCTCAGTTCACACTCTTGTGTGGCTATTACTTATTAACAACACACACACACTCACACGCACTGCCCACAGACTCCCTGCCTGTGTTGTAACACTAACATTCATGCCTCAGTGTTGCCACCATCCTCCCTCCAGAAAGGTGTGGGCAGCATCAGCGCCGGCCAGGCCGTCAGAACCTTTTCCGTAGCAACGTCAGGGCCTCCTGCTTCCCCACCCAGGCTCAGCCTCCCCGTCCCAGCCACCTGCTAACTGCAGAGCCAGCCGCCCGCTGCGCCGGATCCTGCTCCACATCTGAAAGCCGGACATCAGCCAAAGCAGCCCAGCAAGCCGGCCTGCCTTCCCCAGGAGCCCGGCCCCCGCACGACGAGCGGCGTGGAGAGCTGCTGACCTCTGGTAGAAAGGCTCCTGGTCCGTTCCCAGTTCTCCACCCGAGCGCTGTGAAAATGCTGAGTTTTCACTCTGCCATCATTTTTGCAGCGAAATGGAGAATTTCTGCGAAACCGGCAGAACGCAGCGGACACCGGGAACAAAGGGTGCGACGGTCAGCGGAACCAGGGCCCGGTCTGCAGCGCTGAGAGCGAGCCGCACGCGTGCCTGTTCCACACGCACACGCTGCATGCACACACCCTGCACACGCCGTGTGCACACAGAGGACACAGAGACATGTATTTTACCTGTTTGCCGTGGGGCTCCCATTTGCAGGCAGGTACCTCAGGGCTATGGACACCACTCAAATCACTCGGCCCTCCTGCACGGCTTCCTGAGCCACCAGTGCAGCCCCTCTCCCGACCCAGACCCCTAGCACTCCATGCTCCCCCTGTTTGGGGTAGGCGGGGCTCCCATTGCTGCCAGGCCCACCCCGTGGGGGCTCCATAGCTTCCGATGCTGTGAGCTGCCTCTCCCCAGCTGTCCTTGCCAGCGGCGGGACCTGGCTGTGCCCTCGCAGGGTCCCTGGGCACAGTCGTCCTCTCGGGGCTGTTGCCGGGTGACAATCAGAGCAGCACCCGACTGAACAGATTCCTGTGTGGTGCTGTGGCAGAGCCGGGCCCACATGAGCCATTACGCACGTCCTCCAGCGCACTGTAGCAGACGGGCAGCGTGAGCAGGGTTAAGGGGGGAGGGATGGATTCTGCTGGCGAAACACCGAGATTCTGTCCCTTTTCTATAGCCAGGGAACCCCTCCCACCCCCAATCCAATAACTCCCACAGCCTGACAGTGCCCAGCACACGGTCACCACACCCCCACACCCCACGCTGCTCCCAGGGGGCCCAGCCATGTGGCCCGACTACCACTGCAGAGCCAGTGTCACACTGAGTGTGTGACCAAGCGAGTCACACTGACACGTCCACCCCGGTACCCTCCCACCGAACCAGCCATAAATCCCAGAATCTCAGGGTTGGAAGGGATCTAGTCCAACCCCCTGCTCAAAGCAGGACCAATCCCCAACTAAATCATCCCAGCCAGGGCTTTGTCAAGCCTGACCTTAAAAACCTCTAAGGAAGGAGATTCCACCACCTCCCTAGGGAACCCATTCCAGTGCTTCACCACCCTCCTGGTGAAATAGTGTTTCCTAATATCCAACCTAAACCTCCCCCACTGCAACTTGAGACCATTGCTCCTTGTTCTGTCATCTCCCACCATTGAGAACAGTCTAGATCCATACTCTTTGGAACCCCCCCTTTCAGGTAGTTGAAAGCAGCTATCAAATCCCCCTTCATTCTTCTCTTCTGCAGAATAAATAATCCCATTTCCCTCAGCCTCTCCTCGTAAGTCATGTGCTCCAGCCCCCTAATCATTTTTGTTGCCCTCCACTGGACTCTCTCCATTTTTTCCACATCCTTCTTGTAGTGTGGGGCCCAAAACTGGACACAGTACTCCAGATGAGGCCTCACCAATGTCGAATAGAGGGCAATGATCACGTCCCTCGATCTGCTGGCAATGCCCCTACTTATACAGCCCAAAATGCCGTTAGCCTTCTTGGCAACAAGGGCACACTGTTGACTCATATCCATCTTCTCATCCACTGTCACCACCTAGGTACTTTTCTGCAGAACTGCTACCTAGCCATTCGGTCCCTAGTCTGTAGAAGTCCCCACCCTCACTACCATGCCACCGAGTCAGTCACCCTGACACTTCCACCCCTGCTACTATCCCACCGAGCCAGTCACACTCTCTCCCATCCTCATATCATCTGACAGAGCCAGTCACATTGACACTCTCCCCCGTCTTGGTACCACCTGACAGGCCCAGTCAGATTGACATTCTTCCCACCTCTGTAGCTGCCCCATGGAGCCAGCTGCACTGAGACCCCACCCCCACCCCCAGTACCATCAACAGCCACTCCACTGATGCTATTTAGGGTTACTTCTTGCTCTCTAATTCTCAATGACATCTGCCCTGCCTTGGCCAGGGACAGATCACGTGACTAAGTAGGTCTCTTCCATTGCTTATTTCTAGGAAGCTGATTTCCAAGGAACCAGGCTTTTATCTAGGCCATGATAAGGCGGTGAGAAGCAGGGATGGTCTAGATAATACTTAGTCCTACCATGAGTGCAGCGGACTGAACTAGAAGACCTCTCGAGGTCCCTTCCAGTCCTATGATTCTATCTCTGTGCTGTACTGAAAACACATTTAAAATTGTAGGCTGTCACTTTAAATTTTAGGGATTCTTCCCTGTCTTTTCTACAGGCTGGGGGGCTCTGTAAGGAAGTGTGTGATCTGGACCTGACAGGCCAGCAGCAGGCAGACGGCCTAGAGTAAGGAGGGGTGGCCTGGGCCTCTCTGTTTGAGGGAGCAGCCTGCTCTGTCTCTCTCTGGTTTGCCGTTCCTGTGTGTCATCTTACTGGACTGTAAGAAACAAAGGAGGGTTAGGTCACAACCTTCCAGCAAGAGCATGTTGTATTTTTATCTAACTCTCTGCATGCACCCTGTGAACATAACAACGTCTAGCAGCACAGCTCCTCCCACATCATGCTGGGGTGCTGCTCAGCCTGAGAGACCAATGCCAACCCCTGTCAGCCCCACCGCTTCCTCCTGCCAAGCCGGCTTTTCCTGCCAGGCCTCCAGGCCAAATATTGACCCACAGCCCAAGATCACAGGCCAGGGAGCTGATTTGTCAAACGACGTAGTGGTCTAGAATCCATGGCAGCCATCAGGCCAAACCAGGGTCACCGTGTGTCCATGAATCCACCCAGGACTCCATGATCCCACCAGTGTCTTTTCTACGGCTGGCTGGAAGAGCAGGAGTTGGTGTTCTGCACATTTGGGAGGAGCACTAGGTTCTGATGTGCTCCGTGCTGACCAGCAGCGATCACTCCGTGTGTGCCATCGGTCAGCAGGCCCCAGGAAGGGCTGGAGACAGCACAAGATGTGCATGCCAAGAAATGGGATGCGAATGGGACATTTCTGACAAGGTTCCCTTCCCTGATGGCGGGTGTTTGCGCTGCAATACACAAACCCAGCATGACACCAGGGCCGAAAGTCACTGCAATAGTAAAACACATCCCTTCTTTCCCCCAAAGGAAACCTCCACCGGCTTCTCCCTCAGCCACCCAAGAACAGGCCCGACCCACTTGCAGTTGTGTATAGGGCTGAGTTTGGGGTCTGTGTATCTCTAGGGGGCTGGCCGACAGGACTCACTCGTGGGAGGAGAAGGGGTTGTAGTCCTGCCTTTGCCACTGGTGCACTCTAAGGTCTTGGGCAAGTCACACATCTCTCTGTCCCTCAGCTGCAAATCAGTGCTGGTTTGTGAAGTGGCGGCTGGTGGAGCTGCGCTAAGTGCCATCATCCTCATCAAGTATCAATTCACCAAGGGCCCTGGGTGGCTGACGGGGGCAGTCACAGTGGCTGGAAATCTGCAGAGCTGTGGGCTGCCAGCCTCGCAGGGAGAGAGGCAAGGAACAAAGCCCTCCCCACCCCAATTCCGTTTTGTGCTGCATTCCCGACTCCATAAACCCGGCTCCCCGCCCCAACTCATCTCTCAGCAAAGCCATTCTCTGCACTGAACAGCTGATAAAGGAAAGAGAGCGAGTCACATCTCACAGCCGCCGTGTGCTTGGTTGGAGAGGCGGCTGCTCGGCTGGCACTGGGCCAGGCAGCTTCAGATGAAAAGAAATCCATTTTCCATTTCACAAGACAGCGACTCCCATCTCTCCCTGGGTCCCAGCCCCATAGTTCTGCCAGGGCAGGGCTTCAACCAGTAATTGCTTATTATAAAATGCAATGGCCAGAAAGCATCACAGCTGAAGTCCCCCTGGCCTGGCTGAGGGACAGCAATACGCTAGTTAGCAAGGAACCGCTGCTGCCCTCATGCCCACCCTGCCATGCCTGATTCCAGGAAGGCATCTGCTGCCACTGCCCAGGATTTGCACATTACTGCACCTCGGGGAATCATTTGAGCCAATCCACGCTCAGTGCTAAGATTCAGTGGCCCAGGTACAAAGGGGTTCTCGTTTGCAGTGGAGAAGGGGCTGAGAAGAGGCAGAAACTGATCGGAGAGCTGGAAAAAAGGAGAGCCACTTGGAGACTTTGACTGTTACATACACGCCAGCCATCGCTGGGGCGAGCTGCAAGTATTTTCCTCTTGTTTTTCAGTTTCTTTTGGCTACCAGCGTGCCCAGAAATAACGGCAAGATTCCAAGTGCGGTCACCCCAAAGCCACGCGGACACAGCCTGCCCTTCCCAAATGCTGTTGGCCTTTGCAGTTTCCACACCGTACCACCAGCTCAGCGCTACTCTGCTGTTGTACAGTCTCACTGAGGTCCTTCCATCGTTACTCCTATTCAGGGCCGGCCCTGTCCTTGAATGTCTGTTTTGTATCAGTTGCTTGTAAGCGGACTCTCGCTCCATTGTGTTGTGCATGAATTTCTAGGCTCTCCTAGTCATTTTGCATTATTTCTCCACTTTCCCTGTTGTTTGCAACACCTCCCAGTTTAGCACCATCTGTGAATTTCATTACCATGTTGTTTATTCCTTTCTCCAGCTCACTAATGAAGCTGTTAAATAAGAAATACCAGCCACTCGTGTGCCCCCCACACCCTATCCCCAGACACAGCACACCTCATTTCCAGGCACTGCCAGTGACCTACCCTCTGCTACAGGTCCTTCAGAGCATCCTCGCTCTCCAGGACCAGGCCTCACCCCAGGCAATCAGAAGTAGTTTGGCGACACAGATTTCCTGGGACTCTGGAACCGATCTCCCACAGTGCCGGCAGTCTGTCATTCGAGGCATAAACGTAGAGCTCGTCTGGGATGGAACCGTTTGCCACTGGAAAACGCAGCTCTGTGGAAACCAAATTGGTTCACGAGAACGTGTCAATTTTGACACCATTTTTGATGGGGAGATTTGAGAGCAATTTGTTTTAACTCCTCACTTCCATAATGTCCGGATGGCTCGTTTCAGCGTGTCCGGTTTGTTTTGGCCTGTATTGTATTAAACTTACTATGTTAGACATATGTCTACTGTATTGGATATTGCCTAGATGATACTCCCACGCTCCCTGCCCAGCGCCCTCATGTACCTCTCAAGGGGCAGGATGGGAGGAGCATCTTTGAACCCTCCCCACCATACTAAAGTGTGGGGGGGAAATCAGGCACGAGTGGATCTCCCTTCTTGCAGCATGGGGTCAGCCCCCTCCATGACAGTCTCCTGAACCGTGCACGGCCTCTCCACTGGCCCGAGGAGCAGCAAGTGAGGAGGAGCCAGGCAAAGGGCTGGGCTGGCTGGGCAGGACCAGGGAGGGACGTGCAGCAGCCTCACACAGTTTCACAGAGTTGAATGGCTGGAAGGGGCCATTAGATCATCCAGTCTGGTCATTGCGTTTCACCCAGATCCCCCTACACTGAGCCCGAGAACTTGGGTTAACCAGTCCCCGGGAGACTAAACTGTGATGTGAACGGGAGAGACCAAGGTGCCACCGGACGGCAGGGAACTGTCTAGGTGAGACATGCCCAGATGGTCCCCACAGGCGATCCATGCCCCACGCTGCAGAGGAAGGTGAAACACTCCCAAGGTCCCTGCCAATCTGACCTGGGGGAAGAGTCCTTCCTCACCCCATAGCTGGCAATCAGTATGATCCTTAGCAGGCGAGCAAGACCCACCAGCCAGGCATCTAAAAAGGGGAGTCTCTGTATCACCTCCTGGCAGCTGTCCACCCCACCCGATGACCTGTCCCCAATGCCTTATGTTTCTGGGGAAGGCAAAACAAAATACAGATCGCATGTGGCCAATTATGCTTCAGGAGAAAAATCCTTCCTGACCCCTGCAATGGACTGGTTGGCGACCTGAAGCATGAGATTTGAACTGATTATAGCCCTTGTCTTAATGCAGAGCTGCAAGTATTATGGGCATGTTGAGGGTAATGCAGAGCTTCCCATGCTCTTCATGGCCCAGGAAGGGCCAGCAGGAAACTCGACCAGCCAGCCTGAGCCCACCCACAGGCCACAGAATTACCCTCTGAAACTGGATGAAAGCAATCTCTTAGAAAGATATTGAATCTCATTTTAAAGCCTCCAAGCGATGGAGTCCATCACCTCCCCAGTGAGCTGTTCCAGTGTTTAACCACCCTCACTGCTAGGAAATTGTGTCTTATTTCAAGCCTGAATTTGTTTAACTTTAACTCTCAGCTATTGGAACGTTTTGTGCCTTTGGCAGTGAGGCTGCAAGCCTCTCCCCCCGCCCCGTATCAGTTCTCTTCTCCATCCATCAGTACCTAGACAAACGATAGTGTCACCTCTTCTTTCCCCCCGCCTCAGCACGAGCCCAGCAGAGTTGACAATGCAGAGGGATAACATGGCCTGAGGCTACAGAGATAGTCCTGGTCTTGCCCTGATCCTGGGGGTCCTCTGGGTGTGGGGCTGGATCTCATGGCCTTTTCCATGGCAGGGCAAACCCGTGCCCCTTGATGCTACAAATAGGGAGGAAGCCATGAAAGGATCCTCACAGAATTTGCAGATGACACAAAAACGGAGGGGGGGGGGAGCGGTATATCGTGAAGAGGGCAGGTCGCTGTTACAGAGTGAGATGGATTACTTGGGAAACTGGATGCAAGCCAATGATCTGAGTTCTAATACGGCTAAATGTAAATGCATATACTGTAGCTAGGACCAAAGAGCGTAGGCCACTCTGACCAGCTGGGGGAGTCTACCCTGGGAAACGCTGACTCTCAGAAAGATTTGGGGGTGGATAATCAGCTGAACGTGAGCAGGCCAATGCGGGGGCTGAAAGAGTTGATATGATCCTGGGATGCATAAACAGGAGAATCTCAAGTCAGAATAGAGAGGTTATTTTACCTCTGTGTTTGACACTGGTGAGACCGCTGCTGGAATAACAAACAACTCCTCGTTGTTTTTGCTGCTGATACAGACTAACATGGCTATCACTCTGAAACCTGCTGGAATACTGCCTCCAGTCAGGGCTGGCTCCAGGCACCAGCGGAGGAAGCACGTGCCTGGGGCGGCACATGCTAAGGGGCGGCATTGCGTCCGTTCTTGGGGCGGCACCGTCCGGGCGGCTTTTTTTATTTTTTTTGCTTGGTGTGGCAAAAATGGTAGAGCCGGCCCTGCCTCCAGTTCTGATGCCCACAATCCAAGAAGCATGTTGATAAATTGGAGAGGGTTCAGAGAAGAGCCACGAGAATGATTAAAGGATTAGAAAACCTGCCTTCTAGTGACAGTCACAAGGAGCTCAATCTACTTAGCTTAACAAAGAGAAGATAAGGGGTGACTTGATCACAGTCTGTAAATACCTACACGGGGAACAAATATTTAATAATGGGCTCTTCGCTCTAGCAGAGCAAGGTTGAACATGATCCAATGGCTGGCAGTTGAAACTAGACAAATTCAGATGGGAAATAAGGAGGAAATTAACAACAGTGAGGGTAATTAACCACTGGAACAATTTACCCAGGATCATGGTGGATTCTCCATCACGGTTAATTTTTAAATCAAGATTGGATGTTCTTCTAAACGATCTGCTCTAGGAATTATTTTGGGGCAGTTCTCTGGTTTGTGCTGTACCGGAGGTCAGGGTAGATGATGACAATGGTCCCTGTTGATCTCTGAGATCTCCTTCCCAGGGTGACCTGGGCCAGGAGTGCTGCCTTCCTGATCCCATCCGGCAAGCTGCCGTAACATATCAGGAACAACCCTCTGTCTGGAGACGAAGGTGAATTCCTGCACCCTCCCTTCTCTCAAATTCATGGCTCCACACAGCACCCAGCCGGCTGCTGCATCTGATCTGCTAGTCAAAATAAAATACGGCCGCTTAATTATTAATCACTTCATATGCAAAATAGGGATCATAGCAAGGCAGGGGGAGAGGGGCTCGCATTGTTCCTCAAAAATAAATATTTAACATGATACAGAACAACATGAATTTTTAAAGACATTTTTTTGTAACTGCTCAAGCAATCGAAGGGCGAAAGAAGCAGAATATCTCCCAGCCATGGTGCCAGCTCCTCAGTGAGCTCTAGCAGATCCCTGGTGGGGACAAGGATGGGACCTTCAAAATCACAGCAGTCCGATTACCATCATCCCTTCTTCTCCCAGTGCAGTCTGGCCCGATTCTACTGGCTGGGATAGCTGGCCCCAAGGCAGTCCCCAGCTGAGAGTTTGCAGAAAGCATTGAGCCCGGACTCTATTCAGGAAAACATTGGCTGCAAGAGACATGTTGGAACAAAAGGCTTGTCTTCATTACCGCACGCCATCGATGGGCAAGTGCTCTCCTGTCGACGGAGGGAGAGCGTCTCCCGCCCACACAGCGCAGGGCAGACAGGGCTGGACGGCGACGTAACTTGTGTCACTCAGGGGGTTGGTTTTTTCACCCCCCAAGCGACGTAAGTTACGTTGACTTAAGAGGTAGTGTAGACAAGCCCCGAAAAGAGGAGAGGGGTCTGCTCCTCTTGTGGCCACAAGCCAACGCCACAGGCCTCTCCTCTCTCACCAGACGTGCAGAGCTCCAGCCTGCACTGCCTCATGTCTGCGGGGGGCATCAGGGAGCAGCCCAGAGTCGGCACCCGCCTGGGCACAGGTCCAGCGCTTCCATTTAGGCGACCTAGGCGATTGCCTAGGATGCCAGGATTGGGGGGGGTGGCATTTTGCCACCCTCGGCGGCAATTCAGCAGCGGGGGGTCCTTCTGCGCTCCGGGTCTTCTGCGGCGGGTCCTTCACTCGCTCTGGGACCCGCCGCCAAAGTGCCCTGAAGACCGGGAGCGCGGAAGGACCCCCCCGCCGCAGAATTGCCACCAACGACCAGAACCGCAGAAGGACCCCCACCTACAGTGCCAAAAACCCTGGCGCCACTCCTGCCTGGGCACAGCACCAATCAGCATCCATTGACGCTGGAGCAGGGGGTGTAATGGCAGCCAAGGGGACGTACCCACGCTGGCCCAGACCGCACCATGGTGCTCAATGTCGCTGTGTGGCAACGGCAGCACCAGCAGCGGGAGGGGCTGGCCGGCATGTCTATAATCCCATTCGAGAGCCTAGGTACGTGCTTGGCGGCTAGCTCTTCCTGCCGCTCACGCGGCTGCGGCTACACGGCTCTCCATGGTGCCCTGGTGCCTGGCTCTCTCTGTGGTGCAGCACCCTCAGTGCCCGGCTCTCTCTGCGGCACGATGTCCTCAGTGCCTGGCTCCTTCTGCGGCACAATGTCCTCGGCGCCCGGCTCGCTCTGCAGCACAGCACCCTCAGTGCCCGGCTCTCTCTGCGGCACGATGCCCTCGGCGCCCGGCTCTTTCTGTGGCACGATGCCCTCGGCGCCCGGCTCTCTGCAGCTCAGCACCCTCAGTGCCCGGCTCGCTCTGCAGCGCAGCACCCTCAGTGCCCGGCTCGCTCTGCAGCGCAGCACCCTCAGTGCCCAGCTTGCTCCCAGAGTGTCTCCTTCGCCATCTTTGCTTTATTGGCCCCTGACTGCTGGCTCCAGGAATCTCAATCGGCGCTGTTCTACCTATCAGGCTGCAGGGCACATGAGCTGCTCCAAACGTGAGCAACCCCCCCAGAGATCACCAGGGCAGAAGGGACCATTGGACTATCCTGACTGACCTCCCTGTATCCCACAGGGCAGAGCAGGCCCCCAATAATTCCCTTTCAGCCAGAGCAAATTTTAAAAAATCCACCCTGGATTTTAAAACAGCCAGTGCTGGAGACTCCCCCTAACCCACTACCATCAGCACCACAGAACGGAGTCAGAGGCACAGAGAGGGGAACAGAACCCTCTGCCCCCTGGCCCATCACTCTGCCCCATGCCAACTTGATGGGCATAGAGTGGGTTCAATCCCAGGCTGTCCCTGGCACCTCTGCCAGTGGGGGTTGCTGTGACTGGGCACTGGATTCAGAACATCCCCTGATCCCAGATAGGCCACCTTGGAGCCATCAGATGGGAATGACAGGCGAGCCCCAGCCAGACACAGCTGGCGTATCTGCCATGAAACAGCAGGGGTTGCTGAGCAGCTCCCAGACAGCCAGGGGATACCCCATTCAGCAGCATTTCCAGGGAGTGGCCCTCCCTTTGCGTCAGGCAGAAGATGGAGTTGATAGAATTATCAATGGTGTAGAAAAGGCAGAGGTGTTCAATACAATATTTCTATTCCATATTTCAGAAAAAGACAGATCATATGTAGTCCTGCCACCCAATGATGATGACACTCTTTCTGTTCCACCAGTATCTCAGGAGGATGTCAAACAGCTGCTACGAAAGTTGGACTTTTAAAATCAGCAGGTCCGGATAACTTGCATCCAAGAGTTTTAAAAGAGCTGGCTGAGAAGATTGCTGGGCCATTAATGCAGATTCGCAATAAGTCTTGGAGAACTGGGGAAGTTCCAGAGACTGGAAGAAAACTAATCGTGTGCCAGTTTTTAAAAGGGTAAACAGGATGACCTGGGTAATTATCTACTGTCAGTCTGACATTGTTCCTGAGCAAGATAATGGAGTGCCCAATATGGGACTTGATTAATAATGAACTAAAGGAGAGTAATGTAATTAATGCCAATCAATATCGGTTTATGGAAAAATTCATCCTGCCAAACTAACCTGATATCTTTTGTCAAGTTTTGTTGATAAAGGTAATAGTATTGATGTAATATACTTAGACTCTGTTAGTTATTCGACTTGGTCCCACAGAACACTTTGATCAAAACCCGAGAATGATATCAAATGAACATGGCACAGATTAAATGGATTAAAAGCTGGCTAACTGATCGGTCTCAAAATGTAACTGTAAACAGGGAATCGGTGCATTTCTAGTAGGGTCCGACCCTTCACCATTTACCATTTTATCAATGACCTGGAAGGAAATGAAAATCATCACTGATCAGAAAACTTGAGGCCATGGTAAATGATGAAGGGCACTGACACAGAGCGATCTAGATTGCTTAGTAAACTGGATGCAAGCAAGTAATATATGTTTTAATACGGCTAAATGTAAACGTGTACATCTGGGAACAAAGAATGTAGGCCACACTCACAGGATAGACTCATAGACTTTAAGGTCAGAAGGGACCATTATGATCATCTAGTCTGACTCCTGCACAATGCAGGCCACAGAATCTCACCCACCCACTCCTGTAACAAACCCTTGACCTATGTCTGAGCCACTGAAGTCCTCAAATCGTGGTTTAAAGATCTCAAGGTTCAGAGAATCCTCCAGCAAGTGACCCGTGCCCCACGCTGCAGAGGAAGGCGAAAAACCTCCAGGGCCTCTGCCAATCTGCCCTGGAGGAAAATTCCTCCCCGAGCCCAGATATGATGATCAGCTAAACCCTGAGCATGTGGGCAAGACTCACCAGCCAGCACCCAGGAAAGAATTCTCTGTAGTAACTCAGATCCCACCCCATCTAACATCCCATCACAGGCCATTGGGCATATTTACCTGTTAATAATCAAAGATCAATTAATTGCCAAAATTAGGCTATCCCATCATACCATCCCCTCCATAAACTTATCAAGCTTAGTCTTGAAGCCAGATGTCATTTGACCCCACTACTCCCCTTGGAAGGCTGTTCCAGAACTTCACTCCTCTGATGGTTAGAAACCTTCGTCTAATTTCAAGTCTAAACTTCCTAGTGTCCAGTTTATATCCATTTGTTCTTGTGTCCACATTGGTACTGAGCTTAAATTATTCCTCTCCCTCCCTGATATTTATCCCTCTGATATATTTATAGAGAGCAATCATATCTCCCCTCAGCCTTCTTTTGGTTAGACTAAACAAGCCAAGCTCTTTGAGTCTCCTTTCATAAGACAGGTTTTCCATTCCTCGGATCATCCTAGTAGCCCTTCTCTGTACCTGTTCCAGTTTGAATTCATCCTTCTTAAACATGGGAGGCCAGAACTGCACACAATATTCCAGATGAGGTCTCACCAGTGCCTTGTATAACGGTACTAACACCTCCTTATCTCTACTGGAAATACCTCGCCTGATGCATCCCAAGACCGCATTAGCTTTTTTCACAGCCATATGACATTGGCAGCTCATAGTCATCCTATGACTAGGAAGCACAGAGCTGGAAGCTCAAAGGCCAGTTCCCCCAGCCTGCTCCCCCTGGGGTCGGGAGAGATCAGGCCAGCCAGGCCTATGTAGAGCTGGGGAGAGGCTCTGTGAATCTGCCTCCATTTCTCTGATTTGTTTCAACAAAAACCCTAGAAACAAACAAACGGAAATATCCAACCAATCAAAATGTCTCCAGTCCACATTTCCCAGCTCTAGCCTCTCCCCTTCCCAACGCTGAACACCTCGGCACTTCCCAGCGTCCGTGAATGTTATTTCTAAACCATTCAAACCGCCTGCAATCCAAAGGGAAGGGTTCATTGCGGGGCCAATTCAAAGCAATTCTTGGTCATTTTGCAGAGTTGCCAGTGGCCCTACAAATCCATGATGGGCCCAGCTCTGATCCCAAGGCTCGGCCTGGCCAGAGCTCCCAGGGGCCGAGAACAGCAGCAGCAACACAACCCACTGTGCTGACCGCACCCAAAGGGGCAGCAGATGCTTTGCAGCACAGCTAGGGTGACCCACAGCTGCTCGGACTGGGACTGGAAGGTCCCCAGGATGGAAGCCCAGGGAGCCTCTTCTCCTGAGGTTTTGGGGAGCTGAGGGGGTTTGGAGAGCTTGGGGCAGCTTGGAAGAACCCACCAGTGTTTTGTTCCTGGCCTAGACACTGAGGTCCTGTCTACACTAGAACCGCTGCCGCGGCACAGCTGTGCCATGTACCACTTCCGCGTAGACACTACATACGTGGTCTCCCATCAGCGTGATTAATCCACCTCTCTGAGAGGTGGTAGCTTGGTCAACAGAAGACTTCTTCTGCCAGCCTAGCACGGCCTCCACCGGGGGTTCGTCTGGCTTCCCGCTGTCACGCAGGGGCGTGGATTTCTCACACCCCTGAGCTCTGTAGCTGGGGTCGACTTGCAGACCAGGCGTGAGGCTGTGGAGACCCATCCCCCTGCCGCGCAGTGTGTGGAGTGAGCGCTTGTCCCTGCATCCCGTCCCTCCGCCACAGCCCCAGCCTAGCCCTGCACGGCTGCTTTGGAAGCTAGAGCGTTAAGGAGGCTCTGTCCCAGAAAGGATCCTGCGGCCGTGTCTGCGCCAACCCGCTCCCAGGCTGTGAGGGGGGTTACACCAAAGCTATTAGTCTCCCTCTTGATCCACGGCTCCCATAAATCTGGGGACTATAAATGAGGGTAACTGTCTGCTTTACGGGCTGCACGAGTTCAGCCAAAGACAGCCCAAAGTCAGGCCAAGTTGGGAGCAGACAGATCTGCAGCTGCAATGCAAGCGCTCCGCCTTCAGGCCCCTCCAGCAGCTGGCAGGCAATGAGAGGGGCTGGGCGTGATGTGCCATCGCCCGGGGGGGCAGAGAGCGGAACTGGCCACAGCCACTGGGAATGCAGGTGGCTTCTGGGGATGTCAGAGCAGCAGCCGCCTGGGGGCGGTCCTGGGGGGGCAGAAATGTGACGCCCATCAGCCTGAGCAGGGACAACATGCTTTGGGGAGAGAGACTTGGCATGGGGTGGAGGCAGGTGGTGAGGCACGTGACACTGGGGTTGGGGAAGGGAATGGAGGGGCGCTCCTCTTTTACAGCTCATGGCGGGGCAGCCCCGCCTCTTCCCAGCCCCCGTTCGTCTCCTCCCGCAGTGGTGAGCTCACTCGGCCTGGGCTCCTGGCTGTGCCTAACCCCCAGTGCAGCTGGTCAGTGCACTCACCCCAAGCTCTGCAACGCAGGACCAGCGGGCTCCCAGCTGGCCACCTTACGGGCACGTTCCTGTCTCACAATGCAGGGAGCTGCCTGGGTCTGCAACCCACAGGCCGCTGGACAAACTGGGCATCTAGGGTGCTGCTTATCCTGCAGCTCCAGGCTCTGGTGCACATGCCCATCCGTTCCTCCGTTTCCCCCGGCTGCCCAGACCCGGGATTTTCCCAGCCCTTCTCCTCCAAGCAGCCACACTCCTTCCCTGGCCTCGGCTCCTCTTTGGTAGGGATGATTGACTGCCCAGTGGACCAACGACAAAGTGACATTTCCCTCTGCAGTGGCGCCGGTCTCTCGCACCGCAGCGCACGGGATCCTCTCCATCAGCCTCGGAAAGTTCAAAGGAGAAATAAAGCGGGTCGTAAAGAAGATGCATTGCTTCCCTGCACTTCCTTGGCAGCATTTCCCCTTCGGAGGGTGCGCGCTGGAGCGGACGAAGAGCACAGCCGAGACAGCAGCAGACTGAGTCCTGAGCCTTTCCATGGAGACGTGCCGCGGATGGAACGGAGCCACTCCAGATCTACCCCAGGGTGACTCAGATCAGAATTTGGGCCTCTAGTTACACACTGACCCTTACATGCAAGACAAGTAGGGTCACCAAGTGACCCCTCCCTCCACGCATAATTGCACAGGTGCATTGTGGGGCATCTGCTAGCCCTGGATGGAGGCGGGGTCCCCAGCCAGATGGCCCCTAGCGATTCCTACAGCGGGAGGTGGCAGAAATCAAAGCAAAGGCCAAGCCCTGCCCTCTGTGTAAATCTGGGGGAGCTCCACCGAGATCCCTGAGCTCCTCCAGGTTTGCACTGTGGCTTTGGCCCAGTGGGGCTGATTCTGAGCTGATGCTGATGTAAATCAGGAGTAACCCCAGTGCAATCAATGGGGAAGATCAGAATCAGGCCCGATGTTGGCACCTCACCCTCAAAGGCCCCTAGGAGTCCCACCGGTGACAGCGCAGTCCAGCTCGGGCTTCGTGCAGCCTCTCTCCTCCCTCCTCTACACTGCTCCCTGGGGACCCTCTGAGGTGTGCCGCTCTGCCAAGCCTCCCTCCTCCCCTCTCCCGCCCCCCGAGCCACACAGACCATGCCACCGCCTCACCCAGCCAGGCGCTCACAGCACGCCGGGAAAGTCTCCCCTTTCCAGGCACAAGACAACCACCCGTGTCCCTAGGTGTGAGCAAGGACTTCCAGAGCCCTGGTGGCCAACGTGCAGAGCCCCCCACCCTGCCAGCCACATCCCAAAGCACCAGTCAGACATAGAGCCCATGGGGGCACCAGCACGGTCCCTACATCAGTCCAGTGGTGAGGAGCTCAAAGTCTCTCCGGGGAGTACGTGCTTGCACGGTGCATGGCTGGAGCAGGAGTTAGGGGATGAGGGCCAGCAGTGTGAGGGCCCAGCCATGGGCTGCGCGGCCGGACTGGGATCCTGAGGGTTTAACCCAGAAAGCCAGTGCTGTTTGAGCAGATCCCCTGGCACCTGAGGCATGACAGGTGCTGACATGCCCATGCGTGTTAAAGAATGGGGCTCTTTAGGGTCACGTGATCAGGTGCAGAGCGCCGTGGAGAACAATGGGCCAGACTCCACCGGAGTCAGGGCCACACCACCAGGGCCTGGACCTACCTGCCTCCACCCCACATGAGGGCTCAAGTCGAGCCCCTCCCCTGAGGCAATGGTTATTCCAGGGCCCCCATGGAGAGACTGAACCTCGGACCGGTCTCCTCGCCCATTCACAGCCAGTTAGTACCCGGGCAGCTGAGGTTCTAGGGCCAGAACTGGGGCGAGACCAGTGGGGCTGGCACCGCTGACCCCAGGTCTGGCGCTGCCCCCTAGTGCCCATCATGGCAATAACCCAGACAGAGCAGAGAGGCAGCACAAAGGCCCAGCCAGGTGCAAGCGGGATGCAAACCAACTGGACAAATGTCCCAACCAGAACACCCACCGGGACACGACCCACTTGTCTGTTTCTGCATGAGAAATCTAATCAAGTCACTGAGGTGAGCTCGGGCTGGGGACCATCCCTCTCCCCCAGTTGGGGCTGTCAGCCTCTTGTAAAACATGACATACGACTGACAATTCATCCTGGGTAGCAGAGAGAATTTATTCTGCTGTAAAACAGAAATGTGCTGCAAGAGGCAACGAACAGCGGTCCAGGGACCTGTGCACCACTGAAAACACACACACATCTCGGCAAACAATTGATTTTATTCCCCACCACCGCCATCCGTCTCTGCTCCATTCCGCTGTCATTTCTGGCTGGCAGGGAGAATATGAGTTTTAAAGGTCACCACTTAATGATGTTAAGGAGTCATCTTCTTTTTCAGACAAAGCACTGATCAATTTATAATATTTCTGACCGTTCCCCATTATCGGCGCTCGCTGTGGAGATTCAAGAGGATTTTTTAAATGTTTCAAATATACTTAAAGCATTTTTTGAACTCAAGTTGATAACTCATGTCCGGGACCGAAGCTGGGTGAAACTGACACATCATGCGGCCAATTTGCAGGCAGGAAGCCAGAAGAATGAGAAAGAAAGTGCAGTTTGGATTGTTCTACAGCATCAAGTGCTATTATAGCCTTACATAACCTAATGCACGGCCGATCCAATAAAACCACCTTTCCTCTCCAGTGCCAGTGGCACAGCAGGCTCCAGTCAGAGCCGGCTCAGGCTTGTCTTTCGTTCTCCAGGGCTCCCTGAATGGTTTGCGCTAGCACGTTAAAAGCCGGTGGTGCGGCAGCTCTGCAGGCAAACGGGGCCGCTGCTGCACACTTGGCAATTGCTCAAGAGGGTGAAATTCACCACAGTGCCAAGGGCCAACACCAGGCCCATATACTCCCTGCACTACCTCCCCGCACACACTCCCTGAGCTGGCCCCTGTACTAAACCCACATGCCCCCTGCATTGGCCACTGCACTTGCCCCCACGCGCCTCCTGCACTGGGCTGTGTACTGGCCCCACACTGGCCTCTGCACTGCTCCATGCTTCCGCTGCACTGGCCCCACTTACGGTTGCCATGTGCCCGACCAGAAAGTCCAGTCGACCAGAAAGTCCAGTCGAAAAGGGGACCTGACAGTGTCCAGTCAGATGTACTAACCGGACACCAAAAGTCCAGTTACCGTGGGCAGGTGTAGGGAGGTGACAAGTCATCAACCTGCGCCAACCTCTGCTCAGCTGGGTCCACCTCCTACCTGGATCTCAAGGGCAGGCAGCCATGCCATGCCATGCCATGCCATGCCATGCCAGCTCCGGAGCAGATCCAGCGGGGCATGGGGGGGTGGTGAAGAGGATCCGCTACAAGGAAGGATGAGGGAGAAGAGCAGCAAGTGACGGGGGGAGGGGGAGATGACCGAGTGGGGCCTGGAGGAAGAGGCAGGGCAGGGCTTGGTGGGAAAAGTCAGAGCAGGGGTGGGGCCTGGGTGGGGAGAGGTGGGGCAGGGGGGTCTGGTTGTCAGCAATTAGAAAGTTGGTTACCCTACCCGCGCTTCCCCTGCGCTGGCCCCACACCCAGGGAGCATTCTGCCCAAACAGCTCACGCCACAAGCACCCGTTTTAGGGGAGAGGAAGGGGATGGAGCGCTGCAGGGCTCAGGGGTCAGGCACTTGGCTGAGAAGTGCACAGACACCAGGATGACCCTTCAGTTTGGGATCCCAACGGGAGGAGAGGGGGGCTGGAACAATTTGTACAGGGGGAGGGAGGTGCTCACATCCATTGAACCAAGCTGTAAACGCTGGATATGATGGAAATCACTTCAAGCCAGGGGGTGCGGCAGCCCCCCACAGCACCCTTAGTTCCAGCACTCATGGAGCCTAGTTTCTAGCTGAGTCATCCCCAGCCACGGGCCCTCAGTCTGCAGAACGGCTCCGACTGTGGGTCTGATGGGGGTGTGTGGAGTCAGTGAGGGGGTTTCCCGTTGTGGATCAGGCCACACTGCCCTGCAGGCCCAGAACCGGGAGCACCCATGACCACCAGCACACTTGCGGCTGACATCCTGCCTCTACCGAAGTCGATGGCAAAATGACCACTGTCTTCAGTGGGGCCTGGATTTCACTCCTGGGCCGAAATACTCAGTCCCCCCTCTCCGTGATGGGCAGCTTATGAACACTGGATCAGCCTGAGTAAAGTATCCCTAAGTGGATATTCGTGTTCTCCACGCCACGCGGAAAGGAGGACGCCTCGGGAGCTCCCCTCCAGAGCCTGTTACCAAGCAGTGATGGCCTTAGGGTGGAGCAGACGTCATCTCCTGGGCATGCAGCAGCCAGAGCACAACGCAGGCACAACCCAACACAAGTCCCGGGAGATCAATGCAAAGGGCTGAGGCGCTCCGGTCTCTTTCTCGGCTTTCCCCTTTCAACCCACCCCAAGTCAAAACTTTTAACCAAAGCGTTTTCCCCTCTCAGTAGCTTAACAGAAAAGATAAATAATTTGAATCCATAATCTTCAGAATGAACCCACTAGCTCCATTTGAAATTACACCAAAGAGTATTTAATTTGCTTTTTGATCTGCTGCCTGGAACGGGAGCCCTACCAGAGGAAGTGCGTTTATAATTTATTCAGCAGCCAGCGCATTCCGGAGTCTTTTAGAAGTCCTCACAAAGAATGCCAGGGCTGGGTTGTTGGGTTGTTTTTTTTTTTTTAAACAAAGTGATCAGGGTTAACTCAGAATTTCTAAAACATCTCAGAAGTGTTCAGACTTTCCAACCTCTCCAGAGAGTGCTTTCAAAATCTTTTCAATTCTTGCTCATTTTGTTCTGAAAAGTAGATCCCTCCAACACATCTCACAAACAAAAAATGCACCCACAAAAACCAGCAACCCCACCTGCAGTGCTCGCGTTAGGTATCCGACTCTGGAATTGTTTGATTCTTTCAAGAACGGCAAAGAGTAAATGACCCTACCAATACCCCAGCCCTTTATTTGTTTCTGAACAATTCAAAGTGAAAATAATCTCTCTTTTCACTAATCAAGGATGGGAGCTTAAATCAGTCAAATAGCTTGCATTGTTCACACAAGGAAACCAAAACAGGTCAATATTTGTTTCTATTTCCCCTCTAGCTGGATTTTAAATGAGCTCCCAGAGTCAGTTTTATGATAGTCTCAGCTGAGCCAAGGAGAAGAGGAGGTTTTGAAACATGTGAGGGAGCCGAAAGAAGTATGGGAGGGGATCAGGATGCACCTGCCCTGTCTCCTGGAACCTGCCACTCACTAATCACTGGAGGGTAACCAGATCTCCCCCCACGGAGCTCCCTGCAGTAGGATGCCTATGCCATATCCTCTGAGCTGGGCTCAGGGAAGAGACGGAGCCTTGTGGGAATCCTGTATCTCAGAACTACATCTGCAGTGTCTGCTCCAGTAATGTGTGATCACATGATCCTATTACCACTTTTAGGACCTGAGCAGTTTGCAAAACATTTTGGGAACTGTGGGTTATTGTCTTTTGAAGGGGAAACTGACGATGGAGTCAGGTATTTGGTGCAATCCTGTTTGTTCACAAGGAATATACAAAGTCCTGTTTCCCTGAACACAGCAGGAGTCAGACAAGACAGCATCTTTGCTCGCAGTTCCAAGCCACTTTCCAGTCAGCACTCAGCCCAAAAGCGCTCTTCCTAGCCTTTTCTCAGGACATTTCTACACAGGACTTGTTCTGACTGTGTCTGCTGCTTCCTTGCTGCCTTCTCTTTCCACATGTCTGGTTTGCCTGCTTCTCTTTCACAGCCACACAAACCTTCACAAAACAATAGCCAGCAAAACCCCGCCACCCACACGTGCCTGGCTTGTGTCTTTGTCTTGAGGGGTGACACGTCCCTGTGACAGGGATGGAGGCGACTATTGTTTGGGCAGCAGGGTTCCATAACAGAGCTTAACTGTTTCTTACAACGATCTTAAATGAAGGGCAAGAGCTATGCCCAACCCATAACAATGTACAGTGGGGTAATAAAGACACCATAAAGGGTTAACTTCAATAGCTATTCCTAGTTGGTGTCTCCAGCCTGGGCTCCTAGGAGAAACAGCCTCATCCCTGATTCCTGACCCCGGACATTAACCACCCACCCTCGGCCCCTGTTACCCGGGATCTAAACATGCCGATGGCTGACATCAGAGTCCTCCCAAATCTGGGAATGGAGGCCCAGGCAAAGAAGCCGGATTCTCTGCAGCAGAAGGCCGTTCGCGCTGCAGCTCTGGCTTAGGGAGCGCTGACATACAGGAATGTCGTGCTCTGGAAGAGATGAGCTGGAGTCTCTTCCAACCCCCTGGGCCGAGTGCAGCGAGCAGCCGGCCTCTTGCTGCAGTCCATCTGGCCAGAAAGAACTGGAGCAAGAGACAAGGGCAGCAATGAGAGAAGCGTGTAAGGACACAAAGGGGGCTGCATGGATTGGCTCGTGCTGTGAGCAGGCCAGTGCCTGAGTGCTGGCCGCTGGGAGCTCGTTAGGGACAGGCTGGAGGAAAGGAGACGAGGGAGAAGGCTGGCTCGGTCCAGCAGGACTCTGCAATGGGATCCCAGCTGGGAGCTCGTTGGCAGGCAGGGGAATCTTCACAGCAAAGAGGAAGCAGCAGGCCAGACTCGGGCTCAGGATCTGCACCCACCAGCAGCGAGGGGAAGCTGGCAGCATGGCCTGTGACACACAGGTGACAGTGGAGCACAGAGGAGGGCTGGGGAGAGAGAGCCAAGTGCACAGAGCCAAACTGGGCTGCACTACCCCAGGGCAGAGCACTAGGGAGTGGGCTGAGGGTGCATGTGTGGCCGGGACGGCAAGGCAGGATGGGATCCAATATGCCTTTGCCATCTTGGCTTTGACGACGCATGTCCACTCCTCCCCTCCACACCCAGGACCCGACCCCACCCCACATGCTACTCCCCAGGCAGTACCACCACCTTGCTGCACCTTCCTGCCCCCGGGAGGCCAGTAACGAGGCAGAAACCACCTGCGGCTCTCTGGCCTGAGCAGACACCCCAGCCGTTCTGAGCTCTGCAAAACTCCCACGCAGGCTGCAGCCCCAGACACCTGCCAGAGTCAAGTTCAAGAATGAATTAGAAGTAAGAGGGAGAAGTTAGGAGGTGCAGGCCAAGGGAGAAGGGCGCTGAGATGTGACTCACCCCCATCTTTCAATGAGGGAGAGAAAAACGCAGGATCCGCCAGAGCTCAGGGGCTGCAGAGGAGAAGGCTCTCACACGGCAGCGGGCGGGATGGGAGCGGGACTCGGGGGAGAGCAGGTTTGTATAACGGAGCTCTGGCTGGGAGCTTCGCGTGGCAGAGAAATCGTGCATTTACCAGCCAATTGCCTGCGTCTGCAGCAGTGCTGATAGAAGAGGAAATTCAGGAAAGGAACATGACAGATTAATGGGCCAGAGCTGAAATACGAGATTAGATTTTTCAGAATATGCCTGAGTATTCCAGGTGCTCTTTAAATTTGTACAGTCTAGTTACTCTATTATGTAAAATTTAATTGCCTACAAAATCCACATAGCCTGCCTCGTGAATCCACTCTCAGCAACCAGAGAGGGACTTTGATTTGCAATCTTTATTCAGGCTGGTGCGACAGCGAAATATAAACTCTCCTTCGTGATGGAAGTTTGCTACATAAATTCCCACGGACTGTGGTCTGGATCCCATCCCCGCGGGACAGCCGGGTGTGCAGCAGGGCCCCGAGCCCAACACGCGGGGAAGGAGCTGCGATCCAAACAGAGCATGCTGCCTGCTTGGCTGGTCTGCCTCCCAGCCCTGCCCCCATTGGCATTAAGCTCACCAGTGGAGAGGAGGCCAGCCAGAGCCAACCCCCGTGTCCCCAGGGAACGCCTTGCTGCTCGCAGTGCACCGGGTGCGTTACTGACAAAGGCTGGGAAGGAAAGAGAGACCTCAAAGGTCCCCACCCTCCCATATGGGCGAGAACAGCAGTCATTCAGATAGTGCCCCAGCCGTGGAGGAAGCTGTGCCCTGACCCAGAGCCCCTGGGGCCTGCCAACTGATCAGGGAGCCGGGCCCCGTGATCTCCCAGGCCCAGCGCTTTGTGACATTCCATGGAGACGACACCACGGAAGGTGTCGAGCCTGAGTGCAGGAGCCAGCGAGCCTGTTAACGCCAGTCAGCAGAGCAGCGCGGCACCACTGCAGAGGTGTGGACATGGCAGCAGTGCTCAGAGGCCTCGCCCCACAGCCTGCACAGGGCGGGGGAGAGCGGCAAGCTGCACCCGGAGTGATCGGGGGTGAGGAGCACGCGGGGCCGGGGCACATGGCCTGCTAGCCCCATTGACTCCATTTTCATAGAATCATAGAATATCAGGGTTGGAAGGGACCTCAGGAGGTATCTAAGTCCAACCCCCTGCTCAAAGCAGGACCAATTCCCAACTAAATCATCCCAGCCAGGGCTTTGTCAAGCCGGGCCCTAAAAACCTCTAAGGATGGAGATTCCACCACCTCCCTAGGTACCCCATTCCAGTGCTTCACCACCCGCCTGGTGAAAAAGTTTTTCCTAATATCCAACCTAAACCTCCCCCACTGCAACTTGAGACCATTGCTCCTTGTTCTGTCATCTGCCACCACTGAGAACCGCCGAGCTCCATCCTCTTTGGAATCCCCCATCAGGTAGTTGAAGGCTAGGGTGACCAGACAGCAAATGTGAAAAATTGGGATGGGGATGGGGGGTAATAGAAGCCTAGATAAGAAAAAGACCCAAAAATAGGGACCATCCCTATAAAATCGGGACATCTGATCACTCTATTGAAGGCTGCTATCAAATCCCCCCTCACTCTTCTCTTCCGCAGACTAAACAAGCCCAGTTCCTTCAGCTTCTCCTCGTAAGTCATGTACCCCAGCCCCCTAATCATTTTCGTTGCCCTCTGCTGACTCTCCAATTTGTCGACATCCCTTCTGTAGTGGGGGTGGGGGAGGCAAAACTGGATGCAATACTCCAGATGTGGCCTCACCAGTGTCGAATAGAGAGGAATAATCACATCCCTCGATCTGCTGGCAATGCTCCTACTAATGCAGCCCAATATGTCGTTAGCCTTCTTGGCAACAAGGCCACACTGTCGACTCATATCCAGCTTCTCATCCACTGTAATCCCCAGGTCCTTTTCTGCAGAACTGCTGCTTAACCAGTCGGTCCTCAGCCTGTAGCAGTGCATGGGATTCTTCCGTCCTAAGTGCAGGACTCTGCACTTGTCCTTGTTGAACCTCATCAGATTTCTTTTTGCCCAATCCTCTAATTTGTCTAGGTCACTCTGGACCCTATCCCTACCCTCCAGCCTATCTACCTCTCCCGCCAGCTTAGTGTCATCTGCGGACTTGCTGAGGATGCAATCCACATCACATCCTTTCTTATTGGTGGTGCCATCATGGCAGGATGGGCAGAGGGAATAGAAGTAAGGGCTGGGGGTGGCATACAGTCCCAGGTGCTAGGGTGAGCAGATGTCCCAATTTTATAGGGACAGTCCCGATTTTTGGGTCTTTTTCTTATATAGGCTCCTATTACTCCCCACCCCCTGTCCCTTTTTTCACATTTGCTGTCTGGTCACCCTACTAGGCGCTAAGGCCAGAGGGTTGCTATGACCATCCAGTCTGACCTTCAGCATAGAACAGGCCAAAGACCTGAGCCAGCCATTCCCACCATGCACCCACAGCTGCCGTTTGAGCCAGGGGACTAGGATCAGGCCCAGGCCATGTGGCTATTACCCAGCATTCCAGGTTGGCCTCAGCAAATGGCTCAGACAGACACGGGAACAGTGGTCTGGGGCACAGGATACGGAGCTTAGAGTCGGCACAACATTGGCTCCCGCCCCGCCCAGGATCGGGGGTGGGGGGTTCAGAATCACATACCGAGTCCTGTCTCAAATTCAGGCTGACCTGATCCAGAAACTGCGGTGCATCACAGGGTCTCAGCCGCGTGGCACAAACCGTGCCTCTGGCTCTGGAGCCCAGAAGAAGTCAGGGATCAAACAGAGCAAAGAGACCAAGGCGCCTCTCCCCAGGAGCCATGGGGCAGGGCTGTCCTGGCCTGCGGGCGAGCCGGCAGCTTGGGGAAACAGTGAGAAATTCAGTGTGCGCTGCTCCCACCCCATGAGAGACAGGGCAGGGGGCTACTCCAGGTACAGCCACGCAGCTAGGTACCCCAATGGCTCATGAGCGAACCAGCCAATGGGGAGCCAGCACAGAAAACAACATAAGGATCTTCTGCATCGTGGCCCACATCTTGACCCAAGCCAGGCTGTGATTGGGTCAAGTCCCTTCCTTGATTTCCCTCCTCACTAGCAGCCCCCTGCCTTGGCCCAGGGTCTCAGTACCGCCAGCAGCTTCGCAGCCCGTCCTGGGCGCCAGAGCCCTGCATTCTGGAGCCTACGCCTGGGGCAGCCTGACATGCACGAGCCTGGGACTGCGAGCTGGGAAAGGTCCAGGAAGCAGCCGGAAGGGAGATGCAGGAGCATCCGGCCACCTGGGGCTTGATCCGAGTGATGCCGCAGAGTCCAGGCCCTGCCATCCCCCAAGCAGGGCTGTTTGAGAGCTGCCGTGCCCCGTTCACGCTCATTGCGTGCCGCTCGCCCAGCACAGGGGGATAATCAGCCCTGTGCTTCCCCTCCCTCGGAACTGCTCACCACCACCTCCAAGCTAGCAGGCAGCCAGGCGCTTGCAGGGAAGTGATAGCAGTGACTAATCCCCGACCAGCCGTGCAGCTTCCAGAAGCAAAGCCGCCGACAAAGGGACATTTAAGGTTGCTACTGAGCACTTAATATAGTTTATATTTACAGCTTAATGGCTTTTCAGCATCACTAACTTCCATTCCAACACAGAGACCTCTCCTGTATGGCCCTCAGCTGAAGTGCTAACTACATTTTCATGTTAATAAATATTTAAAAACAGTGGAACTTTAAACTCCCCTGGCAGGAAGCTGGCTGCATCTCAGCTGGAGTTTTCATTGGCGCTGGAGAGAAACTGTACTGAAAAGCTTTCCTTGGGTGCCACATGGAAAGGACTGGGGGAGGTCAAGGGCTGCCCCAGAGTTGGGGAGCAGCCCTGGCCCCATGCAGCGGTCAGGGGATCTTTCTTTGAAAGGCAACGTCGGGCATTTATCCCTGCCGGAGCCAGGGCCTGCCGCTGTCCCCTGTACTCAGTGGGTTACACTTGCCCACACAAAGGGGCAGGTGCTCCCAGGGTTTGACCCCTAGGGCCCATGGGAAGGACCCAGCTCTGCGAGGTGCAGCGGGAGCTGCTGAGCTCCCTTGATTTCCAGCGCAGCCAGTGGGAGAGAAGGGCATTCGGGAGCTCATAAGTGGGGCCCGGGTCCAAGGCCTCAGCTCTGCCTTCTCCACCTGGCCCCTCAGGGGAGCTTGGGCACTGCATCACGCACAGCTGGACAGGCCCAGGCAGGGCACAGCGGCAAGGCCGAGCCCAGAGAAACAGGCAGTGCCGGATGTGCCAACACACGCAGTGGGCACAAGCATGGCCCTCAGGGGCTGCTCTCACCCCGTGCAGCCAGAGCTGCCGTGAAGTCGAACGGCCTGACCCTGTGGCCCTCTCCGAGTTCATCGCCCACCCGACCCAGGCCAGGGAGGTTCTGCCTGTGCCAGGCCTGCAGGAAGTTGGTAGGGATGCCAGGCAGAGCAAGGAAAAAGCGGGCTCTGGGGAGAACAGAGCCAGGATGAGCCCCATGGAGAACATGCTGCAGACACGCTGAACACCCCAGAGACTCTCCGTGAGGGCTCTGGGCCCAGCCAGTCCTGCCAACCCCCGACCCACAGAGCTCGGGGACAGAGATGGCTCCCCCCTCCTTCCCCATTCAATGGTGCCTCAGCTGGGCAGGGCCACGACTCAGGGGTTTGCTGTGGCACTCCCAAGGAGCCCAAGGATCCCCACAGCCCTGCCTGGCTCACCGGGCGCCCCGGGCAAGGGGCTGCTGTGCCCTTCATTAGACTCCAGGGAAAGGCCAAGACCAGGGGCTGGAGCTGTCCCTGGTGCTGAAGCTGCCTGGACGCCATCAGCAGGGAGGTGCTGGATTCCCAGGGGCACACTGTGGTGACAGGTCCTGGCACCTGTACCCAGTGTCCCATCACTGATCAGTGCACAGGCCCAACAAGTCTGAGAGACTGGCACAGCCTCCAAGGCACGCTGCTCCCGGGACCCGGCAGTACCCTCATGCCCCTCCCAGCGCCTGCCGGATACCAGCAGGCCCTGGCCAGCTGGGCTTTGGCTTCACCTCCCAGCATCCTGTCCCCAGGCTGCAATAGCCTCTAGCTGGTGAGGGGGAAGAGGGGATGCCCCAAACAGCAGGTGCGTCATGCCTGATGGCTGAGGCAGGTACAGGGCAGGGGTCAAGCGTGTGTGGCGGTGGGTAGCCAAGAAGTCAGTCGCTGTCAGATGCAGCCCAGAACAATGATCAGAGTTCAAACAGGGGTCAGACGCCGACAGTCCCAATCCAAGGGGTCAGGTCGGTGGGTCAGAGAGGTGAGAGCAGACGGGCACCGAGGTCAGCGAGGCAAGTCCAAGTGACACAGGGTCAGGCGACGCAGCAGGGGGGCAAGGTAAGGTTTATGCCAGGGTGGCTAGGCAAGGTGGGCTAGGCAGCAACCAGCAGGAAATGGCCTGTTTCTCAGAGAGCTTCCTCTTCCTGTCAGGGTCTTTATATAGTCCACGTGTCCCATGCGAATTCTGTCTGTCCAGACAGTCAGGGCCTGGGCCGTGAGCACGGAGGCTGATGGTCAGGGTGCTGGTTCAGCATATGGCGTGGTGCGGAGACTAGGGACGCCATCCAGGGACCCAGCAGACCAGCACTCAATACCATCGTCCTGACCTCGAGGTTGCTGGCAGGCCGGGGGAAGATGGAAGGAGGGCATCATGAATACACAGGGATGGAGAAGTTCAGGGATGGAAGCAGAGGAATGTGGTGAGGGGAACCGGTATTGGGGAAAGGAGAGCTGGATGGGGGTCTAAACATCCTACTTCCCCTAGTGCCCAGTACACAGGCAGGACAGCGCTGTGTCTCCTCCCACTCCTTACTGATGTCCCCCCCTTGCAATGGGACAGCCTGGCCTCCTCTGATCCACCCCCTTGTGCCACCAGGCAACCACCCAGCCTCTTTTGCCAGTGCCCAGAGCAATGTAACAGCAGCCCAGCCTCAGTCAGATGTAAAGTTTGCACTGCAAACAAAAGCTTTGGCATCACATGGTGGTGGGGGATCCTTGCCGACAACGAAGATAGCAGGTCAAATGGACAAGGATACTGCCTTTGCGTGTGGGGGGTAGGACAGGGGGTTGTGTTTCCTCTGAGGAATTTTATTGCACAAAAGAGCCACACACACACACACACACACACACACACACACACACACACACACACACACACACACACACACACACTGCTCTCTAAATCCAACAAGCAAAGTCATGCCTGCAAGCAGCAGCCACACACCATGCAGGGACTCTGCTTGGCATTGTCTGGATGGTTTGCTAAGAGGGAGAAAGCACTCTACTCTCAGAAGGATTCAGCTCCGTAAACTGCATTGTGGCTTGGCTTGTATAGGAAATGTAAGAAAGTTCAGCTGAAGGAAAACCTTGACTTGTACAGTGCGAGATAAAAATCCTTCGCGTTGACAAATGAATCTACTCATCTGCCAGGCACTGTATTATCTTGCAAAACGGGGGGAAAAAGTGAATTGAACTTTGGGTGATTTTCATTTCCCTACAATGTGCAGCAAACTGTGATTCCTATTCATTATGAGACAAGACTGACATTCATTAGAGTGTGCATTAACTCCCTCATTCTTCCGTTGCCTGCAAAATTAGTCCACCGAGGGTAGGAACTAGTCGTTTCTATATTGAATTCCTAGTAACTACACTGGGGGTTTTCTCCAGACAAGCAAGGCAATTATGAGAAGGCCCGTTCTGTCCTCAAATTGTAATATTTGAAATCTCACGCGGTCGCTTTGCTGTGCACCGGCAATGGGAAATACTAGCTCAGGTGTTAGGCACCACCGCACAGCATGGGGGAAGCTCTTCTGGAAGGAATGCCTCCTCGTAGGAGGAAGGGAAATTCTGTTTCAGTTCTACCCATCCTTGGAATTCCCTCCAGCCCTGGGTCTGTATGCATCCTGATCAAATACGGGGAACACGTGTTAGTCCTGCCTGAGTGGTAGAAGAGGCCAGAGGGTTCATGTATTCACTTTTATACCCAAATTGCATTGCGATCGTGCTACAAGCCAGTAAATACTGGGAAATCCGCACAGGAGGAAGCGAGGAATGCTGCAGTCTCCTGGTCCAGAGACGGCGAAGGGGCCTTTTGACTTGGCTGCTTGGTGCTTTGCTTGTGCATCATCTCACAAAGGCTGCTGGTACCAGGACCGCCCGGAGGGGGGTGGAGGGGGGCAAGTGGGGCAATTTGCCCCAGGCCCCGGGACCCACAGGGGCCCCCACGAGAATATAGTATTCTACAGTATTGCAACTTTTTTTTTATGGAAGGGGCCCCCAAAATTGCTTTGCCCCAGGTCCCCTGAATCCCCTGGCCGGGTACTAAAACGACCTTGGAATTTCTAAACATTACAGATGGCAATTTCTTAACTAAAAAGTGTTGCAGCCAACCCTGTGGAATTCTGTATTAGACCTTGTCCTAACAGGTAAAAAGGAACTGATCAGAGAATAAAAAGTGAAAGTGATCATGACTTAGAATGTGCAGCAGAATAATGTCCAGACCAATAATATATATTCTTGGGGCCAATTTCACAAAGCTGAAAAAAAAAAAGGATGAACCAACTCAGCTGGGAGGAAAAATATAATCAGAAAAATGCTAACTGGGAATTATTTAAGAACACCTTACTAGATGTGCAAAAAGCCACAATCCCACAACTGAGAAAGACGGCAATGCTAGGTTGTTGTTGTTTTTTTAAAAACTGCTTTAGAGGGGAAGTGAAGGCAGCTGTAAAAAGCTAAAAGCAAACAATATATAACAAATGGAAGAAAAGGGAAGTTGATAGTAATGAATATAAATCATAATTTAGGAATTATAGAAAACTGCCAAGGAACACAAGGAGAAATCTCTGGCTAGCAGAGTTACAGACAATACGAAGAATTGTTTTAAATATATTGGGAACAAAAAGAATCCTGATGATGGTACTGGTCCATTACTAGATGGAACTAGTAGAGTTATGGATAATAATGCAGAAAAGGCAGAGGTGTTCAATCAATATTTCTGTTCTGTATTTGGGGAAAAACAGATGATATAGTCTCATAATAAGGGGACAATAACACTCTTTCCATTCCATTAGTATCTCTGGAGGATATTAAAAGAAGCTACTAAAGACAGACCATTTTAAAATGAACAGGTTCAGATAACTTGCATCCAAGAGTTTTAAAAGAGGGGGGTGAGGAACTCGCTGGATCATTAATGTTGATTTTCAATATGACTCGGAGCACTGGGGACGTTCGAGAAGACCGGATGAAAACTAAGGTGCCAATTTTTAAAAAGAGTAAATGAGATGACCTGGGTAATTATGGGTCTGTCAGCCTGGCATTGATCCAGGGCAAGATAACGGAGCAGATGATACAAGATTCGATAAATAATGAACTATAGGAGGGTAATGTAATTAATGAAAATCAATGTGGGTTTATGGAAAATAGATCCTGTCAAACTAATGATGTCTTATTTTGATGATATTACAAATTCAGTTGATAAAGGTAATAGTATTAACATAACATACTTGGACTTCTGTAACGTATTTGACTTGGTACTGAATGACATTTTGATTAAAAAACTAGAATGATATAAAATTAAAATGGCACAAATAAATGAATTAAAAACTGGCTAACAGGTCCCAAAATGGAACTGTAAACAGGGAATCACCATTGAGTGGGTCTGTTCCCACTGGAGTCCTGCAGGGATCGGCTCTTGGCCCTATGCTATTTAACATATTTATCAACGACCTGGAAGAAAGCAAAAAAATCATCCCTAATAAAATTTGCAGATGACACAAAAATTGGGGCAGTGGTAAACAGCGAAGAGGACAGGTCACTGGTACAGAGCAATCTAGATAGTGTAATACACTGGGTGCAAGCAAACAATATGTGTTTTAATCTGGATAAAGGTATACATCCAGGGGCAAAGAATGTAGGCTGTAGTTACAGGATGGGGGACTCAATCCTGGGAAGTGTGGACTCTGAAAATGATCTGGGGCCATTGTAGATAGTCAGCTGAACACAAGCTTTCCATGTAACTCTGACCAAAAGAGCTAATGTGATCCTGAGATGCATAAACAGGGAAATCTTGAGTCAGAGTAAAGAGGTTATTTTACCTCTGTGTTTACACTGGTGAGACCACTGCTTGAATACAGTTCCAGCGCCCACTATTCAAGAAGGATGTTGATATATCGGAGAGGGTTCAGAGAAGAGCCGGGAGAATGATTAAAGGACTAGAAAACCTGCCTTATTGTGATAGACACAAGGAGCTCAGTCTATTTAGCTTAACAAAGAGAAGGCTCAGGGGTGACTTGATCAGAGTCTGTAAGTACCTTCCTGGGGAACAAATATTTAATAATAGCGTCTTCAGTCTAGCTGAGAAAGGTCTAACATGATCCAATGGCTGGAAGTTGAAGCTAGACAAAATCAAACTGGAAATAAGACATACATTTTTAACTATGAGAATAATTAACCATTGGAACAATTTACCAAGGGTCATGGTGGTTTCTCTATCACTGACAATTTCTAAATCAAGTTGGCTGTTTTTCTAAAAGCTCTGTGGTAGGAATTATTGTGAGGTTGTTCTCTGGCCTGGGTTATACAGGAGGTCAGATTAGATGATCACAATGGTCCCTTCTAGCCTCAGAATCTATGCATCTCGGAGGGTTGGTGGTGGAGGAGTTTCTCCTTCTTAACAATTCTCTCTGTGATTCTTGCTGTCCTGACTGGTGTGGCAGGTCCAGCTGCAGCATAAGTTGCTCTTGTTCCTAAGCTGACCCAGTCCCAAGGATGTGGGGTGTGGGGAGAAACTGACATCCACACTCAGACCCAACAGCAGCATCTACACAAACAGCTTCAACCACTCATCTGCATGAGAGTTTTCCCGGGTCTCCTTACTGGATCTGACTGTCATATGGGCCTGAGGTCAGCTAGGAGCCACTCAGTTGGCAAATTCAGATCCCATGCACAGACTAGCCTGCCCTCCAGAGACACCGGGAGAAGGCAGGGGAGACTCAACCAAGTGTAATCAGTAAGTAACCACGATCGGTAGTGGAATTAGAAGAAGAACATAAGAACGGCCATACTGGGTCAGACCAATGGTCCATCTAGCGCAGTATCCTGTCTTTCAACAGGGGCTGAAGCCAGATACTTCAGAGGGAATGAAAAGAACAGGGCAATTATCAAATGACCCATCCCTGTCATCCAGTCTCAGCTTCTGGCAATCAGAGGTTTAGGGGCACCCAGACCATGGGGTTGCATCATTGACCATCTTGGCTAATAGCCATTGATGGATCTATCCGCCATGAACTTATCTAGTTCTTTTTTTAACCCAGTTATACTTTTGGCCTTCACAACAACCCCTGGCAATGAGTTCCACAGGTTGACTGTGCAGAGTGTGGAGAAATACTGCCTTATGTTTGTTTTAAAGCTGCTGCCTGTTAATTTCCTTGGGTGACCCCTGGTTCTTGTGTTATGTGAAGGGGTAAATAATATTTCCTTATTGACTTTCTCCGTACCACTCAGGATTTTATAGACCTAGATCATATCCCCCACCGTAGTCAGTCATCTCTCTTCTAAGATGAATAGTCCCAGTCTTTTTAATCTCTCCTTGGACGGAAGCTGTTCCAGATCCCTAATCATTTTTGTTGCCCTTCTCTGTATCTTTTCCAGTTCGAATATATCTTTTTGGAGATGGGGTGACCAGAACTGCACACAGTATTCAAGGTGTGGGTGTACCACGGATTTATGTAGTGGCATTTTCAGTCTTATTCTCTCTCCCTTTCTTAATGGTTCCTAACATTCCGTCGGCTTTTTCGACTGCCACTGCACACCGAGCAGATATTTTCAGAGAACTATCCACAATGACCCTTTCTTAAGCGGTAACAGCTAGTTTAGACCTCATTGTTCTGTATGTACAGTTGGGATGATGTGCTCCACGGTGCATTACTTTGCAGTTATCAACGTTGAATTTCATCTGCCATTTTGTTGCCCAGTCCGCCACGTTTGTGAGATCCCTTTGTAACTCTTCCCAGTCAGCTTTCATAGAGAACACTGGTGCTACTCAGAAAGCAGCCCCATCTCTTTCGGGATAGCACTGGGGCCTGCAAACTTTAAACAGGACCAATCCCTCATCATGCAAACACTTAAAAGCTAGGCCGTTCGCAGAGCCAAACGATGCAGCCTCATGAAGAGATGGGCGGGTGGGAAGAAGACAGACCTCAACAGCTTCCAAAACCGGACATGCTTTTGTAAAATAAAAACAAACAAAAAAACCCAAGGCTTGTGGGTTTGCAACTAGGCAGAGATTGGTGGAGACACTGTCCTGGGGGCGTGGGCCCGGGGCTGAAGGTATTAACCCATTCCTGGCCATGCTCAGGGGAGCCCGTTGCTTGTCTGCAGCCGGGACAGGCCCAGGTGCGTGAGGGCTGAGGCATTGTGTCTCATGGGCGGGCTGGCGTACACTGCGATTCTGAGCAAATCTTCCGGCCTTGCATAGACCCAGCTCCTCCCCCACACAGAGGAGAGCCCCAATCGCCTTTCAGTGAGTGAGCAGGTTTCCCTCCTGCACTGAGGAGCTGCTGGGCAAGGGCTAACAGCTTGGGTGGGGCCAGTGTCACTCTGCCAGCCCTGGGTGGGCATGGTGCCCTCTGGCAGGATGGGGCGCCGCAGGGGCGCCGCAGGCGCCTGCTTGTTTCAAGTCCTTTGCGTGGAATGCCTTGGGGATACATCCTCCTTCTCGGGATCATGCCAGGGTGCGTCCTTCTGCAGGGTAGCCTGGAGGGCCCATCCCCTGCCCGGCCCGTTCTGGGGGAGCCAGGGGAGGGCAAGGCTTGTAGGGGCTCTGTGCTTTTGCCTCTGGCACCACCTCTGTCCCAGCTATCGGACAGCACCGCTCCGCTGCAGCCATGCTGCCAGGGCTCCGTGCTACTGGGTTTCCAGCTCCCATGGCCCCACTCCTGGCTTTACCCAGCTGGGTGATAGGTCTGTTAATGCATCACTAACACAGGGCCAGCACCCTGGGATGCTGCAAATAGGGGCAGGCTGCAGCCAGTGGCACCCTGTCCCTGAGCCCTGAGAGCCCCTTGCACATCAATCAACCTCTGCTCCAAACCGCCGCGGAGTGGCACAGTCAGGAAGGCAATTCTGTTCCTGCCTTGCGCCACACCCGGGTCCCCAGCCCGTCCCCACCGGCCTGTTGCTTTCCGTGCAGACATGGGGGGGGGGCAGAGCATCCCTCAGGTGAGAGGAGAGTGCAGTCCCCAGCAGCACATGCACTGGGAGCTGAGGGCTGCCAATGCTGAAGAGGTGCGGGGATAGAAAATAAGCTCTCACGGCCTCCATGCCCTCAGTCAGCTGCTATGGGAACAAACACCACCCAGCAGGGGAGTGAGACACACGAGACTGGAGAAGCCTGGCTAAGTCAGAGCAAGTCCTGGCAGGAACTCCCAGCACCGGGTCTGCAAAGGGCAGGGATGCGATGCGCAGGGGACCCCCACAGCTGTGGCAGGGCAGCCTGTTGGGGAGATGTTCCGTTTCTTGGGGAGCAGAGAGAACGTTTTCACCGCTGGCGATCGCCATCCACAGGAGGCCAGCAGTCCCAAGGGAGAGTAGAGGGAACCCCGGCCCTCTTCACCCTGCGCACACACCTGGGCCAGAGAAAGCTGATCGCTGTGGTTTCCTTCCCTGGCAGTTTGCAGGCAGATCGCCCCCGGCCCCTGGAATCACCCTCTGATCCGGGTGCACGGTTACGGAGCAAGAGCTGCGGAAGTGCCAGCCTGCTCTGCGGGGGCGGGGGGACTGCCATAGGACAGGAGGGGGTGTGCTGTGCTCAGAGCACCTGGACAGGAGATCCTGGGAGACGCGCGTGCGGTGCATCCCGGCCCGGGGAGACGCGCGTGCGGTGCATCCCGGCCCGGGGAGACGCGCGTGCGGTGCATCCTGGCCCTCTGAGTAGGGGGCCATGTCCTGCCAACTCCACTTCTCGCTGCCTGCCCTGCCAGGTGCTAATGGAGAACTTCACAGGGAATTCAAACTGTAACTGGGCCTTGGCTGTGCCGAGCAGCCATCCAGGTGTGCAGCAAGGGACGCAGCGTGCATGACAAGGAGCGAAGGCCCCAGGAGAGGCGCTGCGAGGAAGCAATCAGGCGAGAGGTAACTAACTGTGAGACAAGCCCCGTCATCAGCTAAACAAGAGGAAATCACAGACGACAGCACCAGGGCCATTGGGCTGAGCCTCAGTCCCAGATCTCGGCTTCAGGCTACACTGCACTGCCTCACGGCTTGGGTAAGAGAGGCGTGCATGGCAGGGGGGCGGGAGCCTTCTAAGGAGCTTCTGGGGCCTCTGAATCTATGGGCCCAATGTTAGAGGACTCCTGCTAGGGTGGGGATGCTCCCAATTACCACATGGCACAGTCGCCTTAGCGAGGGTTCGGAGCAGGGGGCCGCACTATCTAAATAAACAGGCTTAACAATCCAAACCCTGCCAGCGGCTGTGAGGCAGAACAGCCCATGCCCGTCCCAAAACAGACTGCGCTGGTGTCTCTCTTGTCTCCTCCCTGGAGGGTGCAACTGGAAACCAGCCAGCCCCTCCCAAAACGTCCCATCCATTTCATCTTGTGTTTCGGTTTAGAAAGAATCAGGCGGCAGCGCGCCCAGAACAGCTGGGGCCAGGACTCCTAGCGCTGCCACTGATTCTCTCTGAGACCTTGTGCAGGTCGCGTGGGCTGACATTTTCAATTCCGTCCTAAATCTGGGGGACTCCAGTCTTAGGAACCCAGCTAGTGACCCCTCGGGCATCCAGAAATGGAGGCACCGGAAAGCGAGGCCCAAGTGGAAAATGTTGGCCTTCGGCAAACTGCACAACTATCTCTCTGCGGAATGATCTACTTTACTGGGGGCGGGTGCTGTCAGCTCATTCGTGATTTTAAATCACATGGTTGGCTCTCCTTCCAACCATCTGAGCTAGGCTCAGCCGGGGAGCCGGGGGGAGAGGGTCCCTGGGCACATCAGAGGGCTCTGGCATCGACACTGGCCATTTATACCACGCTGCGCGAGCAGCTGCTTCCCCAAGCCGACGTTCCCTTTAAGGTGGTGCCGCCCCTGTGGTGAGCCTGGGCCCAGCAGGGAGCAGAGCCGCCCTGCCCAGTTGCTTCAGCATCTCAGTGCCCAGCCGTGTCACGTTCCCCTTGGCTGCTCACGCTCTTGTAGATTTCAGTGTCTCCTGCTTATTAATTAAGGGGATTTTAATGCACCTTGTGATGGATTTGTAATGGCTCTTATCTGCATTTACAGGGAGTTGCAGGGGACAGAGCGGGGATTGAACAGTCTCTTAATTAGCAGCCAAGCAAATACAGCACGGTGAGATCTTCTCCAGAGATCGTCAGGGCCGGGTGCTGCCCTCCGCAGCCCCGCTGGAGACGGGGGTGGAATCGAAAATGGCTGGAAAAGGCACCTCCAGAGTAGTTGTTATCGCCTGAAAAAACCACTGTTTACTCTCTGCTGTTTCCAGTGCTCCCGGAGGAGCTGGGAAATGAACCTATTTTCCTACTAAAGCGCATCACATGGGCATCCAGGTGTGCTATTTTTAGGGAGGCTTGTAAAGGCAAGCTGCACTCTGGCTTGTTATGGGAGGGTCTGTCATTAGCACTGTCCTGAACATGCTGGTTTGTTATGGGACGGGCTCTCTTGAGCATTGAGTGGCCGGCTACTCTCTGGCCTGGCTAGCAAGGGGATCAGTCAAGAGGGTCATGCTGGTCCCTTTGGGCCTTAATACCTATGAATCTACTATTGCTGTTAACTCTTTCCAGGCCCGAAGCCCATTCAAGCCAGCGGAAAGACTCCCACTGTCTCCAGCTGGTGGTGGGTCAAGCCCTGGAAGAAAGCCCTGTTGTAAAGGGAAAGGAAGAGGCTTCTTGCATCAAGTCCAGGCACTGTGAGCTGCTTTCGCTGCTGTGAAATGTGCCACTACTGACCATGGCTCCTCTCCCCCCAGTTATCACTCCAGAGCCAGCCCCAGTCAGAGAAACATACTCCACACATCACCTCGCGTCGGTGACCGGCCTCTGCTGCCAGCGAGCCAAGGCTGCGCAGGGGCTGGGCCAGAAGGGGCCAGGCCGGGCAGCGCCCATGTGCCAGGGACCGTGCCGCCCCACACTGCATGGAGGCACCACGGATTGACCCCACCACCTGGCACCACTGGGGTGCACGCTAGGCTGATGCCCCCTCCAAAGCCACTGTGCACACTGGCTAACGGCCTCCAGTGCCCACCCTCTCCCCAGCACAGGCCAGCCCCACCCGGACACGTTGAGTCTCGTTTCCCGCAAACAAAGCCGCTAACGAATCCCAAAGCTAAACGTGCACGTTTCCGTGCGGCGTCCTGGCACTCGAGAGAGCGGCACCGCGTGCAGCACACGCTGTCCAGCAGCGCCCGTCGGACTCTCCACGGCGCCCCCTAGGTTGGAGGGGAATAAAATATTGCCCCCGAGGTAGCGAAGGTTACTGAGCACACAGGGCAAATGCTAACCACTCATCCTCCCAGCGTCCCTGCCTGCCAGAGACCAGACCAGACTGGGAACCCTTCTAGTCCCACAGTGGCCAGGGCTGGATGCATGTGGGGAAGGGGCAAGAAACACCCTAAGGCAATGAGTTCCATAAGCTAGCTATGTGTCGCCTAAAGTCATCCCTTTTTATCAGCTTTACATGTGTTGCCTTTCGATTTCACTGAATGCCCCCGTGCTGTCTGGGGCAAGGGGCCGATCTACCCTCTCTGTGCCATTCACTATTGCGTCCTCCACTCTCCTGCCTCCTCTGGTTCGTCTGGACTGCAGCAAATAGTCCCAGGGTTTCTGACGTCTCTCCACAGTGAACTTGCTTCCTCTCTCGGATAATTTTAGCACAAAGATGGGCGACGGTGTCTATTTTGAGATCAGGTGACCAGAAGTACACAAAATACCCCCAAAGGACAGCGTACCATTAACGAACAAGAAGGCATTCTGGTTCCTTGGGATTCTTTTCTGGATACACGAACATCTTGCCTGATGACATCTGAGCAGAGGTTTCTTTGGCGGGCACAGGTGTTACAGTTCATCTAAACCCAGCAATATGAATGAGGAGATGGAAATAATCCATCCAGCGCGCGCTGCTTTGCATCGATCAGCTCGGAAATTCCTCGGCCATTCTGTCGCCCATTCACCAACCTTGGTTAGTTCCCTCCGACAGGCCTCAAAGTCTCCGCTCTTCTCGATTAACCTAAAGGCTTGTGTCAGCTGTGTCCCAGGGTTTTGCCCCCTTGGAATTCACACCCCTTTCTAGATCAGCCATCAATCCATGATCAACACCAATCCCAGGACAGATCCTTGAGGCCCCCCGATGTTAACTTTCAGCCATGTTGAATACAGAATTTTGTATTCCTACTTTCTGTTTCTTGGAGGGAGAGGTAACATTTTGTCATGGATCAGAAATGACGATCACTTAGTTTCCTTAACAGCCTATCTTGTCCATCTTCCGATTTAATGTGCATCAGGCCTCACCAGAGAGCGTGCTGGGGGCTGCTTACCTCTCTGGTGAGGCCTGATGCACGTTAAATTGGAAGATGGACAAGTGAGTAACATGATCTCATTGACAGATGGAGGGCAGGGAAACAGAGGTTGCAGGCCTGGCTTTTCAGGGACGCTCAGCACTCACCACTCTGTGGTAGCTGCAGGCTCTCAGAACCTCTGCCTGTCAGTGACAGAGCTGGGCCTGGAACCCAGGCCATCCAGCCCCTGTGCTCTACCCACTAGACCACACTATCTGCTAGTGTCGAAACAGCAGCATGTGCCTCAAAACTCCTTTTCTCACCTGCAGGCATGGAGTGGAGGCCAGTGCATGGCCCCCTGGCCCTCGGGGCTGCTTGCCACAGCCCTCGCTGGAGCCTGGGAACCACAGAGCTGCCGGTGGCCCATGTGCTCCCAGGTCTCTTCCGCGGAGAGGAAGAGGATCTGAATGCAGCATGCAGAGGGGCTGTAACAACTCCGCCCAGACCAGTAGCAACAGGAAGTTACTATGCCCAAGCGGCTGGATACCTGTGCCACAGGCGGGTGGCGCTCTCCCTGGATTCTGGGCGGGACAAAGGACACTGCCTGAGCTGCCATTCGCTGGGCCCTTGCTGAAAGTTGCCAAAGAGAAGCCAATGGAGCCTGAACTCCCCCCCCACACACACACCAGCCCTAAATGTGCTCCCTCGTGCTCGGGGGGAGGCGCACTGGGGATGCATTGTGGGGAACCTTGCACAGCTCCAGCCCGGCTGCTCCCAGAGATTTCTGCATCTGTGGCCTCAAGGCAGCACCTGTGACCAGCCCCGAGATCCAAATTCATCAGAATAACAAACAACGCTCCCCACAGAGATGCCCAGTGGCAAGCGACGAGAATGCAGCGGTGGAGCTGCCCAGACACCATCCCGGGGCATTTACATCTGAAACACGCCATCTGCCAAGGACATGGCATTGGCCTAGGAGAGGAGAGAGCCACACACTCATGCAATGAGAACCGAGCCAATCTGCGCGCACACAGCACGACACCTAGCTGGTCCTTATCCCAGCATTTGCTCCTGAATCGCTACAGAGCCTGCGCTCCTGCAAGAGCTGGCAGGCCCCGTCTCCGAAGAGAGAGCAAACTCCCCATCTTCGTGGTGTGTGTGGTGCAAAGAGCTCTCTCCTCCTCCCGCTCACGAAGCGGACACAGACATCTCTTTCCACCAGCGGGGGCACTGCCTCTCTCCAGGCACACGTGGGTTACATACGCCCAGACGATTATGGCAAACAAATCCAAGATCATCTCGCAAATCTATGGGCCACGACCTAGCAAACACTCTGGGAGATGGCTGTCTCCCAGCAGCATGGCAGGAGCTCCCAGCGGACGGGCTCGAATCCCCGGATTAACTGTAAGACTAGCCAAGCACTAGGAAAGCCAAAAATAAATCCTAGGTGAAGAAAAGCATTTCACCCTGGAAAGACCTGTCCAAGCAAAGCCAGTCGCTCCTGGGCGGCTGCCAAGGGGCAGAGTTGGCTTCATTTATTCAGCAGCTAGTGCAGATCTCTCTCTCCGGCCATGCTGATCCCTGGGTGCCTCCTTCCAATCCGAAAGGCAGAGGCCAGCATTCAGAGACAACCCCACTCCTCCACCAGGGACACCAGGGCCCAGACGGGCACATTCCCACCACGCACAGGCAGTCAGCTGTGACCCACCCAGAGCCCATGTGGCCAGGTTTTGGGGAGCGGCTCCACTCCACACAGGACAGGAGCTGTGTCAGTTGCCAGCATCCCCTGGAGGATGGGGACCAAACTGGGGCTGGGGGCACAGCTCAGATCATTTTTGCCTAATTTCCAGGCCTTGCGTTTCAGTCACTCAAGAACATGGCAGCAGCACCAAGCCCAATGCATCAAAAATCATGAGTCAGGTCCGCAAAAATGGTGAGATTTTTTTAAACACCTCTACACAGACACGACAATATTGTTTATTTGCCTTCTGGGTTTTGAGCCCTCAGGAGCCACATTTTCCAGCTCTTCTCCACAGCTGGAAGGGCATAAATATACTTTGCATTTTGAAATGCAAGTGAAGATCCTCCCAGAACCTCAGGACTCCAGGAGCTGGGGCTTTAGGAACAACACCACCCAATGCCAGAATTGGCCCCAGTGCCACTGGATTTGCTGCCAGGGCCAGATGGGACGAGGGGCCCGGCAGAGCTGGGGAGGCAGGGGGACGGGAGGGGTCGGTACAGAGGCGAGTCCGGGCTGTTCCCGGATCACCTGTCGTGACAGGGTTTAGTGTAGATCGTGTTTGAGATGTGAAATCAGGGAGCGACGAATTATCAACCTGCAGCAAATGGCTCCCTCCACAGGGCTTCTAATTCACAGCCCCCACCACAGGGGCGGGAGAGGGAGGGGAAGCCAGGGCCCTGCAGCTGGGCGGAGCATGGGGAAGGAAGCTAGGGCAATACCCAGGGCCTGGGCCCCTGCAGGAGGGTCGCTGAATGATCAAGGCAATGCCTGGGCAGAGCCCACGCTGGGAAGGGAGAGGGCAGCGCCAGTCACTGCTGGGAGACAGCCAAGCCCCTGCAGAACACACAGCCTGGTAGTTCACAGCATGGATGGGTACCACTCCACTCCCCTTCCTTGCCCAACGCGCCCTTCTCCTGCTTTCTCCCCTGGCAGGCTACCGGGGACGCCCGCCGGCCGAAGGGGTTTTCCAAGGAGGAGGTGCTGTGTTCCCCGAAGCGCCCGCCCACAGTGATGGATGGAGAGGGGCCGCTAATAGGCCATCTCCGCATCAGCTTCCTCGTGCCGGAGCGGTTCCTGCGAGCGGTTTCCCACAATCCATCATTGCTTGTGTGGTTAGCGTGAGCACGCCGCATCGCGAGGGGCTGCAATTACCGTTATTAATTCCACCCTCCCATCAGGGGATGTTAGCTGCAAATTGAGAGAGGGGGAGGGGGAGAAGTTATCGCTCGCGCTAAGTCAGGCTCTGACAAGGAATCGACACGTGCCAGAAGCGGCCGGAGCCACGTGCTGCTGGGCTACACACCTGGGCAGGGGGAAGGGTGCACCGTCCAAGGAGGGCCCACCAAGAACGCGTCCGCATTTCCTGGGCCAGCGGCAGGGAACCTGCCCTCTCCCAGACAGTGACAATCGGTGAATAGATTGCGGAAACGCCTCTGGGACTTCAGAAAGCCGACCGTTACTCTCCTCATTCGGGTTTGTGGCCCTCTGCAGCCTAGCGACTTTAAACCTGGTCTAGAGTCTAGGAGAAATTCTTTGGTTCTTTTATGGCAACACATACCCTGGAAGGCCTGGACGTGCCCAGGGATTTCAGACGCTAGTGCTCCAAGGTATCTAAAGCCCCACACATCCCAGTCAGAGGCACCTTGGGCCAGGAGCACATTCGAAGCCGCATGGTGCTGACTCATAGCCACCGAGGCCCATTTTCCTGCCCATCCCTCCCTGCAGAGCACAGCAGTGAGGAAAGTCGCTGTGGGCTGTGGCCACATCTTTGTACTGGCTGTGCAGGTCAAAGCTGCTTTCTCATTTATGTAGGTCCTACATGTTCATTGCTTCCTCGCTCAGCATAGGGGATCTAGTGCCGTGCAATGCTCTGCAGAGGGGGACCCCCCTGACTGGACTCAGAGAGCGATACCCAGCCAGGTTGGCTGCTGTGTCCCTGTGGTGACCTGGACGCAGGCTTCACCCCTGCAGACTGGTTCAGCGTGTGCCTCCTTGCAGAGCTGAGGGCACATGCCCCAGACGAGCCAGTCACTTGGTCACTATTTGGGATTTGTCAAAGGCATTTTGCAAAGGAATTCCAGCCTGGGGCTGGGCGGGCAGAGCTGAGGTGCCAGCGGTAGAGGGGGCGGGCTGGGGACTCTGTCCCTGGGAATGCTCCGTCTGTAGTAGTGCTACGTGTGACAGACAAGAGACATGATGAGTATAAATCACACACACGCTGTAGCGCAAAGGTGGGCAAACTACGGCCTGCAGGACCGGGGGGTTGGATAAGGGGCGGGAGGTCCTGGGGGGGCAGTGGGAGCGGTTGGATGGGGTGGAGGTTTTCTGGGGGCAGTCAGGGGATGGGGGACGGGGGTGGGGGGGTGTTGGATAAGCGTGGGAGTCCCGGGGAGCCTGTCAGGGGGCAGGGGTGTGGATCGGGGTCAGAGGACAGGGAACGGGGTGGGGTGGATAGGTGTGGGGTCCGGGGGGCTGTCAAGGGGCAGGGGTGTGGATCGGGGTCAGAGGACAGGGAACGGGAGGGGGTTGGATAGGTGTGGGGTCCGGGGGGCTGTCAAGGTGCAGAGGTGTGAATCGGGGTCAGAGGACAGGGAACGGGGCAGGGTGGATAGGTGTGGGGTCCCGGGCGGCCTGTCAAGGGGCAGGGGTGTGGATAGGAGTCAGAGCAGTCAGGGGACTGGGAGCAGGGGGGTTGGATGGGGATGGGATCCCAGGGGTGGTTAGGGGCGGGGGATCCCAGGAGGGGGAAGTCAGGGGTCAAGGAGCAGGGATAGTTGGATGGGTCAGGGGTTCTGAGGGGGGCAGTCAGGGGGCGGGAAGTGGGAGGGGTCAGATAGGGGGCAGGGGCCAGGCTCTTTGGGGAGGCACAACCTTCCCTACCCGGCCCTCCATACAGTTTTGCAACCCCAATGTGGCCCTCAGGCCAAAAAAATTGCCCAGCCCTGCGCTAGCGTGTGTCCTTCTGCTCCAAAGCCACCAGCCTCTGCCATGCAAGCTACAGGAGAACTCCCTTAGCATGCAGCAATAGCAGGCTTCTTATCTTCTCTGGGGCCCCATCACTCTCTTATTCAAACAAAGGCCCCCATCCCCAGCAAGGGCCATTCCTCCTGCACTGGTGCCCCCAGTCTCAGCAGTAAGGCCCTGTGCTTGCTAAGGGCCCAAGCCTGCACACGACACTACCGCCCACCCTGATTTTTGATAGGCCTGTTCTCCCTGCAGGGAGCGGCTCCTCTCCGTTACCTGCAGCTGCCTTCTCGCCCTGCTCTCAATGGCTGGGTGCCCAGGGCTCTGGAAGGCTCTGCCCAGTGGCAAAGCACAGGCCCCTCCACCTTCCGGGGCTCTGATCCCCCCTCCACAGCGGGGTAGGGGGCATGCAGCGCAGCGACAGGCAAGCAGCAGCCCCGCTCCCCAGTTCCCAAGATTGGCACCAAGTGTACAAGAGAGGGAAGCCAAACTGACCCAGAGGACCCCTGGCTCCTCTGAATGGCGTGCAGGCTGCGGCCGCCCCTCCTCAGTGGGTCAGGAGAGAATGGGATCCAATGGACAGAAATGAAGGTCTCCCCAGGGTTGAATACAAACAGCTCCAACGTGAGGAGCGGCACCAGAGCGCAGCTGTTTGTGTGCAGCACAAATAGACTCCAGGAGTGGTAAATAAAAGCTTTCCAAGCATTTCCCACCTGACCAAACGGCTGCTATTGAATTGTTTGGCGACTGCAGACATACCCATCCGGAGCGCACAGGCTAACGCGGTCCCTCCGAAGGGAAAGGGACAGACAGCCCTCTAGTGTAAAGCCAAAGCTAGCAGCATGCGTATTGGCATGGAAAACGCTAGTCACCAAACGGCGCTTGCAGGGAGAAGGAGACGCTTCCAGAGAGACACAACTTGTGCTCCACAGCCAAACTACAACTTCCTAGACCCCTACGCAGCCTCGCAGCTGGGGGGTGCCCAGGGAAACATCCCAGGCAGAAAGTTCCCCACAGCTTTTCAATGACCACTAACATGTGCAGAGAGAGAGACTGTTAATCTCAACATTTCCTATTACAGTCTCCAGTGCTGCCTTTTGTCTGCAGAGGCACATAAACTGGGCTGCTGAATTCACACCTTGCTCTGCAGCCCGGCCGTGGCCCCTAGATGCACAGAAGGGTGAGGAGCTGAATTTAGGGTCTCCAGAGATTCCCACCCCCCTTGAAATCAGGCTGAGCTCACACCTGATCCACACAAGCACTGCTGAATTATGCACGGGATGTGTTGTATTCAGGTCTCATCATCACTCCCAGCCCTGAGAAAGACACACAATTAAAATCAATATTTAAAATAATCAAATAAGCACACACCACCGGGAACAGCCACACAATTCACTCCGACAATAACACACGGGCTGCGGAGTCCAGGGCCGTGCGGCAGCGCCGAGAGCCCAAATCTGCCCACAGTCTTCAACATTTAATGAAAACACACCAGTTTTAAACACTTTCCCAAACCCAGCTCGCAAAATCTGTCACTTTGATGTGAACGCTTCCAGTCTCAGACTAATCAGTCACTTTTACTTTCTCTTTAGTAGCTAAAGACGCAAATGAACTCCCAGCAAACTGCACAGCTTCGGGAGAAGAATTCAGCAGCCAGATGGTTCTCAAAAAAACCTTTGTTCTTACCAAAAAAGGAGTTAACCAATTTCCCCCACAGAGCAGAATACAGGAGACAATTCCACGAGCCAGGAAAGTGATTTTCAAGTGCAAATTTAAAGGGCTGATTTCTTTCTGTAAGAACACTACACACACCTAGGGCACAATATAAGTAATAAATAGCAATAATAACTGATCAGTTACTACAAGGCCACATTCTTGCTGCGTTCTCAATCCAATTTCCCCACACACGCAGCGAAGCAAGGGAAACAGGAGGTTTAAATATTAAGCATAAACATTCATTTGCTTCCCGTTCAAGGAGCAGCATGTGAGTAAAAGGGAAAGTGTGATTGAAGTTAAAACATCCATCTAGGCTAGTCCCAGGAAAGGTAAAACTATTGAGCTTTCATCTAGGTGGCGGGGGAGTGGGGGGGGGGAGAACAGATGGAGGAACGGCGGGGGGTGAAAATTCCAGGAAATGTTGTGAACTTGCACTGAAATATGTGAATTAAAGCAAACGGAGCAGAGTTTTGCGAGTGTATGCGATCAGCTGGAATGTTAGCAAAGTTTGTGGCATTTCTCAGGTTTTTCCACTCTGGGCTGTTTGCCAAGCAATTCTGCTTCAATTAACAGTGAAATGGAGGAACATGCTGGCTGGGACAGTGACCGGCCTGGGAGAAAACATGCCTCACATGCAGCCGGACCACAAGAGATCCATAACTCCCAAGGACCAGTGGGGCCCATAGCAGGCCTCACCCAGGTACCTCCACTGTGACCCCCCAACCAGACACCCACCAGGTCCTCCTTGGGGCCTGAGACAGAGCTCGCTGAAGCTGACGGAAAGACCCCCTTTGGCTCCAGTGGGCTTTGGCTCAGGCACCCACCCCACCCAAATCCCATTTAACTTCCCTGCCACAAGGGCAGCACTGGTTTCTGTTTCGCCAACCCCACACTGTCAAAACTCAGGAGCCAGGCCCCCAAAACGCCATGAGACAGGCATAAAAATCAGAAATGTGGGGGCTATTTGTCTTCTGGTTCTTGAGCCTCTCGCTCACACTCGGGTCACGTTTCCCACTTTTCTCAGCAAACACAAGGGCTAGAAACTGATTTTTTGTTTTCCTAATGGAATCTGAGATTCCCACCTAAATCCCCTGACTCTAGGAGCTCAGGCTTTAAGAAATCCATCCCATATCACAAGAGCTGGTAACACTTTTGCTTAGCCCAAGAGCTGAAATGTAAGGCCCTGGGACTCTGAGGAGGACAGACCGTAGGCAACAGAACACAGCTGATTCTGAAACAGAACCAATCCTGGGACTAGAATGTCACTGCCATAGAAGGGACCCTCACACATGCCCCGGCACAGCCACGCCTGCTTCTCCTTTGGAATAGCCAATACCAAGATATGAACAAGTAGTAGAGGCTACTTTGTCATCTCCACCCCCTTCGCCCCGTGACCTCCAAGCCCATCACAAAGCCTTTGGGGAGACAGGTCAGCACCATTATCCCCAATTTACAGACAGAGAAACTAAGGCACAGACGGGTGAAAGACACAGTCACGACGAGTCAATGGCAGAGCTAAGAATAGGATGTCGGAGGCCCAGCTCTCGGTGCCCTTCTAACAATGGAGCAGATATGAACAGTCTGAGCATGTGCAGAATGCCCGTGTACGCCGTGTCTGGCTAAGGTAGACGTAGAGTGCCCATCATCACAGCAGACTGCACACACAACATGGCCGTTGTACACACTGGATTCCATTCACCCAGCGCTACTCCAGCTTTAGGCCAGGGTCAATGCACTGAAATCCATGGCCTTCCACTGGCCAGCACAGACCTGGAGATGAGCAGCAGTCAGCCAGGGGTTCGAGGTATAGAATTTGTGCAGGGGACACAGGCAAACATAACAAGACCCAACTGCAGACATAGCTGGGGGGGCGAGGGAGCCTGTATTAAGTCTTGACTTCTTTACACACACGTTCTGAGACTCGCCATTTCCTGCTTGACGCTGTTTATTTGTTCACGGCTCTCCTTGGCCGCTGGCCCCTCCCGAAGCTGGAACAGTGAATATGGGAGGCGGGAGGCTGGGCTTTGCAGAGTGCAGGCCTCTTTGCCCCACACTCACTGGTATCTGTTCTGGAGAAGTCCCAGAACCCCATACCCTCAAACCCCACCACCCAGCGGCGGCCCCAGAATGTAGCTCCAAACACCCACCCTCAAAGCCTTCCATGTAGACAGGCAGCAGGCTCTCAGGCCTGGTCTATACTAAAAAGTTACACTGCTCACAGGTGTGAAAAATCCACCCCCGAGTGAACCCCTGGTGCAGGCAGCACTAGGTGGATGGAACGAGAATTCTTCTGTCCACATAGCTACTGCCTCTCAGGGAGGTGGAGACCAAAGACATCGGTGCAGATTGTGTCTACACTAAATGCTCCAACGCCGCTGCAGCGTCTCAAGTGCATTCAAGCCCTTAGTGCATTCACAGACCCCTGTATGGTCGCGTGGCTTCGTATAGCGCCGCCTCGGAGAGGCACGGGATATTCCTGCTGCGGGGTGCGCCTCCCGGATAAATCAACTCCTCTAGAAACATCAAAGGAGGAGTTTGGCTCGTGGCTCTCAGAGCTATGTCTTAATGAAGGCGACGGCAGCAGAAAGCATTTCAAATCCAGGGGGAAGCAAGTACACACCTAATTAAACCGACTCCTTCCCCCCCCTTTGGTCTGCTGTGCAGTGTGGATAGCGCTGTACTCACAGCCTCTTGAAAAGGAGCCGCCGCACAGCACAATGAGGAGCTGGCACAGGAGCCAGGCACATTGTGTTCACGCTGGCTCAGAGTGGAGCTTGTAGTACAAGCTCTAGTCTCTTCATTAGGGATGCCGGCTCCATCCACCCTCCCAAGCCTCCTCCAGTCCAGCCGGCAACAGCCCACACCTCCACCTAGGCTCCAAGCACCGGGCTTCCGTCTCAGCACTTTCCGCAAGCGAGAAGCGGCTCTCCGGGAGCAGCCCAGCACAGAACATCCAGCACCGAGGCAGACGGCAGGAGTGTGCCCGGGCTCCCTCGGGAGCACAGGTACATGCGGCAAGGGGCAACTGACAGGGGGATTGCCTGGGCTTTGCCACTCACAACTGGCACTGCCACCACCTACGCCAGTACAGCAAAGAGCAGCAGCAACATGGCATGGGAATGCACACCCGACCAGAGCGTCCCATGGGCCCACGCACCCCAGAGCTCTAACTTCACACTCCGCAGCTCCGGCCTAAGGCTTTTGGGGGCTTCAGAGTAACTAGATGCTGCTGGAGGGGCAGTTTTTGCCTAGACGCCAAAGTCATCCCTGCTGTAAATCCCTGAAGTCAGTGCAGTTACCCCAGGATTGCCCAGGAACTCGGCCCTTATTTCAACTGGAGGAACACGTGCGGAGGATGAATGCCAGACAGCCGTTGTCCTGCGGATCCTGGCTGGTCCTGCCGAGCAGGGCGGGCGTCATGTTCTAAAAGGGGACGGGATCTCGGTTCCATTGCAAGCTGCCCTGTCCCTCCGTCCCAGCCCCACACACTTGGGCCTACAAGCTTCTCCTGCGTAGGCTCCCGCAAGGCTCCGAGTCAAGGCCGGCTCAGAGTAGCAGGGAGCGGCGGGGAGGTAATTAATGGAGGACGTGGCTAGTTTGAAGACGGGGCTGGCGTGTCGCAGCTTATTGGTAAGCAGCCCTGGAACACGCCGCTCACAAGCTAGAGAGCTCGCGAGGGTCACAGCGGCTCTTTGTCTCACCAGATCTAATTAAATTGTTTTCTAGCACAGCCTTTTCCAGCACTCCCAGTGAGGAAAACATCACCGAACCAAGCGGGGGCACATCACCCTCTGTGCTGATACAATCCAGCATGGCAGAGAGCAGCACCACAGCACTGGGGCTCACACAACCCTAAGATCACAACTTCTGTATGTCTCGGTATCCCATCCCGGTATGGCCCAAAGAATACAGGTTCCAGGAGGAAGCGAGGCTTGTGAAATGCCCCCCCCCCCCCAATAAATTATGTAACAAAAACTGTCCTGATCAGAGCAATAAAGGGTCAAAAAAAGAGCTGATGAATGTTACCTCCTGGTCAGAGCAATCAAATGCTGCTCATCTCCTCCTCCAATCAATACTTATTCACCAGGCTTAGCTTCTTGGGGGAATAAAGGTTTTAAAACAGCTGTTTCCCATTGAGGAATCCCGGAGAAGAATGGGGATTTCATAGGCTGTAAATGGAACGGGGGTTCATAAAGGCTTGATGTGAGCTAAGGCTTTGCTGCCCCAGCTGTGTCTTTCCAGCTTACTAGCAGCGAGCTCTGGGAAAGTGGGGGCAGGTAGGAAGGGAGAGGCAGCCAGAGCCCCACAGATCACTCACTCCGGGCCTGATCCTGGGGAGCACGTCCTCCAAGGTACACCTGGCATATCACAGTCTTCTTCCCCACTCACATTTAGGGCCAGCAGTGGAGGGATTCAGCACCCCCCGGGAGCAGGCCAGGGCTGTCCTTTAAAGGCCCCTGTGCACCTGCCATGCTCTATGAACAGAGGTCCTGTAGCAGCTTTCCTGTATTTAATGTCCTGGCTTTTCACGCAATGCCGATGACTGTCAGGCGCTCGTGGGGGGCCACTGTGCAGAAAGCACGCCCTACGCAGCCCTGCGTACTGCCCCCAGAGAGAAAACGTTCTGCTGCTGCCCCCACCTCTGTGTATCTGGGGCGCAGCACACCCTGGGCATGGCCAGTTCCCCGCAATAGAATGGCAGGCAGAAAACCTACAGGTTACTACCAGATCGGTGCCAGGAGTCTGCGCACAGCCAAATCCGCGGGGTGCTCAGAATACAGGCGCCCATTCAGATCTAAGGACATTTGTGCACAAGGCCGTAATACATCATGGAATAGGTGACTCCTGAAACACCAATGCCCTGGCCCGGAGGGGCCTCGGCAACCTGCTCCCAAGCACGCACACAAAACTAGATGCCGTTCAAACTCTCCGAAGATGCTGCTTGCCGTTTGGATTGGAGCTGGGATATCTCACTAGAGCATTGCAAATAAACCAGCCACCGTGTGCCCTCCAAGAAACAACGCTAGGTGATGCTGGGGTCACTCCCAGAAAGGAGGACTGTGGAGACTGCACACACGGACGGGTTATTAGAGAGAGCTGTGTCACACAGATCCCTTTGACTGGCAGCCTGGACAATGCTCGCTTGCTAACATGCGTTGATGTCTTTTGATTTAAAAATTGCAACCTGTGGGTTGTTTTCAGCCATGCCCCGGAGCCGGTGGGCGTCTCTGCACCCTGCAGGATGGGAGCACGCTTTCCCAAATGTAGGTCCTTCAAGTTTTACCCCAAGGTGAACAAGCTGGCTACACTTAACGGCATGAGCCACTACCCAAGCACTGCCTGCTCCTGGCAGCCATCTCCCTGTTCAGCCATGCAAGGTGCCAGGTAGCCCACAATATCTGAGCAAACCAAACAGAGCTATTCTCTGTGGAAGGAGAAGCTTTTATTCCTTTGGATGGCAACAGCCCACGGGGTTTTTCTGAAAGGCCAGCGGCACTGAATGCTTATTACACACACAGATCTTCCCCACAATGAGACCAATTCAATTCCTAACCTACACACCACGGTTTGTTCTCAGACATTTCCCCCTTCATCTAGTTTACTGCCGTTGACGAATGGACATTGCAATGAGACAAAGTAGGCCAGAGGAACAATTAGTTAACGATGGATTTGTTACCCACTCCCTAACCCTCAATCATCTCGGGCTTTCTCCCAGCCTCGCACATTCACTGCAGGCTCCCTGCATCTCTAGCACGGCCAGGGAACCGCTTCCTCTCCTTCTGACCCTCTGCCCCAGCCCTGATCCGGCTTCCAGTGGCCTGTCACTCTCCCGAGCCCCTTAAGGGGGAATTCGCAAACTTTGCCAAGTCAGGAGAACTTGCCTTGTAGATTTCCCTTTGTCCCCCTCCTCGCCTCCCATTCGCGGTCCTCCCCGGGACGCAGAGCCAGGGATGCTGGTGACTGGCCCTTCCCTGCCCTCCCTCTGCTGCACACCTTCGGCACCCGCCGCCCTTCCTTCCCCCCGGTGTTTTCATGTAACCCTCCTTTCTGGAGCGCTTGTTCCCAGCCCAAAGCGCCGAGGTTTGGGGGCGGTCAGAGAACCTGCTGCCTCTCTTCCAGCCCCAGCGCTCGGGAGCGGGCAGTGCTGACCCCGGCTGAACACGGAGCTCTCCGCCGGCACTGGGGGGTCTCGGGGGCTCGCTCCCCGGTTTTCCTACCAGCCAGGTCTTGGCTTCTCGTCCCACCTGCCCACCGCCTCGGTGCGGTCTGAGCGCAGAGCAGATGTCCCGGATCCCCCTGGGAGGCAAAGGAGGCTGCTTCCCCCAGCAGCCTCCTTCCCACTCCCGCTGCCCCAGCTCGGCCGGGAAGCCCCGCAGCCCCCGCTGGAGGCAGCTCGGGAGGGGTGCGGGGTGCAGCCTCCAGACGGAGAGCCCAGGTGGTGCTGGGCACAACAGCCAGCCCGGTGCCCTTCTGGTCCCTGACCTAGCGGGGGGGGGGGGGGGGGGCGGGAGGGGAGCGGTGGATTCCGGATCCCGGCTGTTCACACCAGCGCTCGGACTCCGCAATGGCACAGAAGCGCTGAGCCAGGTGCCGGGGGAGGGGGCAGAGCCGGGAGCCCTCCCCCCCATTCCCCGTTTCTCCCTCCTTGGGGAATACAGTGTCCGCTCCTTAGCTCCAGCCTGCCCCCAACACCTCAGCGCACCGACTCCTGCTCCCGATTCCCCCCACCCCCAGGAACTTGGGTCGCAAGCCCGGCTCAGACTGCCGCGGCGGGGAGCCCCGATCGCCTCCCAGCGCGTCCCCCAGCTCAGTCCCATATCCCGGCAGTGGAGGCAGGTGGGTCCTGGCCGCTCCGCGCTCTCCACGGGACTAAAGTTGCCGGCTGGGAAGTTGCTGGAGCCCTGCCCCCAACCCCCCATGGCGCTCCGGCCGAGGGTCCCCGCGGTGGGGACGCACCTACCTTCAGCGATCGCCCTCTTCATCTTAGGGGTCGGGGCAGGCTCGGCTCGGCAGGCAAACGGGCGCCGGGGTACAGTCCTCGCCAGCCAGCGCGGGCAGGTCCGCGTGCGAACTTCAGCCCGAGCGCAGGGCGGGGGCTCGCCCGCTGCCGGAGCCCGCGCGCAGCGGGGGAACAAGCCGCCCCGGGGCCGGAGTCAGCATCCAGACGCCGGCTCCCCGCCCCAAGGCGCACGGCTGGGGCGCAGCGGCCGCCGCGGCGCGCACGGGTCCTGGCGGGGAGAGGCGGCTGCGGCGCGGGGTCCCTGGGAGCCGAGCGGGGCGCGGGAGGGGAACGCGGGCTGCCGGGCGGGCTGCAGCGCGCTGAATGTTTTATGGGATCATGTGGTTTGACGTGGAGGAATCAGCCGAGCTCGGATTTCCTGGCTGGAGAGGGGGCTGGGGGACAGGGCGGGGCGGCTCCGGGAGCGGGGCGCAGCGCGGAGCGGAGGGGGCGCACGGGGCTGGCGGGGGGCGCCGCCCGCCGGTGGGGACCGGGATCCCGGGGCTGTTGCCTGCCCGCGGGACGGGGAGGGGGCAGAGGGGAGCGAAGCGGGGTCGTGCGAGGACCCCGGACCGCGCCCTTGGGGAGGGGGGATAACGGGACACAGCGGCCGGCCCGGCCCGCCTGGAGGGCGGGTTTGCTGGGCAGGTGTCCGACCAGGGCGCCGGTCGCTGCCGGGCTCCATGGGACAGGGGTCTGAGAAGAGCGCCCGGGGTATGGGGGACGGGCGGCGGGGTCGGGGGCGGCCGGGCTGCTCTCCCCATCCCGCACTGCCCTAGCCGGGCCGGGATGCCACCGAGGGGCCCCGGAGCAGCGGCTTGCCGGCGATGGGGCCGTGCCATTGACGACGCTGAGAGGAAGCCCGCTCCTTGCCCCGCCGGCAGGGGGCTCCTCCCCCCAGGCCTTGCGCTGGCCCCCGGAGGGCGATCGCCAGCCTCCCCATGACGGGTGGTTTGAGGGGAACCAGCGCCTGGCAGTGCAAAGGCAGGTGCGTCCATTCATTGGTCCCGGAGCCCCCTGCTGACACCGGATCAGACCCGGGGCCCTCCAGCCCAGGCTCTGGGCTCTGCCAGAGGCCAGCCCCGCAGGAAGGTGCAGGTGGCCCTGCAGTGGCAGGCATGAGACACCTGGATCTCAGAGCATGCTTCTGCCTAGCCCCCTAAGTTAGAGGTCCTGCAGGATATATATCCTAGCCCACGCCCTCTGCTGTGTCCCCCTTCTGCCAACGGGCCCACCAGGACCAGCCGGCCTGTAGTGTTTCTAGAGGGCCTGTTCTACAACAAAAGAATTGCTGGCTCCAGTCTCCACACTGCCTGGTTCTGGGACATTACAAGGTAACCTCCTTGGTCACTCTAGCAGGTGGTCCCCGCCCCTGCAGCACTCAGAGACCTTTGGGAACATGGAACCACAATGCTTTCACCTGGGGTGGGGAGGGGAACACAGGCAAAAGAAACAAGGAACCCCCCTATATATATTTTCCTATAAGAAATGGAGCAACACTAACAGATACACCAGGGATTGGGTCAGTGTCCTCCTTCCAGGTAACAAATGGCCAGCGGATGGAGTTCCAGGCTCCCCCAAAACCCCTCCAGCGAGTCTAACCCGGTCTACACTTAAAAGTTAAGTCAACATAGGCACAACAGCAGGGGTGTGAAGAAACCACAGCCCTGAGCAGCGTAGCTCTGCTGACCAGCCCTCCAGTGGAGACACACCAGAAGAGTGCTTCCATCCACACAATGACCCTCGTTTGGGGAGGCGATATTCCCACACGGACGGAAAAACCCCTTCGGTTACATGGTTATGCCGGCATAGCTACAGCGATGTAGCTACACTGGTGTCGTCTCGGTCATTTCAGTTTTCGTCTGTGTCTACACTTAAACTGCTCATTGGTGCCGCTGCAGCCAGTATAGGACTTCACTGTAACCCTTGTGTGAGAGGAGGGGTTCTCCCGTTGCTGTAGGTAGGCCAACAGAAGAATTCTTCTGCCAACCTTATGGGTTAGTCGGTGTTGTCAGACGTTGGTTGCATGTATGTTCTCTCCACGAGCTGTCCCAGCTCTGCACAGTTAGCCGGTTGACCTCGAGCGAACCACCCAATAAGACCACAAATCTGTTTCAGTAGCAAAGGCACCCGGCTAGGTTTATAGTCGACGAAGCGCAGTATTAGCACCTGATACGTGCTACCACTACTGCCCATGACAATAGATTCAGCTCAGTGAATGGTGGGACTTTTCATTCCCCCCTTGGCTGGCCAAGCACACTCCCTCTGAGACCCCTCTTTATACACCCATACAAATGGAGTCAGGTACCACCCTTTACCTTGTACCTGTTGGTGTGATTAAAGCATCTCTATTCATCACACTGTCCTCCTGGCCTTATCTTTAAGAGAGGTCCTGTTATCTTTGGGGAGTGTGTTTGTACCATACGTGGAATGTGCTGACATGAGTGTCCTGTGCCTAGCACGTCTCAGGAATGTGGGTGTTTTTTGCAATACCAGCCCTGGTCTTGCTGGGTTCTGTGATCAGGACTTCTGCTCACAGCCTGACTTTTGCTAACTTTGCGTGATATTAGCAGAGCTTGACCACTACTTTAGTTCAGGCCTCATACCGGGCCTCTTGTACCAGGCCTCATGTCCCAGGCTCTCTCTTTCTACTATATTTAGCTTAACTCCTTCACTTGGGGGGTGGATTTTCCACACCCCTGAATGAGGTAGTTGGGTGAACCTAGCTTTTTAGCATCAACCTGGCCTTAGTGGTAGCCCAGGGGCAGCTCTCCTTCAGTCCAAAGAGTCAGGTCAATGATCTCAGCTCTGCTTCCCCGCCCTGGCCCTCCCAGGGTGCTTTGGAGTCAGCTCTGCCCTGCTGCTTTGGCTGGGCCAGTTACACCTCAGTGTGGATTCAGTTCTGCTTCTGCTGGCCCAGGCCCCCAGTGTTTCCAGGTGGGGAAGCCAGAGCAGAACAGAGCGTGAGTCTCTTTTGGAGCCTGACCCCCCTGATACCCTCCTGTGCTGGGGCACACGTAGCTCCTTCTAGGTAGCCATGAGCTGGGCTGGGCTGTCCTCACAGAGCCTCATGACCTCAGTTACGCCTCTCCTTACCTAACCCTAAATCTGCCACACACTCTGTGCTGACACCAGAAATGGAAATCCACCCAACGGAATGGCAGGAACAGGGGCTTCTGGGCTGATCCCCCCCAACCTGCAGAGCACTGGTGGGGCAGTGCTTGTGCCATCCAGCCCATGACTTCTAAAGAGTTTTGCTGATATCTGGCTCGAGTAAGGAGGGACATGAATTTGCCCTTCTTCTAATGCCACTAGCCACATTTATCATCTGCTACCCACCACATGGCTCAATGGAGAACCCCACATTGGAGATAGTAAAAACCTACAGCCCGCAGCCATTCCCCCCTGCCCCTGGCAAAGGCAGGACTGTTCCCACACTCTACTCCCCAGTGCTTCGTCCAGTCTTCTCCAGTCTTTGCCCCCCATGCCGGTACGCCTAGACTATTCCACAGGCGAATACGTCTCACTGCTAGGAGCTGACAGTCGCCCCCTGAGGGAGGCGACTGGAGCTTGACTGAAGGGCGTTGTTACCGGTCAGAGTGGGGTGGGGGGCAGAGCTGACACAGGAAGTGATGCTGCCACCCACTGATGAAGAGGACGGCTGGAGTAGGAGGGGATGCTGCGGATGAGGTGCATTGGCAGACCAATGGTGCAGGCATGCCCCGGAGAAGGACTGAGGACTGGCAGAACTGGAATGGCAGGGGGACTGCGGGTCAAGATCGAGGGGCCTTGGCAGAGGCACTGCGGGGAGCCGAAGGCTGGAGTAGCAGAGAGGTGTATTGCCGCATGTTGGCAGAGGGAAGCTAGTTCATCCCACACGGCCTCGTTTTAGCCCCTGTGCTCTCTCTTTCGTTGTCGTCAGCGTGACCATTTACCAAGCCTCTAACTACAGGAGTGTTGCATGCGGTGAAACACCGATTGTCTTACTTCCCAGAATTGGGCTGAAGAATTCAAACCAGGGCCTGTCCCAGCCTCGGCGGGGATCCAGGACGTCGCAGTAGGCTGGCCGGGTTACGCTCAGCAGCAGAGGTTTGAAAAGGACACCGAGGGTTCAGTGCCTGAGCTGAGCGTGGTGTACTGACGGTTATGCCACCTTTCTGACCCAGGCAATCCTGAGCCTGGCTGGGGCCGCTTTGGCCAGCAGGCACCGTTCCCTGCTAGCCAGACCATTGGCCCAGGCTCATGTCTGCTCTAGCCCCACCCCCTCCTACCCTGATGTGCTCCCTCACAACCCAGTAGGCCAGCTACTGTGGCTTTCTGCCAGCCCAGGATTCCCTCACACTGGCCATCTCCCAGTAGCCGGCCATGCCACTGGAGTAGTGCACTGGATGACATGCTTGCTGCCCTGCCTAGCAATTAATTCTGCCCCCATCCCCTATCAGTCCAGCCCCCCGCCTCCCCTCTGCTCCTCCTGAGACTCTTCACCCCCCCCCACCCAGGTGAGCAGCTACAGCGGGGTCCCCCCTCCTGCCCCTTCCCAGGCAGGTGCTGCGTGGGAGAGGGGGAAAGGAACCATCCTGTCCCTATTGCTCATGGTGTCAAGTTGCTGCAGAGAGGGGCGGGGGAGAGAGCTCCGCCTGCAGCAGCTCTGATTGGCTGTTCTGCCCCAAGAGGCAGGCAAATGGGTCAGCAGCCAATCCGAGGTCTCAGATTTACTAGATGCAGCAGCACCAGCACCCCGGGGCAGATCTCTTCAGCACACAGGAGGCTGCCCTGGGCACTGCCCTCCCACACCAGCTAGGGCTGTGGGTGCTGGGGGTTAAGCAACAAAGCCAATGAATATGCATGACCTCATTTGCATACCTCCCACTTGCAAGCCCTTGCAACGCCTCCCAGTCAAATCAATTTCCCCTCTTAAACCCACCTTCCCCCCAATCAGGCTCCCCTAGCCCCCCTCCCTCCCTCCATCTGATTCCCTCACCCAACCTTCCCCCAGCTCTCTGGTCTGGCCTTGTCCCGACAGCCCCCAACGCTGGCTCCCCACATCCCCCCTCCCTTTTGAGCTCCTCCTGTCCACCCCCCCCCCACACACACACATACATACATAGACCCTGCCTCCCACCCACCCCTTCCAAGTCGTTTGTGCAACGGAGGATGCAGGGCGAGCTCCTTAGCCCCGCCTCCTGCCTTGCACACCTGTGCACACTCCAGCCTTAGTGAATACCCCATTCCCATTCCTTCCTATCTTTTGCCAGCCTTGCACACCTGGATGCAGCCTGCCCCCTTCTTGCCTCACCCCAACTTGCACACCCGTGCACATTCCAGCCCCTACTCATGCCACCTGTGTTGCACACCTGGGCACGCTGCAGGGACGCCCCGTCCCACCCCTGCCTTGCACACCTATGAACAGACGGGCCCTTTCTGGAGAGTTATGTCCTTGCGGGAGCCAGACTGGCCTCTGCTGTTGAGAGACTGGCCCACACCACACAGCTGTGACTGACTCTGACCCTTCCATCGTCATGGGGTTTAGCTCAGCCTGTTGTGGGGTCAGGCCGGATGTGAAGCTGGGCTGGCTCCGGCCTATCTCTAGAATGTAGGCAGAGTAGTTGTGGCTCTGTTGGTGCCAGGATATCAGAGAGACAAGGTGCGGGAGGTAGAGGTAATCTTTTAGTAGATCAAGTTCTGTCAGTCGGAGACACAAGCTTTCCAGCCACACAGAGCTCTTCTACAGGTCTGGGAAAGATACTCTCGGTGTCACAGGTGGAACAGATTGTTTAGCATAAGTAGTTAGCACATTTTGTAAGGGATCCTTCATGGTGGAGTGACCTGTTAACGCCTCTGCAGTCATAGGGCAAAAAGGGGGGTTAGTGAGTTACATCTGCTGTGATAAATCAATGTCGAGAATGGTTATCGATCCACAAGGGTAGATCTTGGGAGGCAGCCCGGTGAACGGGCTACTGAAAACTGGGTCACATCCCTTGCTGGCCTTGTGGAGTGTTCAGAATGTTCTCTAAAACAGCTGGGAGACAGACAGCTCCTGGGTCTCTAATTCAAACGTGTTGGGAAATGAAAGCCAGCAGCTCAGGGGCATGATGAAAATATATTCAAACGATGGGAAATGTTGGGCATACACTGCAGGAAATCAAAGGAAGAGCTGGGTTTGAAAAGGGGACCAGGTGAGGAGCATGGAAGGGCTGCTTGTTCCTTTCAGTTCATCTAATTGGTTCAATAAACCTTTCACCTCATGCCATGGGGGCTGGAGAACGGGCCACTGCCCACCTGTGCCCCGGGTCCACCCTGCAGGACAAAGCACAAAGCTGGCCCCTCGCCTTGCATTTCTCCTGCACCTTGGTGTAGGTTCTGTGGCGATTCAGGTATTGGGGCCCTGGTAATGATGTGGGGGGGGGGGAATATTACTGGTGGAGAAAGGTGCTGGATTGGGCTTTGACTGGTCCACAGCACAAGGCCAGCATGGGCAGAGACAAGGAGCGTTTGCCCACCCTCAGCGGGCAGCATGCCTCACCTCGGACTTGGGAGATCTCCTCTGGGGATGGAAGGAAAGATCAGCCCACTGATGGCTCACTCAGCCCTTGTTCTCTTTGCAAGAACAGCCCGATCAGTGTCAACTGGGGGGTGGGTGGTTGGGGTTGTGCCATTTTTTAAGAAACCCTCATGCAGCAGCAGTAGCTATGTTGGTGGGAGGCTCAGGTGGGTGTAACTTACATCACTCAGGGGGTGGCTTATTCACACCCCTGAGCGACACAAGCTTGCATGTCACTCCTGGAGACCTTACCTTCAGGAAAACGGAGGCAAGGCAGGTATAGGCTGGGGGAAGGGTGGGTTGAGGTTGATAAAGGTGATCAGCAAAGGAATTAACGCCAGGAGTGACAGTCGCAACATCTGACAAATGCAGGGTCTCTCCCTCAGCTGTGGGTGTTTGACTGTTAATTCGGAAAGGTAGATATGGAAATGGGGAGAGCGTGTCAGTAGTTGCAGGGGCAGAATCTCCAAGTTGATGCCTGCACCAGTAGGGGTGGGCTGAGACCCAACAGCTCACAGCACATAAGCCACCAAGTGGCCATCGGATGGTAACCGTTTTGGTGGCTGATGACCGGGCTGAATTTGAACTGGCAAGCTAGACAGGCCCTCACGCCTGTTCCCAAGCCCCCTGAGCTCGCTAGTGCTCCAGACCTGCTCGTTGCTAATTGCAGAGCTTCTCTTCTTCCCTCTGTGCTGCGGGCCGCTGGGAGGTGGCTGCCAGTTACCGTGTGACTAATCCCATGCAGCTCATCTGCCGTTGGGAATGAAGCCAACACTTTTGATCTCTGGTGACACCTTGCTTTGCCTGGATAGTTATATGGTCATCTCTTCCGAATTCTCCATCACCCTTAGATCCATTCTTTTCCTTTGGAACTTGGGCTTTAGTTGCAAGGTTTCCACTGTTTACTTCCTCTTTTGAACCCTTTGTAGAAGGGGAGAGGCTCTGATGCACATCAGGGAACAGTGGAGCTGGCAGCATTTCAGACACAGGCTTTCTGTCCTTAGCAGCATTCTGCCCCACCATGCTGCCTGGGGAACCGCGCCAGGAGAGGCGTCCTGGTGCGAACCATGGTTGCAATGCTGGGGATGAGGGGGGGCTGGTGCAGAGGGAGGGACACAGAGCTGGCCTCCCTCAGTCATGAGAACAGTGGACTATGTCTCCACTAGCTCGGTGGTGCCACTCTAGTCAGTGTCACACATGTTTGCTGCTGTGTCTTGGAGCCACACCAGATGCAAGAGACCAAATTTTTCCTCCAGGCTTCACCCTCAATATGATAGGAAGGGTGCCTGCCCTACCTCCCATGAGCTTTATCCTCTCTCTGCACCTACTAATGCTCTGTGCCAAGGCTGGCTTGCGACCCTGGGACTCAGAAATACTCTGACAAAGGTGATCGTTTTGGCCTTTGTACCCCATGGCATTCCACTGTGCATCCCCCAACTCCCCTCCTTCATTGTGTTCTCCGGGAGCACAGCGAACCGCGCCAGACACTTCTGCAAACACTCGGCCCCAAGCCTGTTTGACAAGTGCTGCTGCCTCCTTCTTTGGTTAGGTGGAGAATCTCTCTCTCTTATTGTTATTATCATATGGCGGTAGCCCCTAGGAGCCCGAGTCACGGACCAGGACTGCATTGTGCTAGGGGCTGCACAAACACAGAACAAAGAGATAATCCCTGCCCCAGAGCGCTGCCTGTGGATAGGAATAGAGCACAAGAGGCGGCAAGGGAACCCAGACAGAGAGCCAGGGAGGAGTGATTATTTAAATGGGAAAATAAATGACTATGATAATTATTATTCATGTGTATTACATGAGCCCCAGTCGTGAATCAGGACCCTATTATGGTAGGTGCTGTACAAACACAGAGCAAAAAGACGGTCCCTGCAGATGCCCCATCGTCCCTTCCCCTCCTGCCTGCAAGCACGTTATCCACTCAGACATGGCCGCAGGCTGAAGGAAGTGGCTCTGTGGCAGCCCCCTGCTGGAATCCTGGCAGCACATCAGTGGCTTGCAAGTGGGTTGCCAGCTCTGGTGTACAAAAAACAGGGAACATCTGCCCCCCATCCTGGGCACCATCTCCCATACCACCCCCAGGAGATGGCACCGGCCCCACAGGTTCCAGCTCCCAGGGTATCCCAGGCACCAACCTCATCAAGCAGGATGTAGCACCGGCCAGACCCATCCTGCTCATCTCCGGCGATCACCTCTGCAACCTGTACCTGTGTGGCAGTGACTAGGTGCTGCCAGTCCTGAGTGCCTTCGTCCCACTTGCTAATCTGTCCCTGTGCAGCCCCACAGCTCCCCAGACAAAAGCCACTTGGGCTGGGGGAGCCATTGGGCTGACTGACCAAAAAAACAGGACTTTTAACATCCCACAAAGACTTACAGATTTCAAAGGACAGCTACCTAAAAAAAGGAACCATCCTGGAAAAAACAGGAGAGGTGGAACTCCTACTTGCAGGTGTTTGGTCATGGGCAAACTTTACCCCAGTGTGTCCTACTTGTACTTTCTCTCTGCTTCTCCTACTGAGACAAGAAGCCAGAGCTCCTTCACATGGGGAGAGGCAGATCTGATCCCATGCCTTGAGGTGCAGCTGCCAGCATGGGAAATGCATTATGTTCTCCCTGCACAGACAGGTATCAGAGGGGTAGCCGTGTTAGTCTGAATCTGTAAAAAGCAACAGAGGGTCCTGTGGCACCTTTGAGACTAACAGAAGTACTGGGAGCATAATCTTTCGTGGGTAAGAACATCTGAAGAAGTGAGGTTCTTACCCACGAAAGCTTATGCTCCCAGTACTTCTGTTAGTCTCAAAGGTGCCACAGGACCCTCTGTTGCTTTCTGCACAGACAGCAGCCATTCACTATCGGTCACAATGGCACTAGTGAGCCCAAGGCTTCTGCACTTTCATTCAGCATTAACTTTAGAGTATGAGAATGACAGAGCAAGAAAGAACAAAAGTCAAGTGGCCATGCGAGAGCACAGCGTGTGCATCTCCTCTGAAAGACTGCACTGAACACAGAAGGGCTTTAGAGAGTAACAGGTGTTTTACACCTAAAACCAAGGCCTGACACTGGCACAGCTAAATACACTGCACCGTGCACCGAGATATCAGAAAAAGGAGAATAGACAGCATGCTTAAGGAAGGGAGCTTCCTTCATGCAAACCTCCTGGAGGCAGGGATGCAGGGATGCATGTGTCTCTGTTAAGTGTCCCCCTGGAGCGGGCGAGAGCCATGCATTCCTTTCCCTATACATCTTAAATTGGTGATCACGACATGGGCCATATCCAGCAGGATGAAAAACATTAGGGCTGTCGGTTAATTGTAGTTAACTCACGTGATTCACTCCAAAAATTAACTGTGATTAAAAAAATGAATTGCCATTAATCACCCTGTTCAACAATAGAATAGCAACTCATTTTCAAATATATCGATTTCTTTTACAACACAGAATACAAGGTGTACAGTGCTCACTTGATATTATCATTTTGGATTGCAAATATTTGCACAGTAAAAATAAACAAAATAAATAGTATTTTTCAATTCACCTCATTCTATTATTGTTTAACAGTGCAATTAATTGTGTGATTAATCACGATTAATTTTTTTAATCGTTTGACAGCCTTAAAATACATACATTTATATTTGGAACAAAACCAAACCTGTGCATGCGCATGTGTGTGAACTGCTGTAAGAGCAGCACACGGATACAGAGAGAGGACATTACCAATGCAGGACATTCACCCACATGCCCAGCACCTGGCGCTGGTAACCAGGCGCTGAGCAAATGGGGTAGGTGCAAGAAGAGGGAATGGACATTAACGTGTGGCTCACAATGCAGCAGAGGGGGTCGTCTTCTCCCCCAAGTGAGGATCCCAGCAGAGTTCCTACAGAAGAGCTGCACTGCTGGGCTCCTGGCTCTCGAGAGACCCATGGATGGTCTCTGTCTTGATGGATGTCCCAGCTGCCCACAAAGGGCAAGGGCAGTCGACAAGCTGCCGAGAGTGCGTGCAGTAAACCGTGAGAATGGTTTGCTGCTGCTGCTCTTGCTTACCAGCAGGAGGCGCCATGCTGGGGAACTGGCCATCTCTCCATTGTGTCACGTACCATGTGTGTACGCATGTGTGTGATGTTATCACACTGATTGCTCTCTGGCTGTGCTTGTTCCCTCTCCCAATCACGGAGGTCCCTGTGCAGTTCCCTGCCTATGCTGTTTGTTGCCCTCTGCCTTTTCTAGCATCATCACGTTGGTTTAGAAAAGAGCATCGGCTTCCTGGATCGTCGCTGTATGGCATTTTGTTCCCATTTCCATGACATGCCCAGCCAGGGCTTTGTTCTCCCCCAGCCTTATGTGTCTGAGCTGTCACTGGGCAAAGCTTGTACCACCATTCCTCTGACTCCGGTCCACAATTTGTACCGACCCCTCCCTCCAACTGTGTCTGCTCCATTTGGGGGATCACCCTCCACCTGTATCCATAGATTCAGAGTGGACGGCCAGAAGGGACCATTCGATCACCAAGTTTGGCAAGAGTGGGTCCAGGAGCAGCACATTTGAAGCAGCTACTGAAGACCAGTGACAGAAGCGAATTTCTAATGCATAAGTCAGAGCATCTGCACCAAAGCCTGACTCGGAGAGTCCTGTTCATCCAGTCTGGGGCAAGTCGGAGAGGAGAGGAGAGCACGGCCTGGCCAATCAGGACTGGCTTCCAAACCCTCTGCACTCCCAACAGTGTTAGCAAATGAACTAGAGGCCAGGAATTGGCTGCAAATAGTCCCCAAGAATGAATCAACGTGAGAAGGCTGCAATCTGCTCCCAGCCCATCTGTAAACAGGGGAGGCAAAATTCACCAAATAAATGATTCATTTCAGATGACTCACCCTGCTTGTGTCTTAACTGGGAATCCTTCAGTTCTTTCCCTTGTGCTCCTAGAGCGAGTCCCCAGGGGCGTCGAGTCTCTTGCTTGAACGGGGCAGGAGCCCAATGAGACAATGGCCTGCGCTCACCACTTCCACCTGCTCATCTGCGGACTACAGGCCTCTGCCCGGTCAGGCGCTCTGCATGGCTGGGCAACAGTGAGAGCGGTACCTGCAAGCCGGCTGTTCTAAGCCCGCTGTGCATGAGGCCTGTGCAGTATTGGCCACCCGAATGCTCAACCAGGACTCTATGGAGGGATATACGGGAAGGACCCCCCGAACTTCTGGACAGGCAGCACACACAACACTGCAAGAATCTAGGGCACAGGATTTTGCTCAACAAGCTGGAGTGGTTCCCACTGCTAGATGCTAAAAGAACCTGCAGCCCCCATCTCCCGCCCGCCTGCCCTTCCCTCCCCTGCTTTCACTCTCTCCCTCTCCTGCGGGACAGTGAAAATCAAATATCCCAAGAGGGGAGAAGAGTGATCCTAGCAATTACCAGCTGGAAAGGCAACCTCCTCAGCTTGGGAGAGGAACTACCTCTCTGAGCCCCTCGAGAGGAATGCGGGGTCTCCAGTGGGGAGCAGCCTGAGGGTTCCAGAGACTGACTCCATCGCTGTATGGTAGAAGGACAGAGTGGATGGGTGGAACTCAGTGTGGATTCCAGGGAAGCGCTGGATTCAGTGTCTCACAATCTCATTTGCAAAGCTAGTTCCAGTTGGCTTGGATATGAGGCCCGTCATGCGGAAGAGAAACTGGCTGAGGAGCATAAACTGCTGAGTAATGCTAAACAGCGACGCATGGAGCTGCCAGGGGGCGAGGAGCGGGGTGCTCTAGGGTTCCGTGTGATGACCGGCTGTATTTAACCTAGATCATTCATGGAGCAGGGGGGTCTGCACATGAATGTTCTCCCCAGAGGAGGTTAAACTGGGAGACATTGGGAATGTAGGGAGGATGGGAAACTAGCAGAGACCTAGAGAGCCCGGGCCAAAAAATAGCAAAATGGGAGCAATATATAAGCCGAATCCCAGCTCTCCAGGGGCAGCGACAGCAGCAGTGCCCTGGCCTGAGAACCCAGCAATTCAGACAGGAATTGGCAAGGACAACACCACAACCCAGGAGGCCATTGCAGCTTGGGGCTGCAGGATGCACAGGTGTCATGTCACGGGAGAGAGCCCCCGTCTGTGCAGCGCTGGAGTGACTGGCCCTGGAAAGGGACATTTAGTGCAGGGCCTCTGTCATAACTATAAAGGGAAGGGTAACAGCTGTCCTGTGTACAGTACTATAAAATCCCTCCTGGCCAGAGACTCCAAAATCCTTTTCCCTGTAAAGGGTTAAGAAGCTCAGGTAACCTGGCTGGCATCTGACCCAAAGGACCAATAAGGGGACAAGATACTTTCAAATCTTGGGGAGGGGGGAGGCTTTTGTTTGTGCTCTTTGTTTGGGAGTCGTTCGCTCTTGGGACTGAGAGGGACCAGACATCAATCCAGGTTCTCCCCATCTTTCTAAACAAGTCTCTCCTATTTCAAACTTGTAAGTAAATAGCCAGGCAAGGCGTGTTAGTTTTCCTTTGTTTTCTCAACTTGTAAATGTACCTTTTACTAGAGTGTTTACCTCTGTTTGCTATACAATGAACCTGAGACTAGAGGGGGGGTTCCTCTGAGCTCTTTAAGTTTGATTACCCTGTAAAGTTATTTTCCATACTGATTTTACAGAGATGATTTTTAACTTTTTCTTTAATTAAAAGCCTTCTTTTTAAGAACCTGATTGATTTTTCCTTGTTTTTAGACCCAAGGGGGTTGGATCTTGATCCACCAGGAGTTGGTGGGAGAGAGGAGGGGGGATGGTTAATTTCTCCTTGTTTTAAGATCCCAGGGGGGTTGGAACTGTATTCACCAGGAGTTGGTGGGAGAAGGAGGGGGAATGGTTCATTTCTCCCTACTTTAAGATCCAAGGGGTTTGGATCTGTATTCACCAGGGAATTGGTTAAGAGTTTCTCAAGGCTTCCCAGGGAAGGGAATCCATTTTGGAATGGTGGCAGCGGACCAGATCTAAGTTGGTAGTTAAGCTTAGAAGTCTTCATGCAGGCCCCCACATTTGTACCCTAAAGTTCAGAGTGGGGAAGCAGCCTTGACATCCTCTCATTACCAGAGTGCCCCTCCGGCATGGAGGCAGAGCAGGACAAATGCCCAGGGGCTGAAGGGCCCCAGTTATGAGGAAAGATTAAAAGAACGAAAGAGTTGAGTAGGAAACACCTCGTAGTAGTGAGTCCTGCCACATGATCATCCAGAGAAGTAAGGCCATGCAGTGGGCTCATGCGAATGCACCTTGAGCCACCCTTAAGGAACGAGGGGCACAGAACATCCTCCCCGCTTTGACCTGCCATCGGTTCCTCCCAACCTCCAGGAAAATCTGTTAGACGTTTAGAAATGGATCCCACTGCAGGGACCAGACAGCCGGGACTCCCCCCACCCCAGGGAGGGTGAGGGAATAGGGCTGAGGAGTGACTGATTGCAGCACCTCTGAATCCCGCTATTGTTGAGCAGGATTCAGCACCGAAGGGACAATGCTTCGTAGACATGGGGACAGAAGTCCAGGTGCAGTGTTACGCATCCCAGCTAGACGGCCTTGATGAGGACAATAGAGCTGGTTGGGAATTTTCCATCAATGTATTTTTTCAATGGAAAAGGCAGTTTCTGCACAATTTAAATTTTCCTTGGGAAAATCCAAATGAAATACTCCGGTTCCCTTGGACTAGTTGAACAGCAATCTACATCCCCCTGAACTACTGCAGTGCCTCATGGGAATTGTAGTTTGGGTGCCTTACACCCTGTTCTCCTCTAGGGGTCAGGCTCCCTGGTTGGACTACATGGAAAGTCCAGTTTCGAAGCAGCTGTAGATATACCCTGACATAGGATGAGCTTGGTTGGAGTCCTAGCGTGGAGCCTTCAGCCAGGTCATAACAGGTCTCAGTTCTCTGATCTGTTCTGACAGTCATTGAGCCAAACTAACCTGGCTTCCCCAAAAGCCACCAAGAGCCTTGTAGATTTGCTGACTGGCTCAGTTCAATCAACGCAATAACAAATCACGCCTTTTACATCAAACAAGGCAACCCCGCTCCAGCTGCGATCATAGATCACCAGGCTTCCAAAATATCACTGGCAAATACATTGATTTGGTCAGATGAAACAATCTGGGCTTGAGTCAGCTTCTGTGTCATTTACACCGGTGCAAAGCGAGTGCACAAATGCGTGTGAAATACTTTCAGGTCAGAACTGGAGTGTGTCGCACCCACTTTGCATTGGCCTGCACGACACACAAAATCCTTGGTTCTTAATGAGAAACTGGGAAAGGAGGATTTGCAGCTTGTCGCTAGAGGTGAGCAAAGAACTGATTTTTTTGGTTCTGGAGCGGAACTGAAAAAAGAAAAATACTTGGTTCCACCTGATCTGGAGCAAATTTTGTTCTGTTTTTTCCCCCTTGTCGGGTGTTTTTCACCATTTTTTAAAGTTAGCTAACTTTTTAAATGAAACACCATTGCCAAACAAAAAGTCAAAACGTTTCATTGTGTATTGGCTGAAACAAACCATGTCAACTTGTTCAGATTTCCCCCCCCCTTTTTTTCAGCCAAAACTATTTGCCAAATTCAGCACAAATTAGTTTTTGATGCCCTGAAAATTACATTTTGTAGCAAATTTATGATTCATCCCCCCCCCCCCCCGTCCTCCCCAGCTCTACATTTTGCTCCTCTAGCCTTTGTTATACTCACTAGGAAAGCCACCTTCAGCACCACAAATGAAGACAACTGGCACCAAAGACTGATAAGGAACCTCCATTCGTTTAATGAGAAGCAGTTTTAACTCCTACAGAGCTAGTTGGCTGGTGGGTAAAAATTCATGAGATCCTTAAGGCCCATTCTGGTAAGGGATGGGAAAGCCTGACTGAAATAGCTGCCAGAAATGCTTTAGGCACAGACAAAGCTAAGATCAAATTCACCAGGAACAAAGAGAAACTAAAGTAATGGTGCACTGCAGTAGTTCAGGGGGATGTAAATTGCTGTTCAACTAATCCAAGGGAACCGGAGTATTTCATTTGGATTTTCCCAAGGAAAATTTAAATTGTGCAGAAACTGCCTTTTCCATTGAAAATATACATTGATGAAAAATTCCCAACCAGCTCTATTGTCCTCATCAAGGCCGTCTAGCTGGGATGCGTAACACTGCACCTGGACTTCTGTCCCCATGTCTATGAAGCATTGCATCTGAAGAAGTGAGGTTCTTACCCACTAAAGCTTATGCTCCCAATACTTCTGTTAGTCTTAAAGGTGCCACAGGACCCTCTGTTGCTTTTTACAGATTCAGACTAACATGGCTACCCCTCTGATACTAAAGTAATGGGGACAGGAAAAGAGCAGATTATTCATTAACACTGACTTGGAAAGGATTCCATTTAAAGCCATAAAACTCCTTAGCAGAAATTCCCAATCCTCGAAGAGCGCTGGTAAGATGTGCTGGAAAAACAAGAAACCAAGCCATCCAGTGAAACAATTTTAGGTCAGGATCTCATCCCGTGTAACCCTTCTGCCAGGTGTTGTCAGCAGCAAAACGAGCCAGGTTCAATTTTCTAAGTGTTCCTTCTACATCCCTAACTTGAATCCCCACCCAGAAATGGGTGGCCTTGATAGGCAATTCTTCCCTCCTTGCAGAGATATGTTTGTAGGAGATTATAATTTAGAGACATTCCCTCATAAGGGAGAGTATTATGAACATAGGAATTTGGAGATGTGCCCTGAAGGCTGGGTGGGAACACCGCATGGCTGTGTTCACCAGAGACACTCCCCAGTTTGTTTTCTTAACATTTTATTCCTTTATCATTCAGTGGTTTGTTATTTAATGAACCCCAACATTGTTACACCCCCCTTGCAAGCACTGAGTCCTGGGGCTTAACACAAAGAGAACTTTATTAGAGGAGGGAGGGAAAAGGGGGGACCCACAGAATGACCATGGGAAAGCCAGCAGTTAATAAGCTCCTATGAGGCAAGGTTCACACGCCCGCGGTGTCTTAGTTATAGTCCCTACCTTAGTCCTCCTGGCAGCTGTGAGTGGCTGATGTGTTCTAGCCAAATCCCCTTCCCCAGCTCCTCTATGCAGGTTAGCTGCCTTGGGTTGGTGGAATCCAAGGATTCTGGCAGGTCAATGTTGCCTGGGTTGCTCTGGGGACTCTAACGGCTACATAGGGTGGCCTTCCCCAGAATCCCATAGGTAGGCTGCTACTCTTCCTGTGGCTTCAGGCAAAACCACAGCTGCTCCAACGCCATCTGCTGCCTCGAAGCTGCTGAGTGCTTCAGAGAGGGATCCGTAGCATCTAAGGCTCAGGACAAAGTCCTCTAGAGAAACAGTCTCAGCAGAAAACAGGGACTTTCCCGCTTCTCCTTCTCTCGTTCCTGGGTCCCTTTCCTAGTTGTGCCGGGCTGCGGTCTCAGTCAGGGTGACCCCAGCACATCTGGTGTCTAGCCCTTGTCCCTTCATCTTCCAACATGGTTAGTCACATTTTATTGCCCCCAAACTCAAAACTTAACCAAAATACCCCAACTGCCACATACCTCACCTGAAAATGAGACCCATTCAGTCAATGCGCGGCTCACCCACAGGCGCTGGCAGAGAGCTCCCCTTCTAACTGAGCCCCTGCCCACCTGGAGTTCATGAGCCAATCTGGGTTTCTCTCTATTCACCAACAGGTGTCAGTAGTGAACTCCCATCGCCTCAGGCTTCAGCTCACAGGGCTTAAATTGGATTGTAAACGCCTTGGGGCAGGGAGTGTCTTTCTGTTGTGTTTTGGTATGATGCCTGGCGCACTGAGTCCCTGGTTTGTGAGCAGGCCCCCAGCACTGTCCTGTACAAACAGTAAATGATAATAATTACACCCCACCCTGCCTTCCTGCTGGGAGAGGAGAGCCAGAACCAAGGGAAGACAAAATGGCTGCCTGCTGGTGAGGCCTCACCTCAGTAGGACTCTTCCAGAAAGGTGGCTGGGCAAACCCAGGGATCCAGCCATTGACCCCATGGCCTCCAATATCCCCTTTCCAGTTAAAAGGATTGAATTCTTCCAACAGCAGATTAATTCCCTTCCCCTGAAAGTCCAGAACTCCTTAGCTAGGGGGTGGGCTGAGGCTGTGGGGAGTTTAACCCCAGTGAGGGACCCAGCCGCCATGTCCAAAAGGTTCACATGTAGGGCTTGGTCAAAAGTTTTCCAAGAAAATATTGGCATGTTGTTTAAATAATTTTGTGTGTGTGCATGCCTGTGTGTGTGTGTGAAGTGTCAGCTTTCCAAGGAAAATTATGATTTTTCATCCTAAAACTGAATGCCAGAAAACTGAAATATTTAGATGTGGAAGTGCTGCTGTGGTGCCTCATGGGAATTGCAGATTGAGTGCCTTCTGTTCCCATTCTCGTTTGTTGGCTGAGCTTCCTGGTTGAACTACATCTCCCATGATGCATCGAGGCAAGGAATGCCCATGATGCATTGCTACCCCTTGCAAAGAAGGTGCATCATGGGAGATGTAGTCTGTTGAGCAAGCGCGGCATACAGAGGAGAACAGAAGCATGAGGAACCCAAACTGCAGTCCCCAGGAGGCACAGTGGCAACATTTCGAAACCAAAGTATTTCAGATTTTGGTCAATATTTTTCAGTTTTGGGTGAAATTTCAGGGTTTGAATTTTCTCTGAAAAATCAAAATTTTCCATGGAAAAAAGTACATTTTTGATGAGCTGTCATCACCATGAATATCTCATACTCCCTGCCTTTTTTGGCAGCAGAGAGGAAGCAGATCTTTATCCTTGGGGATGTACCCCAGCCAGGAAGTCATCTTCCCCTCCAAGTGAATAATTGTTGTAAGCCATTGTGGCCTGAGAATTGGCCACTGAGGTTAAGCTGTGGAGGAATAAGCCATTGGCCCATATGGCCCCATTCCTTAGGCTTCTCAAGGACACCAAGAAAATGCCATTCCTGAACAGTGGGACTCTGAGGCCATAGACACCTCTGCATGGTCAGGGTAGGATGTAAAGGTAACTCTTCAAACCCCTCCCTGAACATGGAAACAGAGGCCAGAGGGATCCGTAGCTCCTAGGCAAGCATTAAAGGCTGGGGCTATACTGCAGTCTTGGGCCTCTGACCAGATTGCCAGTCCTGGGAGGAAGATCAAGGAAGCTTGTGCACAGAGGGCAGATCTTGTGGTCTCCTTTGCCTATTTAAATTAATGGAGATATCCTGGAAGGGACCTTGAAAGGTCATTAAGTTGAGTTGAGCCCCCTGCCTTCACTAGCAGGACCAAGTACTGATTTTTGCCCCAGATTCTTAAGTGGCCCCCTCAAGGATTGAACTCACATCACTGGGTTTAGCAGGCCAATGCTCAAACCACTGAGCTATCCCTCCCCTGCTGGGGGGAGGGATTGCCTATCAGTGTTTATCTGGCAAATGTCCCCTCCCCATGCTGCTACGACCCCCCCAAACTCCCTGTCACCCTTCTGCCCCAGCATCTTGTAAAAGCAAAACTAACGATCCTGTTACTTTGCACTTCCATAGGCTCTTTCCTCCAGCGATCTCGTAGCATGTTAAGACATCCCCACAGCACCTGAGCTCCAGACGGGCCCATGGAAGCTCAGGGAGCCAGGCTACCCTTGCTAATGCCAGGCCTTGGTTTGTGTTGGTGACTGCCTCCCTGCTGCTCAAATCAAAGCCCTTCCCTGCTGCTCTCCTCTCCAGCGATTAGGGAGCTCTCTCTGGGCTGCGAATGACTAAGCTCCTGCTACTGCCCCAGTAAATGAGGCGCCCCATCAAATAAATGGCTATTTAACCAAAGGGAATAAAATTGGAGTGGAGGGTTTTGTTCAGCTGTCTGGACCAAGACGTGTGGGACTGTGCAGAGACGGGGCTGTCCATTCTTTTGGAGAAAGAGCATATTTTGTATGACGACTGTTTGCAATTAGCCTCATGCAGCAGATGAATAATCGCTTCCTGTTTATTCGACAGAGAAATTGTTCTGCCCCTCGTTTGGATGGGGGACAAATAGCCGGGTGGAGTCTGCAGGGTAAACAAGCGCTCTCAGGCATTAGGAGCGATAAACATACATAGAAATATCCCCCAGGGACAACGCCCCAGACATTTAGCACGTGTAGCATCAAGCAAGTAATTCCATGAAATGAACTTCAATTGCCCGAGATGCAAAGTGATCTCCATTCAGAAGCACCAGCTGGGAGACCCCCTGGATCCCAGCTATACCATGAGGCTTGAACTGAATTCTGAAGTTGAGGGGGCTGGGAAACTGAGCCAGAAGCAGGGGCTGCTCCACTCCGAGGTGTGACACCACAGCCCCCGCAGAAGAGAAGCTTTCTCGCAGTCAGAAAATAAAAGCCAGCTTCAGAAGATGAACAGATTTTGGTGGGGAGGTGAGGGAAATGAGGGCCAAGAATAGAAGGGAACAGTGGGCGGAATTCTGACTCCCTGCTGCATTCAAAGCAAAGTACAGGACAACTTTCAGGAAAGCAATGGGCCAGACCTGTGGGGAGATAGAACAGAAAACCCAGCGCGGCAGGGCTGTTCGTGGCATGGCCGTTCTGCCCCAGAAGAGGAAAGGCGCATCAACAAAGAGAAAAGAGAGACATTGTTTGCCCAGCACAAAAGAAAGAGATATCGTTAGATTTATCCCAGGCAGACTACAGAGGCACAGAATGATGGATCCTTTATCAGGGACTTTAATGGAGAGACATGAAAGCAATGGACACGATACTGAGCTGGGGTCTGACATGGGCATTAAACACAATGAAACGTAGGGGAAATTAATTTGAAACGTGGACAGATGATCCCGATCAAACCATAACGCTTTCCTTACGTATGCTGGATGTATAGACACACACACACACTTCTATACGCACATGCATATCCCAGTGCATGTAGAAATCATTAGCGCCATCTATTCAGTGAAAATGGGAACCGCAGTGGATCCGCAGTGTAGCAGAGGTGACTAGGATGGGGAGGTAACTGTTCTGCTATTTGTCAAGGTGCAGTATTTGTAATCACTTGATTTCATGGTGCCGGGTGCCAGGTTTCAGAGGCACCCACTCACTTTTATATTGGTCACTAGGACACACTTGGCAGCATTTAAATCCAGGAGGTGAGGGGACCTTGGCATGGGCACAGTGAAGGAAAAGTGAGGGCATGCTGCTTTGGGGATTTTCCAGCAGTATGGATTGGGTTGTTTGCAGTTGCCGGAATCTGTATTTTAGCTCTCTGAGCATCCATGCTGCATATACTCGGCATTTGGCGTGGGCACAAACTGGGCCAAAGGCGGGCAGGGCTGGTGCCATATATGCAGAAAAAGCAAAGGGGATTGCAGGCCACATTAGGAATGTGTCCACTGTACTGGGCATTTGGGGAAACAGACTCTCGGCGAGAGGACAGGCCCAGCTGGCCCAGAGGGGGCTGTGGTGGCATTGACATTTTTCACAGAAATGCTGTAGTTTTCTATTCAACTATTTGGGTTTTTGTCGAAAAACCGAAAGCTGGTTTCAAGGTTTCAGTTTTTCTATGAAAACCTGAAAATGTGCATGGAGAAAAGCACAAATCCTTCTCTGAGTCGCTCCGAGAAGAGCATTGGTGAAGTGTGAAGACCACGTGAGAGGAAGGTTTAAACACAACAAATCCTGCATCTTGGCCAAGGGTTAGATTAGATGACCTTTGAGGTCCCTTCTAATACTATGGTTCTATGACTGACAGGCCAGGAGACCAAACCCTTCACACAATGGGTGCCCAGGGGCAGTAGCTTCCCCCGGGTTGCCTCCGGCCACTGCATCTCAGCCCTATCCTGCAATGCCGTCTCTAGGGGGCAGAGAGGAACGGTCGCCATGGGATATTCAGTCTTCGGCCCTTCTGCTCAGACCGTGCTGCGGGGACCATTGCTGCCCACAGCCCAGCTGGTATTTGTGACCTGCTCAGTTACCCAGTCGGGGCTGGCCTGTCACTCACCCCTCAGGGCATCTCTGGCACTGAACAGCCCTCGGGGGTGATGATGTAGTGTGAGTCCTTCTGTAATTCCCTTCCCCACCCTCATCTCAGAGCCTCCATGCACCCTCCATTACAGCGAGAGCGCCGGGGAACTGTAGTGCTGAGTGTCGGCAGGTGAATGCGGGCCTGGGATTCAGCCAGGGGCATCATGGGAGTCTCACTACCAGCTGCTCCTATGGGGATGCCTGGAGTCAGCCTCTCCATCCCCCCCTGCCATGCCTTCTTTGCGGGGTGGAGGGGGCTGCTGCTCCTGGAGGAGCCCAGCAACAGAAGAGGCTGCGTGGCCCTTTTGCACCTCTCCACAAAGAACTTTCCACCTCTGGGGAATTCTGCCAGGGTCTACGCCAGCAGACTCTGCGTTAGGCCAAGGTTTGGATGTAGACCTGAGTATTAATTGCAAAGCCCAGAGATAGATGGGGCTTCTGGTTAATCACCCTTACCCTTAACAAAGGAACTAGGTCCTTCAATGGAATTGACAGGCAGCACATCGAAAACTGACCAAACAAAATACTTTGGTACATAGGGTTCCATTCACCTGTGGAACTCCTCGCCTGAAGGTCTCCCTGAGGCCAAATGCTTAGCAGGATGAGAATACCTGCATGGATATTAGTGAATATGACACAGAAGGTCTGGAGAGGATATAAATTGTGTGCTCAAGCCATGAGCCAGTCAGTGACTGAGGGGAGTTAGGAAGAAGCTACTCTTCCTCTGGCCTCTCTTGTCTCCTCCTCTTGCTCCTTCTCCATAAGCATCCAGTTCAGGATACTCTCAAAGACAGGCCACAGGGCTCATTGGCCCAGTCTGACCCGTGCTCTTCCTTGCCAGTTCCGTTGGGATAAGAACTCAGATGTGCCAAGTTTTCCTAGATCCTCAGTCGAGCTACCTGGATCTTTGGGGCTGCCCAGCTGGTTGGACAATCTAATGTGAAGAGGATTCTTCTGGATTCCCACTGTTGTACTTCCACTGGTCCGGGAATTATTACTATTGCTAATCCTGTACCTAGCGCTGTAAATGGACATTATACATTGCCTGTTTGTGGTCAAACGGTCCCTTCCAGCCCTTCTGCTGCTGCTCCCAGCAGAACCTGGAAGTGCAGAGGTATTTGTGGCATTGGTAGCTCCTTTACCAGTTCAAGACCTTGCTTGATCCTCAGTCAATAACGAGTCAGGCCTCAGCTACCAACCCTGACCCACCAAGTCTGTCATGCTGCCCTGGTACTGTGCAGCTCACCAACCTGGGGCAGAGTTCCTCATAATTGGAGTCAGTGTCCTCAATCAAGGGCATTTGGCAGTGGAACAAGGTTGCAGAATAATCAGATGCCCTGTCTTTTAATCAGAAGCCAGAGATAGCTCAGTGGTTTGAGCATTGGCCTGCTAAACCCAGGGTTGTGAGTTCAATCCTTGAGGGGGCCACTTAGGGATCTGGGGCAAAAATCGGTACTTGTCCCCTGCCTTCACTAGCAGGACCTGGACTCAATGACCTATTAGGGTCCCTTCCAGCTCTATGAGAGAGGTGTATGTCTTTAAAACAGAGACCGCTCCACTGGTCTGTTCAGCAGCCGAGTCTCTTGCGGTGAGACGACAGAGTGAAAAAGATTGCCAAAAAGAGTAGCTTATAGGATGGACCAGAGAGAACTGTGGAACTTCCAAAAAGCAGAGCAAAAAAGGGGTAACTCATGGGAGGGCACAGAGAGAATTGTGGGAATTTGACCCCAAACACCCCAATTCCCTGAACAGAGAATGTGCCACAAATGTTTTCCACAAGGCTGTGCACCAGACTGTGATGTGGGGAGATTCCCACCTCACAGCTTCACCCATCTTTGGCCAATACAACCAGATGCTGTGAGGACACGTTGCACCAGACAAATGGGAATGCAGCCTGCCGAAATAGCTCTGTTGGGAGTGGTCTGTCAGCAGAATTTTTGCTGGTAAAACTTTCTAGTGTAAACAACCCTCAAATAGCTAGCTAGAAAGATAGATATAGGAATGGATGGGTGGATCGATAGGTAGAGGAATATTTATGGGGATGGATGGACTGGTGGATGGATAGATACAGGGTGAAATGGCTTGACAGAGGTATATTTAGGGGGATAGATGGCTGGATATTTATGGAGATGGATGGATGGAGGATAGATGGATATATGACAATTTAAGACATGAGAAGGAAAGATCCCTTAGTCCTTGTCCACATGGGGGACTCCAGCCCCCAGGGCACTGTGAAATTGTCCAGGAACTGATTCTCTCATGCCCTGGTTTCTCCCTTTACTCCTATACAAGGCAAATAGCAGATGCTCCCAGAGCAGGGTGGTTGTTTCACCCCACATTGATCTCCCTGCGTTGGTGGAAGGGAATACCCAGGATTGGGCAGGGGAGAATCTGGTCTCTGATGCAGATGGGGTAAACCGCAATAAGCAGTAATTTGCAACTTGGAACTCCCCCATGGGAGGCTGGGCAAGGGGGTACAGGAGCTGGGTGAGGGGGAATGGGCAGAGAGGCAGGGCCGGGCAAGGGGGAATGGAAAGGGAGGCAGGGCCAGGCATGGGGGAACTGGAGGGGAGGCGGGGCCGGGCGAGGGGGAATGAGATGGAGGCGGGGCCGGGCAAGGGGGAACTGGAGGGGAGGGAGGGCCGGGCGAGGGGGAATGAGACAGAGGCAGGGCCGGGCGAGGGGGAATGAGATGGAGGTGGGGCTGGGCAAGGGGGAACTGGAGGGGAGATGGGGCTAAGAGAAGGGGAGATATCCCAACTCCCTCCTGCCTTCCCTGGTACCTGACATCTCTGCCCCTTTGCCTCAGCCTTTGGCACAGGATGGTCTGGCAACACCCATTTTTCATGTTCTCTGTGTCTCTCTCTTCCTACTTCTCTTCCTACTGTATTTTCCACTGCATGCATCTGATGAAGTGGGTTTTAGCCCACAAAAGCTTATGCCCAAACACATTTGTTAGTCTCTAAGGTGCCACAAGGATTCCTTGTTCTTTTTGCTGATACAGACTAACACGGCTGCCACTCTGAAACCCTTCACTAAAGTCTTCCCCTCCCCATGTCACCACGGCCATCCCACTTCTCCTCACTGACCTCTGCTCACTGCACTCTCTGTCCATCCCTAGACAGAGGCAGGAGATGCTCTCTGCAGTGTGCAAGGCTAGTTCCTAGCTCTTTGCTGGCACTCTCACACCCGTTGGATGCCAGCTGGCCCATAATACTCAAGCGCTGCTGGCTCTCGGTGCTGACCTCTGCCTGGAAAATGAAAGCACCATGAGCCAGTTCTTGAGCTCTGGGTGAGGGGAGGGATTGGTCAGCTGTGAGCGTGGCCCGGAGCGAATTGCTGGAGCTGGGGTGCAGGGCGGTGTCAGGGACATTCAGCCCTAGCAGACGGTGCAGCAGAGTTGGAGTCTCCGGCATCACTGATCAGAGGGAGACAGAGCCAAACCCATCCGCAACCAGATCCTCCCCCTCAAGCCACACTGGGAGAAGGGTTCTTCACTGAGGTTCAGAGAGTCTAGGCTTTGCCCTGCTCCCAGCCCCTGGAACAACTGCCCCACTGATGGACTCCTGGGAAGACAGGATAAGCCACAGAAGCCCAAGGTTTGCACTGGTGCAGCTTTTTCTAAATCCATGGGGTGGGGTGGGGGGGGGGGAGAGAATCAAACTGCCATGCCCACTTAGGGAGGCCAGGAGATGGTTCAGCTGAGTAAGGCCAGCAGGAATCTGCACTGTGCACACACGGGTCTCATCTCTCTCCAGCAGGCCAGCCTGGGCCCTGCAGAGAGCGTCATGGTCGGCCGACGGGCTCAGGCAACAGTTGGCTCCTGCAAACATGGGCGGTGACATTTCAGATTTGAGGGGAAACACTGAATGTGAGTGATCTGCAGCCAAGTGCACCCTGCCGGGGTCTGGGCTTGAGCACAAGTTAAGGACCCAGGGAGCAGAGACCTGGCCCCTTACAGGAGGGACCCCCCACAACACACACACACCCCGTTCACCATGTGTGCTTCACCGGGGGGGGGAGGGTGTCACCTCTTCACTTCTGCCACCTCTCCCATTCCCCCTCCCCCAGCTTCTCCTCCCCTCCCGTTAGCCCTGGCCTGGCCCTTCCTCCCCTCCTGGAGCCAGAGGAAGGCAGGTGGTGGTCCTGGCTGGCCAAAGGAACTGCAGCACCATGGACAGCTCAGTGGTGGCAGGCACTGGAGGAGCAAGGAAGAGCTCCTGGCTGGCTGCTAAGCCTGAACACAGAAAAGCCCTGAGGTAAGGGGGGAGCATTGCTGAAGGCTGGGGCTGGGGGGAAGTGACCCAGGGAACTGAAAGCAGTTTATTTAAATGGACATGGTGGCATGTGGCTGCTATTCTTAGGGTCCCTGGGCTGGGACTCAGGGTAATGTGTGGACCTGGGTCCTCCCTCCTCCCAGGCCACTGGGGAAGTGGTCTACAACTGGACAGCAATAACCCCCCAGAAGGGGATCTGAACTACTTAGTAGCCCTGCTGGAGATCTGCGGCTGGGTGAAACCATTGCCTCCCAGGAGGAAGGCCTGGGGGTATGGATTGATACCAGGGCTGGGACTGTGTAATGACTCTGACACGGCTTAAAGACGGAGAGGCCTTGCGATGGTCTCTGTAGGACTGTCTACCCCAGAAGGGTCTGTTTGAGTTGTGTTCTGTACAGACTGTGCGACTCGGCTAGAAGGCTGAGTCACTAGAAACCAGCAGAGAAACTGCCAGAAGGGGTCCCTGTAACCTGAGAGAAGTGCAGACACACCCAACCAGCAGGGGGTGCTTGTGAGAGGTGGGCGCCACGCCGTTACACCCTTTCAGAGCAAATCTCCTAGCCCAGTGCTGAGGGCAATGGCCAGACAGAGACCTGTCTACACTAGAGCTCCTGGCAATGCTGACAGCAGCCCCGGGGGCAGGGAGGGAGGCAGTATTAGCAGCAGGGAGAATTTACTGTACAATCTCCCTAACTCGGACAAGGCCTCTCCGACCAGGTGACCGCGTGTCCACACACAGGCCCAGCAGTGTCTGCCTGTTCTGTGAAAGATGCAGGAGACCAAAACTGTTCAGCCAGTTATTGAGAATGAAGAGAAAGGGGAAAATACGCTGAAAAACCACCAGAAATCAGTCTCCAGGAACAACTGATGCCTCCCCTGGCATCGTAGGAGCATGTGCTTCTATCGCTTCTCTCAGGCTAAACTGTTAGGACCTTTCTGTGCCCCCTGCTACAGATTAGCCACACATCTACCTGTGCTTCCCTACGTTATACTGACAGCCCTGCTTTTCCATAGCAGGTTTCAAAGCAAGATTCATAGATTCCAAGGTGAGAAGGGATCATTGTGGTCTTCTAGTCTGACCTGTTTCAGAGTAACAGCCGTGTTAGTCTGTATCCGCAAAAAGAAGAACAGGAGTACTTGTGGCACCTTAGAGACTAACAAATTTATTAGAGCATAAGCTTTCGTGGACTACAGCCCACTTCTTCGGATGCATATAGAATGGAACATATAATGAGGAGATATATATACACACATACAGAGAGCATAAACAGGTGGGAGTTGTCTTACTAACTCTGAGAGGCCAATTAATTAAGAGAAAAAAAAAAAAAAAAAAAAACTTTTGAAGTGATAATCAAGCTAGCCGAGTACAGACAGTGTGATAAGAAGTGTGAGAGTACTTACAAGGGGAGATAGTCAACGTTTGTAATGGCTCAGCCATTCCCAGTCCTTATTCAAACCGGAGTTGATTGTGTCTAGTTTGCATATCAATTCTAGCTCTGCAGTCTCTCTTTGGAGTCTGTTTTTGAAGTTTTTCTGTTGTAATATAGCCACCCGCAGGTCTGTCACTGAATGACCAGACAGGTTAAAGTTAACAAAACCACTAACCCAGGAACCTATCCTTGTAACAAACCCCGATGCCAACTCTGTCCACATATCTATTCAAGTGACATCATCATAGGACCTAATCACATCAGCCATACCATCAGGGGCTCGTTCACCTGCACATCTACCAATGTGATCTATGCCATCATGTGCCAGCAATGCCCCTCTGCCATGTACATTGGCCAAACCGGACAGTCTCTACGCAAAAGAATTAATGGACACAAATCTGACATCAGGAATCAAAATACTCAAAAACCAGTGGGAGAACACTTTAACCTGTCTGGTCATTCAGTGACAGACCTGCGGGTGGCTATATTACAACAGAAAAACTTCAAAAACAGACTCCAAAGAGAGACTGCAGAGCTAGAATTGATATGCAAACTAGACACAATCAACTCCGGTTTGAATAAGGACTGGGAATGGCTGAGCCATTACAAACGTTGACTATCTCCCCTTGTAAGTACTCTCACACTTCTTATCACACTGTCTGTACTCGGCTAGCTTGATTATCACTTCAAAAGTTTTTTTTTTTTTTTTTTTTTCTCTTAATTAATTGGCCTCTCAGAGTTAGTAAGACAACTCCCACCTGTTTATGCTCTCTGTATGTGTGTATATATATCTCCTCATTATATGTTCCATTCTATATGCATCCGAAGAAGTGGGCTGTAGTCCACGAAAGCTTATGCTCTAATAAATTTGTTAGTCTCTAAGGTGCCACAAGTACTCCTGTTCTTCTTTTAGTCTGACCTGGCCAGAGAACTTCCCCGAAGTAATTCCTAGAGCAGAGCTTTTAGAAAAAACATCGGATTTTGATTTTAAAACCCTCCGTGACAGAGAATCCACCATGACTCTTGGTAAGTAGCTCCAGTGGTTAATTAGGGGGAGGGATAGCTCAGTGGTTTGAGCATTAGCCTACTAAACCCAAGGTTATGAGCTCAATTCTTGAGGGGGCCGTTTAGGGATCGGGGGCAAAATCAGTACTTGGTCCTGCTAGTGAAGGCAGGGGGCTGGACTCAATGACCTTTCAAGGTCCCTTCCACTTCTAGGAGATAGGATATCTCCATTAAATAATTACCCTCACTGCTAAAAATGTATGCCTTATTTTTCAGTCTGAATTTGTCTAGCTTCAAATTCCAACCATTGGATCATGTTAGAGTGAAGAGCCCATTATTAAATATTTGTTCTCCATGTAGGTACTTACAGACTGTGATCAAATCACCCGTTAACCTTCTCCTTGTTAAGCGAAATAGATTGAGCCCTTCTAGTCTGTCACTTTAAGGCAAGTTTTCTAATCCTTTAATCATTTTCCGGGCTCTTCTCTGAACCCTCTCCAACATAGCAACATCCTTCTTGAATTGTGGGCACCAGAACTGGACACCGGATTCCAGCAGCAGTCACTGTAGGGCCAAATACAGAGGTAAAATAACCTCTCTACTCCTGCTTGAGATTTTCCCTGTTTGTGCATCCCAGGATCGCATTAGCTCTTTTGGCCACAGCATCACACGGGGAGCTCAGGTTCAGTTGTTTATCCATCATGATCCCCAAGATCTTTCTCAGAGTCACCGCTTCCTAGAACAGAGTCGTCCATCATTCAATGTTCCTAAACATATCCATTTACATTGAGCTGTATTAAAATGCATATTGTTTGCTTGCACCCAGTTTGCTAAGCAATCTAGATCGCTCTGTGTCAGTGACCTGTCCTCTTCACTATCTTCCCCACCCCGTTTTTGTCTCATCTGCAAACATCGTCAGTGATGATTTTATGTTTTCTTCCATGTCATTGATAAAAATGTTAAATAGCGTAGGGCCAAGGACTGATCTTTGCAGGACCCCATTGGAAACGTACAAAGTTGACAGCTTCTGTTGCTGCCCTAAAGAGAGACCATCTGCGCCTGGAACTGTTGGGCACAGAGAGCAGCTACTCAAAGCCTGATTGGCTATGTGGATATTTGGGCTCTTGTTTTGCTGAGGAGGTTTGGGTATGTTTGGAGAAGACTGAGAGGCTGCCCTTCTCCTCAGGCGCTGGAGAATCCAGGTCACGCACCGACATTTTGAGGTTGCACTAAAGAGACTGAGAAATCTGTAAGGGGAAATGTGTCTGTGTGTGTGCACCAAAGTAGAAAAGGGTATGTGCTTGGCTGAAACCTTGCTCTGAAATATATGTAACAGCAACACAGGGAGCAAATCTGTATACAGAACACTTAAGCTTATGCTCTAATAAATGTGTTAGTCTCTAAGGTGCCACAAGGACTCCTGTTCTTTTTGCGGATACAGACTAACACGGCTGCTACTCTGAAACCATACAGAACACCGTTACATTTACTGTCTGATGGATTTACTTCAGAAGTTGTACGTTGATTGTTTGTTCACTAAGACAATTGCCTGGTACGCTGTGTCTGAGCCTGACTGACAGCTGTCATTAACGCCTCCATTCAGGGGTGTTATGGCTCTGAGCCATCAGAGAATGATGGAGCCAGCCTTCCAGCTCTCAGGTAGGGGCTCAGACACGGAGATTCAAGGGACGCCATCCATTTAAACACCACACTTCTGTCTAGTGCTCTTTTCGGTTTTGCTGCCATTTAGATCTCTGTGCATCCCAGGTTGTTTGGCAGGGATGTCTGTAGAGTCACTGTCCCCTGTGATTTAGGTGGGTCTTTTGCCTAGCAGCTGGGAAGGAGACGAACAGGTTTTAAAGCAAAGATTCCAAGGCCAGAAGGGACATTTTGATCACAATGGTTGTGAGAGCAGAATGGGGTTGTGACCTCATACACCCCAGCAGGGGCAGCACTGGAAACTGCTTGTAACTGCTTGTGAATGCTTCCTAGATTTCAGGAACTCAGCGTCGTTCAAGGGAATTCACCTGGCAGGACAGGAAGGATTTTCAGACTGTAAATCAAAGGGGCCAAGTGTTTATCTGGGCACCTCGACAGTGCCGAGGTATCTTTGGCGCCAGTCTGCCAGCCCCATGCTAGAACGGCACAGCCGACGAGAAGCAGAATCTGGCTCCGGGCTCCCCTAGCGCTCAACGCATTCCGCTCCCTGCACGCTTTTTATAACAATGAGCCGAAAAGAACCGATGAAAATGGATTATTTCCACCTTTTTCAGGGAAGCTGGCAGAAAGTCAAACCGCTCTGACCCCGCTCTCTGTGTGAAGTGCATCCCCTCAGCTCTTCCGTAAGCGCCTTTGCCAGGCCTGGAGCTTTCGCAGCTCTTATTTTCAGCATCAGAACTGGGAGAACGAACGTACAGGACGAGAACGCTTGGCTATCAGTCACCGGGAGATGCTAATCGCTCCTCCAAAGGTGTTTGCTGGAGGTGGGTGTGAGAAAAAGGAGTTCGGGACCGCCATTAGAATTGCAGATAGCAGCACTTGTTAGCAAACAGCCTAGCTCCTGCTTTATAATTTGCTAATAATAAAGCGCTAGTTCCCAGGGGAAAAAAACCTGCCAGATTTATGTCTTATTCACAGGGGGCTCCAATAGATATATTGATACTTTGTGAATCGCAGCGGCGAGAGATATTGAAAAGTGGCTGTTTACTTGGCTCGGTCAAGATCCTCTATTGATGTCTGGGAGGCATTTATTTCACTATGGATAAACCGCTTAGAATTGCTAACACTTTGTTGCCAATATGTCCCGTATTTAGGGTTATTACATCACCATCAAATAGCTTTATGGAGCAAGGAATATAGGCAGACATCAGTATCAACAGCTGCAGCCAATGCCTTTTCATACACTTGACAGGGTCCAGAGAGCCCTGGCAGCCTCCCATCCCTTCGGCGCCACGGGAGACCGGCAGAGGTTGGGCTGGCCAGAGTTGAAATATACGCGAGAGGAAATCTTTGCATCCCTTATACAGCAGGATATGCAAAGCCACTGGAAAGCCACCATAGCCAGCTCATTAAGGATTCCCCTAGTGTAAGGGAAACCCTCAGGTGGGGGGCTCCCCGGCACTGGTGACTAACGTTCCCGGCACCTCAGCTCAGCACCTCAAAACCGAGCCATCAGCTGTCCAAGTACTGATGCTTTGGTGGGTCTTCCATGTACTGATGGCTCAGTCCAGGCTCCCTCTGCCCCAGTGCCCCACCACAATCCTGAGCTTCCCACCCCAGATCTTCTCCCACATCCCCACTTACCCCTGCTCCTGGAGGGTGGGCAGGTTAGCAGGCCCTGGGGTGAGGGAGTCTGGACCCTCTGCACTGAGCTATCTGCATGTGGTGACCACCTCTGTGCGGGGGCGGAGGGAGCCCAGGGCAGCTGCTGCCAGGGGTTGCAGCCCCAGAGTGAACTGTGCTGCCCTGGGGAAGTGAGGAGACCCTGGACAGCCATTGTCCCAAGGTGAGCTCACAATGAGGGGCATCTGGAGAGGAGGTGGGACCAACCACACCCAGGGGCTGATTCAGAGCAGGATCCCCCAAAGCGGTGTTCATGGGGTGTCCATTGGGGCTGGCCTTGTCTCGGGGCTCCCCAGCCTGCCGATGCTGTTCAGGCGGAGATGGCTAGGCGTCCCCCAGCAGCTGTTCTCAGGTCTGTGTACATTCCTCAGACATTTCCCTTCTGGGCCAGGCTTTCCCGGCTCCAGTGTGGTTTGTAACCTCCTGAACTCCCCCTTGGCCTCTTGGGAGTCTTTCGAGCCCAAAGGGGCGCTGCCCAAGGAGACGCTGTATTTTTTTGTGGGCTCGGCTGATGGCTTGTTTGTAAGATGCCAGGACTTGGACCCCTGTGAGGACAAGGGCCCTCGGCCTCCTGGGAGAAAGGTGGCGTGGATCTAATGAGGCTGTAAGCATTTACATGTGGCTTTTCCTCTGTGGGCGGAATATCAATGTCACAAAAGGCAGGTAAGCACCGAGTTCCCATTGGAAGTCAGTGGCTGTCTCAGGCCCATTGGAACCGTTGACAATCTGCCCCAAGCTCTCCAACAACAGACTAGGGGTTTACAAGCCAGTGGGAATGGTCCTGTTATTTTAATGGGAGTTAGTACAGCACAAAAGGTGCTGCAAAAATGGGGCCATATCCTGCTCTGATTTATAGCTGTGTAAATCCAGAGTAACTCCATTGTCTCCAGGACAGCAACCCTGCATTGACACCAGCGTAACAGCGTGCAGAATTGGCCCCAGTGTGTGTCCTTCCTGTGAGGCTGCAACAGACACTGCAGCTTGTGTTCTGTATCGTATTATCTGCCAAATAATACGCAGTGTATAAAGAGAAACCTCAGTTAGAGACCTCACTGGAGCTTTCCGCTTCACCTCTACATCGCTTGGCTTTTGAGTGCTTCATTTCTCAGCCTTGACATTGCATTGGTATGAGATTTTTGTGTGCGGAATTTCCTTTTTAAAAAGAAAAGAAAGAAGGAAAAGAAAAGAAAATATTCAGCTGTGGGACTCGATCTGCTGCTGTTAAATCTCGGCTCCCCCATCTCACACGCACACCCACTGGGGACGCTGGTTCCAATAAACTCAAGAACCAAATTGGCGTGGAACCCAAAACCTGGGTGGACCAGGGAAGTTTGAAAAGGTTCCATTAACATACGTCTTATGAACGTGCTCGCCTGTCACAGAACTCTGCTATGATGTCATAGCCACACAGCCCTCTAAGGGCATCATCTATCTATCTATCTATCTATCTATCTATCTATCTATCTAATCTACTTATTGGCAGGCTCATCAGGCCCTGAGACTGGCCTTCCACTTTACAAGCTGGCAGAGTGATTTTCACTCTGACTGTTAAATAAATAAGTATGGATTCATTTACCCAGGAACTCCGATGCCCAGACTGTATTGATCTGACAAGGATGATGCAGGGGAAGGATGGAGCCGCTTTCATTGAAGTTTTGGCCAGGAAAACAATGGGGCCTCTTTACTGAAGAGCTATTAAAAGATACATTTCCTGTTCATCAAACCGCAAAACAAGCAAATCCTCGTGGAAAGGGGAGGAGAGACCCAGGAAAGGAGATGGCTGTACAGGCCGCCTCGATCCACACGCCAGCCTGCCCCAAATCCTGCAGGTGAGGGTCCTGTGGGCAGTGCCCTACAATGCTCTGGATGGCGCTCAGTGGCAGTGGCGGTGCTCAGCTACTGCTGTTCCCGTCACTCCTTGGCCCTTGTGTCTGCTGGGAAATACCAAGTGTCGAGGTCTCCCATTCACCGAGCTGTAACGACAGGCATCAGCCCCTGCCTTGTGCTGTGGTACCTGTGACCCAGTGACCCATTGGTACCAGCCGGCAAAGGGTCGTGGGTCAGCAGCTCCATCAGGCCTGACAAACTAACGGTGCCCAGCATCCTGCTTAGGGTTGCCAGGTGTCTGTTTTTCGACTGCAATGCCCGTAAAAAGTCCGGTCGGCGGCACAGCGGGGCTAAGGCAGGCTCCCTGCCTGCCGTGGCTCCGTGTGGCTCCTGGAAGCAGCAGCATGTCCCCGCTCCAGCTCCTATGCATAGGGGCAACCAGGGGGCTCTGCACATTGCTCCTGCCCCAAGCACCGGTTCTGCAGCTCCCATTGGCCAGGGTTCCTAGCCAATGGGAGCTGCGGAGGGGGCAGCATACAGAGTTGCCTGGCCGCGCCTCTGCATAGGAGCTGGAGGGGGGACATGCCGCTGCTTCCGGGCACTGCCTGAGGTAAGCGCCGCCCAGAGCCTGCACCCCTCACCCCCACCCATGCCCCAACCCCGTGCCCCAGCCCTCATCCCACTCCCACTCTCCGAACCCCTCAGCCCCAGTCCGGAGCACCCTCCTGCACCCCAAACTCCTCATCCCCAGCCCCATCCCAGAGGCCACACACCCAGCCAGAGCCCTCGACCCTGATTGAAAAGCAGCATCTAATCCCAAGGTCCTTAGTCTCTGTATCGTTTTCCATTTGTATTTTTCAAAGCAGCCATTTATGAACTAATGGAGCATCATCAGCAAATCCCAGAAAACTCAGCCAGATTGTCAGTCACCAAAGACAGAGCTGAGAGAGGCGTCTCAGACGACCCAGCCAAGCAGCTCGGGAGCTGGGAGCGACAGCACCTACCACAGGACGCTGTCTGTCAATTCACCTCTGGGTTATGGACCCAATATGCACCCAGCTCATCACTCTGCAGTGAAGTACAGCGCTAACCATCCAGGCTGCAAGGGATGAGACTGCTGTGATAGACGTGCCGCACGGCTGGGCCAATGGACAGAGCAGCTAGGCAGTGGAGATACAGACAATGTCACGGGGATAGGACACAGCAGGAGAGAAGATAACCAGCTTTGGAAAACCACTTGACTTTCCATATTTTGTCTCTCCTGGGCGGGGGTGCGGAACATATGGAAAAAAATGTGTCTTTAAAAATAACCTTCATCGAATCTAGAACCACAAGCCCTAAAGGCGTTAACCGTAACTGCATGAGATACAGTGAGAGGCTGGGTACGGGGGGTGAGATGTAATCCGTGCTCTGTGAGCCAGTGGTACGCTGTCTAGTTATGTGATACACTGAGATGTGGCATCGACACTCTGCGTCATCGATTTTACAGCAAAGGTCTAACTGATATGTCTATTGCGGTAGCACTTCGAGACCCCAGCTGCCCCAGGCTCGGTGCTGTACAAACAGTGGGTAAGAAGCAGTCCCTGGGGAAGCGCTTACACGCTGCATTGTTCCTAGACACAGGGCGGGAGGGGAAACAGACTCCGCAAGAGAGGGAGGGCCTGGCCGAGGGCCACCCAGCGGGAGGGTGGAAAAGCCGGGAGTCAGGGATGGGGAACCAGGCCCCAGGAGTCGCAGTGCAGCACCGCGGGCCTTGGAGCGTATTGCCATGGAAGCTGTTCCAGGAAAGGCGACTGTGGTTTGTGGTGATGGATGAGTTGTGCTATTTGTAGGGCCCTACCAAATTCACAGCCATGCAAAACGCATCACGGACCATGAAATCTGGTCTCACTCGGGAAATCTGGTCTTCGCAGGGCCGGCACTTCCATTTAAGCAACCTAGGCGGTCGCCTAGGGCACCAGGATTTGGGGGGGCGGCAATTCGGCGGTGGGGGGTCCTTCTGCGCTCTGGGTCTTCGGTGGCAATTCTTCGGCGGGTCCTTCACTCGCTCTGGGACCCGCCGCCAAAGTGCCCTGAAGACCGGGAGCACGGAAGGACCCCCCGCGCTGCAGAATTGCCGCCGACGACCGGGAGCACGGAAGGACCCCTGCCTAGGGCGCCAAAAACCCTGGCGCCGCTCCTGGGTCGTTGGTGTACTTTTACCCTACACTATACAGATTTCACCAGAGTTTCCCAAACTGGGGGGCCTGACCCAAAAGGGGACCACTGGAAAGTCGCGGTATTGCCACCCTTACTTCTGCACTGCCTTCAGAGCAGGTGGCTGGAGAGCAGTGACTGCTGGCCAGATGCCCAGCCCTGAAGGCAGTGCCCTGCCAGCAGCAGCGCAGAAATAAGGGTGGCAATACCATACCTTGACATCTTTCCTTCTGTGCTGCTGCTGGTGGCGGCTCTGCCTTCAGAGCTGGGCTCCTGGCCAGCAGCGCCCGCTCTCTGCCCGCCCAGCTAAGAAGGCAGTGTTGCCACCAGTTGCAGTGCAAAAGTAAAGATGGCAATACCATGACCCTGTACCCCAATAACCTTGCAACCCCCTTTTGGGCCTGGACCCCTACAGTTACAACACTGTGAAATTTCAGATTTAAATATCTGAAATCATGATATTTATTATTTTTTAAACCCTATGACCATGACATTGACCAAAACGGACCATGAATTTGGTAGCGCTCTAGTTATTTGTTTTGACGGGAGGAGGGGGTGGGGGGGCGCAATGGTGGGGGAAGAGAGCCCAGCGCCAATGGGAAAGATCCAGAAATGATAAATATCCCTGCAGGCCCACCACACCTGGCCACAGCGATGAGGAAAGCTGTGAAAGGCTCATTGACAAAGGCTCATAGGAGAGAGCGTTTCGGAGGAGGCTGGGCCAGGCGGAATCCGGTCAAATGGCCCGGCCAGCCCTGCCCCCGTCCACCTTCATGGCTTCTCCCAGAAACGGTGCCACTCCTCTGACACTAAGAGGTCCAGGTTCAGCGATGGCCCCTTCAAAGCCAACCAGGGCTTGTATTTGGCTGTGCAGTCTGGTGCCGAGGCCCAGATATCCCTGTCTAAGCCATTGTCACTTCTCCCTGGGATGTTCCTCTCCCCCCAAGGCCGGGGCACCTTTTTCCTACCAGTCCCCCAGCACTGCAGGACAGCCCGTGGCCACTGGTAACACTGGGGTAGCCCCTCAGCTCCCAGAATGTCTCTGTTAACCCTGCGATGGCCACGGGGACTCGGAAGATGGCAGCTCTCGTCTGGCCAGCCAGGGCTCTCAGTTTCCAGCATGGCCCAGGCCCGTCGGTTACGAGAACCTTAGCAAGACAACAGAGTCATCTCCGCTTCCAGCTACCCCAGCCTGGCACCAGCCATCTGCTCCCCGGCGCTGGCTAAGCATCCCTGCAGCTGTCGCCTGTCTAGCTATTTCTGCACAGGCAGCCTTGGGGATGGTCCTGGACTCGGGAACAGAGGCAGGGGGTGGCCTGCGAGGAGCGGGGTCACCAGGAGCTGGTGGACCGAGACAGCTGGGCGGGTGTCCGCACTGGACAGAGCACATCCCTCGTGTAGCCAGTTGGACGCAGGCCTGGTGGGGGTGACCCGAGCGAGGACACCGCAGATCAGCAGCCCGTGCAGTTGGGCAGCCTCGCTCTGAGCTTGTCTAAGCGGAGCAGCTCATAAATATTCCCCAACCCTGCTCTCCACATTCCCCTCCCATACTCTCCCCTTCCCATCACCTGCATCTCCCCTGCCCCCCATGCTCTTCGCCCCACACCGTCCACTCAGAACCCCTTCGTCCCATGCCCATCTGCAACCTGCTTTCCTAGCTGGTGTCCTCCACCCTTCTCCCAACCCCCGCCCCACCTCCAAATGGGGCAAGAGTTCCCCTTGAGCGCCAAAGGCAATTTCCACCCAGGGCCGGCGCAATCCATTAGGCGACCTAGGCAGTCGCCTAGGGCGCTAACATTTGGGGGGCGGCGACCGCGGTGGCCAGATCTTCGGCCGCCCCGGTCGTCGTCGGTATTTCAGTGGTGGGACCTTCTGCCGCCTCTGTCGGGGGCGGTATTTTGGGGGCGGGACCTTCCGCCTCCTCTGTCGGGGTTGGCATTTCGGGGCAGGACCTTCCGCCGCTTCTGTTGGGGGCGGCATTTCGGGGGCGGGACCTTCCGCCGCCTCTGTCGGGGTCGGCATTTCAGGGGCAGGACCTTCTGCCGCCTCTGTCGGGGTCGGCATTTCGGGGCAGGACCTTCCGCCGCTTCTGTTGGGGGCGGTATTTTGGGGGCAGGACCTTCCGCCGCCTCTGTCGGGGTCGGCATTTCGGGGGCAGGACCTTCCGCCGCCTCTGTCGGGGTCGGCATTTCGGGGCGAGACCTTCCGCCGCCTCTGTCGGGGTCGGCATTTCTGGGCGAGACCTTCTGCCGCCTCTGTCGGGGTCGGCATTTCGGGGGCAGGACCTTCCGCCGCCTCTGTCAGGGTCGGCATTTCAAGGGCGGGATTTCCGCCGCCTCTGTCAGGGACGGCATTTCAGGGGCAGGACCTTCCGCCACCTCTGTCGGGGTCGACATTTCAGGGGCAGGACCTTCCGCCACCTAGGGCGGCAAAAGAGCTGGCGGCGCTCCTGTTTCCACCTGTAGCACACAGAGCAGGCAGTGCCTGGCTGCTTAGCACGCAGCAGGTATATATCTGGACATGGCAGCCTCCCGCCGCCAGCAGAGCAGGGAGGTGGGTCCAACACAAGGCAATGCTGCATGTAGCATTAAGGATGTGCCATTTATCCTGCCGAGTTCCACAACGCCTATGCGCCCCGTCCACGCTCGCGGCATCACTCCCTGGGTGAGGAGCTGGGAGCACCGGGCTATTTACCACAGATGTTTACAAAATGCCATTTTGATATTAAGACCGGAGCCACTGAAGGGATCGATGGAGCTAATTCCATACAACAGCCGTTCAGCATTCCCTGGGAGGACAGTAAATCCAGCACACAGGGCTTGGCGATCCAGAGCAAAAGCAGAGCTGTTGCCCACGCTGCTCTGCAGCGACACGTGTCCAGGAGAGGCAGGGGCACTGGGCTCAGAGGAGGTGACGCTGAGAACAGCAGACGGGGACGCACCCAGGGCAGCAGCTGCAAACGAGGCAGAGGGGGCTCGCTGCAGCTGACAGCCAGGAAGTTTGTGCCTTTCTCTGTGCATCTGTGGTTCTCAGCACAGCCCGGTGACTGGGGTGGGTAGACGGAGGCCACTGGGCCCTTCTCACTCCATCTTCAGCATGTGTCAAGGCTCCTTCCCCACTCTGAACTTTAGGGTACAAATGTGGGGGCCTGCATGAAAACTTCTAAGCTTAACTACCAGCTTAGATCTGGTCCGCTGCCACCACTCCCAATGTGCTAATTCCCTTCCCTGGGTAGCCTTGAGAGACTCTTCACCAATTCCCTGGTGACTACAGATCCAAACCCCTTGGATCTTAAAACAAGGAGAAATTAACCATTCCCCTCCTTCCTCCCACCAATTCCTGGTGGATCAAGATCCAACCCCCTTGGATCTAAAAACAAGGAAAAATCAATCAGGTTCTTAAAAAGAAGGCTTTTAATTAAAGAAAAAGGTAAAAATCATCTCTGTAAAATCAGGATGGAAAATAACTTTACAGGGTAATCAAACTTAAAGAGCCCAGAGGACCCCCCTCTAGCCTTGGGTTCAAAGATACAGCAAGCAGAGGTAAACACCCTAGTAAAAGGTACATTTACAAGTTGAGAAAACAAAGATAAAACTAACACACCTTGCCTGGCTGTTTACTTACAATATGAGAGACTTGTTCAGAAAGATTTGGAGAGCCTGGATTGATGTCTGGTCCCTCTCAGTCCCTAGAGTGAACTCTCCCCAAAAACAAAGAGCACAAACAAAAGCCTTCCCCCCACCAGGATTTGAAAGTATCTTGGGTCAGGTGTCAGCCAGGTTACCTGAGCTTCTTAACGCTTTACAGGTAAAAGGATTTTGGGGTCTCTGGCCAGGAGGGGTTTTATAGTATTGTACACAGGAGGGCTGTTACCCTTCCCTTTATAGTTATGACAGCATGTCTGCCACCTGTGCCCTGGAACGTGTGTTCTGAACCTGCTCCCACCTGGGGCTTCTCTCCCCCCACAGAGTCAGTCACCTGCCCTCTCCCAGGCCCAGTGCCCTCTTCAATGGCAGTGCCTGGGACCCCTTGCTTTGGGGCCGTACATCTTGCTGCATCACCCCCTCTCCAGCTCACCGAGGCAGTGTGGGTGAGGTTAACATTTGAGGTGGAAAAGTCCCAGCTGTCCCCAACCCAGCTACCAAAATCTCCCACTTCCCACTGCTGCAGCATGTTCATGCATTGCAAATCTGAGCGGCTGCAGCAGACTGAACATGGCAAAGAGTGAGCTGAATTTCAGAACAGATAACACACACTTGTGTCCTTCATTTGCATGCTGAGTTCACTAAACACCTCTGCATCAGGATCTACTCAAAACCAACCCGGAGTGCAGGCAGCAGAAACTCAGCCTCGCCCGCTCTTGTGATTTGATCATGAGTCTCACCATATTTGTGTTTTTCGTAAAGCCCCAGCTCCTGGAGGCATGTGATTCCATGAGAATGTCAGCTTCCATTTTAAAATGGAAGTGTCTAGTCCTCCGGGGGGAGGGGACAAAGTCTTGAAAATGTGACCCCTGCATGCTCCAACACCAGGAGGCAAAACATAAGAAACAATATTTGGTCGTTTTAAAATTCTCATGAGTTTGGGACATTAACGCGTGATTTTTGAACACTTGGGCTCGATGATGTTGCTTAGTGCAGAGTTTCAGTCCAGCTGGCAGCAGAGGGATAGAAGGCAGACAACTCTGAGAAAACCTCCACATCAGCTCCCTCACCAGAGACACCACCAGAGGGCCCCAATGTCATGTAACACCTCCTGCTCTTGTGGAGTTAATGACTCTGCTCTGCTTGTATAGTTCATCCAGCAGGGCTGCTGGTCTCTGCTGCTGGTAGCATGTCCTAGCATGCCAGCAATCCGCCTGCAGTGACCTCCATGTGCACGCTGCAGGCCCCAGCGCTTTTCTACACTAGCTCTGCTAATCTGTGGGTATCTTTGATGGTGGCAGGTGCCATCTGCCTGCTGCCACCTGAATCCTGAGCAGGTACCTCAGCTTGGCACAGCACTGCCAGGAGGAACCACAACATGCCATTTGTACTTGTTACAACTGTGCCTATGAGGGATGTTTTCCTGCATATTGCCAGGGAAAGGAGTAATGAATATATTGCCCCCGATACAATTTTTACTTCTAGTCGTTAACAGAGTCTGGAGTGAATTACGCCAGTGAAAATATCCTTGAACAGTCGTATAATTGCAGGAAATAACCTTTTTGTTTGAGGCTAATTGAAATAATAATAATTGAAATGAATTATCCCATGCAGGTATCTGCTTCTGCACTTAGGGGTCTTCCTTGATACAAGAGAAAACAGTTATTTAGTGCAGTGGCCTAGGCTAGAAGTGGAATCATGTAGCTAATAGGAGAGCAGCACCCAGAAAGGAAGCTTTCACTTACTTTCCAGCCTGATGACCCCAGCTGGCTCAGAACTGTTGAGTCCCGCTGCTTTGGAATTTGTTGGGAAACGCTGATTTGCTGAACCTGAAATCATAGAATCTCAGAAGATCATCTAGTCCAACCCCCTGCTCAAAGCAGGACCAATCCCCAACTAAATCCCCAAATGGCCCCCTCAAGGATTGAGCTCACCACCCTGGGTTTAAGCAGGCCAATACTCCAGCCACTGAACTATCCCTCCCCATCTGTGTGAAAACACATAGAGGTCAACAAACTTCGGACAGACCACAAGCAGGTTTCCATCTGACAGTTGGGCTGCTGCTACACAGCAGATGGGCAGCCATGAAACTGACAAGAATCATGTTGATTTCATCCAGCAGAGGCTTTGGGCTCAGGGTGGAACTTCATTATGGAAACAGGATTTAACCTTGTTTCCAAAAACAAAACAAATTACCCAGTGTTTTTGCTGTTGTTTCTTTAGCTCATGATTTTAAGCCAATGGCGTGATTTTTAGAGGGCAGATTCATGCTTTATGAATTCTTGGGACTGGTGATGGTAGGTTAGCTGCTCCCAGAGGAGCAGAAAGACACACAATGCTCCTGGCTAAGGAGTAGAGAGAAAGAGGCATTAACCAGTAAGGCTGGATATTCCCCTCAAATCTATGTGTTCTGCAGCCTTTGCACCATTACCTGCAGCTAATATGCATAACCCGTGTGCTTATTAAGCCAGATAAACCAACTAGGCCCTAGAGAACTGGGCCAAAGAACGTCAAAGGGATAGCGCATGTCACTTGGAGACTAGAAAAAAACATTCTCTAGAGGATCAGTCCCACTTCCCTGAGACAATGAAATTGCCATCCAATAAGCCGGGGCTTGTGAGCGAAGGGTACAGAATCTTCACAGGAGCTGGGCCAAGACTGTGGAACTCACTGCCACAAGAATTAACCATGATCTCAGAACCAAGTTCAGAACCATAAGCAAACTCATCTGTTTAACTTAGCTTTCCCCCAACACATGCTTCACGCACACATATACACACAAAATACATATAATAATCTAATCAACCCATTTCTCCTATAGACTGGTAAGGAGGAGAAAGAGAGAAAGTGTTATTGTTTTTAAATGTAAACACTTGGAAGGTACTATGATACTACATGGATGGAGATTAGACAGATTGATTGATATATACCTCTACCTCGATATAATGCTGTCCTCGGGAGCCAAAAAATCTTACCGCGTTATAGGTGAAACTGCGTTATATCGAATTTGCTTTGATCTACCGGAGTGCGCAGCCCCGCCCCCCTGGAGCACGGCTTTACCACGTTATATCCAAATTTGTGTTATATCGGGTCACGTTATATCGAGGTAGAGGTGTATTTGGTATTAAATGCTCTGTAGTTCTACTACCTTGGTCTTTATCATGTGAGATATTAGAATAAAAGAGATTTTTTTTTCAAAAGTTTCATCATCTCTTGTGGTCATCCTCCCTGGGTTACTCTCTCTTTGTGACATCACAGATGTTTGCCATAGAAAAGAATGAATGTTTCAGACACCGGGCAACTAAAAAGAAGCAGGAGCAAGTGAGCTTGGAGACAAAGATCCTGACCTCAAGAAAACAACTTCAGTACAAAGAAGTGACTGAAAGTCTCAGAACTACACAGAAATGGTTCCGATTTCATTCTTTATATTTTAAATGTCATTGTATTCTTTTCTAATTTTCCATGGGCATCAGCTGATCCTTTTCACCAGTGGTTCACAAATGAATTTGTTCCTCTTTCATCTTCTCTGGTTATTATATATTTCCCTACCTTCAGCTCCCCTGGTGATTTCTAGCTGACTCACCTTTCGTGCAGCCAGTTCTGTTTCTCTGCTTCTTTCCTCCTTTTCTATTTTTATTTTTCAATTCCTCTCTTTCCATCTTTCTCTCCCCTCAGCTCTTCCTTCCCCAAGCTTGTTGCACTCCTCTGAGCTTGCCAGTTTCTTGCTCTCTTTTTGAAAGGGTGACACCCTGAAAAGACAGCTTTCCATAAGCCCCAGCTGTGCTAGAGCAGAATCAGTGCTAGAGACTCCAATCTGGGACTTGGGAGACCTGGGTTCTATTCCCTCCTCCACTGTAGGCTCCCTGTGAGATCTTGGGCAAGTTGATTAATGTTTCGGTGCTTCTGCTCCCACCTGTTCAATGGGGATAATAGCCTTGCCCTGCTGTACAGGAGGGCTGTGAAGCTAAATCCATTAACGATTGTGAGACTCTCACTTACTATAAGGTGGATAGAAAGCTGGCTAGATCGTCAGGCTCAACCAGTAGTGATCAGCAGCTCAATGTCTAGTTGGCAGCCGGTATCAAGCGGAGTGTCCCAAGGGTCGCTCCTGGGGCCGGTTTTGTTCAACATCTTTATTAATGATCTGGATGATGGGATGAATTGTACCCTCAGCAAGTTCGCAGATGACACTAAGCTGGGGGGAGAGGTAGATACGCTGGAGGGTAGGGATAGGGTCCAGAGTGACCTAGAAAAATTGGAGGATTGGACTGAGAGAAATCTGATGAGGTTCAACAAGGACAAGTGCAGAGTCCTGCACTTAGGAAGGAAGAATCCCATGCGCCACTACAGGCTGGGGACCGACTGGCTAAGCAGCAGTTCTGCAGAAAAGGACCTGGGGATTACAGTGGATGAGAAGCTGGATATGAGTCAGCAGTGTGCCCTTGTTGCCAAGAAGGCCAATGGCATGTTGGGCTGTATTAGTAGGAGCATTGCCAGCAGATCGAGGGAAGTGATTATTCCCCTCTATTCGACACTGGTGAGGCCACACCTGGAGTATTGCATCTAGTTTTGGTCCCCCCACTACAGAAGGGATGTGGACAAATTGGAGAGAGTCCAGCGGAGGGCAACAAAAATGATTACGGGGCTGGGGCACATGTCTTACGAGGAGAGGCTGAGGGAACTGGGGTTATTTAATCTGCAGAAGAGAAGAGTGAGGGGGGATTTGATAGCATCCTTCAACTACCTGAAGGGGGGTTCCAAAGAGGATGGAGCTCGGCTGTTCTCAGTGGTGGCAGATGACAGAACAAGGAGTAAAGGTCTCAAGTTGCAGTGTGGGAGGTCTAGGTTGGATATTAGGAAACACTATTTCACTAAGAGGGGGGGTGAAGCACTGGAATGGGTTACTAGGAAGGTGGTGGAATTTCCATCCTTAGAGGTTTTTAAGGTCAGGCTTGACAAAGCCCTGGCTGGGATGATTTACTTGGGAATTGGTCCTGCTTTGAGCAGGGGGTTGGACTAGATACCTCCTGAGGTCCCTTCCAACCCTGAGATTCTGTGATTCTATGAAGTAATGGGGGGCAGCTAATTACTTGAGATAGAAAAGAATGAACTCTGCTCTCTACTGCTGGGTGAAGTCAGAGTAGCCATCAATGGCTACAGCAGGAGTGGTACTCTCAGTGGCACATGGGAAATATATTCATGTTTCCAGTGTTCTCTGAAGCCTGGATATGAAATCTGTCCTCGGAGTAGGCAACCTGGAATTCTAACCCAGCAGTATAAAAACCTGGAATGAAAGGGAGAACCTCTGCTTTCATATATTTGTGCGTTTGTGGATGAGATCAGAGAACTGTATCTGCGCCAGTGAAAGAAAAGAATAACCCTGCAGTTCTCATTGAATTGCCCCAAAAGCTGGATTCACCCAGTGCTAAAGAAAAACCTCCTCAGTGAGCTGAGTGGACGAAGGTGACGTCTTTTTGGGGAAGCATCGCACCTTAGTTACAATAATAACCCTTTTGGTTAGCATTCAGGTTAGCTTTGGTGTATGTAGTGTGACACAGGCATTGAATGCACTTTCATAGACTGGCTCAGAGCCTGCATGAATGAATGAATGTTGTTGTCATTTTATTCTTGAGAAGTATTTAGATACTGTGAAGCTAGCGGCTGGAAAAATGAGATAGATAGATAGATAGATAGATAGATAGATAGATAGATAGATAGATAGATAGATAGATAGATAGATAGATAGGGTGGATGGGGGTAGATAGATAGAAGCAAATAACATATGGATCCACAAAAAAGAAAAAAAGAGGATAGATGTTGACTTAAAGCTCTCTCCTTCGTTATTATTTGAGGATAACTTGAAATTTTACTAAATTCTGCCTATTTCAATAAAGCAAATGAGGGAAACGCCTGTTGAACTATGGATGCTAATACATTGGACAGAGCCAAAAGAAATACTTGTAATACATGGGAACAAACACAAGAGGATGCAGAGAAAAGAGCCAGGGAGGGCAGATGGCAATTCGCAGGACTGTGGAGCTGTTCCGTTGTGTGAATTTGCTTGACTAAAGATTCCAGTTGGATAGCCCACAATGCTCCCACTGGCAAAAATGCAGCACTTTCCGTGAGCACCTTTGGAGCTGCTTAGGGTGAGCACGCAGTGGAGAGTGATTTTACAGGATGAGTTGGAGGAAGAGTATAGGCCAGGGGTAGGCAACCTATGGCACGTGTGCCGAAGGCGGCACGCAAGCCGATTTTCAGAGGCACCCACACTGCCCGGGTCCTGGCCACCAGTCTAGGGGGCTCTGCATTTTAATTTAATTTTAAATGAAGCTGCTTAAACAATTTAAAAACTTTATTTACTTTACAGACAACAATAGTTTAGTTATATATTATAGGCTTATAGAAAGAAACCTTTACTGGCACGTGAAACCTTAAATTAGAGTGAATGAATGAAGACTCGGCACACCCCTTCTGAAAGGTTGCCAACCCCTGGGATAGGCTAAGCATGCAAAAGGAGGATATTCCAGGTGAGCCCCCGACTGGGAGCAGCCTGGAGTGAGCACTCCTTGGCGAGCAGTTTAAGTGAGTTCTTGAGGAGTGGTTTAGGGTGAGCACAGACGAGGGAATAGTTTTCAGTGAGCACTCAGGGGAATGGCTTAAGGGCTCAGCGGGGAGCAGTTCTGGTGGGCACTTAGTGGGGGAAAGGAGGAGGGATCAAAAGACAGTGGTTTAGGGGGCAGCATGCCGTGGGAAGTGGTTTATGGTGAATGTTCATTGTGGAGTGAATCTCTCTGAGCATATGGGAGCGGTCTTTAAAGTCAGAGTTCAGAAGCGAATAGTTTAGCGTGATCGTTCCAGGAGAATGTTAGCATGAGCACCCTTGGGGAAGTTGAGGGTGAGGATTTAAGGGAGTAGCAGCACACAATGAGCAGTATTCGATGGGGCACTTGGGGTGCAGTGATATTCGATGGCCCTGTAGAGGGACCACATTCGAGGTGCACTCTGGGAGGAGCAGTATTTCATGGGTACAGCTGGGGAGAGCGGTTCGATGGGCAATCGGGGGGGATCGGGTATTTGATGGGCACACTGGGTGACATGGTGTTCAGTGGTACCCTAGGGGGCTGGTGAGAGTGGCGTTCATGATGCACTCAAAGAAAGCGGCTTTAAAGGCACAGTCTGGGGGAAATGTGTTGCAAAGGGCACTCGGGGGCAGCGGTATTTGAGGTGCGCAGTGGTGGAGAAGGCTGTCTGAGGCATACTCTGGAGGGGAGCAGAATTCTAAAACAACTTGGAGGGAAGCGGTATTTGACCAGCACTCTGGGAGCATGGTGTTTGATGGGCATATGGGGGGAGCAGTATTAGAGGCCCATTCTGGGGGAAAGCGAGGAGGGGTATTCGAGGAGCACACTGCGGGGGAGGCAATATTCAAGATGCATGCTGCAGGGAGCCGCATTCAAGGCACACACTGGCGAGGGCGGTTTTTGAGGCACACTCTGGGGGAAATGATTTTCAAGGTGAATTCTGGGGGCGGGGAGTGATTTTTGAGCACATGCCGCAGGGAGTGGTATTCGAGGTGCACAGTAGTGGGGAAGGGTATTCAAGTCGCACACAGGGGGCGGTTTTCAAGGTGGACACTGGGGAGAATGGTTTTCGATGGTCACCCGAAGTGAAGTGGAGTTGAAACACAATGAGGGCAGTGCTATTCGACAGGCAGGTGAGAGCGGTATTCGAGGCACACTCAAGGGGAAGTGGTTATCGGGCACATTCTGGGGTAAGTGGTCTTTGGAACACTCTCAGAGATGCAGTCCTACAGGGGAGCGGTATTCCTGGGCATACTGGGGGGAAGAGTTATTGACACATAATGAGGGTTGGAAAGGATATTAGGAACACACTTGGTGGTGGTATATAATGCGTGTTCTAGGGGCGAATTGGGTTCAACAGGCACAAAGGGGGACGGTGGTATATGAAGGGCATGCTGGCAGGTGGCATATCTGCTGGACACACTGGGAGAGGGCGGATTTTTCAGGTGCACACTAGGAGGAATGGTTTTTGAGGTACACTGTGGGTAGAAGAGATTGTGTAATGTCCTGGAGACCTTCCAGCATTTCATAAATGACATCTTTAGGGTTATGCTGGACCAATTTATTGTCATTTACCTGGACAATGTCTTCATTTTCTCTGAAAGTCAGTCAGGCCCTCCACAATCATCTTATGTGCACGGCTTTGGAGAGACTCTCCCAGAACCACTTGTATGTGAAGCTCGAGACGTGAGAGATCTGTAAAGACACATTGGAGTTCTTGGGATCTATCATCTCATCCCAGGGATTTATCATGGACCCTCACAATGTCCAACTGAGCCATACCCAAGTAAGTGAGCAGGGTGCAGTGATTCCTGGGATTCACCAATTTCTACAGGCAATTTATTAAAGGATCATCTAGCTTGGCTGCACCCACAATGGTGCTCCTGCAAAGGGGGGCCTGGTTTGCCTGGTCCACAGAGGCTCAGTCAGCCTTTGATTGACTGAAGAGGACATTCACCGCAGGACCCACCCTGATTCACCCAGATCCCACGAAACCATTTATGATCAAGGCTGACACCTCAAATTTTGCCATCGGTGCAGTATTGTCTCAACATATAGGTCCCCATAACTAAGACCACCCCTGTGCCTTTTATTCTCAGAAGCTAACCCTGGCAGAAAGAAATTATTATATTTGGGACAAAGAGCTACTGGCGATCAAGGCAACTTTCAAAGAGTGGTACCAGTTCCTAGAAGAGGACCAATTCCTTGTCTAAGTCCTGACAGACCACAAGAACCTGGAATACCTATGGACTACTAGATACCTTAACCAAGGCCAGATCCTCTGGTCCATCTTCTTCGCTCTCTTTGATTTTGTGGTAACCTATCACCCAGGGACAAGAAATGGGAAAGTGAATGCCCTAACCCTCAAAGATGAATATCTCAAACCTGATGAAGAGCCCCCTGCTACCATGCTCAAGGGTGTCTAACATTGTCAAGGGAAATATCAACAGTTGTCTGATGTCCTCAATCCACTCCCTGCTCCCCAACAATCAGTTCACAACCCAGATTTGCCAGATCCTGTATGATTCAGGTACTCAACCTGACTCTGAGTTCCAATTTCAGAATGGCCTCCTCTATTGCAAGGGTTGTATTTATGTTCTGGTGGGACAATTTAGGCTTCAGGTATTGAAACTATAACACGATTCACCACTTGAGGGCCACCTTACCCCTATGCCACCAAGACTTACTCATAAACTCCCCAGTGCTGGCCACTGTGTATTTAGCCTCCTACCTACACCCGGTGCACCAGAAGCTCACAGAACACTTGCAGTCCACCAAAGAAACCTTTAAACACCATGCAGACCAAGACCCCTGGGCTGCCCCCAGTCTGGCCACAGGGGACAACGTGTGGCTCTCTGTCCAGAACCTTCAATCAAGCACCAATCTGCAAAACTAGTCTGCCAATTCCTGGGTTCCTTCAAGATTATAGAATTGGAAAACCCAATGGCCTTCAAGGTACAGCTGCCTGAATCCTTGAAGATCCACCTCTTCTTTCTTGTCTCACTTTTAAATCCCACCACTGAAAACTCAGACCCAAACTGCTCCAATCTACCATGACCACCCATAACGATAGAGGAAGGCTCTAGTACTGGGGAGGAGGGAAATCTTCTTGTTTTCTATTGGACACTTGCCAACAGCTCGCAGATATTCTCATTTTCTTTTATTTTTATTGTATTGATTTATTGCTATCCAATAGGTAGTCTTGGTGTATAACAAATTCCTTTGATTATTTTTTTTATAGGAGGCTTTTTCTGTTTTATTCATTTCAAGGATTGTATTTCTGTATTAAGCCAGACTGTTACTTGGAGTCTTTCCCTTTTAAGCAATTTATTTTAGTACTTGAGAGCTAGGCACATGCTAGGAGCTGATATCTTTCAATATAATTTTTCCTCCATGAGCTACACCATCTATATCACTTCTAGAGTGCAGCAAACATTTAGAAAGAAAAACAAACAAAATCCTTTCTCGTTCCTCTACATTTAGTGGATGATCTGTACATTCTTTGATTGTCTCTAATAGATTTTGTTTCACGTTCCTCAGGACTTTCAAAAGAACAAGAGACATCCTGTTGAAAAAACAAGATGCATTATTCATGTATAAAGAGATGTGTTTCTGATAAATACATTTCTAATTTGGACAGAAAGATAATTGGTCTTCTTCGGGATTGGGAAATTCTGACCCATATAGCCTTCATCTTTCCATAGGTCACTCTGCCAGCTGTTCTTAACCAGTTAATGTAGTGGTCTACACTACAGAGTTAGGTCAACGTAAGGCAGCTACATCGACCTGACTCTCTAAGGCCTGGTCTACACTGGAGGACGGGGGGGTCGTCGATCTAAGTTACGCAACTTCAGCTATGTGAATAACGTAGCTGAAGTCGACGTACTTAGATCTACCTTCCACGGTGTCTTCCCTGTGGTAGGTCGACTGCTGACACTCCCCCATCGACTCCGCCTATGTTTCTTGCTCCAGTGGTGTACTGGAGTCAACGGGAGAGCGCTCGGCAGTCGATTTATTGCATCTTCACTAGATATGATAAATCGACCCCTCTTGGATCGGTCGCTCCGGAGGTAAGTGTAGACATGCTCCAAGTGTCTACACTACAACTTTGCTCCCTCCAATGTAAGACCCCCACTGCACTGACCTAACGACTAAGTCCCCCACTACACTGACCTAATGACTCTACCTCCCCGATATAGGCTTAGGTCAATATAGTTAGGACGACGCAGTGTCCATGTAGACACTGCGTTACTTACATCTCCTGCCAGCCCACGTGTGCCCGAGCCCGACCTGTCAGCTCTGAGGTCTGCATGGAATCAGCAGCGTGGGCTGTGAGCGCTGAGCAGCGGGGTCCCAGCACAGAGTCCTGCACAGGGCTGTCAACCCCTCACACTGCCCCACTCAAGTCAGTGCAAGTGCCCCTGGAGAGGACAGGCACCACTGCAGAAGAAGGGTGGTGTGACCATGAAAAACGTCAATCTAACATAGGTCGACTTAATTGTGTCATGTAGACAAGGCCTTATGGTTTCCACACCTGTCTCTGGAAATTGATTAACCCCCCAGGACACAATGGGGCACTCGCCATAGGAAAACAACGTGTTTCATTCCTTTGTCACTTTTTAAGGGGTGTTGGTGAGGGTGTTTCTTTCTAGCGAGATACAAGGAGAGAGGAAAGATCCAGACATTTGTAAATTATGAGAGTCTTGACTAACAATAGCCTGAAGATTTCATTTAGACATCTCAGTTTCCATTCCTGGCAAAATAGAAGTGCCAGCATTGGGATTCCTTTGACAAGATGTCTCATACAATGGGAATTGTTTTCCTATTGTACTTAGTTTCCAGGTAAAGTTCAGAACCAGGCAAGCCCTATTCTGGTGTAAACAGAGGTGCAAAGTTGGCTGTCATTGACGGAGGCTTTTTTGTATTTTAGGAGCCAGAAGAAATTAAGAGCTGTTAAGAATATATGCAAGACATATTAGACAGCTCCCAGTGAGGGCTCTTCAGGGAGCAGGTTCTGAAGACCACTCAGGCGGTGGTTTTCATCGAGCACTCAAGGGAGGAGCAGTTTAAGGTTAGGACGTAAAGGGAACAGCTTTGGCGGGGACAGCTTAGTGTTAGCACTAAGGGGCTGTTGAGGGGAGTCGATTGGGATGAAACCCACTGTGCAGTGTATAGTCAGCACTCAGGGAGGAGCAATGAATGGGGGACATTTGGGAGAGTGTTGTAGGGTGAGCACTGAATTGGGTGTAGTTTGGGATGAACACAATGGGGAGCAGGTTAGGATGCGCACTCAGAGAAGTGTTTAACATGGGACTCTGCGAGGTTTACTGTCCTCAGGGAGGGGAGAGCAGCTGGTTAGTGGGGAGCAGTTTCACATGAGAACCAGTTCAGGTGTGTTTTAGATTGAGCTCTTGGTGGGGGGTTAGTGGTTTTTGCGGAGCCTGGGGGTGGGTGGGGGGATTTTCAGGGAGCACTCCAGGGGAATGGGAGTCGTTTCAGGGAGAACTGAGCAGGACATGGTTTAGGATGGGCACTCGAGTGAGTGAGCCCTAGGGGGAGACGTTTAGGGGGAGCACGTGGGGTGAGTGGTTGGAAAGGAGCACATGGGGGAAGTGTTTGGTGGCGCTCTAGCAGGGCGAGATTTAGGGAGAGCACTTTCTTGGGAGTGGCTTATGGTGAGCAAAGGGAAGATGTTTAATACCACTCGGGGGCACCAACTTTTCACTTTCCCCAGGGGTGCTCGACTACCGCTCCACCCCAGGCCCTGTCGCAACCCCACCCCTGCCCCCAAAGCCCCACCCCTGCCCCACATCTTCCTGTGCTGTTTTGCCCCCTCCCCCAAGCGTGCCCCACCCTTGCTCCGCCCACTCCCCCCAGCACCTCCAGCATGCCGCTGAATAGCTGATTGTGGTGGGCGGGAGGTGCTGGGAGGGAGGGGGAAGCGCTGATCGGGGGCGGGGAGCTGGTGGGCGGGAGGTGCTCAGGGGGAGGGGAAGGAACTGATGGGGGGCTGCCACTATTTTTTCCCGTCGGTGCTCCAGCCCCGGGGCACCCACGGAGTCAGCACCTATGATACCAATATCTAGGGGAAACGGTTCATTGTTAGACTCAGACTGGAAAGATTCACTTGCTCATTAGTTTTGATCGTTTCTTTCTCAAAGAACTTTTCAGTAGCTACCGAGTGATAATACTGCGAGCGGCGTCAGCGTCCGTTCTCTTTTCCTTCATTCACAACAGCCAGCGGCGTTTGCCTGTTACTGACTTCGTGTAATGAAGGGCATGTAATAGTGACCTCTTACCGCACAAATGAGCCCCATTTAGCATTCTTACAGCTCCCTGGGTATTCATTACAAAACTGACTGACCCTGACACAAACTCATTCATTCCGTTACTGCCTGGCTTCTTGTTCGGGGATCGCTTGAGCAAGTTAACAGCTTTGGTCTTTCAGGGAATAAGTTTACACTTGAAGCATTGTGCGTTTATTAGAAGCGCTGTCCTTTGCAAGAGGGTTGTGACTTCCATCAGCGTGATGGAGCCGGACTTGTAAAACGAAAGAGAATCTTCCAAAACAAATCAACCCTCACTTCTGCCTGGAGATGGGGTATTTTGAAGGACGGGCTGTGTGAGAAATCTGTTCTGAGTATGTATTAGAGTAACTATGTCTCCACTAGCACTTTTGTCCGTAAAACTTTCATCGGGCAGGGGTGTGAAAAAAACACGTCTTGCATATGTCAAGGTTGCTGTCTTCGCCCGTCATTAACGATAGTGAACTCTGCCCTCTGCTGGGGGATGTGGGTCGAGCACACAGAAGCAGTGAGTATCAGGGGGTAGCCGTGTTAGTCTGTATCTACAAAACCAACAAGGAGTCTGGTGGCACCTTAAAGACTAACAGATTTATTTCGGCATAAGCTTTCGTGGGTAAAAACCTCACTTCTTCAGATGCACAGAAGCAGCAGCTTCTGAAGTCTAAGGCCAGGATGGTGTTTCTCTGGGTACCATATGGTGGCATAGGCCATTGTTTGCAGAGTCCCCTGTGCAATCCGGCTGTGGGACTGAATTCTCTGCTGCTCTCTGTGGGGTGGGGGTGAGAGGGTGGGGAACCCTAACCTAACACTAAGAACCACCACCTAATGAAGATCCTTTGCTTTAATATGGTTTTATCTCTGCATGAGATCAGAGAAAACCAGCTGGGCCAGTGAGAAACCAGAGCCCAAACCTCCCTGCTCACATACACATGCTCTCATAGGCCCACCCGTGCCCCTGCAGCCCCCACTCTTTGTCCTCATAATTTGGGTGTTATTTCAGCCCGTTTCTCTCCTTTGTTAGGCTCCTACTGTGTATAATAACAGTCTCCTGCAAAGTACCTGCCAGTCCCTCAGCTTATTATCATCCGAGCATTTGATTCGCACACGCTCGACTCCATCCACTGAACTGCTAATGGAAATATTGACTGATATCGGACCCAGAACAGACCCTGGCAGGAACAGTCATTTCCACTCACCACTGAACAGCTGATGGAGGGGAGGGGAGAGGAGAAGTGTCTCTGAGTCCTGGCTAGGATGGCAGAGGCTGATATCCACATGGTGCCACTCGGTCTTGACATGGGGGAATCAAGGAGGTGAAGCAAGGGGAAGGGCTGGTGGGGAGGGAGATGGGGACCCAGTTGGAGGCTGCACAGAGGTAACAAGGGCAGGCTGGAAAGAGAAGGTGGTTGAGGGGTCAGAAGGGAGGTTTCTTCCCTCACCTTTACTTTCTCGTTTATTTATTTAATTAATTGAAAAAGCCCCCAGATAATTCAATGCAAAAGGACCATCCCTATGGGTGGCTGGTTTCTTGCCCCTTCCTCTGAACCACCTGGCACTGGCCGGTATCAGAAGCTAGCGGGGCTGTGGGTCTGATCCAGTCTGGCAGCACCTGGGTTTCGATGAAACTTTTGAGGGCAAAGTTCCGAGCATAGAAAGCACCTGCTGTTGCTGACGTCGTGCAGTTTTCCTCCGCCCATCGCTCAGCGCACGTTGGAGGCGACAGCCTAGTGATGCTTTACTTCACTGCACAGGCCCAAAGACCCCATGCCCCGGAAACGGGGGATGCACTGGCCTTGTGGGCTTGAACCAATGTGGGGTTTAACCCCATCACTGGTGTGATTCTGACCCTGCAGTCGAAGGGCATCTGACGAGCCCCCTCTGGTGCTCACCTGTGCCTGCACTCACCTGGCACAAACAGCTGCTCACCTGTTGTCAGCATTCCAATCCCGATACGTGCGCTGTCAGCAGCCCAACACCGGCGTGAGCTGGTGGAAATCTAGCCCTTGCATGGGCAGAGGTGTTGGGCTAGTGCAGTGGTTCCCAAACTTTAACAACCTGTGAACCCCTTTCACTAAAATGTCAAGTCTCGCGAACCCCCTCCTAAAAATGAATATTTCCAGGGATTTTCTCCTTTACCTGAATATAAATTATAAAAGCAGTGATCTTGGAAATATAAAATTTGTTTTTATGACATGTTCATTACACACTATTAATTATTATTTATCATTACAGTATTTTTATTACATTATGAAAATGGCAACTCTCTTCCAAGATCTCACTTTTGTAGCTTGTATCACTTTGAATAAGTCTGTTATAAGACAAGGCTCCTATGTTTCATCAAGGAGTATCAGATGGGAAACAGCAGGAAGGTATTTAAGAAGCCAACTCAAAGAGTTCCTCCTACACAAGCATTCAGGTCTTGAGCAGTTCAGACAAACAACGCACGTTACAACAAAGCTTAAACTTGTTCTTCATAATAATTTTAAAAACAATACTAGCTGCCTATTTCATTTTCAAAACAGCAACAACAAAAAATATCCACCTCCCTTTCCATTTCTTATAAGGAGTCTTGAAGTTTAAATCTCCTCAGTGTGATAGATAGGCTTGCTTTGATCTGCTTAGCTCTTGGAAGTCCAGGGGCTCCGGGCTGCTGGCCCCAGGCTGCCTGGGGTCCCTAGGGACAGCTCTGTCCGCCATTAGGGAATTTTTTCCCGAGAACCCCCGGTAACATTTTTCACAACCCCCAGTTTGGGAACCACTGGGCTAGTGGGAGTGTGCACAGAGGCATTAGACACAGACTAGTGTTTGCACCTGCCATGGAGAAGAGCAGGTGTGGATATGCCCACACAGATCTGGCCATGCTAAGTGGAGGCTGCCACTTGAAAATCCCCCCGCTGTGTCGTCTCCTTGCCATGAGCCATTGTCCCTGTTCCAGCACAGTGGGAAGTGCTCTCCCGAGATGGGCAGTGTTACTTCCGAGCCGAAAGCAACAGCAGAAGGACGTGAAAATAAAATGAAGTGGAAGTGTGAGAATGTAAACAGGCTGAAAGCGAGGAAATACCGGAGGGGATGGTTCCTGCAGTGTCAATCCCCCCACACATGCACCACTGTTTTTAATGGATATACAATGGATTGTGTATGATGCCACACAGTGTGGGATGGGCTAGGGAGACTTAGCTCTGCCCCGGAGACCTTACAGTTGCATTCCTGACTTTGTGTGTGTCAAATCTCTCCACCACCAAGCTGTATCAGCCCGGGGCGGGGTGCGAGTGTGGTTTCGAGCTCCTGCACGCTCCCGGCAATGCCTGGCACAGATGGGCCCTGGGAGAGTGCCAGGCTTAAGCACAAGCTGGACATGCCAAAGTTGATGTTGATTGGCAGGGGAAAGCAATGAGGAACCATCCACGTCCCTGATTGCTACATCCGTTGAGGTCAGACGTGTGCTCTGTATCAAAGTGTTCCACAATCCCCAGAGCCATCTCTGCTCCTAGATTCCCCAATGACAAAAATGGCCAGAGACTTTTTTTATTTTCCATTTTCATCTGGTCAAAAGGAAGAGCTCCTGGCTGGCTGCTGGGCCTGAACACAGAATAGCCTGAGGTGAGAGTGAAGGATTGGTGAAGGCTGGGGCTATCGGGCAGTGGCCCAGGGAATGGAAAGCCGTTTAGTTAAAGGGACATGGCTGCTTTCTTAAGGTCCCTGGGCTGGGACCTGGAGTAGTGGGTGGGCCTGGGTTCCCTCCTAAGCTACTGGGGAAGTGGCCTACAATTGGACAGTGATAACCCCCCAGAAGGGGATTTGAACTGTTAAGAGGCTTAGCTGGGGCCAGAACAGCCAGAGTGAGTGAAGAGTCTCCAAGAAGGAAGCTCTGGGGACATGGCCCCCTTACAGGGCCAGGAGCGTTTAAAGACTTTGTCGGGTTAACGCCCTGGAAGGGTCTGTTTGCGTTGGGTTCCGCACAGACTGTGTGTGACTTGGCTGGAGCGCTGAGTCACTAGACACTGCCAGAAGGGGTCACCACAGACTGAGAGAGGAGCAGACACAGGCCCGAACACGGAGGCGCTCGTGAGAGGTAATCCTTAGTTACCCTTCGCCTCTGTGCCTCTCTTTGTGTAGCTTGTCCACATAGAGCGGGACAGGGATTGTCTCTAAAGTGGGTTTGTACAGCACCTAACACAGCGGGGCCCCGGTGACACTACTGGAATGGATATAAAACACGAGTCCAGGGCACATTCCCAAAGCACAAGTTCATCCAGGCATCTCAAAAGCTGCCAGCTGCATTTCCCCTGCTGTCTAGTCTATTGGCTGGGCCCTGCCCTACAAAGCCATCACCCCCACCCCCAGGTATTAGCTCTCAGGAAATGGAGACGGGGTTAACCCAAGGCACATGTGGAGTACCTAGGCACTCTGATGAGCACAAACCCAGTGGCCACTGTGACGTTATCGTTCACAAGTGTCGTGAATAAAAATTCTCACAATCTGGTCCCAACGACGCCCTGTCCCAGCACCTTAGGGAACAAACCCCGGGTGTTTGCTTTGCAGGCGACAAGGGGCGGCTCCCGGACGCGAGAAGTGGTGGCAGGCCAGCGCCTCCATTTGGGCAGGCTGCGGCTCCCAGCTGCATTTCCAGCTGTCCCGCTGTATGGAGGACTTGGATTTGGCTTTTCTCGGGTATCTGCAACTGGGAATCCCAGTCCTAGATGTTGCTTAAAGAGCCTGCAGGGCTGCAGGATGGGTCTCTGGGAGCAGAGGAGCTGCTGGCAGCCTTGGGGGAATGGAGATGTTACTTATGGAGCTGCAAACACCTTTAGAAACCCCCTGTTGCCTCAGCTTCATAGCCTGGCTTTCAGACAATGGCAGTTTGTTTTAGTCCTCCCTTTGACAATGCTCTGTGACCTCTGCCTGAGTCTTGGCCTCATGTTAATGAGTCCACACTGGGCGAAGGAGGGAATCCTTCGCTGCCTCTTCTAAACAAACGCGTGCTGTCCTGCCGTTCTCTGCTCAGCTCAGCGGCTGCAGCTGGAATGGACTGAAGCTGTGAAGCGGCACAGAAATAATCAGGTCTCTTCTATTCTCGGCAGGGTCTTGTCCTGTGCTCGTCACAGGAGTGTTTGAGGGCCTCCCAGGAGTGCGTTAGACACTAGCTGGCCTGTGTTTCTCTGCTCAGGGGAGAAGCAGGTGCTGGAATTCTTGTCATACTAGCCACACACATGTTGCTCTGTTTGTTAGAGAGGAGAGGCCCGAGAAACATGCCGGGCACTTCAAGTGGGGAGGTTTGCGATGGCCTTCTAGGGGAGCCCATTCCCCTGTGCAAGTCGCGTCTCCTGTCAAACTCTCCCTGCCAGGACCAGGGGGAAGGGAAGCGCCGGGCTCAGACAGCAGGAGGGCAGGGTGAGGATGCTACAGGCTGTCAAAGCTGATTCCCCACTCAGGCACTTTGAGTGCAGAAGGTGGGGGCCATTTAGTGGCCTCCCCTGTGAAATGACCCTGCTGACAGGTGCCAGCGCACTGGGAGGACTAACTAGCAAAGGCCAGAGCGGTGGGGCTGGCCCTCCGTTCCCCTAGCCCTGGGCTGCCTCACCCTGACTCCGGGGGAAGCTGCTACACACAGTTGTGCGTGTTATCAAATTCCCGGCTATTCTGGTCCCTTTTTTGGCAGTCAAAGCACAGATGGGGGAGCCCCACCCCTAGAGGGGCCCTGCTGGCCAGAGACGAGGCCCGTTAGCAAGGGGCAGTGGATGTGGCGAACTTGTCCAGCATTCCAGCCCCTAGCAGGGCTGCCACATCAGAAATAAATCCTGCTCCTGGCTTTGCCCAGAGTTAACGGCGTCCCATTAAAACTCCCTCTCTGGACAAACATTCCCTCTCCAAGCGCCCTGAATCTCCTCCTGTGGCTGGTTCGGACGTGCCTCAGTGCCTGCCAAGGCAGATCGCCTCCCCCGGGGTCCCTCACAGTAACGCTCTGTCTGACCAAGCAGCTCTCTGGGAAATGCAGGCTGAGATGTGAGTGGGGTGGGGGAACAACCCCTACAAACCCCTATGCCACTGGTATTTCCGAACGGTCATGGCTGAAATCACTGGGAGACCCGTGCCAGGCCGGCGCGTTCCTGATGCCGCTAGACTTCCATGTAAATGTAACATTTGCATGAATGGCCCTTTAATGACGCTTTAGCTGCCTTGCTCTCTTGCTTCCCGCTGCAGAAAGCCAAGTGAATGTTAATGGGCTGCTCTCAGCCGCACACCTGCTTTCTTTCATGCTGCTGAATGCCAGTGCAGACCGAGGAGGTGTCCATTAGAGTTTAGCCCTAGTTAAACGCTCCCATCAAGGTCACTGGGCTCTGACTGCACCTGTCATTAAAGGCAGCCCATTGTGACTCCTGATGGGGCACAAAGGGAGTGCATTTGGGACCATGTCTTAGTCAGGCAAATACAGCATCGGAATCAAACAATGCAACCTGTCTCTTTCAGGGATTCCACTCGCACAGAGATTTGGCCTGACCTTTTCTTTTTTGGGCGATTTCTCTGTGCTGAGAGAAGTGCCGTTTGAGCAGAATACAAAAGCTTTAGAGAAACTATATCCGCTAAACCTTCCTAGGACGCTTTTGTAATCTGCGGTTCAGAAGCAAAAGCCCTTGGACTCTGGCGCAGCTTAGATGTCTATCAAAGCCTGGGCGATGGAGCCAGCTGCATTTTCATTGGTGCCGAGGCCAGAGCTCATCTCAGAGTTGAGGGCTTTTGTGTCTTTCTGCTGCTAACACAGAAATATGGTGGATGCAGTGAAAATCTATTATTTATCTGGATACCAATAAACAGAGAGAGAAAGAGAGAGCGGATAATTACCTTCCACAATAGTTTGAATTTAGAGCTTGGAGAAGTCAGCCAACATAAAATTCCACCAAAAGAGACTTTTCTGTGACTTGTTTTTTAAACAATGTATGATTTAATAATTACCCTGTGGTAGTTTGTCTCTGGATGGTAGTGAGACAAATTGATTAGTAGGATTCTAAAAGGAGAATGATTTTTCCCATCAGTCATGTTAAACAATATTAGTATTACGGTAGGAGTAATGGTCTCAAGTTGCAGTGGGGGAGGTTTAGGTTGGATATTAGGAAAAAATTTCACTAGGAGGGTGGTGAAGCACTGGAATGGGTTACCTACGGAGGTGGTGGAATCTCCTTCCTTAGAGGAAAAGGTCAGGCTAATTGAGTACTCAGCATTGAGTACATTAGCTTTTTTTTTTTTTTTTTAAGGTCAGGCTTGATAAAGCCCTGGCTGGGATGATTTAGTTGGGGATTGGTCATGCTTTGAGCAGGGGGTGGGAGTAGATGAGCTCCTGAGATCCCTTCCAACCCTGAGATTCTATGATTCTACTAGTCAATATTTTCATTCCTGACTTGGATAATGGAGTAGGGAGTATGCTTATAAAAGCTGCAGGTGACACTAAGCTGGGAGGGGTTGCAAGCACTTTAGGGGTCAGAAATTCAAAATGACCTTGACAAATTGGGGAATTGGTCAGAAATCAACAAGATGAAAGTCAATAAAGACAAGTGCAAAGTAGGAAGGAAAAAATCAAAGGCACAACTACAAAATGGGGAATGACTGGTGGCTAGGTGGTAGTACTGCTGAAAAGGATCTGGGCTTGTAGTAGACCACAAACTGAATGAATCAATGTGACGCAACTGCAAAAAAGACTAATATGATTCTGGGGTGAGTTAACAGGAGTGTTGAATTTAAGACACAGAAGGTCACTGTCCTGCTCTACTAGGCATTGGTAGGGATTTAATGGGAGTACTGTCCCCTCTTCTAGGCACCACACTTTAGGAAGGATGTGGACAAACTGGAGAGAGTCCAGAGGAGAACAACAAACATGATAAAAGATTTAGAAAACCTGCCCTGTGAGGAAAGGGTGACAAAACTGGGCATGTTTACTTTTGAGAAAAGACTGAGAGGGGATCTGATAAGTCTTCCGTTATGTTCAGGGCTGTTAAAGAGGACAGGGATCAGTTGTTCACCATGTCCGCTGAAGGTAGGACAAGAAATAATGGGCTTAATCTGCAGCAAGGGAGATGTAGGTTAGATATTAGGGAAACCTTTCCAACTCTAGGGGTAGCTAAGCTCTGAAATAGGCTTCCAAGGGAAATTGTGGTGTTCTCCATCATTGGAAGGTTTTAAAAACAAGTTGCACAAACACTGTTGGGGATGGTTTAGGTGCACTTGGTCCTGCCATTGCACAGGGGGGCTGGACTAGATGACTTCTCAAGGTCCTTTCCAGCCCGACATTTCTAAAATTCTGTGATTCTAGATCTGCAGAATTCCTCTCACACATGGCCTTAGGGTATGAGGTTGTCTTGTAATACCCAAGGTCCTGGGTTTGAAGCCCTACAGGCAAATGTGAAAGCTCTGCTAGCTTCAGATTTGTGGTCAGCATGATTCCTTCTGGCCCTGGGAGCGGTGGGAATGGCTGTGTGATGGAGGTCCAGGTGTTGAAAGCCTATCTTAGCTTGCACGAGCAAGCATCCTGAATGAGGTTACTTGTGGGAGGAAGGATTGCAGGACTGGTCCTTTTCACAGCTCTGTGAATTCGCTAGGAGAGAAATAAGAGGTTATCAAACCTCGTGGTCCCCAGCTGGGGACAGGAAGAGAGTCCACAAGGAACAGTGTTACTGCTGTAGGTGTGTTTTGGGGGTATAACTTCTAGGGGTTAGGGTTAGGGGTATAGCCTCAGCACGGGCTCCAGCAGACACTAGACTACAGTCCCTGGTCCGCTGTGTGGGTGAAGCGTCCCAGTGGTGAAGGGGCTGCTTGTCCACTAAGGAGGCAGTTGTTAAGAAAGCGGCTAAGAGAGGGTCATTGTGCTGTGCCCAGGGAGAGTTGCCAGCAGATTCAGACATGCTCCCTGTTTCTTTGCAGCTCTCAGAGTTTAAATCCTTTGAATCCTCTGGCGGCTTTGAGCTTCCTGAGCCAGGGCCTTGCGACGGGAGAAGCCGCTGCTGGAAGGAATGGGATAGTGGCTGTCAGGGAACAGGAATGCTTCAGGGGGTTGCATGAGTTGTTTCCATGCTGATCCTGGGGAAGGGGGTCATTTGGAGGTTGCCCCTTCCCAGGGCCACCATCCACCCTCTAGGGGGAAGGGACAGGGCAGATGTGCAGGTATGTTGGGGAGTTAGCAGCACCCAGGGCTGAAGGCAGCAGCGGAGGTCCCCACAGTGTGGGGTTGGGTGCATGGTGAATTGCCTGGCTGGGGCAGCAGGGGAGGGAAGGTTCTGGGCTGGTGTACTGCTCTGGGATCCTGGCCACTGGACTAGCCCGTGAGGGGGCTGCTACCTACCAGTGTCTGTTAGAGCAGACTGCACTCAGATTGTCCTGGGAGCTGATTTCCATGGGGAGGAAGGGTGAGGTAAGGTCACCTATGCCGACCCTGTGGTGCAATGGGCCCCTCTGCCCCACGAGCCCAGGAACTCCTCTAGTGGGTTGGAGAGAGAAGACACATGATTGTTGCCTCCCTCTGGTAGTCAGAGGTCTAGGGTCGCCCTGAGCATGGGGTTGTGTCCCTGTCCATCTTGGCTAACAGCCATTGATGGACCCGTCCTCCATGATTTATCCAGTTCTTTTTGAACCCACTTATTCATTTGGCCTTCACAACATCCCCCGACAATGAGTTCCACAGGTTAGTTGTGTGGAAAAAGTACTTCCCCTTGTTTGCTGCCTATGAATGTGATCGGGTGACTCCTGGTTCTTATATGGTGTGAAGGGGTAAATAGCACTTCTCCGTTCCCTTTCTCTGCACCATGCGTGATTTTTAGACCTCAGTCAGATCCCCCCTGCACACACACACTTATACACACACACTTAGAGTTGTCTTGTGTCCCAGCTGAACAGCCCTAATCTGTGCAATCTCTCCCCCTATGGAAGCCGTTCCCTACCACACCTCAGTGGCCTGGCTCTGCATCATCAGACAGGCCCTGAGCAGTGGAGCTGCTCACCAGCTGGGAGGGGGAAGAGGAGCAGCCACCCCAACTAACCCATCCTTTTCCCAGTGTCCAAACCAGCCCTAAGCCCTCCCCAGGAGGCCTCTCTTCTCGCTCGCCTTGTGGGTGGGAGTGGGGGCTGCTCCATGCGGAGTGTCTCTGCCTGGGGCAAAGCACCAGGGCCAGCCAGCCAGAGCGCAGGGCACCCACACAGCACGGGGGCCCAAGGGTGCTGCTAGGAGGGGTGTCGCACAAAGACCTCCCACCAGTACCAGGTCTTTCAGGACTATCCCGCTTTGACCCCCCTTCCCCCGCAACCTGTGTCCTGGTTGTAGCAGAACATTTCCTGCATTCGGGGCTGCCCGGGTGGGGAGGGGGTGCACCAGGGCAGTTTGCCCAGGGCTCTTCCTTTGAGAGGCCCCCAAACCAACTGGCTGAAATTAGTCTTGTTCACGTGTGTGCCGCACAACCCTCCTCCACAAGCGGGAGCAGTTTAGCAGGACAGCCAGGGCTGCCGGTCAGCAGCAAGGGCCCTGGTGCAGCTGTGATGAGGGCTGGGGGCTCTGGTAGCTGTGAGGGCTGGAGGCAGGGCGGAGGGTGCTGCCCTGTCATGGTGGGGGCCTGCCATGAGCCTTTCCCATCGATGGCTCAAGCCACTGCTGGGGTGGGGCACAGTAACCCTGCACAGCAGGTTAGGACAGGAAGTGAAAACTGGCCTGGATTCTGGGGTTCCCTGCTGCCTCTCTATGCTGTGAAGCTGCTGGTCTCCTCACTGGGGAATGCCAGGGCCTATCCACTCTGACCTCCTGTAGGTCAGAATCCCTCCCCAGGGATTCTTGAATCACTCCCCGTCACAGATCCTCAGCCCTGCCTCCAGCCCCCACGGCTACCAGAGCCCCCAGCCCTCACACACTTCTGATGTAAAGATATCCAGCAGTAAAGGGGTGATTCCTCCGTGGCAGCGGGCAAGCAGAACGTCCTACACTAGCACTGCCCAGCTCTCAGGCCCGGGCACAGGGACTACCTGGGGCAGGGAGCGGGGTGGTAGGAATACATTGTGCTCCACCTATTCGGGTTTGCTGGGGTCCTTTCATTGCAATGTAGGTTAGAGGTTCTGTAAAGTGACCACTCAGTGTAACCAAAACTCTTTCTTCCCCGGACTGCAGGCTGGGAACCTTTATTCAACTGCATAACGGGGGTGAAGGAAAGCAGGAAGGGAGGAGTGGAACATGGCTCCATCCCATAATACTCTGGATAACCCACTTATAGTCAACTGGCCCTAAGGAGGTTAAGAGCAGCCCTGGGACTGCTCTAACTTACACATGGACCATTCCAGTCCTTGGGTGGCCCCAGACTCTGGAGCAAGAATGGTGTGCATGGTCTTTGTGCTCCTCCTGCCCTGAGCTCAGCGTGGCTGGCATGGAAATTGGGTGCCAGTGGATCCAGCTGCAATTCCACAGGAAGCACAATGTAATGGCCTGAGTGGGGCTCTTCCCAGGACACCAGGGCTGGCTCCCATCTCTTGCAAAAGGAGCCCCTGGATCTGCTGTGAACATGCAGTGTTGCAATCACACTGCAGTAGCATGGTCCCACCTAGCACCAGGCTGGAGCATGGTCCCACTGCAGACGCAGGCAGCAGTACTGCCGGCTGAACTGCCAGCACCAAGGACAGGAAGTGTCTCCCTCATTCCCCCTCAACCCAAACCGACCACATGAGCTCAAGGCCACCAGATGCCCTGTGCTCAGGTGTAGAGTCAGCCATGGGCGAAGAGCCAGGCACAGAGTGGGGAGGGATAGCTCAGTGGTTTGAGCATTGGCCTTCTAAACCCAGGGTTGTGAATTCAATCCTTGAGGGGGCTATTTAGGGATCTGAGGCAAAAATCTGTCTGGGGATTGGTCCTGCTTTGAGCAGGGGGTTGGACTAGATACCTCCTGAGGTCCCTTCCAACCCTGTTCTATGATCTTGGGTATTTCTGCTCTGACAATGGTGTGATGTCAGTGTCTTCTCTGCACCTCCAGTCCCTCTGCGATCCTTGTGCAGGGGCCCCAGGGCAGGTGAATGGAGCTGGTGTCAGTGGGAATCACTCAGGGGGCAGAGAGACACCAGTGTCAGGGCAGCACAGAAATGACAAAGCCTGGAAGGAGCAGGGCTGCCCCTTTGAAAAGGGGCCTGAAGGGGAAGAGGTGGCTTAGTGCAGCGCTCCGGGATGGAGCTTGACATGGCCAGGTGGGCTGGATCCCTTCACGCTACAGCTCCTGCCTTCCTAGCCTTGGGGGTTCTCTTTAAAAGATGTTGAGTTTTCGCAAAGGCTGCGAGATGGGGTGTTGGCTGAGCACCGCTCAAACCCCTCCCAGCCTGTGCACTCCCTTTGGGCTGGGGTCGGGGCATTTCCCTGCATTATTAGCGAGTCCCAAGCGTAGAGATCAGCTGGCGAGTTGAACTTCAAGCATTTTACACTTTTAACGGGAATTGAAATCTTTCCCCATCGTGTTCTGCCTCACTCCGGGGCATGGACCAGAGGGGACTACATCTCTGATCTCTGCGCTGCTGGGCTGCGTGCTCTCCCTAGGCCCTGGGAAATATCCGGCTAGTGGGTGCATTGAACGCAGTGCTGGAGTGCAGGGAATCTGGTCAGAGCTTCGCCAGGCCCCTTCCTGGTGCTGTGACAGGCAGGGAAACCACTGGGCAGTGTGCCACCCCGGTCCTGCTGCCTGAACAGAACAGCCGTGTGCTGAGTGCTCTCCACTACCTACCTCGCGTGCGGTCAGTGAAACAGACGTGTGCTCTGGCCAGCAGCTGTTCCATCCATTCCACACCCTAACTGGACAGCCCTGTAAATCAACGGTTCCTGGGGGGTCTCATGGGACCCAAGGGGTGAAGGGCAGGTGTGTGTGTGTCATCAGTGAATAGGTCAGGTGTGTTGAGCAGATCCTGGGCCGCACAGAGGGGCTTTCCATGGCTGTTCACTATGGCCTGTCCTCCTCCTGACCCCCACTCCCAGGTCTCGGTGCCCGTGACTTTCAGGCCTTCCTGGCACCTGTGGCTGCCTGCAGGACATGGGCGCTGCCTGCTTGACTTGGAATGAGGCAGCCCCTTATTTCTGTATGTGCACAATAATGTCCCAAGGGTAATTCACAGCCACCAAGCAGCATCCTGTAGGCTATTGACTAAGACAACATTGCAGAAGTGCCAGGGATGTGCCCATCTCTGCTCCTGTTTAGCCAGGGGCTTTGATTGCCACCTGGCACTGAGAGCCCATCAGATCATCGGCTGGCTTTGTGGAGTCCTTGGGAGGTCCCCATTCCCTCTCGAGTTTCAGTTCCTTGGGCGGGCCGGTCACCTCCCAAACTGTAAGTGACAACTACAGGCCCAGAGTGGACTGGAGTGTTCACAGTGAACTGTGAATCCCTTGGTGTCGAATTGATTGTCCAAAAACACTAGCCTGGAGTAGATTTGGATGCTGGGCTGTTGGATGAAACAGGCTGGACTCTTGCTAAGTACGTGACCTGTGTCCAGGGCACTAGCCTAGCCAAGAAAAGTCCAGACTGCTGAGTCTGGAGATCCCAACAGGGTACTCTGGTTACAATCTGTCTGCAAAGCAGCCAGGAGCCGAATTTCCTGCCAAGTACTGTCAGTGCAATATGCTAATGAGCTGGGGATGGGGGTCCGTACCGTGATTGGCCGCTCACCCGCCCCTTCCGCACAAGCTGGTGAAGCAGGAAGCAGGGGACACTTGGACCATCCATTTTTCCAATGAGCATCTCGCTGTTTTCCACCCTCCAGCCAAGTTCCTGCCTGTCTCTTTCTGCCATTCTGAGAAGTGACTTGGCTCTGTGTGGCTGAGCTGGGTCCTGTGCCCAGGGCTGGCAGCGGAACCCGTGCTGCAGCTGGCGGAGGGGAAGGAAACATTGGCTCAAGCCATCAAGGTCGTGAATAATCTCTCTGTTTTCCTGCCGAGGCTGCTGCTCTGAGATGGGGCTGCCTTGTGGCGTGTGAAACCCCAGAGCTCACAGGGTTGGCCAGGAGTATTTGCATTAATCACTGGGAGGGGGCATCATCCCACTGCAGGAGATCAAGAACCCCACTGACTTCAATGGGACCCACTTCCATCCTGCAGCAGGGGCTAGGCCCCCAGGAATTCCTGCATTGTCCCTATGCTCGGCAGCAACGGGGCCAGGAGTCATAGGCATGTACCAGTCATAGGCATGGTCCCTTAGGAAATCGCATCCAGGGATGCAGAAGGTGCCAGTCTGATAGCAGGGACCTGGGGGACTGATGGTTGAAGCCACAGTTCACGGAACAAGTGTCTCCTAAACAAAGAGGGTGAGTTTGCTATAAAGCCAGAGGAGACCAGCAGGAGTGGAGGGGAGCAGGGGTTAAATCAGAGATGGCACGTCGTCCAACCTAGCTAGGAAAAAAAGCCTGAGCTGGCAGTGGCAGCTGCTGGCCAAGCTATGTGCTGGGGCTGGGTTTACATACCAGGGGGATACAATACACAGGTAAAAAGCAGGGACACTCACCCATCTTCAGTGATCCAGTCAATGCTGACTCCTCCTGCCCCAAATCAGTCCATCAATGCTGGGCTGTCCTCCCCACCAAGCTCTGCAGTAGCTCCCTCCACTTCTCCCTGCTCCACCTGGGGCAGACTCAGCTGCTCTGCTCCCTGCCCCGCCCCTTGCCCCCACTTCCCTCCAGGCAAGGGGCCAACAGCTCTCTCCCCGCTCAACCCACTCAATTGCTTTTTATTTCTAACTGCTGCCTTCACTTCGCCAGTGAACCAGGACGGGCCTTTAGCCAAAGTTGCCTTAAGTGTGGAATCGTTTCCCCTCTGAAAGAACTGCCATTGTTCCATCACATCTTTCTGTATAAATTCCCCCCGCCCCCCGACAAGGAATTTTGCTCATAATTTTCTTCATCGTTGGCAAACTGGCCCTTTTGAAGCACCACTACGGAGCCCTGGTGGGACGGTCCCCTGTTTGCCTGTAGTGAGCGTCACGAGGCCCTGATCACTGCTACCTAGGCACCAGCCAACTTCCAGTCCTGGGAGCTGTTCATATCTAGCCACCAGCTGAGGACCAGGGAGTGAGACGCCTGCTGCGAGGGCGGAGTTGCAGCCTGTGTCTGGACTTTAACCTGGAGCTGGTCCTGCCTTTCACAGGGAACCGAAGCGCTGATCTCAGCTGGGAAGCAGGGCTAGAAGAAAAGCATCTGGCTTAGCAGCAGGGAGACAGTAACAGGGTTTGTAGCTTCCCATGACTGTGCCAAAGCTTCAGCTACACCGCAGTCATCCAGGACAGCGCTGCTCCCATCTGATGGCCCTTTGCCATTCAGCCCCACCCCTAGTGGATGAGTGTCATCTTGGCAGTGTGTTTTGGAAGCAGCCTTGCAAACCCTGAGCAGAAAACTGCCCCGGGCTAGTGCATGTGAAGGGGGCTGCAGGCCAGAAAGCTGGGCCGTTTCTGGTTTTGCCAATGTAGACAGGGCCAAGCCATGTGAACTGACATCCCTGCAGCAGCCAGGCACCAGTAGGAATTTGCTCCATTGCAGGACGGCACCTCGCCCGTGTGGTAGCCATTTGGGAGCATTATCCTGGAGAACAAGGCCCAGCCCTTCTGCCACCCTGTACCTGGGAGAGTCCTGCAGCATTGCCTAACGTGGCCAGATCAGGGCTCACCTGATCACAGCCCCAGCCCTAAAGACGGAGCTGTCCCATTCTCCAGAGTGGCCATGCTGCAGACCGCCAACCCCAGTCCTGATCAAATGCAAGACAGATTTTGTGAGAGCTCCGTACCCAGCAGCTCCCATTGCTCTCCGCATGTGTGGGGCAGAGGGGGAATCACCATTGTTCTCCATGGGTGTGGTTGTGGGGGGGTTAGGATAGTCTATTGCGCTTGGGGGAGGGGATTCTCCAGTGCACTCAGTGGGGTGCTGTAATGATTGGAGTCTAGAAGGCCTGCCGCGTGTTGCAAAGTGGGTGAAAGTTGTAACTTTTTATGAATCACCTGCAATGCTGCCTGCTGATAGGAGAGGTACCAAAGGGAGAGGGGAAGACTGGAGTGAGCCAAACAAAGGAGTCTGCCGATATCACCCAAGGACTGAGTTAAGATCAAGACCGATAAACAAAATTAGAATGAAATTGGAAATGAATGGAACAAAATGGGTGTATTGGAAATGAGGGCTAATTGGTGGATAAAATAACGAGGGGGTGGGCTATTCCCTCATCAGCCCCTGCTAGGGTCTCTAAAATAGAGACTGGGGGGGGGGTCCAACATGGTGGAGGCTGGGTGAGTTAGAAGAATGAGTTTTACCATTATGGCTGCCACTCCCACCATCTCTGGGGACCCGGGACCCAACATCACACCACTGGGCCTTCATCTTCCTAATCCTGAAAGGCATCTGCACCAGCTAGGGCCAGCGCGAGGGAACTAGTGACATCACCCGTCCACCGGCTTTTACTGAATCCTGAACAATGCCTGGCTGTGAGCCATGGGTCCCTGCTCGCACCCTCTCTCAGCAGCTGCAGTGCCGGTTCTCTAGCTGGCGGCTAGTCCCCAGTGTAGCTTGGGCAGGCCAGTCCCGCTGCAATCCCAAGGAGAAGCACATAGCCAAGGGATTCATGTGCAGTGTGTAATGCCCTGTGGCGGGGCATCAGCTACACCATAGAGCGGTGCCTGGGCATCTCGGTCTCTGGTCCCTCCGACACAGGTCCCTCCTTCGGGGGCGAGCAGGGACGTTCTGCCAGCCATTGTCTGGAGACCCCTTTCTATGTCCAGATAATGGACAGGAGCCTGGAGTGTGGGATCAGCACTCCAGCAGGAGGCCATGGTGTGTGGAGATGTGTGTGTATATGACTGTGTCTGTAAGAGCAGTGCTTGGCTTTTCCCCGTGAACAGCCATTCAGATTTCCTGAACTATAACCTGTTACAGCTCCCCATTCCCCTTGCTCGCTGGCGTCCCCAGGAGAATGGTGGCCGCCAGACAAAATCACGCTTGGACAGGAACAGTCTAGGGCCTGGCTGATGTTGCTGCCAAAGCAGCAGCAAATGCAGACACTGCCAGAGAAGGTGTGTGGGGGGAGGGCTCCGTCCCTTAGACCCAGCACCTGGCCCCTGTGGCCCATGCCCCCTTCTGGGGTCACCACATGGACCAGAATACCCCCAACTCTCCACAGCCAACCTCAAACCCAGAATATGGCCCCATCCCCCTGGGGCACAAGCTACCCCAGCTTCCAGGGGAGAGAGAAAATGCGGGGCTGGGCTCCCCCTACTGACAATCACGCTCTGGACCCAGTGGCCTATTCTCACTCTGGGATAACAACTTTCTCCTCTTGCTGGCTCATGTCCCGTAGCCCAGGTAGCGCCAGCCTATACTCTGGGGTGGAAGCTACACAGTTCCAAGCTTGGCGGGGGGTTGTTACAATTGTACTTTGTAGAATTTATTTTTACCTGTTTCCTTTAAAAAAACAACAGCCCTAGGGAATGACATACACCCAAACAGACTGTAATTAGGGTTGCAAAGTCAAGCCGTCAAAAGCATGGGACTAAAAGAACTGGGCTTGCCTAGCCTAGCAAAAGGCAGGCTGAGAGGGGATCTGATGCTCTATAAATACATCATGGGAGGGAGAAGAGCTATTGAAGCTAAAGGACAATTTTGGCGCAGGAATGAATGGGGAGAAACTGGCTATGAATAAATGTAGGCTGGAAATTGGAAGGTTTCTATCCATCATCGGAGTGAAGTTCTGGATCAGCCTCCCAGTAGGAGTGGTGCGGGCAAACAGTAGAATTAGATTTAAGAGAGCTCTGAGTGGGATTCTATAGCAGGGCTGTCTGTAACGGCAGGTGGCAGCAGTCTATGTCTGTAAGGACCTGGGAACTGGAACCCAGGTCTACAGAGCCTAGGGTGGCGGAGAGTCCCACAGTGCCCCCAGGAGGCCATGCAGAGGTGTGACCAGGGAGCACTGTGCAGAGTAGGTGCCACAAGAAGCGCTGCCCAAGACTTACGTGATCACAACCTAGTTTTCTACAGGACCTTGTGCACAGGATGGACGTGCAAGGAGGTGTACAATCCAGGTTGTGCAGGTGAGTGTAGATGTGGTGGATCTGCTCAGCAGTTGACTACACGTCCTATCGGCTCCTTTCGCTTAGTCAGGTAGGGGAGAGCTCCTGGCCCAGGCAGTGATGGGCTGTGTTTGGAAAACAGTGTTTACATGGTGAGCTAGGAGCTGCAGGGGAGCTGGAGGCAGAAAGATTTCCCCAGGAGCCATCTGCAGACATGTGTGTGGAACAGGCTGTGTCTGCTGGATATTGGTGCAGGTGCATGGGGGGGAGCAGGAGGGAACCTGTAAAGAAGGGGTCCAAGTAGAGACACTAACCAAGCCCGGGCTGAAAACCTGCAAGCTCCTGTTTGTTGGAATAGAGACTGGGCTGGAGAGGGCAGCCCAGCCCAGGCACTGGCCCTGCCAAGCCCTGACTCCTTATGGCCCAAACAGGAACCGCTACTGCTCACTTTGAACTGGAACTGCACCTAGGGGATCTGCAACCTTCCCTGCCTTTCCCTGAACTGCCTGTCTGAGCGGTTACTGGGACCCACGTGGACTGGCGCCTACATGGCATAGCTGCTGAAGCACCTGCAGTGCTGGCCTCTGAGACGTGGTACTCCTGGCATTGTGCTGGCACCCTAGGGTGCACTCCAGTACTGTGGAGCCTCAGTATTTACTCACATTCCCTAACTTCTGAATACTTGACTTTGCAACCTAACAAGCCACCTTTTCAAGTTGTTGTTTTGTATGTGATATGCACGTGCGTGTACACACGCAAATGCACACACCACGGCGGGCACTGTGGGCACCCTAGCTAGCCCCACAGATCCTATCCAGGGCAGAAGTGCGCATGCATACTAGCCAGTCCCTTGCAAAACTGACTCACTTCTTGTTCTTCACTAGGACAGCAGCCCAGACAATCTGCTGAGGTTGGATGCAATGTCTCTGTGGCACTGTTAAGTTCTAAGGTTGCCAGTTTGGGTTGGCGGTATTCCTGGAGGTTTTGTCTCATGACATAATCTTTAATTAAAGATTCATTTTTAATTCCTGGAGACTCCAGGACAATCCTGGAGGGTTGGCAACTCTACTGTTAACCCACCTGTCATGACTGGCCAAAGGGGAGATGTACGGTCCCAGCCACACTCGAGGTACATTCTGCCAATGCACACAGTATATACACCCCAGATACTCATTGTACAGCGGGTGAGGCACCTGTTGCTCCAAGCTGTGCTTCCTTGCCCAGAACTGCTGCTAGGGGCCCTGGGAATGAGGTGCCCCCGGTTGCCAGCCTTGTGCTGGCTTCTGTCTGCTTTGGTGAACAGCTGGCTATGTGCAAAATAGGGGGCCCTGCAGCGGGGAGGGAGAGGAGTGAATGGTCTGCCTTCTGTGGGGGGGAGGAATAAAGCTGGATGGCGTGGGGGAGGGGCAGGGAAGGGAAGGAATTGATTGACTCGAACCCCATATTCACCAGAGATGCCAATGGGAGCAGGGGCAGGTCCATAATGGGGAGGGAGACAGGCAAAAAGCTTACACCATGTTAAGAACCATTAGGAAAGGGATAGAGAATAAGACCGAAAATATCATAATGCTGCTGTATAAATCCATGCTACGCCCACACCCTGAATGGTACCTGCAGCTCCAGTCGCCCCATCTCAAAAAAGAGATGTTAGAATTGGAAACGGTACAGAGAAGGGCAACAACAATGGCTAGGGGTACGGAACAGCTTCCATCTGAGGAGAGATTTAAAAGACTGGGACAGTTCAGCTTGGAAAAGAGACAACTAAGGGGAAATATGATTGAAGGCTATAAAATCATGACTGGTGTGGAGAAAGTGACTAGGAATGTTATTTACCCCGTCACATAACACAAGAACCAGGGATCACCCCAAGGACTTCAACAGGCAGCAGGTTTAAAACAAGCATGAGGAAGTATTTCTTCACACCACGCACAGTCAACCTGTGGAACTCATTGCCAGGGGATGTTGTGGAGATCATAACGGGGTTCAAAAATAAATAGAGAAGTTCCTGGAGGGTAGGTCCATCAATGGCGAATAGCCAAGATGGTCAGCGAAGCAACCCCATGCTGTGGGTGTCCCTGAACCTCTGACTGGGACTGGACAACAGGGGAGGGATCGCTGGATAATTGCTCTGTTCTGTTCATTCCCTCTGAGGCATCTGGCACAGGCCACCGTCAGAAGACAGGACACTGGGCTGGATGGACCATTGGTCTGACCCAATATAGCTGTTATGATGTTAGAGAGCGCAATCTAGGGCAAGAAACTGGAGAAAGAGGGAGACAGGGTGCAGAACGACACACCCTGACAGTGAAGGGGAAGAGAGAACAGGACTGGGCTGAGGCGAGATGACAGGAAAGGGGAGAGGGGACAGCCACAGAGACACCACAGAGGTGGGGAAAAATGGCCGAGTGCTGGAATGGCACCATCACCCCAGCAGGGAACAGACTGCAGCTTGCACAGCCCCGGCATATCCTCGCACACGCACCTCACCCCTCAAACTCTCCCCACCTTGCACCCCCCCATGCCTTACACAATCTTCACAACCACACACGCCCCTCGCACCTCTTCCACAAACACTACCAACTTTCACACACCCCACAAACACACCCCTCTCTGTCTTGAGTTTGTGGTTACTGCCGTCCTTTAGTTCTGGGCAGTCTTCTAGCCTGGAGTCAAGCGAGAGGTTCCTCAGCAAGAACATGTCCCATCCCGGGCTGCTGTTTCTAAATCACCTGTTCACACTCCCTTTCTTGCTCACTTAACAATCCAGGGGGCTTGGCTTCTCATTCCATGTGTCTAGCTGCATGCTGGGCCTCTCACTGATGTAACCCAGGTCCCCTTCATTAATGTTTAATGGACCACATGCCCGACTTCTGTCATCTTTCTAATTCCTTCACTGTGATGGTTCCCTCTCGAGTGCCTCCTCCCACATCCCCGTGTCTGCCATGAGTCCAGGCCCCGCAGCATTGCATTGTGAGCTACTCCCAAGTCTCACCCTCATCTTCAATAGTTACCTGAAAGCACCTACAGATGTTGAGCCAGGCAAAGGGACTGGGGCAGGCCAAACTTCCCTGAGTCCTTTGAAAAGGGACAAAAGACCCGGGATGTTCCGTACAGGGAACTACACCACGAGAGCATTATTAACATTGCAAAGTCAAGCTCTCAGAAGTCAGGAAATGTGAGAACTAAGTTTGCCCTGCAACCTTAAGTCTGTCCTTTGTGCGTATGCATTCGGGTACAGCCCCAGTCTGGGGACTGCTGGGGTAGAGGACACCCACAACTTGTACAATAGTGGCTAATGGTGTGTACATGCCAGGGCTTTAGATTGCTGGGCATTTCCAAACCTGCCCACCTCTCTCTCCAGAGCATGGTCTCGGGTGACACATAGGAAAGGGTTTCCTTGCTTTATTGCCAGGGTTAATTGCTGAAGAATGAGACAAGCAGCAACGTCCAGGGTAGAGCAATTGTGGGGTGCAGTGGTACCAGGGCCGGCTCCAGGGTTTTTGCCGCCCCAAGCAGAAAAAAAAAAAAAAAGCTACGATCGCGATCAGCTCTACCACTGCTGCTTCAGTCTTCAGAGGCAATTCAGCGGCTAGTCCTTCGCTCGTAGAGGGAGTGAGGGGCCCGCCGCTGACCCGGACGTGCCGCCCCTCTCCGTTGGCCACCCCAAGCACCTGCTTCCTGGGCTGGAGCCGGCCCTAGGTGGTACATTAGGGGTTGACTACCAAACCCTGTGGCTGCAGAACCACCAGAGGCCAGGGAGTATTCCTGAGTGGAAACCTCAAACCCTTCTCCATCCAGGGTCCTGATTCCTGGAAAGCATGGTCCCCACTGCAGTTCTTTGCCTCGTCCAACAACCTTGGGCTTAGGTTTCTACCTCCCCCCGGCTGGCCTCACCCTCTGATTGTGCAGGAAAGGAGGTTGATTCTTCCGGTGGAATGAAGCTGAGCTGTAAGTAGGATGAATTATGTTACTTCACATTGTTAGAGCCCCTCTAATCAAACTCTGCCCTTCCTTTTTGGAGGCAATCTCCTTTTGTTCAGACCTCTCCTCCCCTGATGAGAACACATTGTACTAATCAAGAAGCCAATCGGAGCCCAAGTGGCCATCACAGACCTTCTAATAACCAGAACCCTACACTCCGGCCTGCTAATTCCTCAGTGACTGATCATGGGCAATTCCATCTCCATGCCTTTCACTTCCCATCGCACTCCCTATTCTGTCACCCTTCCAGTGACTGGTGAGCTTCCGAAAATGCTGGGCTGAACTGAACAGACCTATGTCACTAACAGAATCCAGCCAGAGTTTGGCATCCAAGTCAGCCCAATCTCTAATTGGACTTAAACACCCGTTCTTAGGTTCGGTGAAGCTCAGAAGATGAGCTCCCAAATTGTTCCGATGCTGTTCCAAATACATCCAGCCCATTGACGGCCTTCTGTCTCCTCCCCCATGTGTGACACCGATGCACCTGCTCCAGTGAAAACACATGGTGGGAATTTTGATGTTGCACTCCATATGTTTATGGAAGTATGCTTATGAGTGTGAATATAATGTAACTGGAATATGCTTTATGCAAAAGGTCTCTTGTAAGGTATCATTACAAAGCTTATAATCTACTGAGTGTGTTCATCCTGTTTGTATGTATGTATGTGGCGGGGTGAGTGCCCCACCCCCAGGCGAGTGGGGGTTAGAGTAGGCCAGAGCACCTGCGCAGACCAGCAGCCAATAAGAAAGGGGCTTACTGGAGGCCAATCAGAACCAAGATTGGAGACAGCCAATCTGGGCTCAGCTTGGCCCTATATAAAGGCTGCCCAGGAAGGGAGCAGACAGTCTGTCCCAGACCTTTGACAGGAGAAGGTCTGTCTTCAGAGCTGGGAGACTAGCACCGTGGACAGCACAGTGCTGGCCAGGCTTGGGGAGCAGAAGGGAGCTCTAGCCTGTAGCCTGCCAGGCTTCAGGCCCTGAAGGGAAGGACCTAGCGGGGCAAGGAGCTGTAAAGGAAGCAGCCCAGGGAAGTGGACCGATGAGGGGAGAGAAGGAGGCCAGCGAGGTTGCCACCAGACAGTCCCTGGGCCAGGACCCAGTGTAGAGGGTGGGCCTGGGTCCCACCCTTCCCCCCTTGCAGTACACATAGACTGTGGCAGATCCCTGACACGAGGGGTTAGACTGCGGGGGTGTGGAAAGACTGCTGATCACCCTCTCCCCCCCCAACCCGGAAGGGGGTATGGATGGACAAAGGGGCCCTGCCGGAGGGCAGTGGTCTGGAAGAGGATGCCGCAAGCTGGAGAGTGACGCGGGCTCAGACGCCAACCAAGGATGAGACAATGGGCGGGACACCACCAGAAGAGGGTGCTCCACTGGACTGAGCTAATTCCCGGAGGTAACCAGCAGGAGGCGCCACAGTGGTGAGTCCCAACACTGTCACAATATATCATTCTTGCATCTGAAACTAGGAATATGTAGCATAACTCTGAAGTCCTATTGTAATTATGCAAAGTGTGGGCCATTAATGGAGGTTTAGAATCTTGATGGCTCCCATTAACTAGGACAATCAGTTGTAAATGGCTCTGTTTACTTGTAAACCTTCCTGTATACCTGTGTGCCAGCAAGTGGGTAATGAGATCTTACAGTGACATGTGATCATGTAACCTGAACTGGAATCCATCTTAAAACTGGTGCTTTTCCATTTAGAAGGAGGGGTGGGAACCCAGAGAGAGACAAAGGATTCCTGCCTAGTGCCAAAGATATAAAAGGGGGTGGAACAGAACAAAAGGGGCTGCCGATCATGAGAAATCCCCTAGTTACCACCTGAGTTGTAACTAACAAGGATTGTACCAGGGGAAAGGATTGGGCCCAGATTAGGAAGACGTCTAGTCTGTGAAAGAAGCTTATTGAAACATCTCTGAGGGTGAGATTTACCTGTATTCAGTTTCTTAATGTGTTAGGCTTAGACTTGCGTGTTTTGTTTTATTTTGCTTGGTAACTTACTTTGTTCTGTCTGTTATTACTTGGAACCACTTTGCATACTTAATAAAATCACTTTTGTTTATTAATTGACCCAGAGTAAATGATTAATACTTGGGGGAGCAAACAGCTGTGCATATCTCTCTATCAGTGTTCTAGAGGGTGGACAATTTATGAGTTTACCCTGCATAAGCTTTATATAGAGAAAACGGATTTATTTGGGGTTTGGATCCTTTTGGGAGCTGGGTGTCTGGGTGCTGGAGACAGAAGTACTTGCTAAGTTGTTTTCAGTTAAGTCTGCAGCTTTGGAAGAGTGGTTCAGACCCTGGGTCTATGTTGCAGCCGGCTAGCATGTCTGGCTCAACAAGACAGGGTTCTGAAGTCCCAAACTGGCAGAGAAAACAGGCTCAGAGGTAATCTTAGCACATCAGGTGACAGTCCCAAGGGGGTCTCTCTGATCGAACCCGTCACAGGAATCTCTGGGTGAATTTAAAACCCTCCCTATGAATTAGTCTAATGTTCTTGTGGTGTCCGCTAGGGATGCGCGGTAGCCCGATTCATTGTACAAAGGGTGGGGGGAATCTTTCAATGGCAGGAACACATGGTGTGTATGCACAGCCTTGGCATAGAAAGGTGTCTCATCAGTGTGTCACAAACATAAAGCAGGTGGGATGATGGACATCATGCTTTTCTCCCAGCATGAAGTGCACATGACTGCCATCCTGCATGCATTCCACCTCTTGTATGCACTTATCATATCCTGGATACTTAAGAAGCAGCCGCTTGCAAGTCAGGTGCTTGAAAATGCAAGCTTAAAGATGAACTCCGACATTGAGATGTGGAAGCAAATACTGGAGTAATATATTTCCAAGATACTATAACTCTCAGATAATCCAGGCTCAAATTCTGAGGTCAAGGCAAGATGCAACTGTTAAGTAATCAGTTTGACCCGCTACTCTACTCAGCAAGATAAGGCAGCTTTCTAGAGCCGTGCTGGCCTACTGCAGAGTGCTGATTAGACACAGCTAGGAGATTAATTGCTGATTTCCAAAGGCCAGGGATCCCCGTGTGGCCAAGAAGCATCACTGGGCTGTGAATGGTTTCTGATGATGCGGTTCAGGTTTGCAGAGACAAATTATTAGGAAGTTTGCTTCAGCTTGTCGCTTGGACAGTTGCTGGTCACAAAAGTGTTATGAATCAGGCTGAAGCTTTCATCCAGTAACACTAAGTCCTTAGGTGTACTTACAGTGCTCTCTTCTCTCATCCGCCAATGGTGGTGTTTCTAGTGGGGTCACACAGGGATCAGCGCTGGGCCTAGCGCCATTCAATATCTGTGTCAATGATCTGGATGGAAATATAAAATCATTGCGGGTAACATTTGCAGATGACACTAAGATTAGTGGGGTGGTAAAAAGCAATGAAGACAGATCACCAACAGGGAGCCATCTGCATCTCTTGGTGAGCCAGGTGCAATCAGATAACTTGCTTTTTCATACAGCCAACTGCAAGCTCATACGTCTAGGAACCAAGAGTGTAGGTCACCCTGACAGGATGAGAGACTGTATACTGGAAAGCAGCGACTCTGAAAACGCATTTAGGGATCACGGTGGAAACCAGCCGAGCATGAGCTCCCAGTGCAATGCTGTGGCTAAAAGCCTTAACAAAGGAGGCAGCCATTTTAGATTTCTTTCCAACCAGCAGGGTGGAATTGGTTGTGAATCACAGAATCATAGAATATCAGGGTTGGAAAGGACCTCAGGAGGTATCTAGTCCAACCCCCTGCTCAAAGCAGGACCAATCCCCAACTAAATCATCCCAGCCAGGGCTTTGTCAAGCCGGGCCTCAAAAACCGCTAAGGAAGGCGATTCCACCACCTCCCTAAGTAATCCATTCTAGTGCTTCACCACCCTCCTAGTGAAAAAGTTTTTCCTAATATCCAACCTAAACCTCCCCCACTGCAACTTGAGACCGTTACTCCTTGTTCTGTCATCTGGTACCACTGAGAACAGTCTAGATCCATCCTCCTTGGAACTCCCTTTCAGGTAGTTAAAAGCAGCTATCAAATCCCCCCTCACTCTTCTCTTCTGCAGACTAAACAATCACAGTTCCCTCAGCCTCTCCTCATAAGTCATGTGTTCCCGCCCTCTAATCATTTTTGTTGCTCTCTGCTGGACTCTTTCCAACTTTTCCACATCCTTCTTATAGTGTGGGGCCCAAAACTGGACACAGTATTCCAGATGAGGTCTCACCAATGTCAAATAGAGGGGAATAATCATGTCCCTCGATCTGCTGGCAATGCCCCAAACTTATACAGCCCAAAATGCTATTAGCCTTCTTGGCAACAAGGGCACACTGTCGACTCATATCCAGCTTCTCGTCCACTGTAACCCCTAGGTCCTTTTTCTGCAGAACTGCTGCCTAGCCATTTGGTCCCTAGTCTGTAGCAGTGCATGGGATTCTTCCGTCCTAAGTGCAGGACTCTGCACTTGTCCTTGTTGAACCTCATCAGGTTTCTTTTGGCCCAATCCTCTAATTTGTCTAGTCCCTCTGTATCCTAACCCTACCCTTCAGCATATCTACCACTCCTCCCAGTTTAGTGTCATCTGCAAACTTGCTGAGGGTGCAATCCACACCATCCTCCAGATCATTAATGAAGATATTGAACAAAACCGGCCCCAGGACCACCCCTTGGGACACTCCGCTTGATACCGCCTGCCAACTAGACATGGAGCCATTGATCACTACCCGTTGAGCCCAACAATCTAGCCAGCTTTCTATCCACCTTATAGTCCATTCATCCAGCCCATACTACTTTAACTTGCCAGCAAGAATACTGTGGGAGACTGTATCAAAAGCTTTGCTAAAGTCAAGGAATAACACATCCACTGCTCTCCCCTCCTCCACAGACCCAATTATCTCATCATAGAAGGCAATTAGGTTAGTCAGGCATGACTTGCACTTGGTGAATCCATGCTGACTGTTCCTGATCACTTTCCTCTCCTCTAAGTGCTTCAGAATTGATTCCTTGAGGACCTGCTCCATGATTTTTCCAAGGACTGAGGTGAGACTGACTGGCCTGTAGTTCCCCGGATCCTCCTCCTTCCCTTTTTTAAAGATGGGCACTACATTAGCCTTTTCCCAGTCATCCGGGACCTCCCCTGATCACCATGAGTTTTCAAAGATAATGGCCAATGGCTCTGTAATCACATCCGCCAACTCCTTTAGCACCCTCGGATGCAGCGCATCCAGCCCCATGGACTTATGCTCGTCCAGCTTTTCTAAATAGTCCCGAACCACGGAGAGTGGAAGGCAACTTGGGTGAAAGTGATCATGAAATAAGTTTCATGATTCTGAGGAAAGGAAGGAGTGAGAGCAGCAGAATAAGGACAATGGATTTAAAAAAGCCGACTGGAATACGCTCAAATAATAATGGGTAGGTAGGGTGCCTGGGAAGAAAATCTAAGGGATAAAGGAATTCAGGAGAACTGGCAGTTTTTCAAGGAGACAGCAAACTGTCCTGACGCAGAGGAATAGGAAGAATAGTAAGAGGCCAATATGGCTGCATCAGGAGGTCTTTAATGACCTTCAAATCAAACAGGAAACCTACAAAGAGTGGATGGAAACATTAGTTTGATGGATCTGCCAGTTTCCTGCAGTATCTTAGTAGCTTTGGAGTCTGTTATCTAATCAATGCAAAATGTGTCTTCCTGTGCCATGGCCCATGGACCTCAAACCCAGGTCCACAGGAGCAGCCGCCTTGAACCCTCCACTTGGCAGCCTGCTGACAGCTGCTGACCCAGGAAGCCCAGCCCCAGGTTGAGGCTTCGCCCTGATGTCCTATCGGTGGAGTCCCAGAGCAGCTGACTGGCCCGCTGGCCCTACTTAAGCCGGCAACACAAAACAGGAAGCTCTCCTACTAACTGGGATCCACCCTGCTCTGGACTGTGTCCCTTGTGCTTCCCAATCCCACGTATTGACTTCCCAGTGTTCTGACGTGGCTCGGCTCCTGACCTCTGACTTGTGGTTCTGATCTCCAGCTTGTCTCCTGCTTCTGATCTGCTGGTATCCTGACCCAGCTGACTCTCAACTCCTGACTGTGGATTCTGGCTCTGACCACTAGGTCTGACTCCCCACAGCCTTTGGACCACGGTAACCGTATGGCCTGGCGTGAGAAGGCTGCACCCAGCTGCATCATCACCACCTCAACCGGAAGCATTTGCTTTTTCCGACTCAGGCCACCATCTCCAGGCAGATAAGCAAGGTCCGCAGGCCCAAGTCGTGCAGCTGATCAGGGAAAACCAGCAGCTGCAGGATGAAGTGAGGTGGCTCAGTGCTGAGAACACCGTGTTGCGAGCACCGCCTGCAGTTCCTTGCCCTGAACAGGGGCCTGTGATACCCTGGCCCAAAAGGTTTGATGGGGACAGTCGGTGGTTCCGGGGCTTCGTGAACCAATGCTGCCTTCTGTTCCCTATGTGCCCCAGAACCTATGCCTCTGACCGGTACAAGGTGGCCTTGGTAATCAGCTGGCTGACAGGAAATGCATTAGATGGCCTCTCTCCTGTTGGAAGGCCATGGCCTAGCGCTGTCAAACTGGGGTGCCTTTCTCCAGTCGATCTCAACCATATTTGATGACCCACACTGAGCTCCAATGGCTGAGGCCGCCCCGAGGAGGGGCCCCCTATGCGGTGCACTTCCGCCACCTCACAGCAAATACTCGGTGGAATGAAGCAGTACAGCTGCACCAGGTCCAGTGGGGCTTGCAGGAAGAGAATAAAGATGAACTGGCCCACACAGAGATGCCTACAGGCCTAGATAACTTTGTGAACCCTACTCTCCACATAGAAGCGTGGCTGTGAGAATGAAGAGAAGAGAAAAGAGGTTCCTTTCAGTCCGTACGGGGACCTCCCCTTCTGTATGCCCACCTAACCCATGCAAGCCAATCTGACTCGCGCCTGAAGAAAAAGAACAGCACCACCTGTGCTTCTACTGCGGTGAACTTGGTCATGCCATCTCGACCTGCCCAGTATGAATGCAGAGGAGCTTGAGGAAACAAGCTGGTTCAAACACAGTGTGGGGAATCGGCCTGCTCCTTGAGTGAAGAGAATTTCCCTGTATCCTAGTCTCCACTGAGACGCACCCTGAATCCCATCTGGGGACTTAGTTTTCAGGTGCCTATCCGCCTGTGCATCCTGGGAGACCCCCAGCAGATCCACCTCCAACAATCCCTCATTGATTTGGAAGCCGTGGACAATGTTATGGCTGCAGCTACAGCTCAGGCCCTACAGATTCCCCGGTGACACAAGGCCCCGCCGGACACGATTGAAACTATTAATGGCTTCCCGTTGTCTTCAAGCACTGGTCACTAAACTGGCTCTCCAGGGAGCTTACGGTCATGTTCGTTTTTGAGAGGGGGGACGAATGGAAGGCTGCCTTTCGAACCTGCTATGGCCACTATGAATATTTACTCATGCTCTTCAGATTGATTAATGCCTTAGCAACAGTCCATCACTTCATTAATGATGTGCTACGAGACCTACTAGCCCAGAATGTAGTGGTATACTTAAACAATATAGATGATCTGGACCAGGTCCACACAGTCCTGGAGAGACTACGACAACATGGTCTCTATGCTAAACTCAAAAAGTGCATATTTGATCAGACCTCAACTGAGTTCTTGGGTCTCCTCTTGTTCCCAGAAGGAACAAAAAATGGGACCCGTGCGAAGTCCAGGCTGTCTGTGACTGGGCAGTCCCCCACTATGTGTTCTACCTACAAATTTTTACCAGAGGTTCATCTCAAATTTTGCAAAACAAATTGAGCCACTCACTGCTCTACTCTGGAAGAATTCTCAATTCCACTGATCGCCTGAGGCCCATGCATTCTAACAGCTAAAGCTTGCATTTACCACTGCTCCAGTATTGGCCCATCCAGATATGATACAAGATTTCATTGTGTAGGCCGATGCCTCTAGCATGGTGATTTGGGGCAGTCCTCTCCCAAAGGCAGACCCAAGCAAGTGACGAAGCTCACCTCTGCTGAGTGAAACTATGAAATCTTGGACCAAAAGCTCTTGGCAGTCAAGACTGATTTTGAAGAATGATGATACTACTTGGAAGGGGCCCATCATCTGATCAAGCATTTGGAGATCACAAGAATCTGGAGTACCTGTATAGGGCCAAGGCCTTAAACCAAAGACCGCTCCGGTGGACCCTATTCATCTCCTGGTTCAGCTTTATCTTTACCTACTGCTCTGGACCTAGCAATAGCAAGGTGATGCCTTGTTCCGAAGGTATAGCTCTAACTCAAGAGGGCCCAGTCTGGAACCAGTCCTATAACTTCCTCAGTGCAACCCACCGCCAGCATCTGATCATGCACATCTACTCTGCCTGTCTCTGGAATTCAACCCAACGAGATGGCTATTATCAACCAAGAACAACAGGATACCTGGGAGAAGATCACATTTGAAAGGGACCATATCTGTGTTCTTCACAGACCTGCGAGTGTTCATTTAGGTGGTGGGCCATACCTAGATTATCTTTATTCTCCACTCCATCCTCTGTGCTTATTGGTCCCACTTCTTCTTTCCTTGTTTTCTTTTTATTTATATGGCTAAAGATCTTTTTTACTAACGTCTTAATTATCTTTGCAAGGTTCAACTCTGCTTGGCTTTTGGCAGTTGTCACTTTATCGCTACACTGTCTGACCTCCAAGAGGTCACTTTCCTTGCTGATCCATACCTTCTTTCATTCCTTGTAGGCTTTCTACTTTCTTTTAATAACCTGTTTGAGATGATTGTTCATCCAGTTTGGTCTGCAACTCTTCCCTATGTTTTCTCCCCCTTTGCTTGGGATGTAGGCTTCAGATAATTTCTGCATTAAAGTAATTCCAAGATTCCTCCACATTCATATCTTTAGTTCTTCAGTCAATTCTCTTACTCATTCCCCTTAACTTTTTTAAAGTTTGCCCTTTTGAAATCAAGGACCCTACTTGCTGACTTATTTTTGTTTATCCTTCCATTTAATTGAGACTGAATTTTAGCTCGTGGTTACTTGAATCAACGTTGTCCTCTACAACCAGTTCTTCTATGAGGTCCTCACTACTCAATACCAAATCTAAAATGGCATCACCTGTTACTTTGGTGCGATCAGCTCTATCAGGCGGCACTTAATATGAACACAGCACCTTTCAGATACCCACTCCAGAAAAATATACATCCTTCAACTTGCACATCCAGTCATCTTCTTTGTCTCTTGCATCCCTTGGGTCACTACCACAGCTGCCTCTGTAGCTGTCATAGCCTTCCCACCTAAGCTCCTGTCAAGAAGGAAAATACAAAAACACCACTGTGACACTGTGCCCCAAAGCAACACCCTGGCACCCCCATATTCACCACTGTCATATAATTAGAACATGTTTTGTACAAAGTCTGCCTTGTGAGGTATCATTCTAGAAGTCTTGATCTGTTGAACATTAATATCCTATTGGATTGTATGTACTGTCATTGTATGTGAAGTTATAAAGTTTTGTTAAGTGTGTGTTACTGAAATATGTTGTAAACACCCACAACTAGCCTTTCAGGTACAATAGTGAAGAAGCTAGACAGTGCTAATAGTCCATCAATGAAAACAATGGGCCATGGGAAGCTTATGTTCACCTGATGTACTGTCCTGGGGATGCTTCAGCCAGCCTATGGATAATGGCTGCCATGACTCATTGGAGCAGGCAAGGACTTGTGACTAGATCACATGATACTGAACTCCATTTTGGTACCTGTATTTTTCCACAAACTGGGCTGGGAACTTGGCTTGGAACAAAGGGGTTCCCGCCATATGGAAGAAGCTAGAAAAGGGGAACGTGACACCACCAATTGGCTTCACTCCCCACACAAGAGCACACCTGGAAACCCCTGAGGGACAAATACTGAACTGGGGGAAGTGCTGGTCCCAAGCAGGAAAGAAGGAAACCTGTCTGTGTGTGGAAGCTCGGTGGCCTGTTTTTACTATCTAACAAGGTGAGTCACTGCTTGATTCAAATCCTATCTAGTGTATAAATCTTAGATTGCATTTTTGTTTATTTGCTAGGTAATCTACTTTGATCTGTTTGCTATCACTTATAATCTATCTTTCTGGAGTTAATAAATCTGTTCTATATTTTACCTAAAACAGGATGGTTTGAGTGAAGTGCTTGTGGGGGAAATCTCAGCTCCTGAACAAGAGTTGGTGCTCATCCTTTGTAGAAGTGGTGGAGTGGGTCATAACTCATATACTGGTCAGGCTTTTGACGATGGCAGGGCGGTACAGCTCCGGGGTCCTAGGCTGGGGAGCTTGGAGTATTTTGGCTGGAACCTCACTATATTGTCAGTTCTTGAGCGGCTTAGGAGAAGCATTCATGTAACCACAGCCGGGTATGTCCATGCCTGTGTGAATGCTGGTGGGGGTGCAGGACCAGGAGCGATCTGCAGCTTCTCACAGCAGCACAGTGTGAGAGGGACCCCAGGCTGGTGAGACAGAGGGCTCGGCAGTACCCCAGTTCCAGGTTGCCCCCGGGGGGAACCCATCACAACCACACCTCCCCTTACAAATTTTCCTGTTTTCATCTTGGCATCGTTAAGATATAGATATTTAGGCCTGTCTGCAAAGGCCTATACTTTAAGAATGTAGGTGTATTTTTATTACTTAGCTAGTTATAGAGGTATAAAAGAGAGAATCAAAATCACTGTCTGCCGGTATAAGGGCCTTTTTTTACTGTGACAGTCTGAGGCCCTGTTCTTAAGCTAAGCCCTTTGGCTAAGTAGCAGAGGTAGCCATAATCTGGGAAGTGACTGGTCACATCCTCCCATTCCAAACCAGTCACATTGAACTAAGGCCATCGGGGGCTGTTAGAAAGGTGATCCGGTCTATCACCTCCAGAGAAAGGGAAGAGCCTAAAAGATTTAAAAAGAACTTAGTTTGATAGCATCCTGTCTGGCAAGAACTTACTTATTAATAGCTGGGGTGTACAATTCTTATTTTTGTATTGTTTTACTACTGTAGTCTTTACTTCCCTATTGTTTGTCTGTATAATCTCTGTCTGGTTTTGTAATTGTTTTTATCTGCTGGATAATTAATTTTGTTGGGTGTAAACCAATTAAGGTGGTGGGATATAATTGGTTAAATCATGTTACAATATGTTAGGATTGGTTAGTTACATTTCAGTTAAATGATTGGTTACGGTATAGTTAAGCAGAACTCAAGTTTTACTATATAGTCTGCAGTCAATCAGAAAGTAAAGGGGGGAATGGGAACAGGGAATGGGAACAGGGACCCAGGCAAGGCTCTGTGGTGTCAGAGCTGGGAAGGGGGACATTAAGGAAGAAAACTAAAATCATGCTTGCTGAAAGTTCACCCCAACAAACATCCAATTGTTGGCACCTTCGGACTTCAGGTCTTGTTGCTCTCTGTTCATGCGAGAAGGACCGGGAAGTAAGCGGGTGGAGGAATAAGCCCTCTACCAAGCATGCTGGCTCCTGTGTCACTGGCTGGCTACCTTTATAGGTCTGCTGATTAGGGAACTCTGCCCACAGTAGGTAGCACAAGAAGGAATGGGCCTAATCCGCAGCAAGGGTGATTTAGGTTAGATATGAAGAAAATCTTCTAACTATATGAATAGTTTAGCTCTGGAACAGGCTTTAAAGAGAGGATGTGGAATTCCATCATTGAAGGGATTGAAGAACAGGTTGGACAAACACTTGTCGGGGTGATCTGAGGTTTACTTGGTCCTGGCTGTCCCTCCCAGCCCTACATTTCTATGACATTTGCAGCAGGGGAAGTGAGTACCAAATTTTGGGGCCTGGATAATCTCCATCCAATAATATTTAAAGGAACTGGCATATGAAATTGCAAGTCCAATAGCAGGCAGGTGGTATGACCTCTGTATACAGCACTGGTGAGATTGTTGCTGGATACTTTGTGCAGTTCTTTTAAAAGGATTTTGGATTCAGAGATGAGCCAGAAGAATGAATTAAGTTCTGAAAAAAAAAGTCTTGTAATAAGACTCTTGAGAAACTCAACCATCTCTTAGATAAACTACATTGATTAACAGGTGACTTGATCGTGATCTATAAGAAACTAGCTGAGGAGAGATCTCTGATACTAGAGCTCCTTAATCTAGCAGACAAATGTAGAACAAGATCTGGAAGCTCAAGCTAGACAAAGTCAGACTGGAAATGAGGTACACAGTTTTACCCGTGAAGGTAATTAACCATGGGAACAGATCACCAAAGGATGTAGTGGAGTCTCAATCACGTTGAGTCTTTAAATCAAGACGGAATGTCTTTTTTTCTAAAAGATCTGGCTCATCAACATGCTGTGGGGCTAGAAGCAGAAATCACAGGGTGAAATTGTCTGTTCTGCAGGAGGACAGATTAGATAATTATAACAGTCCCTCGTGAATCTATGAATCCAGGATAATGAGAGACACAGACATTCCTTCAAATGAGAACGGTGGATAGTTTGTCTTTGAGCTGTATCCTGGAGCTCTGCAGCAGAATTTGTGTCTTTCTCAGGGATTTCAGGGCCTGTTTAGTATTTAAAACATTAATTACCGCTTCATTAAGATAGAGGCTTTTGGGTGTTCAAGGAAAAAGCCATCCTGAGTGACCCCCAAAAGGAGAGACGAGTCACTGTGAAGGGGAAGAACCTCTGCTGATGAGAGGAAGGCCTGCAGGTTTAAAAAAGACTTGTGCAAAAGGGTCTGAACACTTGTGCACAGCCCTGAGTTGAAAGGTGGGGCTGAACATGCAGTTGTGTGTCAGCACACTTTTTTGCATGGGCTCTGTGGGGAAAAAAACATGTCCAAGTTTTTAAAAACTATGGGGCAAACTCGGATTTGGTGTAGAGGAATGCATGGAGTAAGCCCCCACCCCAACCCCTGCAACCCTCCCCCTTAATCTAGGTCTGAATGTGGCCAGATCATTTTTCAGGTGTCTAAACTAAATGGAATGAGTCCCACAATGTGATGGGCTAATGTGTTGGGCATTGATTCTCTGGTAATTATCGAGGTATGAATGTGCTCCATGCTCCTGGCAGCATTGTGGCTATGACACATCATGTAAATATCAGAGCCTGTGGTGATGGGCACAGATTAAGACCCTCAACAGAACAGATTTATAAATAATATAGACTTGCTTAAGCTTGAGACGAACTTTTAATAAAGCAAAATCAATTAATAAATAAGCCCACGTGGGTCAGGTCATTCTTTCTCTCCGGTGAGGGGAGCAGCTTCTGTTCCATAGAGGGCAGGTGTATCCACGGCACGGACTTACTTTGTGTTGTTAGCTGTGCTGGCAGCCCGAAAATTATAGCAAGGTTGGAAACCAAACAGAAGACGATGGTTCATGCCCATCACATACTGGGTCATTGACCTGGAGTCAGACCGAACCTATGGACTTGTAAAGGCTTCCCTGAAGCCACCAGCATGTAGGTTAAAGAGTAAGGCCTGCCAGTGCGCCCTGAACTGGAGAAGAACAGCTTGGTAGCATAGGAAGATCACTAACTGATATGGAGGAAGGATGGCCTAGTGGTTAGGACGCTAGCTGGGCTATGAGAGACCGGGGTTCTATCCCTGGGTCCGGGCAGTGTGGCCTTGGCCAAGTCACTCAGTTCTCCTCTGCCCAATGGGGACAATAGCCTTGCATGGGGCTGTGTGAGGGCTAATGCATTAACAGCTGTGCAGTGCTTCCATAATGTGGTGATGGGGGTTATAAAAGAGCTTTCAATAGGTGCAGTCCCTTCCCAGCTCGAGGGCAGAGCATCTCCCGCCTGCTCAGCAGGTTCCACATCTTTGTAGATTACATCACGCTGCAGGCTCCAGCTGTGCCCTCAGCAGCTTTCCTGGCCATGATGGCTGCACATCAGTCATGCCTTCCCTGTGCTGCTCCAGCCCCCTTCCCAGGGTTGCGGGGGGCCTCTCGGAATACTGCCAGAGCAATGGAGCAGAACCAGGGAAAGGCATGTCTGGGAGCAGGCAAAGCCCCAGGCCAGCATCAGCATCTGCAATGGCAGGGCAAGAGATGTGTGGACAGAGCACCAGCGGGCTGAGAAATGCATTGTGCAAGGGCTGGCGTGTGCCTGCACCACTCCCATGTGCCAGTAGTGCCCTGAGCAGGGAAAGAGCCTCCAGGTTAGAACAAGCCGCCTCCTGCAGTAGCCCCACCCCAGAGCAGGAAGAGCAGGTTAATTACTCTGTGGCTCAGGGCATGTCCCCCACGGGACAGGAAGTCTCTCTTCTGTACAGGATCACAAGGCCATCAAGCTCTGCGGCAGCTTCCACAACAGACGCCAGCCGGGAGCTTGTGATTAAAGTCTGGACGTAACAATCTAATCACGCTGGAGTTTCTCCTGAGGGACCTTGGAAATGAGCTCTCAGAGTAAGAACTGGCCTGAAACTTCATCTCCAGCACAGGCGGATCCCAAATATCAGTGGAGATGAGGATATGGCCCAGCTGTCCGTTTCTCTTTCAAGTCAATATCATTCTGCGCTGCCTGCTTCCCCTGGGTGGGACCCTGCTGTGCCAAACCCTCATGGACGGGCAAAGGGCGGCCAGATCTCAGGAAAGGGGGTACCTGAACCCAGAGAGGTTCATGTCAGCTTGGCTCAGTTCTCACTGGACCCAAGTTGATCCAACATCTGATGGGACCACAGGGGAGGTTCATCTCCTCATGCCCTGACTGCCCTTCCCTTGCTCCTTGGCACCACTTACAGTGGTAGCATTTGACATCAACTTCAGCACCCACTTTGCACAGGTGCAAAATACCGCACAAGGTGCCACAGAGAGGAAAATTGGCACAGTCCCCTGCCCTGGTGCTGGGCTGCAAGGATCAGCCAGCGGCAATCCCAGAGCAGGATCTGGAGAGATCCTGAATGGATCGCCCTCATATTGGCACAGCCTAATGTGGACGTGCTGGTGATGTGAACAAGTCAAGCCTTCAAGGCTTTCTCTGCAAAGGTCTGGCTCTGGGATGCAGTTGCAAAGTCACTGCTGTGCAATGCAGGCCGATGCACCTCCCAGAGCAGAGCTGAATCCTACTTGCTGAAGAAGCTGAGGAACCCGAACAGGTCATAGTGTATGACTCGGTCATTCCGGGTGAAGAGCATCACAGAGTCCTCGCCCCACTCCATGGCTAACCCAGGAATGTCTGCGCCAAAGCCTCTGACACTTACGCTGAAGAAGTAATTCCGTTAGCTGGTAGAAGTAGTAGGCTCTTATTTCTTCAAGGTGCACCAGCTGCTGGACGGGGACATGACACAATTACCCAGCATGCTCCATGTACTCCCTGACCCCAACACTAAGGGCAGCTCATCCCCAACGGCCCTAGGACATCATGCCTCTGCACAGGCCACTGCTGTGTAATGGTCCCCCTTCCCCCCTCCCCACTATGGGTTGGGAACAGAAACATTTCTTGTGACACTAGTTTTCTGCTTTATACTACTATGCCCATGTTCTCTGAATGTTCTGAGCAGCTCAAAGGAATGTGTGCTAGACCCTCAGCCCTCTTCCTGCCCTGTGAAATGATGGGGCAGAATCAGCCAGCCCAACATGCCCATCTGGGCTCTGCCCTGCCCTGAGCAACTCTGTCAGATTCTGCCCCTGGGCCATGCTGGCATGGGGGCACTGGGAGCTGCTCTCTCCAACAGGGCAGCCAGGAGTTCTCCTGACTCTGGGGGCCTGTCATGGGGCTGATACACCTGTCACCCTGTAGGTGGTGAGGGTGGGGGGTGTTACGGCCCCGCAGATGCATCTGTAGGGCTGCCTCTGGTCTTGAGGCTGTATGGCCCTATGTCCTTAGTCCGATGATCCTTGTGATCTGGGCAGCACAGCCTGATGGCTAGAGTTAATAATACCATCCCTGTCTGCAGGGCAGTCTGGCCTAGTGGCCAAAGTCAGTAGCATGGCCCATGCTGTCAGGGCAGTGCAGTCTAGTGGCCAGAATCAGCTCTTGCTCTCAGGGCAGCGTGGCCCAAGGGCCAGAGTCAATCCTGCCACCCTGACCGTCAGGGCAGTGTGGCCTAATGGCCAGAGTCCATAATACAGCCGTTGCTCTCAGGGCAGTGTGGCCAAGCGGATAGAGTCCATAATACTGGTGAGCGGGACCACCGTCCCGGGGTGGGTGGTGGTCAGGATAGGGGGACCCGGGCCCGCCCTCTCCACCGGGTCCCAACCCAGGGCCCTGTCAGTGGCGGGGCTCCAACTGAAACACCCCAAGCCTTGCTCTGCTTCTGTGACCATTTCCCTGCAAAACCTCCCTGGGTTACTGCCTACCAGAGTCTCTGGGGTTGCCCGTCTCTGGGCTTCTCCAGTCTCGCCACTCTCCGTGACGGCCCGAGCCGGTGCGGTCCTCCCTCAGGAGCTAGCGACACACCTCCTTCCCCGTCGGCGGTCAGCCCAGACTGAGCTGCTCTGCTGGCTTTTATGGAGCATGCCCAGCAGAGCCGGGGTGGGGGGGTGGCCTCCTCGGCTAAGAGAGAAGGGTTAACCCCTGCCTTACCAGGGCGGGGCTGATACACCCCGTCACAGGGCCACAAAGCCAGTATTGCTTGGTCTATGCTATCTCCTTTGTGTAGGGGAGGCTGGAGCCACTGTGCTCTGGTGAGACCTGGCGGGCAAAGCAACCCCTAGGACAGAGGTTCTCAAAAAGGGCGGGAGGGGAGGGAAGGGAATGTATTCTGGGAGGGTGTGAGAAGCTTTAGGAAAAAAGAACTTACTGTGCACATTTTACCCACTGCAATCTGTTCTCCTTAGTGCGGCGCTGCCTTCCAAGTTGGATGGCTGGAGAGGCTGGCAACCCATCTCTGAAGGATGCGCCACCACCAGCAGCAGCAGAGAAGGAAGGGTGGCAATACTGTTTACATACAAAATCAAACAATGGTCTTGTCTTCAGGTCCAAGGGGATCTCCGGGTAGATATCTCAAGCATCCAGGCCAGGCTGGAATTGCTCGGCTTCAAAAAACAGGCTCACCCTTGTAACAATAGTGTGATGGCAGTAAATAGTATCTCATCTAAAATGGACATTCCTATATACTTAAGTGGCTCTGTTCAAATCAATGCCTTAGTGTTTTTAATATTTAGTGAGAGTTGCATGTTGATTTTAGAGGCCGGGGGGCATAAACACCTACAGACACAAGATGGGGTGGTGGTGATGAAATAAGTTTGAGAACCTCTGCCCTAGGAGACCACTCCAGCCATTGTAACTTAGAGCCCCCAGTAGGCTGCTATGAATTAAAGGGGGAGGGGCCCAGTCAGAGTGAGGATGAGTGGGGGAAGGAAGTGCCTTTGCCCATTCCACCCCAGCTCGCCACAGGCTGTCTGGCCCCAGGGATCTGGTGCCATATTTCAAATAGTGGCACCATGGCGGGCTAATTGCTGGTGTTTTAAAAGCAGCCATTTTGGAGTTACAAGAGCAAAACAAATGGTGAGAACATTCTTCCCAAGCTGTTGAATGTGCATTGCAGGAGCACACCATCCGTCCCAGGGAAGACAAGGAGCTTTTAAAACATGACCCAAGGCCCTGCTAGGGAAGTCCCCAGAAGTGAGCAACACCAAGTCCGGGTGGTGTAAAACTAACAGAGAATCGTTCCACTGGCATTTATTGTACAGAGTGTAAGTTAGCGACCCTGGCCACAATGGGAAATAAAACCTAGGACAATAGAAAAACCAAAGCCAGACAATCACAAGTGTTACCCTGAGAGTCAGCCAGCAAACAATGTCTCGGAAATCGCAGGTCCAGGTCTTTGCGTACAACAGAGAGGTTCTGCTTTTTGTTATTAAATTGATATAGTTAAAAGAAAGAAAAGACTTTGGGCAAAATTCTTCTCCCCATTTCGCCAGGGTAAATCCAGAGGGGCCTAGCTGCTTTCAGCTGGGGGAGGAGCAGAATCATCAGCTAACTGCCAGGGGGAGGCTGGGGGGGGAGGTGTAGACTCGAGCCTAGAAGGCCCAGGATCATGAGAGGGACAGACTGCAGTAGGCCAGGTGCTAGAGCACACGGGGAGAGGCCGTCCTGGTCCATGCCCATTGGACTCCTCCTGGCAGCTCAGTTGGAGTGAAGGTGACTGGGGATTCTGCCCAGTCAGGGAGGTGGATGGGGAGCTCAGTTAGGGCCTTTTGCTCGCGGACGACGGTGACTCTAGCAAAGCGGCTACACTGTTTTACCCGGGGCATAGGAGCCTTTTGTCTCTGGCAGCCTAAGAAAAGTCTCTTTCCTCAGTTACTGGGAACCCAGCAAGTGCTGGAGCCTACAGAGCCCAGTGTTTGCCCCAACCAGGTGTTCACCTGGCCATGCCAAGGCAGCCAAAGGCTTTGGTCACCCACAAAGCAACCTGGTCTGTGCTGGAGGTCAGGTGCAGGAGCAGTGACGCAGGACACACTCCGCTTTTCTGGCAGTGACACTCTGCGGCAGCACACGAACGTGCATCTCCTGTCTGGCTCTGCACCCCTCCCTGGCAGACAGGCCTCCCTGAACGGCGTGCAATCCACAGAGATATGGCAATCTGTCCCCACAAGGAACAACAAATGTTTGTTTGATGGAGCCAAGGACGAAGTGTCAACTTCTCCAGCCCTGTAGGAAGCTGTTAAGGGAAGCTTGTATTCCATTGGGTTTAATTTTGTGTCTGAACGAAACACTCCACACAACACAATGCTGCATAACTGAGTAAAATGCCAAGGTTTAAAGCTGTGGGCACGACACATTCCAGCCTTTCCGCTGCCCCACTGACTGACAGGCTGACATCACTGTGGAACTAATCCCATGGGGCGTGGCAGGCTGACATCGCTGAGGAACTAATCCCTTGGGGGCGTGGCAGGCTGACATCGCTGAGGCGCTAATCCCATGGGGCGTGGCAGGCTGACATCGCTGAGGAGATAATCCCTTGGGGGCGTGGCAGGCTGACATCACTGAGGCGCTAATCCCATGGGGTGTGGCAGGCTGACATCGCTGAGGAACTAATCCCTTGGGGGCGTGGCAGGCTGACATCGCTGAGGCGCTAATCCCATGGGGCGTGGCAGGCTGACATCGCTGAGGAGATAATCCCTTGGGGGCGTGGCAGGCTGACATCACTGAGGCGCTAATCCCATGGGGTGTGGCAGGCTGACATCGCTGAGGAGATAATCCCTTGGGGGCGTGGCAGGCTGACATCACTGAGGCGCTAATCCCATGGGGCGTGGCAGGCTGACATCGCTGAGGGGATAATCCCATGGGGTGTGGCAGGCTGACATCGCTGAGGAGATAATCCCTTGGGGGCGTGGCAGGCTGACATCACTGAGGTGCTAATCCCATGGGGCGTGGCAGGCTGACATCACTGAGGCGCTAATCCCATGGGGCGTGGCAGGCTGACATCACTGAGGCGCTAATCCCATGGGGTGTGGCAGGCTGACATCGCTGAGGGGATAATCCCATGGGGTGTGGCAGGCTGACATTGCTGAGGAGATAATCCCTTGGGGGCGTGGCAGGCTGACATCACTGAGGTGCTAATCCCATGGGGCGTGGCAGGCTGACATCACTGAGGCGCTAATCCCATGGGGTGTGGCAGGCTGACATCGCTGAGGAGATAATCCCTTGGGGGCGTGGCAGGCTGACATTGCTGAGGAGATAATCCCTTGGGGGCGTGGCAGGCTGACATCACTGTGGAGGTAATCCCCTGCAGGGCCGGCTCCAGGGTTTTGGCCACCCCAAGCAGCCAAACAAAAAAACAAAAATAAAAAAAAGGCCGCGATCACAATCACGATCTGTGGCAGCAATTTAGCGGGAGGTCCTTGGCTCTGAGCAGGAATGAGGGACCGTCCGCCGAATTGCCGCCGAACAGCTGGACGTGCTGCCCCTCTCCGGAGTGGCCGCCCCAAACACCTGCTTGGTAAACTGGTGCCTGGAGCCAGCCCTGATCCCTTGGGGGCATGGCAGGCTGACATCGCTGAGGAGCTAATCCCCTGGGGGCGTGGCAGGCTGACATCACTGAGGAGCTAATCCCCTGGGGGCGTGGCAGGCTGACATCACTGAGGCGCTAATCCCTTGGGGGCGTGGCAGGCTGACATCACTGAGGAGGGAATCCCCCAGGGGCGTGGCAGCATGACACCACTGAAGAGGTGAAGCGGACAATCACCCCTTTCCCCATGAGTTGTGTGAATTATTCACAGGGAATAATCCACTCAAGGGATTCCGGCCCTTTGTCTGTCTGTTTGTGATCCCTGAGCGGACCAGGACTCTGCATTGCTCGAGGTTATCTTGGGACATGAATGCACCTGCCCTCATCTCCACAGTCGCTGTTTCAAGGATGTCCCGGATTGATGACCGATGCAGGGCTGTCCACTGACCCAGGAACAGTACAGAAACAAGCCTCCTGTAGGCCTGGCTGGTGAACCAAGGTGCCTGATATACCAGCTCTGAATACGGCGGGGAAAGGTGCCCTCTCTAGGGTCACCAGCCATGCCCTCTAACAGTGTCATGCAGAGTGGCCCAGTGCACCCACCATGGCCTCTAATGGTGCCTCCTTCTGGTATGCCTGAGACCTCAGTTACATTGTGGGAAGGCATATTGTTCCCATGTAGGGATACACACAGCAGGGGACTGAGGGGCTGGGACAACCCTTTGGATATGGCTGTTTCTTCTCCAGCTCTGGCTTGAGGACCCTGCTAAGATGAACCTGCATGGATGTGACATCTCTCCTGGCCAGAGGGCAGGAGCTGAGTGACCTGGCAGCACGCTGCCCTCTGTGTCTGGGTGGACTGTCCCGTAGGGAGATGTGTGGACCAGAAGAGACAGGATATCCACCCCGGCATGCAGGCAGGTCTCATCCCCCAGTGCTGATGTTTACTGGATGCTGGTGTAGCCAGGTTAACAGGCCCCCAGGCTGCCCTGCAGCTGGGTCAGTGTCACTTCTTACCCAGTCATAGACGTGTCAGGGATCAGACACCTCGGCTGTTATTCGGGCTGTTTCCATGGGGCTGGAGACCCCCAGTGTGCTGAGACCCAGGATCCTGCCTTGAAGGAATCGGGGCCAGTTGGGTGAGTGTGTGATTCAAAAAGAGCAGCCGGCACGTTAGAAACCCATCCCCTGGGGCCTGAGGGCACAGCCTGCAAGGCTCCCGGAGTGGCCTAACTGGACCCCAGCTGATGGGAAATGGGCACATCCCATCACAACGTTCAGCAGGTGACACCTAGCCAGGCCATCAGCACCAACTGGACAAGCTCATTTGCCAGAAGCACCTGACACTGTTCAGCTTTGAAATGGGTCAACTCTTCCCTCAGTTGACCAAAGACATGGTTCTGGGGGAGAACAAAGGGAGGGGCTGCCCGTTCCCCAGTGCACTCTGGGAGTGAGTACAGGAGTTTCCCTGAGGCACCCTGTAGAACGGCCACTTCCCCTCCAGGGGCATCTGCGCTGCTCCCATAGCAAGGAACTTCATTCTGGAGGCAGGAGTGTCTCCCAGCGGTGTTATAACCCAACTGTCAGTGACTGGGGTGACCGGCTTTTGGCACAGCTCCCCAGCGATCTCCAGAGTTGGTGCAGCAGGTCCCGTCAGCAGGGCAGGAGCCTGTGGGGATTTGCCCATTTGTCAACTATTACAGGAAGAGGTTTCCTTCAATTGTTATCTTGCTCATTTGTGCAGCAGGACGAGACCTGCCAGGGAGACGCGCTGTCGTGCTGGGTTCTCTCCATGCACCAGCACCCTCTGCGGGTGGCCCCACTGTCTCGCTGTCAGGATTGTTGATCTTGGAGCCATCACTCACTAGAAATGGAATAATGACTGCAGCTGTCAGAAATCCCTCTGGAGAGCAGAGCAGGCAGGGTTGAGAGAGAGAGAGAGAATTGTGCATGGAGATAGATTAGATTAGATTAAATAATCATTATGTTTCATCAACAGTGCTGGGGCCTGTTTTAATTTCACAGTGTCCTGAAGATCTAATGGAGTTAGATGGCACATGGCCATCAGTGCCCACTAGGACTGGTCAGAAAAAAAACATTTTCTTCCATGGGAAATTTTGACTTTTTGGTGAAATATTGGAAACTAAACTATTTCAATGCTGACCTGTGCTGCTCAGCCTCATGGATGTTGTAGTGTGGCTGTTCTATTGCTCCCAGTCTCCCCTGCAGGCTGGGCTCGCTGGCCAAACCACAATTCCCAGGATGTACCACTTTCTCTTCTCTCATCAGGAGGGGGAGGTGCATTACAGAAGTCTCTGGCCTTAATGCATTATGGGAGAGGTAGTCCTGACAGAGAGCCCAACAGACAGAGGAGACTAGGGGCATAAAACAACTGAACTACTGTTCCCATGAGGCACCGCAGCACCATTCTGAATCAAAATCTTCTGTTTTTCAGGTGTTCAGGTTTGCAACCAAAACATCACCACATTGCACAGAAAGCAGGTACGTTCCAGAACAAACATTGTTTTGCCGAAAACCCGATTTTCAATTTAAAAAAAAAATCAGTTTTGCTGGAAAATTTCTGACGAGCCATAGGAGCCACAGTGCAATTGTAGTCCAGCCCGTGGCAGCCCCGGTACCAGCTGCGACAGACATCGCAAATGCCAGCAATATCGGTGGGAGATCTCAATGCATTGTGTCTATGCAGCATGGTGGGCCAGGGACTGTATGTAATTCCCGCGGGAGGGTAATCACAGCTCCTCCAGACTAAGACCAGTGAGGGGATAAGTGGGCAAATGCACTCAGGTTGTAACAACCCCAGAGAGGTATCACCACCTGGAGAGGCTCCCATGGACTGGTTCAGACTGGATTCTCCAGAGACCAACAGACAAAGAAATGGCTGAGTTTGCACTGACTCATGGCCTGCTTTTTGACCCAGTAAATGGACAGGACCTTCTGGCCAAGGGAGGGAGGGGGCAGGGGACTGACACCAGCCAGTGCCTGAGGCTGGAGTCTGCGTGTAGGTTCTTTTTATTGCTTTGAACACATTTTCTCTGTAATGCTTTCACCTTAAGATTACATGTGCCTGCTTATAAAGAGCTGTGCGATACTTGTAACTGTGACAATTATGCTGCTTATGAGCCTTCAGAGAGAAAGCGAAGTGCAGACGCTGGCCAGTCTAGGCAGTCTGCCTCCTGGCAATATCTCTGTGGAGTCAGGGAACCGTGCAGCCTGGACATACCTTGCTCAAGAGGAAGAGAGACACAGGTCTCTGCCCAAGAGAGGTGACAGGAGAGACAGGCTATGGTGTGTGTCTTTGGTGGACCATGGAGGGGGACTACAGATGCAGTTGCCCTGAATTGTGAAACCTGTTGTACCAGCATGTGGCACCAGAGGGTGGTCCCAGTGCTGGCAGCACCACCCTTCTATGACAGGGGCCTGGCTTATCCTACAGCAGGGGTCTGCATCCTTTGCCAGGATGGGCACAACCTCAGCCTTCCTAGAAAACTGATGTGTGGTGCCTCTGGGAAACAGCCCTAGATAATGGGTTACATATTCCTAGGTTAAGCGTTTACAATCAATCTAAAGCATCCCCGGGTGCATTATGAGAAGTTGCTACAGCTGGATTCTTTTAAACTCTCCGTCTCTTGGGGAGTAAAGACCTGAGCCACGGATTGTCCCACATGGGGTGCCTGCCTTGGGCTGCCATGACGAGAGGCTGTAGCTAAACAAAATGCTCATCAGGGACATCAGGAAAAGCCTCAGTGCTTGTCATTGCGAAAGGGGGCACGCTGTACAGGCCACAAATTGCACCTACACGGAGGGTTGGAGTGTGACTTGGGCTGTGCATTTATCAGGGATAAAGGAACCCAGAGACTCCTGTGTGGGGTGGCCAGACCTTGGGCCTGGCCTGCAGGAGTCAAGCAGGCATCTTGCCAGAGCAGGGGGGCAGAGAGGGTATGAAGTGGGCAACGTCTTTGCTCTTCCCCTGCCACACAGGCAGCTCACTGAGCCAGGACAGCGCTGTCCTAATTTGTTTCTGGTATGGACTAGCTGCATGTAATGGCCCCCAGCCCCAGAACGGTATGGACCAGGAGTGTATAATTCCCCCCACACACACACACCGAATGGTATAGGCCAGCAACACATAACTACCCCCCATGAGTGGTCTGGGCCAGCAGCATATAAATCTCCCCTTCCCCACCCTGCAGGGTATGGGTGAGCTCTGGTGAATTCTGTCATGTTTGTGAGTCATCTGGGTACCAAGGCTGCATGGCTGGAGCCAGGGCAGGGCGGGTGTCAACAGGACCCAGTGCCTGTAAGCTGGGCTGCTCAGCTGCCAACCCATGCCCAGGGCACAGTGTGGCCCTGAACTGTCCAGTCTGTGTCACAAACTCTCTGCAATCCATAATGGGGCTTACACCCTTCTCTGAAGCAGGCCGCCCAGAAGATTCAGGGGGCCTGGGGCAAAGCAATTCCGGGGGCCCCTTCCATAAAAAAATTGCAATACTATACAATACTATATTCTCGTGAGGGCCCCTGCGGGCCCTAGGGCAAATTGCCCCACTTGCTCCCCTCCCCCCCCCCCCCCCCCCCCCATGGGAGGCCCTGGGAAAAATAAACTTTCCGCAACTCGGCACAAACCCAGTTTTGAGAAAACTTCTTTACAAGGTATCACTGGTTCTCAGCATCAGCTAGTGCTAAAAGGCACAAAAGCTCATTAAAAGGGTTGGACAAATATTTTCCGTCAAAACTTTTTTTGGATCGAAAATTACGGGTTTTTAAAAAGCAGAACAAATCACGGACAGTGTCTGCTTTCCTTCAAAATTTGTTGTGTTTTTTTTAATTGAAAATCTGAAATTAGTCTGCCAAAATTTGAATATGGTTTGGGGTTTCAGAAGTGTGTGGCCAAATATTTGCTGCTGGTTGTGTTTGATTGTTTAAAGAAACAATAAAAAAAATTTTGCTTAAAAAAAATCCAAAACTTTTGAACCACCTCAGCTTGTGACCAAACGCCTGAGCCCATCCAGTCAGAGATTTTTCCAGGTTTCTGATACTCTGCTGGCTTCCTTGACTCATATCTGTCTCCATAACTTTGGGTTCATTTAGGTTAGAACATAAGAACATAAGAACGGCCGTACCGGGTCAGACCGAAGGTCCATCCAGCCCAGTATCCTGTTTACCGACAACGGCCAATGCCAAGTACCCCAGAGGAAGTGAACCTAACAGGCAATGATCAAGTGATCTCTCTCCTGCCATCCATCTCCATCCACCCTCTGACAAACAAAGGCTAGGGACACCATTCCTTACCCATCCTGGCTAATAGCCATTAATGGACTTAACCTCCATGAATTTATCTGTTTCCTAGAGACTGGCTCCATGGGGTCCCTCACAAACTGGAGACGGTTACTGTGGGTTTGTCTTTAGTATAGCTTATGTACATACTCCACGAACTGAGCATTTGAGCGTGTTCCAGAATCTGGGATGAACCTATGTTGTGAAAACGGAAATGCTCAAAATAGCACATGCATGTGAATGGACACAGGGTGCTAAAATTAAATTAACCCAGAGGGGTCTCAAACTGGGAATCAGGACCCCTCAGGGGGTCACGAGGTTATTACTGGGGGTCGCGAGCTGCCAGCCTCCACCTCAAACCCTGCTTTGCCTCCAGCATTTATAATAGTGTTAAATATATAAAAAAGTGTTTTTAATTTATAAGGGGGGGGAGGTTGCACTCAGAGGTTTGCTATGTGAAAGGGGCCACCAGTACAAAAGTTTGAGAACCCCTGAATTAACCCCTCTGAAGCCTCAGTGAATGTAGGGTGGGGGGTCTCCCTTGGTAGGGTTGGGAAGGAGGTAGGTGGTGTAGGATATTGCTCTTCTCATGTGATCCCTCCCCCAGTGGCTAATTTGAAATGAAGCTACCCTCCCCTGACATGAATCTCCCTATGGCACTGAAATTCAATACAGACTATCATTTGGCATTTGAGAAGTGAAAGGGACGGCAGCGCTAACGGAAAAGCGAACAGCTTGGCCCTTCTACAAGCCTCAAACTGCTGAATGAGCTTTAGGGTAGGGAAGGCTGTGCCTCCCAAACAACCTGTACCTGCCCCCTATCCGCCCCCCACCCACTTCCTGCCCCCTGACTGCCCACCCCCCTCAGAATCCCTGACGCATCCTGCTCCTTGTCCCTCACCGTCCCCCAGAGACCCCCCCAACCACCATGCCGGGACCCCACCCCTGCTCCCTGTCCCCTGACTGCCCCGACCCCTATCCACCCCCCCGCCAAGTCCTGACAGACCCCCAGAACGCCCACGATCCAACCCCCCCATTCCCTGTCCCCAACTGCCGCCCCCCCAACCTCTGCCCCCTTCTTACCCCTTATTTAACCCCCCGGCCCCGGCCCCTTACCCCCGGCTCTCCCCTCACCCGGAGCCTCAGCGCATCGCATCCAGGAGCATCCCTGGACAGCGCTGCAGCATGGCTCCGGCGGGGCCTGAGCTCCTCCCCGCTCAGAGCTGCGTGGTAAGGGGGTGGGGCTGCAAGCTCTGGGCCGAGCGGCGGGAGCTCAGGCCCCGCTGGAGCTCGCAGCCCCGCCACCTTACCACGCGGCTCTGAGCGGGGAGGAGCTCAGGCCCTGCCGGAGCCAGGGATGCTCCTGGATCTGCTGAGGCTCCGGGAGAGGGGCGGAGGCGGGGTCGGGCCGGGGCCAGGGAGGGAGCCTCAGCCATTCTCGTGGGGGCCCCTGCGGAGCCCGGGGCCTGGGGCAAATTGCCCCACTTGCCGCCCCCCTCCCCCCGGGCGGCCCTGCTCTGAAGCATCCAGCATGGGCCACTGTCAGAGACAGGAGACAGGGTTGGATGGTCCAAACTGGTCTGGGCTGGATGGTCTGGTCTGGTCTGAGTTGGATGATTCATAGATTCCAAGGCCAGGCAGAAGGAATCATTCAGTCTGACCTCATGTATAGCGCAGGCAACAGAACTGCCCCAGTGTAATTAATTCCTTGAGCCGCCCTTTTAGAAAAACATCCAGCCTTGCTTTAAAAGTTGCCAGCGATAGAGAATCCATCCCAACGATCGGTAAGTTGTTCCAATGGTTAATTACTCTCAATGTTAAAAATGGATGTCTTAGTTCTAGTCTGAATTTGTCTAACTTCAACTTCCAGCTATTGGATCATGTTGGGCTCTTCAATCCAGCAGAGAAAGGTCGATGATTAACTGTTTGGTTCCCATGTGGGTACTTATAGATTGTGATCAAGTCACCCCTTAACCTTCTCTTTGTTACGCTAATTAGATTGAGCGCCTTGAGTTTATCGCTATGAGGCATGTTTTCTAGTCCTTAAATCATTCTCACGGCTTCCTATGATAGAGTCCCCCATCCTGTAAGTACAGCCTATATTCTTTGTTCCCAGATGTATACATTTATATTTAGCCCTAATAAAATGCATATTGTTTGTATAAGCCCAGTTCACAGTTACCTGTTTTCTCCCCCCAAGTTTTGTATCAGGGATGATTTTATATTTTCTCCCAGGTCATTAGTAAACACGTTAAATAGCAGAGGGCCAAGAACTGAACCCCCAGGGACCCCACTAGAAACACATCAGTGATGATTCCCTGTTTACAGTTACAATTTAAGACCTACCAGCCAGATTTTAATCCATTTAGTGTGTGCCACATTAATTTTATATCTTTCTAGTTTTAATCAAAATGCCGTGCTGTACCAAGTCAAATGCTGTACAGACATCTACGTCTATTACATCGGCGCTATTACTTTTATAAACCAACTTGTAATTTCAGCAAAAAAAAAAATGATTGTGTTAGTTTGCCTGGATATATATTCCATAAACCAGTATTGAGCGGCATTAATGATATCACTGGTTCTCAACTGGGGGTCCATGGCCCACTGGGGGGCTGCGAGTAGGTTTCAGGGGGTCCGCAAAAGACCAGGCTTCAGCCCTGTGCCCTAGTGAACAGAGCTATGCCTGCTGACTGCACAGGCTGGGCTGGGAGAAGCTGCTTGGGATTGAACCTGAGCCCTGCAGCCAAGGTCTGGAGCTCAAACCTGAGGGTGGAGCTTGAGGAGGGAGCGCCACCTCCACCCCATAGGGTCAGCCTCTACCCCCTCACCTCAGTGGGCCGCCCAGCCGGTGGGTCAGCATCAACGCCTTCTTGCCCAGCACTGGCTCCACCCCAGAGACTGTTGCATGTGCCTTTCTTGGGCGCCCATTCTTCAGTTTCTGCTGTGGGTCCCAGGGAGTCTAACACCGGCCCTGCAGGTTACATAGCACTCACTCCGTTTACGTAAAGGAGCTGTTTCAGCGGGAGCACGACAAGTTACACATCCCAGGAAATATGATTGTAAATGCAAACAATAAATATCAGAGATGGATAAAGTTTTAATTTGACCATCAACTTCAAACCAACAAAACCCACAGAGTGATGATACCGAACTTCCTTCCACAAGTTCAGCCGCCGGAAGGGCTGAAAAGCACCGAGGAGGTGGTGTGGGTAAGAAACATAAAGCCGTAATTAACCTGGCAAAAATTAGGAAATATGAAGAGGACTACTTGAATGTTGGTTTTATTTGTTTTATGAGTGGAGATATACCTCAACCACAGTGTGTAATTTGTGCACAAGTACTGGCCAATGAATGTTTAAAACCCTCCAAATCACAGAGATATTTAATTACAAAGCATGAAAACTATAAACACAAGCAATGTTCATTTTTGACCAAAAGGCCAAGGAACTACTTGGTACTAAAGCAGTGATGAAATCCACAACTACAGCAGATAAAAAACTTGTAAGGTCATCCTACATAGTGGTGCAGAAAACTGCTAAAGCAAAAAAATTGCATACAATTTTTGTGACCGATAATGCCGTGTGCTACTGAAATTGCAAAGGAAATGTTTGGCGAGGAGAAGGCCAAGGTACTGGCAAAAATACCTATGTCAAATGACCCTGTCAAACAACCGATCACTTCTATGTCAAAAGACACAGTTTCGCAGTGTATCGATCGGCTGGGTGACAATAATTTCGCTATACAAGTAGATGAATCCATTTACTTGCCTATGTTCGGTATATGAGGAATAAGGAAATAAAGAAAGACTTGTTGTTTTGAAAAGATCTCAAGATGACAACAAAGTCAGACGACATTTTCAAACTGTTGGATGATTTATGATTTCAGCTGAAATCAGCCGGATTAATGGCATGGGGGTCTGCATGATGGAGCCGCAGCAGTGACCGGAAAGCATTCTGGGGTTGTGCAAAAAATAAAAGCCGTTGCACCTCGCACTATTTGACACATTGTCTTTTACACCGAGAGCTGCTTGCTTCAAAATATGTTGAAGTGCTGAAAGATGACGTGTGGCTGGCAAACTGAGTTACCTCGCAGACATATTCAGTGAAATGAATAAGCTGAATAAAGCTATGCAAGGTGCGAGCCCTAATTTTATTGCCCAGCATGAAAGACTGAGGCATTGAAAAGAAAATTACAACTCTGGAAAGTTCGTGTCTGTGGGGGCACTACTGATATGTTTGAGCTCTTCCATTCTTCCATTCAGGAATGAAACATTGACTTTGATGTAATTAAACCTCAGCTAGAAACGCATCTGGCTGATTTGCTTAACAAATGGAATGCTTATTTTCCCAGAACAAGCTGCTACACACATGTGGTCTACAAGCCCCTTTAGTGAGAACATTAAAGTTAAACTTCCATCCACCGTCCCATCAAAACTGTTAGAAGAGCTCACTGACATTTCCTCAGACAGCTCCCTCAGAACCAGGTTCAATGGGATGCTGTGGGAGACATTTTGGTGAAAATTTTGATCCCTTTTAGTACCACCTACTTATGCGAATCTGGATTTTCAATCATGACATCAATGTGAACAGAATATCCAGCCAGGATGAACACTGACCTTGACATGTGCGTGTGCTTGTCAAAGACACCCCCATGTCTGGATGGAATTGTTGATCAGCACCAACAACAAGTTTCACGCTGAATTAATAAAAAAAATACTCAGTTACTTTTATTTGTGTACCTATATTATCCTTTTCTTTCTTATATTATTTATACCTGTGTGTAGTATATAACGAGCCATTGAATACAGCTTTTTACTGGATATGCAGAAAAGCAGTTGTTATGGCACAGGTGGGCTATGGAGTTTTTATAGCATGTTGAGGGGCCTCAGAAAGAAAAGATTGGGAACCCCTGAATTATATTACCCTCCATTCATTCTTTATTAATCAAGTCCTGCTTCGTTATCTTGCCCAGAACTGATGTCAGACTGACAGGCCTATAATTACCCAGGTCATCCCATCTGCCCTTTTTAAATATTGGCACATCATTAGCTTTCTTCCACTGTTCTGGGACTTCCCCAGTGCGTCATGAAAATCAAAATTAATGGTCCAGCAAGTTCCACAGCCAACTCTTTTAAAACTCTTGGATGCAACTTAACAGGACCTGCTGATTTAAATATATCTAACTTGAAGAGCTTCTGTTTCAAGTTAGATATATGTAAATCAGCAGGTCCAGTTAACTTGCATCGAAGAGTTTTAGCTAGTTTTAGTTAGTTTTCAAGTTAGAAAAGTGTTATAATATGACTACAGCATATGATTTTCTCCCCAAATATAGAATAGAAATATTTATTGGCCTGCTCCAATGTGGGCTGAACGGTCTGATGTGGTCTGAGATGGCTGGTCCAATCAGTTCTGGAGACCCAGCTGCTCCCGTGTTTGATATGATTCTCTCCTCTTTTCAGAAGAATTTAACGATGAGATGGCCGTTGTTGTTCCTGCCTCGCCCTGCAGTACTGTGGGCTCTGCCACTGCAAAGGCAGCTGTCTGGCCAGTAGAGGGGACCCTAGACTGGGCTAATAGTGGCACTGACATCTGCACAGATGCCGCAGCTGTAAGAAATAAGGCAGCCTTGCAATGTAATACTGGGACTGGGTCAGCCCTGTCACCAACTGGCCTCACCTGCATTTGGGGTCCAAGCACTGGCGCTGATACAAAACTGGGAGAGGAGAAACGTTACCAAAGGAATTCAGAATGTCACCATCCTTTTGCAAAAACAACAAGGAGTCTGGTGGCACCTTAAAGACTAACAGATTTATTTGGGCATAAGCTTTCGTGAGTAAAAACCTCACTTCTTTGGATGCATTCCTCTATGCATCCGAAGAAGTGAGGTTTTTACTCACGAAAGCTTATGCCCAAATAAATCTGTTAGTCTTTAAGGTGCCACCAGACTCCTTGTTGTTTTTGTAGATACAGACTAACACGGCTACCCCCTGACACTTGACTATCCTTTTGGCTTCACAAGGTTCCAAACGCCCCCATGTTTTGTTTGTCACAAAAGTTTCTGTGGTATTTTTAATAAAAAATGTTATGGAAAAATTATCACCGTCGTTACTGAAAGGGTTAATCTACTGGAGGGCTTGGATATGCATTTCAATAAGAACATATTGCAAACAACAGAATATGATTGTTGGTTAGTCCTGCTTTGAGCAGGGGGTTGGACTAGATGACCTCCTAAGGTCCATTCCAACCCTGAGATTCTATGATGGTAATTGCAGCAACTTCCATAGATGTTTCCTGCTCCAATAAATGGCCATTTTTTGACGAAAAAATGTTTTGCCTGGTTCCACTAATCATGAATCCACAAAGTGCGTTTCACTCACTGTCATGCTCACGGCTCAGCCTAGGGGAGCTGGGGAGCTGGACTTTGCAAAGGTGCAGCAGACACCAGAGGTTCCATGGGGAACAGCTGGGGAAGATTTTCAGGCTTTGGGATATTCTGCAGGATGGTGAATCTCACTCTATTCATGGAGCTCCATGTCTGGCTCCCTTTAGAGTTAAGAACTTGGCTAGTCACTTGGCTAATTTCTAGGGCTCTGAAGAGGCCATTGGTTTGGTTTTGTCTGAGAGGAGATGGGGCTGGGTTGGTCTCCTGCTTGCGGTTAATCCCACCCCACCCTAGCAGCCTGTCCTCACCTTAACAGGTGCCAGGCCAGCTGCTGCCACCCATCTGCTGCTGCAGCCCAGTAACCAGCAGGGGCGAGGTGGCCTGGGTCTGCAGGAGAAAGTAGGTGTGACACTATGCCCCATATTCTGCATAGAAATATTGTTATGATATGATTATAGCATAAGTAAGACGTATTTTATGCAAGATGGGCCATGGGAGGTATCATTGGAAAGGTTATGATTTACTGAATATGATTATACTATATATATCCAAGTGTCATTTTTGTATCTGAAGTTAGGAATAGTGTCTAGGCACAATATATTTACACCTGGGGAATGCCCACTAGACAGAATGCAAGCAAGTCTAGCTTGCTGGTTGGAAAAGGCCATTAAGGAGAACAATAGGTCTTTGAATATGCTAGTATCCCACCTTCCTGAGAAGCTTTCCTGGGATGCTACAAACAACCTCTGACTCATGGCTGCTTTGACACTACAGGTCACATGATTATGTCACCTGGTACTGGGCTCCATAATAAAACACCACTATTTTTCTACTGTGGGGGACACACCACAGCGGGCCTCTGGGGTGGGGGTGGAGAAGAGGGAGCGGTGGGTGGGTGGGCGGAGCCTTGGGGGAGGTAGTAGAGCAGGGGCAGGAAGAGGCTGAGCGGGAGCGGGGCCTTGGGGCGGAAGTGGGAGCAGAGCTCCCACCGGGAAAAACAAAAGTCAGCGCCTGTGGGCAATGGGCCCTGTGTTGGGGCTCCTAGGTGCCCAGGATGACTAGCCATTGGGGTCTCAGGGCTGTTAGTGAGAGGACGAGCGTGCTCCCATATGAGCTCCTAAGGGTTAATGCCAATTCAAATCCCTTGTGTCTGAGAAATAGGCCAAAGCAAGTTAGACCGAATCAATTCAGCTCAGCTCTAGCACATCCGAGGCTGTGAGAAGTGACAAATTCACAGCTCTATAAATTGTCTCATCACCATAAGCAAATATTGGCCAAATGTGCCGCTGAGCAGCGAGAAACCCACCTGGGGAAGGAGCAGCCGTTCTAAAAATGCCTTCACGTGCTGAGCAGGGTCGACGAGGAGCTGGAGCAGAGGAAACCCAGTGTCTGTGACAGCAGAAAGGAAATCAGGACATTTGCATTTCCCGCTAGACACCATCCAGCAGGCTGGCAAGGCCAAGGATGACCAGACAGAGCTTCTAAACCATAGCACGAGGCCCCTGCTCTCACAGACAGCAGAGACTGTGGCCTGAGCACATGGCAAGGATAAGCCCCAGGGGTGAGGATGGCAGCTTCCTAAACCTGTTAGTTTGGAGATCCAGGATCTCCAGCTATGTGAATGATGCGTCATAGCTGCTGCCTTCTGAACACAGCCGCTGTGCTGTTGGGGTGGAACGCCTGTCCCTGGGCAGGGCCGGCTTTAGGAAGTGCGGGGCCCGATTCGAACAGTTTCGATGGGGCCCCGGCAGGGATGACTTAAAAAAAAAAAAAAAAACACATAAAAAAAACACGTGGGGCTTGTACCCACCGGGCGGCGCTCCTAGTCTTCGGTGGTGGGTCCTTCACTCGCTCCGGGTCTTCGACGGCACTGAAGGACCTGCTGCCGAAGTGCTGCCGAAGACCCGGAGCGAGTGAAGGACCCGCCGCTGAAGTGCCGCTGAAGACTTGGAGTGCCGCCGGCTGAGTAAAAATTAAAAAGGAGCCTCTAGCTCGGGAAGGGATTCTCGGCCACTTGCCCCCACCCTGGCAGCCCTGCCACTGGGTGCGGGGCCCTCTTAGGCGCAGGGCCCGATTCGGGGGAATTGGTGGAATTGGCCTAAAGCCGGCCCTGTCCCTGGGACGTGCTTTCAGCTACATGCACTACGAACTCAGCTCCCCCTTCCCTTTCCCCTGGTACCTGGGGCAAATGGGCATTTCTTGGTGTTTGGGTGAGTTTGGCTAGAACTGTTCTTTCAAGTCCAGAGATCACAAGGGAGGCTCTTCAGGGTCCACTTCCTAGTTTCTTCTCCATTCAGATCTGGACCGGATGCTCAGCTAGTGTAAATCAACCACTTTACAGTGGGGTCACCGATCCGCAGATCCCACGAGACCATTTGGTAGCTGGTTAAACCTCAGCCTACCCTACCTACTTCCCAGGGCCCTGCAGAGCAATATCAACGTCAGTTCCCGTATCACCGCCCTTCCTCCCTCCCCTTGGGAGACCCTCCCCCAGCCCAGTGAGTCTTTCTTTTCTGATGTTCACCTGCAATTTTCCCTTCCTTAATTTCCTCTGCTTCTTCTTAGCGTGGTGGAAGTGGGAGGAGGTGACTAAGTCCTTGACTCATTGCCCAGTGAAATCAATGGGAGCCTTCCCTTGACCTCGATGGGTATTGGATCAAGCCCCGCCTCGGGGTTTATGCTCTACCAATATTTATAGACATAAATGGCTGTGGTGCGGTTGTTTTAAAAGAACATCTCAGGCTCAGATGATTGGTGGGAGCCCAAAGGTGCTGTTAGAAGTGTTTATTTCTGCCCACCCTGAGCCAGATTTGTAGTTGTGTTTGTCTATGAAAAAGACATAAGCAGCGCACGACCCACTGGCTTTGTGGGGATGAATGGGGCAGCTGGAGCAGACATGCCCCTGATTGACTAGAAAATTCTGCTGATTCATGACCCCTGTGGTTCACAGCCTGGCAGCACAAGCACAGCAACCCTGTGATTAGCGGAAGTGCCGACAACTCACTGTAATCACGGGGTAATTAGCTGGGCATTTCTGTTTTCCAAACTAAACTGTTATTAGGCTCCATGAGATAGCTGCTCTCTCGTTAATTTCAGAATTACTTTAGAACTTCAGCTATAATTACCCAGCAGTCTGCAGGGCCGTGTAATTAGGAGGCATTCCTCCCCATTTCAAGATGTTAATTTTTCGAAATAATGCAGTTGTTAAATGGTGAAACAGTCTGTGCCCTGTGAAGAGAGCGATGCCTGGGAGCGTGTGGTGAGGCACACACAGCGCCGTACATGCACAGATGCTCAACCAGAGCTGAGTCACAGACTTTGGAACATAAGAACATCCATTCTGGGTCAGACCAAAGGTCCATCTAGCCCAGTATCTGGTCTTCCAACAGTGGCCAATGCCAGGTGCCCCAGAGGGAATGAACAGAACAGGGAATCGAGTGATCCATCCCCTGTCGCCCATTCCCAGCTTCTGGCAATCAGAGCATCCCTGACCATCTTGGCTATCATCCATTGATGGACCGATCCTTCAGAAACGTATCTAATTCTGTTATAGTTTTGGCCTTCACAACATCCCCTGGTAATGTGTTCCACAGGTTGACTATGCGTTGTGTGAAGAAGTACTTCCGTTTGTTTGTTTTCAACCTGCTGCCTATTAATTTCATAAGGTGACCTCTGGTTTTTGTGTTATGTGAAGGGGTAAATAATGTTTCCTCATTCACTTTCTCCATACGAGTCACAATTTTATAGACCTCTACCATATCCCCCCTTAGTCGTCTCTTTTCCAAGCTGAAAAGTCCCAGTCTTTTTAATCTTGCCACATAAAGAAGCTATTCTGTATCCCAATCATTATTGTTTTCCCTCTTTACCTTTAGCTTCTGCACCTTACCTTTTCCAATTCTAATATATCTTTTTGGGGATGAGGTGACCAGAACTGCATACGGTATTCAACGTGTGGATATACCATGTATTTATATAGTGGCATTATGATATTTTCTGTTTTAGTATCTATCCCTTTCCTAACGGTTCCCAACATTCTGGTTTTTTGACTGCCACTGAATGTTGAGCAAATGTTTTCAGAGAACTATCCACAATGACTCCAAGATCTCTTTCTTGAGTGGTGATAGCTATTTAGACCACACTATTTACCTCTCTCCATTGTGAAAACTGACTATTTATCCCTACCCTTTGTTTTCTGTCTTTTAACCAGTTACTGGTCCACGAGGAAACCTTCCCTCTTATCCCATGACAGCTTATTTTGCTTAATTGCCTCTGGTGAGGGACCTGGTCAAAGGCTTTCTGAAAGTCCAAGTACACCATATCCACTGGGTCACCTTGTCCACGTTTGTTGATCCTCTCAAAGAAGTCTAAAAGATTGCTAATGCATGATTTCCCTTTACAAAAGCCATGCTGACTCTACCACGACAAATCATGTTCATCTATGTGTCTGATCATACTGTTCTCTATTATAGTTTCAACCAATTTGCTTGGTACTGCAGTTAGGCTTACTGGCCTGTAATTGCCAGGATCACCTTTGGAGCCTTTTTTAAATATTGGCATCACATTAGCTATCCTCCAGTCATCTGGTACAGAAGCTGATTTAAATGACAGGTTACATACCACATGTAGTAGTTCTGCAGTTTCCTATCTGAGTCGTATTTGAATCCCTTTTGGCACCTGTCTCATTCAAGGATGGGGTCAGCAATTGACAGCAATGGGGTCTGACCTTTCCCCAGCCTCGCTGGTTGGTCATGGCTCTGGGTATCCAGGAGTTCTGGAACTAGGAGTCCTGGTGCAGCAGCAGCACTCCCTGGCTTGAAGTGGTTTCCATCATCTACAGGGTTTGCAGTTCGGTTCAGTGGCTCTCAGCACCTCCACTATACACATTGTTCCAGCCTCCCTGCCAGGATCCTGCTGGTAACGAGGGGGCCGTGCTCTGCCATGTTGGATTCTGGCTTGGCCTTGGTGAGCAGCACATTTGCTACCTTATAGTGCATGTGTAACGCCGACATATCCCGGTGTTCGCCAGGCAGGATCCAACCAGGGACCTCTGCAGCTTAGTGCATGAGCCAAAAGCCAACTGCCTGTTAGCTAAGGCTGTAGAGCAGATCTCTCTCTCTCTCTCTCTCTCTCTCTTTCTTCCCCCCCGCCCCCACCCGAGGGGACAGAACACATGGAATGAAAGCACTGATGTTTATAAAGTCCTCGGTGATTCCAAACTCAGCAGCCCCCGCACTCAGGAACACTGGGGTGCAGAGGAATCTGGGGGACAGGGGGAGGCTGAGCGGGTAGGAAGGAGGCTGTGGGGTGCAGAGGACAGTGATGGGATAGGAGATGGCAGGACGGTTGGCAGCTCCCCCAGCCAGGGGGCAGTGGTGGGGCAGGCGAGCCCCCTTCGAGCAGCAAGGAGAAGGCCGTGTGGTCGTGTTACCAGCTCTCAGGAACGGGTTGTGATGTGTGGGAGGAGCTGGCCTGAAGTCTGGGGGGAGGAAGCACCATGGCGCTGCTGGGTCAGGATGGATCCGGAAAACGGAAGGCAGCTCCTCACTGTGGGGCAAGGGGAGGGTACATGGAGTCTCCGCCCGCCCTGACGGCCTCACACACACGCTGGCCAACGATAGAGGGGCCTTAGCAAGTCAAAAGTCACTAAAACAGGAGCTGGTTTTTTACATAGCTTTTTTTTGTTTTTTGGCCAATCTCATGATTTTTGGGGTCAGACCCATGATTCGTGCTGTCTTGGGGCTGGCAATGCTGAGTGCGTCTCTACAGCTGTGTGTGCTGGTCTCTCTCTTTCCCTGGGTCCACGTGTGAGGGGATGGCTGGCTCTCCTCTCTCCGCAGGGTCAGGTGCATTGGCCTGTCTCACACCCATGCAGGCCTCGGGAGCGGCCCAGCTCAGCGCCTGCCTGCATTTCCTGGCCTGGCCTTTCTCTACCCAGCGTCCCCACAAGGTGGTCTCTTCCCTGAGCTCAGAAGCACGTCCAGCAGCACCGTCCCATTGGGCATGGAGCACAGGTAGCTCCCAGCAAGCCCCGTGCTTCTCTGCACCCGATTAATGAGAGGCTGGAGCATTGCAGGGATTGGGAGAGACGCGAGGGCAGCGCCGGGTGCTGGGGCAGCTCGTTTGAAGCCGCGCACTCAGCGTGCGGCCGTGGGGGGAGCGGCTGTGCGCCCGCACAGCCAGCAGACAGGCTGCCAAGCTGCTCTCGCTGCTTAACGACGACTGCTCCGGCTGAGGTTGGCAGGAGGTGCCGTGCAAGGAAAGGTCACGGCAAATGCAACATCCGGGTGGGGGAGCAGGATTAATTCTCCTGGCTAATCGCACCATCCCAGCCACGGGGAAAGCTGCCCCAGCGAGCCGCACCCAGAGAACTGGGGGAATGTGGTGCTGACACGAAGAGCCAGCATGAAGCTGAAGCTACAAGGCCAGAGGCAAAGGAGAAGGCCCAAAGCTAAGGGCTTCCTGCCTTGGGCACCGAGGGGCTGATCCTACAGCACTGCTCTCCGTGGGCCAGTGATTTCCACAGGAACAGACCTGGGCCTATAGACTCTGGCATTGAAAGGCACAAGCCATTTAGGCTGCCGTGCGACCGTCCATCACAATCCTTTGTGGCAGCATCAGGTGGCCAGAGCAGCTCCCCATAAACAGGGCTGGGGGCTGCAACGACGTTCACGGGCCACCAAGCCAGGGAAGCGTCGTGTGCTCTAGTGCCGTCCTGCTGGAGGCCCGTGGGAGAACAGGGCTATTTGGCCAGGAGGAGAGAGGCGTGGCCAAGCCCAGGCGTGCAAAACCACACGTCAGTCCCTGAAAAATCATCCGATTGGCTTAAATATCAGGGGAGTTTTAAAATGGTAGATGTTGGCTGGAGCCTGCAGGGGTCTGTGGCAGACTTGCCGCAGCACCGCACCCCCAGTGGCTGTATATGGCATTGTGACCGCTTGCCTTAGTTTCCCCCATGCCTTCTTTGGCTTATTTCAGTGTGGGCGTGACCTGGCTCTCCAGCCAAGCCAGGTAACAGAGTCCCACCTTTTGCAGCTCAAAGCCCTTCACTTAGAGTCCAACAGAAACAGCAAAACAACTGAATCTTCAGCCCCACTGGGCTCAGCTGGTAACCTTCTTCTTTGCAAACTGTCCCAACACTAGCCCCAACTCCTGGGTTGTCACACTCTCCCTCTACCCCAGGGAGTCAGGCAGGCGGCAGTCCCTGAATGTCCCCTGTCCCCAGCAAGGCTTCCAGCTCAGGGTTCAGCTCCGAGGCTTCTCTCAGCCAAAGAGAGAAAGTTCCCAGCTACCTCCCATCTGGGTCCCTGCCCTGGGCCCTCCTGCAGCAGCCCTTTGCTCCTTCCTTTCTGAAGACCCCCACTCGCTGGGTTTGATCACAAATTACCATAACCCCTTTCAGGTGCAGCCGGGTAGGTTAGTTGCCCTGTCAGGTCACTTTAATCCTTCCATCACCCATGTGGGGGTTGGGGTGGGCACCCAATCACAGGGTCATGATTTCCAGCTCTTTTCTGGACACATGAGGGCTAGGAACTTTTCTTCTGAAGTGCAAGCTAACTCCTACATAATCACCTGACTCCAGGAGCTGGGGCTTTGGGAAAACACCAGATATCATGGGACTCATGATACAATCACGTAAGTTAGCAACACTTGCAAGAGGCACAAATCACTGGGAGACTGGCTTCTGAACTATGCTAGGTGCTCAGTGTTTGTTGCTCAGGTTCTCAGCCATCCCTGCTTGGACCTTCACAATACACTGGGTCTGTCTGGAGATGCAGATTTACCTCTCGGCTGGTCAGATTGCAGTAGAGGGGAATGTGGGTCCTGGAACTGACTGTTTAAAGGTCCCAGACATAGTCACCCATCTGGGTTTCATTGCACAGGTGACAGTTTGAGCTCCTCTCATACACGCTCCAGATAAGCCTTGATCCTCGGGGATGCATTGAGGGGTGGGGGGCTCTGGGGGCAGCTGCACACCAGGAAGGTCACGATGACATACAGCAATTGCCACATTTCTAGCCTGCCAAGAAACAGGCTTTTGGAAAAGTAACTTACAGCTGGAGGGGCACATACTAGACTGGAAATAAGGCATACATTTGTAACAGAGAGTAATTAACCATTGGAACAACTTACTAAGGTTGGTGGTGGATTCTCTGTCACTGACAATTTTTAAATCAAGATCAGATGTTTTTCTGAAAGCTCTGCTCTAGGGATTATTTCGGGGACGGTCTATGGCCTGTGTTACACAGGAGCTCCGACTAGCTGATCACAACGGTCCCTTCTAGCCTTGGAATCTGTGAATGTATGAAATTGGGCATGGGGGGCTGCGCTGGACCCCAATGAGAGCAGCATTTTAAGCTGCTGCCGGAGGTCCGTGTTAGGGCGTTCTGGGCACTGGGTGGACCTGATCTGCCTCTCACACCAGTGCAAATCAGGCTCTCCTGGTTATCCAGGGGTCACCAAAATCAGTCGGGTTCTGCCCAGAACTGTCCCTGACATTTCAGAACTGATCGGATGCTGTGTTCAAGAGCGACCACGTGACAGATAACCAGAGCAGTGCCGCCAAGGGGAGGGATGGGCCTTGCTCCATTGGGCCGAATAGCCTCGCAAGGGCCATTTGGACAGCTACCGCGGCTGGTCCTGCATTCACGCCATGTAGCGTGACCCAGCCTGTGGGCTGTAGGAGCCGTAGCGTGAACCCATAAACAGCTTGCTTCACCCCCACCGCTGACAAAATGAAACCAAGCACCCGGCAAAGGCTAGTGGGCTGTGCTGGACAGCTGCTGCTCCAGGGGGCAGAGGTGCGAATCGCTGCCCAGAGGCCTTCTCCCCCGGGAGGAGCTATGCTGAGGCCCAGCTGTTATTCTCAACTTCTGTTTGCAAACCGTCCTTCCTGGGGCTCTTTGCTTCAAAGGCGGAGTAGCGGGAGAGCCGATTGCCGCTGCTCAGGGCTTTCAATGACAGCCCGAGAGAAGGGGAGTTCTGTGTCATTTTGAAGCTTTTGTGATCAAATGAGAGGCAGATGTTGTAAATGAAACCAGCCTCAAAGCAGCAGATGGCGGCCCCTCCGCACAGGCACGGAGCCGGCGCGGGGAAGTACCTGGGCTCTGTTCTTTCCTTTCTTCTCCGGCTCCTTTGGCACAATACGTTGAACGATCACAAACAACCGCGGAGCTTTCTCCGCAGACCTGGCGGAGATGCTGGCCTGGCTGCTGGTGACGTGCATCATATTCTCACTCGGGCGGGCACAGGATTAGGAGGGACCCCAGGGCCGAGCTTAGCAGGGTGCTGAACATGGAGGAACTAGTAGAAGGACAGAGGGTGCCATGCCTTTGAGCACCCCCTAGTGGCTGGCTTTGGTAGCAGAACCCACCATTGCTGTTTCCTGCGCCAGCACTTTATTTAATTAATTGGTTGGCAAGCAGCCTCCTTCCAGGACACGTGCCCAACGTACTCTCAGGGCCATGGGTCTGAATATGGATACTCCCTCCCAGCACGGGCCCTGCTCTCTGGAGACGGCCAGGCTGTGCATGAGGGGGTGCAGTAGGTGATAAATGAATCGCACTGCAGGTGGGTGGCCTCATCTGCCCCCATTTATCGTCACTGGCTGTCCCTCTGCCCCCTAGTGGCTCATCTGGATTGTGTCTGAGCAGAGACGGGAAGGGCTAATTGTCCGGTTATGTCAGGTGGCCTTAGCTTCCTGCCTCTTCTTGGGAGGAGATATTTTCAAGCTGCACGAAGAGCTGGCTTGGAAGCTGATTCACAGTCATCTCCAGATCTGCTCGCTTGGCTGTGGGATGGTGTGAGGGTCTACGATGCCTTTCACATTATCAGCTTGGTCCAGCGCCCTGGAGCTAGGATGCTGGTTCTCTGAAAGCCGATCCCCGCTCGGGGAGGGACGTCCCACAGTTAGCCTCCCGCTGAAAGAAGCAGAATCGGTCCCAGACTCGGGCTGTGGAAATCTTGGTGCCTTTACAACAATCTGGGGCTTCTGTGCACAACACAAATGACACTGGCTCAGTGAGTGCTCCACAATGCGTGATACAGTGTATCAGTTCAGGGCCCAGCTGTTCATCAAAGATTCAAGCTCCGTGGAAGCAACCCGTCCATTAGAGCCTGAAAAACTGTAGGAACTAAGGATCTGAGTCAGCAAAAAATCTCTCCGTCCAGCTCCCATGCTAGCCCACAGATACCCCACAAATCAGCTCCTGCAGATGCCTTTTCAGCTGCTGCAGACCTTAGAGAGAGCGCCTCGCAATAAAGAGCAAGCTCAAATCGTGCCATGGAGAGACCGGAACAGATGTGATTTGGGGGGCGGGGGAGTCTGCGGCTGAGGTTTGCGCACCAGAGCAGGAAAAAGTGGACGCAGCATTTCTAACATTATACTAGAGTGGAGAGGACGCTGGGAAAGTTTTTAACAGTCATCAGAATTCAAGAACCAATGTTATTTTGACCCTGCTCACAAGTCTTTCCTATTCACGTCACACTGACATTCGAGATCTCGACCTTGCTGCTGGGATCAAAATGAAAAGACAAATGTTACTTTTAAAGCTCATTTTTATATAATATTTTTCACTTTAAAATTGACACTGTGTGCAGAGCTGGTTGGTTACTCCAAGGTCAGAAGGGACCATTATGATCATCTAGTCTGATCTCCTGCACAACGCAGGCCACAGAATCTCACCCACCCACTCCTGTAACAAACCCCTAACCTATGCCTGAGTTATTGAAGTCCTCAAATCATGGTTTAAAGACCTCCATATAAACCAAATGGCATTGGTTCTGCTTCGTGATTGGGTGTCACCAGCCAACACGTGCAAATTGTGAGCTGCAAGTTTACAATGGAACGTACAATCAGCTATGTACGGCGTGTTGGTTACTGTAAGATAGTCACAAAAACTGCAGAATGGATTGAGAATAGCAGGGTTAGTTTTTTCAGATTCATGGATTCCAAGGCCTCAGTGGACCTTTCTGATTATCTAGTCTGACCTTCAGTATAACACAGGCCATAAAACTTCCCCCAAATAGTGCCTAGAGAAGATCTTTTAGCCAAACATCTAATCTTGATTTAATAATTGTCAGTGATGAAGAATCCACTATGACCCTTGGTAAGTTGCTCCAATGGCTGATTACGCTCACTGTTAAAAATGTACACCTTATTTCTAGTCTGAATTTGTGTAGCTTCAACTTCCAGCCATTGGATCACGTTAGAGCTTCCGCCGCTAGACTGAAGAGCCCATTTTTAATATTTGTTCCTGTGTATGTGCTTAGAGACTACAATCAAGTCACCTATTAAACTCTTGGTTAAGTAACTAAATTGAGCTCCTTGAGTCTATCACTATAAGGCATGTTTTCTAATTCTTTAATCATTCTTCTGGCTCGTCTCTGAACCCTCTCTAATTAATCTATATCCTTCTTGAATTGTGGGTACCAGAACTGGACACAGTATTCCAGCAGCTGTTTTACCAGTGCCAAATACAGAGGTAAAATAGTCTCTCTACTCCTACTCAGGATTCCCCCACACAGGCATCCAAGGATTGCATTATCCCTTTTGGCCACAGCATTGTACCGGGAATTCATGTTCAGCTGATTATCCACCACCATCCCACATTTTGTTTCTAGAATCACTGCTTCCCAGGATAGAGTCCTCCAGCCTGTAAGTATGGCCTACATTCTTTGTTCCTAGATGTATAAACCATATTAAAACACATATAGTTTGCTTGTGCCCAGTTTACCAAGCAATCAAAATCACTCTATCAGTGACCTGTCTTCTTAATTATTTACCATTCCCCCAACTTTTGTGTCATCTGAAACCTTGATCAAGGTTGATTTTAAACATTAATAAAAATGTTAACTAGCATGGGGCCAAAAACTGACCCCTGCAGGACTCCACTAGAATTATACAATGATATTTTGATGGTTAGCCAGCTTTTAATCCATGTTCATTTTATATTTTTCTAGTTTTTTAATCCAAATGTCATGCGGAACCAAGTGAAATGCTTGACAGAAGACTAAGTATATTATATCAGCACTATTACCTTTATTAAACAAATCTGTAATCACATAAAAAAAATCAAGTTAATTTGACAGGATCAATTTTCTATAATCCCACGTTGATTGTCATTCATTATATTATCCTCCTTTGATCCTTTATTAATTGAGTCCTGTATCAGTTGTTCCATTATCTTTCCCGGGATCAGTTTCAGATGAACAGGCCTGTAATGATTGGGGGTCATCCTTTTAAAATATTGGCACAACATGAACTTTCTTCCAGTTTTCCAGGACTTCCCCAGTGTTCTGAAACTTATTGAAAATCAACATTAATGGTCCAGACAGCTCCTCAGCCAGCTCTTTTAATACTCTTGGATGCAAGTTCTCTGATCTGCTGATTTAAAAATGTCTACGTTAGTAGCTGCCGTTTAACATCCTGCTCAGATACCAGTGGAATGGAAAGAGTATTATTATATGATCAGACCACATCATGGTTTTTTCCCAAACACAGAATAGAAATATTTATTGAACATTTCTGACTTTCGCCAAGGTTGAAAAATCAGTAGCTTCAGCAGTGGCAGTGCGCTCTCTCCCTGCACCCCAAAGTCTCTTTTTAAGCCTCCCCCCCAACAAGGGGTGCTGGGTAGAATAGCCCATCTTCTCATTACTTTGTCCACTGCTTAGGCCTAATTTCCAAAGCACCCATTTTGCTCCATTGATTTCTGTCCCCGTACTCATTTTGGTTACCAGACGTCATTTGAACACAGTCCTTCGGGGGTATTAGTAGACCATTTTGGTTTAAATTAATTCAGACTTTCAGTCTTTTTCTGTAAAAAGCAACAGAGGGTCCTGTGGCACCTTTAAGACTAACAGAAGTATTGGGAGCATAAGCTTTCGTGGGTAAGAACCTCACTTCTTCAGATGCAAGTCCCAGGACAGATAACTCCAAAAAGGGAACTTGGACAGGTGCAACCCAATCCACCAGCTAAACTCACAATTGGAGTAGGCCTGCTAGGTCCCAGTTATTAGAACAGTCCCCTTGCCCCCATGGCTTTGGGGTGCTGGACATGCCAAGCTCGGGCTTTCTGCAGCTCTGTCCTTCTCACTCGCTGGATTAAATTGCGGGGATAACGAGGAGGCGGATGCAGGGCAGGTCTGACAAGCTGATTTCTTCCTCCCCAAATGAGGATTCATCCATAATAAACACTCCGGGCTCGCTTTACACAGCGTGGCAGGTAATTGACTTGTGACAACAGAGTTCAACTCAGATTAGCCTGACGTAGAAGGACAACTTCATCTGCGCTTCCAGGCAGAGAAAAAACGTTAATCCAAGGGAAGGAGAAGAAATCATTAACTAGCAGTCCCTGAAAGGCCGCAGACTCTTCTGACTTCATTTAGAGCAATCCTGTCTGACAGATGCAAGCCCACCAGGGCTGCCAGTGCACAGATCACTTCAGAGTCTGGGACGTCATGTCACCAGTGAACAGAGCGCTGGACCCGACAGTTTGGTGTCTAAGCCAGTCGCTCATTCGGTGGGGAGCATATGGAGCCCACCCCGGTGCCTGCTCTGGTCGTCAGGGCAGGATTGTCCCCTATGGACAGCCCCTCTCCCCTCAATCCCCCCATGCCTTGTCTAGTCTGCTTTGTACAGATCTCAGGGTCTGGTTTTTCACCCCTGCTCTCTGCAGAATAGAGTCACCATTTCCTTTCCCAGCTTCGCCTTCGTGGAGAGTCTAACAAAGCAGTATGTGGCAGGAATGCTGGCAGACAAAGCAAATGGAAAAGGTCATTCATTGCCACTAGCTCCTTACTGCATAAGTCCCCCATAAATCAATGGCACCGCCCATAGTGAGGTGAGGAGCAGTCAAAATGTTCTGTCAACACTTTTTTTCCCCACTGGAAAGTTGGGAGTTTGGCTAAATGAGCATTGTTATGGAGGCACCTGCTTGCCTGGAACAGTTTCTATTTTTCTGTTCGAAGTCAAAACCCCAAAATGAAAAGTCAAATTTTCCACGGAACCCCCTTATCCTTTGACAGCTGTCTGTGAGGTGTGCAGGAGAGAAACGCACACTAATCATAGGGGAACATCAGAACATTCTAAGAGTGACGTTTGTCCTCCTTAGGGATAGAGGGACCAGATCATCTAGCTGACGTGTCTAATCAAAGCTAATAAAGACAGTTAGAACTGGGTGTTTCGGTTACCAACTGCTTACATCATATGGCTCAAAGCCATTAATTATTTGCAGAGATTATTGGATGAATATTTTTGAATGATAAATAAATGAGAGAAAATCCTTTTCCTCTCATGGACAAATGATGAACAGAAAAAGAAGTGAAATGAAATTGAATAAGTTGTTCATTACAATCTGTCTGCTAAGCTCCAATTTCTATGATACTTAGATTTGGAGTAACAGAATTAACGTCTACTGAGGTGAATTGGAATGTATCGGCCCAGCTGTGTTCAGCATGTCTACCAAGCCAACTAGCTCCCATCCATCCATCCATCCATCCCACATTCATCACCAGGGTATCTCAGTGTCTTAATTCAGCCATCTGGGCAGGAGAGCGGGACTGTTCTGGGTGATTCCAGAACTTCAGCTCCACCGTTCTCCTAGCAGGCTATTGAATCATAACTCAGCCAATGAAAGAGAAGTTAGACACGTTATACTATAGAGCCCTCTTCATTGGTTGAACTCACCTTGGGAACGGGACATGGTTAACTAGCAACTATTGAGTGATGAGTAAGCCAACACATACTCAACACCCCGCCCTCTGGTTACCTTCTCCAGCTTTAGCTCCCCCTCCCTCGGGTAATGGAATTGCCCTTTGCTTCTCCCTGTTGAGTTGCCTCAACTGTGTTCCTGTTTGTCTGACATGGAGGTGCCTAGAATTGCACAGCGTTCTGGCGCAGTCACATCTGCCTGCCTTGTGTTAAGAAAGTGCTGTAGAGGCAGCATTGAACTGCACCGGCTGTGCTGTGAGCACGTAGTTTTCGGATCATTCCCAGACAGGCTTATTGCCTGTCTAGGACGTTGTGTGGGGTGGGTACATACATAAGAACGGCCATACTTGGTCAGACCAATGGTCCATCTAGCCCAGCATCCTGTCTTCTGACAGTGGCCAATGCCAGATGCTTCAGAGGGAATGAATAGAACAGGGCTATTTCAAGTGATCCATCCTCTGTCATCCAGTCCCAGCGTCTCGCAGTCAGAGGACATGGGACACCCATAGCATGGAGTTGTGACCTTGACCATCTTGGCTAATAGCCATTGATGGACCTATCCTCCATGAACTGATCTAATTCTTTTTTGAATCCAGTTATAGTTTTGGCCTTCACCACATCACCTGGCAATGAGTTCCACATATTGACTATGCGTTGTGTGAAGAAGTACTTCCTTATGTTTATTTTAAACCTGTTGCCTATCAATTTCATTGGGTGACCCCTGGTACTTGTATGATGTAAAGGGGTAAAAAAAACACTTCCTTGTTCACTTTCTCCACACCAGTCATGATTTTATAGACCTCTATCATATGCCTCCTTAGTCGTCTCTTTTACAAGATGAGTAGTTCAGTGTTTTTAATCTCTCCTCATATGGAAGCTGTTCCATACCCCTAATCATTTTTGTTGCCCTTCTCTGTACCTTTTCCAATTCCAATATATCTTTTTTGAGATGGGGTGACCAGAACTGCACACAGTATTCCAGATATGGGAATATCATGACTTTATATAGTGGCATTATCATGTCTTCTGTCTGATTATCTACCCCTTCCTAATGGTTCCTAACATTCTGTTGGCTTTTTTGACTGCAACTGCACATTGAACAGATATTTTCAGAGAACTTCCACAATGACTTGAAGATCTCTTTCTTGAGTGGTAACAGCTAATTTAGACTCTATTCATTTTGTATGTATAGTTGGAATTATGCTTTCCAATGTGCCATTTATGAACATTGAAGTTCATCTGCCATTTTGTTGCCCACTCACCCAGTTTTGTGAGATCCCTTTGTAGCTCTTCACAGTCTGCTTTGGATTTAACTATCTTGAGTAGTTTTGTATCATCTGCAAATTTTGCCACCTCACTGTTTACCCTTTTCCAGAGCATTTCTGAATCTGTTGAACATCACTGGTTCTAGTACATATCCCTGTGGGACACCACTATTTACCTCTCTCCATTCCGAAACATGACCCTGTGGTACCTGTGACCTGTGAGCTCATCAAAATGGAACAGCAGTCAGTTAAGGGACAGGAAAATGTCCAAACAATCATGTTATTCTAACTAGTACAGTTTATGTGTTCGACAAACTACATTCTCATTGTACAGAATCCTGATTGTCTAAGTAAACTCTGACATCACAGCACCCCATCCAATCAGGTGCCATATCAAGTATTCTGGAAATCACACGGAAGTGCAAAAATACGCAAAGGTCTTCTTCCTCTAACAGCATATCTCAGAACAACCCTGTACAGACAGCCAGAGTCGGGAGGAGGGGGTTGGGCCAGGGGGAATTCAGGAGTCAGGCCGAGAGAGCTCGGGGCTCGGTCGGGTGTATGGGCAAGGGGAGTCCATGCAGTACAGGCAGGGGGACAATTGTGAATATGATTTCATTTCTCTCGGTGGAAGGAGAAGTCATCCTCCAGCTACACGAATCCCATCAGGCCCTGCTACTGACTGCCGACCCCTGGTCCGTAGAGGTCCCATAGTGCCCAGTTTGTGAGGCTGTGCTGCAAGGCTCTGACAGCACATGATTAGTACAGGAAATGATGCCTTCCCATGGAGGAAGGTCAGTTGGGGTCCTTACCCCTTGCTACATATGGGGAAAGTGGGGCACAGAAAAGGGCAGAGATTTGTCCCAGACCAGTTCTTCACCAATAAGATGATGTTTCCACTGTAGCCTATTAGATAATGAAGGGAGATGAGGGGATAAGCCCTGGGGGAAGGAAGTGAAGGCAGGCAAAGGCAGATACTAATAACAACCCTTTGTTCAGATTTCCAGAGGAACCGAACGTTTGAGACGCTGAGACCCTGCGAAAGTCTGGCCACATGTATCCTGCTGGGTGCTGAGTGCTTTGGCCAATCTGGCCCACGTTGAGCGCTGCATCATCACAGCCCTGACCAGACACTCCCTTATCAACATGCATTGTGATGTAGAGGACACGACAGCCCTTCGGCTGTCCTCACTTTTCCCTCCCTGCCCTTGTGCTAGCCACCCATCAGCATGCATCCTGATGAATATTTCTCCTTGCTGACAATCCCACTTTGATTCCAGCAGTGCTTTTGGCAGAGTGACGCCGGCAGGGCCCCAGCTACGCGAGCAGCCGCTTGCTCCATGGCTTTGCAAATGGATTTATTTCAGATACTTCCTCTGGAGTAACAACACGCGGCCTCATGCCCCAGTGGCTTCCCCACCGGAACAGCATTAGCTGGACATCCTCGCTCCCCGCATAGTTCGATTTAGCATCTGAACTGCTGGCGTCAGGTATGTGCCAAAACAAAAATATCTCTGGCATTATGTGGGATCAAAGAGCTTTACGCTAATGCTATATGCAGATGATGGGCTAATATATTTCTCTGATCCAGCTCAAGCGCTCCCTAATCTATTAGCATTAATAGCTGAGTTGGGGGATAGCGAGCAAGCTGTGCAGAAGTCTGACTTCACCTCTCCCTGGGAACCGTTGACCGGGTGTTTTGTGGTGATGGAATTGCAAACCATCCCCTCTGAGGGGACGCCTGAGCTTAGGATGCCTCAGAATTGACAACCCAGCAAAGACTGTAAGAAGCAAATCACACCTGGCCAGGCCTTTCATTAGGGACTGTTCAAAGCACTTATTTATTTATTTTGTTAACACCCTACAACTGCAATGACAAATGACACTCCGGAGAAGGACAGTCTTTGTTTAAGATGAACTATGCCCTGCCTCTTCGGTTAAGGGGGGAAAGTCATTTCCGTTACAACCCCCCTTCTGTAACAAAAACCGGGGTGAGCAGAGTGGACCTTTCTGATACTTCCAAGCTAATCAAACAAGCAGAACCACCTCCTCCGCAGGCGTTCCTCATGCATTACGAAGAGGAAAAATGGCACCAACCCAATATTTTGAGACTCCTTTGGAGGTCATCTTTAATTTATCTTGGGGCTGGATTGTCAGAAGTGCCCGGCAGCTCCCATTGGGATCCAGCGTGCACCCAACGTGCTAATCTGGCCCTAACGGTGCGTGCTGAGCATTACAATCTGAGCGATCGAGTGCAGCAAAAGTGCCCCCCGCCAGGGCAGCAGGAGCTGGGTCCTGACCAAGGCCACTGACATCTGGACCAGGGGATTAACTGGTGACAGCGGGTGTTTGAGCCTTCCCACCCTGCCTTGTCCAGATAGGTCAGAGAGGGGGGAGCTCTGTGCAGCCCCGACCCCTCTCGATGCCCAGCCAGACCTGTCGGAGCCCATTCCATCTAATGCCAGGGACGAGAGACGTTCGGCATTTTTTCGATGAAAACTATTCCCCTTGAAAAACGGGGTTTCATCGAAAAAATTGAATGTCATTTTGAATAATTTTTAAAAAAATTTTATTCAGAAATTTTGAAATGAAACAAAACTAAAACACCTGCTTAGCTTCATTTTGGATTGAAATTTTTGTTTTGTTTCAGTTTTTAACATTTCAATATTTTTTAAAATTTTGCAGTTTTGTTTTTCCCTATATTTGTTCCTTTTCGTGGCTGGATGTGATGGAATGAATGATTCTGGGGTTCCTTCCTTCTTCCCACTTTGTAACTTTCCAACATCTCCAATTTTGGAAACGCGCTGGAACGGCAATAGGAAAAATGAAAAGCAGAAAACGGGAGACGTGAACAACCTCTCCTCTTTGGGACCCAAAAGGAGACTGGGAAAATGAGAGGGGAAAAGACAACCGGGAATGTTCAAGACGTTTTCTGTTTTGAAAAGCAAATAAAACCAACACTTCCGTTTTGTTTCAAAATGTTCCTGAAAAAAGCTGCTGTGTGGGGCTCTTGGCAACTGTTGACGTTGTGGGGGGGCCCCCTGCCCGTCTTCCAACCTGGGCCAGGATAAGTTCAGTTCTATTTCTCCCCTTCCCTCAGCAGTAGGCCCAAGTCCCTTTTCAACCCCTTGTGGGTGCTGAGCTCTTGGGAGCCTTGGAACGGGCCCCTGAGTTCTCTCACCCTGGACAGGGGAGCCCTGCTTTGAGAAGCAAGGCAGCAGCTCAGACAAGGCGAGTGGGAGCCCTGTGCAGAGGCCTGGAACTAGGTTGCCAGGTGTCTGGTTTTCGACTGGAACACCTGGTTGAAAAGGGATCCTGGTGACGCTGGTCAGCACTGTTGACTGGGCCGTTAAAAGTCCGGTTGGCCACTCACAGCGGGGCAGGCCGAATACCTGCCTGGCTCACACAGCTCTCAGAAAGCCGCTGTCATCTCCCTCTGGCTCCTAGGCGTAGGGGAGGCCTTGGGGACTCCGTGTGCTGCTCCTCCCCCCTCCCCGGCGTCAGCTCTGCAGCTTCCATTGGCTGGGAAACAAACAGCCAATGGGAGGTCTGGGGGTGGCGCCTTCAGGCAGGGGCAGCCCGCAGAGGTGCCTGGCTGTGCCTCTGCCTAGGAGACAGAAGGAAATGCTGGCGGCTTCCCCGGAGCTGCCTGAGGTAAGCGCCGCCTGGAGTGCACACCCCGAACCCCCACCTGCACCCCAACCCCCTGCCCTGAGCTCCCTCCCACACCCAAACTCCCTCCTGGGGCCCGCACCTCACACCCCCTCCCACACCCCAACCCTCTGCCCCAGCCCTGGGCCCCCTCCTGCACCCCAAATCCTTCATCCTCAGCCCCGCCCCTGAGCTCGCACCCCCAGTCAGAGCCCTCACCCCCTCCCGCACCCCAACCCCCTGCCCCAGCCCTGAGCCCCCTCCTGCACTCTGAACCCCTTGGCCCCAGTCCGGAACCCCCTCCTGCACCCTAAACCCCTCATCCCTGCCCACACCCCAGAGCCCGCACTCCCAGCTGGAGCCCTCACCCCCACTCACACCCCAACTCCCTGCCCCAGCCCGGTGAAAATGAGCAAGTGAGTGAGGGTGGGGAAGAGCGAGCGACGGAGGGAGGGGGGATGGAGTGAGCAGGAGCGGGGCCTCAGAGAAGGGGCGGAGCAAGGGTGTTGGATTTTCTGCAAATAGAAAGTTGGCAACACTACCCAAAACAAGCCCACATAGGGGTGAGGGGCCTCGGTCTCATGCTGCCCTCCACACAGCTCTGCGGGAGCTGCCCAGATGCGTCAGACTGGTGCCTGGTCTCCTTGGGGTGTCTGCCTTTGTTCTGAACCTCACAGACACGGCTCACGTATTTCCCAGCCTTGTCTGTCATGTCTCCCATTTTTCCTCCCTCTGCAAAACATCCTGGGGTTACACTTTCTTTCTAGGCCCAGTAAAAGGACTCTGGTGGATGACTGCTGCTCAGGGTGCGAGCTGGGGGAATAACTGAGTTTTCAATTCTCTGCCAGTTTTGAAAAGTTGAAAGATGCCATCTCCATCGTACAGATGGGGAAACTGAGGCACGGAGAAGCCGTGACCTGCCCAAGTTCACACAGACAAAGTGGGTGAGATGCTATCTTGTTTTGGACCAGTTGCAGTTGGTCCGAGAGACAAGCTTTCACGCCACACAGCATCTACTGCATACAAGTTCACACAAGAAGTCTCTGGCAGAGGTAAGAAGTGAGCCCAGCTCCCTGGAGCCCCAGTCCAGACTAATGGACAAGTGATACGTGTCCGGCAGAAGTTTCAGATCTAAATTTGAACATGTGGTTTTGACATTTCAGGAAATTTCCTAGGCTTCTGCTGCTGAGCTGGGTTTCTTACAGCCATGCCGAGGGGCCAGTTTAGATCAGGGCTCTGTTCTGCTGGGCACTGGACACAGAGCAGTAGACAGTCCTGGCTCTTGAGAGCTACAATCTAATGGTGAGAAGCAGACGTTCTCTGCAGAGCTGTGGGTCCTCCCAGGAGGCATGTGCTCTCTTAACAAGCCAGTGGCGAGACTGCCCCCAAGGACACCCATGTCATGGCACTGATGCCAGGAGTACAGCCTGGGCATCACTGAGGGTAGATGCTGACCCAGGGAGCTCACTCATTTTTGTCTTCCAAATGTAGCTAACATATAATATATGGAGATATACCTATCTCATAGAACTGGAAGGGACCCCAAAGATCATCAAGTCCAGCCCCCTGCCTTCACTAGCAGGCCCAAGTACTGATTTTGCCCCAGATTCCTAAGTGGCCCCTTCAAGAATTGAACTCACAGCCTTGGGTTTAGCAGGCCAATGCTCAAACCACTGAGCTATCCCCCCCGCCAAAGATACCTCAGCCCCCAGTTGAGACCTAATGACTGGTGGCAAAAATCCGAACCCACCTAACATGGGACAGAAAAGCTGCCTCAGGTCAGCAAAACCCAGGTCGTCTCACTCATTCCTATCTGGGAGTCAGCTGACTGGGTTTATTCGCAGGGGAGGTGCCTTTCTAATTCCATTTCACTGCAGTTGTGGGGAAAGATTTCCCCATGTAACTTTATAATTGCAGCAGAACAAACACCTCTCCAGAGATTTGCAAAGAAGCCCAGCGCTGCTCTGCAGTGAGAGCTCTGCATTCAGAGGAGAAGGCTGCTTTGGTTTCTGTTGCTTGTGACATGAGAATGATCAGGATTTCTACAAAAGACCTTGGTTCAGGCTTTAATTAGCAACTCAAACATGTGTTCTCCGCTCTTTAAACTGCGCTAGAAAGCCTCAAAAGCCTCATCGATGTCTCGCAGCAGAGCAGTCTTAACATGACATCAAGAGAGACAAGATAAGAGTCTAGAACTCAAGTTCATCCTTTAAAGAGATGAACAGGTTTGCTTTCCTTTCATTCCTTCTCTGTTCTGCAGTGCTAAGGAAATATCACCCACTCATGTAGCATCGCTGGTGTGTCCCACCAGGGCTGGGAATCAGGCAGAGCTGCAGTCAGGGCCTGCCAGCAATTTCATAGGAGCAGGGGTGAAAGTAATATTAAATTCTTACCGGTATGGGGGCCCGACTCTGGCCCCCTGGAAGGGGCGGGGCCTCAGGCAGAAGGGGCGGGGCTGGGGTCAGCCTCCCACAGCCAGCCCATCCCCACGCTGCCTGGCCCGTGCCAGCCGGGGCTCTGGCAGTGATTTAAAAGGGCCCGAGGCTCCAGCCACTGCTGCGGTAGCGACAGCAGCGGCCAGGAGTCCCAGACCCTTTTAAATCGCCAGCCCTGGGGCAGCTGCCCCATCCCCCGTCAGCAGCCCTGCTGGTAGCTGCTACAGTAGCACTTTAATGTCAGCTGAGTACGGGGCCGGTACCGGCTTCTTACCAGTATGCTGTACCGGCCTGTACAGGCCCACTTTCACCCCTGCAGAGGAGTCTCTTCTGTTTTTTAGATGTGAGACCTGGCACGTCAACATCCTGGTCCCCTTGGGACAGCCCTGAAGACCAGTCACCTGAGGGTTGTCCTCATCTCCCTCTAGTAACTCATTGGCTCACATAGAGGATGACAACCTACTACTGTTACCAGTAACTCATCAGTTACTCCATTAGCTCAAGTGCAGGGTCCAAGCCTGCTGACGAACCATGCGGGGCTGTTATGGGACCCACATGATGGAATTTCTGGGGTTTTTTCAGTTTGCTTTTTTCAACACCTTGGAAATTACACACAAAGAACTATGTTAAAAGAATATTAGTAAGATTGTAAAGTCCAGCACCCTAAGTTAGGAAAGGCCAGAATGTCCGTGCAACCTTAATTCACAATCCCCACCTTCCCCACCCCTCCGTCCATCTGCATTCTGATACAGTCTGTAACTACATGATCACATACTATTTGTTCCTAACGTTAGAGTGCTGAACTGAACTATAGAGAGAACTTCCACTTGATGGGCTGTCTCCCTCAACTGTCTGCCTCATTTCCCTGTCTGGGAGGTGGGACGGTGGCTAAGAGTCTCTCTCTGTTTTGCCTCAGAAAAATCCTGCAAAGATGTCACCCTAAATGTCCATTGGGATTTGTTGGTGAGTTTGCTTTGATTGTGCTCAGGCCCCTGTTGCCTTTATTCTCCGGCTGAGCTTCACCCCCATGCAGAGGAGCAAGGACAAGGCTGACCTCTTGCTCAGATCCTCAGAAAAGGGCTGAAGTGGATATAAGCGATGCCAAAACCTTGTACCTGCCCCCCCCCCCCAGAGGGATGGATTTCACCTGTCGGTAATGTTCTAAGGAACAAGCATTCTGGCAGGCAGTACCTTACAGGGGAATGGTGCACGATAGTGGGGAAGAGGACATTGGAAATTGATCATCACGAGAATCCCCAAAGCCTGTTTCTAAGAATTACACCCATTGGGAACACAACAGACGGAGCAAGCTGGAGATGGGCAGAAGGACCCATGCTGCTGGTATCGAATACTCATGACAAACTGCTCTCAGGTGAGCTTCACACCAAGCAGGGTTTGGGGGAAGGGATCTGCTTCGTGATTCTTGGCAGATCATTAGCAATTGGGATTCCAACCAGCTGAGCATGTAGGACAGCCCGGCACCTTCACTACAGGAGCATTTCCCGCTCTGCAGAGCCAGCACATGCTTTTTGCACCACTCAATCCCTCTGCAGCCCTCAAAGTGTGACCGGAGTGGTGCATGGGCCTGGCCCTCTGCAGAGGAGGAATGTGCCTGCCTTCTCCCGCGACGACCCCCTCCTCCTTGGATTTCTGGCTTAACGGGAGCAAACCCTTTGCGCCCGGTCGCAGTGACAAAGAGATGAAATGCAGAACCCGTTCCCTTCAAGCTAATACTACCGTGCGTTTCCAGCACAGAACAAGGCAGCCTTTCACGTATCAGAGATGTCCAGCCATTCTCCTGGGCTCTTCCGGCAAACACAGCCCCCGTTGAGAAGCGCAGCGGTGGTGTGTGTGCGCTCTAGCCAGCAGTGGAAGGGTTAAGGCACCGCTACTGGCTTACAGTCACACAGCTGAGATTTTCTTCTAAGAAGAAGAGCTGATCCAGACTGTCGTGCGGAGGGTCCTCGCCGAGCAGTCCCACCCAAAGGCGCCCGGATGCAAGAGAACCGCGGCGCATAGATCACCCTGCACTCCCATTGCTCAGCCCTGCGTGCCGCCAGCTAGTCTCACCTCACCAGCACTCCGAGCAGCATGCATCAGTACGCTGCAGCTGTCCCAGTCCTGCCTGGCGGAGCACTAGCCATTCCCTGCAGACTGACTGGCCACTTCAAGGGCTGCGAATGAATCCCCGAGGGGCCAGGAGCAGGAACATGTGGAGAATGGCCAGGCTGGCCCCGGCGTGAGACATGCCATAAACCACACACCCGCCTGCCGTCCCGGTGCCATTTGGTCTGCAAAACAAAACGGGACAGGCACCGGTATTCACGCAGAGCCCCAGCTGCAGGCTCTCTGCCCACTTGCCTCGCCGCATTGCCTGCTCTCTGGCCTAGGCCTGCTCTGGAGTGGGCACGAGCAGCAGCCATGCCTTTCCTTGGGGGTGGTGATGTCCCATCGAGCGTGAAATGCCCACGCCAGGCAGCACTGGCAGGGATCAGCTGAGATGCGTGGACAGCTTGGGAGACCTGCCTGCCCGGTTTGTGTCCCACTCACCATGGAAAAGCTCATTAGCTTCTTTTGCCCCCAAAACACCACTGCCCCCACCTCAGTCACTGGGATGATGGGGAGAATGCAGAACGTGTCCCAGGGATGGGACCCCTGAGGCGATGTAAGGACAGGGCTCCTCCATGGACAGAGCCCCTTTGGGGGCGGAGGACCCAGCTGCCTCCATGGCAACCCCCAAACCCAGCAGAGCCTCCCTGTGCAGTCCAGGCTGGGGGAGGCAGCTGGAGCACATGAACACCCTTCCCGCCATGACTGGCCCCAGGAGCCTCACCTGGAAAAGACAATATGGGCAGCCCCAGGGTGAAGAGGGATCCATGTGGTGCACGCGCAGCCCGTTCTGAGCGAGGCATTGCTGTAGCGAAACAACGCGACACACGAGCGCCAGGGGGTTTGCCAATCAGAGCAACGCACGGCACAGCCAAGTAGCAGGAAATTACTCCGGAATCTCTTTATACTGACAAATCTCCTCGTTTCTCAAGAAACAAAACATTACCAAGTCCTGGAAAGGCAGAGGGACTAACTGGTAAGAGCCTCATGTCTCTGAGCAAGTCCCAGGCATTGTTTCCTTTGGGCTAAGTCGGAAAAATGGACTCAGGCATGTTTTTCGCAGCAGGATCATTAATTGTGTTTTAGGCCAATGGGCACGTCCACGTCTCTGGCCAGTCAGGGTTGTATTTGCACATGGAACTTTCAGCGCTTCTGTCACTGGGGCATGTTTAAAAAGCCCTCCCTTAGCCTTCTCCCTGGTTAAACTGAATGTGCCACTGTAGTGAGCCTGAGTGACCTCCCTCCGAGCAGGAGAGTGAGGGAGCATTACACACCCCTTGGAGGGCGGAGCCAAGATCGCCCCACCCCCCTCGCCGGAAGTACCAGGGCGTGGCCAGAAGTATAAAAGGCCGGCCCCGCAGCACAGTTCGGGGAGAGCCTGCGGAGGAGAAGGAGGCTCTGCCTGTTCTCCCACGTCCCGGAGAGGAACCTCTGTCTGGCTGTTCCCGATGCTGTTCCTCCAGGGTAGATTGGCGGAGGCCCTGGAGGTTTTTCACCTTCCTCCGCAGCATGGGGCGGAGGTCGCTAGCTGGAGGATTCTCTGCGACTTGAAGTCCTTAAATCACAGGATTTGGGGACTTCCACAGCTGAGTCAAGGGAAAGGGGGTGGGTCAGCTTTTGTGGCCTGCATCATGCGGGAGGTCAGACTAGATGACCATACTGGTCCCTTCTGACCTTAAAGTCTATGAGTCTATGATGCCCAGATGCTGACGAGAACTGGCCCGGAGTACCTGCTGCCATATATCCTGAGGAGCCAGAAGAGGCCTGGAGGCCGCAAGTACCGAATCCCGGGCTGGCAGGAAGTGGCCCAGGGGCAGCCCTGAAGCAGCTGGCTGCAGAGCCAGAGGTGGCCCAGTCGGTGTGTTGCAGCTGGATCCCTGCTGAGGCAGGGGCAGCCAATTCTGCCCCTGCCAGGGCCCTGGGCTGGGACACGGTGGAGTAGGATGGGCCCGCGTCCCCCTGCAATCCCACCCCTGGGTGGCTGACCCCCTACACTGCGAAAGGAGGCTCTAGCTCTGAAGAGGAACTTCCTGTACCACTCACCCGTAGACTGTTTTGTTTGCTGGCTGCCTGAGCTCCGACAAGACAAGAAAGATAGATCTGGGGTGGTGCGGGTCTGCTGCTCAGTGGAGAAAGTGAGCTGGTAACGGAAGAGGATAGTAAGGCAGAACTGCTGAATGTCTACTTTGCTTCAGACTTCACACACAAAAATAACACGTGACTGGATTACTAGTGAAGTTATCATAGACAATAAAGGAGAAAGGATGCATATCGGGGTAACTAAAGAACACGTCAGAGAACTTTTGACTGATCTGAATGAATTCAAGTCAGCAGGGACTGATGCTATTCACTTCAGGATACTGAAGGAATTAGCTGAAGAAATCTCAGTGCCACTGGCAATAATATTTACAAACTCATGGATAACAGGAGAGGTCCTGGAAGACTGGAGAATGGCTAACCTAGTGCCTATCTTTAAAAAGGAGGAGCTGAGAAACTATAGACCAGTCAGTTGGACTTCGATACGTGGGACACTATTACAGTAATGGATAAAACATTCAATTTGCGAATACCGGGAAGATTAAGGGGGTGATCACTAGCAGCCACCTTGGATTTACCAAGAACAAATCATGCCAAACCAGCTTGATTTCTTTCTTTGACAGGGTAACTGGTTGGGTGGATGGGGGAATGTGGTAGAAATAATATACCTGGAATTCAACAAGGCTTTTGACACATTCCCACATGACATTCTGATAAGTAAGCTGGAGAAATGTAGGCTTGGTAGAACTACCATTATGTAGATCCATAATTGATTAAAAACTGCAACGAGTAACTATGGATGGAATGATATCAGATTGGAGGGAGGTCTCAAGTGGGGTTCTACAGGGTTCTATTCTGGTTCCATTGTAGTTTAACATCTTTATTAATGACCTGGATGTAGGACTAGAGAGCATACGGATCAGATTTGCAGATGACAGAAATCTAGGGGTGGGCGGTTGCAAACCCTGTGGAGGATAGAGCTAAAATTCAGAGGGATCTTGATAAACTGAAGAACTGGGCTATAGACAACAAAATGAAATTCAACAAAGACAAATGTAAGGTGCTACACTCAGGGAAGAAAAACCAAATGCCCAGATACAGAATGGGGGATAACTGGCTTGGCAGCAGCACTGCTGAGAAAAATTTGGGAGTTATGGTGAATCATGACCTCAACATGAGTCAACAGTGCGATGCTCTTGCAAAAAAAGCAGATGAAATTTTGGGTTGCATGAACTGAGGCACAGCATACAAGTCATGAGAGGTGATGGGTGTGTCTCGGCAGTGGTGAATACCTTTGCTGTCCCTTCTAACCTAGGGTTTTATGATTCTATGATTTAGCGGAATGATAATGATGATTATTTTGATCATTATTAAAGTGTAAGGGGCAGTGCCTCACTGTGCTAAGCGCTGCACACACACACACACACACACACACACACAGCCCTGCATGCCCGTGTACACACACACACACACACACAGACAGGGCCGGCTTTAGGCCGATTCCCCCGAATCGGGCCCCACGCCTAAGAGGGCCCCGTGCCCAAAAGAAGAACGCCTAACTTAGGCGCCTTTTTAATTTTTTTACTCACCCAGCGGTGGTCCGGGTCTTCGGCGGCGGGTCCTTCACTTGCTCCAGGTCTTCAGCAGCATTTCGGCAGCGGGTCCTTCAGTGCCGCAGAAGACTCAGAGCGAGTGAAGGACCCGCCGACGACGTGCCGCCGAAGACCCAGACCACTGACGGATATTTGAATCGGGCCCCGCACTTATTAAAGCCAGCCCTGCACACAGAGCCCTGCATGCCCGTGTACACACACACACACACACACACACACAGAGCACAGCATGTCCGTGTACACACACACAGCGCAAAGCATGCCTGTGTACACACACACACAAATCAACATGCCTGTACACACACACAGAGCCCAGCATGTCCATGTATACACGTGTGGACGAGGCTTTCTTCTGGCAACTAGCAGAAGTTGCTAGATCGCAGGCCCTGGTTCTCATGGGAGACTTTAATCACCCTGATATCTGCTGGGAGAGCAATACAGCGGTGCACAGACAATCCAGCAAGTTTTTGGAAAGTGTAGGGGACAATTTCCTGGTGCAAGTGCTGGAGGAACCAACTAGGGGCAGAGCTTTTCTTGACCTGCTGCTCACAAACAGGGAAGAATTAGTAGGGGAAGCAAAAGTGGACGGGAACCTGGGAGGCAGTGACCATGAGATGGTCGAGTTCAGGATCCTGACACAAGGAAGAAAGGAGAGCAGCAGAATACGGACCCTGGACTTCAGAAAAGCAGACTTTGACTCCCTCAGGGAACAGATGGGCAGGATCCCCTGGGAGAATAACATGAAGGGCAAAGGGGTCCAGAAGAGCTGGCTGTATTTTAAAGAATCCTTATTGCGGTTGCAGTTGTTAGCAACAAGAAGAAAATCAAGGAAAGTGTGGGCCCCTTACTGAATGAGGGAGGCAACCTAGTGACCGAGGATGTGGAAAAAGCTAATGTACTCAATGATTTTTTTGCCTCTGCCTTCACGAACAAGGTCAGCTCCCAGACTGCTGCACTGGGCAGCACAATATGGGGAGAAGGGGACCAGCCCTCTGTGGAGAAAGAAGTGGCTCGGGACTATTTAGAAAAACTAGAAGTGCACAAGTCCATGGGGCCGGATGCGCTGCATCCGAGGGTGCTAAACGAGTTGGCGGATGAGATTGCAGAGCCATTGGCCATTATTTTTGAAAACTCATGGCGATCGGGGGAGGTCCCGGATGACTGGAAAAAAGCTAATGTAGTGCCCATCTTTAAAAAAGGGAAGAAGGACGATCCGGGGAACTACAAGCCAGTCAGCCTCACCCCAGTCCCTGGAAAAATCATGGAGCAGGTCCTCAAGGAATCAATTATGAAACACTTAGAGGAGAGGAAAGTGATCAGGAACAGTCAGCATGGATTCACCAAAGGGAAGTCGTGCCTGACTAACCTAATTGCCTTCTATGATGAGATAACTGGCTCTGTGGATGAGGGGAAAGGAGTGGATGTGTTATTCCTTGACTTTAGCAAAGCTTTTGATACGGTCTCCCACAGTATTCTTGCCAGCAAGTTAAAGTAGTATGGGCTGGATGAATGGACTATAAGGTGGATAGAAAGCTGGCTAGATCGTCGGGCTCAACGGGTAGTGATCAATGGCTCCATGTCTAGTTGGCAGCCGGTTTCAAGCGGAGTGCCCCAAGGGTCGGTCCTGGGGCCGGTTTTGTTTAATATCTTTATTAATGATCTGGAAGATGGTGTGGACTACACTCTCAGCAAGTTTGCAGATGACACTAAACTAGGAGGCGTGGTAGATACACTAGAGGGTAGGGATCGGATACAGAGGGACCTAGACAAATTAGAGGATTGGGCCAAAAAAACCCTGATGAGGTTCAACAAGGACAAGTGCAGAGTCCTCCACTTAGGACGGAAGAATCCCATGCACTGCTACAGACTAGGGACCGAGTGGCTAGGTAGCAGTTCTGCAGAAAAAGGACCTAGGGGTCACAGTGGATGAGAAGCTGGATATGAGTCAACAGTGTGCTCTTGTTGCCAAGAAGGCTAATGGCATTTTGGGCTATATAAGTAGGGGCATTGCCAGTAGATCGAGGAACGTGATCGTTCCCCTTTATTCGACATTGGTGAGGCCTTATCTGGAGTACTGTGTCCAGTTTTGGGCCGCACACTACAAGAAGGATGTGGAAAAATTGGAAAGAGTCCAGCGGAGGGCAACAAAAATGATTAAGGGTCTGGAGCACATGACTTATGAGGAGAGGCTGAGGGAACTGGGATTGTTTAGTTTTCAGAAGAGAAGAATGAGGAGGGATTTGATAGCAGCCTTCAACTACCTAAAGGTGGGTTCCAAAGAGGATGGAGCTCGGCTCTTCTCAGTGGTGGCAGATGACAGAACAAGGAGCAATGGTCTCAAGTTGCAGTGGGGGAGGTCCAGGTTGGATATTAGGAAAAACTATTTCACTAGGAAGGTGGTGAAACACTGGAATGCATTACCTAGGGAGGTGGTGGAGTCTTTTTTAAGGAGGTTTTTAAGGCCCGGCTTGATGAAGCCCTGGCTGGGATGATTTAGTTGGGGATTGGTCCTGCTTAGAGCAGGGGGTTGGACTAGATGATCTCCTGAGGTCCATTCCAACCCTGATCTTCTATGATTCTATGCTTACACACAGCCCAGAATTCCTGTACACACAAACATACACACACAGCTCAGCATGCCTGTCTACACACACACAGCACCCTGCATGCCAGTGCATACATATGCATGTGCACACACACAGACTCAATGAATAAGTCTGTACACACACACCACAAGACCTCACACAGCCTCTGACACAAATCTAAAATGGATCCCTTAGTGTGTGTGTGTGTTTGTGGGGTGCGGGGTTGTCAGAAGCAGAGTAGCAGTGCAGCTGCAGGAAGGACACCATGTTTTCTGTCACTTAACAGGCCTCAGGGCTTTTGAGACTATTTTTAGTTTTAACACCTCCCAAGCCTCTTAATCACAATGCAGCTCCGGCCCCCTCACTCCCTCTTACTTTCTTACTGCAGGTTCCCCGCAGGCTAGAGACCAAACTGCTGTCACACAAACTGTCAGTTGACCCTCCCCCCGCCGGCATATTCACCATCTCTCTTGCACACTCATCACCCAGGAAGGGGGTGGATCTCCCCCTCCTCCTAGGGAGGGATGTAAGGCCCGAAACCGTTGCCACCCTCCGCCCACACCCTGCTTCTCCACATGCCCAGAACCGGGATGAAATTCAGTAGTACAAAGGTCAAGGTCATGCACTTGGAATCGAATCACAGGAATTTCTGCTACCAGCTGGAGACTCATCAGCTGGAAACAACACAGGAGGGGAGAGATCTGGGCATGAAACGTAATCACAGGATGCCTCCGAGGCACCAATATGATGCGACAGTGAAAACGGCAAATGCGATCCTCGGCTTTTCAGGCCAGGCATTTCCAGTCGAGCTGCTGAAGTCTTAGTACCATTGCACAAGGCACTGGTAAGACCTTGTCTGGCATACTGTGTGCCACTCTGGTCCCCATGTTCGAGAAGGTGCTGAGAAGAGTTATGAAGCTGATCAGGGGAATGGAGGGCCCAGCTTATGAGAGGAGACTGGAAGAGCTGGATTGGTTTCATTTTGCAAAAAGAAGTCTGAGGGGATTTAAGTGCTCGCTATAAAAATAACAGAGTAAATACAGGGGAGGGTGAAGAGCTATTTAAACTAAAGAACAGTGTTGGCACAAGAACAAATGGGGATAAACTGGCCAGAAACAAATTCAAGCTGGAAATGAGATGGTTTCTCCCCATCAGAGGGGTGATGTTCTGGAGCAGCCTCCCAACAGGAACAGTGGAGGTAAACAACTTAATTAGTTTTAAGCGAGAGCTGGATAAATTTACGAGTGGGATTCTATGACGGGGTTGCTTGTAATGCTGGGGCACAGGGCTTAGCAGCTCTGGGGCTCACTTCCAGTATATGTCTTAAGTTCCCAAAGCTCATGCTTCAGGGTTTCAGCCGGCAATCTGCAGAGGCCAGGAAGGGATTTTTCCCCCAATGTATTCTGAGAGGTTTTTTATCTCCTTCCTCTGAAAAAATCAGGGATGGCCATGGCTGGAGATGGGACCTAGGACGGGGAAGGCCAGAGCTCTGAGGTGGCACCAAACATTCTTTCTCTCAGGTGCTTGGCTGGCTGGTTCTTGCTCACATGCTCGGGGTTTAACTGATCACCATTTGTGCAATTGGGAAGGAATTTCCCCCTAGGTCAGATTGGCAGTGACCTTGGGTGGTTTTCACCTTCCTCTGCAGTGTGGAGTGCAGGTCACTTGCCAGGATCATCTGGGTCTCTCTCACTTACTCATTTCTCTACCATTGCAGGGTCCTCAGGCACTGGTGTTCCTGTGCCCTGTCTCATTTTGCTCGTTGGGTTAGTGTGCAGGTTCTGGGTTAGTGTGCAAGTGCTGGGTTGGGATCTCTAGCAGGAGGGTTCTCTGCCAATTGAAGTCACTAAGACACAGGATTTGGGGACTTCATTAGCAGAGTCAAGGAAGGGTAGGGACGGTTTTGTGGCCTGCAGCATGCAGGGGGTCAGACCAGATGATCATAATGGTCCCTTCTGACCTTAAAGTCTATGAGTCTATGAGTCTACTGGTGGCCTGTGATACACAGGAGGTCAGACTGGATGATCGGGTGGTCCCTTCTGGCCTTAAACTCTATGCTTGAATTTCATCTCAGGACCATAAAATGAGCTGCTTACCCTGCCATGCAAGCCTCCCACAACCAGCGTTCAGTTCTTCAGTATGACTTATCTAGACTAAAATAAAAGGGGTATTTTCCAACCCTGGTTTTAGCTTCAGTGTTTTAATGAAAATGTTTTAAAACCCTAGTATTTTCCCATGTATGAACAGGTTGAGATAAAGCCTAGGTAGGGTTCATCTAGACCAGAAAAGTGGTTGAGGATAACTTGGGGTTAGCTAACACATCTTACCTACCGCCTGTTGCAAGCGTGCCCAACAAAGGAGAAGTCTGTAAATAGGAAGCAAGTATTTAACAGACCAGCTGCCAGTGTACAGCACCCAAGAATTCACAGTGTTGTACCCAGGTTGTCTAGGACCAGTAAAAGTTATTACTGCAAATGGCTTCCGTTGTGCAGCAATATTGCTCATAACACACCCAACCTAACCTCGCTGCTCCCGACTCTCAGGATATTATCTTGAGTCTTGCATTCTTTGGTATTTTTCTTACAGACCCAGCTCCTGCTGTTAACTGTTTACAAAAAATTTCACTGTTCGATTCAAGAGGCCAGTTTCTAGAAAACCATGAAAACCTGAGGCGCATTTCAACTAACAGCTCAGAAAGGAGAAGGCAAATTAAAACAACGCAATCCTCGCTGCAATGTGAGAGATTCCTCCTGCAGTACAGTGGTTTATAAAGTAACTTGTTCAGGTTACTAGAATGCTTGGGAATTACTCACTCCACATACTCCATTATTTAATCAAATGATAAACAGACTAATTTCCATCAATGTAGGATAGAGAAAGTCTTCTCCTGAAGTCAGCCCTGTATCTCAACAAAACCAGGGAATAGAGAAGACAGTTTTGTAGTATCCTTTTTTGAAAATAAGTGAACCACCTGGACTGAAGTCTACAGCCCATCTAGATCCATTCTAAAAGTGAAACGCACTAACGGATCTACAACAAACAATGACTCTTGCATATGATAATTTGAAATCAACCTTTCCAAGTGGTGCCGCATATGACAGCATGTGTTTGCTAGCTAGTACTTTAATGAGAGACGTTGTACAAATGGAAAACAGAGAACTCATAAAAGTCTTATTTATACTCTGAGGCCAAAGTCTGGTTAATGTAAAAGTCACAGTAGGAGAAAGAGACTTCATCTAAAGATCTTCTCATCTCTTGTGCACTCTTTGGAGTTATGCCATCACTTGAATCTATTAACTGTGGTGTTTAGAAATGCCAGAAATCTAGGGATGTCTTACAAGTCAAACTATCAACATTTTTAATTGCCTTGTAAAGATTCTGACATTCAGCCATAAGCTCATTTCCATGAGAGGTCCATGACACCAGCTATCCTTCGCATCATTAAAACCTGATCCCAACTTCACTGTCTTCTGTGTTCTCATCTGTGCTTTTAATTTACAGGACTAGCATCTTATAGACAATAGCTGACTAATTCTTCTGCTTTCCCCAGAGGGGCCGTTCTTCACTTTCACATTTTGGGTGATGCTTTCCTCACCTGGCTTTCCATACAGATCTGAATAATTTCTTGGCCAGGTAGTGGCTGAGTGGAGGCCACAGGGGAAAGGCAGAAAATAATGGGAAAGGGGCAGATTCCTCATAAAACCTTTGGGAAGACATGTTGCGCTATAACCAATAGAAAATTCTGCCTAATCTCTTCCCCTTCATTATGCTTGGCTATTCATCATACATTTTATTAGCCTCCATGACAAATACAGGAACAAATCTATCAGCCCTTACTCACAGGTTCTGAACTATGAGAGCATCCCATGGCTCAGTGACAACTGGAGTAGCTAAGGACAACTCTCAAGCGTAACCCTTGCAGGGTCAGTGCCCCGTTATCACAAAATTACTAAATAGATCCTCAGCTGGCACACATGAGAGAAGATAGTATTCACTCAAGAATTCAGAATGAACTGTGATATGTAACTTATCACCAGAAGGTGAAAGTGGAAGACAGGGGTGAATCACTCCAACTGCCCTGTTCTTTACGCTCCCCTTGAAACTCTGGTATGGGTCACTGTTGGAGACAGGCTACTGGGCAAGAGGGACCATGGTCTGACCCTGTCTGGCAGCTCTTATCTTCTTAGAATCTGGTCCGCAATTCCTAGTGCTTTATGTTCTGTGCAACTTCTTCCCAATTCTCACACCTCACTCACTACATCTTTTATCATCTTATTGCAAATTACATCTGTTTTCTGAGCACCCAAGGCAATCTCTGTGACACTCTTAACATTTCTCAGTTGCCAGATGCTGCTAACACAGCCAGAGGTTCTAGCTGTAGGAATGTGGCCTTTAAACCATGCTTTGCACAACAATTAATTACTTTACAACACAAAATCAATTGGAGCCTTTATTTTGTTCCAAGCAGCAGTGATGGATAATGCTGGGCTCTATCTTCTTTACATTAACTACACTTTTACCTGATGTATACGTTGGCTAGGGACAATTCTGCATGTATTCCTTTCTAACCACTCTGGAGCTCTCCATACTTTCTTGGGAAAATGATGGTTTGGGACAGCTGATTGGGAAATACTACGAGAACCTCCCAACTCCCCAAAAGACACTGTGATAGATAGATAGATAGACAGAGTGAAATTGAAATAAAATAACTTGTTGCACAGAAATATATATATTCTTCACTTACCCTCCACACCCCAGGCAGAAAAAATCCAATCTATATTTAAAAATTGGCATTGATGAAGAATCCACTATAACCCTTTGTTTATGTTTCCAATGGTTAATTATTCTCACTGTCGAAAATGTATGCCTTATTTCCAGTCTGGATTTATCTAGCTTCTACTTCCAGCCATTGGATTGTATCATACCTATCTCTGCTAGGCTGAAGAGACCATTATTAAATAATTGTTCCCCATGTAGATACTCATAAACTGTAACCAAGTCACCCCTTGACTTTCTCTTTGTTAACATAAATAGACTGAGCTGTTTGAGTCTATCCCTATAAGGCATGTTTCTAATCTTTCTCAGAGTTCTTCTCTGAACCCTTCTTTGTCTTAGCACTGCTGAGGTCACTGTTAAGGTTGTACACTAGAATGCAAGTTTGTTGGAATTGGCTATGTGTTGCTTTTCAATGTGGGTTGAGATGGATGTGGAAGCCCTATAGAGTACTGGAGTTTGTTATACAGTATTGTGGGCAATACGAACGTGGCAAGGAACGCACAAGTCTTTCCCATAGCTTCTTATTTCATTCTTGTAGGTTTGGGGTAGGAACTGAGTCAGTGATTGCACTTGTGCCATGGCAGAGACATCATCAATTGCAAAAGGTTTGGTCTGGTGCACATATAATGCTTATGACTAAACAGTTATAAGATGTTCCTGGACAAACACTACCTATGTATAATATTCTAGAAATCCGCACATGGGAACAACCATGTGGCCAAAGGACAGATCCCAGAATGCTTTAGATTATTGCAAAAGAAAAATTAAACAATTCAATGAAAAATGTCCAAAGGGGAGATATTTTAACTCTTACTATTCTCTCTGTATCAATCCAATGTTCATCCAACCATGTCAGGGTTCCCTCCCCACTCTGAACTCTGGGGTACAGATGTGGGGACCCACATGAAAGACCCCCTAAGCTTATTTTTACCAGCTTAGGTTAAAAACTTCCCCAAAGCACAAATCCTTTCCTTGTCCTTGGACGGTATTGTTGCCACCACCAAGTGAGTTAGACAAAAATTCAGGAAAAGGGTCACTTGGAGTCCCTTGTTCCCCAAAATATTCCCCCAAGCCCTTTCATCCCCTTTCCTGGGGATGCTTGAGAATAATGTGAGTACCGACCAGACCCTTTGTCCCTAGGACACTGAAAATCAAACAGGTTCTTAAAGGAAGAACTTTATTTAAAGAAAAAGTAAAAGAATCACACCTGCAAAATCAGGATGGAAGGTAACTTTACAGGGTAATTAAAAAGATTTAAACACACAGGATTCCCCTCTAGGCTCAGCTTCAAAGTTACAAAAAAACAGGAATAAAACTCCCTCTTAGCATAGGGAAAATTCACAAGCTAAAACAAAAGATAATCCAACACATTTTCTTGCCTTTATTTACAATTTCTGTAATCTTAGATATATTATTTCAGGTATGTTTTCAGGAGATATTTTACCTGCTTGGTCTCTCTCTCTGTCCAGAGAGGGAACAAACAAAGAGAGCACAAAAACCTCTCCCCCTTCACCCGCCCGATTTGAAAATATCTTCTTTCCTTATTGGTCCTTTTGGTCAGGTGCCAACCAGGTTATTTGAGCTTTTTAACCCCTTACAGGTAAAGAGATTCTGTACCTCTGGCCAGGAGGGATTTTATGTTACTGCATACATAAAGGTTGTTACCCTTCTGTGATGGGTTGGATCACAGAAACCCCCTGGGAGCTGCCACCTGATGTGCCAAGACTACTTCTGCCCCTGTTTTCCCTGCCAGCTCGGGACCCCAGCACCCTGTCTTGCTAAGCCAGACACGCCCGTCTGCTCCAACAACGACCCAGGGTCTGAATTACTTGCCCCAAAGCTGCAGACTTAACTGAAAGCCACTTACAGAAGTGTTCCTGTCTTTAACACTCAGATGCCCAACTCCCAATGGGGTCTAAAACCCAAATAAATCCGTTTTACCCTGTATAAGGCTTATGCAGGGTAAACTTACAAAATGTTCACCCTCTGTAACACTGATAGAGAGATATGCACAGCTGTTTGCCCCAGGTATTAAGGCATACTCTGGGTTAATTAATAAGTAAAAGTGATGTTATTAAATACAGAAAGTAGGATTTAAGTGGTTCCAAGTAGTAACAGACAGATCAAAGTGAATTACCAAGCAAAATAAAATAAAACACGCAAGTCTAAGACTAGTACAGTAATAAAAACTGAATACAGATATAATCCTCACCCAGTAAGTTTCCGTTTACAGACTAATGTCCTTGTAATCTGGGTCCAGCAATCACACACACCCCCTGTAGTTATTGTCCTTTGCTCCTGTTTCTTTCAAGTATCTTTGGGGGTGGAGAGGCTCTCTCCTTAGCCAGCTGAAGACAAAATGGAGGAGTCTCCCACAGGCTTAAATAGACTCTCTTGTGGGTGGAGACCCCCTCCTCTTTCCTATGCAAAGTCCAGCTCCAAGATGGAGTTTTGGAGTCACCTGGGCAAGTCACATGTCCATGCATGACTCACAGTTTCTTACCAGGTAGCAGCCACGGCGTACCTGCTATCTTGAACGTCCTCAAGTAGACTTCTTATGTGGATTGGAGCCTTCCAACTGTGACAGACCCAGACCAGTGGGGTACAGGAGTCTGGTAGAGGGCAAATCTACTGGTCACTGGATGAGTAGTTTTCTGTTCCCTGAGTGACCAGAGCAGGGGCTGCACTAGAGTAATCAGGAACCTGCTAGAACCAGTTAAGGCAGGCAGGCTAATTAGGACACTTGGAGCCAATTAAGAAGGAGCTGCTAGAATCAATTAAGGCAGGGTAATCAGGGCACCTGGGTTTTAAAAGGAGCTCACTTCAGTTTGTGGGGCGAGTGTGAGGAGTTGGGAGCAAGAGGCGCAAGGAGCTGAGCGTGAGAGGGTGTGCTGCTGCTGCTGGAGGACTGAGGAGCACAGGCGTTATCAGACACCAGGAGAAAGGTGTTTGGAGGAGGCCATGGGGAAGTAGCCCAGGGAGTTGTAGCTGTCATGCAGCTGTTACAGGAGGCACTATAGACAGCTGCAGTCCACAGGGCCCTGGGCTGGAACCCGGAGTAGACGGCGGGCCCAGGTTCCCCCCAAACCTCCCAATTGACCTGGACTGTGGGTTCTTCCAGAGGGGAAGGCCTCTGGGCTGTTCCCCAACCCACATGGTGAATCTCTGAGGCAAGAAAATCCGCCAATAAGCGCAGGACCCACCAAGATAGAGGAGGAACTTTGTCACACAACATTCATTGTCCTTTAAGTGTTTCTTGATTAGGTACTTAATTTCAACATTCCTTTCTCCAGGAACTGACCAAGTGCTCTACTAAAGTTATTTAGAAATCAAGCCAGTACACAGCCAATATTCATAACTTCGAATACAAAAATGATACATGCATACAGATAGGATTAATAGATTCAGTAGATCATAACCTTTACATAGATATGTTACGTGACATATGTAGCATAGAACATATTCCAGTTATGTCATATATATTCATAAGCATATTTCCATAAAGCCTTATGGGGGGCTTTGTCACACCTTCCCTTTATATTTATGACAAACCACCATGAAAAATTCAAAGAGTATACATAGTTTACAGCATATATTTTGGTGTTTGCCATTTCAGTTTGATTTCTACGTAATAAAGATTAATATTCAAGTGACACTAAAATCTGTAACACAACTAAATTTGCCCGGTCTGTAATTGCTGGGATGCTATGAGCAACAGTCGGACCCTAGCAAAAGCAGATGCTTGCCTGCAAGCCAGTGTCCGGTACACTGACTCAACACCAGTATTGCTGGCATTGCTAAAACACACAGAATATGTAATCATATTCCAACAGGCCAGCACAAGAACACTCCAACTTAGCACACGATAAAATGGTTTGACAAAAGTGATGAATGGTGATATTTTGTCTGAAACATCAGGAGTGAAAGTACAAAGCCAGGTGATGAAAAGGAATGTTTTGTCTGAAACATCAGGAGGAAAGTAGAAAGGGGGGTAACAAACACGCCATGAAACGCGTACGGAGATACCTAAGTTGTTTATCCCTTATTGTTTGTCTCAGTCTATAAACATTGGGATACTTCGCCTTAGCCCTTCCTCCAGCCTAGGGGACAGTGGAAAGTCCCGCCACTGACTCAGCTGGTCCATTGTCACAGGCATACATGTGTTAGTGTAACTGTAACCATTGCGTTGGCACCATTAGCACTGTGCTTCGTCTGCAATAAACCTGGTTGAGTGCCTTCGTTACTAAACCAAGTCTTGTAGTCCTACTGGGCAGTTTGATCAGAGCCTGTTGTATGGGCTATCTGGTCAGAGCCGGTGCGGCACGCAGAAAGAACCCACGCTCGCAGCCAAACATCTGACCACATAGGTGTTACTACCAGTCCCACCCATAATAGAACATGTATGCACACAGCATCCGTATCCTGCTACTCATTTGTATTGGATTTGTTAAGGTGTGCATTGGGCATAAGAGGTTATCTGAGGTTAGTAGTGCGAAACTTGCAGACCAGGTGCCAAGGTCCCCACGTTTCAACTGGACACTGGCAGATGCACAGCTGGAATCTGGCTGTCTCACTTGTGGGTTAATATTGATAAAATAGGTATTAGAATTATTAGAAGAAGTTTGGTGTTTAGACTCCTGAATATTTATGAGTTGCTGCCTGCATTAAGCTGACTTGTAAAATCTGTATCCCATATTGTAAAATAACATTTGAGTGGTTGTATGGTGAACCTCAGTGACTGTCTGAATTGCCAGACAGAAGAGGGACACTCATTAGTATGAAGACCTGCTCTTCTACATAAATTATCACTCCTCTCTTGAAAGGGGAGAGTCATCAATAACTGACAGGCTCTGGTTGGATCTTACAACCAGAAACTCCCTACACCTACATAAGGTCTAATGACTCTTATTGTTGTTCTGCTCTCCGCCCCCTGAAGATGAGTCATGAAAGTGGATGCCTCCCATCAGCGACTTTGCAGCTCAGAGCACATGACACGAGGGGAATGAAAACCCCAGACCAAAGGAACGAAGGATCTCTGTACTGCTTGGAGTCTGGGGGAGCAAGGTGTTTCTAGACATAAGTAAGAGATTCCCCAGCTGCATAGTCTGGGTTAGCCCTAAAGGACAAATAGAGTTTGCTGATTATAGATGCTTATATTACCTTTTGAAACCTGAGGCCTGGTCTACACTACACCATTAGGTTGACACAAGACAACTTATGTCAACCTAACTCTGTAAGTTTCTACACTAAAATGCAACTCCCATCGATGCAACTTGCCTACTACACCGACTTAACTCCTCCTCCACAAGACGCGGAGCACTTAGGTCAATGTAGTTGGGCTGACGCAGTGTCAGTGTAAAGACGGTGTTGCCTACATCCACTGTTGCTGCCTTTCAGAAACCATCCCACAATGCCCCACACTGGCAGTTAAATTGGTGCAAGCGCTTCTGGGGAGGACACACTCTGCCAACACAAGGAGCATACTGTGGACGTGTCAAACTGATTAAAGGACTGAGGTGACTGTACATCAATGTAAATTAGGTTACCTTAATTTTGTAGTGTAGACATGCCCTCAGACTATAACTCATTTGTGTATCTATGTTTACCTGCTTTAATCTTGTAAATAACTCTCTAATTTCCTTTTCTAATTTAATAAATCTTCATATAGTTTACTGTGGGATTGGCTACAAGTGTTATCTTTGGTGTGAGACCTAAAGCACAGTTGACCTGGGGTAAGTGCTGGTCCTTTGGGATTAGGAGTAACCTGAATATTGCTGTGATTCTTGGTGTAAGGGGCAATCTGTCACAGAGATACGCTCACCTGGGTGGCAAGACAGACTGGAGTACCCAAGGGACTGGCTGTTAAGTGCCCAAAGAGTTTGCACGTGGCACAGTTGGTTGGTGAAATCTAAGCTTAGAACTCACAACCAAATTGGAGTTTGTAACAACCTGCCCTGAGGTTGGTACTCACGCTCTTGCAACACCATTGGGAGCTTCACAAGTAATGCTATTTATTAATTATAAAAAAAAAAGTACCCTTGCCAAAGAAGAGCCAGGGACCCTCACTCGGGGGCTGATGTTGACATCAAGTATCTTATAAGGATGGGGATGATTACATTTTAATTACTAAACCTCTAATGATCCACTTATCCCTCCACCTCTGTTACAAATCCACCCTAGAGAGAGGGAGAGTTAATTCCAAACACACCCTTCGCTGCACCTCCAGACAGCCCTCACTTGCCATCACTTCTATTTGGCAATCAAAACAATGATGACATCCTCGGAGTCTAGTTCTGAATTTCAACTTCTAAAATCACTGCACTTAAGAGCTGGTTTTGTTTTTATTTCCTGCTAGTGAAAACATTTTAGCCAGTATCAATCAGCTGCATGAAAAATAAAACCCGCTGTCCCCTTCCACATCTAATTAGAATTATGTAAAGACATTAGCTCTTATGTGTAGGTCAATACAAACGTTATCAATTTGGCTGAATGCTCCATTTTGTCTTCTGAGGATTTCTTCTTGGCCCTATACAGTTAAGTACTGTGGCCCTGATACTCCTCTGCCCTATCCAGCTTTATGCTAGTGCAACTCCATTGAAATCAAGAGAGCGATAACTGCAGAAATCTGGAGTAACACTGTTGAATCCGGCCCCATTTCTCCATCCCCTTACCCCAATACGGCACTTTGCTCTTGATTTAAAGGAGGGACTGCAGAGGCTGGGGTAAAAGCTGGCTTTGTTTTGTCCGATGGGCTTTCGATCCCTCTTTTCTCCCGTAAGAGTGCTGAGGAGTTTCTCTGGGGGCGAGGCGCTGTTCCAGCTTTTACCCCACTTCCTAACGACGTTAGCCAGGTTGCCGTGTTTGCGTATAATTACATCTGCGAACATAAAAGGCCTTGCTATGCCGAAAGGTGCTAATGGCCACCCCACTCGCAGTTTGGGGACACAGTGTAACAGTCCCAGGGGAAGTGCTGTCTAGTCCTGTCCTGAGGTTCTACGTGGAACCCAGCTAGAGTGATTGCAGCTCCAGTTAGAGGCTGGGAAGGGGAAGGGTGGTCGTTGGGGTTCACTCAGCCGGTGTCCTCTGCAGCTTCAGAGGAGAGCAGTCTCTGCACTGCACCCCATAAAGGAACTGGTCCTGCATCATCTCCCAGCAGAGTCCCCCAGCAGCGTGGAATCCTCAGTGCAGAGGAACTGGTAGCGTATAGGAGCCCTGGGCGGCCCCCCTGCCACCGGGGCTGCACGCATTGGCCTCTCTCCCCTGGCAGGGCAGTTCCACTCCCCAGGCCACCCTCTATGGGTCTCTTCATCTCAGCGTGAACACTCCCTCCCTCATGCAACTCCTACCATACCCTCTGCCAGCAATAAACAGCTGGCAAGACGCCTTGACAATAACTTCTCTATGTGGGATCCCAGGCCCTGGACTCCATATTGAGAGTCAATGTCAGCTGTAGCCCCTGCCCCTGAACTGCCCCTCCGTGTCAATGCTGGGGCAGCCTTTACTCCCCCCAGAGGATTTTCTCATGCTGGGTGATGCGGTACCAAACCCCAAACTTGGGAAGGGCTGGCAAACTATCCGTGGGGTCAGACGGGTGCCACAACCACCCACGCGGGCATGGCCAATGCTGCAGTGGAAATGTCTCCCTAGCAAACAGCCACGAAAACACGGCGAAGATCTGAGCGTGAGGAGCTCCAACTGGCCGAACAGTGTTGCTGCTCAAAGCTTGCTGACCTAGGCTGCGAATAGCTCCTGTCCCTCTCTCTGACACAGCGTCGGCCCAGCCCCAGGCTCAGTCCTTTACAGCTCGGAGAAATTACTTTCAGAAATCAAGACCTGTCATGAGGTGGCTTCAGCTAATAGGAGTCCTGCTGGAAATGTGACATCAGGCAAACAGAGCCTTGTTCTCCAACAGCCATTACAAGCAAGCCCCTCCGTAAGTCAGTAAAAGAGGGTGTGCCCAGGGGAGAGGCCATGGTGAATTCTGGTGACCCAGGTTGTGTCATACAGGTGACAGGGCCAGTCTGAATTACAGCTCCTATGAACTCGTGTCTGATGTCGCTTGGCAATAAAAACGTAACGGCTATCGATCTGTTTATACAGCGACTTTGGAGGAATACTTGTGTCACCGAGGTCAGGCCTTTGCAGACTTTGAGAGGCTGGCCACAACCAACCCCAAGGAAGATTTCCTTGCCCGGCAGAGCTCAGGTGTTCTGGATGCTTGGTTTCTAAGGGCACTATGGTCAGGGACTCTGTGAGGTTAAGCATATCCCTTCATCCACTCTCTCAGGTGCTAGTCACGGGACCTCACTGAAATGGTTTAGAGTCATACATTTCAAAGCCAGAAGGGACCATTACGACCATCCTGAGCTCCTGCATAGCAGAGACCAGAGAACCTTCCCCAGGGAATCCTGCATCCAGCCCAGGGAGCTCCTGGCTGAACGAAATGCTCTTAGCCTACACAAAATCTCATACCAATGAGACCAGGTTGATCAACCCTAGGAGCTGAGGACAGCTAGATAATGGTTCAGTGTAGACAACTGTGTGTGTAATGCCTGCTGGGGGTGACCAGCAAGGTGGCTGACTGGGCTGCAGTCTGAGTGGAGATGGTGCATCATAAATTACCATAGTTCAGCTGAGGTCACAGAACATACACTAATGATGTCATGGCAACCGATAACGAAGTAAACACTTTCTCTACCTCTTTCCATGGCCTTCAGGACAGGAAACACAGATTTAAGTGTGTGAAATCCAGCCTGCATTAGCCATAAGGAATGAGACTTCCTTCTTCTCCCAGGGAGCAGCTGGGGTGCAGGGTTCATAGATCCTAAGGCCAGAAGAGACTGGTGATTATCTAGTCTGACCTCCTATATAGCACAGGTCAGAGAACTGTCCTAAAATAATTCCTAGAGCAGATCTGTTAGAAAAACATCCCATCTTGATTAAAAATTTCCAGCAATGGAGAATCTACCACAACCTTGGTAAGTTTGTTTAATTCCCCTCACTGTTAAAACTTTGCAACTTATTGTCTAGCTTCAACTTCCAGCCATTGGATCTTGTTATATTATTGTCTGCTAGACTGAAGAGCCCTCTATTATCGAACTTCTGTTCCCTGTATAGGTCCTTTGGAATTGTGATCATGTCATCCCTTGACCTTCTCTTTGTTAAACTAAATAGACTGAGCTCCTGGAGTCTCTCACTATAGGCACATTTTCTAACCCTTTAATCCTCTCATGGCTCTTCTCAGAACCCTCTTCCATTTTTCAGTATTATTGTTGTGTTCTGGACAGTCATTCTTCCATCTGATTGAAGCTAGGGGAGCAAGTTACCCAGGGATCAGAGAATTCTTTGGCTGGTTGGAGGAAATCAAAGCTCCAGGTATCCCAGTGATTCTCATGGAAATGTTTGGACTTTTCCTTGCTTGCCTGAGATCCAGAGACTGCTCCCTCTCCTGTCACTTGACATTACAGGATAAGGGTCGATAGGAGTCACTCTGTATATGCTGTAGAGTCCCATAGTATGCTGGGTAAATCACAGTCACGCTCTTCTTTATAACGCTGCCACCAAGCGTCTGTATTAGCTATTCAGAGACTTCCTACTCTCTCCACGCGGCACTGGGCTAGAAGGTTAATTCCTGGAAGATGCCCCCTTGGTTCTTGTTAAAGACCCCTGCAAAAGTGCAAGAGATTCCGGTGACTTTTACTGAAGTGCAATTGTTTGCAGTGTTGTTGGTCTCAGGATATTAGAGAGACGGTCGGTGAGGTAATATCTTTCATTGAACCAGCTTCTATTGGCGAGAGAGACACGTGTTTGTGCTTACACAGCGCTGAAGAAGGGCTTGTCACTCTGAAGTACAATGACAATAAGTGTGAGTGTGACCCTCATTATCTGTGGGTTCAGACGCCAGCTCTTTTGGGGGCCACAGGGCTACCATCCTAATTTCTCTGAGGGCCTCACACATCACAAAGGAGCACATCAATCCCTCCCTCTGTGTCGGCATTAAAAGCAGCAGCGTGGCCGTGACAGAAGCCCTAGGCATGATGGAACCAGAAATCAGAGGCCATTTGATGTGCATCCCTGGGGCTGGGCGATGGGCCAGTGTAGCGCTCTCACAGCTGGGAGGAGCTGAGCATGCGGGAGGTGAATGGTGGGCTGACGACTTCCTTGTGCTGAGTCAGGTTGGGTGTATCCTCTAGAGCAGGGGTCGGCAACCTTTCAGAAGTGGTGTGCCGAGTCTTCGTTTATTCACTCTAATTTAAGGTTTCGCGTGCCGCTCATACTTTTTAACGTTTTTAGGTCTCTTTCTATAAGTCTATAATATATAACTAAACTATTGTTGTATGTAAAGGAAATAAGGTTTTTAAAATGTTTAAGCAGCTTCATTTAAAATTAAATGCAGAGCCCCCCGGACCGGTGGCCAGGAGCCAGGCAGTGTGAGTGCCACTGAAAATCAGCACGCATGCCATAGGTTGCCTACCCCTGCTCTAGAGGCTGGATTCAGGGATACCCAAGGAGGGGCCTCAGGGATGTGAGTGGGTGTGTATTGCACACTCCCCTTTTACAGGAGCTATCGGGGGCTCACCCTTCCCCCTCTAGAGCTGACACCCTTCTGAACAAGACAGGACTAAAAGCCGTTGTTCTCCTTCCAGAAAGCACACTCCTAGTCTGGCACCAGAAAGCTGCAATGCCTCTGGGAGACAGCAAAGCATCCTGGGAAAGGACAAACTGGGGTTTTCCCCCTGAACAGGTAGGTCATGCTGTGGAAAGAGGGGAGGCTAATTCTGGCATTTGGCTTGGATTTAGTACTCCCATTTGAACCTCCTCTCCTGCAAACCACCAGGCCTGACAGCTGCCTCTGGGCCACACACCCTGTTCTACGGCTGAAGTGAACCATACGGGCCCTTGTGTCAGAGACGACTGGTGCCTGCCAATAGTGGGGGGGAGGTAAAGTGAGGGCAGCCAGCTTCAGCAGTGTTACTGAGCATGCTCAGTACAAGCCAAGCAGCAAATCAGGGGGTGAGGGGGGAAGCACATGACCCACATGCCCCCTCCCACGCATCACCTCTGCCTTGTGTGCCACTACCACCACTGCCTCCCCCTCTGCACAAATCACCAGCACCACGCGTCTCATCCCGTTACGGTGGAAACACATACAATATCCCAGCTTGACCAGCTGTGGGAGGAAGCAGCGTGATGTTGGGAGCCAGGCTTCCAATTAGGTGTGGTACCTTGGCGCTTGTCTAGATGTGACATGATAATGCAACTACTAAACATTCTAAGAGGCTTCAGAGATTCAGCGTGACACATGTAAAGCAACCCTGGAGCTCCGTTGACACTCTATCAGTTAAAAGTCTATATTTCCAATTATCTGTGGACAGTTTGCCTTCAAGGATAATTGGCTTCCCGCAGCTCTCTAGAACAGATGTCAGGGAGCCCATTGCCTTCCGCAGAGGAGAGGGAAACTGGAATGGTTTATAGCAGGCAGCATCGTGTTGATGTCACCGTTTGAGGGGCTGTCGGAATGCAGGAAGCAATTAGATACTGTCCTGGGCAGACCCAGCAAAGGCAATGTCGTTGGGGGGGGGGGTGAGACCGAGCACCGGATGTCGAGGGAGGGGTGGTAGAGAGCTAGTCATCCCCTCCCACTAGTGTGTTAATGGGGATAGAGGCCTGCATGAGAAGCAGGAGATTCAGAGCGATGTCTTACTTCTGCTGAGAGAACTGACAGGTGACACACAAGAGAAGGGTTTGATCACTGGGAGCTAAGCCCTGCCTTTGTGTATGGTGCAGAGTGGCATTGGGGCAGCTGCTGACGTGACACCATGACAGTATGACTCATCCCGACAGCTTTCTTGTTGCAATTCCCGTGGTGTGGGAGTGGGAGGGGAGGTTGAATTTGAAAGTAGGTTCTGTCGAGTGGCTACATGTTGTTGTGGGGATGTGCACTTAATTCGCCTCCTATTCGTGCTCTTGGGACAAACGTTACGTCTTTGAACCAGCAGCACGAGAGAAATGTTCTGATGGGATCTGAAAACAATTCTCCAGCTCCAGCAAGGTCTACCTGATGTCTGATAGGCCAGCCAGGGGTCTCTCATCTACAGTCTCACAGTTACAGTGGGTCAGCCAATGGGGGGGGGGGCGCAGAAGGGGTTCAGTGGAAAATTGAAATCTGAAAATTTTCATCTGAAAACCAAAAAATTTCAGCTAAAAATTAAAGATTTTGATTTTGAAATGCTGCTGTGGTCCCTTATGGGAGTTGCAATTCATGTCTTTCATGCTGCCGTTCTCCGTTATGAAACAGGCTCCCTGGTTGGACTACATCTCCCCTATCTCCCCTCTTGTTGGCTGCCAAGTGCATCATGGGAGTCCCATGACCTCAGTGCATTATGGGAGATGTAGTCTGACTATGGAGCATAGCCCTAAGAAGAGAATAGGGGAATGAGTCATCCAAACTATGACTCCGATCAGGCCAGCATTGCAGCAGTATTTCCAAATGGAAATTTTCAGTTTTCTGCTTAAATTTGTTAGGTTTTGGCTGAAAAATCAATAGCTTTTCAGTTTTGGGGTGTTCTTTTATTTAATTTTGATGAAAAGTCAAAAGTTTCCACAAAAAGCAGATACTTTTTTCCAGAAAAAAGTAATCTGTTTAGCCAAAACCCCAATTTTCCATCAAAACCAGTTTTAATGGACAATTTTCATACAGTCCTAGGAACTGCTTGGGGGTGATTTCGAGACTATATCTGAAGGGGAAGTGTCATGTCGTCCTGGCAGTATTTAAAGACCTGAAGTCTTCTCTGAGCAATCTCATGAGTGATCTGTTATTAATGGAGAAAGCACAAACATGCACAACACGGGCACCGATGAGAGACGGTCCCTGTTCTGAGGAGCTTCTAACCTGAAGCAGGAAAAGGAAAATCAAGAATGCACTGAGATGCACAGAGAGCAGTAGGAACTGGGGAGGTCCGTAGCATATCCAGATGCCTCATGGGAGAACCGATCTCTTATGGGAGGTAGGGAAGGCACCTGCTGCAGCACTCTGGGACCCAGCCGTCTGACTCTTATGGGACAATCAGGGACTACCCTGGGCTGGGACAGCAGCTGTGGGGTGGAAGGTGGGTTTGGTGATTGGCTTGGAGTTGGAGGAGCTGAGCTCAGATGAACTGGCTGGGACTTGTTAAAGAGGAACATCTCTCACTGCTGCTCCTACTTCAGCCCCTCAACTCCTCCCCCCTCCCATGCAGCTCCCATCCTGCCTCCCCTTTCATGGTCATTCTCCAGGCCACCCCAGATTTTTCCTTTTCCTCCGCCACTACCCTGCTTCCCTGAGACTCCACCCAGAGCCCCTTCCCTTTGCCTTCAGCTGAGGATTTAGGGAGGGATTGTCTGACTTTCCATGGCTATCCTGAATAGAAAAGATCTTTTCAAAATACCCCAGCAGCCCTTTCTGCCTGAAGGCTCTCACAGAAATCCACCCGCATGGGGGTCAGGGTGTCTTTGCTTTCTGCAAACATTATTGCCGATGACGTTTCACTGACCTGAATGGTCCCAAATAAGCGAATAAAAGGGATAGCCATTTAGGAGGATTAATTTTCAGATTATTCACAAGTTCTGTTCTGTTACATCTGCCCAGCTCTATAGTCCAGGATGCTTTTCATCCCAGGCGGAGATTTCTGAGCCTGGCCTTCACTTCACATTAATCAGCCTCAATGAACAGTAATTACTTAGTGAATCACTCGCGAGTCCATTGTAGTCTCAGTATAAGTAATTCCCCTGCTGCTGCTCGGTGGTCTGGGTTCATTGACATGGGTGCACGGTGTTATTACCCTATGGGTAGTGATCAATGGCTGGATGTCTAGTTGGCAGCCGGTAACAAGCGGAGTGCCGCAGGGGTCGCTCCTGGGGCCGGTTTTATTCAACATCTTTATTAATGATCTGGATGATGGGATGAATTGCACCCTCAGCAAGTTTGCAGATGACACTAAGCTGGGGGGAGAGGTAGATTTGCTGGAGGGTAGGGATAGGATACAGAGGGACACAGACAAATTAGAGGATTGGGAAAAAAGAAATCTGATGAGGTTCAACAAGGACAAGTGCAGAGTCCTGCACTTAGGACGGAAGAATCCCATGCACTGCTACAGGCCGGGAACTGACTGGCTAAGCAGCAGTTCTGCAGAAAAGGACCTGGGTATTACAGTGGATGAGAAGCTGTATATGAGTCAGCAGTGTGCCCTCGTTGCCAAGAAGGCCAACGGCATATTGGGCTGTATTAGTGGGAGCATTGCCAGCAGATTGAGGGAGGTGATTATTCCCCTCTATTCAGCATTGGTGAGGGCACATCTGGAGTATTGCATCCAGTTTTGGGCCCCTCCTACAGAAGGGATGTGGACAAATTGGAAAGAGTCCAGCGGAGGGCAACAAAAATGATTAGGGGGCTGGGGTACATGACTTAAGAGACCTGAGGGAACTGGGATTGTTTAGTCTGCAGAAGAGAAGAGTGAGGGTGGATTTGATAGCAGCCTTCAACTACCTGAAGGCGGGTTCCAAAGAGGATGGAGCTCGGCTGTTCTCAGTGGTGGCAGATGACAGAACAAGGAGCAATGGTCTCAAGTTGCAGTGGGGGAGGTTTAGGATGGATATTAGGAAACACTATTTCACTAGGAGGCTGGTGAAGCACTGGAATGGGTTACCTAGGGAAGTGGTGGAATCTCCATCCTTAGAGGTTTTTAAGGTTAGGCTGGACAAAGCCCTGGCTGGGATGCTTTCTTTGGGGTTGGTCCTGCTTTGACTTAATTAATCCACCTCAACTAGAGGCAGAAGTGATGTCGACAGGCGACCGTCTCCCATCGACATAAAGCCGTGTCTACACCACACTAAGTCAATGTAAGCTACGTCAACATAAGTTACGTTCCTTACGTAACTTAAGTAGCGTAACTTACGTCAACTTAGGGTGCTAGTTTACACTAGGCCTCTGTGTTAGGAGGGGACGAGACCTGAGTTTTGCGTTATTTCTCTCCTGGGTGTGAGGTGCTCGCATTAAGCGCCAAGTTTCTGATTCCATCCTTTCACTTATCGTTACTCCAGTAGAAGGGGAACACACGGCTGCCTTGTTATGTCAGCGTGGCGTGTGATCAAGCAGGCTTTTCAGTATGCTGCAGTGTGCTCAGATAAATCCAGGGGATCCCTGAAGGATAGTCCCGAGAAAAATCTATAACTGCTCTTGAAATGCTGCACTATACAACACAGTTGCAGAACGAAAAACCCAGCACCAAAAAGCGGGATGAAAAGCTCTTTGAGGGAGGATTTTCTGTTTGGGGCCTGAGAGACTGAGCTGAACAGAATATGGGAAAACTTTCGTTTTGACTGAAAAGCAAAGACAGGACAGCTCAGCTGGCCTGAGGATGAAAAGTTTTCGACTGGCAGGATTTACTGTTACAACAGATAAACATGAGGAAATTACCAGATGAGCTGCTCCTTACTGAAGAAAATGGAAAGTCTGGGAACATGACGCCCTTCATTTCAATATGTGGCGCTTTATTTCACTGCGTCATTGCTGCTCCTCCACTCCCCAGCTGCTCTGTCATATGCTTTCTTGATGCTCCCCTGAGTCAACAGGTTAACAGCAAGTTTTGCGCCTCTAGGTTCTTTTCTGATGGGGTGTGTGCTCCTGGCAGGGCTGTGCACGCAGGCAGGGTTATCTTCAGCACTGCAAGGAGAATGATCATTCCCTTTTGCAGAGGACTTTGCAATTTGGGTTCATTCCAGTTTGGAACAATTTAGAAATTTTGAATTTCTCCATGAAACAAAGCCCAGGTCTACTGGGAGCTTGGTCCAGGCCAGGCTACCAGAGACCCTGGAAGTCCAGGTTGCCAAGGAGCCACGAGCTTGGAGGGCTTGGAAGCCAGGACTCCTAACTCCTCATCAGCCCTGCGGAGGAGCTGGCTGGAAACCAGGTTTTGAAACCTGCCTGGTTCCAAGGGACTTTTGGTGAAATCAAACTATCTCTGAAAAACATTTTGATTTCAACACATTGGTAAATGCCAACGAAAAGGTGTTCCATTGACATTTTCCCAACCGGCTCTCATTATCTCTCTCTCTTCCCCTCAGGGACTGAGTGGATCTGTTGCATTCCTTTAGGGCTGTTATTCCAAGTAGGCTGGTTGAAGTGGCTTCTCATCTGGCTCTGAAGGTGGAGAGTTTGGGGATGTCCTGTTCTTCCAGGAGTGAGCTCCAGATTCCCAGGCCAAGGGCTCAGATACTCCATCTCCTGCACACGCAACTCTCCCCGTCAGGGAGGGTGGTTCCTCGGCCCAGAGGAAGGCAGCTGTCATGGGAAGCCATGATCTCAGAGGGGGAGCTTGGGCCAATGCCACGGGGGGCTTTGAAGATGAGAGCTGAAACCCTGCATGTGCCCTTGTATTCTTGAAATTGTGCTGGGAGCCAGAGTGGCCCCCAGCCAGCTCCATATTGGAAGGACACAAGGTGTGTGAAAGCATCTTGGCTTATTCCCTTAGCTCGGCAACTCAGCTAGGCCAGGGGATCCAGCATAGGTCTCCAGCGGCCAGCACGGCACCGCTTAGCTGACAGATCCTTGCCATCCCTCTGGCATCCCCTCTGCATTGCCAAATTCAGCTCAGCCTCCCCCAGGCCCCAGCCTCAGCTGTGCTCTGGGGTGGGTGTTTGGGAAGCATGGGGTAATCTGGAGTGGGGGAGGGGGATGGCATCTGAAAGTGGGCAGACGAGAAGGGCAGAATCTAGGCCAGGGGAAGAATCGTAACCGGCCGGGAGTGCGTGAGGTGTGATTTCCCCGCGAGGGTTGTTATAACGACAGAATGATGGTTCCTACCGTTCCGGGTGCAGGGGAGGAACCAGGGGCCATCATTTGCAGGTGGGAGATGCAGGTGACAGGAGACAGGTTGTGTGCATGGAGGCAGGATGAGGTAGTGTGAGCTAGTGGTTGTGGCACTGGAGGAGGAGCCCTGGGGTCTATTCCTGGCTTTGCACTGACCATGGAAAAGTCCCCAGTCTCCCCTCTGCTTCTCCTGGGGCTCTTCACCCATCTCCTAGGCTGGGGGAGGGGATTTTCGCCTCCCTCTGTCCCTGCCCTGGTGGGTGCTGGGTGGGGGGGGGGGGGCAGAGATGCCCTCCTGTCCCCATTACTCATGGGGGGAGGGGTGGAGCCATCCTGAGCTTATGGGCTCCCTCCCCCTCCCATGAGAACAGTATGGGGCTGCTGAGGGAGGAGAGAGCTCTTCTGATAGCAGCTCTGACTGGCTACTCTTTCCCAGGAGGCGGGCAAGTGGGGCAGGCAGCCAATCAGAGACTCAAATGTGCTAGAGGGCTGCAGTTTCTCACGTCATGCCAGACAAGCTCCAGCCCCAGCCAACCACGGCAGCCTCTTTGCTTGATGTGCAGGTGATGCTGTGGGCAAGAGTCAGGCCAGGGGTCACCAAGGCATTGCAAGGCTGGCAGGACAAGGCCTGATGTGACTGCGCTAAGGGACTGATTGCTGGCGGAGAGTGACAATGCAGTGGCTCAATATGTGCAGCTCACAAGGCCCCAATCCCATCCCATGCACGCGTCCCCTCCCACCTGGTAGGGGAGGCAGACTGCGCGGCTCTGGAGATCTAAGACCATGACCACAGGCTGACTAGGGAGAAGCACCAGTGCTGCTGCGACCCATCATAGAATCATAGGGTTGGAAGGGACCTCAGGAGGTATCTAGTCCAACCCCCTGCTCAAAGCAGGACCTAAACACCAACTAAATCATCCCAGCCAGGGCTTTGTCAAGCCTGACCTTAAAAACCTCTAAGGAAGGAGATTCCACCACCTCCCTAGGTAACCCATTCCAGTGCTTCACCAGCCTCCTAGTGAAATAGTGTTTCCTAATATCCAACCTAAACCTCCCCCACTGCAACTTGAGACTGTTACTCCTTGTTCTGTCACCTGCTACCACTGAGAACAGTCTAGATCCATCCTCTTTGGAACCCCCCTTCAGGTAGTTGAAAGCAGCTATCAAATTCCCCCTCATTCTTCTCTTCTGCAGACTAAACAACCCCAGTTCCCTCAGCCTCTCCTCATAAGTCATGTGCTCCAGCCCCTTAATCAATTTTGTTGCCCTCCGCTGGACTCTTTCCAATTTTTCCACATCCTTCTTGTAGTGTTGGGCCCAAAACTGGACAGAGTACTCCAGATGAGGCCTCACCAATGTCGAATAGAGGGGAATGATCACATCCCTCGATCTGCTGGCCATGCCCTACTTATACAGTCCAAAATGCTGTTAGTCTTCTTGGCAACAAGGGCACACTGTCGACTCATATCCAGCTTCTCGTCCAGCGTAACCCCTAGGTCCTTTTCTGCAGAACTGCTGCCTAGCCACTCGGTCCCTAGTCTTTAGCAGTGCATGGGATTCTTCCATCCTAAGTGCAGGACTCTGCACTTGTCCTTGTTGAACCTCAGGTTTATTTTGGCCCAATCCTCTAATTTGTCTAGGTCCCTCTGTATCCTGTCCCTACCCTCCAGCGTATCTACCACTCCTCCCAGTTTAGTGTCATCTGCAAACTTGCTGAGGGTGCAGTCCACGCCATCCTCCAGATCATTAATGAAGATATTGAACAATACCGATCCCAGGACCAACCCCTGGGACACTCCGCTTGATCCGGCTGCCAGCTAGACATGGAGCCATTGATCACTACCCATTGAGCCATGGACTGATGGCATCTCCTACACACTGGGCAGGGCAGTTTGGCTCCCTCACCCCATGCACAGTGAGTGGGGTTGTTGCCCCGCATCCATCCTCAGCTACCGCTGGCTGGTCTGTGCTGGGAAAGGCAGGGGATAGACAGGAGTCAGGGATGAATCGGTGAAGTGGCGAAGCTAGTTTGCTGGCTGAGCAGCTGAAACCTTAATGGGCCCCCACGTGGGAGAGGAGATTGTACATTGGAGCTGCCTGCAGGGCAAGTCACGCCAGGGAGCGTATGTGTGTGTGTGTGTGTGTGTGTGTGCACAGGTATGTGCACTTTGGGGATGGTAGGAGGTATATAGCAGTGTGGGGTGGTTAGATGGGGGGTATAGGGCCGTGGGGGGGGGGCTGGGGGCATTTAGCTGTGTGGGGCGGTTGCGGGAGGGAGCATTTATCTGCCCGTGTCTGCTCATGCCTGGCGTGTGGATGGCTGCTGCCCGGTCAAGGTATTGGCAGTCAGGCAGAGTGTGCTGCAATCCTCGCAGTGCAGCGGGCCGTGCTGTTAATTAATGGCTTGCTGGGGGATGATAAATGCTCCGGCTTTATTGTAAAACAGAAGTAAATTTTTAATAAGGTCCAATTAGTCGGTGTTTCCAGTGACAGGCAGCTCTGCACCTTCCCAGCAGCCTCACACGGGGGAAGCAACTGAATTGGACCCTCCATTAGACCCTCAGACTAGGGCCTCTAAAAGATGGGATCCAACGTGAGTGTCCATATTCGTGACCTTGTCCCTTGCCTGCCCCACCAGATTGGAGATGGGCTAAAAACAGCACTGGGTGCATGTTATTGTTTGCAAACGGTATTCTGAGAAAGAGAAGGGTCGTGTATGTGCACACGTGTGATGTGTAGGACCATGTATGCATGCACCTGTGTGTATGCAGGGATGTGCTATCAATATTTGAGCAAAGGGCTCCACTTACAAACATTTCCCCTGTAGCCTGCAACAAACCCAGCATCCCGGGAATATGTGCTTGCAGTGGGATGTAGCTGGGCCGGCCCCCAGAGTCCCGTCCAGCTGCAGTAGAGGCTGCCATCTTGTGCTCCACAGCCTACATTTTCATTTAAAACAAAATTAAGTCACCAGCCCTTTTGGTTGCACTGGAACCTTCAGTATGCAAGCCAAATGCAAACCAATGCAGTGATGTTTGCCTGAGTCTGCAGAGAGCCTGATACAGTTCTGAGAGGTGTGTGCCAATGGGGTGCGACCCAGGGACCACTTGGTGCCAGCTGGCAAACGACAGCAGATGCATAGGGTTTTACAGGGATCCCCTGGATTGGATATATGTATAATAGTTCACTGAAGTGTGGCATGTAAGGTCTCTACTGAGAGCCAGTAGCCCTCTGGTCATCATAATAATTGTGAATATGGATAATATTTAAGGAGTTATTTATCTCTGCTGGAAATTATGTTCTGAAGGTCTTGGAATTATGGCAAGTCATCAGGAGGTAACAGACCTTGCAAATGTTCCTTTCACTCTGGAGGCAGGAGACACCTCTCTCTGTCCACACATGTGTGTATTGGGCATTGCATGCCTCACACAGTAGGCCTATTGCATAGTGAGCCACAGGCAAAAGAAGAGATTGTGAAATCTATCAGAGAGGAAAGTCACAGGATAAAACAACCAGGGGAGGGGCGAGGGTGCTGTTTATGAATAAAGACAAAAGATTAACTGGGGGCCCAAGGAAACACACAGGATCCTTCACCTAGGAGGCAGACGGCATGTCTGCATCATGAAAGGTCATGGCTAAATCTGGCTGTAAAGCAGAGCAAGGATTTTGGGTTACCTAAACTCTACCAGCCATGAGACTATCTAGTGCATTTAGTCTACGCTCTAGCATGGGGGTTATGATTTTATTTTATATGCAACCACTTGTTTCCAATACTTCTTCCTGCTGCTACTTGAATTTCTGAGTTTTGTTCAATAGACGTATCCTTGATTTCACTGGAATCTAAGTGCTGTGTGTTAATGGAGTGCTGAGCTGGGGTGGCAGTGGTACGCTGGGACATGCTGCTTCTTTGGGAGTAGGGATTGGTGACTGAGCGGTTGGATTGTGCCTATCGTTAGCCTGTAGAGAAACAGCAGAGCCTGCAAGGCCTAGAGGGCAGGGCTTGTATTGACCATGGTAGATGGGGTTGGGGAGCTGACCAATGGCAGGCATAGAGCAGGGTTCTTTATGCTAAAGGCATGGGATAGCGAGGTGCCTCACAGCCCTGGGTACCCCCGGAAAGTGGCCACCTCCGTCCTGTCACCACCCAGCAGCTTGGTACCTAAGCCCCAGCAGGATTCACATTCCCCTGCCTAGCTTGCTGTTGGAGCTGTGAAGCAAAGACACTTCTGCTTTGTAACTGCTCTCACCTTATGTACAGGTAATATTTAAGGAACAATGTGTTCACATTGGCTGTATGGACTTGGAGGAGAAATCAATCACCAAGTAATGATGGGCCTTGGGGATGGCCCGTCCAAGCGGGAGGGAGCTGTCACTCCTACCTGATCAACCGGCCAGGTCATCCAAGGCTCAATCGACCAGCCTTGCTCCCTCCCAATTCTATCAATGGAAAACTGTCAGTGGTACCACCGAACAATCAAAACCTCTTAGAGATGCAAAAGGACCATTAAGAGAGACAGCACTTTGCCCTGCCTGTGAATAGAAACAAAGGCCTGTTTTCACTCTAACAGACTGTAGGAAAAGACACACTGGATTTATTCACTGAGGCAAAACCCCTGGCGGAGGACGGTGTTTTCAAGAATATTTGGATCCTCATTATTAGGGAACCAGCTAGCTCTACAACAGACTGAAGCTGTGGGAAGAAATCTACTTTATGAGCAGGGATCCTCATTGTCCATGTAAAAAACAAAATTATCCAATAAAAAAACAAAAATCCCGTATTTCTCCTTGAATAGAATGAAATGCTGAACTTTAGTTTTCCAAGCCACACTATATACAGGTATCAGTTGAACACAATATTTTATTGACAGATTCCCAATTTTTAAGCAAGTCTGAAGCCTACCAGTGACAGCGGCAGGGGATCCGGCTCTCAGCGCATTCCAAAATCAACCACACGCGTGGGAGGTTGCGTGCACTGAATAAATGGTGCTGATACTTTCCGTAAAACTTACTTAATATGTTTTTATTTTTTCACAAAATGTAAAAACTAAAGATTCGCTGTAAAAATGCAAATTCCGCGCTTTTCCGTGGCAAATGGATTTCTAGGATCCCCGTTTATGAGATCGGCAAGGGAACTATTGACAAACAGAGACCCAGGTTTGTGTTTTCTGAGTGCGTTTTACATTGTAACCACTTGTTTCCACCACTCGCTCTTGATTCTGGTTAAATCTTTATTCATTCTGAAATAAGCCTACTTCTGTTGTATCATGAGTGCCCACAAGTGCGGTGGGGTTTACAGGAGCGGTGGTTGACGGTAAAACCAGGCAGGCTGCACCGTTCGGTACTGAGGATCTGGAAATTCTGAGTTGCCAGTTTCCGGGATATCAGAGGGGAATGATTCAAAGAGATACAGGGATTGGGGCACCTATCGTTAACCTGCAAGGCGAAGAGGAGAGAGCTGGAGTGGCTGAAGGGCTGGTAGTGTCAGGGAGGTGACATCCAGCTACCACAAGAAAGGCTCCCTCTTGCTGGAGGTAGGAGGTAACGAGAACCATAATGAGCCCAATCCAGTAGGCAGGCTAAGAACCCTCCTAAACCCATACACAATAGCTGGGGCCGGGGGAGTTGGCCCCTTACAACCTTTAGCTCAGTAGTTAGGGCCCTCACCCTGGCTGTGGGAGACCCAGCTTCAGTTCTTCCCTCTGCCTGATGCAGAGAAGAGATTTGAATTTAAGTCTTCCACCTCCCAGGCTGGAGGGGCAGTCTCGTGCGCTCTCTAGCCCCAAACACATTTAATTTTTTATATGCAGCCTCAAGAGAAGAGATTAAGAGAGCCCCGCATCAAAACATCCCATAACCCCGTGGCCTGGCCACTCATCTGCATTGTGTGAGGCCCCATTCAGACCCCTTCTCCGTGTCCCGCAGATGGGGTGGAACCGAATCCCGGGTGTGTGAAGTGAAGCTGCGAAATCCTTGCTGCAATTCCTCTGTCTTAGGGGCTGTTCTCAGGTGCCCTGCACGACAGCACTGACAAACCATCAAAACACTGACACCGCTCTAAGCACTGACACAATGTGACAGTCCCAGCCACTCAGCCCCATTGCTCTCACCCCACCTGCCTACTGTCTCAACCAGCAGCTCGTCCTGTTGTCATCAGCTGAGATTCAAGCCCTTCGTATCTGTACTCGAAGAGCTATGGTCTATATACACAATGAATCCTCCCAGTGCCTAGGAGGCTGCTAGCGCCATCTATGTTGACTTTATGGCTGTGCTGCCCTTCATTCACAAATCCGTGATTAACCCCATACTATTATTGTCATTATATATATTCCCAGACCCAAAACTTCTCTAAGCGAGGTGAAGGTTGAGAGGACGTTCAGCAATGTAAGAGTGAAAACACGACAGCACTGGTGTAATCATCCCTAAAGCAAGCATTACCAACGCAGGAACTTCAGAGTTAAGCGTACACTGAAAAGAACCCTAAACACAGTAAGTTGAGAAATGTCAAATTAAGACACCCAAACAGCCTTAACTCTGCCCTCTTATGATTCCTTGCAATAACAATATGATTCTGACAAAGGCATATGAGAGATTGTGGTCCCAGATTAGATGAAAATTAAAAAAAAAATCAAATTAGATTGTTTCATACCATTTTTCCTTCATGCCATCCCTCCTGGCATGTCCAGTGTCTGGTGCCACTTTTACCCACTAGGACAGAGAGACGAGTTTGTAACCCAGGTGTCTTTCTCCTCCAGAAAAGCTGCAGTCAGGTGTGACTATTTGTGGCCATTCGATCACACTGTGTATTATGAACATCCCTCTGTAGATCAGGATTTAACAAGACCCAGTGAGACCTTAAGTTACATTCCATAAACAATATCCCTGGTGTCTGGTTTGTAGTAGCATAGGCTGCACTCCTACAGGCCAATGGGAAATCCCTAATCGTGTGTTGTAAGCTATCTGTATTCAGGGCTGTAACACAGATGGCTTGCTTGAATGTCGGTGTAAACCTTTCAACTAGCCCATCTGTGGCAGGATGGGACGATGATCTGAGGTGACGTATTTGATACCATTTCATTTCACAAATAATTGCTACTCTTCGGCTGTGAATTGAGGTCCATTGTCACTTAAAATCTGTTCAGCAACTCCTGTCCTGGAAAACAAGTCTTCAACACATCCATCTGGGCTGTCCAATCCCTTTTGGACACTTGTTGAGTTCTTGGCCTCAACAACTTCTTGTGGCAATGAGTTCCACAGTCTAATGACATATTGTGTGGAAAAGTATTTATATCTTTCAATGTTGAATTTGCCATATTTTAATTTCAAGGAATATCCCCTTACAAACCTCACAGTGGGCAATAAGGGGTTAAGGAGCTGCTCTGGGCTCAGCCAGCCACACCCCGCCACACCTGCAAGAGATGGACAGGCTGGGGGAGGAGATACAAGGGAGAAGAACAGCTCACTTGTGAGATACCTGAGCTAGTCTGCAGCCTGTATAATCACAGCAATTTACAACAACAGTTGTAAACAATTTACTTTAATTAGAGCTTAATTGCTTAAATATGCCCTATAGGCAAGATTTCAAATAATGTTTCTATGTGGGAAGTTTGAAGTGTCTGTGTTGTCCTATTATGAAGTTCCTTTGGGACAAAGAAATGACTGGCACAGGTGCTGAATTTCCTAAAGAACCCAGTGTTGAATGTGAACTCGGACACTATGGAATTGTGACCAGCGCCTCCAGAATTCCCGCAATGTGTAAAGGCCCCAGCTGAGATCAGCGTGCTTGGCACTGCACATGCACAGAGCAGGGAACAGGCTCTGTTTTGAAGGGCTTCCTGTCCAAATTGACAAGATGGACCAAGGGTGAGAGGGGAACCCGACCGGATGTGACTTGCTCCAGTTCACACAGCAGGTCAGGGGCAGAAGCAGGATTAGGAGGCAGGTCTCCTGCCTCCCAGCCTAGTACCCCAGCAACTAGACCATACCCCATGGCTCCCTTTAGGAATCTAGCTATATTAATGAGGCCTCCATATTCAGTGCACCTGCAGCGTTCCCTATTTAAGATCTGGTTACTACAGCCATGTACAGACGTGAATCCATCTGGCAAACGGTTAGTCCCAGGGACACTATCAAATGGCTTCTTGAATTACGGTATCTCAGGCGCAGTCCTTGGACTCAATTCCCTGTTCCTCCACAGACTCCTTGTGAAGCCATGGGCCAGTCACTTAGTCTTTTGGGGCCTCAGTTTCCCATCTGTAAACAGAATGTGACGCTTTTGGGGGCTACCTGAGGTGATCACTACCACCTGCACTCAGCCTGTCTGTGCCCACCAGAGGAAACTCTCCCCAGCCACCCGCTGCTGGCAACACAACTGCTCCCTTTCCCTTTGCAGGCTAGCAAGGTACACCCTTCATTGTGTTAAACGTGAGCACCCAGGCCTCTTTTCTGTTCCCCAGCAATGTACACTGATCCCCAGCCTCCGTGGAAACAGAGCACCTGATGCCACTGGATGTACCGCCGTACAACGCTCCACTTAGCACCAGGCACGTGGACTGGTTTCAAGTAAAACCAAAGTGAAGTTTATGTAACAGAGCATGAGTTACAGATTCAAATAAAAGGCAAAGAGAAGGGTTTGGAAACTCAAAAACGTGAAATGCAAGCTCTAGCCTATCCTTATTCACAAGTTCCTGTCCTGTCTAATAAGATATTTCTTACCCACTGGTCAGTTCTTGCTGAGCTTGTCCAATTCTGAGACCTGGGATCCACCGTCCATGAGACCGCTCCCCATTAACAGTCACTCCTCTATAAAGAACAACAACTTGGGCCATTTCTTCCGCTCCTACAGTCACAAGCTCCTACACATGTATTAGAAATCTCCCGTGGTTGGTTTGTAAATTTCCAGGCTGCATCTAGTCCAGACAGTAAACGCAGGCTGTCTCCACGGATGCCCATTGTTCTCATGTTGATTGGGTCAGGTCTCAGACACCCTGTCCTCAGGGGACAGCAGTTTTGGAACACAATGCCCTCCCTGTTACAGAGCTCTACAATTATTTCCCATACAAACACCCTGCAATACCCATGATAATCAGCTAGCTCTTAGCTTTCCCTTTCCGCAGAGATCCCACACGACCCCCTCGGGCAGGGGTCTCAAACTCAACTTACCTTAGGGCCAGTGCCAGTCCTCAAATTCTCCCAGTGGACCAATGTCACTTGTGCCGCCCAGAACCCGCCCCCCAAAAAACTCCACCACCCACCTGCCTAAGGCTGTGGGAGGGCGTTTGGGTGGGAGAAGGGTCTGGGGGAGGGGATTGGAGTGCAGGCTCTGGGAGGGAGTTTGGGTGCAGAAGGGGTGAGAGGTTGGGCTCTGGGAGGGCGTTTGGGCGGGGTGGGGGTCTGGGGTGCAGGCTCTGGGAGGGAGTTTGGGGGTGGGAGGACGTGTATGGGAAGGGGGTGCAGGCTCTGGGAGGGAGTTTGGGGGAGGGAGGGAGTGGGGGGAGGTGTGTGGGAAGGGGGTGTGTGGGAAGGGGGTGCAGGCTCTGGGAGGGAGTTTGGGGGTGGGAGGAGGTGTGTGGGAAGGTGGTGCAGGCTCTGGGAGCTGGGTGGGGGTGCAGTGCTTACCTGGGGCTCCAAGGCAGGGCGGGGGGCCTGCACGTGCTTCTGCCCCCAGGCACCACCCCCGCAGGGTCCCATTGGCTGCAGGGACATTCGGGGCAGGGGTAGCGCATGGAGGCACAGCCCCACCCCACCCCTGGGCTGCACTGGGGGGCCGGCAGCCACTGGAGCGGGGAGGCAGACGCCGCTCAGCTCCACTGCGTTGCCGGGGCCCCTAAGGGGGAAGCGCCCAGGAGTGGCAGGTGGAGCCAAGGGAGAGACCCAGCCCCAAAACTGCATTGGGGAGGCTTGCGGGCTGCAGATGGCCCGTGAGCTGGGAGTTTGAGACCTCTGCCCTAGAGTGAAACATTGAAAAGGTGGTTGGATGCAGGGCTACCTGTGCAAGTCTGGGCCTGTCTGCATTACAGGGATAATAGACTTGCCCTGCCCTGCCCCGCCCCACAGGTGGGTTGGGAGGGCAGATACTTGGTGAGACACCTGATAATCAGCGAACAAGGGGACAGGGGTCTCACAACTACCTACGATTAATAGATTTGCCCCCCTAGAATGCCCAACTTGCAATGGCTTTGGTGCTATTTGAATCTCAACCAACGTTATTGTTTAACATGGAACGTGTAGGCGAAAGACTCCGGGTCCAGTTACCAGTCCCCATCGCGCCCTTCAGTGGAGTATTTGTAGTGTTAATGGATGCACTGTACCAGCGCAGAGACCCAAACGCAGCTTGTCGTCAAGAAATTAATTGCTTGGCTGTTGGCTGTCTGTATGTTGTTATAGGAATGTTTTTATCCTTGGAGTTCCCTTAAGGCCTGTATAAGTATTCTGCTCATAAATACAATTATAGCACTGCTCTTGCTAGAAAGAGCCATATATTATGGGATACTGCAGTCTCATCACCATACCAGAGTCACTGTAAAATCCAATATATCAAAGGGGGAGAATGATCACCTGAGCTCTTGTCCGGGTGGGAAGTTCAGCACCTGAATACTGAAGATCTAGATGCGTCTTAAAAAGTTCCCCATGGTATTCTGCCAATGGAATCGCTTCTCCTAGGTTCCTCTGTACAAATGTGCCCCACACTGAAAAACGAGCAGCCAGGAGTTTTTCGGCCTCGCCAGGCGGAACCTCATCTCGAGGAGAAAGTTACGTCCGGGGCCGATTATGTGCAAAGTCGCTGATTTGATTTGCCACTGGAGAGTCGAGAGGTTGTGCCGTCCCCACGGCTAGGCCTCCGGGCAACTTCCCATCCCACTAGCCTAACCAGAGCCCCTCCCCCAGCCTTCCACCATCAATAACCACATGCAACAAATCTTCTTCGGCTCCCTGCCAGACTCTCACCACACTTACCCGGGACTGGCCTTGGGGTCTGCTCTGAATGTCAGTGGACCCAAGGGGCCAATGAGTTCTGCAGTTCAGGGCCTGTCGTGGAGAACACCCTGGCCGTTATTATGGGTGATGCTTCCGCGGACTGTGGCTGCAGCAGTATCACCGGGTGGGTGGAGGAGCGGGATAGGAGGCATCTCAGACAGGCAGGTCTCAGACCATGAAGGGTTTCATACGTCAGAACTCCACCCAGGAACCAATAGGCAGCGAGCGCAGGTTCTGGGGGACCACAGGCAGCCCCGAACAAGCAGGCTGATGAATTCAGTGTCCCTTCTTCGGGTGCAGCCCCATGCAGAGTGCATGGCAGTGTCTAATCACGAGGTGACCAGGGCCCAGACCAGGGCTACAGCGTCCCATGTCTGAAAGAAACCAGGGCAATCTCCTGGCTGCAGGTGGACAGACGACTGACTGTCAACAGCTGCCACTGGATCTGCGTGAACCAGCTGGGAATCTGAGCAGACCCCAAAACTGCAAACTTCCTCCCCAGTGGCAGAGAGGCGCTGTCGGTCAAAGGGACAGAAATTGTCCCTGCCATATCTTCCTTAGCCCCTGCCAGCCAATCACCATCTCCAGAGTCTGATCTGGATTGTGTGTGAGCCGACTAGCTCTCAGTCATGCTGTCAGCCAAACACTTGATTGGCCACTCAGGCCCCAGTGGTGCAGACATATGAAGATGGATGACATGCTGATGACACCACAATCAATCCCTCCTCGCCAACACTTCTAGTGCCCCCCCACCACCATCAAAACAAGGCTGGCAAGATGGACCCCCACAGAACCTTACCAAAAAGTGCCCCCCAAGAACTGGGACAGTTCCCCCTGGGAAATGCCCCACATCAGGGTAGAACCCTGATTACCTAACGCAACGTTTCCATGACCCTCTTCAATGGATGCAACGGAACAAGGAAAAGAACACAAGAGTAACCAGGTGGTTCTTCTTCGAGTGATTGCACATGTGTATTCCACTATAGGTGTGTGTGCTCGCCACGTGCACCGGTGCCGGAAGTTTTTCTCTTAGCAGTATCCGTAGTGGGGGAGCACCGCTGTGACCCTTGCAGTGGTGCTGATATATCGCGCTATAAAGGGGGCTGCATGCTCCCCCCACCCTCAGTTCCTTCTTGCCCCCAGTGAAGGTAGTCGGAACTTGTTCCAGCCTTGTCTGCAGCGTTTATAGCCTTAGTGGTATCTAGTTCAATGAACTGTTTCTTTGCTGGACTTTACTTTCGTTAGTGCCTGGCTCGGGGCATGTCCCGTGGCCCAGGCTTCAAGTCGTGCGACTCTTGTCGCAACTCTATGCCCAGAAGCGATCCACACACTCAGTGTCTTCGCTGTCTGGGCGAGGCTCACATTAGTGAGCATTGTAAGATTTGCCGCTCCTTCAATCCTCAGACAAAGCGGGAGCGTGAGATCTGACTCCGCGCTTTGCTAATGGAGCCGGCACTGGCCCCGGCACCGGCGTGTCGACCCGACTCCACGCCCAGCACCATGTCTTCGGTGCGCAGCGAGGCACCGTCGTCGACTTGGCACTGCTCTCCCAATAAGAAGCAAGGGAAGACTCAGCGGTGCCGAGAGAAGGAGAGGGGTGAGGCCATACCCGAGCTGGGCAGCCCACAATCCCCGTCGGGACAGAGACCTCTGACTTGCGCTGAGCGGAGTAGTCCGGTCCCGTCCACGTGAGCCTCACCTGAAGTGCGCATCCCTTCGATGCCAGAGGCAGTTCAGGCCGCGCGTGACATCCTAGCCCTTCCAGTGCCGGGAGCGCCGCCTCAGTCAGGACCCCGGTCCCGTGGAAAGCCGCCTTTGGGCGCCCATCAGCCCTCCCCGGAGGTATTGGAGGTCGAGGTACCTTCCAGGATCGAGGTGCCGAGCAGAGGCCCACGTCGTACGTCAACTCCGTGTGCCGGCTTTTCTGCGAGCGAGTCCCACTCCTCTGGTCTCGAGCGCCGTAGAGAAGGTGACAAGAGGTGACGACATTCCTCCTCAAGTCAGTCCGAGAGGAACAGGTCCCGACGCCGTCGGCACTAGCCCTCGTATTCCAGCGCCTGCCGTCACAGAGGCCGTGCTCTGAGTCAGTCCCGAGAGTCCCCGGCACCGAGGCGCCGTGGCCACAGGCGCCGCAGGGAATCCAGAGACAGCTCCTCGGACATCTACCTCTCGACTTCATCCAGGTAGAAGTCTCGGGGCAGGAGCCGTCACGACGGAGAACACTCCAGTCGTTCCTATGGCACCGTGCGCTCCTCCAGGACTTTGGCGTCGGTGTGCAGCCGTCTCTCCCTGGGACGCACCGCAGGAGCAACCAGCTCTGCCTGCGCCCCAGGCGTCCCAGTTCCATGCCGTGCCCTGGCAAGGACAATGGTGCCAGTGGGCACCATGGCCTCAGGCACCCTCACAGCCGGGACCTAGCTCCGTGGTGGGAGCCTCTCAAGGCTGCCCTGCGTCACCTCCCAGGGACCGGGATGGGGCCGTGGGCGCCGAACAACCGGCACCGACCCTGGGACATGACCCGGATGTCTAGCCTATGATGCCGTTGGTGGCTGAGGGCACCGAACCATCTACCTCTTTGGCGCCAGGCAATTCAGTTGTGGTACCACCTCCGTCTTCTCAAGAGAACTTCAAGGTGCACAAAGAGCTGCTTAGGAGGGTGGCAGCAAATCTCGAGCTCCGGGCCGAGGAGATGGAGGAGCCCTCCAACACGTTGTTTAATGTCCTCGCCTCCTCAGTACCGGGGCGGGTGGCCCTCCCATTCCATCAGGGGGTGGTCAACATCACCACCAGCCTCTGGCAGACCCCGGCTTCTCTTGGCCCCTTTTCCAAGAAGGCCGAAAGGAAGTATTTTGTCCCTGCAAGGGGTCACGAGTACCTATACACCCATCTGGCTCCGAACTCTTTAGTGGTAGAGTCGGTCCACCACCATGAGCGGAACGGCCAGCCTCTGCCCACACCAAAGGACAAGGATGCTCAGAGACTTGACACCTTTGGGAAAAAGGTTTATTCATCTGCCAGTTTCCAGCTCAGAGTGACCAACCACCAGGCACTGCTGAGCCGTTATGAGTTTAATCTCTGGGGATCCCTCCCCAAGTTCGAACCCCTTCTTCAAGACAAGGACAAGAAGGAGTTCCGGGCTCTGGTTGAAGAGGGTGCGTCGTCGGCCAAAACAGCTCTCCAGGCGGCTTCGGATGCAGCGGACACAGCCACTCTGTCAATGGCTTCGGCGGTCTCCATGCGAAGGGCGTCACGGCTCTTGCTTTCGGGGCTGTCTGTGGAGTCCCAGTCAATAATGCAGGACCTGCCGTTTGATGGCAAAGTGTTATTTTCGGACCAGACAGATACCCATCTGCATGGAATGAAGGACTCCCGCACCACCCTGCAGAAGCTGGGCCTCTATGTCCCACCTTCTAAGGACAAGCCCAGGCCTCAAACCTCTGCTCCTCCAGCTCGGGGCAGATACGAACCCCCGCCTAAGCAGCAGAGAGACCAAAGGCATCGGTCCCAAGGCCCGGGCCCTCGAAGGCCAAGAGGCCTGGGAAATGGCATTTTTTACTCGTTGAGGGGGGTCACCATGCCTGTTGCCAGTGTACCTCCCACCAGTTAATAAAGTTGCGTTTTATCAATCGTTTATCGGCTTTCCGACTGCAATGGTCCCGTATAACAGCGGACCAATGGGTCCTCATCACCATCTCCCAAGGGTACAGGTTCCAGTTTGTTTCAACCCCCCCCAACCATCCCCCATCTCGGGAGCTGGCCAGGTACCCAGAGCATACCCTCCTCCTCTGCCAGGAGGTAGAATACCTCCTCTCCCTGGGAGCTGTGGAGAGAGTACCTCGGGAATTCCAGGGCAAGGGATTTTACTCCAGGTATTTCCTCATCCTGAAGGCAAAGGGCGGGCTTCAGCCCATCCTCGACCTGCGGAATCTCAACCAGTTCCTGGTTCATTGCAAATTCTGCATGGTGTCCATGGCCTCTATTATTCCATCCCTAGATCAGGGGGATTGGTTTGCGGTGCTGGACCTCCAGGATGCGTACTTCCACATCCACATTTTCGAGGGTCACAGGCATTTCCTCCATTTCCTGGTGGGTCAGGACCACTTCCAGTTTATGGCACTAACGTAGCTAGCGGGGTGCAGGGGAAGCAGCCGCTTCCCCCGTCTTTCCAAAAGCTGCCGGAGGAGTGAGGGGGAGCACAGGTTGGCGGCCTGGCAGCCGCGGCTGGGCCGGAGATCGGAGCGAGGGGGAACGCAGGCTGGCGGCCCACAGTGCGGCCCAGCAGCCGTGGCCGGGCCGGAGGAGCAAGGGGGGACGCAGGCTGTCAGCCTGGCAGCCGCGGCCGGGCCAGAGAGGAGAGAGGCGGGGCCCAGGCTGGCGGCCCACAGCGCAGCCCGGCAGCCTCAGCCAGGCCGGAGGAGCGAGGTGGGGCCTAGGCTCGCGGCCCGGCAGCCGCGGCCGGGCCAGAGAGGAGTAAGGGGGCGCCCAGGCTGGTGCCCTGCAGCGCGGCCAGCAGCCATGTGGGGGGGTGGCGGGCGCGGCCGGAGGAGCGGAGGGGGGGGGCGCAGCATGGCGGCTGGAGGAGCGAGAGGGGGGGCCACAGGGGTGGCACGGCAGGGCTGGAGGAGCCATGGAGGGGGAGAGTCGGTGCGGCCGGAGGAGGAGCCAAGGGGACGTGGACAGAGGAGGAGCCAAGGGGGGCGCCTTTTTTATCTTTGCTCCCCCTCCTCTTAAAAGCTGGCTATGCCACTGGTTTACTTTCCTCCCCTTTGGCCTCTCTACTGCCCCCAGAGTATTTGCGAAGTGTATGGTGGTGGTGGTGGCCCACCTCAGAAGGAAAGGGCTGCAGATCTTCCCCTACCTCGACGACTGGCTGCTCAAGGGTCGGTCTTGGTCTCTAGTGCAGCAGCAGATGAATTTCCTGCTGGACACTTGCGCAGCTCTAGGCCTACTGGTAAACGAGGAGAAATCCACGTTAATCCCAGTTCAGCGCATAAGTTTTATAGGGGCGCTGTTAGATTCCCGGGTGGCCACGGCCTCCCTCCCACGGGACAGAGTCGAGACGCTCAGGGCTCTCATCGCCTCGGTCACGGCCTTCCCGGTAACCATGGCACTGGTGTGCCTTCAAATCCTAGGCCACATGGCAGCATGTGGTGCGACATGCCAGGCTCCGGATGAGGCCCCTTCAGCTTTGGCTGGCCTGGCAAGGTCGTCACGGTGCCGCCAATGGTGGTGACAGACCTCCAATGGTGGTCCCTACCGAGCAACATGCTCTGGGGTATCCCCCTCTGAGAGTCCCCTCCCTCACTAGATCTAGTGTCCGATGCCTTGGACCTGGGCTGGGGAGCCCACGTGGGGGACTTCAGGACCCAGGGTATGTAGTCACCCGGGGAACTAACCCTGCACATAAACATCAGGGAGCTCAGGGCCATATGCCTGGCATGCGTGGCCTTTTGCCAGCACATACAGGGCAGGGTGGTCAGAGTCCTCACAGACAACATGACTGCCATGTATTATGTCAACAAGAAGGGGGGCACATGTTCCTGGGCTTTATGCCAGGAAGCCCAGCTCCTGTGGGAGTTCTGTATAGCCCACGACATACTCCTGAGGGCCTTTTACCTGCGCGGCAAGAGCAACACGCTTGCAGACCGCCTGAGCAGGGTGTTCTCCCAACATCACGAGTGGTCCCTGCACAAGGAAGTGGCCAGGTGGATCTTCCTACAGTGGGGCACTCCCCAGGTAGACCAGTTCGCCACCGCCCAAAATCACCTGTGCCCACGATTCTGCTCCAGGGCGGTGGGGAGATATCGGACGCGTTCCTGATCCCTTGGTCGGGGCCCCTATTTTACGCCTTCCCGCCCTTCCCTCTAATTGGCAGGGTCCTACAGAAGGTGAAGTCAGACGGGGCAAGGGTTATCTTCATAGCCCCGGATTGGGCCCATCAACATTGGTACGGGACCCTACTGCAACTCTTAGCAGCCCCCCTTCGCAGACTGCTGCTCCACCCAGACCTCCTCTCCCAGGAGGATGGTCGTCTCCTCCATCCCAACCTAGCCGCGCTTCACCTGACAGCGTGGCTGCTTCGTGGTTAAATGAGGAGGAAGGGAGGTGTTCTGAGGATGTGAGAAGGGTCCTGCTGGAAAGTAGGAAGCCCTCCACGCGTTGAACCTACCTGTCTAAGTGGTATAGGTTCTCTATGTGGGCGAGGGATAGAGGTCCCTCTCCCTCTTCTGCGTCTATCCAGCTTGTCCTCGATTACCTCCTGTCCCTTAGGATCCAAGGGCTGGCGCCCTCCTCGATCAGGGTGCATCTGGCGGCAATTTCAGCTTTCCATCCACCGGTGCAGGGCCTGTCTGTGTTTTCACATCACATGATGGCCCGGTTTCCGAAAGGGTTAGATTGGGCATTCCCTTACGCCAGGCCCCCGGTCCCACTCTGGGACCTGAACCTAGTGCTCTCCCACCTCACAGGGCCTCCCTTTGAGCCATTAGCCACGTGTTCGTGGTCCCACTTGTCATGGAAGGTGGCGTTCTTAGTGGTTATCACCTCAGCCTATCGGGTTTCGGAGCTCAGGGCCCTGACCTCTGAGCTGCCGTATATGGTCTTCCATAAGGACAAGGTGCAGCTCCGCCCTCACCCTGCCTTTTTGCTGAAGGTAGTCTCGGCTTTTCATATGGTTCAGGACATTTTCCTCCCTATCCTCTGCCCTAAGCCCCATTCCTCCAATGAGGAACTCCGCCTGCACATATTAGACGTACGCAGAGCGCTGGCCTTCTATCTGGACAGAACCAGCCCATTTAGGAAGTCTCCCCAGGTGTTCATTGTGTCGGCCGAGCACATGAGGGGACAACCGGTGTCCACGCAGCGGATTTCCCGCTGGATCACCTCGTGCATTCGCACCTGTTACGACCTGGCAGGGGTTCCCCCGCCTCCTATTGTGAAGGCTCATTCGATGAGAGCCCAGGCCTCATCAGTGGCCTATGTGTCTCATGTTCCTATTTGGGACATCTGTAGGGCTGCTACGTGGTCTGCTGGCCACACTCTTTCATCGCACTATGCGATCGTCTCCCAAATGAGGGATGACACCAGATTTGGTAGGGAGGTGCTCCGCCCGGGTCACACTTAAAACTTTACACTTAAACTCCTACCCACCTCCATCAGGTACAGCTTGGAGTCACCTATAGTGGAATACATATGAGCAATCACTCGAAGAAGAAAGGACAGTGACCTGTTCCGTAACTGGCGTTCTTTGAGATGTGTTGCTCAGGTATCTTCCACGTCCCGCCCTCCTTCCCCTCTGTCGGAGTTGTCTGGCAAGAAGGAACTGAGGGTGGGGGGAGCACGCAGCCCCCTTTATATCGGTGCCACTCCAGGGGTCGCAGCGGTGCTCCCCCACTACGGATACTGCTAAGGGAAAAACGTCCGGCACCGGTGCACGTGGCGAGCACACACACCTATAGTGGAATACACCTGAGCAACACATCTCGAAGAACGCCAGTTACGGAACAGGTCACTGTCCTTTCTTATCCCTCCAACCTTTCCAGTTCCGCATCCAGCACAGAGCAGGGGGTCGCATGAGCTTATCACATGTACACTGTCTGATGCTCCAAGCTGCCCAACCCCTTGGTGTTGAGCAGGGGGGAGGGATATGTGATAGACCCAGGCCAGTTGGGAACAGCAGAGTAGTAGAAGGCAGATATACTGGCCACTGGATAAGCAGTTTTCTGTTCCCTGACTGACCAGAGCAGGGGCTGCTCCAGGCTAATGAGAACACCTGACTCCAATTAACCTGCTAAGAGTCAGGTGAGGCTGTTAAGCACCTGACTCTAATTAAGGCCCCTCTGATGCTATAAAAGGGCTCACTCCAGTCAGGCCAAAGGGAGCCCGGGACCCAGAGGAGAGGAAGTGCGGCTGAAGGGCTGGGTAATGAAGACCTCCTGAGACCACGGGAAAGGGAGCTCTAAGGTACGGGTGAAGAAGGCGTTGAGAGAGAGAAGCAGGGGAGCTGTGGGGAAGGGGCCCAGGGAAATGTAGCAACTCTGGCAGTGAAAGGTCGGCTGCCAACAGCCGCTGCCATTAGGGTCCCTGGGCCAGAACCCAGAGTAGAGGGCGGGCCCAGGTTCCCCCAAGGAGAAACACCTCCTGGGAAGGGAAGACAGGCCCCTGTCAGGACAGGAGACTCAGCTGTTCTTGAATAAGCCTGTAGGGACAACAGGGACTGTGGGAGTTCTCTCACCAACCCCCTTGCTGGCTTATGATGAAAAGGGTTCAGTAGACTGTAACCCTGGCCCTAGAGAGAGAAGGGCTCCGTGGAGGGTTGCCCCTGAAGTTAGCATAAACTGCCTGGAAGTGCGGGACCCACGGGGACAAGGCTGGAGCTCTGCCACAGTATTCAGAGATGATCAAAAAAATTAATGGTGTGCGGGGGTGTATATTAGTTCACACAAGCTTTTTACTTTTCCAGTTACAGTCTTAAAATAAATAAATAAATAAATAATAATACAGCCCCTTCCATCCAAAGATCTCAAAACACTATGCAAACAGCAACGAACTGGGGGTAAGTCTATACTTGCGGCAGGACGGAGACTACAGACACTGCAAGCCAGCTAGCGCGGGCATAAACCGCAGTGCAGACAGTAGGCCTTGCTGAGGCAAGTAGTGTAGAATGTTCTGCATGCCCGAACCCGACACACTCTCTCCACACCCTAGCAGCGCCTTCCCCATCTACACGGCTGTTTTTAGAAGTGTAGCATCGTGCTGCCTGAGACTTTTCCCACTGCCTCCTTCCTCCCTTCTAGAGCCTTTCACTGCGGGATGTAGCTGCACATACCCTACATGCTGCTGCAAGTGTAGACAAGGTTTTATTCTCACAACATCCCTGAGAGTTTGGTATGAAGATTTATCCTCAAATGAGATGCTCCGATACCACAACGATGAAAGGAAGGGTGCTAGCTTCGGACTTGGACGTTTCAATTCTCTGCTTTGCCAAAAGCACTCCGCAGACCTTGGCGAAGTCGCTGTTTCTCAGTTCCCCATGGGGTTCACAGCATTTCCCTAAATCACACGGGTGCTGTGAGGGTAAATATGTTAAAGATTGTGAGCTGCTCTTATATTACAGTAATTGGGGCCATATACATCCTTCTACATCCAACATTCCACACAAAGATGGACTTCAAGCTATCAGGAACAGTATCCCCGATAATGTCACGGCAAACCTGGTGGCTGAACTTTGTGACTTTGTCCTCACCCACAACTATTTCACATTTGGGGACAATGTATACCTTCAAGTCAGTGGCACTGCTATGGGTACCCGCATGGCCGCACAGTATGCCAACATTTTTATGGCTTACTTAGAACAACGCTTCCTCAGCTCTTGTCCCCTAACACCCCTACTCTACTTGTGAGACACTGATGACAACTTTATCACCTGGACTCATGGAAAAGAAGCCCTTGAGGAATTCCACCAGGATTTCAACAATTTCCATCCCACCATCAACCTCAGCCTGGACCAGTCCACACCAGAGATCCACTTCCTGGACACTACAGTGCAAATAAGCGATGGTCACATATACTGGAAACCTACTGACTGCTATACTTACCTACATGCCTCCAGCTTTCATTCAGACCACATCACACGATCCATTGTCTACAGCCAAGCTCTAAGATACAACTGCATTTGCTCCAATTCCTCAAACACCTACAGGATCTCTATCAAGTGTTCTTAAAACTATAATACCCACCTGCTGAAATGAAGAAACAGATTGACAGAGCCACAAGAGTACCCAGAAGTCACCTACTACAGGACGGGCTCAACAAAGACAGTAACAGAACGCCACTAGCCGTCACCTTCAGCCTCCAACTAAAACCTCTCCAGTGCATCCTCAAGGATCTACAACCTATCCTGAAGGATGATCCTTCACTCTCACAGACCTTGGGAGACAGGCCAGTCCTCGCTTACAGACAGCCACCCAACCTGAAGCAAATACTCACCAGCAAGTACACATCACACAACAAAAACACTAAGCCAAGAACCTATCCTTGCAACAAATCCCATTGCCACAAGTACTCCTCGTTGTTTTTGATAACATGGCTACCATTCTGAAATAAAATAGTTAGGTAGGTGCAAATGATAGACAGATAATCTGAGGCACAGACTTTACCCAGAGAGACTGCAAACAGAATTTAGGTCTCCTGGGCCCTATGCAATGTTCTCCAGCCCATGCCAAGCTCAGATGGAAGGCACTATCCATAGGGCAAAATGTTAGTTTCATAAATCACACAGAACTTGCCTGTGCCCATTGCAATGGCTGCAGAGCTGCTGGCTAGTCCGTTCCCTGTGTATGTTGTATATCCATGTACTATGTGGTGGTGATGGCCCTGCAACAGATTGCAGTGCCTGGTGGGGCATGTTAGGTCCCCAAGTTCCCTCATGCCCCCCACCTAAAGTCATAACACGTAGAGTGGCCCCAACTACTCCTCAGTTCCTTTCCACCAGACAACCCCAGAGGAGTAGGACACTGTAGCAGCGGGGAAGGAGAGTGGGTCGCGGAATCCGTATGGACAACCCATCTTGAAGAATTAGTTGCTGCAGGGTCAGTAACCATCTTCCTACTTTGAGTGATTGGCCAGGTGGATTGGCCACGGTCTCCCACAGTATTCTTGCCAGCAAGTTAAAAAAGTATGGATTGGATGAATGGAGTATAAGGTGAATAGAAAGCTGGCTAGATGGGTAGTGATCAATGACTCGATGTCTAGTTGGCAGCCGGTATCAAGTGGAGTGCCCCAGGGGTCAGTCCTGGGGCCGTTTTTGTTCAACATAACAATGGCCATACTGGGTCAGACCAAAGGTCCATCAAGCCCAGTATCCTGTCCTCTGACAGTGGAGAATGGCAGGTGCCCCAAAGGGTATGAACAGACAGGTTATCATCAAGTGATCCATGCCCTGTCACCCAATCCCAGCTTCTGGCAAACAGAGGCTAGGGACACCATTCCTGCACATCCTAGCTAATAGGACCATCAATGGCTATCTTCCATGAATCTATCTAGCTCCCTTTTGAACCCCGATATAGTATTGGCCTTCACAACACCCTCTGGCAAGGAGTTCCAGAGGTTGACAGTGCGTTGCATGAAAAAATACTTTCTTGTGTTTGTTTTAAACCTGCTACCTATTAATTTCATTTGGTGGCCCCTTGTTCTTGTATTATGAGGTGGAGTAAATAACACTTCCTTATTTACTTTCTCTATACCACTCATGATTTTATAGACCTCTATCATATTCCCCCCTTAGTCACCTCTTTTCCAAGCTGAAAAGTCCCAGTCTTATTAATTTCTCCTGATATAGAAGCCGTTCTGTACCCCCTTATCATTTTTGTTGTCCTTTTCTGAACCTTTTCCAATTCCAATATATCTTTTTTGAGATGGGGTGACTACATCTGCATGCAGTATCCAAGGTGTGGGTGTACCATGGATTTATATAGAGGCAATATAATACTTTCTGTCTTATTATCTATCCCTTTCTTGATGATTCCCAACATTCTTTTCACTTTTTTGACTGCCACTGCACACTGAGTGGATGATTTCAGAGAACTATCCACAATGACTCCAAGATCTTTCTTGAGTGGTAACAGCCAATTTAGACCCCATCATTGTATATGTATAATTAGGATTATGTTTTCCAATGTGCATTACTTTGCATTTATCAACATTAAATTTCGTCTGCCATTTTGTTGCCCAGTCACCCAGTTTTGTGAGATCTGTAGGGGGGGTGGTCACCTGCTCCTGCCCTGAGGGGTTTGAAACAGCCCAGGAGAGAGCTGTGGCAAGCAGTTCCCAGGCTGGTTGGGGGAAGCAGGCACAGCTGCGGCCATGCCCCAAACAGACCTCAGCTGGCCCTTATAAAAGGGCTGTGAGCCAGAGGCTAAGAGAGAGTCTCCTCTAGCTGTGGAGGGAGACGGGCCTGGCTGGGAGCGTACCAGGGTACCTGAGGTGGAGCAGGACTGGGGAAAGGCAAGAGGGACTGGGGAGCTCCTGCCTGGCAACTCCTCAGGCTGCCGGCCTTGTACAAGGCCAAATAGGTACTGGGGTTGCAGGGGGCAGCCCAAGGGTAGGCAGAGGCAGCAGGTCCAACCCCCCCTTGCCTGTGATGAGTGGCTTGTACACTGCAGTCTGCCCCAGTGAACGGGGGCTAGATGGTGACTGGCTGGTGGGATCAGTGGGTGGGGAGACCCAGAAACCGTGGGGGTACTGCCAGGGGGCAGCCCCCAAAAGAAAGGGGCACCGGGATCTGAGAGGGACAGGGGGCCAGCGAAAGGCGAGACACCAGCTGACACAGGGTGCTCCAGAGGATGGAAAGCTAATTCCCTGGACGACCATCAGGAGGCGCCGCGGTGGTGAGTCTCGCACCATTACAAATCCTTTTGCAGCTCTTTGCAGTCTGCCTGGGACTTAACTATCTTGAGTAGTTTTGTATCATCTGCAAATTTTGCCACCTCACTGTTTACCCCCTTTTCCAGATCATTTATGAATATGTTAAATAGGACTGGTCCCAGCACAGATCCTGGGGGACACCACTATTTACCTCTCTCCATTCTGAAAACTGACCATTTATTCCTACCCTTTGTTTCCTAACTTTTAACCAGTTCTCAATCCATGAGAGAACCTTACCTCTTATTCCATGACTGCTTATTTTGCCTAAGAGCCTTTGGCGAGGGACCTTTTCAAAGGTTTTCTGAAAATCTAAACACACTATATCCACTGGATCTCCTTTGTCCACATGCTTGTTGAACCCCTCAAAGAATTCTAGTAGATTAGTGAGGTATGATTTCCCTTTACAAAAACCATGTTGACTATTTCCCAACAAATTATGTTCATCTATGTATCTGACAATTTTGTTCTTTACGATGGTTTCAACCAATTTGCCCAGTACTGAAATGAAGCTTACTGACCTGTAGTTGTCAGGGTCACCTCTGGAGCCCTTTTAAAAAATTGGCGTCACATTAGCTATCCTCCAGTCATTTGGTACAGAAGCTGATTTAATTGATAGGTTACAGATGATAGTTAGTAGTCCTGCAATTTCACATTTGAGTTCCTTCAGAACCCTTGGATGAATACCATTAGGTCCTGGAGACTTATTACCGTTTAGTTTATCAATTTGTTCCAAAACCTCCTTTAATGACACCTGAATTTGGGACAGTTCCTCAGATCTGTCACCCAAAAAGAATGGCTCAAGTTTGGGAATCTCCCTCACATCCTCAACAGTGAAGACCGATGCAAATAATTCATTTCATTTCTCCGCAATGACCTTATTGTCTTTGAGTGCTCCTTTAGCATCTCAATCATCCAATGGCCCCACTGGTTGTTTAGCAGGCTTTCTGCTTCTGGTGTATTTTAAAAAAAAAATTGCTATTACTTTTGGAGTCTTTGCTAGCTGTTCTTCAAATTCTTTTTTGGTCTAATTATATTTTTACACTTCATTTGCCAGAGTTTATGCTCTTTTCTGTTTTCCTCATTAAGATTTATCTTCCACTTTTTAAAGGCTGCCTTTTTGCCTCTCACTGCTTCTTTGTTGTTTAACCACTGTGGCTCTTTTTTGGTTCTCTTACTATGTTTTTTTAATTTGGGGTATACATTTAAGTTGAGCCTCTATTATGGTGTCTTTAAAAAGTTTCCACGCAGCTTGCAGGGATTTTACTTTTGGTGCCGTACCTTTTCATTTCTGTTTCACTCACCTCCTCGTTTTTGTGTAGTCCCCCTTTCTGAAATTAAATGCTACAGTGTTGGGCTGCTGTGGAGTTTTCCCCGCCACCGGGATGTTAAATTTAATTATATTATGGTCACTATTACCAAGCGGCCCAGCTATATTCACCTCTTGGACCAGACCCTGTGCTCCACTTAGGAGTAAATCAACAATTGCCTCTCCTCTGGTGGGTTCCAGGACTAGCTGCTCCAAGAATCAGTCATTTAAGGTGTCAAGAAACTTTATCTCAGCATCCCTTCCTGAGGTGATATGTACCCAGTCAATATGGGGATACTTGAAATCCCCCATTATTATTATTATTGAGTTTTTTATTTTAATAGCCTCTCTAATCTCCCTGAGCATTTCAGAATCACTAATACCATCCTGGTCAGGTGATCTGTAATATAGCCCTCCTGCTATATTCTTATTTTTCAAGCATGGAATTACTATCCATGGAGATTCTATAGGACAATTTAGTTTATTTAAGATTTTTACTTCATTTGATTCTATGCTTTCTTTCACATATAGTGCCCCTCCCCCACCAGCATGACCTGTTCTGTCCTTCTGATATATTTTGTACCCTGGTATTACTGTGTCCCATTGATTATCCTCATTCCACCAGGTTTCTGTGATGCCTATTATATCAATATCCTCATTTAATACTAGGCACTCTAGTTCACCCATCTTATTATTTAGACTTCTAGCATTGGTATATAAGCATTTTAAAAACTTGTCATTTTTTGGCTGTTCCCTATTGCATGGCATAATTGAATGGGACTTTTTTTTCATTTGACTGTTTCTCATCAGATCCTCCCTGTATTTTATCATTTTCCATCTTCTCCTTATTAGGACATAGGGAATCTCCATTTATAGATCCTCCCCTAAGGGATGTCTGAACCACATGCTCCTTCGCACCTGTCAGCTTTTACCCCAGCCCTTAGTTTAAAAACTGTTCTACGACCTTTTTAATTTTAAGCACCAGCAATCTGGTTCCATTTTGGTTTAGGTGGAGCCCATCCATCCTATATAGGCTCCGCCTCTCCCAAAAGCTTTGCCGGTTCCTAATAAATCTAAACCCCTCCACCCTACACCATCGTCTCATCCACACATTGAGACCCTGCAGTTCTGCCTGTCTGGCCCTGCGCGTGGAAGTGGAAGCATTTCAGAGAATGCTATCATGGAGGTCCTGGACTTCAATCTCTTACGTAGCAGCCTAAATCTGGCCTCTAGGACCTCTCTCCTATCCTTCCCCATGTCGTTGGTACCTACATGTACCACGACCACCCGCTCCTCCCCAGCACTATACATAAGTCTATCTAGATGTCTCAAGAGATCGGCAACCTTCGCACCAGGCAGGCAATTCACCATGCAGTTCTCCCGATCATCGCAAACCCAGCTATCTATGTTTCCAATGATCGAATCACCCATTACTAATACCTGTCTCTTCCTAATAACTGGAGTTCCCTCTCTCGGAGAAGTATCCTCAGTGCGAAAGGATAAACACAACATCATCCGGGAGGAGGGTCCCAACTATGGGATCGTTTCCCTCTGCTCCAGTTGGATGTTCTCCTTCCCTGAGGCGTTCATCCTCCTCAACAGAGGCTGTCAGAGCGGGGGTGGGACCATTCTATTGTGTCCCGGAAAGTCTCATCAGTGTACCTCTCTGTCTCCCTCAGCTCCTCCAACTCAGCCACCCTGGTCTCCAAAGTCCGTACACGGTCTCCGAGGGCCAGGAGCTCCTTGCACCGAATACATGCATACACCACCAGCCCATAGGGCAGATAATCCTACATGCTGCATTGGGTTCAATAAACTAGATAGCTCTCACTCTGTTGCTGGACTTCTGCCTGCATTCTCTTTTTACTCCCAAAGTTTGTTCCCTTGTTGGTGTTTTGTTTTTAATCAAGCAGTGTTGTGACCTTTAAGTGCAAAGAATGTTAGGTGTATCTAGCCCCTGCTCACACTCCCTCTAAAACTCCCTCGCCAAACTCCCCTGTTAGCCGCTCCTGTTCACTAGCTCCTTTATTAATTATCTGGATGATGGGATGGATTGCACCCTCAGCAAGTTCGTGGATGACACTAAGCTGGGGGGAGAGGTGGAAATGCTGGAGAATGGGGATAGGGTCCAGAGTGACCAAGACAAATTGGAGGATTGGGCCAAAAGAAATCTGAGGTTCAACAAGGACAAGTGCAGAGTCCTGCACTTTAGATGGAAGAATCCCATGCACCGCTATAGGCAGGGGACCGACTGGCTAAGCCGCAGTTCTGCAGAAAAGGACCTGGGGATTACAGTGGACGAGAAGCTGGATATGAGTCAGGACTGTGCCCTTTTTGCCAAGAAGGCCAACAGCATATATTAGTAGGAACATTGCCAGCAGATCTAGGGTAGTGATTATTCCCCTCTATTCAGCACTGATGAGGCCACATGGAGTATTGCGTCCAGTTTTGGGCCCCCCACTACAGAAGGGATGTGGGCAAATTGGAGAGAATCCAGCGGAGGGCAACGAAAATGATCAGGGGACTGGGGCACATGACTTGCAAGGAGAAGCTGAGGGAACTGGGGTTATTTAGTCTGCAGAAAAGAGTGATGGGGGATTTGATAGCATCCTTCAACTACTTGAAGGGGGGTTCCAAAGAGGATGGAGCTCGGCTGTTCTAGGTGGTGGCAGCTGGGATGCTTTAGTTGGTGTTGGTTCTGCTTTGAGCAGGAGGTTGGACTAGATGACCTCCTGACGTCTCTTCCAATCCTAATCTTCTATGATTCTGGTCTGGGGACTAACAAGCAGTTGCTTGATTTCCCAAAAATAAAAGGCTGTTACCAAAGGGGGGTGGAAGGGAAGGGTTTGCCAAACTCTTGATGCTAGCATCACATCTCGTGCCTGTGGAAGATGCAAACTGTGCTGTATCCTCCCTGACTGTGCAGGGCATGAAGCCAGTAGCGGAGATACCTACTTTGTCTGCCATACCAACAACAGGTTAAGCCGTAGCTTAACTAGAACCATCTTCCCCCTCTCAAGGAGGGCTGGCTCTGGTCCCAGGATCACAGATGGGAGTGTGGGGTGGAGTCCTGACTCGCCAGGGTGCTCCTGGAGAGGGACCAAGGGGAGGATGAGGTCTCACCCTATCCTGATCTTGGTGTCTGTGGAGGCTTGCATTGAGCGCACCAGGAGGAACCATTTTAGGTGGGTCTCAGAAAGTTTTTGAGTCCACGTAGAGAAGGAACAACATGTGGAACATCCCTCAGGAATACGACCCTCTCTTCAACAATGGAGACACCTGAGGGGAAGGTTTTGAACTCCAGAGATTTGGCTTCTACCTTGTTGCTAGAGCTCTGTATGCATGGTGGGTGGGGGGAAGACACACAGAGGTGAGCCAATAAACCATCTGACCAAAAGTTGGGAGGGTTGTGCCAAGGGACAGAAGACTATCTACTAATTAACACTAATGAATAATACTAATAACTCTCTAACACTAAACAGCACAAGAGGACCCAGCCATGTTCCACTTCCCATGCGGGTGTCAGAAGGAACTGAAGGATGGTTGGGCCTGCTCTGCCGTTTATGCCCTTGAGTTTGGGGGGGCAGGGAGGGGGCCTGAGGACAGCGATGACCCAGACATGGCCCCAGCAGATACTGCTGTCCAAATGAGTCAAATGCTGCATGCAGGAGGCGTAATCCATGTGGACAATCACTTGAAGACACATCCCTCTCCCACAGACAGCCTCAGCATCTCCTCCACTGGTTTCCCTGCTCTGTTGAATGTGCAACTGTAGCCCCCATTGTCCAAACCAAACAGACTCTAGGGTGACCAGACAGGGGGTCGGGGGTAATAGGTGCCTATGTAAGAAAAAGACCCCCAAATCAGGACTGTCCCTATAAAACATCTGGTCACCCTAACAGACTCTGCCTGTCTAGCAAGTGACTCCAACTCTCGCACCCAGTACATGCAAGGTAGCCATGCTGTCAGAATCAGTATGCACAACATTCTTTTCTCTGGCTACATTTCTGTAGGGTCACAAACTGGTCACACAACAGACACAAAGTGCCCGTTTTAGAAAATGTTCTCGGGTGGCGTTACAGCCGCCTTCCGACCGAACAGCAGTGTGGATGTAGTTCTCTGACCGGAGGGTTTTTCCATTAACTCAGTCTCTGAGCACGTATTGCGAGACACTGAGCAAGCGTCATTAACATTGACTTGCAGCAAAGAACAGCTCTGATCGCGTCTGCACTCACTCATGTTCCTCACTCCAAACTCAGTTCTTCATGCTGAGATCTCGTTCCCCCGGCCTAAGCGAAATGGAGCAGAGTCCACTAAGCTTCGAACAAACGTTTTGTGCTTACGAAAAAAACAAACAAAAAAAAAACATTTGGATGGACTCTGTGAAAAAAACTATGACATTTCATGTGTCTGAAAAGAAATTCCTAGGCAATCAGGAGAAACAAGGGGCACCGGAAAAAAACAGGGCACATGGTCACTTTAAGACTGTATCTGAAAATCAGGATCTATTTCCTGGAAAAGGCAGAGTCCAGCCAGTAACCCACCAATAATCACCGAGCAATACACTTTCCCCTCATCTGCAACCAACACAGAATCACAGGGGCTAATGTCAGAGGAGATTTGTTTAAATACAATGTTTTCATTTCAGATGCTTTCTATTTATAGGTAAAGTAATGGCTGGCTCCCACATCATCTGCTGGCTCCCAATCAGCCCCAGACATCGGATGTTGTTCTAGCCTTTCGTGGTTGTTTCTCGCGGTTTGCAACTTCTTCAGAACCACTTAACTGATTTATAACCCGATAATCCAGCCCCTTCATTAGACCCAGTGTACAGTCATTTATCATTCTCTGCACTACAGCTGATTTTCAAGCCCATTAGTACATGACCTGAAATGATTATAGCCGTTCAGAATTAAACAATCCAATTGGACTAAGGCTGGAGTGCAACATCTGGAACCCAAGACATGGGCTTGCTGCTGTGTGCCCTTTGTACCAAACGCCAGGAATAATCAGAGGCCTCAGGCCGGGCCATTGCACAGCCAGGGTAACAAACGGCTGGAATCTGTTAGTGCAGAAGAGAATTGGGATGCTGGGCTACGTCTTTTCAAAGGCTTTGCCTCACTAAGGCCTGGTCTACACTATGGGGTTAGGTCGAATTGAGCCGCATTAGGTCGATTTTATAAGCAATGCTTCTACACAACCAACCCCGGTCCGTCGACCTAAAGGGCTCTTAAAATCAACTGCTGTACTCCTCCCCAGCGAGGGGAGTAGCGCTAAAATCGACCTTGCTGGGTCAAATCTGGGGTAGTGCAGATGCAATTCGACGATATTGGCCTCCGGGAGCTATCCCAGAGTGCTCCAATGTGACCGCTCTGGACAGCACTTTCAACTCCAATGCACTAGCCAGGTACACAGGAAAAGCCCCGGGAAATTTTGAATTTCATTTCCTGTTTGGTCAGCGTGGCGAGCTCAGCAGCACAGGAGACCATGCAGTCCCCCCAGAATCGCAAACGAGCTCCAGCATGGAGCGAACGGGAGACACTGAATCGGATTGCTGTATGGGGAGAAGAATATGTGCAGGCCGAACTCCGCTCAAAAAGAAGAAATGCCAATACATATGCCAAAAATCGCACAGGGTATGATAGACAGAGGCTACAACAGGGACACGCTGCAGTGCCACGTGAAAGTTAAGGAGCTCAGACAAGCCTACCAAAAGACAAAGGAGACAAATGGTCACTCTGGGTCAGAGCCCAATCCATGCCGCTTCTATGATCAGCTGCATGGCATTCTAGGGGGGACCCCACCACTACCCCACCACTGTCTGTGGACCCCTGCAAGGGGGGAGTCTCACCAACAGGGAGGAGGATTTTGTGGATGAGGAGGAGGAGAATGCGCAGCAGGCAAGCAGTGAATCCATTCTTCCCGGCAGCCAAGACCTTTTCATCACCCTGGAGCCAATACCCTCCCAAGGCGGGATCCCCGACCCTGAAGCTGGAGAAGGCACCACTGGTGAGTGCACATTTGTAACTAAACTACAGGGCTTAAAAGCAATTGTGTTTAACGTTTGATTTGCCCTGAACAATTGTGATGCATTCGCGGCCAGTACAGCTACTGGAAAAGTCTGTTAACATGTGTGGGGATGGAGCAGACATCCTTCAGGGACATCTCCATGAAGCTGTCCTGAAGGTACTCTGAAAGCCTTTGCAGAAGGTTTCTGGGGAGGGCTGCCTTATTTCATCCTCCACAGTAGGACACTTTACCACGCCAAGCCAGTAGCAAGTAGTCTGGAATCATTGCAGTGCAAAGCATGACAGCGAATGGTCCTGGGTTTTGGTCGCATTCAAGCAACATTCAGTCTATATCTTTCTGTGTTAGCCTCAGGAGAGTGATATCATTCATGGTCACCTGGTTGAAATAGGGGAATTTTTGTAAGGGAACGGTAAAAGGACCCCGTTGATGCTGGGCTGTTTGCGCTTGGCTAAAAGGGATCATTCCAGAGAATAGCCACGTGGGGGGAAGGATGTGTGTATGTGCTGCACATCCACCCGAAAACCACAGCCCCTCCTTTTAAATGTGAAACCCAACTGGCATTGCTTGCTATGGGAAAGGAGGGCGCTGCAGTTTGAAACCATTCCCACATGTTATGAAGGCGGAAGAAGCCAACCCAGCATACCCATTGGCTTACCATGGCTGCCTGGAAACCGAATTCTATTGCCCAGCCATGTGTGATGTGTCACCATACCAGCAGGCACTCAATATAAAAGGCAAGATGTGACCTTGTACATAAAGCACATGTGCTGTCTGCTGTGAATTGCTTGATTCACTGTGAAAGAGTCTCCCTTTTGTTCTCAGAAATCTATCAACTTAAATTTTACTCTCCCTTTTTATCCCCTGCAGCTGCAAATGTTTCTATGCTCCCCCTATCATCTCCATCCCTGAGGTTATCGCAGATTAGAAGGCGAAAAAAATACACTCGCAATGACATGTTTTCTGAGCTCATGCAGTCCTCCCGCACTGATAGGGCACAGCTTAATGCATGGAGGGATTCAGTGGCAGAGGCCAGGAAAGCATTAAGTGACCATGATGAGCAGAGGCAGGAGGCGATGCTGAGGCTAATGGGGGAGCAAACAGACATGATGAGGGGTCTGGTGGAGCTGCAGGAAAGCCAACAAGAGCACAGACCCCCCTCTGCATCCACTGTATAACCGCCTGCCCTCCTCCCCAAGTTCCATATCCTCCTCACCCAGACGCCCAAGAACACGGGGGAGGGGAGGCTCCAGGCATCCCCACTCCACTCCAGAGGATGGCCCAAGCAACAGAAGGCTGTCATTCAAACAGTTTTGATTTGTAGTGTGGCTACAATAAGCAATGTGGCCTTGTCCTTCCCTCCTCCCCCATCCCATCCCACCTGGGCTACCGTGTCAGTTATCTCACTTTTTTTTTTTTAATTAATAAAGAAAGAATGCATGGTTTCCAAACAATAGTTACTTTATTTCTTTTGCCAGCTGTGATTGAAGGGGGGAGGGTGGTTGGCTTACAGGGAATTAACTGACTATGCAGTTCCAATGTGGGTTGTTGCCCCCTTACCCTGTGCAATTAGCCAATATTTGGAGCCTTGCTAGGTGGTTTCCGTTAGGAGGAGAAACTGATGCTGTGGGTTAACGCAGTGCTGTTTATTTACAAAGAACGTTCCAAGTCCTGTGGCCCAGAACCCAGGAGGAACAAACAGCAGCAGACAGTTTCCTTGCTCCCAATCTCCAGGCAGCCCTTCCAGTCACTCCTGTGCCCAATGAGTTCTATCCCTCTACTCATACTCAGAGCCATGCTACAACTGCTGTCTGGCGACTTTCTGGTCGCCTTCTGAGTCTCACACGCACAGACGCCCACTGCTGCAACCGATCAATCCCCTTGCCCCTGCGCTTTCCCATCTGTCCAAGGAAAACCCTTCAGCCCATGTGATTTAGGCTGTGTCCACACTAGAAATGCTACTGTAGCACTGTGGTGTAGAGCCTTGCTACAGTGCCAGAAAGGTTTTTTTCTGTAAATCACTCTGAATTTTTCACACCCCTGAGCAATGTAGCTGGGCAGACCTACATTTTAGATATAGACCGTGTCCTAGCTTCTGCTCAGGCTTTACCCATGCAGCCTGTTGCTTTGGGCGGTGGCTTATGGTTCTCAGCTAGCACTACAAAAGGGAGCATTTAATTGTTCCTTTCACTGAGCCTGAAATAAGGGTACTTGTCACACCCATCAGTTTTATTCAGGTCTGTGATTGTCTACATATCAAAGACCCTCCTGAGGGCAGCCATTGACACTTTCCAGCCATGAGCTGCTTGTACTGAATTCACACCCACAAGGCAGGTAATCCCAATGCCGCATTCAATGCAATAAACTGGATACACCCACTCTGCTGGCATTATTTTTACTCTTGCAGGGGTTTTGTTTGTTTGCCGGGGGGGGGTGGGGGGGATGGCCTAAGTTTAGAGGATGAATCCAGCTGTATCTGTCTCTCATGCTCCCTCTCTGAATGCCCTCGCAAAATTCCTGTTTGCTGCTCTTGTTCGCTAGCTCCTCTGGTTGTTTAGAAGCGGACTTTTTAAACCCCTCTTCTCCCTGAGTCAGCCCTGCCCCCTTACCAAGGTATTCCAAAGGGGTTAGGGGTGATACAAGGACTTCGCGTCCCAGGCACATATGGGGTAGTCAGGCTTCTGAGCTCAGAAGTGAGATAGCAAAGTTGCTGGCAGAAGAGCCTAACGCAGCACCCCCGGAGGCACCTTGGCACCAAGTCCTGTGATTACCTTACTGACCAGAGACTATCAGCAAGTCGTTAATACCAACCATAGTGGCTAAAGCCGGGCAAAACAAGCATCTAATTACAATCCCTGGCAGTCTGTGCGTGTCTGGAATGCCTGCTCGGGAGAGCACCCAGCTCAAACACAAAGGGGAGGCCACATGCCTGATGCACGCAGCGGCGCCGAGGGAGAGAACTGGTCAATTCAAAGCCTTGTGCATACTCCCCTGGAAGGGCCCCATCATCATCATCTGATTTATGTCATTTCTCCGTGCAGGTGGCTCTGGCGCAAAGAACCAGGCCCTGCCACCGGGTAGGAGGAATCTGTATTGGAGCCTCCCACAAGAGCTCGGTGGCAGGTCAGGAGGGAGAAATGCCCAGGAGAAAGGAAGAAGGCAGGCGGTGTGTAGATGGATGTCTCTTGAAGAGATGCTTTAGGCAGACACAAGTTATTGAGTACAATGCAAGGGTGAGTGGGTGGCTTCTCTGGCCTGTGTTATTCAGCAGATCAGACTAGATGAGTGAATGGTCCTGTCTGGTCTTAAAATCTATGAATCTATTAGCCAGCCACTGCTTAGCAGAGAGAGAGTGAGTGTGTGTGTGTGTACAGTAGTGTGTGTGTGTATGGGAGTGAGAGTGTGTGTGTGTGTGTGCGCGCGCACATACACAGCGTGTGGTGTTACTTTCTCTCCTTTCATAGACAAGGCCCAGACGTCACTGCCTAGAAGTCAAAGCAAGTCCATTAAAACCAACCTGTCTTTACTCTCCAGCCTGTCTTGGTGTTAAAACATCCCTGAACCCACAGAGTGAAACTGACTGTCCTTCCTGCTGAGCTCCGGCAAAGCCACGTTCCCCGGCGCAGTGACCTGCTCACAGAGAAGGCAGCAGGGAGAGGGTGCCATTGGGAAGGTCTGCAAGGCTCAGATGGAGCCGGGGTGGGAGGGAGGAGGGGAAGCGTGGTGCCTGGAAAGCCCATTGTGTAGGAAGATAATTTCATGCCCAAGCGAAGGGCTCCAGATGCTAGTTCTGGTTAGCACAGGATGGCCCCAAGCTCCAACAGCTGCGAAGATGGCAGATAGCACAGAGTCTGGCTCAAAGTTTCCACAGGAAACAAAAAACCAAACAAACAAAAAAAAACAATCCAAAAGCCACCTAGCAAATATCTCAGAAACGCAGTGCCAGTGCTAAACAACGGACCCAGCCACACCCAAACCACAGGGCGAGCCAGGAGACGCAGCACCCTGTGGCTTATGCACTAACCATCCCACACAGAGATCACTGCCGCATGGAACAGACTCCCGGAAAAGCAGCACGTCCTCAGGTTCGAAGCAATCAACAACAGAATAGACAACCCAGAAACCCCCATGCCACCAGGTCGGCTGCAACTGTCTTTGGGAGGGCTCGGCCCAGCGCTTCTCAGGTTGGCCACCCAAAAATCTGGGGCCACTTTTGAAAATGTTGATCGCAAAAACTCAAACTCGTGCTGGAAATATGGATGTTAGGGTCATCCTATCAGGAAACAGGAATCATGCCATGTGACTTCAGTGATCGATCTCATAGGCCAGATAATGAATATTTGCTGCGATGAGCTGTGAAGCAACCCATAGGCTCCAATGTGCTGGCCTGGAATTCAGGACTGAAAATCGGCCTGTTCACAGACAATTCACAAACAAAAGAGCGACAGGTGCTGGATTTATTGCTGGCTATAACTAGCACTAGTTCATTCCTCCCACAGCAGCGACCCAGCCAGATAGATGTGCAAACGCCTTTCCCACAATACAGAGTTTTAGGTACTAACTCCAAGCTCCTTGAAATCGGAACCATAACACCCATCACTGCCAAATGTAGGCACCAGCTCTTTTAATTAGTACCTTCTCCTACTTAATTACTTTTGGGAAATGCTCCAGCTCTGAATGAAAAGAGTGTGTTCCTGGGAGAATGAGTCACCCCTCTCCTAGCACTTGTAGTAATATTTCTTTGGGCTTCTGATAGCGCCTTCCCTCTGCACAGAACAAAGCACTTTATAAAGGTGGGGAGGTGAAGATGCTTTATGCCTACAGGAGAGTTTTCCCATCAATATAATAAAACCACCTTTGCAAGTGGCAATAGCTATGTCGGCAGGAGAAGCTCTGTCCACACCAGCACTTAGGTTGGTGTAACTTACGTCGCTCAGGGCATGGCTTATTCACACCACCGAGAGACATAAATTAGACCGAAATAAGTGGCATGTCAAAGCCATGAATGCAGAACCCGAGTTCCCAATCCCTTGCTCTAACCACTAGGCCAGGGATCGGCAACCTTTCAGAAGTGGTGTGCCGAGTCTTTATTTATTCACTCTAATTTAAGGTTTCGCGTGCCAGTAATACATTTTAACATTTTTAAAAGGTCTCTTTCTATAAGTCTGTAATATATAACTAAACTATTGTTGTATGTAAAGTAAATAAGGTTTTTAAAATGTTTAAGAAGCTTCATTTAAAATTAAATTAAAATGCAGAGCCCCCCGGACCGGTGGCCAGGACCTGAGCAGTGTGAGTGCTACTGAAAATCAGCTCGCGTGCCACATGCCTGACAGCATGAACACTGGAAGCTGGGTCATGGGTGGGCGGGAACTGTTGTGATAACTGGGCCTACAAACTTACCCCAATTGTAAGATCAACTGGTGGCAAGCAGGTGAAGTTCATGAATTGTCACAATGATCTGTTCTATAAAACTGTTTGAGAAAAGGTGTGAGGAGGAGACATAAAGAGCGACTTAATTTAAACCAAAAGGGTTTGTTGGCACTACTCCAGGACTGTGCTAAGATTGAATGATAATCATGACAAGAGCAGCAGGAAATCAGAAACCAAGGAACCAAAATGGGTGTGTTGGCGATCAGGCCCAGCTGGTGGACAAAATCATGAGAGGATGGGCCATTTCGCTCATCATTCCCTTTTGGGCTCCTTAAGGAGAGATTTGTGGGGAGAACTGGGGGGACCTTTTACCTACCACCTCCATGCTGTGCCTGCAGGAGGGTTTGTGTCCTTGGGCGGAGACTTGTTAGGGGCCAGACTGTGAAAGGCCCTCACACTGGAGCCTGGGGAACTGGGGTGGGAACATGAAATGGACCCTCCCCCACCATTGTGGGCTACTCCATTCCTATCCCCTCCTATTGGGAAGGGATAGCTCAGTGGTTTGAGCATTGGCCTGCTAAACCTAGAGTTGAGAGTTTAATCCCTGAAGGGGCCATTTAGGGATCTGGGGCAAAATCTGTCTGGAGATTGGTCCTGCTCTGAGCAGGGGGTTGGACTAGATGACCTCCTGAGATCCCTTCCAACCCTGATATTCTATGATTCTATCCCAGTTGCTGTTCACCGGGGAGAGCAGGGACTCGGTGTCCCAGGTGACGCAGGGAGGAGGTATCTGCGCAGTCCCACTGCAGGCTGGGCTGCTTGAGGTGAGAATATCCCCCTCTGAGCTTCGTCTTGGGTGGTGTGTCCAGCACTGCTCTGCTGCAGGCGAGTGGTTACTTGCTAGCATTGGACTCGCTGGTGCTTCCTCAGAGGAATCGACATGGCCAGCACACACCGCCCTGCCTGTTTCTGTGACTCTCAGGGAGCAGTGTAACTACACTGAACACTTCCCGGGACTTCTCCTCACACTGCCTTAATCAACTGCCGGGGTAATTGCTCTGTGTATCAGCTGGACTCCCTGTGAGAAATTAGTCATTAATGAATGCAGCTGTCTGGGCAGCATGTACTATCGTATAGGCAGCGAGGTACCGAGACAGTTGTGATTGGACGGTTACGAGGAAGCTGAGGAGTAAGACAGAGGCTGAGTAACTTACGTGCTGGCCTGGGAGTGATTTAGAGCCACTGTGCAGGGTGTGAATGACCACACAAGGAGTAAGGTGTGAGTGGGCAGCAGGCCCCAGCTGCTTCCATAACTTGACATAAAACGCACGTGTGTTTCCTGGCGCAAATTATTTAATTTACCGCAACTTCTACCATTCTAGCTGAAATTTCTTCTGCCCGTGTTGGTCTGAGTTAACATCCCAGAAGCACTTGTCCTCCATGATGGCTGTTGCCCTGGCAAATTTAAAACTTTTCTTCACCAGCTGTTTCATTGCTAGAGCTGTTCAGAAAGGATTCCAAGCACATCTGATCATGGGCAATGCCTTTAAAAAAAAAAAAAATATGAAGAAAACATTTTCATCCCAAATTTCAAAAACACAAAACAGGCTAATGAAACTCACCTATGGCCAGAGCCCACACCTGGACAATAGTAGCCTGGAAGATGCACATTTCAGAAAGTCTGCGCAAAGGAGAGCAGGGGTTAGTATGGGTGCAGTTCTGCACCCTGGCTGCAGCAAATCTCACCGAGTACCCAACTATAAAAACTTTGACGTTTGATAGCTCATTTATTTAGTCTTCCCAAAGTGCTCCCAAATTTGCTTTGTGGGTATTTGCACCGGGAGTTTGCAAGCACCCAACTGTTTGTGGAAAGCAAACAAGAAGGGACAGTAAACACAGGTTGAATCAAAATTCGCTTTTGATCTCAGACAAATATTTGTGAACGGTATCTTCCAGTATTCCCTCTGCTCTGAGAGATGTTTCTCCGGGCCTGAGTGAGCTCATGAAAATCAGCTTCTTGATATGCAAACTGCACATGTGTGCACACTCTGCAGCTACCTCCCTCCTGCCACATCTCTGCTGAGAGTGCTGTCCTGGGAGGCTGCAATGTCGGCCGGGATGCTCTTTGCATCTCAAATGCATATTAACTGAATGTGCAAATAGCCATCTAATAAATACAGCAAGATCAGCGTTTGGCTGTGATGAGGAACGGCATAAGGAACACAAATCATCACCTTGGAACAGAAAGCCTAATCATATTATCATGTAACATGATTGCAAACAGAGGGGTGAGACATGCTCCTGGCTGAGAGGCACGGTATGGGCCTTGCTACTTTATGGTTCTACACAGATGAAAAGTGACGGTTATTTTCAGAACAATTTCTTAGAATACCTATGACCAAGCAGCCCTATGCATTACTGGGCGGAGTTCTCTGGATTATGAAAAGCGATCCAAACCCAGAGTTCAAACTCACTCCTCCAGCAGCGAGGGTGTGCGACTGCCCCAGGCAATTCTCTCTCAGGCTGGGAGCGTGAGCTTAGCCAATATTCCAAGCGAGACGTTTTCAGTACCTGCACTGGACTGCACAGCTTCGCTACCCCTCGTGAGCCCAGCCCTGCACAACTGATGAGGTTGGCCCCAATATCATGAAGCACAAAGCACGCTAGAGAACTGTTAGTGCGCTGTAGATTCACATCCCAGCTTGCTGTGCGCTAACAGACCGTGTAGACAAACCCATGCTGAGCAGAAGCTCTTTGGCACAAGGACTGTTTCTACCAATGTGTTTGTGCAGCACCCAGCACAGTGGAGCCTGTGGTCGCTGCAACAATATATATAATAAAGGATCTTGATGTACAATTCCACGGTAGCTCTGTTAGTGGATTAAGCTCAACCCACTATGGGTTGGCCAAAACCATAAAAAATAATGCAATACTTGCTTCACAATGTGCTTAACTCTCACTAAGTCAATGGGACTCAAGCATGTGCTTGTAGTGAAGCATAACGTTTTTGTTTCCTGAATCGGGGCTAATAACAGAGTCTGGATCAGTAGGAAATGTTTCCTCAGCTCCATTGCAGATTTCTAAAGGGGGGGTGTGACGGGTTAGATCACAGAACCCCACTTGGGAGCTGCCACCTTATGTGCCAAGACGACTTCTACCCCTGCTTTCCCTGCCAGCTCAGGACTCCAGCACCCTGTCTTGCTGAGCCAGACACTCTCGTCCACTCCAACACAGACCCAGGGTCTCACCACGTGCCCCTAAGCTGCAGACTTAACTGAAAGCAGCTAACAGAAGTGTTCCTGTCTTTAACACTCAGATGCCCAACTCCCAGTGGGGTCTAAACCCAAATAAATCCGTTTGACCCTGTATAAAACTTATGCAGGGTAAACTCATAAATTGTTCGCCCTCTATAAACACTGATAGAGAGATATGCACAGTTGTTTGCTCCCCCAGGTATTAATACATACTCAGTTAATTAATAGGTAAAAAGTGATTTGATTAAATACAGAAAGTAGGATTTAAGTGGTTCCAAGTAGTAACAAACAGAACAAAGTAAGTTACCAAGCAAAATAAAATAAAATGCACAAATCTATGTCTAATCAAACTGAATACAGATAATCTCACCCTCAGAGATGCTTCAGTACGCTATTTTCCTCAGACTGGACACCTTCCAGGCCTGGGCACAATTCTTTCCCCGGTACAGCTCTTGTTTCAGCTCAGGTAGTAGCTAGGGGATTCTTCATGATGGCTCCCCCCTTTGTTCTCTTCCACCAATTTATATATCTTTTGCATAAGGTGGGAATCCTTTGTTCCTCTGGGTTTCCACCCCCTCTCACTGGAAAAGCACCGGGTTAAAGATGGATTCCAGTTTATGTGACATGACCACATGTCACTGTAAGACCCCAAGCCTTCATTCCTCCCAGCCTGACTCACAGGAAGGCTTGCTTGCAAACAGAGCCATCCAGTCAATTGTCCTGGTTGATGGGAGCCATTAAGATTCCAAACCACCATTAATGACCCACACTTTGCATAATTACAATAGGCCCTCAGAGTTATATTTTATATTTCTAGTTTCTGATACAAGAGTGATACATTTATACAAATGGGATGACCACACTCAGTAGACAATACACTTTGTAATGATACCTTACAAGAGACCTTTTGCATGAAGCATATTCCAGTTACATTATATTCACCCATTAGCATATTTTTATAAAACCATATAGACTGCAACGTCACAGGGGGTTTTGCTGGCACCCTTGCTTCCAGCCTCTCAGGATTTGAGATTTTGTACAATCCCGGCTGGTGTGCTACAGGGAGACGTCGGAGCAGTTCCTTTTGGATGAAGGTACCGTGAAATCACCCTCTGCTTCCATTAGCCTGCTCTGCAGGAATTCCAGAGAGTCATCTTACCCTAAATAAGCATCATCTTTGCAGAGTTCTTGGCTACCACAGCACTGGCTAAAGCAGAAAATCTAGCTACACATAAAGCAAGAGAAGTGGTTTTGAGCCTCTCAAAGGCACCACCCCTTTGTAAGTGTGTGCCATTTCTGAAGAGGAACTAATTGCAATAGCATTAAGCCTTCAGCAGTGACTGGGGCTGTATTTCTCCAGGAAGCTTTGAATGTGCCAAACTCTGCTGAGCTCACTGCAGTTTATTCTGGATTCCCTCCCCTGCTCTGACCTCCCTGCTGTTTGGAAAGGAATGCAACCTCCAGGAGATGGTCTGGGGTGCTGTAGGATGGGGGCTTGGCTAGGGTTACCATTCGTCCGGATTTACCCGGACATGTCCTCCTTTTTGTGCTAAAAATAGCGTCCGGGGGGAATTTGTAAAGCACTCACAATGTCCGGGATTTCCCCCCTCCCCCGGAGCGGCTGGGAGGGCTGCAGGAAAGTCCCGGGCTGGACTCCGGAGCAGCTGGAGAGGAGCTCCGCCCTGCATTCTGAGCAAGTGTCTCAGCACAAAGTGCAGCCCTCCCCTTTTGCAACTGGGAGCGGTTACTGCCATGCAGCGTAGCAAAACGGGAGCGAGAGCACTTTGTGCTGATACAAGGGCAGCTCTCCCCTGCAACCCGGTCCGGGCCAGGGACCGGGTTTTGTTGTGCAGGGCCAGGGACCGGGTTTTGTTATGCTGGGGAGCTTAGCCACGTGTCCGGCTCGCACAGAGCCCAACACCCTGTTCTGAGCAGCAGGGTAAGGGGGGCAGGAGAAGGGGCAGGGAGGTTCTGGAGGGGGCAGTCAAGAACGGGGGGGGGCTTTTGGGGGGGAGTGGAGAAAGTTTTGGGCAGTCAGGGTACAGGTAGGGGGTAGGGTCCTGGTGGGCAGTTGGGGGGGGGGTCTTAGGAGGGGGCAGTTAGGGGACAAGGAACAGGGAGTCTTAGGTAGAGGGTGGGGTTCTGGAGGGAAGTTAGGAGCAGGGGTCCCAGGAGGGGGCAGTCAGGGGACAAGGAGCAGGGGGGTAGGGGGCTGGGAGTTCTGGGGGGGGAGCTGTCAGGGGGCAGGAGTGGGGAGAGGGATCGGAGCAGTCGGGACAGGGAGCAGAGGGGTTTAGATGGGTTGGGAGTTCTGGGGGGGGCTGTCAGGGGGTGGGGAGTGGTTGGATGGGGCGTGGGAGTCCCAGGGGTCTGTCTGGGGGTGGGGGTGTGGATAAAGGTTGGGGCAGTCAGGGGACAAGAGGCAGGGAGGCTTAGATAGTCCTGGGGGGCAGTTAGGGGCAGGGGTCCCAGGAGGGGGTAGTCAGGGGACAAGGAACGGGGGGAGGGTTGGGAGGTCGGGGGGGCGGGAAGTGGGAGGGGCTAGGGCGGGGCTTCTCCCGTCCTCTTTTTTGCTCGCTGAAATATGGTAACCCTAGGCTTGGCTTAGCACAGGGCTCTCGCGGGATCGGCCTCCTCAGCGTGCTCTGGAAACACACAACTAAGCAATTGTTGAGTAGAATGCGGAGAGCTCTCCGGACTCATTAGCACTCACCCAAACCCTGAAGAAGATGGGAGGGGGGGACACTGGCCTTTCTACTTGGCACAAATCATAACCCCAGCAGAATGATGGGCCTTCAGATGGGGTTTATGGCCAAGAGGAGAGAGACGGGAGCCGCAAGAGTCAGCTATGACACCGCCCCCCCCAGCATGCCTGGGGGGCAGAGAGGGGAGGGATATCTGAGGCTCCCAGACCTGCCTGCATAGAGAAGAGTAGCTCTATAACATGCTGGCCCTTCATAAGGGCGGCATCTGGGTCTGTGTGGGCAGACAGCGGCCAGGGAAGGAGGCAGTGTGCTGCTGGGTCTTGCCCCCTGGTGCTGTGTGCCCGGCCTCAGCCAATGGCGCTTCTCTGCGACGTTCTACAGAGGAGCAACGGAGCCCCCCATCTACAGCCACCCCAGGATGGACTGACTGTCAGCCCTGTGACTCTTGTCTCAGCTTTGACGCTGCCACTATTCAATGGCACTGGACAGCCCTTGGCTCTTGAGTTATGAGACAGGGAAAACAGAAGATCCCGAGCTCTCTGCTGTAGATCAGTCATTATGTGATTGTTCATCAAGCCCTTTCTTACTCAACTGCCTCTATTTTTCTCCCTTCCAAGCTAACAATCCCAATCTTTTCAATGTCTTTTCCAGCCCCCTGCTCAATCTCATATACAGACAGACACGCACACTCTGACAGCCTTTGGACAAGTTAAGTCACCCACTCTCCAGCACGGATCTGATCCAGGGTAGCTGGACCAAAGCCTCCTGGACTGAGCACAATGAAAACACAATGTGAAGTTTCCACAGGGGCTTGAGGGAAAGTATGCCTTTTGCTTCCTCCCCATGGCCAAGTGGCAACTCAGGAGAGCAGCCTCCCATCTGTCAGGAGCTATCTAGCAGCTGACTGGCCCTATCCTGTCACATGGCTCGAGGAGAATCACACGCTGACCATTCTGTCAAGCCTATCAAAAAGAAGATTGAGAGGTGACTTGGTTACAGTGCAGAAGTACCTTCCTGGGGAGAAAATACAGGGTTCTAAAAGGCTCTTTAGTCTAGCAGCAAAAGGTATAGCAAGAACCTCTGGCTGAAGCCAGACAAATTCAAATTAGAAACAAGGCACCAATAAGCAGTGGGGGTGATTAATTACTAGAACAAGTGCCCAAGCAAAGTGGTGGAGTCTCCATCTCTTGCTGGCTTTAGATCAAGACCGGCTGCCTTTCTGGAAGATGCTTTAGCCAAACACAAGTTATTGGGCTTGTTATGGGGTTAACTGAGTGAAACTGTCTGCTCTGTGATACAAAGGATGTCAGATTAGATGATCTAATGGTCCCATCTGGCCTTTAACTCTATGTATCAATGAATGTATGAATTCCATATGTTTGCTGCCTCCCTAGGGGTATCTCTTCTCTGGGACTTAAGAAGTTCAATCTATTTAGCTAATTGAAGAGAAGGGTAAGACATGAGCTGTTCAGGTTCTATAGGTACCTGCACCAAGAGAAGATTGGTGATCTCGAGGGCTCCTTAGCCTAACAAACAAAACTGGATGAACCAATACAAATTCAAACTGGAGATAAGTGGGTAATTCACCCTGGGAACAGATCACCAAGGGATCTTGTCGATTCTTCATCCTTGCAGTCTATGTTTTGATCAGTTGTCTCTTTCTAAAAGACCAGCCCTGACTCAACCGTAAGGTGTTGGGCTGGATGCAGGAGTCCCTGGGTGCATTCGCTGGCCTGTGTCCTGCAGGAGCGTTCTGGCCTTAAACTCTAGGAATTTATATTCCGTAGCATGGTCTCTGCAAAGCCTAGCACAGGTAGTTTGGCAAGCTGATCGCAGCAGAAGGGTATCGTTGTATAACGGCGCTTCTCTGAGTAAAGTCTTGTGCTCCCTGGCTAGCATTCCTGTGCCATGGGAGATTAGCTAGGCAGCAGAATATCTGCATCTTAAAGACATTATTTAAATTCAGTTCAGTCCAATCCACCCTAATGACGTTACCCACAACATATCTTAATTTGATGTTGGCAATAAAGTTCATTGTAGTGGTGGCATAGCATACTGATATACCAACATACAAATGAATGGTCCCCCTGTCAATTAATGCCCCGGGGCTGTTAAGGTGTCACTTTAGCCATATACTTAATAAATCGGTCCTTTTATGACTATAATACGGATAAGTATTCAACTAATTTCTATGTAGGTTGCATTCTATATGTTACTAGGGATTTCACCAAGGCCGTCACCAATGGCAACTGTGACAAAGAAATGATAAATTCAGGAAGTATTCGGGAAGCACTACAATGGAGAATCACTTTATAACAATACAGGAAACATTAATCACATTGGTGGTTAATGGGAGAATTTGATGTGATCGTTTTAAATACCCCCGAGAGTGAGAGAAACCACTCACGGCTCAGCACAGAACCATTCCCAAAGTTTATTAGTATAAACCTGGAGTGAAACACTCCTGGAAACTTTCGCCAGGTTCCTGATTCTGGCTTCGCTGTCTCTTTAGCCCATGATGCCGGTGCAAATGGCTGCTTTGCACAGTCTGCAATAGTGCAGCGACGCACGGGAAGATTCCTAGCTCCTGCAGTCGCGTGGAGCTGGATAAGGTGCCGGAGAGCTACATCTTCTGGCATGTTCGTGTCACTGAAAAAGGCTGCAGTGGGAGTGTTCGTTTTCCCCAGATGAAATCACAAGTCTTAGCCAGCACCTTGCTAATTAGAAACTACCTGTGCTGTTGAAATCCGCTGTATTTTAATTCCATCTGCTTCCTGTGTTGCGTTTGGCGAAGCGCCGGGTTTTATTTTAATTGGTTTCCCCGTGCCGTGGCATGATCGGCGTGACAGCACCTGGGAGTACCCTCCTGTCTGATTGCGGCAACAAGTAAAGGGGGAGACAATCCCAGAGGAGCCTCTGAGGTCAGATTCGGCGCAGTAATGAGAACTCCATTATTTCAGCGCCCAAGCTGCAGTTTTTCCCGGGATCTGTGTTTGGGAGGGTGATTTCATTGTCACATTTCCAGTTCATCAATGCATCCAGTGCACTGTCACTGTCCCCACAGCACTCCCAGCGACACACGTGCGAGGCAGATCTAAACGTTCATCTGTCACCGTGCTGCAGCTCAGACTGCGGTGGCCTCAGCACAGCTCATTATTTTGGCTCATTACAGCCACTTGCACTGTGGCGGAGTCACCCTGCAGTCGCTACGCTGGCAGCAGCTTGTCACGCCGATCAATTACGCAAATCCTCACCAGGACGAAGAGAGAAGCAAACGCCACTCAACAGTGTTTCTGTAGAAAGAGACAGGAGGGAGGGAACAGGCCAGAAGGTCCGTGAGCCCACCGCCCTGGGGCAGGGCAGAGCTGGGCCGTAGCCTAGAGTGCCTAGCACTTTGCTTGGTCTAGTTTTAAATATCTGGAGTAATGCTGCTCCTGGCCTACCCCATGCACTACAAATGTCACTGATTGGAAGACTGTCCTGACACGGACACTTAAATGCCCTGGCTTAATCCCCCCTCCCCAAAATCCTTGCTGCTCCATCCTTGGTACTCGCTAGCTATGCCAGACAACCCCAGAAAGCCCCTCACAACCCCACACCTTTTCCCTTGCTCTCCTCTCCACCCCTTCTGCTCCTCACTGCTATTCCAGTGTTGGGCTCCCCACCGCTCACAGTTCCTCTGAGGCCCTTCCAACCCAGCCCACGATTCCTTCGGTGACTTCAGCACTTGACTCTGGCTCCCCCAGACACAGACAAAAACCTCCGGATGCCCCTCAGTCCTGACCCACTGTTCCCCTGCTGTCCCAGCCCCAGACTTCCCACAGACCTGTGCCATGCAGCAATCGCTTGGGTCTCGCTCTTCAAAGGTACTTACGCATCTAACTCCCATTCAGTTCTGGGCCCCAGTGCTCAAGGTGCCTCCTTGGCAAATTAGAATGGCTTTGTCAAGGATGAATTCAGCATCTCTCTGAGTTGTTTGTCCCAGATTCCAATCACGATCTGGCTCTTATGAGAGACTCTGTTAGCCCCCCAAAATTGCAAGATTGGCTCTTCAACCTTAGAGCAGTCAGAGACTCTTCTATGGCTTCACCTTCTTTTTGTACCCTCTGTTTAAAAGCATCTCTTTCCTCTGTCTCATTTTTCCGTGGAGTGCAGAGCTCCTCGCATCCCTGTGCCTGTGTTAACTGAAAACGATTAAACTCATCAAGTGCTTCAGTACCAGCTATTGTCAGGGATAAAGCAACCTTGTGACCGTCCTCCTGTCTGCTGGCCCCCAGTGCTTCAAGATACAGAGTGGAGGGCTCTTTAAATCTTCTCCAGTTGTTTTCCACATTTACAGACAATTTCAGCTCGGGTGGGGCTTTTAACGGCTCCGTTGGTCCACTCAGGGTATTTTCTTAGTTCCTCTTTACTCCTGGTACCAGGTGTGATTCTGTGATCCCTCAGGTCTAGATCCTCAATAGTGTTTAGGCACCTAACCTTTGATTTCAATTGATTTCAATGGCGGTTAGACACCAAAATTCTTTTGAGGATCTGGGCCTCAGTAGTTACGGTGCTCGCAAGAGATCAGCTTTACTCTGTGTCTGTCTCCATCTGTCCAGGCATTACCACAACAGGAGCTGTGCAGCGCCCCGCCCATGAGGTACAATCCTTAAAGGCACAGACCCCAACACCAAACACCCCCTTCTACTGACACCCCTCAATACTGACCCACACATCTTCCTGTTACTCATGTCCTGAACTCTTCCAACACACAACTTTTCTGATGCCCCCCCAATCCCAACCTGCAGACCCCCAATATTCCTTTCTAGAGGTTCACACATACCCCTCTTCTGATGCCCCTCAATCTTGACCCACAGCCTCTGTTATTCCAACCTGGGTTCCACCCCCACGGCCCAGCCAATGCCTCACAACCCTGACACACAGCCCCCAAGCTATTCCTTTCCTGGGCTCCTTCCCCACACATAGACCTCTACTGGTGCCCCTCAGTTCCAATACACTGCCTCCCACTATTTCTTTTTTGGGCCTTCCAACATTAGAAACTACCTATTACTACACCAGTTATGATCTCAGCCCTGTATGCCCCAAGGTGCACAGCTGCTCGTGTGACTGGCAGGTGATGAAAAGCATCTCTGCCCATGGGAGGCTGCAGGATGGGTCCTTTGTATGGTGCTTTGGGGATGTGCACTAGTATCTTCTGAGTCTGTACAATTCATTTCACTTGTGTCCTGAGGAGCTGAGCACCTGCCCATCCATTCCCCCAACGCACTGGGGAGCACCTTGCTCTGTATTCGAAGGGCAAATGTGACCAGGGCTGTTTGTTTTTGGCTCCCTCCGAGGAGCCCCCAGCTAAGAAATTAACACTAAACTCTCCAGCCCAAGGGGACGGAGAGCCCTGCTAGAGCTGTCCTTCCCTGTGTGCTGTACCAGGTGCTCACATGCTGGGTCACAGAAGAGGCTCCAAGAAGCAGCCCATGCTGGATGTCTGTCAGGGCTGATTCCCCACTCTGGCACTTCGAGTGCAGAAGGTGGGGGCCTGCAAGGATTCAAAAAATTAATACTGGCCACTCCAGGCTGGCATTAAACTCCCCAGGTTACAGCTTCTCTGACCTTGGCTGGGTAGATGCTGCCACCACCCAAGTGCAAACCCCTGAGAACCCAGGAAGGCGCACTTGGGAATTCCTCCCTGTGGGGTACCTTCAAGTCCTTTCACCCCCCGTGGGGAAGAGCTGAGAAAGAAAACAAGCTGTTGCCCCCAGCTAACCAAACAACATGTGCACAAACCTTTTAGGGCACCAAAAATCCAATCCTGATCTTCAAAAAGGTAAATTTTATTAAAAACAAAAAAGAAAATACATCTGGAACTTAGGCTTTTTGCTAGATTTAAAAAACCCACTTACAAAAATTAAACATCAAGAATAACCTTCTTGAGGTCCAGCTTAAAGGTTACAAGCAAAACAAAAGCATTTGGGATTAGCACAGGAGTCCACTAGCCATAAGAAAAATAGAAATAAACCTAATTGCGTCTTTCTAAACATTCCTGATCTACTTACACATCTGGGGGTTCCAAATAAGTAGTTCTAGGTATGATCTATGATCACACCTGGCTTAAAGCTTCTCACAGCATAACTGCTGCCTGTTCCCCTCTTTCCCAAAGACAAAGGGGAAGTTTTTTTCTCCATTTCCCCCATTTTAAAAAGTTCTAGCCTTCCCATTGGCTCTTTTGGTCAGGTGCCCAACTCCCTTCCCTTTACCTAGGAGACTTTAACCCTTTACAAGTAAAGCAAGCAGAGAACAGACACCAAGAGGGACTTTACAGATAACTGGCCCACACACACACTTCATTTATCACAATGTCTCATGTACTGCAGCTGCCCTGGGTGTCTGTGTATGACGTAGCTACTCTCTGGTGGGACAACGGAGGCTTTGCGGGGGGGAGGGAGAGATCCCAGAGTAGGCCTTTTCAGCCACAGACTGTGGTGGGGTGAGGACCCTGTATCCACACCAAGACAGCATGGGTCTCAGGATGGGTCTTGTTCTCAGGGCAGTCCGTGAGCTGTGTTCTGTCCATGCCCGGACAATGGGAGATGAATCCAGGGTTGATTGTCTCTAATGTATTCCTCATGCGGTGCTGCATTTATGTTGCTCATTTCGCTGCTGAGCCTGCAGCATACCAATCAGCCCCAACCTTAATAGCAAGGTCAACCCGCTGCCCAGCCTTGCGAAGGGCTTCAGTGGATTCATGACACAGCACATGGAGCATCCCCTGCCCTTTCTCCAGCCTGCTGATGTTCTCGCTCTCCCAGCAGGGCCTTTGTAGCAAAGGGCGCTGTTCAGGGGAGGATGGACACAGCAAACACAAGGGAAATCTGGGCAGGGCAGGGCTGCCCAGAACTCACGCTATGGAGCTGTCTACAGCAGCCATCGCCGGGGCCTAAATGTCTCTGTGGTCATGGAATCGGTGTTTCCAACTTACATGATTGTGTTACAAATCTCATTAAGCTGTGGTTCTTAAATCTCCAGCTCCTGTAGTCCTGTGATTATGTGAGAATCTAAGTTTGCATTTCTTTAAAAAAAAAAAAACCTTTGTGATTGCAGAGAAATGCTTGAAAACATGACCTGAATCAAACCTTAAGGCTCAAAGGCCCAAAGTTCCCAGCTTTATTAATTAAAAAAATCTCATAACTTTCAAGCCAATCTCACGATTTTTGAACACTAAGGGCTGACAATACTGCTGTGGAAAGCAAAATTCATTCAATCCAGGGACAGAAATACCATGTGACTTATCTCACTAGTAGGCAACACAGTATGGTGTCCGGATCTTCACAGGCAAGTCAAGTGAACTGGCTGAACAAACTCACTGGATAAATTGTTTGCTACTCATTATTTGCTGAGGTGGAGCAGTAAGACGACACAGGCTGAGAAAGTTCATCATCCTATTCTGAAACTTCTAGCCCAGCTACAAGCCCTGGCAGGCATTGGGTGCCGATCTAGCCACAAGACCACAGTGTTCCGCTGTGGATCAACGAGAAGCCAAATTCCCAGCATCCAACCGCCAGCAACACAATCATTCCTCTGAATGAGAAACTCAATTCCCTTGCTAACGCGTATTTCTCAGAATGCGTCATCTCAAATAAAGAAGCCAACCCTCAGGTTTTAATGTGTTTTTGGGTTTAATTACCATATGCAATTCATATAATTACTTGCTTCCCTGAATAAACACAAAAGCAAAGTGTTTGTTCCAGCGACGGGGGGAAAGAGCAATTGCAAATGAGGGCACGGTCCCCAAACCAGAGCCCCGAGCCAGGCCTGCTGGAGACCGTGTCAGCAGGCCATCTAGCAAGGGACACCAACTCAACGCAACACTTGCAAAACTAATTAAGACTCTAAAGTGGAACTCCGGGCCTGGCGTGTTTTATTCCAAACATAATGGGCACAACGCAGCTTCGGGAGAGTCCCCCGAAGCCAGTAGTTCCACCACAGATGAATTTGACCCATTGTTTGTTTCTTCCAATTACAGCAACTTACAAAGACAGGCTGAGGTAGACTGTCTGTGCTCCATCCCAAGTCGGAACAGACTTGGGGCTTGCCTGGAATCCTCCCAGGCGGGGAACAGGCTTTTGATGATGAACCAATCAAGCAGAAATTATAAGAAAAAGTAAACTCTGGCTCAGAGTGAGGCACATTGGGGATCCCTCGTTGGCCAAACAAGAGGTAACAGGCACCCTCCGATCCCTTTCCGCCCCCTCTGTAGAGCCATTTCCCTAAACACGCACATGGCTCTGTGCTTCCAGCACAGGGGATCCCACAGCCCCGAATAGTGTTGGCTGAGGAGTGCTGGGCAACTCTGGTCCAATTCACCTGGAGGGATTGTGGAGTTTTACTCCCTCTCCGTGGAGCCTCATGTTAGAAACTTCAGGGTCGATCTTTGCTTTCTGAGCCAATTAATTCTCCCCTTTCCAAGGGGTGAAATCCATCAGCTTGGATGGGACATGACCTCTGTGCAGGTCGGTACAAACCTGGGGCGGGCGATCACTGCTCAGCTCTCTGGGGCTTGCTCTCCCTTTAGAAAGCAATAGCCCATGTGTGTTACATTGTCACGTCAGGCTCTGTTTCTGTTCTCACCCCGAGGTTCTGTTCTCCTGGCATGCACCGGATCAGCACAAGCAGAGGAGCCCGGTGCCCTGAATGACTGGTAGTGACCCCACATGCCTTGAGGTCTGGATCATCACCGTGACCTTTGACATCACTCGTCTGCACTGCCCCTCTGCACGCACAGATGTGCGGTCACCTGCCTGTGAACATTCTGTAGGGGCAGGAAGGCCCATGGGTTAGGACCTGGCACCTTTACCTCCTATTGATCCTGGGATATCTTCTAGGTTTGGGGGCGGCCCACCCCTTCATGGAACAATGGAGGGGACCCTGCCCCCAGAGCACCCTCCTTTCTCACGTGAAGGGATGTTGGTAAACGAGAAATGCTTCCAGCTGTACCAGGAATAGTGTGTTATTCCCTTGACACTTATTTCACACAGTCCCAGATTCCAGGGCCAGAAGGGACCCATGTCATTAGCTAGACTGACCCCCTACACCGCACCAGCCGTAAGATTTCCTTCAGCGACTCCCACATGAAGCCCACAGCTTCCGATGGAGCTAGCGCCGATCCTGCGCTGAGAGACGCCCGGTCTTCACATAGCGCCTCCCAGTGATGGGGAATCCGATACCTCCCGCGATCAGACTGATTTCTATGAAAACACGTTGCAAATCGGCAGCCCAACAGGAGGTGTCAAGGCGAGGCGAGTGGGCTCTTCCCTGAATACACTGTCCTTCCTAGGGGTTAGTAGAACCCCGCAGGCCAAAGTCACCATGGGCTGAAGGCAGAGACGACCTGAGTCTGCCGATAGTGGGGAGCAGACTGAGGGCAGCGGCTTCCGCAGATGTTACTGAGCATGCTCAGTCCGTGTGGGCATGCTCAGTGCCACCCAAGCAGCAAACCTGGAGTGGGCACATGACCCCAGGTGCCCTCCACATGTCGCCTCTGGCTCAGCGGGCCCAACTCCTTTGACTGGCTCTGGCCCCTTACACTGGGGCTCAGCTTGGGCCCCACTGCCGGCAAAATGGGCCGACGTTTCACTGCATTGCTTTCTCCCCCGTTCTGTGACACTGGTGTGTACCCAGCAGCACAGCCAGCACTACACTCAGCCAGGATCTGCTTTGAGCAGACTCGGGCTGAATGAGGAGAACTAGAGTCAGGGAAAACAAGTGCACAGTCCTTTTTAATTACTGAAAGCTGGTAAAATAGTGGCATGCCACTAATTGGCAATTACAGAGAATGACTTCATTTTTGTTAGAAATGACTGAGGGGGGAGTGAGCAACGAATGCTCTAGTTCCAATGAGCCATGAGGGCTCTGACATGCAGAATCCATCTCTCCGAAGTGCTTCGCAGGGCTGGGTCTACTGCTCCCCCTGGCGTCCTCTTCCCCGGCAGGATGTTTCTCAGCAAAGCTAGTCTGAGCTGCAGGAATTGCCCCAGAGTCGATATTCAGGGTTGGGATGCTGAAAGGCGCCCCAGGGTTTACATGAGTTATAGAAAATAGATCCTGTCAAACTAACCTGATTTTTTTTAATAAGATTACAGTTTGGTCAATATAGATAAAGTGCTGATGTCATCTATTTAGACATCTGTAAGGCATTTGACTCGGTGCAGCATGGCATTTTGATTAAGAACTAGAACAATATACAATTATCATGGCACACATTAAATGGATTAAAAAATGGCAAATTGATAAGTAGCAAATTGAAAAAGTTCAGAAAAGGGCAACTAAAATGATTAGGGGTTTGGAATGGGTCCCCTGTGAGGAGAGATTAAAGAGGCTAGGAGTTTTCAGCTTGGAAAAGAGGAGACTAAGGGGGGATATGATAGAAGTATATAAAATCATGAGTGGTGTTGAGAAAGTGAATAAGGAAAAGTTATTTACTTGTTTCCATAATATAAGAACTAGGGGCCACCAAATGAAATTAATGGGCAGCAGGTTTAAAACAAATAAATGGATGTTCTTCTTCACACAGCACACAGTCAACCTGTGGAACTCCTTGCCTAAGGAGGATGTGAAGGCTAGGACTATAACAGGGTTTAAAAGAGAACTAGATACATTCATGGAGGTTAAGTTCATTAATGGCTATTAGCCAGGATGGGTAAGGAATGGTGTCCCTAGCCTCTGTTTGTCAGAGGGTGGAGATGGATGGCAGGACAGAGATCACTTGATCATTACCTGTTAGGTTCACTCTCTCTGGGGCACCTGACATTGGCCACTGTCAGTAGACAGGATACTGGGCTGGATGGACCTTTGGTCTGACCCCGTATGTCTGTTCTTATGTTCTTAGGTTTCAAAATGTAACTGCAAATGGGTATTGTCATCAAGTTCATATGTATCTACTGAGGTCCTGCAGGGGTAAGTTCTTGGCCTGACACTATTATTTGGATCAATACTGATGGTTCTTGGGGTAGCCAGGACTGTGAGTCATCTTGTTACTCCCTGCCTCTAGCGAGAGGTAGCCTTACTCGTGATGGCTGGGTGTTTGCTTCCAACACCACCAGCCTGTCAGCCACTCAAGCCCTCTCATCTGGGCTATGGCAGACCTGTCTGTGCCTTGCAAGCTAACAATAGGTGCAACCCAGTCTCCATGTTCCTTTGATGCATTCTACTCTAATATCCAGACCTTGACACTGGATACTCTCAGAAATCCCAGATCCTCTGCCCCCAAAGGTGCAATGTGCTGCAATTTACCAGCTGAACTTGTCATAAACCAAAAGAAGAAAGGATAGAGATTCTACTAGAAACACGTGAGTGTGGTGGAAACAAAATCCAAAACAAAATCGTACAAAGCAAACCTGGGTGCACACTTATTAATAGTTTCCTTTCCTATCTAATCGAGTAGGTTCCCCCAAGAGGTCAGTCTGTTGCGAAGCTGTCTGGCTTCACAGGAACCAGGATCCAATTTTTCATGCTCCTCAAGATGTCCCTTTGGTAAAAGGATTCAGAGTGCCTTTCCCCACCCTGTGTTATACTGAAAAAGTCTTTTGTCTTTATTCAGAGGTACAGTAATTCTGTCTTTTGTAACGTTCTTTTTTTACTTCCAAGTGGTCTCAATTGTTTGCAGCTGTCTCCGGAGGTTTTCCACTGCAAGTCTTGGGATAGAGCAAGGTTAAACAATTGACCCTTGCATTGCATCACCATTAACCAGGTCAGGGTAACATCTCCCTCCTGCCTGAGTAAGCCATCACTAGAACAAGTTATCCCCTCGTGACTAACTTTTACTCCAAGTCCATAAAGCATATTTTCAATTAAAATACATTATTCCTTACATATTACCCAAACACACATCTCACAATGATTATGAATCTGGAGAAGTTACCAGCTTTCTGTAAATACCTTACCAGCTATACTTTATGGATAAATAGCCTGCAAGACACGTGTTTGGTGTAGTGAGTTTGTCAGGTCTGAGGTGAGAGTTGTTTGCAAAGAACAAAGGACCTTTTGCCAAAGAGCCTCTGTCACAGATCTGCTCTAGGAATTATTTCGGGGCAGTTCTCCGGGCTGTGTTGTACAGGAGGTCAGACTAGTTGATCACAATGGTCCCTTCTGGCCTTGGAATCTATGAATTTATCCTCCCCCAGCCAGATGGGAATGGGCTCAGGGAATGGCAAAGTGCCAGGCTAGCATCCTCATCCCTCACTCCAAAATTACATCTGCAAGAGATCCTGTGGGACCCAGCAAGACTGCACGCAGCCAGACTGATAGGCTCTGTAAAAATCTGGCCTTGCCAGCACTTGCTGCGGCCTTTCTCCAGTGCTCCCTGGTCCTGTGACAGAACTGGAGAAAGCTTTGCTGCTCTGCTGTAAACCCACTCCAGCCTCATTCTCACTGATTGTTTGTCAAGCACCCAAGGGTGCTAAGAGGCACCTCCTGGAAACCAGTACAGGCAGGATCCCTGCCGAGCTGGGTGGACAAGCCAAGCTGTGCCTAGCAGGCCTGGCTGGTACCTCTTTCCCAATCTGCCTTGGGGAAGCATCCTTGGCCGTGAGCGCTGTTTGTACAGGAACTCACCTTTGCTATTAGAAAGATCCAGGTCCTTCCCTGCAAGGGTACATCTACACTGCAATCAAACACGTGTGACTGGCCTGTCTCAGCTGACTCGGGCTCACAGGCCGCAGGTTGTGGGGCTGGAATATTGTGGGCTGGAGCCTGAGCTCTGTAACCCTGAGAGTGGGGAGGGTCCGCGAGCCCGGCCTCCAGCCGAGCCCCAGTGTCTACACTGCACCTCATGAATCTAGTTAGCTAACATGGGCCGGCCCCGGGTGTTTAATTGCAGTGCAGACATACCCCAAAGACTAGAAGTGGGAGTTGTCCACAGCACTTACCATGGAGAAGAAAGTTGGAGACCCTTTCGAGGAACAGCAGCCTGGGTGAATTCCTTTCTCCTAGGAGCCTCCACAGACGGCTCAGACCACAGCCGGAGGGAGCCATCCCCTCAGAAAGCCATGCTACTACTGACCCACTTTCTACTATCTCTCTGTCTTGCTGTCTCTCCCTCTGCTAACCCTTCTCGTGCAGAGCAATGTTAAGGCCCCTTGGTGCCACCAGACTGTGCGAAGGAGTTACAAGATGGACCTAATCACAGAGCAGCTAGAGGAGGAGTGAGTAGTGCACTGCCAATAGTGCAGGGGTTAGGGAATTCATGGGATAAGGGGGACCTATCTTCAAGTCCCTGTTCTACAAAATGCAGCACAGCCATTTGAACTTGGGTCTCCCACATCATGGGTGAAGGTTCTAGCTACTGGTCTATTGACTATGAGGAGATAGCGGGGGGGACTCCTCCTCCAGTAGTTATGTGGATGGCATCTAAGTGTCCCTGTGGAAAAAAATTAACCAAAACTATTGTGAATTCATGTCAAATTCACAAACAGCGTAGGTTGACCCACAACTGCATTTTTTGGCAAATAAACTATTTGAAAAATTTCACCCAGCCGTACCCTGGGACACTACAAGAATTAGTTACTGACTGGCCTAGGACACTGACAATTATTTCTGTGTAGTCAGGGAGCAGTGGGGAGGCAAGAGAGACAGCAGCAAAGCAAATGGGAAACCTATCTTTAACAAAAACACAGCCATGCAATCCTGGCAAGGACCACTAGCTGTTCAATCCCAGGCAAAGCAACATACCGCACGTTATACCCTGAACGAAAAACATCGGGAGGATAATACAACCATGAGGATCATAAAAAGTCATTCAGGCAAACTTGATTGCTTTGTTAGAATAGAATCGCCTAATTAGTGGATGAAGGAAACTCAGTAGCTGCAGTCGATCTGGATTTTATGAGCATTTGATATAGTGTCTTATGAAACTGTACGCCAAAAATTAATTCAAACTGATTTGACTGTGGCCATAGTCATATGGGCTGATCCAATGGGTTTAGTGTACTTTGCTTAAGAGTCTTTGGTGAGGGACTTTGTCAAAACTTTTTCGGATAAGAGGGAAGGTCCTCTCATGGATCAGTGAGTGGTTAAAAGATAGGAAACAAAGGGTAGGAATAAATGATCCATTTTCAGAATGGAGAGAGGAAAATAGTGGTGTCCCCCAGGGGTTTGTACTGGGACCAGTCCTATTTAACATATTCATAAACAATCTAGAAAAAGGGGTAAACAGTGAGGTGACAAAATTTGCAGATGATACAAAACTACTCAAGATAGTTAAATCCAAAGCAGACTGTGAATAGTTACAAAGGGATCTCACAAAACTGGGTGACTGGGCAACAAAATGGCAGATGAAACTCACTGTTGATAAATGCAAAGTAATGCACATTGGAAAACATAATCCCAACCATACATATAAAATGATGGGGTCTAAATTAGCTGTTACCACTCAAGAAAGATCTTGGAGTCATTGTGGATAGTTCTCTGAAAACATCCACTCGATGTACAGCAGCAGTCAAAAAAGCTAATATAATGTTGGAAATCTTTAAGAAAGGAATTGATAATAAAACAGAAAATTTCGTATTGCCTCTATTTCAGGCCATGATACGCCCGCATCTTGAATACTGTGTGCACATTTGGTCACCCCATTTCAAAAAAGATATATTGGAATTGGAAAAGGTTCAGAAAAGGGCAACAAAAATGATTAGGGGTATGGAACAGCTTCCATATGAGGAGAGATTAAGACTGGGACTTTTCAGCTTGGAAAAGAGACAAGTAAGGGGGGATATGATAGAGGTCTATAAAATCATGACTGGTGTGGAGAAAGTAAATAAGGAGGTGTTATTTACTCCTCATAACACAAGAACTAGGGGTCACCAAATGAAATTAATAGGCAGCATATTTAAAACAAACAAAAGGAAATATTTCTTCAAACAATGCACACACAACCTGTGGAACTCTTTGCCAGATGATGTCATGAAGGACAAGACTATAACAAGTTTCAGAGTAACAGCCGTGTTAGTCTGTATCCGCAAAAAGAAGAACAGGAGTACTTGTGGCACCTTAGAGACTAACAAATTTATTAGAGCATAAGCTTTCGTGGACTACAGCCCACTTCTTCGGATGCATATAGAATGGAACATATAATGAGGAGATATATATACACACATACAGAGAGCATAAACAGGTGGGAGTTGTCTTACCAACTCTGAGAGGCCAATTAATTAAGAAAAAAAAAGCATTCTTAAAACTACAATACCCACCTGCTGAAGTGAAAAAACAGATTGACAGAGCCAGACGAGTACCCAGAAGTCACCTCCTACAAGACAGGCCCAACAAAGAAAATAACAGAACACCACTAGCTGTCACCTTCAGCCCCCAACTAAAACCTCTCCAGCGCATCATCAGAGATCTACAACCTATCCTGAAAGATGATCCTTTACTCTCACAGATCTTGGGAGACAGACCTGTCCTCGCTTACAGACAACCCCCCAACCTAAAGCAAATACTCACCAGCAACCACACATCACTGAACAAAACCACTAACCCAGGAACCTATCCTTGTAACAAACCCCGATGCCAACTCTGTCCACATATCTATTCAAGTGACATCATCATAGGACCTAATCACATCAGCCATACCATCAGGGGCTCGTTCACCTGCACATCTACCAATGTGATCTATGCCATCATGTGCCAGCAATGCCCCTCTGCCATGTACATTGGCCAAACCGGACAGTCTCTCCGCAAAAGAATTAATGGACACAAATCTGACATCAGGAATCAAAATACTCAAAAACCAGTGGGAGAACACTTTAACCTGTCTGGTCATTCAGTGACAGACCAGCGGGTGGCTATATTACAACAGAAAAACTTCAAAAACAGACTCCAAAGAGAGACTGCAGAGCTAGAATTGATATGCAAACTAGACACAATCAACTCCGGTTTGAATAAGGACTGGGAATGGCTGAGCCATTACAAACGTTGACTATCTCCCCTTGTAAGTACTCTCACACTTCTTATCACACTGTCTGTACTCGGCTAGCTTGATTATCACTTCAAAAGTTTTTTTTTTTTTTTTTTTCTTAATTAATTGGCCTCTCAGAGTTGGTAAGACAACTCCCACCTGTTTATGCTCTCTGTATGTGTGTATATATATCTCCTCATTATATGTTCCATTCTATATGCATCCGAAGAAGTGGGCTGTAGTCCACGAAAGCTTATGCTCTAATAAATTTGTTAGTCTCTAAGGTGCCATAAGACTATAACAGAGTTCAATAAAGAACTAGATAAATTTATGGAGGATACGTCCATCAATGGCTATTAGATAGGATGGTAAGAGATAGTAGCCTGTTTGCCAGAAGCTGGGAATGGGTGACCGGGGATGGATCACTTGATGATTACCCATTCTGTTCATTCCCTCTGAAGTATCTGGCAGACAGATACTGGGCTAGATGGACCTTTGGTCTGACTCAGTATGGCCGTTCTTAGGGCAGCAAATGACCCACAGATTGCCAATATCATTGTTAATTTTATTATTGCGAATCATTTCTACAGCCCATGTACATGGCTCTGCTGAAACACAGGACCCAAATTTCCTCCCACTTAGCTAACCGGGGGTAGCTCTCATGAGGACAATGTGGCTCCACTGAAGAAGAAGGAGTGACCACTTAGATTTGATAGGCTTGGTGAGGTCACTATGCTTGTTATTCCTAGGGTGTTAGTGAAAATTATTCTGATTCCTGGAAGACTCATAGATTTTAGCCCCCATGGTTAATTGTTTGAGAACTCTCAGAGAAGTCTGTTCATTGTTGCTAACTCTTGCTGGGGGAGGCCTAGCAGGTGTCATAAGGATCCTTGTTCAGTCTGGTTTTATTTAATCCTTGTTAAGGAGCTGGGTTTAGCACCATGATAATGAAATTCACAGCTAATGCTAAATTAGAAGGTGTTGTGAACATTAACGAGGACAGGAACGGAATACAAAGGGACCTAGATAGGTTCAAAATATGGGCAAGAAATAAGAGAATGAGGTTCAGATCGGAGAACTGCAACCTAGCCCAGTGGGGGAGAAATAATGCAAACTACAGCTCTCCCATGATGTGGGATATGACAGAATCCAGATGTAGATGGGGGATGGGGAACAGCAGGCAGCAAGTTACAGTAGACAGGACGGGGAGGACGACCTAGCTTCCTGGTCAATCTGGAGAGACAAATCCAACATCTCTAGGAACAGTACTGTGCATTCTGTGGAACATTATACTGATTGTTGGCTAGGACTTTACATTAAGAAAATAATGGCTATACTGGGTCAGACCAATGGTCCATCTAGCCCAGTGTCCTGTCTGACAGTGGTCAGTGCCAGATGCTTCTGGCAGCTGGAGGTTTAGGGACACCCAGAGCATGGGGTTGTGTCCCTGATCATCTTGGCTAATAGCCATTCATGGACCTACCCTCCATAAATGTATCTAATTCTTTTTTGAACCCAGTTACACTTTTGGCCTTCACAGCATCCCCTGGCAGTGAGTTCCACAGAGTAATTGCACATTGCGTGAAGAATTACATTATCCTGCAACAGCTATCAGAGACAGGTTAGAGCAATGGCGACTTTCATCTCACTCTGAGCCAGGTGGGCTGCAGAGGAGAGAATATTTTAAACCCCTGCCCCAGGAGTCTCTTCCTCTTCTCTTCAGGGATCTGCAGGGTCTCATCCAGTAGGGCTGGAGCAGCGCAGAGGTTGATGAATCCAGACTGCCCTCACCTGGTACAAGAAGCGGGGCAGACCCATAACTGGCTCTGGCTGCTTGGTGCTCCTTCAGCCAGTTTTGGTGACAAATTTAAAAATGCCCAGGAAAGCAGAAACTGAAAATATTTTTTGAAAACCCAATGTCCTATCAAAAAAAGTGTTGATGGAAGATTGTTCAGCAATCCTGATTCAAAGGAATGCCATGGCTCATTGCCAGCATATTCAGGCAGCTTGACATGCTGAATTCTTGAGTTCAGTAACAGCTGGAAGAAACCAAGTCAGGAGGATGGGAGGTAACAAAGGGCAGAGTGGGCAGATGAGTGACGGGGATGTCTCAGAAGAAAGCATCAGGCTTTGCACAAATTGAAACATAGGAACATAGACATTGACAGACTGAATCAGACCTGAGATTGATCTAGGCCACTCGCCTGCCTTCAGCAGTGGCCCCAGCACCGGATGCTGCAGTACACAGACATTGGATAATTTGCACCCCCATCCCAACATACACATTATGTCTCCTTTTAAACCCGTTTGTCAGAGATCAACTTAAAAGCTGATGTGTGAGATTTTATCTCCTTCCTGAAATTTGTTCACATTAACTATGATAACTATGATATTCTTGTGATCCATAGAAATGTCCAATCCCTTTTTGAATCTTGCTAAATTATTGGCTTCAATAATTTCCTGTTGCAGTGAGTTCCACTGGCTAATTATGCTTCTTCTAGAGGAGTATTTCTTTTGATCCATTTTGAATTTCTCACCTTTGAATGTCATTGCATGTCCCTTGTGTTATGAGATAGGGAGAACAGGCGCTCGCAATCTACCTGCTGTAGACAAGTCATTATTTTATATAGACTTTTACCCAATCTCCTGTCACTCATCTCTTTTCTAAGATAAACATTCTCTCTTCATAAGAGAGCAGTGTCAACCCTTCATCACGGACAGCCTCTCACATGAACAGAGGTTAGGATTGTGTAGCTTTGGGGAAAAGTTGGTACTGTAATGTAAAAGACAAAAATCAAACCAGCCTCCTCCCCCGCCATGGTCAGAGCTGGTCACAAAATGAGATGGGGCAGATGTTCTATTCCAGTGGTTCACATTCTACCTTTGTAAATAATGGATGTTTGAAGTACCACATGCAAACGTTTCCTTTTTGGGCACATCTATTTTAGGCCTTAATAGGCTTGACTTAAATATTTCCAGACTCCGTAGTAAAATACATGCCCAAGGAGGCCTAAATGTTGGAGTACAGCATCCTCTACAAACAGTTCAGGCATTTAGACAGTGCATCAAAGAGAGACAGCCATGAAGCCACCATTATTATGGTTTGTCTCTGGTGTCACTCAAATTGCAAGATACAATTGAAGATGTCATAAATGATGTGATGTGTTTTGGTGAGTGCAGCTGAACTGCAGCCAGCGGCTTGACTATGTAACTTGTCGAATTTAAGTTTGACGTTCCTACTAATTTGCATCTGGATCGTTGGTGACCGTGAGCCGAAGCCCGCTCTGCACGCCTTTTATGCAATGGAAACTGAGAAAATACCAAACACTGGAGAAAATGAACAACGTGTCATTAATCAGCATTAAGCGTGTGTATCGGTGGTGGCTGGGTGAGTATTGATAAAGCCAGGAGAGAGAGAGAGAGAGAGAGAGAGAGAGAGAGAGAGAGAGAGAGAGTGGGTGTTTGTGTGTGTGCAAAAGCCGGAAGAGTGCACTTTCTTCTCCGACATTTCCTGGCCATGGCGTGCCATTTCTAACAAATTAACGAACCCCCGGTGGTACACGTGCCACAGGATGGGAACCCCTGATCTATTCATGGGAAGAAGGAGAAATAAAGTGCTGTCTCGTGAAATGTACACAAGTCCCTGCTAACACATCTGACACCACATGCAGTTGTTGTTGGCATCCTGTTTGATGCATCCCCTAGGCCAAATCCCCAGGCCCTGGCGGGGCCTCCCGCTGTTCGACTCATTCCTCACCCAGGCACTCTCCCAGAATAGTGCCTGCTTTCTAATCATCTCCCAGGCCCAGCACAGCCCTGCCTCAGAGCTGACAGTCAAAGGACCTTGTTTCCGTAGCAACAGGAGCGGTGTGAAAGTGCTGGGAATAGCTCTCCCCCGCAGTTCTCTCCCGTGGTATAGTCACACACACAAGCCAGGCAGCAACTGACCCTGGGACAGACTCCAGCCAGGATGTGCTAAGGTCAGCAAAAGCCAAGAGCGTGCCTGAACTTTCCAGGCTGGAGCCATGCGTCAGCAATCCCCCGCCCCCAGGTATTACACCCGATTATACTGGAGGTACATAGGAACAAACTAATTGCTGCCCTTCTGCTGGCTTCTAAAACAGGAGCAGCAGGGGTTAGTTCCAGAAATACACAGATGTAAATAAACAGAGCAATACAAGCTCCAAATTGCCAAGTGTAAATTGTTGTTAAGTGCCAGTTAAGTGAGGTCAATTGGAGCAGAGTTACAGTGTGCGAGTTACAAGAAATGAGCCAAAGAAATCAGAAAGCACCAGGAGGCTTTCGGAAACAGAGGCATTCCCGGCTCCTCTTCAGGACGGGTAGGAGCGCCACAGGATTTGCTTAGGTTAGGAACGAGCAAAACACATACGTTCAGTCTGAGTGAGATATCACAGATTAAGGAAAGCAACAAAGAAAGACCAAATATAAAGTCTAAGAGATCGAGAGAGCGAGAGCGCAGTGTGAGACTCACAATAACATTCTGCACTACATCTGAAACGCAAAACAGCAGTTGCTCCTGCAACAGCTGGGGAACCTCCTCTGCCTTTCAAAGTGCAGCTCAGATAAAACACTGAGCCAACTCCCCTCTGCTGAGTGCTGCTTTTACTCCGTGAGATTCAGGAGAGTTAGTCCTCAGTCACACGTCTATTTACCCCACAGAGCCTGACCAGTTCAGAGCCCCTTGAGCTGGGCTCTGTATTCCCTGGGGAGCCCATGCAGAGATGAGCACTTAGTGATGTGTTCCTGGCGATCTCGATGACTCTGAAGTCAGGGCTGCTGCATTTTGTACCAGCTGGTGCTTTTGAAAGGTGTCTTCATTTCTAGATGCGGGGCCCAGTCCTGCCTCCCCCCCGTTACTGGAGCTGCACAAAATATTGTGTGTCAAACACGGGCTCTTTTTTTGTCAAAATGGAAATTTCCACAGCAAGTGTCCATTGTTCACCATTTTGTTGTTGGTTCGGTTTGGTTTTTGACAAAAAAATGAAAATGTTCAGTTTTCGCCTTTTGATGAACACACACAACATTGTGAAGAAAAACGCTGAGAAAAACATTGACATTGCTGGGGGGAAAACCTCATGCTGAGTATGCCAGGTTTCCTGATCAGCCCCACCGGAACGCAGGGGGACCCCTTGCAGCATGACTGAGGGGGAGAGCTGCGCCCAGAGTGACTGGAGGATCACCACGACTCAGACTATGCCTGGCAGGAGGGGCGCCATCCTATGGCCACTTGCAGAAGAGGCTGGGTGGCTTTGCCCTGGGCACTTATAGTAGCAAGGAGACCCCTTGTTCAGCCCCTGTCCCAAGCAGGGGCCAGTCTACGCTGCCCCTCCCATGCCAATGTCTAATCTCAATGTCAGAATGTGTCCCTAGGCAGCCGGTCTCCTGGCCATAGGGAAGCTTTGCCTGGCATCCAGTGGAATTTGTCTTTTGGTTGCTGTGACGGGTTGGATCACAGAAACCCCCTTGGGAGCTGCCACCCGATGTGCAAAGACTACCCCTGCTTCTGTTTTCCCTGCCAGCTCAGGACTCCAGCACCCTGTCTTGCTGAGCCAGACACTCCCGTCTGGCTCCAACATAGACCCAGGGTCTGAATCACTTGTCCCAAAGCTGCAAGTTTACCTGAAAACAGCTCACAGTAGCGTGCTTGTCTTTGGCACTCAGATGCCCAACTCCCAGTGGGGTCTAAACCCAGATAAATCCGTTTTACCCTGCATAAAGTTTATGCAGGGCAAACTCATAAATTGTTCGCCCTCTATAACACTGATAGAGAGATATGCACAGTTGTTTGCTCCCCCAGGTATTAATACATACTCTGAGTGAATTACTAAATAGAAAGTGATTTTATTAAATACAGACAGTAGGATTTAAGTGGTTCAAAGTAGTAACAGACAGAACAAAGTAAGTCACAAGCAAAATAAAATAAAATGCGCAAATCTATGCCTAATCAAACTGAATACAGATAATCTCACCCTCAGAGATGCTTCAGTAAATTTTTCTCAGACTGGACACCTTCCAGGCCTGGGCACAATTCTTTCCCCTGGTGCAGCTCTTGTTGCAGCTCAGGTGATAGCTAGGGGATTCTTCATGATGGCTTCTCCCCCTCTCTGTTCTCTTCCCCCCTTTATATATCTTTTGCATAAGGCGGGAACTCTTTGTCTCTCTGGGTTTCCACCCCCCCTCACTGGAAAAGCACTAGGTTAAAGATGGATTCCAGTTCAGGTGACATGATTACATGTCACTGCAAGACTTCATTACTCACTTGCCAGCACACACATATACAGGAAGACTCACAGGTAAATACAGCCATCTGCAGACAATGGGAGTCATCAAGATTCCAAACCATCATTAATGGTCCACACTTTACACAATTACAATAGGCCCTCAGAGTTACATTTTATATTTCTAGTTTTAGATACAAGAGTGGTACATTTATACAAATCAGATGATCACACTCAGTAGATTATAAGCTTTGTAATGATACCTTACAAGAGACCTTTTGCATGAGGCATATCCCAGTTACTTACATTCACTTATTACCGTATTTTCTCTAAAACTATCTCAGTTACATTATATTGACTTATCAAGTTTTTATAAAACCATATAGACTGCACAACGTCACAGTTGCTTTAAACCCACTGCTCCTGGCTTCACCCTGTGGCCTGGACAAACTCCTTGGCTGCTACCCCAGTGATGGACAGTTCCACGCAATGGCAAAAGCTGCTCACAACCCTACTCTGTAGCTCATGCAATGGGAGGGACCAGCTGGGCAGGGTGTGGGACCAGGGCCCCCGGAAGTGCTCGAAGCATGGTGGGGGTGGGACTCTGTGGGATTTAAAGCTGCCTTCTCCTGCAGTGATACAGCCACCTGCTCTTGCCCTGTAGGTAATCCCCACAGGTGAGTGCAGCAGCATCTCTCTTTGCAGGAGATGAGCAGGCCTCGCCCCACCAGACAACACTATCCTGCCAGCATTTCTAGAGTCCCTGCTACCACTTCAGGCTGCGGCCTCTGACCAGCTGGGGCAGGGAGCTGGGGATGCTGGTGACCTGTCTCTTAATAAAGTCCCTGCTGGGAGCTGATTCCAGTTGGGCCACATGAGTTCTGTAGGAGACAGTGACTAATAATAGAGTCGTGTTGGTATCCTGGATTCCAACAGGGACTTTATTCGTTACCATATCTCCCTGCCCCCTCCTCTCCGTGGCTGGGTCCCATGGAGGGGGGACATTATTCTGGGCTAGCCCTAGTCTTAGTGCTCTGCCCATGATCTGGGGGACCTGAGGTTTGAATGAGGACATACTCTACCAGGATAAGCAATGGCTAATGAGGTAGTGTCTGTGAGACTATGGCTTTGTAGGAGAAAGTAACTGTACATAGATAGTTTGTATCTTTAATCAGTTAATTACTGAGATATTAGCATCGGGGAAATGGCGCATCTACTATGGAACTGACTGCAGGAAACTGCATCACTGCTGATACGCAGTGTCTGCACAGGGGCCTCTGAACACACCAGTGGCTGCAAACATTCTGAAAAAGGGATTTTGAGAAACATTTCCAAACGGTTTCCATTTTGCAGGGCTCAAGATAGATCCATGTTTTGTAAACTTTTCCACAATATTTTAATTGGTTTTTTGCTGAAATTTGCATCAAAAATTTACTAAAATCACTTTTGAAACTCTTTCTTTACAGAAAAGGCTTGTCTACACTGCCACTCACAGCGCTGAAGCTTTCCTCACTCGGGGGGGGGTGAAAAAACACCCCCCTGAGTGATGGACGTTTGAGCACTGTAAAGTGGCAGTGTAGACAGTGCTACCGCGCACGCCCAGAGCTGGTATCTATTCCCCCTCGCAGAGGTGGCTTTTTTACAGCGCTGGGAGAGCTCTGAATTATAGCAGCAGCGCTTTACCGTCGGCTGTGTGGACATACCCGAAATGTGGTTTTCAGTTAAAAAAAATGAAAGTTTTCAGTCCACTGAAAATTTCGTTAATGTTTGCTCTAAAAAGAGTAGTAAAAACAAACATGGAAGATTTAATGGAAAATGTGGCTAATGCTGACAATTTTTTGCCAATAGTTTCATTTTTGGAAAAAAAAAAAAGAAAAGGGCCATAGTATTAAAAAGAAAATTCTAAGAAAAATGCAACCAGCTGAAAAACATTCCTTCTGAAAAGGCATCATCGGGCATAAAAAGAGGAGCTGTCGAAACACTCCATAATTCCGCGGCGAGCATTCAACATGCATTAGTGTGTCTGAGGTGCATTTTCAAGATTGCCTTATTCCAAGACGATACACAAGACAATAGCAAGAGCTAAATTAGGATAAATCACATCTAGAAGCACAGTGTTCACATGGATTAGTAATTCACCCACCGCATCAAAGGGCTTTGCTGGCAAGAATGTTATTTTAGTGGACGCAGCTACTGTCAATGAACGAGTCTATATATCCATACCAATCTAATTTACCTGGGAAGTGTTTACTTATTATGCTTAGACAGGTAGATAGATGGATCAGATAGCATGTTTTGAAGCTAAATTTTGTTTACAGGTAAGACTATAACCTTCAGTATATTTAGCAGCTTTATTCACTATATGTACTGGACAAAAATGCGTAGAAATCAGGGATAATTCTCTTTGGAAACAAGTGGCTCTCAAAGTCACCAAGGCGTTTGCAAGACCTACGACTAGAGCTTTTATACCATTCAAGTCAAAGCTGCTTTGGAAGAATTCGAAGTGCTTGACTCAGGGTGGAAGTGACTCAGAATTCAGGAGGGAGACACTCTGTTATCCAGCACCACTGACCTTTCGGTCCATTGAGGAAGATGCTCCTGCTGTTGATAATGGAAATCATCAAGGCTTACATTCTGAAAAGCACTTAGGCACCTAAGTCAGGGGTTTGGCCACCTGCATGCCAGTTTTAGGCTCTCCTGCCTTTCACAAAACTCCCGCTGAACCCCGGGGGCGACTAAACTCGCTGGGCACCTACATTTTGGCAGTAAAAAGTTCCCTTGGTGCCTAAGTCTCAGCCTCAGGGCGTGTGCCCTGCTGCCTCTGTCTAGGCACCTGGCGCCTAAGCCCCGGAGTGATTCACAAACCAGGGAAAAGAGACATTCGGCTGCCTAAGTCGTGTGCAGGCCTGATCCACTAGGCAGCCTCTGAGCACGCCTACTGCATTGGGCCCCTCAGACAAGTTCATGCAAAACAGCTGGAGGAGGCACTCCCTCTAAACTTCTAACTCAGTGGCCTGTCTCCTAGAGATGGGTGAGCCGTAACCCCCCCCCACACACACACACACTGGTTGGCACCACCAATTAGCTAGCTTAGGTGGCTGCCCACCTGGTATACTGGGTTTTGTGAATCACCATCTAAAGTTCCTGTCTCTCCCCGTTCATTGTATTTGGAGCCTAGGTGCCTGACTCCAGCTTTGCAAATCACAGCATGCTCCTGTGATTTTTCTAGGCATCTCAAAGTTAGACGTGGTGACTCTCAGCGTCACAACACCTATGTCCTTTTGTGATCCAGATCCAAATCCCTCTAGGGGAGCTGAAGTGGCTGAAGGACGATTGCTTACAGTCAACTGCCATCTCTTGCTCTTAAAAAGTTGCTGGTTAATATATGAATTTCATAGATGATCCTGTGTACAAAGACTGCAGTAGAAGCCGTGGGGGGGAGGTGGGGGAATGGCTTGAAAGGGCCCGTGGAGGAATTTAGACATTTTTAGAATCATAGAAGATTAGGGTTGGAAGAGACCTCAGGAGGTCATCTAATTCAGCCCCCTTCTCAAAGCAGGACCAGCTCCACAAGGACCCACAGAAGTCAGAAGTGGAGATGGAGGTTACTTCTGGGCAGGGCAGCACTCCACAAATAAGATGTAAGAACAAGTTTATGAGCCTAGGCAATGGATAATTGTGACTATGGAATGGGAGGGAGTGGAGCTGTTGGTTCACTGACAATTTCAAAAAGTTGAAAAACTTTTTCAGGTTAGAGAGAAAACAAAAAGTTTGAAAAAACTTCATTTAAGGTCAAACTAAACATTTGGACAAACTTTTCATTTAACCATTTGTAATGCTTTGGAATTGTTTAAAATTTAAAAAAAATTGTTGACCTGAAAAGTTGTTTCAACTAAAAAATAAAAATTTTGACGTCAAATGTTTTGGGGTTTTTTCAGATTTTTTTAAACCAAATAATTTGATGAAACTGATGCAAGTTCATGAAACTTTTCTGGAAAAAAGTTTCAGATGAAAAATGTCACCCAGCTCTAGGATGGAGGCTTTAGAAGGAAAGGTGAGGAGCTGATTTCAGCATGCTGCACTAGATCTGTCAATGGGACACGCAGGATGTCACAATGCAAAGAAAACCAGGAAGCCCTCAAACAAAGAAAGGCTCCATTCCCTCTGAAAAAGTAAGTGGAATAGCAGGATTGTAGCAGCGGAGAAGTTGTTGTGGGCATTGCTAACTCCAGTGAATATACGCTCATAGTTCCTGTTGTCCAGTCAATTATCTTGTCTTCCCCCTTATCACCTCCACATGTCTGGGCGAGTGGCCCTGATTCCATGCACCCGACTCCCATTGGCTTTGGGAAGAGCTTTGCATGCAGAACACTCCCTCAGCAGAGCTCACGCTGCGCTGTAATCATCTTGGAACTTTACGATATGTTGCACCCATCGTCCCATTGCGAATCCCAGAACTGAATCTACACCACTACGGTGCTGTGGTGGCATTACAATGAGTCGCGTTAATTTTATTGCACAAATGTGCTAACGATTTTTAAATATATGTGGAATGAAGACATATGGTGTGATATAAAATCCTCCGTCATATGAGTTACAGCAATTTCATGGGGAGAATGTTACATGTTTTAAAAACACTGCAACAGATTTTAATATAAAATCTCTGTTGCCTGGTATAATATCATTTCAGTGTAGCAGTTACTGGTTTTAATTTTAATATACATATATTTACGCCACAGATTGATGGCACATCTGAGAATTCCCTATTATGAATTCCTTTCTTATGGTGACAATATGCTACATATCTTAATAAAAGTGCCACAGTTGTACCTTGGATTGTACAATATGATTTCATTATTGACTTTTTTGTGATGAGATGCTAAATATTTGTGCTTATTTACCTCAGATCTATAAGGAAGGTGGAATGCAGTGTATCAACGTTCAGTGTAAAGATTATATTACGAGTCTCAGTCTTTTAACCGGCGAGATGATCAATAACAGCAAACTTCAATCAAAAACACATCAGTTCATCTCTGCTTTTCAGCTTCTCTCCTTTTCGTCCTTTCAGTTATTTGGTAAATAGCTGTCACATAGGCAAGCTGTGGTTGATTGCCCAGATGAGGATAGATAGATAGATAGATAGATAGATAGATAGATAGATAGATAGATAGATAGGATACTACTGCTGTATACAAATTAGTTCTGTAATAAAAAGTGAATAAAAAGTGAAGGAATTGTCAGCACATGCTTATTGACCAAAAACCATGCACCTTGATTAAGAAGCAGATATGATTGTAGCGACATAGCAATCATTTAGAGCCGTTTTGATTTCAATAGGTTTTGGATCAGACCTAGCAACAAAATGACCCACAAAAGAACAACAAAGCTTTTAAAAAACAAATGTTGAAAAACTTGGCCATTGGAAGTTTAGGTAATAAAAAAAGAAAAAAGGGATGGAAAATCTTGGTGAAACTTACCCAGAAAAATCTTCCCTCTGCACCGCTACTGACTACTGTCCAACCAACTTGTATAGAAGTGTTTGCTAAACATTGCCGTCTCTCTCTAGCTCAGCCAGTCATCCTGTTTCTTTGGCTATGGGCTGTATAGCTCTAATCTGAGCTGGCTGGTACAGAAGGTCTAAGAGATGTGTAGGTTCAGGAGCTACTCAGACAGCGTGGTCTGTGTCAGTGTTCAGGGGCTGTTTGCTTTGAGAGGGGAACACAGAAAACCTGTTTTCACTTTTTCAAACCCTCTGTGCCTGTCAGCTAATGTCCCACTTGAACCAGGGTGGACAGAGCAGAGTTTAAGGGTCTCAATGGAAAAGTTTCATTGAGTTTCAAATCATGTTGAAAAACCTGGGGAAAGTGAGAGCTCCCCAATGAAGGAAACCCCGTGCATTTCCTTTGGCCGTTTCTCACAGAACCCCCTTGAACATTGTGACCCGGTCTGGTTGTGCTGCTGGACTGGCTGAGCAAGGCTCATGGTTCCCTGCTGAGCTGAGACAAGGCAGCTGGCGCAGGTGACAAGGCAGGAGGTAGAGGACATGTTTCCAAGGACACCTACTGCCCACGAGTGAGGTCTCAGCAGGCCCGAAGGCAGCAGGTTTATGCTCAGTTTCAACCCAGAGGCCTGTTGGGCCTGAGCCAGATGTGACAGCTGCCACTTTGAGGTCAGCAGCTGGCCTCTCTCTCCTGTGGCCTGAGTGAGGCGAAGGCGCACATGCACTGCTTGGGCTCGGACTCGGCCCGCCCTTGGGCCTCTCTCTCCTCTGTAAAGCACAACAATCACCTCAGGAAGGATTCCCCAGACTGGAGAAAGGCTGGCTGTGTTTCCATTGGCCTCTTTGACCCAGGGCCATTGCCACGTGTGGGCCGCAGTGCGCCAGTGCCCGAGGAGTCGCATCTCCGCTTGCCAGCCGGAGAGTCTGTTCCTCGCCGAGTGGACAGACTGTCTCTTTGCCTGTCCATGGCCGCAGACACTACTGTAGGAGCCCACTGCAGGGGGAGGGTTTTTCTGAGCCTGGCTCCTGCAGGCCCTACAAGGCCTGTGGGCATCAAGCTCCCCTTTCTCCCTGCCTGGATTTCCAGCTGTGGGCATGAGGCCTGTCCCTAGCGATCAGTTATCCACCTCACATGGCTACTGTCACATTTGGCATGAATTGGCCACCTCCCTGGTAGCGTGAGCAGGTGTAGCAGGAAAGGCGTCGTCTTTCTCTCTGGAGGGACATCCCATTCTTGGCCAGTAAAAGCTGCTAAGCAAGGAATTGCTCCTCAACCCCGACATTTCCCAGGTATTCAGTGGCAGTACCCTCTACCCAGCTTCATTTGACCCAGCGGTCATGACCTTTCCTCTCTGATGCAGACCTCACCACAGACACCTCACCCTTCTGTGTCCTCCAGATTGGACTAATCCAACATGCCTTAAATGAAACATCCCTTGGGGACCACTGAGGCTAGGCCTACACTACAAAATTAAGTTGACCTAAGTTCTGTTGGCATACAGCCGCCACATTAATTACATCGCATGTCTCCAGGCTTTGCTCCTTGTATCGGCGGTGCCCATCCTCGCCAGGAGCGCTTTCACCAATTGTACTGTCAGTATGGGAAGGCTCCTGAAAGCCAGTACCAGTCGACATAAGCAACACTGTGTCTATACTGACACGGTGTCGAACTAACAGCATCGACCTACGCTCTACGTTGCTCTGGGAGCTGAAGTTATTAAATCAGCGTAGCGGGGCAGTTACATCAGCAGGAGCAAAATGTAAATGTAGATGCTTCAATAGTTAGGTTGACGTAGGCGGCCTTGCGTTGACCTAACTCTATGGTGTGGACCAGGCCTCAGAAGTTCTGGCTTAACCTGATCATGGCTGCTCACTGGCTGTTAGGGCTACTGCATTATTACTAGTGTCACCTGCTTGCGGAGGCCACCAGCTCCTGGGGTGCCATACAGAGACTCTAGGGGATCCTACCCAATGGGCTACAGCACTGCTGGCTCCCAGGGCTCTCTGACACCATTTCCCAGCATGCTTGGCGCCAGGGTGGGAACAGAAGGGACTAGAAATGCCTGCTGAGGCCAATCAGGAGGATTTTGCATGGGTGATGCAGACGGGCAGTTCGCTGGGGACTGAAGAGCCAGGGCTGGGCAGCCCCTCAGGGTGAAGGGACAGCCTGACTCGGACGGAGTCTAGGTTTAGTGTTCGTTTTGGATACAACCTGAGTGCTGGTTTTACCCTGCATCCTGCAGGGATATTACCAGAGACAGTGCCCCACACCCGCCGGCCTGAGCTGAGTGAAGCTGAACACACGGACCCCCCTCAGTCCAGGCCCAGATGAGAGGAAGAAAGGTCAAAGGCTCCGGCCCTGGTCAGTGACTCCCTGCTGCCAGGAGAAGAGGATGTTGCACAGCGCTAAACAGCCTCTCCTTTAATTATTTTAACCCATTCTCCACAGTATTTGCCCAAGTAGTTCTGGTTAGTTTCTTGTCAGCGCAAATAAATAAAAGAATAAAGCAAATGAATAATCTATAGCCTTTGTCTCCTCTTTAGCGAATTCAGCATCATTTCAGCTGTTAACTCGGCCATCTACAAGCATTGGGAGCTGACAGTGGTCTTAGTCCCTAGGACAGATGGCAGATAGCACTGGAGAAGTGGGGCCGATGGCTGGGCACTTATCAGCAAAACCAAAAAGTAAAAAGCCTGCCGGGCTAAGCTGAAAAGTATCAGGACCCAGATCCTGCTCTCCGACACTCAGGTATAAATCCAGCCGCTTCAGTGATGTCAATGGATTTACTCCCCATCTACACCAATGTAAGTAAGAGCAGGATTTGACCTCATAGGTTTACTAGGGTATCAAGAACGTCCTTGGAAAGTAGAAGGTAATGGCACAACTTTGCTGGTTAAGATAGAATTTGAAAATCAGAAGGAGAAGGCAACGCTATAAAGACCAGGCAAGTGTCTAGGCGGATAGCACAAAGCGTTTGCCCATACTGGGAGCAAGAGTGCTGCAAGGGATTGTAGTCCCCGGGCTGACGGAGGCGAGGGGAGGGAGACAATCAAGGGGGTGGGAAAGGTTAATGTTTTGCATCCACTTTTACTGTAGATGGGACTGGGTGACTGCTGATCCCTGAGCTCGTTCTCTGGGAAGTCGGTAGCCAGAACTGGTCAGGAATTTTTTGAAAAAACATCTTTTCATCTGAAAATGCTGACAGGCCAAAACCAGAACTGTTCACTGGGAAGTGAACAAATCTCCCGATAGGAAAACCAATTGAAAAAAATAACTTTTAAATTATCAGAACCTCCCATTTTCTAAACAAAACATTTCAGTTGGGAATGACTTTTCATTTCAAAATTTTAGTTAATTTACAGTCAAATTAAAAAGATTGGAATCAAAATGAAATGTTTTGAAATTATGACTACGAAACATTCCGATGGTCCCAGCCTGAATCTTTTCGGATAATCAGTTTGCAAGTTTTTGAGATTTTAAATTTTTGTCCTGATTCAGGATGGGAACATTTGTTTGAAATCATGAACATTCTTGCACGCCGGAAAACCATTTCCCGCCCAGCTGTAGTCTGTATTGCCTTGTGGGGGCTGCCAGCTCTAAGGAGGAAGGTATGGAGCAGTCAGAGAGAACCAAGCACAGTCAATGACCCGAGCTGGATAGTATGGAACAGAAATCATGGAGATCTTGGCAGGGGTGTGTCATACACCCTAGAAAGAGCAGCTGCTTCTGAAGACTGAAAAGTTGCTAACAGGGACAGATTGAGTCTTAGTTGGAAGCCGTGTTTGGAGCAGAGCTGCTAAAAAATAACCCATTTCTTTCCCACAAACATTTTCAAATGAGTAATTTCCATTGCACATTTTTCAGTTGTTGACTGGAAAATTCTAAATGAAAACAAAGCGTTTATATGCTTTTGATTCCATTCCCACCTTTGCTTCGACTAGACTGGAGAATTTCACTGTACCCCAAACTCTCACTCAGCTATTTTTGAGTGAGGGGCTTATGGAGAATGTTTTCTCTGACGGGCTTTCTGATCAACCTGTCCTGCTCTCTGGCACCTGCCTCATCCCCACTTTGAGTTCTCTGGTTCAATGTGTCCCAGGAGTGAGCAAGTTGGGTATCGCTCCCTGTAAGATGAGGACTGCCCAGCCCTCTCACGATAACGTGCCTAATAGGCAGGCAGCCCTCCCTTTTTGATTCACCCCAAGACTGTTTGCTGCCCCTGGTTCTGCACAGGGGAAATAGCACTGCCTATCCTGCAAGCTCATCAGCAGAACTTTGCCATGTGCTGATCACTGTTTGACTATAGGGACCATTAGGTCACCCCGTCTGACCCCCTGTATATCCCAGGCCATTAAATTTCACCCAGTTGCCCCCATGGTGACCCCAATAACTTGGGTTACACTAAAGCATTTCAGTCCACAAGAGACTACACTGTTGTGTGCCACAGGCAGAGACCAGGGGAGAGTCAAGTGCCACCAGTGCTCAAGGCTGCTACAATGACAGGGAAAACATGCCCAGACAGTCCTAGCAAGGTGTTCCACATCCCAGGCTGCAGAGGAAGTCAACAAAACCTCAAAGGTCCCTGCCAATCTGAGCTGAGGCAGAAATTTCTTCCTGACCCCAAATCTGGAAATCAGTTGGACCCTGAGCATGTGAGCAAGACTCAATAGCCAGGCATCTATGAAAGAGTGTTCTCTGTACCATCTCTGAGCACTGGCCCACCCCATTTGATGTCCTGTCTCCAGCTGTGGCCAATCCCTGATGCACCAGAGGAAAGTGGAAAATAATCCCCAGAATACATCTAGCCAGTTGTGCATCCTGACCCCTGCAGGCAACCGGCTAAAGCCCTGAAACATGAGATCTGATTATAGTCTTTGTCTTAATGCAGATCTGCAAGGGTTATGAACATGTTGAGGGCACTGCAGAACTTCCTGCGCTCCCCATGGTCCATGAAGGAATGGAATACACAGGGGTATTCATGGTCTTCAAGGCCAGAAGGGCCCATCCACCCCATTTCTCCTCTGCCTCCCCCCTCACGCCATAGATTTCCTCCCAGAACCTGGATTAAAGTGCATCCTTTAGAAAGATACCTACTCTCTAAGCAATGGTGAGTCCACCACCTCTGCAGTGGGCTGTTCCAATGTTTAACCAGCCTCACTGCTAGGAAATTGCATCTTATTTCAAGGATGATTTTGTCTAGCTTCAACTCCCCACCATTGGATCTTTTTGTGCTTTTGTCTGTAGGATTGAAAAGCTCTCCCACTATCAGATCTTTTATTCCCTGTGTAAATGCCTAGACACAATGACTGAATTACCTCTCAACCTTCTATTCACTAAACTGAATAAGTTGCTTTCCAGCCCCTGCAGTTTTTGTGGCCCCTCCTTTGAACACACTCCAGTATTTCCACATCTTTCTTGAAGTGTGAACCCCAGAACTGGGTACACTATTCTAGGAGTGATCTTGCTAATGCTGCCTACAGAGGCACAGTCACTTCTCAACTTCTACTTGATAGTCACCTAGGATCACATTCAGAAATCTGAACAAACTTTTTTATTTCAAGGTTGTGTGGGGGGAGTAGTTGTGGCACATTTAGCAAAACAGCTCAAGAGACACTACCGCTCAGGCCCCCTCTGTGAACCTGCTAACACAAACAGGGGTAAAGATTATAGGGAAACAGCTTAAAAACATTCATTCAGGGAGAATTTCTGCTCCACATAACAAAATAATCAGTCAGCCTATATCCTGTAATTCAGGTTCAACCAAATGGCCCAGTTTTAGGCCTTATCCTTAAGACCTACAGTCAATCATAGGGCTAAAGCACAGCATTCTGGGAGAAATAAGCCTGATGGCAAACCGTTCCCTTAGCTTTGCAAAGACAATCTTCCACTAGAGGCCCTACAGCAGGAGGGGGGATAAGTAGATGGGCTTGCTCAAGATTGCCTCATGGAATATTGCTGAGCTTGTATGGAAGTCTCAGGATTTGTTTTGTAGGAATTTTATCTCCGTTTGACTTAATCTTCTTTCAAGAGATGAGACTTTGTCTCCCTGGCTAGGAACCCTTTGTCGTGGAGAGTGTTGAACACGCTAACTGGGATAGATTGGCAAGTGGTCTAGCTCTTTTAGTTATCACATTTAACATTGGAGACCATCAAGTTAATAGCAGGGTACCCCTATTTTAAGGCCTGTAGTTTCACTTTTCCAGGTAGAAGTTATTAGCCCTGGATGTTAGTTTGTCCCCCATTGACTTATTTAGGAAGCTAAGTTTGTTCTTTGGGGAGAGTTTAATACCTGATGAGTCCTGGGGACAAGGACTCTTACTCTCTTCTCTAACTCCGAGAAAGGATCTTTTCCTTTCATCTTTGGATAAGCTGAGAAATACCCAGGTGTCACAGGGTCCATTCACCCCTAGGACCACCTTCTCCTGGCTGCTGTGGGGTTTCGCTCTCTCCAGCACCTTCCTCTGATAGTCTCTCCACCCATTATCCTCTCACCCTGCAGCCCCTCTTGCACCAGGAGCTGCTGTTTCCTCTTTGTGACTTGGCCCAGATCATTATAGTTCCTCCCTTTCCATGGTATCAATGGAGTTCAGGGCAAACTGTCCCCAGCTGTACACACCACTTCCCCAGTGGCTGGTAAGGGAACCCAGGCCTGCCCTCTACTGAGGTGCCCAGCTCAGGGACCCTCTGATCAGCAGCCAAGGTCTGCACTATCCTATGCCTTGCTGCTTGTCCTCTAAGCCTTGCCTACCTGTCTGTCTCCCTCTCTCTGGGTTTACAAGCCCAAACTCCCTCCTTTCACAGAGTAATTGTGGGCTGCTTCCTACTATAGTCCCAAACATACCTCCCACCACCTATGTAGTAAGTACAGACTGCTTCCCTGTAGCCCCCCACTGCACTCAGTCCTGGGCTTTATATAGCTCCTTGCTGTTCCTGTCCAGCTGAGCCTGGTCCTAATTCATCCCTGTTGCCTGGCTCCTCCTCCAGGTGCAGCCTGGGCAGTTAATTACCTGCCCTGCCCGCCCCCCTTTAACCCCTCAGGTCTTGTTGGGAGTGGACATCCCAGCACACCAGGGTTGTGAAGTTTCTGTAATTGTCAGTAGATTCTCATTGGAAGTGTTGAATGCCAGAGGCTGCAATTCTGGGGAGAGCCAGTTTACTGTCAATTCACCTCTGGGGTCACTGATAGGTTATATCACAATCTGTTTCTATTTGTAAAGTGGCTTTTAAACCAGATAGTGATCACCAACCTCTTCTGGTGAATTGTGGCTCGTCTGCCACCTTTTTATAGAGGCGAAGTAGGTTCAGGCCTTCCTGAATTTGCAGCTGTAAGTTTGAGGTGAATGAAAATAGAATCCCTCAGTGAAGCTCAAAATCAAAGAGAAACTTGCATCCAATGACCTGTTTGTTTTGAGGAGCCAGGTATTGGAACTTAAGGCTGCATGGCAGGTCTGTATAATAGTCCCTGACATTAACAAAACTCCTAGATGAGCTGGCTGCTAAGAAGGGAGCCTTTTGCCCTGTACAAAATAAAAGAATCTCATACAGCATGGAATACTTCACTCATAAGAAACAGCTTCAGATTAGGGCAAGTTCTGTTAGAAACAATCGTTCGTCAGATCCCACTCAAACGTGAGATCTTTTGGGAAGAGCGGCTAGACAATTGTCAAATAAGAAAAAGATTGATCATCAAAGGGCCCTTTTGGAAGGAACCTGAACTTGCTGCTCTAGGGAGAAATTCATTTTTATTTTGGAAGTTGGTGGCAAGGGGCCATCAGCGTAAATATTGAAGCTTGTATCCCTAAACGTGCTCTTTAAATTATTTCCCAACTACTAACGCTCTGGCCTAGTCTGTCCCAATAGTCTTTTCCTGTGGTAGTCTTTCAGAACGGTCAGCAGCTTCCAAGGAGGAAGTATAAACGTTACAATAATAAAGCTCTGAGTGAAGATTTTATCCCAGCACCAGTCTACAAGGACAATATTAATTGGTGGGCTGCTGTTTTAGCAAAATTATTTACTTAGGTAAACAACACCAAGGTTTTATCTGCAGGATGGTCTCTGGGTATTATTTTCCCTCTTCATAAAAAGGATGATAGAAATGACTCTGGGAATTATCAACCAAAGAGATATGGTCTTTATAATCCATACCAAAGACTTCTGTGGAGTTTAGAGGACTGGGCTCAGAACTGAAACCTTTTGGTAGAGGAACAAGCCAGCTTTAGGAATGGTCCCTCAACCATGGATAATTGCTTTATGCTCTCAATTCTGATTTATAAATATGGTTCCTCCAACGGTAGAAATTGTTTGCGGTCTTTATTGATTCGAAATCTGCTTTTAGTTCTGTTGACAGAGATCGTCTTTTGAAAAAAAAGTAAGAGGGCTGGGATAGATCTTAGGTGACTTTATCTTCTGAGAGTAGAACTGAAAACTTTTTCTGGGGAACAGTAAATTTGCCCCCAAACTGGATTTTTCAGAGCATTACAATGATTTGTGAATTTAAGTCAAAGATGGCAAATTGTTTCAGCCAAAAAAATAAACAAAAAACCCCTGAGGGAAAATAATCCCTCAAATGTTGAAAACTTTTGTTTTTCACATTTTCCACAGGAACCCTTTCAACATTTAATTTAGCAAATGTCATTTTGAAATGACATGGGAAACATTGTGTTTGACCCACATGAAGTGTTTCCAATTTCCTGTTTCAGTCAGGAAAAAAAAATAGTTTCAGTTTGAAATGAACTGATTTTTTTAAAATTATTTTTCAGTTCAGCCACCAAACAGAAAACCCAGTTATTCACTCAGCTCTCTTTGAGAGCCCTGCTTGGCCAGACAGTGGCCAGGGTCAAGATAGAATGGAAGGCTGGGCTAACTGACCCTAAGTCACTGGGCACTGCAACACTGAGTTTTGCAACACATAACTTTAAGGTGGCTAGAAAAATCACAGAAATGCTGTGATCCCAAGTTAGACACCTTGCCTCCCTATCCATTGAATAGCGGGGGGGGGGGGGGGGGGGGGGGGGGGGGCGTCGGAGATTCTAATTATAGGATGTGTGGTAAACCCCACCCCTCTCTGAGAGAGAGGTCCCTAAGTCAGGGATGGAAGGGTCTGCCCATCTCTGCTCTTTATTCACTAGCCATGGGAAAACATGTGTGTCTCGGCCTTACTCTTGTATGGGGCCCAATCTGGTAGGTGCTCAGAGGATGACTAGATCCACACAAGATACCTGGGATGGAGAGGCAGAGAAGCAGCACCATCGCCCTTATAACCTTCAGCCCAGTGGTTAGAGCATTCAGCATGTGGAAGCCTCCTGGTTCGCTTTCCCCCTCTGTCTCATGAGGAGAAGAGATTTGAGCCAGGATCTGGTTACTACGGCTGTGACAATGTGAAAACTCCCATTGAGCTGAAGATATTTGCAAACAAGCGACTATGGTGGAGGTTAACAAAACAGACATGTCTTCTTGGATCCCTCTTTGAGCCTATAGACTCAAGTATTTGGAAATTGTGAATAATAATAAGCAGAGGACGGCCTGTACAGCTCTCTGTTTTCAAACAATGCAGTTGGCTCATTGGGAATGGAGGGTCACTAGCACTGACACACAATGTTTTTGCCCAGGTAGGTCCAGCCAGATTGAAGATTTGCCACATTACCTACTTCTGTTGCCATTTGAAACTAAATAGCTAGAACCTTATTGTCTCCTTGGCTCGAAAACTGGAATATCAGTTAAGCAGTGATAACGTTTTGGGTTTATGGGCAGTTCCCTATTTGCTTGCCAGCAGCAAAAGTAAAAAGAATTGTGTGAAACTAATGTTTTTTAAGGCCTAAATGGATCTGTTTATTCCTAAATTTTGTAATTTTATTTTTGTATATTGTTTTATGGGCTGTTTCAAAAGTATAAATTGAATCTAAGTGAAGGGGAGAATCTGCACTTTTTTATTTTCTAGATTTTAAAATATGTATGTATTTTGCTGAGTGTTCTGGGTAATCGCTAAGATGCTCTATTACTCCATTGGGTTGACTGAGAAAGTGGAGAAGACCCTTCCTCTCCCTTGCACTCCCCAGGTGAACCTTCACCTCCTTGGTCAAGTGGGGAAAAAGTTTAAAAGTGAGGAAAAGTGACTTTTTTTCCAGTTTCACATGTTTTTTCCCTCCTTCCTCGGTGGGAAAAAAGGAGAGAATATAAGAAAAAGGTAAGAAAGGGAGAAATAAAGCCCCAAATCCAAAAAGTAGAAGCTGATATTTTTCAGATTTTGAACATGAAACAAAAATTTTCTATTTAGATGTAAATGAAAAAAAAAAGTTTAGTTTTGTATATATACATAGATCTAAACATCCAGCAATTCCATCCAAACCAGATTTTCCCATGAACATTTTTGGTATTGACAAAAGTCCATTTCTCAGTGGGAGAATTCTTCACCCAGAAAGTGTCAGCCAGCTGCATCCCGGGGACAGACCAGTTACCCCTTGCTCCAGGGGAGTATGTAACTACAGGCCTTCATTGGGTGCAACTGACTTCGCCCTCGCACCTACTCTGCACCTGGCAAGCGTGTTGGGGGTGAAGCCAAGATCCTTTCCCCACCCCCTTGTCACCTGTCTGCTCTGGGCCCAATGTCAGGCACACCACTGCTGCCCATCCCCTATAACCAGCCCCCTGGTGTGTGGTCCAGCACAGGGGTGTGTGGTGCATACTCCCTCTTACTCCCACAGAGCAGGAGAAAAGGGCTGAGAATTGCATGTTGGTGAGAAGCAGAGAGATGGGCTGAGAATTTAAGGATAAAATAGGGCAGCCCTTGGGGTCCCACTCACCCCTCACACATGGGGCAGAAGGCAGGGCGGCCCCTCGCTGTCCACCATCATAAGGAGACTGTAGTAAAGGGGACCTTGCAGAAGTGACCTGATTCAATTTCCAAAAAAGGCTGGTGAGACCCTGATAAGAGGATCTGGGAAAATCAATGGGAACAAAGCCCTGTCATGGATGGAATGAGACTCACAAGGTCATTGGGAACAGCTGTTCCTATGGGTGGACAGATGCTAAGAGTGGGTGGAGAGGCTAGGGGTTAGTGCTGAGACCAGAGCTGCTCAATGCACTAGTGACGATCTGAAGAGGGACCTTGTTTTGATTAACAGATAATAGCAGCTGTCCTGGGTATCTCCAGATGAATTGACCTCTCAGGTGGCATCTGACAGAGTCCATACCGGGGGGCAGCAATCAGAAAGGCAGCACCCCTCTGCAGGCAGGAGCGAGCAAGGGGCTGACCGGCACCGCAGACTTACAGCCAACATTACATAGAGGGATGCTGACAATGCAAAGGGATCTGAAGCATGGGCAGGAAGACCTGGATCACACTTCAAAACTGGGTATCCCATCCTAACCTCTAGCGTAGACACAGCTATGTCGATGGAAGAACGCTTCCATTGATGCCGTAGCAACTGTTGTCTGGGGAGGTGATGTTCCTACACCGATGGACCAACCCCTTCCGCCGGTGTAGGCTGTGTCTATCCTACAGGGTTTTGCTGCCATATGCTGTCTCCACAGTGTCAACTTTCCCGAAATAACAAGATGACACTGGAGATAGGAAAATACAAGGTGATATGTCTGGGGGAACTAATCCGGAATGCAGCTAGCCAACGTGAAGGGGAAATGGGATGCCACTGCACTGGCCGTCCTGGGGAGTAGCAAATTGGAGGCTCATGGTTCAATATGACAGCATAAAAGTCTGCACAGTTTTGTGCCAAATATCTGGAAGCATCAAGTCAAAGGGGGAGACTGAGTTCACCCCTGGGCTCCTGGGGACCAGGGAGATTGGCCATGAACTGCAGGGAAAGGGCAAAGGAGCAAAACTGACCCAAAGGCTGGCAGGTGCTGATTTAAAAGCACATTGAGCAGGGATGCCAAGAGCTAGCAGTGCATCCTCAGCCATCTCCGAGTGGGGAGCCAGAGGCCAGGGAGATGGGCAATAATACTGATAACTTGAACAGTGTAACATGACCTGAGCCTGTGCACCCAGCCGCAAACACAGGCAGGCCCAGGTGAGTCACGGTGACCCATCAGAGCCAGGAGGGGCTGCTGAGTGGAGCAAGGACAGGGTTGTTTTGACGGCCGTGTGGAGTCTAGCTGGGAGCTCACGTGGGCAGCACAGACAGGCTGTTTATGAGATCAGTGAAAGAGGAGCCCTCTCCAGGGAGCAGCCCAGAGCCCCTGTTCGCAAACAAACATCCTGAAGACAGGCCAGCAGGCCTCTCGCTCCTCTGCCCCTGCTGGGCCTGCCACGCATGGCTGGGGAGCCGCATCTGACGTCTCTCCTCGCCAGCCCTTGGCAGCTTGATCCAGACCCACCGTGCAGCCACCCCACCCCCACCCGCTCCCCGGCTGGCCTTCGAGCTGAGACGCTCGGGCACCTTTGGGGAGAGGACAGCTGATGTGCTTCTCAGTGAACGTTTAGCCCGTCGGTGAGAATGTCCCCAGCTGTGGCTCTGGCCGTGTCTTCCAGCGAACTGATTGCGGCTCCACGTGCCCTGGGCTGTGGTGAGGCTCACTGAGCTGGCGGCGAGACCCGTCTGGGACCCAGCCAGCAGGCTGGTCAGCCCTGTTCTCTGCGCCCCCGGCACGCACTGGGACAGGCTGCTGGATCCTGGCCATGGATGCAGACAGGGCACGTGGAGAGGTGTGATACTCAGAGCCGGCAGGACCTAGGGTGGCCAGAAGTCCCGATTTTATAGGGACAGTCCCAATTTTGGACCCTTTTTCTTATATAGGTTCCTATTACCCCCCCACCCCATCCCGATTTTTCACAGTTGCTGTCTGGTCCCCCTAGCAGGGCCCAGGGAAGGGGAGGAACCCCCTGGCAGGAGCCTCCCGAAGAGCATCTACATCTCTCCCTCCAGACTTGCCATGTCAGCTCAGCTGCCTGTCAGAGTTGCCCCCAAAGGCCTGTGAGGCCTTTCAGGCCCTCCCCAGCTCATCACGATCACCCGTCCCCCCACGTTCCCTGCATGCGCCCCGTCCTGCTCACATGCCCCTTGAACGCTGTGGAGTGAAGCTGCCATCACTTTGTTCCTGCCCGGCTGGCTGCTCCAAAGGTGAGCAGCCGCCCTGGGGCAGGAGGTGCCCTCTTGACATGGACCCTGGACCTGGCTGTCTGTCTTCATTCCAGCTCACGTTCACTGGCGTGAGAGGCAAACCCCACTGTACAGAGCAGCCCACAAGGGAGGAGATCAGTGCACCCCGAGGTGCACATACCTGGGCCAGGTACCCTCCTTGCCCACAGGTGCATGCCCCGTGTCCCCGTCTTGGACTTGCAGCAGACAGCGCCACTAGCTGTCAGCATCTCCGTGCATGGTGCCTCCTCACACAGGGAAGCCCTGCCCACCCTAAGTGAGGAATGTTGCCTTATTTAGCCGCTCTAGGATCTGCAGCCTGTCACGAGGGTCAGTATTGAGGTACCTGCTCCCACTCCCGGCACTGCACTCTGGGGGCTCATGTTCCCGAGTGAGAGGAACATACTCCTTTCCTATCCGTAAAGTAATTCCCTGGGTCATTTCCCCCCTTCCCAGTGGTCAACTCATAGGCGCCGACTCCACGAGTGCTCCGGGGTTCAAGCACCCACTGAAAAAAAATACGGGGTGCTCAGCACCCATAGGGCCAGATTAATCTTTTGAGGGCTCTGGCGCCCAGACAGTGGCCCTGCCCCCAGCTCTGCCCACGCTCTGCCCCAAGGCCCTGGCCCCACTCGGCCTCTTCCCCCTGAGGCTACGCCCGCCACTTGCACAGGGGGAGGGGGCGGAGGAGCACTCTCCGGCAAAAACAAAAGTCAACTCCACAGTGTTGCCAGTTGAGTCATTTCCCAAGCAGATCTAGCTGTTTTAAACATGTTCTAGTTGGACAAAAATTCCTCTCAGTCGTTGGTTGGAAATTTGAATTGAAATTGAAACATTCATACGCTAGCGTAACATTAATTAAAAGCATATATATGATTAAAAACCCTCAGACCTGAAAACGCACAATAGGTTTGTATGAACAAAGCCGAGCTGCCTCTCACAGCTGTTGGTTTTGGTGACAGTGTCGGCACGTTCATTTTGGCGATGTGGGCGGGCCTAATCATTTCAAATGATGATTTGTAACCAACAGTGCATCATCATAAATTCAGTTGCTGGTGTTTGGTGGCGGTTTCTGATGTTTCAAATGTGCGGCCGAGAGTTAGCACTGAATCGCCTGGCCGACAAAAACGTCCGAAACTTACTTACAGCAACTGGGACAGCCAAAGGAAGCTTAACTCCTCTCCTTTATTGAAATGTCATGAAAGTTTCTGCATATAGAGAAGGAATTAATATAATTTTACGTTCTTGGCACAACCTCGGCCTTCGCCCCCCTGTACATTTGAACACCCCTCAATTTCAATTCCCGGGGAAAACACTGCCCTGGGCGATGCATATAGGAGCCTCTGATCCCGTCTGTCCGTTTGTAAAGCAGTGTGGTAGGTGGAGCTTGGCACTAGTCAGCTGGCTGGTGTTTGTTATGGTGATGGTGTTGCTTGCACCTCTGTTCCCTTTCTGGTCTCTCTGAATGAGTCATAGCTCATCCAGTCTGACAGCATCTACATCACAGGCCAGAGAATCTCATCCATTTACCCTTCTACTGAGCCCAGGGACTTGTGTTTGGCTAAAGCATCTTCCAGAAAGGCAGCCGGGCTGGATCTGAAGACATCAAGAGATGGAGAATCCACCATGCCCCTTGGGTCTTTGTTCCAACGGTTAATCACTGATAAAAATGGGGGCCTGATTTCTAATTGGAATTTGCCTGGCTTCAGTTTCCAGCCTTCAGGTCTTGCTCTGCCTGTCAGCCCTTCAGTACCCCATATTTTCCCCTCATGAAGGTGTCTCTACACTGTAATCAAGTCATTTCTCAGTCTTCTTTCTGATCAGCTAAACAGGTTGTTACCAAGAGCTTTGGGCTGAAAGAGCCCCGGGTAACAGTGCTCTTTATGTCTCTCCCGCTACCTCGTTTTCTCCAGCCATCAAGTCGTTTGTGCAGCTTTTTTCTGCATCCCTTTAAAAACGTAGTGACCAGAATTGGACACAGAATTTCAGTATTGGTCTCACCACTGTCACATCCAGGGGTGAAACCACCTCCCTGTTGCCGCTCCTATTGTGTCGCTTGCCTGTTCCAACCCCTAACTCCTTTTCAAAGCCCCTGCTTTCCAGGATACAGCCCCCGTTCTGCAGCGTGGTCTGCATTCCCTGTGGCGTGCACCCCCCTGGGTGGTAGGCCTTGGGGCCCTTACCTGTCTGGAGAGCAATTGTGCAATTCTCCCACTCCTTGTCTGGGATCTGGGTACCGCAACCCACCCAAGCCAAGCACTTGTTACCGTGCAGGTGCAACTGGACACTGGTGTTTCTTCCCTTTGGGAGCGTGTGTCCAACAGTGATCTCACAACAAGTAGATGTACTCAGCAAAGGGAACAAAGCACTAGAGAAAAGGATGATACAGCCAGCGCACCAGTCTGAACTCCTCCGATCCAACACTCCTCTGCAAGCTAAGTTAGGCAGATTTACCAGAGCAGAACCCACCCATCTTACAATCTCTTAGCGTGCCCCCGAGCTCATGGGACCCAACTTCCCTTCCAGAGAGTGCATCCCAGTCTGCCTGCCCGCTGCCCACACAGGGAAACTCCTCTTTCCCAAAGCCTCACCTTCCCTGGGTAAGCCTGAAGCCCAGTTGCCACATATCCCAGGGGCCTCTGTTACAGGGCCATTATGAAGTCACTCTTGTTTTCCCCGGTTGACCAGCCAGCCTGTCTAAGTCGATGCCCAGTGATGGGTGTTCCGCTCTTTAGACCCACTCAGCTTTAAACTCTGACAATCACTGTGGCGGAGGGTTCTGACACTGTCTGTTCCTCTAACATTACAACAGCTCCCTCAGGAATGCTACCAGAGCCCATACTCTGGGGCACGCATCCACAGACACCAGCGCCCCCACGTCTGTCACCGTGGTTAATATGTGGCCAGATATGACTCTAACCGCGCAGAGCCGGGAGTCTGGGAGCAGTGTCTGCACCATCGCCCCCAGTGCTCCGGCCCCCAGGCAGCGGGTCCAGATGACTCCGAGCCCCAATGCTTCTTACAGGAAATCTGCTCCAGTGACGGGCAGGAGGGGCGGCCAATGGAAACTGCCTCTTTCCAAGGGCTAGATTTACACAGTTACACACGCACACACGCGACTACACACATACCACACACTCCCATTCCCACCACACACACACCCTGCTCCCCTCCCCTGCACATACTGACATACCCATGCACACACTGCCCAACACACACACGTACACAACTCAATCCCACCTCGGCACACTCTGCCACAGTCTTGCTTGTTCCGATCCAAATGCACAGGATGGGGCTTAGTCTCCCCTGCATGCCCAACGTTTGCACTGCCAGGGAAGCCTTTTCGTGGCAGAAGGAAAGAGCAGAGGACGGGGAAGCACATGGCTAATTAGAAAGACCAGCCCTAGAGCTGCAGGTGGGGCAGGTTTACCGCACAACCAACATGAACAGACCCAGAGGGTAGTGCAGGTTTTCTCTCGAGATATAGTAGCACCGCTTCCAGCAGCCCCCTTGTTCACTGAAGTCTGCCCACTGTGATGCTGGCAGACCAGGTGCCAGCTCATGCCAGAGCCCCAGGCCAATTCACTTGTGTGTTAGTGTAGGTCAAAGTGATTGTTACATGTGTAAGAGTGTATTTGGTGTTTAAACTTCATGACGACAAGGGGGGATGTTACCTGCATTGTTTTCACTTAGCTGTATCCCATTATAATGTAATAGCAAAGATTTGTAATTATGACCCTGTAACTAAATAACCCATCAAATGAGAAAGAAGCCTTGTGAAATGCAAATGAAGAACTTTAACAGAAAAGTGCTAATTCCAAAGCAAGCGGTCATTATGTGAGATGATTGGAGGTCAAAGATTCAAAATGCATTCCTCACTCTCCACCATCAAAGGAAATGTCCATGTGACCCTGTCAGCTTGTTTTCTGGGAGAAGAGGCTATAAGTATGGATTCAGAGAAAGGTCCTTCATCTCTGGACTGTTTGGACTCAGACAGTTGCAAAGTGGAGATCCCCAAAGACAATGTGGGTATCCTGAAAAGACTTTTGGGAAAATTGGCAATTTATTCCATAACTGCCACCATTTGGAATTACAAACTGTGACTCACCTGTGCATATGTTTTACCTGCTTTAACCTCTCAATAACGCTTGTTTCCTTTTCCAGCTAATAAACCTTTAGTTAGTTTACTATAGAATTGGCTACCAGCATTGTCTTTGGTGTAAGATCTATAGTATCAATTGATCTGGGGTAAGTGGCTGATCTCTTGGGACTGGGAGCAACCTGATGTGGTGTGGTTTTTGGTTTAACTGACCTTTTATCACAAAGCCCAGTTGGTCTGGGTGGCAAGCTAGACTGGAGAGTCTAAGTCTGTGGCTGCATGGTAAGACTGCTCGAGTGATCAAGGAGTTCACATTTGTTACTGACTTTATGAAATCCAATTATAGAACATCCACCAGCTTGGGATGTCTGCCCTGTTTTCTGACAGTCTGCCCTGAGGTTGGCACTCACAGTCGTGAGTCACTCCAGACTATGTGACACCCACAACCTCCCATATCAATCAGTGGAGGGATAGAAAGTTTTAAAGATTAAGTCCCGGGTCTTTCAACTGGCACTAGATATAACCTGGAGCCAGCCGAGGGTGCAGAGCATAGATTCATATAGTCAGACCAGAAGGGTCATCCAGGCTGAGCTCCTCCATAGCATACAGCAGAGAATCTCACCCAGGGATTCTGATGCCGAGACCGGTAATTTGGCTTGAGTTAGAGCCTGTCTTTTTGAATGAGACACCCAATCCTAATTTTAAAACCCCCAGTGAGGGAGAACTGACAACACCTCTCTGCAATCTGCTCCAGTGGCCAGTTACCCTCAATGTTAAACATTTGTGTCTCCTTTCCAGCTCACGTTTCTCTGACTTCAGCTTCCAGCCCGTGGCTCTTGTTCTGCCTTCGTCTGGTTTCTCATATCAGAAATCTTCTCTGTGACGGGTTGGATCACAGAAACCCCCTGGGGGCTGCCAACTGATGTGCCAAGTCTACTTCTGCCCCTGCTTTCCCTGCCAGCTTGGGACTCCAGCACCCTGTCTTGTTGAGCCAGACACGCCAGTCTGCTCCAACACAGACCTAGGGTCTGAACCACGTGCCCCAAAGCTACAGACTTAACTGAAAGCAACTTAAGAAGTGTTCCTTTCTTTAACACTCAGATGCCCAACTCCCAATGGGGTCCAAACCCCAAATAAATCCGTTTTACCCTGTATAAAGCTTATGTAAAGCCTCCACTCAAATGCAATTGTAAGATCTGTAAATTGTATCATTAAGTTCTGCAACCTTTTTGCAGACTTTGTAACTTCAGCTATTGTTAGCATAGCCTTTTAAGTTTTGTAACCTTTGCAAGCTCTGTAACCTTTTCAAGTTACCACTTGTATGAACTTCCAAGCTGTGTAATATCCCATCGCACAATCAGAGAGAGTGCTGACAAGGGAGTGTGTGGGGAAGATAAGGGAGTGTGAACAAGGGAGTGTATGTGGGACTGGGCGGAGAGGAACTGCAAGGAGAAAGGATTCCGCAGCCAGGAGCCAGGTGTGTCTAATATAATCTGCCCTGAGACGGCAATCATGGAGTGCTGTAAAGAAAAGAAGAACCTGGTATGCATGAAAGGAACTGATCTGGGAATGCTTCTTGGTGACGGACACAGAAAGGAAACTCAGTGTACGTGACAAGAGCCATCCAGTTCCAAAATAAGAGGAAGAAGGCATGCACACAAGTCCCTGCTTCTTGACCTGCTCAGCAGCCTGGATTCTTGACTGCAGGCAGACACACCAGATCTACCACGCTTCGGCTTCTCCGCCTCCATGCTGTCTCCGGTAACTCTCCACCTGTGTAAGTGTGTGGGTGCATGAGGGTATGAATGTGTGTGTGTGTATGAATAAGCTTCATCTCTTTTCTGTCTGATCTAACAGCGGCATTGTAATAAAACTAATGCAAGTGTGACCCTGGGTTGGTTTTTAGGGGAACAGAGGTAACAAAGCTTATGCAGGGTAAACTCATAAATTGTTCGCCCTCTATAACACTGATAGAGAGATATGCACAGCTGTTTCCTCTCCCCCCCCCCCCACCGGTAGTAATACATACTCTGGGTTAATTAATAGGTAAAAAGTTATTTTATTAAATACAGAAAGTATGATTTAAGTGTTTCCAAGTAGTAACAGACAGAACAAAGTGAATTACCAAGTAAAATAAAATAAAACACACCAGTCTAAGTCTAATACAGTAATAAAACTGAATACAGATAAAATCTCACCCTCAGAGATGTTTCAATAAGTTTCTTTCACAGACTGGTTTCAGAGTAACAGCCGTGTTAGTCTGTATCCGCAAAAAGAAGAACAGGAGTACTTGTGGCACCTTAGAGACTAACAAATTTATTAGAGCATAAGCTTTCATGGACTACAGCCCACTTCTTCGGATGCATATAGAATGGAACATATATTGAGGAGATATATATACACACATACAGAGAGCATAAACAGGTGGGAGTTGTCTTACCAACTCTGAGAGGCCAATTAATTAAGAGAAAAAAAACTTTTGAAGTGATAATCAAGCTAGCCCAGTACAGACAGTTTGATAATAAGTGTGAGAGTACTTACAAGGGGAGATAGAGTCAATGTTTGTAATGGCTCAGCCATTCCCAGTCCTTATTCAAACCGGAGTTGATTGTGTCTAGTTTGCATATCAATTCTAGCTCAGCAGTCTCTCTTTGGAGTCTGTTTTTGAAGTTTTTCTGTTGTAATATAGCCACCCGCAGGTCTGTCACTGAATGACCAGACAGGTTAAAGTGTTCTCCCACTGGTTTTTGAGTATTTTGATTCCTGATGTCAGATTTGTGTCCATTAATTCTTTTGCGTAGAGACTGTCCGGTTTGGCCAATGTACATGGCAGAGGGGCATTGCTGGCACATGATGGCATATATCACATTGGTAGATGTGCAGGTGAACGAGCCCCTGATGGTATGGCTGATGTGATTAGGTCCTATGATGATGTCACTTGAATAGATATGTGGACAGAGTTGGCATCGGGGTTTGTTACAAGGATAGGTTCCTGGGTTAGTGGTTTTGTTCAGTGATGTGTGGTTGCTGGTGAGTATTTGCTCTAGGTTGGGGGGTTGTCTGTAAGCGAGGACAGGTCTGTCTCCCAAGATCTGTGAGAGTAAAGGATCATCTTTCAGGATAGGTTGTAGATCTCTGATGATGTGCTGGAGAGGTTTTAGTTGGGGGCTGAAGGTGACAGCTAGTGGTGTTCTGTTATTTTCTTTGTTGGGCCTGTCTTGTAAGAGGTGACTTCTGGGTACTCGTCTGGCTCTGTCAATCTGTTTTTTCACTTCAGCAGGTGGGTATTGTAGTTTAAAAAAAAAAAAAAAAAAGAATGCTCGATAGAGATCTTGTAGGTGCTTGTCTCTATCCGAGGGATTGGAGCAAATGCGGTTATATCTTAGAGCTTGGCTGTAGACAATGGATCGTGTGGTGTGTCCTGGATGGAAGCTGGAGGCATGTAGGTAAGTGTAGCGGTCAGTAGGTTTCCGGTATAGGGTGGTATTGATGTGACCATCGCTTATTAGCACAGTAGTGTCCAGGAAATGGACCGCTTGTGTGGATTGATCTAGGCTGAGGTTGATGGTGGGATGGAAATTATTGAAATCATGGTGAAATTCCTCAAGGGCTTCTTTTCCATGGGTCCAGATGATGAAGATGTCATCAATGTAGCGCAAGTAGAGTAGGGGCGTTAGGGGACGAGAGCTAAGGAAGCGTTGTTCTAAGTCAGCCATAAAAATGTTGGCATATTGTGGGGCCATGTGGGTACCCATAGCAGTGCCGCTGACTTGAAGGTATATATTGTCCCCAAATGTGAAATAGTTGTGGGTGAGGACAAAATCACAAAGTTCAGCCACCAGGTTAGCTGTGACATTATCAGGGATACTGTTCCTGATAGCTTGTAGTCCATCTTTGTGTGGAATATTGGTGTAGAGGGCTTCTACGTCCATAGTGGCCAGGATGGTGTTTTCTGGAAGATCACCGATGGATTGTAGTTTCAACCAGTGGGAGAACACTTTAACCTGTTTGGTCATTCAGTGACAGACCTGCGGGTGGCTATATTACAACAGAAAAACTTCAAAAACAGACTCCAAAGAGAGACTGCTGAGCTAGAATTGATATGCAAACTAGACACAATCAACTCCGGTTTGAATAAGCCCTTGTTCCAGCTCAGGTGGTAGCTAGGGGATTTCTCATGATGGCTCCCCCTTTGTTCTGTCCACCCACTTATATCAGTTTTGCATAAGGCAGGAATCCTTTGTCCCTCTCTGGGTTCCCACCCCCTCCTTCTCAATGGAAAAGAACCAGGTTAAAGATGGATTCCAGTTCATGTGACATGATCACATGTCACTGTAAGACTTCATTACCCACTTGCCAGCACACACATATACAGGGAGACTTACAAGTAAAACAGAGCCATCTACAGTCAATTGTCCTGGTTGATGGGAGTCATCAAGATTCCAAACCACCATTAATGGCCCACATTTTGCATAATTACAATAGGCCCTTAGAGTTATATTTCATATTTCTAGTTTCTGATACAAGAGTGATACATTTATACAAATGGGATGACCACGCTCAGTAGATTATAAGCTTTGTAATGCATGAAGCATATTCCAGTTACATTATATTCACACTCATTAGCATATTTTTATAAAATCATATAGAGTGCAACGTCACATTCTCCAGGTGTGGGTGTTTACCGACCATACCAAGATGTGTCTCAACAGTCTCTCCAATAGATTGATGCCCTTTAGTTCCTCGTGATAAGGCAGGTTTTCCAGACCTCTCATGGTTCTCGGAGCTGGTTGTGGTGTGGACCCCAAACACGGTGTCCAGTAATACGAATAGTCTCTTTAAAGCCATACACAGAGGTAATATCACATCCCTACTCTGGTTCAATATTCCCGTTTATCCATCCAAGCATAACATCCGCTCCTTTCGCCAGCACCTCACAATAGTTTCCACAGGACCCCCAAATCCTTTCCAAAAGACAAGCAACCACGGGTTTGTGGGATTTAAAAAAAAAGCACAAAAATTATGGGGTAGGGATGGCATTATGGGGTGAAGAAAGTTGCATGCTGAGAACTTAACCGCTAGCTCCCAAAGATCCTCAGGCAGCTCATGTGTACCCCATAACCCATTGCAACAAGATCCCCAAAGGCACCGTTCCCCCTAGGACACATTCCCGGGGTGCCTGGCACTTTGCAATGATACACGCACTTCTGGCGAGTACGTGCTGTAACGACGCAAGCAGCCAAGCCTGCACACACCCGAGCACTACACCAAACGTTGGCAGCTACACGATGGAACTTGTCTTTACCAAAGTTTGTAGTGTAGACATGGCCTGAGTGTCCCCGATTCATGAGGAGCCCAGCAGCTCCCTGAGTCTGCCCAGACAAAGCCTGAGGATACCAGGACATCCTCCTCCCCTCATCCGGACCCAGGGTCACAGCCAGATGGGAGGGGTGCACCAACTAAGGGGGCTGGAGAGCTGCCGGGTGTGGTGGTGCAGCCCAACCAGGACAGAGGGAGAGAGGAGTTGTGGGGGCCCTTGCCCAACCAAAGGGAGGGGGAAGAGGGAGGGGCACTGTCCAGCCAAGGCGGGGGAGGGGAGCTGTCCCTCCATGCTCCCCTCGACTTTACCCCTTGCCCCAGGGAATCCCAGACACGGCAGGGTTTGAGCAGGGCCCTTGGCAGGACCTAGGCCTGTCGTGTGGGGCGGCGAGTTGGGTGCTGCTCATGTGGGTCTCAATGTCTGACTTTAGTGAAAGAGCCGCGTTCGGGAGAGCCAGGGAAGGGGCAAGGTTAATCAGAACCTTCCCTGACTGACGCGGCGCCGGCTCGCTCTGCTCCCTTGTTAGAGGAAGCTGCTGTAACACGCATCTGTCTGGCCTTGAGAAAGGAATTCAATGAGCTCGCCTAATTATAACTGCCACAGCAGGGCTTGTACGATTATGAAAGGCCCTTGAAAGCCGGGTTTGGGTTTTTAGAAGATTTTCACCCCTGCTCTCACCGAGCATAATAGCCTTGTCATCTGATCTCGCCGCACAGAGAAGAGTGACACACCCTGGGGCTGGGTCATAGGAGAGTGGAGGTGCTGAGAGCCAATGCTGTCTGGGGATTAGACGGTTCCAGGCTGGACGCTGAACAGGTGACACTTGCTTCTGTGTATGCGCATTGCTGACCTGTCTTGTTAACGCTCATGAGCTCCAAAATCATGAGATGGGCTTAAAAAACACAAGGTTTAAAAATATATATTCTTTTGATTTGCCTCCTGGTTTCCAAGTCTTAGGTCACATTTTCAAGCTTCTCCCCACAACTGTGAGGCTAGGCACTTGCTTTTTTTAAAATGAAAGCTGGGGTTTCCCCCTAATCACCGGCCTTTGGGAGTGGGACTTTCAGAAAACCACCAAATATCACGAGACTTGCGATCTACTCCAGAAAGTGGCGACACTGGCTCTGTGTCCGTGCTCTCAGTCAGAGCAAGTGGTGTGACGAGCTCAGCATGGCGCTGTTATGACACCAACATCTTACCCCACCCCCTCGCCCAAGTAATGGCACGACACCTCTCCGCCCCCTCAAGGAACTGCCCTACATCCTCGTAACCCCTCTAAGGAATCACACGTCAGCCACCTCGCCCCACCCTGGAGACCTGCAGCCTTTCATCCACCCCAGGATGGCTTCGTGGGAGATGAATATTTAAAACTCAACCTTTCTGCATTTTTACAAGAAATATAAAATGTTAAGCATGTGTCTGAGGGGCTGTTTGATGTTTCCTTTCTTCTGCATGCCAGGACCTTCCTGGTCTCAAGCACGTTAATTGATGCAGGAGAGTCCATTGAAACATCTCGCTGGCACGGACTCCCATGGAAAGCGGCCCTCAGCTGGCATAGCCAAGGGCAGACAAGGACCTTTATTCAATTAACAATGGCTTATTTTGAGTCACTGGATAATTCATTTCTTGCTGATCTCTATTGAGGGACTGATTGATTAGTCTCTTTGCTTACAGGAAGGAAGATCTGTGCTTTTGTACATTATTACACTGGCAGTGCTGGAGAGCGCCTATGGGCTGGGCACAGAGTCACGTGTCGGCTTTGGGGCACCACACTCACTTTCCCCAGATGCAAACTCTCCCATGGGGAGGCAAATGCTGCTGCTGGTGTCTACGTAGCCTGTCACCTACATAGACAATATTATTAAGGAGTAAAGTATATTAATACTGGCAATAGAATAACAACAATGGCAAATTAGAGATGTGGGAATTGTCGTGTTGTAACAAGCTGATTGTCCAGCATCCTGTCTCCAGAAGTGACTCATAGTGGATGTTTCATAAGAAGGTTTAACCCCCCTACATGCATCTTACTGTGCATATTTCTACCACGAGGGCAGTTTTTATCTTGCCCCAGTTGATCATGGACGAGTCTATGCCCTGAAGCTTGAAGCTTGTTAACTTGGGTTTTCTCCGCACTCTTTCTCAGCTGGTATAACTTCAGGCACAATTCCGATTCGTATACATGTCTAATGAAAGGCAAACACTGAAAGGGAGCCAGCAGTCTGCAACAGTGATTTCATAACAGAGATCCGCCATTCACATGTACAACTTCCCTTGCTGATCCATCTCAATGCCCATACCTTGTAGGCTTTCTGCTTTCTCTTAATAACCTTTGGAGATGCTCATTCATCCAGTCTGGTCTGAAGCTCTTCCCTATGATTTTTTCCCCTGGCTTGGGATGCCGGTTTCTGACAGTATCTGCAACTTTGATTTAAAGTCATTCCAAGCCTCCTCCACATTAAGATCTTTGAGTTGATGGGTCTCCACTCAGTTGCGAGCGGACAAAGGCCTATATCACAAAATCAGCATCACCGCACTGGCCCTCTCATTTTCGGTCTCAGCAGAGAGATGAAAACCTGGGCAGTCCCTGGAGACCAAATTATCCTGTCACCCATGCAAGGACTGAGGATCGTTGGCATGGTGGTGCCATGTTCTGGGAGTAAGTATAGGGCATCACTCTCCAGAGCCCTACATTCATGAGTGTGCCCTTCCTTATAGGATTTCCAACCCACTGTATACACCTCAGTAAATTCTGCTAAGCATCTCCATGATGGAGGGTTGATATGATGTGAGCTCCCAGCCGTTCCCTCTCTCTATAATGCCCTGGCCTTGTGTAACGCCGGCAGACCCTGGTCGTCGGCAGGCGGGATTGAACTGGCGACCTCTGGAGCTTAGTGCATGAGCCTCTATAGCATGAGCTAAAAGCCAACTGGCACACCAGAAGGTGCGTGGGTTACACTTGCTCTCTGAAAGCCACGGATTATAGGTTCCTCCCATGATCACTGGCCCATTACAGAACATGGCGTTGAGTGTTCTTCATTCCAAGTGCTAACGGGAGCCCTTTATTTTTGGTGCACAGACATAAATCACTCTTCTGCCTGGGACTCTCTCGTTTAGAGATGATTTTTCAGCTGATTAGGCTGATAGCCGCTGTTCATAAGCTGAGGGAGCTGTCGGCAGCATGAAAGGTGGGTGGGGGCTATTTATCTTTCACATAATTGTCCCTACACAAGCCACAAATAGTAACGTGGAAAAGGAAAGCTGGCCCTTTAAAGACTCCCCAACCCTTTCATCTCGCCTGTCTGGTGGTGGGGCCGACTGTTCCCACGTCCTCGGATCAAAGCCTCCGCCTGATTCCGGCAGGGTTGGTATTTCCAGAGAACCTCGCCCACAAGAGACCTGTTCGCCCAGCAAACGGCCCGGGCGCTCCCATGAGCCCCCACTGCAGTCAGTTTAGATGAGCGAACCAGTCACGCCATCCAGCCATATTCTACTTTAACTGTTTTAATCATTTAACCATTGAAAAATGCATTACCTCTGAAGTTTAATTAGAGCTGCCTAGATGGATTGGCTGCTTGGCAGGCAACAGGAGGGTGCGAGCAGCGCCAGCGGGGCTGTGGGCTAATGAAATGTTTAATGCTGAAGACTGAACCAAGCTATCTTGGGTGCAGCAGATGCAGGGTTTGGTTTATAAATAAATCCAAATGTTATTATCTCATTTTCTCTTCACACATTCCTGGAACCTCCTCCTCTTGCAGCCGGGCTCAAACTTCTCTGCTGCTTCTTGTGTTTGGGGCTCCCTGGTTGAGTTTGCTTTCCTCCCCCGCTCCACACCGAGAGGCCAGGGCTCCGTTTAGTTGACTTGGGGATTTTGTTGCTTTTCAGTTTGACCCTAATCTTCAAACCCAGCCACTGGAAAAGAGCTGGTCTCCTGCTATTTGCCAAGGAGATACTGTCAGTCTCCAGGCTGGCGAAGGGAATCCGCTTCAGTGCCTCTCCGGCACTGCTCGCCTCAGCTCCGTCAGGCTTATCTGCACTCACGTCAGAACCGTCCTGGTCAGAGCACCAAAGTGTGGCCATTTGAGACCCCCATCTCTTTGGATCTGCTGAGGCAGCAGGAAGAAGAGCAATGCAAAAGGCCTTGGAAAACAAAGAGCCTCTACGCAGGGGCCCACCCGCAACCAGAAAATGGGAGCTGTCAAACTAGCGCACGAGTCGGATGCATTCACCCCAAAGACTGACTGGCGTTTTCTGAGGGATCTGTGTGATACACACACCAGAACTCACACACACAGAGCCAGCCAGGCGCCCGTATGGCAGCTGAGTGATATCTCTGTCCTGACAGAGCCCGGGAGACCCCGGTTGGGAATCAAAGCCTTCGGAGGGTGTGCTGGTGTGTGGGATTGTATTTGCCGGCATGTGGGGGTGCCTGGTGCGTAGCTAGGAGCAGAGGCAGCTTGCAAAAGCGTAGGCCCACCTGTCTGGGTATGGGTGCCCATGCATTGGATGGCTGCGGATTTATCTGCAGTGCTTGGAAGTGGCTGGTGCTAGGAAAGGGAATCATGTTCCATCTCGTGGTGCGAGCTCTCCCACGGACGCGCACCAGCACTCGGAACGTAACACAGCGCACGTGGCTCTGAAACGCAGGGAAGAAGCACCCCATTAGCTGAGTGTGCAGCACAAAAGCTGAACTATCTGACCTGCCGCATTGTGCCCTGCGTTTTCAGGAATCCTTCCAGAGAGTCATGCAGGTAGATGTCTGCTTGGCCTTGAGGGGAACAAAGGAACGACAAGAGGCAGGCGGCGAGCTCAGCCATTGTGAATTCAAGGCTACGCCGCTATTTGTAGGGGAACGTGCTTGAATTGCCACTCCTGAGGATTCGCGGGGGAGGTGCAGGCGCCGTGGGAGGCGGCACGTGGAGCTTGGTGCTTGAGCGCCCAGGCTGGCAGAGACGGGGGCGCTCCAGAGGCACTCGCCTGGAAATCACTGCCAGGGGAGGAGGGAGACAAGACGGAGCAGGGCTGAGGCAGAGGGCGTGGGAGGGGCAGAGCAGAGGCTGGGATGAGGGAAGGGGGAGGGGAGGCAGGCAGGGCAGGGGCAGAGGCCTGGTGTGGGGACAGCTGGGAGGGGTAGCGCCAGGAGTTAGATGGGGGCAGGGGGAACTCAGCAGAGGGCAGGCAATGCCAAAGGTGGGGTTGACAAAATGAGATTAGAAGGGAAAGGTAAGGGCTGAAGGCGGCTCCCATCGCTCTGCAGACACTTGGCCCTTGCTTTGGGTGGGAGTGGGGTGGGCCTGGGCCCTCAGCTGTATCACTGGCTTTCGCTGTGAATGTGGCCAGGAGCACTGGGAGCTCTAGAAGCGCCTCTCTCATCATCTCCAAGTGCAGTCTGCACTGAGAACAGCACACAGGGGGGGCAGCCCGACCAGTCTGCAGCACCAGATGGGGAATCGCAAATTCTCACCTGCTGCGCTTGCCTCTCTTCTTTTTCACTTCACTGAGAAATTTCCCACTGCTTAGGTAAAAATAGTGCCGCTGTCTAACGCTGCGGGGAATCGGCGTGGAGGGGCCGGCGCGGCCTGCTGGGATGCTAACGCAGAAGCAAAATCTCATTCTGGGGCTCCTTCTTCCTGGCCCCGCGAGTGTCGCCAAGGAAGCCGACAGCCTGGTCACTGTGCGTCCGGGCTCCGCTTTAACCCTTGCGCAAAGAGGACACCCTCTGCGAGCGAGTGGGGGACGGAGCACGCCCACTGGGGCAGTGTGGGCTTTAACTCCCAGAGCCCTAGGCACTTGTGTTCCCATGGGAGGCTGTGACTCTGGTAGGAGGATGGTTGGGAGGAGACACTTCCTGAGACAGCACTTGTTGCCTTAGCTCTGAAGGGAGGCATGGCTGGAGCCCTGCACTGCCCAGGAGCCCCTCCACTTCATCCACTCAGCCCCTACCCCAACGGGCAATTCATTCTCCTCCTCAGAGACATCGTTCCCTAATTCCCATACCAGGCCCATTCCATTCTCTCCCTCCTGTGCGAAGTGCCAGGGAACGGCAGGCAAAGGCCGCAGAGCCATCTTAGCACCACTTACCGCAGCTACCGCTCCCAAGACCTAAGTGCCCTTCCCTTACTTTCAGTCTCCACAGGGAGAGCAATAAGCCCCAGCCATTGAGAACTCGCTTAGGCAACAGTCTGGGCAGGTAGAATTCCTCCGCGGGACTTGGGCTTTCCGCTTCAGCCCTGGATATTTGTTGGTGTGGGTGCTGTTCAGAATCTCCACAGCAGGCCCCCCCCACAGAAAGGGGTGCAAAATCCCTCTGCTCCGGCACATGCTTCCCATTCCAAGGGCTCCCAGAAATCTTTCAAGGGGCTTCAGTGCACGTTCTCCCCAGGAGCTGTGAAGTACACGCACGCGTGGATCCGCATGCTGCCAGTCGGGGAGTAATTACCACCTTTCATTTGGCACCTTGGGTCTACATCAGCCAGGCAGGAAGCAGGGAGGCTGGGTTTGGTGCCGGAGAAGCAGGAGGTTCCTACTGATGTGTGTGGGAGACGCAAATGTTTTGACCTTTCCACTGAGGACTAGTTCAATTGCTTAATCTTCAAAAACCATCTTCTTGTAGAATTGACCAGTAGGCTTGTAGTCAGTGCCAATCCTGCAGATCCCAACAAGATCCTAAGTTAGAACCAAACCACTCGGGTTTGGAATCAACAGAGCGTCAAACGACGCTTGTGACCTTTATTGTTTCCCTGATGTACACAGTTCTGTCTTGTGTTTGATGGGGGGCTCCTTGGAGGAACAGAGAATTGGAGGTTTCCCAGTCCTCAGCCAGTGCTTAATTTGTAATGAAAGAAGTGCCAGGGCTCAAGTCACTTTTTTACATTCATAACTGATGCAGCAAGCGCAGAGGTGCCGGGGCTGGGAACTGCCCAGCCTAGAGGTGCCAGGGCTCAGACCTGGCACAAATGAAGCACTGGGGTCAGCATTGTTTGACGCTTTCCCAAAGAGCTTCTCACCCCACTGTGTGTCATGAGTCACATTCTTAGACAGAGGCTGTGCTGAGATGGAGCCTGGCTAAGGCTGTGTCGCTGGCTCATGCTCTGCCCCAGATCCTCAGTAGGATGTGGAGCGAGGGATCACAGGCCTCGAACCTCGGGGTCCCTGGGCTGTGCTCAGACCACAACCATCTCCCAGCTGCTCACCTGAGTCAGCAAGAAAGGGTCTAGGGAAGGGTTAGCTTGCAGAAGGCCCCACCCCCAAAGCTCCTGATTGGGGGAAATATCCAGCCCCACGATTGGCTGCGGAGTGCTACCCTGTTTCCCCGAAAATAAGACAGTGTCTTATATTAATTTTTGCTCCCAAAGATGCGCTAGGTCTTATTTTCAGGGGATGTCTTATTTTTCAGAAATGAAAAATGCCTTATTATCGGTGGATGCCTTATTATCGGGGAGGTCTTATTATCGGGGGGATGCCTTATATTACAACGAGAGGCAAAACTGTAAGTAGGCCTTATTTTCGGAGGATGTCTTATTTTCGGGGAAACAGGGTATATAAACCAGGAAGTAACAACAGGAAGTTGTCTGAGCAGCTAGAAGAATTCCTGGCTGGCTGCCTCCCCACCTGCTCCTGGTTCCTGTCCACCCATCCCAGACCCCCACCTACTCTCAGTCCTTGCTCCTCTGCCTTACCCCTGACATTGTCTCCAGCTCTGACCTTTGCCTTGGCACCGATGTTGGCTTTGGTGTTGACTCTTGGCTGACCAGTAGATGTGATTGCCCAGGCCCTGATCATTTCAGATGGCTCCTCTGGGGTGCGAGGGGTTATGCTGGGGAGGAAGGGGGCAGAGTCAGAAAGCATTGTGCTTCAGTTATGCTCACCTGCTGCAGTGATCCACAGGGAGCCATTGCAGTGCAGTATAAGTGACAGGAACCTCTGGGCAGCTGAAATACGGGCTGGGGCCTGGGAGGCCCCCATCAGGGCCAAGAATGCAGGAAGGTGTGTTTAGAGCCACCTTGCTCCGCTGCCCTTTGTTGGTGAATGAAGCTGTAGAGAATCAATACGACACACTTTAATGGATTAACGACAGGTAACTGATAAGGGATTGGAAAATATTCCTTAAAGTGAGAGACACGAGGAGCTCAAACTGTTTAGCTTAGCCCAGAGAAGGTGAAGGGCTGACTTGATCACAGTCTGTATGTACCTCTATGGGGAACAAAAACCTGATAATTGGCTATTCGGTCTAGCAGAGGAAGGTGTAACACGATCCAATGGCTGGGAGTTGAAGCTGGGCAAATTCAAATCGGAAATAAGATGCAAATTGTTCACAACGAGGGTAACTAAGCATTGGAACAACTTACCCCGGGCCGTGGTGGATTCTCCATCGCTGACCGTTTTTAAATCAAGATGGGATGTTTTTCTAACAGCGCGGCTATTGGCTCTGAAGCAGGACTCGATTCAGGGAAGTCCTGTGGCCTGTGCTGTGCAGGAAGTGAGGACAAGGTGATCACAATGGTCTCCGCTTGCATTACAATCTGTGAACTGGGCCCATCGTACCCAGAGGCCAGCTACAGCCTCTGTCTGAGATGCATGTGCATGTGTAGTCGATCCCAGATCATGGCCCTGCCCCTCAGAATCCCTAGGGGGTATAACATCATCTCCCCCATAAATCCGATGGGCTACGCTGCCCTCCTCGCACATCTTCCATCTGGTGCCCTTTACAAATGCTAGTGGTGAAGCCCCACAATCCCTCTGTATAGATGGGAAACTGAGGCACAGTGCGCACAGGTGGGGGCCCAAAGCCACACAGGTAGCACGTGGCAGAGATAGTCTAGCACTCAGAATAGCCAGGCCTGTGCTGTAAGCACAAAGCCAGGGCCCCCTTGGCAGGGGGCCCACAACAGTCTCCAGTGGCTATGCAGTACCTGGCTCTGTTATCCTACATGAGCAAGAGTAAGCTGGAGGAGAGCTCCCCTGGCAGGCATTTTCTCAGCTTCACTCCAAGCTCACAGCACATTGCCCTCTTCTGTCGCCATGGTCACAAAATCCCCTTTACATGGACTGGTCCAAATCCCCCCTCTCCATCAGGGGAAGGATTATGGGAGAGTCACAGCAGGACAAACCGTGCCCCGGGCCCTATTATCTGGAAGGCGCTACTGCCTTTGCCGGCATTGTCCTCTAGAGCAGAATCCCCCGGCTTTCTCCTCCTCTTGCCATCAGGAAGTGGTGAGAAATGTGGTGGGTACAGCCACTCAGCAGCTCTACCCCACCATATGGCCAGAGGGCTGCTCCTCCACATGCACACACACACGCAGAGCTAACTTTGGAGTCTGCGAGGCAGCCCGTGACCTTTCTGTGAAGACGTTCCACCAGGCCCCAGTGGGCAGGGGGTGATGAGTCACAGCTGGGGAGCAGGATTGGAAAAAGAACGTGTGATGAACACAGACTCTCTCTGGCTTCCTTTATTATTTTTAAGCCTCAGAAATAAGAAAACTAGTGACTCCTGCACTGGGGAAGGCGCCCGATAGACAGGCCTTGAGAACAAAGCCCCATCCAAAGAACAGGCATGACAGGGGCTTCCCACATCATCCCGCCAACGTCCCATCGCCTGGGCTAGCAGGAAGCACCTTGAGGAGTGAAATTTAGTCTCCACGGCCCACGAAATCTGCGTCTCTACGGTTCTCATTCATGATGCTGTCAGCCTTGGTAGCTATTCAGCCAGCCCCATTTCCCTCTTCTGAGCTCACTTTCTGTCTCCGGGCCACTCTTATCCCTCTGGCCTTCTGCTCATGATAAATCCATGGCCTACTGCTCTTACCTCTTTGTGGCCATCCTGCCTCCATACCTTTAATGTGAACTATGTCTGGGATGAGGCTTTTCACCTATGCCCCTCTCCTAAGTCCATTAATGACTCCCCCATGTTCACCTTCTCTTCTTGCCTTTCCCAGAGGATGATGCTAAGAATAAGAATTCAGTGGCAAAAAATATGTTATCACAGAATTAAGGTTGCTTGGTGGGAAGTTGTCCCCTTGCAGCACTCTGAATTGAGTAAAAAACTTCTGAAAACTAGGAAATGCAGTTAAAGTTACCTGGGTAACCTTAACACTGCCCTCTTTTTTTTAGCAGTGTCCCCAGTAGTCATTCACATTCTCCGGTCCCATGATTTTATACACAGTGGAGCAGCTTCAACTGGAGAGACTGAGAGAGAGACCCACACTTATGTGTTTGAGACAATGCCTCTCTCCCTCTGTGTGTGCGTGAGAAAGAGAGAGAGACATACACAATGCATCTGTCCCTGTGTGTGGGAAGTGTTGGAGGGCTTTCCCGCCACCCTCCCACTTCCCTGGTTTTTGTCATGCAGACAGCAAGCAACAAAAGACCAGACGTCCGAAGCGCAGACAAGGTGATGTTTATTGGGGTTAGTTCCAAACAAGGATATCTAGAGTGCTATACACCAGCAGAGTCTGTTTCCAATGTTCCATTCCAGCTCTGACACCGCAGAGCATTTACCCCGTGTCCCCCTTCCCAGCTCTGACACCACAGAGTATTTACCCCCTGTCCCCCTCTCAGCTCTGACACCGCAGAGCCTTGTCCGTGTCCCCGTTCCCTATTCCCCATTCTCATTTCCCATTCCCCCTGTTCCCACTTCCTCCTTCTTAGCAGGCCCAAATATACCTGCAATGCACACCCACAGTCCCACCCGTAACAACTTAAAGGGTCATGTTCCAGTTTGGGTCTGGGGTCTTCATCCTACCTCTTTTGTACCCCATGGGAGGGGTAAGGAGTGAAGTTGTGCTGCTTGGTCTTTTAGGGTTTTATACCCCCACCCCAGCCCCTTTGCTCCTCCCGATTGGTTGCTTGACATTGCTTTGAGATAGGGGTTGAGGCAAACTTAAAGTGTGCTCTCCAGTAACACTTTGACTGGCCTTATCTGTTCCCATTGTACTAACAAATCCAGCTGACTAGGCAGAAGCAACATCACAGTGTCTTTGTCCCTTGTTTACACATTTTAGTAGAAGTATCAAAAAGTCGAACCCAAAATTCTATCCCAGGCTAACAAACAGACCTAGATACTAACAGGAAGGTGTGACACACACTGCCTCCCTGTATGTGTGAGAGAGACACACAGAGACGCACACACACGATGCATCTCTCCCTTTGGGATGGGGTGACACTCTCTCCCCTGGTGTGGGTGTGGGTGGGACACACACTGCCTCCCTGTGTGTGTGAGAGAGACACACAGAGACACACACACACAATGCATCTCTCCCTTTGGGATGGGGTGACACTCTCTCCCCCCTGGTGTGGGTGTGGGTGGGACACACACTGCCTCCCTGTGGGCTGCAAGAAGAGTTTAGGGCATCTAAGGCTTCTACACTCCAGTTGCTACCTGTGACTGCCAGGGGGCTTCAGGGAGATGTTCTCAGCTGTAGGCCTTTGACACAGGAAATTGTTGTTCCCATTGGTCCACCTGTGCCAAGGCTGGCACCAGCTCAGCAAGCAGGTGCTTGGGGCGGGCAAGGGGAAGGGCAGCACATCGGGCTCGTTGGCGGCAAGAACCTGCCACCGAAGTTCCGCGAAAAAGAAAGCGGTGTGGTGGAGCTACCGCCGACGTGCCGCCGATCGTGGCTTTTTTTTTTTTTTTCCCGCTGCTTGGGGCGGCAAAAGCCCTGGAGCCGGCCCTGACCTGAGCCAGACTCCACTGATCTCTAGGTCATAATGGAGGACCCTTCTGCCCCTCAGATCTTTGCCCGAGGGGGGCGGTTGCAGGACAGGAGTCATTTCCCCCCCACACACACTAACATTCCCAGTGAGTCGATGCTGCCGGTGCTGAAGTTGATGCTAGCTGGGCTATTGCTGCAGCCGTGTCTCCCCCCCATGGTGAATTTTAAGAATTGGTTCAGTGGGATAAGCGTGCTCGTGCACATGAACCCTTCCTGCCCTTCCACACACACAAATATTGACTTAAGCAAAAGGAGCCGCTGGGAGAGCAGGAAAGAAATGGGAGACTAGTTTAGATGTGCTGCAGACCTCTTATCAACCTGCAGATAGACTGGCTTGCAACACAGGGACTGACAGTAAAATCTTTACAGTTTTGCCTTTGCCAGTCAGTGAAACCTTTCCGAAGAGAGCACTCAAGGGACCAACAAAAATCATTGCTCCTCTTCAAGATGGAACAGAACGGTACTCAGCGTTTGGAGATACTTTGGGATGGTCTCTAAAGGCAGAAGGTTGCCTAAGAAGGACAGTCTCTCACACGGGTTTATTCTCAATGCCATCTATTCATGCTCTGTTTGTCACACTGCCTAGAGGGGCTCACGACCGTGAGGGCCAACCTTGGGGTATGCTGTCAAAAAGCAGGGCAGACACCCCGACTGGTAGGAGAAAGAAATAAGAGAGGGATTGACTGGTTAAAGCAAGCAAAGATATATACACAAATGAGTTCCATCTAAATCCTCCTGTGAGTGACAGAGTTGTAGCGATCTGTCAATTCAAAATGTCTTTCAGGGCAAACCCACGGAAAACCCGGGGGATCTCTCACTTCAGTTTAGAATCTCTGGCTCTGGGAGAGTCCAAACAGCCAACGGACGATCCTGTGTCCTTGTGAGGCATTTTTATATTTTCTTTTCCTCTGAAATCAAACTGACAGTAACGATTTCCGCACGGGTCCCTTCTTCATGGGGTGAGTGGGAGAGAAAGCACTTAACACAGTCTTTGACCCTTGATCTCACACAATGGCTCATTTGTGTTTAATGAACAGGATTCATCTTCTTGTTAGAGACCATCATTTGCAGTATACCAGGCATTTTTCCTGTTTGGTGAGTTGCAGAGTTGCGGGGGGATTTACAATGCCAATGCTTGCTCTCACTTTATAACATGGGGTATCACACAGGCAGCAGCCTACATGGATTTTATAAAACACTAACCACATTCTCATCCACTTAACATTGAATATTGATTTTGGTAATGCTAACACGCACGTAAGCCAGACTGGTTCTCAGCTATGGATTTGTAAGTGTCAGTGAGGCCTGGGGCCTTGGCATGAGGTGGCATCTGGTCTGCCAGTGTCACACTGTTATTTCAGGGAATGTCTAGGGATGGCCACAATCATGTTAATGGCTTGTCAGCTCTTCCCTCGTATTCGCCCTCTCCGTCCTGCCAGTGATGCCAGCCACCTCTGAGTTTGCGTCTCCCACAGCCATCTCCAGACTTTCTTCCACGCCATCCCTTCTACAAGGGCTGCCCTCCCTGAACTTGTCCGGACATCTATTACCCAACTGCTTCAGATCCATAATCAAGACCCTGTAGAGGAGAAGCCTGCAAGAAACCAGCCACCCAGCGGTGCCTGGCCCAGAAACAAATTAACAAACTCACACTCAGGACCAACACTCTCCACTGAGAGTCCGGGCCCGCGTGCCGTGCCCCTTGTCCACCAGGGGAGGCGTGCGATCTTATCCCACGTGGCCCCTGCTCTCTCCCACTGCCTCCTAGGCTTGGTCACACGCTTTGTGAAATTAGACAGAGCGCTCCTTGGGGCAGGTGCTGTGTCTGCCTGCGTGCTGGGGCCCTGCCTGGCACAATGGGACCCCCAGTCCTGATCAGAGCCTCAGGCACTGCTCCACTGACTGATGAGAACGATGAGAACAACAGGGATTTACAAGCCATTTGTATTGATTCTAACTGTGAGGCCTGTAAGGTAAATCGCCATTGTCTCCACTTAGCATTGTACCACCAGTCAATAAGCGAGTGCTAGCCAGGACTTCCCCGGTGTTTCATTAAACCAAATGTCTTGATGCTGAACAGGAGATAGCCCCGAACCCTAATCTGCGATGGGGGATGAGAGCGGAAAGGGGGCAGCAGATCCCAGCAGGGAGGAGAAATAACCTGTCTCGCCTGCAGCACTTTGCATCCTCAGCACAAGCAGTCTGGGCAATATGCCTGGTCTTTAATGCAGAGGTGAAATGCAAAGCTAATGGGACCCAAAGGGGGTCACTCTGGGCTCTGGGCAGTGCCGGTGCTGTCACCAGTAAAAGGAAGAGGGGTTGGGACTGTCATGATGAAGCGTAGAGCACCACAGAGGTGCAATGTGATATGTCAGAGGAACCAGATTCGGCTCTTGGGAGCGTAAATCAGGAGTAAGTCCCTCAAGTCAATAGGGTGACACCAATGGAAGGGAGATCAGAATCAGGCTGAGGCTCACTGCCCCACACTAAGCTCTCTGTAGGGTCAATGGGAGTTGGAGGGGCTCCAGCAATGCCAAGAAAGGCAGGGGAGGAGTAGAGACAACAGGAAATAAGGGGGAAGGGGCTGCTGGTTGAGGGCTCTTCCCCCACCGGACCCAGATCGCAGAGCTGGTCTGTTTCAGGCGAGACAGGGTCTGAGTGTGTGTGGCTCTGGTGGGCAGGCACAGGGTGGAAAAGGACACACAGACGTGAGGAGGGTGTGGAAGAAGGGTGGGAGGCTGTTGTGGGGTCACAGGATGCCTAGAGCAGGGCCCAAGTTGTGAGTAGGGCAGTCGGACAATGGAAGCCAAGCTTGTGGCCGGAGAGCAGGCTAGAGAGGCTGGGCAGAGCTGGCCTGCTCTGACATCACAGTTCCCTGTAGATCTGTGCCTGGATTACCCCTCCTAAGACACTGTTACTATGGGGACATACATATACATGGCTTCCCCTAAGCACACGAGGAGATCCGATCCCAGCTCCTGGGAGCTCTCTGCCTAGCAGAGGGGTGTCTGAAGGAGGACAGAGGAGAGGCTCCAGACAAGGGAGGTGCATGGAAGGAGAATGGGAAAAGCAGATGATGGAGGGGGCAGCAGGGGAGGGGCCTGGCAGGAAATGAGAGCAGAGCGGCAGCAGCGGTAGGCCATGAGGAGAAGACGCTTGTGTGACCAGTACCACAATCATGGGCACAGCCAGAAGTGCTGCCTGGGCCTGGCCAGCATTGGTTACAGCCTTCAGCCCCTGGTATTCTGGTCTTGGTCCAAGTACCAGGCCACCGTTCGCAGCCACTTAGCAGTTCTTCCTTCGATTCTTCAGTTATAAGGCCAGAAGGGACCACTGTGAGCATCTAGTCTGATCTCCTGGATAGCACAGGCCAGAGACCTGCCCTGAATTAACTCCTCTCTGAACTAGAGCAGATCTTTTAGGGGGAAAAAAATCATTCAGTCTTGATTTAGAAATGGTCAATGATGGAGAATTACCACCCCCAGGGCAACTTGTTCCAATGGTTAATTTCTCTCTTCATTAAAAATGTATGTCTTATTTCCAGTAGGAATTTCTCTAGCTTCAACTTCCACCACTGGATGTTGTCACACCTTTCTCTGCTAGACGGAAGAGTCCATTATCAAATATTTGTTCCCCATGTAGATACTAAGGGTGTGGCTACACTTGCAGCTGTACAGTGCTGTGAGTTAAACCTGCCTTCGTACAGCTGAGTAGGGAAAGCGCTGCAGTCTGTGCACACTGACAGCTGACAGTGCACTGGCGTGGCCACATTTGCAGCATTTGCAGCTGCGTTGGGAGCGGTGCATTCTGGGCAGCTATCCCAGCATTCAAGTGGCTGCAATGTGCTTTTCGAAAGGGGGGTGGGGTGGAGTGTGGGGGGAGAGAGAGTGGGTTTTTGGAGTGTGTCAGCGCGCTATCCTGTAAGTTCAGACTCCCCTCTCCTCCTGCTTCTCACTCACTCACTCACTCACTCAAAGCAAACAGCAAAATGTTTGCTTTTTCTCTCTGAAAGGGAGCTTTGAAACGGCACTTCCGCATTCCTGCAGCCGATCACAACAATGAGACAAGTGGCCACTTGATAAGGGGATTATCACCGCGCAGTAAATTAACTCCTCATTTACACTGACACCCGGGAATTGTAGCCAAGGCGCAGCAAACGTTATTCCTCACGGGGAGGTGGAGTACCAGCAGCACTGTAGCCACGGAGATACAGCGCTGTACGTAGGGTGACCAGATCACCCAAGACAAATATCGGGATGCGGGGGGAGGGGCGGTGGGTGACGCGGGGGGGGGAGGCGTGGCGGGGGGCGTGGCAAAAAAAAAAAAAAAACACCCTTCCTCCGCAAGCGCTGGAGGGAGGCCCGGGAGACTCAGGGGAAGCGCGGGGCCGGGGTGAGTAAGAGTCCGGCCTGGTCCCGAGCAGGCAGGACTCAGTTGGGTGGTAGGGCGAGGAGGGGGGCGGCCCGCGGGGCCAGGCGGCGGCTGTTCTCCCCCCGGGCAGCGGGACTCGGGAGCAGCCGCTGCTGTAGCTCCCACTGCCGCGGGGGCAGGAAGCGGCCATGGCGCTCCGCGGCTGCGGCTCTGGCGCCCCCAAACCCCCCGAGCCGGGGCCTGCTGCAGGGACCCAGCAGCGCGCATGCTGGGCCCAGCCCCGCCTGTACATGCCTTGCCGGTGTGGACGGGGAGTGAGGTAAAGCGCTCTGGGAGGCTTTATTGCGCTGTAACTCACAAGTGTAGCCAAGGCCTTATAGGCTGTAATCAAGTCACCCCTTTATCTTCTCTTTGCTAAGTTAAATATTAGTCCTTGAGTCAGTCGCTGTGAGGCAGGTTTTCTAATCCTTTGATCATTCTCAGGCTCTTCTCTGACCCCTCTCCAATTTATCCACATCCTTCTTGAACTGTGGGCACCAGAACTGGACAGAGCATTCCAGCAGTGGTCGCCCCAGTGCCAAATTCTTCTTCTTCTTTAACGCTAAGCTGAACGGTCAGCTGTAACGATCCTTCACCATTTGGTCTGTTCCTGAGTGGCCCCAAGATGCCAAATACAGAAGTAAAATAACCTCCTTACTCCTTCATATTCCCCTGTTTATAGAAGGATCACTTGATCCCCTTTGGCTACAGCATCGCACTGGGAGTTCAAGCTCAGTTGATTATCCACAATGGCCCCCAATTTTTTTCTTAGTCATTTCCTAAGTCATTAGGTTCTGGCTGGCTCTTCCCGGCAGCTTCTTTACCAAAGGCCACATGGCTGGTGGGAGGGAGTCTTTGCATCGTCCTCCTGTCTCGGGGGAGGGCAGTTTCCCCTGTACAGTTTGGGATCTGGGGGTGCTGGGGGAGGGCTAGCTCTCTCTGGACTCCATTTTGCTCCCTCCCTTCCAGCGTGGCAATCCCTGCTTAAGCTGCGTCTGCAGCCGCTGGGCGAGCTTCTACTCAACATTTCTGCCCTTGCAGCTCACCAAAACCAGGGGCAGAGTCTCACAGCCACGGTTTGATTCTTTTTTTTTTTTCACCATTTAAAAAAAAAAATCAAAACTTTCAGAAGATTTTCACCATTTCTAGGAAATGGAAAAATTAGTGAAACACATTGAAAATGTTGCCAATTTTTTATTGAATTTCAATGTTTTTAATTTCAGCAACATTTTTAAATTTGAAAAATTCATCCAGTTCTACACCTAAGCGTCAGGTTTACTCTCGTAGCCCCAGCACTGCACTGTGTGCTCAAGTTCAGCTGGTTTCTGCTCTGACCCTAAGTCATTTCCAGAGTCCCTGCGTTCCAGGACACAGCCCCACATCCGCTCAGTGTGACCTACATGTTTGGTTCCAGACTGGTGACCTTGGAGCTAGCTGCATTAAAACACATGTTGTTTGATCACACCCCACACACCAAGGGAACCAGATTGCTCTCTATCACTGATCTGCCCTCATCATTGTTTACCACCCGCCATCTTTGTGTATCAGCTGCAGACTTTACCAGCAATGATGTTATAGTTTATTCCAGATCATTGAGAAATATATTGACTAGCACTGGACCCAGAACAGTTACATGTGGGAATGCCCTAGAAACACCCCCATTAGGTGCTGATCCCCCATTAACACTTACATCCTGAGATCTATCAGTTAGTCAGTTTGTAACCCCAGTTAATCTCTGTGATATCAATTTTGCAGTTGCCAATATATAGGCAAATTAACTGTGGCATTGGAGCTTCCAGCAAACCCAAGGCTGCCATCAGTGCATCTAACATTTCATTTCAGACATGACCTTCCTGCGGTAGTACATGAACAGCCGCCCCATTCAGTGCCCAGAGACAGGGCCGCCCGAGGGGGGGGGGGGGCAATTTGTCCCAGGCCCCGGGCCCCTCAAGGGCCCCCACGAGAATATAGTATTCTATAGTATTGCAACTTTTTTTATGGAAGGGGCCCCGAAATTGCTTTGCCCCAGGCCCCCTGAATCCTCTGGGTGGCCCTGCCCAGAGAGATCAGGCCCTTTCCAGTCTCTCACGTTCCTCCCCACTAAAGGGATTTTGTCCCTCTGTGTCTGAAGAGAGGCACAGACAACCCACTCACTGAATAAGAATAATGATGCGTTTGGCTCCGGCTAGGTGTAACCCACACACCTTCTGGGTGTAGCGTTCTAGCACACCGACAGACCCTGGGCGTTGGTGTACAGGATCGAACCAGGGACTTCTGGAGCTTAGTGTATGAGCCTCTACAGCATGAGCTAAAAGCCAACCGGCTGTTAGCTCAGGCTGGAGAGCAGATCCAATCTCCTTCTCTCTCTACGTGCTCTCAGTGCCATTGGATGGGCAGAACACCACACCCAGAAGGTGTGGGGGTTACACAGGCACTGCTGCTAAGTTGATATACAGTTTTATGGGCTCCTGAAAATGGATGCTAGGTCTCTATGAGAAACCAGTCTCCTTTATGAAATCCATCCCCTCCGCTCTGCCGAGGCACGCTGAATACAGAGCCCAGATCAACTCTTTATTAAAACATGATAGTTGGCAAAACAAGTGGGGGGGAGGGTTAATTACATTAAAGGCCTCTCTAAAGAGAAGGCAATTAGTGTATTGATTGCGAGAAGTGCCAAGTTAATTGGGCATGTGACACATTGACATTTTTCACAATCAATAAACCTGCAACACCTTCAAAGAAATCTTCCTTGAGCAGCACCCAACCACATCAGGGTCAAACATGCAATACATTTCTTGAGCTGATTATAGCTGATGGCTTCTTTCATGTTTTCTCAATACTGAGAGCTGTCTGATAGGGCGGCTTTTCCCCCGTGTGGCTTTAATAAAAGTCTTTGATGGAGCCAGTGTAGGCGCTCTCCCTTTTCTTTTATGAAAAGAAATCTTGTCAGTTTCACTCAGCTTTGCCTTCCCTTCTGGGAGAGCAGGACAGAAAAGGGTGGGCGAAAGCTGGCTAAAGTCAATTAGCACAAGGTGGCTGCTGGTTAATGACTAACTGGGACCAGTGCTCGGAGAATGGGGCAGGGGCTGAGAGACGCAGGCTCCATGTGACGGTTGCGTGAGCCAGAAAGGAGCCTTGTTGTGATGGAAGAGGAGTGCAATCAAAAGAGCCCTTTGCTTTTCGTCTTTTGTTTTATCTGCTGCTTTAAAGCCGAGCTGAAAAGCTGGAACAAAATAAAATCTGTTTATCGTGGGATGGTTTGAGATGAGGAGCCATCCCCTTCAATCTACCCAAGCTGCTGCGGCCAGACAATGAGCTGGGAAAGGAACCTGAGTCTGGAGCCCAGCTCTCTGATGGGTTGACTGGCTTGCAGCAGAGCCCCAGAGGCAAGGTCCATTCCTATGGGGTGGCTGTCAACCCCCTATGCGCACAGGGCGGGGTTGCTGCAGACAGGCAGGTGCTGGGGCGACTGTGCAAAGATCTAAAGTGAGGTTGCGGTGCAGAAACAAGCGGTGGCGGCCAGTGGGGCAAGGGGGAGGTCACTGCAAGTCTGGGCAACGCCCGTAGCTCTGTGCAGGACACGTACTGCTCATTCTGGCCTGTCTGGGCTGTCTCCTGTTCATCGTGGGTTCAGCTTCTGTGGGAGTTGCTGGACAGCAGCTGGGTTTGGGATGGGGGGCTGTGAGGTCTCAGGCTGTTTCAGGAGAAGCACACAGCTCTGGGAGGACCCACCCGCCCACCTGTTAGGAACAGAGAAGAAGAGGCAGGGGAGGGAATATCTTGTATTGGACTAACCGCGGTTGGTGAGAGAGACGAGCTTTCGAGCTTGCTGACCTGAAGAAGAGCTCTGTGTGAACACGAAGGCTTGGCTCTCTCACCAATAAATGGAATTACCTGCCCCCAGTTTGTCTCTCTACTATCCAGCGTGGTCCTGGTTGATGACTAGGGTCCTAGGCGCTGTGGTAATACAAATTATAAAGAAGAAGAAGAGCTGGTTTAAGTTGGTAGAACCAAAAGAAAGGCCCTTGGCTTTGTCTGTGTTGTTAGGGGCCAATCGTTTGCCCATCCCTCATGACGGTCACATGCCGTCAAGGTCCTGTCCTGGCTGGTTTCCGGTGCTCTGATAACGCACTGAGACCAAGGGAAATGACTGGGCCCCACTGCGGAACGGAGGGAGTGTTTCCCAGCATACTTGGAGCCTGGGAAGACGGAAGAGCTCCCTGAATGTCAACTGGGAAGGGAGAAAAATAAGACAGCCAGACATGAGGATCAACCCCCCTTTCCTGGCTGTTGAACTGTCTCTGGCAGATGGGAGACTGCCTGTCAGTCACTGGCACTGCACAGGGATGGGATGGGGGGGTGTAGGGCTGCCAGGAGGGGGACAGGAGGTGCCCTGAACCACACACCAACCGACAGCACAGCCCACTCACTAAATTAGGATGCCAGGCATGCCCAGGCTCTGCCTGTGTGGTGCTGCTGGCAGGGAGCAGAGCGGGCTGCTGTGAGCTGACGTGCCTGCCTGCCCCAGACAGCCCAATGCAGGCACCGGCCAGGGACACCAGCCAGACAGGCTTGGAGGGGGTGGGCACCTTGTGTTTGGAGTCTCCCCTTGGGTGTGAACTTCATATGTGATGGCAAAGCAATTCCCAAAGGCAATGGGGCTGCAAAGCTTCCCCATCCCACCCCCCAGAGCCAGCTGGGGATGGGGCTAGGCTGTCCCAGCCCCTCCTGGGCCATGCTGTGCTCTCCCCTACTCATAGGTGGACTGGCCAAGCTGGGGAGAACAAAAGCGATTCACCCAGGCCCCCTGCTATGGGGGGTGGGGGAGGGCAGAGGGTAGCCCTGGCTCTGCCCCTCCCCCCAGGCACACAGCGGGGAGTACGCTGCTCTACAAAGAGAGGTGAGGTAACTTACTGTCCTGCAGAGCAAAGCGGGGAGCTGTGGCTCTGACTCCACTCCAGGGCAGTGCAGCTACCGGCCCCCCATGACTGCAGGCAGGCTGCAGGGTTACGGGAGGATGCTAGAAAGGGGCCAAGAGGAGCTTCAAACGGGTGAGACTGGGGTTGAGTGACTCATTCCAAACAGCAAGTAATCCCCGTCATTGTGTGTCCTTTTCTGCGAGGGAAACAGTTGGGGGGCAGGTGGGAACAGGGACAGGAACTGCCAGACTGGGCCACAGCTGGGGTCCAACCAACCCAGTCTCCGGTCTCTACCAGTGGCAGCACCACATGCTGCCGAGGAAGGCGTAAGAACTCTGCAGTAGCAGATGGGGGATAATTTGCCCCCGTCCCCGGTAGCTTTCATCTTGCTCTCTAATATCAGAGATTGGCTTAAGCCAGGGCGTTAATATACCTTCCAAAAATGGTGTCATTAATTATGACAGCTTTGGATATTCTTGTTAGAAATGTCCAGTCCCTTTTTTAATCTTGTTAAATTCTGGGCCGCAATGAGTTGTGGTGGCAGTGCGTTCCACAGGCTAATTGTGCTTTGTGTGGAAAAAATATTTCCTTTCTTAGTTTTTAATTGCCCACCTTTCAATGTCACTGAACATCCCCTTGTTCTTGTGTCTGGGGTGGGCTGGCTGCAGGTGGTAGCAGGAGGGATGGCCGGTCTCCTCTTGTTGCAGGCAGGAGGGGCAGGAGAAGTGGATTGTCCCTGCCTGAGGCCTGTCTGCAGACTGGGGTTAGAGAGAGGCCAGGTGCCGGGCCTGGCAGTGCTTTGCTGGCCGGCTGCAGGGAGATGTCCACTCCACAGCTGGGCTCCGCACAGGGAGGGAAGGCCAGGCTATTCACAGCCTTCCTCTGTTTTCCCAGCAGCCCGGGCTCTCCCAGGGTCAGAGACTGCTTGCAGGCTGCCTCCTGCCCTCTGACTGACTGCTGGGGACTGCTGTTGTCTCCTGCTGATTGAGGGAGAAGGGTTGCCAGGGTGATTGGGGTGGTCACGTCCCCCTTCCTTTCCCTCTTGCTGCCCCCTTGATTCAGGGTGAGGGGCCAAACCCTTGGTGGCTCATAGGCATCCCGTGATCAACCCACACCCCCAGGTCTTTCTCCTCCTGTTGCGCCCAGACGGTGAGCCCTCCGATGGAGGGTGTAATTACCAGCCCTCATTAGTGCCAGGCAGGCTCAGGAAGATGTTTTCTCAGGCCTCTTGAGCTGTCCTTTTGGGTCTGAAACCATTGGCGTCCACAGCCCTTATCGATGTGCATTCACTGCACTTTGCTACATGATGGCCCCCCCTGGGCTGACACACCAGAGACTGAGCTGGGGACCTGCAGAGCTCAAAGTCTGAGTCTCTGTAGCTGGGGCCTGTGACATACTCCTATCCTGTATGCATCAGACCAGATGGGGACAAGTAGCACATGCCGAGCCAAGGGTTACAGTTACATTTACAGCGAGCCAAGGCTGGATGTTGACTGTACTCCAGTTGCACTGTGGTCATAATATACATGGGAAATCACTTCTCTTTGCTCGCAGTAGTTACAGCTTGTGTAATAAATGCACTCAGCATAGAACACTGCTGTTTGAAGGCTACCAATGTTATGGATCTGTTGATGTCAATACAAGGGAAAATAAGCATTCCATTTGTTAAGCAAATCAGCCAGATGTGTTGCTAGCTGAGGTTTAATTACATCAAAGTCAATGTTTCATTCCTGAATGGAAGAATGTAAGAGCTCAAACATATCAGTAGTGCCCCCACAGACACGAACTTTCCAGAGTTGTAGTTTTCTTTTGAAAGCCTCAATTCTTTCACACTGGGCAGTAAAATGAGTACTCCCACCTTGCATATCTTTATTCAGCTTATTCATTTCACTGAATATGTCTGCGAGGTAACCCGGTTTTGCCAGCCACACGTCATTCTTCAGCAATTTGACATGTTCAGGTTTCTTAAGGGCTAAGAAAGTACATAATTCTTCCCTGAGATTAAATATACGGGTAAGCATTCTGCCTCGAGATATCCATCTCTCCTCTGCACGCATGAGCAAGGAATAGTGCTCTGCACCCACTTCCTCCCAAAGTCCAGCAAAGCACCTGGAGTTTGTTGCTCTGGATTTAATAAAATTAACGAGTGTTACTGTTGTGTTCAGAACACTGTGAAAACCTGCTTCAAAATCTTTTGCAGCAAGCACCTCTCAGTGTGCAAGCAGCGTGAGGTGGAACGGCTTTTATTTTTTGCACAACACCAGAATGCTTTCTGGTCATTTCTGCGACTCCATCAGTGCAGACCCTGATGCAATTAATTCAGCTGATTTGTGCTAAAATCATAAATCATCTAACAGTTTGAAAATGTCATCAGACTTTGTTGTCATCTTGAGCTCTTGGCAAAACAGAAAGGTTTTCTTTATTTCCTTATTCCAAACATGAGCAAGGACATTTGGGGGACATTGAAGACATTTTTGAAATTTCTGTGGATTCATCTAGTTGTATAGCAAAATCCTTGTCACCCAGCCGATCGATAGACTGTGAAACTGTGTCTTCTGACATAGAAGTGATCTGTCATTTGACATGGTCATTTGACATCGGTATTTTTGCCAGTACCTTGGCCTTCTCTTCTCCAAATATTTCCTTTGCAATTTCAGTAGCACACGGCATTATCAAAGTCTCAGCAACCTATGCAATTTTTTTGCTTTAGTGGTTTTCTGCACCACTATGCAGAATGACCTTACAAGCTTTTTATCCGCTGTAGTTGTGGATTTCGTCACTGCTTTAGTACCAAGCAGTTCCTTATCCTTTTCTTCAAAAAATGAACATTGTTTGTCCTTACAGATTTCATGCTTTGTAATTAAATACCTTTGTGATTTGGAGGGTTTTAAACATTCATTGGCCCGTACTTGTGTACAAATTACACACTGTGGTTGAGGTATATCTCCACTCATAAAACAAATAAAACCAACATTCAAGTAGTCGTCTTCATATTTCCTAATTTTTGCCAGGTTCATTACGGCTTTATGTTTCTTACCCACACCACCTCCTCGGTGCTCTTCAGCCCTTGCGGCGGCTGAACTTGTGGAAGGAAGTTCGGCATCATCGCTCTGTGGGTTTTGTTGGTTTGAAGTTGATGGTCAAATTAAAACTTTATCCATCTCTGAAATGTATTGTTTGCGTTTACAAGGATTTGCCCTGGGCTGTGTAGCTTGTTGTGCTCTTGCTGAAATAGCTCCTTGACACCTTACGTAAACGGAGCACGTGCTATGTGACCTGAGAACGTGAATGTGTTCGTTTCTGCACATGCTTAGACATACTGAAGCCCATAGGTTTTGGCATATCATGTAGGAAAATTAACACGCTGTCTGGTAAGGAAAAAAAAGCAACGTGTCCAAATAGGACAAGATGAAATGGCTTTTATTTTTTGTATGCTCCCTGGTTTATTTTGGCAGACCCCCTGAAACCTGCTTCCAGCCCCCCATGCGGTTGTGGACCACTGACTGAAATTTGCAGCCTTAGACTGTGATCCACAAAAGCCAGCATGCTAGGTGGCGAGCTATCAGAGCTAGCCAATCGGAGATGCTGCCCAGGGCTAAGCCCCACCCCTTCACAGACATAGGTGCCTAAATCCAGGCTGCAGGGAGGGACCTAGTTCTGCTTGCAATCCACAGCCAGGAGCCCTCTTTGGACTTAAGCACTGAAGAAATTTTTTGCAAGAAGCTGGGGACGTGAGGGAAGGACATTCCTTATAACTTTTAGCCTAGTGGTTAGGATACTCACCTGGTCAAAGCCCTTCTGGAGGCAGGACTTTAACCAGGGGTCTTCCACAAGCCCAGGTGACTGCCCTGAGCACTGCACTATAAGTCATAAAGAAGATCCCCACCTTTGCCTTCCCTCCTGCCCCCATTTTGTTTGAACATATCTGAGAGCCCTGATCCAGTAAGCACCCTCTGAACACACCTACTGGATTGGGCCCTGCACATGACTTAGGAGACCAGATGCTTGTCTTCCCCTAGGCTGTGAATTGCTTTAGGGCTTAAGAAGGAGACAGGGGTCCGGGCACCCACTGGTGAGCTTGAAGGAGGGGGTGTGACGGGTTGGATCACAGAACCCCCCTTGGGAACTGCCAACCGATGTGCCAAGACTACTTCTGCCCCTGCCCACTCCCAGTCACAACAAGCCCTGCACAACACGGGCTTCCTCTTGGCACCAGGCTTGGTGCCTTCATCTGTGTGCAAAACACACAAGCATTGGCTCCTCGTTAGGGCCGTGGATCAGGAGTTGTGGGCTTCTGAGGGAGTTCCTCGGTGTCTCTTCCCCCCACTCCTGTTCTGTGGGATAAACATACTGACCTGCCTTCCTGGGGGCGGGGGCTCTGCTCCCTGAGGCCCCAGATTCTGCGGCAGTTCCTGGAGAGTCAGAACAGACAGACAACATGTGTGTGGGCATCAAGCTATGGGGGGATGATCTAAGTTTCCACTCTGGAAAGAGTTAGGGCCAAACAGTGGCCTCGTGTGAGCATCCCAGCCTGATGCAGTTACCCCGGCTTACACAGGGTCTCAAATAGACCTTTTAATCTCCCCCTCCAGGACCACTGGCCGAAATAACGACAGCCCTGTGAGAGAGGGCATCACGGATCCACAGGATCTGTGCTATGCTTCAGCTTTTGAACAGTTCTTTGGAGGAACCTCTTTAGTGTGCCAGATCCTCAAGGGTTCTGACTGCTCCTGAAGGCAAGGCCGATGGGGAAACCATGGGCTCGGGGAAGCTAGCTCCCAGCCTGGCCCACCCCTTCTGCCTGAGGCCCCGCAACTCCTTCCCCTCACCAGACCCCACTGCCCATCACAGCTGCCAGCCCCGCTCCCCCAGCCCTGGGCGGGTGACACACGCCCCCAGCCCCAGAGCATCTCACATGTCAATTGAAACTTTGAACAGTTCAAAAAGGCTCTCCTGCTTTTAGTCCCCAGTATCCACTCAGTCCATCTGGCAATTCACCTTTATCACTTTGGGGCCAAGTAAGGGGGTCAGAGAGCAGAGCCAGTCTGCAGGATCCACCTGGGTTCACCCTGCAGGCTTTCTCAAAGGCAGAGAGGTAGGCATCCATATTCCCCTGCACCCTCCTTAAACTGGGGCAACATTTGGCACCTTGGGTTCATGTGCAACTGGCTTCCTGTGGTCTCTCCACACGTACCTCTCTGTGTGTCCTCTTGCTCCTCTGATTCTGCATATAGAGGTTCTTGCTACTGCTCCTTTTCCTAGTTCTTCTGCTAACCCACCTGGTGCTTCTGCTGCCCTCCTGCTTTCGCCGCTTCTGCAAATGCTAACTCTTAGCCCAGCCCCCTGCCACCTTTTGGTCCATTGTCCAACTCCTGCTGACCCATGCTAACTTCACATGTTCCGCCCGCTGGAGATTCCCAGGGATAAGTGTCAATCATTCAGTTGCTGGGGCTCCTCTCCTCTTTGAGGACCCTCCATTGATATGGGTTGGTTTCAGCCATTCCGTTACCAACCCATTCATTCCACCCCAGACAGGAACGTGACACAGCACCTCATGCTTCCTGCTTTGCCCCAAGAGCAGCATCTTAGTCCTTTGGCCCCATTGCAAAGTACAGAGGGAAACGGAGGCATGCATAGGAATCATGAAAAATATTACAGGAAATTCCCATTTCATCACAGATGGACGGGCAGACAGTGGCCTGGTCACAGCTGACCTGCTCACAGTGTTGAGTGGCCATGGGTGCCTGGGAGATATTTAAGGACTAGAGGGTGCTGCTTCCATCTAGGCAAGTGAATGAGTGCTGTTTGTGAGAGGGGGGCTGTGGTCTGGCTCATGGAGACCGCAGGCTGGAAGGAGATAAATCAACAGAAAGGAGTTTGCACGACAAAGCTGTTCAAAGCAGCAACGCACGAACTGGTCATAGTGGTGCTTTTCCTTTTATTGCCCGTTGTAGCTGTCGAGACAGTTCAAACCTTCACAAGTTATTTGCCTCTGCCACACAATAGGTATTAAAATGCCCATTACATCCTTCCTAGAGAAGCAATCTTCTGCACCCTGAGACAGTGGGGAGGCAATCACAGCTCTATTGCGCTTAGAAGAGGATATTAACCAGAGGCGAAATGCTGTATGACCAAAATTTCATGCAGCTAAAATTGACTAATAGCTTCAAACTTTTTTTAAGGCATATTATTGCTCATTGTGTAGTTATTACGTGGGGGGACATTTCTGCTTCTATAGCGTTCGTCGTCGAGTTGTATTTATCCTGCAAAGAGCGACGACATGGCTCATAAACTGCAGATACAAACAACACACCAACCGTCCCCATAAACAATCAATCACAATGTGTCGCACCGGGCAAAGTTCTTGCAGGAACTAGCAGAATGAAGCACATGCCTTAGGAGCCAGGAATTCCTCTTAGGAAATACAGTATTTGGAGAGAATAAATATCCCTGTGTCCCTGCTAGATCTGACTCCTGATGGGGTTGTAGCAACACCTCCAGGAAATTTGCACAGAACACTGCCTTGGGCGGTCGTGGAAGCGTCTTCACTGGAGGCTTTCAAAAGGAGGCTGTCTTGGATGATTTAGACCCAACAAATCCTGCGGCTTGGCTGGGGGTTAGACTAGATGACCCTTGAGATTCTACGAGCTTTCCTGCCTATGGCAGCTAATTACATCCCGTCCCCGCAAAGGAGGGCAAAGCCATTACAATTGCCAGGCTTGTCAGGAAGCAGCTGTCTTGACACAGAACAGGGAGTTCAGCGTGCAGCGGCGTGAGCGAAGCCGGGGTCACCCAGGGCTGGAATCCAGTACAGTCTGATATTTATTGGGTAGAAAATACTGGGCTTGGCCATGGCCTGCTCTGTGTGTGGCACGGGAAGGGATACAGGAAGACGCCTACCCCATCTCAGACCCTGGAAGGGCAGAAGGGACCATTGGCCTCATCTAGTCTGACCTATATAACAGAGGCCGGAGACCTTCTCCCCCCGCCCCCCAAAAATTCCTAGAGCATAGAACAGCCCAAAGTCCCTGGCGCCAGATGAGGGCTGCTAGCCTCCCAGAGGGAGTGGGGGCAGGGGAAGGCAGGCTGCCCCTGTTACGGAGTGGCACAGTAGCCCTGTGCTGATGCAGCTGCCCTCTGCCCCCAGTTTGGGGCTGGACTTTACTGCACAGTGGAGCCCACCCTGTATAGTCATAAACCACTGCAAAATCAACAACATAATGTCAGCTAAGGAACAGCGCGTCCCTTCCAGTCCGGAGGGTCCCCCTCTGCTCTGCTGCGTTAGACAGGAGACAAAAGGAGAGGGGAAGGAAAAGGACACACTGGGGGGGGGGAATGGGACGGGGGAGAGACAAAGTCTTTTATGATTCTATCCCAGGTGGTGGTTGGGATTTAACTGAAGCCAGTGGCTGTGGTGATGTCATCTGGGTCCCGCTCTCTGGCCACTCTGGTCAGGACATCTCTCAGGGTCAGGATGAGGAAGATCCAGGGATCTGGGAGATCGTAGGGGTGGCAGCCCTGATGGTGAAGCTCATCCCAGTCGCCAATTTTTCTCCCCCAAAGTCTCTTTCTTTAGGGACCCCCGAAAAGGGAGTGACTGGTGGAGTAGCCCATCCCCTCATTATTTTGTGCACCAATTAGATTTGATATCTGACCCACCAATTTTGGTGCAATTAATTTCTAGTCCCCCATTTTCTTGTTTCCCAAGCATGATCTTAACACAGTCCTTTTTTGTTTGGACTAATTCAGTCTCTCTCACTTTTGCACCTTTTCCTTTCAACACTTGTTATAGGCTATTGTGACACTTCATAAACTTTTACCTCCTTTTCCACAGTTAGGCTCACAACTGTGGTACATTTGTAGGCCCAATTACTACGACAGGTGTCCATTAGTCACAAGAGGAATGGACTAAAGGCAGATCCTTTGATGCAGACCCACCCTTAGAGTGAATAACTCCCTGTTCCCACAGCTACTTCTCATCCCCTTCTGCGTGTCCATGATAGTCTCTGGTAGATTGCTGTTTGCAGGCCACCTTATCAGTTCTCTAGGGCCTCCGTCTCTAGATCCCCAAACATGAAGTGCAATTCCTTGCTGTTCCCCTGAAATATTCAGCCTGCAAACACTGCATCCATGGTTGACCTTCCCAGCGTAAACTCAAATTGGATGTCGCTTACTCAATGCTCCAATTCCTCACAAAGTCTTTTCTTCATAATTCTTTCCAGGAATTTCATCAAGTGACTCATTAACTTGGTCCCAGTCCTTCCTATGTGTCTCTCGCTCTGTGACTCTTCCCTTTTATAACCTTCCAGTCCCTCTGTCAGGTGACTCCTGGATCAGTCTTCTCAGGTGATCCCAACCTTCTATGGGTGACTTCATTGCCAGGTGACCTCTGCCCTCACAAAACAGTTTTCCTGGCTGGAAGCCAAGCTATTGTTAAGGATGTTTGGAGGACGTCCCTGAGTTAACAGCCCTCTATTGTCAGGGCTTTGCCACTGGCCTTGGGAATGTCAGTTGAACATGGAGGTAACAGGACAACAGAGAAGGGGAAGAGCACCGTATCCCAAATGGAGTCTGTAGTCTGACAAAGAGCCCCAATGTCCGATTGTACATACCAATTCCCCAGATCATTGCAACGGGGGTGACCAATCTCACAGCTTGAATGCTGACTGTTGTATGCTCACCTTGGTTTTCATCCTGTGGTTCACCCCCAGGTAGATCAAGTTCATGGAAATTAGGATCTTCCCATGGACAAGGCATGACCACAAAGTAGGCTCAGTCCAATGACTGATCTGCCCAGTTCTTTCCCTGCTCTGTAACTTGTTCCTAAAGAAGGGCCTCATTGGAGTCCGGTCTAGAGGCCTTTTAAATCAAACAAAATAGCTCCACAGACTTCTGCTTCTTGGGGAGTCCCCCAGCCGGGCAGTTACATGGGACAAACGGTGATACCTCATTTGCACTGCAATCCAGAGCCCAGCCTCCCACTCCCACCAGCCTCTCTCCCTCACCGTCTGCTCAGCACACACACGCCAAGACTTCAGGAGTGTGATTGCTCTAGCTAACCTAATTCACAGTCACACACTAGCCCAATGCAGCCGAATCTGAGAACTCAGACTCACCACCCAGGCTAAGAAATAGTGGAGTGGGGGGCTCCTGCCTTGTACTGCAATTAACCTGTGCACTAAACTCTTCCCTCCGCTTGTTAGGATAAAGATGTGCATGGCTGACTGACTTCCTAGGGAACAAGTAGGAACGAATAGGAATGCTAACACATGTAGAAACCGACACCCAGTTACTGAACTGTTGCTTCCTGCAACTCAATAGAACTTTCTCTAGAATAAGTGGCCCCTTCTTCACAGGCAAAGTTGAGGCAGAGGGATAGCTCAGTGGTTTGAGCATTAGCCTACTAAACCCAGGGTTGAGTTTAATCCTTGAGGGGGCCATTTAGGGATTTGGGGCAAATATCTGTCTGCGGATTGGTCCTGCTTTGAGCAGGGGGTTGAACTAAATGACCTCCTGAGGTCCCTTCCAACCCTGAGATTCTATGAAAACCTAGCAACAAAGGCACCAGTGTCTGAGATTTCTCCTTTCTGAATATCCTGGCATGACTGCATAGCAGGCAGGCTCTGCAGTTAATCTTTACCAACTGACTGTTGCCACTTCCCCCCTACATTCCATGTTTCCCCTGATAAAGCACATTTTTGTCATGGGAGGGGGCGGGGAATACAGTGCAATTACACATTTTTATAGCATACCTTTCATGGCTTATAGCAAAACTCTGCACGGGGGGAAAAAAAGCAGAATTACATAAATTTTAAAAGACATTTAATTCACACACAGTTACAGTCATGCAGCAAAAGCAACAGCAAACGGGTGCATGCTTAAGGGGTGATTTAAACCAGGGATGTGAGCCACACATGGGAGCCGCTGGAGGTAAAGCAGCCAGCCAGAGAGGAGATGCCAGGACACACCGAGTTCCATAGCCTCTGTCTCAGCAATCGCCATGGAGCAAAGTAGGTGCCTAGGAAAGAAGACCATGAGGAGGGGGAAAGTGTCTGTGAATATGAGCTGCCTGCAGTGGATTGAAGCACAGAGAGTGGCTGGCTGTCCTGCTGCAGGCTTTGCTGCTCCAGGTGGTCTGAGCTACGCCAAGGGAGGGCCTGACATTCCCACTTGTCAATTATTTGAACAGAGATTTCTGCTGGGATGCTGTGGCCCTTGGCTCTCTCTGACGCATAGCGGGTCTGGTCAGCTCCATCCCTGCCTGGTGAAGCGCAGACAGGCAGTCTGGACTAGCATCTGGGGAAAGCAGCTCTCCTAGATCACTGAGATAATAGACCAGAACTATTGCCCAGGTTCAGGAGGGAGAAAGGCCTTAGGCCCAGCCGAGACTCAGAGACCTTCTGGAAGGGAGTAAGGTCAAGTCTTGACCAGCAACCCAGGAAGCAGAATTCCCTTCTAGGAGGGGGAAGAAATGGGCGTGTCAGCCCCCGGTGGCGGAAAGGAGTGAGCGTATCGGCCTCAGGAGTGGGTGTGCCAGCAAAGGGTGACATCACCAGCCAGGGTGTTCCCCCTCTCCGATAACTGCATGGTCCCGGGGATGCCCACGCAGCTACAGCTCACCATGGAGCCCGGCATTGGAAGGGAGGGCTAATCCAAACACACTTCTTATTGCCCACGCCAAGCCCAGGGGAAGCTGCTGCCGTGATGGTCAACTTGCCTCTGAAGTCGGGATTCCTCCAGCCCCACTGTGTTAGCAACAAGAACCCCGACCCACAAAGCCAGGTGCTTGTTGGACATATTCTGGAAAACTTCTGAACCTCTTTCCTGTCCCTGGAATAATATGGCTGCTGCCTCCTGTTTCTCAGAGATCCCAGCAGCCTGGCACGGCCCCAGCATTTGCTGGCAGGAAGGGGCATGCACAGAGCGGCTGCCCACACAGAATTATTCTCTGCTCATTCACTTTGACCCCGGAGCTGTTTTGATAAAACCTGGCTGCTCAGCTCCCTCGGCCCACCAGAGATTGTCAGAGTGACAGGAGTGATATGAGCAGGGAAGTTCACACATTTTATGAATTAACCTCATTATTCTTGGGCTTTTTCTCCAGCCTAAACTCTCTCCCGACAGAGTCTCTGACGTGCATCTGATTCTTTTAAACAGAAGAAAAAGTTCTGGGCTTCAGCTAAAGAGAGCAGCTCAGAGTCCACGCCTGAGCCCTAACTGGGCTACTCTCTGCAGAGAGGGTGAGAACTGGACAATCTGTGGGTGGGGAGTGAGGCTGGGAGCCATCTAGGAGAAATGGCTGGAGACCATGCAAAGGATACCGGGCTCTGAAATATTATGCTCATTATTGACATCACAGAGCCATCTGCACTTGCAACCATCATCCTCAGCCCTGAGTAATAACCCCTAGACTGCTCAGCATGTCATCCATGGAGCCCAATGCTGGTACCGGGTCACTATCCCCTCTTCACAGCATGGGAGACAGGGCCAGAGTGGGGAAGGGATTTGTCTGCTGTCTCCCTGAGTCAGGGCAGAGCCAGGACTAGAACCCAGATGTCCTGCTCCTCACCCACCCCCACACCAAAATGTTCCCTCTCCCACAGCTGCCCACTCTTTCAAGACCAGCATTCCTTCCCCCACACTTTTTTCATGGCAGCACCCCCTGCCCTCTCCCCACACTGCACTGTGCAACAGAATCTCAATGCACGCGCTCCAGCTGCAGTAGGGGCATCAAACCAGCCCAGTAATCGGCTCTGGCTGCATCATTTTACACTGCTGCCCGGCTGTCACAGCAGCAAGCCATGCTGCATCGCTGCACATTTGTACAACCTGCATCCCAATTTCCAGCCAACTCAGTGAAACCTGAATCACTGAACTTGGCAGCAAGCTTCCTTCCGTCATAATGCTGATTCCTACACTCACTGGAACATGCCGCACTGCATTACTGTAAAGTGAAGTTCTTTGCACTGCATCTCGACTGCTCCCCTCGGCTAGTGCAGTGTGCTACACTGCATCTCGACTGCTCCCCTCAGCTAGTGCAGTGTGCTACACTGCATCTCGACTGCTCCCCTCGGCTAGTGCAGTGTGCTGCAGTGTACCAATTCACTGGACATGCTAACAAAGCACTTCTCTCCGCATGACAGAGCATGCTACCCCCTTCTGGGGGATTCCTCTTTACAATCTGCAAGACATGCCATGTTCCTCTTGGCTCTTCCGTTGTTCCTTTGCTCTGTTACTCTGTCCATTCCTCTCCACATGACTCTCCATCCCTCAGTGTCGTTTAGTTGCATCTTTATGCTGCTTCTTCCTTGCCCTGACTTCCTGTCTCTCTCTCCTATTTTCTGCCTTCAAATAGGATGTGAAGATCTGCAAAGGCAGCTTGTTCATATCTCTGTCACCAGACACCCCTTCAACCTTTAAACCATGCAATTGCTCAGCACCCCACTGTAAACAGTTTGCCATGATGAATATTGGCCATTTCTTCCAGCTCTTTATTTTCTGCCTTTGGCCAGTGTCTGCATAAGAACATAAGAACGGCCATACTGGGTCAGACCAATGGTCCATCTAGCCCAGTGTCCTGTCTTCCAACAGAGGCCAATATCTGAGTTGTCAGAGGGAATGAAGAGAGCAATTATCGAGTGATCCATCCCCCCTGTCGCCCAGTCCCAGCTTCTGGCAATCAGAGGTTTAGGGGCACCCAGACCATGGGGTTGCATCCCTGACCATCTTGGCTAATAGTCATTGATGGACTTATCTTCCATGAACTTGTCTAATTCTTTTTTGGCCTTTACAACATCCCCTGGCAACAAGTTTGTGGATTGAGCACTGTGTGGAGAAGAACTTCATTTTGTTTGATTTAAACCTGCTGTCTATTAATTTCCTTGGGTGACCCCTGATTTTTGTGTTATGTGAAGGGGTAAATACCACTTCTTTATTCACTTTCTCCAAACCATTGCTGATTTTATAGACCTCTATCATATTCCCCCGAGTTGTCTCTTTTCCAAGCTGAATAGTCCTACTCTATTCAATCTCTCCTCTTATGGAAACTGTTCCATATCTTTACTAATGTTTGCCCTTCTCTGTACCTTTTCCAGATCTAATATATCTTCTTTGAGATGGGGTGACCAGAACTGCACACAGTATTCAAGGTGTGGGTGTAGCATGGATTTATATATAGCATTATATTTTCTGCCTTAGTATCTACCCCCTTCCTAATGACAGGTTTCAAAGTAGCAGCCGTGTTAGTCTGTATCCACAAAAAGAACAGGCGTGCTTCTGGCACCTTAGAGACTAACACATTTATTTGGGCATAAGTTTTCGTGGGCTACAGCCCACTTCATCAGATGCGTAGAATGGAACATATAGTAAGAAGATATATATACATACAGAGAACATGAAAAGGTGGAAGTTGCCACACCAACTCTAAGAGGCTAATTAATTAAGATGAGCTATTATCAGCAGGAGAAAGAAACTTTTGTAGTGATAATCAAGATGGCCCATTTCAGACAGTTGACAAGAGGTGTGAGAATACTTAACATGGGGAAATAGATTCAATTTGTGTAATGACTCAGCCACTCCCAGTCTCTAATCAAGTCCAAATTAATCTAGTTTGATATCTAGTTTGCATATTAATTCAAGTTCAGCAGTTTCTTGTTAGAGTCTGTTTTTGAAGCTTTTCTGTTGCAAAATTGCCACCTTTAAGTCTGTTACTTGTCTTCACTACCCACCCAGATAGGCGGGTAGAAATCGATCTCTCGGGGATCGTCTCATCAGGACGCGATAATCGATCCCCAAATCGACGCGCATACTCCACCAGCCCAGGTAGGTGTAAGCGTCGTCGACAGGGGAGCCGCGGCGGTCGATTTGCCGCTGTCCTCACAGCGGGGTACGTCAGATCAGATACGTCGAATTCAGCTACACTATTCCCATAGCTGAATTTGCATATCTGAAAACGATTTCCCCCCCCCCATAGTGTAGACGTAGTCTGAGTGACCAGAGAGGTTGAAGTGTTCTCCTATTGGTTTTTGAATGTTATAATTCCTGATGTCAGATTTGTGTAGACTGTCCGGTTTGGCCAACATACATGGCAGAGGTGCATTGCTGGCACATGATGGCATATATCACATTGGTAGATGTGCAGGTGAACGAGCCCCTGATGGCGTGGCTGATGTGATTAGATCCTATGATGATGTCACTTGAATAGATATGTGGACAGAGTTGGCATCGGGCTTTGTTGCAAGGATAGGTTCCTGGGTTAGTGTTTTTGTTGTGTGGTTGCTGGACTGTTCCTGCACATTGAGCAGATGTTTTCAGAGAGCTATCCGCAATGACTCCAAGATCTGTTTCTTGAGTGGTAGCAGCTAATTTAGACCCCATCATTTTGTATGTATAGTTAGGTTTATGATTTCCAATGTCCATTACTTTGCATTTATCAACACTGAATTTCATCTGTCATTTTGTTGCCCAGTCACCCAGTTTTGTAAGATCCCTTTGTAACTCTTCACAGTCAGCTTTGGACTTAACTATCATCTGCAAACTTTGCCACCTCACTGTTTACCCCTTTCTTCAGATCATTTATGAAGAGGTTGAATAGCAGTAGTCCAAGTATAGATCGATGGGGAATGTTGCTATTGACCTCTCTGTATTCCCATCCCATCTCCTAGAACTGGAAGGGACCTTGAAAGGTCATCGAGTCCAGCCCCCTGCCTTCACTAGCAGGACCAAGTACTGATTTTGCCCCAGATCCCCAAGTGGCCCCCTCAAGGATTGAACTCACAACCCTGGGTTTAGCAGGCCAATGCTCAAACCACTGAGCTATCCCTCCCCATTCTGAAAACTGAACTTATTCCTACCCTCTGTTTCCTGTGGGTTTGTTTTGGTTTGGTTTGTTTGTTTGTTTTAACCAGTTACTGATCCATGAGAGGACCTTCCCTCTTATCCTATCATTGCTTACTTTCCTTAAGAACCTTAGGCTTTCTGAAAGTCCAAGTAAGTTTTATTCACTGGATCACCCTTGTCTTGTTGACCTCCTCAAAGAATTCTAATAGAGTGGTGAGGCATGATTTCCCTTTATAAAACCTGTGCTGATTTCTTCCTCAACAAATCCTATTCATCTGTGTGTCTGATCTGTGATGGCACTTTGCCTTTCCCACCGGGATGCTCTGTTGCCCAACACCGCTCTGTCTCACTCTGGGGACACTTCCCAGTTTCTGAGAGCCCTTTTTAGATCTTGCCTGAAGGTCAGTCTCCCCAAAGGCCCCATTTCACCAGGTCCTGGTTGGCCTGTGACTTGGCCCTGGCTGAAATAGTTGGACTGAGTCAAGGTCAGGCTGCCTTAAAGCAGCAGTATCTACACTTTCCAGATAGCTGCCTCTTACCAATCAACTTGCATCACATCTGAACTGCTGATGAGTTAAAGTCCATCTGTCACCCCTTCCCGCAGGCTCATCTCCAGGGAGAAGGAACACTTGGCCCTGCCTCCCAACTCTGGATGGACATGCTCAGTGTCCTCGTGGTGCTTCAGGGTGAGAAGTCCTAGGCCGAAGGGGAGAGGTGACCCACCAGACCATCTTGCTGCAAAGTCTGGCATCTGCAGGAAGGAGCATTCCACTTCTCTTTAAAGAAGTAACTCCACAGAAACCAGACAGAGATAAAGATCCAAATACAGAAGAGGTGAGTGATTCACCACTCTGGTGTATGCAGAACAGCAATTGTTAGCAGACAGCAGTGAGCGAGGATACAGCATAAACTCGGGCACCAGCAGCATGAACATGGGGGTGATTTACCAAGAGCTCCTATGCAGGGTGGAATGTCTCGACAAGAGGCAGAGGAGATAGGGGAGGGGTCTTCTCCAGCACAGTGCCAGGACAGCTGTCCTCCGCTGTTAGTGGCCATGTGTTTGGGTGGTTACTGGAAAGTAAAAGGAACATTTTCAAAAGTCACTTCTAAGGGAGCCTCCGTTTTTGGTTCCCAAGCTGGGACACCTCAGACTTGATATCAGAGCTACCAAATACTTGCATCTCCCACCGACCTCACTAGCAGGACTATTAGCGATGAATTACAAGGCATCCATTTCTTTAGTAAAGTGTGACGGTGAATGCAGATTAAGGTGAACAAGTGGAAATTCATTAAGCCCTGTGCAATGCTCTGTTCAGGTGGCTGCATTGCTTCCAGCCTCACTCCTCACATTCTCTTTCCCTCAATAATAGTCCCCCATTGGTCATGATCAGGGATCCTAGTTTTCCATGATTAAAAAACAATCTCCATGAACCCATGGTAGAACAGGTAGTACTGTACATGGTACTTTACACAGCTGAACCATGTGCTCCACCTGGTTACAAATGGTTGCGTGGAGTGTTGGGGAATCAACACTTTGTTTATTCAAGTATCTCAAGAGCCGTGCATGATGAGTTGGATCTTTCACTAAATGTGACTTCATCAAAGTGACCACTTGCTTAAAGGTATTTTGCCAAGTACTTCCTGTCAGAGCGACACTATGTGCATAGCAACTAATAAGTGCACAGGTTGAGCACTGTTTGCAAAGCACATTGTTCCAAGCTTTTACCATGTCGCTTGCACTGTCTGAATATTAGCATTTGTAACAATCAAGTGGGATGCTGAATTCCACCGTACGAGAAATCAAGGCTTGTGAAACAGTGGCATGATTAACTTTTCTGAGGTGCACTGTCTTTACAAGCTGTAGTGTAGTAATGTCAGCATTCTTAGGAGGAGCTACCTTGAGCACCTGAAATAAAATGTTGCCAAATTATCTATTTTGGAAGTCAGTGTTTTTGTCGGCAATCACAGCAATGGAGTTTCCTTTCAGGTCATTGAGAAGACGCAGTTTTTTCCTCCTCAAAAAGAGTTGGTAAGTAATGGGAATACAACCGATCTGAGTTGGGAATGGCACCACCTCCATTAACATGCTTGCTCAACAAAATCTCTGACAATAGGTAAATCCATTTTATGCAGAGGAAGATCTATTTCTACACACACTTGAACAGAATCTGAAGTGACAGTTTCACGCTGTTCTTTGGCAGCTGTAAAACGCTGGAATGATCCAGTCACATTGCATTGTTTCTTTACTGTCACTGATGGCCCTGCTGTCTCAGCCGCTTGGTTTTGTTTCTTTTCATGCAGTTTGTTTAGCACTTTCCATGTATTCTACAATTATCTGCCTTCAAACGTAACCTACAGCCTTGCTGCATGCAGTACAGAGCAGCACATTACAATGAACATGACATTTTTCACTCCCAACTCCATGTCATGGTCCTGAGGGGTGATTTTTAATGTTTTTGGCATTTTTTAATAACTTTAATTACTCATGTCTTGACGCTGAAGTGAAATTTGAGATGCATTTAAACATGATCCCCAATATGCCATTGAGTAACCTCTATACGCCGGAAGCAGTTTATTGGAGTCTGTTTAGCGATGTAAATTTAAAGCACATTCAAAAATCAACCACAAGAGGGGGAGATTGTGCACATTGAATAAGTGACACTGGTACGTTCAGTAAAATTTAGTTAATATATGGGTTTTTTCCCCACAAAATGGGAAAAACTAAAGATTATCTATAAAAACACACACTGCATGTTTCCATGCCAAATGGATTTCTAGGATCCCTGGTCATTATACATCTTCCCTATTTTACAAACATTGTAATATAAACAAAGAAGTGACACCCCAACCCCCACACTGTGTCCCACAGCCATAGCTTGCTAGCACATAGCCAAATGGGAGTCTCACAAACTCAGCTGGTTACAGTCTTTGAGATCGTTTGGTCTCCTCAGCAGGCAACGGCACCAGGAATGACCTATCTCTATCTCCTTGTCACCTGTCTCCGAGTCTAGCAAACTATCTCCTCCCTCCCTGTGGGATTGGCCTCTGGATGGTTCTGCCTTTTTGTTCTGAGAGGACCACTGCATCTCTGTGGACTCTTCTGTCTGCTAGCTCACAAGTGTCTCCTGTTCCTTTGCATCACTTGTCCCTCTTGTGTAGTCACCTACTATGACCTGGATGCCCCTACACCTCTCACTATTACTTCAGTCCACTCCTTCTGGTGGATACTTATAGAAGTGCCTGTCTTCAGGGCCGGTAGGTCCTTGGCTGGCCTGTTGTACTCTAATGCCTGCTTTCTCTGATTGTGGCCATCTCCTCTTGAGGGTGTTTCCATCAATCTGGCCACAACAGGTCTCCCCTCCATGGTAACAGGGCTTTGGTCTTTTGTCCAGTCAGTGCAGTGCCTGTGCTGGACTGTTTTGGCATCCCTGTTATGGGTTATTCCTGTGTGCCAAAAATGCTTCTCAACCACAAGAAACAGCCTTGTGTAAAAGTCTCTTAGCTGTTTTCACAGCAGAGTCTACCTTACTATTACTCTGTGGGCATGCTGAGGAGGTGGTGTGGTGGTCAAACTCCCATTGGCATGCAAGTTCCTTGAATTCTTCCATGGCAAATTGGGATCTGTTGTTGGTGAATACAGTGTCCACAGTGGCATATCTTGCAAAGTGGGCCTTCAGTTGGCCAGTGACTGATTTTCTTCTTGTTTCAGGCAGGGCATCAATCTCTCAAATTGGAGTAATTGTTCACTGTAATCAAGTACTGCTTTTCACTGAAGGTAAATAAATCCTCTCCCACCTTTCCCCAGGTGGGCAGTTCATGCTGGCAGTTATCACATGACTGGCAGGTGTTACACCTTTCTATCAAGGAGCAGAGTGGTGTATTCATTCCAGCAAACACACTTTTGAGCACTTCTAAGACAGCTGCCAATAGCCAGGTGTGATGCATGTGCTTTTTGCATGACATCCCGACATAATGAGGTGCAGACAACAGCTCTGTCCTCAATATGATTCCATCATGAGCACTCGGCTCATCTTTCTTTTGAAAACATGGGGGTGCTCCTACTGGAACTTGGCTCTTGTCTTCTGGCCACCCTGATAGGATCGCTGTCTTGGCTGCCTGCAGTTGGATGTCCTTTTCTGTCACCTCATTGATTTCCATCAGCTTCGCTGTTGAAACTGGAGCCAGAGCAGCATGTTAATGGATTCAGTGTCCTGACCCCGTTTCCCCAGCTCTCCAATGGTGGGTGTTTAGGCCCTGCTCAGGGCGTCGTCTAACAGCAGTAATCATTTTGGACAATATTTAATCTCTAGCTGGTAACTCTGGAGGTGCATCGACATGTGCTGCAAACTCTTTGGAACACTATGAGGAGGCTTTCGCCATGACTGTCTCTACGGGTTTGTGGTCTGGTTGCACAATTACTGGGTGGCCATAGGTGTACAGATGGAATCGCTCCACTCCAAATATCACAGCCAGAAGCTCTGTTTCTCTTTGGCCGTACCCCTGTTCAGTTTCTGCCAGGGCTCTCCCAGCATAAGCGACTGCCTGCTCCTGTCCAAGAGCTGCACACTGGAGTATCAGCAGCGATTCTGGCTGGGAACCCTTCAGGATGGAGCATCTGTTATCATTTGTTTCAGTGCATCAAATGCTTCCTGTTGGGGACCTGTCCAGTCTAACACAACACCCTGCCTTGATGTATGGGCTCCACTACTGCAGCGGGCGTGGACAGAACTTTGGGCAAAAAAATGTATCGTTCTTATGAGGCACTGTAATCCTCCCCTGGTCATTGGACCCGGCATGTCTCTGCCTGCTTTGATCGTGTGGGATCTGATTTCAGTCCTTCTGCTGTGAGGAGACCCAGTTCCAGGGCTCGTGCGTCTGGCTGCTTTCCTGCAGAGACCTCACGGCTCAGCTGCTGCCCACCAAGTTTTATTTGCAAGGAGTGAAACTGAGTGCAGATTAAACTGAACAAGAGGAGATGTATAAATCCATGTTCATGGCTCTGTCCATGTGACTGCCTTGCTTCCAGGCCAGCTCCCCCCAACATACAATCCTTCCAGGGAACAGGGGCCCTCTGACTCCAGTTCCACTGATCATGATACAGCACCCATCCCCTCTGTATCAGGGCACCACAGCCAGCTGCTATCTGGTTCTTTGGGTATGTCTACATGAAGACTTACGGCACTGCAAGCTGGAGTGTAAATTGACACGCTCTAACGTGCTGCACACTGAAAGTTCCCTGCTGTACTGTTGGTACACAGCAGCAGGGTTCACATGGACAGTCCGTGCTGGAGCGTTGTAGATCTATCCCCCAGCTGGCGGCACAGTGGTTGTGGGGCATGCCCTATATCTGCTTCTCAGCAGCCCTGCTTTGCTGCAGTGTCGCAATACACAAGAAAAGTCATTTTCCCACCCTCTCCCTAATTAAAACTAATAATTAATTAGCACCGAATAATTAATAGTGTTCACAGGATCAGAGGGAGCTGAGGTGGAAGATCTGGGTTTGATCCCATCCTCGCGGGAGCAGGGTTGGGCCCTGTAGTGTAGTCTCTAGTGCTGTGTCTGATGCCGGTGTGAAGACCAGAAGCACAGGCTTGCACTGCCCGGGGGACGTAGTGGATTTTCCCAAGGTCCAATGGCTGCATTTCCCAGGCTGAAGCTCATTCCATTATTTCGTGCCCGTCTTTCTAACACTTCTCAGCCCCGTGCTTTGATTCTCCGGCTTCCTGGTGTTCGCAGCGCCTGCCAGCTTAATGTCATCAGCTTATTCAATTAATGGTCTGGTTTGTACAGCGCTTCTGGATCATTAATTAAGCTGTTCAATAAAGCTGAGCCGGACTCTGATCCCCTCGCTGTTTCCACGCAATGGGATATGCTGTCATTTATCAGAACCAGCGAGAGGCCGTTTGTGGGGCAGCGGGAGGCGGGGAAGGAGACCATGAATGGCCAAATACAGGGGACCCTCCACAAGACCCCAGGACTGACTGCGAGGGCTGCAGGAATGAGACTGACCATCATGGCCACAGGATTCTGCATTCATCGGTGTTGTGATATGCCCGGAGAGCTGCTGGGTAAAGCTCTGCTCTAGGAATTATTTGGGGGGCAGGTCTCTGGCCTGTGTCATGCAGGAGGCCAGCCTAGATGATCACAATGGTCCCTTCTGGCCTTGGAATCTATGAACACAAATCACTCCTCTGTGCACCCAATTCTACCCCAGCGAGAAGATGAGTGAGAGAGATGCACCCATGACAAAATGCACCACTGGAAGGTGCTCAGGTGCTGCAGTGACGAGGGTGGGGTAAGAACCTCTATGCAACTCCATGACTAAAACGACATTAAAAGAACATTAAGGTTGCAAAATGAGTGCTCAAAAGTGAGGAAAGTGCCACGTTTAAGGTTGCTCATGCACCATAGGCAGCAATGGTATTACGGAGATGGTAAGCTCCTTGGGGGTAAGGCTGGTCTTTTTGTTCTGTGTTGGGACAGCACCAAGCACAATAGGGCTCTGCCGTGTGACTGGTGCCCTCGGCATTGCAACAACAAACAGCAAAAGCACACTGATACTTAGCCACGTGAAGCCGAGCTCTCCACTCAACCTGCTGGCCCCTCACCCACCACCGCTGTATCTTGAGTGACCAAAAGAGCTGGTCGGGGGCCTGGAGTGAAGCAAGGGGCCCAGCTGGGTGTCCAGCTTGGCCTATGTAAGAAACAAGGCGTGCAGCTTGCTGGAAGTACTCATGTTACCCACAGACACTGACAGGATTATTACTGCGTTATTATGACAATGCTACTGGCCGGTATTATTGTTAAACACTGCCCAGATTCGGAGGCTCCCATCTGTTTCCCATTTTGGTGCCTCAGGGTTTCATACAGGGAAACAGTCCATCACATTTCTCTGTGCTCAGAATAACAGAGCCCATTTCGGGCTTTCAAGGGCTGCTCTCTGCTGGCCATATCTGGGGCAGTGCCTGGGTGCGTCAAAGGCCTAAAGGAGTCTGGGGGACCGTGCTGACTCGCAGAGCTGGGGCCGGGTGATCAGTGCCCTGTGGCTGACAGAGGAAGGGCTCCAGCAGGCCTGGTTCTTTCAGCTCTGCAGCAGGTCTCGTACACTCGCAGCAGCAGCAAAGCGTTGTGTTTAGAGACACTCCTTGAATGTCCCAGGGCGTGAGGAGAGGAGCAGACAGGGCTGACCCAGGAACAGCAGAACCAAAGGGTCTGATTTTGTGTGCTCAGAGCTGGGCAGACTGTGGGCAGTGGGCACTCGGGGAGGGTCCTTTCATCCCAGCTTTCTCTGCCTTGTTAACCCAGCGTCGCTCCTCTTACGCCTCGGCTTTCATGGCTCTTACAGGCACTTGAGCTATTCGGAGCTGGGGGAGCTGGGAGAAGTGTGACCTGCATGGGTGTCGCTGACCCAGGTGGGCCCAGTGATACAGGCTCCAGATGGATGGACTCAAGCCAGGCCAGGCGGGTAGCATCGGAGCCAGATGGCTGGAATCACAATGGATGGGCCCTGCAGCACTGAACTGAAGCAGCCGGGCTCTGCAAAGTAGGATCTGCAGAGTGGGGCTAGAAATTCACAGCAGCGACCCTGGAGCGGCTGGTCCTGGAGAGCTGCACTCTGCAGAAGTGCTGTGGCCACATGTCAGATGTGCTTGAGAACCTGCCTCTGAGCCACAGCGTCCCTCTTGGCTGGCTCCAAGGAAGGGGGCTGGTGACTCTCACGGCCGGGGTGTCTCTGCTGAGGCTGGGTTTGCTGTTTCCATGGTCACACCCGGAGCTGGTAGACTAGTGACTGTTCTCCTAGAAAAGGACTGGATCAACTAGATCAGGATTGGATCCATTTCCGCGATGATGATCCTGGCTCCAAAGTTTCTCAAGGATTGAGCACAACCTTTGCCAACATCACCGTAGCCTGCCACGACAGCCACTTTCCCAGCAATCATGACATCTGTGCCATGTTTAATGCCATCGATAAGGGACGCTCGGCAACCATAAAGGTTATCGAGTTTACTCTTGGTGACAGAATCATTGACGTTGATGGCTGGCACTTTCAGGCTCCCATTAGCTTTCATCTTATACAGGTTGTGAACCCCGGTAGTCGTCTCCTCCGAGATGCCTTTAATTCCTTTCAGGAGCTGTGGGTGTTTGGTATGAACCAGGTTGGTGAGGTCCCCACCATCATCTAAAATCATGTTCAATGGCTGCCCATCCGTGAAATAGAGGGTCTGCTCGATGCACTGCAAGTATTCCTCAGCGGTCTCCCCGTTCCAGGCAAACACAGGAGTACCGGCTTTAGCAATGGCGGCAGCAGCAGCATGGTCCTGAATGGAGAAAACGTTGCAGCTTGACCATGTACCATGGGCATGGTGAGAACACTAACTGTGTTCACTAACTGCACCCAACATGCCAGGCCCAGCTCCATCCACACAGCAGCTGTGGCTGGGCTCTGGCAGCTTCGAAAACAGAGGACAGTGTGAGCCCACTCGAGGGCTCACGAGTTGTGTAAAGATCTATCACCCTATTCCTGTACACTACATACTCCACCACCTTAGAGTACAAGGGCCTAGAAAAGTGCCATCTGTCTTACTGTCAGATCCACAGTCACTGAATACACAACCTATTGGGGGGTGAGGGATAGCTCAGTGGTTTGAGCATTGGTCTGCTAAACCCAGGGTTGTGAGTTCAATTCTTGAAGGAGCCGCTTAGGGATCTGGGGCAAAATCAGTATTTGGTCCTGCTAGTGAAGGCAGGGGACTGGACTCAACTCAACTCAATGACCTTTCAGGGTCCCTTCCAGTTCTATGAGACAGGTATATCTCTCTCTATATATATTATATTATAACGTGCTACACATTCAGTCCAGGAGGTAACATCTCAAAGGCATTCCAGCAGCATCTGGGCTAGCTTCTGTTCTTCCTGTCATAGCGTCGAGGTCACTTGTAGCAGCAGGGCCAGGAGACACGCTGGCACTACCACCAGGCATTGTCAGCAGCTGTAGAGTGGCTTGGCATTTTCAATAGGTATGGCTGGTCTAAAACATCCTGCTGCACTCGTGCTGAAGAACCAGCTTTTGTGTCTAGTACTTTATGCACCCATCTTGTCAATGGAAAGGCCGCAGTACGTAACTGGGTCTTGGAAAAATTCACATTTCTCCTTGTTTGCTCTAGACCACAGTCAGTACCAGCTTTCATGACCAGCATATCGTCCAAGTAATGCTGAGAGCCAGGAATGCACTGTATAACTTGGTCTATCCCTCGCTGTCAAAACACCATCCCGTTATATTGGAATGAGTCCATATGAGTATGTCTACACTGGCGGTGGGGGTGTAATTCCCAGCTCCGACAGACATACACATGCTAACTATAACAGACTGGGACGGCACAAGTGGTACGCACCTAGGATCTCAGATGGCCTGAGACACTGTCCATGCCGCCAGGGCCAGATGGCTATTTTTAGTCCCCTAACTCAATTAGGGCTGCCCCAGCTGGAAATCACACCTCCTAGCTGCAGGGTACGCATACAATATGTGCATTAACCGCGAGGTACTGTTTTCGATCTCATTTGCAGATAGGCTCAGGTCAGGTCAATCTGGGAGTAAAGCATCCCACAGGGAATAAGGCAAATATATCCTCAATCCCAGGTAAAGGAAACCGATCTGCCTGCAGCACTGGGTGGTATCAGTGGTAACCTTGAAATCAGCACAAATACAGATCATTCCAGTCTTTTTCCTTACTTCTGCTGACGGGTCCTCTGTTCATTCCGCTTAACCTTGATAGAATTCCAGAGTCTAGGAAGTGCCGACATTTTGCCCCTGCCTTTGGACCCAAAGCAAAAGGCAATAGATGAGCTTTACCACATTCAAGCACAGTTCTGGCTTTCATGTAGTTCGAGGCTCCGATACCAGACTGAAAGGTGTCCGCTGCCTCGTTCAAAAGTTCAGCGGATTTTTGTTTGGGGCCAGAGTTCAACACTTGTTTTTTTAAAAAACCTGCAGGCATTGTATGCTTTGCTAGTCCAGGTGAATCTCTCCAAGCCCCTCTCTACCAAATAATGCAGAACTCCCTCGCCTCACAACACCGAGGTTTAGCAGATGCTGTTTACACCGGAATAATTTCCAGGGGAGTGAGGATTTCCTCTGTATATGTTTGACCGGCACTGAGGTTTGCTACAACTTCATCTCTTCAACTCTCTGATCATCCTGCTATGAAATTACAGACACAGAAGAACTCTGTATCAAGCTCTGTTTTCAGTCCTACTTCTTCCACTTGTAAAGAAATGCAAATAACACTGCATGTATTGTCTTCTAAACTAAACCGTTGTAGAGACACTGGAATGTTCTGACTGGACTCCACGTCTGCAAGATGATGAATCTGAAATCTACTGGTAGTCCCCTGTGAGGTGTTGGTGGTACCTTTGCGCTGACCTGCCCATTTTCTCTGTGTGCCTGTGGTGGGGAGTGCACCCCCCCACAAGACCTGAAGGGGTTAAGGTGGCCAGGTCGGCCAATTAACTGCCCAGGCTGCACCTGGAGAAGAAGCCAGGGAGCAGGGATTAATTAGACCAGGCTCAGCTGGACAGGAAATGGGGGGGGGGTATATAGCTCAGGAGCTGAGAGCACCTGGGGGCTGCAGGGAAGTGGTCTGCACTCACTGAAGGGAGGTGTGTTTGCGACTACAGAGTAATCTACACTTATTCCGGGTGGGGGAGAGAGGAGTTTCGTCTGGCAAACCCAGGGGGAACCAGAAAGGTAGGAAAGGCTCAGGGGAAAAGTAGCAAGGAAGAGGATAGTGCAGACCTTGTCTGCTGATCAGAGGGTCCCTGAGCTGGGCACCTCAGTAGAGGGCAGGCCTGGGTTCCCTTACCAGCCACTGGGGAAGCGGCACAGATCAGGCACCGGAGAGCGGACAGCTGGGGACAGTTTGCCCTGCAAGGGGAGGACCATAGTGACCTGGCCGGAGGGCCAAATCACGAAGAGGAAGCAGCAGCTCTTGAAGCGAGAGGGGCCACAGGACGAGAGACTGCCAGAGATGGGCGCAGCATCTGGAAGGAGCTAATCCCCGAAGTGGCCAGGAGGAGGCGCCCCTACCAATGAGTGGACCCTGTGACAGTGCCTCAATTTGTTGTTGTTTCTGCAAGATTTGTCCTTGAACCAGCAATCACTTGCATTATGAGACGGTTTTGCCCAACGAAAGCCCACAGTCATCGAATGTCCTCCAGTCTGTGCTTTCTGTTGGACTCCCCAGTTTATTACTTGCCCAGATCACATGTTGGTGTTGCAGCTCCCTGGCAGCGGTAAGGGCTGTGTCCATTGATACAGCAATTTCTAGTGCACACTTTGGGGTCAAATCAGCCTGAGTCAACAACCGTTTCTCGGTTGCTTTGTTTTGCATCCCCCTCCCGTTAGCCGGTCCCTTAATGCATCATTTAAACTCTCTCCAAACTAGCAGTGCTTGGTTCATCTAATTCATCCAGCCACAGATTCAGGAACTGTCTTTTTGTTTTCTGGAGTCTGTCTATAAAAGCGGAGCGGCTCTGCAATCCCCAGCAGCTTTGGAGATCAGGGGTTGGCTGGAATTTCCACAAACTCAGCACATATTGTGTCTGTGGGTTTAACAGGAGCCGTTACGCTGCATAGACAGTTACAGGCATTAGCTCCCATTACACTCAATAAAGCCATCACCTTTTTCTCATCAGACGTCCCATTGTTATTCCAGGCTGTTCCAGTCCCTCCGTACAGGGTGGGCCAGTTCTCTACCGAGCTATTCCCCAAGCAGTCAGACATATTTAACCCCCTTTTATTTATTTTTCTCTGAATAAGCAGTTAGTTTGCAGTCCGAGTGGCTGTTCTTTCAGTTTCACTAGGCATCTGCCGTCACTCTCTGGTTCACTGTTCTTCTGGACTAGAGTCCTTCCCTTGTCACCATTTGTGGTGGCTTTTGCTCTTTCCACAACGTACGCATGAAAGAGCCACACAGGCCCACCGGGGTCCAGATAACCGTGTTCACTGAGCATGTACAACAAGCCAGGCCTAGCTACATACTCACAGCTACTCTGGCAGGATTCTAGCCGCTTCTGCAACATAGGACACAGTGAGCACCACTGAAGGACTCACACACTATTGAAAGGGATACTACTTATTCCAATATACTGGACACCTATTCCACCGTGGCAGAACCATCTCAGACATTCAGCAGCCTTGACAGTCCCTACTAGACCAGCTGCTCTCTTCAGAGCTAGTGTGTTCCTGAGCTGTCTGAAGTAAAGGGAGAGGAAGAGTAAAGCATTATGGGGCATGTGTGACCCAGAGAAGAACTCCTGAGGTCTGAATGAACTGGAGGTGAGAGGGAGTAATTGAGCCACCAGAGGTCAGGGCACAAAGAACAAGCCCTTGAGAGGTTGGTAAAAGCTTCTGACAGAACAAGGAGCAATGGTCTCAAGTTGCAGTGAGGGAGGTCTAGGTTGGATATTAGGAAACACTATTTCACTAGGAGGGTGGTGAAGCACTAGAATGGGTTTACCTAGGGAGGTGGTAGAATCTCCTTCCTTGGAGGTTTTTAAGGCCCGGCTTGACAAAGCCCTGGCTGGGATGATTTAGTTGGGAATTGGTCCTGTTTCGAGCAGGGGGTTGGACTAGATGACCTCCTGAGGTCCCTTCCAACCCAGATATTCTATGATTCTATCATACAAGCAGCCAGCCCTTCAGGTTTCTACTGAACTTTCTGTAGTGTTCCCATCTCGAGCTGAGATATGAACCTGTCCTACTGGCTGGAGATTTCTTCCAGCAAAGCTGTTTCAGATGGGTTGGGACAACAGAGAAACTGACCCACCAGAAAGGCCCAGTCTGGCTCATTCTGCTATGAAAGGTCACCTCATGGGAACTCAGTGAGAGCACAGGAACCATGCAGGGCTGCCCGGACTTCAGCTGAGCCATTCACTCTGGATGAGTAATTTCCAGCCCTGACTGAAGTTGCTGTGGATGAAGAGTTCCCCCAATAGCTTCATGTGTGCAGGGACCAGAGGCCCTGACTGATTCTGACATCTGAGGTCAGGTGGCCCCCCAGTCTTCATGGGTATGCTGGCCGGCCACACCTTGTATCAGCTGAATTTAAGGCGGCCTGCTGGTGTGGCTGCTGTGTCCCATGCATTCTCTGAAAGTTGGTCATCAACGGGAAGAGCATCTGGGATTATCAGGCATCGCCTTGAGGTGGCCCATCCAAAGTGCTCTGCTCTGCTAAGTGACAGATCCGAAAACGGAAGTGGGAAAGCCTCATCCAGTAGGGATGCATGTTCCTCGTGGGGTCTCCCAGGGTCCTGTGCTCAGCCCAGGGCCATTCAATATCTTTTATCAATGGTCTGGAGGGAAATACAGTGTTCTGAACACTTGATATACGGGGTTCATTTGAACAACATGTGCTTAAAAGCAGGGTCATATATCTAGGAACCAAAACTGTAGGTCACATTACTAGATTGGGCCCTGTACCCTAGAAAGCAGTGACTCTGAAAGGGACCTAGGGGTCCTGGTAGGAACCAGCAGGACCTGAGATCCCAATGCAATGCTGTGGCTAAGGAGACTTGTGCAATTCTTGGATGTATAAACAAGGGAATACCAAGTAGGAGTAGAGAGGCAGCATTACCTCTGTATATGGCATTAATGAGACCATTACTGGATATTGGCTCCAGTTCTGGTGTCCACGCTTCAAAAAGGATATTGGAAAAACTGGAAGAGGTTCAGAAAAGAGCACCAAGGATGATTTGAGGACTGGAAGACCTGCTTTACAGTGAGAGACTAAAGAAGCTCAATCTATTCAATTTGTCCAAGAGAAGATTTGACCGTGAGCTACAAGTACCTACATAGGGAAGAGATTACTGATAGTGGATGGCTCTTTAATCTAACCAAAAATGGCATAACAAGATTCAATGGTTGGAAGTTGAAGCTCGAGAAATTCAGAAAAAAATAGCAAAAAAAAACAGGAGTACTTGTGGCACCTTAGAGACTAACAAATTTATTAGAGCATAAGCTTTCGTGGGCTACAGCCCACTTCTTCGGATGCATATAGAATGGAACATATATTGAGGAGATATATATACACACATACAGAGAGCATGAACAGGTGGGAGTTGTCTTACCAAGTCTGAGAGGCCACTTAAGTAAGAGAAAAAAAACTTTTGAGGTGATAATCAAGCTAGCCCAGTACAGACAGGTTGATAAGAAGTGTGAGAATACTTACAAGGGGAGATAGATTCAATGTTTGTAATGGCTCAGCCATTCCCAGTCCTTATTCAAACCGGAGTTGATTGTGTCTAGTTTGCATATCAATTCCAGCTCAGCAGTCTCTCGTTGGAGTCTGTTTTTGAAGTTTTTCTGTTGTAATATAGCCACCCGCAGGTCTGTCACTGAATGACCAGACAGGTTAAAGTGTTCTCCCACTGGTTTTTGAGTATTATGATTCCTGATGTCAGATTTGTGTCCATTAATTCTTTTGCGGAGAGACTAACACGGTCGCTACTCTGAAACCAGAAAAAATTAGGTGCACATTTTTAATAACCCGGATAATTAATAATTGGACCAACTTACCTAGGGATGTGATGCATTCTCCAGCACTTGGAGTCTTTAAATCAGGACTGGTTAAGCATTATGTTTCCCAAATTTCAAAAGTTGTTTTATATGGGAACTAACTTCAATAGAAATTATGTCTGGCCAATTAGGAAACAAAAAAAAATGTAATGTTGCCGATATTTACATGGCGATGATTTGTAAACCAATTAATACTTCCTCAATAAACAGATTTTTAAAAAAAAAAAATCAGGATTGGAGCTCTTTCTAAACACCAGGCTTCAACCAGGCAGGCATTATGGGCTTGATGCAGGAATCCCTCTGGAGGAGTCACAGGATGATCAGAATGGTTGCTTCTGGCCTTCAAATCTATGAATAAACTCCCTGCTTGCAGACTCCTGTTGCTGGCAGAGTTTCTCCGGTGCACGTTTGTCAGTCTGTTTTCAGTGCTCCTCGATTCATTGTAACCCCGGAGTTAAGTGCCCTCAGAACCTCCCCCTTCCCTCTCTACTGCCAGACAGAATGAAATCCATCCTTTGCCAAGAGCAAACATGAGACCTAAAGTCCCATGAGGCCCAAGTGCCAGTTTAGTCACTGCAGTCCCCTGAGAGCCTTTGCACGGAGATTCAGACACTGATGGCTTGGTGACCTGTGGGTGGCTAACGTGTGTTACTAGGAGACAAGTGTCTCTAGCGGAAATGGTTTGGAAATGGAAACATTTCCTGCCCCTCCTGACCTGAGCGAGGAATCAAACCCCAGGCAAGCTGCATTTTAAAATGTAAAACACAGTAACCTGGGAAGCTCAGGCAGCTGTTTTGCCAGACTGTGTTGTCTTTGCACTGACAGGGAGAATACGTCAAGCCAGTTGTCTGGGAGTCTGAAAAGGCGACCGGGAAAAGCCTTTTCTGAACAGAGAAAGTGTGTCTGAGATGTGCCTGGGAGCCACGTGGAGTGCAAGAGCAGGAACTATGCCGATGCTGCCAACCCTGCACAGATTCTAAGGCCGGAATGGACCATTGTGATCATCTAGGCTGGTGATCAGCGCAGGCCAGAGAACTGCCCCAACAGAATTCCTAGAGCGGAGCTTTTAGAGAAACGGCCAATCCTGATTTAAACATCGTCAGGGATGGAGAATCCATCACGTCCCTCGGTAAATTGTTCCAGTGGTTACAATCTCACTGTCAACATTTCACACCCTAGTTCCAGTCTGAGATTGTCTAGCTTCAACTTCCAGCCATTGCATCATGATAGACCTTTCTCTGCTGGACTGAAGAGTCTATAATTAGATCTTTGTTCCCCACGTAGATACTGATAGACTGTGAGCAAGTCATGTCTTAACCGTCTCTTTATTAAGCTAAGTAGATTGAGCTCTTTGAGTCGATCGCTAGAAGGCAGGTTTTTTAACGTTTAATCATTCTCGTGGTTCTTCTCTAAACCCTGACCAATTTATCAACATCCTTCTTGAACTGTGGGCACTAGAACTGGACGCCATTCCAGCACTGGTTGCACCAGTGCCAAATACAGAGATAAAATAACCTCTCTGCGCCTACTCGAGATTTCACTGTTTATGCACCCCAGGATCGCATTAGCTTTTTTTGGCCACAGCATCACACTGGGAGCTCATGTTCAGCGGATTATCCACTGTGGCCCCCAGTTCTCTTTTAGTGTCACTGCTTCCCAGGATAGAGTTCCCACATCCTGTATGTGTGGCCTACATTCTTTGTTCCTATATGTATACATATACATTTAGCTGTATTAAAACACATATTGTTTGCTTGCACCCAGTTTACCAAGCAATCCAGATCACTCTGAACCAGTGATCTGTCCTGTGGATTATTTACCACTCCCTCAGTTTTTCTGTCATCTGTAAATCAGTGATGATATTGTTTTCTTCCAGGTCATTAAAAATGTTAACTAGCGTAGGGCCAAGGACCGATCCCTGCGGGACCCTACTGGAAACACATCCACTCAGTGATGATTCTCTGCTTACAATTACATTTTGAGACCTATCCGTTAGCCAATTTTAATCCATTTAATGTGTGCTGCATTCGTTTTATATAGTTCTAGGTTTTTAATCAAAATGTCATGCAGTAACCGGTCAAATGTCGTACAGAAGTCTAAGTATGTTTCATCAATACAATTACTTTTATCAACCAAATTTGTAATCTCATCAAAAAAAGATATTAAGTTAGTTTGACAGGATCTATTTTCCATAAACCCATGTTGATTTACATTCATTACATTACCCTCCTTACATTCTTCATTAACTGAGTCTTGTATTAGCCACTCATTAGCTTGCCCTGGATCAATGTCAGGCTGACAGACCCATAATTACACAGGTCATCCTATTTATCCTTTTAAAAAATTGGCACAACATTAGCTGTCTTCTGGAACTTCCTCAGTGCTCCAAGACTTATTGAAAATCAACATTGATGATCCCGCGAGCTCCTTAGCCAGCTCTTTTAAAACTCTTGGATGCAAGTTATCTCACTCTGCTGCTTTGAAAATGTCTTACCTTAGTAGCTTTTGTCTAACATCCTCCAGAGATACTAGGGGAATGGAAAGAGTGATGAGACAAATACAGATCAGAAATATTGATTGAACACTTCTCCGCCTTTTCTGCATTATTATTGATAATTCTACCATTTCCATGTAGTAATGGACCAATAGCCTTGTCAGGATTCTTTTGTTCCTAGTATATTTTAAAAACTCCTCCTTATTGTCCTTAACTTTGCCTGTCATACCATTTCTGATTTATATTCATTACTATCAACTTTCCCTTTCTTCCATTTGTAATTTTATATCTATATCTATGCCCATATAATAGTTGCCTTCTCTTTCCCTCTAAACCAGGTCACTTTTTTTTAACCAGCAGGGCCTTCTTCCTCATTTGTGGGATTGTGACTTTTTGGGCATCTGGTAAGGTGTTCTTTAATGATTCTCAATTATTATTCACTTTTGTCTGAGTACATTCTTCTTCCCAAAGCATAGGCTTTGTGAAATTAAGCCTATTAAAGCACCAAGTATATATATTACTGGTCCGGACTTTATTCTGCTGGCACCTATAAATGCAGCCAAGTCATGAATACTGAGGTACCATTAATTTTTAGTTCTGTGGTCAGTTCTTCTTCAACTGTTGGGAATTCTATATTAGACATTGTCCTCTGCATTGTCTGCAACACTTTTTGTGTTAGGAAATAATGATAATGTTTAGAAATTCAAACCATGTTTTAGTACTGGCAGCCTGAGACTTCCAACATATGTTACTCTTGAAGAACCCATGATCATGCAGTTTCCCCCCCACTACAAATTGTAGATAGGTGGGTAAGGAAGCAGTCATCCTGTTCCCTAGAATATTTTGGTGGTCTGTAGCAGCCGCCAACTATACCCCATCTTCTACTTTCTATGTTAAGATATTGATCTGTAAGCATTCAAGATCATTTTTCTTCTGAGTTATCAGTGACGCAAACATTTTTGACGTAGAATGCCACCTCCCTCTGCTTTTGCCCACTCAATCCTTCCTAAATCGGTTATAACCATGGATTTCAACTCTCCAGTTGTGCGAATCATCCCGCCAGGTTTCAATCATACCAACTAGATCAAATTTATGTTCATAAATGAGCCATTCTAGTTCCTCTCGTTTGTCACCCAGTGGTGTATAGGCAATTTTGAGAATTTCTTCTCCATGTCCTTTGGTTACTAGATTAATTTTGTTCTCAGCATGACGATTTTGTGCTAGCAGATGCTCATATCTTCCCTCTTTTTACCTTCCCCTTCTGCTATTAGTTTCCCCTCTCCTGACTACTCTAGCCAGCCTGTTATTGAGGAGAATGGTCCTTCTGGGGAACTTCCAAGCAGCCAGAGCCCTTCCCTCTGCTGGGGGGGGCATGGGACCATATGGATTGCGGGGCTGGAAAGCCTAAGGTCACGCATGCCCACTACCACAGATGCCATCTGCTCGATGTTGGGTTTTCAGCTATCTCCCCAGACTGCCACTCCGGATCAGTGGACAGTTCTCTTAACCTTGAAAGCTCCCATTAGGGCTCTGGGACATACCAAGTAGTAAGCATATTATTCGACATTGGTGAGGCCTTTATTCGACATTGGTGAGGCCTCATCTGGAATACTGTGTCCAGTTTTGGTCCCCACACTACAAGAAGGATGTGGAAAAATTGGAAAGAGTCCAGCGGAGGGCAACAAAAATGATTAGGGGTCTGGAGCACATGACTTATGAGGAGAGGCTGAGAGAACTGGGATTGTTTAGTCTCCAGAAGAGAAGAATGAGGGGGGATTTGATAGCAGCCTTCAACTACCTGAAGGGGGGTTCCAAAGAGGATAGAGCTCGGCTGTTCTCAGTGGTGGCAGATGACAGAACAAGGAGCAATGGTCTCAAGTTGCAGTGGGGGAGGTCCAGGTTGGATATCAGGAAAAACTATTTCACTAGGAGGGTGGTGAAACACTGGAATGCGTTACCTAGGGAGGTGGTGGAGTCTCCTTCCTTGGAGGTTTTTAAGGCCCGGCTTGACAAAGCCCTGGCTGGGATGATTTAGCTGGGAATTGGTCCTGCTTTGAGCAGGGGGTTGGACTAGATGACCTCTTGAGGTCCCTTCCAACTCTGATATTCTATGATTCTATGATTCAGTGCTAACCCCATGCTGATACTGCCCTGCAGTCCTTGAGCTGTGCATGTTCATAGATATAATAAGATTCCAGGAATGTCACCCTGAAGCCTGGAATGTCTGTTGAGTCAGTGTGAGGAGATGGAAGCAGCTACAGGCAGTGTCAAGAGCTCTTTTGCTTCAGAATATCACCAGGTTCAGTCTTCAGTGGGATTCATGGTCTGTTACCATTCAGTTTTTAAGTTCTCAGGCATTTTGTCTTCACGAATTACACCCGTGTGATGTACAGCTGCAGTAAGGCATGTATCTATGCCATGCCAAGAGTCCTAGGCCATTGTGAGGTAACTCAGCCAGTCACCACACTTACTTGACAATTAATTTACATGCAACAATTTCATTGGTTGTTTGAGGGAGACTGCACAGAAGGTGGGTCACCCGCCACGCCCATGTGATGGTATGGGCTTTCAGATGCTAGCACAGAATGAGATCCCAGGGGGCTGGAGAGGCAGGGGACACAGACTCTGGGGTGGCAGAGTTCTCTCCTCTTTGGTTTATTTTTGACGGTGTGGATGCTTTCTTCACTGAAGCGTATTCTGTGTGTGTGTGGTAGGAAGACACTGAACATTTTCACAGGGGGATACTTGACATTTAGCTAGTGACCAGTACCCTTATTGCACAGAATGCGAAGCTCTGGAGAATGGGGAAAGAAGTGAATGTGAGTAGGTTCAACTAAGGGTGGGGGGGAGAGATAGCTCAGTGGTTTGAGCATTGGCCTGCTAAACCCAGGGTTGTGAGTTCAATCCTTGAGAGGGCCATTGAGGGATCTGGGGCAAAAATCTGTCTGGGAATTGGTCCTGCTTTGAGCAGGGGGTTGGACTAGATGACCTCCTGAGGTCCCTTCCAACCCTGAGATTCTATGAACTCATTGCCAGTGGGAAACACCTGGGAATGAGTGAGGAGTGAACCACACTCTGCAGCGGGATATCTGTGCAGAAGGCAGGATTTCCTACTGACTTGGGTTGATTTCAGGTCTGTGGTGAGAACAGCTGCATTGTGTGCTGGGATGTGCAGGCAGTGGGTTGGTAGGGGTTGGCATGCAATGCAGCTGTGAGTTGTACCATTGGGGAGGGGTGTAGGGATGCAGCACCATGACCATCACCTGCCAGTCACTTCTGGAGCAGGCAGCGGGCCTTCCCTAGATCCCATCACCACCCCTCCCTCCAAAAGGCTGCAGCCATTGGACTCTGCCAGGCTTTGTGTATTAAATCTGCATTGCCCTTGTCTGATTTTTATTCCCCAAATCCAGTGTCAAACATGTTAAGTGCAAGTACCACCCTCCTTGTATTAGAATGAGTTTGGAGTCAGGGTGGGGTTGCAGCCAGCACCTGGTACCCCTGAGAGCATCAGAGCCCGGTGAGTCAACTCTCTGCACGCACACAGCCAGCCACACGCCAGGGACAGCAGTCAGAAGGACATGAGACCCTGGCCCCTGGAAATGTCTATAGAGAGAGAGCCTTGGGGCCTGGCTCTGAGGGGGGAGGGGACAGGTGAAGTGAGTGCTGAAAAGGGAGCCCCAAATAGTAGGGGGCATTGATGGGCCTAAAGCCTGAGCCAGAATGAAGGAAGGGAGGTGAGTGATGGAGAAGGATGTGCATGGATTCCACTTCTGGCTGGCTGGACCAAGACCCAGTGCAGCTTACACCAGATACGAGGGTTTGCAGAAGGGATGAATAGGGATTTGCCAAGACATCTGGAGCAAGGGCAGGTAAGAAGCAGATGTCACGAAACATGTAAGGTGGTATGGGAGTTGTTTGTCTCAGTCTATAAACATCAGGGTGCTTCGCTTTAACCCTTTGTGCAGCTGAGGGAACAGCAGAAATTCCCGCTGCTGACTGAGTCGTTCCTTACCACTGGGCACTGGTGTGTTAGTGTCCCTGTAGCTCCTATGGGATGCTAATACTGTGCCTTGAGGACAATAACCCTGGCTGAGTGCCTTTGTCCCTGAATCATTCCTGCAGTCTCTCTTTATAAATCACATTGAGGTCTGCTGAATTAGTAGGGTCTGCTATCTGCTGGTGCTAATAACACTGGAGCTCCAAGAACAGAAGCACACAGCAGCCGTAACAACTTGGCAGACTGGACAACATTCTTCAGCAACATACTTAACAACATCAGGTACCCAGGATAGTGACTGGCAGAAGCCACTGAGGCAAAGCGGGAATAGAGGGTTGGGGGTTCCCGTGGCTTGGGAGACCCAGATTGTGGGTTACTGCTGGGGGCAGAACCCCAGCGTAAAAGGGCATCGGGGTCCGGGAGGGACACGGGGGCCAGCGGCAGGTGAGATACTGGCCTGCAGAGGGCGCTCCAGGCTGGAAAGAGCTAATTCCCGAGACAGCCAGCAGGAGGAGCTGCGCCAGTGAGTCGTCGCCCCGCCACACTCCCCCTTACTGTTGTATCTGAGCACCTCACCATCTTTAATGTATTCTCCCCACCCCCTAGGAGGTAGGATAGCACTTTTATCCCCATTGTACAGATGGGAATTGAAGGCAGTGTTGGAGAAAACAGAGTTCTCACTCTCTGGTTGGGTGCAGCAAAGTCAGATACTTTATTCTCAAGCAATTGCATAGAGGGAGAGAGTGCACTAGGACACAGGGTTTCCCCCTCCTAGGCAGGTCTCTCTCCAGGTAAACAATTACAGCAAGCATTTATACCTTTTGTTACAAACAATAATGAGCACAGCTGCATTTTGTTTATACACAGGTCATCCTGATATCTTATTTTTCTCACCAATTTAAACTATAGTCTACATTCCATACTTATCTAACTCAAGGTCGCAACAACTTCTCACACAGTTCTTTCCCACTCACCTCACACAATCCTCGCTTCTACAAATCTTGCGTTATTAGGGTTACAGCTAGCCCGACTCTTGCTCACAGAGGGGACTGTTTGCATTGAAATCCCCTTCAAATCCCTATCAGTTCTTGCTCTACTTCCACAGAAGATTTACAAAGGGTGGTAGGCACCTAAAGATTCAGCTAGGCACCCAGTGGGACGTACGACAGCACCTAGGTGAGTTAGCCTGTTTGAAGTTCGTGCTTGGGTGCTGTTGTAACGCCACTCGTGGTCTCTCGGCAGCTTTCGGGGGCTGACTACTCCTGAAAACCTGGTGCTAAGTGACTTCCCAAAGTTCCCCAGGGCAGCCGTGGAAGTGCAGAGAACTGAACCCATGTTACCATGGCTCTAGATTCGTGCCTGACCCCCTGGCCCCGCCCCCATGCAGCAATGCTGGCTGTGTGACCATTATCCTGAATTCCTTGCCAGGAGCGGTGTGCAATTCTTGAGCTACAGGGTTCTAATCGCAGGCCTGTTGTGTAGGGCTTCTATAGTTACAGCCTTAACTCTAGCTTAACAAAGCTTTTTCTTTGGGAATAGACTCGTCAGTCCATCTGTCACCCTAACAACTCCCCGTCTCCTCGCTGTCAAGGCGTCGCAATAAGCTGAGTGCTGCAGATTTATGGGTTAGTAATACCACAGTGTAACATGGTGCAGACTGCACAATGCAACTTCCCGCAGAAAGCTCCCTGTGACTGTTCTAGCTAGCTGTGGTGCCCATCACCAGGGTATTAGGCGGGGGGGGGCAGTCCAACTCCCTGGAAAGCAGCAGCGTTGCATCCCCCCTCTCTCTCTGCACCTTGCTCAGAGTCAGGGGGGATTGCCAAGTCCCTGCCATTCTGTGCACGCTGCTTGTAGGGAGGTAACTGAAGGTACCGGGGAGGCCAGCTTGCACTGTACAGAGTGATGCTCTGCTGCTGGTGCTTACAATGGACTCTAGGGGGCAGGAGCAGCTCCACGTAACTAACACAAACAGCGGCCCCAGGCCCTCACGGCTCACACCGTATAAATCCAAGATGACAGCCGTCATGTGGCAAAAGTGGGGAACACATGTAAAGTGTGATCAAGGCCGTAGCCATGATGTGCGTGCATCGAAGTGGCATCTCTGCACCCCCATTCCTGCCCCAGCATGCCTCTGAGCCAAATCTGCTGCGTTTATTGCCACAGGCAGGATTTGGCTGATTGAGAAGGAGCCCCGGCGAGCCCATAAGCAAAGGCTGCTCCTGTTAACTCAGCCGCACCAATGCCAGCTATGCTCTGCCCATGGAAGTATGGTGCGGTACGGTGGTGACATCATGATGCCAGTTATGATGCCAGAAGCAGAATGAACACAACTTTCTTTTGTTAGAGTCACAATTTCAGGCCAGAAGGGACCATCTGATCATCCAGTCCGACCTCCACCAACACCATCCAGCACCTGCACACTAAACCCCACAACCGAAATGTGACCAAAGTATTACAGCCCTCAAGCCCATTATGCGCCACAGGCGGGACCAAGGTGCGCCAGTGCCCGAGGCACCTGCAGTGGCAAGGAGATGGTTAAATGAGAGATACCAGGATCATCCTGGCAAATGACCTGCACGCTACACTGCAGAGGAAGGCAACCGCCCCCCACAAAGGTCACTGCCAATCTTACCGGGGGGGGGGAATTCATACCCGATCCCACAGATGGCGAGTGTTAGACCTTGAGCACGTGAGCAAGGACCAGACAGCCAAGCATCTGAGAGAAAGCACGTTCAGCACCACCTCAGAGCCCTGGCCCTCCCCACTCAGTGTCCCATCTCCAGCTGTGGCCATCCTTGATGCTTCAGAGGAAGGAGATAAAAATGCTCCCAGAATACATTGGCAGGGGGGGATATACCTTCCTGACCCCTGGCAGTGGCCAGCTGAAACCCTGAAGCATGAGCTTTAGGAACATAAGACATAAACCAGAGCCCAGGCTGTGATTGAGGGCTAGAAAAAACACCTTTAGCCTCGCAAATGGAGTTGCCTTGTTCTGGAGGGCACTGAGAGACCCTAAGTATGGATCCCCAGGATGTCCCGTGTGCTCTATATTCAGGGCTTTGTTCCAGCACATGCACTGCACACATGCATCATGGGAGGATCTGGCTACAGATATGTCAGTCTGTAACATGCAGAGCAGATGGGAACCATTTCACTTAGCTGAACTGACTACATCTTGGTTCAGACAGCCTGATACTATTGGGATCATCCCAATATTAGGGGCTTTGTCCCGCATCCCAATCAACGTACTGTTGGGACGTCATTTGTCCTGGTTTTTCCAGGTAACATTGAAGGGGAAGAAGGCGCCAAAGGCCAAGCCCTTCTGCTGGGACCCCAAGCAATTGCCCTGCTTGCTAGCCCCTAACGCCGTTCCGTGGCAATGCTCCATGCGGCTATCCAATCATGTCAGGTTTTGTGGTGCGTGTATCTGTGCACGCTTCATAGCATATTAGGGTTGGAAGGGACCTCAAGAGGTCATCTAGTCCAACCCCCTGCTCAAAGCAGGACCAATCCCCAGATAGATTCTTGCCCCAGATCCCTAAATGCCCCTCTCAGGCCAATGCTCAAACCACTGAGCTATCCCTCCCCCCATGCTTCCACGTGGTTTTACTGATGAAGACTTTGTCGCAAAGTGTCATGATGGCTAGTGTTGCTGATGAACAGAGCTATAAAGGCCTGTGATCAAAGGAAGCATTGTATTATAGACAAACAGACGTATTGGAACATAAGCTTTCATGGGTGAATACCCACTTCGTCTGGGTATTCACCCATGAAAGCTTATGCTCCAATACGTCTGTTAGTCTATAAGGTGCCACAGGACTCTTTGTCGCTTTTTACAGATCCAGACTAACACGGCTACCCCTCTGATACTTGACATCTATACCAGTGGCTCTCAACCTTTCCAGACTACCGAACCCTTTTCGGGAGTCGGATTTGACTTGTGTACCCCAAGTTTCACCTCACTGAAAAGATACTTACACTACTTGCAGATGGTATAGTGCTAATAAAAGCTTGTTTTCATTTAAAGCTGGCAAATCTGGAACTCCAAGCTTTCTCTGAAAACATTCGACTGGCTAACCCACACGCACAGGGTGTTTTGCCGTCCAATGTCGTCGCAAACGTGCTGGCTTCGTACTGTTATTTGATAGAGTTTCTCCGCAAAGAAAACACAACGCTTGAGGTGGATCGCTCTTTGTAGATGGGAATCCAAAAGCAATATTTCTTGCAGAACTGATGGGGGTTTTTTTTCCAGTCATTTTCAATTTCTTATCATTTTTGCCATCGCCACTACCGCTGCTTCCAGCTCCGCATTTTAAACATCTAGCCATTTTTTGCCTCACAACTGCATACACACCGTGACAACTTCAACCTCATTAATGTGCATGCATGCATCAGTAAATGACATTAAATGCATGTCTAATACAGTGCATTTACGCACGTTACAATACTGCATAATATAGTATATAAAGCAGTATAAACCAGTCATTGTCTGTATAAAATTTTAGTTCGTACTGACTTTGCAAGTGCTTTTTCTGTAGCCTGTTGTAAAACTAGACAAATATCTAAATGAGTTGATGTGCCCCCTGGAAGACCGCTGCGTACCCCCTGGGTACACTCCTGATTGAGAACCACTGATATATACAGCTTCACAGTAACCTCTACCTCCTTATTGATTTGCTATTACCTAGTGTGCATGTATGTGTGTGCCTGGTTGTGTATGTGTGTGCATATGTGTTTTGTGAGGGGATTATGTGTGGTGGATCTTTAGCTAAATAAGCTGCAGCAGAGGGCACTCATGTGTTCTCCAAGTACTGCCTAGAAATGAGGTCTCTCTAGTGAGGATAGGACAGGCCCCAGTTGTTCACAGAAGCACAGAGAGATTTTGGAAGGGAGTCAGAACTCTTTGGTGCATGAGAGGCAGGGCTTAAGGAACCTCACCTGGTGTAACTGCATGGATATAGTTACACCAATGCAAACTCCTAGTGCAGATGCTGCACTGGTGCAAGGGGAGGTTTACACTGGAGATGCTTAAATAGTGCATAAGAATGGCGATACTGGGTCAGACCAATGGTCTCTCTAGCCCAGTAGCCTGTTTTTGGACGGTGGCCAGGCCAGATGCATCAGAGGGAATGACCAGAACAGGGCAATTACCAAGTGATCCATCACCTGTTGGTCACTCCCAACTTCTGGCAGTCAGAGGTTTAGGGACACTTGAGCATGGGGTTGCATCCCTTATCATCTTGGCTAACACCCATTGATGGATCTATCCTCCATGTACTTATCTAATTCTTTTTTTAATCCAGTTATACTTTTGCCCTTCACAACATCCCCTGGCAATGAGTTCCACAAGTTGACTATGCGTTGTGTGAAGTACTGCCTTATGTTAGCTTTAAACCTGCTGCCTATTAATTTCATTGGGTGAGCCCCGGTTCTTGTGTTATATGAAGCGGTAAAGGTAAATAGAACATGCTATTCTCTTTCTCCACACCACTCATGATTTTAGACCTCTAGCCTCCCTTAGTCATCTCTTTTCTAAGTTGAACAGTCCCAGTCTTTTTAATCTCTCCTCATATGGAAGCTATTCCATAATCCTAATAATTTTTGTTTCCCTTCTCTGTACCTTTTCCAGTTCTCCTGTATCTTTTTTGAGATGGGGTGACCAGAACTGAACACAGTATTGAAAATGTGGCCGTACCATGGATTTAAATAGTGGCTTTATCCTATTTCTTATCTTACTATCGAACCCTTTCCTAATGGATCCTAACATTCAGTTCGCTTTTTTGATTGCCCCTGCACATTGAGCAGATGTAATCAGAGAATTGTCCACAATGACTCCAAGATCTCTTTCCTGAGAGCTAACAGCTAATTTAGAACTCAAGGTAGATGAGGTAATATCTTTTATTGGACCAACTTCTGTTGGTAATAGAGACAAGCTTTCAAGCTTACACAGCCCTCTTCTTCAGGTCTAGAACTCATCATTTGCATATATACTTGGGATTGTTTTTTCCAGTGTGCATTACTTTGCACTCATCAACATTGAATTTCATCTGCCATTTTGTTGCCCAGTCACCCAGCTTTGCGAGATCCCTTTCTAACATTTCGTAGTCTGATTTGGACTTAACTATCTTTAATAATTTTGTATTATCTGCAAAATTTGCCACCTCAGTGTTTACCCCCTCCTCCAGAACATTTATGTATATGTTGAACAGCATTGACACTGCTATTCACTTCTCTCCATTGTGAAAACCGACCATTTATTTCTACCCTTTGTTTCCTGTCTTTAACCAGTTACTGATTCATGAGAAGACCTTGCCTCTTGTATCATGACAACTTACTTTGCTTAAAGAGCCTTTGGTGAGGGACCCTGTCAAAGACTTTCAGAAAGTCCAAGTACACGATATCCACCCGATCACCCTTGTCCACATGGTTACTGACAACCCTCAAAGAATTCTAACAGATTGATGAGCCATGATTTCCCTTTACAAATCCACGCTGACTCTTCCCAAACATGTACTGTTCATCTATGTGTCTGATCATTCTGTTCATTACTATAATTTCAACCAATTTGCCTGGTACTAAATTTAGGCTTGCTGGCCTGAAATTGCCAGGATCGCCTCTGGACCTTTTTTTTTTTTAATTGGTTGTTACAGTGGGAGCCGCGATCGGCCGAACCTGCGGACGCGGCAGGTAAACAAAGCGGCCCGGCCCGCCAGGGGCTTTCCTAGAACAAGCAGCAGACCGGCTTTGAGAACCACTGGGCTACATACCACAGTTAGTAGTTCTGCAATTTCATATTTGAGTACCTTTACAACTCTTAGGTGAATACCACCGGGTCCTGGTGATTTATTACTGTTTAATTTATCAATTTGTTCCAAACGCTCTTCTATTGACACCTCAATCTGGGACAGTTCCTCAGATTTTTCACCTAAAAAGAATGGCTCCAGTATGGGAATCTCCCTCACATTTTCTGCAGCGAAGACCGATGCAAAAAATTCATTTAGCTTCTCCACAATAGCCTTGTCTTCCTTGACTGCCCCTTGAGCACCTTTGTCAGCTAGTGGACCCACTGGTTGTTCAGCAGGCTTCGTGCTTCTCACGTAAATAACAAAAATTTTGCTGTTAGTTTGTGAGTCTTTTGCTAGTTGCTCTTCAAATTCTATTTTGGACTGCCTAATTATACTTTTACACTTCACTTGGTAGAGTTTATGTTCATTTCTATTTTCCACAGCAATATTCCAATTCTTAAAGGATGCTTTTTTGCCTCTCACTACCTCTTTTACTCTGCTGTTTAGACATGGTGGCATTTTATTGGGCCTCTTAATTATTTTAAAATTTATTTATTTGGGATATACATTTAGTTTCAGCCTCTGTTGTGGTGTTTTTAATTAGTTTCAATGTAGCTTGAAGGCATTTCACCCTTGTGACTGTTCCTTTTAATTTCCATTTAACTGGCTGCCTCAATTTTGTGTAGTTCCCCTTTCTGAAGTGAAATGGTATTCCGGTGGGTTCTTTGGTATTCCCTCCCTGACCCAAGGATGTTAAATTTAATTATATTATGGTCATTATTACCGGGCAGTTCAGCTATATTCACCTCTTGGACCAGATCCTGTGCTCTACTTTGGACTAAATCTAGAATTGCCTCTTCCCTTGTGGGTTCCAGGATAAGATGCTCCAAAAAGCAGTCATTAATGATGTCTAGAAATTTTTATCTCTGTATCCTATCCTGAGGTGACATGTACCCAGTCAACTTGGGAATAGTTGAAATCCCCCATTATTATTGGTGTTTCTGTTTCTGTAGCCTTTCTAACCTTCTTGTTTTACAATCACCTCGTCAGGTGGTCTGTAGTATATTCCTACTGCTATATTCTTATTATTAAAGCATGGAATTTCTATTCATAGAGATTCTATGGTACAGTTTGATTCATTTAAGATTTTTACTGTACCAGACTCTATGCTTTCTTTCACATATACACCTCTTCCTCGATATAACACAAATTTGGATACAACACAGTAAAGCAGTGCTCTGGGTGGGCGGGGCTGTGCACGTCGGTGGATCAAAGCAAGTTCGCTATAATGCGGTTTCACCTCTAACGCGGTAAGATTTTTTGGCTCCCGAGGACAGCGTTATATCGAGGTAGAGGTGTAGTTCCATTCCCACACTAGTGTGACCTCTGTAATTCCTGTATATTTTCTATCATGGTATTATTGTTTCCCGTTGATGATCATTGTTCCACCAAGTTTCATGATGCCTATTATATCAATATCCTCATTTAATACGAGGCACTCAACTTCACCCATCTTAGTATTTAGACTACTAGCATTTCTAGATAAATTACAAAATGTGTCAATATTTAGTTGTTTGCCTTCCTCTGATGTAATTGAATGGGACTCTTTTTTCATTTGACCGTTCCACTTCAGTTTTTACCAGTACTTTATCAACATCCATCCTCTCCTCTTTATTAGGATGTAGAGTATCCCCTTTAATACATCCTCCCCCAAGGGATGTCTGGGGCTCCTCCGCACCTGTCTGGTTTCCCCCCAGATGCTGCACTACTGCAAGGTGAGGTTTACCCTGGCATAGATGAAATGAAGATGTTACCACAATGAGGTGATTTGCACTGTCTCAAGCCCCACTTCTCATCAGTGCAGCAGGGCTGCATTAGGTGCTTGCGCTGGTTAACCAAAGCAATGTAGTAAACGGGCATGAATTCCCTCCCTGCAGACAAGCCTGTATTGTGCTGTGATTCCGTGGTACCAGGAGGACCTCACTTGACATGCTCAGGGCAACTACGCACATGCTTAATTGTTTTGCTGGATCCGGGCCAGTGTGCTGTGGTTAGCACTGAGCCAGGTGGAGCCAGGAAAGGTTCTGTGTTAACTCCAGGCTAAGATTCCCATGCTCCTGTCACTGGGCTGGTCTCTCTGAGTAAAGCGCATGGCTTCTTGGTTTCCTTTGCAGGGTTTGTGGTTTGGAGGCTGGTTTGTTTATTGTATGTTGATGACACTATTGGTCCCTCGACTGCTCAGAAAACAATTTCCCCAGCCGGGATGTCTTTCTTATCAAGCTGTGGTTTGAGGTATATTGGACCAGCTGGCTAGAAGCTCCAGACACGAGCACTCGTTGAGTAAACGTCCCCTATTGCTGCTCCTGGCGTACTGAGCAAGCACTTTAACATTGCGTGCAGTGGGAGCGTAGCTGCCTGGGACAGTGGTGTTGGTTGCTTTTTCAGCTCCAAGAACGCCGCCCCAGGAAAGATGAGTGTCAGCGTTCGCATTTTGAAATGTCACACTTATTCGTAGATTCCAAGGCCAGAAAGGACTGTCGTGATCATCTAGTCTGACCTCCTGTGTCACACAGACAGAGAACGTCCCCAAAATAATTCCTAGAGCACTTACAAAAGTGAAACATAGTTCCCCTATGAGCAACCTCCTCCCGCAAACTACAGCATTCGGGCTGGTTGGGAATTTTTCATGAAAACTGTTTTTAAACAGAAATTGGGTTTGCAGCTCAATGATTCTTTTTTTCAGAAAGTCTCTGCTCTCCGTGGAAACTTTCTGTTTTTCCATCAAAGAAACCAAAAGCCTAAAAACCAAAATATTTAGATTTGGATAGCCTGCCACAGTGCATCATGGGAATTATAGTTCAGTTACCTCATGTCCCCATTCTCCTCTAAGAGACAGGCTCCTTAGTCATACTACATCTTCTATGAGGCACCACAGAAGGGACTCCCAAGATGCAGCTGCTTTCCCTCACTATGAGGCGAGGCTGTGGTGCATCATGGGAGATACGGTCCAACCTGGAAGACTGGCTTAGAGAGGAGAATGATAACATGAGGCACCATGGCAGCATTTCAGAATTGAAATATTTCAGTTTTCAATTTTTCAGTGAGAACAAAATATTCCTGCAGGAAAAAAAAAAAAAAACTATTTTACAACCAGACCTACACAGTACAGTGTGTGACAGCAGAGAGTTCTGCAGCTCAGTGCACAGGTCAAGCAGGGGATGTTCCAAGCCCCTTTCCTGATTTCACACACAATGTTCAGAGAATTTTGTACCTTCTCCTTTACCCCCAGGCTAGTATGCCCCCTCACCGCCTTCCTGCTGCAAACAATAGTGTATTTGATTAGAAGTGGCTGGGGCAAGCTCCTTCCATCAACGCAGCGTTCCTGCTGGGGATTGCATTTCAATTCGATTACCTTGGAGAATAGGGCATTCACGGCAAACAGAACCAAGCAAAATCCTCTCCACTATTTCGTTAGCAAAGAGAGAAGCTGGATGCAGGTTAAGTTGAACAAACAGAAATGTGTTAAACCCTGTGCACTGCTCTGTCCATATGTCTGTTTCTTCAAGCCCAGTTTTCCACATACTCTGCTGTCCTGGGGTCCCATAAATAACAGTCCCTCCTGGGAACAGGGGCCCACTGACTCCAGTTCCATTGATCAGGATACATCTTCCCTAGTTTACAAACTTTTTAATATAAACATTACAAACAAAGAATTGACACCCAACCCCCACCCCGTGTCTCTTCCGCCAGATGTTCCTAGCGCATAGCTGAGTTGGAGGCTTGTCTTTACTGCAGAGTCGGCTGGTTACATAGTCACAGGTCTCTTCTCATTAGTAGCAGGGCTTTGATCCTTCCTCCCATCAGTGCCTGTGCTGGAGGGTTCTCTCTATGATGGGGCATTCCTGGGTGCCAAAAATGCTAACGAGAAACAGCCTTGTGTAATAGTGTCTTAGCTGTTTTCACAGGTGATTCCACCTTACCAGTACTCTGTGGGTACGTTGGGGATGAGGTCTGGTGGTCAAACTCCCATCTGCATGCAAATTCCTTGAAATGCTCCAATGGAAATTGGGGTCACCATTAAGGAAGGGATAGATAATAAGAGAAAATATCACAAATGCTACTCTAGAAATCCATCGTATGACCATACCTCAAATTCTGGTTGCCCCATCTCAAAAAAAGATATATTCGATTTGGGAAAAGTATAGAGAAGAGCATCAAAAAAGCTTCAGGGGTTGTTGTGCCTCCTACATCTCTCATCCTTTCTCTTGAGGCTTCTGCTGCACACCTCATGTCTAAGCATCATTTAATGTGAGCTCGCCTTCCCAGAGCCGTCACTCCTGCAGGTGGTGATCCCATGTGCCGCAGACAGGACCGGTGCAACCCATTAGGCGACGTAGGCGGTCGCCTAGGGTGCTAACATTTGTGGGGCGGTGACTGCATCTTCGGCTGCCCTGGTCGTTGTCAGTATTTCGGGGGCGGGACCTTCTGCTGCCTCTGTCGGGGGCGGCATTTCAGGGGCGGGACTTTCCGCCACCTAGGACAGCAAAAAAACTGGCGGCGCTCCTGACCGCAGACTATCTTGTCCCAAATTAGGGAGTCTGTCAAGTTCCCAAAATTGAATATAACAGGCAGTGTGTGTAAAGCTGTAATATCAGGATGTAACCCCCCCCCCCCCCCGTCAGGTTTCTAGCATTGGTCTCTAGTGAAAAACGTGTGTTGCTCCACCGTTTTGTTCTGCTTGGGGGAGCAACAATTCCCCAGTGCTATCAGGACTGCGGTGAGGCTTGAGACATAGGCAACCAGGGAGGATAAGACCCAAATGGGTACTTGAACCACCTGTCTATATGTTGACAGTCCAGTGAGTACGCCAAGGCTCGCTGACCCTGTAGATTTCTGAAGGGGAGTCGGACATACTGCATCACGTAGGTGCCATGTGTCCTAGAAGTTTGAAGCAGTTCCGAACCGTGGTGACAGGGTGGGCCTTCTGATCTAGAGCAATAAGCCGCATCACCTGGAACCTCTGCTGTGGCAGGAAAGCCCTGGCTTTTGTAGAGTACAGATCTGCTCTTTGCACGGGAGATTGGATGGATTTCTCTCTATTGATTAGTAGCCCCAGCATGTTGAAAGTGGATCAAATAGTGGCTACTCTGGTGACTACCTGAAACCCGGACCGGCCTCTTATTAGTCAGCTGGCCAGGTAGAGAAATACGCGAACTCCTGACTTTCACAGGAATGCTGCTACTACAGCCATGCATTTCGTGAAAACACACAGGGATGCTGATAGTCTGAAAGGCAGCACTGCGAATTGGTGGTGGGATCCGTTGGCCATGAACCTGAGAAATTTTCATTGGCTCTGATGAATTGCCACGTGAAAATAAGCAGCTTTTAAATCTAGAGCAGCATGCCAGCCCCTGGGATTTAAGGAAGGCATAATAGACATTACAGCCACCATCTGGAATTTTGTTTTCTTTAGCTTCTTGTTTAACTGTCTTAGATCTAAAATAGCCCTGAGCCCCCTTTGCCTTTGGGATTAGGAACTAAGGGGAATAAAATCCCTTCCCTCTGAACAACATGCTGGGTGGTGACCCTGAGTTGTAAACCCACAGTGGAATAAAGTTTCCAGACAAACAGATCTAGGTTTTTTGTTTCCTTTCCCTTCAGCGCAGAGGCCTGGTGTCCTTGCCTCTCCTTTTCACTGGTGGCTGTGACCATCAGGGAGCCTGGAGGACGGTGGTTGTCAAAGTGTTCAAATCTCTGTGAAGGGCCATGATATCTCATCTCCACCCTTTTGGCGGTGGGAGGCAGCGAAGAAGGGGTCTGCTGTAAAGACATGACAGGCTCCAGGAGAGCTACCCTAGAGGGGTCTGTGAGGGTAAACTGTCCGCAAGCCTGTGTGACCTTTCTTGTATCTCTTCTGGCTGGACACCTAGAGCGGCAGCCACCCTCCTCAACAAGTTGTGATGCGCTCTGGAATCATCAGGAGGGGGAGAGGTAGATTCAGCCACTAGTGCCTCATCAAGCGATGAAGAAGAAGAGGCTAAAGGTTGCTGCGGAGATTCCTCCTCCAATTCCTCTGTAGGGAAGGCCTGAGCACATGCCTCTGCCTGCACACTACTGATGCCAGTACTTGGGGAAGGAAGATGGTGACCTTCCTGCGGATGCTCCCGGACCTGGCTGACGTAGAGGTGCAGGAAAGGATCAGAGAGGTTCTGGCTTGTGGACAGAAGTCCCAGGGGTCCAGAAGGGCCATTGGTACAGGGGTGGGGCCCAGCTCTGTGTAGGCCAGTGGCTCTTACAATGCTCAGGCTGTGAGTGGCACCATGGTGGGCAGGCACCACATCGGGGCTGCTGGGCATGCTCAGGTCAGGATACAAAGGATCTGACTTCCAAGTTCAGTGAGGAGTTCTGTTTCCTCCAACCATGGGGGAGCTGAACCCAGGTTCTGGGGAGCTGGGCTCCAAGTCTGGAGAAGGGGGTACAGATGAAATTGGCCCATGGAGCTCATTTAGATTGTGAGAGCTGAAGATGGATGGTGCCCCTCAGCCTTCAGACCATCCTTCATCAAAATGGCCATTTTAGGCTTGGGCAGGAGACAGTTGAATGATATTAAAGGGGTTAGAAATTCCTAAGAGCCCTGACTCCAGGGCCTATAGTGCCCAGTGCTCATGAGTAAAGCTGAATGGGGATGTAATGAGCTGAGTGTACAACCTGTCAGACACGAACATGCTGCACGCACCAGCCATGCACTGACACTGAACCACACGCAGCTCTGCTCACGGAAGAGGAACCACTGCAAGTGGGAGGTCTGGAGGACAGGCAGGGACTCCTGGCAGGCCCAGGTAACCTGGCACACGCTGCACAGGATGGTAAATCTGTTACCAGGGTCTGGAGAAGAGGAGCTTCCCTGCACCCTGAGTGTCCTGCCTGCCTGGTGCCCCAAAGAAGACGTGGGAATCCCCTCTCAGGGCATTTCCTCTGAATGTTGCCTACCTGGTGGATTGTCAGCTGAGTGCAAAAGCATCTGAATGGATCATGAACAGCTAGAAGCAGCTTCTGGATCTTCAAACCAAATTGAACCATGGGGTTTGGCTCCAATAGGCCAGGAAGTCTTCTTGGAGCCCCCTCCCGGGGTCTCAGACCCCAGAGCTCAGCAGTGCAGCGTTTGGGGCTTTCCAGACAGCAGTGCAGAGAGAGGCATGTGGCAGTTCCCAGAGCGGGGTAACACGAGCACCTCGCAGAAGGTACTTCTAGGGCCATGAGAGCTGGAGCCTGGCGGATGGGATTCATCTGCCGCGGATTCACCCCATGTGAGGAGAGGAGAATCCAGCCATTCAGCTCCCTCCCTGTTGAAAACACTCCAGCAACTTCTCTCCCTCTCATAACACCTGCCCTCTCCTGACGGCCGGGCTGTGATTCTGCTGCTGCTCTGGGCAGGGAGAGCCAGAGACAGCCGTGTTCCAATCCCGGCTGGGTGAATCCCCGCTCAATGACATGGTGACATTCCAGCCATCCAGCGCCACTGCTCAGGGAAACTCTGCGTCCCTGTGACAAATGGCGCTGGTGGGGAATCAATTTCCTCCCTGTGCCTGTGAGATGGCCAGGGGCTGCTTTTACCAGGAGGCCTTCTCTGTGCCTTGATGCTCAGATTAACTCATTAGGAGTTAATTAATCAGGCCCATTGATTGTCTGTCACGTTGCTGGATGGGTTAGCCTGAGCCTGGGGTCACAAGGTCACATCTCACTTATCCTTTCTGTCCTTTGCTCCCTCTTCTCCACTGTGTGGTGTCTGGTAAGGCCTTTGGCCCAGCCTTGAGGGACTGAGAGGGACAAGCAGCAGAACCCAAATATAACCCTACCTCCAATGCACAGTGTTTGCAGACTGTACTAGAAATGCTACATTTCTTTAGCACCTGTCTTACAGAAGGAGCCATCGATCGGTAGATAGACTGTCTTTTTAGAACATAAGGTCTTTCAGGGCTGGAACTGTCCCTTCATGTGTGTTTGTACAGCCCCTCACACATTTTGGATGTTATTGTAACGTAAATAGCAACAGGGCCGGTGCAAGGAAGTTTCGTGCCCTAGGCGAAATTTCCACCTTGCGCCCCCACCCCCAGCCCTGCGGCAGCTCCCCGCCCCCCCCCCACCCTGAGGTGCCCCCCCCGTGGCAGCTCCCCCCCCCACCCTGAGGTGCCCCCCCCCCGCTGCAGTTCCCCTCCTCCGGGGAGCCGTGCGGCAGCTCCCCATCCCAGCTCACCTCTGCTCCGCCTCCTCCCCAAGCACGCCGCCCCCGCTTTAATTCTCCTCCCAGGCTTGTGGCGCCAAACAGCAGATTGGTGCTGCAAGCCTGGGAGGCGGGAGAAGTGGAGCGGCATCTGCGCACTTGGGGAGGAACTCTGTAAAAAAAAAAAAATTGGGGGCACCGCTTTTTGGCGCCCCCAAATCTTGGCGCCCTAGGCAACCGCCTAGTTCGCCTTAATGGTAGCACCGCCCCTGAATAGCAATAGTTTATGCTCACAACAGAATCACTTCGTCTTGCACTGCAGAACATTACAAACTCTGAGGTAAAGAGAGATTCCTCTAGCAAAACTGCTAGGAAGATGAAGGTCGAATACGGTTTTCCTCACTGGAATCTGGATGATAATATTGTGGCTAACAGCCCTGATATTGCAAAATAGCAGGTGAGTTTTTTAATGACCATGTAGAGGAGCAGACTCACCCCTGCGGCGCCTCCTGCTGGTGACTTCCGGGAATTAGCTCGTTCCAGCTCCAGAGCGCCCTCTGCAGGCCGGTGATCCGCCTGTCCTCTGGCCCTCGTGTCCCTCCCTGGACCCCGATGCCCTTTTACATGGGGTGCTGCCCCGCTACAGACCACAAGAGGTCAGCATCTCAGATTTATATTTTATTTGAGAGACAGCACTTCTGGAAGCCCAGCACCCCTACCTAGGAGCTCCAACAATTATTCAAAGTCCAGAAAGCCTGCTTCCCCTGGCTAAACAAACCCACCTACAGGCCATCAGCACAGTCAGGATCCCTGGCCCTAGCATGGCTGGTCATTGTGATGGGTGTGAATACCGGGGTGTCTTCCTACACACTATTGTAACAACCTCTGTACAAGGTATGCCTTGTAAGGGATCATTTGAAAACTTATAATTTGATGGTCAGTATTGTCCCGATAAAATATGTGTGGCAACTTTGTATGTGAAGTTATAAGATTTCCCTGTTTGATGTTTTTAACGTGTGTCCCAAACCCCACAGCCCTGGCCAAGCGGAAGTTGGTAAATGGCTCTGTCCTAAGCAAAGTGTGCATGCTTTAATTTTCATTTAAGCAGTAAATAGAGTCACCAAGCAGGAAGGGAAAACAAAGGAAGTTCAAACAGGTGAAAAAAGTAAACCAACAGGGAAAATCCTTCCATATAGAGTCTTGGTCTCCTGCTTCTAAGCTGGAAACGTTCTTCAAGAGGGGGTCTGAAACTATAAAAAGGAGGGACAAAGACTCGAAGGCACCCCTCTCATTCTCCTTGTTCACCTCTCTGCACCTGAGAAGACAAAAGGAAGCAGCCCTTGGACTCTGGGGGAGGGGTCCAGACCCGAGTTTGGTCAGTTAGCTGCTGGCTAACATGTGGTGAGAAAGTTGGCTTTGCCACTAAGATAGTTTCTTAAGTAGATACTAGTAAATGTTTTCTTTATTTTTCTTGTAACCGTTTCTGACTTTTATGCCTCATGACTTGTACTTACTTAAAATCTCTCTCTTTGTAGTTAATAAACTTGTTTTTACTGTTTTATCTAATCCAATGGCTTTAAATTGAAGTGTCTGGATAACTATTTAAGGTAATGAACTGGTACATTATTCCCTTAAAAGAAAAATGGACTTAATATATTGCTACTGTCCAGGAGAGGGCTGAGCAGTCCAGGACATACATTTCTGGGGGAAGATCCAGGACTGGGAGGTGTTGGGGTCACCCTGCATTAAAACCAAGGCTGGTGAGAGCCACTATGTTGCTGGCAGGCTTCAGTTACACAGAGATACCCAGGGTGTGGCTTGCACACTGGAAGACTGTTTGTGAGCAGCCCAGGTGGGAGCGACTTCAGCAAGGCAGGATAAGGCACCCAAGACTGCCAGGCGGGGGTGACAGAGCCTCCCACTAGTCTGGATTGTGCCCTGGTATGTCACAGTCATTGAGTTAGGCAGCAGGGATGTTCTCCAGATCATGAACATGTCAGGTGGACGTTATCTCCTAGCAACTCCCACACATCATTTAGACAGGAAGGACAAGACTCCTCTCCTGCAGTTCCTTTCTGTGACAGCTGTCCTCTGTCCTGTCCTCACCAAAGAGAGCTTGCTTCTAGGCAACACTTAGAGACGATATAGGCCTGCTCTGCTGCAATTCATTTAGCCATTTGCTGAAGAAACAGAGGATTGATCCCCACGCAATGTGTGCGCACGCGGACACACACGCATACATACTCACACTCTCTCACACACACACACACACACACGCACACATACTCACACTCTCTCCTCTCTCTCTCTCACACACACACACACACACACACACACACACACACACGTCAGCCAGTGGTCTGAATAAGCTCTCCCCTGCCATCTATTGACAAACTAGAGGAAAAGGTGTCATGAGTAGACCTGATTTGCATAGACACGCCAGCTTTGTCAAGGTAATCAATCTTTGTTATTTTGGGGGTTAACATTGACTCTAGTTTTCTATACAGGGGTAATGTTGTTAACCTTATTGTGTGACTAAAGGGCAGCAGAACTGTACTTAACATGTCCAATTGAAGGGTTACCATAACTTAAAGATCACTTACTAAGTGTTGGGTCTGAGCCACAGCCAAGTGAAGGACAGAGGGGTGTGGGCACAGATGTTCTTACCTGGTATTGAGAACATTGTTTAAAGGATTTTCATAGATTCCAAGGCTAGAAGGGACCATTGTGATCATCTAGTCTGGCTATCTGTATAACATAGGCCAGAGAACTGCCTCACAGTAATTCCTAGAGCAGAGCTTTTAGAAACTATCCAATCTTGATTTAAAAATGTCTAGTGCTGGAGAAACCATCATGATCATTGGTAAATTGTCCCAGGGGTTAATTACTCTCACTGTTAAAAATCTATCCCTTATTTCCAGTCTGAGTTTGTCTCCTTTCCACTTTCTGCCATTGGATCATGTTAGACCTTTCTTGGCTAGCCTGAAGAGACCACTGTTATATATTTCTTGCCCATGTAGATACTTACAGACTGTAATCAATCACCTCTTAGTCTTCTTTCCGGTAAACTAAATAGATTGAGTTCCTTGAGTCTATCATTCTAAGTTTAATCATTCTTGTGGCTCTCCTCTGAAACCTCTCCAGTTTATCAACATCCTTATTGGATTGTGGGCACCAGACTGGACCCAGTATTCCAGCAGCGATCGCACCAGTTCCAAATACAGAGGTAAAATAACCTCTCTACTCCTGCTTAAGAGTCTTCTGGTTATGCATCCCAGGGTCGCATTAGCTGTTTTGGCCAGAGTGTCACACTGGGAGCTCATGTTTAGCATGACCATCAATTTTTTTTGTCAACATCACTCCTCCCTCGGATGGATGCCATTTGACTCACTCACCAGTGTTTAAAGACCAAACTGAGTAGACGCAATTGAGAGTCCTTGTTTCTTTCCAGTGACCACCACAGTTGAAGCCACTGATAAGCTGTTCTAGGGCGCTGAACCTGAGATGTGGTACGGGGATAGTTGTGTGGTGAAAGACAATACAGAAGGGGCAGTAGCAGTGAGGTTCCCCACTACACTACCTAGTAAAATCCCTCAGAGCTGTCCTGTGCACCTCTCATAGGCAATACCTCCCCCTAAGAACTCAGTGTGCATGAAGGGGGAGGTATTGCCTATGAGAGGGGCACAGGACAGGAGTGGTGTTCATTTCCCCCAGATTTCTGGTTGGGAAGTCTAGCCAGATATTGAACCAGCCTTTGTTTCTGCTGACACTACCTGGCAGAAGGGTTACAAGTACATGCAGGTGTGCATGCGTATCCACACACACTCAGTGTGCAAACGCACACGTGTACAGGTGCACATACATAGGCATGCACACACATGCAGCCCTGCACACATATACACACCCCCACAAGTGCATGTTCACCCACTGTAGGATTAGTGACTAATTAGAGAGCTGGAGGCTAATCTCGGTCTGTAGTGAGGAACCTCTCTGGACGTTGTTATCGACTCTCCATCCACCTCATCTGCTGCTGTTGTTAAATCCTGCCAAGTCTTTCTCTAGAATGTGTCCAAAACCCTGTCCTTCCATCTCCATCCCAAATGCTACCCCCCTGTTCGCTCCCTGCTCTTCTTACCCCTCCTTCACCCGGAGTCTCTCGATGGGCCCCTTCAGCCTACCCCACGTGGAACCAGTGAAATCCTTCTCTTTCAGCATAACCCAAGAGGGAAAAATCATCATTTTTAGCTACTGAATGAAAGTAAAATAATGCCTAGTGATAAATAATGATGAGCGATTACAGGGGATTGCCAGGCATGACTCCAGTTTGGTTGGTAATTAGTAATTCTGAATTATTGCTATAAGGTGCCATAATGAGCTACTGACAGTGATTAGTCAGAACTGCTTAATATTGTTGGAAATATCTTAGTAATTTCTTATGACTGATGGGGGGATTTGTAAGGCACAAAGGGCAGGGAAGGACCCACCCCCCTGAGGTTCCTGCTGCCCTTTGTCCCCCCGGCATTGCTCGTTGGAATCATGTGCAGTGGTCAATACCTGCTGGGGATCATTACCTTGCCCATTCATGACAGTGGCCTGCCATTACCCAAGCAAAGGGGATTCGAATCAGGCAGGGTGTCCCACTTCTCGATTTCTTCAAACGTAAGCCACGTGTCTTCACACTCAAGGCCCTTCACGGCCCAGACCCACCCTGCCTAGGGTCGCTCATTCACCACTGACATAATGCCTCCCTCCTGCGAGCAGCTCATCATGCCAACCCACTTACATTTTCATCTGTGCTTTCTCCCCTGCTGCCCCTGAGACTTGGGAGCAGCTCCCCATAAACATCCTGAATGCTCCTTCCTTCGCCTGCTTCACATCCCTCCTTAACACTCTGCTTTGCCATGATGCCAAATCAAACTTGACTATGGTTATGCTGCCGGTGTGCTAAGACCACTGCATGTCATGCTGACCAATACAGTCTCGTTGTTCCCTTGTGCTCCCACCTCTGGTCTCATACTTCGAGAGTGAGCTCGTTGGAGCAGGGACTGTCCTTCTGTTCTGCGTCTGTACAGTGTAAAACAAAGGGGCCCTGGGCCATGGCTGGGGCGTCTAGGTACTCTGGTCATAATAATAGGTAATAATAATAAATAGTGTGTTTTCAGACAACCAAGGTCAAGGTCATGCATGTAGGTATAAGGCAGGCCAACCATCCCTATGAGTGGATGCTGGAGGTCTCTGAAAGGGGCGTGGGAGTCCTAGGGAACAACAACTTAACAACAACCATCTCTTGGTGTCTTCATATCAAGGCTGGATGCCTTTCTGGAAGATGCTTTAGCCAGGCACAAGTTATAGGGCCCAACACAGGGGATACTGAGTGGAATTCTATGGCTTGCCATATACAAGAGGCCAGACTGGGAGATCTAATAGTCCCTTCTGGCCCATGAATCATCTGATCTTATCTCCTGCCTAGGGCAGACTGTAGAATTTCATCCCGTGATTCCTGCAACAAGCCCATAATTTCTGGATGACGCAGAGCAAATCTTTTAGAAAGAGATTTTCAACCTTCGTTTGACGTCCTCAAGCAACATAAAATCTACCACAGCCCTAGGTAAATTGTTCTATTGGTTAATCATCCTTTTCCAGTTTGAATTTTCTAGCCTCATCTTCCAGCCATTTCAGTTAGCATTATGTCCTTTATTTTGTGGTGCGTACGTTATTTATCAGCTATGTGTCTTACCAAATGAATTTCCAGCTCTATATTGCTATTGAATGTCTTGCAATTACAATGCAAACTGCCAATTTAACAGTTAAATGTACAGTTTGGATTCACTTTGGTGAATATTAGAGCTAAAAATGTGCTTTTACAAATATTGCTGGTTGACATATGGAAAATAATATTCATTTGGAATTCAGTCCCTCTTTCTGTTTGTAAATCGAGCCTGATTTCTCCAAATTTATTTCTTATTCTTAAGTATTTGCTGCATAATCTAGACAATGGCCAAGCTTTAAATTGTGGGCAACCTGCTCATTTAGCTACTTGCTGTCCATCTTGTGAGGCTGGTTAAATGACTCCTATATTATTGTTTCTTTTCTTCACTTGGGTGACTGAAACTCCTTAAGCAGGAGCTGCACAGACAACAGACAAGCCAACCATGTGCCGTGTGGTCCTGTGGGGGGATAACCATCCATGTTAAACTGCCTGTAAATGTCAGACCATTTTCACCACCCCCTGGTGCTTGTCCACTCTCACCGTGACTAGCAGGAGCCCCTGAATAGTCATGAGTCACAATTGGATCTTGTTTCAGAGTAACAGCCGTGTTAGTCTGTATCCGCAAAAAGAAGAACAGGAGTACTTGTGGCACCTTAGAGACTAACAAATTTATTAGAGCATAAGCTTTCGTGGACTACAGCCCACTTCTTCGGATGCATATATCATATATGCATCCGAAGAAGTGGGCTGTAGTCCACGAAAGCTTATGCTCTAATAAATTAATTGGATCTTGGGCTCAGGAATACATTCCCGAATCAGGTGATTCACTAGTCGGTGTTGGCTGTTTGCAGCGAGTGTATGTAAAAGAGTGATGAACAAAAATCCCCTGTCTAACTGCAACATGTATCCCTGGGCATTCCTTTCCATTATTTGTTCAGCTCTCTGCATTCAGCAAAACATACAGTTGCTTAAGGGGGCTAATGAGCAACCTTGTAATAACCAGAGTGTAAAAGGCCTGCGGTGATTGCTCAAGCACCGTTATTGTTTATCTCTAAGAGGTCCCCTAAATACCTCTCTCAAAGCTGGATTGCCTCGCAGCGCGACCGTTTGTGTTGAAGCATAAAGAAGCAACCTGAATAAGAGTAAATTGCTTGTTTGGTGCTTGTTGATTGATTACTCACCCGTTCCTCTATTTTCAGAGGTTTTTATTTCGTCAAACCTAGATGTTTAAATAGAGCATCTCAGTGCCGCATAACACTAGCTCAAATGTAGAAGCTAGAGTAATGACCACTGGTCATTAGCCTGTGTAAAAATAAACATCGCTGTTGTGACAGATATTGCAGCTGCATGAAATAACTAAGGAGTATTGTAGCAGCTGTAGAAATGTTACAGGTGTCTGTCTGGGTGAGGGGGTGTATTCTAGTTCCCAGGGGAGTAACAGGAGTTTCCAATAGGAACTAAAATCACAGGAATGGGGATGATAAATGCAAATCCTTAGCCAGTTATCAGTCCCAGGGGGAAACTGCATGGGCCAGTGTGACCCAGCTGGAGATGCCTGGCAGACAAAGAACTGAGACCTCTATAGACCAGCCTGGCACAGCAGGAGGGTTCATGGTCACTCGACCAAAGGACTGATTGACAGGAGACTGTCACCAGAGGGCCAGGCCCTGCAAGAGGACCTGAAGTACTTGGAAATCTGCAAGGCATTGCAAAGGGGGGGGAGGGACAGTTCAGTGGTTTGAGCATTGGCCTGCTAAACCCTGGATTATGAGTTCAATCCTTGAGGGGGCCATTTAGGGATCTGGGGCAAAAATCTGTCCGGGGATTGGTCCTGCTTTGAGCAGGGGGTTGGACTAGATGACCTCGTGAGGTCCCTTCCAACCCTGAGATTCAATGAAGTGGAAAGGCAAGACACGCACCTAACCTGCTTATTCAGGTATAGCTTCTCTGTAATGCATTTGTTCTGAATAAATAATGCCTTGCCATATGCAGGCTGGCTGGTCACTGGTTAGCCCAGTCATTGCCCCTCACAGAACAGGATGGCAGGAGCTGAAATAAAGCTGGACTTGCTAAAATTGTCACCGTGAATCATGGGAGGAACTGCAGCCTAAATCCCCACCGTAGAAGGAGAGTTGTGGGATCCTGCCCCGAGAAAGATGATGGCCTGAGATTTAAGTGGGTCGCCCTCAAGGAGGGATCAGAAGTGCAATTGCCTCGGGAACTGTAGCATGTTACCCACAATTAGTAGTTCTGATGTGGGGAACAGTCATTTGTGGTGAAAGGTCAGTCGATGATGTATATTTTTAAAACAGTAACAGGTGGCTGAAATGTGTCTGATTATTGTCTGAACTGGACCATCACAGCACATGAAGCCATGTGAGATGGAAGGTCACATGACAGCGCGTGTGTTTTACTGGCGCATCATCAGCATTGGGCAATAACCAGTGTTATAGCTGAAGATCAAATTGCTCCTTTAGTCAACAATCCGAGCACCAGAAAATCTAATTAACATTTTGCTTAGAGGGGAATAGCTTGTCGATGGATGGAACAGCTCCTGAACGCCAGCGGCCCTGTGAAACAATGAAGGGAATAGACTAAATGTCCATGCAATGCGCTTGAATCTCTGAGCACCTGCTATAGGAATAATTTTTGGCCAGTTTACTACATGTCTAATTAGCAACACATTAATCCAGACATAACGGGTGGCATCTCTCCAAACTATACACACCATAAACAGGCCCTGGATGGCTGCAAACAAGACACTCCTGTCTTAATTGTCTCGAGTGTGATTGCTTCACTACTCATTTTATTATTAAGCAAAGTGGCAACACATGTAGTTCAAATGAGCCACCATCCGGAAGCCCAGAATCAGCATTAGTGGTTGCAGCGAACATCTGTTCAGAGGACAGTTAACCTTCAGGAGAAGCCATTTTTACAGACAGTGTCAGCTCTGTGTGTGTGTGGGGGGGGCAGGGGGCGGTGCTTCCCTGCCCCAGCAAAGGAGCCGCCTCTTCTCCCGCCAGAAAGGAAGGCGACTTTCCACACATGTTCCAGCCCGTAAATGCTCCCCAGCCCATTTAAGACACTTTAGCCACTGGTCCATTGTCTGGCCCAGTAGGTTAATGTCTCTCCATTCCTGAGAAAGGCCATTTCCATTGCCCCATCTCTCAGACGGGCATCCTAAGGCGGGACACGTTGGCCAGCATGGGCTCAGGATGTGCCAAGCCAATGAAGGGAGAAGCAAACACCTCTCCAGGCTCTAAACTGGTGGAACCTCAGCTGGGAACATTGTCCATTGAGAGCAGCTAGGAAATGAGCCCAGTCTCTGGCTCTTCGTTGTTAATAATTGATTTGAGAAAGAAATAATCATCAATCTGTCTCTTTCTCTGGATCCAGTTGCCGGCGCATCTGAGGCCCAAATCCACAAAGGGGCTTAGGCATTGTAATGCTGAGCATCAACGGAAGCGAACTTTTTAGAAATTCACAGGTCCAACATTGTGCTCCACCAAGCGGAGCTAGGCGCCCTATACAATGCATGGGGAGAGATGGGCACTGTAGGCTGCGATCCACAGAAGCCCGGACGCTAGGCAGAGAGCCACCTAAGCTAGCCAGTGAGAGATGCTGACCAAAGGGCCCAAATCCAGGATGCAGGGAGGTCCCTAGCATTGTTTAGTGACCCAGGAATGGGAACTGGAATCAGACAGCATAGGCACCCACGCCATTCTGAGTGAGAATGAGATAGGTGCTGGGTTGGCTCCATGTGGAGTGGCTGGGGGAGGAGCAGCTCCCTTCATAACCATTAGCCCAGCAGTCAGGGTGCTCACCTGGGTGGTGGGAGACCCCCCCGCCCAGTTCAAGTCTCCCTCTGCCTGAGGGGTAGAAGGGATTGGACAAGGGGTCGGCTACCTCTCAGGTGAATGTCCTACCCACTAGCTATGGGATAGTCTGATGACGGGTTCTCTCCATTTCTCCTAGTCCAATTGTAAGAACATAAGAACGGCCATACTGGATCAGACAAAAAATCCATCTAGCCCAGTATCTTGTCTTCCGACAGTGGCCAACACCAGGTGCCCAAGAAGAAATGAACAGAACAGGTAATCATCAAGTGATCCATCCCCTGTCACCCATTACCAGCTTCTGGCAACAGAGGCTAGGGATACCATCCTGGCTAATAGCCATTGATGGACCTATCCTCCATGAACTTATCTAGTTCTTCTTTGAACCCTGTTATAGTCTTGGCCTTCACAACATCCTTTGGCAAGGAGTTCCACAGACTGACTTGACTGTGTGTTGTGTGAAAAAATACTTCCTTTTGTTTGTTTTAAACCTGCTGCCTATTCATTTCATTTGGTGGCCCCTAGCTCTTCTGTTATGAGAAGGAGTAAATAACACTTCCTTATTCATTTTCTCCACACCAATCATGATTTTATAGACCGCTATCATATCATAGTGCCACTTTAATTGACTAATTAAATATTAATTGGACCGGAGAAGGCAGGTGAATTGCTCTGTAGCCCAATGGTTACAGCGCCTAATTAAAAATGTTGTTTTAGGTAAAAGCACTCTTGTTTGTACCAATCATTTATCAGGCGGAGGAGCTGTGTCCCCCTTGGCTTATTCCTGACACTGCCTGCAGAGAAATAGTGAAGTTACCACTGCTTTGGGTTCTGAAAACCCTCCCTGCCCCAGGTATGCCCCAGGCCAGAATTCTCTGAGGAAAAGCTACTGCCCCCCAGAGGTTGTGCTTGACAGAAGAGGAGCAGTGTAATCCCACCCTGAGCTAACTGCCTGCCAGCCTTGGCCATGCCCCTGTCCAGCCAGCACCACCCACTCCTCAGGAAGTGCTGGTTCCCAATTCCCTCCCTCTCTCCTCCCCTCTCCTCTCCTCTCCATTACACCTCATCTGAGCTGAGATTGCATCATCTATTCCCCACCTGCTGGCAGTTTGTCCCACCACAACCATGGCTCTTGGTGGATTAGCTAGCCCAGAATGCTCTTTACACCAATAGGCTGCAGACTATTGTTTCCTGCTGAAATCTTTGTCTTGTTCCATCTTACAGCTACCTGTGTGGCTAGGAGCCAGAGGGAACCCCTCTCCGGTGCCTTGGTGCATGGGAACCAGCTGCTCTTTTCTGCCCTTGGAGACAGGTCTTGCAGACTTCGTGCACACCAATCACACCCATTTTCAGGAGAACCCAAATGCCCACCGAGTGGAAAGGAATGACCCTTTTGATGCTCAGGACATTGGGTCCCATGGCAATTCTGGGCTCGTCCTACTGGCCGTTGAGGTCATGAGGTTTGTAAATAGCCTCGTGTGACATTTGAATGCCGGTTCCTGACAAACCCCACTTAGCCAGGGTGGATTATTCCCACTATGCTGGTTCTGGTTGTTTTACTGGTACTTGGGCTATGTTACAATCCACTTTACTTGGGGATAATAGACCTATAACAGCCTCAGCATGTTTCCAAGGCTCTTCATCCTGAAATGCAATCATTTCTAAGTGGACTCTGTGGCCTGTGGATTATCGTGAACTGCCTGACTGAACAGCCGACCCTGGAACTAACCTCCCCATCAGAGAACACGAGATGAGCAGTGCAAATCACCCACCCAGCTCTCCAACAGTGAGTCCATCCTACCTGCAGACTCCTGTCACCTTGCAGTGCGGGGGTGGGGGAGACATCCCTGCTCCCTGGCACAAGTGATTTCAGCAGGGAGTGGAGGAACGGGCCTCGGGTGCTCACTCACACAGACCCTCTCGCTTTGATCTTCCCTTAATGTACAAAGAAAGTGATTTCATGGGAGAGTGTCTGCTGGCTCTCTGTGCTGGGAGAAACCAACCAGTGTTCAGGAATCCAGGATGGGACTGGGAAAGGAAAGAGCACAGGGGAAGTGAAGAAGCTGAAGGTGAGGGAGACAGACGCACCCACAGGAGAGAGAGAAGGGAACAGCCCTCTTGTGAAACCTTTTGCAGAGCTTCACGGCTGATGTTTCCCAGCGGGGTGGGGGAATGAGACTTTATAGAGGTGGTTAACAGGCCCTATGCACCAAAACCAACCCCCTCGCTGAAGGATTCAAGCTCCACATAAGGAGCCAAGCAAGAGGAGGAAATCTCTCTGCATTTGGCACCAGTTTGGCCAAGCTCCCACTGCTGGTCATTCTGTTGCTCTTTGAAATTCTTGGTTTTGAATAAGGAGCCTTGAACACAGAGAGAAGGTGCCGGGCCTGTCCATACCAAGGCACTCCCTCCTCCTGGTGGAGCTAAGGGGGCAACTGGAGTGTCTGAGTCCATCAAGAGCAATGCTCTGCAATTGGAGAATTTACCACATGTGGGAAGAAAGGCCCAGTACACGTGGGAAGAAGCTTCTCCACTCCCCGGAGGAGATCAGCAGGAAAACTGTCTCTCCCACCACCTTCCAGGCCAAAAGCCCTGCCTGAACTAGTGCTAATGTGTCCACTAGAAGCTGGACTGGGTTCCCCGAGACCAGGCACAGCAAAATAACTGGATGAAAATCAACAGAGGAAAAGACTGATAAACTATCCTGAGGGCTTTGTGACTAGGCCACAATGTTTGGCTCCAAATCACTTCAGGGAGGAAGAAATTGGGGAGAACATGGGTCAGGAAGGTGTTGGGAATGGTGAGGTACCTACCTGAGAAAGAGGATTGATAATGAGGGATCCTACGTAGCCGTTGTTACAAGGGGAAAAGAGAAAAGTCCAGATATGGAGGCTACTGAAAGCGTAACTAGTAAATGGTCCCACGTTTTACTGGGCTGAGGAAGTGACAATGTCACTGACAGTGTCAACTGACAGTGTCACTCAAGAGCGCTGATCTCAGGACTTGGGTGAGGAACCAGAAGCAGCCCAGGGACCCAATGGCCTTCCTGGGTTTTTGCAGATCTTGGGTGACATTTTCAGTTGTCTGTTTGCAGAAGACCAAAAGCTTTTAGTCTGGATGTTTTGGGCATTTGGATAAAAAGTCAAAATTTTCTACCGGGATCCCTCCCCCGCACACAAACATTTCCCCATTTTCCAACCAGCGCTGCCAAACTTCTCCTTGTTTCAGTGGAAAGGAAAAGCGCACACAGCGGTGCGTGCAGGGGGACGGCATTGGTTTGTGCTCTGTCCTGCGTCTTTCATTGTACAGGGGTCTCTCTGCCTGCTACAGCGAGCTGCCACTCGTGTGTTCACTTCGGATGCAGAATATTCCGGAGTAACTCTGTGCGCTCCCAATCTCTCGCTCCCTGATTCGCCCTTGAGACATCAGTGTTCTTTTTTGGTTTTAGGGCTGTCAATTAATCACAGTTAATGCCTGCGATTAACTGAAAACAAAATTAATGAGTTAATTTTTTTTAATGGCGTTAATTGCTTAGCTCTGGGCAGGAGGGAGGCATTGGCTGCAGAGGGACCTGAATGTCCGGTGAGGCGCAGTAACCCAAGCTGCCTCCGGAGGGCAAAAGAGAAGAGGAAGTGGCTCCCATCCCAACTCTGGAGGAGAGGTAGGAATCCTGACCTCGCCATGCCCCATTGCCCCGGCTGACCCCTGACTGTGGGGTCCAACCCCCCCCATGCCCCATGGCCCCTGGCTGACCCCTGACTGTGGGGTCCAACCCCCCCCATGCCCCATGGCCCCTGGCTGACCCCTCACTGTGGGGTCCAACCCCCCCCCATGCCCCATTGCCCTGGCCGACCCCTCACTGTGGGGTCCAACCCCCCCCATGCCCCATGGCCCCTGGCTGACCCCTCACTGTGGGGTCCAACTCCCACCCCCATGCCCCTGGCCGGCCCCTCACTGCGGCGTCCAACTCCCACCCTCATGCCCCTGGCCGGCCCCTCACTGCGGGGGCCTGATCCTCTCCCTGCCCTCCCTGTGCCATGCCCCATTGCCCCCAGCCAGCCCTTCACTCTGGGGACTGACCCTCACACACCCCCTCTGCCCCCTCCATCTTCCCTGAACACTGAATGCAGATTTCTAAGCTGAAACTCTCTTCCTCTTCGGACAGGAGTCGAGCCCGACAACCTCAGAAACCCATCCCAACAGGAGCAGCATCAAGAATTCACCCTTCATCCGGCAGAGTTTACACCTCTCCAGCTCCAGAATACTGCCTTTCCGAGATAAAAACTCTTACCCTTCCAGTAAGCCAAGACTCCTCGAAAGGAGGAACAAGAAGTAGGGCTGAGTGGACTTGTAGGCTCTAAGTTTTACATTGTTCTATTTTTGAATGCAGTTATGTAAAAAAAATTAATAATTTTCCATTGGTAAGTTCAACTTTCATGATAAAGCGATTGCACTACCATATTTGCATGAGGTGAACTGAAAAGACTATTTCCTTTATCTTTTTTTACAGTGCCACTATTTGTAATCAAAAATAATAATTTAAAGTGAGCACTATACCCTTGGTACTCTGTGCTGTAATTGAAATCAATATATTTGAAAATGTCAAAAAACTTCCCAAAATATTGAAATAAATGGTATTCGACTACTGTTGAACAGTGCGATTAAAACTGCGACGACTCGGGATTCATTTTTTCCATTGCTTGACAGCTCTAGTTTTCCTTATTCTGATATAAAAAAAACATATGTTGCTCTTTAACTGCTTTTTGGCTCTGAATCGCATAGGCCTCGGTGTGAAGCTTTGGCATTTGCAAATACAGGCACCCAGCCGTGTGAGATGCTGCCACATCCATATGCTTCCTGAATCTCCTCTGCCAGGATTTCAAGCCACGGGGCGCAATGTCCCTCTTTGACCGCCATCAAACCCGAATGCTCCTTGAACCTGGAGGTCAAAGACCACAACAAAGACTGAGTGGTATTTTTTTTTTACTACAGACATGTGCACTGGTCCTAGGGCAAAGCACATCAAGGGTGAAATCCCTTAGTGGAGAGGAAGATTAGCTGTGCCCCGAAATCTTGTCGTGTGGGAAAGTTTAAAAAAAAAAAAACTTTGACAAGGTAAGGAAACTGTTTTTGTGCTTGGTTTCAGAGTGGTAGCTGTGTTAGTCTGTATCAGCAAAAAGAACAGGAGTATTTGTGGCACCTAAGAGGCTAACAAATTTATTTGGGCATAAGCTTTCGTGGGCTAAAACCCACTAGGATGTTTAAAAGCAGCATTTTTCTTCCGCAGAGTAAAGTTTCAAAGCTGTATTAAGTCAATGTTCAGTTGCAAATTTTTGAAAGACCCACCCTAACGTTTTGTTCAGAGTTACGAGCATTTCAGAGTTACGAACAACCTCTGTTCCTGCGGCGTTCGTAACTCTGAGGTTCTACGGTATCTAGTAACCCTTTGGAAACTAGTTATAAATGGAACCTTAATTGGATGCTTTGTATAAACATCTGTCTGACTGTCTGAGAGCATGTGGGCACGCAATCTCTCCAGTATCTCCCTCTCTCTGCCCTCCAGGGAGGTATGTGCTCTGTCCAGGCCATTGTGTGTGGCATTAACTCTAGATTTAACTCTCTCTGATGTTCTTTTCCTTGTGACCTTTCCCCATTTTGCTCAGATGAGATTCCACCCCCACCCCTCCAAAATGTCACTGAGTTCTGGTGGTTGGGTCCTTGAAATATGCTAATTGTTGCTGATTGATTTATTAGCTTGCTGCTAAGAATGTATCATTGTGCTAGAAAAGGCTATGCCAGCCAGACGCCCTTGATCTGAAAACCTGCAGGACTTAACTCTCCAGTCTCAATGATTTCTGAACTGAGGCATGGACCAGCCCACCATGGACAGGTCTATATTGGCAACTTGTCCAAAGGACAACCCTATTTCACATCTGGATTTGCATACCTTTGGCCTGCAAAAACATGATTGTTGGATACTCATAATTCAAGTGCAATTTGCATCTCACAGGAAGACCAAGAGGCACCAAACCAACATGCTGAGTTCTGTTGGCATGATTTGTTCTTGGTAAGGCCATGCTGATTGCTAGTGATCACCCCTTCATCCTCCAGGTGTTTCAAAACTGATTGTTTTATACATTGCTCTAGTAGCTTCCTGGGTGTCGACTTGGTTTTACCTAGAACAAATCATGCCAAACCAGCTTGATTTCCCTCTTTGATGGGGTAATTGGTTTGGTGGATAGGGGAAATGTGGTGGACATAATATACCTGGACTTCAGCAAGGCTTTTGACACAGTCCCAGTTGACGTTATGCTAAGTAACCTGGAGAAATGTGGGCTTGGTGGAACTAGCTAAAATTCAGAAGGATCTTGACAAATTGGAGAACTGGGCTATAGGCAACAACAAAATAAAATTCAGCAAAGACAAATGTCATGTGCTACACTTAGGGAAGAAAAAACAAATGAACAGATACAGAATGGGGAATAACTGGCTTGACAGCAACACTGCTGAGAAGGATCTGGGAGTTGTGGTGGATCACAGCCTCGACATGAGTCAGCAATGTGATGCTGTTGCAAAAAAAGGTCTAAGCAAGGTTTGAATGAGCCATCCAGACAGCTAGTGATGAGCTGGAGCAGGGGGAAGGCTTCATTCTGTCTCCGTGTCTGCTCTTTGTCTTGTCTGGTTAAGGGGTCAGCAACCTTTCAGGAGTGGGGTGCCGAGTCTTCATTTATTCACTCTAATTTAAGGTTTTGTGTGCCAGTAATACATTTTAACGTTTTTAGAAGGTCTCTTTCTATAAGTCTGTAATATATCACTAAAGTATATAAGTAAAGTAAAGTAAAGTAAATAAGGTTTTTAAAATGTTTAAGAAGCTTCATTTAAAATTAAATTAAAATGCAGAGCTCCCTGGACCGGTGGCCAGGACCCGGGCAGTGTGAGTGCCACTGAAACATAAGTTACATTGACTTAAGCGATAATGTAGGCAAACCCTTAAAGAGCAGCAGGGGAGTAGAGCAGGGATTGGGGGAGCGTAGCAGGAGAAGGGGGCATTAGTACGTTAAGCGTGAGTGGGGGTCAGTTGGGCATCTGCTCCTCTTTTCTCTCTTAAAAGAAAACCAGGGAAGTTAAATGCAATAACAGGAGCAAGGAGGCTAAAACCACATTACGGCTGAGCATGTAACCATCAAAAGCTAGGGTTTCCATAGTAACAGGAACTCGTCCACCCCGTGCACGGGTCATAGTTCTAATGACTAAGGTTATACTTAACAAGCCGCTTAATCTATAGCACCCAGCATTCTGTGCCTGAATTCAGACTGGGCCAAGAACCTTTGATGTTGTATTTCCAAACTGCAAGGGGGAGGGCACACGTTCAGTCTCAGGGCTGCATGAATGCAGCTTTTTGCAGGGCATACAGCGTGAACTGCACCTTTCCTGAAGGCAGTGACGTAGGCATGGCAAAGGGGGTGGTTTGGCCTGCTCCTGGCACACTACAGTCAAGGTCCAAGTTCTTTCATCCACCGGAGGTGTCCAGGCACTCAGTCCCCCTGAGCTGTTATGGAGTTGGCTTTGCTTTTCAAGTGTGGCTTAATTTTGGTAACAGTTGGTGACTGAGCCCCTGGACAACATTTAGAGCCGACAGTCTGCTAGTTCTACACCCCTGGCCACGTTCACCTTTTTAGCCACAGCACAGCACTGGGAGCTCAGAGTCATTTGATTTCCACTTGAACTCCTTGTCACAATCCCTGCTTTCAGGGATCATCCTGGCAGGGTGACCTCCACCCTTTGTTCCTTGATGTCTGGCCTTGCTGCATTCAAATGCAAGTTGTTTGATTGTGCTCAGCATACCAAGCAATGCAGCTCTTTTGGGAACTATTCACTTCAACTGTTCACTCTTCATTATTCATGAGGGAACTGGCTGGAGCTGCTCTTTATTGGTTTTTGTTCCTTGATCTTGTTCCTGAGGCTTTGACAAAGGGAGAGAGGGAAATTACTGGGATTCCAAATTAGCCGCACAAACAAATCCAGCATCAACCTTTCAGCAAAGATGTTGCTAGATCTCCAAAAATGGAGCAGGAAATTGTGAAATGCTTAGTGGGTTTTTCTGTTTGTTTTGTTTTTTGCTTTTTCCCCACAAATTCAAAATGTTGGTGATGACTTTTATAAAAAAATCCACATTTGGAAAAATTCCAACCAGGGGCGCTGGAATGGGAGGGTCCCCCCCGGCCACGGCCCCATCCCTTTTTACCGGCCGTAAGGGCGAGCAACAGGGGAGGAGGGGGGGAGAGGAGCGAGCAGGGTCTGAGGGGGAAGAGGCAGTGTGAAGGTGGGGGCTCAGGGAGAAGGGGCAGCGCAGGGGCAGGGGCTCGGGGGAAGAGGCGATGCGGAGGTGGGGGCTTGAAGGGAAAGGGCAGGATGGGGGCGGGGCTCAGCGGGAAGGGGCGGGGTGAGGGTGGGGTCTCAGTGAGAAGGGGCAGCACGAAGGCAGGGCCTTGGAGGGAAGGGGCAGTGTGACGGCAGGATCTCGGGGGGAAGGGGCAGATTGAGGGCGCGGGGGAAGGGGTGGCATGGGGGATGGAGCCATGGTTCGGGTGCTGGTGCCCTCCCCCCCCTTTAGAGAGCTTCCATCGCCCCTGATTCCAGCAGCCTCAATATTGGCATGAGTATGCAGAAGGCTTTCCCTTTTGGTGAAGAAAATCCCGAATGCCAGGAATCCCGTCCAGAGGAGTAACTGGGTTTCCGTTAACGATAGCTTTTGGGGCGGTAACATTCAGGCAGCTTCAGCAGATCGTTACCAACTTCCCGCTTGCTTCTGTTGTATAAATGGTTGGATCCGGCAACATGCCCTGAGCCGTACAAACTCCCAGGAAAGACGCCAGCTCTCTCCAGATGCTGACACTCAAATTGTCTTCATATTCACCCAAGCAAAGCCTTTCCGGAAAGTCTTTCCCAGAGATGCCACGTTTCCAAGTTCGGTGTCTGAGTAGTGGCAGAGCAGCCACCAACCTCTCTGGCTCCTCGTGTAGCCCAGCCCAACGCTACCCACAACACTAGAGCAGTGAATTTTGTGGTCCACCTTAACTGGAGGTGGACCACTGGAGTGTGCGACCACAGTGGGATTGGACACTTCACGGGATAACATAAGCACCCACTTAGAATTGTTACCGCTAACGAACGGTGAGAGAGATCTCTGTAAAGCGGGGCAGCGATACTGACCTGCTTGTGAAGGGCACCGAGATCCACTGGAGGCTGGCAAGTGCTAGGTAAGAGACAGGTATTATCATTAAACCTTCTGCTTCCTGGCTTAAGCCAACCTCTATGAAAGACCAGGAAGAGGCGTTCCCGGGGGCAGATTCTTCTACATCTACTGCAGAGTTTCTTGTACCCTCCTCCAAAGCATATGGTGCTGGCAGGCTACTGTACTAGATGGACCTGGGGTCTGAGCCAGTCTGGCAAGTCCTGTGCTCCTGTGTGACATGCTCTGAGTCGAGAACGAGCACAGTGCTTGTGGGAGAGCCGGTCACATTTCATCCTGGAGCAAATCCCTACACCTGAAGACGCAGGTGATGCACTTGTCGGCTTAGCTAGCATCTCCTTGGCAGTGAGCTTGTCGACGCTTGAGTACCTGGAAAGGCAAAGGCAGATCCCGGCTCTGCAAGTTTGCAAAGGAGGGCCGGATTTGAGTCCTTGCTGTCATTCTGGAGCTCAGGTGCAATCCATGGGAACAGCCTTCCCTTCGTCTGATTAGTCAGCTAGATTGTGGCTTCTTTGTGGACAGGAAATTCCACTCTTTCACACCATCCCCTTCCATTGTGCGATGTACTGTCACTCAGCTTTGTGCAACACTGCCATCTGCTGATGGCATTTATTCATTACATCTACCATTCCAGATTCCCTGCTGGGGCCCTCCGCTGTTATAGACCTGGCAGATTCCAAATAATTGACCTCCAGGGATTGGGTGACAATGTCCCCGTGACACACAGAGAACTGCCCACAGACCCTCTAGGGGTGACGTGTGCAGCACTGCATCCTTGCAGAACCTCCTTCTGCCTGAAGGGAAGCGGCGGAGGGCTCGCGGGGTGACAGGATGCTCACTTTTAAAACTAGACCAGAGAAAAGCATAAGTAAAATGCAAATAGGGGGCCACCTGGTGTGTCAGGGCCAAGCCCTGGGTGACCTGGCTGGTCAGGGCTCTCTCCTGTTCTTGGCCAAGTGAAACCAGCATTCCTGTATGCCTGGCTGGGTGGATGAAGCTGAATCTGGGAGCCCACAGCACAATCCCCAGCTCATGCAGGCCTTTTGGATCATGCACCTGCATTAAAACCACCCACCTGTCCTATGCACATTGTTTCCCTGGTGCAAGGCGCACGGAACCTCCATGAGCACAAGTGCTCAGGGCAGAAACACCAGAGGTACATGGACTCCCCATCAGCACTCGCTGCCTTGCCTGGCTGTTCCCTGGAGGTCTCCCAAATCCAGGCATGCCTAGCTTCTGACCTCTGCTACGATAGTAAACATCAGTGTGCACCCTTGGTGCCAGTGGCTCCTTGTGCCAAACAGCGGTGAACAACTCCTCATCAGTGCTTATCGGCAGCGTAGCTTTGGTACTGGACCATTACACATCCCAGCAGCCTCTGGGGCTCTCTGCACCCGCAGTCATTTCACAAACACTCAATGCAGTCCAGTCACCCTGCTTTGCTGAATCAGGGCCCTAAGGCCTAATAAATGTTGGGACTGATATCACGTGATCTGGACAGAGGAAGAGAGAGGCCCAGAGACTAACAACTCAGCTCAGCCACTATTTTTGGATGGAGTTACTGGGGCTCCTGAATTCCTCTCTCTTTCGTCTCTGGGATTCAGCACACGTGCACAGTTGGGGTGTCTGCATTTTCATGCTGTCGTGAGAAGTGACACCTGCAGCGTGGATGGAATTCCCCTTGGCTAGTGGCATCATAAGGGCTCTGCACCACTCAAGGCCTGCGTGACCCCTGAAGCGGGGCATGGGCCATGTGTTGTCTTCTGGTACAGGGGACTTGAACTCAGCAGAATCTGGGGGCTGACTCTGCCCAATATACTGGTATCCTAGGGACATGAAACACCCTGTGCTGGGTGTTGCCAGCTCTGTGTGTTCCGCACAGCAGGAAGGAGGGCAGGGCCAGGGTGCTGGCATGTGACTGGGAGCAGATGACGATCTTCCAGGGCAGCCCGGTAAAAAGCCACAAAGAAATAAACAGCCACATTACTACATGGCAACCAGTGCTCATCTCCAAAGCCATACAACCAAATATCACCTAGAAATATTTCCCTTCATACAGCTAAACAGTGGGTATACAGTCCGCTTGTGGGCTGAGGTGAGAGGGGCAGCCCCTCCTGTGTCTGTGGAGTGAGGTAGAGCCCTGCCCGGGACTATTTCTTTAATCCTGCTCCCCTTCCACCCTGCAACTCCCACTCCCACGCCTGCATTGCGTCTTGCATTTTTATCCCGCATCCACCCACAAAAACCTTAGATCCCGCAGGAGAGACAGATTCCCCCCGCCACCAGAAAAACAAAACAAAAACAGTCGGTTAATATGTTATCTATAAATAAACAGAATTCCGACACAGTTTTACCACGAAAAGAATAAAACAGTCTTGCTTAAACCATGTAAAAATACTTTAACTCCTCTTATAGTAGACATCAAATCTCTGTCTATCCCTCACTTAAACATAAGTATTAAAACCATTGTTTTTTAAAAAAAGAGAGAAAAGCTTGCTTTCCATTGCTGAAATTCTAGTGATGACAAACTGGTATAAATAGCGTTCGTGTTATATTGCAAATTACCGCAGTCTGGGGTTGGTTGGTTTGTTTTTGTCCACCAATCCCACCTGCGACAAATGTATGTACATTTCACCTGCTCTCGCAGCGGGTCCTGCGGGACCTGTGGAATCCCAGTGGGGCTCTAGAGGGGAGGCCAAAAATAATTACTTGGAAGAACATGTATATGGCCCAGAAAGTACCATACAATCCAATCCAAAGGGTGCTATGTATATGTGGGGGTATAACCACCCATTGGGCTACAGCTGCCTGACCCAGAAACTTGAAAAACTAAAGAACTGGGGGTTCCTCTGTGATGCTGGCAAACCAGGCACCAGCTTATGCCAAGGTCCGCATGCCTCATTTGACCACATCACTGGAATCCAGTTGGCTCACCTGTATGTTAGTCTTCTTAAAATAGGTATGAGAATTATAATAATGTGCTTAGTGTTTAGACTTTATTAAATGCTTGTGAGTTGCTGCAGGCATTAATCTCACTTATAACAGCTGTAGCCCATATTGTAAGGTAATAGGTAAGAGTTACGCTGCCTTATACGCGACACTTTCCGGCTTTGTTATATTTTTTCACAGAGGGTGACAAAACTGGAGGCTGGACTCCAAATGAGCGCTTCGGCGGGGATTATCCGATGATAGTGCGGTATCCTTGGACTTCAATAACACAGCCCTTCGTGAAATGTGTCAGCAGCCTTTTATCCTTGTTTCCCGCTGCTTCACACCACACTGGGCTTAGAAATGCTAGGTCTGCCAGTGCACCAGGAAATGTGCTCCTGTTAATGAATTCAGCACCATTTAAGCTTGGGCACTTTTTCTGCCCCACGGCATCACTTTAGGACATTGGGCAAATCCAGCCCCGGCGAAACTCCACTCCAAGCAATGCAGTAGGGAAACCGGTTTTAATATTCTGACTCTGGGCTATCAGGAATATGCTGCAACCCAACTACCTCCTTCTGAGTCTCAGGCACAAACCCTCCCTGCATTTTGGGATAGCTGTCAGTGTGATGGGCCTGCAAGTTCCAGTTTCACTAGAAGCATGTCTACACAGCAGCAGTGTACCTGCAGCATCACAGCCAGAGACTGGGGCTAGCCACCTGAGTGCAATCCAGCCTGGCCCTCTGGGTACGTCCTCGGGCGACCGGCCTGAGCTGCGACCCGTGCTTCTGTTCAGAGGTACCCTGAGTTATTAGTAATATATCAACAGGGATCGGTCCCAGCGTGGGATGCACTCCCCACCCACTAACTCCACCCTTCTCCCACATCCTGCAATCCCTTGTGCAGGGGAGCAGGCCTTGTGGATAGTGGGACTTACTTGACATCAGTGGTGCTACTGGCATGAAAGAGGATTACTCACAGAAGGAAGGGTTTGCAGGAGGCATTACCTGGAAAATCATGCCCCTCTTACTGGGTGGGTAGGCTACAGTTTCCCATTTACACAGCTAGCAAGCTTTTTACCACCTTGCATGCAATAATTTTCTAGGTCTCAGCTCTCTTAACAATTGCTGAGGAATAGTTCTCATTCTGTACGTGCCTCATGGGAAACCTGTGATTCATTCACAAGTCAATTCAGAGGCAGGGGCTGTCACGCGCACTTGCTACAGCAGACGCACGGTCTCCTTAGCTTTCAGCCCGGCTCTTGCCTGTACACAAGTGTGACGAAGTGGGAATTTCTGTAATATTTTTATGAATCCCAGGCGTACCTCAGTTCATCGCTGAGCGTTGTATGGCTACCCACTGGGTGCAAAAGGATTAACACTGCTCCTGGAACAGTGCAGGTCACAGTGTGTGTCACCTAACTATCTGGATGGAATGACTGGGTCCTTAAGGAACTGGCTGAAACCAGCCCAGGTCAACAGAGGATCCAGAAAGACAATGACACACACACACACACACACACACACACACACACACAAGTGAGGAAACAATCAGCACCTAGCAACAGGAAACCCTGGCAGGCAGGGCCTGTGAAGGGACGAGGAACAAGGCTACCCTTTGGAAGGACTCAGGAGCTCTGACCTGGGCAGACATAGGGAGCAGGAAGACAGAGCCAGGGATGGAGTCCATCACAGATTGGCTGATGGCACTGGCTTGGCCAGGATAGACTATGGCATAACATGGATTTACTGCAGGGGGCCACGGAAAGAAACAGGGATCACTCATACCAAATGCCCAGTCTCAGAGTCCTGGAGGCCGAGGGCCTGTCACTATGGACCCGGGTGGGTCCTTGGGGGCCTGGCACACTAAAGGGGTCATTCCCAAGGGACTGGTCATAGGCTGGGGACACAGACCAGATCCCATGTGTCCACAACAAGAACTCTGATACTTGTTGAGTTAAAATGACGCTAGATGCGAATTCTCCAGCTCAGTTGTCAGTTCTCGTTTTCCTAGGATCTTAAGAAATAGGTGGACTATTCAGCTCCGTTCCAGTTGTTACCAAGGCTGCAGTCTTCACTCGGACTGAGGGATCAGACACTAGCAGAGTATCTCTGTTTCCCAGCAGGTCCTGGTGCCATCCTGGAGGGCTGGGTGTCCACAGTCACCCAGTCTGCCCAAACCGTTCTCAGCTCAAAGCAAGGAAGCGAAGGGTGTGGCACCTTTTTGTGCTCCATTGCTACCTTCCTTCCCTTGGTTAATCATCAGACCAGGCTCACTTCACGTGTGAATTTTCAAGAGTCTATTAGATGAACAGGACAGTGGTTGTGCCCCAGAGCCTGGTTATCTGGGGTATGGCACTACACTCAAAAGCCTTGGCAATATTTGCCCTAGCCGTCTGGACTTCACATCAAATTTCTCTTTTTTTTTTGAAAACTTCATGTTGAGTCTAAACCTTCAGCCATCGGCAGTTCTCGTCAGAGCGATGCTTTCTACCTTGGCTAAGAAAGACGGTAATGAATTGTTTCAATATCTCAGACATTCCTTTGGTTCTCAGCTACAATGTAAAGTGTGCTTATGTTGACATGTTTTCTTTAATCCTGTCTGCACTGATAATTCACCTTTTAGAGGCTCTGCTTCCAACACTTGTCTCATTCTCTTGTTCCTTATCACCTCCACTGTCTTGAGCAATGTTACCCTTCTCCCCAGAGATATTTGTGTTTCAATTCACTTTCCCCCGTGTATTAACTTGCATTATTCTGACATGAAACTCATTTCATTTTCTGCCTTCATTTCTAGCTGCTTTTACATTTTTCATCATGGCTTTGTTTTCTCTAGCGATCATAGAATCATCAAATCATAGAATATCAGGGTTGGAAGGGACCTCAGGAGGTCATCTAGTCCAACACCCTGCTCAAAGCAGGCCCAACCCCAACTAAAGCATCCTAGACAGGGCTTTGTCAAGCCTGACCTTAAAAACCTCTAAGGAAGGAGATTCCACCACCTCCCTAGGTAACCCATTCCAGTGCTTCACCACCCTCCTAGTGAAATAGTGTTTCCTAATATCCAACCTAGACCTCCTCCACTGCAACTTGAGACCATTGCTCCTTGTTCTGTCATCTGCCACCACTGAAAACAGCCGAGCTCCATCCCCTTTGGAACTCCCCTTCAGGTACTCAAAAGCAACTATCAAATCCCCCCTCACTCTTCTCTTCTCCAGTTCCCTCAGCCTCTCCTCATAAGTCATGTGCTTCAGCCACCTAATCATTTTTGTTGCCCTCCCCTGGACTCTTCCCAATTTTTCCACATCCTTCTTGTAGTGTGGGGCCCAAAACTGGACACAGTACTTGATGTGCTGTGTTGTATCTGCTGTTCCTTTAGCCAGTGTGGTCCAGAGTCACAAAGGTTACATAGGTGCTATCCCCACTGGGTCAGGGAGAGAGAGAGAGAATGACTCTGTAGTCCAGTGATTAGGACACCTACACGGGAGACCCAGGGTCCAGGCTCCCTGCTCCAAATCTCCTTAAATTATTGATCCGCAGTGGAACAGCTTCAACAAGAGAGACGGAGGCAGCCCCCTATCACACTGTCCCATAGTTCAGTGGTTAGAGCACTCTCCTAAGAGGTGGGACACCCCCGTTTGAATCTCTTCTCCCCCTTAGTCAGCCTGAGAGGGGAAAATTGAACCCTCGTCTCCGGCATCAGAAGTGAACGCTCTAACCGCTGGGCTAAAAGTCAGAAGGTGGGCATCACCACTTCCTCAGGCTGTTTTGTGGGGAGTGAGGCAGGCACCTAACTCATCGCTGAAAGAAACATCTTAGGCACCAAGACCACCACCTTCTAGGAGAGGGGTTCCCATTGTTGGATCACCAAGCAGAGGTAGATGCTTCCTGTAGCCTGGACTTAAGCACCTATCTCTGTGAGAGGAAGAGGGCTTATGTCAAGGTTCCTTCCCCGCTCTGAACTTTAGGGTACAGATGTGGCCCCTGCAAGAAAACTTCTAAGCTTAACTACCAGCTTAGATCTGGTTTTGCTGCCAACACTCCCAAGTGCTAACTCCCTTCCCTGGGTAGCCTTGAGAGACTCCACCAATTCCCTGGTGAACCCCTTGGATCTTAAAACAAGGAGGAATTAATCATTCCCCCTCCTTCCCTTCCCCCCCCACCAATTCCTGGTGAGTCCACAACCAATCCCCTTGGATCTTAAAACAAGGGGAAAAAAATCAATCAGGTTCTTAAAAAGAAGGCTTTTAATTAAAGAAAGAAAGGTAAAAATCATCTCTGTAAAATCAGGATGGAAAATAACTTTACAGGGTAATCAAATTCAAAGAGCCCAGAGGAACCCCCTCTAGCCTTAGGTTCAAAGTTACAGCAAACAGAGGTAAACCCTCTAGCAAAAGGTACATTTACAAGTTGAGAAAACAAAGATAAACCTAACACGCCTTGCCTTTTATAAGTTTGAAATATGAGACTTGTTCAGAAGATTTGGAGAGCATGGATTGACGTCTGGTCCCTCTTAGTCCCAAGAGCAAACAACCCCCAAAACAAAGAGCACAAACAAAAGCCTCCCACCCACCCCCCAAGATTTGAAAATATCTTGTCCCCTTATTGGTCCTTTGGATCAGGTGTCAGCCAGGTTACCTGAGCTTCTTAACGCTTTACAGGTAAAAGGATTTTGGTGTCTCTGGCCAGGAGGGATTTTATAGTATTGTATACAGGAGGGCTGTTACCCTTCCCTTTCTAGTTTTAGCACACACCTCTCTGGTCAACATCTCCCATTGGCTAGCTTAGTTGGCACCCCACCTACAGCACTGTCTTTTGTGGATCACAGTCTAAGGTGTCTGTCTCCCCACATTCATGCTACAGGGAGCCGAGGCACCTTGCTCAGGCTTTGTGGATCACAGTGTGTTCCTGTGATTTTCTAGGTGCCATGACACTCCACATTGCAATGCCTAAGACCCTCTGTGGACCCAGGCCTATGCTCCTTAGACATGCTCTACACTCCGATTTTGTACTGGTTGGTCGGTTAGTGGTATAATTTTTCTACCGATAGTTATACTGGTATAAAAGTGTCTTATACTGGTATAGTTTTCCCTTTCCTATGTGGTAATAACCCAATATAACTGCATCTACATTAGGGGCTGTAAACGTGCAGACTCACCCCTGGAGCACCTCCTGCTGGTGACTTCTGGGAATTAGCTTTTTTCCCCAGCCAGGAGCGCCCTTTGCAGGCCAGTGATCTGCCTGTCCTCTGGCCCCATCTCTCTCCCTGGACCCCCGTGCCCCTTTAACTGGGGTGCTGCCCCCCTGGCAGTACCCCAATCTGGGTCTCCCCTCCCTGGGGAACCCACAACCCACTATCCCCACATTGCCTCAGTTTTGGCTACTGCCCAGTCTCCATCTAGCCCCATTCCCTAGGGCAGACTGCAGTATCAGCCACTCATCACAGGCAAAGGGGTTCACACCTGCTGCCTCTGCCTACCCATGGGCTGCCCCCCTGCAATCCAGTACCTAATAGGCCTTACCAGGCCTGCAGCCTGGGGCTTTCCTAGGCAGGAGCTCCCAGCTCCTCTGGCCCTTCCCCAGCCCTGCTCCACTCAGGTACCCTGTGTCTAGCTGTCTGCAGCCAGGTCCTTCTCCCTCTGAGTACAGAGAGAGACTGTCTGGGCCACTGGCTCACAGCCTTTTTATATAGGCCAGCTGGGGCCTGATTGGGGCGTGGCCCAGCTGCAGCCGCTTCCCCAGTCAGCCCAGCTTAGCAGCTCCCAGCCACAACCTTCCCCCAGGGCTGTTTTAAGCCCTTCAGGGCAGGAGCAGGGTAACCACCCTGCTACAGGGGCATTATACCACTTTAACTATCCTGGTGTAACTTGTGTGTGTAGCCACAGCTAGGCCCACTAGCTTGAGTGCACTCAGCACCTTCCTTGCACGAAGCCTTGCTGAGACGCTTCATGCACCTCCCACTGTGCACACTGATGGTGCGATGGGAAGGTGTAACAAACAGTGAACATGTCACACGAGACCAGACCCTTTCTAGCTCTGATCTCTGGGCCCTGCCGTTAGAACCTACCCTACAACATGCGCCAGAGCTGTCTGCCCCTGCCCTGTGTTTAGATCCCACAGCCCATTCCAGGTCATGTGACAGGGGTCACCTCCAAGGTAATGGGGTTTCATTATTCAGGTTGTTGCCTGATTTATGGATTGGGTATTAATTATATTGATTACATACAGAATTCCCAGTTAACACGCTGAGGTTGGATAGCTTCATGTCCCAAGCTCAAGCCCAGTATTATGAGAATTACTGTTCAGTTGGGAACCCTAAATTGTGCATGGCTGCAACATTCACACTTAGGCAAAAGCGCCGGTGTTTGTAACAGCTTTATTCATGTGGTTGGCAACGTCACCAACACTCCAGCCCAGCAAGGTGGAGAGAGAGAAAACAGAAGGGGCATCTGAGCATCCCATATACCCACACCATCCCTTACAGAATGATGGGAAGTGTTAGTCATAATCTTCCTCCTCATCCCCATCTTCCTCATCTCCATCACCAATGGTTTTCATCCTGGCCTCTCCCAAGAGCTACAACTCCAAAGCACACAGGCCAGGACACAGCTGTTATAATGTGTTATCCTGACACCAGTCCACCTCATACATATTCTGGAGGGGCTTCAGGCCTTTTCTTTATTTGTAGTTCCTCCCTCTACTAATATTGGGGTGCCTTTCTCCCCTAGGTTACTAGTCTGTTTATATCAAGCTTATTAGCATATGCATCAGTCAGTTACCATGGCATGTTTGTGATCAGACATCTGCTGATGTTCCTAACCATAAAAATACCCCAAGCTGGTATAAAGTAGCATCTTATGGTTACCAGTCAGCAGTTTAGTCCCTACAGCTCTCTGCCTTGTGCTGTCTTCTGATCTAGGGTTACTCCTGGTTAGCGACTTAGGGGAAGGCTTTTTGGGCAATGTGCTTCGATTAGTGCAGGTAAGCTATTATCTTACAGGCCTTGAGGTTTGCAGGGTCATTGCGTTACTGCCTGAACTTATACCAATGCCTCACCTACCACCTACCTACACCTGTAGACTACAAGGTCAATTTTTGTCAAGAATAAATTTTCCCCAGAAATAATGTGGTGTTTTTGTTTTTTTTCAAAATTAATTGCAGGTGGGTCAGTTAGTTCGTCTATTAATTCCCCCGCAAACCCACTCAGTTCTGACTACTCTCACTTTCCCAGGCGCCCGAGACCTGCCCGTTCTAAAGAGCTGCTTTTGCAAGGTTGGCATTAATTCCTAATTGTCCAAACTTATTTTCTTTGTTTTTCTTGTTAAGGAGAGATTTCAAAGACCAGCCACTATTTCAGCTCATTAGCGTCATCATTAATTTCATCAGCCCCGCAGTCTGTAAAAAAAACCTACTTTTTTTCCTAGTATTTTTCCCTCAACATGTTTGTGAAAACCCTGCTTATTCCCCTCTATGTATTAACTCTTTCTGGGGTTTATTATTTGGTTGGAGGTGGGTGCCTTCTGGAGGTATTTTATGGTTTGGCAACCTTCATCCCTTCCCTACAGTCCTCACCTGAGGATGTACCATCTAGTTTAGTCCTTTCCTCCCTTTTCAATTTCCAGGACTTTTCGCACTGTTCTGTCTTAGGTTACCTCACTCTCTTGCCTTGTGTTCCTATTTCTCCGAGCGTTTATAGTCTGCTTTGCCTTTGGGCCTGGTATAAATCCACTGACTTCCATGAAGCTGTGCCAGGGCTGAGTTTGGCCTACCGCGCTTCTACCCATCTTCAAAGCATCCCATCTCCCTCTGTCCTGGTGATGTGTACTACTCCCTTTCATTGTACCATGTTCACATCATTTCTGATCTGCCTTCTGGATCTGCACGAGCACCCTCGCACCGCTGCGTACCATGAACCTGCTCCTTGCTCGTGGAATTCAAGTGGCTGAAATGACATCTGCAGGCTGAAACTGAGTTGCCTCAGTATCCGAACATTAGCTTTTCCCTGTATGGTGGCTCCTGGGTGACCTCTTTCTTGAGGGGAAGTCCTCAGTTTCTGGGCCATGATATTGTCATCTTTGTAGCTTTTCGGAACCTCTGATGATGCACGAGTCACTGTTCTTTTTAATGCAACAGTTCCCATCTGTAAAGGGGATAACAGCACTGTCCTGCCATGCAGGAGTGTATGGATAAATCCATTAGAGTTTGTAAGGCAATCAGTTACTATAGTTGTGATAAATGAAGGGGGGAGGGGAGAGCTCCCTTTTATGGACACCCAGCCAGCCAGTTAGCTATAAAATCCCTCTTAGTAGCTGTTCTCTACTTACTTTACCTGGAAAGGATTGAATTTTTGTGTCCTAAGAGGTTTGTGCACATATTGTTTAATTAGCTGGTGGCAACAGCTCATTTCCTTTGTTTTCTTTCTCAGCTCTTCCCCAGAGGGTGCATGAAAGGGCTTGAGGGTGCCCTACAAGAAGGAATTCCCAAGTGCGCCTTCCTGGGTTCTCAAAGGGGTTTTGCACTTGGGTGGTGGCAGCATCTACCCACCCTAGGTCAGAGAAAAGCTGTAACCAAGGGAGTTTAATACAAGCCTGGAGTGGCCAGTATTAATTTTTAGAATCCTAGCCGGCTCCCACCTTCTGCACTCGAAGTGCCAGAGTGGGGAATCAGCCTGGACAATAGTAAAGGAGGCCTTGAGAGAGTGCGTGCGAGAGAGGAAATGTCCCAACATAGGAGACTTCTCTTCTCCCTTTCCACAAGTCTGCATGATGTCCAGCAGAAACCCAGGGTGGTTTCCTCCCTATATGATTGTCATTCCTTATTTATCCAGAGTTTATGCTCCCCACGCTTCGCTGTCACAATGTACGTCACTAGCATTCTGACACCCATATGGTGCATCTGCTCAGCTCACCTTCCCTTTCTGCCTCTTCTTCCTACACAGCCTGTAACTATCTTCAGCGTGTGGACATCCTGGTGACGAGACTCATCCCACCAGAGTTCTGTTCTGCCCACTCCATCTTTCAGCAACATCGTTAATTCTTCTGGCTTATTTCCCATACTCCTTGCATTTGTTTATGGCAGAGATGGGCCCAAGGCTCAGCGTTTGCGGATGTTTGGATCCAGGACTTTGGTTCAGCCCATTATAGAGATAAGGGACATTTCTTTAGTTCAAATTTAGATTACTTGTTTATCTCCCCAGTGTGAGCTCAGGGCTTTCAGATTGTGGCCCTCGCTAGTCTATAGACACTTCATATTTATAGTTTATCTACTGTGGCAGAACATGGACAACCCCATCTCCTGCGTTCCATGTCGGAAATACAGGGCAGATTATGGGAGCTAGACTGAAAAATGCTCTTCCTTCATGGAAACCCACCTAAGTAACCCAGGCCCTTTGGAACCCGGGAGGCTACTTACGTGGAAACACTGAATATAACTGGCCCTCCCTTATCACAGAAGAGTTCAGAGGGGCCTCTTTGGGAGTAATGGGAGGCTAGTGAGACCAGCTGTGTTCTGATCCAGTTACATGCTTCAAAATAGATGCCATCAAAGGAAAATTCCCAGACTCGGGATTTACCCTCCCCACTGACTACCCTGCTGAGCTAGAGATGGGTTTTCCCATCCGTGTCACAATCATCCCCCCAGTATTTTCATTCAGTTTGACTAGAGAATTGAATATGAACCGTGGCTGGGGTCCTGTGGACCAGCGAGTGATCTCAGGGTCAGTCACTGGCTTGTCTGTCTCAGAGCTCGTGTTACAGAATTAGGTGGGGGTGGACCCTACTGCTGGGGGAAACCTCTATAGCTGGAGAGAGGAAGAATCTCCCTATGGCAGGTGATTCCAGAATGGGCCATTTTGGGAAATGCTGCCCCATCGTATGGAGCAGCCGGGCCTGCCCAGGGTCTGAGCTGGGACACCAGCCCTGGGAATGGAGCCCAGTCTGGCAGTTCCTGCATCCAGTGGGAGGAAGAGCTGCCAGACCCCTAGAGGCACCTGCAGCTGCACCTCCTTCAGAGGCAGCAGCCATCTTGTCTCCTTGCCCCAGCCTCTTGGGAACAGGAAGCCTCCTCCCTTGCAGATTGCGGGCAGCTCCCCAATGGGAAATGGGGGAAGTGACCTTTCTTGAGACATTGAAAACCAGGCAGGTCAGAGCCCTAGGAAACATGTGGTAGGGAAGAACCCCACATCAGCCCCAGGAGACAGACTGAATGGTCTAACAGGGCCTTCCCAGCGCCGGGCTCTGTGGTCACCAAGATCACAGAGATTAGCTGAGATGGGGAAGGAGCATCATCTACAGAGTATCAGGGGGTAGCCGTGTTAGTCTGTATCTACAAAAACAACAAAGAGTCTGGTGGCACCTTAAAGACTAACAGATTTATTTGGGCATAAGCTTTCGTGAGTAAAAACCTCACTTCTTCGGATGCATAGAGTGAAAGCTACAGATGCAGGCATTATATACAGACACATGGAGAGCAGGGAGTTACTTCACAAGTGGCGAACCAGTGTTGACAAGGCCAATTCAATCAGGGTGGATGTAGTCCACTCCCAATAATAGATGAGGAGGTGTCAATTCCAGGAGAGGAAAAGCTGCTTCTGTAGTGAGCCAGCCACTCCCAATCCCTATTCAAGCCCAGATTAATGGTGTTGAATTTGCAAATGAATTTTAGTTCTGCTGTTTCTCTTTGAAGTCTGTTTCTGAAGTTTTTTTGTTCAATGACAGTGACTTTTAAATCTGTGATAGAATGACCAGGAAGATTGAAGTGTTCACTTACTGGCTTGTGTATGTTACCATTCCTGATGTCCGATTTGTGTCCATTTATTCTTTTGCGGAGGGACTGTCCGGTTTGGCCAATGTACATGGCAGAGGGGCATTGCTGGCACATGATGGCATATATGACATTAGTGGATGTGCAGGTGAATGAGCCCCTGATGGTGTGGCATCCTAGTGGGAGTACCCAGGGGAGAGAAATGGATTAAAAACTAGGTGACAAGCCTCAAAATATAATGGTTAATGGGGAATCATCAGCCAATGGAGGTGTTTCTGGTGGGGTCCTGCAGGGATCTGTTCTCAGCCCAATGCTATTCGATGTCTTTATCAAAGACCTGGACATAAATACAGAATCATTGCTTGTAAACGTTTGCATCTAAACCAAAGATTGACAGAGTGGTAAATAAAATGAGGATAGTCACTGATGCACAGTGATCTGGATGACACAGTATGTATGGCACAATCAGACAAAATATTTAGACTTGGCAGAATTTGATTTTTTTTTTTTTATAATTTTGACAGATGATGTTTATTTTAAAGCTTTTTTATTATGTTTATGAATTTAAATTTTCACAGTTGCACAAAACTGTGGGTTTTAATGTTTATTTCTATTGATTTAAATTTTCAGTTGTGGGAAATGATCGGGGTGGTTCAGAAAATGGAGGGGCAGACAATGACAGCAGACGCTGAGATTGAAAAAGTTAAAGCTCTTTAACCATTAAAGCACAAATTGGCAACATCGTATGTCAAAATATACAAAGTAAATAGCCTTACATTAAACTCTAAGAAGTTCTTAAGCAGCATTTTTCTTACTTTGCCTATCAATAAATTGCTATTATTACCGATGGGTTTTTTTATTTTTGTCGGTTTGTGTGTGTTTGGTGAAATCAATGTTTATCAACATCTACCGATAAAAATCCAATCATTCGAAGCCAAAACATATTTTAAGGAAGCTAAATATGAGGTCACCCATCCAGGATGGGGGACTAGATCCTGGAAACCAGTGATTCTGAAAAGCATTTTGTAGGGACAGTGATAACCAACTGACACTGAACTTCCAGTGCCATCCTGTAGCTAAGAGGGCTAATGCAATTTTGGATGTATGAGCAGGTGTTTACTGAGTAGATTAACTAGTACTCTGCACTAGTGAGACCACTACTGGATACTGTGTCCAGTTGCAATGTCCACACTTTCAAAAGGATGTTGAAAGATTGAAAAGGGTTCAGAAAAGAGCTAAGTATGATCTCAGAAGTCTAGAAAACAGAGACTAAAGAAGTTCAATCTATTTAGCTTAACAAAGAGAAGGTTAAGAGGTGACGGTTGATAAATCCCCACCCAGTGAGAAGGTTTCTGATAGTCGAAGGTGCTTTAATCTAGCAGACAAAGGCAGAACAAGATCTAATGGCTGGAAGTAGAAGTCAGGAGAAGTCAGTCTGGAATTAAGTCACACCTTTTTAACAGTGAGAGTAATTAACCATTCGAGCAGGTTACCCAGGAACTGGTGAGTCTCCATCACTTGCAGTCTTTACATTGAGATTGGATATCTTTCAAAAAGAGCCTCTCTAGCTCGGTCACAGGATATGGGCTTGATGCTGGAATTGCTAGGTGAGATTCTCGTGGCCTGGGTGCTTCAGGAGGTCAGATGAGGTGATCATCATTGTCCCTTGTAGCCTTAAAATGTATGTAATCCTGCATTCCTGCAGGAGCCCCAGAATACAAAGGGAAGGGATAAAGCTGGGCAAATAGGGGGGTTCTTGACACTAAAGGACATGGAGTCTAAAGGGCTAATGGCTTGCCCCGTCCGCGCTCTTTATCAGGCAGAATGATGAATGGCCAGGCACCCTCTCTGCAACAGGCCTTTGGGAATGGGCCGAGAAACTGCTCCGTTGAAGGAGACTCAAGTTCTGCTCCAGCAGAAGCGAGGCATGACCACAAAGCCATTGAGAGCATCAGCATCTCTTGGGCAGTGCATGCCTGAGCGACTTTGCAAGGGGCAGAGCTCTGCTTGCCGCCAGTTTAACAGAGCAATGCTGTAGCCAAGGCTGGCTCTTGGTGTTTGTCTCAGTTTTGTTCTCCCAGGTGGATTTAATGAGGGGCTTGACGTACTCAATATCGGTCAGGAGTGAAAATACCGCTCTGGGGGTAATACGGAAAACAATACGGACACGAATGGCGGCCTAGCTCAGCGTGACTCATTGTGGGGAGGCAGAGTGGGATCTGGGCTCACAGCCTGCTTGAGAATTTCCAAGCCAATGGACGCTTGAAACAGCTGAGACCTGAGAGCCTGAGAAACAGCATCTATGGAGGAGAGGCAGGGAGAGCTGCACTACATGGGGCGATGGAACGCAGCTTCCGCTTTCTGATCTGCCAGTTAACCAACCAGCCAAGCCTCGAATCCAAAGCCAAACCCATTCTGTGCCAGTGCCGCGGGCTCGCACTGAGGGTAGGTCTGCACCGGAGGCGGAGGAGTAATTTGCAGCTCAAGGAAACATACTTACGGTCTCCCTGATCGAGTGAGCACTCTAGAAATAGAAGTGTAGCCACAGTGGTGCGACAACAGGAGAAACTTGCTGCCCAAGCGTGATCCCATCTGAAACCTTAGGCACGTCCTTGGGGCAGCCAGCCCCGCCCGCTGCTCGCATCGCCACGGCGGCGCTTCTAGTTTTAGCGTGCTGCTCAATCAGAGCTAGCGCGGGTCTGTAGCCAGCTCCAGCACACACGTGCCCCAAATCACCCTGTGGCTTCGCACACAACGACCCTACGGGACGAGCCGTCTCCTGGCTGGTCTCAGTGGGGAGAAGGCTCTGCAGCTCCCACACATTGGAGTGTTTGTTACTATTTCAGGTCCTTAAAACCTGCCCAGTCGGAGCTCTGGGCTCCCTCCACTCTTCACACAAACAGCGGCCAGGGCCAATAGCCAAACGCTCCCTCACTCCTACCCCGCTTAGCCAGAGAAACGTGGGAGAACACACAGGCCTTGCCAGGTGGCCTGCATACAGGGCCATTCATTCCCGTCCTTGGAAAACCAGCAAGGGAAATGCATTCTACAGTGGAGAGTCCCCTGGAGAACTTCCTGCCTCGGGCCCCATTCCTGAAAAGTTCCTGCCTCCAACCCCCTTCCCCGCCCTGCTGGAGAACTTCCTGCCTCCAGCCCTTTCCCATTTAAATGCAGAGCCGGAGCTCCTCCACTTGTCCCCCGAGAGGCACTGAGGGAGAGACAGGTCTCTGGGTAACTGGTATCCAGCCTAGAGAAGACTTTATAAGTTGGTGCATTCACGGCAAACTACACCAGTAAACACCATGGAAGCCAGCACAATTCACAGATCAGAGGCATGATGGGAGCTAGAAGTGGCCCCTAACAAACAGGCAGCCACATGCCATGTCCGCGGAAGCTTAGGAATCGTTTTCAGGTACAGGCCCAGAAACTGGATGAGCCAACAAGGAAGAGGTTGAGACGTTGCATCCAGTACTACGGCTGCCTCTCCATTGCAGCCAACGCTGCCCTGTGCCCCGGCTGCCAGGAATGGATGGAACACATTGGGTCACTCCATCACTCCCCACATATTCCTCCGTTCTGCTCTGACCAGGGATGGCTCCAGACATCGTGTGCGGTTCCTCTCCTGCCCTCCTGGCTAAGCAGTTGGAGCCTTTGCTTCCTCAGGCAGCGACACAGAGCCAAGCAGGCAGTTGATGAAATGGAATTTCTGTTTCTTTCAGCTCCCCGTTCAGTCAGGGCAACTTCTCCTCCCTTCTCGGCCTGTCTCTCCCGCGTGCTGTGTCAGCTGTGATAAACACGCCTGGTGGCCTTTGAGAGATGCCTGAGGCCCAGGATTCTGGAGTGGTATTCAAAGGTTTGACCACTGGGGGCAGTGTCAGCTGGAGACTGGTCTCAACCCCAGCCAGCCCAGAGATAGATACAAAGCCCCCTGCATGGCGAGCCCAGGACCCCTGGAGCTGCTTACTCTCCTTGCGAGGCCATTAGACGGGGCTGTAGCCTGCAGTTTGACAGGCTTGGCTGCAGCCATGTGTCTGCGATAGGCTTTTTATACTGTATTTGAGGCTCATTTTTTTTTTTCAATTTGAAAGCAAAGCCCTGGCTGCCAATTAAGGGGACTGTGCCGTTAGGAGCAGCTCTGCCGACATTAGGAGAGAACCGCTTTGGCAACTGATGTGCAAGGGTTTGCTGAGTGTAACTTCATTGGCTGAGACGAAGAATACAGGGAGACCAAATTAACACAGGCGAAGGAGCCTTAACAGGAGCTGAGGGGCATACTAGCCCTCCACTACATGCAGCTTGGAGCCAATTAGCTCTAATAACAGTTCCTGTTTCCCATGTCCAACATTGTGGAATGCCTCTGGAGCAAACCCCACTCCTGCTGGCTGCTTGCAGCACGCTCTGGCTGCTAAATGTTCCTCTCTCGCAGGTCACTGATTCAGAGCGATCTGGATCACTTGGCAAACTGGGTGCAAGCAAACAATAGGCATTTTGATATGGCGAGCTGTAAACGTATTCATCTGGGAACAAGCAGGAAGGCCTTACTTACAGAATGGGGGACTCTATCCTAGGAAGCAGTGATTCTGAAAGAGACGTTGGGGTCATGATGAAAAATCAACTGAACATGAGCTCCCAGTGCGATGCTATGGACAAAAAGGCTTATGCAGTCCTGCCATGCATCAACGGGGGAAACTTAAGCAGGAGCAGAGATGTTATTTTACCTCTGTATTTGGCACTGCCGTGACCGCTGCGGGAATAGTGTCCAGTTCTGGTGTCCAAAGGATGTTGATAAATTGGAGAGGGTTCAGAGAAGAGCCATGGGAATGATTAAAAGATTAGAAAACCTGCCTTCTAGTGACAGACACAAGGAGCTCAATCTGTTTATTTAACAAAGAGAAGGTTACTGGGTGACTTGATGACAATCTATGAGTACCTACATGGGGAACAAATATTTAATAATAGGATCTTCAGTCTAGCAGAGAAAGATTGAACATGATCCAATGGCTGGAAGATGAAGCTAGACAAATTCAGACTGGAAATAAGGTGTACATTTTTGAACAATGAGAGTAATTAACTAGTGGAACAATGTCCCAAGGGTCGTGGTGGATTTTCCATCACTGACAATTTTTAAATCAAGCTCCTTTTTCTGAAAGTTCTGCTCCAGGAATTATTCTGGGGAGTTTTCTCTGGTCCATGTTATACAGGAGGCCAGATAATAATGGTCCCTTCTAGTCCTAAAATTATGAATCTTCATCCAGATAAAGCCTCCTCAAGATGTAAGGAAGAATAAATTATATTTTTTCCTCACACACACACACACACACACACACAGCTCTGTGTGGCTCAAAAGCTTGTCTCGCTCACCAACAAAAGTTGGTCCAATAAAAGATATTACCTCACCCACCTTGTGTTACAAAAACAGAAAGGACAGAGAAAAGAATTCTTAGGTTCGAAATAAGACTCTGGTTGAGGCCAACGTGGGAATGCTACTGTCACGCAGTTTGGAGTAGCTCATGACCATGGAGTGTCTACCTTGGGGCAGACACCCCAAGCTGGTGGTACGTTCAATAATTAGATTTCACCAAGCCAATAACACATGTGAATTCCTGGATCACTATAACAGTCTCACCATGTAGCCACACACCGTTCCCTTAGACTCTTCAGTTTATCTTGCCACCCAGTCAAAACTGGACCAAAAATCACAAATATTCCAGGATATTCCCAGTCACAAGAGATGAGTCACTCACTCAGGTCGAGTTGCATTCTAGATCTCATACCAAAGACAACACTGGTAGCCAATTCTATAGTAAACAAATTAAAGGTTTATAAGCTAAGAAAAGGAAAAGAGAGTTATTGAGAGGTTAAAAGCAGGTAAAATATATGCACAGGTGAGTCACAGTCTATAATTCCAAATAGTGGCAATAGTAATAAACTGCCAGCACTAATAAATCTGGATGTCAGTCCCTATTTCCTCCAGCACTGGCTCCCTCCCATGGTGCAGATGCATCAGGGGAACAATGGCAGATGAATGTGCTCCTATAACCCTGCCTATTGGTGGATGCATCCAAAATCAAACCTCGCTGCCAAGGCACAACTCCATGCCGTCCAGACTCCGTGTGATTCACCAGTCATACTCAGCATCTACAGAGCAGAGAGAGCTGCCATCTTACTGAACAGCAAAGGAGCCATCTCGAATCAGCTACAACAGTGTCACAGTCACAGTGCACTTGATTCCTTGTACGCTTCTCTGGTAATAACAAGGAGTCTGGTGGCACCTTAAAGACTAACAGATTTATTTGGGCATCCGGTATAGGGTGGTGTTTATGTGACCATCACTTATTTGTACTGTAGTGTCCAGGAAGTGGATCTCTTGTGTGGACTGGTCCAGGCTGAGGTTGATGGTGGGGTGGAAATTGTTGAAGTCCAGGTGGAATTCTTCAAGGGCCTCCTTTCCGTGGGTCCATATGATGAAGATGTCATCAATGTAGCGCAAGTAGAGGAGGGGCACTAGGGGACGAGAGCTGAGGAAGCGTTGTTCTAAGTCAGCCATAAAAATGTTGGCATACTGTGGGGCCATGCGGGTACCCATAGCAGTGCCACTAACTTGAAGGTATAAGCTGTCCCCAAATCTGAAGTGGTTGTGGGTGAGGACAAAGTCACAAAGCTCAGCCACCAGGCTTGCTGTGGCCTCATCAGGGATACTGTTCCTGACAGCTTGTAGTCCATCCTCATGTGGAATATTGGTATAAAGTGCTTCTACATCCATGGTGGCCAGGATGGTGTTTTCAGGAAGGACATCAATGCACTGTAGTTTCCTCAGGAAGTCGGTGGTGTCTCGAAGATAGCTGGGAGTGCTGGTAGCATAGGGCCTGAGGAGAGAGTCCAAATAGCCAGATAATCCTGCTGTCAGAGTGCCAATGCCTGAGATGATGGGGCGTCCAGGGTTTCCGGGTTTATGGATCTTGGGTAACAGATAGAATACCCCTGGTCGGGGTTCTGGGTGTGTGTCCATGTAGATTTGTTCCCGTACTGTAGCTGGGAGTTTCTTGAGCAGATGGTGTAGTTTCTTTTGGTATTCCTCAGTGGGATCAGAGGATAGTGGCCTGTAGAATGTGGTCTTGGAGAGTTGCCTGGCAGCCTCCTGTTCATAATCTGACCTGTTCATTATGACTACAGCACCTCCTTTGTCAGCCCCTTTGATGATAATGTCAGAGTTGTTTCTGAGGCTGTGGATGGCATTGCGTTCTGTACGGCTGAGGTTATGGGACAAGTGATGTTGTTTGTCCACAATTTCAGCCTGTGCACGTCTGCGGAAACACTCTATGTAGAGGTCCAGTCTGTCATTTCGACCATCAGGAGGAGTCCACGCAGAGTTCTTCTTCTTGTAGTGTTGGTAGGAGGGTTCCTGTGGGTCAGTGCACTGTTCAGTGGTGCGTTGAAAATATTCCTTGAGTCGGAGATGACGAAAGTAGGCTTCCAGATCACCGCAGAACTGTATCATGTTCGTGGGGACGGTGGGACAGAAAGAGAGTCCCCGAGATAGGACAGACTCTGGTAATGTTAGTCTGTGTACAGGAAAGTAGAAGTACAGAATGACAGGGATATGCAAACATACAATCATAGTCATGTGGGGTGGAAGGGATCTCATCTGGTGCATCTGCCCTGTGCAGATGCAGGACCCAATAAACCTGCACCATCCCTAAGAGATGTTTGTCCAACCTGTTCTTAAACACCTCCAGTGACAGGGGTTCCACAGCCTCTGTAAAATCAGCAAAGAGTCCGGTGGCCCCTTATAGACCAGGGGTCAGCAACCTACAGCACGCAAGACAATTTTGACAGGCACGCAGCTGCCTACCTCGGTCCCGTCCCCTAGCCCCACTCAGCCCCCCCACCCACCGCTCGCCCTTGCGGGGGCAGGAGGCAGAAGCTTGGTCCTGCGGCAGCCAAGCTTCCCCCCTCCCTCGCTTCTTCCCCCAGCGTGGTGCTTTCTTGCCCCTCCTCCTCCCCCTCCCTCTCCCTGCACTGATCAGCTGATGGCCCTTGCAAGGGCGAGGGGGAGTGGAGCAGAGCCGAGCGGCAGCGTGCTCGCTGCTCTGTAGAGGAGGCAGAGAAGAGGTAGGGACGGGGCCTTGGGGAAGGGGGTGGAACAGGGCATATCCCTTCCAGCCCCCTGCCATGAGCGGCTCATGGCAGGGGGCTGGGAGCACCCCCACGAGCTGAGCACCCCAGCCCTCTGCCCTGACCCCTGAACCCCCCCACACACACTCAGCCTTCTGCCCTGTACCCCCCACGCCCCCAGCCCTCTGCCCTGACCCCTGAACCCCGCCCACACCCAGCTTTCTGTCCTATACCCCACCACACCCCAGCCCTCTGCCCAGACCCCTGAACCCCCCCACACCTTCACTGCCCTCTGTCCTCATTCCTGAGCCCCCCACACACCCAGCCTTCTGCCCTGCACCCCCCACACACCCCCAGCCCTCTGCCCTGATCCCTGACCCCCCCAACACACCCAGCCTTCTGCCCTGCACCCTCACAGCCCCCATCCCTCTGCCCTCACCCCTGAACCCCCACACACCCCCAGCCTTCTGCCCTGTACCCCCCACACACACACACCCAGCCCTCTGCCCTGACTCCTGAACCCCCCCCCCCCAGGTCTGGAATCCTGGCTGCTGGCCCCTTGCCAGCTGGCGTCCCGGCCACAGGCCCCGCTCAGCCCACTGCCGGCCTAGGTGAACAGAACCACAGGCTGGCAGTGGGCTGAGCAGGCTGGTGGCGTAAGATCAGCATTTTAATTTAATTTTAAATGAAGCTTCTTAAACATTTTGAAAACCTTGTTTACTTTACATACAACAATTGTTTAGTTATATAATATAGACTTATAGAGAGAGACCTTCTAAAAAATGTTAACATGTATTACTGGCACGCGAAACCTTAAATTAAAGTGAATAAATGAAGACTCGGCACACCGCTTCTGAAAGGTTGCCGACCCCTGTTATAGACTAACAGACGTATTGGAGCATGAGCTTTCGTGGGTGAATACCCACTTCGTCAGATGCATGTAATGGCCACGTGAATATTCATCCATGAAAGCTCATGCTCCAATACATCTGTTAATCTATAAGGTGCCACAGGACTATTTGCTGCTTTTACAGATCCAGACTAACACGGCTACCCCTCTGATACAGGTATAAATGCTTGCTGTAATTGTTTACCTGTTGAGAGACCTGCCTAGGAGGGGGAGACCCTGTGTCCTAGTGCACTCTCTCTCTTTACGCAGCTGCTTGAGAGAATAAAGTATCTGACTTTGCTGTACCCAACCAAAAGAGTGAGAACTGTTATTCTCCGACACTTGACAGCCTCTGTAGGTTACCTGTTTCCTAACATCTAACCTAAATCTCCCACGCTGCAAACTAAGCAGATTCCTTCTTTTCCTACCTGTGGTGGACACAGAGAGCAACTGATCACCGGCCTTGTTGTAACAATCTTTTATGTATTTGAAGATAGTTTTCAGGTCCCCCTCACCCTTCTCTTCTCAAGAGGAAACCTGCCTGATTCATTCAACTTTTCCTCTTAGGTCATGTTTTCTAATCCTCTCATCATTTTTGTTGCTCTCCTCTGGACTCTCGCTAATTGGGCCACATCTTTCTTAAAATGTGCTGCTCAAAACTGTACACCATACTCCAGCAGAGGCCACACCAATGCTAAGCGGAGCAGAAGAATTACCTCCCATGACTTATATTGACAGTACTGTTAATACACCTGAGAATAATATTTGCTTTTTTTTTTTCAAAAATCCTGCCTATGCCTGTTGGTCCCCACAGAATCCAGTTTGACCTGGTATATGGGCACCTCTCCGGGGGTTGGGGGGAGAATTCTAAAGCAGATACCAAAGAAATGCCACCACAACGCCTACACGATTGTATTTTAATACAATGGACCCCAAAAGGTGTTAACCCTAATTCTGTAAGGTTTCACTTAATTGGGTAAAGTTTACCTAAGGTTTGTCCAGAATATTACAGGATATTGTCAATCTGCCACAGATGACTTCTCTGAGATAATCACTAATGGTTCAGAGATTACTTTGGCTAGTTCCTCAAGTACTCTAGGGTGAATCCATCAGGCTCTGCCGACTTAAGTACATCTAACTTGTCTAAATAACCTGTTCTTTCCCTATTCTAGCCCAAGATCCTTCCCCCTGGGTCTTAATATAATTGTGTTAAGCATAACGAACACTGAAGCAAAAAGGAATTAAACACTTCAATCTTCCAGTCATCTGCTATTTGCCCTCCTTCCCCGACTAGTAAGAGACCTGCATTTTCCTTCAGCTTTCTCTTACATCTAATGCAGTTATAGAACCTCTTCTTGATTTTATGTCACATTGTCTTTTATATTGAACGACAGCACTTCATGGAGACTTCAGGAGGGAAGGTTACCACCTGCCCCATTAGCTAGTGTGGATTTCCATAGCTCAGAAACCATCCAAACGTTCATTCTTGTGTAAAAACAGCCACAAAATAAACCCTAATTCAACTGTATAAAAAAGTGTGTTTCTTTAGCAGGGGCAACAACCTTATCCCAAGAAGCAATATACCCAGGTCTTGCGCTCTCTCTGCGATGATGCCTCCTCCCTCCACAAGGGACCTACAGCATCAAATGTTCTTTTAAAATTTAATCTTGTTGATTTGTGGCTGCTTCATATAACCGGACGATTCTGCTGCTTTGCACCCTGTGTTCCCAGCAGACTGCTCTTCACAGTTACGACTGCACTGCAGAGTTCATCCCAATCCACTGATCTCAGCCACTTGAACCTTTCTGAAATGTTCCTGTTTGGGGATGAAACTTTTGATTCTTGATCTCAGCTTGAAAGTGGGTTGTTTTTAGCAAAAAATGGTTTAGCTGGTCGTGAGGGAGTGAAAAAGGACAACTTCTCTAGTAAAAAAAAAATTGTTTGTGATCTTTTTGGACCAGCTTTGCAGCCAAGATGTCTGGTGAGGAAGGCCGATGTGCTCTTGCAGTTAGTTTGCTGAATTGTCATGGCAAAGTTCGCTCCAATCTTACGACATTCTTCACAGAATCATAGAAAGTCAAGGCTGGAAGGGACCTCGAGAGGTCATCTAGCCCAGCTTCCTGCACTGAGACAGGACCACGTAAACCTAGACCATCCCTGACAGGTGTTTGTCTAACCTGGTCTTAAAATCCTCCAATGACAGGGATTCCACAATCTCCCTGGGAAGCCTATTCCAGAGTTTAACTATCTTTATAGTTACAAAGCTTTTCCTAACATTTTCTTTGCTGCAGATTAAGCCAATTATGTCTTGTCCTAATTTCAGAGGATGTGGAGAACAATTGACCACAGTACTCTTTTTTGAGCAGCCCTTAATATATTTAAAGCCCCCTCAGTGTTCTTTTCTCAAAACTAAACATGCCCAGTTTTTCATAGAATCATAGAAGCTTAGGGTTGGACGAGACCTCAGGAGGTCATCTAGTCCAACCCCCTGCTCAAAGCAGGACCAATCCCCAACTAAATCATCCCAGCCAGGGCTTTGTCAAGCCGGGCCTTAAAAACCTCTAAGGAAGGAGATTCCACCACCTCCTGAGGTAACCCATTCCACTGCTTCACCACCCTCCTAGTGAAATAGTTGTTAGGATATAGATATTCAGGCCTGTCTGTAAAGGCCTATACTTTGAGAATGTAGGTATATGTTTGTTATTTAGCTAGTTATAGAAGTATAAAAGAAAGAATGAAAATCACTGTCTGCCGGTGTAAGAGCCTTTTTTTTACTGTGACAGTCTGAGGCCCGGTTCTTAAGCTAAGGCCTTTGGCTAAGTGGCAGAGGCAGCCATAATCTGGGAAGTGAATGGTCACATTCTCACATTTCAAACTAGTCACATTGAAATAAGGCCATCGGGGGCTATTAGAAAGGTGATCCGGTCTATCACCTCCAGAGAAAGGGAAGAGCCTAGAAGATGTAAAAGGAAATTTAGTTTGATCGTTTTCTGTTTGGTAAGAACTCACTTAGCAATAGACATAGCTTGGAAACCCTTATGTCTTTATAGATGTCATGTGAAATCCTCACTTCTGTATTGTTTTGTCATTACTGTATAGTTCCCACTTGGTTATTGTTTATTTGCATGGTCTCGGTCTGGTTCTGTGATTGTTTTTGTCTGCTGTATAATTAATTTTGCTGGGTGTAAACTAATTAAGGTGGTGGGATATAATTGGTTAGCTAATCAGTAGAATGATTGGTTAAGGTATAGCTAAGATTACTACTATATAAATTAGGGGCAAACAGGAAATAAGTTGGGATTTGAAAGTAAGGAAAAAGGAACTTGGATTTAAGCTTGCTGGAAGTCCACCCCAATAAAACATCCAATTGTTTGCACCTTCGGACTTCAGGTATTGTTGCTCTCTGTTCATGTGAGAAGGACTAGGGAAATGAGAGGGTGAAGGAATAAGCCCTCTAACAATAGTGTTTCCTAATATCCAACCTAGACCTCCCCCATTGCAACTTGAGACCATTACTCCTTGTTCTGTCATCTGCCACCACTGAGAACAGTCTAGATCCATCCTCTTTGGAACCCCCCTTCTGGTAGTTGAAAGCAGCTATCAAATCCCCCCTCATTCTTCTCTTCTGCGGACTAAACAAGCCCAGTTCCCTCAGCTTCTCCTCATAAATCATGTGTCCCAGCCCCCTAATCATTTTCATTGCCCTCCGCTGGACTCTGCAATTTGCCCACATCCTTTCTGTAGTGGGAGGTCCAAAACTGGACACAGTACTCCAGGTGTGGCCTCACCAGTGTCGAATAGAGGGGAATAATCACTTCCCTCGATCTGCTGGCAATGCTCCTACTAATGTAGCCCAATATGCCGTTAGGTTTCTTGGCAACAAGGGCACACTGCTGACTCATATCCAGCTTCTCGTCCACTGTAATTTCCAGGTCCTTTTCTGCAGAACTGCCGCTTAGCCAGTTAACCACAAAGGACAAGTTTTCTAAACACTAATAATTTTTGTTGCTCTCCTCCAGGCTTCCTCCAGTTTCTCCACATCTTTCATTAAGTCTGGCACCCAGAATTGGAGATAATACTCCAGCTGAGGCCTCATAAGTGCCAAGCAGAGCAGGACGATTATCTCCCATGTCTTACATAAGACACTCCTGTTACTACATCCAGCAGTGATATTAGCCTTTTTCACAACCACATCACATCACTTACTCATTCAATTTGTGATCCACTATAACCCCCAGATCCTTTTCAGCAGTACGACCGCCTAGCCAGTTGTTCCCCATTTTGTGGCCGTGCATTTGATTTTTCCATCCTAAGTTAAGTACTTTGCACTCGTCTTTATTGATTTTCACCTACCTGATTTCAGAACAATTCTCCAATTTATCAAGGTCATTTAAAATTCTAAACCTGTCCTCCAAAGTGCTTGCAACCCCATCCAGCTTGGAGTCATTTGCAAATTTTACAAGCATATTCTCCACTCCATTGTCCAAGCCATCAATAAAAATATTGAATAGTACCAGACTCAGGACTGACCTCTGTGGGATCCCAATAGATTCCCCCATCCCAGTTTGACAGTGAACCATTTATACACTTTGAGTATGGCCTTTCTACCGGTTTGCACCCATCTTATAGTAATTTCATCTAGACATCAGTTCCTTAGCATGCTTATGAGAATGTCACTTGGGACTGTGTCAAAAGCCTTACTAAATCCAAGATAAATCACATTTACTTCTTCCTCCCCAAACACTAGGACAGTAACCCAGTCACTGATGGAAATTGGGTTGGTTTGGCATAATTTGTTGTTGATAAATCCATATTGCTATTGCTCATTACCTATCCTCTAGGGGCTAACTGATTGTTCCAGTATCTTTCCACAGTTTGGTCTATAATTCCCTGTGTCCTCTTTGTTCTCCTTTTCAGAGAATCATAGAATCTCAGGGCTGGAAGGGACCCAGGAGGTCATCTAGTCCAACCCCCTGCTCAAAGCAGGACCAACCCCCAACTAAATCATCCCAGCCAGGGCTTTGTTAAGCTGGGCCTTGAAAACCTCTAAGGATGGAGATTCCACCAACTTCCTAGGTAACCCATTCCAGTGCTTCACCACCCTCTTAGTAAAATAGTGTTTCCTAATATCCATCCTAAACCTCCCCCACTGCAACTTGAGACCATTACTCCTTGTTCTGACATTGCTACCACTGAGAACAGCCGAGCTCCATCCTCTTTGGAACCCCCTTTCAAGTAGTTGAAAGCAGCTATCAAATTCCTCCTCATTCTTCTCTTCTGCAGACTAAACAATCCCAGCTCCCTCAGCCTCTCCTCATAAGTCATGTGCTCCAGACCCCTAATCATTTTTGTTGCCCTCCGCTGGACTCTTTCAAATTTTTCCACATCCTTCTTGTAGTGTGGGACCCAAAACTGGACACAATACTCCAGATGAGGCCTCACCAATGTCGAATAGAGGGGAATGATCACGTCCTTCTCTAGTCCTCTGGGATATCACCCCTCCTTCATGAGTTCTCAAAAATAATCACTAATGGTTCTGCAATTACTTCAGCTAGTTCCTGAAGATGAATTTCATCAGGCCCTGATGACTTGAAGACATCCAACTTCTCTAAATGTTCATTAACCTGTTCTTTCCCTATTTTTGTTTGCCTTTCTTCCCCCTTATTGTTAATATTAATTGGGTTACGTATCAGGTCAAAATTAGCAAAGATTTTTTAGTGAAGACTGAAGCAAAATAAGCTTGATGTCATCTGTTATGAGTTTTCCTTCTCCGCTTAGCAGAAGACCAACACTTTCCTTGATCGTCTCCTGTTCCTACTGTTTTTTATAGAAACTCTTCTTATTGCCTTTTATATCCCTTGCTAGGTGTAACTAATTTTGTGCTTTAGCTTTCTGATTCTGTCCCTACGGGCTTGTGGTTTTGTATTTATCCTTTGCAATTTGTCCATGTTTGAGACTCACGCCTGGAGCATGTGCAGTCATTGATGTTTGCTGAGCTCATAATGTGTGCGTGTAGGGACAGCAGCGGTGCACTGGCCTGCAAAACTAACTCCATGGCTCCACGTGGGTGCAGAGCTTCAGTCACACAGAGCTCAGGAAGTAACCAGGGCCTGAGTAATCTACTTGAAGCACAGCAGGGCCATATCCAAACTGGGCAGGGAGCCCTGTAGCCTGGTAAAAGGAATAATCCTCTGCCTCCTTCGGAAATGCTGGATTTAAAAAAAAAAAAAAAAAGACATGCTATAGTTCAAAAAGAAATTTCAGGGAAGTTCTGTGGCCTGTGCTATACAGAGGTCAGACTAGGTGATCACAGTGGTCCCTTCTGGCCTTGGAATCAATGAATATTGTATTAAGGTTGCCTGTGTAACCTTAATTCAGCCTCTTGAGTGTATGCATTATGATACTGTCTTCGGTTGCATGATCACGTGCTATTTTTTCTACAGGACCTCTGCCTCATTCAGTGCACAGGATGGATGGGGCTCACTAAATGAGCAGCTAACATACGCTACATAACATTCTGATAACTCGGAAGAAAATGATCTTGAATACTCATGGATCAATGTCCTAACAGATAAAGCACAAGATGGGGTATTAGTTGGTGGCTGCTACAGGCCACCAAATCACACTAGGGAACAGGATGACCATCTCTTTATGCACCTATCTGTAATGTACAGGGGGGGAAAGGTGTGCCCATGGGAGATTTCAGTTTGAGCAACATATGCTGGAAGTCGCATGCTGCAAGTACTAAAACATCACTGGATTTTCTGAACATTAAGATGACAATTTCCTAACTCCAAAAGTGTGGCAACCTACACAGGGGAAATCTATAATAGACTTTGTCCTAACTGATAAAGAGGAAATGATCACAGAGCACCTTGCTAAAGGCCCCAAAAGCCACAATCCTACAATTGAGGAAGATTGTTCCTGGTTAAAAAACAACCTGGTTTAGAGGGGAGGTGAAGACCTCTGTAAAAAAAAAGACAACAAATGGAAGAAAGGGAAAGGGAAAGTTGATAGTAATGAATATAAAATCAGAAGTTAGGAATTGTAGAAAAATGATAAGGGAAGCCAAGGGATACAAGGTGACATCTATGACCTGCAGAGTTAATGACAATAAGAAGCAGTTTTTAAACTATATTAGGAACAAAAAGAATCCTGACAATGGTACTGGTCCATTACTAGATGGAAATTATAGAATTATGAATAATAATGCAGGAAAGACAAAAGTGTTCAATAAATATTTCTGTTTTGTATCTGGGGAAGAAACAGATGATATAATTCCACCAGGTAGCAGGGAATCTAGTAGTTAGATATGGTGTTGCTCAGCGTTGCCAAACTTGAGTCCCTCTGTGGATCTAACACTAAGTGATTTGCTCCAGATCACATTGGACATATGTAGCAGATACAGGAACTCTGATCTCCTGTGTCCCAGCCCTAACTCCTTGACTGTTCATTTTCCATCAGCGGATCCCTGCCTCATTCACCACCATACCATCCAGCTTCTACTGTGAATGAGGCAGATGTGTTCTGTACCTCAGACCAATTCACAGCACAGCCATGCCTCATTCATTGTCCATGCTGTGCACCGAATGAGGCAGGGGTCATGCAATAAACTACCATGCAGTCATGGCCTTTAGGTTGTAAGCTCTGCAGAGCAAGACTGTCTCTGTTACATGTTTGTACAGTGCCTAGCACAATGGGACTAGGGCCCAAGACACTGCCCTAGTACAAATAAAGAAGAAAGTTGCCCCCTGCTGAACAGTAGCAGATTTCTGGGACGTTGCAGGAGAAACCAGAGTCCGGGTATAGTCTTAGAATAACTGGTTTTAGCTACAGTACTGGAACAATGGTGCTCAAGTAACATACAAGGCAATGCCTTCTGCCAGGGACCTCAGCCCAGACGCCCAGCTCCTAGGGAGTAACTCTGCCTCCAGAAATGACTCTGGTCAGAGACCAAGGCAGAGAGCAAACTCTCCTGCTCACAGCACTGCACCTTCTCCAGAAGTTGCCTCTGCACAGAGCCCTGCATGACCCAAAACCAACAACAGCACATCTCCCTAGAATGAACATTTGTCCCACTCTAGGGACTCGTGTAACAGTGCCTCCTGGCTGGCACCCACCATGTCAATTATAGTGTCACTACCTGAAAGCCCACGCTGTTGTGTGCATGTAATTCATAAAGCCATGTGAGTAAAGGAGCCAAAAATGACTGGAAACTTACAAATTGGACAGTAACAGCCCACGAATCCCAGTGAAGATTCTGAACAAAGAGAGCTCTCAACCCTGCCAGTAGCTGCTTTCGTTGCTTCACGCTGACTCAGCAGACATTCTGCGTTTCAGAGTGACACACAGAATGACATTCCTGGAATCCTGTTATATAGATTAAACAGTACATGGTAACACATGTGCTCATGGAGGCAGAGCAGAGATGACCTGGACAATTTATATTTGTCATTTACTAATTTCTGAGTGTATGACTTTGCAACTGTGAGATGCCCGTTGCATGAAATGGCATGCGGTTTTCTGTATGAATTCTAAATATAGAAAGACACAGCCGTGACTACAGCTATATCTGGTGCGGAGAATTGTGAGTTTTAAATGGCAAATACAATCCAACCCCAGGGAAAACCAATGATAGAAACGTGTTAGGAACACGATAAACAAAAGCATCCACAATGCTGTATATTGTTATCAGGCCCTTTGTCTGGATCTGGGATCGAAAAAGCTAGATCAGAAGTGAGGCTGTATAAATCTTAGCAGCTGTAACACCAAATCCTTCCCTTATCTGCAGAAAGAGGAGGCACAGAGAGGAGAATAATTGTTCAGCCTGGGAGTGTCAGTGAAGTAAGGCCAGGCTGCGAGGAATAGAAACGTTATCTGGCATGATTAAACTCCAGCGCTAAAGTAGGGAGTAGAGTGAATGACAAGAGTTTAATGCAATTTGATTCATGTAGGCAGAAGCACTCTACTGGGAATGGCAGAGTGAAGCATGAGGAGAAGCTCTGTGCACATAATTCAAACCAAAGAGCCTGCTCTCTAAAATCCCAGGGGGCAGTCACACAGGCTGATGCTGCATTTATAGCCACTAATTGCAATGATCAAGGTTCAAGCTTTCCCTGGAAAATCCTTAATTGGTCTGGGGGAGAGATACACAGGGAGGTAGGGGGAGAACCGGCATGAAATTGAGAGACCACCAGAAGTTTCAGCCCTTGGTAACTAGCAAAATTTAATCAAGTTCCTATACCCTGCTGTAGAATCAGCCTCAATTCTGGCCAAGGTCCCTGGCTCTGGGCTACAGCAGAATGGAGAGGCAGCAGCTTTGGATACATTCAACATTGGAAGTTTTTTTTTGATGAAATAGGAAAATGAATCACAACCATTGCAGCATCCCTTGTATTTGGAATTACGTGCAGCGGCTGTGCAAAGTGAATTACATGGGGAAGGTTTGATGGGTTGTAGAATTCTGTCCAGAGGCCCAGGAAGGAGAAGGGCTTTGGCAGCTGGGGCGGGGGCAGCTGGGACTCTTGGCACCCGAAAGCTGGTTGGGATTATGGGCTAAGCAGGTTAGCTAGATGCTTCTGCTAAACTGATGAGCAGTGAAATAGTTGGCACTGTGGCCTTAAATACAGCCCTGGCTCAGTGCTTGCATTTGGAGACGGGACTGGTGTGTACAAATGGTACCAGCCCCGTGAGACTGGCTTGAGAACGCTAAGTGCTGCCGATGGACAGCTGGCCACACAGGGTTGCAAGGTAGCTCACAATGATGCCATTTTAAGTACTGCATTTTTCAGGCAGCAGATACCTTTATGGCCTCCTTGGGGTCTGATCCTGGCCCCAGCACACACATGGACCAGTACTTTAGGGAACCAGCACACCCCAGGTAGTACCTTAGGGCCCAAGGAAGGGAGGCAGTCTCTGGCCCTAGTGAGGAACTGATAGCATCATGCATGATAGCAAAGACGCCAGGGAAGAAGCTGCTGCCTTGCCACTCTTGGTATGGGGTGTATCGTCTTGACATCCTAAAAGACTTAACCCAGGCACCCGTGAACGGTCGGCCTCATGGCCGAGCCAGCACACTTCACGCAGCAGGATGGTGAGTGTCTGCTCAGGGAAGGGCCTGTGCTATATGGATCTGTGAAGTGCCACCTGCATCGATGGCACCACTGCCATCACCCCTCAGAGGGAACCCCGCTCCCGCCCCTGCCCTTGCCGTGGAGCATCCAGACTAGGCTGGATCAGGGTGAGCAACAAGGGACTCAGCTCCTGCGTCACTTTGTCCTCCGCTCCCTAGTGATGCCATTCCCCTGGGCACAGGGGCAGACGTGCTTCGGCCGGACAAGCACAAATATTCATTTGCAAAACAATGGAAAATCAGTCGCGATCATGTGACGGGGCCTGGCCTGACCCCTCTCCCAGAGAGCTCCGTTCCTGCCTCTCCCGCTGACACCCACCCCCCCAGCTGCTGTTCACCTGCTGAAGGACCCTGCTGGCTTCCACCATCCCTCTCCGACAGGACCCAGAGCGGATGGGTGGCATCAGCTCTTATCTCCCCAGGCCCCCAGAGCAGCCTTCCGCTGGGATCAGTACAGTCTCCCCTCCTCTTTGGTGTCTCCATGAGACCCCTGGAGAGATGGCACATTGAGCTAATGGCATGTCCCTTAAAGGCCACCATAGTGGTGTAACTCGCGAGCCCCAGCCTGGCATTCAGTGCACCAGCTGGCAGGCTCCAGAAGCTGTGCTAATCACAGTGATAAGCCTGGGCCTGTGTGTGGACCTGGATTTACCTTCCGCCAGATGGAGCCACTGCCAACAATAACACACTGCTGCCCCCAAGTCTCCATCTCCTTCCCATAGCCAGGGCCAGGGCTGTAGGCAGTGCCTAGGTGCCTGCAAGAGATCGACACCAGGGTGAAGAGCAACTGGCTCAAAATTAACCCAGGCAAGAGTGAAATGATGCAGCAGTGTCCTTTGAGGAGCTAGACACAAAATATAGCCCTTTCTCCCTTCTGAGGGCATCTGCTCGCCATTCATTCAGGGAAAATGAAATGATGGAGTCTTACTGGAGTTATAGCTAATCCTGGATACCCAGGTAGTAAATCCAGGGAGAAAATCTCTACTATGTCTAAGGCAGTGGTCTCCAACCTTTTTAAGCCCAAGATCACTTTTTGAATCTAAGGGCAACCCAGGATCTACCCTGCCCCTTCCCCAAAGCCCCACCCCGCTCACTCCATCACTCATTCTCCCCCACCCTCACTCACTTTCACTGGGTTGGGGCAGGGGGTTGGGGTTCGGGAGGGGGTGCGGGCTCTGGGCTGGGGCTGAAAGGTTTGCAGTGTGGGAGGGGGCTCTGGGCTGAGCCTGGGGCAGGGGGTTGGGGTGCAGGAGGAGGTTTGGGGTGCTGGCTCTGGGAGGGGGTCAGTGGTGGGGCTTGGAGTGCAGGAGTGGGTTTGGGGTGCAGGAGGTTTGGGGTGCTAGCTCTGGGAGGGGGCTCAGGGATGGGGTGCGGCCTCCCGCCGAGCAGCATTTATCTCTGGCGTCTCCCAGTTGGTGGTGGGTATAGTGAGGCTAAAGCAGGCTCCCTGCCTAGCTCGGCCCCACACCACTCCCAGAAGGGGCCAACGTGCCGCTGCGGCCCCCTGAGAGGGGGTGGGGGCTGCTGGCTCCACGTGCTGCCCCTCGCTGCAAGCACCACCCTGCAGCTCTCCTGGCCAATGAGAGTTGCAGGGGCGGTGTTTGCAGGCAGGAGCAGCACGCAGAGGGAGACACACACACCCCCGCTGCCCCTGGGGCCGTGCTAGCCGCTTCTGGGAGCGGTGTGGGGCTGGAATTGGGAGTCTGCGTTAGCAGCTGCCACAGTACACCGCCAGAGCTCGCGATCGCCTGGTTGGTGACCACTGGTCTTAGGGGTCCACGAAAGACAGATTGAAAACTGACTGAACAGACTTCAACTATACATATAGTCAACAGATTTCTAAAGGGGCCCACGCCTCCATTTGAAATATTTTAGGGATCAGCCAATGAAAAAAGGTTGAGAACCAGTGATCTAGACTGTCCCTGACAGATTTTTGTCTAACCTGTTCTTAAAAACTTCCAGTGACGGAGATTCCACAACTTCCCTAGGTAATCAGGTAGTGCTTAACTACCCTGGCATTTAGGAAGCTTTTTCCTAATGTCCCACCTAAACCTCCCTTGCTGTAATTTAAGCCCATTATTTCTTGTCCTGTCCTCAGTGGCTAAGGAGAACAATTTATCACCGTCCTCTTTATAACAACCTTTTACTTACTTGAAGACTATTATCATGTCCCCCCTCAGTCTTCTCAGTCTCCAGACCAAACAACCCAGTTTCTTCAATCTTTCCTCATAGGTTAAGTTTTCTAGACCTTTAGTCATTTTGTTGCTCTCCTCTGGACTTTCTCCAATTCATCCACATCTTTCCTGAAGTGTGGTGCCCAGATCTAGACACAGTTCTCCAGCTGAGGCCTTGTAGGGTTTCTGTTAGGTGTGTTATGTACAGAGCAACCTTTAGGGACACACAGTGCAGTGGGTTTGTGCATTAATTATCTGAACATTCAGTGAAGGAATTTGAGGCATTCCAATCCCAAATTCACATGAGGCCCAGGAGATTTGTATGCTAGGAGGTCAACTCACTAATCACTATTCATCGTTTATTAGTTGTTATTCTCCTGTTTTAAAAGCCTCAGATATCTAATCAGGGAGGCAGAAAATTCCATGTGATTTGAATGAGGATTCATATAGTTTTCAGCTAAAAAATGTTTTTTCGGGTTTTCTGTTTTCTGACATGCATCCGAAGAAGTGGGTATTCACCCACGAAAGCTCCTGCTCCTATACGTCTGTTAGTCTATAAGGTGCCACAGGACTCTTTGCTGCTTTTAGAAATTCAAGGAAAGCAGCCACTTTCTTCCAATCCATCTTGTCAAAAACCTTGCACAGTATGTCCACAGTGCAAAAAAAAAAAAAAAAAACCCACCCACAGCAGCTAGTCTCAGAGCCCAGGTACACAGACTCAGGCTTTCAGGGCTTGCAGTACAGCACTATAAATAGAAATGGAGGTCTTCCCTCTCAGGTTGGAGCTTATGCTCTGAAACCTGACGAGGGAGTTGGGTCCCACAGCTTGAGCTCCAGCGCTAGCAGGAAGGTCCACATGGCTATTTTAGTGCCGTAGCGTGAGCCCCATTAGCCAGAGTCTGCAGACCTGGGCTCGGAGCCTTGCTGCCATGAGGGGTTTTTGCAGTGTAGATGGACCCTCACTCCCTACTATGGAACGTGCTATCTCTGTGCATGTTAACAAAGGGCTCCATTCCGTGATGTGATGTGCAGCCCCGGTCTCTTTGGGTTCTGTGGGAGCTGAAGGCCCTCAGCACCTTGCAGGATCAAGCCCTCTGCACCCAGTTCCATGAGACCCTGAGCACCGAGTGACCTCAGCTCCTCCTGTATCTGGGATGTGGTCTGCTACCGTGTCCAGCTGTCTGTTTGCTTCACAGCTGTCTCCATCCCATGGAATACTTCCCCCCCAGAGGTATCTTTCCAGGCTCAACCTCATCTAGTTATTTTCTGCCTCCATTCCTAGCTCTCTGGGTCCCTTTTCATCACTCCTCTGTCCTGCAGGTTCAGCCCCCCCAGCCCAGGCCCACGGGCACATTTCATCCACAGGCTGCAATGTTTGCTCCCTCTCCAACATATGTTGTACTCCAGTAAGATTTTTGGAGGCTCTAGCATTTGATTTGTTTCCCTGCATTGCTGTTATCGCTGCTCTTTTTACGCTGGCGCTTTCTCTTATGAATAGGGATTCTTTTGTCGTGCTGGTTAATGAGTCTTTATTTTATGCTAACATTTTCTATTCTTACGTTCCTGCGCCCCACAGTGATTTATAAAAGCTGTAAAGCGGAGAGCACTTGTTGCAGGGAAGGTGAAAGTTTTGCTGGGCTGAAGATTCCTGGGGATAATAAATCAACCCTAACCTGGAGTGAGAATGTAATCTCCGCCACCTTCCCCCTTGTTTCATCTGATGCGCTCATCTTCAACTCACACCCTACAAGGCAGCTCAGTGTGACCTCCACTGCATGTGGGGGGCGTGTGGGCTCATCCGACCCAGCAGTTATCACAAGTTTCAGGCTTTTTAGGGGGATTGCTCCCCTTCTAATTCCCAGTGGGACCACAATCACCCGCCCAGTTTCCCTGCGTGTTGTCTTTTGCCCCAAGCAGGTGAGTAGGCATGGGCAGAAGGCCCTGCCAGGCATTGGCTCCAGGCCCAGCTGAATCACAGAGAGGTGTCAGGAGAGGGCTTGTCTAGCCCATAAAGCTCTGGGTTGAGCCTAGGAAAGTGTCGAGACTCATCCCCAGTCCAGCACATCATGCTGTCACCGAGTCTCCCCTGGTAGCCAGCCAAAGTGATCCTTGTTTTAATGGCTCCTGGTCACCCCCAATGACCCCTCCCCTCACAGCACTCACCTCCAGACACTGCAGGTGCTTGACAGCTGTGTTGAGAGGAGCCGGGAAGATCTTCCCCAAGCTGGTCTTGTGCTGAGATGACCTTCCCCTGGAGAGATGCACCTTGAAGAGGCAGCACCCACGGCCCAGAGGCTGTGAGAGATCCTCAGTGCAACTCCACTGCATGAGATCCCCTCTGCAACCCCACTCAGGGAATCCAACCGCACCTGACCCCCAGTAACTCCCCTGCATGAGATCCCCTCTGCAACCCCACTCAGGGAATCCAACCGCACCTGCCCCCTGTAAATCCACTGAATGAGATCCCCTCTGCAACCCCACTCAGGTAATCCAACCGCACCTGCCCCCTGTAACTCCAAATTAAGTGTATCAGTTTTGAGGAAATAGCATACTTGGTGAGAACCTTGCTGTGAGCCAGCCAGCACCTGAGGGAGAGGAGACCCAACAGCCCTAAAGACTTGTCACAGACAGGCACACCGGCACCAGCCAGAACCCGCAGGTGTTAATCTGAGCCAAGCCCCACGCCAGCACTGGCTGGATCTCCAGCTGCAGCACCAGCTCTCCCAAACGCTGGCAGATGCTGGCAGCTGAAGAGTTTCCAGACACCCACTGGGTCAGGAGCATAATAAACCCCTTTGCTTCCCTTTTATGTTCATCTATCTGTCCAAGTGCTGCCTGACTGGTCCGTGAGACGTGCTTCGCACACAAGTACCTGATAAACGATAGTGCCTAGGTGCCAGGGTGGGTAGGGGCAGTGTTGGACTAATTACTGAACCCACATGAGAAGGGTGACAATGGTGACTGCTCTGAGGCTAGTGGGCATTGCACTGTTTTAAGAAGTCACACACACACCTTCTATGTGGTGTATCAGTGAAGGTTGCTCTGTTCATTCTGTACCTCAGCTGGCAGCCCTGCTAGGACAGGCATAACGCTGGGATGTGTTCGTTTTGACAGAACATTTCGGATCAGTCCTCTCTGGGATGGAAAATTGGGATTTTGACAAGATGGGTTGGTAGGAAGTGGGAATTCCTTGAGAATTTCCAGTTTTCCACCACAAAACAGAAAACCTGAAAAACCATTTTTTTAACCTGAAAACCATATGAATGGTCATTTAAATCACATGGAACTCCCTGCCTCCCTGATTGGATATCTGGGACGTTTAAAACAGGAGAACAACAACTAACAAATGATGAATAACGACTAGTGAGTTAGCCTCTTAGCACACAAATCCCTGGGTCGCATATGAATTTGGGATCGGAATGCCTCAAAGTACTTCACTGAATGTTCATAGAATCTCAGGGTTGGAAAGGACCTCAGGAGGTATCTAGTCCAACCCCCTGCTCAAAGCAGGACCAACCCCAACTAAATCATCCCAGCTAGGGCTTTGTCAAGCCAGGCCTTAAAAACCTCTAAGAAAGGAGATTCCACCACCTCCCTAGGTAACCCATTCCAGTGCTTCACTACCCTCCTAGTGAAAAAGTTTTTCCTAATATCCAACCCAACCTCCCCCACTGCAACTTGAGACCATTACTCCTTGTTTGGTCATCTGGTACCACTGAAAACAGTATAGATCCATCCTCTTTGAACCCCCTTTCAGGTAGTTGAAAGCAGCTATCAAATCCCCTCTCATTCTTCTCTTCTGCAGACTAAACAATCCCAGTTCCCTCAGCCTCTCCTCATAAGTCATGTGCTCCAGCCCCTTAATCATTTTTGTTATCCTCCACAACATGTTCAGATAATTCACACACAACCAGTGCACTGTGTGTCCGTAGAAGTTGCTCTGTGCATAACATACCTAACAGAAATCCTACAAAGCAAGGAAATGGAAAGGGAAGCCTGCTCACAATACCCTCTGCCGCCCCCACCTAGAGACACCCACCACTGCTAGAACAGAGCGCACACACCATGAAAACTGCACCACAGCCTTAACTCTGCCCCAGTAGACATGCCGGCCTTATAGCAGAGTCTTGAACCTGGGTTTTCCACAGCCAGACCAGTGGCCTGCTTTCTGCTCAGCTCACATTTCGATCCCAAAATGGAAATTCAGCTCCAGAGTCAGTTCTAGCCCATTGGGGGCCCTATGCAGGAATATTTTAATGCCCCCCCCGTACTGAAACAGGCAAGTTCTTATAATAAATAGTGAATATGCCCCCCCCCCCCAAGTAATCGCTTAGTCTGCTTATGCCTAGTGCCAGCTCTGTTCAAACACACCTATTTTCACCAAAAATGATCTACAGTTGAGGGGAGGGGTTTTTTGTTTAGCTTTTGGGGGTGGCGGGGTAATTAGCGCCAATATCGAAAGAAAAATGTCCAGATCTGACACGTTGCTGTAAAATCGAACTGGCCTCCTGCAGTCAGCACCAGCACAGGGCCGGCCGGTTCTATAAGGGGAAAAGCTACACCACAGCTGTGCAACGGAGACTGCCTAGAGCAGACCTAGGCACCCCATCCCCCCACCATCCCCTGGATGTATCACACCCTTCAACCATGAACACCTTATGCCCCCAGGTGTCTTCACATCTCAGAACACTCCCCCTTCTCCCTTTGAACTTCCCACTAGCCTCTCAGCTGACCCGGCTTCTCCTGCATTCCCCATTTGTAATTCTTGGCAACGTTACAAACGAAAAGATCCCTGAAGGAATGTGAATGAATATTCATGGACCTTGTGTCTAGAGGGTGAATGGAAGCTCTCAGCACAGCCAAAGGTGACCAAAAGATCCCTCATGAAATTTACATTCAGGGCTTTCCCCATACAACATGAAATATTTAAAGACTAGAACCTGCCAAGACTGTTCACAGTGTTATTCTAGGTGGTGAGCCGTGATGCAGACAGTCCTCTTGAATTACTCACTAGCCGCCAGCAGGCCTTGCTTCAAATTACAGTGCACTTTCCTGAGCACTCTTGGGGGACGATGCCAGGAAAATAGAAAGGGGAGACATTAGGATGCTGCCAAGAATGATGGAAAAGACAACGACAACTGCAATTCAAAGAGGTTACACAGGCCAGGCAGCTGCCTAGGAAATATAATATTACAATGGATACCACGATAGATCCTAAAAAAAAAAAAAAAAAAAAAAAAATCCTTGCTTCACCATGAGACTGATCAGTCTCAGAGATTTTAAGATTGGAAAACTTGAGGTAACTGTCCAGGCTGATCATCCTAGGGAGTGGGTGTAACTTCCACTGTGGAGTAGAGAAACCCCATACAGCAGAGCTGAGATGGGGGCTGGACCCATGGGACCTGGGAGGCAATCTGGAATGAGAATGCCTACAGTTGACAATGAGACAAGTAAACGGTGTCTTGGATACCCTATCCAGTTACTGTTGGATAAAACTGACCGAACATAGTTCAGTGCTAACCTCGTGTAATACCCCACCAGGGAAAGACAGATCCAGCCGCTTCCCTTTTGGTATTCATTCAGCCCATTAATAGCGTGACCAGATGTCCCGATTTTATAGGGACAGTCCTGATTTTTGGGTCTTTTTCTTATATAGGCTCCTATTACCCCCCCATCCCCTGTCCCGATTTTTCACATTTGCTGTCTGGTCACCCTACCCATTAAGTATGTCATGAGAGGATGATGCCTATGCCAGGCTTGCTTGGGTCAGACTGGAGCTACCAAGGAAGAACATGATGCCAGTCTCTGTCCCACAATGCAGAGATCCAGGGAAAACAGAGCCAAGTTAAATGCATCACCAGAGCAATGAAAGTAAAATATTAGGGTCCTTTTTTTCTTAAATAATGGTATCAAACCCAACACTGATCAGTCCCGAGCAATGTATAATGGCAACGCTTATGAGGGATACAGTTGAAAATTAACTAAAGGATAGGAATATAATTAATGAAAGCCAACATGACTTTATGGAAAAAATCTCTTGTCAAACAAAGCTGATTTCATTCTTTGATGAGATTACAAGTTTGATGGATAAAGGTAACTGTGTTGATGTAACAGATTTAGACTTTTGTAAGGCATTTGATTTAGTACCGCCTGACATTCTGATTAAAATATTACTACTGTTCAATATCAAAAGAGGACACATTAAATAGATTAAGAACTAGCTAAATGACAGATCTCAAGAAGTACTGGTCGTTTTCAACAGGGAATCAGAATTGAATGGGAGGGTTTCTAATGAGGCTCTGCAGGGACTGGGACCGGGCTAGATGTTCGTCATTTTCATTAGTAAATATAAAATCACTGCCGATAAAATCGGTGGATGGCACAAAGATTGGCCAAGTGGTAAACAATGACGAGGACAGGGAGTCAGACAGAGCCAACTGGATCATTTGGTAGGTTGGGCCCATTCAAACAAATGCATTTTAATACGGCCAAATGCAAAGTTATACACGTAGGAACCAAGAATGCCAGCCACACTTACAGACTGGGGGCCTGGATCCTGGACAGCGCTGACTCCAAAAGAAAAAAGATTTCGGGGTCATAGTGAACAAGCAACGGAACATGAGCGCCCAGTGTGATGCTGTGGCAAAAAGGACTAATGCGATCCTCGGATGTATAAATGGGGAAGCAGGAGCAGGGAGGGGATTTTATCTCTGTATACCAGGGATAGGCAACCTATGGCACGCGTGCCAAAGGCGGCACGCGAGCTAATTTTCAGTGGCACTCACACGCCCAGGGTCCTGGCCACCGGTCTGGGGTGATCTGCATTTTAATTTAAAATGAAGCTTCTTAAACATTTTAAAAACTTTATTTAGTTTTACCTACAACAATAGTTTAGTTATATATTATAGACTTATAGAAAGAAACCTTCTAAAAACGTTAAAATGTATGACTGGCACACGAAACCTTAAATCAGAGTAAATAAATGAAGACTCAGCACCCCACTTCTGAAAGGTTGCCGACCCCTGCTGTAGACAGCAGTGGACACCTTTCTGGAAGATGCTTTAGCCAAACACAGGCTCAGTACAGAGGTAACTGGATGAAAGTCCATAGCCTGTGCTATACAGGTCAGATTAAGTGATCTAATAGGCCCTTGTCTTGGACTATGTATTAATCTATAAGTGAGGCCACCGAAAACCATGTTGCACTAGGAAACATACCTGGGCTAGTGATTTAGCTGCCATGTTTATATCACACCTACCAGATGTTTGGGATTCTGCCTGCAGCAGCGCATACACCGCAGCACACTGAGCTATGAATACACAGATAGCAGGGCAGGGGCATGCCTCCAAACAGAGACCTGTCCTGTGCGACTGCAGGCAGGGAAGACCATGCTTTATCCATCACCCTCTCAAACAGCTCCAGAACTCAGCTATGCACAGATGAAGGGGAAGTGTCTGGGGTAGACTTTGCCAGTGAGCACTTCCATCAGTATGCCCATGGGAGGAAATGGACAGTGGAACCTGACCATCACCCGACCGTGGCAGCTAGGAAAACCTCTTGTTACTGCAGAACCAATGCTGCAAGGAATAGTGTTGCACCTGTAGAAATATGATATTGTTATTAAACCCAGACCAGAAAAAGATGCCGGATGCTGACACCTTACACAGATTGTTTTCTCAGGTCATGTGGATTTAGGTACCTAACTTCAAGCACAAGGCATGAGAATATTGGCCTTTGACTCTTTGTTAATGGTCCCTTTGAGAAGTTTCCATTTATATAGAGGGGGAAAAGGAGAGTAACATGATTGGAAATTACAGATGGTGCAATTGCAGATGGTCATGCCAGTTTTGTTTATCCAAACGTCTTGGATCTTAGAGATAGGACTTGAAAAAGTGCCAGCTGAAATGATGACATTCTTGAAGCTGAATTTATCAACAATAAAGTCTGTTCTGCTGGAATGTCTCTCGAGACCTTCTGTGACTCCGAATCATTTTATTAGATCTAGCTGCCACCTACCCTTTACCCACGTAAGCAGCCAACATTACATAGTACCAAAACATTGCAGAGGTTGGGTGGGCATTGGTGAAGGTGGGGAGTAGGGTTGAGAGGATGAGTGAAGACAATAGAGTTGGTGGGACCAGTCGAGAAGGGAAATGAAGATGCTGGGGGGTGGGGGAAGAAGCGGTGAAGGAGGAGGTGATGCAAGAATGCATGTGGTGAGCATTATAGGAAAAGTACTGTGGAATGGAGGGGGGAAGAGAACAATTATTCACATCTATCACATGAAAGGACAAACATCCACAGATGTGTCAACCAACACTGAAGTGGCAGGATCCGCTCAGGCTACGTCTATACTACAAGATAGGGCTGAGTCCCAGCCTGCGCACCCAGGAACAGTGGGGTAGCCACCAGAAACCCGCCTGCATCCCTCAGTACATAGTTCACAAAACTAAGGGTATGTCTACACTAAGAAATTAGGTCGATTTTATTGAAGTCGATTTTTAGAAATCAATTTTATATAGTCGATTGCGTATGTCCACACTAAGCGCATTAAGTCGGCGGAGTGCGTCCTCACTACCGTGGGTAGCATCAACATAAGGAGCGGTGCACTGTGGGTAGCTATCCCACAGTTCCTGCAGTCTCTGCCGCCCATTGGAATTCTGGGTTAAGCTCCCAATGCCTGATGGGGCAAAAATATTGTCACAGGTGGTTTTGGGTACATGTCGTCTGTTGCCCCGCCCTCCGTGAAAGCAACAGCAGACAATCGTTTCACAACTTTTTTCCTGGGTTACCCGTGCAGACGCCATACCACGGCAAGCATGAGCAAGTGCAGAATGGTGGTAGAATGTGCCTTTGGACATTTAAAAGCTCGCTGGCACTGTTGGACAGACCTCAGCGCAACCAACATTCCCATTGTTATTGCTGCTTGCTGTGTGCTCCATAATAGCTGTGAGAGTAAGGGGGAGATGTTTATGGCGGGGTGGGAGGTTGAGACAAATCGCCTGGTGTCCAGTTTTGAGCACCCAGACACCAGGGAGATTAGAAGAGCACAGCAAGGCGCGCTGCGCATCAGAGAGGTTTTGAAAACCAGTTTCATGACTAGCCAGGCTTCCGTGTGACAGTTGTGTGAGTTTCTCCTTGATGCAAACCCACCCACTTTGTTGATTTTAGTTCCCTGTAAGCCAACCACCCTCCCCACTTTGAAATAAAGTAACTATTGTTTTGAAACCATGCATTCTTTCTTTATTAATTAAAAAAAATGAGATAACAGACAAGGTAGCCCGGGTGGGGTGAAGGAGGAGGGAAGGACAAGGCCACATTGCTTATTGTAGCCACACTAAAAGTCAAACTGTTTGAATGAGAGTCTTCTGTTGCTTGGGCCATCCTCTGGAGTGGAGTGGCTGGGTGCCCAGAGCCTCCCCCCACATTCTTGGGTGTCTGGGTGAGGAGGCTATGGAACATGGGGAGGAGGGTAGGCGGTTGTACAGTGGATGCAGCGGGGGTCTGTGCTCTTGTTGGCTTTCCTGCAACTCCAACAGACGCTTCATCGTGTCCGTTTGCTCCCCCAACAGATGCTTCATCATGTCCGTTTGCTCCCCCATTAGCCTCAGCATCGCATCCTGCGTCCACTCTTTGTGCTCACTTAATTCTTTCCTGGCCTCTGCCACTGAATGCCTCCATGCATTAAGCTGTGCCCTATTAGTGTGGGAGGACTGCATGAGCTTGGAAAACATGTCATCGCGAGTGGTTTTTTTTTTTGCCTTCTAATCTGCGATAACCTCAGGGACGGAGATGATAGGAGGAGCGGAGAAACATTCTACGCTCTACGATTCTGGGGGGACTGCATGGTCACCTGTGCTGCTGAGTTCGCCATGCTGACCAAACAGGAAATGAAATTCCAAAGTTCCCAGGGCTTTACCTGTGTACCTGGCTAGTGCATCAGAGTTCAAAGTACTGTCCAGAGCGGTCACAATGGAGCACTCTGGGATAGCTCCCGGAGGCCAATACCATCGATTTGCTTCCACACTACCCCAGATTTTAGCGCTACTCCCCTCACCGGGGAGTAGTACAGAAGTTGATTTTAAGAGCTCTTTAGGTTGATGGAATGGGGTTGCTTGGGTAGACTCATTGCTTATAAAATCTACCCAACGCAGCTGAATTCGACTTAACCCTGTAGTGTAGACCAAGGCTAAGTCAAGCTGCTGCTGCTCCAGCCTGTACTAACGGCAGCTACACTAGTACTTACCCTCACGCAAGTGCTCATGGAGCTGGCATGAGTATGCGTACATAAGCTGGGAACTGCCACCTTGGCTTGTAGTGTAGGCATGACTGAAATGGCCTAGGAAGGAGAACTAAGGAATGTGATGCAGTTTGCATAATGAATTCCCTGGTTAGTCATGTTTAGGATTGGAAGGGTTCGATTTTTATTGGTAAATGTCAGTAAATGTCGGTTTCACCTTATACACACAAGCCAATGGAAAAGCGTTTCCATCTCTAATCACTGAAATGTACAGACCGGCAAAGAAAGTAAAGCACTGCTTGAGAACTTGTTTCTCGGGGAGCATGGATCTCTAGTCCTGGGGTGCCCAGGGCTCTTTGAAGCTAATAGATTCCAATCGGCCACCCAGGGGTCTGCTAACTCTTATCAGAAGCTGATTGGCTAAATGCTGGAGGCCCTGATTGGTCCACAACTCCTGTTTAAACACAGTACAGGAACAGGAAGTTGTCCATGCAACTGGCTCTGACTTGTGTGCCTTGTACTGCCTGCGCCTGCTCCCCGGGATGCTGTTCCGTGCTTCTGCTTTTCTAATAACCTGACCCTACCTGATTCTCGGGTTGCCTTCTGGCCTCTCTCAGACTCTGAGCTCCTAGTAAGCTGACCCTGCTTTAACCACTAGGTCAGACCGCTCACATCCCATTCATGACAGAGATTGATTTAAGTAAGTTTACTTTGTATATTTTGGCGTGGGATGTTGACAGTGTGTGTGTGAATGGTTTAAAGCTTTCACTTTTTGAATCTCAAGGTCTTCGTTCATTAGAGACTTGTCTCACCTCCCAACTGTCTGATCCCTCCCCCCCCCCCCCCATGGCTGGCTAATGTCAGGCACTGAGGGTAAAAATAACTTTTCAAAAGCACCTAAATGATTTTAGGAGCCTTAAGTCTCATGTTTAAGTGACTTAAGTGCCCATGTTCTTTGGAAAATGGAAGCTACTTAGATGCATTGAAAAATGTTACCCCTCAATCAATGATTTAGGAGCCAAACTGTCAGTTGGGGAGCCTGAAATTAGTCACCCGAGTTTGAACATTTTGGCCTTGGATTTTTTTGTATTGAATTTCAAACCTGGGACAAATAAACCCAAGGGAGCATGCTTGTTCTTACAGAGACCGTGACAAAACCAGCGAAACTACACCAAAAGCCCCAGAACGCCCTTCTCATTCCTCTAGAGCTGAGACCCTGCCACTGTCTCTCCTCCTCGGCAGACATGGGCCTGCGCCATGATCTTTGTATTCAGATCTGGGGAATCTGAGCTTCCCCCATTGCCGGCTGTCTGCACAGGCCCATACCGGTATTTGTAATGGAGCTTGAGCAGGGCTGCCCTTCTCCGCATGCGTATCCACAGCCCTCGCCTCTCTTGGTTTTTCTGAGATCAGGACTGGACTCCTGTCTCCTCCGTGAGATGCTAATCACCTTCTCTCTTGCTGGAGTTTCACCAGCCACCGAGCCTTTACCTCTTCACAGAGGTTTCACGGGAAAGGAGGGGGGACTGAAGACATTAATTACACAAACACACTGACTAGTCTGCCCAATCATCAACAGTTCTGCCCAAACCACTAAATTAGCCATTCCCGCTCCTTTGCACAGACTCCTCTCCACTCAGCACCTGCCTGCCCTTGCTTCCGTCTCAATCTTTTGACAGCCCCAGTTGCATATTAGTGCTTAATTACCATCTCCCTTACAACAGCCTGCAACGTTCACTGTGGCCTGTGCCCTGCTGGCATTACGGTGGAAGCAGTTTAACAAATGTATCTGCATGTCTCACTTCATCATCATAAACACACGATCGCTATTCAGCGAAGAACTCACTAATGAATATTCATATACTGCAGCCAGTACAGGAGGGACTGCATTACCCTTCTCTACACAGAGCGCAAGGCCTTGGCTACCTTGGGTTTCGAGGTAGCTGCCATTCGGCACTCAGGGCATTGGGCAATGAGGCAAACTGGCCAGTGCCCCAGAATTCACTCTTACAGTCCAGAGGTGGAGATGGGGAAAGGACATTTTTACCAGCTCTTGGCCAAGACTGTGCAGCCCTGCGTAAGAGCCACGTCTCTGCACTTTGTACCGTGAGGAGCACGTTGCAGGGGTTTATTTCTTGCACCCATGTAATACACACCACAAACCTCCTTCTGCTCAGGAGATCCCACATGCTGGGCCGGAGAGGCGACTGCAGATGAATAGGGTCAGACCCTGTGATCTGCTACTCTGGTACGGCAAAGAAGCCATAAAACTAGTTTAATCAGACCCTTGAGTATACCCTACTCAGAGATCCTTGGGGGTGTAGCAGTGGCATGGACTTTTCCGCACTACCCCCATCCTGGTTGTTGGAACAGGGCTGTGACCAGGGCAGCCCCACGCCCAGTGATGAGCTTAACTGATGTTAGCCCACAGCTTCTGGTTTGGGAGCAGGGAGGTGTGCACCGCTAAGCATGGATATATATATAGCATAGAGTATTTATGTAAATAAGAAAATGCATATTCACACATGCAAATTAGGTGTATTTGCATACATGCTCCAGACTCCTGGCCCTTAGATTTTCTCGGGTATATTTCAGTGGGCTGTTTCTGCAGGATTAACAGGCGGAAAAGGTAGTAACATTTTGTTTGTCACTAAAGTAAAAAATCTGTCTCTCCTACCCATAGGGCCTGATCCAGAGCCCATGGAAGTCAATGGAAAGGCCCCAGTGAACAGATCTCTTGAGTGAAGATGCTATTTCTACATCATTGCTTTTCAGCATAGAACTGTCTCAGGCAACTTCGGGCAAAGTTCTCAGGCAACTGGCACGTCTTTGTACATTACTTCAGCCAAAGTGACAGAAATCCATCAGCCCCAGGTAGGTGACCAGACAGCAAGTGTGAAAAATCGGGACAGGGGTAATAGGAGCCTATATAAGATAAAGACCCAAAAATCGGGACTGTCCCTATCAAATCGGGACATCTGGTCACCCTATCCCCAGGTCTGAGCTTTCATTTCGCACCTGGGAAGGGGGGCGGGGAGAAGAATAGAGAATTAACAACTGCTACTTTCTTATATTACTCATCCTGCTCCGTGCTTTGCTCTTTTCCTTTGTCTCTCCCTCCCTTCCCCACCCCAGGCCTGCATTCTACTCTATTGTTACTTTTGTTGTCCCCAAGCTGACAAAGTTTGTTCTATCATAATTGAAAACTGGTTACATCACTGTAACTGCCAGTGGGAAAAGATGGAGTTTGTCCTGTGCCCTTTGTGACTGTGCATCATGGTGAAAAGAAGAGAATTTAAAATGCTATTCTTGTAAATAGATATACTACTAAAGCAAACTGCATAAAAATATAATATGCCATAAATAATCCTCTCAAGAAGAAAAAGTGGCTACTGTAGTAAATATTGCACATAATAAAATTTCTAAGTAGACAAGTACATGCAAATTCGCAGTGGGTTTTATACTAGCGCTAGTTGGAGTAGATGGCCTCTGCAGCGTGTATAGGAGAAATTAGGGTTACACTTTTCTCTGAACAAAGCTTGTACTCCACCATATCTTCCAGAGAAGTTTGCAGCTCCATCAAATGCACAAGCAGCCATCTCTTTGGGGTCCAATTGATAAGCATTTAACTCTAAGATGTGGGTTGTCACAGATGCAGCCGATGTGTCTTCTATAACTTGAACATCTAGAAATGCATCCACTAGGCTATCACTGACATCAAGATAACGTACACAATGACTTAATACTTGATTCCCATTTGCATTGGTGCATTCATCAGCCATGTATGCAAATTTTTTGAATGTGGTGAGAGAGTTCTTCACTTTTTCAACTGTTGAGTCTTTCATTGTTGCACCACACGCTTCTAGTCAGTCAGTTTCTTGCAAAAAGAGAGCATTTGCTGGTCTTGTTTGGAACCAGTGTTCGACTTCAGGATGAACAAGTGACAATGCACTTAACATTGGCCTGTGTGGTATCTCTTGTAGTGTGTGGTATGTCTTGCTTAAATAGAAAGTAGGATGCCACAGCCATGTTTGTTCACATGAACTGTGTTGTGTCTCCAGCATTCTTAACAGCCTCATTAACACTCACTGATATTGTCCTTGGTCAGTGGAGACGCAGAGTTCAGAGGTGCTTTCACATGAGTTCACCTCCCAGGTGGGGGGCAAGAAGGCACCTTGCTCGTTCCTCCAGCTGCTCACTGTTCACTCTGGCCACTGCTGTTCGTTGTGCCACCGTTCACTCCATCGCTCTGTTGCCAATGGCCCTGTGCTGTCACCTTCTGCTGCCACCTGCCACTGTGACCTCTGCGAGTTGGTCTCTGGGGGTTCCACTCAGCTCTCAGTGATTTCAGCTGAGCTCTCAGTGTGGGGACCTCACTGCTAGTGTGGACTGGGCTGTCTCTTCCACAGGAACACTGTCCCACAGCAGGTCTAAGCACTTAGACCTGATTATCAGTGAGTTCAGCTGTAGTGGTCACTTAACAAAACTAAAGACTCTCTCTGGAGCCTAATCAGCTCTGTCTTTAAACAGTGGAGAGGGGCAGGTCAAATAGCACTTGTGACTGAGGCAGACCATCAAGCAAAACACCTGTCCCCACCCGCTCTCTTGATGCCCTCAATCAGCACAGGCTAAGAACAGTTCTACTGCCCTTTACTCACACAATAAGAACAACAACATTTCATCCCCCCGCCCCCCGCAGTCAAGTGATTTGTAACCCAACCCCAGCCAAAATCTATCACTTGGGCAGCACAGCTGTTTGCTGGATACCTAGGTAGATTAGGTGTGAATGTAAATACAGTCTGGTGCTGAAGCCTTTCCCCCCAGCCCCAGCGCATCACTAGCTGTCAGGGAGCTCATTTTGACTTCGCTTACAAATCATCATTTGAAATGATTCGGTTGGCCAACGTCACTGGAATGAATGCACCGACATTGTCATAAAAACAACAGCTGTATCAGGAAGCTAGTCTGTGTTCATACTTTTCAAATCTATGATACTTTTTCAGATACATGTATTTGATCATACACTGTATATGCTTTTAAAGTGTGTATTAATGTTTCAATTTCAATTCAAATTTCCAAACAGTCACTCAATTGGCAACACTGCACGTAATTAGTTCACAAAACTGGGGGGAGGGGGAGGGGAGTGTAGGGAAATCCCTGGGCCATCCCCAGAGTGACAGCATGTTCCAGCCCAGGGTTGCAGCAGCTGAGCAAGACTTGCCCTGCAACTGCTGCTCCGGGCACCAGAGCTGTGAACATGGAGCCTGTCTCCCCCATGCTCTCAGTGCTTCGGCTGGTGCCCGAATGCGGCTGAGAAGGAGAAAGCTGCCTGACGGTAATGCGGGGGGCAGGGGCAATGGGTGGTGAGAGGGAAGTCTAGAACAGGGAGACAGGGGACCAGGATTACAAGCCCATGGGGATGGGGAGCTTGCATGGGTGGGAAACTGGGAATGGGACAAGATGAGGTGGTGGAGAGAAACTGGTACTGGGATGAGGAGGGGCTGGAGGGCACAGGGTTGAAAGAATTAGGCTGTGGACGGGGAGAACAAGGGCAGAAGGGTCTGTGCTCACTGGAGCACACTTCCCTCAGAGCCTGGAAGGGAACTCCAGATGCCTGAGTCTCACCATTGCTCTGCTGTCTGCAATTATCTGTGAAACCCACTGAAAAACATGTGCTGAATCTCCCTCTAGTGTTGCTCCACAGAGGATGACAACCTACTACTGCTAATCAGTTACTCCATTAGCTCAAGTGACAGGTCTGTGCAGTGGATCTAAAGGTTTCAACAATGCTGATTACCCATGGTATGGTTCCACATGATAAAATTTCTGTTTTGGGGTTTTTTCCAGTTTCCTTTTTTAATAACCTAGAAAATTACAGCATAAAAGCGACATTACAACAAGCTTAAGGTTGCAATGTCAAGCAGTCAAAAGTTGGGAAATGCCCAACATTCCCAGAGCAGGCCTAGTCTGTGAAGTGAATGAGGCAGGATCCTACGAGAAGAAAAGAAAAAACCTTTCACAGGAAAACTTAATTCTAGCTTTTCCTAACTTCTGAGTGTTTCACTTTGCAACCTTAACATTCCTTTACTATTGTTTTGTGTGTGTAACAGTGTATCCAAGGGCTTGTCTTCACTGCGGGTTAAATCAGCACCGCTGCAATTGATGCAGAATCATCAGTTTAGCAGGCCTGGTGAAGTTGATGGGAAAGCGCTCTCCCATTGCCTTCAGTACGCCTCAACAAGAGGTGGAAGCTATGTTGACAGGAGAGGGTCTCCCGTTGACATACAGCTGTGTCTACACTGCGCTAAGTGAATCTAAGCTACATCGACTTAAGTTACATAACTTAACTAGAGTAACTTAGATTTAGGCCTTGTCTACACTAATAAGATAAGTCGGAGTCTAAGTATGTATCTGTTGTGTAACTACATTACATAACGAAAGCGCAAGAGTGTTTGAGTCTGAGGCTATGTCTACACTACTGCAATAAGTCAACCTATGCTACGCAAGTCCAGTTAAGTTAACAACGTAGCTGGATTCAACGTACCTTCGGTCGAGTTACCGCTGGGGGGGGAGGGGAGTCAACGGTAGAAACTCTCCTGTCTACTTACCTTACTCTGCTCATCGGGGGTAGAGTACAGGGGTCAACTGGAGAGCGATCTGCTGTCAATTTGGCTGGTCTTCACTAGACCCACTAAATCAACCGCCGGTGGATTGATCTTAGAACGTCTATCCCGGCTGTAGTGTTGATGTAGCCTGAGTAGTCACAATGGTAACCGAGTAGGTTCAAATGTGACAAGAATCTGACTGAAATCATTGGTTACTCTCCATCAATCTTCCTGAGGAGGACTCAGTAATAAGCGATCAGCCCGTCAAACCTCTCACCATTCCACCCAAGAAACCTCTTTTAGGAAGAGCTGTTATAATTTCTGGTTAAATGTAGCTGTCTGACAATTCCTTCATCCTGATGGCCCTATTGTTAAACTTCTAACCCATGAAGAGAACTGCAATAAAAATGATAAAGAAGTGTTATGGAGACTGGTGCACAGCTGAGCATGCTTAGTGCAATATTTTCAAAAGGTCATAACTTTGTTATTTATGACATGACTTTCTCCCAACTTGTCAAAGGTTCTTATCCTGTTTGAAGACTAAGTGTAGGTTTAAAGTCTGGAAACAGAGCAAGATTTGAGTTATGTGACATAGCAGAAGGTCACAATCTACTGTGAAAAACAGAAAAAGCCAGTTGGTTCATTGTTGCATAAGCCAAAAATTGCTGGACAGATTCTGGTAAAACTTTCCCAAAAATCTCCTTAGGTGAAAACTGAGCATAAGAAATTTCAGCTCCAAAGGAGGTTTTTGTAAAAGTTGGCAGGAACTGAAAATAGGGGTCAGCACAGGGTAAAAATGGAGTCATAGCCATCCGTCCATCATTATTGTTGTTTTTGGCCAGGTGCTTGACACGTAGCTTTGGGAACAAAGCTCCACAGAGATGAGCTGCAGTAATGTAAAGGAGGAAGGATATACTTCAAAGCTCCTAATGATTTTGGTAACTTTGTTCTTTCTCGTTGCCTAGAAGATATCTATTTTTCTCTTTTTCTGATGAGCTGGTGAGCCAGGAGGTTACCTGCCTGTCAATTCATATCTGCATCCTGCATGTCTTCAGGACAATGGAATTTATGTACCTATTATTTTTGATATAGAAAAGTTGAAGGGAAAGGTGATGGATTCAGATATGGCTCACTGGGGGTGTTCAGTCTGGCCTGGGCTCCACCTCTCTCTGAAGATCCATGTAGGCTGAGAACAAGGTGAGGTGAGGCAAGACACAGGCAAGGCAGAGAATGGGCTTACCCGGCTGACTCCGGAGAAGCAGGATATTCTCTGTAGGGACAAAATAGGTGAGAGTTCGAGTCATTCGTGCGCCACCCTGGTTCCTGACAACAGAACCATTATCTATAAAGAGTTTACACAGCTTGGGTCCGAGTCATTGTCAGCCCCTATGTTACAGCATGTTGATCATATCGGCTCTCTGCTGAGCATTACTGGTGTGGCATGACTGGACCCCCAAGTCATTGTTACTGCTTCTTGCATGCTTGACTGAAACATCTCAAAAGGAGCCTAATGCCTAGAAAACAGCGGCCAATGCATCTCCAGTGTAACATTTGGGGCGAAAAGACAAATGTCTGGAACCTGCAGGACGCACCAGCATTGCCACAGACCCATCTCCGGCTGCCTGAATATCCATCGATAAGTGACCTCCACAAATTGTAGTGAGCCCAACTTAGTGCTTTGATTCCCCAAATTATTTGCAAATCAATTGACTATTCAAGCAGCTGTAAGTAGTGTCCCCTTTCCGACACCTTCCCTGGACATGCCCACCACCATGGGTGGGCACAGAGACTTTCAGGTGCAGCAAGCATTGACTACTTGCCAGGCCAAACTCAGGGCACATTCTGGGCCTACTTTTGTGGGGCAGGTTTGATGACGGTGAGGGTGGGGTGCAGAGAACTATCGGCTAAACAGAGAGTCACTGCGCAGTCCTATCGGAGCAAGATGGTCCAAAGGCATGTGTCACAATCTGGAGTATTTCTTAGTGCAGCACCAAACGGGAAAAAGCTTGTCCTTGCTGTCACAGGAGAGATTTGTCACTCCCTAAAGACAGTAGAGGAGTCTGGGTGATGAATGGCGAGACAGGGGGACTCCAAGGGGCACATGCAGAAACCCACTAGGATGAGTCAGATGATCCAGGTTCTCAGCAGCTCATTTGGAGGGTTCGAGAGGGGGGGAGGGGGCAGCGAACAGTGCGGATTTCAACACCTGGATGGCGTTGCCTTGCTTTTCCGCCACAGGCGTCTGATGTTGATGTAAAGATAGCAATATAAATGAGGGATGGGAATGCCTCCTTCTCATGTGCTGCTAAAACAGAGAGGAAGATCTTGACATTGGGAAATGAAACATCTGGGGCAAATTAGGAAAAATTCTCAATGCAGGAGATTCCTGAGCTCCTAAGAGAGCCACTACCACAACAGAGATTCCGGAGTCAGGAATCAATCATAATAATTAACAGCTGGAGGGAGCCAGCCTGTAGAATGCAGTGGTCAGCTGGAAGGAGGCCCACCTGGCTCTGGGGCCCTCACTCAGAGTGAGTGCGCAATGACTCAACGTATTGTTTGTCCGGAGTCACTTCCCGCTGTTTCCAGAGGGCTGAGAACAGAACCTTCCCTTCCTGCTTGCACGGAGGATACATCTGGGGAAAGAAAATAGCTTACTGGGGTCTGGTACAGAAAACATTCTGTACTGAAATCTGGAGAGCCCACAAAGAGCCTTGAGTTGGCATCTGAGCTCCAAGCAAAGCTAAAAGCCCAGCAACCCGCTTTCAGCAAGAAGGAAAAAAAGTTGCTCTCTCTTTCTGTCTTCTTCCTCCTCATCTTTTTTTTTTTTTTTAAGCTTCATTTTCAGTTCAATGAAACTGGAGAGGCTGGAAAGAATACAAAGGCTCTTTACAAAGCTTGACGTCTTTCTTTTGCAGCATCTGTGCTGAAATATCTGCTATGGTAACAGCCCTTGTTCTCTCTTCACAGAATTCAGCCTCATCAAATATTCTCTCTTTTAAGGTTGTGCTGATAGACTGGAATTCCCTGCCTTGGCTCCATTACATCTCTAAATGGTTGTGAGCGTGATTGGAAAACTTGGGCAAAGAAGAGCTATGTTATGCTGCTCTATTCTTACCCTCTCAGTTTGAAAGAAGCCTTTTGATGGTGGCACAGCTCCATCCTGAGCCTGTGCTGACGTCTGGAAAGGGCTGAACTTGTGCCGAATGCGAACTCGGCTGGAATCCTGGGTCTCAAGGCTGGCCAGGGGCTGGGTTTCTGGCACCTCTCAAGCCAGAGGGGGCCATGGTGACGCTACCTGCTGGCTGACAGATCCATTCTGCACATCCCTGGTCGCTGGGCATATTTTGATCCTCTTTGAAGGAATTATGCAAATCTAAATAATCTGTTTTGTTTCTTTTTTTATAGAATGTTACCAGGGAGCCTTGTGCGCTCCTGAGTGATGGACTGAAAATAGTGGCCACGCACAACAGGTGACATACCACACTCTGCACAGCTCTGCCAGTGCACCTCAGCCCTGCCCCGGAGCACCCTCTGATGCCCAGTCTTAAACACCTGCCCCATGACCTCTGTCCTGACCTGCATGACTTCCTATAAATACACTGCACTTACTAGTGACTCTAATGGGGTGAGACCAGTTAGTTCCCCTTCTTTTGTGACCAAGATCAGGTTGAACAAAGGGCTGTAGAGGCGAAGGGTCCATTGCCCCACCAACTCCTCCTCCCGCACTGAACTGTGGACATCACACAGTTAAATGACTCTGCTACAATTTCCACTGGAGCATCCTTTCTCCGTCAGGATAATCTGTTCATATCATGTGATTTCTAAAATTAGAGAAAGGCTCTTGTTCACCGCAGTGTAGCTCGACAGTCACTCCCAAAGCCAAGGGCATTGCTTGGCATTTCCTTGACAAACGGGAGCCCAACACTTGCGTATGACTCTGTATGTAAATCCATTTGTTAACGAGAACAATAGAAAGATAGTTTGGCCAAACTGGGACATTCTTGGTTTGAATGGACCATCTCCAACACCTTTGTGTGGCTTCTTCATCTTTGCTACATGGGACAGGCCAATGAGGTTCCAACCCTAGATGAGCAAAAGCCATTGGCAACATGCTGCAGCCCTCACTAGAGCATGAATCATAGAACCTTAGCGTTAGATGGGACCACAAGTGTCATCTAGTCTAACCCCCTGCCAAGATGCAGGGTTTGTCGTGTCTAAGCCATCCCAGACAGACGGCTCCAGCCTCCTTTTGAAAACCTCGAGTGAAGGAGCTTCCACAACCGCCTGAGGCATCTGTTCCATTGTCCCACTGCTCTTAGAGTTAGGAAGTTTTTCCCTGAGAGTCAATCTAAATCTGCTATGCTGTGGTTTGAAACCAGGGCCTCTTGTCCTGCCCTCCGTGGCAAGAGAAAACAACTTTTCTCCATCTTTTATTATGGCAGCCCTTCAAGTATTTGTAGACTACTATAACGTCCCCCCTTAATCTCCTGTTTCCCAAACTAAACAGACCCCGTTCCTTCAACCTTTGCTCGTATGGCTTGCATTCCATCCCTTTGATCATCATTGTCACTCGGGATCCTTTCTAGTTTCTCTATATCCTTTCTAGAGATTGGTCACCAAAGTTGGACACACTCCTCCAGCTGAGGCCTAGCCAGCACGGAGTATAGTTGAACTATCACCTCCCATGACTTGCATGCTATACCTCTGTTAATGTAACCCAAAATTGCATTTGCTTTTATTTGCAACAGTAGCGCATTGTTGACCCACGTTGAGGTCGTGATCCGCCATGACTCCCAGATCCTTCTCAGCTACCAGATGATAGATTCCCCGAAGCACAGACATTTTTTCCCCTTTTGTTCTCTCTTTGTGGAGTAAGGTGGTGTGGCCCTTTAAGGAAGCAAACTGGTGTTGCTGTGCATTTAGCCTTAGCTTCAAAGTGCCTTACGTCTCTTCCTCACGCCATGTTGCAGCCTGGACTCCCCTTAGCAGTCCTCTCTGGGGCCTCTGTTTTTAGGCTCTTGTCTGCCCGTTTTGTTGCTGGCTCTGTGCAGCTTTTTGGCTATTCTGGACGGCTTGTTTGTCTGTTTCACCTTCCCCCTTTCCCCATGAGAGTTGGGTCTTTATTGAACCCGTGGAGAGATTGCAAAGACCCAGGACACTGGTAGGGGGTGAATGCAAAATTATCTTCATTTGCTCTATGCCTGCTAGTGGCCACCCCAACGAGCAGTTCTAACTAGCACCACACTGACAATACATGCTTGCTCCTTTATCAAGGGTCCTGCAGGAGGCGTGGTTCTGCCCCACTTCTCAGTGATGGTTCTATATGGATCCATTTTGGAATAAACAGCCTCTGGGGCACTCTCTCCCACTCGTCACAGAGAAAGCTGTAGGCACAGCCTGGAGCCCAGCTGAGCCCTTGTGATGGACTGCTCTGCTGTTAATGTTCTGGCTAGAACTGCTCTCACAATGCTTCTCTGCCCACCCCGGCACTGACCCCAGCTCTGCCAGGGAGATTAGTCCAGAGCAGGTGATTTCCTGTCACAATTATTTTCACAAGAAAGCAGTACCATGCTCAGCTCTCCCTGGTGCAAACATGCGCTGTTCACAGCTCCTGTTTTAATTGTCTCAACCGCCTGAAGGACTTCGGAGAAAGAAAAGCCTGTTTCCAAAACACGTCTCCCCCACAACCACACCGGGGTGGTTTCCCGCTCTGAGCAGGGAGGGGGACGGAAGCCTCCAGTGAAATTCCCCCATCTCTAGGAGCTTCTGACAGTTTCCCGCCTCCTTGAATGTGCCCCGCTGCATATGAACTAAGGATCACAGCTGCTCACCAGGTCAGAAACAACTCAGGGACCAGTTCAGCAGCAGAAAGGCTGAGGACACCTGCATTCGCAGACCATCGTGTTTCCAACCTGCTGCAGGGGAGAGCACCTCAGCCGCTAAAGGCAGGTGTGGGGCGATCAAGCTAATCAAACCTCATGTTTCAACTCAGACACTGATCATGGTAGGTGTCAGGATGAAACCCTCACTCAGCCCCCTCTCATAGAATATCAGGGTTGGAAGGGACCTCAGGAGGTCATCTAGTCCAACCCCCTGCTCAAAGCAGGCCCAATCCCCAGACAGATTTTTGCCCCAGATCCCTAAATGGCCCCCTCAAGGATTGAACTCACACCTCTAGGTTTAGCAGGCCAATGCTCAAACCACTGAGCTATCCCCCCATTCTCCTACTGGCACAATGCGGCACGGTGAGCTCCAAGCACTGCGGTTTGTTTGATGGTTGGTTTTCTTGTCCGTCCTCTCAAGCTAAATCTGTCTGGCTTAGTGATGCTAACAACGCCTGTGGGGCATTTACACCATGGAGAGAGAAGGGATACTTAGCGAGTGGGATACACAGGGAACAATGGGATTATAATGGGGTGGCACCCTCCAGTCGTGAGCGCCCCCTGGCTGAGTGCATGTGCCTGCCCTCTCTGCTTGTGGTAGGTCTTCAGCGACTCAGCCCCCTGGCTAAGTCTCTCACAGTCTGTATGTGAAACAATGCAAACAATCCACTTCGGGGGAACAAGTCCAACAGGGGCCTATCCCAGTACCCCTTGGTTGGTGTCAGCCTGCAGCCCTCTCTGGGCTCAAGTTCTTAGTCCCTCAGCCCCTCCTGGGATAGTCGTGACCCTGATATGAGACCATGCCCCCAGGGCTTCATCCCTGGAGACTCTTTGCCTTTCTGGGCCCAGCTTTCCAGCTGGGCCACTGAACAGTTCAGTTCCCCTTCCAGGGGTATATCCCAGTTCAGTATTCAGATCACTTCCCCAATGGCTAATAGGGGAGGGGGAAAACTAGGCCTGCCCACACCTCAGAGTCCCAGCCCAGGGACCCTACCAATAGCAGCCACCTGCTGCATCCGTTTACTACTCATAACATTGATGCTACCGTTCCCTGGGCCACTTCTGCACAACCCCAACACCTTCATGAATGCTTCACCCTTACCGTAGGGCTGAAGTCTTGGGCTCAATCCCAGCAGCCAGACAAGAGCTTCTTCTCTGCTCCCCCAATCCCTGCCAACAACTGCTCTGTCTGAGATACTGCAGTCCCTTCAGCCAGCCAGGAATACCATCCTCATTCCTCTGGCTCCAGGCAGCAACTGACTGTCTTTAGTACTGCACCTCCTTTTATATGGCCCTGCTGGGTCCTGATTGGATGCTCCTTGCGGCCTCTCTGATTGGCTGCTTCCCCCACAGCCACCGTAGGCAGCCTGGAGGACTTCTCTACTGCTCCTTTCTCTCCAGGGTGTGGTAGGACCCTGAGGCATCCAGCAGAGAGCCTCAAAGGGCCTAGTAGACCCCATCACAAGGATGAAATTAAGAAAAGGAGAATTTATAAAGAATATCAATAAAGTCTTCCATCAGTGAGAAGTGTGAAGCCGGTGGCAGTCTCTCTGGAGTAGGGGGTGGGGTGGCAGCCGCGTTGCTGTGGACTTTTAAAAGTAGGTTGGATCAAACTCTAGAGAATGCCCTATAGGAACAATCCTGCCCTGGGCCTCGGGACATGAGCTGGATGTGAGTCTGCAAAAGCGAAGACATCGTGCCCCTTTTTCCTGCTATCTCTTGTGATGGGCAGCGTGTGTATGGCAACAGCTTGACTCGAGTCCCCATCAGTCCTAAGGGCTCTGAAATGCTCCTGCTGGCTTGGAGCTCTCGGATATTACCCACTCAGAGGAATCACATTTTAACTGAGCCATCCTAAAGCTTTAAGCTTGGCCTCTGGTCCCACCTCACTCCTGTTCCTCTTAGGGTACATTTTCTGGCTTTTCCAGCCACTGACTTTTTATGTGGCCCCTTCTTTGGTTATTCAGGTGAGGTTTTACACCAGCATTGTGTGCATTCAGATCTCCTCTGCATGTCCTCCCGCCAGCCAGAACTGAAGCTAGACAAATTCAGAGTGGAAATAAGGCCTACATTTCAAACAGTGAGACTAATTAGCCATTGGAACAGTTTGCTATGGGCCGTGGCAGATTCTCCGTCCCTGACAACTTTTAAATCAAGGCTGGATGTTTTTCTAAAAGCTCTGCTCTTGGAATATTTTGGGGGGCAGTTCTCTTGGCTGTGTTACACAGGTCAGCCTAGATGATCACAGTGGTCCCTTCTGGCCTTGGAATCTCTGAATCTACTAGATCACGGCGTGTGCAAATCACCAGTCAGCATCTAACACCAGCCACTACAAACCAACTCGCCACATGGTGGCATGAGGCAGAGCCCAGCACTCGGTGGGTAAGAGGTGATAACTCACACAGTGGGGGTTGCTGCAGCTGTTGGGCAAGCCCATGCACAGAGATAATCTGCGCCCAGAGACAACTTACAGGTACTTCCGATTAAGGATTTCATTTTTTAGGAGCAATCAGCCGCATCAGGCAGTGACCACTAGCGCTCTCTAGCAATGCACTCCGCACTCAGGAAGGGAATTGTTTGGCATTATTTTGTGCTTAGGCAGGATTGGGTCTCCTCCCTCACTGCATGGTTGCCCAGTGTGGGGTGAGGGAATAAGAAGCGTCCTTCAGCGTTGTGTAAGCTGCATAGAACCAGCCAGCGCTGCAGTCTTTGCCCCTGAGGCAGGGCTGATTGTGAGAGGATCCCCACAGTGCGAGAAGGACTGGGAAATCCATGGAGACATGGCCCCACAGCCCATGTAACAGGCTGGCCATGTGGCAGGGAGTATGTCCCTTAAAGCGGCGGCATGGTTTTTGGTTCTCACCCATGCAGCAGGATGCTCCCAGGATGCCCTGTGTCTCTGATGCAGACTGCCTTCAGGTGCTCCCCCTGTCCTGCAGCTCCACAGCACCCCCAGTGCAGGCCTGTGCCCCTCTGCCCAATCTAGCCCTGACCCTGAACGCAGTCATTTACCACCCTGCTGCCATTTCAGGCCTGACCTTGAAGACCCTTGTGCACACAAAGAACTTTACTCACACGAGTAACTGCAGTGAGCCTAATGGAACTGCTCACACAAGTGCATTTACTCCCATGAGAAAGTGTCTTCGGGGCCAGGTGCTTCCCCATCGGCCGTGACAAATGGCCAAGAATGAGCCAAAGGAACAACCTCAGCCACAACCCTCCCCCCTGCTGCCTTTGCACATGGAGCATTCCCTGACCAGTCCATAAAGTCCCCTCCCCCCTCGCCTTCTTCCATGGCACCTTCCAGGACTGGGACCATGGACAATGGACAGGCTGGGGGGGCTGTATATAAAAAGGACTATAGAAACTAGTCTATAATGTGTATTGATAGAGTAAGATCTGGGTGGTATCTCCCTGCCCACTTTTCACATGTCAACTGTAACGGATTAAAAAAAAAGCAAAAACTAGAAGTGATTCATAGATTCCAAGGCCCGAGGTGACCATTGTGATCCTCTAGTCTGACAAATAGAGTAGAATAACCTGCCTACCATTGTCCTGGCCTCGTTGCTTGTGTGAGGCATTGCTTTGCCCAGTCAGTTGCCTGGTGTATTGTCTTAGGCCTGGTATAGACTTAAAATTTAGGTTGCCATAACTATGTTGGTCAAGGGTGTGAAAAATCCACCTCCCCAGCTGATGTAGCTATCATAGAATCTCAGGGTTAGAAGGGACCTCAGGAGGTCATCTAGTCCAACCCCCTGCTCAAAGCAGGGCCAGTCCCCAGGCAGATTTTTGCCCCAGATCCCTAAATGGCCCCCTCAAAGATTGAACTCATAACCCTGGGTTTAGTGGGCCAATGCTCAAACCACTGAGATAACCCTCCTCCCTCCCCTATGCTGACCTATCCCACAGTGTAGCCACAGCTAGGTCGATGGCAGAATGCCTCCCTCAACCTATCTACCATCATTTGGGAAGGCGGCGTTCCTACAATCAGCGACAAATTCTTCCGTCAGTTTAGGCTGCATCTACGCGACAGCGTTATGCCAGCATAGTGACAGTGCCACGGCTCTGCCGCTATAGTGCCTGCTGTTGGTGAATCTCTGGTGCGAGGCCAGCAAAGCAGTGGATTGTAGTAGAGGCCCAGGAATGACCATGCATACCATCAAAGAGCAAAGAAACGGGCAGCGTAGGAAATGTACTGGACCCATGCAAGGAGCAGTTTAAGTGGCTCAAGACGGAGTACTGGAAAACCAGGCACCAGAACTGCACCCTGAGCAATCCGTTGACAACGTGCCCATTTTATGGTGAATTTGACTGGATGCTGGACTCTGCACTGAGCATGGCGTCCACGGTGGTGCACAATGACCTGGTGACCTGCTGACCCCAGACTCCAGCCGCAGGTGCCAAATGAGTCCAGCGAAGTGACACTGGTCTCAGAAGAGGTTTTGCCGCAGGAGCAGCTCCAGCACATCCGGGGGCCATACACAGAGGAGTTTTTTGATGCCGGCTGTGGAACGGGCAGCAGAAATGGAGGAGGAAGAAGCTGCCCCGGAGCCTGGTCAGTTTCTGGAGTGGAAGGGATTTCCATTCTGTGAACCAACGCAAAAGTTATGACAAGCCCCGGATAGCAGCATGTATCCGCTAATGGCAGATTGCATGTCCTGGTGTCCCCTACCCACCTCCCCCACAGCTGAATCATAGAAATGTAGGGCCGGAAGGGATCTCAATAGGTCATCTAGTCCAGTCTCCTGCACTGAGGCAGGACTTAGTATTATCTAGACCTTCCCTGACAGGTGTTCAGGGGCGGGTCCAGGGCCCAGCGCAGCAAGCGCGTGCCTGGGGTGGCAAGCCGCGGGGGGCGGCATGCCAGTCGCTGTGAGGGCAGCAGGCAGGCTGCCTTTGGCGGTGTGCCTGCGGGAGGTCCGCCGGTCCCGCGGCTTAGGAGGTAATTCGGCGGCGGGGACGCTGAAGGCGCGGTACCAGCAGACCACCCGCAGGCTTGCCACCGAAAGCCGCCAGACTGCCGTGCTTGGGGCGGCAAAAACCATAGAGCCGCCCCTGCAGGTGTTTGTCTGACCTGCTCTTAAAAACCTCCAGTGATGGAGTTTCTACAACCTCTTTAGATAATTTGTTCCAGTGCTTAACTACCCTAGCAGTTAGGAAGTTTTTCTTAATATCTAACCTGAATCTCCCGTGCTGCAATTTAAATACATTACTTCTTTTCCTGTCCTCATCGGTTAAGAAGAACAATTTATCATCTGCCTCTTTATAACAACCCTTTACGTACTTGAAGGCTATTATCATGTCTCCCCTCAGTTTTCTCTTCTCCAGACTAAACAAACACAAGGTTTTCAATTTTTCCTGATAGGTCGTGTTTTCTAGACCTTGAATCATTTTTGTTGCTCTTCTCGAGATTTTCCCTAATTTGTCTGCATCCTTCCCAAAGTGTGGTGCCCAGAACTGAACACAAGACTCCATCCCTTGTTTTGCAATAATATTACATTATTGATTTATATTTAGTTTGTGATCCACTATAACCCGCAGATTCTTTTCCGTCCTAGACTGTCATTTCCCATTTTGTATTTGTGAAATTGATTATTCCTTCCTCAATACAGTACTTTACATTTGTCCTTATTGAATTTCATCCTATTTATTTCAGGCCATTTCTCCAGTTTGTCCAGATCATTTTGAATTCTAATCTTGTCCTCCAAAGCACTTGTAACTCCTCTCAGCTTGGTGTTGTCTGCAAACTTAATAAGTGCACTCTGTACACCATTTTCCAAATCATTAATGAAGATATTGAATAGAACCAGACCTCTGGCTTCACACACTGTGTGAAGAGCACAGGAAGCCACAGTGATGCAGACAGCATTGATGACACTGGCATCCAAACGGGTCTGTAGACATCTTCAACAGGATTTGAATCTCCCAAAAGCACATTCAACAACCATTCTATACCTGCTGAGAGTGTAATTAAACCTTCTTTTGCCAGGGCCTCTGATATCAGGGTACAGTTTCGTAAGCCAAAGGAAAAGGGGGTATATGTGTGGTTCCCCCAGAATAACGGTGGGGACAGTAACTCCATTTATAACAATGCTATTTGGTGGGAAGAGTGGAGCCTGCTTTAGCCACAAGGCACTGGCAGCTGCAAGTTCCCAGGCGGGGATTGATGACGCTTTGATTTGCTCCCTGAAACATTTACAAGAACCTGAAGTTTTGGCCTTCTAGCCCAGTTGCTCTCCTGGATTTTCCTGATGGGGGTGGCAGAGAGGTTGATCATGCGGGGCAGGGGAGAGCCCTGCCTGTTAGACACTGGGATTGGGATTTGATCATGTGGCCTTGTGCCCTGGGCCCCAGATGGGCCTCCGGTGACCAGAAAAGTGTGTGAAAGTGTAAAAAATGAAAAGAAAATTGGTGTGCGGTTTGGTTAAGAGACAGAGCAAGAAACAGGCTAACCTTACTGGGGGTAAATAATAAACAATGACAAAATATTCACCTGCACAAACTAGGTGATCCGGGAAATCACTAGTGCATGGCAAGCCATTGTCCTGCTGATTTGCACTGATGAAAAATGTTGGGCTTTGCTTTGTCTTCTTGTGGAGGGAAGCTGGAGAGGCCAGGAGGGGAGGGATAGCTCAGTGGTTTGAGCATTGGACTGCTAAACCCAGGGTTGTGAGTTTCTATGGGAGGTCCAGGTTGGATATCAGGAAAAACTATTTCACTAGGAGGGTGGTGAAACACTGGAATGTGTTACCTAGGGAGGTGGTGGAGTCTCCTTCCTTGGAGGTTTTTAAGGCCTGGCTTGACAAAGCCCTGGCTGGGATGATTTAGCTGGGAATTGGTCCTGCTTTGAGCAGGGGGTTGGACTAGATGACCTCTTGAGGTCCCTTCCAACTCTGATAGTCTATGATTCTATGACTGGTGACCCTGGCATGGAAACAGAGCATGCTGCTATCTGAAAGGCCATTTGTAAGGACCGTGGGGCTTGGCAGCTGGTAGCGAGGGTGACCAGATATCCCAATTTTAAAGGGACAGTCCTGATATTCAGGACTTTGTCTTATATAGTTGCCTATTACCCCCGACCCCGTCCTGATTTTTCAAACCTGCTATCTGGTCACCCTGCAGCCCAGCCTATGAGGAAATCATGGGAGACCAGAGGCTGAAGAAGAGTTTGGGGCAGGTTAGAAGAAGAGAGGGGCATATGGCATGGAGATGCCAACCTCCAACACCTGAAGGACAGTGTGGGTGAAAAGGGGATGGAGGACAGACCCCACCAGGACGATTCCTGTCCTGGGAGCAGTAAGCGGAAGGAAGGTGAAAGCAGGCAGCGGATTTCCCAGTGCCCACAGCAATGCAGCAGTGAGGTTCTGGGTGCTAGTGAGTGCGTTGGGCTGTGTATTGCAGACGGCTCTGAGCAGGATGTAGGGAGGACAAGCTCCCAGAAGCACAGGAATGTGGGTGTGTCAGAGGGAAGCAGGGGCTCTTTGGGAGGAAGTTCACAGCTGCTCAGTAGCTGGGTGGGAGAGCTGAGCCATTGTGCTTTCCTGACACAGCCATCTGAGCCAAACCACCAGCCCCGGTTCCTCTGCAATTACCTAATGCACCAATGTCACCCCTTATTTACATACTTATGGACTATTTACATAAACCCCATCATACTACAAACCTGATCACACGCGCTGTAATTTAAATGAAAAATTGCTATTCAGACATTTCCAGCGTAATGTCACATGCCACAAAATAGAAAGCGTTCCGCGGCAGCCGGAGCCCTGATATTAATAATTAGAATACATTACCGCCTTGATGAGCCATTTACAGAAAACTGCGGCTCTGTCTCCAAACTGCAGAGATGTTCCCAACATCCCAATTAGAACATGTCACCGGCTTTTATTTATTCTGTAGATCGCCCAGCATAAATCTCAGCATTTGCTTCATTCCAACTCTTTTACAATACCCCAATATGTGCCATCCATCACCTCCCTCCACGGCCCCATTTATTCCCTACACACCAGTGGGCCCTAGTGTGTGAAACACAAAGGACAGCACTACCCTGGCCAGTTCCAACCCCAAGAAGGGAGAAGAAACCTGGCAAGAAGGGTTAAAACACTTCCTCCAACAGTTTAACACTCACCCTACCTAGAGACACTATGGATGAGCAGGGGAGGTCACCCAAATGCAACAGGCGTGCCTGTGACTCCCAGGACTGTTTCACAACTCGGAGCAGGAAAAACGCAGGAAAATAAAATTACCACCAAGGCCCTCCCGACCCAGAGGGGCCAGGGTGTGCAAGCAGATCCCAGCCCGGAGCCGTGTAGATGAGCTAGAGCGAGGCAGCTCTTGTCTAGTGGATGGTCACAGCTACGGTGCAAAGGCACTACAAAGGGCTAACGAGACAACGGTTAATAGAGCTTGTCTCAGGTACATGTCCCCTCCCATCTCCTGTACCCACTGTGTCTCCTCTTCCCCTTCCCCTCAGCCCTCCTCCCCTCCCTTTCCTCTTCCCTATCAGCCAGTCCCAGCTCTCCCCTTCTCCCAGCCTCCACTCCCCTCCTAGCCCCACCTCCCCACCCATTCAGGGTGGCAGAACATCCCTGTTTGTGGCAGCCCCCTGGAGACATCCTGATGAGTGTGTCTCTCCTAAACGCAACTGAGTGGGACAACGATGAGTCTCCTGCTCTTCCCTTGCTGTCCACTTCATTCCCCCTCCCGTCTCCTCTGCACCTGTTTCCCATTGCTCCTGCCTCCCTGCCACCTGGTCTCCTTCTCCACTTCCTGCTCATGCTCCCCCACTCTCCCCCTGCCATGGGGCTCCTCACTCCCTAGGACCGTTCTCTCCCATTAACGGCTGGCAACTCTGGTTTCGCTGGTGGGTCAGGTCCCTAGGGGAGTTCCTGTTTTCCCCTTTGCAGCATCAATCCACAGTTGAGACAGCTGGGCTGGGTCCCCTTCATTCTTTCCAGCTGCTTTTACTGCAGGAAGCCGTCTGGAGTCTGGTGGAAGGAGGAGATCCAGCACCCTGGTCCTGGTCCTGCAAGGTGCCTAGCCCTCTTAGCACCCACTCAAGTTCTTGGCCATTGGTGGGGCTGGATATCTTCCAGAAGGTGCTCAGAACCTGGCAGGACTGATCTCCATATGCCCATGCTCTTGGCAGACCATCAGCAGGTGCTGTTCAGGTCACCACAGACCACAGCGTGGGGATCACTACTTTGATTTATACTCTGGCATCGCTGCTGGCAAAATGAGCTGCCAATCTGACCGCATTTGAGGATTTGACCCAGGAGCGAGCTGGAACAACAAGGGTTATTGTCTAAGATCTATTTAACTCTGCCTGAAAGAGCCGTTGATAAGAAAATAACCCAGATGAAAAGATGGCAGAGGGATTTGGACAAAGAAATTGATCTGGATGAATGGGTCTCTCTATGGGGAAAGGGATATACAGCTTCAATTTGTATAGCTCATAAAGACATTTTTATAAAGCACAGTGTAGATGGGATTGGAGTCCAGTGAAGATCTATCATATTTTTGCTACGAGGGAGGTGCTCTGTTGGAAGGGTTTCAGGGACGGGGGGAAAATACTCGCACCTGTGCTGTGTCCAGGAATTGCACAGTTTGAAGAGGAAATTATTAAAGAGGTTTATCTTATGACAAAATGCTGACGGCTTGGAGATCCCCAGACCTGCTTCTGCTCCCCAGTTCCAATAAAAGATCTTGATTTTAAACAGAACAAATTACAAATTATTTTTTTTATCGTTAGCAGCTGGGCTCTGTGATGCACTTTATTAGAAAAACGTGACCCTCCCGCCTCCCTCTTCCTATGCAATTGTGGGTATAGTAAAGTATGGATTGGCCTCCTCCTGGAAAAGCTTTCACACAAGTGTGTCCAGAGGAGAGGGGCCAAAAAGAGGACAGGCATTTAGAAATGTGGGCCCCCTTACTCAGAGGAGGCGGGCGCTCCAGCCAACGAGCCGGAATCTTTAGCTGGGTATTTTGAAGATTAACCCGATAAGCAGTGAAGAGTGATAACATTTTCTTGTCACCGTGCCTTAATGACAAGGTTTTAAAAAAAGAGAGAAGGAGCAAAAGGCCATCCTTTCATGTTAGCCGTGGCTGTCCTACCAGGCACCTGCACCTCCCGGCCTGTACACACTCTTCTGCCCTGGGCTGTGGGTCATGGCCCCAAACCTTGCAATGGAAGCTGTGTTTCAGTGTAGTGCAAAGCAAATGTAAATGAATAAATGCTGTCTGACACCGCGCTTCTGAACAACCCTACAATATCAAACCTGGCCGTGCAGCCAGCCACCCTTAAATAATGCTTAATGGAGAAGTAAAACATTTCATAAGGAAACAGATTTAAGGGTCACGTCTTCAAGGAGTAATTATGGAAAAGAGCAACTGCAGCCATGATCTGTGAAGTTATGACAAATACCCCAGCAGCACCCTGCTAACAAATAACTGGGAGGAGAAATCACAGCGAGAAACGCCGGCTGAATGAGAAGACAGCGATAATGTTGCTGGAAATCATCCTTGTTGCTGCAGAGTTCATTACAACCGGGGCTTTTCCTTGTGCCATTAGGAGCCATTAGCGCTGGCTCTCGGGAGCTGCACATCACTGATAACTGACTGATAGAGCTGGAGAGACGTGGGACAGATTCCTGTCTCGGCTCTCATCTCATTAATGCCGATGTTAGAAAAGCAGTGTCACGGAGATTCTAATAGGGGAGGGAATGACTGGTGGCGCCTCCAGGATGCGGCCAGGTTGGGCACAGACTCCCCTCCCCTCCCACCAGGAACAGGTGCCGCTCTGGGCCGTATCCGCAGCAGAGCAGGTGGTCCCAACTCAGCTGCGTGCCCCTTGCTGACTGGCTCCTCTCTCTGCTCTGAGCCGGGGGGGGGGGGGGGGGAACAACATCACAGGCGCTGGCTCCCTGACCTCTCTGGGGGCTCCGAGGGGCGGGGAGAGTCACACAGTGTAGAGAAGCTGAAGGCCTGAGGGATCAGTGTGGGGGGGATAAAGGGCTGGGGGCTGAATGAGGAACTGTTGCCTGATCTACTGATTGTATATGGATTATATTACTGATTTAAAAAGAACGAGGAGTCCTTGTGGCACCTTAGAGACTGACAAATTTATTTGAGCATCAGCTTTCGTGGGCTAAACCCCACTTCATCAGATGCATGCAGTGGAAGTGGGTTTTAGCCCACGAAAGCTTATGCTCAAATAAATTTGTCAGTCTCTAAGGTGTCACAAGGATTCCTCGTTCTTTTTGCTGATACAGACTAACACGGCTATCACTCAGAAACCTATTACTGATTTCGTTTCCCCGGTGAGCACTCTGAAATGCGGTAGGTTCTTGTCCCGAGATCAAGCCCAGGATTATCAGGATTCCTGTTCGGGGGGGAGCCCCGACGTCCACAGCAACGACACAGCTCACACACAAGAAAAAGCCTTTTGTAATTGTAACAGTTTTAATAACCCAGTTTGCAAAGTCACCAACAGTCCAACCCAGCCAGGCAGCTAGAGATGGCCCAGAATGAGCTGAGCGTCCCTAGACCTCCACAGCCCCTGCAGAACAACACGAAGCGTTAGTTCATCTCTCCCCTCACCAATCTCAGTAGTCATCATCCTGGCATCTCCCCAGGCACACAGGCCCCGCGGGATACAGCTGTTCTAATGTGTTACACCAACACCACTCGGCCTAATGCATATTCTGGAGGGGTTTCAGCCCCTTTTCCTTCTTTGTAGTTCCTCCCCCTACTAACGTTGGGGTGCCCTTCTCCCATAGCTTATTAATCCTTTTACCTCACGTTCATTAGCGTATACATCCACTAGTTACCATGGCTCTCTTGTGGTCAGACATCTGCTGACTTAAAATATCGCAAGCTCATATCAACTAGTATGTCATGGTTGCAGCAGTTTAGTCCCTACCGCTCTCTGCCTTGTGCTGTCTTATGATCTAGGGTTACTCCTGGTTAGCTACTCCTGTTAAGGCTTTTTAGGCCTTGGGCCTTGATTAGTTTAGCTAAGCTACTGCCTTACAGGCCTTGAGGCTTGCAGGCTCATTGCATTACCACCTTAACTTATACCAATGCCTCACCTACCAACTACCGATAGATATATGCTACAGAATGAGCACCGAGGAACCGCAGTGTCAGTGGCCAGGGACTGCAAAATCCAGCCAAGCTTTCAACAGCGCATCAACGAAACCCTGATGAAGAAGACTTTGTCAGCCACAATCTTGTATGTAACGTCAGGACTCGATGAACGAGGTCCCTGCCAGCCACCACCCTGCCCCGTTCCTGAGCAGAGACACTGAGTGAGGCCATTGGCGCTGCTATGAAAGGGCACACACTTTGCCTGCAACTTCCCACGGCTTAGTCCCCTCCCCCGCCAACTCCAAGAGCCACACTGCAGGGACGTAGGGGCTGGGTCCAGGGAATAGAGCAGCCTGTGCCCCAAGATGTCCGGGAGCTTTCTGTCTGTGGGGTGAGGCCGTCTGTGAGAGCTCACACATTTAACCCTTCCTCCTAAGTAGCGCCATACCAAATTCACCGTCCATTTCGGTCAATTTCACAGTCATAGGATTTTAAAAGTCGTCAATTTCATCCTTTCGGCTATTTAAATCTGAAATTTCAGGGTGTTGTACTTGGAGGGGTCCTGACCCATAGAGAAGTTGCGGGGGAGGGGGTTGCGGCACTGCTACCCTTTCTTCTGAGCTACTGCTGACAGTGGTGCTTCCTTCAGAACTGAGCGGCTGGAGAGCGGTGGCGGCTGGTCGGAAGCCCAGCCCTGAAGGCAGAGGCGTTGCCAGCAGTTGTGCAGAAGGATGGCACGGTACGGTATTGCCAATCTTACTTCTGTGCTGCTGCCTGCAGAGCTGGGCCCTCAGTCAGCAACTACCATTCTCCAGCCGCCAGCTCTGAAGGTAGGAGCGCAGAAGTAAGGGTGGCATAGTATAGTATTGCCACCCGTAATTCTGCATTGCTGATGGTGGGGCGCTGCCTTCAGAGTTGGGTGCTCTCCGGCCACCCAGCTCTGAAGACTATCAAAAGTAACGGTGGCAATACCACCACCCCCCCAAAATAACCTTCTGACCCCCCTGCAACTTCCTTTTGGGTCAGGACTCCTAATTTGAGAAACGCTGGTCTCCCCCGTGAAATCTGTATAGTAGAGGGTAAAAGCACACAAATGACCAGATTTCACAAGGGGAGACCAGATATCACGGTCCCTGATGTGTTTTTCATGGCCGTGAATTTGGTAGGGCCCTACTCATAAATCAGGTTTTCTAAACCTTTTATCATTTGTGTTGCTCTCCTCTTGATTCTCTCCAATTTACCCCATCTTTCCCAAAGTATGGCACCCAGAACTGGACAAAGAACTCCTGTAGTAGCCTCACCAGTGCTGAGTAGCATGGAACAATTACCTCCTATGTCTTGCACACAACACTCCTGTTCATACATCCCAGAATGATATGAGCCTTTTTTGCAACTGCAGCATGTTGTTGGCGTTTATTCAATTTGTGATCCATTATAACTTCTAGATCCTTTTCATTTGTTACTTCCCATTTTGTAGCTGTGCATTTGATTTTTCCTTCCTAAGTGAAGAACTTTGCACTCATTTTATTGAATTTCCATCTGGCTGATTTCAGGCCAATTCTCTAATTGGTCATGGTCATTTTGAATTCTAATCCTGTCCTCCTCAGTGCACCCAGCCTGGTATCATCTGCAATTGTTATAAGTATATTCTCCACTCCATTATCCAAGTCATTAATGAAAATATCGACTAGTACAGGACCCAGGAATCACCCCTGCAGACCCCCACTAGAGACACCACCCCAGTTTGTCAGCCAACCATTGATATCTACTCTTTGAGTTTGGTCTTTCAACCAAGTGTGCACCCACCTTATAGTAATTTCATCTAGATCACATTTCCCTATTTTGCTTATGACAATATCACGTGGGACTCTGCCAAAAGCCTTCTAAAATCAAGGTATATCGTGTTCACTCTTTCCCCCCATCCACGAGGCCAGTGACCCTGTCAAAGAAGGAAGTTGGGTTGGTTTGGCATGATTTGTCTTGACAAATCCGTGCTGGCTACTCCTTATAACCCTATTATCCTCTAGGTGCTTTCGACGTCATTGTTTAATCATTTGTTCTGGTACCTTTCCAGGTACTGAAGTTAGGCTGACTGCTTTATAATTCACTGGGTCCTCTTCGTTCCCCTGTTTAAAGATAGATTTTGAGTTTACCTTTCTCCAGTCATCTGCTGGAGTTCTTAAAGAATGGTTCCAGATTGCTTCCGTGCATTCCTTAAGTTCCTTAGAATTAATTTTATGAGGCCCTGCCAAATTGTATACAACTAACTTATCTAACTATTCATTAGCAGGGTCTTTCCCTATTTTGGCTTTTCCCCCTTGTTGTTAATATTAATTGTGTTGAGTATCTGGACACCATTAACATTTTTAGTAAAGATTGAAGCAAATAGGCATTAAACACCTCAGCTTTCTTGATGTCCTCAGTTATTATTAGCTCTCCTTCCATTCTGAGTAGAGGACCTACACTTTCCTTCAGCTTTCTCTTAATGTATTTAAAGAACCTCTTCTTCTTGCCATTTATGTCCCTTGTAACTCATTTTGTACTTTAGCCCTTCTGATTTTATCCCTACATGCTTGCAGTAGTCTTTTGTACTTCTCCTTAGCCATTCATCCATGTTTCCACTTTCTGTAGGATTTCTTTTTGATTTTCAGGTCATTAAAGAGCACCTGATGGAGCTACAGAATCATGGAATATCAGGGTGGGAAGAGACCTCAGGAGGTCATCTAGTCCAATCCCCTGCTCAAAGCAGGACCAATCTCCAGACAGATTTTTGCCCCAAATTGCCCCCTCAAGGATTGAACTCATAACCCTGGGTTTAGCAGACCAATGCTGAAACCACTGAGCTATCCCTCCCCCCAACATATTGGCCTCTTACTATTCTTCCTATCTTTCCTTCATCCTAGGCTAATTCCCCTCCCTGTGAAGGATTGGGAACATACAAGTGCTGTAGATGGTACAGTTTCTTAAGATTTGTTCTCCCCAGGGATGTTGTATTAGGGTTAACGGGTGTTTTCTCTGAGTTGGGCACCTATTTATTTCCCTGAGCTGAGAGGGTGAACGTGATATCTGGTTCTAGACAGTAAGAAGGGCTAAGTCTGAGTTTGTTGGAAGTACTGAGAAGAGATGCATGTGTGTGTCATGTGTCAGTACATGTTGCTGAACTATGTGGCACTATAGAGATTGGTGGGCATTGAGGGGGTTGAGCACTAGAGAGCTGGTACCTTGTAAAGCTTAGGGAGGGTTACGGTTTGCCAGGGACGTTTGAAATGCTCTGTTCAGCCCACCCAGTCTTCTCTCAAAGCTGGACTCAGAGCAGCCTGAAAAAACCATCTCTGCAACTTGCTTGTTCTGGGCTGACTCCGGAATAGATCATCTCTTGTGATGGTCTCCTGTGTACTGCACCTTTCAGGGGAGAATTAAGCTCCCCTCACTACTCTGAAACCTTCACACCACCCGCTCTCCTGCAAACAGGGCCTTTGCTCTCTGCTCTTGTGGTTTTGCTAATACAAAACAAAGATGATTCTGACAGAGGGGTGGGGTCACTCTCTCTCCAGCGTGATCTCAGTGAAACCTGGCCCCTGGTATCCGGGAGACAGCAGAGGTCAATGAGTCACACAGACACAGGACCCTCCCCTGCATCCCCCAGCTAGAGAATGGCACTGCTCTTTGCATGGTGCCCAAGCAAATACCAGTCCCAGTCTCTGCCCTGACTGCGCCTTGGTGCACATCCCTCAAATGGGTGGGGCATGGCTTCAGTGAGGCCTCCTCTGCTCCAGTCCGCAGTGGGCTGCATCTGCCTGTGCATCATCCTTGTACATCAGACCCTGGGCCGTCCTGAAGACACAGTCTGTATTGGAGCTCCCCTTGGGGGTCACTTCACAAGCTCATTTGGGAGCGGAGACCTGGAACATCCTGGCCAGATATGTACATTGGCCTGGAGCCAGTGGGGCGCTCCCCGTGTAAGTGTTCCTTTCCCCAGGTTGCCCTGTGATCATGGTAGAGCTGGAGACTTAAAATGCTGCCTAGTACCAAATCCCCTCCGATAGCCCCTCCCTCCCTTTCTGCATGGGCGCAGAATGGCCCAAGCCCTGCAGAGCTGGTGGAACTGTTCATTCTCAGGGACAAGTGTGATGGGAATCGCCCCTTCCTGTGGAGTAGATTCTGTGGGAAAAGCTCTGGCTTGGCGCTTCATAAGGAATTGCTGGATTCAGCCTATGGTACGTTAACAGACTGCTACAGTGGTTGGTCACTAGTTACATGGCATTGTTTCTGCTCCCTGATTGGAGGATGCCCGAACCACTTTCAACAAGACTCTAATGAATAAGAATCAACGTGGTTCCCCCAGCAGATTTCCAGGGGAAGTATTGGATCTGTGAAACGCTGGAAATTCGTGACCATTGTCAGCGATTTCTCCCAGATAAAACCACCCCATGAATGAAAGCAAACCTACTTAGGAGCTTTTCAACCAGCTCCAAACTCCACCGACTTCAGCATTTGACAGACCGATCCATGTGTCTGAGGAGACAGGACTCTATCCTGTAGCGTTTGCACATCAGCAGCAGCAGGGATTGAACCTATGACTTCAGGATCTAAAGCCAGTAGCAGCTGCTGCCTGAGCGGAAAGACCCAGTGCCAGCAGCTCACTGCCAGTAGCCATAAACCATTCTGTGGTCCAGCCACGAGCTGGGAATCGAGCACCCACAGAGTTAACCTGGGTGACGTTTGGATCCAAATGTTAATGTGCACAGCCCCGCACAAGGGATTGGCTAGGGTAGGAGTGAGTGAAGCTGTGGCTCCACCCGCTGGCTCCAGGCCTAGTATGCATGAGTGAGGTGTAGGGACGGCACGACAGGGTCCAAAATGATGTCTGGCCTCAGAGTGTGTGGAAGTGGCCTGTGGCCCGCCCGCGTGGATAGGTGGTTGGGCAAGTTTGCTGGCTGCTTGAAATGGTTTTATTTAATACACAGAAAAAATCTGACTGAGATCACATCTTTGTTTAGTTATTTTGTGACAATATAATACAGTCCCTATAATACATCAAGCAATGGAAAAGTAGAGTCTAAATAAGAGCGTTTAAACATAAAACACACTGCATATTTCAGTCTGCGTCTGAGCCAGGGCAGAGCATGGTTCAGTGGTTTGTTGCCAGGAATATTATACCAGAGGAATCACCAAGGGAGCATGACATTTCTGAACTTCCCCCTCTCCGACACACACACTTCCATTGCCCAGACACAAATCAGCTAGAACACGGGAACATAGAACCCAAAAGCTCTGAGCACGGATGGTTATTTCATCCAGTACATTCCTCCGGTCTTTGCACTGTTCCCAGTCTCTTGCCAACCAAGACTGATTAGGCAGCAAAGAGATAAATGAACTGTCTGTGCTTTGTTTACAGGTCTATAATTGTTTATTTGGATGACAGACAGATGGGCCATTCTCTCAAATTTAAGACCAGTCTGTTATTTTATACTCAGTTTAACAATATTCTCTGTTAAATAATTGCATTTGTGTAGGCCCCCTCATGAAAATGAAGAATGTTGAAAAATTGGAGAGGGTGTAGGAAAGAGCCACAAAAATTATTTGAGGGATAAAGAAAATGCCATGCAGTGAGAGACATAATGAGCCCAATCTGTTTAGTTAAGAAAAGAAAAGTCTGAGAGGTGACTGATTACAGTGCATAAGTAACTTCTGTGACAGATATTGCAACGCCATGCAGTACCTTGGAGGGGCACTGTATTAACTTTGATGGTTTAGGTATGATTGTGTTGCACTCTGTGGGGGGAAGGAGGTCCTGCAGTTCATCCAGGAACTAAAAATGGAGGGGGGGTGATTAAGGTGAGTCACTGAAACTAACCACTCCAGGGAGGTACCATCCCTTGGAATGGTTTGCATATACTCATTTAAGTTGACTTTTCCCAGGGACTAGGAGACAAAGAAATGGCTCTTGGTTTAAAAGGGCTGCATTTAAACTGATTCAGGGCCTTCTTTCTGATCCAGCTAATGGGCCAATGGGGTCCCCAACCCTTGTAGAAGGGTTGGAAATACTTTGGCCATAAGACTGATGGGTGACTCCTGCTATGTTTAGTGTGTGTTTAAAGCTGTTTAGTGTGTTTGTTATGTTTTCTTTGTAATGCTTTTACCTTAAGAATAAATGTACTTGCTTAGAGAGCGCTGTGTGGTAACTTGTAGCTGCTGGCCCTTAGAAAGAAAGCGAAGTCCTGGCACTGGCGGATAGGCAAACTGGCTTGCTGGGGATACCACAGTGTAAGTCAGGGAGCTATGCAGCTTTAAAACCTCTTGTCAGAAAGGAGTGGGATGAGGGTCCCCGCCCAAGACAGGGGATGGCTGGAGACCTGACCAGGCATTCCTGGAATGGGCCACAGAGTGGGGGATAGAGGTCCAGTTAGCTTGAAAGTGTGATAATATGGTGGCAGCATGGGTGGGATCTAGAACAGTGGGGAATTCCAGTAAAGGGCCAACAGCAGTAAAAGCAAGGACTGTAGATGGGAAAAGCACTGAGAGAAGTCTCATAGTCTTTTCAGGAAAGGAACAGTGAAATGAGAGACAGGAAAATGAGTTCTGAACAGCTTAAAAAAGTCAGAGCCGGTTGATATGTGCAGAGAAAGGCAGGTCAACCCAGGAGCAACAAAGGCCCAGCTGGTCGACCTGCTATACTTGGAGGACCGGAAAAGGAACGATGGTCCGCAGTCAGAGAACATCCAGCCCCCTGGCAGTGGGTCCAGCAGGTGGGGAATCTTTGACCCAACTCCCTGGAAGGAAGCAGGAACAGGCTGACAGAGGCAACAACCATGCTCCATCCAGACTGAATGCACCACTGCAGCAAGGATCATGGACAGATTGACAGCTAGAGCAAGAGAGACTGGAGGGGGACAGAGTGCATCTCAAAACCCAGCTGCCTGAAGATGGAGAGAAACACACTGTTCCCAGAAGTACCAAAATTTCCCATATTCCAGGAATGTGAGAGTGGCCACACACCTGTCCCACAGGACTGCCTGGGCTTGCCTCCCTGCTCCAAGCACTGCAACCTCTGGGGTCCCAGAGCCACCCAGATTTGGCCCAGTCATCATAATGCCAGGAGTCCAGGGAGGCTCTGCAACCCCATGAGCCAGGTCACAACTCCACTCACACACATTTGAGCAGTCAGGGGGGCGGGGCCAAAACCTGGAGGTTGCAATGCCCAGAGCAGAGAGCCAAGCCCAGCCAGCCCCACAGCAGAGGCACTGCACTGGGGTGAGTGCCAGGCAGCTCCCAAACCCTCTGGGGGGCAGGACCCAACCAAAACCACTCCAGGGCCTCCACCCCCAGACTTTACTAGGTAGCAACAGGCCATAAACATTTACAAATGGGTCCTGAGCCCAAAAAGGTTGAAAGCCACTGACCTAGACTAACCCCCTGAAAGAGGCAGGATTTGGTGTATTTAAACCATCTAAGACAGGTGGCTACTATCCAGCCTCCTCTTGAAAACTTCCAGTGAAGGAGCTTCCACAACCGCCCTAGGCGTCTGTTCCATTGTCCCACTATTCTTACAGTTAAGAGGTTTTTCCTGAGTTTAATCTAAATCTGCTGTGCTGCAGTTTGAACCCACTGCCTCTTGTCCTGTCCTCTGTGGCAAGAGAGAACAACTTGTCACCATCATTTTTATGGCCGCCTTTCAAGCATTTGAAGACCACTATCATGTCAGCAGTAATCTCCTCTTTTCCACACTAAACATATCCAGGTCTTTCAGCCTTTGCTCATATGACTTGCATTCCATCCCTTTGATCATCTTTGTCACCCTTCCCCTTTATTGTCCGTGGTAACTTCGCTAGCCGCTCTGCTTTCCTATCATCTTCTGTTACCAGCTCACCTTCTCCACTGAGCAGCAGACCCGCACCATCCCAGATCTTTCCTTTTGGTCTGGCTTATCTGAAGAACCTCTACTTGTTGTCTCTAACATTCCTTGCCAGCTGTAACTCATTCTTTGCCTTGGCTTTCCTGATTTTGTCCCTACATGCTCACGCTATTTCCACGTATACTTCCTTGGTGACATGCCTCTCCTTCCATTTCCTGCATGGATCCCTTTCGGTTTTGAGATACCTAAAAAGCTCCTGGTGCAGCCACATTGGCCTCCGGTGGCTCTTTTTATCTTTCCTCTGCATGATGTTGAACTGCCAGTATTACATCTTTTAGGAGCTGCCAGCCCCCTTCGATTCCTTTTCTTCCCATGGATCAAGCCTCCAGAGCCTTGCCTAGGCTCCCCTCATCCCAATGCCACAGTGTATCTGAAAGGGGCAAGGGGCTGGTTCTGTCCAAAGTCAGGAATCCCAGGAGATGTGGGGTGAGTACGGCCCATGAAGGAATTTATACCCAGCATTACTGATGCCACAGCTCCTCGCTGTGCTCTCCAGCTGATCACGTTCGCACAAGGCTGCCTATCCACATGTGCTTCCCCAGGGGAGGGAAACTCACACAAACGCTCTGTGCATCTTCACACTAATGGAAAGGGCTCCTGGGGGCCATTTCGAGAGAGAGGCCAGAAGATCTGCAGCATCTCAGGGACCCCAAGTAATGGAGGTTTTCCGGAGCACCGCTTCCCTGCTACACTTGTGAGACTGAGACTCTAGGAGAGAGCCATGAAATCAGATTGATATAAGAGGGTCAGGCTTGTCTGTGTTTTACTAGGACAAGCTGCCAATAGCTTTCCCATTACCCTTTGCTATGAAATACATGGATCCAGTTAGTATTCACCGCACAGCCCAATTATTTATAAGGGAAATTTTTCATTTTGAGTTTCAAGGTATAACAAGGTGGTTATAAAAATGATTTAGGGCTATGAAAAGTTTGATTATAGCGGGGAATTATGAGAAGGTTTCAATGAAAGGAATAAGTTGCTATGAAATAATGGGCCTGTTACAGAAAAGATATGCACAGAATAAAGACCCAGTTAACTGTTCCTGGTCTGCTCTCCTCGCCCTGGGTGCAGTGCTGGCCCTCACGCAGGGAGCTCTGCGGTAGGAGAATGGCCAAGAGTGTCTTAATGGAAAGCTCCCAGATCGCCATTGTCTCAATGGCTGATATTCTGGGCACAGATTAGCGTGAGAGAGAGAGACTCAGTCTATAAACGTTATGATGCAGCACCTCGGAAATAGGCATAAAAGTGATGGACCAGCCCTAGGAACCCGGCTGCAGAGCAGATAGAGAGCTCAGCCAGACGACAGGGAAGGAGGGAGCTGTGAGTGGTCCATCACTGTTGATGGGACCTGGTGTCTATGTGTAAGTGTGCAGCCAGCACGGAAGAGCTGTACAAAAGCACTCCCCCGCCTCCTTCCTCGCCCACCCTTTGAGCCAAAGCACCAAGGAATAGGGACACTAGCAACCCTGAATCTGTTAGGGGCGGAGCTGGGGCACCAGGCTTGTGATAGAGGGTCCCAGACACAGCTAGAGGTGGGTCATTGGGTGACAGGGTCTGGGCTGTAAGAGGGGCTCAGGGACACAAGGGCATGGGGAGACACACGCCTGCCAAGTCTGTGTGCTGGATTCACGCACAGCTCCCCTGGGGTTAACTCTCCGCCTTCGCACCCGCCAGTGTGTGAGACCAGCCATCAAAAGATGGGACAAGTGGCTCAAGTGAGGAACACCTGTGCGTTTGATGTACGCTGCATTACATATGACAGATTAGACTGATTGTTACCTAGGAACCCTGGGTTAAAGGACATTTTCTCACTCTGAATTAAATAAAGCAGATTTTTTTTAAAGAAAACTTGAAAAATAAAATCTTCCATACACAACTGTAGCCAACCCCCAGCCTGCAGCAGGCCCTGCCCCCCAAGTGCCATCACAGACTTCAAAAGCCTGAGCTACAAGGGTGATTGCTGTGTCCTCTCTGCATCAGCCACTAAAGGGGGACAGGACATACACTTTGCCAGTGCATTACACAACTATTTGCTAGACACCAGAAGAACGGTGGAGATCAGGAATTCTGGGCTCTGCCCATTGCTCTGAGAGGAGAGTGTGGTGGAGTGGTTAGAACAGTGGTTAGCGATAAGCTAATCAAAAGTACACACATTTGGCACAGTCATTCTGTAAAGATGCGCCTTGGGCCGGTCATGTTGGATTCCACTCCCAGCACTTCCTCAAGTAACTTTGTGAAAGAGGAGAGACGGGGTGTTTGTATTTCTGTGCACGTCACACCCCTCCTTATGAGCCAAGGCCTCACGCCCCAACCCAGGCACAGAAATACAAACACCAGAATTCCTGGCTCCCACCTCACTGCACCTTCCCCTGGGCTATATGGCATTTTGTGGGGGGTGGATCTCTTTTACTTTGGTAATAACACGAATCCCAGGTGGGCAGTTCTGCAGAGTTGCACCGAGCGTGTTCCCGCGGAGTTGTCTGAGCCCATGAGAACACGCTCAACACTAATCCTGAGGTTTCAGGGCTAAACACCAGAATCAATGTTAAACAACAACTGAAACTTTTTGCAAAAAATCAAATGATAAACCCGGTGCCACAAAGTACCAACAAATTCACTGTCCTGAGCTGGGTTCTCAGAACAGTTCCTGGAAAGAAAATACCACTGCGCCCCAGGTAGCCTACGGCCTAGCCCACCCATCGGTTAGATTTCCCCTGGGAGAAGAGAATGCAGCACCCCTCCACCCCTCTCCACTGAGCCCACAGCCAGGTCATTGCACAAACTCTGCAGCACAGGGCTCCCCTATCACACAGCCTGGGGAGTCTAATGAAAACATGCCCTGGTTAGAGTGTGCAAACGATTGATTCCCACAGGATTCAAGCAGATTTCGCTGGCATCTCTTCCCTTTGGGGGAATCCAGCATCTTCCCCAGTGCAGCAGGCAGCCCTCCTGAGCCCAGACAGCCTGGCCAGCGCTCAGATGGTGGCTGCAGAGTTGGTGCTGGCTCCTTTCACTTTCCTTAGGGCACCTGGCACTCATTTTTTACTCTTCACTCAGGCTTTCCTCTTTCCCACTTTGATCATTGAACATTGCACCTGCCACACTCCCACACACACACAAACGCCAACACCAACACACAAAGACACAAACACTCCCATGGCCGCACAGGCTCTCAGACAATCCCTTTGTGCCTCGCACCACCGCTGTGGCAGCTGTAGTCAGGATGCCAGGGTTCCGTGGTCATGGAATTGACTCCAGAATCCAGCCCTTCCCACAGAATCTGAGAAAACAAAGGCTGTTTGGCCAACGAGATTCAGAGATCATTGCCTACAACACTACTGGGGGAAGGATCAGCGATGAGGGAACTGGAGAGAGTAGAAACTGAAGAAGCGGGCTTGTGATTTGTGATCAAGAGGGGAAATCAGGAGGTACTAGAAGTACTGAATCATTACAGATACTCTGCAAGTCACCTACTGAGGAATCGATCTCTGGAGGAACAGAAGAGAAAGCTACAGGGAGATACCTGATGGGTGTCCTTGTGGTATGAAGCAAGCAGCTACCAACAGAGATTCTTCAACCATCCTAAGAAGGGCAACCACCATTGACATGCGCTGGAATCTCTTTGGACCACTAAGAAAGGCTTTGCGATGACTGTCTCTAGGGGGCGGTGGGCTGGTTGCACAATTACTGCGTGGCCATAGGTGTACAGATGGAAGCGCTCCACTCCAAATACCACAGCCAGAAGCTCTGTTTCTACATGGGCGTACCCGTGGTCAGTCTCTGCCAGCATAAGCGACTGTCTGCTCCTGTTCAAGAGCGACACCCAATCCGTTCTCCAACCCATCACACTGGAGCGTCAGTAGCTCTTCTGGCTGGTAGATGTCCCCTTCAGGACTAGAGCATCTGGTATAATTGATTCAGCGTGTCAAATGCTCACCTGCCCCGTCCCCATTCAGCATCCTGTCTTGTTAGCGGATGTATGGGCTCCACTACTGCAGCCAGATGTGGACAGAACATGTCTCATTCCTATGAAGCGGTGTACCCCTTCCACATCCTTTGGAGCTGGCATGTCTCTGACTGCCTCGATTTTGTTGGGAACTGTTTTCTGTCCCTTTGCTGTGCAATATACGTCACCTCTTGCTATTACAGTCACATTTTTCTGGACTTAGTTTTATGTTCTTGTCCCTGCATCACTGTAGAAAAAAAAGTGTCATTTTCGGTCATGGTCTCATTCAGCTTCTGTATCATTGCACCCTTCACCTACAACGAGGAGATCATCTGCAGTTATTTTCACACCAGGCAATTCTTTGAGCTCTTGGGCGAGTCTGCCCTGAAACACCACAGGTTCTGGGCTTATATCCATTGGCATGCACAACCATCTGTTCCAACCGAATGATGTTGCCAAGGTTGTCAGCCTGTTGGACACTTTATCCAGGCTGACGTGCCAAAACCTATTCCTCACATGGCAGACCATAATGATGCTGCATTTGGAAAGTCCTGGCAAGATGTCAACAGCGAGCTCTGGATAATAGTATCTTTTCAATGCCCAGTTCAGTGGCTTTGGGTCTATGCAGAGGTATAATCTAGGGGCTTCCCCTTTTGCTTCTTGCATGGGCAGCTATGAAATTCTGACCCTGCACCTTTATCACATCCATGGCTTGTATGGCATATTCCCCCCCGAGGGGTCTGTGGTGCTTACCATCCACCCCCACGTACTTCAGTTAGCACCATCTCTTATTGTCTGGATTAGTTACAATTATCCCCAATAAGGTGAAATCACAGTTTTACTTTCCTGCTGTTGTCGTCCTCCTGCATGGCCAAGTCTGCGTGCGGCTCAAACGCCACCTTCCATGGGGTCCATCGGTTTGTGTCTGCAAAATCCAGGGCTCTGGGGAGCTTCAGACTGAGTTCCATGGCTTACGCTGCCCGTCAGAGAACTCGCAGCTCAGACACTGCCACCGCGTTTCGTTCGAAAAGCGCGATGCCAAAGGCAGGTTGAGTTGCACAAGTGGAGCTTTGCTAAATGCTGTGCATTGCTCTGTCCGTGGGGCTGGATGCTTCCAGCCCAACTCCCCACACTCCCTGTCCCCCTGGCAATAACAGCCCCTCTGGAGAACATGGGCCTTCTGACTCCAGCTCCGCTGATCATAATATAGCAACATCCCTGCCAGCAGGTCCGTCCTGCTCGGGGCACAATTGAAGGAGCTGCTCCTGCTCCCATTGAAGACAATGGCAGATTTCAAGTGAGATCAGGATCAGGCCCTCCAAGCAGGGCAAAGCCAGTTAGCAATTGCATTACTTCAGGGTTACATCGTCTGCAGTGCACAGTAATTAGACTCACAACAGCTCCTACGCCTGGGAGCCTTTGGAGCACAAGTGCTTCCAACACTCCCAGCAAGTACCAAGCTGTCTGCTCTCCTGATGGCAGGATTCTGAATTCACAGCGCAGCAGCAAACTGCACGCAAAGCCCCAGTGGTATCCCAGTGCCACGGTACAGGCTCTTTACTGCCATAGCAGGAGTTTTTAATGCCTAGCGGATGAAGAGACATTTCAAAAAGCAACATCTGAACTTCAGATCAGAAAAACAAGATAACATAAAAACAAGCACTGCAGCAATATATCACAAGGACGAACCCGGGCCCTGGAGAATTGTACAGCACCCACTTTGATTTTCCTTAACAAAATAGTCATTTTTATTATATATAGAACAGAGATTCCAAGGGTGACAGCAGAAAAACTCATAAAAGCCTGCATCTTCTTATAGCAGCAATCACAGTGCTCTTTAGACTGTGATACAGGTGCATGCAACATCACAACGTGTCCTTTTCTCTATAAAAACACACCAGACACCCAGTGTCCTAATCTATCTATGTGCAGTGAAGTGAGAAATGATTAGCATTATATTACAGTAAGGCCTAGTACCCTCAGTCATTGTGCTAGGTACTGGACAAAGATGTAGTAAAGAGACAACCCCTCCTCTAAAAGTTTACAGTCTAGTTTCATGATTGCTAAAAGTGCCATATAAAGTTCTGTACACAGGAAATCATTTGCACGGTGCAACGAGTTTTATTGTTTCTACAAACCCCAGGAACTATGCTACATATTCTTGATCACCACATTATCCACCAACTGTTCACTTCTGTACAGACCTCTCATGTACAGAGCACGCCTGTAACAATGACAAGATGCAGAGAGTGGGTGAAACAAATGCATACGTGAGGCTAGCGGAGAGGGAGGACGGATAACGGTAGTGCCAACACATGTTCACGTAGACTAACTGTGGACACAACGGAACTGCCCACCCATTTAGTTGTTGTTGGCTGGCCAAGTTCTGCAGACATCACACAGCAGGAAGTGTTAGAGAGAGATCTGAAGGCAGTGTGGATTTTCTCAGGGGGGTTCTCCCTTACATAAGAGGCTGCATGGAAGAGGAAAGGATGTGCTTCTGGCAGAGGTGGACTAATAGACAGTGAAATCTGGGGATGCTGGCAGGGCTGGGGCTGAGAACACACTAGGGTACCAGATCTGATAGGTGGGGTGAGGCTAAATCATGAAATGCCATAAAGAGGAACTGATGGAGGGAGTGACATGATCAAACCAGGGGCTGGAAAGATGATTTTGACAGCAGTGTTCTGAACCGACCGGAGGTGGCAAGGCTGCAGCGGTAAAGGCTGGAGAGAGATTACAGTAGTCAAGACATGGGACTGAGGGCCTTGACCAGAGCTCTACTAATTGGGGCAGAGAGAAAATATTCATATATTCTAATGTCAGAAGAGACCATTGTGATCACTTAGTCTGATCTCCTGTATAGCACAGACCAGAGAATTCCCCCAAATAATTGCTTTTAAACTACAGCATAAGCTTTTAGAAAGACATCCTATCTTGATTTTAAAAATTGCCAGAAATGGAGAATCTACCACAACCCTTTGTAAATTGTTCCAGTGGTTAATTACCCTCCCGGAGGTGTACATTTTTACCCTCACAGTTAAAAATGTACACCTTATTTCTAGTCTGAATTTGTCTAGCTTCAACTTGCAGCCATTAGATCATGTTAGACCTTTGTCTAGTGGATTAAAAAGCCCATTATCAAATATTTTCCCCCATGTAGATACTTATAGACGGTGATCAAGTCATCCCTTAACCTTCTCTTTGTTAAGCCAAACAGACTGAGCATCTTGAGTTTATCACAATAAGACATTTTCTAATCATTCTCATGGCTCTTCGCTGCACCCCCTCCAATTTATCAACATCCGTCTTGAATTGTGCACACCGGAACTGGACACAGGATTCCAGGAGCCGTCACACCAATGTCAAATACAGAGGCAAAATAACCTCTCTGCTCCTATTCAAGATTCCCATGTTTATGCACCCAAGGAGCGCATTAGCCCTTTTGGTCACAGCGTCGTACAGGGACCATGTTCAGTTGATTATCCATCATGACCCCCAAACCTTTTTCAGAGTCACTGCTTCCCAGGAATAGTCCCTCATCCTGTAAACATGGCCTGCACTCTGTTCCCAGATGTGTACATTTACATTTAGCTCTATTAAAATGCCCAGTTTACCAAGCTATTCAGATCATGCTTGTAGCAGTGCGGGACTCACCCCAGCGGCGCCTCCTGCTGGTCGTCTCAGGAATTAGCTCTTCCAGCATCCTGGAGCGCCCTCTGCAGACTGGTGATCCACCTTGCCACTGCTTGGCCCCCATGTCCCTCCCAGACCCGGTGCCCTGTTGTCTGAGGTGCAGCCTCCTGGCAGTACACCTCTCAGTCTCAGGGTCTCCCCTAATCAGGGAACCCCCACCCCCTGTCCCCACCTCGCCTCAGTCATAGGCTACTGCCAGTCACCAATTAGCCCCTGCTCCCTGGGGCAGACTGCAGTATAAGCCACGCATCATAGGCAAGGTTGGGTCTGGACCTGCTGCCCCCTTTCTGGACCCCAGTGCCTCTCTGGGGCCTTGGACAAGGCCCTGCAGCCTAGGGAGTTGCCAGCCTGGAGCTCCCCAGCCCCTCTGGCTTTTCCCCAGCCCTGCCTCACTCTAGGCACCTTGAGCTTCCCAGCAGCCAGGCCCCTCTCTCTAAACGCAGAGAGAGACTGTGTGGCCTCTGGCTCACAGCCTTTTTATGCAGGCCAGCTGTGGCCTGATTGGGGCGTGGCCCAGCTGTGGCTACTTCCCCAATCAGCCTAGTAGCTTTTCCCTTTGCCCCAGCCCTCTGCCAGGGCTGTTTTAAGCCCTTCCGGGCAGGAGCAGGTGACCACCCCACTACAGTGCTGTATTCATTATTTACCACTCCCTCTATCTTTGTATCATCTGCAAACTTTATCCGTGATGATTGTGTGTTTTCTTCCAGGTCATTGATAAAAATGTTAAATAGCGTAGAGCCAAGAACTAACCTCAATGGGACCCCACTAGTAACAGACCCACTCAATGATGATTCCCTGTTTACAATTAAATTTTGAGACCTATCAGTTTGCCAGTTTTTCATCCATTTAATATGTGCCATGCTAATTATACATCTTTCATCAAAATAACATGTGGTACCCAGTCAAATGCCTTACAGAAGTCTAAGTGTACTACATCAACACTATTACCTGCAGATGCTATAAAGGAAAAATGGTAAGATCTGGATGCAGCCTTAATGCAAGGGGTAACAGAGAGGTCCCACGTCATTAATGACTAGAGATCTGGGCTAAAGGAGATGGTGGTGTTGGAATCCATGACTGAGAATGGGGAGAAGGCTGCAGGCTTGGGAGAGAGATCAGCTTTAGCCATGGTTAGTTTAATTTACCAGCATAACATGCAAGAGGAGTTGTGAGGGAGTCAACTTGACATGGGATTGGATGGCGCATAATTAACCTTTTACATATTGGATTTAGATATCCAGTAATGCACACACCTATTATGCAATTCTAGCCTTCATTCAGTGCTCTGGTCTATTAAAATGCCCCCCCAAACTATAGGCTTCTTGGTTGTTACTATTATTAATAAATATTATTGTGGCATCCAGAGTCTCTATTTAGGATCAGGGCTCTATTGTACTGAGCTCTGTACAAATATAGAAGAGAGACAACGCCTGCCCTGAAGCACTCGCAATCTAAAGACACAACCAAATGAAGGGAACGGGAAGATGATTAGAAGCAAGAGGAAGAGCAAGGACAGAGTAGGCCCATTACTCAATGAGGGGGAAAGACAATAACAGAAAATGTGGAAATGGCAGCGGTGCTTAATGACGTCTTTGTTTTGGTTTTCACCAAGAAGGTTGGTGGCGATGGGATGTCTAAAATAGTGAATGCCAGTAAAAATGAGGTAGGATCAGAGTCTAAAATAGGGAAAGAATAAGTCAAAAATTACTTAGACAAGTTAGATGGCTTCAAATCACCAGGGCCTGATGAAATGCATCCTAGAATACTCAAGGAGCTGACTGAGGAGATATCTGAGCCATTAGTGATTATCTTTGAAAAGTCCTGGAAGACGGGAGAGATTCCAGAAGACTGGAAAAGGGCAAATCTAGTGCCCATCTATAAAAAGGGAAATAAGGAGAACCCGAGGACTTACAGACCAGTCAGTTTAACTTCTGTACCCAGAAAGATAATGGAGCAAATAATTAAGCAATCAATTTGCAAACACCTAGAAGATAATAAGGTGATGAGTAACAATCAGCATGGATTTGTCAAGAACAAATCATGTCAAACCAACCTGATAGCTTTCTTTGACAGGGTAACAAGCCTTGTGGATAGGGGGAAGTGGTAGATGTGATATATCTTGACTTTAGTAAGGCTTTTGATACTGTCCCGCATGACCTCATAAACAAACTAGGGAAAATACAACCTAGATGGAGCTACTATAAGGTGGGTGCATAACTAGTTGGAAAATCATTCCCAGAGAGTAGTTATCAGTGATTCACAGTCAAGCTCAAAGGGCATATTGAGTGGGGTCCTGCAGGGATCAGTTCTGGGTCCAGTTTTATTCAATATCTTCATCAGTGATTTAGATAATGGCATAGAGAGTACACTTGTAAAGTCTGCAGACGATACCAAGCTAGGAGGGGTTGCAAGCGCTTTGGAGGATAGGATTAACATGCAAAATTATCTGGACAAACCGGAGAAATGGTCTGAAGAAAATGGTCTGCAGGATGAAATTCATTAAGGACAAATACAAAGTATTCCACTTAGGAAGGAACAATCTGTTGCACGCATACAAATGGGAAATGACTGCCTAGGAAGGAATACTGCAGAAAGGGACCTGGGGGTGATAGTGGATCACAAGCTAAATATGAGTCAACAGCATAACACTGTTGAAAAAAGAAAAAAAAGCAAACATCATTCTGGGATGTATTAGCAGGAGTGTTGTAAGGAAGACACAAGAAGTAATTCTTCCACTGTACTCCATCCTGATTAGGCCTCAGCTGGAGTATTGTATCCAGTTCTGGGTGTCACCGTTCAGGAAATACATGGACAAATTGGAGAAAGTTCAAAGAAGAGCAACAAAAATGATTCAAGGTCTAGAAAACATGACCTATGAGGAAAGATTGAAAACATTGGGTTTGTTTAGTCTGGAGAAGAGAAGACAGAGGGAACATGATAACAGTTTTCAAGTACATAAAAGGTTGTTACAAGGAGGAAAGAAAAAAAATTATTCTCTTTAACCTCTGAGGATAGGACAAGAAGCAATGGGCTTAAATTGCAGCAAGGGCAGTTTAGGCTGGACATTAGGAAACATTTCCTAACTGTGAGTATAGTTAAGCACTGGAATACATTGCCTATGGAGGTTGTTGATTCTCCATCATTTTCCTTAACAAGTCTCTTCGAAAGTATTTTAAAATGATTCTCTTTTTCCATGTTAGCATTTTTCATTATTTTAGCTGCCATTCCTCACCATTTCAGGGCACTACTCATCAGTCATTGTGGTAGGGCTAAAGGCCACATACCAAATCCGATTGGCGGAACCTCTCTTAGATAAGTTGGATCTTCGGAAACTGGAAGAATCTGGCCAGGACCCCCTCCGACTGAAACAGATCAGGGAGATTTAGTAAACACTCCGATTCCAACAGGCCTCTTTTACAAACTCTAAAGGTAGTCAAGCTGTGGAATTGGCTTCCTACAGAGGTTGTGGAATGCCCGTCATTGGAGCTTGTTAAGAACAGGTTGGACACACACCTGTCAGGGATGGTCTAGGTGTAACTGGTTCTGCCTCAGTGCGGGGGGCTGGACTCAATCATCTCTTGAGGTCAGTTCCAACATGTCTATGAGTGATAGAATGATGGTGAGGAGTGTTATGCTGGGACATCAGAAGGCCATCATTCCCTTAGAAGAGGCATCATATTATAGAATAATAGACAGGATACAAGGAAATTCCCCGGTGATCTCGGGGAAAGTGCTTATGAAATATATTGGTTAGGAATGATGGGACTCGGGTATAAGATTTTCAAATATACAATAAGTATCATTGTCAGATCTGCTGCTTTGATTATCCAGTGTGGCCATCAAGTCATATCTTTTTCTCCCCTGGTTTTCCATTTTGTGGAAGTATAGGTGCTGCAAAACCTCAAAGTAGATTTTGTGATCTTGTCAAAACATGTAGTACAAAAGGGATCATCTGTGCCTGGCATGCTTTGTTCCATGAGCCATCTGCTTCCTGCCCTGGGTTTCCTGATAGTAGAATACTGATATGGTGATAAAGCCTAGCTCTTCTATAGAGCCATATGTCTACAGCATGCTTCGCAGAAACAAAAAGATGTGGTCCCTGTGCCGGGGAGCTCTCAGTCTCTGTGAGACAAACACAAACAATGAAAGGAGAGAAAAGGAGGGAGGAAGGGGTGTCTGCTACCAGGAATAACAAGAATGGAAGAGAATGGGTTATGTTTCCTCAGACGCTTGTAGTTCCTCTTGAAGCAAATTCTGACAATAAGGACAGGCCAAGGAATAGCTAGTGCCAGAGAGGGGTGGATGCTGGCGAGTTAATGAAAGGCCTGGCAATGAGACCACCTACCTGGGAAAGGAGTGTGGTACCCAAAGGAGTGGGAGTGGATAAGGTAGCATCTAGAATGGGACTTGACGGGAGGTGAGTGAGGAGGCTTGGTGGGCTGGAAGAGTGGGTTATTCCCAGAGTAGGGGGGCAGCATGAAAAAAAAAAGCACAGATGGCAGATGTTAAAAGAAGGACCATGCAGCAAGCCACCTCCCAGCGTGCAGCAATGGGCCCGCCCCCACAATACACAAGCAAATGGTAAGCCACACCCCACACCCCCAGCAAGCCAATCGGTTCCTGGTAGTGCAGTGTCAGGGCAGGCTCTCAGGTCTAGGGTGACCAGGTGTCCCGATTTTATAGGGACAGTCCTGATTTTGGGGTCTTTTTCATATATAGGCTCCTATTACCCCCCACCCCATCCTGATTTTTCACACTTGCTGTCTGGTCACCCTACTCAGGTCTCAGGTGCCAGACACCCTCCCCACCCCCGCAGTGTGGCGGAGCAGTATGCCAGGTAATGGTGGTGGTGGAAAAGAGGCCCTCTCTAGTACTATGAAAATGTCCATTGCATGGGGTAGAGCGGCCCAGGTATGTGGTGATTAGAGCCCTGCTAGCCAAAGCTGAGAAGCATCATGGGGAAGTGGCTCATTCCTGGTATAACCCTTCTGCCAGGTGTTGTCAGCAGCAAAAGGAGACAGGCTCAAATACTTAGGGGATCCTCTTAATATTAACAACCAGACCAGCCTAAGCCCCTTCCCAGAAACCCGGGGAAAACTAAATACCTCCCCTGCGCACCTTTCACAAGCAACACTTTCCCTCGTTCATGTACTGAGTCTCTGTGTAAAACAAGACACCTCCTTAAGGGGAAAAGAAACCCAGCATTACCTTGGGGGAACAACAATAAATCACCCTACTTTTATACGGACAGTAAGTGAAACGCCCACCCCCACAGTCATGGGCAGTGTCCTTTAATTCCCCACCTGCTGGTGTGAACGGCTGATGGACAAATGTTCCTCTGACACCTCACTTGCCACACGCTGCGCTCTGTGCCACGTGCCAGTCACCTGTCTGGGCTGCCGGAGGGGCTGCTGGCTGCCCTAAGGGAGAAATCACCTCAGACCTTTTGCTCTCCGGGCCACAGGATCCTTTTGGATTGATGGTACTGGGGACAGGATGCTCCAAACTGCTGCTCCCTTAGGCAGCTGCTGACTCTCACCTCCTGGGAACACTTTGCAGCCACTGAATCCCAATATGCTGCTTGTCTCCGGAGCTGAAAGGATGTGACAGAGATGAACACAGACACTCAATGCTTCCTTTCTGCGAAGGTGTCATGGTGTGCTGCTTTGCTAAGCAGCAGAGGCACCTGCCCCAGCTCCACACAGAGTGGACAGGCTGGAAATCACAGTGCCACTAAATGACCCAGTACTTCACTCGAGAGCTGAAATAAGGTCGGAGTAGAGACGTGATCCCCTGTAACAAGAAGGCTCCTTGATGCTATCAGGCACTTTGGGAGGAAATGTCAAACCTGCACAGTAATTTAAGCTGGTGCAAAGGTCTGTGTAGCGACCCTACAATTTATCACACAGCTTTTGAAGCCGAAGACCATTATCAGGAAAATCTAAAAAGCGAGAGGATACATGGCGATCAGCCACCAGAAAGAGAAAATACAGGCTCTGCTCCTTCCAGCTGGTCTAATCCCCCAGGAGGCAGCCACAACTCCCAGGGTTTGGGCTTGGCGTGTAAGTCTGCAATACTTTTTTCTTCCTTTTATCCCAGAAGGCCTGAGATGAAACCCACCAAACTGGCCAATCAGCTCCAGGAACAGTGGCTGAGTGCCATGGCCATCTACTCAATAAATGCAGCACCCTGTGGCAAACACATTCCCTCATCAGCCCCTGAAGTTTTCCTATTGGCTGTTGGAGCTGTCACTTCACCCATTAGGCCTTAGTATTAAAGAGCTTGTGAGTCGACTGGAGAGCCATTTACACAAGCCCTACTCAGTCTTCCAGGGAGTGCCTGCGGCTAGGCTAAGGAGCAGGACCTCTGAAGCGCAGTCATAGACCAGCAGGGACATGACAGACCAACAGTCCTCTCCCCATAAATGCCTTGCTTCGAGCTCTTGCACTAGTAACCTCCCTCCAACCTGACAGTTCACCCTTTAATACTACCCGCTGCATTCTCCCCAATCCAGAGGTGGATAAGGAATTGGTTAATGGGGAGAATGCAGCGGGTAGTATTAAAGGGTGAACTGTCAGGTTGGAGGGAGGTTACTAGTGGAGGGAGGTTACTAGTGGAGTGCCTCAGGGTTCGGTTTTGGGACCCATTTTATTTAATCTATTTATAACTGACCTCGGAACCGATTGCAGGAGTGGGCTGATAAAGTTTGCGGATGATACGAAGGTGGGAGGCGTTGTAAATTCGGAGGAGGATAGGGATATCCTGCAGGGAGACTTGAATGAGCTTGTGAATTGGAGTATCAGAAATAGGATGAAATTTAATAGTGAAAAGTGTAAGGTGATGCATTTGGGGATGACTAATAACAATTTTAGTTACAAGATGGGGACGCATTGGTTAGAAGTAACGGAAGAGGAGAAGGACCTAGGGGTCCTTGTAGACCGCAGGATGACTATGAGTCGACAATGCGACGTGGCGGTGAAAAAAGCCAATGCTGTCTTGGGATGCATTAGGCGAGGTATATCTAGTAGGGATAAGGAGGTCCTGCTTCCGTTGTACAAGGAGCCTGGTGAGACCTCATTTGGAGTACTGTGTGCAGTTCTGGTCTCCCATGTTTAAAAAAGATGAACTCAAACTGGAACGGGTGCAGAGAAGGGCCACTAGGATGATCAGAGGAATGGAAACCCTGTTGTATGAAAAGAGACTAGAGGAGCTTGGGTTGTTTAGTCTGACAAAGCGAAGGCTGAGGGGGGATATGATTGCTATCTTTAAATATATTAGAGGGATTAATACAAGGGAGGGAGAAGAATTATTCCAGCTTAGTACTAATGTGGACACAAGAACGAATGGATATAAACTGGCCGTGGGGAAGTTCAGGCTTGAAATTAGACGAAGGTTTCTGACCGTCAGAGGGGTGAAATATTGGAACGGCCTTCCGAGGGAAACGGTGGGGGCGACGGACCTGTCTGGTTTTAAGATTAAGTTAGATAAGTTTATGGAGGGAATGGTTTAATGATAAAACATAGTAGTCAAGGAAAACCAAGCAATGGTAGGTAAATAGTATAATGGCTGACAGGGGTCAGGCTGGAGACTCTTGCCTATATGCTTGGGGTCTTACTGATCGCCATATTTGGGGTCGGGAAGGAATTTTCCTCCAGGGCAGATTGGCTGAGCCTCTGGAGGTTTTTCGCCTTCCTCCGCAGCATGGGGCAGGGATCTCTAGCAGGAGGGTCTCTGCTGATTGAGGTCACTTAAAACAGGATTGGGGACTTCAACAGCAGAGTCCAGGGAAGGGGTAGGGACGGTTTTATGGCCTGCAGCATGCAGGGGGTCAGACCAGATGATCATAATGGTCCCTTCTGACCTTAAAGTCTATGAGTCTATGAGTCTATAAGAGCCCAGGAGTGTTTCTAGCTGACCTGTTCCCACTGTCTCAGGCTGTAGTTGGAGCACCATTAAATATAAGTACATGTAAAATCCTCCAAAATATAGCTACCGTCAGTGACCCACCACTAACCAACCACTCAGTCCAGCTGGAAAAGGGATCTCGAACTCACCTATCATCAGTGAGATGGTACATGCCCAGCTTCACATACAGTACAAAGGTTGAGGCTTGAAGGAGGACAAGCCTCGGAAGCAGCTGACCAAAGAATATACTGCACCCCAATAGCTTTCAGCATCTTCCCAGAGCTCAGGGCAAGCAATAGTGAAACCTGCTTGGGGCTGCCTGATACTTTTCATTGTAACCTTCTGTTTCCACTGGCTTTTAACTTTAATCATTATAGGACTGACATTTCCCATGCTTGCTCTCTGCCGTGAAGTGAATTTGCTTTTGAAAGCAGTGCACCCATTTTTGGGAATGAGATATGTGGAAATAAGTCATAATTTACCTATTTTGGCCCCTTTTTTTGAACAGCAGAAGCACCTCAAAGATTCAAAGCAGGACCTCAAAAATTGGCATGGAGCGTAGGTCAATTGTCAGGGGAATGCTGCTACTTAGCCAAAATCTAGACGAATACGCCCAAAAATTATGAGGGAAAAAAAAATCAGTATTTGTCCACGTTCATCCTGGACACTGAAAGAAGCAGGCATCCTGTGGGGAAAGTAAAATACATGATCCTGTAATTAAAAACTGCATTACAAAGCATACACACAAGGGGGGGGGGCTGAAGGAAGGTCGCTTGTGCCACCTTTATTCTGGCATTTCTTAATGGGTGAGCACTTGACTTTGCAACCTTAACCACGTTCTTTGACTGTAGTTTTTTTTGTGTGGAATATAATGCCACAGTATTTCAAAGCTCACCATGTTTAAGCAGGCGGGATGAATAATTATCTTTGTACCAGACTTCTCTGGCAGTCTGAGTGATCTGAGTTATGAAGCCCAGGAGGGACAGGTGATTTATTTCTAACCTATTTATGGGCCACATAAAGCTTGAAGCTGGAGCTGGGTTTAGTATTTTGTTTCTGTTGATTTTTTAACACGTCTGCAGATTGTAATTGTAAATGAGGGGCCAGATCCTCAGCAGATGTAAATCAGCATAGCTCCGTTAAAGTCACCCAGCTGCAGATCTGGCCAGGTATCTCTTGATATATAGCCTGTTCCATGCAGGCTTATTTGTGGTTGTATTTACTGGTTTTGGCAAGGCTACCACCATAAACAAAGCTAACAAACTATCATTGGATTGTACTCTCTGAGGGGACAGAGAAATGCTTTCATTGACAAATTGTCCAGAGAGAAGTGAGCACAGCTGGGCCCTAAACAAAGGCCCGGGGGGGTTGCCTATGGAGAGAAAAGACTGAGGAGGCTGGGATGGAAGCGAATTGGGGTGTGAGGGAGCATGTGGTGGGAGAACAGAGTGCCGGGGCTGGGAGGAGCCTGATTTGGCGTCCTTACACCTCTGTGCTTTGAGGGATCCCCTCCCATCCTGCCTCAGCATGCACCCCAGCAGTCCGGCCTTAGGGTGCAATAGAGCTGAGTGGGGGCGGGGGGCAGGCCTGGGGGTAGAAAGGCAGCTGCTGGCAGAGAATATTTTACCCACCAGCAGCTGTGCATGAGACTCTTTGCTGTGGGTCGAACCTGACAGAACCACATTCCCCTGGTGGGGCAGAGTCTGTGTGGGCCTGCTGAGGATACAGAATGAGTTTGAGAGAGATCAGGACCTTGGGCTGCCAAGGGCCAATCACAGGCGGAACCCAGGTTTCCCATTCCAAACATGTGACCCTTCTACTAAGTGGTGTTGGCAGCAGCTTGGGCCGGGTTTAATGTCTAGGAGTTCCTCCTAACATTGCAAAACAGAACTGGCTCAAGCCCCAGCTCAACTAACTAAAGACCACCCTGGGGCGCCTCTAAGAGACACGACTTCCCCTCGCGCATGCACGGTGTGTATAACAGCAACAAAAAACCCTTCTATTAAAAGGGAAAGGGGACCCAGCATTCAGTTGAGAAAACACCACTCTGACTGGTTGGATCACAGAAACCCCTTTGGGACTGCCACCCAATGTGCTTAGACTACCTCTGAGCCGGTTTTCCCTGCCAGCTTGGGACTTCAGTGCCCTGCCTCGTTTGAGCCAGACACGCTAGCCTGCTAACTCCTTCTGATCGTCACTCTTACTTATTTTGCTTGCTTTTCTGTCCCTATTTCCCTTACCCGAAATAAGCAAATAGAAAATAGAAAACCAGTAATCATTTTGTCTGTTCTCCAGCCACCACACCCAAAACTCACTACCAGTAACTCAAAGCAATCAGCTGTGCACAGATCCTGCTTGACTATGGCACTGTGATGGGTTGGGTCACAGAAACCCCCCCGGGACTGCCACCTGATGTGCCTAGACTACCTCTGAGCCTGTTTTCCCTGCCAGCTTGAGACTTCAGTGTCTTGCCTTGTTTGAGCCAGACACGCTAGCCTGCTGCAAACCCAGATCCAAGTCTGAACCACGTCCCCCAAAAGCTGCAGGCTTAACTGAAAACAGCTTAAGAAGTGCTCCTGTCTCCAGCACTCAGATGCCCAACTCCCAATGGGGTCCAAACCCCAAATAAATCTGTTTTACCCTGTATAAAGCTTATACAGGGTAAAGTCATACATTGTTTGCCCTCTATAACACTGATAGAGAGATATGCACAGCTCTTTGCCCCCCCCCCCAGGAATTAATACATACTCTGGGTTAATTAATAAGTAAAGAGTGATTTTATTAAATACAAAAAGTAGGATTTAAGTGGTTCCAAGAAATAACAGACAGAACAAAGTGAACTACTAAGGAAAATAAAATAAAACATGCAAATCTATTCCTAAAGTGATTACAGATGAAATCTCACCCTCAGAGATGTTCCAGTAAGCTTCTTTTACAGACTAGCCTCCTTCAAGTCTGGGTCCAGCAATCACTCACACCCCTGTAATTACTGCCCTTTGTTCCAGTTTCTTTCAGGTATCCTTTAGGGGTGGAGAGGCTACTTCTTGAGCCAGCTGAAGACAAAATGGAGGGGGTCTCCCAGGACTTTATATAGTTTCTCTCTTATGGGTGGAAATCCTTCCCTCCCCCTGTGTAGAATTCCAGCTAGAAGATGGAGTCTTGGAGTCACATTAGCAAGTCACATGTCGATGCATGACTTAGTTCTCCACAGGGACATTCCCAGGAAAGCTCAGATGTGAATTGGCATCTATCCAGGTCCATTGTTTGCCAAGTACTTCCAATTACTTGAATAACCCCTTCACACTATGTTGCTCAAATCTGCCGTAGGTGCTTTCTACAGCAAACACTTTAAATACAAGCATAGAGCCAACGCTCATAACTTCCGATATAAAAATGATACATGCATACGAATAGGATGAATATATGCAGTAGAACATAACCTTTGCAAAGATATGTTACATGGCATATCTAGCATAAAACATATTCCAGTTATGTCATATTTACATTCATAAGCATATTTCTATAAAGCATTATGGGGTGCAACGTCACAACCACAATAATGATTCCAAAGCAGGTAAACCATAAGTAAACCCCCACCCCACAGTACATTGGGCACTGTCCTTTGCCTCAGTTTCCCACCTGGCAGTGTATAAGTCCGATGGCCAAATGCCCCCTTAACATAACACTCCCCTTTCCCTCTGCTGCACCCCACTCACAATTGGTTGTCTGAGATCAGCGAGGTCCCAGAATTCAGGAGTGCATTCACATCTCCCACCCCTGAAAGATGAGGGAACATTGAGCGATGCCTCTGCTACTTCCACTGCGCACCACTGCCGCTGGCATCTCTGCTGTTTGCTGGCACGCTGGCCATCACTCAGCACTGCCATCGCCTCTGTGCTCACTGCCCACTCTGTGATGCTGTGAGCGGAGGTTCCACGCCTTAGCCCAGTTCTCAGTGATTTCACAGTGCAGTGTAGAACTGCAGCCGCCGTATTGGCTTTCACCGGAACAGCCTCCCCACCGGCTCTATCTCAGCCCCCAAATCTGACCCTCGACAGGTTCAATGCCACTAACTACTGAATAGAAACAAGAACTCTCAATTAAATCATAGCAACTCTAACTTTAAATGCTGGGGGGGGGGGGGAAATCAAGTAGCCTTGAGACTTCATCAAATACAGTCCACACCACCAGGTAAGAACCACTACTCCATTACCACCCCTTCTCCTAACCTGTCACTTGGCTGTGGCATCTCTACCCCCTCTTCTGTGAGCGAGCTTCACATTACTGTGACACCCACCCACCCCCCACCCCCGACCAAGGCAGGCTAAGCACAGTTCTGCTGCTCTTCACTCAGACAATAAGAATAACATTTCATTACCCCTGAATTCAACTTTAACCCAAAACAGGCAAAATTGATCACTCTGGCAAGGCAGCTCTGTAGGCTGAATGCCTAGGCAGAGTAGGTGTGTCTATGCAAATACAGGCTGCTCCTGAAGTCTTTCCCCCCAGTTCATCACTAGATGGCAGCGGAGAGCTCATTCAGCCCCGGGCTTAAAATGGATGAAGAAAAACCAAAGAAAGTGCATGGAAATCTAGAGGAGGTTAACATAGATGCTGTGTGAGATTTACACTCACAGGCCATCTACTTCTTGAGAGGGCTGTGACCAGGTGCATCTACAATTCACCCAAAGGGGTGGAGATACCAAATGTGCAGCCTGCTATCAAGGGTATTTTAGCTAGATAAGGGGTCAGCCCCTCTGCAGATACACCTTGCACGGTGCTGACTTGGACAGATTGCTGAGAAAAACAGATGTTTTAAAACATGAAAGGCTGACCAGTAAATTCCCACCGACGTCAATGGACTGGCTGACCTGCTCAATCAGGCAGGAGTTTAGCACCATGGCGGATGTGGGCCTGAGGTAATAGCCACATGACAATGGAGATGAGGGGGAGAGAACAGAGGGGCCCGTATCCAGTAGTGAAGCCCAGGATTGGGTTCGCACGTTCCCCAGGAGCTGGGCTGGGCTACCTGAAACCCTGCTCTTGGAGATTCAGAGCTCAAAAAGGACCATAGTGGGTGCTGTCACTAGAGGCAATGTTGTGAGGTCAACACCTATGGCAGGAAACAGAGGCATCAGACACGTGGGGCTGATGGCGTTTGCTGGTTTGTCTACAGCATTTGGCTGTACTGCATAGGATAATGCTGTGCTCCGCCGACTCTGAAGTGGCTCTGTCTAGAGATTTTTCCATAGTGAGGAATTGATTGTTTTCAGCATAGTGTTCATGGGGAGACTCTTGAAATGAAATATCTCCCAAGCTGGGCAACAAATCTGCTCATCTAATTCCGGAGAAGGGGCGAGACCCACACATGGGATCGCTGGGGCAGGGCAAGGCCACAGGGCTGTGGATCAGAGAAAGATTGGAGGGAGAAGTCAGCTATCTCACTGAGCCACACAGCGCCGTCTCTGCTACGAGTGAGAGCTTTCCCAACTACTGTGTAACTGGTGCACGACGAAGGATTCTCCTTCCAGGAGGATTTGGGGAGGGGGGCCCTGAAATCACACCCTGAGGTCACTGCAAGAGCTAAACTAGGGATCACACCCCAGCATCACCCAAACACAATTGGCTGTTGGTGTCATTCCTGGGTACATTTCCAGGGCAGTGCTTCTGGGAGCAATGGCAACCAAAATGGCTGCCCTCCACTAATCTGGGAAATATGGCATTGCTAAGGCTGTGACTCAGTTGTGCCGTTCACACTGTCCATGTGAAGTAGCTGTGCTGCATTGCAGGTGGCTGAAGCAAAATACTGGGATGGAGATTTAGCATCATAGAATCTCAGGGTTGGAAGGGACCTCAGGAGGTCATCTAGTCCAACCCTCTGCTCAAAGCAGGACCAATCCCCACCTAAATCATCCCAGCCAGGGCTTTGTCAAGCCTGACCTTAAGGAAGGCGATTCCACCACTTCCCTAGGTAACCCATTCCAGTGCTTCACCATCCTCCTAGTGAAATAGTGTTTCCTAATATCCAACCTAGACCTCCCTCACTGCAACTTGAGACCATTATTCCTTGTTCTGCCATCTGCCCCCACTGAGAACAGCCAAGCTCCATCTTCTTTGGAACCCCCCTTCAGGTAGTTTTGGGGGCACCAAAAAGCGGTGCCCCCAATTTTTTTTTTTACAGCGTTCCTGGGCTGGGCTGCCAGCAGCGCGCTGACACATGCGGCTCAGACTCCGTCTCCCAGCGCAGGGGCCGCTCCACTTCTCCCGCCTCCCAGGCTTGCGGCGCCAATCAGCTGTTTGGCGCCACAAGCCTGGGAGAGGAGAATTAGAGCAGGCGCGGCGTGCTCGGGGAGGAGGCAGAGCAGAGGCGAGCTGGGGTGGGGAGCTGCTGCACGGCTCCCGGAGGGGGGGAAGCTGCCGCGGGGCAGGGCAGGGGCGGGAGCTGCCGCAGGGTTGGGGGCACAAGGTGGAAGTTTTGCCTAGGGCGCAAAACTTCCTTGCACCAGCCCTGTTTATATCCATCAGCACAGGTTGCCCAAAGCTTTGCTTCTAATTGCCTGCAGTCTGCAAACTAGCAGTTAGAAGCACTCAAACGCTTACTCCATTTCCTTACGCTCCGCCTCCTCTGGTGTCAGATCCTCCTCCACGCTGTAGTCCAGCACCGAGCCCACCCCAAATCAAATCCCCCCTCACTCTTCTCTTCTGCAGACTAAATAACTCCAGTTCCCTCAGCCTCTCCTCGTAAGTCATGTGCTCCAGCCCCCTAATCATTTTCATTGCCCTCCGCTGGACTCTCTCCAATTTGTCCACATCCCTTCTGTAGCGGGGAGACCAAAACTGGATGCAATACTCCAGATGTGCCCTCACCAGTGTCGAATAGAGGGGAATAATCACTTCCCTCGATCTGCTGGCAATGCTCCTACTAATACAGCCCAATATGCCATTGGCCTTCTTGGCAACAAGGGCAAACCGCTGACTCATGTCAAGTTCTCGTCCACTGTAATCCCCAGGTCCTTTTCTGCAGAACTGCTGCTTAGCCAGTCGGTCCCCAGCCTGTCGCAGTGCATGGGATTCTTCTGTCCTAAGTGCAGGACTCTGCACTTGTCCTTGTTGAACCTCATCAGATTTCTCTTGGCCCAATCCTCCAATTTGTCTAGGTCACTCTGGACCCTATCCCTACTCTCCAGCTTAGCTTTACAACCACCACTTATTTAAGCATTCTGAGTGGAAAGAAGGTCCCAACTCGCAATCAAGAGATAAAACTAAGGCCCTGACCATGCATTGTTACCCGGGGTTTGGCTGAACCAAAGCTTTTGGTAACTTTACTCTTTGTGAAGCGGTGGCAGGGAATAAATCAATGGGGACACATCACATCCAGTCGATATATAGTTGATTCAAGCAGGCAAACGAGCTTTTACTCAAAGCTTCTACTTTATGTTGTGTCCAGCACTTACACATGTCAACGGATTAGTAGAGCACTCCGGATTTACCCCAGATTCATATTTACCCAAAGTCTTGAGGAGGTCTCAAGTGGGTATCTGTAGACATCCAGTGGCCAGCCTTCTGTCTGCAGGGTAACTTGAGAGGTGTCTAAGGTGTCCCAAGTATTCAAGTGTCCACCGAGCTCTAAACTCTTCCTCTTTTTATCCCCAACTTGTTACTGTTACTTAGCTTGTTCATCAAAAAAACTGCTGAGCAGAAGTTAAGTGTAGAGTCGTGCAGTCTGTCGGGCAGGGAATTTTTCATCAGTTAACTAGATGTATTTCTTCCCAGACTTTCCATCTTCTACAACAGCATGCTTCAGGAAAACGATCATGGCAGGAGGGCACAGGGTCATCTTTACTCCTCGTGGTCACTCACTTCCCCCTCCCTCCTGGTCTGTTAGTTGTCAGCAACAGTCTTTCTAGTTGCTTTCAGCAATGAGCATAACAGTTGGTATTCCAGCTGTGGACAGTTGTCTAGGCATGTTACTGGGTTCTGGGCTACCAAAAATCTCCCCTTCCTACAGCATGGTCATTAAAGGTTCCAATATATGTTTGTATTTAACAAAAGCAGAACTGTTCCTGATCAAACTCCAGGTCCGGTCATTAAACAGTTTTCCTAAATTCTCCCTGCAAGTTTAGTTGGATGCAGTGTTCTTTGTTTCCCCCTTCCAGATGGGCAAGTGCCGAATGGCTCTGTATCCTGCCTGGGAATGCTTAGCCACCTGATGAATTGTCAGGTAATGTGTGTTGCTGTTGTACAAGGACAATATGCATTTTGCATTGTGAAAATAACTATTGCTCATAGGATGTAGGAAAATCAATGGAGCAATTTCTACTACAATGCACTCAGTTAGGAGAAGCCTGATTGAGATTACCTGCGTATGCTTCTCAGTAAGTGGCTACACAGAGTGCAAACACTCCACCTATATTTCTCTATTTCTTTATATCCTAGGAAAGGGAACTAAAGAAATCCAAGGAACAGGCTGGGCAGAGAAGCAGCAAAACCAGAATTGCATCATGTGGAGACCAATGAAAGGTCCTGCATTGCATGGTAGAGATGTGAGTGTGCCTTCTGCTGTTGCACCTTGAACTATGATCAAGGCACTTCCAGGGACACCTTGCTGTACCAGGGGGTGACGCTGGCACTGATCACTAAGTGGTGCACATCCCTCTGAGGCTGGGATTTTCAAAGCAGCCTAGCAGAATGGGGTGCCCAAACCCTCTGGGATTCAGTCGGTGTTGGGTGTCTAACTGCCTTAGGTTCCTTTTAATGGTTTCTTAGGTGCAGAATTACTGTCTATGGAAAACCGATGCATGTGAACCAAAAATAGCACCATGACATGGTGTCAAAAATACTAATGTGCAAATTCCAAATATGCACAAAACCCTGCACAAGTATGCAAAATGACTACGTGCATTGCTCCACTTTTCTGTGAATGACATAATACATAACTGGAGCTGGCATATACATTTCACTCACTATACACATTTCATAGAATAGCAGGGCTAGAAGGGACCTCAGGAGGTCATCTAGTCCAACCCCCTGCTCAGAGCAGGACCAATCCCCAGACAGATTTTTACCCCAGATCCCTAAATGGCCCCCTCAAGGATTGAACTCACAACACTAGGTTTAGCAGGTCAATGCTCAAACCACTGAGCTCTCCCTCCCCCATCACATGCTGCTAGACCGTTGCTACACTCTTTGCATGCTCACCTATCCCAACATCGCCCAATCACGGAGTCCGTTGGTCACTTTAACTTTTGTGTCCTCTCTGCATTTTCTCACTGGACAGATGCTCGGCCCCGCATGCAAAGGACTTCAGATTTGCCCATGTATTAGTTGCAGCCGAGCTAGCCAATTCCAGCCAATCGCACTTTCTACGTGTGATTGGCCAACAGCACCCTAAGTTTAGTCTGCAGGGTTTTGATTAGTCACTTACTGAGCACATGGGGCTGTAGACATCTATTGATAGTGAAAATGCACTACAACGCTGAACTGCATTTGTTAGTACATTTCCTGCCAGACATTCACCAGAAGAAAGGCCCAGTCATTCCCAGCAGGGAGCATGCAGAGAAACACAGCAGCTGTCAGCTGTCTGGAGACTCTAACTTTCTTTTGCGAGGTAGCACCTTTGCTCCGACTCCTCCCATAGCCCTGCATATCACACCCTCTTCGGGGGGCTGCAGTTCTTTTGCAGATTCTCTGTACAGTGCCATTTCTTGTGCTATAACTTGGTTTGGCAGCGCCCTGTGTAAAAGATGATCCACACAGCTGGTACATTGTGCCACACACTGCTCCGGAAGTGCACCACCGACGTTACCTTGTAGAAAGCTCACCACAAAGCATGACTCTTCGGAGGCGCTCCAGGCATCACGGCATGTAGGACATATGCTGCACAGCACGTGCTGTAGGAGGCACATTGGGCAGCATGTCCTGGGGGAGGCACTCTGCACAGTACAGAATGTATGATGTGCTCCACAGAGCATGCCATGCAGAAGGTTTCTCCCCGCTGTCCGAGCCCTGTGGCGGGATCAGGCAGGGCACAGCCTGCTCCCCCAACGACTCTTGCCTTTCAGATGCAGTAAAGTCCTACTTTCCAGAAGCAGTTAGCGTTGCATGCATGTGAACGATGGGGTTCTGACAGTCCCAGCTCGCGGGTTTACTCGTCTGAGCAATGTGGCTGTTGAATGGCTACTTTCTGCAGTGGCAGGGTCTGAGCCACACAGTACGGTGAGGCGCCGTGCTGGGCATCAGCAGAGCAGTCTCTGCTCACCGTGGCCTGGAGGGGAGCTGAGCAAACGGCACCAGCCGCGATTGTGTTTCCAGGTGATGCTGTTTCTCATTAGATGAGGTCTTTGCTGAGCTTTACCTGTTAATGAGAATTTGATAACATTATTCACCGCATTTACCTTGTCTTCCAGCGTCCAGCACAGGAAGCAATGGCACTGGGGACATACAATGCCCAGGCTCCTGTACTCTGCGGAGTTCTTATCCTGGGCCATCACCCTAGTAGGGGATGGGGAACAGGTTCACAAGTCCATAGATTCCAAGGTCAGCAGGGACCACTGTGATCATCTAATCTGACCTCCTGTTTAACATCGGCCAGAATATGTCGCTAAGTTGATTCCAGTTTGAACTAGAGCAGATCTTTTAGGAAAACATGGCATGCTTCGCAGAGCTCTGAAGTCCCCAGAGGATGTTCCCAGAGAATGGCAGGGAAGCTCTCAGCCCTGCTGGCCCTGCTATGGGCACAAGGACCTGGTGTTGAAGGCCAGTAAATTACTGGTACTATCCACCAACATGAAATTCACGTTTGAAAAATTGTGATTGTAAGAGGCAGAATTTCCTGTTTTGACTCAGCTAAGACCCCACATATTCAATAAATCACACACTTCATACACACTAATAACTCTGCTAGGAGAATGCTAAGCAGATGAATCACACTATGGCCTCTGAAACCCGCAGCATCTGTTGCTTGATTAGGAGACTTTGGGTTATCTCCAAAATATCTTATATCTGAGAGATTCGTTCACAAAACACTGCACGATACTCTGTGTGTGTGTTTACGCTTGTCTTTCTATATGCATGTGTCTGTGAGTAGTTGTGTATGCTGGGGTCTGTTGCTTGCATATGTGCATCTGTATTTGTGCATGTGGCTGTGTGTGCGCACCTGCATGTGTGTTTTATTCATGTCAGTAAGACACCATGAGGGGCGTGCATAGACCAAGTGGAGTTCCTTGCTGAGGGCATAACTTTCCAGCCATTGCTCGCTGACTAACTCACGTGATTAATCCCAGTGACTTCAGTGATTTCCAGAGGTGCTGATGCCCATAACTAGGGCCTTACCAAATGTATGGTCCATTTTGGTAAATTTCATGGTCATGTAAGAATCTTGAATTTCAGTTTCAGATATTTAACTTTACGGTTCCTGGTGTTGTAACAAAGCAGGAATATGTAGTTTAAAAGTTCAGAATATACACATGTTAAACCCTTAGTCAGCATTTCTCTGGGGGCGGGGGGCGGCGATTGCCACCCTTACTTCTGCACTGCTGCTAGCAGCAGCGCTGCCTTCAGATCTGGGGGGCCTGGCCAGCAGCCGCTGCTCTCCGGCCCCCCAGCTCTGAAGGCAGTGCAGAAGTTAGCATGGTAATACTGCAACCCCCCTACAATAGGCTTGCGACCCCCTTTTGGGTTGAGACCCCCAGTTTGAGAAACATTGTGTACTTTTGTATACTTTTACCCCATAATACCGTATCGTATAAGGTAAAAGTATACAAAAGACCAGATTTCATGGGGGAGACCAGATTTCACAGTCTATGATGCATTTTTTACGGCCGTGAATTTGGTAAGGCCCTACCCATAACTCCAGCAGTAGTCAACAGCCCCTGTGGGTGCTCAGCACCTCTGAAAAGTGGATCAAGATGTCTCAAGTTGGGCACCCAAAACTTGAGGCCCCAAGATCCATTACTGAGTCCTCACTGTCTCCGTTTCTCATTCTCACCCTGCCTACATCACAGATGTGCCAACATGATTCACTGGCTTTTGGCCAGACCACCTCACCATGTGAATACAGGAAGGCTGAGTTTAGGGAAGCCCCTTCAGTTAGCGGCTCCATTACTTCTAACTGCTGACAGCAGCAATTTATAATAACACAAACGAGCACCAGAATGTCATGGGACATAGACAGCACTGGGGCAAGGGCCGAGGCTGGCTCTGCTGTGCTGTACGCTGCCCCCAGGGGGCAACTGGGACAAAGAGCCCAGGCAAGCATTGTTCTGCAGCTATGGTCAAGGCTCTGTCCAAAGTAGCTTCAGGAATTGCTTTCCCCACCACAGTAATGCAGCCACCTCTGGTGTGGAACTGAGCAAGTGTTTAATAGCACACAGCAGTGCTGCAGGCAGTTTAGGGCAATAGGAGGATGCTGTTGCCAGCTGAAATGATAGGGAATTTAGCTAGTAAGGAAAGAGAACTGGAGCCTCCCCTCATGTACATTCTCAAGGAGCCTGCGCGGTGGGTCCTGCTGGCCAGCACAGAATGGGGTGTGCTGTCTCTGCAGCACCATGCCTGGAACCGGATTGGAGCCTCTCTAGTGGTGCACAGTGCAGACAGGAATCTGCATGGGCTGGGGGGCAGGCCTAGGGGACCAGCTACTCTGGATGGCACCAGTTCCTGCAGATATTCTAGCAGGAGCAAAACTGGTTTGTAGAGCCTAGTGCCCCCACTCGACTGAGTCCATGGATAGAAAGTGCAGTCCAGATCCACCATGCACACTGAGCCAAGTAAGCAGAGCCCAGGAGCCTCGCTTTCCTCTCGCATCCATGTAACGCAGGCCATTTCACTAATCCCTGAAGCCAGTGGAGTGACACTGGTGTAAAAGCTATGTGAGATCAGAGCCAGGCCTCCCAAGGAAACCAGGATGGGCCTAATTCAAGGCAGCTTGTGACACCAAGGAGAAACGCACAAGCAGGAGACGCTGTGCCACACAACTAAAAACAAATGGCACAGCCAGGCTCTCTAGGGTTCACTGGTGGGGAAGGAGGAACTCCAGCCATACTTGAGCGCGGAGCACCCCACTGCACCCAGCCAGTGCACCCTGCTCGGCACAGGCCCCTCAGCAATGCCAGCTCCCATCCGGCCCCTCCTGTGACTTTCAAACAACTCTAGCCCCAATTCCAGTTAATTCCATCATTGGCCAAGATCGCTTGGCTGCCTTGCAGATCGGCACTTGCCTAGGCAGGGTCTGAACCAACCCCCTGGTCTCCAGCTTGGGAGCTGTGGGGGACACCGGCACTCAGATTGGATGTTTGCTCTCTCCAGAACACACCAAGAAGGGAAGTGGTGAGTGCAGAGTCTCCGCAGGCCAAATGACTGGGAACCGAAGCCATGCAGTGGGCTGCAGTGCCCCAAGGCAAAACTAGGAAAGCAAGAAGGAAGCGACTACTGGCCTAGTGAGCGTATCAGGATGAGGACTGTGGAGGGGACTGCCCCACTGAACAGATGGCGACTAGTCATGGAGCTGGGTGAGTGGGTGCTGTATGCCCCAAGTACCCATCATGTCCCCTACTCTGGGCTCTTGTTCCCCACAGTATCTCCCCGTCTCCGTACCTGTTCCATGGGTCTTACCAGCCTCTAGGTAATGCTCTATATTTCATGGGCACAACAGGCCCTGGGTGAGTGCTACTGCCCCTCTGTGGCTCTGTCCCAACAAGCCAAGGGCTGTTCTGTGCTCGTGTGGGTGCCTCGCGGGGACCACGTGCAGCCCCCTCGGGAATGCACAGTGTTGGAACACAAGCCAGCTGTGACACGCACCAGAGCATTCAGTCCCCTCTGCTAGCCCTGGCACCTCCCCAGCCTCCTGTGGAGTTGCCCTTGTCCATCACAGGCTGCGCACTCGCTGATGTCAAGCTACACCTGGCGGGACTGGCAGGATGCAACACCTTTTCTGTCTCAGCCTTGGGCCCTTGTTTGGGCACAGGGTGCATCTCCTACCTGATGCCCACTGCTCCCTTTACAGGTGGCAAAACTGAGGCGTTGCGGATAAGACCCCAACTTGCAACAATGCCGTCGCGAGATTTGGGAACAGCACTAATTTGCGAGCGCATCTTTTTTCCCTGGTAGGCCTTTCTTCACCATTGAGAGCAATCGACTCCACTCTGGGACAGCTCCCCTGGAGCATGGAAGTGAGAGCATCAGACACCAAGTTGCCGGGACTAATTTCTCCATCAGGCTGTCTTGCTCCAAAGTGCTGTCACTCAGATAGCAGGCCAGGGTGATGACCATGTTGGGGGGGGAGAAAAGAGCAGTGTTTCACCCCTTTCTCCAGCTCAGCTCCCAGACAAGCCTTCCTACTCACAGCGGGAAGGGCTGAGTCTGAGTGGGAGTGGCTTACAAGCAGGGCCGGCTTTAGGAAGTGCGGGGCCCGATTCGAACAGTTTCAACGGGGCTCCGGCAGGGATGACTAAAAAAAAAAACCACATAAAAAACCACGTGGGGCTTGTACTCACCGGGTGGCGCTCCTAGTCTTCGGTGGTGGGTCCTTCACTCGCTCCAGGTCTTCGGCGGCACTGAAGGACCTGCTGCCGAAGTGCTGCTGAAGACCCGGAGCGAGTGAAGGACCCACCGCTGAAGTGCCACTGAAGACTCGGAGTGCCGGCGGCTGAGTAAAAATTAAAAAGGAGCCTCTAGCCAGAGAAGGGATTCTCGGCCACTTGCCCCCACCCCGGCAGCCCTGCCACTGCAGGGCCCTCTTAGGCACGGGGCCCGATTCGGGGGAATTGGTGGAATTGGCCTAAAGCCGGCCCTGCTTACAAGCAGAGGGGGAATTGCACCTGCTGGAAATCCCTTGCCCCTATTTGGCCCCCATTTCTCTGCACTGAGAGCTGGCTCCCTTTTTGCCACTGGGGGGATTATAACAGGGCAGAATTCACCCCTGTGGCGCCTCCTGCTGGTTGTCCATGGAATTAGCATTTCCAGCCTCCAGAGCGCCCTCTGCAGGCCGGTGTCCCACTTGCCGCTGGGCCAAAGTCCCTCCTGGACCCTGGTGCCCCTTTCAGGCCAGAGTGCTGTCCCCTGGCAGTACCCACAGATCTGGGTCTCCCTTCCCCAGGGAACCCCCAATCCCTTCTATCCCCACCTCACCTCAGGCTATGGCCACTGCCAGTCATCAACTAGCCCTTGTTCACTGGGGCAGACTGCAGTGTAAATGCCACTCATCATAGGCAAGGGGGGGTTGGACCTGCTACCTCTGCCTACCCTTGGGCTGCCCCCTGCAACCCAGTACCTTTCTTTAGCCTTCACCAAGGTCTGCAGCCTGGGGGGTGGGGTCAATGCCAGATCTCCCCAGCTCCTCTGGCCTTCCCCCAGCCCTGCTCCAGTCTTAGTACCCTGCTTAGCTCCTAGCAGCCAGGCCCATCCCTCTCCACATCTAGAGAGAGAGTGTTTATTCCTGGGCCACTGCCCTCTTATAAGGGCCAGCTGGGCCCTGACTGGGGCGTGGCCACATCTGTGGCTGGCTCCCCAATCAGCCAAGGCTTGCTCCTTTTCCTAGCAGCAGCCCTCTCCCAGCCTCAGTCCTCTCCCAGGGCTGATTTCAAGCCCTTCAGGGCAGCTGTGGGTGGCCACCCCGCTACAGGGATGTTTTGCTGTGGGGGAAGGTTTATTAGTTGGTCCAGAAAATATCTTATAGGGCTTCTTTTTTGCAGCCAGGTGGCACCTGTCTCTGGTCACTGCTCATTCCCAGTGCAGGTGTTGGGAGGATCCTCTAGGTTCCAGGACTGCCAGGGCTGTTTATATCCAGCCCGTCAAAGACACGGGCGAGGGCCGCAGTACGTGTGACCGAGGGACGTTGTGGCAGCTGCTCACTTTGCTTTTCCTTTCTTATTAAAAGAAGGACCGTGTGAAAATGCACTGCTTGCCCCTGTATTTCCATTCACGAATTACATCATGCCAAATAACGCCTGAACATGCCGAGGCCAGAAGTTGATTGCAGCCCTGAGATGTTAACATAAAGGAGTAAATGACAGATTGAGGGAGCTGCAATTTCCTGGGATTTCGGAAGTGCTACTTCCCTTCTATTACAATGCGCAATAGCGTCCGACTTCCCCGTGCACGTCCCTCCCCAGTGAAATGGATTACAAGGGTATCATTAATATCAGAATGACCTGGCAGCACTCAACGTTTCATTTGGTGACAAGATGAGTGGTCCCAGTGTTCTTCCATCTCTCCTGGAAATGAAAAATAGATTCTGCCTGCGACTGGTAAATATTGCTGGTAAGTGAGTAAAAATTCAAAAACGAAAAAGCAATTTTCCTTCTTCTCATATTGTGTTTAGTTCTCAATACACTTCATGCAAGGGGCTCCCGTGGCTGATGGATTCCTCCTAGATTATATCATACCTTTAAATTTATGTGCCCCAGCTCTTTAAAAGACAGTTTGCACAAAGCTTTGCATTCCATGTTAGTCTCGTAACTGCTGACATTTGAAAGGTGCCAGCAAAGACAAATCCAAAATGGTTTTTTTAAGTAAGAGAAGGAGACAGAACTAGCAGATAGAGAAAGATTCAAGCTTCGTTCAACCACTGAAATCAAAGTTTTCATGAAGTGCTAGTGTCAAAAAGAGTTTACAAACACTAATAGAGGGCTCACATGTCATCAAAATACAAAAGAAGTTTGTATTTTTCTTCCAAGTGCTTCACATAAATTTTTCAAGGCTCCATCTTTTTCTGTAAAATAGTAAAAGAAAACCCCAGTATCCCTGCCTGGAGAGAGCTGGCAAAGGACAGCAGAAGTGACTGCACTGAGCTTAGCAGTTGGGAACCAACCTGTTTTTAGCCTGAATCCAAATCCCACAAATGAATATAGGGAATTTCCACATGACCATTGAATTCATATTAATTAGCTGCTCAGAAATGACATCCCCTATTATCAGATACCCAGAAATGCAGCAAACAAGCAAAGATCCTAATGCCAAAAGTATTTTTATCCAAACCCAAGCAGCCCTGGGTGTCACTGCAAACCTGGTCTGCACCTTTTGCAAAAAGAATCTCCAGCTCTAAAATGAGATTATGTTTCACTCCAGCATCTCTGTGGGAAGATTTGGAACTTGACACCACAGATTGCTCAGGGTCAAACCAGTCCCTACACAATACACCAGAGCAGAACCATTAGGAGTAAAGCAGAACATAAGAACGGTCATACTGGGTCAGACCAAAGGTCCATCTAGCCCAGTATCCTGTCTTCCAACAGTGGCCAATGCCAGGTGCCCCAGAGGGAATGAACAGAACAGGTAATCAAGTGATCCATCCCCTGGCGCCCATTCCCAGCTTCTGGCAAACAGAGGCTAAGGACACCATCCCTGCCCATCCTGGCTAATAGCCATTGGTGGACCTATCCTCCATGAATTTATCTAGTTCTTTTTGAACCCTGTTATAGTTTTGGCCTTCACAATATCCTCTGGCAAGGAGTTCCACAGATTGATTGTGCGTTGTGTGAAAACGCAGTGCTCTGGTAGCAGAATGGCTTTGGTGATTGTGACGGGGCATCCCCAGCTCCCTTCCTCTTTGCTTTGCACAGACTGCTCAGAGACCTTCTCTCATGGAGGTCACCATGCAGTTTATTGACAGGGCTTCACTCCGCCACCTTCTACATACTAGTGCAGTCACAGTATTGACAATGGCCTCCAGTTTTACTACCACTTCTCCAAAGGAGGGGGGGGAAAAGAAAACTCCTTTTGCCAGCCCTACTAGCCTTTCTCTCCCTTCTGCTTCTTCCCCTTCCTTCTTGTGCTCTTTTATCCAGTTAATGGGCTCATAGCTCTGCAGCCCCCATCTGGGCTGGTAGTCAGGCACTCCTCTCCTTAACCAGGTCTCCCTAGGCCCTAACAGTGACCAGAGTGCTGAATCCCAGCACTCTGTCACAATGATAAACAAGCCCAGGCAGTGTAGTCTAATGACCATGTACCTGGAACACCAAGGCTAATACAGAAGGGTAAAATCTACAAGGGAAGATGTGTGGGAGGCCCCTGGAGGTGTGTACATAGCATTATCATTGGCCACAATGAACGGGTAAATACAGAACAAAACAAGGCATGTCTGATAGGAAGACTGCTATCCAGGAAGACTTTCCTCAGTTTTCTCTTATGCGCGGCAGAGTGCGGCTAGACTGAGCCCCATCCCCACAGGGAGTGCGACTAGAGGGCCCGGGTATGGCCTGTCCCCACAGGGGGAACATGACTGGATGGCCCACATCTGGGGCTGTCCCCATGGGGAGCATGGCTGGAGAGCCCAGACATGAACCTAGCCCCACGGTAAATGTGGCTGGATGGCCCAGCTGTGGGCCTACCCCAATGGGGAGCATGGATGGAAAGTCTGGCCATGGGCCCCCTCCCCTTATAACTGGTGTGAAGGACATGGGAGTTGCTTGTAATGTGTGACTAGTATCTGTCCATTTGTTTGTTAGATCGTTGTGTTGGTTTGCTATAGGATAACAAGAGGTGAGTGCCAGGGATTAGTGGCAGGTACACAGGAAAGGGAACCATTTGGGTCACAGCTCCTGAAGGAAGAACTGATAGGAGACAAACCCAGCCAGGCCTGCTGAGTAAGCCCGGGTGGTACCCAAGATGCTGCAGCCTGGACATGACCTAGGAGCTGGAGAATCACAGGATTCCACCCTGGGAGGGGTGAAGGCACAGGACCTGTCAACTGTGGGGGAGTTTGCAGAGCAAGACCACAGAGGGGTCAAAAGGTGCAGTGATCATGGGCAATCTCTGCTAAGATGCATACCTCTAACTTAACAACTGGTAGACTGGAAACTCTTACACACACACACACCCCGAATCAACCCCTTTTCCAACAGGGACACCAACTGTCACACAACACCAACACCCATCGCCTACAGCCAGAACACCCAGCTACAGACCAGCTTTCAATTCAGACACGCTGCTCAGTCCTCCTCTGGATCCCTGACTTTTAACCTTTAACCTTCACTTCCATCCCTCTTTTTCCATTCGTTGTCCCAGTACTCACTCGCAGCCTGGGTCAAATGGCTCCTTCCCCCTCGGTTGAGAGGGTGGGCCCCTAGCTTGGGGGGGCCTAGACCTGCCTGTTCCACTACTCACAAATAGCACAGCTATTATCACCCTGAGTCACCAGCACTTTGCCTCTTACCCTCCATCTACAGACCTTGCTTACATTTTTTTAAACTCCAATGGTCCTTGATGTACATCCATGGGAGCAATTTTAATTTAAAATTTACAGTATTTTTGTTTCTTAATCTCCTTAAAAAAATATGGGGACAATGAGCAGATTAGGAGCTTTTCATAAGTGTTATTTTCTCTAAGCTGCCAACAGCCACCAGTGGGAAGCTTCTCATGCACACACTATACCAATTAGACGAAATTATCATTAATAAGTGTGCGTAATTACCACCTCTCTTCCGCAAATACAGCCTAGGCATGGGCTGTCAAAGGGATTTAGCTCTGGGGGAAATGTGAACGGTTAGTAACAAGCCATTTTTCAGTGTGGGGGACACAAAGAAACATGAGAAGTGGCAATTTCAAATTGGGATAATTTTTTCTGACCTAGAACTCAAAAACAATTTGACCGGTTTTAGTCAGACTTTGCAGGAAAATTCTAATTAGCCTCCAGAGTACACCAGCAATCTTCAGGCCAAGCCAATTAGGGGGTAAGGTTAAAAATAGGGCTTGAATGGAATCTTCCTGGAATCTTAATTCTGGAGAAGTTTATATTATGTAGACCAAAAAAACCTGTCAAAATTATTAAGGTTGCAGATTCAATCCCCTGAAAAGTAGGAAATGCCAGATTTAAGGTTACCCTGGCAACCTTAACTCGGGCCCCTGTACATGTGTGCATTATGATACAGTCTGTAATTACATGAGCCTGTACTGTTTAATCACTCAGAGGTCAGGAACTGCAAACATTAAAGTGCATCATGTGCTACCCTACCCCTGGCATCTCCATCTTTACTGGCATGCGCTAGTCTGTATCGCCCCATCATTGAATCAACAGAAAAGTCAGGGCAATTCCTGCCCTTATGATAGCCATGCACACTAAGGGGGAAATCTGGGTCCCATTCAAAAGACTCCAGTGGGGCCAGGATTTCACCCTAGGAACTGCGGGGGAGGGCCCCTGAGCTGCCCTGCCTGCCCAGAGGGAGGAGGTTCACAGAGCAATGTGCTTGTCAGCTGAGTTCATGTTACTGTTCGTATTCCCGTTTTCATGTTGCACTCGGCAGCCTGCACAGAGGGGCAGTGGTCCAGGCCACACCCTCAAGGCTGCTGGCCGCATCGCCTTGGGGCATTGGCTAGGCATGGTCACTAGGGGCCCGATTTTCAAAGATATTTAGGCATGTAAAGATGCAGATAGGCAGGTCATGGGATTTTCAAAACACCAAGGCACCAAACTCCCGTTCAGTTCAATGGGCCGATTTCACAAATGTACTTCGGCTGCCTCCTAAGTCCAACAGTGAGGCATCAATGACATTCTCAAAAGCCCTGTTCTGCTGGTGCCTAACCTTGGAGGCACCTAAAGTCCTCTAAGTGCCTCAGTTTCCCCCAATGGGCATGCGCAAAGGCACCTAAGTCCTGATGCCTCTCCACAATTAATGGGCTGCTTAGAGCCCCGGCTCACCCTTAAGTCCTGGGGAAATTCTCACCCTAGGCAGTCCCACTACTATCTTGCCTGTGCAGAGCATGTTTAATTCGCATAAAAGCCAGCTGGGGGAAGCAAAGTGTGTCTCCAGAATACTCAATAGCCCAGTGCTTGGGGCACCCATCAGGATATGGGAGAGTTGTTTTCACATCCCTGCTTTCTGATTTAGAGCAAAGACTACCTAGGCCTCTCTCATCAATGCCCTAACCACCAGGCTATGGGGTTTTCTGGGCTGGGCCTCGCAATCTCTCCTGCTGGACCTAATCCAATTTTGTAAACACTTATTTGAACAGGGACTTGATCCGAACTCTCCCACAACCCAGGGAGAACCCTAACCACGGGGCTAAAGAATCATTTTTGATTGGGGATTGGTCCTGCTTTGAGCAGGGGGTGGGACTAGATGACCTCCTGAGGTCCCTTCCAACCCTGAGATTCTAGGATTCTTGCTTGCTCTTTGACCTTTGAAAATCTGGTCCCAAACCCCGCGCTGAGAACACAGGAGAGCGCTGAGAACCTGCCCTTCCCTGCTCTCGAGTGAGAAGTAGCTCCTGGCTGTCTTTCCCCTCTGCAGACCCAGGCAAGTCAGGGCAGGATTTTGCCCCAAACAAGAATGATAGTATCTCTTAGCAGAGTTGCTTTATTGACATTTTCCACTCAAGCTATTCTTAGGGCCGCTTCAGCTCCCTGCCGGCTGCAGCTAATCACCACTCTGAGAAGGTGTCTGTCCAGCACTGCAGGCAGGAAGCAAATCCTGGCCACACAAAGCCGTGCAGTTCCAGTCCGCCATGCTCCCTCCTGTGCAGCTGTGCTCCAGGTAATGAATTTGCACGCCGAGCACCTATCACCATTGTGTGTGACCTTTCAATGCAAAAGATCAAGAGAGGACAGCTCATTCCCAGCCCACAAAGATCATCACTGTCTGGGAGCATTAGGCAACGAGCACAATTCATACAAACAGGCACACTGGATTGTTTTAATTTCTACTTTTGTTTTTTTTTCCATTCATTGTAGAAGGGAAATAATTGCGTTGATTGCCTGGGTCCCCTTGAGAATGAAACGGCAATTCCTTGTTAGCAACTGTCGAGAGACCCTCCCAGCGCTGATGAGTAGCCATTGATCCTAACTGCTTGTAACAAAGCTATTACTTTTAAAACTCAGCCAAACCTATTCACGTAATTCCCCATTATGCTCAGAGAGATGACACTGCAAACCCTTTCAAGCTTGGATGAGGTCCCTGGAGTGCGGCAGGCTATTCAGCGGTGCCTTCTGCAATTATTGGCAGGAGAGGAAAACTTTGGCATCACTTTCTGCGTGAGCAGCTTGGGTTTTGTGCTGTCACCGGTCCCATTGTTCCTGTGCTTTAGCTTCAAGAGGACGTGCAGTTCATTGATTTATTACCTGCTGTGGACGTTCGTTAATGACTTGCCTTCCATGCTTTTAAATCACTTGCTTCTTTGATAACAATTTTGATAATTTTTTTAGTCTGTGGTATTTAAGCAGAAGACAATATTTCCCTTTACCTCTGTCACAGGTCAGGGCACCTGCACCTGTATCTCCCCTCACTGGTCCAGCAAGGGCACCCACTCACCAGCTTCCGGCACCCCAGCCGTTGCCTTTCAGGTGTCTCTTTCCCTTCTGATCAAGGTGTTTCCAGGCTGCACAGTTCCCTGCCTTCACTGTGTTATTCGCAGCATAGAAAACTGCCCAAGGACCCCTGCTCGCTTTCTCTTCAGAGACGGTTCACAGGCGTAATTGCTACAGTTATAAGGTATCATGCACCTACTTTATTTGTAAGGTGAAAGCACTACAGAGAAAACATATTAAAAATAATAAAAGAACCTAGTCGCAGGCTAATAACCTGCGAGTTCACCCTATCCGAGTTCACCCTAATGTGGGTTCTGGCAGGAGCAGTCCTTAAATCCCCACCCAAGGGGTTCCCTTGTGGTCACAAGTCCATCACAGCTTCAGCTTGGAACAAGCGCCCAGTCTCATGGGGCCTCAGTAGGTCCGGTCTTTCCAAATCTCTCCTAGGATTGGAACTCTCCATGGGCCAGGGGTCCTGTCCAGTTGCTGGATCACGAAGAAGGTCCTGAGCCAGTTTAAAACCAGGCTATTTATCTAAAAATCCTTCCTTTGGCTGTTAGTCCCTAAAGCATCCAGTTTGGACTGGAATATGCAAATCTCCCCAGGGGATGGCGTTGAAGGGTTGATAACGAAGGCTGAGTCAGTTACGCAGGTCACGGATTCCATGATTTTACGTGACCTCCACAACTTCAGCCCCGGGCAGTAGGGCTCAGGCTGTCAGCCCTGGGAGGCGGGGCTTCAGCTTCCATGATTTATTGTTTATTACCCACGTCCCGTCCCATGACTTTTACTAACAAGGAGTAACCCCTAGCTCAGAAGACAGCACAAGGCAGAGAGCTGTAGGGACTAAACTGCTGACAGGTAACCACAACATAGTGGCGTATTATTGCCTAGGCCGACAAGGCCTAGGCCGGCAAATTTGAGCACCCATGGAGAAGCTCCCCTCCCCGCCCCGTCACCCCTACTCCAGCTCACCTCTGCCTCCTCTGCGAGCGTGTCACTGCGTCCTGTTTCTCTCTCCTTCCTCCCAGCGCTTGCGCCGCAAAACAGCTGTTTCATGGGGCAGGGAGGGGAACACTGTGCACTGGGGGAAAGAGCTGGGGCCGGGGCGGGGATTTGGGGAAGGGATCCAATAGGGGCAGGGAGGGGGTGGAATTGGGGCAGGGCGGCAATTATTTCAGGGCCTAGGGTCAGCAAAATCATTAATCCACCACTGCCACAACATGCTAGTTTATAGCAGCTTGGGGTATTTTAAAGTTAGGAACATCAGCAGATGTCTGACCACAAGCATGCCATGGTAACTGATTGACGTATATGCTAAAAGCTTGCGGAAAAAACAGACTAGTAACCTAAGGAAGAAGGGCACCCCAATATCAGTAGGGGGAGGAAATACAAATAAGGAAAAGGGGATGAGCCCCCTCCTGAATATGCATTAGGTGTAGTGGCATCGGTATAACACTATCAAAGCTGCATCCCGGCCTGTGTCCCTGGGAAGATCTAGCTCTTGGAAGATGCCAGGCTGGCAACCACTGGCGATGATGGTGATGGTAAGAATGAGGAGGAGGAAAATGATGACTAACACTTCAGGCCCTTTTGCAAGGGGTGGTGTGAGTATATGGATGCTCAGATGCACCTTCTGTATTCTCTCTACCTTGCTGGGTAGGGAGTGTTTGTGACTTTACGATTTGTGTTAATAAAAGTATTGCAAATTCAGAAGGTTTTTTCCTAAATATGAGTGTTGCAACCACGCGTGTCGAGATTCCCAACTGAACAGTAAATCTAATACTGGGCCTGATCTTGGGACAAGAACTCACCAAACCTCAGAGTGTTACTTGGGAATTCTTAAGTAATCAATATAATTAATACACAATCAATAGATCAGGCAACATACTATAATCCCCAATGGCTGATTCCCATTTTTCAGTGCCCTTTGCCTGGATACTCAAACCTTTCCTACAGACACTGCCTCAGGCTGCAATCTCGTCAGTGTTCACAAAGTGAGGAGGAGCAGGACTCTAGCACAGCTTCTGCAGCTTTGCAAAGCACATACCACATTAAGTAGACACATGTCTCCTATTCACCAGTCCCTGGCCCATAGAATCATAAGATTAGGGTTGGAAGGGACCTCAGGAGGTAGAGGTATCTAGTCCAACCCCCTGCTCAAAGCAGAACCAACCCCAACTAAATCATCCCAGCCAGGGCTTTGTCAAGCCAGGCCTTAAAAACCTCTAAGGATGGAGATTCCACCACCTCCCTAGGGAACCCATTCCAGTGCTTCACCACCCTCCTAGTGAAATAGTGTTTCCTAATATCCAACCTAGACCTCCCCCACTGCAACTTGAGACCATTGCTCCTTGTTCTGTCATCTGCCACCACTGAGAACAGCCGAGCTCCATCCTCTTTGGAACCCCACTTCAGGTAGTTGAAGGATGCTATCAAATCCCCCCTCACTCTTCTCTTCTGCAGACTAAACAAGTCCAGTTCCCTCAGCCTCTCCTCGTAAGTCATGTGCCCCAGCCCCTGATCATTTTTGTTGCTCTCCATTTGTTGCTGGACTCTCTCCAATTTGTCCATATCCCTTCTGTAGAGGGGGGCCCAAAACTGGATGCAATACTCCAGATGTGCCCTCACCAATGCCAAATAAAGGGGAATAATCACTTCTCCTGATCTGCTGGCAATGCTCCTACTAATGCAGCCCAATATGCCGTTAGCCTTCTTGACAACAAGGGCACACTGCTGACTCATATCCAGCTTCTCGTCCACTGTAATCCCCAGGTCCTTTTCTGGAGAGCTGCTGCTTAGCCAGTCTGTCCCCAGCCTGTAGCGGTCCATGAGATTCTTCTGTCCTACGTGCAGGACTCTGCACTTGTCCTTGTTGAACTTCATCAGGTTTCTTTTGGCCCAATCCTCCAATCTGTCTAGGTCACTCTGGACCCTATCCCTACCCTCCAGCGTATCTACCTCTCCCCCCAGCTTAGTGTCATCTGCAAACTTGCTGAGGATGCAATCCATCCCATCATCCAGATCATTAATAAAGAGGTTGAACAGGACAGGCCCCAGGACTGACCCCTGGGGCACTCCACTTGATACCGGCTGCCAATTAGACATCGAGCCATTGATCACTACCCACTGAGCCTGACAATCTAGCCAGCTTTCTATCTACCTTATAGTCCATTCATCCAATCCATACTTCTTTAACTTGCTGGCAAGAATACTGTGGGAGACCGTATCAAAAGCTTTGCTAAAGTCAAGATATATCACATCCACTGCTTTCCCCATATCCACAGAGCCAGCTATCTCATCATAGAAGGCAATCAGGTTGGTCAGGCATGACTTGCCCTTGGTGAATCCATGTTGACTGTTCCTGATCACCTTCCTCTCCTCCAAGTGCTTCAAAATGGTTTCCTTGAGGACCTACTCCATGATTTATCCAGGGACTGAGGTGAGGCTGACCAGTCTGTAGTTCCCTGGGTTCTCCTTCTTCTCTTTTTTAAAGATGGGTACTATAGTTGTCTTTTTCCAATCTTCCGGGACCTCCCCCGATCGCCGCGAGTTTTCAAAGATAATGGCCAATGGCTCTGTAATCACATCGGTCAATTTCCTCAGCACCCTTGCATGCATTAGATCTGGACCCATGGACTTGTGCATGTCCAACTTTTCTAAATAGTCCTTAACCTGTTCTTTCACCACTGCTCACCTCCTCCCCATACTGTGTTGCCCAGGAAAGCAGTGTGGGAGCTGACCTTGTCTGTGAAGATTGAGACAAAAAAAAAGCATTGAGTACTTCACCTTTTTCCACATCTGTCACTATGTTGCTCCCCCTTTCAGTAAGGGTCCCACACTTCCCGACCTTTTTTTGTTTTGTTGCTAACATACCTGTAGAAACCCTTCTTGTTACCCTTCACATCCCTTGCTAGCTGCAACTCTAGTTGTGTTTTGGCCTTCCTGATTACACCCCTGCATGCTCGAGCAATATTTTTTACTCCTCCCTAGTCATCTGTCCAAGTTTCCACTTCCTGTAAACTTCCTTTTTGTGTTTAAGCTCACGGAAGATTTCACTGTTAAGCCAAGCTGGTCACCTGCCATATTTGCTATTCTTTCTGCAAATCGGGATGCTTTGTTCCTGTGCCCTCAATAAGGCTTCTTTAAAATACAAACATCTTTCCTGGACTCCTTTCCCTCTCATATTAGCCTCCCGGGGGATCCTGCCCATCAGTTCCCTAAGGGAGTCAAAGTCTGCTTTTCTGAAGTCCAGGGTCCATATTTTGCTACTCTCCTTTCTTCCTTTTGTGAGGATCCTGAACTCAACCATCTCATGGTCACTGCTGCCCAGGTTGCCACACACTTCTCCTTCCCCTACCAAATCTTCCCTGTTTGTAAGCAGCAGGTCAAGAGGAGAACAGCCCCTGGTTGGTTCCTCCATAGTTGCACCAGGAAGTTGTCCCCAACACTCTCCAAACTTCCTGGATTGTCTGTGCACCGCTGCATTGCTCTTCCAGAAGATATCAGGGTGATTGAAATCCCCCATTAGAACCAGGGCCTGTGTTCTGGAAACTTCAGTTAATTGTCCGAAGAAAGCCTCATCATGTTTTCCCTTCTCCGGTCTTCTTGGACCTCTCCCGTCCTCTAGGAGTTCTCAAAAATAATTGCTAACCGCTCCAAGATTGCTTCTGCTAGTTCCTTAAGTACCCAAGGATGAGTTTCCTCAGGGCCTGATGACTTGAATACATCAATTTTATCTAAATACTTTTAAGCTGTTCTTTCCCTATTTTGACATGCATTCCTTCCCCCCTGGTTGTCAATATTAATTGTGTTGAGCATCTGGCCATCATTAAGCTTTTTAGTGAAGACTGAACCAAAATAGGCATTAAGTATCTCAGCTTTCTTGATGTTGTCATAACTATAAAAGGAAGGGTAACAGCCCTCCTGTGTACAATACTATAAAATCCCTCCTGGCCAGAGACTCCAAAATCCTTTTACCTGTAAAGGGTTAAGAAGCTCAGGTAACCTGGCGGACACCTGACCCAAAGGACCAATAATGGGACATGATACTTTCAAATCTTGCGGGGGAGGGGCTTTTTGTTTGTGCTCTTTGTTTTGGGGGGAGTTCGCTCTTGGGACTAAGAGGGACCAGACATCAATCTGTGCTCTCCAAATCTTTCTGAACAAGTCTCTCATATTTCAAACTTGTAAGTAAACAGCCAGGCAAGGCGTGTTAGTTTTATCTTTGTTTTCTCAACTTGTAAATGTACCTTTTGCTAGGGTGTTTACCTCTGTTTGCTGTAACTTTGAACCTAAGGCTAGAGGGGGGTCCTCTGGGCTCTTTAAGTTTGATTACCCTGTAAAGTTATTTCCCATCCTGATTTTACAGGGTAATCAAACTTAAACTGATTTTGATTAAATCAAACTGATTTTTAAGAACCTGATTGATTTTTCCTTGTTTTTAGATCCAAGGGGGTTGGATCTTGATCCACCAGGAGTTGGTGGGAGAAAGGAAGGGGGATAGTTAATTTCTCCTTGTTTTAAGAGCCAAGGGGTTTGGATCTGTAGTCACCAGGGAATTGGTGAAGAGTCTCTCAAGGCTACCCAGGGAAGGGAATTAGCACATTGGGAGTGGTGGCAGCAGACCAGATCTAAGCTGGTAGTTAAGCTTAGAAGTTTCATGCAGGCCCCCACATTTGTACCCTAAAGTTCAGAGTGGGGAAGCAGCCTTGACATGGTGGCAGCACGGTGGGATCATTTTAAACCAAAAGCCAGTAAGATTTTTTTTCCCCTCCTTTCTAGCTGCTTGGAAAGCAGAGCTGAAGGTAGATGCATATCTGATCTCTCCTTGCCTGAAGGCAGAAGTGTTAAGTTTTTTTTAACAAGGGTCTTTGTTAAGAGAAGGGTTCAAGCAGTGAGCAAACAGCTGGCAAAAGGAATTTACAAGCTGAATTGTTTTTTTCCTTTCTACCTCTCGGGGATAGCTAGTTAGAGAGTCTTAACTAAGCAGCCCTGAGCTGAGTGCATCCCAGTTTCAGTGAACTGCAGAGGGGGTGTGACCCAGCACAAGAAAGCAGGAAAATGACTACCAGTGAAGCAGTTAACAAATTAGAACTGGCCAGACTAGAAGCAGAAGAAAATGAAAAGAAACGAAACATCAGAGACTGCTCCAATTAAAAAACCTCGAGAAAGAAGCTGCTATAGAGGAGAGAGAAAGAGAAGAGAAAGCCAAAGAGGAGGCCCACAAGAGAGCTATGGAGCAAAAAGAAAAAGATGGAGGAGAGAGAAAGAGAGGAAGCATGAACTGGAATTAGCACGGGCTAGGCCGGATATACCAGCCAATCCTAGCAACCCCTCTCCAGGTACCACTTCCCATCCCAGAAAATTCCCTACCTACAAGGCAGGCGATGATACTGAGGCCTTCTTAGAAAATTTTGGAAGGGCCTGCCTTGGGCCAGCATCACTACAGACCAGTACATGGTAGAGCTGAGGCCGCAGTTCAGTGGACCTTTAGCAGAGGTGGCGGCTGAAATGCCTAAGGAACACATGAACAGTTATGAACTTTTTAAAAACAAGGCCAGAATCAGAATGGGGCTAAGACCCAAGCATGCCCGTCAGCGGTTCAGAGCCCTAAGGTGGAAACCCGATGTGTCATTTACCCGACATGCCTACCACATTGGGAAAAATTGGGATGCCTGGATATCAGGAGCAAATGTTAAATCTGCAGAAGAGTTGCCCTTCCTAATGCAAATGGAGCAGTTTTTAGAGGGTGTTCCTGAGGAAATAGAAAGGTACATCCTAGATGGGAAGCCCAAAACTGTAACCGAGGCAGGGGAGATTGGAGCCAAATGGGTGGAGGTGGCAGAAAAGAAAAAAACTAGTAGCAGTTGGAGCGAATATCAGAAGGGGCAACCCGAAACAAAACCTTACCACCAGGGACAACCCAAGGGAAACCCCAGATGCCTTCTCACCCCACCACACCAGTCTCCACCAACCAACATCGCCCCGGTGATACCTTAGCAGGGCGATGTTTTAAATGTAATTAACTGGGACATAAAGGCCCACTGACCCAAGAACCCCAACCGATTACAGTTCATTACACCACAATCACACCAAAGATCCCCAGGCCCAGATGCCTCTCTCATACCCTCGGAGCGAAGGGAAACCTTGAGAGAGGGCGGAAAGAAGGTTATCGCTTGGAGGGACACTGGGGCACAAGTGTCGACTATCCACCAATCCCTAGTGGACCCCAAACTCATCAACCCAGAGGTTCCAGTGACAATTCAATCCTTCATGTCACAGTCTGTAACCTTGCCTACAGCCAAGTTGCATGTCCAGTACAAGGACTGGTCAGGAATGTGGACTTTTGCAGTCTATGACAATTATCCCATCCCCATGCTGCTGGGGGAAGACTTGGCCAACCATGTGAAGCTAGCCAAGAGAGTGGGAATAGTCACCCACAGCCAGGCTAAGCAAGCTTTCACCCCCATCCCTGTTCCTGAGCCGTCCACCAGGGCCCCGTCTGTGTTACCAGAGACCCAGACAAAGGTGGTGGAACGGGATCCCCCGCCAACAACTGCAACAGCCGTAGTAGATCCAATCCCAGAGACCCAGCCAAAGCCAGTCCCAGAACCGGAACTGGCAACACAACCAGCGCCAGAACCATTGCCAGGACTGAGTACAGCGTTTGCAAACCCGTCTACAACTCCAACGCCAGAGGACACCAGCGAGCCTGAACTGGCGGAAGCAGCAGATAACCCTACCCAAGAGGCCCAGCCAGAGCCTGAAATACAACATAGTGCACCAGCGGACAGTGGTTCACAGTCAACGGAAACAGCCCCAGCACCTGCATCACTTCCAGAGGGACCAAGCCCAAGTCCACAGTCCAAGGAGGAACGGAGGTCTCCAGCATCAAGGGAACAGTTCCAGGCCGAGTAGGAAGCAGATGACAGCCTTCAGAAAGCTTGGGCGGCGGCATGGAGCACCCCACCGCCTCTCAGCTCTTCTAACCGATCCCGGTTTGTTGTAGAACAAGGACTTTTATACAAGGAGACTCTTTCTGGTGGACACCAGGAAGACTGGCATCCTCAAAGACAGTTGGTCGTTCCCACTAAGTATCAGGTAAAGCTCTTGAGTTTATCCCATGATCATCCCAGTGGCCATTCTGGGGTGAACAGAACCAAAGACCGGTTGGGGAAGTCCTTCCACTGGGAGGGAATGGGCAAGGACGTTGCTAATTATGTCCAGTCTTGTGAAGTGTGCCAATGAGTGGGAAAGCACCAAGACCAGGTCAAAGCCCCTCTCCAACCACTACCCATAATTGAGGTCCCATTTCAGCGAGTAACTGTGGATATTCTGGGTCCTTTCCCAAAGACGACACCCAGAGGAAAGCAGTACATACTGACTTTCATGGCTTTTGCTACCCGATGGCTGGAAGCAGTACCCTTAAGCAACACCAGGGCTAAAAGTGTGTGCCAGACATTATCAGACATTTTTGCAGGGTAGCTTGGCCCTCCGACATCCTTACAGATTCGGGAACTAATTTCCTGGCAGGGACCATGAAAAACCTGTGGGAAGCTCATGGGGTGAATCACTTGGTTGCCACCCCTTACCACCATCAAACCAATGGCCTGGTGGAGAGTTTTAATGGAATTTTGGGGGCCATGATACATAAATTCGTAAATGAACACTCCAATGATTGGGACCTAGTGTTGCAGCAGTTGCTTTTTGCCTACAGGGCTGTACCACATCCCAGTTTAGGGTTTTCACCATTTGAACTTGTGTATGGCCGTGAGGTTAAGGGGCCATTACAGTTGGTGAAGCAGCAATGGGAGGGGTTTATGCCTTCTCCAGGAACTAACATTCTAGACTTTGTAAGCAACCTACAAAGCACCCTCCGACACTCTTTAGCCCTTGCTAAAGAAAACCTAAAGGATGCTCAGGAAGAGCAAAAGGCCTGATAAACATTCCCAAGAACGGTCCTTCAAAGAAGGAGACCAAGTCATGGTCTTAAAGGCGCTCCAGGCCCATAAAATGGAAGCGTCATGGGAAGGACCATTCACGGTCCAGGAGCGCTTAGGAGCTGTTAACTATCTCATAGCATCCCCCACCTCCAACATAAAGCCTAAGGTATACCGTGTTAATTCTCTTAAGCCCTTTTATTCCAGAGAATTAAAGGTCTCCCAGTTTACAGCCCAGGAAACAGATGACGCGGAGTGACCTGAACGTGTCTACTATGAAGGAAAAAGTAATGGTGGCGTGGAAGAGGTGAACCTCTCCGTGACCCTTGGACGTCTGCAGCGGCAGCAGATCAAGGAGCTGTGCACTAGCTTTGCACCAATGTTCTCAGCCACTCCAGGACGGACCGAACGGGCATACCACTCCATTGACACAGGTAATGCTCACCCAATTAGAACCCCACCCTACCGGGAGTCCTCATGCCCAAACTGCTATAAAAAGGGAGATCCAGGACATGCTACAGATGGGTATAATCCGCCCCTCTAAGAGGGGATGGGCATCTCCAGTGGTTCTAGTTCCCAAACCAGATGGGGAAATACGCTTTTGCGTGGACTACCGTAAGCTAAATGATGTAACTCGTCCTGACAACTATCCAGTGCCATGCACAGATGAGCTATTGGAGAAATTGGGACATGCCCAATTCATCTCTACCTTAGACTTAACCAAGGGGTACTGGCAAGTACCACTAGATGAACCCGCCAAAGAAAGGTCAGCCTTCGTCACCCAGGCAGGGGTGAATGAATTTAATGTACTCCCTTTCGGGCTGCGAAATGCACCCGCCACCTTCCAAAGACTTGTGGATGGTCTCCTAGCAGGATTGGGAGAATCTGTAGTTGCCTACCTCGATGATGTGGCCATTTTTTCTGATTCATGGGCAGAACACCTGGAGCACCTGGAAAAAGTCTTCGAGTGCATCAGGCAGGCAGGACTAACTGTTAAGGCTAAAAAGTGTCAAATAGGCCAAAACAGAGTGACTTACCTGGGGCACCAGGTGGGTCAAGGAACTATAAATCCCCTACAGGCCAAAGTGGATGCTATCCAAAAGTGGCCGCTTCCAAAGTCAAAGAAACAGGTCCAATCCTTCTTAGGCTTGGCCGGATATTATAGGCGATTTGTACCACACTACAGCCAAATCGCCGCCCTGCTGACAGACCTAACCAGAAAGAAACAGCCAAATGCAGTTCAGTGGACTGATGAGAGTCAAAAGGCCTTTAACCAGCTTAAGACGACACTCATGTCTCACCCTGTGCTAAGGGCCCCAGACTTTGACAAACCGTTCCTAGTAACCACAGATGCGTCTGAGCGAGGCGTGGGAGCAGTTTTAATGCAGGAAGGACCGGATCAAGAATTCCATCCTGTTGTGTTTCTCAGCAAGAAACTGTCTGAGAGGGAAAGCCACTGGTCAATCAGCAAAAAGGAATGCTACGCCATTGTGTACGCGCTGGAAAAGCTACGCCCATATGTTTGGGGACGGCGTTTCCAACTACAAACAGACATGCTGCGCTACAGTAGCTTCATACCACCAAGGGAAATAACAAAAAACTTCTTCGGTGGAGTTTAGCTCTGAAAGATTTTGATTTTGAAATACAACATATTTCAGGAGCTTCTAACAAAGTGGCTGATGCACTCTCCCGGGGAAGTTTCCCAGAATCAACTGGTTAAAAATTGTTCTTGGAATGTGGAACATATTGTTAGTTTTTATATAATCAGTAGTATGTCTAAAGGTGCATGTGTCTTATTAACTCTGTTTTCTCCTAGAGCTCCAGGAAGAAATCACAGCCAGTGTGGAACCAGCTGTCCAACACTATCTGTGATTTGGGGGGCATGTCATAACTATAAAGGGAAGGGTAACAGCCCTCCTGTGTACAATACTATAAAATCCCTCCTGGCCAGAGACACCAAAATCCTTTCACCTGTAAAGGGTTAAGAAGCTCAGGTAACCTGGCTGACACCTGACCCAAAGGACCAATAAGGGGACATGATACTTTCAAATCTTGGTTGAGGGGGGAAGGCTTTTTGTTTGTGCTCTTTGTTTTTGGGGGAGTTCGCTCTTGGGACTAAGAGGGACCAGACATCAATCTGTGCTCTCCAAATCTTTCTGAACAAGTCTCTCATATTTCAAACTTGTAAGTAAACAGCCAGGCAAGGCGTGTTAGTTTTATCTTTGTTTTCTCAACTTGTAAATGTACCTTTTGCTAGGGTGTTTACCTCTGTTTGCTGTATCTTTGAACCAAGGCTAGAGGGGGGTCCTCTGGGCTCTTTGAATTTGATTACCCTATAAAGTTATTTCCCATCCTGATTTTACAGAGATGATTTTTACCATTTTCTTTAATTAAAAGCCTTCTTTTTAAGAACTGATTGATTTTTCCTTGTTTTTAGATCCAAGGGGGTTGGATCTTGATCCACCAGGAGTTGGTGGGAGAAAGGAAGGGGGATAGTTAATTTCTCCTTGTTTTAAGAGCCAAGGGGTTTGGATCTGTAGTCACCAGGGAATTGGTGAAGAGTCTCTCAAGGCTACCCAGGGAAGGGAATTAGCACATTGGGAGTGGTGGCAGCGGACCAGATCTAAGCTGGTAGTTAAGCTTAGAAGTTTCATGCAGGCCCCCACATTTGTACCCTAAAGTTCAGAGTGGGGAAGCAGCCTTGACAGATGTCATCAGTTATTAGCTCTCCTTCCCTGCTAAATAGAGGGCCTAAACTTTCCTTCATCTTTCTTTTGCTCCTAATGTGTTTAAAGAGCCTCTTCTTATTGCCTTTTATGTCCCTGGTCAGATTTAACTCCTTTTGTGCTTTAGCCTTTCTTTCTGATTTTGTCCCTACATAATTGTGCTGTTCTTTTGTGCTCCTCCTTATCAATTTGACCATGTTTCCATTTTTTTGTAGGATTCATTTTGATTTTCATGTCATTAAAGGATTCCTGATGGAAACATATTGGCCTCTTAATATTCTTCCTATCTTTCCTTTGCACTGGAATAGTTTGCAGTTGTTCCTTTAATATTGTCTCCTTCAGACAAGCTCTCCTGAACTCTTTTCCCCTTAGATTTTCTGCCCTTGGGACCTCAGCTATCATTTCTCTGAGTTTGTTAAACTCAGCTTTTTTGAAGTCCATTATCCTTATTCCGCTGCTCTCACTCCTTCCTTTCCTTAGACTCATGAAATCTATCATTTCATGATCACTGTCACCCAAATTTGCCTTTCACCTTCAGATTGGCTTCCAATTCCTACCTGTTGGTCAGAATCACGTCTAAAATGTCTGTCCCTCTAGTTATTTCCTCCACTTTCTGAAACAAAAAGTTATCCCTGATGCATTCCCATAACTTACTGGAAATTTTGAGTTTTGCCGTAGTACTTTCCCAACAGATCTCTAGGTAGTTGAAGTCCATCATTACTACCAGGTCCTATGTTTTGGATATTTCTGTTGTTTTAGACATGCCTCATCCACCTCCTCTTCTTGATTTGTTGGTATATTGGAGACCCCCCCACTATGACATCACCCCTATTTTTAACCCTTTTATCTTTATCCAAAGACTCTCAAGTGGTCTGCCTCTCACATCCTTCTGGACCTCAGAACAAGTGTATATATCCTTTATGTATAACGCAAGACCTCTTCTTCCCTTTTCCCCTGCCCGTCCTTCCTGAACAACCTATAACCCTCTCTACCAGTATTAGAAGCTATACCTCTCTCTATCAGTATTGCAACAAGTCTCTGTGATGCCAATTAAATAATAACTTTGCTTATATACTAAGGTCTGGTCTATACTACCCGCCTGAATCGGCGGGTAGAAATCGACCTCTCGGGGATCGATTTATCGCGTCCCGACGGGACGCGACAATCGATCCCCGAATCGGCGCTCTAACTCCACCAGCGGAGGTGGTAGTAAGCGCCGCCGACAAAAAGCGGCAGAAGTCGATTTTGCCGCCGTCCTCACAACGGAGTAAGTCGGCTGCAATACGTCGATTTCAGCTACACTATTCACGTAGCTGAATTTGCGTATCTTAAATCGACTCCCCGCTGTAGTGTAGATGTACCCTAAGACTTCCAGTTATTTCTGTTTACTCCCCATACTCCTTGCATTTATGTACAGACATCTGATATATTGATTGGATTCCCCCACTGATTTCCATCTTCTTGCTTCTTTGACCCTATTGTTAATTTTCCTTGTCCTCCCCCAAAATTTAACCCCATTAAAGTAATCTTTTTTTGTACTTACCTGTGGGCTTTTGTCACTTGTCCCCGTTGAACCTAGTTTAAAGCCCTCCTCACTAGGTTGGCAAGTTGAAGTCCAAAGAGGCTCTTCCCCTTCTTGGTCAGAGGACCCCATCTCTTCTCATGGGGGCTGGGTTCTCCTCTCACCCTGGGGTGACTCCTTTGACTTCAGCTATTCCTGATTTACAACAGGGGGAGGTCAGATTCAAGCCCCACAAATGCTGAGTTTAGTAGAGTGTTTGACAGTGTCTCACAACGTTTACTGCAACATTCACTCCAACTAGAGTCTGGCTGGGGACAATTATTGTCCCTCCCAAGCTATGTTTTGATTGGCCAGTTCAGCCTTTTAGATGATGTCACCAGCTCCTCACAATGCATGCTGCTAGCCAGCAGCCTACTCAGTGTGCCATTATTACCATATTTACCCGATCTGGAGCATTGTCATGCAGGGTGTAATGGCACAAACAATGGGCTACGCTAGTCCTAGAGTTGGGGGAGGGGCCTGGTAAGGCCCCGCAGGAACTGATTTTACATCCAGTCATGTCTAGCTTCTTCAGTGCTGCTTTGGAAGGGCAGGGCAGGGCATCAGGCGCACACGGTGCCATTTTCAGAGGAGACTAGCTGCAAGGAGAGATCGCCATATGAAATCAGAAAGTGAGATTCAACCTGCCAACAGGGCAAGTTTGTGAGGCAAAATAATGTGAAAGAGCTAGTGGTGGGAGGAGAGAGCTGGGGCTCTGCTGAGAGAGACCTCCCCCTTGGGGAGACAATACACCACAGACACACCCTGTATGGACAACAGGATGTGCTCCCACCTCTGCTGGGGAGCAAGGAGATCTGGTCAGCATTCTCCATGGCAATGTCCGGTGTTCACCTTTAGTCCCAATCTGTTCCCAGCAACACTGGAGACCAGGGTCTTCTGTGGGGTCAAGTGTGTTTCTAGACACCATAGTGCCACCATCCTGGCATCCGCACCAAGAGGGAACAGCACTGCTTTGCGCTGCTTTTCCCTCTGTCTGAATTCACAGGGCATCTTCTCCTTCCCCTTGCTAAACAAGAAAACAACATTTGGCACTAAATAAATAATCAAATCTCCGTAGCAGGTCCCAACTGCTGGGAGCGAGACTGCCTGAGCATCTGCTGCGGTGCTAATCAAATTGTAACAGCAACATATGACTGCCAGGAATCCTCCTAGGGATTCAGAACTGCTTTGGGTTCTGTTGGAGGCAGGGATCCAGGTACCCACGTACACAGCTTCCCTCCTCCTCGTCTGCACACTAGTGAGAGGTGAAGGGCCTGGGACACTCGGCTCCTGGAAATGCTAAGGAGTGAAAGGAGCGTCCCTTCCCTCCCTGACAAGGAAGGAACAGAACCCAAGAATGTGCGGTCTGGGACCAAAGGGACTGGGCTCCTCTGGATGGATGGGATTTCTTTGCTTTGCAAAGTACAGGAAGAGCTGGTGCCAGAAGGGACAGAAACGAACCCATAGGGCATCACTGAGAGAATCTGCATGGAACTGCCATTCAGAACGCAGGCTGGAGCATATACATGCCTGATTCTCATCCAATCACGGAAGAGAAATGTACCATGTGACCTGTGTGTCCACTCACATCGGTGTGAGGAGCTGTGCGTGGCAGATCTGCAGAGCAGGGCTCTTTGCTGAGGCAATGGGGGAGGGATAGCTCAGTGGTTTGAGCATTGGCCTACTAAACCCAGGGTTGTGAGTTCAATCCTTGAGGGAGGGGGCCGTTTAGGGATCTGGGGCAAAAATCTGTCTGGGGATTGGTCCTGCTTTGAGCAGGGGGTTGGGCTAGATGACCTCCTGAGGTCCCTTCCAACCCTGAGATTCTATGATCTAATTGTTAGCTGCTTGATGGCAGAGAGGAACACCTGGACCTCACACAGGCCAGCTTTGCCATCCAATCCTGCTGCACTGCAGGGAGGCCGGGTAAGTTCCTTCCCTCCCCCCAAAACCCCAGTATGATACAGGCCAAAGGACTCTAGATATGGAGGAGACGCCCTGCTGCTGTGCTAATGCTCGTCCCTAATGAGGAGCCCAGAAAGGAGACACAAGGAACGTGTAATAAGGAATGAAGACAGCTGAGAAGAACAGGGCAATTTCAGGCTCAGAGACCACAACTCGGGATAACTTACATTCCTGTGAGCAGCCTCTGTCTGAGTGCATGTGCCTGTACTCTCTCTCTGCCTTGCGGTGAGTTCCTGCAGCAACTCAGCCCTCGGGACGAGTGACACACAGACTGTATGTGAAACAGACACAAATAGATAATCCCTTTTTGGGGTACAAATCCAGCAAGGGGCCTATCTCAGTGCCTTCAGTACAGTCTTTTTGATCTGTAGACCCATCCCTGGGTTCGATTGGCTGACCCCATCCCAGTACCCTTGTTGGCAGTGTTTTTACCTGCAGCCATCCCTGGGCTCAATTATAAATGGAGTATAAATAAATAAAAATATTTACTGGTTCAAATGGTCTTTCAGTCCCTTCTGGGCTCTCTCTGAGATGGTCCCTTGATCTTCAAACAGTCCCAGCCCTGGTGTTGGGCTGGGTCCCTAGGACTCTGCCCAGAGACTCTTCGCCCCCTGGGCCTTTCTGCCTCAGCTCTCCAGCTGGGCCACAAAGCAGTTCAGTTCCCCTTCTGGGGGTGTATCACAGTCCAGGCCACTCCCTCAGTGGCTAATTGTGGGGCACTCACCTGGGCCTGCCCACTACTCTGGGTCCCAGCCCAGGGACCCTATAGAAAGCCAGCCACTGTGTCCCTTTCACTAAACTATCCTGCTGCTGTGCTTCCCTGGGACACCTCCTTGCGGCCCCAGAACATTTGTCACCCTTACCTCAGGGCCTTGTCCTGGTTGAGTCCCAGCAGCCAGCCAGGAGCTCCTTCTTGCTCCCCCAGTCCCTTGCAACAACTGCGCTGTCCGAGGTCCTGCAGGTCCTTCAGCCAGCCGGGAGCACCAGCTTCACTCCTCTGTCTCCAGGCAGCAACTGAGCTCTGCTCTGCACTATGGCTCCTTTTATATGGAGCTACTGGACCCAGATGGGCTGCTCCCTGCAGCCTTCTCTGATAGGCTGTGTGGGATGCAGCCACTCTAGGCCTCTTGGAGGACTCACTTCCATTGCTCCTTTCTGGGATGGGGTGTAGTAGTGTTACCCAGGATTTTCAGAACCCAAAGCAGTAGTAACTTAATTGTTTCTTGCCAGGCGGTGTCAGGAATAAATCAGTGGGGCCTCAGCTCATCCATCTGATAAATGATTAATACAAGCAAGAGTGCTTTTACCTAAAACTACTTTTTATTAGATCTTAAGCGCACACACGCTGTTGCAATAGGTTTAGAGCATTTCAAACCATTTATAATTTACCTAAAGTTAATAAATGGTTTCCAGGAATCCTCGGCCAGGCTTCTGGGGGGCTCTGCCTTCCATCTAGCTGCTGGAGAACTTAGATGTCAGATCCTTGCTCAAAGAAAACTTCCTCGGACTGCTCCAGAGCACACTCTCTCACTAAACTTTTATAATTTTTCTCCAAACAAAGCACATAACTCATAATAGCTTCTAACAGGCTAACAATTCTCCTACCAACAGCCAACAACAATTCATTATTCTCCTTATCAGCAAAGCATTACTAGTCATAACAAAACCTAAAACCAAGGTTGTTGTCCAAACATTCCTTCTATTTTCATGGAACCGTGCCACTCAGGGGCTAGGATATTCCCTAGCTCTGTGATGTTTGGGTTTCACCTGGCAGCAGCTGGACATACAAAATGACTGACTGCAGTACTGTTAAGTTCTTGGGGAACGGTAGGACCCTGAGGCTTCCAGCAGGGGTTTCCTAGGGCTTGGTACACCCCATCACAGGAGCATATTCTTTTTGAAAACACATGTTTCAGTGTTTCTAAAAATCAAATGTCACAGGAGTTCAGTTCTGCAAAAATATTTGAGTTTTTGGTTTCTATCCTGATTCAGGATGAACATTTGCGTGGAATTCAAATGCGGTTGCCTGGCCAGCTCTAGTTTCTGATTCTTTTAAAAATCAAATAGGAAACTGTTTGGCTGGTCTGCATCAGTGTCTTAGCAGGAAGGGATGGGAGAGTTTGTTCACCTGTCCCAGGGAGTCAACCCGAGCAGGGGATGTGGAGAAGATGTTCCAACAGTGCTCCCAACCCCAATCCTTTCCATATTTCAAATAGGTGAGTCATTACCCCGACTCCAAACAGCATTTAGAAGTGACAGGAGTGCAGAGAACACCTGTTAAGTTTGGTCCACTACAGGTACTGGGAGAATTTATCTGGCATATCTTCATAGAAGATCAAGGGTGGAAGGGACCTCAGGAGGTTATCTAGTCCAACTGCCTGTTCAAAGCAGGACCAATCCCCAGACAGATTTTTGCCCCAGATCCCTAAATGGCCCCCTCAAGGATTGAACTAACAACCCTGGGTTTAGCAGGCCAATGCTCAAACCACTGAGCTATCCCTCCCCCCAAACTGGTGCTCCAGGTGAGGCAGTCTTGTGCAGGACGTCAGACTAGAAGATCTAATGACCCCTTCAGGACAGGGAGAATAATCTCCTGCACACAGCTGATTCTCGCTGCAATGGATTCCTTTCCCTTTGTGGATCCTACACCTAGATTCTCTCTCACTTGCCTTCCAAGATGTGTTGTGGCCTCTCTGGCTTCCAGCAGCTGGCAAAGCAACATCACATCAGATCAGCATGGCTTGGTCTTCATTAGCTGAGCTTCCTAAAAGCAATTTCTGGTGCTTCATAATTGTTTCTCCACCAGTTAAAACCCCCTGAATTCCTTTCCAGCTGGAGAAATGAGCTGCCCTGTTGCTGTTTCTTTTTTTCAGCTGCTGGGTAATTGTTGGAGACACTTTTTAAATCACACTGGGGAGTCTATATGAAACAAACTAGATGAAAATCAAATGTCAAGTAACAGGTAGGAAATTGAAAAGAAAAATGTTTATGGAACAGTTTTCTTTGCTTCCCTGAACGATGTAAATTGTTGCTGTCACTCATAAATTATTAATTTTAATTTACCCTGTTCTTTTTCCCCCGTCTGTAAACGTTGAGTGAGCAGGGGGCTGGCGGCTGGTCAGTATGTAACATACATTAACAGGACATTTCATTAAAGGGATGGCTCTCAAGTGCTGCCTGGTGTAACAATTGCATTGTTATCTCTAGGAAAGGGCAGTGATTACTGGGAAAGCAGCACCTCCTTGAGGTGCTCAGCATATCCCGCTTCTTGTGAAGGCCGTCTTTTCGTGTAATTCCAGATCCTTGCCAATCCAGAGAGCTCTTGTTTAACAACTATAGCCAGAGGGCAGCTGTGCAATCCAGAACAAGATACTAACAGGAAACAACTGGCCAAGAACTTATGAGGAAGGGGCAGCTTTGTACCAGAGATCTGTTTGAATTCAGTGTACTCTAGTAACTATAGCTGACAAATTCAGTGGCTTGGTCATAGCTAAGCTTGCCAGGATTCAATTTTTATTGGAAAATGTCGATACATGTTGATTTCACCGTACACACACAAAGTGCTGGGGAAATATTTCCACTGAGAATAATCAAAAGGTACAGATAAAAAGAAGAACAGGAGTACTTGTGGCACCTTAGAGACTAACAAAGGTACAGATAGGCAACGTAAGAAAAATGCTCCTTAAGAAATTATGAGAGTTTGATTTAAGGCTATTTTCTTTGTATATTTTGATATGTGATGTTGACAAATGTATTCACAATCATAAAGCTTTAACTTTTTGAATCTCAGTGTCTACGGTCATTAAGTAATTATTGTTGGATTCCTCCCACTGTCTGATCCCCTCTCCCTCCCACCCCACCCCTTTTCCTGCAAGTGGAAAATTTAGATTGATAAAAATTTAAAAAGGCTTAAAAATAAACATCAGAATTATCCATTGAAATGACCAAAGAATAAAAATTGAATTCGGCCCAGCAAATTATAGCTGCGCTGAGCTACTTGTTGTTTAACATAGCTACCAACAAGAGAGTCCTTGTCTTGAAATTAAAGTCCCACCTGTTCTCCAGGGTGAAGTCCATTGAATAACATTGAGTTCCTGTGAAAAGGCCATCCCTCGTTTTGCAGCAGGGGAGGAGCCCCAGAGTTCCTCCCTGGCCATTTCTAGCCTGCTTGGTTGCTCCCACAGGATGCACATGAGCATTGCCCAGCCAGGAAGGTGAGCAGAGAGCCCTCCTCTGGTCAGGGTTCACGGGCTGCCTATTGGAAGACAGATGTGAAAGTGCCAGGCAAATGTCAGGGAAGGGGCAGAGGCCAAAAGCTGAGGAAGGGAATGGCTACAGTTCTAACTTCTTATCATGCCCAGCCTGAGCGAGTCCTCCAGTCACGGCATGGGGAGGACCTCCTTGCCCCCAAGAATAGCTCATCTTACAGCAAGAGAGACAAGCAACCACTGAAACGTGCCGCTATAAAGCGGGGATTAGGAAGAGCAGTCAAAGCACTGAGCAGTGGAGCAGATGGTGCGACAGGTGCCACAGGGCAGGGATCCAGGAGCAGGTAACATGAGAATGATTCACATCCCTTGTGCGTATTCTGGTCCCCTCCTCAGCCCAACTCTCGTGGTCACGCATCGGAGCCCTCGTCCATTTTGACTCCAGCCTTCCCGCTGCCGGAGCCCTTCCTGAAGGATGTGAATGTTTCAGCCTGGAGCCCACACGTCGAAGCACTGCAGTATGGGGGTGAAATGCACGGTGACACAGGCTGCGACACAGAAGCTGCGGGTGGACAGCCCATCCCGCATCTCCCAATACAAGTGTCCTTCTCAGCTTTGTTGGCAAGAGGCTGGAGATTCTCCACCATCGACTCCAGTGGCTAGATCCTCTCTACATTTCCACGGGTCCTTCCAGAACTCCTGGGTGCATGTGCCTCCCACTCTCATCTCAAGATCATCTCAGAAGATGTCCAATGTTTTCCTTCCCCACTAAGTTCCTTTCCCGCCTGGCTGGTTGTTCCTGGTTTGGAACAGGACTGAAATTAACATGAAATTCAGGGGGTGATGCATATAGAAAACAACTCCTGAATGACACCATCCTGAGGCAGCAAATGTATAATTTCTCCAGCAATATACCTATCTCATAAGGGGGGAGGGATAGCTCAGTGGTTTGAACATTGGCCTGGTAAACTCAGGGTTGTGAGTTCAATCCTTGAGGGGGCCACTTAAGGATCTGAGGCAAAATCAGTACTTGGTCCTGCTAGTGAAGGCAGGGGGCTGGACTCTATGACCTTTCAGGAAACCAATCTCCCCAGAAGGAGAAAGGCAGCTCTACTGTCTGTGTTCAAGGAGAATCAAAAACACTCACTAAACAGTTTCAGAAAATATTGATATTAAATCTCTGTCTCTTTCATCAGGCCCCCAGTTGGCCAAATCCCCCTCTCCCACAGTAAACAGAGATCACTTATGCTGCAGCATCCCTTCGAAGAGCAATTGTGGCCCTGCAGAAAACCCTACTAAACAAGCTAAGTAGCCATAGGGCAAAAGGCAATGTCTTGTCATGGAACAAAAACCAGCACAGAGTAGGAGGAACACACAGGAAGGTTACATTAATTTTCATATTGTGAAAAGCTGAATAGAAGGGCGTCAAGGTTCTGTACTTGGTCATGTATTAATGAACAAGCCAGGTGAATGGGCAACTCGCTGGCAAATGAAGTTTAATGTTGATAAAGGCAAGGTACTGCACATGGGAGGGGAAAATGTCAACTACTCCTGGATTGCACAGGGTTCTAACTGTATCAGCTAACAACTAGCAACTGATAATCCAATTGGACATTATGGACATCTCAATGAAGGCTTCTGCCAAATGTGCAGCTGAGGTCAAAAAGGCAAGCAAGATGTTAGGATGCATAAGGAGAGGGATGGTGAGGAACACAGAAAATATTATAATGTCTTTACACAAATCAATGGTGCAGCCTGTGTGCAGAACTGGTAATTGCATCTCAAAAACAGTATCGAAGAACTAGAGGTGATTCAGAGAAGATCAACAAGAATTGTCAAGGGCTGGAAAACTCTTATGAAGAGAGACTGAAATGACTGGGTTTGTTACCTTAGAAAAGAGATGGATAAGGGAGAACTTGATAAGTGTCTATAAAATTATTATTGGTCAAGATCAGGGAGATTAGGACCTTCTGTTCTCCCTATCTCAAACATTAGAATAAGGGGACGTTGAATGACATTGAAAGATGGGAAATTTAAAACTGACCAAAGGAAATCCACAGTCTAATTACACTTTGTATGAAAAGGGAACTCACTGTCACTGGAAGTCATTGAGGCCAAGAACTTGGCAACATTCAAAAAGGGATTGGACATTTATATGGATAACAACAATAATAATAATAACAACAACAACAGACAACAAATTTGGCAGGGATTTTAAACCTCCTGCTTTAGGGATTAAGCCAATCTCTGTCTAACTAGAAACCAGGGTGACACCTAATGTGGAACAGGGAGTTGTTTACCCCACATCTGCTACTGTGGGGTTCTTACACCTTCCTCAGCAGCATCTGGTACTGGCCACTGTAGGAGACAAGATTCTGGGCTAGATGGACCCCAGCTCTGATCCAAAAAGGAGGTTGATAAATTGGAGAGGGTTCGGAGAAGAGCCATAAGAAGGATCAAAGGATTAGAAAACATGGTTTATGGTGATTGAGCTACTTAAGTCTAGCTATTTACCTTAAATAGCTGGAGAGCTTAAATTTAACGAAAGAGCAGGTTAAGGGGTGACGTGATTATAGTCTATACAGGTCTATATGGAAAACAAATATTTAGTAATGGGCTTTTCAGTCCAGCAGCAAAAGGACTAACAATCCAATGGCTGGAAGTTGAAGCTAGGCAAATTCAGACTGGAAATAAGGTGTACATTTTTAACAGAGACAGTAAATAACGACTGGAACAATTTACCAAGAGTCGTGGTGGATTCTCCATCACTGGCAATGTTTAAATCAAGACTGGATGTTATTCTAAAAGCTCTGCTCTAGGAATTATTGTGGGCAGTTCTCTGGCCTGTTTTTTTTTTTACAGAGGGTCAGACTAGATGATCACGATGGTCCCATGAAATCTATTAATCATCTGGCAGTTCCTGTGTTCTCATACTGTATCCCAGCTTTGTGTTCTGTAATCAATTTACCCACCATTTCACACAGCAACCTGCTATCGTAGAATCAGACAGGCCAGCATGGCGGATCAACCATGTACGATCACTCTGTGGACTCATAGGAGCTGGACACTCCCCGAAGCTTTACAAAGTACCCTACTACATTTAAATATCAGAACAAGGGGGAGCCTGCTGCACAACCCAGGAGATGACAGTACAGCAGCTAAGGACTAGGGGAGTCCTAGAGGGATAGGGGTGCTGGGCACCGTCTCCCTCTCCAGTTGGAAAGGGCCTTCGCTGAAATTTGGTTTGGTCTGAGGAGTGAAAGTTTGTAGATGGGAACCTGCCTCTATCTGAACTGGTGCACCCAGATCTGGCCCACCCTTGGGAAAGTGTGGGAAGCTCCTGCAGATTCAGAGCCAAACTTCAGGTATGAGCAACTGTCTCTAGTGCTGCAGAAACCTGAGCTGGGGCATTCTTAGGCTGCACTGCACAGAAAGTCGGGCGAGATCTCTGGACCAGTCCCTTCTGGCCTTGAAATCTCCAAAACAACAACAACTTGTTCTTCCTGCCGTTGTTATTTATTGCCCTCCTATTTCTACAGAAGGTCCTACAGAATGGACACCTGCTAGAACACAGGAAGAAGAGACCTAGAGCCGGAGCCCATGCCCAAGGGATATGCAGTGCTGGTTAGGAATTTGGTGAAACATTTTTTCCATCAGGAAATGCCCATTCATTGAATCTAAAGCTTTTTCTGGGAAAATTCCATGAACTTTTCATCACAAATGTTCCTCACGTCCAGGCTATAATTTGTGATCAAAACCAGAGAGCGAGAGACAATCCCCCACCCAGACCGAAGTGGTCCTGTCCCTCGCCAGTGGCATGGGAGAGCCAGGTTGAAGTCTCTGGTGGGATTTGGTGGAACAGGGGCTTGAAGCTGTGTATCCTACATACCAGCTGCATGCTCTAACCAGGGGGCTATGGGCTAATCTATAGCTTGCCTCTTCTCATTCTTGCTTTTCATAAACAGGTTTGGAAGGTTTTGCTTTCATTCCACAGCAGAACAAAAAACAAACATCAAAATCCTCAACATTTTTCATGAAACGGAATTCTTGTTTTTTGACCTGCCCTTTTTAATCAGTGTCCAGTGGAGCATCGGTTCACATCCTGGTGGTCATTCAGGGGTTGTCTTGCTGGACGTATGTCATAATTCCATAGGGCAGCAATGGAGGTAACTGATAGACTCAATTATGTTCAGCGCCCAGGACATCGTGATCTACGCCAGCCTGGGCCAGAATGCCTTGGCCACAATTACATCACCATACTGCGGTGTGTTTACTCCTCTCCATGGCATTGGAGCGCTCAGTACCTTACCCTTCCACACTGCCCCCCGTCCATTCACCCACTGATGCAAAGGGTGGGAGAGATAGCATTCTTCTCTATCAACCACGCATAGGTGTCCCCGCTCCAGAGAAAGCCTCCGAGAAGTACCCCTTACTAGCTCGCTTGCAAACCTGCCTTTATAAAAAAGCACAAAGAGATGCGGCACAAACGATTCATATTGCTCTGCTCCCGCCACACTGCACGCTCTGACACTGGAATTAACGAGGCTGGGACTCGATTCGCTCTCCATAGAAAAAGGCATTGTGCTCTGTGAATTAACTCTGGCCCAGGAGCTGCCATGCATGCAGGATTCCATGTGCCAGTCACACGCAGCTGCCGGCACAGGGAAGGGCACAGGTCTGAGTTCGTGTAGACTTGTTAATGATGCTTTCGGATTGGTGAATCCGGAGCACAGCGGTAAGAGCTCTGGTACTGTGACAAACAAATCAACTCAAACGAAATGACCATGTCATACCAGACAGCAGGGTCCAGCCACCTCTCACAGCCACAGATCAGGTTAATAGAGGGTCCAGTCATCATGCTCTGCAGTGAGGAGCGACTCTACCAGCTAGTCTAGCCTGGCCCCATGTGTGTTAAACCTGGAACAATTGTATCCTGCTGACAGTGGCTGGGGGATCCTGGCAGCTTCCCGTCTGAGCCATGGGTGGGCCCACGCAGCAGGTGCTTGGCCCTCCTCAAGAGCTTACATCAGTCAGGCAAGTTAGAGGCTCTGGTGCTGGAAGAGGGAACTTTGATCTGGACACTGAGTTTCTTCCCGCCTTTTGCTGCCCTTCCATTGGCTCAGTGCGTGATGGGCCACTGCTCCTGTTCACTTGACTGTCACTAGTTCAGAAATGCCAGGAAAGGCAGCACTAACAAGCGGTGACAATACACCTGCCTCACTCGCCTTGGCAGGCCTACACTGCGGGGGCCTGGCCCAGACACCAGCTCTTTTTCTTGTGTTTGTGACCTGGCCAGAACTTGGGGTTCAAGTGCTACTGGGCTACGCAGCTGGAAGACAACCATGCCTCCAAGAGACAGCGGGATCTGGGCTCCCGCCTGGCTCTTCGGGGCGAGCAGAGATGCTGTCCCCACTGGGAGCTCGCAGAACATCAGGCAGGGCAAAGGCTCCAGCTGCTGAAATGGGACCCTGCTTCTGGGGTCAAAACTCAACTCGCTTCCCATGGTGAAAAGACGTGCTGCCGCCCATGGGGCTGGATGCATGCACGGGAGCCGGGCTCTCCAAATCCCTTCTCCAGCAGAAACAGCCGGAAGAGAGGGGAGTCAGGGACCGAACCAGCCCTTTGGGAAGGGATACAGCTCTGGCTAACAGAGAAATGATCAGGCTGGGTCGGAGCCAGGCTCCAGGCACCAGATGCTGCAGACAGCTCGGCTCTACAGGGAAGGCAGCGCACAGCGAACTAGGGGATGAATTCAGAACAGGGGCTGGTTTAGCATGGGGCATTAATGCAGAGCAGCTACTGTGCACCAGCCCCGGCAGGCTTTCCCCCAGGTAGCAAGCCCCAGGGATCCTGCGGTAGCAGACATGGGGTAATCGGCCTCCCATTAAGGTCTCGTCCTGGTCTCTAATAGTCAGAGATCCGCTTGAGCCCTGAAGCAGGTTTTATCTCCCTTCCAGGGCTTCTTCCTAATCCTCCCAGGAGCCTCCAGACCCTAGATTTCACCACTGACAGTGCCCTGCCCCCGCTGGCCGATGCTGTCCCGGGGGCAGCTGTGGCTGGAAGCGGGTGTATTACACTGCAGCCTTTGCAGAGGGTCAGACACAGCTTCCGTGAGTGAGTGACCATGACCGATGAGCAATGGAGCCTGACCCCAACCGTTGCTCTGCTGGGCTCCAGGCCTGCTGCTCGGTTCATTAGGCCACCCACTCAGCCGGAGTGTGAGGTGCTCCCTGTGTCCTCGGTCCCGGGAACCGATTCGTGAAGTGTGTGCCCTCTCGTTCTGCTGTCCTGCCCCAGCCACTGCTCTGCAATGCCCCCTGGCCGAGCGACACCACCCAAGAGCCTGCACACACTAGCTGGGCCTCCTGGGCCATTGTTGCCAAGTCCTGCTGAGCGACTGCTCAGTGATGGAGTAGCGCATCGCCCTAGGACCCGCCGGGGCTCCCTGTCCTGCTCTCTCTGAGGCTGCACACGCGCTGGTTGCCGCTGTGCTGGGTTACAGCTCCTGCCCCACAGCCTCCCTTCTCGGGTCTACCCAAAGAGCAGCTGCCCGGATTGCTCCACTGCCCTTTCCCCACGCTCCCCTCCCCATATTGCAACCGTCGTTATCATTGCACTAACTGCAAACGCTTCTCACCAGCCACAGCTCCATGACCTTCCCGCTACAGCTTCTCCCATCCTCCTCCAGCTCCTCCGTCACCCCCTCCTGCCCTCTGCCGCCTCCCTTCAGCTCACCATCCCACCTTTGGCCACAGCACTCCCACCCCTGTCCCACCAGGCTCTGCCACCCTTTGCCCTCCACCTCTGGGCTCCACCTCGGAAGCCCCCTGATCCCCTCCAGGATTTCTCCTCCATTGATAAACTCCCTGGGTTCAAGGCCTCCATGATACTCCACTCCTTCAACCCAGTCCCCACCAGCACCTGACCATCCCTTTCTGCCATTGCCCTTCCCCCCAACCCTCCCCATCCTTCTCCCCCCAGCCCTGCACAGAGCCCATAGTATTAGTGACAGGATGCCGCTCGCCTTGCTGTCACTTCAGCTCCCTGGTCTTTCCCCCCCTCACATTTCTTCACAGCATTTGAAATCCATGCCACCCAGCCCCCTATCCTCAGGCCGGGATGTTGCCCACCCCCCCCAGCCCCTCCACTGCTGCCTTTCCCCATCCGTCTCATGCAGGCGGCCAGCCTGACCCTGCTGCTTTCAGCTCCAGCCTGAGCTGTCTCCCCTGCTTACTCTGGGTCACGCCCTGGGCCATATCTTTACCAGATGGTGCTCTCTCTGATCTGTCTCCCCTCGCCCTGTCTCTGGCCTCAGCTGTCGCCCTACTCCCCACCTCCTGTCCATCCATCTTCCTGGCCAGACCCCCATCTTTCCTGCAGCTTCACCTGTCCCAGTCCCTCCCTGCTCCCTTTAGCTCCTTCTCCCCTTCTTGGCTTCACACTTCCCATAATGCAAGTCAGTTTCAGTTCCAATAACCTCCATTGGCATGACAGGGTGCAAAGGTGTTGCCAGAGGTCAGTGCAACCCAATCTGACGCCCACCAAGGCCCGGTTTCCCAGCAGTAGTGGGTCCATCCAGTGCCCAGATTGTCAAGCTAGTTCTGTCACCGTTTTCACTCTGTCCCGTCTATGTTACTTTCTCTCCCATACCTTCCGGCCCCGATTCGATAAGCTACCTAGGGAATGCTTAACTTACAGCCTGCGAGTAATCTCATTGACTTCAATGGGACTATTAACATGCTTAAAGTTGGGCACGTGCCTAAGTACCTCGCTGAACGGGGTCTCTCTCGGGAGAGCTAATGCTGCCCAGCGGCCATATTTCTTGCTTCAAATTTTAAGAGCTGTGAGTGAAATTCACTCCCGTGTCAAGGGCTAGCATGGGTCTGTCTATACTGCAGCGGAGCATGAGGACATTGAGGTTGGGGCAAAAATTCAGACTCTCAAGCCCACCCGACTCCCTGGCTCTGAGTATATGTCGCTAACCCAAGTCTCGGACAAATTACAAGTTGCAGGTTTGGTGAAGAGAGAACCAGCTTCCCCTTCTGTGTCAGTCCCCCCACAACACACACTTTTACAGATACAGCTTTACCGGGGATCCTACATACAACACAAAGGCTTCTCTCACCCTCAAAGAGGTTGAAGTTATTCTCAAAAGCTACAGAAGAAAGGTTTATGTGCAGCATTCAAACATCAGCGCCTAGTTCTTTTTAATAACATACACTGTGCACCGTCATTGGGGGGGGATGAAATTAATCTTTCCTGAGCATAATGTGTTCTGTTCATGACCAGATAAAAGAGCAAAAACCGTAATAATAATAAAGCGACAACCTGTTGTATTTATTTCTGATATCTGACCCATCAGGCAATTCCTGAATTACTTCTCTAATTAGTTTTCACCTTCATGAAGGATACAACCTGCCTCTCTAGAGAGAAATCTACAAATGAGAAGCTATTTCTTGCAGGCAATAATGTGGAAGCGGCAGTCATATTAGGGATAAGCAGGGATAACAAAATCTGCTATTAAAGGGGAAATAAAATCATTTTCTCTCAAGACTTAACAAATTTTCCTCATTTCCAAAAGGGGAGGGGGGAAAGGGGAATATACAAACAATCCCTTCTGTCCCCTCTGCAAATTGTACTCATCCGTGTGGTCACAAGACAGGTATCTGACTACTTAGTGCTTTTTCCACAATGTAATTGTCAACTCTATCAATGGAATCCTCTTCCGTGAATGGTGGAAGTGCCAGCCAGTAGCCCCAAACCGTGGGTCTAAGAGGCTGAATGGCCACAGTACAGCCACATCCAGAACTACCCAAACTCAGCATTTGGACGGCCCCTCTCCTTCCTTCTCAGACCCCTCACACCAAAGAGGATCATAGCGCCACCCAGTAGCCCTCCTTAACATGTTTAGTCCTGTGTAATGTAACTAAGAACATTCTTATTATCCATATAAGTGTCTAGCCCTTGTTTGACTCCACTGAGTCCTTGGCTGCTGTGAAATCTTGTGGCAATGAGTTCCACAGACTAACGTCATGTCCATGTCATGCAATAATGTCATTCTTTTTCTCAGTTTTAAACATCCTGTCTTTCAGTTCCATTAAATGCCCCTTGACCATGTTACAAGATGGGGTAAGTAGGTGTGACAATCTGGGTCCAGACGCCCCAACAAAAGGATAGGGGGTCTGAACACCAAAGAATAAGCAATTGAATCAACTAGTTGTATACAACTAGTGTATAAAAAAATATGTCAAGTAAGGGCTTTTATGAAAGCTTGTAATGTTCTGAACTTGATGGACATGAGGAGAAATGTATACAGGTTATGGTTATGAATGGATGCATATATAATTGTAATGGTAACTGTGATGCAACTACAGCAGTGGTTCTCAAACTTTTGTTCCGGTGACCCTTTTCACATGCAAGCCTCTGAGTGCGACCCCCACTTATAAATTAAAATGGTTTTTTTTATATATTTAACGCCATTATAAATGCTGGAGGCAAAGTGGGGTTTGGGGTGGAGGCTGACAGCTCATGACCCCCATGTAATAACCACGTGAGCCCCTGAGAGGTCCCGACCCTCAGTTTGAGAACCCCTGAACTACAGCATCACCTCCCAACAAAGGTGATGAAGTGAGGAACACTTCCCAAGTCAATTGTTTACACAAAATCCACTTCAAGTACCCAGGCAAGTCCAGGCAAGAAAAGCCTGGGCATTGAAACTGTCAAGAAAACCCCAGGCTTGGAAAACTAGAAATGCCATCTGCTGAAGACGCTCTATGCCGACAGAAGAGAGCTCTCCCATTGGCATAATAAAACCACCTCTGCAAGAGGTGGTAGCCATTCTCCTACACCAGCACTTAGGTCGGCACTTACGCCCTGCCGTGGCCCCAGGAAATGAAAAGCTGTGTGTGAACAGGGACCTTGCCTGGGAAGGGCTGGAAGCGCAAGGCCAGTCTCCTGGAGTCAGCCAATCTTCTGAGGGAATGAACGGGGAATGTTGCAGTGCATAACACAACTCATCTTTATTGCCCCTGCTAGCCTAAGTAAACACAATTCTCCATATTCCTATGTGCCAGCAGAGGGCACTCTATGTTCATCTATATAGACACATGCCAACAGCAGCTGTGGGGTGGCATATCTTGGCCTGCACTCTTGTAGCAGGGGTGCAGAGACTGCACCAATGGATTCCTGCCACTCCGGCCAACGTTCATAAGTTCTCCCACTGCATGCCCATGCTGGAGCGCTAGGAAGATGTTGTTCCACTTGGTGCCAGAGCCTTCTCTTTAGTAAAAAGCAACAGAGGGTCCTGTGGCACCTTTAAGACAAACAGAAGTATTGGGAGTATAAGCTTTTGTGGGTAAGAACCTCACTTCTTCAGATGCATCAGAAAGCTTATGCTCCCAATACTTCTGTTAGTCTTAAAGGTGCCACAGGACCCTCTGTTGCTTTTTACAGATTCAGACTAACACGGCTACCCCTCTGATACTTCTCTTTAGTAGTTGTTGACTAGAAAGGCCGGAGTTAGATGAACTCAGGACAGAAATTCCCCAGCACAGGCTGTAGCCTGACATATCCCACCAGGGAAGCAGGATTCCTCACCCTCCACAGAGCAAAATGCAGTTGCACTCCTGCCCTGTCCAGTGCTGAGGGGTTAAACACACAGATTCAGAGGAAGCAACCAAATCAGCCAGGGTCTCTGGTTGGGGTAAAACAGGAGCCGTGCTTTAGCTGCCTTGGTTGCTTTTCTGTTGTACCCAGAACAGACCCCAGGTGGGTATGTCCAACCTGCTGCCCAATATGCAAAAGTCAGCACTTTTTCTAGTCTCTCTCCTCAAGACACTCCCAGGACTGAAGGGCACTGGGTGCAGCAGGTGAGCACTGACATGACAGAGGGAATGCAGTCCCAGCACATGGCACTGGGAACCCATGAGCCATAAGATTCTAGGTCCCTCCACTAACTTGCTGAGGGACTTAAGTGATTCACTGAACCTGTCACACTTTCCGGTGTAAGTAGTGCAACCTAGTGGTCAGAGCAGGCGTCTGGCCTAGTGGTCAGAACAGAACCAGAGGTGTGTTCAGGAAGCAAGTCAAGGGTAGGAGCCGGGAGCCAGAACAAAACCAAAGGGCAGAGCCATAGTTGTAGACAGAACCAGGAGTTAGAAATCAGGAGTTTAGAGGCAGGCAGGGTCTGGGGCAAGGGCTGGACAGGAAGCAGGTCTGGTGCAGCTGTAAGGGTGAGGCCTCGATCCAAACTGATGCATGGCTGCATGTCATGGTACCTAAAGACATGCTTCGGGAAGACTTGTGCAGTTTCGTGGGCAGCCTGAACAGTGCAGCAGGGAATAAAATGGGCCACCTTGGTCAGGAGTCCATTATGCTGGATACGATAAATGAGTGCCCTTGGAAATGTGGTAATTCAACAATAAAGTCCATTGTAAGGCTGAACCAAGGACATGGAGGTGTGGAGAGGGACTGAAGGAGGCCCACAAGCTTGGCTTCACATGGGCACAGAGGTCGCATGACTTGACATAGTTTTAACCTCAGTTCATAGGGCTGGCCACAGGAAATACCTAGCAATCAGGGTCCAGGTTTTAAATTGGCTGCAATGTCCGATCATGGGTGAGTCATGGCACAACCTTAGCATCTGAAGCTAGGAGCTGCCTTTGGGAATGTAGAGACAATCTCCATGATAAAGGAGATCTTATTATAAATGAAACAGAGTCTGGGGAAACATCAGTGGCTTAGAGTTTGGCAGATTGGGGACACAAACAGCTCCCTTGAAAGCAAGGAACAGAGAGTGGTCATAACATGAAGCATCTTGCTCCACTCCATGGTATCTGTCCTAGCGCAACAAGGCATCCGCCTTCCTGTTTTTAGTCCCTAGAGGATATGTAACTATGAAGTGAAGTTGGGAGAGGAAAAGAGCCCAGCAAATCTGACACTGATTCAGTTGTCACATTGTCTGTAGATGCTCTAAATTCATGTGATCAATCGAGACTTGGACAGGGGTGCAGACCTCCTCAAGGGGATGCCTCCATTTCTTGAAGGTGGAGTTTCTTGTCCCACACATCATAATTTCTCTCAATGGGAGTCAGTTTCCAAGAGAAAAAAAGGTGAAGGTGTGAAGCAACTGGCAAGGGCTGGTGAATTGTGAGAAGACTGCACCTATTGCATAGTCTGAAGTATCGGTCTTGACTACAGAAGACTTTGTGGTCCAGATTGGTCAAAATGGAAGCTGAAATAAACTCCTTTTTAAGCAGTGAAAAGCTGCCCGTCAGTGAACCAAGTCAACTTAACCCCCTTCTCGAGAAGGGTCATAATGGGAGCTACCAAGTTAGAGAATCCTTAGATGAATTGCTGATAAATATTTGTGAACCCGGGTGCTGCACCCCACCCATACTGAAGGGCGTCTTCCACTTGGTGATGGCTGAAACCTTGCAGAGGTCCATGGCAAGTCCCACCGAGGACATGACATAGCCCAGAAACTCCACAGTACCCTTTTCAAATGTACGTCTCAGTTTTTGTGTAAAGTTGATTTTGGCAAAGCCAATCAATAACAGTGTATGCATGGAGCAACAGAGAGTCCTGTGGCACCTTTAAGACTAACAGATGTATTGGAGCATAAGCTTTCGTGGGCCAATACCCACTTCGTCAGATGCATGCATCCACAAAAGCATACTCCAATACATCTGTTAGTCTTCAAGGTGCCACAGGATTCTGTTGCTTTTTACAGATCCAGACTAACACGGCTACCCCTCTGATACTTGAGTGTATGCATGGTAATCAGAGTTCTTAAGTCTCTGAAAAAAAGAAGAATGTCATTTCAATAGATGATCAAGAATTAGTCAAGGATGTCTCTGAAAACGTCATTCATAATGTTAGAAAGTAGTGGGAGCATTGCATAGACCAAATGGCATGACCAAATATTCAAAATGGCCATATCTGGTTCAAAATACTGTCTTCCTTTCTTTCCCCTGCCAGATTCTAAGTAAGTTGTATGTTCCATGCAGGTCTTTACAGGAGTCTGTTTATGAGAGGAAGGAGTATTGATTGCAGACAGTGATATTGTTAATGGCTCAATAATCAACCCAAGGGCTGAGGGAGCCATCCATCTTGGCCACAGAGAAGATGACTTTCCCAGAGGGAGTACCTAAGTGATGGATGAACCCCTTCTGCAGATTTTCCTCAACATACTCCCTGATGCACGCAGCTCAGGTTCAGATCAGGTATAAATGCATGTATAAATACTGGGCAGCACAGTATGGGGAGAAGGTGACCTGCCCTCTGTGGAGAAAGAAGTGGTTCGGGACTATTTAAAAAAACTGGATGAGCACAAGTCCATGGGGCCGGATGCGCTGCAGCCGAGGGTGCTAAAGGAGTTGGCGGATGTGACTGCAGAGCCATTGGCCATTATCTTTGAAAACTCATGGTGATCAGGGGAGGTCCCGGATGACTGGAAAAAGGCTAATGTAGTGCCCATCTTTAAAAAAGGGAAGGAGGAGGATCCAGGGAACTACAGGCCAGTCAGCCTCACCTCAGTCCCTGGAAAAATCATGAAGCAAGTCCTCAAGGAATCAATTCTGAAGCACTTAGAGGAGAGGAAAGTGATCAGGAACAGTCAGCATGGATTCTCCAAGGGCAAGTCATGCCTGACTAACCTAATTGCCTTCTATGATGAGATAACGGTCTGTGGATGAGGGGAAAGCAGTGGATGTGTTATTCCTTGACTTTAGCAAAGCTTTTGATATGGTCTCCCACAGTATTCTTGCCAGCAAGTTAAAGAAGTATGGGCTGGATGAATGGACTATAAGGTGGATAGAAAGCTGGCTAGATCGTCGGGCTCAATGGGTAGTGATCAACGGCTCCATGTCTAGTTGGCAGCCAGTTTCAAGTGGAGTGTCCCAGGGGTCGGTCCTGGGACTGGTTTCGTTCAATATCTTCATTAATTATCTGGAGGATGGTGTGGACTGCACTCTCAGCAAGTTTGCAGATGACACTAAACTGGGAGTAGTAGATACACTGGAGGGTAGGGACAGGATACAGAGGGACCTAGGCAAATTAGAGGATTGGGCCAAAAGAAACCTGATGAGGTTCAACAAGGACAAGTGCAGAGTCCTGCACTTAGGATGGAAGAATCCCATGCACTGTTACAGGCTAGGGACCGAATGGCTAGGAAGCAGTTCTGCAGAAAAAGACCTAGGGGTTACAGTGGAGGAGAAGCTGGATATGAGTCAGTGTGCCCTTGTTGCCAAGAATGCAAACGGCATTTTGGGCTGTATAAGTAGGGGCATTGCCAGCAGATCGAGGGACGTGATCATTCCCCTCTATTCGACATTGGTGAGGCCTCATCTGGAGTACTGTGTCCAGTTTTGGGCCCCACACTACAAGAAAGATGTGGAAAAATTGGAAAGAGTCCAGCGGAGGGCAACAAAACTGATTAGGGGGCTGTAGCACATGACTTATGAGAAGAGGCTGAGGGAACTGAGATTGTTTAGTCTGCAGAAGAGAAGAATGAGGGGGGATTTGATAGCTGCTTTCAACTACCTGAAAGGGGGTTCCAAAGAGGATGGATCTAGATGGTTTTCAGTGGTACCTGTTGACAGAACAAGGAGCAATGGTCTCAAGTTGCAGTTGGGGAGGTTTAGGTTGGATATTAGGAAAAACTTTTTCACTAAGAGGGTGGTGAAGCACTGGAATGGGTTCCCTAGGGAGGTGGTGGAATCTCCTTCCTTAGAGATTTTTAAGGTCAGGCTTGACAAAGCCCTGGCTGGGATGATTTAGTTGGGAATTGGTCCTGCTTTGACCAGGGGGTTGGACTAGATGACCTCCTGAGGTCCCTTCCAACCCTGAGATTCTAGGATTCTATGAAAAGGACTTTAATTCCCAGTTGAAGGTCAATTGGGCAATGGAGAGCAGCTTCTGTGGTACGTTCTCAATTAGGGTCAAAGATGCCTTCTATTGCCCAAACAAAGCTCTTGAAGTGTTCAAAAAAAAAAAAAAAAAAAAGAGGACTGGAGCCTTTCTGGAGCAGGGACACCCACTTCAGGGCCACTCCGATGAGCGGTCTATGGTCCTAAGTGGGATTAGTACAATCAGGAGGGTATAACTGCAGCTGCACTGCAACACGAACTAGAGACAACGTGGTTAAGGAACCGATGAAACTTGGCATAATCCCCATCACACTTACTGGGTAAGGACAGCTTGGGCTCACAGAAGTGGATGTGAGAGTTGGGAGGAGGGGGGAAAGAAGATGCTGCTTAGTATTGTACCTGGGCCTGGAGGGCTGCATTCTGAGGAGATGGGATGAACTCCTGCTGGGGATGTTCTGGAGGGAAGCTCCATGCCGTGGGACAAAGTCCTTGTTATCTTCTAGTGGGCTGCTCAAACTGTCACAGACCCAGGTGTAGGTGGTGCGACCTACTGGTCGGAGCAGAATTAGATGAAAGAACTGGAGTCATGCTCAGGAGATAAGCCCGTGGTCAGAGCCAGGGATCAGGGGTTCAGAGGCAGGCTGGCGTGGAGCAGGGACCTGCCTCCCAGGGCCTACGAGTGTATGGGAAAGTGTGTAGAGTACTTTCAGGATGTAAAACACTTAAGAACCTGCTAAGTATTATCAATGGAGTTCAGTTGCATGACAAAGCTAATGGAAGGGTCAGAGCTGGAGTAGCAGGGGGCTGCAGGTCAGGACTGAGATACGTTGGAAGTTGGCACAGCTCTTAGCTGCATCTCACCAATGCTTTCTGCTCCTCACTTGCATGAGCGTTGGTATCCCTCCTGGATATTCTGTATTAAGATGTAAATGACAGCAGACAGCTTTTCTCAGCAGCATGGAGACATGGTGGTTTCCGTCCCATTTCTGAGTTTCAGTGGTGCTGCCGTGGAAGTCCCAATATCTGCTGGGAGGAGGCAGCTTGCGTTGTTACAGGCATTGTAATTGCACAATAAAAACATTTTTCTTCACCACCAGTGGAATTGGTATCAACAATATGTTTGAAAGCTTTATAGCCCAATTAATTGTAAGGCAGGAATAGGAAAGGACATTATGGCTTCAGAAAACACAAGCTGCATCTATACTCAGTGATATTAAATGGCAAGAAGCCGGCATTCTAACACAGCAAAGGGCTGGTCCAGTTCCCATAAAAGCAAAGATCTCCGAGTTCAGCACAGTGAGTCTGAGTAGGGCAGGGAGTAGCCAGGACATCACAACCGGTGGCAAGGCCTTTAACGCAGCTCCTGCGGCAGCTCTGCAGAGCACTCAGCCATGGGGCAGGTTGGCACAATAGAAGCCTCACAAGACCCTGACAAGCACTGGCACAACTCCCACGCCATCCGCTTGCCCAGCATAAGGAGCGGAGATGGTCGGGCACATTCCAATTAAACAGGTTTTCAGCTGAAAATGGTGCTTTGTCAAAGCCAACGTGTCTCCTGGAAATGTGTCGGTTTGGATAAATTTCCAGTGACGTTTCCTGCCAGCTGCTGGAGAGCTCAGACTTCCAAGCACCCTGGCTCCAGGACAACCCCACTATAGGGCCTACAGCATAGGCACCGACTCCATGGGTACTCCAGGGATCAAGCACCCACGGAAAAAAGGTAGGGTGTTGAGCACCCACCAGCCAGAGCTGTTCGGCGAGGCCACCAATCAGCTATTCGATTGCTGGCAGGAAGCATTTGTGGGAGGGTGGAGAGCAGCAAGTGGCCAGCAGGCAGGAAGCCTCAGGGGAGGGGGCGGAGTTGGGACAGGAAGAGGTGGAGGGAGGGCAGGGTCTCAGGGGAGGGGAGGGACAGGAAGAGGCGGAGCAAGGGGGGACTCAGGGAAAGGGGAAGATTGGGGCGGGTCCTCAGGGCACCGGGATCTGCAGCTCGAGGGCAGTTGCACCCTGCAATCTGCCCCAGTCAGGGACCCCCAACTCTGTAGTTCCAGGAGCTCATCTCCTAGCTCTGAAGCAGGGAGTCTGGAAGCCCTGAGAACCCTGGCTCAAGCCACAGAGCCAGGGGCCTAGACCTCGTAGGGTCTCGCCGGGCTTCCAATCTCCCTGCAGCAGAACTGGCAGCTCCAGTGTCCATGTGCTGAGCTCCTCATCAGTCCACTAGGGCTGACGGGGCTAGGAACCTCGACGCCGCGGCTGAGCCAGGAGCCGCAGAGCTTGAGCTCCCAGGGCCAGTTTTGTTTTTTGACATTTTGATTATTTCAAAGTGATTTTTTTTCCAGATTTCCCTTCCATGGGACATTGTGAACTTTACACTTTTTGTTCCAAAACGGAATGAAATCGTTTTTCACAATTTTGGCATTTCCCACACAACGGCAACTCCACCTGTCGGGCGAGCTCGAGTGAGGAGATTTGCACCCTCTCAAATCTGCAGGAGCTAGCAGGCTGGGGCTGGGGAGGCTTCAGGGCAGCAGCTGTACAGGGAGGTAGAGGTCAGACGGAGGGGCCTTAGGGATAACACTGTTTTCCTTGTTCAGTGCTAGCAGAAAGTGACTCTCTGGGTTCGTGCCCTTTTTCACATGGCCCCTGTAATGGGGTGCCTGCCCCACTCCTGGAGAACAGGGATTAAAAGCAGCAAAGCTCGGCGGATTGGGGAAGCAGCCACAGCTGGGGCCAGCCCAATCAAGGCCCAGCTGGTCCTGATAAGAGGGCTGGAAGGCCAGGAGTCTCTCTTGCTCTGGAGAGGGGAGGACCTGGCTGCCTGGGAGATCAGGGTACTGGGAGTAGAGCAGGACTGGGGAAAGGCAAGAGGAGCTGGGGAGCTCCAGCCTGGCAAACCCCCAGGCTGCAGGCCTTGGGTAAGGCCACACCAGGAGCAGGGGTACAACATCACAGCACCTGCCACAGTCATGCCCAGTCAAATTGTTACCATGACCCTGGGCTCTTTGTCCAGTGGTATCTGCAGGCAGTGTGTGTGGCCCTGATGATTACAGCTTGCAGAATTCAGGTGGCAAATTTGGGTCCAGGTGAGTTTTGGCAATTTCAGAGTTGGATGAATATATGCAAATTCAAAAGCAACGAGGGGCTGGCCCCTCTGGCTGGTATGATTGCATCCATTAGACATTCAGGGAATTCAGCCCGGTGCTACCCCCTCATGCCAGCCAAACTACACACAGCATCCCCTCCCCAGGGCCCTGGCCAGTGGCAGGAGCTGCAGAGCTGGCTCTGCCAGCTGTGTGTCAGCCTGGCACACGGGTGTTCCAGGCAGGCTGGTAGCAGGGTGTGTGTCAGCAGAAGGATGGGGCATGGCCAGGGTGGCGCTCTGCCTCAGCAGTTCTCCGTGCCTGGCAGCAGGGGCACAAGTGAGCTGCCCTAGCCTGCTCCAGGGGCCAAACTGGCCCCTAGCAACCCTTGAGGGGAAGGGGCACTGCAATGGTACCAGGCCCCCATTCTCCCCTCACTGGCATGGGTTTCACACTGCCCATTGCCCCGGCTTAGAGCAGCATCCCTGAGAGGAGAAGCAGGCGTGGGCTGTTCAGACAGACCAAGAACATGTGAAATCTGAAGAACAGATATCGGCGGAGACAGAGAATGTCCCCATGATGATCGACACCCCTCAGTTGCTAGGCTGCAGCTTCCGTCCCTAAAACTAGAGCGTCCCCTCCACTAGAGATGCAGGCAGAACCTTCCCAGCAGCGGCTGGCTCCCCTGGAGTGACCCCTGCAGAGCAGTCTCTCCATTGCTGAGGAGTCCTGTGTGTTTAAGGGGAGTCATTATCGCCACTCTGATAGGGTAACAATGAGCAGAGAAGAAACACATGCAGGGGCAAGGTCATGGTCTGACTGGCAGCTTCAGGAAAGTTACATTCTTCTAAGAAACAGCCTGGCCTGCCTCTTGGTCCGAAAGGGTGAATACTCTGCACCAGCAAACCCAGCTAACACAAAGGGCAACGCTCCGACAGTTGTTCGCTCTTGTATGTTTGCAAATGTGACTCGTGTTGAGATTAAGTCAACATGCAGGAGAGGAAGTGAGATGCAAGGTAGTTAATTTAAAATTATATATGCAATCAATGGAAAATGAATACAATTACATTTCAAATTGGCATTTCATAAAATTTTGCAAGCAGAATATTAAGTGGGCGTTAAATGCTGCAGGTTTGTAAGAATGTGACTCGCTCCTCTGGCAGAGGTGGCTGTGACAGGGAAGTGATCACACAGCCCCATCATAGTAATTTGTTGGGAGAGACTCTAATTACATATTTATAGCTTACAGTGGAATCAGCTAATTACATGGTGCCTCTTACCAGGCTGCTGCAAAGCCTCACGTGTTCATAGTGGATTGTGATTTCCTGAGCTCCCTGAACCTGCATTTGGAGTGCGCAACTCTCCTGAGCCAGCACTGCCACTCGTCTTCCCCCCAGGCCTGGTCTGTCCTGCGGCACCCGTCAGCGCCCCATGTGAGCACCTGTTCACCCACCCCTCCTGTGCACTTGCACGGCCCCTGCACTCCTGCTGCCCTTCCCAGGTCCCCTCCAACCCAGTTTCTCCTGCTCCCTCCAGCGCCCGAAGACCACACTATCCACCAACACCACCAGGAACCTGTGCTGCTGACACTAATCCCCTCCTCGGAGGTTTTTAATGCAGGCTTGAAGCTAGACACCTTCCAGCACCAGCAGAGAAATATTCGTACTGGGAATTTGTTTCCAGCCATGTCAGCCCCATTGCTGTTCTAGGCTGACCTTGCAGGGTGACCCGTTTCTGTGAGGTATTGGATCTCCTCTGGCTGATGGGGCCTGTTTGGCACGAGGGACCAGACTAGAACATTGTGTCTGTGACAGGGTGGGGGTCCCTGTCACAGGGTGGGGGTCCCTGTCCAGTGTGGGGTGAGTACAGCCTGTCCCTCAAGTGCCCGTTTCTTTGGGGTAGGACACCCGATGGACTTACACTGATAAGGTTGTCCTGCGTCCGTGGGCCAGCGGGCCTAGTGGCTGAAGTCCATGAGGCGTCCGTGGGCCGATGGGCCTCCCTAATCCACCGGTTCCCATCCCAGGGCCCTATTAGTGGCAGACAATTCTGCCACTGAGATCAGCCGGGAACCAACCGCAACACGCTGCCTATATCCGGCACTATTGCTAGTGCCCCCATGGGCTGCTTCCTACCGTGGTTCTGGTGGCAGTAGTTGGGGCATCTTCAGGTTGCTCGGCTGGGGCTGTTCCCGACATCTCTGCTCCCTCCTGGGTATCAACGGGCACCTGGGCATCAGCTGGGGCCTCAGCGCTTTGGGCTTCCGCGGGGCGGGTTGATAGCTGCTCCCTGGCAAGAGCTTGTATACTATGTCTTTCCCCTCCAGCAGTCAGTCCCAACTGAATTGGGCTGCCTGCCTTTATATAGCCACTGCACCTGGAGCATGCCCAGTAGGGCCAGGGGGCGTGGCTTCCTCAGCCACCAAGGAAGAATTAACCCCTTCCTGTCCAGTGCAGGGTGAGTACACCCCATCACAGTGCCCCCACACACCAGCTAAGTGTCCATGGGAGAGTTCAAGATAAATGAAAGGTAAGGCTGGGCTGAGGTGTGGACATCATGGGGAGCCCATGCTGGTCTATTTTCTATTGGGGACTTTGCCTTTCAGGGCTGTTCTTCCCAGACAGGGAGTCAACGCAAGACGCTGTGAGCATCTTGTCATTATGCCCAGCCCGATGGAAACAGACACAGGAATAAAGAGATCTCTTGCAAGCACCATAAGCAGTGAGCGATCGCAGAATAGCACCTGGTACCAGGAGTAAAGAGGAACTAAGAAAATACCCTGAGTGGACAAGAAGGGCCATTAAAAGCCCCACCCGAGCTGAAACGGTCTGTAAATGTGGAAAACATTAGCATTTTCTAAGCAGTGGAAGTCACCCCGTCCAGACTGAAACTTATGGAGGGTGGACAGTGTTCTGACACTGTGGGCATGACAGAGACTCCAAAATAAGACAAGACCAGCCCTGAGGCAGAAAAGCATTCAGAGCTCAAAGTCAGAGTGCAACAAAACGAGCACACAGAGCGGCATACTGCGGCAACCAGCCCAAGCCAAGCCAATGCCCGGCATATGGGAAAAGATATCCCAAACGCAATGGGTTCCATCTCTGTGCAAGAGTTTGCAAGCCCCAGCAGAGTATGCACAGCAAGGGTGACAACAGCACCCCTCGCTCAGAGGAGTTCTCCACAAGAGCAAGGGGCAGCAGATGATGATCGGACTGTCGCCCTGAAAGCAAATGGGGTCTGTATTAGTTTGAAGTTGGACACCGGTGCACAAGCCAGTATGTCACCAAAACAATGGTTATTAGTAGTGGGGGAAAAGCCACAGGTAGTGGAGCACAAGAGGGTAAAACTCAGGGCTTACCATGGTGAGCGGATCCCCACTAAGGGAGTGTGTGGACTACATGTATGGCTAAATAACAGACGTGAAAAGCTCCAATTTGTACTAACAGCAGAGAAAAGAGCCCTCGTTAGCGTATTAGAAGGGTGTCATTCTCTGGATCTTGTCAAGGGGGTGAGCTCACTGGAGGGGCAGGGGACCAGAACATTGGAGGAAGAGTTTGAGGACATCTTCCAGGGGATAGGGAAGCAGTTACCAGAGTACAAGACAGAGAATGAAGGGCTCACCTGACCCCCAATTCACACCCCTAGGAAAGTGGCACTTACAGCAGCAACTGAAAGAAGAGCTGGATAGATTCATTGCTTTGGGAATCGTCAAGTGAGTAGACGAGCCAACAGACGAATACACTCATTGGTCATTGTAGAAAAAGACGGAACCCTTCTCTTCTGTATAGACCCAAAGGAATGACATAAATATGTCCTACCTACAAGCAGAATCATTTTGGGGATATGGCTAACGCCAAATACTTTTCTACCCTTGGTGTGTCAGTGGGGTTCTGGCAAGGGCCCTTAGAAAACAGAGCTCACCTGTGTGCACATTTCACACCCCCAGTGGGAGACACTGTTTCTGCAGCCTGTCATTTAGGTTGTGTTGTATGCCCGAGGTGTTCCACCAGAAACTACAACACAGGTTTGATGGTCCAGAGGGTACGATGAGGTTTTGATTTGGGGAAAAACAGTAGAAGAGCAAAACCTGAGGCTCCAAGCAGCTTTGGAAAGTGTGTGTTATTTGGGCTGGGCTGGTCCAGGCCGGCCGTGCGTTACCCGGGCCGGGCCCGCCGTGCGTTACCCATGCTGGCTCAGAATGCACTGTGGGGTCTCGGTCAGGCTAGCACAATGAGCTTCGCTGTTGTTCAAAAGGCAGTGACATGGTGTGAAAGCAGCAGGTTAATAGAAACCACAGCAGAAGCTGCGGCTCTCTGGCTTCCCCTCAGTAGCAAATCCCTTGGTGTTCAGTGCAAAGGGGGGGCTGATGTTGGAGGGGGCAGAAAAGCCAACTCCAAACAAACTCCTCCCATGTGGAAACATCAAGAGCATCCTACCAAACCTGAAGATGAATAAAAGCTCCCAGCGCCCTTACAAATCTGGCTCCTCTGCTTTAGGCATCAATAAAGTTTCTCCCAGGGCAGGAAACAGACCCAGACAATCTTCCCCTTCAGCGCTGAGCCCTGGGCCAGTGTCTGTCCCGCGTGGATTTATGGCTCCCCAGGCTCATAAATGTCAGAGTTGCACGGGATGGATGGAGGAGGTGGGAAATGCTTCCCCTCAACTTCAGGAGATTTCGTTATTTTTCCTGATCTTTTACAACAGTCATAAACCAGCTGCTGATTAGTGGTGGGTCTTAAAACTTATGGGGAAAGCTGTTGAAATCAGCTTTAAGTAATAAGCGCCTCCAGAAGCCGAGCAGCTTAGTGCCTTCCTTTTGAGGTCACACGCCTGATGTGTGTGTCCTTCGCAGCGGGGCTAGGCCAGCCTCACCAGCATCAGCCACGGGCTAGGCCGGGGGCTCTCAGAACTATTTTTGTTGGTGGCCTCGGAGTGCGGCCGACAACCCTTGCTGGTGGCCGCTTTGACAATTTTTCCAAGCCCGAGCCCTTGCTGCCCCAGGCGGAAGCTCAGAGCTGAAGCCCGAAGCCCACAGAGCACACACACTGGCCCCATGTGTCTGCAGAGGCGCTGCTTGGAGCCTCCAGGAGGCTGCCTGGTGCAGGGCACTGATCCCCTGCTGGCGGTGCCAGCAAACACCAAGGCAGCCAGGAGCAACAGGTGGGCACTGCAGGGAGGGGCTGCTGCTTTGCGTCCCTCCCCACCCCCCCAGTCTCCACCCAGGAGGCTGTCGTGGCTGCAGAAAAATCCCCTGCTGGCTCAGGGTTGAGAAATCCCCTCTGTTGCACTGACGGAGCTGAATCTTGCCAGCCATGCCCCCACCGTGGCAATCAGGAAGCAGCCACCAGGTCCCTGCAGCCCCTAGATGCATAGGCGGCCAGGGAAGCCCTGCGTGCTGTCCTTGCACCCATGGGGACGCCCCCGCAACTCCCAAAGGTCACGGTTCCTGGCCAATGGGAGCTGCAGAGTCAGCCCTCGGGGCCAGGGCAGCCTGCAGAGCCTCCCTGGCCGCCCATGGGTCTAGAGGCTGCAGGAATGTAGCGGCCGCTTCCAGGAGCCACACAGAGCTAGGGCAGGCTCCCTGCCTGCCTTAGCCCCGAGTCCCGGTGCATTGCTGACCGAAATGTCATCGGCCTGGTCAGCGGTGCCGACTGGAGCCACCGGGGTCCTTTTTCGACTAGGTGTTCCGGTCAAAAACAGGACGCTTGACAACCCTATTTGCCATCCAAGGCTGAAAAGCAGCAGCATATAGTGCAACATGGTTAGTAATTGACCCTTCCTCCACGTAGGCGCCTGCCTTTCCTCACAGACCAGGAGCAGAGACAATCCGCTGGAGACTTCCCGCTCCCTGCCCAGAGGAAATCCGGGAGTTACGTACCCCACAGTTTAGAGACTGGCACCTGCTAGCTCTGCCTGTAGCACACTCAGGAGCATCAGTGTAGAACAGAACATTTCTGCACTATCCTCATGTCATAGAGGCCTGGCTGAGCCTGGAGCCTCACCAGACGACTGTGAGGGGATCGGACCACTGGATCTTCTGAAGCCTGATCCAAGTCCAGGTTCTTCCCCTAGTTGGGGGCCATAGGCGCACACTCAGAGTGTGGATCCTCTCTCTAGCACCCCCTCCTGAGAGCGGAGATGTACTGGTCCAATGGTCCAGCACCAGAGACCAGTACTGACCCCTCAGACTCTCCTATAGCTTAACCACACCCTCTCCCAGCACTCAGGCGGTGTGGGTGCTTGGGGTCCACAGGTTAACTCTACAGGGGCATATAGTAGGTGTGACACATCGCACATGCACACACAGTCTTTGCACAGGATTCTAAACCATTATTGCTCTTTACTTAATAGCACAAGAAATATATAGATCCATACAAAAACCATAAACCCTACAGGCATTTTCCTGCCTCTGTGTCCCCACTCCTTTGGAGCATTCTTTGGGCTGGGATCTAGGTTCTCTGAGGGTATCCAGGACACTTCTGCTGCAGCCCATGGCTTGAGCTCTGAACCATGGAGCCTCAGGAGCGGGGAAAGGCTTCAGAGTCTGAGCTCTAGCCCAAGCCACAAAGCACTGTCTACACTGGTAGTTTTAGAACATTAGCGTGAGCCCCACCAGCCCATGTCTATTGACCCGGGCTTTACGGCTTGCTACTGTGCACTGTCTAGACATATCCTTAGATTCCTCTCAGAACTAAAGACAATGAGACTCAATAGGCCCATCCCAATAGATGGGAAATCTTGCGTGGAGAGCACTAATTAAGCTAAAGTTTAAATACACAGGAAAGGAAAGTTCCTATGCTTGATAAGGAACCTTCCAACTCTTTTTAGTTTCTCAAACCAAAGATCCCATAATTTACTTAAGGAAAAGCCCTCCATTTCTCTGAATCTAGCTAAGGAGAACCTCTGCCAGGTGACACGCCAGCGTAACTGATCCTTTTCTGTGCAGTGCACCCCATTGTCATAGAATCATAGAATATCAGAGTTGGAAGGGACCTCAAGAGGTCATCTAGTCCAACCCCCTGCTCAAAGCAGGACCAATTCCCAGCTAAATCATCCCAGCCAGGGCTTTGTCAAGCCGGGCCTTAAAAACCTCCAAGGAAGGAGACTCCACCACCTCCCTAGGTAACGCATTCCAGTGTTTCACCACCCTCCTAGTGAAATAGTTTTTCCTGATATCCAACCTGGACCTCCCGCACTGCAACTTGAGACCATTGCTCCTTGTTCTGTCATCTGCCAGAACAGAGAACAGCCGAGCTCCATCCTCTTTGGAACCCCCCTTCAGGTAGTTGAAGGCTGCTATCAAATCCCCCCTAATTCTTCTCTTCTGGAGACTAAACAATCCCAGTTCCCTCAGCCTCTCCTCATAAGTCATGTGCTCCAGACCCCTAATCATTTTTGTTGCTCTCCGCTGGACTCTTTCCAATTTTTCCACATCCTTCTTGTAGTGTGGGGACCAAAACTGGACACAGTATTCCAGATGAGGCCTCACCAATGTCGAATAGAGGGGAACGATCACGTTCCTCGATCTGCTGGCAATGCCCCTACTTATACAGCCCAAAATGCCGTTAGCCTTCTTGGCAACAAGAGCACACTGTTGAACCAAGGCCAGAGGTGAATATTGAAATTATAGGCATTACACCAGCTAGAGATAACTGGCTGTGAGATCCAGAAACATGAAGGTCAAATAGGGAAAACTGCCTGTTACCCCAAGAAATCTAAGCCACTTAGCCTTCACCCCAAACTGTGCATTTTTCTGCCTTAAGAATCAGATATGCATCTCTCCAGATGAATAATCTGTCTTGTTCATCCAATGTAATGTCTCATATCCTATGATAAGCCCTGAAGGATGTGAAATGAAAGGCATTAGATATAATCAAAGAATATATGGACTGTGTCTACTAAATTTAGAAAACTATAGGAGATTTTGTTTGTCATCTTTGTAAACGATTGCTGCACTCCAGAAGCAATAGGACATATGGCACACGAAGGAAAAAAATGGTGTCAGCATCCAAGCAGGGGATAACTTTGAATATTAAGAGAAATTGCTTAAAGGGGGGGGGGATCCCAATTAATAGTTGGGGCAAACACTGAAACACAATCCATAAATGAATTAAACCCTCCGACTAACAGGAGCTGCGAAGAACTTTGTTACACGTTAGTGCCATCTACTGGACATCAATGGAAGCAGCAGAGAACTGAAAGCCGAGAGCCATTTGGCCAATGGCCAACAGGAATCAGAGGGTGGCCCCCTCCAGTGAGCCCTGAAGACGGTATAAACCGAGGTCACTGTGTAGGACTGTAAAGAGCTTTACTGAGCCCCCACATGGGAAAGACTCTCTCCTTGGCCAAGTTACCCGACTAAGACAGCAAGGAGTTGGCTGAACCCCCCTCTCCCTCTAATAAGCTGCAGAATCCACAGTGCAATCAACTCGTGGACCAGCCATGTGGAAAGAACTCCCCCTTATCTCAGGATCAACAGGAGAAGAAGTAGTGGTAAAATTTTATTTCAACAATTGCATTTCCCTGTCTGTTCTTTACCCTATATAATTGAAAGGTGGCTTGCTGAGTCTACACTCTCTAGTGAGACCGCAGGTAACCATATTTTAGATTTTAACTAATGCTATATCCATGCTCTAAGTGCAAGCAAATTGGCCTAAGAGAGATTTTAAGCAATTGCTTTTGATATTCTGAACTTGTCTCTTTGAGACCAAACCATTCAAATAGCAGGAATCACCCTCTTAAAGGGGGCTCAGGCATGCAGGCGTGAAATCAGGAAGGCCAAATCACACTTGGAGTTGCAGCTAGCAAGAGATGTTAAGAGGAACAAGAAGGGTTTCTTCAGGTATGTTAGCAACAAGAAGAAAGTCAAGAGACAGTCAACAGCGGCGCAACTACATGTAATTCGGAAGTCGTTGTAGATTTAGAACCGCAACCTATTGCTTCAGTAGAGACATGTTCAACATTCAATTCCACGTTCCCTTCCCAGCTAATAATCCCCATGCATAACCAGCTTGTTCACACACAGATCCCACCTAACCCAGTGACTGCCTCAGCCCCCCCCATGCTGAGTCTAAGCTGACTCCACAAGAAGGCTGTGCAAAGCAGGCAGAGTGTCCCTGAGAACCAGGCTGTCTTGCTGTATTCCAGGTCACCCTGCAGTCTTCCTTGAGGACTGAAAAGGGAGAGAGGGAGCAGTGCCTTGTAAGCTAAATGTTACCAGTGGGAGAAGTCACAGAGCAGTAGCCTTGGCTCTCGGCCTCTCGCACCAGGGGCTGGATTCACAAAGGGGACTTAGGTATTGTAAGGTCTAACTCCTAGGGGCCCTGCTGCCCAGCGGAATTCACAACACCCAGGGTCCCCCTGCAGTAGAGAAGGGGTGTCTAAGAAAGGGATTCACAGAAGCCAGCAAGCTGAGTGGCTTGGAGCTTCAGCCATGAACCCTCTCCTGGAGTTTGGCACCAAAGCCAGGTCAGCCCTTTCTCCGGAAAGTCAAGAATGTGAACCCCACACACCTCAACAGCTGAGTGGTCAGAGCACTCCTTGGGATGCGGGAGGCCCCTGTTTAAATCCCTCTCTGCCTGCTCTGCTTTCTCAATCTGCCTTTCGAAGCTGCTCCAGTGTGTATGAATAAGTAAAAAATCATTGGGCGAGAGAGCAAAAACTAGAGCCTGAGTTTGTGTCCCAGTGGTTAGTGCACTCACCTGTTATCGGTCGGGGGGGGAGCGGGGAGGAGAGAATGTGGCTAAATAGTTCAACGGTAAAGTCTTAGTCTGCAATCTTTAAACTGCCCTGGCTGGTAAAGGGTCATACCCCCAAGACTTCCTCCCTCGAGGCAATGGTTTTGCCCTCTTGGGCCCTTCTGAGTCCTCAGTCCCCTTAGCTTCAACTCTCTCCTCAGGGAGCAGGCCACGCTGCCTGTGGCCGGTGTGAGGGGACCGGGACCTCCTACTACTCCAGGTCCCAGCCCAATGACCCTATGAATAGCAACCACATACCGCTGTGTCCCTTTCAACTGCTCACAATGCTGCTACGATTCCCTGGGTCATTTCCGCATGGCCCCTGCACCTTCACCAATGTTTCACTCTTATCGTAGGGCTGAAGTCTTGTACTCTGTCCCAGCAGCAAGCCAGGAGTTCCTTCTTGCTCCCCCGTCCCTACCAACCACTGATCTGTCCACCGTTTTGTAGCTCCCTCAGCCAGCCAGGAGCAACATCCTTGCTCCTCTGGTTTCAAGCAGCAACTGACTGTCTCTGGCCCTGCAGCTCCTTTTATATGGCGCTCCTGGGCACTGACTGGCTACTCCCTGCAGCCTCTCTGATTGGCTGCTTCCCCTGCAGCCACTCTAGGCAGCCTAGAGGACTCATCTCCACTGCTCTGAATCGTACTGGTTTTCTAATTACACGACCCAAACATGTAACAACTTGGCCATCTGTCTGTCCATTAGTTGCATTGACTGGCTGTGGTCAGTTTGGAATCCTTGAGTCTTCTTCTTGAGTCTTCAGATGGCAGACGCAGAACAAGAAGAAGACTCAAGGATTCCAAACTGACCACAGCCAGTCAATGCAACTAATGGACAGACAGATGGCCAAGTTGTTACTTGTTTGGGTCATGTAATTAGAAAACCAATCCGATTCAGAGACACTTAACAGACTGATCCGTAATGAATGTCAAAGACAGCATGATATTATAAATGGTAGGTATGACAGGGTGTACCAGGTGCAGCATCCTACCACACTCCGTCCCAGAAAGAAGCAGTGGAGATGAGTCCTCCAGGCTGCCTAGAGTGGCTGCAGGGGAAGCAGCCAATCAGAGAGGCTGCAGGGAGTAGCCAGTCAGTGCCCAGGAGCGCCATATAAAAGGAGCTGCAGGGCCAGAGACAGTCAGTTGCTGCTTGAAGCCAGAGGAGCGAAGATGTTGCTCCTGGCTGGACGAGGGAGCTACAAAATGGTGGACAGATCAGTGGTTGGTAGGGACGGGGGAGCAAGAAGGAACTCCTGGCTTGCTGCTGGGACAGAGTACAAGACTTCAGCCCTACGATAAGAGTGAAACATTGGTGAAGGTGCAGGGGCCATGCAGAAATGATCCAGGGAATCGTAGCAGCATTGTGAGCAGTTGAAAGGGACACAGCGGTATGTGGTTGCTATTCATAGGGTCATTGGGCTGGGACCTGGAGTAGTAGGAGGTCCCGGTCCCCCCACACCGGCCACAGGCAGAGTGGCCTGCTCCCTGAGGAGAGAGTTGAAGCTAAGGGGACTGAGGACTCAGAAGGGCCTAAGAGGGCAAAACCATTGCCTCCAGGGAGGAAGCCTTGGGGGTATGACCACCACCACCTTACATCTCCTTGTCAATTGTTGGAAATGGGCCATTTTCATTACCACTACAAACAGTTTTTTTTTTCTCTCCTGCTGATTATAGCTCACCTTAACTGATCAGTCTCCTTATAGTGTGCATGGTAACACCCATTGTTTCATGTTCTCTGTGTGTATATGTATAGCTTCCTACTGTATTTTCCACTATATGCATCCGAAGAAGTGAGCTGCAGCCCACGAAAGCTTATGCTCAAATAAATGTGTTAGTCTCTAAGGTACCACAAGGACTCCTGTTCTTTTTGCGGATACAGACTAACACGGCTGCTACTCTGAAACCAGTATAATACAGTTTAGCATTCCATTACAGAAGGGATGCAAGATGAAATTTTCAAAAGCACAAGGGACTTAGGACCCATTTTCAAAAGTGATTTAGGAGCCTGTGTCACTGACTTACAATGACACTTTTTTGGGTCCTAAGTGTCGAAATCACTTCTAAAAATGGGAGTTGGGTTCCTAAATCACTTAGTTACTTTTGAAAATTGTATCCATAATTTCTTCCATATTTTTTCCCATAATTTACATTTTCAGGCCAAAATTTGCAAAACAAACTGAAGCACCTAGCAGCATGTAGGAACTGTCCTTCCCCAGGAGGATCTGTAGCTGCTCCACCACAAGGGTGGTGTGTCCCAGCAAGAGGCAGTGGTATAAGTTCCTTGCCATGGTTAATAACGGAGTGGACCAGCTTTACCGTGTGTTTTCCCTGGGCTGTGACATTCATAGGCAACTATAAGTTGAATTAATTTCCAGCACTGTATCCACAGGCATGACACCCTTCCACCCCATGACACACACTCTAAAGTCGTGTAAGGTCTAGACAAAGTGATGGTCTTTTCACTCCAGCTGCAACCACCAGCCCTTCCAGCCTTCATCAGTCTGACACACAAAACCTAGTGTCCATTCAACTCCATTCTCGGGGCTGCGTGACAGTGACAGATGCTGCCCCCTCTCCACATGGGGAGGCAGAATGGCAAAGGAGTAGATTCCTCCAGGAATCACAGAGGCATGGACATTGATTGGCATGTCTATAACAGCTCTTCAGCCACACTGGAAGCTTTTCCCCATGAAGCCACCAGTTCCAGCACACCCTTAACTATACAAGCCAGAGCAACAGTTTGCAATCTGGGAAGAAAGGTATTACAGTTAGGGTGACCAGACAGCAAATGTGAAAAATCAGGACAGTGGGTGGGGAAGTAATAGGAACCTATATAAGAAAAAGACCCAAAAATCAGGACTGTCCCTATCAAATCAGGACATCTGGTCACCCTAATTACAGTAGGTTAGCACCGAGCACCTTAGTACCAGGGAGAAAAGGTGGTGGTACTCTGCCAAGTGCTGCCTACCAGTAAGCTCCACTGATCTGAGAGACCAAAAATCAAACATTATTTATAGCAGAGGGTGAAGATATGATGCAGCTACCTGAGTTCCTGGGCTCGGCACGCCCACGGGGGGGCAAAATACACCCCTGGGCTCTATAGAACAACTCCAGCTCTGTGACATTCATGGGAGATGGAGCTGTCTTAGCAGCTTTGATTTATTCTGGCTCTGGATGCAGAGTCCTCACCGCAGCCCTTCTGGAGCCTGGAGAATGCATGTTTTGTTTAAGGCACAGCCCTGCCACCAGCTAGTGCTGCACAATCTCACCAGGGTTTCTCAGCTGCTCTCCTTCTGCAATGGTTGTGATTCATCAGCGTATGGGACAATCCTGAGATACCTGCGACCACACTTATATGGTGCATTGAGAGAGGAGCTGCAGTTATTATGCTTAAAAACTCACATTGGTCTTAATGGAGACATATTGTCTGGAACTTTCCTACAGGATAATGGCTTGTACCCAGCTTTGTAAGTGTTCCTCCCCTAGCTAAGGGGACATAGGATTATCTGTCTCTGGAAGAGGTAGGGCTGGGGTCAGCTTGCTCCATTAGCTGCTTTACAGCTCCTGCAAATGGACATTGACCCATCTCCTTTCACCACTAGTGCAACTGAAGTTGTGCCCAGAGAGCTCACCCCTGGGTGAGCACCTCCGTCTGCAGCACTCCAACTCCCCCTTCAGCTTTGAGTCCGGCCCCCTGAAATATTAGCAATAACTTCCCATACTTGGGACGGAAGGTTCCTGATCTAAGCCATCAGGCTGGTCGAGAAACGACAATTATTTTTCATGTTTGCATTGTTGCCATAGAAGTGTTTGTCAGGGCTAATTCCCCACTCTGGCACTTCTAGTGCAGAAGGTGGGGGCCTGCAAGGATTCTAAAAATTAATACTGCCCACTCCAGGCTGGTATTAAACTCCCCAGGTTACAGCTTCTCTGACCTTGGCTGGGTAGATGCTACCACCACCCAAATGCAAAAGCCCCTTGGGACCCAGGAAGGAGCACTTGGTAATTCCTCCCTGTGGGGTACCCTCAGGCCCTTTCAACCCCCCTCAGGGGGAAGAGCTGAGAAAGAAAACAAAGGAAATCAGCTGTTGCCACCAGCTAATTAAACAACATGTGCACAAACCTCTTAGGACACCAAAAACCCAATCCTGTTCTTCAAAAAGGTAAATTTTATTAAAAACAAACAAAAAAAGAAAATCTGAAACTTAGGCTTTTTGCTAGATCTTAAAAGAAACAATTATAAGAACATCATAAGAACATAAGAACGGCCATACTTGGTCAGACCAAAGGTCCATCTAGCCCAGTATTCTGTCTACAACAGTGGCCAATGCCAGGTGCCCCAGAGGGAGTGAACCTAACAGGCAATGATCAAGTGATCTCTCTCCTGCCATCCATCTCCACCCTCTGACAAACAGAGACTAGGGACACCATTCCTTACCCATCGTGGCTAATAGCCATTAATGGACTTAACCTCCATGAATTTATCCAGTTCTCTTTTAAACGCTGTTATAGTCCTAGCCTTCACAACCTCCTCAGGTAAGGAGTTCCACAAGTTGACTGTGCGCTGTGTGAAGAAGAACTTCCTTGTATTTGTTTTAAACCTGCTGCCTATTAATTTCATTTGGTGACCACTAGTTCTTGTATTACGGGAATAAGTAAATAACTTTTCCTTATCTACTTTCTCCACGTCACTCATAATTTTATATACCTCTATCATATCCCCCCTTAGTCTCCTCTTTTCCAAGCTGAAAAGTCCTAGACTCTTTAATCTCTCCTCATATGGGACCCGTTCCAAACCCCTAATCATTTTAGTTGCCCTTCTCTGAACCTTTTCTAATGCCAGTATATCTTTTTTGAGATGAGGAGACCACATCTGTACGCAGTATTCAAGATGTGGGCATACCATTGATTTATATAAGGGCAATAATATATTCTCCCTCTTATTCTCTCTATCCCCTTTTTAATGATTCCTAACATCCTGTTTGCTTTTTTGACTGCCTCTGCACACTGCGTGGACATCTTCAGAGAACTATCCACTATGACTCCAAGATCTTTTTCCTGATTTGTTGGAGCTAAATTAGCCCCCATCATATTGTATGTATAGTTGGGGTTATTTTTTCCAATGTGCATTACTTTACATTTATCCACATTAAATTTCATTTGCCATTTTGTTGCCCAATCACTTAGTTTTGTGAGATCTTTTTGAAGTTCTTCACAGTCTGCTTTGGTCTTAACTATCTTGAGCAGTTTAGTATCATCTGCAAACTTTGCCACCTCACTTTTTACCCCTTTCTCCAGATCATTTATGAATAAGTTGAATAGGATTGGTCCTAGGACTGACCCTTGGGGAACACCACTAGTTACCCCTCTCCATTCTGAGAATTTACCATTAGTTCCTACCCTTTGTTCCCTGTCTTTTAACCAGTTCTCAATCCATGAAAGGACCTTCCCTTTTATCCAATGACAACTTAATTTACTTAAGAGCCTTTGGTGAGGGACCTTGTCAAAGGCTTTCTGGAAATCTAAGTACACTATGTCCATTGGATCCCCCTTGTCCACATGTTGGTTGACACCTTCAAAGAACTCTAATAGATTAGTAAGACACGATTTCTCTTTAGAGAAACCATGTTGACTTTTGCCCAACAATTTATGATCTTCTATGTGTCTGACAATTTTATTCTTTACTATTGTTTCGACTAATTTGCCCAGTACCGACGTTAGACTTACCAGTCTGTAATTGCCGGGATCACCTCTAGAGTCCTTTTTAAATATTGGCATTACATTAGCTATCTTCCAGTCGTTGGGTACAGAAGCCGATTTAAAGGACAGGTTACAAACCCTAGTTAATAAGTGGTCGATAATAGATCCCTAATGTTATATTCTTATTAGAGCATGAAATTACTATCCATAGAGATTCTATGGAACATGTGGATTCACTTAAGATTTTTACTTCATTTGATTCTACATTTTCTTTCACATATAGTGCCACTCCCTCCCACACAACCTGTTCTGTCCTTCCGATATATTTTGTACCCCGGAATGATTGTGTCCCATTGATTGTCCTCAGTCCACCAGGTTTCTGTGATGCCTATTATATCAATATCCTCCTTTATCACGAGGAACTCTAGTTCACCCATCTTATTATTTAGACTTCTAGCTTTTGTGTACAAGCACTTTAAAAACTTGTCACTGTTTATTTGTCTGCCCTTTTCTGATGTGTCAGATTTTTTATGTGAATGTTTCTCGTCTGATCTGGCCCTTACATTATCCTCTTCCATCCTCTGCTCCTGACTATAACCTAGAGAATCTCTATCAATAGACTTTCCTCTAAGAGAAGTCTCTGTCCGATCCACGTGCTCCTCTGAAGCAATCGGCTTTCTCCCATCGCTTAGTTTAAAAACTGCTCTACAACCTTTTTAATCTTAAGTGCCAGCAGTCTGGTTCCACTTTGGTTTAGGTGGAGCCCATCTCTCCTGTATAGGCTCCCCCCAATCCCAAAAGTTTCCCCAGTTCCTAATGAATCTAAACCCCTCCTCTCTACATCATCGTGTCCACACATTGAGACTCTGAAGCTCTGCCTGCCTACCTGGCCCTGTGCGTGGAACTGGGAGCATTTCTGAGAATGCCACCATAGAGGTCCTGGATTTCAGTCTCTTTCCTGGAAGCCTAAATTTGGCCTCCAGGACGTCTCTCCTACCCTTCCCTATGTCATTGGTACCTACATGTACCACGACCACCAGCTCCTCCCCAGCACTACACATAAGTCTGTCTAGATGCCTCGAGAGATCTGCAACCTTCGCACCAAGCAGGCAAGTCACCATACGGTTCTCCCGGTCATCACAAACCCAGCTATCTACGTTTCTAATGATCGAATCTCCCAATACTAACACCTGCCTTTTCCTAGTAACTGGAGTTCCCTCCCCCGGAGAGGTAACCTCAGTGCGAGAGGCAACCCCAACACCATCTGGAAGGAGGGTCCCAACTATGGAAGGTTTCCCTCTGCTCCCGTAGACTGCTCTGCTTCCCTGGGCCTTTCATCCTCCTCAACAGTGCAGGGGCTGTCTGACCGGAGGTGGGACAATTCTACAGTGTCCCAGAAAGCCTCATCAACATACCTCTCTGCCTCCCTTAGCTCCTCCAGTTCCGCCACCCTGGCCTCCAAAGCCCGTACGTGGTCTCTGAGGGCCAGGAGCTCCTTGCACCGAATGTACACATACGCCACCTGCCCACAGGGCAGGTAATCATACATGCTGCACTCAGCGCAATAAACTGGATAGCCCCCATTCTGCTGCTGGGCTTCTGCCTGCATGGTCTCCTAGTTAATGAAGGGGTTATTTAAAGCAAGAAGTTTTGACTGTAGCTTAGTTTATAGGTTTTAAAGCAATAACGGCAAGGGGCCCTTGCCCCCTTCCCGCTCCCCTTGTGAAACTCCCTGTTAGCAGCCGCTGGTTGCTTGCGCACTGCTTTATAAAGCCCTGGCCTGCTTGATAGCCCCGCCCACTGACTAAGGCTCAGCCAATTAACAGAGGCTTCTAGCTTTCAAACCTTCCTTTGAAGCTCACAGCTTCCAACTGCCAGCACACGGTCCTTCAAACAAAACCAATAATTACAAAAATTAAGCATCAAGATAGCTTTCTTGAGGTTCAGCTTAAAGGTTACAAGCAAAACAAAAGCGTCTGGGGTTAGCACAGAGGAGTCCACAAGCCTTACATAAAATAAAAGAAATAAACCTAAATTCATCTTTCTAGACACTTCCTAATCCACTTACATTTTTGGGTAGTTCTAGGTATAATCTGATTATTTCCAAACCTGGCAAAAAGCTTTTTACACCATAGTCATAGCCCTGACTTTGCTCTGTTCCCTCTCTCTAGAGAACAACCACAGAACAATTTTAAAAAGTTCTAGCCTTCCCACTGGCTCCTTTGGTCAGGTGCCCACTCCTCTTCTTATACCTGTGGCCTTGTTAACCTTTACAGGTAAAGCAAGCAGAGAACAGCTACTAATAGGGGTTTTATAGCTAGCTGGCTGGGTGTCCATAAAAGGAAGCTACATTTATTTATCCTTCATTTATCACAGTGTTGGTCCCAGGTTATGAGAGAGATGAGGTGGGGGAGGTCATAACTTCTGTTGGTGAGAGAGACACGCTTTCTAGCTGCACAGAGCCTAGGCCTGAAGAAGAGCTCTGTCTGTCTGTGTAGCGCAAAAGCTTCTCTCTCTCCCAACAGAAGCTGGGCCAATAAAAGATATGACCTCAGCCACCTTGTCTCTCATTGTTTTAATGGGGAAATTCAAATCATTTTCACTTTTTTTAATTTCCTGTGAATTTTTTGCTTTCTCTATGAAAAAATAAAAATAAAACAAAAACTGAAAAAAAAAACCCATCAGTTTTCAAAAGCCAACTTCGATACAAAATATTACTGAAAACCAATTTTGCTTTTACCAAAACCTGAACATTTTTACAACCAATAGAAAAATATTCTGTGGGAAAATCTGTTTGGGTGGGAAAACACCCCTTATTTTCCACTGGAGAAAAAAAAAAAGTTACATGCTCCAGGCCAGCCGCCTTGTTTGCTTGGATCAGTGGAGCTGTGCTGTGTAGTAGAGCGGGTGAGCATTTAACAGAGGTTTTTTTCCTGCTAAATGATAAGATTGTGTCACAAATGATGTTGTCAGTTATTTGTTTCTTTACATGTCAGTGGCAGATTTTGAAATGAAAGTTTCTCATTTTGTGTCGAATGAAAATTTTTCGTTGTTTCCGTTTTTGAACACTGAAAAAAAAATTCCAAATTTCAGATGTTTTCCACTTTGACACTAAATGCATTGAAGTGAAGGGTTTGGAAGTTGTTTTTTCACTTTTCCACCCCTCCTGCCTGTTCCCCCCCCCCACACACACACACACACTTTTGCTGCTCTGTCACTTTCCAGTGTTGGAGAAGCTCTTCCAGAAAAGTTCTTGGAAATGAACAATAAAAGGGGTGGGGGCCTGGACATTCTTTTTTGTTTTCTTTTTCTTTGTTTTCTGTTGTGGGCACCTGTAGGGGACACTTCTTCCAGTTTTCAGGCTTTTTTCTGCAACCAACAGGGGCTAAAAACATCCTTTTCCTTTAAAAGGGAAGCTAATATTCTCCCCTAATGACTAGTCTCGGGAAGCTGGGGCTGTAAGAAACCCCCCATGCTCGAGAGCTGCTCAATAGAATGAAGGGAGTCAACAACTTTGCCCATGAGATGGGGCCAATGAGCCGGTACCCGCTGGCAGGGCATCCCGTGTATGTTCGAACTCCCACATCACAAACGAACGCCATACATATTTTCCCCAATAGCAGACGCAGCTGTGGGGCGAAGAACCTCCATGGGTCATGGAGCCTGAGTTGCCTCAGAAAAGCTCCTCCCAGGTTTGGGTGAGGCTAGCTGGCAGGGAGCACAGAGGGGAAACTCACCCAGTGGTGCCCCGCAGATAGAAACACACAGGGCTTTGTTCGCCAGGGCTCATCTGCGGGCGCCTTTCCCCAGCCAGACCATTTTTAAAAGACAAAGTCTAGAGGCGTGAAAACCTGTTGTAAATATGCAAATCAGATCGTTACGTTTTTGGCATCAAGTGAGACCCGTGGAACTGCACAAAACTTGGCAGCTATAGTCCAGCTGGTAGTACTCTGCCCCGTCCGTGCATGGTGGGAAAGGGCCTGGCCAAATTGCAGCTAGTTCTCAAGCCCTTTGGGGGCAGCACCGTACGAGGTATGCCAGCCGGGGGAGAGGGCAGCAGTGCCAGCCAGGAGGAGCCGGCCCCGGGCTCACACCTGAACACAACAGGTATTCACACAAGCCCAGCTGTGCTGAGTACAAGCAGAGTGTTTTAAGCTGCAGCATGACCCAGTCATGGCTGGGGTGGGTTTTCAGACCCAATGTGACTTCAAGCCTCCTCCCTGGGAAAATGTATTGCCTGGGAAATGCTACGCCTGTGCCTGATGGATGGGGCCAGGAGCTCCTCCCGGGATGCTGGGGACTGCTTCATTCACTGTCCCCAGAGAGCTGCAATGTAACATCTGCCGATCAGTGCTAGGGCTGTTAATAGCAGAAAAAGCCATCCTGGAGCCTTGTGGAGGTGAAAACCCTTATCGCGGAGATGGCTTGCAGCGTTTCCAAGAAGTGTGTGTCACCAGGGAGCCCTGCGTCCTGCCCCACTGCAGGCATCTGTGGAGCGTCCTGCCAATCTCCACTCCTGAGATGCCGTCAGGCTGGGCGTGCTTCTCTGGGGGCAGACAGCCCTGTCCCCAGCGCTGCCCTGATTCCCGCTGAAGACTCCTGGGTATCGCTCAGGGTGGGAGGGGAGCAGCGTGGCAAAGCCAGAGGGCACTGGCGAGTTAAGTGGGGTTTGCAGCAGCTTTGCATCACCCAGGGGCGGCTCTAGCTTTTTTGCCACCCCAAGCACAGCAGTGAGGCTGCCTTCGGCGGCATGCCTGCAGGAGGTCCGCCGGTCCCGCGGCTTCGGCGTCCCTGCCACCAAATTGCCGCCGAATCCGCAGGACCGGTGGACCTCCTGCAGGCAAGCCGCCGAAGGCTGCCTGACTTCCGCCCTTGCAGGGACCGGCAGGGCGCCCCCCGCGGCTTGCCACCCCAGGCACGCGCTTGGAGCGCCGGAGCCTGGAGCCACCACTGGTATCACCAAAGCAGCTGGAACATACACCCCATTCCCACCCACTGTCCTCCAAATCCCCCTGCACACCTACACACACACACGCACACTGAACTTCCTCCTCCCTCCTGCTTCCATAGTCAATAGCTCTGGTAGAAGAAGTCGCATTTTAAAGTAAATGTTTACAATGAAGTGTCATTTCCCACGAGAACTGGTAGTTTCCCCTTCAGAAGAAGCTAAAGAATAAAATCTTCTTCAGAGAAATTCGTTCAAATGGCTGCCAGCCCCCATCGTTCTGAAAGGGAGGGAGGCCAAGCTGCCCTCGGGGAAGGTGGGAGCTCCCAGTGCTGCTAGGAAGCAGAGAGGAACGGGTGCTTAGAGGCCGCAGAAGATCTGGGTGGAGATTAGAAAGGTCCTGCTGTTTCATGGAGGATTTCAACATTTCACAATGTGATCTTGTTCCAATATGGAAAGGCAATGGAGCACCGGCTGCAGGGCAGGCTGCCTGGTGAGCTGCCCCAGACGGGTTTTCCCAGGATCATCCCTTTTTGGAGGTAGATATCCCAGAGAAATCCGGACAGGTTCTGCCAGCTGTCCAGTTTTATGGGCTCAGGATCATCCTGGATGTCCGCATTTTTTGGTAGCTCAGAGGTAGCAACCCTAGTGCCAGAGCTGCAGACCGTGGAAGGCCTGGAAGCCACCTGGTTTCCCGCCAGGTAACCCACCTGGCTCCTCGTCAGCCCACCCAGTGGAGCTTGGGTTTTCAGGATCAGTGGCTCTGGAACAGCCCACCACGTGAATTGTCCTGAGGCAGGGGACCCTGGAAGTGCTGGGGTTTCTGACAAGGCCTGGGATCCCCAGTCCGCCTGAAGAGCTGTCTCAGACCTGTGGAGCCTGGAAGCCCTGGGCTCCCCAAATCCAGGCAGTTTGCTGAGGGGGCTGCCCAGAGCCATGGATTCTGGAAGCCCTGGAGGAACTTAGTCAGAAAATCAAACCATCACTGGAAAGCATTTTGATTTCACCAAATTGACCAATTCTGATGGGAAAAAAAAGTTGTGTCCGAATTTTTCCAACCAGCTCTAGACAGCTTCCATCTTTGCTAACGGCAGCCAGAGACCTCAGTCTCATTGAGAACAAGTGGTGGCCATTTTTAGAAGGGCGTCTTAATAATGGCCAGCCTGTATCCTCAGTCCCACAGACCAAGTAAAAGCTGGTAGCCATGTGAAAGAGGGCAGTTCTCTGTGGAATTCTCTGAAGAACATTGAGTGACAGGAAAAAAGACCATGTGTGCCAGCCAGTGTGCCCTCAATGACTAAAGGTGCAGTCACACCTGAACAGCTAAAAATTAACCTTGTCATGTCACTGGCTCCATCTCCATTGTTACATAACAGATAAAACTCCAGTGGGGCATGGTGCTGGCACATACCCTGTTTCCCCGAAAATAAGACATCCTCCGAAAATAAGGCCTACTTACAGTTTTGCCTCTCGTTGTAATATAAGGCATCCCCCCGATAATAAGACCTCCCCGATAATAAGGCATCCACCGATAATAAGGCATTTTTCATTTCTGAAAAATAAGACATCCCCTGAAAATAAGACCTAGCGCATCTTTGGGAGCAAAAATTAATATAAGACACTGTCTTATTTTCGGGGAAACAGGGTAGATTCATAGATTCATAGATTCTAGAACTGGAAGGGACCTCGAGAGGTCATCGAGTCCAGTCCCCTGCCCGCATGGCAGGACCAAATACTGTCTAGACCATCCCTGATAGACATTTATCTAACCTACTCGTAAATATCTCCAGAGATGGAGATTAATATCTCCAGAGATGGAGATATAGGATCTCAGGTACGTGGTGTGATTTTTCAGAATCTCTTTTGGGAATAGTTATGTAGGTGAAATAGCTGACATTTATGATTATGCTATTTCTATGCATGTATCATCCTGGTATCTGAAGTTATGAATAGGAGCTGTGTTTGCTCCTGTGGTAACGCCCACAAGGTATTCAGCCAGCACATGAAGGGACAAGTCAAGTTGAATGGCCCTTTAAGGAACACTTAGCTCACAATGGACCCTGGAAGACTCCTGTCTACACTGAATGGACTGTTTGTGAACATTCTAACTAGAATATGGGTGGGGGGGATGGACATGTGACTTGCCCATGTGACTCCAAACACCATCTTTCACAGTGAGAACAGATTTCCCTTTACTGGGCACTTGGCAGAAGCTAAAAGGCCTCTGGACTATGAACATACACTAATGGGGGCATTCTAACCAAGGGACTGAGGACTTTAAGGTAATCTGGAGCCTTCATATTTCCTTGATCATTTGCAGATGGACTTATGAGTTGGATATAGTACAGGGACTGTTCCAGCCTCATTGATTGCTGATTTCTCCCTTGCAATGGAAAAAGAGCAGATGTCTGCTGACTTTCTCACATGAGTCAGCAGCCTTTGATACCTGTGGTATAAGCAACACAGCCCTTGCTTGAGTGGTTTTGTTCTTTCCTCTCCAAATGTCAAAGCCTGTTCCCATTGAACTCAATAGCAAAACGCCTTTTGAGCTCAATGGGAACAGGATTTGGCCCCAAGAGATCAGAGAATGTGATTTTGATCAATCGCTTATCTGTCCAGAGACAGTTCTCAGGCATGTTCTGCCAGACTGATTTTGATTGTCCCTCCTCCATGTCATGCTGAGGAAAATAATAAAGCAATATGGGCCGTAGTTCTATCAAGATGTACATGGCACACACAGCTCTCTGCCTCTTTTCCATCAAACCCGGATGGCGCCACATCTTTGCTTTCCTGGTGCCTGGCGGAGAGCAATACTTAGAGAAAGGCAAGCTGGCAGAAGCTTAGTTTGGACATAAGGGAGGCACTGATAGTGTGTTAAGGGAAATGGGGTGATTGTCCTTCTTTCATGTAAGAAGTTTTCAATTTGGGGTGCTGCTGGAGCCTCAATGACACCTGGAAGTACAGGTGGCACCAGGGGCCCAAAGCATCATTTAACAGATGTTTAACAGATGCAGTTGTAAAATTTTAGACAGGTAAGGGGGGATGTGGGAGGGGATGGGGAGAGCATGGGGGCCCTAGCTTGGGGCAGGGAGGAGTCACATGGAGGGTCACATGGGGAGGTCACGTGCCCTCCCTTGTGTCCCTCCCGTGAGTGCAGTACGGGCAAGAAATGATTTCTACTTGCACCACTGGTAATGATCTTCTCTCCTGAATAGACCGAGCAGCTTCACAGAGGTCCTGATCTTCTGCAAAGTACCTGCTATTTTGTTGAAGATCTTCTGACACTGCCCAGCTTCCCCTTGGCTAGCTAAACCCTTTCTCCACACACAAGAGCACCGCCACCTTTTCTGCCGCCCTAGGCGGTGGCAGGTCCCGCCCCGAAATGCCGCCCCCTACAGAGGCGGCGGAAGGTCCCGCCGCCGAAATACCACCGCGGTCGCCACCCCCCAAATTGTAGCACCCTAGGCGACCGCCTAGGTTGCCTAATGATTGCACCAGCCCTGTCCACACACCCTGCTAGCCCCCAAATTGGGATGCACGGACATCACTGGGTGTTTATATAAAATGGCAGGTTTAATCCCTCTCCTAAACCATTTAAAAGGCTCCCATGTACCGCACTGGAGAATGGACGTAGCCGATGTGGACAACTATGGGCCAAGAGTCACACCCAAACCCAGTTACTACAAAGAGCGCTATTAATGTTTGCCTTTTGTGAATTAAAATAGTGACAGGAGCCCAGAGATCCCCGCACACTCCCACTATGTGCAGGCTTTTAGTGCCCACGGTTTGTGGCTTTTAATTAGAGGGACCTGAAAAAAATCATGAGACGTAGCATGGGGGGCGGGGACGACAATTTTTAATTGATTATTGCTCAGAAGCTAATCAACCTACTTTGTTCAAACACCTCCAAAAATTCAAGCTTTGCTCAGACATTGTGGGGGGGAAATCAGGGCTAGGTGCACTGTGTGTTTCATATCAAACAAAGAGATCGATCTGATTAAGTGCAAAACAGAACGCACACCCGCTCCGCTGCGAGAAGGAGTGAGGACGGTGTGGCCGGCTGGAGTCTCCAGGAATGGCTGGGGATGCTGGTCTGCAGGGCTGGCGCAGCTCGCTCTCTCCAGGCCCTCTGCTGTGTTTCAGAGGCGGATTTGCAGCTCCAGTTCTGCTGCCCTGGATAAACCACGCTCACCACCTGCAGTCCACGCTCACCCCAACAGCGGTGGCAGATCAATACTTCGCTGCCCTCTGCAATTTTGCCTGCATGGTGGCCTCAGCCCCGCAGGCCCAAGACCTAGCACGTAGACACCCCAGGAGGCTGAGAGGGGCACTTTATAAAAAAAAATTGTTTGTGACAAAGACCCTTCACCGAATAGCCTAGGTGATGCTGACCAGCGCTTGGCTCCCTGGGCAGCAGGGGCAGAGCTGGCAGATGGATGTTCCAGGGTCCGGCGCCATCCTGTGCTCTGCAGGGGAAGTAGCGCCTGGCTCCAAAGGGGCTTCTGGGGCAGCAGTGGGAAATTCAGCGGCCGAGGCAAGACGGCTCAGCATAGGCTCCAGAGGGGAGTGCGAGGGAGACAGCTGGGCCTGGAGTGTGAGAACACTAGAATAAGGAGTGTCTCAGAACACAGCACTCTGCCAGAGAAGGGAAAGATGGAGCAGGAGAGAGAGCAACTGAGAGGAACAGAGGGGAGAGGAGACAGACAGAGGGGGTCAGGGAGCCTATGTGGCCTGTGGTCCTGCCTCCCCTGGGGGGAATCTCAGTGCTGCTGGGCCCCACCTGCCTGCATGGGGGTGGAAGTGGGGAAAATCAGAATTCAGTGCTGCAGTGTTATTTTTAGGCCCACCGCCCAAGCCCCATGAGCCCAAGTCAGTTGCCCGGGATCTGAGGCTCGCTTGAGTCGCGGGTTTTTCTTGGCAGTGTAGCCACACCCTTTAGGCTGAAGGGCCGTGTGCTGCTGTCCATGGCGGCGGGAGGCCGCGAGCTGCCACCTAGCGGCGAGGTGTTCATACCCCTGCACCCTGAGGGGTGAGCGGGGGAAGATTCACCCAGAGCTAGGGGGTGAGAGCTCGGCCCAGGGAATGGGGAAATAGGAGAAAGGGATTTTATTTACTTTGGGGACCGCCCTTCACACCGGTTTCGTCTGGCTGGAGGTCTAACCCGTCCGGCAGCAGAGGGAGCTGGGGCATGGCCCGTTCACACCAGGCAAGATCCTCTCCCTCTTTGAGAGGTGACTACAATCAAATCCCCTCCAAGGTCCGGGCCCTGCTCCTGGGAAACCAGCGCCCAGCAAAGTGCAGTGCTGCGGTGCCATCTAGTGGCAGGCACATGAATCGCATGGTCCCCGCACTAAGGACTCAAGGAGTCTCAGCAGCTTTGTCTGCGCCGTGGATGGGGACGTTATACAGGAAGACATGGATGGCCTTGAAGTGACAGAAACAGGATGAAATTCAATAGCACGAAGTGCAAGGTCATCCACTGAGGGGCTAATAACAAGAATTTCTGCTGCACACAGGGGGCTCATCAGTTGGAAATGACAGAGGAGGAGATCTGGGAGTGCGGATCGATCACAGGATGACTCTGAGCCACCAATGGGATGCGACTAATGCAATCCAGGCTGTATCAGGCGAGACATTTCCAGCAGAGATACTGAAGTATCAATGCCACTATACAAGGTACTGGTAAGACCTCATCTGGAACACTATCTGCCATGCTGATCACCCATCGCCGAGAGAGATGAATTCCAACTGGAACAGGGGCAGAGAAGATCTGCTAGACTGATACGGGCAATGCAGGTTCTAGCTGATGAAAGGCGACTGGATGAGCTGGGCTCGTTTAGTCTCACGAAAAGCAGGCTGAGATGTGACCTGATTGCTCCCTATAAATATATCGGGGCAAACACCAGGGAACGGGAAGCACGGTATAAGCTAAGGGACAGTGTTGGCACAAGAACAAATGAGGATAAACTGGCCAGAGACAAATTCAGGCTGGAAATTAGAAGAAGGTTTCTCATCATCAGAGGGGTGAGGATCTGAAACAGCCCCCAATAGGAGTTGTGGGGGCAAACAACTTATTTGGTTTAAGCAAGAGCTGGACAAATGTATGAGTGGGATTGTATGACGGGGTTGCTTAGGGTGGTGGGGAGGCACAGCTCAGCACGTGGGGCTCACTTCCAGTGTGTGTCTAATGTTCCTAAAGCTCATGCGTCCGGGTTTCAGCCGGCGATCTGCAGAGGTCAGGTAGAGATCCTCCCCCACTCCCCTCTCCCCAACATATTCTGGGATTTTTTTATTATTATTATTATTTCATTTCTCTGAAGCATCAGGGATTGCCATGGCTGGAGAAGGGACATAGGATGCGAAGGGCCAGGGCTCTTAGGTGGCACCGATGCTCCGGTGCTTGGCTGGCTGGTTCTTGCACAGGGTCTAACTGATCGCTGCCTGTGGCTTGGGCAGGTATTTCCCACTGGGTCAAATTGGCAGTGACCTTGAGGGGGTTACCTTCCTTTGCAGCGTGGGGGGTGCAGGTCACTTGCCAGCATTATCTGGGTTTCGCTCACGTAATCATTGCCCTGCCATTGTGGGGTGTACTTTGGTTCATCCTGCTCTGCGCTTGTGGCACAGAACAGTCTAGTCCAATGGTTTCCAGCCTGGGGTCCACAGACCCATGGGAGCCACAGACTATGTCTAAGTTTTCTAAAGGGGTCCACACCTCCATTCAAGATCTGTTAGGTGTCTGCAAATGAAAAAAGGTTGAAAAACATGGGTCTAGTCACGTGTGGGCTGTAATACGTTGGTCTCATTTTGGTTGTTGGGGTTAGTTTATGGGTGCTGGGTGGTGGTGTTGGCCTGTGCTGTACAGGATTTGAGGATCCGCTGGTCCCTTCTGGCCTTAAACTCTAGGACTATGGTGACAGTGAAGGACAGCAATCTTCAGTTTGCTTTTGCAAGTTCCTTGATGCGCTGCACAGAGTTGACCAAACCTGGGTCCCTCCCCCGGCTTTAGGGCATCCTGTGTAATGTTTCTGCTGTGCCAACCTGTCCATTCAGCCCTAAGTTCCTCAGCACCTTCATTCCTGCAAGCATGCCTCACATCGTCTTCAGAAAGCCTGGGCCTGGACTTACTCTTACATTTGCTCTGTATAATATAGCTTGAATTTATGTTTCGATCGACCTCATTCATGGATTCTGCAGGAAGTGAACTGAATTTCTTCCTCCAGGGTTACAGTGATCTGGCAGATGCTTGGAACCAAAATCTGGACGCTCGATATCGGGGTTCTCATTCCTCCATTCAGCTGCCACCATTGATTCAAGGCTGGAGAGTGGAGGGGACATAGAACATTGCAGTGCATGCAGGCTAAAGGAATGATGCTCTGTACCTCAGGGGAACACCCAGCACCCTCATGTTCAGCCTTTTAAAATGATTGTGTGGTATCCAATGCAAAGTTTGTCATGTCGGGTGTCTTCGGAAGGCTCATGCACTGAGCATTTTGTTGTTATAGTGATGGGATAGTAATTGTTACAGTAATGTTATAGTAAGGTTATAGGTTATAATTTCATGTATATAGTTATGAGGCTGAAAATGTATCCTCATGGCTTAAAACGAGCCCAGGCAAAACTCTCCAGGAGCAGAGAGGCAGTTCACACCTCATCAGGGCATGTATGGGACAACCCAGCCCAGCCTCACAGGAACAAAGGATGCTGACCTAGGCAGCAACAAAAGGTTCTATTCAAGGGAGTCACCCCCCTTCCTTTCGTCAGTTTGGGACTACGATGAGGTAATGCTCACCTGACTCTGAATGTGGGGGGGAGGGGCAAAGCCAAGAGGGAAGAAAGAACATGATAAAAGGGAAAGACGTTTGCCATGCTCTTCCTCTCTCTTCCACCTCCATTTACAGACATCACACCAAGCGACTGAAGCACTGATCAAAGGGGAGAGCCTGGCTGAAGGGCAACCAGCCAGCCTGTGATGAGAAGCATCTAAGTTTGTAAGGGCATTGAAAGGGTTAAGATCAGCTTAGAATGTGTTTTGCTTTTATTTCATTTGACCAAATCTGACTTCTTGTGCTTTGAGTTATAATCACTTAAAATCTATCTTTTGTAGTTAATAAATCTGTTTGTTTATTCTACCTGAAGCAGTGCGTTTGGCTTGAAGCATGTCAGAGGCTCCCCTTGGGAGAACAAGCCTGGTACATATCAATTTCTTTGTTAAATTGACGAACTCATAAGCTTGCAGCATCCAGTGGGCATAACTGGACACTGCAAGACGGAGGTTCCCAGGGTTGTGTCTGGGGCCGGAGATATTGGCTAGTGTCATTCGGTTGCACAATCCAAGGAGCAGCTTACTTGCCAGAGGCTGTGTGTGAACAGCCCAGGAGTGGTGGTTCTCACAGCAGAGCAGGGTGAGGCTGGCCACCACAGTCAAGGATTGGAGTGGCCTAGCAGATCACCGGTCCGGATAACTCCAGGGGGGAACGTCATACCAGTCTTGTCAATTCCCTGCAGAGAAGAGAAGCTGGATGCCATATTTGCAGTGGAGGATGGAGAAATGCCTCCCCAGAGTTTCTCTTTACAGGTAAAGAGGAGGAGGCACCATCCAAGGCAGAAGTGTCAAAAGAGGGTGCAATGACGCCAAGACGGCAAAGGATGCTTCTACGTCACTCAAGGAAACCCCCTCCCCCCCACAGACTTTGGCTGCATAAACTAGCTGGTGACGTCATTGGTCCTTGCAACAGTGTAACATGGCAACTTGAGCTTATGGAAATATTTGTTATGCTAGAGCAACGCTAAGGCTTATCTCCCAAACTTTCCAAGTCAAAGTTAGGAGGGGCTAAAATGGAGTTTTATGAGGTTAGCCAGCTGCACCCCTAGCTGTGGGGTGGAGCCTGCCACATCTCCATGTTACAGCAGTGCTACAAACTGACTAATTTAGATTCTAAATGGCTCCTTTAAAACTCATTGTCAGAGTTGCCTGCAATAGCAGGGGACTGGACTTGATGACTAAGGAGTTCCCTTCCAGTCCCATGGTCCATGCCTTCAAGCAAACATGCCAAACCCGTGGGAAAAAAACGCTTGGTTTTGGCTTAATTGACTTGTGCGTTGGCTAGTTTTTTGCTTGTCGCTTCTTTTTTTTGATCGGCTCCCGGCAAGCAGGGGCGGGGGAAAGCAGGGACAAGGGGGGGAGGGAAGAGAGTCAGGGGTGCACAGCGGGCCCACCCCATTCCCAGACTGCATGCTGGGGGGATCTAGTCACAGAGTGTTGGGGTTCGTAGGGATTGGCTTGTTTTGAAATGGGATTCGCTTGATTTTTGGCTTATTGTGAAAGTCGGGGGGCTTATTTACTGCGTGAAAGTTGCCAACTGTGCTTCAGAGGGTATTAAATATATCAGTGGAAGGTTAAAGCTCAGAAGCAGATTAACACTTGTTTTGTGTTTTAAATGATAACGAAGGTGCTTTATGATCAGCTGGGGCTTCACTCGATTGTTACCCAAGCAAAGCTCCATTGATTTAAACTAGAACATCGCCTAAATCTAGGGTGACCAGATGTCCCAATTTGATAGGGACAGTCCTGATTTGGGGGTCTTTTTCTTATATAGGCTCCTATTACCCCCAACCCCCTGTCCTGATTTTTCACACTTGCTGCCTGGTCACCTTACCTAAATCACAGCAGAATAAGAACTGTGCTCAAACACAAACCTCCTCCTCTGTGACACTGAAGTCTTTTTTTGGGGGGGGGGGAGGGCTTCATTGCAGAGTAAACATGGCTGATCGGTATCAAGGTCCGAGCCCTGGTTATCCTGGCCCAGGTGTGGGCAGCCACTTGGCAAAGCCACACTAGCGTTACTGTGTCCTCACTGGTGCTGCACGCCCCTGCGTATGAAACCAGGACTTCTAGGGGCACGGCCCATGGTTCTTAAGCTGCAGTAAACTGAGCTGCTCTACAATGCTTTCCCAGGGAATTGTGTGAAGGCAGTTGTCATGGAGTGTGGGGGAGTCAGGGCCCCGCACCCCCCCCCACTTCCTGCGATTCACCGTGACTCTCAGCCAGCCAGGAAAACAGAAGAATTATTAGATGACAGGAACACAGTCCTAAGCAGGGCTTGTAGGTATAACCAGGACCCCTCAGCCAGGTCCCTCTAGGGGGCAGGGAGCTTAGACCCCAGACTTGGGGTTCCCTGCCTCTTCCCAGCCAGCCCCAAACTAAAACCAAAAACCCCTCCTGCAGGCTCTCTCCCCCTCCTTCTCTCCCCCTCCCCCTTGGTCCAGTTTCCTGTGAAAAGGTGTCGACTCGCTCCACCCCCCTTCCTGGCTCAGGTTACAGGCTCAGGTACCGTCCCTCACCTAAAGTCATCCCCTGCTCTCCCATCCCCCATGCAGACAGTCCAGTAAAACTAGACGACATTCCCAGGTCAATCCACCCCGCTCCCTACTGCGTCACAGCATTGAAGAACTATCCGCACTCAGGTGATTGGCCTGCATCCTCACTGCAAATTGGGCAGGTTACTGGCCCATATGAAAGTGGCTCCTGGGCTTTAGCCGATAGCCCCAGTCAGGCCAGCGAGCCTCGATCGCCAGCACCACCACACTCAGGTGAGATGGTTGGGGGGGAGGATTTAGGAGCAACACTGCCTTTTGTTGTCAAGCTGGTTGTGTACGACTGTACACTGAATACACCGAAGTGTGCTGACCTGTCTTTCCAGCACAACCCGCCATATTTAAAAATCCCACATCGCTGGTGGGAAACCACAGGCTTTTCCATCTCTGTGCAAGTACTAACCAGCTGGACTCATTTGTGGAGCAAACCACTGTTCAGCATGAGTAGGGGTAGCAGAAATTGGCCCTTCGGTGCTATTGAGATCATTGTGAACAAGGAAGAAATTGGATGCCAAACCAGCAGCATTCACAGGATGCCAGGCTAGACTCTGACCTTGGCTTTTTCTCTGCCTGATGGAGCAAGTCCCAGACGTAGGCGCTGACTCCGTGGGTACTCTGGGGCTGGCGCACCCATGGGGAAAAATTGGTGGGTGCTTAGCACCCACCAGCAGCTCCTCGCCCTGCCCCCCCGTCCCAACTCCTCTCTGCCTCCTTCCCAGGGTGCACCACGTGCCCGCTTTCCCCCCCTGGTTCCCAGCGCTTGCACCACGAAACAGCTGATTTGTGCAGCAAGCGCTGGGAGGGAGGAGGAGGAGGGGGAATGCGGCGTGCTCGAGGAAGAGGCAGGGCTGGGGCGGGGATTTGGGGAAGGGGTCCAATAGGGCAGGGACGGAGTTGGGGCGGGGACTTTGTGGAAGGGGTTGGGATGGGGGCAGGGCAGAGGCAGGGAAAGGGTGGACTCGGGGCGGGGCCGGGGGGGGGGCGTGAGCACCCACTGGCGCTGGGAAAAGTTGGTGCCTATGGTCGCAGATACATAAAACACCCACTGCTGGCCCATCTCACCCCATGCTCCGGTGACATATTCATGGTCAGAAGAAGGGAAGTGCCAGCTCCTAAGCAACCCGCGAAAGAATAGGAAGATGCCAAGAGCCAGGCCATTCCAGACGCTGCGGTAGGAGCTGATGAGGGAGGCAGCACTGAAGGCAAAGTGGGGAGTATGCAGTGAGGCTGCAGAGACAGCAGGTGTACGGAGAAGAAAACTAGACACTAGAACTTGAATGGAACAGAGTGGATCAGATCCGAATGGTGAAAGCATAAGGGAAGGAGAAGGGAGAGGGGTACGGCTGCTGCTTAGGAATTATACAGGTCCTGGAGGGAGATGCCCAGAAGATTAAGACAAAGGGGAGTCTAATGAACATAAATGGTGATTTATAGGCAGGGTAGGTAGCACTACCTACAGCTGAGGTTGCCCCAAATTTCCTATGATAAGCCCCAGCTGCATTTTTTCTTTTAAAGTTTCAACAAAAAGGTTGGGCTGTTTCTGAGAAAGAGTAGAGAAAAATACTTTCCCCCCCCACACACACACACACACACACGCGCGTTCAAAAAAAAATTACAACTATTTCACTGAGAAGCTTTAGCACCTCCATGCTGTGGAGCAGGAACGTGGACTTTGATGCCAGGGATACGCTGTCTCCAGGCAATCGGCACAAGTTTAGCCAAGTTATAAGCCTCTAAACATTTCAATTCACATGCTTGGTGGAAGCTTTTAGAGGCTGGAAGCATTATTCTCAAAGAGTCCATCTGCACTCAGCACACTCCATCCCCTCACAGCTCTTAGGTGTGACTGGACTGCACATCCCCACAGAACCACTGAGCATGCTTCATCCTGGAGCTGAAGGGGCCGAGAGGGACTTCCCTTGAAATCACTTCTCCTGGCTGCTGTGACACCTGATACCCGAACTGACAGCAAGGAGACTGTCCCTCCTGTGTCTCAATCTTCCCACCCCAGGCAGCGTGGAGGGCAAGGAGGAAGCCACCTAGCTCAGATACAAAGGGGTGAGGAGCAGGGTAGACTAGGAATAATAGGAGCTGAGGGATGGAGAAGAGGGAAACAGGAACAAGAGGCTAGTGAGAATAGAATCAAAGTGGGGGCAAGGGCAGAAGAGTTTATAACCACTAAAAATACTCCTCTCCAGAACCAGGAATAAAACCCAGGCTTCCTGAGTCCCAATATTCCTCTGCTGTCTATAGCTATGAGACCCAGTAGCAAAATGTGTGTCTGTTCCCCCTCTAACAACTGTTCCACATAGAGGATAACAGCCTACTACTGTTAGCAGTAAATGAGTTAGCTCAGGTGGCAGAGGTCTGTGCTGAAATCTAAAGGTTCTAACGTTGCTGACATCCCACGTGGGGGTCAAAATGGTTCACATAATGGGATTTCTGTTGTTTAAAATTGCTCTCACGGAGCGCCGTCTTGTTCGGGTGTGTGTCTGCCCCTCTTTCAGTCTGTGCAGCTAGATGGCTACTTTCTGGCAATTTGTAGTGACAGACCTCCGGCCAAGTCACACACAGTCTAGGCAAAACACAACTCAAACAGATCCTTCCGGGGTATTAGTCCAACAAAGTCTTTAAGCACTTCTGGCCCAGGTAGGGGCGTACACCCAGGGCTACCTCCCTGGAGACTCTTCGCCCACCCTGGTCTGTTCTGGCCCTAGTTCTGCAGCTGGGCCTCTTAACAGTTCCGATCCTTTTGTGGGGGTTTATCACTGTCCAGTTGTAGGCCATTTCCCCAGTGGCTTATTGGGGGTGGGGAGGGGACAAGACCCAGGCCAGCCCACTACTTCCAGTCGCAGCCCAGGAACCCTAAGCATTGCAGCCACACACCACCATGTCCCTTTAACCAAACTGCTTTCAGTTCCCTGGGACACTTCCCCTCAGCCCCAGCCTTCAACAATGCTTCACCCTGGAGGCTGTCCTGTATTCAGGCCCAGCAGCCAGTGAGGAGCTCTTTCTGTCTCCCCCAGTCCCTGCCAGCACTGAGCTGTCCATGGTGCTGCAGTTCCCTTGGCCAGTGAGGAGCACCATGTTCCCTCCTTAGGCTCCAAACAGCAACTAACTCAGTGCTGCACTGCAGCTCCTTTTATATTAGCCTGATTGGCTAGCCCCTTGCAGCCTCCTCCTGATTGACTGCATCCCATGCAGCCTCTCTAGGCTGTTTGGAGGACTATTCTACTGCTCCTTTCCTGGGATGAGTGTAGCAGGATCCTGATGCCTCCAACAGGGGACTTCTGGGCCCAGTCCACCCCATCACAATTGCCATTTTAAAAATATAGAAAATTATTTTTAAAGAAGCTTTATTAAAATAAAGTTAAAATTTAAAAGCCAAGCACTCAGAAGTTAATAAAAGGAAAGAATCGGGTTTTATAGTGAAGGACATTGTTGTTTGTAGGACCCCTGCCTCATTTGTTGCAGCAGGTGGAATGTGTGTGGTGAATGAGGCAGGGAACTGCATGGGGAGAAAGGATGGTGTCTTGATTAAAGCAGTTGAATGTTGCCCTGGAAAACTGGATTCTATCCTTGCCTCTTCCACAGAGTTCCAATGTATTGCGTCACAGGTGGTCGCTAATTGTGTGTTCCTCGTTTTGGGGGTCCCAACTTGAGATATCTGGGGTCTGCAAAAGAACTGAGTGTGACCCTGGCAGACCAGGAGCCAGCCCAGACCAAGGTCCCCGTGTCTCAGCTGAACACTGACAAATGTATGGCTGGGATGAGTCTGGCTCACCTGTGTGTTAGTACTGTTCAAATAGGTAGTAGAATCATAAGAATGTGTTTAGTGTTTAGATTTTATTGAATTCTTGTGAGATCCTGCCACATTAATCTCACTTATAACAGTTGTATCCCATATTGTAAGGTAATATTTGAGCATTTGCATTGTAAGCCTCCGTAACTGTGTAACTCACCAGACAGGAAAGAGACATTAATTAGTGTGAAGTGCTGATCTCCAAAATTACCTGTTATGTCCTGCCCAACAAGGAAGGCCCATCAACACCAGATGGACTAGAGAGGAACATTAAAGAGGACAAAAGACTTCATTGTTTGCTCTTCCCCCTACCATGAAGATGAGTCTTGCAAGTGAATTCCTCCCATCAGCTGAGTTTGCAGCCCAAAGCACAAGGGGAGAATGGAATAAAAAGCCCTAACAAGCAGGAACTGTATCTTTATGCTGCTTGGATTCTGGGGGGGAAAGATTACTAAGCATAAGCAAAAGATCCCCAGTGCTTAGCTTGGGTTAGCCCTAAAAGATGTATAGAGCTTGATTATTATGGAAGCTTCTATTACCATTTCAAACTTAAAATTGTAACTCATTTCTATATGTATGTTTACCTGCTTTAACCTTGTAAATAACTCCCTTATATCCTTTTCCTATTAATAAATCTATAGTTTATTATAGGATTGGCTACAAGTGTTGTTTTTGGTGTGAGAGCTAAAGTGCAATTAATGTGGGGGAAGTGACCTGAATTTTGCTATGATTTATGATATATAGACCAGCCATGACACAGGCAGGCTTACCTGAGTGGCAAGTCAGATCAGAGTAACCAAGGAGGACTGTCTGTGACTCCATGTTAAGGCTGTTATATCACCTGAGGAGTTTACACTTGATAATTGGTCAGTGAAATTTAAGTATAGAATTCACAACAAATTTGGGGTTTGTGACCTGGTTCTCAATGATCTGCCCTGAGGTTGGTACTCACTCTCTTGAGTCACTGCAGGACAGCTTGACACTGAGCACGCAACTGAAGTCAATGGGAGCTGTGCTTTCATATAAAGTGCTATAAACATGCTAAGTACTATGCAAAATCAGGCTTTAGGCATCTCAATTTGGGTAACCAAAGTTAGAAAACATTTGACCATTTTGGCCTTAATCTTCTGTGTGTCTCAGTTCCCCGTCTGTAAAATGGGGATAATGGCATCCCCTCCCCTCACTGGGGTGTTGAGAAAATAAGTTAATGAATGTTAATGGCTATTAGCCAGGATGGGCAGGGATGGTGTCCCTAGCCTCTGTTTGCCAGGAGCTGGGAATGGGTGACAGGGGATGGATCACTTGATGGTTCCCTGTTCTGTTCATTCCCTCTGAAGCATCTGGCCTTGGTCACTGTCGGAAGACAGGACACTGGGTTAGATGGACCCAGTATGGCCGTTCTTATGTTCTATGTTCTAATGTCTGTGAAGCGCTCAGATGCCATGAAATGCCCACGAGCAATTAGCAATTCCATATTCCGTGCTGAGTCTGGATGATGTGCAGTAAATAAGGTCCAGGGCCACACGTTGCATGTGAAGGATAAAATGAAATCTTGAATAGCTGCCCACGTAGTGAGCAATGTCCTTCCTGTGCATTGAATGAGGCAGGGTCCTGTGGAAAAAACAGCACGTGCTCAGGTAATCAAAGATTGTACCATAATGCATATGCACAAAGGAGCTGAATTAAGGTTGCACAGGCAACCTGAGCTCTGACATTTCCTAACTTTTGACTGTTTGTCTTTTCAACCTTCATGTTTCTTTAATGTGGGGTTTTTGGGATGCAATAATAATACGACGGACTGCAGAAGAAAAATGAGAGCTCGGGGCTGCAGATAGAAGAGATCTGGAGACAGAGTACATGGAGCATGGGCAGAGGCAGATGGAGATAGAAAACCGTGCCAGGCTCATCTGTCAGATGATTGATGGCTTGCACACTGCTATTGGAAATACTTGCTAGGAACAAAGCCAGGCACAGCAGCCTCTCAGGCTGCCATAGGTTTCCAGCAGCCACAGTCACTTTTCATTCAAGCCGCTGTTTCTTTATGGCATTTACCCACCCGAGGCAACATTTGTCCTACCCTCCATCATACTTTCCTTGTCTGAATGTGAGGTTATTGTGGGAAGGGGAAGCTGAAGCAGGCTGATGTGACATGAGGTTCATGCGCGCTCGGTTGTGAGTTCCAAGCCAAGCTTCTGGGAGACCTCTGCCACCCCCCGTCTCAGGCCTCACCCTTGTGTCTCACAATCCCATTGCTCCAGTGGTACTCAACTGTCCATGGCCAAGGTCATGGAGGGTGCAGTGATCCCATAGGTAGCTTGGGCTGTTTTCACAGAGGGCTTTGACAACCAGATGAGGCTTGAACTTGGCTCCGTATTCACTTGGAAGCCAGTGCAGGAAGCAAAGCACCAATGTGTTGTGTGCACAGCAGCGATGGTTGCTAAGTAGGCAGGCCGCAGCGTTGTGAACGACTGGAGCCATTTTAAGGTTGGCAATTTCATCCCCAGCTGCATCGTGTCTCACCAGTCAGGTCAGGAAGTCATGAATGCATCGATTACGATGTTGTTTGCTGTGTGGCTGTAGCCATGTTGGTCCCAGGAGATTACACCTAAAGAAGAGCTCTGTGGAAGCTAGAAAGCTTGTCTCTTTCGCCAACAAAAGTGGGTCCAATAAAAGATATTACAACACCTACGTGGTCTCTGGACTACTATGGCGAGGTCTGAGTCCAACAGGGTGGGGCTAAGTCTGCTACCCAGGTAAAGCCTTTCTCTAGCTGCAAACTTTTGGGTGTCCGGCATCGGTGAGGAATATGGGAGGACCCCCAAGCCAGTGGGCAGACAGGAGGCTCTGTGGGCAGAAGCCCTCGCCAGAGGGTGATATAGCTGTGATGGAAAGTCATTCTAAGGGCTCCCCCTCCCTACCAACATCCCCTCGGACTTACCTGGGATTTCTTTCAACTAGCAGCTTTCCAGGCAGGTGCTGCTGCGTCTTGGGCAGCCACCTGGGGGATAACACTTCATGCCTGTGATGAGATGGAGACTCAGTTTTGCCAACCTTAAGAGATCAAAAATCACGTGTCAGACCCTCCCCAATCGTGAGATTGGCCCAAAATATCATGAGATTTTTAAAGAAATCAAATCAGGCTTTTGTCGGTCTTTTGACTTGTTAACTCCCCTCTAGCCTCCGCCAGTGTGTGAGTGAGAATGTCAGGTTGAAAAGTCAACCTTTAATATGCACGGACATGCCCACGCTCTTCTTGGCTGCTTGGATGGAGACTCCATGTACCCCGTCACCCAAGGCAAGGGAACTGCCTTCCGCTTCCTGGATCTGTCCTGACCCCAAGGCAACCATGTCCCTGCCTCCTTCTGCCCTGGGATTCTCCCCCTGGCACCCGACAGCACCACCCCCTACACAGGGCTTCTCTTCTTCCTGGTCCCAACAACACCCCTTTCCCAGCTCGCCCCTCCCCGGCCTCCCGCTGCCTGCGGACCCTCTCTCTGCTGCAGGGCCATACTTGAAGGCAGGGCTCAGTGGCAGGGCAGGTCTGTGCCCTCAGCCCTGTGTCCATTACACACAGCTTTGCCCATGCACCCAGCCCTGACAATCACGGGATTGGAGGACCTACCTGCAGCATTGTGACAGCGCCTCCTGCAGGCGCCAACGTCCCATGACTCACTATCAGCTCATGAGAGCTGGCAACATGGCCACATGGCCTTCCCCTGGATGCTCGGAGGGGGCTCCCCTTCCCCACCATTGCCACCCGGCTGGGGGAGCTGCCAACCGTCCTGCCATCTCCTGCCCCATCAGTGTCCTCTGCACCCCACAGCCTCCCTCCTGCACCCCACAGCCACCTTCCTGCCCCCACATCCTCCTGCACCCCCTCAGTCTTCCCCTGACCCACATGCTCCTGCCCCCCTCAGCTTCCCCCCTGTTCCCACAGCCCCCTGCACCCATTCCGCAGCAGCCCCTAAATCTTCCTCCTGCTCCTACCGGTGCCTGCTCCCCTTCATCTTCTATCTCTGCTGCCCTCCCAGTCCCTGTGTCCTGCCCAGCCCCTGACCCATAAACTGGCAGCCACATTGTCTCTAGGCCTGGCTTCAATCTCACTGAAAACAGTGGGAGGTGGCAGTCAACTTTATTAAGGGCAGCCTCCCTTCCCCCGGCCAGCGGACTATAGGGGAAAGGCAGTGTCTTGTTAACTCAGCCCCATTGACAGGAACGGGAGCCGGCAACCATTTTATAAGGGAGAATTTGTGAGTTGGCACCTTCCATCATGTTTTCAGGAGACCAGAAATACCCCCTCACACACACACACATCATAAAGTTGCAACAGAACCGCGAGGGTTGGCCTCATTGCTGGCTGCACATATGCGGAGATCAAGGAGGACGAGTTCCTGCGGCATTTCACAGAAAAGGGCTCTGGGTATGGAAGAAGAATGGCCCATCACATCCCTTTGGTTTGGCCAGCTCGGTGTGACCCGGCTGACCCCAGCTCCTGCTCCATCAGCTGGGCAAAACGGCTCGTCTTTTCCACGAACCTGGGGACACATGAAAAGAGCGTGGCGTCATTTACAAGGATTTGCAAAAAGTTCTGTTGGGCACGAAAATATCGAGCTGATTGGTTTTCGTTTGGAAACGATTCAAAGAGCCTTAGATTGTAAAGCCAGCAGGGCCCTTCTGTACAACAGGCCAGAGTTCAAACTCCTTTCGTCTTCGTAGGGACAAGCCCCCTTTCTTGGGCCTTTTCATTTTTCCACTGGGGGGAGAGGAGTAAAAAAGTGAGACAACGTGGGGAGAAAACAACAGGTTTTCACTCCCCCCTTCCTTCCAGTGGAAAAAGGGGTGATAATTTTAAAAAGAGAAGGAGAGGAAAGTACTTTCTCTGACTTTTTCATTTGTTTGCCATTGGGAAAATGTTGCGGGGTTCCTCGCTGTTACTTTCTCTCCGGTAAATAGGAAGAAAGTGAAAGTGAGACTTCGACCTGAGAAAGTGCTGCAGATCCGCTGCCAGCCATGGCCTGCCAAACCCTACATCGACTCCCTTCAACCTGTAAGGCAGGGGTCCAGCTGCTGTGAAAGGAGCTGGCTCTGAACCGGACCTCAAAGCTGCTCTGTAACAAAAGGGGCTTTACTGCGTCTGCGGCAGGCTGAGGAATCGATGGGGTTGCACGGGGAGCCGTCTCGTCTTCCTGAGGCTCGGTAATTAAGAGTATATTTTTAGATGCATCCGACGCTACAGTGATCAATACGTAATAGCCGAGTTCTCAAGGGTAAAGCCGGCTTTCAGTGAATCGACCTCTGCCTTGCAATCGCTAACTGACTAACGCTGCACCGACTCCTGGCTGCCCCAGGCCTGGCCCAGGATTTATAACAATGCACAGAGTCATACAATGCTGCGTGTCCGCTCTGGCAGCGCCCATCTGACTTGCCATGTCAGAGCGTTACACGCCGCCCGCACGGGTCCCTTCCCCGTTATTCCAGCAGGAAGCTCTAACAGGGCGTACGTTCCTCCTCAATGCAATGAGAGGCCTTTAAACACCCAAGCAGCGTCTGGAGAACCACTGCCCCGATCCAGCTCATTGGTACTGAACTATAGAGGGCCCCTGGAAGCCAGCTTCTCCCTTTGAAAACAAACGGCGTGGCCGCCTGGGGACAGCAATGGTGGAAGAAAGGAGGAGCTGGCCCGGCTTCTCGGAGACTGGGATTTGAGCATGCTGGCTTTTATGCTCACTTGTACCCTGTTTAGTTTTTTACAAGAGTCCCTGGATGCTGGATGAAGTGAGGGAAGGGATGGAAACAGCCATGCCAGGGTTGCTATAAAGGCTTTTCATTTGGGGAAAGGAGCATTGTTACCGAGACCAGCAGGAGTGTCTGGGGGCTTTTCTCTCCCCTCAGGTCTCACCACAGAGCCTGAGGTGGGAGCTGTCCATGGGGGAGCAGTGCCCTCCAATCCAACAGAAGAAAAGGATCATGGGGAAAGGGAGGTAGCTCTCCCTCCACCAGGCAGCTTGGGTTTTGCTGTCTTGAGCCCTGCTGGCCCTGATCATATCCTCACAAACAGTTTTTGAGAGGGTTGCCAGCACCCTCCCTTTTCTCCCTTTCTTACCCAGTTATGTAAAAAGAATTGTTCCCAGCCCTTATGGTCATTGAGATAACCTCGTGAACAGGAAATGTGTTTAACTGATGCTGCCTGAATCTGCAAAGAGCCTGAAACAATAGCTCTAAAGGGGATGAATTGGCCCATTCATCTCCAGCAGAACCTTGTGGATGCTGCCATTCTGGGGCCATCGAATTTGCTATTTTTCTGTAGCCAGGCATCCAGCATTTGGTTTTCCATCTCCCTGCCCCGCTGGGACCTGTTCGTAGCTGCCTTTTGCTTTCCAGCTCTCCCCTCCAGCAGAGTTCATTGGATTTTAGTGCATGCCCCTGCTCTGTTAAATGGAGCCAGGCAGCAGGCCGGTCACAACCAGACTAGCTTTTTTACTCTATATTCCTTCTTCTTTGGATTCACTGTTTGCAGTTCCTCTACCAGATTCAGACCAAAACACATCCTGGAGTGCTTGTCAGTATATCAGTGTATCAAAGAGGTTCCCTCAGTAACTGGCAAAGGATTCTGGGTGTGTATATGGCCATTTAAAAAAGGAGCACTGAGCTATCTGGAGACATCTGTCCTGACAAAAGAATCCATTGAATTCTTCAAACCTGCGGGATTACAAAATAAGAAGACTGATTAAGAGTGGCTTTGTGGTATAGCCTTTTCTTATGTACCAAGGGTTCTGTGTTCGAATACTAGGGGTGGCCTAACAGCAAAGAATAAATCTCTGCAACTGCTAAAAGTTAAATATTTTTAAATCTGCAGGACTGATAACTTGCAGCCAAGAGTTTGAAGAGAATTGGACGAGAAGCTTTCTGAACCATTTATGTTAATATTGAACAACTCTTGGAATACTGGGGAAGGCCCAGAGGAGTGTAAGAAAAGCTAGAGTTGTGCTAATATTTTAAAAGGTTACATGGGGTGATCCAGGTGCCTATAAGCTGCATTCTTTGACATTGATCGCAAGGACAATCAAGGAAAGGCTGATGCTGGACACAAGCAGTAAAAAAGAAGGATGGCAGATTAAATAATCGACATGATCGGGGTGTTGTTGTTGTTGTTGTTTTGTTAATGGGTTTTTTGGTTTTGTTTTTTGTCCAAAAACTTGATATTGTTTTTTGAAAAAATCGCAAGTTTGCCTGATAAAGAGGTGTTGAGATAACAGATTTGGACTTCTGAAAGGCATTTGACTAAGTCCCACATGATATTCTAATAAAAACATCACAGTACAAAATCAATGTCATTCATATTAAAAACTGGATTAGGACCCAGCTACCTGACAAATCTCAAAAAGTAATTGTTCATGGGGAATCGTCTGCCAATGGGGGGTGTTTCTAGTGGGGTTTCAAAGGGATCTGGTTTTGGCTTTACACTATTCAGTATTTTTATCACTCATCTGGAAGAAAATCTAACACTAGTAGGGCTGTCAAACTATTAAAAAAAGTAATCGCGATTAATCGCGCAATTAAAAAATGAATCGTGATTAATTGCGTGATTAATCGCACTGTTAAACAATAATAGAATGTCATTTATTTAAATATTTTTGATGTTTTCTACTATATTGATATATACTGATTTTCAAATATATTGATTTCAATTACAGCACAGAATACAAAGTGCACAATGCTCACTTTATATTTATTTTTTTACAAATATTTGCACTGTAAAAAACAAAAGAAATAGTATTTTTCAATTCACCTAATACAAGTACTGTAATGCAATCTCCTCGTCATGAAAGTTGAACTTAAAAATGTAGAATTGGGTACAAAAAATAACTGCACTCAAAAATAAAACACTGTAAAACTTTGGAGCTTACAAGTCCACTCAGTCCTGTTTCTTGTTCAACCAATCGCTCAGACAAACAAGTTTGTTTTCATTTGCAGGAGATAATGCTGCCTGCTTCTTGTTTACAATGTCACCTGAAAGTGAGAACAGGTGTTCACATGGCACTGTTGCAGCCGGCATCGCAAGATATTTACATGCCAGATGCACCAAAGAGTCATATGGCTCTTCATACTTAATCCACCATTCCAGAGGACATGCGTCCAGGCTGATGACAGGTTCTGCTCGATAGCAATCCAAAGTAGTGCAGACCAACGCATGTTCATTTTTATAATCTGAGTCAGATGCCACCAGCAGAAGGTTGGTTTTCTTTTTTGGTGGTTCGGGTTCTGTAGTTTCTGCATTGGAGTGTTGCTCTTTAAAGACTTCTGAAAGCATGCTCCACACCTCGGACCTCTCAGATTTTGGAAGGCACTTCAGATTCTTAAACCTTGGGTTGAGTGCTGTAGCTATCTTTAGAAATCTCACAATGGTATCCTCTTTGCGTTTTGTCATCTGCAGCGAACGTGTTCTTAAAACGAGCAACATGGGGATGGGAGGAGAGGAGAAGCTGGGCAAGAGGGAACAGGAAGGGAAGCGGAGCTAGACAAAGGAGGGAGAGGCAGAACTGGATGATGGGGAAACAGGAAGGGAGGTGGGGGCAGGAGACGAAGAATGGGAGTGGCACGGAGCCTGGGTGGTAGCAGGGGGTGAGGAGCTGTCCGTTTATTAGTCTCTATCAGTGTGTGCTCCGTGTGGGAAACTGTACCCTTCAGAGACTGTGGCAAGAGCTACTTGAGAGCAGTTGCAGAGACTCACGTTAGGCAATGCTGATGAATCAGAGCCAAACCCAGCTGATCAGTCTACATTTGTGCAGGGGGGTGGGATTCCCAGCTCGCGCAGACAGACCCAGAAGCACCTACAAATAGCTGTGTATTCTGGGCGGCGTGGGAGGCTGCTCAGGCGAGGCACCTGAGTACATATCCAGGGGTTGGAAGGGATTGTAGTCAGGGCAGGTAGCCCGAGCCCATGCCACCAAGGCCACGCTGCCATTTTAGGTGCTAGCTCCTGCAGCTCTCGTGCGGGTATGTCTGCGTGAGCTGGCAATCCCACCTCCCAGCTCAAATGTAGATGTACCCCCAGTGAAGCAGAGCTCTGTCAGACTCTCTGACTCAGAGCGATCACCAGCTGCAGAAGCCAGCCTGTCTTAAGTTGCACACTCCATCTACTGTGGCTGAGCCAACTTCTCCCCACACCTAGGAATTGTCCCCAACTCACACACACACACACACCCCACTTCCCCCTGTGGCTCAAATCACTTCCTCCCTCCTTCATTCCACTTGTCCCCTTGCCTTCAACAGCCTCTGCCCCTGCCCCCCATGGCTCAGACAGCCCTGCCCAGCTGCTGGGGGCGTTCAGGTGGATTCCTGCAGTTTGCTTCCTCTGTCTCAGTCCCTCAGGTGCTCTGCGAGATTCCCTGTGCTGGGGACTCTAAGCACCATACTTGAGACTTTTCCTCCTTTGATTTTTTCCCTCTGCTTTCCGGGGAATTGTCTTTAGCATGAGGCATTGAAATCATTTGCGTGGGTCTGAAATAGAACTGATTCTCTTCCAGGCATTTTGAAATCCAGACTCTGTAAACAACCTACCAGCCCAGGGAACCAGCCTGGAAAATGACTTTTTACATCTATTCCTCAGATATCATCCCAGCCTTGCTCCTGTAGAAACCTTCACACTTGTTCTTGTCTAGGCTCTCACTGCTTCGGAATTCTTGCAGGCACTCGCTGACCTTCCCTTTTCCCACAGCCAGCACAGGCCTCCTGCTTTTTACCCAGGATGCCCCAGTTCAGAGCTCCGCCTGACAGATTCTCAGAATTGATGGAATACCACAGGGGCCCCTTGCAATAAAAACAACCTGGGAAAATCTGATGTTCACTTCCTTGCTCTGAAATATTTCCCAGATGCCCTTTAAGATGCAACCTCCTTTTTACAGAGGTTTGACCTTTCTGGAGATGGGAATTCACCAAGGTATTTCCTGTTGGCTGCTCAGCAATATTAGACCTGCAGCAAGTCTCAGGAAGAGTCTGACTCCGTTTTAGTTCTTGCACTGAAAGTAAATCACTGAATGTCTGTTTTAATCCATTAGAAAATGCAGGGGAATTTGGAGCAGTCCCACGGCCAGATACGGGTCTTGTCTACACTAGAGTAAATCAGGAGTTAGTCCTCTGAAGTCCATGGAATTAGAACAGTATAAAGCAGTGAAGATTAGCAAGACAGTCACAGTCTCCAGGGAGATTTCCACCCGAGAACTTCAATAGCTAGCTGGTAGTTGTTTGCAGTATCCGTGGGAGTCTGTGATTGGCAGATTATGGACAGACTTCAGCTTCTCTGATATCTGCAAATGAAAAAAATCAACAGCAATGTCCAGTGAGCGGAAGGATGGGTTAGCGGTTAAGACACTGGCCCAGGGCTGTTTGTGTGACCTCAGGCAAGTCATTTCACTTCTGTGTGGCTCAGTTGCCCACCAGTACGATGGGAAAATAATCCTTCCTTTCTTCTACCCTGTAGCGGGGTGGTCACCCGCTCCTGCCTTAAAAGGCTTAAAACAGCCTGGGGAGAGGGCTGTGGCAGGGAAGGAAAAGCGGGGCTGATTGGAGAAAGCCTCAGCCAGAAGCCATGCCCCAATCCGACCAAGGCTGGCTTAATGAGGGCCCAGCTGGCCCTTATAAGAGGGCTGTGGCCAGAAGCCAGAGACAGACTCTCTCTAGCTGTAGAGGGAGGGACTGGGCTGTAGGGAGCTGAGAGAAGGTACCTGGAGTGGAGCAGGGCTGGGGGAAGGCCAAGGGAGCCGGGGAGCTCCGGCCTGGAAACCCTCCAGGCTGCGGCTTAGTTGAAGGCCAATTAGGTACTGGGGTTGCAGGGGGCAGCCCACAGGTAGGCAGAAGCAGCAGGTCCAAACCCCCCTTGCCTGTGATGAGTGGCTTTTACACTGCAGTCTGCCCCAGTGAGCGGGGGCTAGATGGTGACTGGCAGTAGCCCACGACTGAGGCAAGGTGGGGATAAAAAGTTGGGGGGGGTTCCCCTGGGTGGGGAGACCCTGAGACTGTGGGGGTATTGCCAGGGGGCAGCATCCCAAAGACAAGGGGCACTGGGTCCTGGGAGGGACACGGGACGGGCAGTGGGACACTGGCCTGCAGAGGGCGTTCCGGAGGCTGGAAACGCTAATTCCCTGAGACCACCAGCAGGCGGCGCTGCAGGGGTGAGTCCCGCCCCGTGACGCACCCTGTGTATGTCTCGTCTAGAAGTCTTCATGGCAGAGTCTGTCTCCCTGTGTGCAGCACTCTGGTGCCCTGAAATCGGGGAACAGCTCTCAGCACTCCCGCGATACAAATATGAAACTGAAGAAATGCATTTCTCAAAACCAAACCCTTGCCAGTAGCTCTGATATGTCAGCTCTTCTTGCAGTTCCTCTGGCTTGGCCACTCCTCCCCCAGCTTACAGCAAAGGAGCTTACCTGGAATGGATTCTCCTGCAGGTCTGGTTATTGTTCTGTACTCAGTACTATCATCAGCAACTTCTTCCAGGGCGGGATCTGCTGGGTGGTGTTCCAGCAGTGTTGATCTGCATGGGTCTGCCAGAGCAGGTGACACTGGGGTCTCCTCTGGGTAGTTCTGGAGATCATCCGGGCAGGAAACTGGAATGTTCCACAAAGAGAAGCTACTTTTCTGATGGACGGTCAGGTGATTATTTTTATTAACAGTCCTTGAACAGCCATTCCGGCCCATTAGCATCTATGCAAGCCCTGGGGCCTCAGGCTCCTGGCATTGGTGGCTAGTTGGCCACACTCCCCGTTCTGAGTGGCACACCAAAGGGCACCCTGCATGCTGGGGGGAAGGGCAGCTCTGTGGCTGGTTGCAGCTCGCAGCTGGCTCCTGTTGTGGGGTTATGGCACGTTTAAATCAAAATAATGTGCCTGCTAACGCCAGCTCCTTGTGCCTGGATAGGAAGAACACATACAACACTCCATGCCCTACAGATGAGCTCAGGGGCAGCACCTTTGCCCATCTCCTGCTCAGCTCTGCAGGTTCTAACCCACTCCTCTGCAATTGGGCAAGCTGGGGACTTGAAACCCCAACCACATTGCAAATGTAGATGACTGGCAACCACGACATCGGCTCTAGCAGCAGCATTTGGGCAACAAACTTTCCTGTGTCCCTTCCAAGTGTCATTCAGTGGAAATCCAGAAGGTTGCTGGACTCTGGCTAGCCCACGGCGGCGGCCCTCTCTGTACTGATGGGCCCTGAGGGAGACTCTGCACCTCGATTTTCTCTAGCAGCAAGCGGAGTATGTTCAGGGTTTGTCACTAGCAGATTCAGCAGGCAGAGTGTGGGTTGATTTTAAATGCCATCATTGTATGTGAACCAGGGTTTCCTCAGCTTCCCATGTCCTTGGGCTGTTTTCCATTTGTTTATACCTAGCACATTTCTCCCTCCGGTGTATTTTGTCTCCATCTCTAGCATCTCCATTTTCACCACGGCGTTAGCACTGGATTGCCAGTTTTCACAGGCTGCATAAGTGTCTTTTTGTCAGGGTAGCCTGGAATCAGGACCTGGGTAGTAGCCCTGCAGAAGAGATGCCAGGGGCAAGAGAAGTGTGCTGAGGCATCCCTAATGTCCGGGGAACGCTATCTGCTAGGAATTTGGAGGGGTTAAGGGTTTCTATCCAGTTAGTCACATGAGCAGCACTGGCTGTAACTGTATCAATGAATATGTCTCTCCTGATACCACAAGTCTCTGGACAGGAAATCTGGCAAGACGGCGTTTCTCGTGTCATGTACTGAATGAGTGCACTGACTGGGGGGAGGGGGCGGGAGGGTAGCAGATTGCTGCTAGCGTTCTGATCCAGCGCTCTTCCCTGGGGAATGCCTGGCAAAGCTCTGGGTATGCAGGCCAGACAGAGTGCAAGCAATTGATTCTCAGGGAAAGCATGCAGCCAGCTGGACTTACACAGAGTCCCAGTGCAACAGATCATGGGCCAGCATATTCAAGGGCTAGTACAGTGCTTCCCAACCAGGGGGGAAGGCCCTCCCTGGGGGCACGAGACTACTCCGGGGGGTAGAGGAGAGGAGCAGTGGGGTGAGGGACGGCAGAGCGTATCCATAGAGTGAGACCCTCCCACCCCTGCTACAATGGTCATTCCTCCTGTCTGGCCCAGCCTAGGCCTCCCAACGCTGCTGGAGAGGAGGTTAATGTGGCGAACATGGGATGCTGAAAGACTCTTGGAAGAGGGGCAATGGCCTTACCGGGCAGGACTGGGGCTGGCAGCTGGCCTCGGAGTGTCGAAATCTTAGGGAAGCAGGGAGTTTGTTCGACTGTCCTGGAGAAAGGCCCGGAATACTGGCAGCTTATGCCCTGCCTCCAGCTGCTTTAACATCCGCACAACAGCGAGGGAAGAGACACGTGCCCAACGTGAGACATCCCAATGCTTCTAGGAGTGAATGAGACAGGCCCCCTGGCAGTACGACCTCCAGCTGGGGAGACCTCCAGCTCCTCCACCCCAGGGCCTGTTGGCAATGCACTGAGACCTCCGCCTCTGGCTAAAACCTGGCTTCAGCAACTCGCCCACCTGCCTTGGCCTGCCGCTCTCCGGTGCATGGTGCAGAATGCACGGACTGGGAGAGCATTCCAGGAGTTGGCTACTCGGCCTCCTCACATGGGACACAGGGCACCATGATGGCCACTGACCGCAGAAACATGGCGTGCCCCCAGGCACTGGCTGGCCCCCAGCTGTCAGGCTGCTGTGCATGGAGACAGCAGACCCCCGCTTGCCTTCCAGCTGCCCCTGCAGCCAAGTGGGGATGCGTTCTCTGAGGGTCCCTTGGTGCCGGATTGCTGGTGGGCATGATGCCCACTGGGACTGTCTGGGAGGCTTCATAACTCTGCAGAGGACGGGGGAAGATGGGGGCTATTGTTTGCTGTTATGGTTTGTTATTGGTCTGCAGAGCAGCCCTCTGGCCCAGGCCTCGGGGGCAAGGGGGAAAAGCTGCCCCAAATCCCAGCACAGCAGCTTCTGGCTCCCCCCACCCCCGCCTGTCCAGTTGCGCACATGCCCTCTCCTTCAGCACCACACCCGTCGTCCTCCTCCAGCTTTCTCTGCCTGGATCAGGGCAGATGCTCGGCTGGCTGTGTGCTCTCTGGCTCTGAGGGGCATGGACAAGCCAATATGCACAGCCTGCACCGAAACCTCGCTCTATGTGGTCCGGCAGAAATATGCAGGCTGAAAATCCCACTGCGGGGTCAGTGGAAAGGCCTCAGGCAGCAGAGTGCTCGCCCTCAGGCCATGCCCCAGTGCGAAGCCCTCACCACCCACAGCCCATTGCTAAGGCACCCGTGGCTGGCTCAGACAGGGAGTCCATTAGTATACGCTGCACCAGAGCCGTTTGCAGGGAAATCACCTGTGAGGCCTGCTTGACATTTTTACTAAAATGCAGAAGGCGAAATTTTCACCTCATAAATTTCCCTCCCAGGTGCCGTGAGTCTTTGCCATAACTTGTTGCCATCTGTTGTTTTTGCTGTGTCAAAAAGTCCCTCTGCTGAGCACCAGCCTATGAAATATGCATGAAGTACCTTCCCTCCCTTCCAAACTGTCATCTCCTCCAGCACTAAATCCGCTTCTCACCTATTTGTCTTGCCTTCATTATTGTTTCCTTAAATGTTATGGATTCTCAGGCCATCAATAATAGATTCTTCCCTGGTGTGGCACCATCAGCAAGGTGTGGCTGAGCAGCCCAGGGAGATGGGGAGAGATTCATGCACAATTCTCTCTCCAGAGGAGCGAGGGCCCTTGTCCTCCAGGATTCGCTCCCGTGCCAGATACCTGGAGCATCTGGAAAGGCAAGGTGCCATTGTATCCACGGAGTAAGTGGAGATCAAAGAGCGGGGATGGCGCTTCTCTGTAGCTCCACGGCTGGCTTTGTTCGAAGAGACAGGAAATGAAGGGCGGCCGGACGTGTGATGTCAAGCCCAAGGAGACATCGCCACACTGCCTCTGATTGAGCTAGCGTGCTACAATAGAGAGGAGCCAGTGTGGCGCAAGTGGTAGGAGGGACTAGCGGCCGGAGTATGAACCCCGGGTTTCAGATGGGTATGTACTCGGTCCTTCTAGCAACTACAGTGCTGTGGCTACGCTGCTGTTTTCAGTGTGCTAGCTACTATGGGTATAGCTCATGGAAATCACACCCCTGGCTAGACGTGTAGATGTGCCCTAGAGGTTGGCCAAGCACAAGGCCCTGCTCCTTCTGGAGGTGGCGAGGGGGATGGTCCTTCACTGAGCGGGGGAGGAGGGAACAGCAGCCAACCGAGGGGTCGGCGCTGGTCAACAAGGAGAGATGGGGGCGAAGAGTAACGTCTGGGGGTGCGCAGTGGGGCCTGGGCCAGATCTCTCGGGGGACAGGGAGGGAGCGCCACCCAGGCCCTCCCCACCCCCAGCTCTGCTCTGGTCCCATCACCAGCTGCATCCCTGGCTCCCCTCAGTGCGGCTCCACACTCCTGCCCCCACCCCCAGCTCTGGCCCCAGCCTATGCGTCCTTACCCCTGTCCATGCCCCCCCGTATCCACAGCCGCACTCCCGGCCCCCTTTACAGAGGGGGCTGGGAGCGTGCAGACAGGGGCAATGGCGGGGTGACCCTCAAAAGTTTGAGGACCACTGACTTAAGGGTCTCAGGACCTGAGCCTTGTGCACTGTTTCAAAACCCAGTGGAATAGGATGGACCCAGGTTGTTCTATCTCCCCACTCTCGTCAGCAGGGGACACACCCCAAACTATTGCTGCTAGGCAAAGCGGCCTTTGGACTCTCGCCAGCGGATGACACTACCCTGAACTGAAATTGCCAGACGCTGGGAATGGTTGACAGGGGATGGATCACTTGATGATTAATTGTTCTGTTCATTCCCTCTGGGGCATCTGGCATTGGCACTATCAGAAGACAGGATACGGGGCTAGATGGACCTTTGGTCTGACCCAGTCTGACCGTTCTTATGTAAAGGGACCCTTGGACTCTCACACTTAGGCATTTCGCCCCCGAGTATCCCCATTAGGCAGTACTGCCAGCCCAGAGCACACAGCCACCTCCCAACACCCTCACTGCCAAAAATGTACACGTTATTTCTAGTCTGTTTGTCTAGCTTCAACTACCAGCCACTGGATCACATTAAACCTTTCTCTGCTAGACTGAAGAGCCCATTATTAAATATTTGTTCCCCATGTAGGTATTTATAGACTGTAATCAAGTCACCCCTTAACCTTCTCTTAGTTAAGCTAAATAGACTGATCTCCTTGAGTCTCTCACTCTCAGGCCTGGTCTACACTACGACTTTAATTCGGATTTATCAGCTTTAATTCGAATTTACCCTGTAACCGTCCTCACAACGACGCTATTTATTTCGATGTAAAGGGCCCTTTAAATCGATTTCTGTACTCCACCCCGACGAGCGGAGTAGCGCCAAAATCGATTTTAACATTTCGAATTAGGGATAGTGTGGCCGCAATTCGATGGTATTGGCCTCCGGGAGCTATCCCACAGTGCATCATTGTGACCGCTCTGGACAGCAATCTAAACTCGGATGCACTGGCCAGGTAGACAGGAAAAGCCCCGCGAACATTTGAATTTCATTTCCTGTTTGCCCAGCGTGGAGAGCACAGGTAACCACAGATAGCTCATCAGCACAGGTAACCATGCAGGCTGATAATCGAAAAAGAGCACCAGCATGGACCGTGAGGGAGGTACTGGATCTGATCGCTGTATGGGGAGAGGATTCAGTGCTTGCAGAACTTCGTTCTAAAAGACAAAATGCAAAAACTTTGGAAAAAATCTCCAAGGGCATGATGGAGAGAGGCCACAATAGGGACTCTGAGCAGTGAGGCATGTTTTGCCAGGGCATGTTGAGGACATAAGATTCCTCCCACTGGGATATGTGGGGATGTGAGCGCTCGAAGGGCATTCGTTGCAATATGGAAGGAAGCAGAAGGGTCTGGTCGTGCTGGTGATGTTTTTCATCTGTCCGGTTACACTGGTCTACAGTTTTTGAGAAGTTGTCTGCTTCAGAGATAAAATGTGCTATTTATTATGTTTTTTGATGTGCTGAATTCAAATATGGCAATTAAAACAACTGGCTACTGTTTCTAAGATAGTTAAGTTTTTACATTTATTTCAGAAGCATTTTGGCTGTAGAGCAGTGTTATAGGTGTAAGCTCTACCATGACCGCTAATGATGAGCTGGGGGGAAAGCTGTGACGCTTGGAGTACCTTTCCCAGACCAGAAGAAGAGCTCTGTGTGTCTCGAAAGCTTGTCTCTCTGACTGACAGAAGTTGATCTGATAAAAGCTATTACCTCCCCCACGATGTGTATCCTGGGATACTGGGACTGACACACTGCATATGTTAAGTCCATGACATTAGCTTCATTGCAGTCATGGATGTTAGGGTCTGACAGGGCACTAATCACAATATAGAAGGAAATATTAGAGTTTTGCTTGTTTCTTCCAGGTGCAAAACATAACCGTGTGTTCCCTGGAATGCACAAGAATGTGACGACTTGGGGCAGGGTTAGGGCTAGTGCTAGTGTTAGGAGTGGAGCAATGTTAGGGTTTGATTCTGACTTTTATTTTTAATCTAGTTTACTTTAAAACATCAAATAAAATGTTGGGTTTATTTAATTTTTAACCTCGGCTTTCTGGATTTGACACAAACCATGATGTTTTTAATCTTTTTTTACCCTCAAGTTCAACCCACTATGCTGGACTTGGAGTGTTTAACCTCCTTGCAGTAATGATGTTCAAAGGAGTTATTTCCATAAAGCAATTAAAAGCCTGCTTTGTAGCTCGCTCCTGGGGACACATTGTGGGAATGCCTGGAAAGGGTGTTTACAAGGGAAACGCTGGGATATGTCTACACTGAAAGAATTCATCCATCACCCTAGCTGTGTCTCCAGCTGGGGTTAGCTCGACCTGACAATGGTGCTCAGGGTGTGAAATTTTTCACAGCCCTGAGCAATGTAGCTAAGTGGATGTAATTTTTAAGGGTAGACTAGGGTGACCAGACATCCCAATTTTATTGGGACAGTCCCGATTTTAGGGGACTTGTCCCGCATCCCGACCTTACATCGGTCGGGACGCACTTTGTCCCGATATCGGGGGACCATCTGGTGGAGGACACAAGCCGGTGCTGCCGGCACCGCTCACCTCTTCTTCCTGGGCCTGGGGCAGCGCAGCTGAACTCCCAGCGCCTGCCTGCCCGCCGGCCTCCCCAGGCTCGCACAGAAACAGCGAGTAGGTCTCCACTGTGTGCTGCAGGGGCGGGGCTTGTAGGCGCCGGCAGCAAGCCCCACCCCCCGCCCCTGCCCTCACCCCCTCGACCCGACCCAACATGACCTTAGGAGTCAGAGGGACGGGACCTGCCTGCTGGATGCTTCCTGGGAGCCGCTCCAGGTAAGGCTAGCACTGCCTGGGACTCACCTGGCCCCCTGGCAGGTCCCTCTGGTGGGGGGGGGCTCTGCGTGTTGCCCCCCTCCCTCCTCGAGGGGGGAGGTGGAGACGGAGCAGAGGCAAGCTGGGGGCGTGGAGCTGCCGGTGATTTCTCAGTTTTTCCTGTGCTCCGGCAGTTGTTTTTGGTTTTTTGTTTTGCTCCGCCGCCTGCTTGTTTTTGTTTTTGTTTTTTTGCTCTGCCCCTCCCTTCCCCCCCCCCCCCCCCCACGTCCCAATATTTGACCTCTGTCATCTGGTCACCCTAGGGTAGACCAGGCTCCAATCTTCTACAATATGAATTTAACAAAATATTTCCATAAAACTTCAACAATTAATTCTTAAATTATTTGTGAAAATAATGGATATATTTCTGCTTTGTTTTGAAGGAAAAATTGTTTATTTTAAAAATTGCTCATTTCTTGCAAACTCCCTCTGGTGACCAAATTTGGACATTCCAGGCAAAAAAAAAAAAATTTTAAACTGGCAGATTTTGAATTTTTTTTTAAATAAAACTAAGTGTAAAAACTTCACAATTCCATACAAAAATTCAGGGTGGGGGGGCCTAGTACTTAAAAATAATGCAAACTATTTCTATCACAACCACAGTCTAATCAAAATGTGCTTTCAAATGCAAACAAATACTTGCAGGTAATTTCTGCTACTGCTTCATCGGTTCTGCCTACGAGAGGGTTCCTTCTAAGGCCATGTCTACACGTACAGTGCTGCAGCGGCCCATCTGTACCAGTACAGCTGAGGCACTGTAGCGCGTCTGGTGACTGGAGAGAGCGCTTCCATTGGCATAATAAAACCACCTCGGTGAGCAGCATAAGCCATGTCGGCGGGAGAAACTCTCCTGCCCACCTAGCGCTGTGCACATGTAACTTACTTTGCTCAGAGGGGTGGAATATTCACACCCCTGAGCAACAGAAGTTTTGCCACCATAGGCTGCAGTGTAGACATGGCCTCATACACACATGTGATTAGCATAACTAGCCACTAGATGTCACTGGGGCTCCCAGAATCTCTTTGAGTTTGCAGTTCTCCATTGGATACCCAACCCATTTCTATGGGGAATCGGGAGCATGATTCAGAGCCAGTCCAGGGCTCCAGCAGGTTTGAAAATAATCATATCGAATCATAACTCTAGAGCGACTTCCATTCCAGGATCTCGGAGCGGCTTCCAAACAAGGGAGAACTAAGACCACCTCATCCGCCAGTGAGCACCAGCCCACAGAGAGCGTGACCCACAGCGGAGTGGGCCAGTGACACAGTAAAGCCAGGGCTTGATCACAGCTCTGGTTCCCAGTCCACTGCTTTAACCAGTAGGCCATGCTCCTTGTGAATGCAGGGGAGCTCAGATACCTGCAAGGACACTCACTGGTACTAGGGTTGCCAGGATTGGCCTGGAGTCGCCAGGAATTAAAGATTAATATTTAATGTCATGTGATGAAACCTCCAGGAATACGTTCAACCAAAATTGGCAACTCTAACTGGTACCTTTCTGCCTAAAATGGTCTCCGTGCTGAGCTGCAGGCTGGTCGCTAGGAGCAGGAGTGGGCTGTGCACGGGGGTCCGTGGAATAGACGGTGCAATGCTGCCCTCTTGTTCCGCAGGGCCTGCAGCCCCCTCCCCTCCTCCTCCCTTCCTCTTGCCTGTGCTATCTAGATAAGGCGTGTGTCCAGCCCAGCACAGGAGGAGATGGTGATAAAGCTCCTGTTCGCTGACCCAGCATTAAGCAGTTAGGGGCACCCTCTGTTTGCTGGGCCTTTGTGTTGGGATTGACTGTCCTGTCTGGAGATGGGCTGGAGCTGTTGCTGTTGCCTTGTCAGTGTCCGATCCTATTTCCTCTAAGACGAAACAAGACAAGCATGCCCAGAGGGAGGAAGACCAGAGGGAAAGCGGCTTGTTGAGTCCCTGGTGCTGGCTCTCGCTGGCAGCTGCGCTGAACCCCCTGCCCAGCACCTGCTCTGATCAGCCACCTCGAGCCCGGCAAGCTGCACTCATGGCCCGGCTGGTTACAGCGTTGCCAAAGCTGCCTCTGCTCCCAGCGCTGGGACAAGGGGGAGCCGTCCTGGGGAGGAAGCCAGACTCCCCTTAGAGGCGAAAGGAGAGACGAATGGAGGAGAAATAAGGTGGGGGAGAAAAATGAGCCATGAGAGTGGGGGGACAGCTGGGACCTGGACTCTCAGCCCAGGGGCTGCAGAGGGCTCAGCTGGAGGTGTGGAGGTCATGGGTAGAAGATCTCTCAGGGACAGGGCAATCAAGGCCTGCTGCTGCCATGGTGGGTCCCCTGGGAAGCTGGGGGTGGCAGCAGCCAGGTTGGTGAAGCTTCCTTCCTCCCACCCTCTGCCGCCCGGCTTTTCAGTGACCCTCCGATAAACACTGGCCTGAGGGGGCGGCAGCCTCCTGCCATTGACACTCCCCAGTCATAGCACGTGCCGGCCAGTCTGAGAACCACCCGCCGTCTCTCCAGTCGGCCAGCCAGTGTGTCACCACACCAACTGCGACACCTGCCCAGCCTGGGAGCCTCCTTAGCAGCATCCACTGAGAACCCGTCCCCCTGGCGGCACTCTGGAGAGCTCAGGGAGTCGGCTCGCAGCGCGAAATCAGCACACGGCAACGAGAGACCCTGACCCCATGGGGATGTTCTCACTCCTCCCGCTCCTTCCCCCCAGCACCTCCCACCCACCACTCCTCCTACCCCCACCCAGCACCTCCCCCTGCTCCTCCCCCCAGCACCTCCCATCCCCTCTCCTCCCATCCCGCCCAGCACCTCCCCACCCCCGTTCCTCCTGGCCCCTTCCAGCACCTCCCAACCCCGCGTTCCTCCCACCCCTTCCACACCTCCCCACTCCTAACCCCAGCACCTCCCCACTCCTCCCACCAGCACTTCCCACTCCCACTCATCATTCCTTCTAGCACCTTCCCTCCCCCTACTCTGCCCCCAGCACTTCCCCACCCTCCACTCTTCCCCATATCTCCACTCCTCTCCTCCCAGCACTTCCCCATGCCCCCACTCCTCCCCAGCCCCCACTCCTCCCTGCCCCATCTAGCACTGACGCTCAGGACTACTAGCATTGTAAATGTATTAAACAGGTCCAAAAATTCTAATGCCAGCCAATGACAAGCCAGCACTACTCAGAGGCCACGGCCAGCCCTAACCTCTGACACCAGCTTAGAAAGGCCACCCGGACCTTGCTTTGGCCCATGTTTACCCTGCCCCAGTCACCTCTCCTGCCTCCTGGATTGATGGGGATTTCCTCCCCTCCCTCCTCATGGGTAACAACGCTGAGGCGTGTTACTGCATCTGGCCATGCAGGGTTATTGGAGCAGGGGCTGCTGGTGCAACTGGAGCAACCTCCATCCTAGCCCTGTTTCCATACACTTTAGGGGATGCAGCTATCAGTTGTGGTTGTGCCCAAGGTGCATTGTGTGTGTTGTTGTGTATTATTCTTTGATTGGTTCTGAGTTGTGGCAAGGTTGGGAAAAGGCCCTTAAAAAATTCTAATTTTGATGAGGCGATGGCAAAACACCCCCACTTCAGTGCCCAGGCCGTTTGCTCTCCTGAACAGAAGACTGGGTTTGATTAAATTAATAGAGATATCCTATCTCCTAGAACTGGAAGGGACCTTGAAAGGTCATCAAGTCCAGCCCCCTGCCTTCACTAGCAGGACCAAGTACTGATTTTGCCCCAGATCCCTAAGTGGCCCCCTCAAGGATTGAACTCACAACCCTGGGTTTAGTAGGCCAATGCTCAAACCATTGAGCTATCCCATCCCCCCAAAGCTGTACTGGCCACATGCAGAGCATGGTGGGCTGCGACAGCTGCACCTTTTCCGACAGCTGAAGGGGGACCAGGCAAGAGCCTAGCTCGCTGAGCTGTTCTTACAATGCGTGGCCATTGGATCCCATACTCACTGCAAACCCCTGGGCACACCGACTTTCATGCCCCATAATGCACTGAGGCCTTCACAGCCTGGGGAGATGGCAATGTGACCTGGGAGCTGCTCTCTGGTTTCTCTGACATTAGGGGCCTGTAGTAGGTTCAGGTCTGAGAGGGCAGGTTAGGGTTTAAAGTACAGTCCCTAGGGGCAGGATAGGGTGGGTTTGTGCCACCACCCTTAAGGGGCAGCTTGGGGGGCTTGGGGCACAGTTCTGAGGGGCAGGATGGGGGGGTTGGGTCACAGTCCCTGGTGCAAGCTAGGAGTGACATAGGGACTAGGGTGACCAGATAGCAAGTATGAAAATGGGGGGGAGGGTAATGGAGGGGCAATAGGTGCCTGTATCAGACAAAGCCCCTTAGGGACACAGGACTGGAGGGGAGGGGTCATGGAGTCCAGTCCCCACCCACGCTGTGGGGCCGTTCATAACTCTGGCAGTGGGTAGGGTGACCATATGTCCCGATTTTATAGGGACAGTCCCGATTTTTGGGTCTTTTTCTTATATTACCCCCCCCCCACCCCGTCCGGATTTTTCACACATGCTGTCTGGTCACCCTAGCAGTGAGACCCGCTCTGCTTTCCCAGGGCACCAACAGGCGGCAGGGGGTGCCGCAAGGAGGGAGGGACAACGCACTAAGGGGGCGGGGCGTTCCAGGGAGGGGGCGGGGCTAGGCACTAAGGAGGCGGGGCGTTCCAATGAGGGGGCGGGGCGTTCCAAGGAGCGGCGGGGGCGGGGCTCCCGCTATTTAAACCGGCTCCGGCCGGCGCGCGGGGCACTCCCCCACGCCATGGCGAGCTCTGCCCGGCCCCTGGCGCTCCGCGCCGCCTGCAGCCTGCGCGCTCCCCGCTGCCTCCGCTCCACGGCCGCCGCCCGCCAGGAGCAGCCGGGGGAGCCGGCCCGGCCGCCGCCGCCTCCTGACCCCGAGCGGGGCTCGGTGCGCGGCGGGACCGGCCCGCGGGGGACGCGCCGGGTGCAGCCGCCGCCGCCCGCTGTGGACTTCGGGGACCCGCGGGAGGCGTTTCGCAGCAAGAGCAGCGCGGAGCTGGTGCGGGCGCTGCTGGTGCTGCGGCTCTGCGCGCTGGAGCCGTTGGTGGCGCGGAGCCGGCAGGTGAGCGGAGCCCGGGCCCCGTGCGCGGGGGGTTCGGAGCCGGCTTGCCGGGGCTCGGCTGCTGCCCCGCGGGGCGGAGCTGGGGGGCTTCGGGAGCCGCCTGGGGTCCGCGCCCCTCGGGGCTGCGCCTGTGGGCGCGCGTGTCCCGGCGTGGGAGCTGGGGTGCGGAGCTCGGCATCAGGGCAAGGCACAAAGCCCCGGCGATCCCCTCTAGCCTGCGCGTAACTGATGCCTTCTGGCCTCCCTCGCTGGCTCTGGGCTTTCTCCGGGGGTACCGGGTCTGGGCTCAGGTGCTGAGAGGATCTTGTCTTTACTATGATTGTCCCGTGTCTCACTGCCCTTCCCTCAGAGGCCGCGGGTGCCCTGTGCCTGGCATGGGGGCCGGAGACCTGGGCTCCATCCTGGTGCTGCAAGGGCACGGTTCTGGGACCGCCCTCGTGTCCCTCCTCTGTACAAATGGGGATCATGATTTGGACCCTGTGACCGGCAGAGCAGGGTGGTGTCCCTACCGCTAAGGCCAGAGCTCTGGTATGACCAGTGCTGGCTGGAGCCTGAAGTCGGGCTAATCCATGGCCCTGCGGCTATTGGTGCATCTGGGTCTTGGGTTTCCCCAGCACTATTTCCTCCACTGAAAGCTAATGCAGAGCTGTTAGCCCAGGTGTGGCGGGGCAAGGAGGTGCCTGCGCCGAAGAAAGCGGTGTCTTACGCGGGCTTTGTGTCTTGTAGCTGATGAACCTCAGCAGGAAGTTGCTGGGGCAGCAGCGGTTTGAGAAGCTGATGAAGATGACCTTCTATGGGCAGTTTGTGGCTGGCGAGGACCAAGAGGCCATCAAACCCCTGATCCAACGAAACCGTGCGTTTGGGGTGGGCTCGGTGCTGGACTACAGCGTGGAGGAGGATCTGACACCGGAGGAGGCGGAGCGTAAGGAAATGGAGTAAGCGTTTGAGTGCTTCTAACTGCTAGTTTGCAGACTGCAGGCAATTAGAAGCAAAGCTTTGGGCAACCTGTGCTGATGGATATAAACGGGGCTGGTGCAAGGAAGTTTTGCGCCCTAGGCAAAACTTCCACCTTGTGCCCCCAGCCCCGCGGCAGCTCCTGCCCCTGCCCTGCCCCGCGGCAGCTTCCCCCCCTCCAGGAGCCGTGCAGCAGCTCCCCACCCCAGCTCGCCTCTGCTCTGCCTCCTCCCCGAGCACACTGCGCCTGCTCTAATTCTCCTCCCCTCCCAGGCTTGTGGCGCCAAACAGCTGATTGGCGCCGCAAGCCTGGGAGGCAGGAGAAGTGGAGCGGCCCCTGCGCTGGGAGATGGAGTCTGAGCCGCATGTGTCAGCGCGCTGCCGGCAGCCCAGCCCAGGAACGCTGTAAAAAAAAAAATTGGGGGCACCGCTTTTTGGTGCCCCCAAATCTTGGTGCCCTAGGCAACCGCCTAGTTTGCCTTAATGGTAGCACTGGCCCTGGATATAAATACACAACACGGCTAGTACTGCCAGATCTCCCAAAGCCTGAGATCAGAACTGGGACCACCTTTGGGGAGCTTTTGTGGTTCATGAGGGGAGCAAGAAAATAGAGCTTGGCTCTTCAAACCTCCTGATGTAGAAAGGTATCCCAGGGAGTGCTGAGAGAGGGGCAGAGCTAGTGTGTGGGGTGAGATGAACTAGGCAGCAAGTTGTGCTCCAGTAGTGGGTGTTACCTAAGGGGGGACCATCCAGTGAGGATTTTCCCTTTTTTACCCGCCTCTGTTATCCCAGGGTTGCTGCTGGCCCAGGAGAAGGAACTATCTGATAGTGTGAGTTAAGCTCCTTTTTTTCAGGCCGTGTTGCTCAGGCAGCCTCGTTATAAAAGGGAATGGCTGGAGCTTGGTGTCCATGCTGAGCTTTCCCAGGGAAGCACACCCCATAACAAATGGGATGTCCAAGTCTTGATTTGGCTGCTTCTGTTCTGTCTTCTGGTCCCTTGGCTTTCCTTTTTGGCCTTGCTTCAGGCCCATGACAGCTTGATGGTCTCTGTTCCTTTGTTCTACCTCAAAGTTATCTTAACCTTTAGATTTGAGCTAGTGACCTGAGAAACCGGTTCAGGCTGTTACACATTCACCGCAGCCATTTCAAATCATTCGTTCATTCACACTGTAGTTTGCCCTGCATGGATGTGGTGACCTTGCCTTACTGTTCTGGTCATGTTCTCCTCAGACTAGCCCATATGTGAAAAGAGAATGTACAGTTCAGATTTCTAGCTTCCCTGGTGCTGACACCACTCTGCTTTGGCACCAAAAAGCCACCCACCCACCCCTGCCTCCAAAGGATTGTGTAGTTGGGGTGCCACTAAGCATTTTCCTTCTGGGACGTCATCCCACCTGCATGCCCTTTCCCAGAGACTGAGAGGTGGAGCGAAGAATTTACCTGTTCCTTTCCCTGTGTGGAGAAAGGGCCTGTTTTCCAAGGACCCAATTTGAGATACCTTCAAAGGGTCTGATTTTTAAGAAGTGCTGAACAGCCACCCTCTGAAAATTGGGTCCCTAAGCTGTCTCGGCTTGGATCCCCAAAATCACTGGTCATTTGGAAATTCTGGCCCAGTGCATGTTATGCCCAGTTATTGCAGACAAAACTACACAGGATCGTTTCAGGGGGCAAGACAAAGATGCCACATTTATTATAACACAATTTGACTTATGACCAATCACACACACACACACCAGATGTTCTGCAGCTGCTGTATAGTTACCAGTCCTGAACATAGCTTGAGTCTGTGGCTTGATTTTGCAGCTTGGGTTCGTAGCTTGTGGCGGCTAACTGGCCAGGAAAGCTGGCCACAAGGAAGGGCTGGGACTCTGTTGGGCATGCACCAATGCCCTTCCATGTCCATACCTCATTCACACATCTAACCTAAACTAATAAGATTACAGCAGGGTTTACAAAAATGAAGGTTGCAGCAAGCTTTTACAAAATGGAGTAAGCGTTTTAAAATGGGGTTTGGATTACAGTATGGCAAACAGTGAACAGACGTTACAATGTAGGCAAGTGTAATGAATGGTGAACAGACGTTACAATACTGAAACAGTGCAAGTCTGTGATTTAAGCAGGAATTGGATTGACAGTGAAACTTACAAGGGCAATTGGCTGAACAGCTATGGCTCTTAACAAGCATCTTATTGGCCAATTAGTCAGTTATTGGGGTAACCAGTTTCATGAATGAATGTTGTTTCATTCATATAACTTTACTTACAAAGTTACATTAATAAAGTGAACAATTAAAAACAACTTCATTCATCAGTTCTACACAGTCCAGGACCTGTGTGCCCCAGCGCTCTGATCTGTACATCTGCTGTGGGATCAGAGCTGCGTTTGGCCAAGCCAGGTTGTCTCTGGCTTGTGGTGCTGAATGGCACCTGCACTAATACAGCATGTGCTCTGAACCAGTGTGCACAGGATCTATGTCCTCCCCTCATGCGGGTGGGCTCAGGGCTGCTGAATCCTCAAGCCTGGCCTGGGGTAGTTTGCTGTGACCTCAGTAGTGGGCGAGGACTAGATTACCGTGGAGCACCTGGTGCAGTTGAAGGGAAATTGTCCTCTCTGCCTCCGCCTGCAAGTGCCTTGGACAGAATGTACCCTTTCAAACTTGCCAAGGGCTTGCCCTTCTTCCTGGTAATGCAGTTGGCCAATAGGGCCCATCCCCTTCCATTTGATTGGCTGTCACTGAGGCAGAGCCTTTAGGTAAGCACGGGGGCTGCCAAGTTCTGTGCTTGAGTCCACCCTGCAGGCAGATCTAGCCTTGGAGCTGCTGCCAGGATCCCTCCCCATCCCCTCAGAGCTGTACTAGAGTTCTGCCCTCAAAGGACCATTTCTTGCAAGACTTGTGTCCCTAGATCCCTCCCCTGGTAGGTGCTCAGTCTGAGACTGTTCAGAACAGTGTTGATGTGGGGCTGGGACGTTCGGGAAGGCCTGAGAGTCCTGTTTCCTCTGCAGGGGTGAGCTGCAGACCTGCTTTGCCAGACAAGAAGCCGTTGAGGCACCCACAGAAATCCTTGTGGAAGCTGCCCAAAGACCCCAAAGCAGCTCCAAGCGCACTGCGCTCGCTCACCCCCCTTCATCTTCAGGAGCAGGATTTACCCTGATACATGGACAGCTGGGCCACAGATCAGTCTCCTGCTGAGTTTCTTGAGGGTGTTCGCTAGAGGTGCTGCTCTGACACCTCCCCATGGGGTGGGTGGGGAGGGCACTTTGGGGACACCTTGTCCCCCACCTGGTCCTGGGCAGGTTCACACATCTGGCCTGCTGGGAACTCCTGCATTAGCTCCCTCCCTTCCACCCCACGTTACTCAGGAAAACTGGTTCCTCTCTCTCCAGGGTCTGGTGTATGTGGCTGAAGGGGGGAAGAGGAGGGGAGGCTGAGCCTTGGTCGGGGGAGAAGGATTTCAATCCACTGCATGTCTGCTGGCCCCATATGGAGAGTGGGGGGGTTGGCATGTACTGGCTGTGAGATGGTGGACATGGCTCAGCTCACTGGCAGCGTTCGAAGTAGCCCTACCTGGAATTCGCAGACTTGGTACAAAAGTGGCTGCGGAGGAACGTCTAACAAGCTTTTCCCCAATTAGACATGCGTCCGGTCTTGGCTCTGCCCTGTGCAGAGCTGTGATGTGTCCTGGCAACGGATTGTGCTAAGGAGATGCAATAAGTAACTGCACGGTGTCACTAACACGGCCTGTAAGCCGCCATGCCCATCGGCCGGTGTCCTTGCACGTGGTGTTGGAGTTACTGACAGGAGGTTGGAATTGACTCATCCCTGTAGCAGTTCTCTTGCTGTTTCCAGCAGGTTATTTTGCAAACAGCTCGTCAGTCTTACGCAAGGGTGCAGGCATTGCTGTCACTGGATTCAAATAGTCTCCGCGTACTGCACTCTGCTCTTGGATTGTTGCCTGCTCCTTTGTAATGAATTGTCATGTGTCTGATCCAGGTATCAGTGCAGTAGCTGGTTCATGGAGTATTTTTCACACATGTTGGACTGTTCGACATAAGTTCTCTGCTGTCAGCATAGAGCGGCTACATGAGCAACATCACAGCGATAGAGCTGTACTGCTGTAAACTCGCTAGTGTGGGCATGGCCTGAGTAACTGCCCAGCAATGTTCATTAGCTTCCTGGCATCTGTTTCTTCTCGGTGAAAGTTGTTAGTAATGGAGCATTAATCCGATGTAATGTTTCCCTGGAGACTTACCAACTAACTCTGAGATCAAACTTGACCTCAGTAGAAGCTACTCCAGACAAATGGTGTTACACCAAGCCCATCCTGAAGGTTTGTCTACACTACAGGTTACGTCCGTATAATTTGTGTCGCTTGGGTATGAATAAGCCCCCCCACACCGTGAGCAACGTAAGGTACACCTACCTAAGTGCCAGCATGGACTGTGCTATGTCAGTGGGCGAGGTCTCGCAGAGGTGGATTTATTATGCCAGTGGTGTTACCTGCACACTCTAGGGCACCCACCTTTACCTAGTTCCCAGGGATCAAGGTGTACTCTTCTGTGGGTTTGCAGGACCTTTGTATCAGTGAAATATCCTTAACCTCCCTCTGTTAACAATCACAGCAGAATACACATGCTAAGAACACAATGCTGTCCTCACCAATCCTGATCATGCAGGCAGACTTTACCTGTTGGCCAGGCAAGATCAGTCTCACCTGAGTTCTTGTTGCATGTCAGGGTCGTGCAGAGGATTCTAGCAGCTCTGTTCTGGGCTGAGTCTTGGAGGTGAGTTCTTCTTTCAGGTCTTTCCTTTTCCTTTTTTTGCCCAGACAGTCTCCTCCTTGGAACCCAGTTTATATAGTGAAACTGGAGTCCTGCTTAGCTATACCTTAACCCAGGGGCCTGAGAAGGAACCAGAATTTACCAATGTACATTGCCGAAGAGCCAAGTAATACAAGTCAGCAGCACACCATCAGCCTCCCCCCCCACACACACACACACACATACACACATTCCCAGCAGATCCTGCCCACCGGCAGCCCGGCCAATCAGCATCTCCCCCTCCCTCCCCGCACCTCCCAATTAGCTGTTTTGTGGTGTGCAGGAGGCTCTGGGGGAGGAGTGAGGATATGGCAGGCTCAGGGGAGGTGGCGGGAAGGGGTGGAGTGGGGGCAGGGCCTGTGGCAGAGCCAGGGGTTTAGCCGTGAGCACCCCCTGGCACATTGGAAAGTTGACGCCTGTGGCTCCAGCCCCGGAGTCGGTACCTATACAAGGAGCCGAATATTAACTTCTGAAGAGCCGCATGTGGCTCCGTAGCCAGAGGTTGACCACCCCTGCTTTAACCAATCATTTCACTAAAATGTTACGCAGTTTTGTCCAATCCTAACATATTGCAAAACAATTCTTTGCCTAGTCAGACCCCACCACCTTAGTTGAGTTAAATCTTGCAAAATTAGTTATGCAACAAAGAACCAGAAAAACAAGGAAGCAGGGACTCATCCCCCCCCCCCCTCCTCCATGAGAACCACACAGCAATACCAATGGCTGCCCATTATCTAGCTAGCTAGGAAGCGCCAGCTGCTCCTCTTGGTGGGAACCTAGTAACCCTGAGTGTCACTCCAAGACTGGATGATTGTAACTAGGAACATCACTCCAGGCCACTTTAACTGTAGCCTGCGTGGTTCATGGCAGCCCCAAGGCACGTGGCACCAGAATGCCACCCCTGCCCACTCCAGGTTCAGGTCACTGGCTTGGTCCTAGTCTTTAAAGCCCCTGCTGGGCTGGGGCCAGGCCTCCAGAACACCTGGTTCTCTCTCTGACTCCAGAGACCACTGCCCTCATCATGGCACAAACTCCAAAGCCAGCCTGCTGCTCTTGGCCCTGAATCGGAGGATCTTCCAGGGTGGTCCAGGCTGTGGGGCACTGTGCCTAAGGAGATGGAAATACACTTTAGCTCTGCCTCCTTCAGAGCTGGGCTGTAGGAATTCACAAATGGGGAAAGACTTGAAACACTGCAGCTGAGCCCTGGGAGATGAGAGGTGCTGGTGTCAGGTGTGTAATTCCTCCAAACCCTGCTGGACCTCCGTGCTTCAGGCTAGTCTTGTCTTGTGTGCGCACGGAGCTGGCTGTTCTGGTGCAGGGGGTGTTGGCGTTGCACTAGGCTGCTTTGCACTCTATTCAAGGGGATGTCTTTTCTCTCCTGACAAGGTTTAGTCCCTTATTGGTCCATCCCATAAGCGGTTGTGGGCAAATATTTAAGCAAGTCTGGGTTATCTGCTGTGATGTCTTTGCTGGCTGGGATTCACATTCCAAAAAGCAGGCTGTTCCCGGGAGCTTGTCTGTTTGTTCAGCTGGGAAAAGGATTTTCTTTTTGGCTTTATTAAAAGGCAAACCCCGTTCTATCAATGCACCATTCTGACTAATACTTTAAGCCCCGGGCCAGGCACCGAAAAGCCGCACTATTCTAATGCTGAAGGAATGTTGACCAAGTGGGCATGTCGATACATGAGCGCACGCTCTCCCATGTTAACAAACCAACTGTGAACTTCTTGCTGCTGATCCGGTTTGCGTTTCGCTCAGCCTGACCGGGCCCGTTTCGCTGCCTGCTACACAACCTCTAGATGCACAGTTGCTCTTGGAGATCCCAAGAGCCGGGCTACACAGTGTCCAGCTTTGAAAGCACATACAGTTAAGCCAGTGCAGCCCCTTCGTGTGGGCACAGTGAAGCCTGTGTAAAAGGTGCAGAAATTGACGGCCCTGGCATGTCCCTTCCCCAGCCGTACTTGTAGGAGGATTCTGCCTTGCTGTATTACATGTCCCTTGCTCCCAGCTCTGTGGCTGCTCTCTCCAGGCAGTACCTCTGTCTGTTAAATGCTGCCTCTTGACTTTCTCTTTCAGCTTTCCCTTGGGGGGGGAGGGGGAAGGCGAAGCTGGTATTTGCAGCCTAATGCAGAGGCAGGTGGGGTATTGCCTGTACTGCTCTTGGTCTGAGTAGTGCCATTGGCCGTAGCAGAGAGAATGCAGAACGCAGAGTTCAGCAAGGGGGCCCCATGCCGCTGCCCTCGCTGCAATTGGACGGCTTTGTAGCTCGTTCATCTGGAATTTCATTCTGCTTCTAAACCAACCAGAACCCACTGCTGACCCCAGGGCCCCACCAGTCCTTCCCTCAGCTTCATGCTAGGCCTAGCCACTTGTTCGCATGCTAATCTACGGTGCCTCTGGCTAAGAGGAGAGACTCAAATCGACAAGAGGGAGTTTTGCATGAGGGTGGTCCCTCTCGCTGTCCCTATCAAAATCTCGCCAAAGGGTGCCTTCCAGCCTTGCTGACGGCTTGTGAAAGATCATTTGCTGCATACGGTGGGACTTGCACTTTTTTAGAAAAACCTAGTAAACGAAATACAAAAAACTACATTAAAATTAGGGCTGTCAAGAGATTAAAAAATAATCGTGATAAATCGCACTGTTAATAATAGAATACCATTTATTTAAATATTTTTTGATGTTTTCTACGTTTTCAAATATATTGATTTCAATTATAACACAATACAAAGTGTACACTGCTTGCTTATTTTTATTACAAATATTTGCACTGTAAAAAAACAAAAGAAAATAGTATATTTAATTCACCTAATACAAGTACGGTAGTGCAGTCTCTTTATAATGAAAGTTGAACTTACAAATGTAGAATTATGTACAAAAAATAACTGCATTCAAAAATAAAACAATGTAAAACTTTAGAACTTACAAGTCCACTCAGTCCTACTTCTTGTTCAGCCAATTGCTCAGACAAACAAGTTTGTTTACTATCAGAGGGGTCGCCGTGTTAGTCTGGATCTGTAAAAAGCAACAGAGAGTCCTGTGGCACCTTTAAGACTAACATGTATTGGAGCATAAGCTTTCGTAGGTGAATACCCACTTCATCAGACGCATGTATCTGACGAAGTGGGTATTCACCCACGAAAGCTTATGCTCCAATACATCTGTTAGTCTTAAAGGTGCCACAGGACTCTCTGTTAAATTTGTTTACATTTATGGGAGATAATGCTGCCTTCTTCTTCCGTACAATATCACCTGAAAGTGAGAACAGGAGTTCACATGGCATTGTTGTAACTGGTGTCGCAAGATATTTACGTGGAAGATGTGCTAAAGATTCATTCCTTTCATGCTTCCACCATCATTCCAGAGGACGTGCGTCCATGCTGATGGGTTCTGCTCGACAATGATCCAAAGCAGAGCAGACCGATGCATGTTCATTTTCATCATTTGAGTCAGATGCCACCAGCAGAAGGTTGATTTTTGCTGGTTCAGGTTCTGTAGTTTCCACATCGGAGTGTTGCTCTTTTAAGACTCCTGGCAGCATGCTTCACACCTCATCCCTTTCAGATTTTGGACGACACTTCAGATTCTTAAACCTTGGGTTGAGTGCTGTAGCTATCCTTAGAAATCTCACATTGGTACCTTCTTTGTGTTCTTAAATCAAACATGTGATGGGTCATGATCGTCCGAGACTGCTATAACATGAAATATATGGCAGAATGCGGGTAAAACAGAGCAGGAAGACCTACAATTCTCCCACAAGGAGCTCAGTCACAAATTTAATTAATGCATTATTTTTTTAACGAGCATCATCAGCATGGAAGCATATCTTCTGGAATGGTGGCTGAAGCACAAAGGGGCATATGAATGTTTAGCATATCTGGCACATAAATACCTTGCAACGCCGGCTACAAAAGTGCCTTGCGAACGCCTGTTCTCACTTTCAGGTGACATTGTAAACAAGAAGCAGGCAGCAGTATCTCCCGTCAATGTAAACAAACTGGTTTGTCTGAGCGATTGGCATTGAAAATAATCCAGAAGAGAAGCACAGGCAGGAGGAAGAACTAGGGCAGGGTCAGTGCTTGGGAAAGGAACCACCACCTGCTCTGAAGCAGGCCTGGAGAAAGAGGGGAGATGGATGCAGTGAAGGGGCTGAGGCCTCAGCTCTCCGTAGAGGGTATGTGCTGGCGCAGTGCAAAGCTTTGGGGTAAGCAGCACAGGGTGGTACAGGCTGGTGCTGTTTGTTATAAAGACCCTGTTGAAGGGAGATGGGGGCTCATCTATGCGATGGCAGCCCTCAGAAGTGACTGCCACCTATCCGTGTGACACTCGTCACAAAAGTCGGGGCATTTGCCCCAGGGTCCAGCTGAACTAGTGTGTGGACGTTCTGGTTTCCCTGCAGTTTCATGAGGGGAATTTGCTCTCCTCCCCTATGGCAGTTTCTCCACCCCAGAGCTGGCTGCCTCATGGGGTGGGGTAAGAATCTTAGCTAACATTTTCCAAGGCACTGAAGGTCCCACTGATTTTCATGTGGCGGGGGGAGGTGGTTGCACATGACTAACTCTGATGGGCTTAGGCCCGAAGGAGGCTTTGGAAAATATCCCTTTCCCCGTCAGCGAAGTGCTCTGGGCCCAGAGGCACTCGAGAGAAGCGCTTCTATGAATGGCTATTGCCGGAGTGAAGCACAGGAAGGATGAGGGGCTTGTGGGGATCTGGCCCCTTGGGTACAGGGAGCTGACCCCTGTGAAGCCAAGATTGCTGGTTGTGAGGGGGTGGACTATAGTCCCAGGGGGGCTCCTGGACTGCCCTGGTGCCTGTCTCACCATCTGCTTCCTCCCTCTAGCTCCTGTACCTCTGCGTCTGAGAAGGAGACGGGGGGTGAGTGACACAACCGCTCCTAACACATCCTAGTTGGATCAGACCCTCCCCTCCCCAGCATGCTCCAGCGCTCTGGCCCTCACACCCTGGTTGTGCAGAAAGGCCTGGGGCTCGTGTGGCCAATGGGTGGAAAGTACCTTGATCTGTTCGTAATCTGAAAACCCAGGCACAGGCTGTGTTTAAACTGCTCTGGGGGGGCCTCAGCTCACGGGGGGCTCACGTTGCCACAGAGCTGAGATCCCGGAGATCGGGCAGCTGCTGAGTTCTCACGTAGGTGTTAAGGCTGGAACATCTCATCTGCTCTTGTGCATGGCACAGGCCAGAGATTCCCACCCTGTGAGTCCTGCATCCAGCCCATTGGCTTGTGGCCGAGCTGGAGCAGATCTTCTAGAAGGACCTCGATCCAATGAGTCCTGGGACTTTCTCCTAGGGCGTGAGGAAATCTCCCCAGAGGCTTAGGCAGGGCTTGAGCTGATGGGAATGGTGAGAGTAAGGGGGCTTGTTCCAGGGACATGTGGGCTCTTGGGCATCTCCTCTCCTCTGCCGTGTCTGCAGCACGCTCCCCCTACCTGTCCCCAGGTGCCGCCCAGAGAGAGAAGCAATACCTTGCGCATCGGGAGTTTGGGGACCGCCGGGACAGGGTCATCAGTGCTCGCACCTACTTCTACGCAGACGAAACCAAGTGTGACCAGCACATGGACACGTTCCTGCGCTGTATCGAGGCCTCGGGTAGGTGCCCTGCATATGCCACCACCAGAGTGCCCTGTGTCGGCTGTGCCCGACTGTCCCCCTGGGAGCATCTGGCCCTGTGCCCCTCCCCCAACAGGCTGCATTGCCAACCATGGGCCGTGGCTCTCCGGGTGCCCTCCTGCTGCAATGCAGAGGCCAGGCGCTGCGGCAGTCTCTGGAGGGTACCCAGCTGGGACGAAGGGCAGATCTGCCAGCTCACATGGGCTTTCTGAATTCCTCCCCCCTCTCTGGATTGCCCCGGACCGCTTTCCTTTACCTGCCCTGGAGTTACGGATGCTGCAGCCACCTCCGCTCTCTCTGCCTTTGTTTAGGTGGCAGCTCCGAGGACAGTTTTTCGGCCATTAAGCTGACAGCTTTAGGAAGGCCTCAGTTCCTGGTGAGTGAGCGACGCTTGGTGGCAGGGGCCCCCCGTGATAGCAGAGGGAGAGGCCGGGAGGAGGGTTGCTCAGGCTGAGACAGGCTCCGGGAGTTACTTGGAGACTCTTCCAGGTGGCAGGAGCCGCAGAGGAGGCGGCTCTGGCGTGTAAAAGGACGGAGGCCCCAACGCTAGATGAGGGCAGCGCCCCACCGCTTGGGCTCAGTGCAGTGAGCTGGGTGCCAGGCAGGATGGTCCCTCCCATCGGGTCCAGGCCAGGCACATGCTTATGGACTATGTCTGTCAGCGATGCTCAGTAGACTCCCTGGGGAGGCCAGTGTCCTGGTCAGGGCAGCAACTTGGGCCTTAGTCCATCCCTGGAGAGTCAGAGCTCCTCTCTGATGTCTGGCCCAGGCCTCACCTGATGTAGAAGGGCTTGAGCTTGCCTCTCACTTTGAGGATGGAGAGCTGGCTAAATGCCAGGTTATCTCACTGGGGACCCCCTGCCTAGGGTCAGGTTTAGGGGCCTTAATCTTTACTAGGAGGGTAGTGGGAGGTGCCAGCACTGTCCGGTTGGGAGCCCAGCAGGGCCAAGCCTGCTCACTTGGCGTGGCAGAGTGCTCTGAGCCATCCCTGCTGGGGAGAGGAGCAGGGAGCTCACCCTGCGGTCTGCTCCCCCAGCTGCAGTTCTCGGAGGTGCTGATGAAGTGGAGGAAGTTCTTTCACCAGATGGCCGCAGAGCAGGGCAAGGCGGGGCTGGCTGTGATGGAGACCAAGCTGGAGGTGAAAAAGCTGCAGGTGAGTTAGGCGTAGTGCTCCCAAAGGAGCTGTCCTCCCCAACTCTGCCCCATGGGCATCTGTGCTGCTCGTGCCCTGGATGCATCACCCTCCTGCGGGACTGTGCCCCCACATTTCTCAGGGGGTTGTGAAATGCTCTGGGGCCTTGGATCAAAGCACTGGGGAGGGCTCTGAGTTACTCCAGAGAATTCTTTCTCAGGTGTCTGGCTGGTGGGTCTCACCCCCATGCTCAGGGTCTCTGACTGATCACCATATCTGGGGTCGAAGGAATTTTCCCCAAGGTCAGATTGGCAGAGACCCTGGGGTTTTTTGCCTTCCCCTACAGCGTGAGGCACGGGTCACCTGCCGGCTTGAACTTGTGTAAATGCTGGATTCTTTGTAACTTGAAGTCTTTAGACCATGATGTTGAGGACTTCAGTCACTCAACCAGCGGTGAGGGGTCTATTACAGGAGTGGTGGGGGAGGTTCTGTGGCCTGCGATGTGCAGGACCTCAGACTAGATGTTCAGGATGGTCCCTTCTGGCCTTAAAGTGTTAAGACTGGAAGGAGCATTGTTCTGGTTCCATGCCCAGTGACCGAAAGAGCCAGTAAAATCGCTCCCTAGCCAAGTCGGCTCGTTTCTGTGCATTTCCCCCAGTCTTTCCCTTGCACTGGAATCCCCATCCCCCTTCATAGGTCCCAGTGCACCATAAGTCTCCTGAGCTCCATTGTTGCCCCTTCCAGGCAGGGCAATGGGAGGAGCCCCCTTGTGCTGGTACCAGTGAGGTCTGTCCCAGTGGCTGATGCGTGTACCTGCATAGCTCCTGCACTAGCCCTCTTGCAGCCATGAGGCTAGCGCTCCCTTCTCTCCTGAGAGCTGCTCAGCACTAGGGGAGATCCCTCTGGGAAGCGCCGAGTGGCTGTTTGGTGCCTTTGACCCCATGGGGGCTGTGCGGTGTGCAGGAGCGGGCACAGTCCCACCCCGTCCATCGCCTCAGAGCAGGGTCACAGCTCAGGGTAGAGTCCGGGCAAAGGCAGCAGTTTGGGGACAGCAGGCAGCAGCAGGGACTCTGACCTGCTCCTTTCTCCTTGCAGGAGACCCTGGCGAACCTTGGGATTGCGACCAAAGCGGAGAGCCAGCACTGGTTCACAGGCGAGGACCTGGGCGTGTCTGGGTGAGCTCCCTCCTGGACCACAGCCAGCCTGACACTCTGGCCTTCCCGGAATGTGCTGCAGAGTGGGGAGGGGGGGGGTGCCACAGAAAGGAGCACGTGGAGGGGTCCCAAAGGCTTCCATTTCAGTCAGTGTGTGCGCTGCCAGAGAGGGGAGCTTCCCGAATCCTAGAGCAAGGGTCCTGGGAGAGGTTGCCTTTCTCAGAGGCCGGGGAGCTGCACTGGGAAGGGGTAAGAAGCGGTGTTGGCCATGTTTGTGGTGGGCATTTTGAGGGGCGTGTTACTTCTCCGAGCGGTAGCTGGCTCGGGTGGAAGGGTTTGCCTGGGTACGTAGCTAGAGTTGCCATGCGGATCCTGCTGCTCTGCCAGGCTCCTGGTGACCAAGGACCTACGCCCAGGGAGCGCTGCTGAAATCCCCCCAAGCTGGGCCATGACGGGCAGCACTGGGCTCTGGGGCACTAATCCAGCCTGACTAGCGAGGGAGCTGCCGGTGCACCCCTTGGGGAGGCCGGCTGGGTTCGGGGCCAGCCTGCAGCTTACTTGGAGCTGGCGCTAACGCGGGTCTTTCTGGCTGCAGCACTGTGGACTTGCTGGACTGGAACAGTCTGATTGACAGCCGAACGAAGCTCTCCAAACTGCTGCTCATCCCGAACATGAAGGTGGGTGAGCAGCACTATTTTGGCCCAGGGCGAGGCCCCAAGGGAACCCTCCTGAGCAGTAGAGCTCCTCCCAGGTAATGGCATGGGACACTGCAGCTGGAGAGCTCCCATGGTACTGTGCTGGACTGGGAAGGGGGCACCATGCATCGGGCCTTCCGATGTCTTAGCCAGGCCGTTCTAAAACTCCCAAGTATCCGGGATCAGCCAGGCACATGGGAGGCGCTTCCTGTCGGGCACTTCATCTTGATATTCGTCTGATCCCTTGATTGCATCCCATTTCTTCTACTTACACCATACAAAATTCTCTCCCCTTGGGGTCCTCACCCTTCAGCCCCAGGTTACCCTCTTTCTGCACCATCCCAACGGGGTTGGGAGGGCTAAGAGTTTGTCCTTGTTGCATCCCTCCATGCACTGGGCTGCAAGGACCTGCATTCCTGACCTCTCCTTGGTGGGCACTGTCACTAGCACTAGCTGGAGAAATGCAGAATCCAGAGGGCCTGAGCTCGGGTCTTGGCAGGTAAGAGAAGTCAGACCTCTTGTTAATGCGTCATTGCAAGTTTGGGGTGTGCTGACTGAATGTGGAAGAGGAGCCACTGGGTGGGACAAACTGAACTTGATAGAACTGAGACATTCAGGGAATTGTTGCCTGATCTATTGATTATGTCAATTTGTTTTCCCCTGTTACCACGCTAGGTTCTTGGTAGGTCCTTGACCCAGGATCAGGCCTGGTATTATCAGAGCTCCTGATTTGGGAGCCACAGGAAGCAGGATTGCAACAGTCACACTTCAGCTGTCGCACTCTTTCTAGTTCTATTAGTACAGTTCAGAGCCACAAACACTAACCCTGTAGGCAGCTAGAGCTAATGCAGATGGAGCTGAGCATCCCTCGACTCTCGCCATCCTTTGAAAAACAGCCTCGGGTATTCGTGATCTTCCCCCTCACCATCGTCAAGAGCCACACCTCTCGAGCCACACAAGCTGGGATACAACTTGTGTTATACCGACACCACTAGGCCTAGTGCATATTCAGGAGGGGTTTCAGCCCCTTTTCCTTCTTTACTGTTCCTCCCCCTACTAATGGGGTGCCCTTCTCCCATGGGCTTTTACCTCAAGCTTATTAGCATAGATGTCAGATAGATCCCATGACATTCTTAGAGTCAGACATCTGCTGATGTCCCTGACTAAAAATATCCCAAGCTGGTATCAACTAGTATGTCATGGTTGCAGCAGTTTAGTCCCTACAGCTCTCTGCCTTGTGCTGTCTTATGATCTAGGGTTACCCCCGGTTAGCTACTCCTGTTAAGGCTTTTTAGGCCTTGGGCCTTGGTTAGTTTAGCTAAGCTACTGCCTTACAGGCATTGAGGCTTGTAAGCTCATTGCATTATTAACTTATACCTATGCCTCACCTAGCAAGTACCTTCACCTATAGGCTACAACAGCCATTGGAGGTGAGGGGAGATGAACACAACCCTGTTTTGTGGTGGAGTAGCTGAATTAAGGTTGTCTGCAAATGAAAGGGCCACAGACCTGGGACATGGAGGTGGGGCGCCCACAGCCAGGAGCCATCTGGGAGCCACTCTGCTTGCCTGTTACGGGCACTCGGGGAGTGCTAGTTGAGGTGTCTGTGGCTAAGCCAAGACTTGAATTTGGGGCCAGGCAGAAGCGAAGAAAGAGCCCTACAGGAGCAGACATGGATGTAGGCGTCTTCTGCATTGAAGCGATGCTCAGATGGCGATCGGGAGCTGGTAGTGGTAGGGAGGGGTGACTGGGCGAGGCACCTGTCAATACTCCGTGCCAGTGTGGGTGATGGTAGAATGTTGCTAGCTGCCACACGGGTAGGAGTAAAGCCGGCGGCAGGGTCCTTGGCTCCAGAGGGCAGTAACAGGATGAAATGGCCTTGGTTGATGCCAGGCTGGGCTCTGAGGACACAACTTGAACTGGATGGAGGAGATGGCTGGTCAGATGTACATGGCAGTGTGTACAGGTGCCCTCCCAGGCTAAGCAGAGCCCTGCGTGGGAGCAGGTCTGGGGGGGGAGGGGTGGCTAGAATCCATCTACCCTGGATGGAGAATGGGCTCTAGGGGCTTCAGAGAGGACCCTAGAGCCCTAAAGGTCAGTCATGGGGCTGGTTTTGTTCAATATATACATTAATGATCTGGAGGATGGCGTGGACTGCACCCTCAGCAAGTTTGCAGATGACACTAAACTGGGAGGAGTGGTAGATACGCTGGAGGGTAGGGATAGGATATAGAGGGGCCTAGACCAATTAGAGGATTGGGCCAAAAGAAATCTGAAGTTCAACAAGGACAAGTGCAGAGTCCTGCACGTAGGACGGAAGAATCCCATGGACTGTTACAGACTAGGGACCGAGTGACTAGGCAGCAGTTCTGCAGAAAAGGACCTGGGGTTACAGTGGACGAGAAGCTGGATATGAGTCAACAATGTGCCCTTGTTGCCAAGAAGGCTAATGGCATTTTGGGCTGTATAAGTAGGGCATTGCCAGCAGATCGAGGGACATGATCGTTCCCCTCTATTCGACATTGGTGAGGCCTCATCTGGAATACTGTGTCCTGTTTTGGGCCCCACACTACAAGAAGGATGTGGAAAAATTGGGAAGAGTCCAGGGGAGGGCAACAAAACTGATTAGGGGGCTGGAGCACATGACTTATGAGGAGAGGCTGAGGGAACTGGGATTGTTTAGTCTCCAGAAGAGAAGAGTGGGGGGGGATTTGATAGCTGCTTTCAACTACCTGAAGGGGGATTCCAAAGAGGATGGATCTAGACTGTTCTCAGTGGTGGCAGATGACAGAACAGAGAGTAATGGTCTCAAGTTGCAGTGGGGGAGGTCTAGGTTGGATATTAGGAAAAACTTTTTCACTAGGAGGGTGGTGAAGCACTGGAATGGGTTCCCTAGGAAGGTGGTGGAATCTCCTTCCTTAGAGGTTTTTAAGACCCGGCTTGACAAAGCCCTGGCTGGGATGATTTTAGTTGGGGATTGGTCCTGCTTTGAGCAGGGGGTTGGACTAGATACCTCCTGAGGTCCCTTCCAACCCTGATACTCTAGGGTTTGATGATTGCTGCCTCTTGGGGCTCCAGCAGCTCAGAGCTGTAGCAGCGCTGCACTTATGTCCCGGCTAGAGCAAGGGAGCTGGGCCCTGCGGGTGTCAGCAGCCGAGCTGGGCTCTAATCTGCTCTTCCCAGACGAGAAGGTGGGGCGGGGAGACAGGGCTGAGGCGGATGCTCAGGCTTCACCTCTGCACAGCCCAGTGCTGCTGGCCTGAGCAGAGAAATGGGTTGGACACTCGCCAGGCTGTCTCGGCCAGGCCTGCCAGTGGAGTTGTTCCCCTGGCATGGAACGAGGGCAAGTTCGGGGCTAGGGGCGCAAGGGTTCTCCTCTCTAACAGCTTCTTGTGGGGCTCCATCCTGCTTCCCAGGCCCTGCCCTGTACCAGCTTTCCCAGCCCTGCTGAGCCGGCAGCTGCCATGACCCCAGGCACCTCACCCTCTACACCCTTTCTGTAACATCTGGGGACCACCAGCTCTGGCTCCAGCTCCCAGTCGAAAGTGGCAGGTGCACAGGGTTGGTGAGTGGGGCTGGGTGGCTGCCCCTTAGAGTCTGGAGCATGCTGGTACTCCGAGGAACCTGATCCCAGCTGGGCCCCCTTCCACTGCACTTTGATGCACACAGTTAAGCACACGATACTTGCCTGCAGCCAACGTGTGTAAATGGGGAGGGAGTGGATAGCTGCATGGGCTCTTGGGGTTGGCGCTTGTCCTGATGCCTTGTGCCATGTCCTGCTTTGCACCTGGGTGAGGGAGGGAAGGCTTATGGTCTGTAATGTCCAGGCTGTGGCCACGGGGGGATAGCACTGAGGCTGTCCGGTGCTTCTCCTTTCAGACTGGCCAGTTGGAGCCTCTGCTCTCGCACTTCACCGAAGAGGAGGACCTGCAGATGAAGCGAATGCTGCAGAGGATGGACGTCCTGGCCACAGTTAGGAGCTGCCCTGCCTGTACCATCATGGGGGTCTTGGTGGGAAGTTCTGCCAGCCAGGGAGGGGTAGAGTGGGCCCTGACCCCACGGTGAGGGAGATGGACCTGCTCACCCATACCCCAGCATGGCCTCGGTGCCAGAAGTGTTTGGGCTGCTCTCAGTGGCCCTAGGGTCACAGGGCTCTTCTAGCAGGTGTTCCCTGGAGGCATTGGCCTGCAGGTGAGTGTGCTGCCATCTGCAGGACCTGTGTAGTACTACACACAGCAGTGGGTTCGGGGTTGGCCCTGCAGACTCCACCTGGGCAGAACCTGTTCACTGCTTGTGGCCAGACCTGAGGAGTGTCCTTCCCCTTGCAGAGAGCCCTGGAGCTGGGAGTGAGGCTGATGGTGGACGCTGAGCAGACCTACTTCCAGCCAGCCATCAGCCGGCTCACCCTGGAGATGCAGCGCAAGTTCAACATGGAGAAGGCTGTCGTATTTAACACCTTCCAGTGCTACCTGAAGGTGAGGGTCTGGCTGGTGCCAGCTGCGGGCAGGGGAGCTAGGGCCAATGGTGTGTGGGGTGCAGCCTGCCTGCCTGAAGGGCCCCAGATGCAGTGGTGGCAGCGTGCCAAGCAGTGGTGGCAGGTAGTGGGGTGGAGATGGGTCATGCTGTAGGAGGAGGCGGTGCTCCAGTGGCAGCTCAGTCTCGGGGCAGAACTCGAGGAGCAGGCTTGGAGCCTTGCTCCCCTTCTGCCCCCGGACAGCATGTGTCAGTGCAAGAAGCGACTGCTCCTGGCTGTGGATGGCACTGCTCCGCCTTTCCGCTGCAGGAGGCGTACGACAATGTGACGATGGATGTGGAGCTCTCTCGCCGCGAGGGCTGGCACTTCGGGGCCAAGCTGGTCAGAGGCGCGTATATGGAACAAGAACAGGCCCGAGCTGCCCAAGTCGGCTACGAGGATCCCCTCAACCCTACGTACGAAAAGACCAACGAGATGTACCAGAGGTAGGAGTGCCAGAGCTGGGATGCTGGGGTGAGGAGGTGGTGCCCTGGGTACTTCCCTGTGCCCACATGTGATCTGTCCTGCAGGTGCCTGGACTACGTTCTTGAGGAGATCAAGTACAGCCAGAAAATCAAAGTGATGGTGGCATCGCACAACGAGGACACGGTGACGTTCACCATTCGCAAGTAGGTGGCAGCGTGGCAAGAGCAGTGGGTGCCAGAACTCAAATAGCGGTGGGAGGTGGTGTTACCAGATCTGCCCATTACTTTGGGGTATGCTTATTTATTCGGGTTACTCTGCTGGGGAAGGCGATTTTGTAATCCTATCAATGTACTGCTTGTGTCACTTGTGTTTTCATATGGAGCTCTACTTCTCCCTTCTGCAAGTCCCCTCCCAATGGAGCTATCCTGCAGGACCTAGGGTCCCTAGGGCTGGGTTACTCCAGAACCAGATGCGCACACGCGCGTGCACACACTAACAGAGCAAGTCTGAGCAGACCGGGTCAATCAGCACTGTCAAGATGACCACTTATATGTCTCTGGGCTGGAGGGAGCAGCACTTTCAAGCTGCCTCTCCTTATATGCCCCTGGGCTTCATGGACTGGGTCAAGCAGCTCTTTCAAGCTGTTACCCTTATGCGTCCCAGATTCAGCACGTCCCTATCCCCACTCCCCCATCCCCACTCCCCCAACACAATTGTACTGGCAGTAACCTGCTTGATGAGCAAACCCCACAGTATTTTGGGCGCTGCAGGGATCTTTAGCTTAGGTAAAAGAAGCGTTGCTGTAGAGTGAATGGGGGAAGCTAAAACACAAACGAGTAAAGTTCAGCAAGAGAGAGAAGCAACTAACTTAACCAGAAAAGTTATTTATTGAATAATAGTGATAACTACACAAGGAGGACTAAACCAACATAACATACATGATTAAAGGCTAATACCTAAGGTAGACAGGAAAATGAAGAGAGAGAGAGGAGGTCTTACCGCTCAATGGAGCTTGAACTGGTCGGGGTTCCCAGATGATGGTGGTAGCTGAGGGTCCTGAGGGCAAGAGGCAGGCAGAGTCCCCAGCACGATCAGTGAGGAGATGATGGAGTTCCAGTGGAACTGATGCCTAGTTTGGATCTAAGCATCAGAACCCTGACTAGAGGGTGAGTAGGGATTTTTGTAGAGAAAATACAATTGTTCAAGGGAGAACACTAGATTTGTTTATAGGTAAGCTGATGACTTAAGAGTTTTCTTTAGACTAGACAACAGGAGCTGATCACTCTTGGCTATGGATGGTGGCTTCTTCCAGGGAGCTCACAATGCAACTAGGCTGCTTCAGTATTTGGATATCAATTAAGGATTTATTACTAGAATTTGTCTGATAACTGCTGAGCTGGGTGTGTGCAGACATAGGTTCATTAGCATCTGGAGCAGAGATTCCCATGATGCAGTGCTTCCCTGCTTTCTTTGGTCCCAGAATTTAGTTTGGTTTTCTGTTCTCCATTCTGTATGTATGTTGAGATGCTTTAATCTTGTCACCCTTGTCCGGAGGGGTCTAGGTGTGTCTCCCAATGCCCTTCACTGCTCTCTGCAAGTTTTTTCCTCTGGGTTTTGGTTTAAGCAGAGGCTGGGGCGGGAGTGTCTTTCATGAGTCAGGCTGGATACTGCCCCCTGGCTCCCCAAGAACACAGAGGTGTCTGGTATCAGTGGGGCTGCAGCAGAGCAGCTGTGTGGGAGCCTAGGATGAGGATAGCAGGGGCTGCTATTGCAAGAAGGCATTGAGGGGTGGCAGCAGAAGTGTGTGGGTGACGTTTGCACAGCATCTGACAGCACTAGGAACAGTGGCTGGCCAGAGCTAGGGAAATGCGAATGGCTAGGCAGCAGTTCTGCAGAAAAGGACCTAGGGGTTACAGTGGACGAGAAGCTGGCTATGAGTTGACCGTGTGCCCATGTTGCCCAGAAGGCCAACGGCATTTGGGGCTGTATAAGTAGGGGCATTGCCAGCAGATTGAGGGACGTGATCATTCACCTCTATTTGGCATTGATGAGGCCTCATCTGGAGTACTGTGTCCAGTTTTGGGCCCCACACTACAAGAAGGATGTGGAAAAATTGGAAAGAGTCCAGGGGAGGGCAACAAAAATGATTAGGGGGCTGGAGCACATGACTTATGAGAAGAGGCTGAGGAAACTGGGATTGTTTAGTCTGCAGAAGAGAAGAATGACGGGGGACTTGATAGCAGCCTTCAACTACCTGAAAGGGGGGTCCAAAGAGGATGGATCTAGACTCATCTCAGTAGTAGCAGATGACAGAATAGTGGGTAATGGTCTCAAGTTGCAGTGGGGGAGATTTGGGTTGGATATTAGGAAAAGCTTTCAGTAGGAGCGTGGTGAAGCACTGGAATGGGTTACCTAGGGAGGTGGTGGAATCTCCTTCCTTAGAGGTTTTTAAGGCCCGGCTTGACAAAGCCCTGGCTGGGATGATTTTAGTTGGGGATTGGTCCTGCTTTGAGCAGGGGGTTGGACTAGATGACCTCCTGAGGTCCCTTCCAACCCTGAGATTCTATGATTCTAAAGGGGCTGGAAGAGGGAGGGCCTGTGCATGAAATGGCATTGAATTCATGTACCTTCTTGTGCAGTTAGGAGAAATTGAATCGGGGCCCTGGGATGTCTGGCAAATAGGAGATCAGACCCAGGCAGAAGCAGCTTTCAGGAAAGGACTTTGCTTGCTCTGCAGTGACCTTTCTGGCCTGTGGATGTAAATCTGTTAGCTCAGACCGGTGCTGAATGCCAGACTCCTGGGTTTTTGTATCAGTGGGAGTATGAAGGCCAGTGACTGCAGATGTTGCACAGTGGCCGGCCGAAGATGTGCTGGGGCTGTAAACTGTTCCATGCAGCACTGTGTGCTGGGCAGATGCGTGGGTGAGGGCATGCAGCAGTTCCAGGGAAGAGCTGTGCCAGGCACTCTGAGGGGATGGGCACTAGGTACCCAACTCTGCCATGCTTCTCTTGCAATCTGCTCCTTTTTTACCCTTGGGGAAGTTGTTAATCTAGGCCTGTGGGTAATAGACCTCTGGAAAAGGAGCAGGATTCCCTGACCTAGAGGCTGCTTCACTGTCCCTCCAGCTCACTCTGTCCTTCTAGTGTAGCATTTCCTTTCTCCATTGTTATATGGAGCTAGACCTAGCTCCTAGAAGGGACCTTGAAAGGTCATTGAGGCCAGTCTCCTGCCTTCACAGCAGGACCAAGTACCGTCCCTGACAGATTTTTGTCCCAGATCCCTAAATGGCCCCCTCATGGATTGAACTCACAACCCTGGGTTTAGCAGGCCACTCCCTCCCCCCTTCCTGCTGGGCATCTCCTGATGTGACTCTGTGGTGCTTCCATTACAGAATGGCAGAGCTTGGCATTCATCCCTCTGAGAAAAAGGTGTACTTCGGGCAGCTGCTGGGCATGTGTGACCAGATCACCTTCCCTCTGGGTAAGTGGTGTGTTCCTCTGGGCGCCCAAGAGGGGGAAGGGCTGGGGTTTGCTGTGCTGTTTTCAGTCAGTGAGTAAAGAGCCATCTGACTGATATATTTTTTTTTTTAAGTCCTTGAACAAAATCTCTCATGTGTGATTACTAAAGAAACGAGTCATGAGGTGGGAGGCTAGGTGTATTCGTGGATCAGAAACTGGCTGAGAGGAGAAAACAGGAGGAATACGTCGCTTTTGTCATGGCAAAAAGTTAAGAGCGGGTGCCAGAAGGCTGCGGGTGCGGGGCGGGGTTTAATGGTCTGGGAAAGGGGCCGAGCAGTGAAGTGATGCAATTTGCAGAGGCTGTAACTTAGGTTAGTCAAGCCCAACATGGGCATGGCAGAGCTTCCGAGGGGCCTGGCTAGGCCAGGGAAGAGGGCAACTCAGTGCTGAGCAATGCAGGAGAGGACACAATAGCTTGTGCACCTTGCCACGTTGTAACAAACTGTGCGAACTCAGGACGGGGGCCAGTGTGTGTGGCCAGCTCACTGAAGATCTGCTCAATGCATGGCTGTGGTCAAGTCCAACCAGATGTTAAGGTGCATAAGAAACAGGACGGAGAATATAGTCGTAAGTTCATTATACAAATCCGTGGTTGGTGCACATCTGGATCCTGTGTACTGTATCTTTCACCCAGTCTCAAAGGATATTGCACCGTTAGAGGGGCACAGAGCCAAGTGACTATGACCAGAGGCAGGAAAAGCTTTGGATGAAGAGATGGAAAAGACGGGCACCGGTCTCCTTTGAAAGGAGATACATACATAAGGGATAGGATAGAAGTGTATAAAATGACTGATCTAGAGAAGGAAGATTGTGTGCTTGTCCTCTGTCTACTAGAGCAAGGAACATCCAATGACATTGGAAGGTGACAAATTCAAAGAACAGGAAAAAAGTATTTTCATTCTAGGTGTAACGAGACTGTGGAACTCACTGCCACCGTGTATTAAGGCAGAGAACTTAGCCACATTCAAAGGCTATTGGACACTTCTATGGGTAACAAATAGCCAGAGGAGTTGAATTAAATTTAAAAAGCTCAAGAAAAGACATAAACCCTCCTACTCCTGGACTGGCGCTCACTAACTACTGGAGGTCAGGAGGGGACTCCCCTGGGGCAGGTGACTATCCCATCACTACCTATTGTGAAGTGTCTTACACCTTGCCCTGAAGCAGGATACTGGCCTAGTGGGCCATAGCGCTGACCCAGTCTGACAATACCTGTGTCCACACCGGCCTGGCTTCAGGAGCTCTGATGCACCTTCATGGTGGAACTGCTGGCTGCTCTTAATCACTAAAGCTTGTGGGACAACTGGAAGAGCTGATCAAGTGGTTTCTTCCCCCCCTTGGCCTGTGTAAGTAGCCCTGGCATCTAATCCTCTGCCGCAGTCTCCCCGCATGCTCTGCTGACACAGGCACGTTCGCACTCGCCAGCATTCCTCTGCTATGCCTACAGGGAAGAGGAGGAAATGTGCCCGATGCCGTGGCTACTGTGGCACTACATTTACATGGGAATGTCGTGCACGTGGAGGTGTGGTGTGGTCTGCCTGGGGCACTGTGCAGAGCTGCCCAGCGCTGCTCCACCCTTGCTTTAGTCCCTCTTAGGACAGTGCTGTTCACGCTGCCTGAGCTGGCGTGGATGAGGAGCGCCGAGGCCCATGGTAACGGTTCACGTGCCTGTCACTAACGCAGCGGCGGTGCTGGGCTGTTACTCTTCACCCCACTAACGCAGCAGTTTCTTTGGCAAGCTGAGGGTGGCTTGGCCCCTCCAGTCTCCTTCAGCCAAGTCACTGGCCTGCTGGCGCTGGCTGGCAAAGACCAAGTTTGTCATAACTTGGGTGTTATCTGCCTCTCAGGACTACTGTGGAATGATTCAGACATGTTCTCTATGGCTCATCTTCCTCCGCTCTGCTTCATGGGAGAGTCACTTAGGTTCACACTGAGTCTGAACCTTTCTCTTGAGTCCCTTTGGTACCTTCAGAGCATTTCCAGAATTGTCCCTCCACCCTGGAGCACCTTGGGGCTGCTCTCGCTCCTCCCTGCATCCTGTCTTGCGGTCTCTGCAGATTTCTACATGAAGCATGAAAGGGTTCAACGTGCTGCAGTCAGACTGTAGTGAACGTGGTGAGGTGTAACGAAGAAATGGCGTTAGCAGATCATGTAGGGTGGCGCTTTCCTGTTGGGCTGCCTTGAGGCCAGGGTGCAAATTCCTTTGCTTGGAATGTTAAAACAAGAGGGCTCTCTGCAGTGAGTCTCTTTCCAGAGGCCGTGGAGGTGGTCTAGCTCAGGGGTGGGCAAACGTTTTGGCCCGAGGGCCACATTGGGGTTGTATGGAGGGCCAGGTAGGGAAGGCTGTGCTTCCCCAAACAGCCTGGCCCCCGCCTCGTATCTGACCCCTCCCACTTCCCACCCCCGACTGCTCCCTTCAGAACCCCTGAGCCATCCAACCCGCCCTGCTACGTGTCCCCTAACTGCTAATTGCTCCCCTGGGATCCCACCCCCTATCCACACCCCTGCCCTGGACAGGCCCCCCAGGACCCCACACCTATCCAACCCCCCAGTACCCTTAGCCCCTCCCTGCAGAACCACTGCTCCCTGTCCCCTGACTGGCCCCCAGGACCCCCCGCCCCTTATCCAACCCCCCAGCCTACTTACCATGCCCCTCAGAGCAGCATGTCTGGCAGCCGTGCTGCCTGGCTGGAGCTAGACATGCTGCCGCTCTGCTCGGCAGGAGCACGCAACCCCTGCCGCCCAGAGCACGGTCCGCGTGGCTGCGGGGGGGCGAACAGCAGGGGAGAGGGCTGGGGGCCGGGCAGAACGGTCCTGTGGGCTGGATGTGGCCAGCGGGCCATAGTTTGCCTACCTCTGGTCTAGCTGCACTAGGAGCATGTCCCAGGTGCAATTCCAAAATCTTGCTCTGGGAGGCCAGATCCTGAGTTGGTGTGAACTGGTGTCAATGGAGTGGGGTTGATTTGCACTAGCAGAGATTCATGCCCACTGTATCCTGTAAGTTACCTTGATTTCTCTCCTCAGGGCAAGCAGGTTATCCAGTCTACAAATACGTTCCCTACGGCCCTGTGAACGAAGTGCTGCCGTACCTGTCCAGAAGGGCCCTGGAAAACAGGGGCTTCATGAAGAGAGCCAAACGCGAGAGGGACCTCCTCTGGAGTGAGTTCAAGAGAAGACTGATCACTGGCAGCCTCTTCTGTAATCCAAGCCACTAACCTGCCCTGCCTGGGGCTGGGATATGCTGCAGCAAATGTCCCAGACAGGCAGACCTAGCGGCTTTTTAATAACTGCTGCTGTTTTTCTCCAACTACCCTTTTCCACCAATCTGTCCTCCCCGCAGAGGCCTTCTCCCGTGGCGAAGACCTTCTCTAGTGCATTAATATCTGACCTGCACCAGTGACCCTCCAGTAAACATCTCCGCAGCGGGCCCACGTCACTGTCCCTGCTGTGGGATGGTTCAGGAGCAGCCGTTTCCTTAAGGACGTCCTTACACCCGTGCAATTAAATGTTGTCCTAGGACACCGTTGCCTCTCTGGGATTTAATACGACTGCAGAATGGGCCCCAGTTAAAGGCAGGGCTTTGTGGGAGAGCAGCGACAGGGTAAAACAGTGGGACTCTCAATCGTGTCACTGCAAGCCATAGCCACAGGCTTGTGACTCCATCCATCTTCCTGGTGCTGGCAAGATCCTGTTGCTGGCTCCTAGGAGGATGGATGGCATGCCCCAGGGGTCAGAGGATAAGTCATCAGAAAGCAGTTGTAGCTTGGTTCCCTCCCCAGGGTGGGGTGAGGACGGTGAGAGCTGGGTGTTCACAATGTAGGGGGAGGTTCCATCCAGGCAGCTCTGTGGCCTGCCTGTTGCTAGGGGTTACGTACGTCTTGAATTGTGTCCTCACCAGGGGGAGTGTCCCTGGTTTACAGATAGGGAAACTGAGGCACACAATGGTTAAGTGACTGGTCTGAGGTCACACAGGAAGGAAGTCTAGTAGAGCCAAGACTGGTTCTCAGGCTAGTGCCTTTATTAGCACCACCACCACCACCCCTTCGTCCCCAGGCTGGGCCAGCCTCACTGTCTAAGGTGGGTTGGGGATTAAGCTGAGGGTGGACTTCGCTCTGTGAGGGGTAGGAGAGGGGTTGTAGATTCTTTATGGAAGAGTTTGCGCTGGATTTCCCTCTGCTGGCTGGGCTGTTCCCAGGCTGTGCAGGGCCAGAGCAGCCCAGCTGTCTTCAAGGGATGGAACTCCAGTACATGACGCTCCCAAAGCCCCCCTGCCCTCACCAGCCAAAGCCTGTAACCTGGTCACTAGAGGCCAGGGCCTGCCCAGCTGAGGGATTGTATGTAGGGTGGGAGGGGATGGGTGAGGACCAGTAGCAGAGCATGCCAGGAGGGTAATGCCTCTCCAAGCTGCTGCTTAACCTAGCTGTGAACAGAGTCTGGGGGGCAGCGCGGCTGGTCTCTGCACAGACTGCACCCAGCCAGCCTGTGCCAGCGCTTCCCTTGCCCAGCAGCTGAAGGAGGAAGGGTGGGGTGCTGAGTGCAGCACAAGGGGAAGCACCTGTGCCTGGGAATGAGGTAAATGGGCGGGGGGGGGTTCAGGGAGGGGAGGGGGAAATGTGCTGCTGTTAGAACTGTGATTTATATGTGGCCCAGCTGTCTGCACTGCTGGGTTGTCTTGGGCCCCCTGGGTTTGAAAAAAGAACTGAGATTGTATTAAACCTACCACCGTACCTAGACTAGCGTCGCTGCTGTTTGTTAGGCCGGTGAGCCTGGGCTGCAGGGGAGAAGGACTTGCCTCTCAGCACGCTCAGGGCTGGCTTAGAGTAGTCCTGCCTGGGGCTTGCACGGTCCATTAGCTGAGTATTGTTGAGTACCTCTTAGCAATCTGCTCTGAGCCTTTGCCCTCGGCCCCCAAGGGAGTAGCCCAGAGGGCAGGCACTAAAATGCAGGCTGCTTTTGGAGGAGGGGGGAAAATTGGGGGTCCAGGGTCCTGTGCAACTGAAAGGGGGGTGGGGGGAAGGGCCGTAACTATTCAAAGGGCTGTCCTACATCCTCTGGAAGAACTAGCACACAGCACCCTTCACAATGACTTGGTACCCGCTGGGCCCATTGCCACTGCTGGCACCTGCTCCCGGGGCATAAAACAGATCCCACAAATGCAGAAGGGGCGTCCTGCCGTCCCTGCTGCAGGCCAGGGGGCTAAGGTGGGCCTGTGAACCCGTAGGGGCATCTGCCTCCCGCGTGCAGTTTTCCCCCTTGTAAATCAACTAGCTGCCGGGCTGCCAAGCAGGGGCTGAACCAAAGCAATGTGGAAATGGTTTCCTGGCTCATAAAGTTTCCCCTGCCTGAGAGGGGGAGGCTAAAGCAGCTTGCTTTCATTAAAAGCCCCAGCATGTGCACAGCTGCTGGGAGAAAGCCGCCCTGGCCCTTAGTCCTCATTCTTGAGTCTCCTGCGAAAGGGGTTCGGAGGATTAGCCCTGCTGCAGGCCCTAGGAATGCTACCCTCAGTCGTTCCCCCTCTGGGGTTACCCAATGCTCTATGGGCGGTGGGTATCCTAGACTAGGGGTGGCTGTACCTCCCCAAGCAGCCAGGCATGGCCCTGCCCCAGACCCCTTCCTGCTCTGCAGCTCTTTCTGTGTGGTGGCCCCAGTTCAGGCTTGGGCCATGCCTTCTGGGGCTGGGGAGGCTGTAGCCGTGCTACCCACCCTCCCGGGGCTGTGGGCATTAACCTGGGGTGGGGGCCCGTGGCCACGGTGTGGGGCTGTGAGCTCTGGTGTGGAAGGGGTGGGGCTGGGGACTAGCCTCCCTCCAGCTGGCAATTCTCTCCCTGCCCATGACAGACTCCTTGCTACTAACGCATCTCCTGCTCCTCTTCCCCTTGGCACACAAGTCTTCAAGCAAAGTCCCTGGAAGAGGGCTTGCTCGCCCTGGTGCTCACACAAAACCACCCCTGCCTGTAAGTAGTTCTTGCCCTGAAGATGAGGTCCCCTCTTACATCACTACCATGGTGTTCCCCACTGTCAAGGCCTCACCTATAATTGCTGTCTAGTGTGGCTGACTCAGGATGTTAGTGTTGTAGCCATGTCAGTCCCAGGACATCAGAGAGGTGGGCTGGGGGGGTTAATACCTTTCATTGAACCAACTTTTGTTGGCGAGAGAGCTGAGAGTGAAAGCTTGTGTCTCAGGGTGTTAGAGTCTCATGATCTGTGATGAATTCAATGAAACCCCAGCTCCTGGACTCCTATGAATATGGGAGAATCTCAGCTGGCCTTTAAAACAAGGGTCAGTCTAGCCCTCCTGTGTGGGGAGAAAAGCTGGAGTGGCTCCTCCAGGCTGGGATGGAAACATCAGAAGGTCAATGTACAGAACCTGACACTTTTAAAATCTCAGGATTTTGAAAGGCCTGTTTTGTGATTCCCACTATTGCGAACCCTAAGGGTTCCGATCATGAATCAGCAGGTGTTGCACAAAGTTTCTGCTGGAGTAGAGAGGCAAACAAAAATTTGGTGAATAGTAAATGTGCCCCAAAAAGTTCATGGGGGGGAGGGACTGCACCTACTCACTAATCTGGGTCAGATTCAGTGAATAGTTTCACCTGGAACCTGTTTGGATGGTGGTGGCATGGCCTCTGCCATGCTGTCTGAGTTGGATCTAGGAGAGCCTCATTAACAGGTGGTGCCACTCTGGAGGGTGTTGCTGAGTGCAAAACATTAAGCAGTCTGTGCTGCTAGTCTTTGACATCCTCCAGAGGGAGCTGTAGAGCACTCGCTACCCTTCTAATGAGGCCCTGAAATTGTCAGCGATGGAAAGAGGGGGAAGCATGAGTACCTCATCCAGCAGCAACAACACAATGGGAGTTTCAGGGGTGACTTCCTCATCTGCCCTCCAACATCTCCAACCTCACTCCCTGTGGGGACCGCCTTATCCAATTTCACCAGGCCTGGGAGCAGATCACCGTAGACCAATGGATCTTGGTGGTCATAACATGGGGCTATGCCATCCAGTTTTTGCCACTACCTTTCACACCCATTCCTGGACCCTCTCATGGTCTTCTAAGGCAAGAGCTGGACACTCCTCCAGCTAGGAGCGATAGAGCCAGTCCCTTCCCCTCACAGGGGCAGGGGGTTCTATTCAGAATATTTCCTCCTATTGAAAAAGGATGGAGATTGGAGGCCACTCTTAGATCTAAGAACAAATTTGTGAAACCTAAAAAGACCAGGATGGTGACTCTTAATCATAATTCCTGCTCTAGAGGAAGGTGATTGGTTTTCATCCCTTTACCTAGAAAAAAACCTCTTTCTATATAGCCAAATTCCCATCACACAGGAAATAGCTACGATTCACTGTCGGCAAAGATCATTTCCAATAACAAGTGACTTTTCTGTTGGTCCATCTTCAGCCCCAAGAGTGTTCTTGAAGGTTCGAGCGGTAGTGGTGGCTTACTTGTACCTCAGCGACTGGCTTCTCAAAGGCTGCTCTTTCCAGGCGATGTTGTCATCCAGGCAGAAGGCTCTGTTCTGAGAGTCAGGCCTATAGCTGAATGTAAAGAAACCAACATTAGTGCCAGTGCAAGGAATACCATTTATAGGGGCATACATGGCCTCAGGGACAGCCGGCGTGTACCTTCTTTCAAACAGATTTGTGACTGTCGGGACTGGTAGGGATGATTCAGGGAAGCCCTCAGACATCACTAAGGCGCTGTCTTCAACTCCTTGGCAATATGCTAGCATGCACCTTTGGGACCAATCGACACCGTGCAAGGTTACACCTCTACTTCTTCCAAGGTTGGTTGAGAACTGCCTGTTCTCTGACTAGGGACACCTTGGACAGACAGGTCGTGGTCCCCTTGCACGGGAAGAGCTCCCTGAACTGGTGGAAGGAGCAACGCCATGTCTGGCCTGTGTTGTTCATAGATGTTAAGATCAGCGGGGATCTTTGTCATCATCTAGTCTGACCTCCTGCCTCATATAGGCCAGAGCCCTGCCCCACAGTAATTCCTGGAGCAGATCTTTTCAAAAAAACATCCAATCTTGATTTTTAAAATGGCCAGTGATGGAGACTCCACCACAACCCTTGGTAAACTGTGTTCCAATTGTTAATTATATTCAACCCTTAACAATTCACACCTCATTTCCTGCCTGAATTTGTCTACCTTCAACTTCCAGCCATTGGATCAGGTTATATCTTCTGCTAGACAGAAGAGCCCATTATTAAATATTTGTTCTCTATGTAGGTAGTTCTAGATTGTAATCATGTCTCCCCTTATAGAATCATAGAAATGTAGGGGTGGAAGGGACCTCAAGAGGTCATCAGGTCCAGCCCCCTACACTGAGGCAGGCTCAAGTAAACATAAGGAGGGTCTAACAGGTGTTTGTCCAATCTGTTTTTAAAAATCTCCAATGATGGGGATTCCACAGCTCTTTTGGAAGCCTACACCAGAGCTTAACTACCCTTGTGGTTAAAGTTTTTTCTGCTGTCTAACCTAAAATCTCCCTTGCTGCAGATTAAGCCCATTACTTCTTGTCCTACCTTCAGCGAACATGGAGAACAATTGATCACAGTCATCTTTATAACAGCCCTTAACATAATTGAAGACTATTATCAGGTCTTTCCCCCTCCTCCCCCATCTTCTTTTCTTTTGACTAAACATATCCAGTTGTTATTGGGGGTTTTTTAACCTTCCCTCATAGGTGAGGTTTCAAAACCTTTTATCATTTTTGTTGCTCTCCTCTGGACACTCTCCAATTTGCCCACATCTTCTCTAAAGTGTGGTGTCCAGAATTAGACACAGTACTCCAGCTGACCCCAAGTAGAGTGGGACAATTACCCCCCCCAATTCCCATACAATGCTCCTGTTAATACACCCCACAATATTAGTCTGCTTTGCAGCTGCGTCACACTATTGACTCATATTCAATTCATGATCCACTATAACCCCCGGATTATTTTCAGCAGTACTGTACCATGCCAGTTATTCCCCATTTTGTAGCTGTGCATTTGATTTTTCCATCTGAAGTCAAGATCTTTGTACTTGTCTTTATTGAATTTCACCTTGCTGATTTCAGACCAATTCTCCAACTGGTCATGGTCATTTTGAATTCTAATTGTGTCCTCCAAGCTGTCTCCAACCCCTCCCAGCTTTGTGTCTTCTGCACATTTTATAAACATACTCTTCACTCCCTTATCCTAATCATTAATGAAAATAGTGAATAGTACCGGACCCAGGACTGGATCCGGGGGGACCCCACTAGGGTACACCCTCCCAGTTTGACAATGAACCATTGATAGAACCCAGGTTCTCAGACTCACTGCCATGGGGCTTCTTTGTGGGGTAGACACTCTTTATGCTTCTACTCACATGCAGCTCAGAACACAGAAAAACACGACAGCTCCACCTAGGACAGGGAGTCGCCTTTATTAACCCTCGAGTGGAAACAAACCACTTCGACCCACCTTCCTCCCCTGAGTGACTGACGTCCACAGGGTTTGCAGAAGGAAACAGACCAATCCAGGATTTCACTGTTTAAACCCTGGATCACTCAGTAACCTGGGCACAAACAAATGTGGTTTAATGCAGCCCAATGCAAAGTCATCCGTCTAGGAACCAAGAATATAGGTCACAATGACAGGATACAGAGCCGTCTCCTGGAAAGCAGGGACATGGAGAAGGATGTCAATGTTCTGGTGGAAACCAACTAAACATGCTCCCAGTGCACTGCAGTGTGTAGGAAGCCTACTGTGGCCCTTGGACGTTAAGCAGAGGACCATCAAGCAGGAGTAAGGAGATGGGATAACTTCTGTATATGGCACGAGTGAGACAGTTTTAGGATCATACATCCAGTTCTGGTGTCCACGTTTCAAAAAGAGAGGTTGACAAATTGGAAAGTGTTCAGATAAGAGCCACACAAATGACTTGAAGTCGGGAAAACCTACCTTCCCCAGGGAAACTAAAGCTAAAACTATTTAGTTTCTTCAAGAGAAGGTTGAGATATGATTGGATCGCGGGCTGTAAATACCTATGTGGGGAGAAGGTCTCTGATAGAGATATTTAAGTTAGCAAACCAAGGCAGGCCAAGGTTCAAGGGCTGGAATTTAAAGATAAAACATTCAAACTGGAAATAGGTAGATTTGGAAGGATTTGAGATCGGTAAATGTCAATTTCACTGTATACACACAAATGGGTGAAAAAAACATTTCCATCAATAAGAAGAATTCACAGATAGGCAAAAGGGGGGTGGGGGAGTTCTCTGCTTGAGAACTCATCAGAATCAAAACCCGGTAATTTAGACGTCTGGGTCAGGCTTGTTGCAAATGGGCTAGTGAATGAATATTGACAACAGTTATGATTTGACATAAGGGGTATTTACTTTGTATACTTTGACATGATGCTGACAATTGGTGTTTCAATGGTTTATAAAGCTTTACTTTTTTGAAATTCAAAAGCGCTTCTGTCATGAAACAATTGTCCAATCCCTCCAATAATTCCCCACAACTGTAAAAAGTTAAATTGTTCATAAAAATGCTTCAAAATAAATATCAACATTGTCCAATGACATGTTTAAACAATCAAATTCTGCCAAGCCTAGAACTAAGTCACAAATTTTTAACTGAGAATAATTAGCCATTGCAGCAACCTACCAAGTGATGTAGTGGATTCTTCATCACCTGGAGCCTTTTTACGTCAGAACTGGCCATCTCTTTCTAAAGGGTACTCTGTATCTCAACCACCGGTCATTAGGCTTGATAGTGTTAATTAATGCTCTAATAATTCCATGTAAAAATTGTTCAAAGCACATTAAGGCTGCACAATGAAGAGCTGAAGAGGCAGGAAATGTCAGTTATGTCCATGCAGCCTTAATTCCGCCTTCTGGTGTGTATGCATTGTGATCCCGTCCTTAATTCTATGCTCACAGATGTTGTTCCTGCCGAACCCCGGCCTGTTCAGTGCACAGGATGAACTGGAAACTGAGTGGATGACGCAGCTGAATTACGTTTATTTTTATCCTGAGGCAGGAGCCCTGCCTTGAGCACTGCCCATCTGATGTGCTGAGTGATGTATCCCTGGGCGATGTGGAGCTTGTCCAATATAGTAAATTCTAGAAGTGCAGGCAAGAGGCCTCTTCTTCCTTTGTGACATGAAACTAGGGTAAGGCCAGCATCCCCTATTTTCTGTTCACACTGGCATAGCCCTGTGCCATCCCCACGCGTGGCAGTGCAGGCTTACTCCAGATGACATTCCTCTGGGGCACCAGTGCTCCTGCCTTAAAGCAAAGACTGGACTTTCGTCCGTAATAAATATAACATGGCATGTAGGAAATACAGCACTGCCCCGTGGAGGAGCCCAAGAACTGCCAGAGACCCATGGTCCATCTTGCCCAGGGCCTGTTTCCAACAGTGGCCAGAGCCCTGCAGTGGATAATGGTGGACTAACCCGCCCCAGGGAAGTTACTCACTGTACCCATCGGTGACACTCCCAGGGGTACCCAGGGTTGTGAGGCCCCTGCCCTTCCTGTGAGGACGTCTTGTCTGGCCCTGCTGGGATCAGCTCCCTGAAACCACCAGCCTCCGGTAGCACAAGAACTGCCTCCCAGGCCTCGCTCTCTCTGCACAGCGAGCGCTAGAAAGGCCCCAAGTCCTCCAAATGTTCCCTGTAGTATCCAGCCCCTGCTCCCCTTTAACACTGAGTTACCAGGACTGCTGTTCCCAACACATCAGCTTCTTAGCTAGGCCTCAGAACCCAGCTCTGCTAAACACACACGAGCGAAAACAAGAATATTAGCAAAGAACAGTCTAGAGCTAGTGAGTCAGAACATTGGAAACAGATGGTTACGTACAAAACACAATCAATAACACGCTTTCTGGAGCCTAAACGTACCTACCGGGTTTGACCCTCCTGTCTAAAGAAGCTTTTCTCACCCAAAGTTCTCTCCAATGGTTTCAGCCAGGCCTGGCCAACAGCCCTCTTTCTTGCTGTCCGTTTACCTCCTAGGTGAAGGATGCCAGGGTGTGAGGTGCTGCAGAGATCCCAACCCAGATGGGCAGGGTGCAGGATGGCCAGTGCCTCCATGTTGTTACCCAGCAGCGTTAGCACATAGACCCTATGGACGTACCTACCACAGAAAGTACCACCCCAGATGGCCGAACTGACAGCTTCTCCCATGGCCCCTTATTGGTCCAGGCTCCCTATTTAAGCCCAGGAGGGGTTCCCAGAAGTGTCTGTGCAACAAGACAGACTCCTCCGCCAGCTGTAGCTACAGATCTGCCTGCCAGTTCGCTCTTGGACAACTGACCCCAGCTCTGAGCCTTGGCTCTGACCCCTGGTTCCTGACTCGGGCTGTGCCCTTCAATGCTGTTCTTGGCCTCTGACCGTCACTGCTCTAGCCACTATGCCTGACCACCCAAGCCCCAGTTGTGAAAGTTTGCATGGGCTACACCCCTAACTCCCTCTGTGGAAATGGCCTCAGTGAGGGACTGGAAGCAGCAGGCTCACCGCCCCCCAGCACATCCCAACGGACACCAGGACCACAGGAGCAGGTTGACCATCTCCAGGCAGAAAATCATGCGCGGTGAGCTCAGGTGATGCAATTTTTGGCTGAGAATCAGCCCCTTTGGGAACAAGTGGCCCGCTGGCCCAAAGAAAACACCACAGCCAGGCATGGGTCATGGCCCTGCTTCCCAAACAAGGTCCCAGGTACCTCAGCTTGAGCATTTTGATAGAAGCAGCCAAAAATCCAGAGGGTTCCTCAATCAATGCCAACTATTTTTCCTGCTCCACCCCAGACCTGTTCCACAGAGCAGGCAAAAGTGGAAGTGTTAGACTGGCCTTCCCCTCTTGGAACAAAACACCCCAGTGATGGAGGGTTGGAACACTTCCTTGCAGGCATTCTCAACTCTTCCATGCTATTCAGCCGAAGCCACCCTGCGGAGGATCTGACCGGGCCGGGCTAGCTCGTACACCTCACCTCTCCAATGGCTCACTGCTGACGCAGAATGGAATGGGACAGCTCGGCTTTCTCCGTTTCAAGGCGGGCTCCAGGAAGAGACCAAGGACGAGCAGGTCCAGGCAGAAACACCTACAAGTCTGGATGCCTTCATCAACTTAGCTCTCTGTATTGACAACCAGTTGTGTGAGTGAAGGGAGGAGAAAAAAGGGTGTCGCAGCTGTCCTTTCGATACCCCGGCCCCTCATCTGCACCCCAGACCCCCGAGCCCAGGCGGGTCAGTCTGGCTCACTGGCATCTGACCACCAAGGAGCAGAGCGATGCTGGTGTAATAACCTATGTTTTTATGGCAGTGAGCCCAGCCCCGCTCTGGCTGCCTGCCCTTTGCAAACACTAGCCCAGAGAGACCTGACTGGAACGTGCCCTGGGCCACATAGGTCCCCAGCACACTTTCAAGTATGGATACAGTTATGCATTCTGGGTGAGTGCTGACAGATACCTTCACACTGGGCCCTTGTTGATTCTGATGCTGCTGATAACTTTATAGATACCAGTACAGCTCAAGCTGTGGAAATCCCCGAATGGCTGAAATCTACCCTGGACCTCCTAGAGATGATAGTCTGGTCACTCCTGTCCCCAGGTCTGATGGAGGAAGAGACTGCATCCCTGGAAGTCACCTTCCACGGACACCGAGCGGCACTGGGATTCAGTGCAATCCATTACCTGTATTTCCCGCTGATACGCAGTGTCTCATTTCTGGCTCTCTACAACCCCCAGGTCTTCTGGTGGTAACAAAACATCAGCTTCCCCTACAAATGTTGCCAGCAAGTCTGTCTGCTCACTGCCGGCCATGGGTCTTTGGACCTGGGTAGACCCCTCTAGCATGAGGCAGTGCTCATCTCAAGGGAATCCCGGGCACTGGTGGGGAGTCAGATGGGGCCATACTCAGGACTGACCCTCAACCTACCTGTCAATAACAAGACTAGGGGGGTGTTTTTGAGGAAAATAATGCAGCTACCCTACCCCCGCACTGGGACTACAATTGCCCCATAGATTTGCAGTCTGGAGCACAGGCCCTTTAGGGTTGAAACTACACAATGTCTGAAACAGAGCCAACCACCCTACATAGGTATTCCTTAGCTCTGACCTCTGAGCTGCTAGACCATGTAAGGTCTTCTTGGCTATCTACAAAAGTGGACCTTTTGTTGGGGGGAGGGCGGGTTGTAACTTGGTGCACATCTGGGCAGGGGATGAATGGAAGACCACCTTCCAAAGCCATTATGATCATTTAGAGAATGTAGTGATGCCGTCTGATCTTATGACCGCCCCTGCAACCTTCTAGCACTTTGTTAACCATGTGTTCTGGGACCTCTTGGACCAATATGTAGTCACCTATCGCGGCAATACACTGTCAAACTGCCTGCAGTGACTCAAGAATGTGAGAACCAACCTCAGGGCAGACTATTAGGAACCAGGGCACAAACACCAAATTGGCTGTGAATTTTATATGTGGATTTCACCCACCAGTTATCAAGTGTAAACTCCTCAGGCACTATAACAGCTAAACATGGAGTCACAGACAGTCCTCCATGGGTACTCCGGTCTATCTGGCTACCCAGGTGAGCCTACCTTTGTGACAGACGGTCCCTTACACCAAGAATCACAGAAATATTCAGGTTATTCCCAGTCCTAAAGGATCAGTCACTTAACACAGGTCAATCACACCTTAGATCTCACACCAAAAACAATGCTTGTTGCTAATCCTACAATAAACTATCTGAAGATTTATTAACTAGGGAAAGGAAACAAGAGTTATGTACAAGATTAAAGCAGGCAAACATACACACACAAATGAGTTACAGTCTTAAGTTTCAAAAGGTAAGAGAAGTTTCTATAATAAGCAAGTTCTATATGTCTGTTTGCCAGATGCTGGGAATGGGCAACGGGATGGATCGCTTGATGATTCCCTGTTCTGTTCATTCCCTCTGGGGCACCTGGCATTGGCCAATGTCGGAAGGCAGGACACTGGGCTAGACGGACCTTTGGTCTGACCCAGTCTGGCCGTTCCTATGTTGGTTGACTGAAAACCTGTTTTTCACCTCAGCTGAAACAGACTTTACGACCACAGTTTTCAGTGTATATAGATCACTCCTCGCAAATAGGCTTGGACGCCTTTCACTATGATAGTGTGAAACACCCCTCCCCCCCCCCGGCTTTTATGTGAGCCCTCCCATCACACTCTGGTGAACCAGAATGTACCTACCAGCCCCAGGATATCCCTGTAACCCCTCAGAGCCCCTCGGTGCCCCTTGCCAGGTGGCACTACGAGGTGCCTGGGCCCACCCTCCAGCTAATGTCCGGCTCGTGCCCGGAAGCAGGAGGGCTTAAAGCCCTGATCCATTTGTACGTCGGGAATGTGGATTATCTACAGACACCACTGAGCCTTTGAGTGACTCTTCCTGGCTCAGGAGGGTTGTGTGCAGGCTGACAGAGGACCATCACTTTGCCTCATCCTGCAGCTCAGCAGCATGGCCACCAGGGGGCGGCAGTGCTACATTCCTGTTACAGACCTCGGGCATCCTTCACCCCTGCTAGCGGCGAGCTGGGGCTACGTATCCTGTGGGGGCTGCACTAGCCCCAGAGCTGCCTGCTGGGCCCAGGCCTTCTGTAGTGGGAACCTGCCCTCAGCCCTGCCTTCCTCCCTCAACACAGGCCTGCTGGCAGCACTGGCCCATCGCCCCTGCCCACCCTCTGCCAGGTCTCCTGCCCAAGCTCCTGGACTCTGGCCTGGCCGGGGGGAGTCGGGAGGGTGGTTAAGTGTCTGTGTTTCTGTCCTGGGAGTGGAGATCTGCAGCAGGGTTTGGCGTGTCGCCTGAGGGGAACAGACTGGGTATGAGGGTGAGTCTCAGTTGGGTGAACCCATCCGGACTCACTCAGGCAAGAATCCAAGCCTTCGTCCCAGGGACCATAAATCCCTCTCCTCCTCCTCAACACAGCATCCCCAGTGGCTTCTCCAAACCCCCAGCAATTAGCCAGTGTCTGCCAGGGACGAGCTGGTGGTCTAGCCAGTGGGCCGTACTGAGGACTAGCCAGAGACGCCACTCTCTCTCTGGCTAAGGGCCATTCACACAGCTGCACAGTCCTGCGAGAGGCTGAGGCCCTGTGGGAACCTCCGCTCTGCAGGAATCGGATACCGGACCGACTCCACGCAGCCCCAATGTACTCCGGAGCCTGTGGGGGAGAGATGCACCAGGGCAAACTTAGCCTGAGCCCTCAGTAACCAACGTAGAAATTAACCTGCCTCTTTGTGTAAATATCTACTGAGCAATGAACACAGGGTTGCTGTATTCATGTCCCTGAGCTGGGGTGATTGGTGACTAGCGTGTGGTGGGGAACCTAGCAAATCGCAGCTTCTTTTCAAACTCTTTAAGACAGAAATACTCCCAGGAGGTGCTGGTTCTGCCTCTTGGTGCTGTCTGCGGTAAGCGCGCTCTGTGGATGCAGTGAAAGCCGGTGGCGGATTATAACTGGATGTAAATCTTGCCAGGGTCCTGTTCTCCTGACGGGAAAGTGGAGGCCTGGTGCTAAATCTGAAAACCAGGGAGATCCAGCTTGTTGGGGATTGATCCTGCTTTGAGCAGGGGGTTGGACTAGATGACCTCCTGAGGTCCCTTCCAACCCTGAGATTCTATGGTTCTATGACAATGAAGGGGTCAGGGGAGAATAGGGTGACTGGATGTCCCGATTTTATAGGGACAGTCCCAACATTGGGGCTTTTTCTTATATAGGCTCCTATTACCCCCCACCCCCATCCCGATTTGTCACACTTGCTGTCTGGTCACCCTCAGGGAGAATCACAATGAGAAAAGAAAGGCAAACTCCAGTGGCTGCTTGCCACAGAGCCCAGATCCAGAGGGCAGCGAGACAGGCCATGTCTAGGCTAACGTTCCTGGAGTTGAGACTCCCTGGATCCCATATTCATAGGGGACTAAGGACCCAGTAAACGCTGGGTCACAAATACGGCCAGCCATGGCCCAAGGGAGTTTGCCTTCCAGAGCAGAAAATAAAATGATCCAAAAAATAAAACTTCCCAGCCAGAGAGGAAACGGCCGAGCAGCTGCCTTTTGCTGACAGCAAGACACTGCCTGAGAATCACAGCACTGGTGCTCCCAGCCACTGGCACTGGAAGGGATGGGGACGCAGGCTGGCAAGGAGACAAAAAGCAAGTGTGGAACCAGGAATGAGCGAGGCGCGTGCTTCTGCTGCCCCAAAAGTCAGTGAAAAGCCCCATTGATTTTCATGGCTGCAGGAGCCTCCAGCCCTGCATGCCCGGAGTAATAGAAGGAAGGCCGGGAATGCAAGAAGTCCCCTGAAAAGGACTCTAGAAGTAAGCCCGCTGCATGACAAGAATGCAGTGGGGAGGAAGCAGCCAGTGGGACTTCAAAAGGGGCTGCTCAAAGAATGGGCAATAAGGAAAACTCTGTACTGGAAACAGGACGGCAGAAAGGCAGCCAGATACAGGGCCAGGCTGTCAGGGACAGAAGTTCATTCCCTTTTACTGAGCAGAAGCAAGGGTCAGGGCCCTGCAGGGCAGCTTCCCATTGGAGCAGAAATCAGGGACGCAGCGTCTGGGTATATTCTTAGGACAACTTGTTTATTTAATGCTATAGACACCAGTCCTGGAACAGAGATGGTCACAAATGACTCGCATCTACTTCCTTCTTTCATGAATCTCAGCCCAACATCAGTGCCCAATCCACAGGGAGCTAATCTGCCTCCAAAAGTGACTCTAGCTAGAAGGATTAAGGCAGAGAGCACACTCCCTTGCTGCCTGCCACAGCTCCCCAAACACACAACTAACGTTAACACAGCATTTCTTCAACAACTGACCAGCACTCACACTCTGGGAAAAAGAATGGGTAACATTATATGTAACAGCACCCCCTGGTGACTCCTACATTACAGCCCCCCAAAGAACAGGGAATAAGAAGGGATTTCATGATCTTCAGGGAGGAAGCAACATGGATGTTATAAAAGCAGCTACAAAACTAAACCGCCTTCTAAAATCTAGCTTTGGAATACAGACAAGGTTGGACCACCAGGAAGCCAGTCAAGAATTGGCATGATCAGGCCTAAATTTACTTACCCACAGTCCATTGCTCATGTAAAATCCTGGAGCATTTGGGATGTAGCACAGGCCTGGAATGAAGCAAACACAGCACTGACCCTGAGAGCTCTGTCTGGACACCTTAATGCCTGCTGTGATATAAGGTACAAAAATTAAGGGGAAACCTCTGCAAATGTGCTGAAGCTAATGGAGCCATCATAGAATCATAGAATATCAGGGTTGGAAGGGACCTCAGGAGGTCATCTAGTCCAACCCCCTGCTCAAAGCAGGACCAATTCCCAACTAAATCATCCCAGCCAGGGCTTTGTCAAGCTGGGCCTTAACAATCTCTAAGGAAGGAGATTCCACCACCTCCCTAGGTAACACATTCCAGGGCTTCACCGCCCTCCTAGTGAAATAGTGTTTCCTAATATCCAACCTAGACCTCCCCCACTGCAACTTGAGACCATTGCTCCTTGTTCTGTCATCTGCCACCACTGAGAACAGCCGAGCTCCATCCCCTTTGGAACCCCCCTTCAGGTTTAGAAACAGTTGAAAGCAGCTATCAAATCCCCCCTCATTCTTCTCTTCTGGAGACTAAACAATCCCAGTTCCCTCAGCCTCTCCTCATAAGTCAGCATTAAGCAGCAGCGGGTTTGTCACTGGTACAGAGAAAGTAGATTGGGTGTTTCTATTCACCTTGTCATCTACCTAAGAACAAGGAGGCACTAAATTAAATTGAAAGTCAGCACATTTAAAATGGCCCTGTTTCATGCAGTGCACAATTAACCTGTGGAACTCATTGCCACAAGATATCATTGAGTGAAAAAGTTCAGCAGGATTCAAAAAAGTATTGGGCATTGCTACTGATAAACATTTTTTATAAACAAGAGTTTTGGAAGGGATAGATGCCATCAAGCTTCCGGGCAGGAAACAGCTTCTAACTGACAGGAGTTAGGGAGAAACTTTGCCTGTGGACAGGGTAGCCCATAACTGCAGGCTCTTGCACCTTCCTCTGAAGCAGATGGTGCTGAACAGGAGACTGGGCTAGATGGACATTGGGTCTGATCCGATCTGGGAATCATTTCTCTTGAATGCTGTGGTGCCTTGTTTAGTGGTCACAGATGACTGTCATGTCTTAGAGAGTGATGCTGCTCAGAATGACGGAATCCTGCCTGAGGTTTATCAGGGGGTTTGTTGAAATTGGCAACAAGGGCTTGGGATATCATGGTCCCAAAGATGAACAGCACACAAACAAATCTATTCAGAGATTCAAAGGCCAGAAGGGACCATTGTGATCATCTAGTCTGACCTGCATAACAGGCCAGAGAACCACCCGGAAATAACTCCTCCTCGAACTACAAGGTATCCATTAGAAAAACATCCAATCTTGCTTTTAAAATGGCCAGTCATCCACCACAACCCTGGGTAAACTGTTCCAATGGTTAATCACCTCACTGTTAAAAATGAGTGCCATATTTTCAACCTGAATTTGTCTACTTTTAACTTCCAGCCATTGGATCTTGTTCTACCTTTGTCTGATTGAAGAGCCCATTATCAAATCTTTGTTCCCTTATAGGTACGTACAGAGCGTGACCAATGGTTTGTCAACATGGTGTTTTAGTCCACAGCCGAGGGTTGTACATTTTAATCCATGTGGCCCCTGCTAACATGCACCTCAATGTAGTCCCATTTCAAACAATCCTACATTAATCTGCACTGGGGAGCTTTTCATACACACCAGCAGAGTTCGTACAGGCCAGTAAGTGTGCAGCATTCTAGTGCAAATTAAAATGTACACCCCTCTAAAGCAGTGGTTCTCAACCTCTCAGGGGTCTGGGGCAGCCGCGAGCAGGTTTCAGGGGGTCTGCCAAGCAAGGCTAGCATTAGACTCGCTGGGGCCCAGAGCCATAGGCACCGACTTCCTCTCTACCCGGGGAGTACTCAATACCCCCTCCACCCCAAACCCCACCCCCACTCCACCCCTTCCCCCAAGCCTCCACCCCGCCCCGCCTCTTCCCACTCCCATTCTGCCCTCAGCCCCACCCCTTCCCCAGCCCCATCCCACCTCTTCCCACCCCCACTCCGGCCCCAGCCCCAACCCCAACCCCACCCCTTCCCCAGCTCCATCCCGCCTCTTCCTACCCCCACTCTGGCCCCAACCCCACCCCTTCCCCAGCTCCATCCCGCCTCTTCCCACCCCCACTCTGGCCCCAACCCCACCCCTTCCCCAGCCCCATCCCGCCTCTTCCCAACCCCACCCCTTCCCCAGCTCCATCCCGCCTCTTCCCACCCCCACTCTGGCCCCAACCCCACCCCTTCCCCAGCCCCATCCCATCTCTTCCTACCCCCACTCTGGCCCCACCCCCACAGTGGGGAATAAAGGAATGTCTAATCATTTTGATTTAGATACTTGCACCACCATATACTCAGAGAGAACTTGTTCCAGTTAACAGAAAGCAACGGTATGCCTTGCAGAGACACAGCAGAGAAGATATTGCCTGAGCTGCAAACTTTAGGAGCTGATGATCTCAATGGATTTTTGGATTTGGGCTTTGATGAAGCTAGTGCAAAGAGCAGATGATTTTCCTGGAGCTCAGGCACTCAGTTTTCTGTAAGGCCCCAATTTTCCTCTATGCCCAAGTCAGTGGCTAAAATTAGTTATTAGTAAATCGAGTGAGGCTCCTGCAATTCATAACTGTTGGAGTACAATTGCAAAAAGAACAATGTTCAGCCAAAACGTGATCTGTCTGGAACATCATGTCGAAGGCCCACACATTCACGGGCAGTCGATGGGTTGATCAGCATGCCAGCACCGTTATCCCCAGAGTTTGGATACTGCGGAGGAGGCCAAAGGTCAAAACGCTCCAGGAGATGCAAATATTCTGCATCATGTTTTACAACATAGAATTTACCATCTCACTCGGATTTCTGGAGGCACCTTTGCATGAGGTAGTGTCAGCACTGCACTACAGAGCACCAAGACGGACGTTCGTGCCAGCCACGGCCAACGATCAGACTGAAAAGGTGAAGTGATGCTTCCAAGACTAGCAGCCAAAGGGTGATGAATTCAAGGAACTCTGCAAAAGCCAAACAAATAGGAAGGGATGCTGGCCTAGAACCTTCCATATCCATGTTGTCAAGTGACAGCACCACCAGCAGGGTTTGCTTCTCTGAAGTCTGGGCTGCCACATTACAGACGGTCCCTGCTTCTTCCATTTGTGCTCTACTCACACAGCTAAATAACAAATTTGGAGCTTGTAATAAAACTTTACTTTGCTGCCTATTTATTTCAACAAATACAACTACAGTGCACTTGGGAAATGACTTAGCAACTATATATTTACCCAATGACAAACATCATGAATCAAATCTGGCCCCACTGAAGTCAATGTGAGTTCAGTTCAGCCAGGATGTCCACCCGAGTCTCCAGTGACTACCAAGCTCAGCATGACCCAATATTCTTTTGAAGCATCCAAATGTCATAAGAATACTGACTACTCTGCCTGTGACTGTAGCTACTGGGGGGATGTTCTTTTTCTTCCCTTGCTTGCCCAAAAAACTACTGCACCATCACAGTGAGTATCATAGAATCTCAGGGTCGGAAGGGACCTCAGGAGGTCATCTGGTCCAACCCCCTGCTCAAAGCAGGACCAATCCCCAACTAAATCCCCAAATGGTCCCCTCAAGGATTGAACTCAACCCAGGGTTTAGCAGGCCAATGCTCAAACCACTGGGTCTGGTTGGCCATGTCAGACCAGGGGAAAAGGTGTGTTTTAACATGTGTTAGCTAACACATGTTAAAATTCTAACACAGACAAGGCAAACTATTCTGTTAGCACATTAGCTGGTCAACCCCCCGTTAAACCTAAAATTTGAACAGGTGCTTGAAAACTCACCTTTTTTTCACCTAGGGAAGATGAAATCCATTGCTCTGAAGGCCAGAAGGAATCATGATGATTGTCTAGTCTAACTTGTATAGGTATACCACAGGCCAGAACATTTCACCCAATAATGTCTGCATCAAGCCAATAACCTCTGTCAGAACTATGACAGATCTTTTAGAAAGACTTCCAGTTCGGGTAATGGAGCAATTTCCTTACAGATTGCCAATGGTTAATGACCCTCCCTCTGAAAAACGTGCCCCTTATTTCTAATCTGAATTTCTCTAGCTTCAGCTTCCAACCACTGGATCTCACTGTGCCTTTTTCTGCTAGATTAAATAGCGGTCTGCTATCAGAACTGTATTCCCTACATAGGTACGGGTAGACCGTGACCAAGTCCCCTTCTCTTGGCTAAACTAAGTAGAGCCAGCAGGAGTAGAGAGGTTACTTTACCTCTGTCTTTGGCACTGGTGTGACCACTGCTGGAATCCTGTGCCCAGTTCTGGTGCCCACATTTTAAGAAGGTTATTAATACATTGGAGGGGTTCAGAGAAGAGCCACAAGAATGATTAAATGAGTAGAAAACATGACGTATAGTGAGAGGCTCAGACAGCTCCATCTATTTAGCTTAAGGAAGAGAACCGTTCAGTGATGACTGGATCACGGGCTGTAAGTAGGATGCTGGGGACCAAACATTGAACGGCGGGCTCTGCAATGGACCTGGGACAGTTATAACACGATCCAGTCGTTGGAAGTTGAAGTTAGACGCTGGCTGGAAAGAAGGCATACCTTTTGAAAGGGGAGAATAATTAACCATTGGAACAATTTATCAAGGTTTGGTGACTTCTCCCTTGCTGACGATTTTAAATCAAGACGGGCTGGTTTTTCTAAAAGCTCTGCTCTAGGAATTATTGTGGGCAGTTCTGTGGCCTGCGTTTTAGAGGAGGTCAGACTAGATGATCAGAATAGTCCCTTCCCTGAGCTTCCCGGGCAGGTTTGCCAGCCCGTGAGGCTCTTTTCGGAACCCTTTCCAACTTTTCAACATCTTTTCTGAAGTGTGGACCCCGCTTAGACATCCAAGGAGCGTGTTTGCCCTTTGTCACGTTCAGAGTCCGCTTTCCAGGGCACAGTCCCTCTTTGTATGGCTTGGCTTTGACGTCTGGAAAGCGCTGGCTGGCTCTCCTGCGATTCACCGTCTCTCACAAAGATGCAGCTAATGTGGACAGTCCATTTGCATGTTGTCTTGCCCCCCTCCCTCGATCTGCGGCTGGCAGTGACCTCCGAAATCTGTTCTCCAGCCTCATCTCCTAGACAAAGCGCTTCTTCCCCCGCTTTGAACTTGTCCCTCTCCATTACTCTCGGGTCCCGGCTGCCCTTGCTCTCCCACCCCTACGGGACTGGCAGGCCATCTCCGCTCCGCTCCTCTCCCTCACACCGCTGCTGCGAGAGCCTTCCCCTCCGCAGCAACCGACCGGCAGCCTCCCTGTCTCTCTCCCCAGCACGCTTCGGACACGGGCTGCGAACTGCCTCGCTCCGGCTGCGGCGAGGCTGGGTCATTCTGGAAGTCACCGGGCAAGCCCCGCGCACCAGCGAGGTCGGACCGTGCCCCCCTGACCCCCTCCGCCCGCTCGCTAGGAATCGCGGCCCCCAGGGGCAGCCCCGCTCCTCCCAAGCGACCCTACACTAACCAGCGGTGCCCGGGATGGTGGCGGCCGCTCCCCGCGCTCTGCCCCCGAGCCCCAGGGGGAGAAGGGCTCGGAAGGGGACAGGACCGTGGCGGGACGAGGCGCTGCAGCCCGGCCGGGCGCAGGGCGGGGAGGCCCCGGGGCGGGCAGGAGGCGGCGGCTCCGCGTCCCCCAGAGCCTGGCCCGGGATCAGGGGAACCAATGTGGAATTTCCTGGCTGGCCGGGCGCCCTCCTGCTGCTGCCGAGAGGGGCGCGGAGGAGGCGGCGGCGGGGCAGCTCCGCGCTCGCACTGCAGCTTCCGGCCGGGACCCCGCAGGCAGCCGCCGCCGGGGAGCCAGGGCGGCCGCGCTCGGGCCGGGGAGCGGAGCGCGCCGCAGCCGCCCGAGCGAAGGAGACGCCGATGGAGGCGCCCGGGGGCCCGGCCGCCGCGCTCCGGGGGCTGCCTCGTCCCGGGCGGGCTGGAGCGCTGCTGCTGCTGCTGCTGAGCTGGGGAGCTGCCCAGGAGCTGCGACCCGGCGGGAGGAACGTGTGCGGAGCCACCGGGTAGGAGCCGCCGCGGCCCCGCCGCCCCCTGCCCCGCCGCGGGAACCCGGAGAGAGCTGCCCCCTCCCGCCGGAGAGGGGCCCTGCCTTGCGCCCCCCCCCTCCCGAGAGGGGCAGCTGGGGGCGAGGGTCCCGCTGGCCCTGAGATTCCCCCCCCCCAGAGGGGCAGCTGGGGGCGAGGGTCCCGCTGGCCCTGAGATGCCCCCACCCGAGAGGGGCAGCTGGGGGCGAGGGTCCCATTGGCCCTGAGATTCCCCCCCCCGAGGGGTAGCTGGGGGCGAGGGTCCCGCTGGCCCTGAGATGCCCCCCCACCCCGAGAGGGGCAGCTGGGGGCGAGGGTCCCGCTGGCCCTGGCCTGGCCCCCCGGATTGGGGCTGCTGGGGGCGAGGGTCCCGCAGGCCCTGAGATCCCCACCCGAGAGGGGCAGCTGGTGGCGAGGGTCCCGCTGGCCCTGGCCTGGCCCCCCGGATTGGGGCTGCTGGGGGCGATCCCCAGTGCTGGGCAAAGCACTGTGTGTGTGTGGGGGGGGTACTGGTCGCTGGGGATCGGCGGCCCCTCCGGAGGAGGTTTTGGGTGGCTGGGGTCCCGCCTGTGGATGCGGAGACGGGGCAGGCTCTAGCTAACGGTCCCCGGCCGCCCGACCCGCAGGCACCTGGCCGGGCAGGCTCTGTGTGCCCCTACATCCGTGCACAGCTGCCCTCGGAACCACCTGGGTCCGGCGCGGGGGGGGGGTCACCTGAATCGCCCCCACTGCCACGCTCGGGCTGGCCGAGCCTGTAACTTTAGTCGCACGTTTCTCGGCATCCCTGCATGGAGTGCCAGCTCAGAGCTCCGCATGCCTCTGGCTTCCCCTCCCTCCTTCCAGTGAGCGCCGCTTTCGGGAGGATTAACCCCATCGTGGGCTACGGTTCTCGGGATGCGGCAGCTCCCTCTTCCCCCGGCCAAGCCCGAACCCCGCCAGCAGCCGTGCGCCGCTCGGCCCGGCCCGCGGAGCGCCCCAGGGCTGGCATTTCTGGGGAGACTCAGACACCCTCGAGGTTCCGAGGGAGAACACGCAGCCCAAGTGTAACCTAAAACCCAGTGGAAAGGAGGCGCCATCTGCTTTAGATTTAAACTCTTGCAAACAAACCCTCCTAGACAAGAGGACTTTCCAATTCTGTGGAATTTCTGCACGAGCCCCCCCCTCCACCCCCTTTCCAATGGAAGCATCTGGGTGGGTTTTTTTTGTTTTTTTGTTTTTTTTTTTAGGACAAAGTCCCTTTTGTGCGGTACTGCGGGGTGGTGGGGTCTGACACCACCCTGCTGGGGTGGGGGGCTAGTCGGGGGCTGGGGTGTCTCGTGATGAGCCAAGGCCCATGTTACCCTGTCTGTGGGAAGGAGAGCAATTGTGCGTGTGTAAAAAAAAGGGCACCAGAGCTGGTGAGGAACCCATCCTGCCCTGCCCTCTGCTGCCCGTGAGTGTACAGTATGTGGCAATTGGTGACTCCTGGCGTGGAGGAGACTGTCTCCCCTCTGGGGTCACTGGTCCACTCTTGGGGTTAGATCGCCCATGGGCTGGAGCAGTAGAGAATCAAGGAGACTTTCATTTTGGTTTGAAATGTCCCGACTCTCCTGGTCACTAGACGAGCTGCGGTGGAGCCCACGGGGGCTGGCACGCCGAGGGTTGGTGCTGTTTCCTCTCCAACTGCCTTGCCAGAGCGTCTGACTCCTCTAGCAAGGCCCAGGAACTCCAGGGAGTTGCTAGAGTCCCTGCCTCGCTCTCCAAACAGCTGCTTAGAGGCCACCACTTCCTCCCATTTGATTGTATCCCTGACGCTGCAGATTGTTTTCACAAGCCCAACTGCTCCACAGCCCTGGATTTGAAGCAGGGTCTCATTTTCAGCATGCGGCTGGAGAGGGAGGAGGGAAGGGGGGCAGAAGAACTGCCAACAAACCAGACATTCAAGCAGCAGGTTGGTTTGTGGGGCAGGAGCCGAGATCTGCTCTTTGCGGGAAGGAAAAGCCCCTTTCTTTTCTAGCCCCTGGCCTGTGCTGGGGGTGGGCTGCTGCCTGGGGACAGGGCATATATTCACCTTTTGTATCGCGGCTTGTGAGGTCAAGTGAGTCCACAAGCTACTACAGGAACAACACACACCTTTCATGGGCTCTCAAGGGGCTTGGATAATGGGCTCATTGAGCAAACCTTCCCAGCTCTAGTGCCCTCTCCTCAAATTACAGGCAGCATTTTCTAGTGAGACAGTTTATGAACCAGAACAGGCTTCAGATCCCAGCCATGTGCTCACTTAGGAGTTGGCCTTCTTGCTGCAGGGGGAATAGAGAGTTTCACATTTGCTATTTAGGGGGGAAACCCTCCAGTTTTCTGAAAAAACTACCGAGTATCCCCCCCCCCTCCCCGCCACCTCCCTTCAGCCACCTTCATTCCAAAAATGCAACAAAAGCCAGCAGAGAGACCACATCCAGCCCTTGGTGTTTTCCAGATGCACTCAAAGGGAGGGACTTGCCTGGAGCCTGCTTCCAGGTGCAGCAAGAGAACCAGTGCTTGAGAAGTAGAAACAAAATCCCTTCTCCGGGGCAGGCCAGAACTGAGGGAGCCCTGCCTGGCACCTCCCCACTCTCTGCAGGGAGGCCACGTCTCACCTGGTGCCCTGGCCACCAGAGTAAACTATATTCCGCAGGATGCCTTGAACGTGACCCTTCCCCACCTTAGCGCCTTATTCTGGTTCTGCCTCCTGGTGGGCAGGGGAGGCAGGGTGGATGGGTAGATGTCTCATTTCCTGGTCTCTACAGTGGGGATAACCACTGGAAGCTCTTCTGGGCAAGACCTGTTTATTGCAGAGCCTGTGAAGTGCCCGGTGCCAGGGGCCACAATCTCAGCTGGAGTTTCTAGGTGCTCCCTAATAGCAATAATAAATACAGTAGGTAGGTTGGGTAGGAGTGTGGGGGCGGCGGGGGGGGAGGGCAGCACCCTGGGAAAGGGACAGCTAGTAAATAGTCATTCTCCCCCACCCACCTCTGTAATGAATCCCAATATCCGGTCTGAAAGATAGGAGAGTTGATGGGGGTGTGTTGGCTAGGACAGGGTAGAGGGAAGAAGGTGGCTCCTCTTCTTCCAATCCAACCTTCTAACCCCCCTCCACGTTCTGCCCTGATCGCCCACTAACCCTCTGCCCTGCATACCCCGTACCAGTGCCTTGCCCCCATACCCAGCCATCCCCCACTCTGCTGCTGCCCCCCCCCCCGCACCTAGTCTACCTGAGAGGGACCTGATCTGTACATTTTTAAAATCTACTCATCCTAATGTCAGCGGCACTTAGAAACCCCAAGAAGGAGGCATACATTTCCTGGGAGGTTCCCACCCCTATGCACTGTGGTGGTTACTAGTAGAGTTCCTCCAGGATTGGTCTGGGTACCCATTATTCAGTGTTGTTAGTAATGATATCGGCACAAAAAGTAGGATTGTGACAATGAAATTTGCTAATGATACAAAGCTAGGCATTGTCAATGCAGAGGAGGATGGGCAGATTATACAGGAACATCTGGATGATCTTGAAGTCTGGAGTGACAGAAATGGAATGAAATTCAATAGTACAACGTGCAAGATCATCCACTTAGGGTCTAATACAAATATCTGCTACCGGCTGGGGGCTCATCCTTTGGAAGTGACAGAGGAGGAGGAGACCCGGGTGTATGGGTCGATCACAGGATGACTCTGAGCTGCCAATGTGATGCGGCTGTGAAAAAAGCAAATGCGATCCTAGGTTGTATCAGACAAGCAGGGACGGTGCTACCGTTTAGGCAAACTAGGCGGTTGTCTAGGGCGCCAAGATTTGGGGGCGTCAAAAAGCGGTGCCCCCAATTTTTTTTTACATCATTCCCACGCCCCCTTCCCGAGTGTGCGGTCGCCGATCCACTTCTCCCACCTCCCAGGCTTGCGGCGCCAATCAGCTGTTTGGCGCCACAAGCCTGGGAGGGGAGGAGAATTAGAGCGGGGTTGGCATGCTCGGGGAGGAGGCAGAGCAGAGGTGAGCTGAGGTGGGGAGCTGCCGCACGGTTCCCGGGGTGGGGGAGGAACTGCTGGGGGGGGGGGGGGCGCCTCAGGGCAGAGGGGGGGTGGAGAGTTGCCATAGGGCTGGGGGGGGGCGCAAGGTGGAAGTTTCGCCTAGGGCGCGAAAGTTCCTTGCACCGGCCCTGCAGACAAGGCATTTCAAGCAAAGATATTGAAGTATTAATGCCATTGTACGAGGCGCTGGTAAGACCTCACCTGGAACACTGTACACTTCTGGTCGTCCGTGTTCCATTCCACATTAGGTGTGTGCACCGTGAGCACAGTCCTGGAAATTTTCCCCTCAGTGGTACCCATCAGATTGGCTCTAGCGCCCTCTGGTGCCGCGCACTCATGCGCCGGTATAAGGGGTCTGGCTGACCCCACATCCTCTCATTTCCTTCTTATCGCCCGTGACTGTCGCTGGAACTGTTCTTGTTTTGACTGTACTCAGTGGTCTCTGTTTTACTCCATTTTCTCTGTTTTCGTTCTATCCCAGTTGTTTATTTCTTGCTTGGACTATTGTTAGTTTGTTATACATAGTTAGTTGGTGCTTCTAGTGGTGTTAGCAAAGTTTCATCTGTCCCCAGCACCTCATGAGGCATGCCTCAGTCTTTGGGCTTCAAGCCCTGAGCCTTCTGCATCAAGGCCTATGGGAGACCCACTCTCCAGTTGCCTAAAGTGCTTGGGTGAGACTCGTATCAGGGATCACTGTCAGATCTGCTGTCTGTTCAAGCAGTGTATAAAGAAGTGTATAATGGAGGCCAGGTTGAAGTTGCTCCTGATGGAGGTGGTGCTCTGATCCTCTTCAGAGCCGAGTCGGTCGGACTCAACACCAAGTCCCTCCGTGTCGGTGTGGAGTGCTCCTCCCACTGTGAGAGACTCTCAGCGCTGTTCCCCTTCACTGGTGCTGAGGAAGAAACGGAAGAAGCAGCTGGCCAAGAGGTGGCGTTCCCAGACTCTAAGGAAGGCCAGGCACGGGGAGTGCAGTGGAGTCTGGCCACTCCTCCGCCCTGCTCCGCGGGCAGTACCATTGATTCCGTCCTGTACGTAGGCTCCGTAGAGTCCGATCCCCATCATCAGCGCCAGAGGGACAGTGCAGCACCAATATAATCGCGGTACTGTGCACCCTGGAGGCGTTTAGTGCAGCCCGAGAGTTGCTGGCGCTTTCTGTACCGCTGTTGCCAGCAGCACAAGAGCCGTTGCTGGCAGTGCCGGTGGGCAGAAGGGAGAATGTGCCCCCTGGCCTCAAACCTCGGGCTGGAAGAGGAGGTAGTCAAAGAGTCCTCCCACAGCTTGGTCGATATATTGACCGTGGAGGCCCCGTTTAAGGTGGCTCTACCTCTCAATGAGGCCATCATGGGACCTGTTAAAGCTCTGTGGCAAACCCCATCCTCCCTGCCTCCCACTCAAAGACGGCCAAAAAGAAGTACTTTGTTCCCACCCAGGGGTATGAGTATTTGTATTCCCCTCCAGACCAGGGCTGCAAGGAGCAACGTCCCCCCCAAGACGAAGGACTCAAAGAAACTAGGCCTCTTTGGTAGAAAGTTTTATTCTGCACCGGCTTTACAGTGCCGTATCTCCAACCAGCCGGCGTTGCCAGGAAGGTACGATTTCACGGTCTGGGACTTTGTCAACATTCAAGGACTCGCTTCCCCAAGAGTCCAGGCAGGAGTTCTCCGCTCTGGTGGAGAGGAAATCTGTAGCCAGGGCTTTCTTGCAAGTCACCCTGGACACAGCAGACTCGGAGGCTAGACCCAGGGCCTCTGCAGTGGCCACGTGCAGGTGCTCTTGGCTCCAGTGCTCCGGCTTGCTGATGGAGGTCCAGCCATCCCTTCCCGATCTCCTGTTTGAAGATGCTTCGCTCTTCTCAGAGCAAACGGATGCAAAGCTCCATGGCCCGAAGGACTCTAGAGCCAGCCTCAAGTCCCTGGGTCTCTACGCTCTGGCGCCTTTGAGGAAGCACTTCAGGCCCCAGCACTCTACCCGTTTCTTGGCTCTACTGCCCCATCAGGACCTGCAAAAGAAACGGATCAGGGATTTTAGACGCAGGCAACTGGCCCCGTCTGCCTCAGCGTCCCTACCCACCCCGCCCAGATACTGAGGGGCAGCTAAGCAGAACTTTTGACGGGACGCCCAAGGGCATTATTCCAGTTGCTGTGTCACCGGATCCTGTCTCTCTGCTGTTTTCAGACCACCTGTCCTGCTTCAGCTCGGCATGGTCTCATATCACCACAGACCACTGGGTGCTGAGCACTGTGGAAAGGGGTTATACACTCCAGTGTATTTCCACTCCTCCCCTCCATCCTCTCTCCCCGTCCCTCTTCAGGGACTCGTCTCATGAGCAACTGCTAGCCCAGGAGGTGCCAGCCCTCCTCTGAGTGGGAGCCATGGAGAAGGTTCCTCAGGACTTAAGAGGGAGGGAGTTTTACTACTACTGTTTCCTAATTCCAAAGGCCCAGGGTGCTCTCCGACCTATTTTAGACCTGCAATGCCTCAACAGCTACCTCAAAAAGCTGAAGTTCCAAGTGGCCTCCTTGGCCTCCATCTTTCCCGCCCTGCATCCAGGGGACTGCTGCGCTGCCCTCGATTAGAGAGACGCTTATTTCCACATCTCACTTTTCCAAGGCTGCAGAAGGTTTCTCAGGAAACCAGACTCGCTACCAATTTGCGGTTCTCCTGTTCGGCCTGTTGGCAGCCCCACAGGTTTTTACGAAATGCATGGAGGTAGCGGCGTTCCTGAGAAGATGAGGGGTCCAAGTCTACCCAGACCTTGATGACTGGCTGGTCAAAGGCCAGTCCGAGGCCCAGGTGGAGGCTAATACACCTCTACCCCGATATAACGCGACCCGATATAACACGAATTCGGATATAACGCAGTAAAGCAGTGCTCCGGGGGGGCGGGGCTGCACACTCCAGCGGATCAAAGCAAGTTCGATATAACGTGGTTTCACCTATAACACAGTAAGATTTTTTGGCTCCCGAGGACAGCGTTATATCGAGGTAGAGGTGTATCCACCTCATACAGCCATCCCTTCAAGCACTGGGCCTGCTTATAAATGAACAGAACTCTGCCTTGGCCCTTGTGCAGAGGATAGAGTTTATTGGAGCAGTGCTCGATTCCTCCCAGGCCGGGGCCTTCCTCCCAGAAACCCGCTTCCAGACAATGGCATCATCGACAGAGCAGGTCAAGGCCCACCCGGTCACGATGGCCTGTTTTTGCCTCAGATTGTAGGTCACATGGCCGCGTGCACATACCTAGTGCAGTACACCTCAGACCCCTTCAAGTTTGCCTGGCCTCAGTGTACTCGCCAAGCCGTCACCACTTGGACTTGGTGCTCACAGCACCTGCCCCGGTCCTTGCCTCCCTTGACTGGTGGAGAGACCCTCTGTCGGTCCTCTCAGGCATCCCCTTCTCCAGGCCCCAGCCCTCATTATCCTGCATCTTGGATGTGTCAGAACTAGGATGGGGGGCTCACCTGCGGCCTGTCAGGTGTTCTTACCCCACATGGCAAACAAGTACATGCTAGTGCTCACGGACAACACGGCAGCCATGTTCTACCTCAACAGGCAAGGAGGCGCTCGCTCTTCCTCCCTGTCAGGAAGCTATCTGCTTGTGGAGGTTTTGCTTAAAGCACTTTATCCACCTCAAAGCTTTTCAGCTTCCGGGAGCCCAGAACGAGCTGGCAGATCCCCTCAGCAGATCTTTCTCCAGTCACCACGAGTGGTCTCTCAACCTCAATGTAGTAAGGGTCGTTTCCCAGTGATTGGGGACTCCCCACATAGACTTGTTTGTGACCAAACAGAACAGGAAATGTCACCAATTTTGCTTCTGCGAGGCCACAGCCCAGGCTCACTCACAAATGTTTTCCTGGTCCCTTGGACATGGCATCATTTCTACCCCTTCCCTCCCATTCCTCTCGTGTACAAGGTCCCGCTGAAGAGCAAGCGGGACAGAGCGCAAGTCATTCTCATAGCCCCAGCCTGGCCGCCCCAGCACTGGTTTGCCACACTGCTAGGTCTTTCACTAGCGACTCCGATGCTGCTCCCTCTCCTCCTGGTCCTGATCTCACAGGACCATGGTCAGATACTCCACCCAAACCTCAGTGCCCTCCACCTGACAGCTTGGAAGCTCCAGGATTAAATCCCAAGGAGCCGGCCTGTTTCGAGCAAGTCCGCCAGGTGCTACTACCTAGCAGGAACCCTTCTACCAGAGCTACATACCTCTCCAAGCGGAAGCGTTTTTCCATTTGGTCTTCCCAGCAAGGTCTCTCACCCGCCCGGCTGTCACTGCAGACCGTTCTGGAGTATTTGCTCCATCTGAAATAGCAAGGGCTGGCAATCTCATCAGTTAAAATACACCTGGCCATGTTCCATGGTGGATGGCTGATTGGTTTTTTTGCATTAGATGTCCATTCGTTTTATCAAGGGCCTAGAAAGACTATACCCTCAGATGCAGGAGCCCATTCCCCCATGGGACCTAAATCTGGTCTTCTCAAAACTCACAGGCCCCAATTTGAGCCACTGGCAACATGCCCCTTGTCTTACCTTCCTTGGACGGTGTCCTTTCTGGTGGCTATCACTTTGGCCAGGCGGGTCTCAGAGATCCAGGTCCTTACATCAGAACCCCTGTACGCAGTCTTCTTTAAGGGCAAGGTACAGCTCCGCCCTCACCCCACATTCCTTCCAAGGTGGTTTCGCAGTTTCACAATAATCAGGCTATTTTCCAGCCGGTTTTCTTCCCAAAACCGCACGCGAGGAGGGAGGAGCAATGTCTCCACACACCAGATGTTAGACGCCCCCTGGCTTTCTATATGGAGAGGACAAGACCGTTCCGCAGATCCAAGCAGCTCTTTGTGGTGGTAGCGGACAGGACGAGAAGCCTATTTCATCTCAAGAGGATTCATCCCGGATCACATCGTGCATCCGCATATGCTACAAGCAGGCGTGTGTCCTGCCACTGACTATACTGATGGCCCATTCTATGAGAGCGCAAGCTTCCTCAGCAGCGTTCCTGGTCCAGATCGCAATCCAGGACATCTGCAGAGTGGCGACTTGGTGGTCGGTACATTCGTTTTCTTCCCACTATGCCATCACCCAGCAAGCTAGAGATGACACCGAGTTTGGTCGAGCCGTGTTGCAATCAGCATGTCCATGAACTCCAATCCCAGCTCCTATGACGCTGCTTGGGAGTCACCTAATGTGGAATGGACCTCACATGAGCAAGCACTTGAAGAAGAAAAAACGGTTACTAACCTTTCTGTAACTGTTGTTCTTCAAGATGTGCTGTGCATGTCCATTCCCCGACCCACTGTCCTACCCCTCTGTCGCAGTTGGCTGGCAAGAGGGAACTGAAAGGATGTGGGGTAGGCCAGACCCCTTATACTGGCGCATGAGCACTCAGTATCAGTGCTAGACCTGACCCGATGGGTACCACCGAGGGAAAAATTTCCGGCGTCCATGCTTGCGGCGTGTGCACACCTAACATGGAATGGACATGTGCAACACATCTCGGAGAACAGCAGTGACACAAAGGTTAGTAGCTGTTTTTTCTAACTGAACCAGATGCAGAGAAGAGCTACAGGGCTGGTCAGGGTAATGAAGGAGCTGTCTTTTGAGAGGAGATGGGAAGAGCCTGGCTTGTTTAATCTCACCAAAAGAAGGCTCAGAGGGGGGCCGATTGCTCTCTCTCTAAATATGTCAGGGGGATAAACACCAGGGGGAGGGAAGAGCTATTGAAGCTAAAGGACAGTGTTGGCACAAGAACAAATGGGGATAAACCGGCCAGGGACAAATTCAGGCGGGAAATTAGAAGAAGGTTCTCACCATCAGAGGGGTGAGGATCTGGAACAGCCCCCCATAGGAGTTGTGGGGGCAAACAACTTAATTGGTTTTAAGAGAGAGCTGGACAAATGTAGGAGTGGGATTGTATGATGGGGTTGCTTATGATGGTGGGCGTCAGGGCTTAGCAGCCCTGGGGCTTGCTTCCAGTATATGCCTTACGCACACTACAGCCTTGTCCCGCCGATGGCAGTGCCCTACTACACCGACATCATAACTCCACCTCTGCCAGAGGCCTAACGCTTATGTTGGGCTAGTCTGGGCCACACAGTGTCCATGTAGACACTGCGTTCCTTACATGGGCTGTTGGCTGTCTTTCAGCTCCATGCCGGCTGCTACCCAAAGGCTCCCTGTTCAGGGAACTGAGAAGCCCAGGTACCTCCCCCCCTTCCTCCCTCCCTTTCCCCGTCTGGGAGGCGAGAAGCTGAGAGCCCAGAAGGGCAGTTGGACTCCCAGTGGGGAACTGCACGGAGCTGAGAGCCTCCCCCCCCACACACACACACACTGCCCCTTTTCAGTCGGTGGAAGCTCTCCTGGTGAGGACGTGCACCACCGGCAGAAGGAGGGTAGTGTGGACATGCCCTAACATAGGTCAACTTAGGGCTGTAGTGTAGACCTGCCCCCTAGGCCTCTACATTCCTGTCACTTGTTACTCTTTGGTGTTTAGCAGAGGTCCTGTCCACTTCTGCTCATTGGAGGGCCATAGCATCTTTATCGGCTGTATCGCGGCAGTGGCTGCTGAGTGTATGCTCTGTGAACCGAGTGTTCCTTCCCTATGTCCTGAAGTTGCTTATTGAGATCTTGGATCCTATAATGCCTTGTTGTTTTCTTTTTCTGAAAAGGAGAATAATGTTGTTTGTAAACCCCCTGTGCCTTTTCCTCAGAGTCCGGGTATTAAACCTGGCCTATCCAAATTCCACCTGGACTGGAATAGTCACATTCTGCATCCCTAAATTCCCTCTGCAGTTTTAACTAGACCATTTTCCACAGCCTTCTGAATTCCCTGCCTCCTTTTGTGAAGCGTTGCTGTGCACTATGTGCAAGGCCACATTCCCCCCCAGAGGCGGCTGTGTTTCAGTGGTGGGTGAGCGATCCCTGGATAAAATATATAGTTTGTATATTGCTTTACGTTAATGAGGTAACAGGCACTACAGAAATGTAAAATGTTCCTTCATCTACTCCTTAGGATTAGAACTTCTCCCATAACTGGGGTTTTCTGGAGCATTGTCTCTGAAGTGGGTGATTCTACTGTGGTAGGAACAAACTCTAGTTATGTACTATCATTAGAGTCCAATTTTCATTATAACAAAACGGGATGAATTTTGGGGAAATGCAGCTAATAATTGGGAGCCGGGAGGGTCATGGAAATTAATCCCAAACCTCAAATCCTCCATGAGAAGGAGACAGCTGGAGTGACTGCGTGCAGCAAGTTAAACACTATCGAGGGGGTATTGTTTTCCAAATAGAAGAGGGCATAATGAGGAGAAGTGGGATGGAAGAGTAAATTTAGTCTGACTATCAGGATAATCCTCTGCTCAGACTGGGGCAGCGCCTGCCTGGGGTTGTGATGGGGATCCTGTCAGTTGGAATATTGAAAACTGGACTGATCACAATGCTAGTACGTCCAACAGGGAGCAGTCTTGCACTAGCCAAGTGGGGTGACCTGTATGATTGAGCCCCGACACAGCCTGGTTTGGCAATCCAAGTTATAGACAACTTTTCACCTTCTCTTCTGCACACGCTCCCATGAGACCCCTGCATTCTCCTCACTGCAAGGAGTAACCTCCTGGTTATGGCTACATCTGCTCCCCTATAAGAATGGAGGGTCAAATTGGTCCACACCAGTTAGCCTTACTTCAAGACCAGGAAAACGAGCTCAAACGATAACTAAAAGTAGAATTACAAAACATCTGCATGACCATGATATAACAAGGATTAATCTGAACAGTTTCTGCAAAGGAAAATCCTGCCTCACTAATCTATTAGATTTGCAAAAATGATGTAGTTATTTAGGGCCTTGAGTGACACAGGAACTTAGGCGCAGCATGACAGTGCCTAACTTTTAGGCACCTAGAAAATCACATCACAGGAACACACTACGATTCACGAAGCCTGAGCTCCTGTACAATGAATGGGGGGAGAGAGGTGCCTTAGGGCTAGACTGCACTAGAAGCGCTACACCGATGCAGCACATGTCCAGAAATGGGTGATAAATATGATCAGAGGCTGGGAGAGACTTCTGTATGAAAGGAGAGTGAAAAGCAACTACCCTGCTGCAAGCAGAGACTGTTTGATCCTGAAAAGGAGGAAGAGCCAGAAACCCCATGAAGTCCACTCGATTCTTCACTGTTGCTGTTTATTTTTAGATTCTAGAGTGATGGGTGGCAGGATAGAACCCTAAGGGAGTGACATAAGTGATTGTGACTGCTTAGTTAGAAAGGAGATGAATAAGAGGGCACATATTAGGGATATATGAGATAATGAAAGACCTTGAGATAGTAAATCCAGACAAAGGGACGTCCAATGAAATTGAAAGGCAACAAATTTAACACTGACAACTAAATACTCTCTTACATGGTGCATTATTGACCATTGGAACTCACCCCCGCAAGATACTGCTAAGGCCAAGAGCTGAGCAGGAATCAAAAGCAGATTAACATTAATATTGGTAGTGCAGACATCCATCAAGTTCCCCAATGGCCAGTATTGCCCACTAGGGGTTTATTGCCCTTTCCGCTAAAGCAGCTGGTACCAGGGCCGGTGCAAGGAAGTTTCGTGCCCTAGACGAAACTTCCACCTTGCGCCCCCGCCCCCCGCCCTGAGGCGTCCCCCCGCAGCAGCTCCCGCCTCCCCCCCCCCGGGGAGCCGTGCGGCAGCTCCCCATCCCAGCTCGCCTCTGCTCCGCCTCCACCCTGAGCACGCCGCCCCTGCTCTAATTCTCCTCCCCTCCCAGGCTTGGGGCACCAAACAGCTGATTGGCACCACAAGCCTGGGAGGCGGGAGAAGTGGAGCGGCAACCGCGCGCTCGGGGAGGGGGCGTAGCAGAGATGAGCTGGGGTGGGGATCTGCCGCATGGCTCCCCGGGCCGAGGGGGGTGGGGAGCTGCCGTGGGGGGGGGAGCCTCAGGGTGTGGGGGGGAGCTGTCGCAGGGCTCCCCACCCCAGCTCACCTCTGCTACGCCCCCTCCCCGAGCATGCCGCCCCCGCTGGCAATGACAATAATTGCATGGAGCGGCCGCTGCGCTGGGAGAGGGAGTCTGAGCTGCACGTGTCAGCGCACCGCCGGCAGCCCAGCCCAGGAACACTGTAAAAAAAAAATTGGAGTCACCGCTTTTTGGTGCCCCCAAATCTTGGCGCCCTAGGCAACCGCCTAGTTTGCCTTAATGGTAGCACCGGCCCTGGCTGGTACTGGCGTCTGTCAGAGACAGGCCACTGGGCTAGACGAGACATTGTCTGATCCTGTCTGGCAATGTCCGTGTTCCTGTGTGTCTACCTCTGCCACTGTCCTGGCCATCCCACAAGTAACTCCTCCAGCAGCAATGGCGGCTTGAGTACACGCCTCGGATTCTGCTGCACATGGCGCTTCGACAATTGGAGCAGGAGTGAAGCTGACACAGGTCACATCAGAGTCCTGCTGCTGTGGAGATGCTGGCACCAGGGAGGCGAATCGGATAAGTAAAGTCCATGCAACGTTAATGATGAGCTATCGAGAACTGCTGTTAGGCCGGAGGTGGCTTATTCTTCGCTGCTTGTGCCTTGTATGAGGTATAAACGGCTACAGATCCGGCCCAGAAGGGGCCTTTGAGCTGCATTAAAACAAGCTGTCCAGGTTCTGACGTTTTGGTGTGAGCTGGAGAAATTCCTCCGCTGGCCATGAGGGATGCAGTGTTTCCTGGCGCTCACTCCAGGCCCTGCACTGGTGTGCTGTGTGTGTGAGGAGGCCGGGGGGGCTGCTGGTTTAGTTGCTGCATTTGAAAGAGACAGACTTAGAACTGATTGGACAGTTTCCTCTCAAAATGTTTTTAACTGAAAAAAACAGAAACAGATTTTGTTTGTTTGTTTTGGTAAAAATGTTCAGTTTCTGGTAAAATTTGGGGGGTTTAGAAACTGAAAATATTTTGATGTGTGTTTGTTGAAAAAATGAAAAATTATTCATGGAGAACTTAGAAAAAATGCATTTAAAAGTATTTCCTGTGAGAGAAAATTTCAGACCAGCTCTAGAGAGGCTCCTGGTGCCATTAGAGACTGTGTTTCTTCCCACCTCCAAACTAGGGGGAAGAGGGGAGACAGACACTTCCCAGTTGGCTCTAAATCATCACAGCAATATATTTCTGTTCTGTATTTGGGAGCGTCTCTCTGACACTTAAGGTCTGACCTTCCCCTCAGCTGCACGCAGCTGTGCATGAAAAAAGTGTTGCATCCAACATGGGGGAACTCTATATTAGACTTTGTCTTGATGGATAAAGAGGAACTGATCACAATTAAAAATTAATAGTAACTTAGATATAAGTGATAATGCGTTGACTATATTTTTAATGTGCAAACAGAATAAAGTCCAGATCAATGATGTATATACTTGGTGCTTTAAAAGGGCCAATTTCACAAAGCTGAAAACAATTATAAGCCAGATCAGCTGAGAGGAAGAATTTAATCAGAAAAACATGAATGATATTTGGGAATTGTTTAAGATCACTTTACTAGATGCCCAAGAGCCACAATCGAGGAAGAAGGCCATATTGGTTAAAAAATGGCCTGGCTAGGAGGGGAAGTGAAGGCAGGTGTGTGTGTGTGTAAACAAATGGAAGAATGGAGAAGTTGAGAATAATGAATATAGATCAGAAGTTTTTTGTAACTTTAGATCAGAAGCTAGAATTGTAGAAAATTGATAAGGGAGGCAAATGGACACACAGAGAAATTATGGCCAACAGAGTTAAGGATAATAAGAAGGAATTTTTAAAGTATATTAGGAACAAAAAGAATCCTGAAATGATATTGGTCCATTACTAGATGGAAATGGCAGAATTATCAATAAAAAGCAGAAGTGTCCATTAAATATTTCTGTTCTGTATTTGGGGAAAAAACAGATGATGTCATCCTACCATATAATAACACTCTGTTCCACAAATGTCTCAGGAGTATGTTAAACAGCAACTACTAAAATTCAACTTTTCAGATCAGTAGGTCCAGTTAACTTGCATCCAAGAGTTTTAAAACAGCTGGCTAAGGAGCTTGCTCAACTGTTAACGTTGATTTTCACTAAGTCTGGAAGCACCAGACAAGTTCCAGAAGACGGGAAGAAAGTTCAGTTGTGCCATTTTTTAAAAAGGTCACAGGATGACCCAAGTATTATAGGCCTGTTGGTCTGATGTTGATAAGATAATGGAGGGGCTGTTGCAGGACTCAAATAGTAAAGATTTCAAGGAGGATAATATAATTAATGCCAATCAACATTAGGGTTACCATATCTAATAAATAAAAAAGAGGACCCTCCACGGGCCCTGGCCCCGCCCATTTCCCCACCCCCAGCCCCGCCCCAACTCCGCCCCTTCCCCGCCCTAACTCCACCCCCCTCCCTCCCACTCCCAGCCCCGCGGAAAGGGCTGCCCGAGCACTACCGGCTTCACGGTTTGCCGGGCAGCCCCCAGACCCTGCGTCCCTGGCCGGCGCTTCCCCAGCGCAGCTGGAGCCCGGGAGGGGAAGCGCCCAGCCGGGGGCGCAGGGTCTGGAGGCTGCCCGGCAAACCGTGAAGCCGGTAGTCCTTGGGCTTCGGGCAGCCCCTATGCCTCCGGACCCTGCGCCCCCAGCCGGGCACTTCCCCTCCCGGGCTCCGGCGGCGCAGGGTCCGGAGGCATGGGGGCTGCCCGAAGCCGGTAGCGCTCGGGCAGCCCGGCTCTTAAACAGAGCCGAAGAGTCAGGGGAGGAGCAGAGCCGCCATTTTCCCAGACATGTTCGGCTTTTTGGCAATTCCCCCCGGACGGGGGTTTGAGTGCCGAAAAGCCAGACATGTCCGGGAAAAAGAGGACGTATGGTAACCCTAATCAACATGGGTTTATAGAAAATATATCTTGTCACTATCCTGGTATCTCTTTTTAATGAGATTACAAGTTTGGTTGATAAAGGTAATAGCATTGACTTAATATACTTAGACTTCTGTAAGACATTTGACTTGGTACCACATGACATTTTGATTAAAAAAACTAGAAAGCTATAAAATGAGCACAGCCCACATTAAATTGATTAAAATCAGGCTAATTGACAGGTCTCAAAATGTAATTGTAAATGGGGAATCATCATCGGATGGGTCTGTTTCTAGTGGGGTCCCGCAGCGATCGGTCCTTGGCCCTACGCTATTTAACATTTTTTATTAATAACCTAGAAGAAGACAACATAATTACTGATGAAGTTTGCAAATGACACAAAAATTGGGGTAAAAAATGGAGAGGACAGGTCACTGATACAGAGCGGTCTGGGTCACTGCCTAAGCTAGGTGCAAGCAAACAATATGCATTTGAATATGCCTACATGTAACTGCATACATCTAAGAACTAAGAATGTCGGCTGTACGTACAGGCTGGGGGACTCTATCCTGGGAAGCAGTGACTCTGAAAAAGATCTGGGGCTCTTGGCAGATAATCAGCTGAACACAAGCTCCGAGTGTGACGCTGTGACCAAAAGGGCTAATGTGATCCTGGGCTGCATAAACAAGGAAATCTCCACTATGAGTGAAGAGGTTATTTTGCCACTGTATTTGGTACTGATGCAACCACTGCTGGAATCCCGTGTTCAGTTCTGGTGTCCACAGTTTAAGAAGCAGGTTGAAATATTGGAGAGGGTCTAGAGAAGAGTCATGAGAATGATTAAAGGATTAGAAAACCTGCCTTCTAGTGACAGTCACAAGGAGCTCAATCTGTTTAGCTTAACAAAGAGAAGGTTAAGGAGTGACTTGATCGCCATCTATAAGTACCTACATGGGGAACAAGTATCAGAGGGGTAGCCGTGTTAGTCTGAATCTGTAAAAAGCAACAGAGGGTCCTGTGGCACCTTTGAGACTAACAGAAGTATTGGGAGCATAAGCTTTCGTGGGTAAGAACCTCACTTCTTCAGATGCAAGTGAAGTCTTGCATCTGAAGAAGTGAGGTTCTTACCCACAAAAGCTTATGCTCCCAATACTTCTGTTAGTCTCAAAGGTGCCACAGGACCCTCTGTTGCTTTTTACATGGGGAACAAATATTTAATAATGGGTTCTTCAACCTACCAGAGACAGGTATAACACGAGCCAATATCAGGAAGCTAAAGCTAAACAAATTCAGACTGGAAAGAAAGTGTACATTTTTAACAGTGAGAGTAATCAGCCACTGGAAAAATTCACCAAGGGTCATGGTGGATTCTCCGTCCCTGACAATTTCCAACTGTCTCTCTTTCACACACAAACACGCACAGTGTATGAGAGCTGGGACAAGGCTGCCAAATGTGTGTGACAGGAGATGTCTCGCACATGGTCTGCAGAACAGAACGTTGCCTGAGAGAGCAACAGATGAGCAACTCCCCGTGAGTCTCAGAAGGGGAACCTCCGGCTACTCCAGTCTAGCGCTTAGAAGACCAGCTGGGCTGCTTTGAAATGGCCTGACTGGAGGAAGCTGAGCTGGGACCAATGCAGAAGCTGCTTGTTCAGCTTCTAGATGCCAAGTTTGGATAGGGAGGAAACAGCAGACTGGAGTAGGGAAGTTCTGGGAGACAAGGGGCCAGGCAGAATGACGGGCTGGCTGGCTCAGCTGCTCCCTTGTACGTAGGCTTGAAGCAGTGAGAGGTCAATGTTCCTGGGGCAGTTTCTGTAACAGCAAGTGGAAGCTGCAAGTGACGTTTGGGCCACAGCAGGAGTTGGGTTTAGTCCAGTCTCATCTTGGTAACGAAGGCCTGGGTCACTGTCTGATGGGCTAACAGAAAATGACTGACCCCTCTCACTAGGTATGGACTCAGAGGGTATGTCTACATTGCAGTAAAACACCCACGGCTGGCACAGGTCAGCTGACTTGGGCTTGCAGGGTTTGGCCGGTGGGGCTATCAAAGTGCAGTGAACACATTCGGACTCAGGCTGGATCCCAGACTCTGAGACCCTGCAACGTGGGGAGGGTCTCTGAGCCTGGGCTCCAGCCCGAGCCCCAACCTCTATACTGCAAATGTATAGCTCCACAACCCAGGCCCCGGGAGCCCAAGTCAGCTGCAGGTGTGTTACTGTAGTGTAGACATACTCAGAGTGCCCTCTCCACTGCAGCTGGTCTCTGCCGCGGCTTTAACTTCAGACCTGTGTGACAGACCCTCTCCCCTCCCTGCTGGCTGACTGGAGCTGGTCAAGAAGTAGAAGGATTCTATGGATCTGAGTGAGGTGAAGACATTTGGGCTCCGGGTGTTCCTCAAAGCTCCAGTTTTTCATTATTGTGCGACTTTTTGTAGAAAAACTGTATTTCGTTTTCAAAAGGGGGATGCTGAAAACGAGATGTTTTTGTTTAGAAAGCATGTGACTGAGTTAGCCAATCAAAACAGGCTATGCAGAAAAATGGAAAGACACCTCTCCCCCTCCCCCCGTTTCATTGGGCCAGGCATCGGGCGGCGTTTCTTCTGAAGTTTCCATTGAATATTTTTCAAAATGGAGATTTCTGAAGAAATGAAACCGTCGTGGTAACTCCATTTTCAAATGGGAAATGTGGATGACAAAGATTTCCTGTGAAGACTGCGGCCCCTCTGTTGCTGGTATCCTCTCCAGCTCCTCCCGCGTCTTCCCCCAACCTAGCATCACTTCAGGCATCTGGATTGGTCCTTTGCCAGCTCACACACCGGCAGGCCCCATCTCATGCAGACACATGGTGGTTTGTTCCACTGCACCAGCTGGGGCAGATGAGGCCGAGATATGGGTGTGAGCGGCGGTAGCCTATTGAAAGCCTCATCCCTTGCTTATCCTCCGACCAGCCTCATACAATACATCGACACTGCAAAGAAAAACTCTGTGGAGCAAGTCACAGAGCCCAGGTCAACTGACGCGAGGGAGGGCGTGGAAGCTTCTTTGCTGCAGGTTTCAAAAGGAGGCTGGAGCCACTTGTCTTGGATGGTTTAGACCCAACAAATCCTGCATCTTGGTAGGAGGTCAGACTAGATGACCCTTGCGGTCCCTTCTAACCCTAGGGTTCTATGATGCGGGTTCACGGGGCTTGTGCAGTGGGGCTGAAATTAGCAGCGTGGCCATTCCCGCTTGGGCTCGAGCCTGGGGTCTGAAACCTGGGGAGAGTCTCGGAGCCTGGGCCCCAGCTCAAGCGGAAATGTGTCCACACTGCTCTTTTTAGCCCCAGAAGGGGAGCGCGCATCAGCTGACTCAGGCTTCGAGACTCCTTGCGGCTGCATTTCTTTTGTTTGGTTTGCATTGTAGCCGTCAGCACCCTGCATTGGACAACCCTCGAGGAGGAGGAGATCTGCCCCAAAGTACTCGCCAAGGGGTGGGGGGGAGCGGAGCAGCCCACGAGTGAGTGCCCCAGCCCCTGTGTCGGCCAGGACTTGCAGCCACTGGCTGCAGATATTTGCCTTCCTCTCAAACCGGCCTGCCTGCTGGGGTTTAAAGTGGAGGCCTGGGCCTTCCTGGCTCACTTCAAGCCCTTGGGGTAGGGTGGCTCTCTCAGAGCTGTGGCCCCTCACGCAGGAGAGCGAGCTCTCTCCAGAGGAAGGGGAAGCCTTTGGCAGAGGGACCGAGGCACGTGAGAATTGTAACCAGACCTTTGTGTTTTCCTTTGTGCAGCTTCTCTGGGTCTGTGTGCTGCCCAGGATGGAGGCAACAAGGAGACGAGTGTTTAATAGGTAAGCACCAGCATCCCTTCTTTAGCCACTGCTTCTTCCTCAGAGCCACCTGTCCTCCCATCCCTGAAGGGCGTTCCCAGCCCCCTTGTATCTGAGTGCGGTTCCCCCAGAGCCTGCCTTGCTCAGAGCTCTGTGTCCAGGGGGACCCACCTTTCCTTCCTTGATCAGAGCTAGCCCTGGGGGCGAGGCAGGGACCAGCAGCGAAACAGTGGATGTCTGCAGGACGCCGAGCGCACCCAGGGCAGTGGGCATATCCCAAAACTCCTGTTCACTTGTGTCAGGACTGAGATCCCCACTTTGAACTTTAGGGTACAAATGTAGGGGCCTGCGTGAAAAACTTCTAAGCTTAACTACCAGCTTAGCTCTGGTTCGGCTGCCACCATCAATGGATTCCCTCCCTGGGAAGCCTTGAAAAACCCTCACCAAATCCCTGGTGAAAACAAATCCAAAACCCCTTGGATCTTAAAACAAGGAGCAATTAACCATTCCCCTCCTTCCTCCCACCAACTCCTGGTGAATCAGTTCCAACCCCCCCCCCCCCTGGGATCTACAACAGGGAGAAATTAACCATCCCCCCTCCTTCCTCCCACCAACTCCTGGTGAATCAAGATCCAAAACCCCTTTGGATCTAAAACAAGGAAAAATCAATCAGGTTCTTAAAAAGAAGGTTTTTAATTAAAGAAAAAGGTAAAAATCATCTCTGTAAAATCAGTATGGAAATTAACCTTACAGGGTAATCAAACTTAAAGAGCTCAGAGGACTCCCCTCTAGTCTCAGGTTCAAAGTACAGCAAACAAAGATAAACACTCTAGTAAAAGGTACATTTACAAGTTGAGAAAAACAAAGGAAAACTAACACGCCTTGCCTGGCTATTTACTTACAAGTTTGAAATAGGAGAGGCTTGTTTAGAAAGATGTGGAGAACCTGGATTGATGTCTGGTCCCTCTCAGTCCCCGAGAACGAACACACTCTCAAACAAAGAACACAAACAAAAGCCTTCCCCCCCCAAGATTTGAAAGTATCTTGTCCCCTTATTGGTCCTTTAGGTCAGATGCCAGCCAGGTTACCTGAGCTTCTTAACCCTTTACAGGGAAAAGGATTTTGGAGTCTCTGGCCAGGAGGGATTTATAGTACTGTACACAGGACAGCTATTACCCTTCCCTTTATAGTTATGACACGCCCCCCAAATCACAGATAGTGTTGGATGTTCGGTTCCACACTGGCTGTGATTTCTTCCTGGAGTTCTGTGTCAATGGAGTGGTATGCCCGTTCGGTCCATCCTGGAGTGGCTGAGAAAATTGGTGCAAAGCTTGTGCACAGCTCCTTGATCTGCTGTCGCTGCAGACGTCCCAGGGTCGTGGAGAGGTTCACCTCTTCCACGCCACCATCCTTTTTTCCTTCATAGTAGACACCTTCAGGCCACTCCGCGTCATCTGTTTCCTGGGCTGTAAACTGGCAAACGTTTAATTCTCTGGAATAAAAGGGCTTAAGAGAATTAACATGGTATACCTTAGGCTTTATGTTGGAGGTGGGGGAGGCTATGAGATAGTTAACAGCTCCTAGGCGCTCCTGGACCGTGAATGGTCCTTCCCACGACGCTTCCATTTTATGGGCCTGGAGCGCCTTTAAGACCATGACTTGGTCTCCTACCTTGAAGGACCGTTCTCTGGAATGTTTATCATACCAGGCCTTTTGCTCTTCCTGAGCATCCTTTAGGTTTTCTTTAGCAAGGGCCAAAGAATGTCGGAGGGTGTTTTGTAGGTTGCTTACAAAGTCTAGAATGTTTGTTCCTGGAGAAGGCGTAAACCCCTCCCATTGCTGCTTCACCAACTGTAATGGCCCCTTAACCTCACGGCCATACACAAGTTCAAATGGTGAAAACCCTAAACTGGGATGTGGTACAGCCCTGTAGGCAAAAAGCAACTGCTGCAACACGAGGTCCCAATCATTGGAGTGTTCATTTACAAATTTACGTATCATGGCCCCCAAAGTTCCATTAAACCTCTCCACCAGGCCATTGGTTTCATGGTGGTAAGGGGTGGCAACCAAGTGATTCACCCCATGAGCTTCCCACAGGTTTTCCATGGTTCCTGCCAGGAAGTTAGTTCCCGAATCTGTAAGGATGTCGGAGGGCCAACCTACCCTGGCAAAAATGTCTGTTAATGCCTGGCACACACTTTTAGCCCTGGTGTTGCTTAAGGGTACTGCTTCCGGCCATCGGGTAGCAAAATCCATGAAAGTCAGTACGTACTGCTTTCCTCTGGGTGTCTTCTTTGGGAAAGGACCCAGAATATCCACAGCTACGCGCTGAAATGGGACCTCAATTATGGGTAGTGGCTGGAGAGGGGCTTTAACCTGGTCTTGGGGTTTTCCCACTCGTTGGCACACCTCACAAGACCGGACATAATTAGCAACGTCCTTGCCCATTCCCTCCCAGTGGAAGGACTTCCCCAACCGGTCCTTGGTTCTGTTCACCCCAGAATGGCCACTGGGATGATCATGGGCTAAGCTCAAGAGCTTTACCCGATACTTAGTGGGAACTACCAACTGTCTTTGAGGATGCCAGTCTTCCTGGTGCCCACCAGAAAGAGTCTCCTTGTATAAAAGTCCTTGTTCTACAACAAACCGGGATCGGTTAGAAGAGCTGAGAGGCGGTGGGGTGCTCCGCGCCGCCGCCCAAGCTTTCTGAAGGCTGTCATCTGCTTCCTGCTCGGCCTGGAACTGTTCCCTTGATGCTGGAGACATCAGTTCCTCCTTGGACTGTGGACTGGGGCTTGGTCCCTCTGGAAGCGATGCAGGTGCTGGGGCTGTTTCCATTGACTGTGAACCGCTGTCCGCTGGTGCACTATGTGGTATCTCAGGCTCTGGCTGAGCCTCTTGGGTAGGGTTATCTGCTACTTCTGCCAGTTCAGGCTCGCTGGTGCCCTCTGGCGTTGGAGTTGTAGACGGGTTTGCAAGGGCTGGACTCAGGGCTGGCAATGGTTCTGGTGCTGGTTGCGTTGCCAGTTCCGGTTCTGGGACTGGCTTTGGCTGGGTCTCTGGGATTGGATCCACTACGGCTGTTGCAGTCGTTGGCAGGGGATCCAGTTCCACCACCTTTGTCTGGGTCTCCGGTAACACAGACGGGGCCCTGGTGGACGGCTCAGGAACAGGGATGGGGGTGAAAGCTTGCTTAGCCTGGCTGCGGGTGACTATTCCCACCCTCTTGGCTACCTTCACATGGTTGGCCAAATCTTCCCCCAGCAGCATGGGAATGGGATAATTGTCATAGACTGCAAAAGTCCACATTCCTGACCAGCCCTTGTACTGGACATGCAACGTGGCTGTAGGCAAGGTTACAGATTGTGACACGAAGGGTTGAATTGTCACTGTAGCCTCTGGGTTGATGAGTTTGGGGTCCACTAGGGATTGGTGGATAGTTGACACTTGAGCCCCAGTGTCCCTCCAGGCAGTAACCTTCTTTCCGCCCACTCTCAAGGTTTCCCTTCGCTCCGAGGGTATGAGAGAGGCATCTGGGTTTGGGGATCTTTGGTGTGATTGGGGTGTAATGAACTGTAATCGGTTGGGGTTCTTGGGGCAGTGAGCCTTTATATGTCCCAGTTCATTACATTTAAAACATCGCCCTGCTAAGGTATCACCGGGACGATGTTGGTTGGTGGAGACTGGTGTGATGGGGTGAGAAGGCGTCTGGGGTTTCCCTTGGGATGTGGGTGGGGCCTTGGGTTGTCCCCGGTGGTAAGGTTTTGTTTCGGCTTGCCCCTTCTGATATTCGCACCAACTGCTACTAGTTTTTTTCTTTTCTGCCACCTCCACCCATTGGGCTCCAATCTCCCCCGCCTCAGTTACAGTTTTGGGCTTCCTATCTAGGATGTACCTTTCTATTTCCTCAGGAACACCCTCTAAAAACTGCTCCATTTTTACTAGGGAAAGCAGATCTTCCAGAGATTTAACATTTGCTCCTGATACCCAGGCATCACAATTTTTGTCAATGTGGTAGGCATGACGGGTAAATGACACATCCGGTTTCCACTTTAGGGCTCTGAACCGCCGACGGGCATGCTCGGGTGTTAGCCCCATTCTGAGTCTGGCCTTGTTTTTAAAAAGTTCATAACTGTTCATGTGTTCCTTAGGCATTTCAGCCGCCACCTCTGCTAAGGGTCCACTGAGCTGCGGCCTCAGCTCTACCATGTACTGGTCTGCAGTGATGCTGTATCCAAGGCAGGCCCTTTCAAAATTTTCTAAGAAGGCCTCAGTATCATCACCTGCCTTGTAGATGGGGAATTTTCTGGGATGGGAAGTGGTACCTGGAGGGGGGTTGTTAGCATTGGCTGGTGCATCCTGCTTAGCCTTTGCTACTTCCAGTTCATGCTTCCTTTCTTTTTCTCTCTCCTCCATCTCTTTTTCTTTCAGCTCCATCTCTCTCTTGTGGGCCTCCTCTTTGGCTTTTTCTTCTCTTTCTCTCTGCTCTGTCTCGAGTTTTGTTAATTGAAGCAGTCTCTGATGTTTTCTTTCATTTTCTTCTGCTTCTAGTTTGGCCAGTTCTATTTTGTTAGCTACTTCTTTGGTAGTCATTTTCCTGTTTTCTTGTGCTGGGTAACCCCCTTTGCAGTTGACAAACTGGGAAGCTCTCAGCTCTGGCTGCTGCAGAGTTAACAGTAACTTTCTAACTAGCTACTCCCGAGGATGTAAAAAGAAAAAAAAAAAACAATTCAGCTTGTAAATACCTTTTACCAGTCATTTGCTAATTGAACCCTTCTCTTAACAAAGGACCTGTAAAAAAAACTTAACACCTCTGCCTTCAGGCAAGGAGAGATAAGATATGCATCTATCTACTTCCAGCTCGGCTTTCCAAGCAGCTAGAAGGAAAAAAAAATCTCACTGGCTTTTGGGTTTAAAATGATCCCACCGCTGCCACCATGTCAGGACTGAGATCCCCACTTTGAACTTTAGGGTACAAATGTAGGGGCCTGCGTGAAAAACTTCTAAGCTTAACTACCAGCTTAGCTCTGGTTCGGCTGCCACCATCAATGGATTCCCTCCCTGGGAAGCCTTGAAAAACCCTCACCAAATCCCTGGTGAAAACAAATCCAAAACCCCTTGGATCTTAAAACAAGGAGCAATTAACCATTCCCCTCCTTCCTCCCACCAACTCCTGGTGAATCAGTTCCAACCCCCCCCCCCCTGGGATCTACAACAGGGAGAAATTAACCATCCCCCCTCCTTCCTCCCACCAACTCCTGGTGAATCAAGATCCAAAACCCCTTTGGATCTAAAACAAGGAAAAATCAATCAGGTTCTTAAAAAGAAGGTTTTTAATTAAAGAAAAAGGTAAAAATCATCTCTGTAAAATCAGTATGGAAATTAACCTTACAGGGTAATCAAACTTAAAGAGCTCAGAGGACTCCCCTCTAGTCTCAGGTTCAAAGTACAGCAAACAAAGATAAACGCTCTAGTAAAAGGTACATTTACAAGTTGAGAAAAACAAAGGAAAACTAACACGCCTTGCCTGGCTATTTACTTACAAGTTTGAAATAGGAGAGGCTTGTTTAGAAAGATGTGGAGAACCTGGATTGATGTCTGGTCCCTCTCAGTCCCCCAGAACGAACACACTCTCAAACAAAGAACACAAACAAAAGCCTTCCCCCCCCAAGATTTGAAAGTATCTTGTCCCCTTATTGGTCCTTTAGGTCAGATGCCAGCCAGGTTACCTGAGCTTCTTAACCCTTTACAGGGAAAAGGATTTTGGAGTCTCTGGCCAGGAGGGATTTATAGTACTGTACACAGGACAGCTATTACCCTTCCCTTTATAGTTATGACAACTTGGGAAAGTGGCATTGCAGCCGATGGATTGGAGCTGGGCTCCCCTCAGACAGCTAGTCACAGCTGACGTCCCTTCCCAGCACGGTGCCAGCTGCCTCCGGGAGACAGCAAAGTGCAGATGGCAGTTCCACAAGCAGTGTCTGGCTTCCCCTGCGAGAGGTGGCCCCGAGCACTAGTCCCTGCCCGTCCACCTAGATTTGGGGTCTCCTCGCTGTTACTGCTGACAGCCGTTTACATCCACTGTAAAGCCAAGCCAAGAGAGACATGTACACTCAGGGGAAGAAGCCCACAGCAGTTTGTCCTGCATGAATCATTTTGCAGTGTTCCTCATTTTGGGTCCTTGTCACACACTGGGTTCCTCATTTGGGCCTTGGCAGGAGAATGAAACTCAGCTTCTGCGCTGGCCACTTACGCTCTGTGCCAGGGTTGAGGGGTTCTTTGGGGGCAGCCCCTTCTGCCCCTCAGATGCCTCCCACGACTCTGTATCGGCCAGTGTTTGGATAGTCCTGGGAGTAGATTGATGGGTTTCAGAGTGTACTGCCCAGCTCCCGTGGAGAGATGATGTAGCTACCAGAGAGGCCTCATCTCTGAGGGGGGGAAGAGGAAGAGAAGTGAAGGAGGGGGTACCAAGACAGGGGGCTGGAAAGAAAAAGGAGGCCGCAGGTGTGGAACATGAAGAGCTTCAGTGAACGTTGCTACAGCTCCAGTGCCTGACATTCGGCCTGAGCGTGTCTGCAGTGAGTGGAAGAAGCAAGTGATGGGAATTTGGGGCTCTGTTGTGGACACTCTGTTGTGGACACTCACTCCTGTGGAAGGCAAGGCCGTAACCTAAAGCACGTCCTCGATATGGCAGGATAATAGTGGGTATTCCACGGCATGCTCTTCATTTCTGGAGGAGAGCTCTGGCCAGGGCTACTCCAGGGTAGGGTCATCGGAAGGTTCTGTTACAATCAATCGGCTATTGTCAGCGGTTCAAAGCTCCCCTGGGGACTGACGCTCGGCTTTCGGCGTCTCTGTCAAGTTCAGTTCTGCATGAGTGAGTGTGTGGGGATTGAGAGTTCTTGGAACCTGCATTCCCAGAGCGCGGCTGTGAAACTTTGGGAGGCTATTTTTGGATTCCTGTAAAACTTCCCGCAGTTCCAGCTGGCCCCAGTATCCCTGACTTCCTGTTGTGTGGTATTGCTCTGGGCTGCTCAGCGGCTGCGTGTTAGTGCTGGAGGAAAGGCTTCCTGCCTATGTGTGTTCTGTGCACAGCCTCGCTCGAATGCAACATTCACGCTGAGCATGCATCACACGACTCCAGGGAATTCAGAGGTTACGGTTCCTGCAGGAAAATTACGAGAGCCCCTTTGCATCTCCTGCATGTACGAAGGGAACAGTATAACAAACCAATACCTCAAGGTTTGCATTTAAGGCTAATGATGATACTTTGTTTAGTGACTTTTATCTGACACTCTCAAAATGCTTCCATGAGGTGGGGGATTCATTAACCTCTTAGTGTCTCCATCTGGAAGCCTCTTTCAAGGTCTCACAGCCGTCGGAGTCAATCAGGAAGGCGATCCAGGTTTCCTCAGCGCTAGGCCTGTTGTCACCACTAGTCTGGTTTATCTAATCTAGCTGTCTCTTTGAGGGCTTTCAATATCCATCACTATAGCATCTGGAAGCTTCCCAGGTAAGATGGACTGTATGGAGTCCCCTGCTCTTCTCCCTTTCCTGGGTGAGGGGGCTCTGCTGGTGACTGACAACGCTTTACCTACAGCTCTCGTGGGCTTCGGCTGGGGCTTGTGAGTTACGTTGTGCATAGCTGTTGGTCATGGGTGCAGATGTGGTTGCGGAGGTAGCTGGAACCTGGCCTTTTGCTGGCTTTGCAGGCTGTGGACAGAACCAGTGGAAGGGACTGAGCCCAAGAGAGCTGTGCTGACGGCAGCCTGGCCCATTGAGGGACTGCTGCCTTGTGTTCAGACTGCAACTCTTGCATGTCGCCCACACTCAGCCCAATGCGCAGCATGCAGCAGTAATGCAGCCTGGAGGTGACCACCGCACGGATCGATGCAGCCCGGTCCCCATGCGGGAGGAAGGGCGGAGGTGCCTAGCGAAGGCACACCCGGACTAGAGAGCACCATGGAGTCATGCTGCCCCTTTCTGAGTGCGGACCAGTGAGGTTCTACCCCTGGTCAGGGGCAGGTGGGGCTCCAGCCAGGCCACCTTGGGAGAACAGGAGCCAGGCACAGCATCGAGCACTGGACAGGATACCTGTGCTGCCCCCAGCCGGAGCTCTCCTCAGCCTCGGGCTAGCCCCGGGCAGTGCCAACACGCTGCTGCTGGCTGCCAGGACGGAGGAGGAGCTTCCTCCCAGAGCAGAAGGGTCAGAGCCAGCGCAGGCAGGGAGCGGTCTCCAGCAGAAGACACGGAGAGCCTTTTGCTGACCCTGGCTGGCTTTGCTGGACCCAGGTGGCTGAGGAGAGGTGACTGACCCACGCCCTGCCCCCGTGCCATGCCCCAGCCGAATCCGTGTGGTGTGCTGTTGCCAGGGCAAGTGATGCCTCCTGGAGGTCAGCGCCTGTGACAAAGGAGGCAGGCACCCTTCCCTCCTCACCCTGAGATGCTCCGGGGGGGGTGGGGTGGGGGGAGAACCTGGCTGAGTCATCTGGCTCCGGGCTGCCAGGCGCTGCCTTAGCTGTGTCTGCCAGAGGCTGCCTGGCATTCCCAAGGCCTGGAGGCTGGCATCCCCTCATCCCCTGACGATGACTGGCTGACGCTGCTTTTGATGACTGTGTTCATTTAGGTTTGTAACAGGATTGGCCCTTTCTACCTGTAGCTGCCATGTTCCTTCCAGAGTTTTGCAGGTGACTTCCATCCTTCCCTCTTGCAGCACCCTTGGCCTGTCGCTCGTCCAGAGCCAGGGCAGGGCCTCCCTGTCAGCTAGGCCTCTGCCCCTCCCCTCCCCAGGCAGAGCTCCTGCTAGATCCCAGAGTGTCATGGCACCCGCTTTTGCCAGCCGAGCCCTCGCTGCGGGGTTCAGTGTGGCACCCGGAGTCCTGTGAGACTGCGGTTGCCCGACTCCAGGGCAAGAAGGGGGAGCAGCCCCCTTCTCTTAGACCAGCACCACACCGAGGGTGACCAGAGGGCAAGTGTGAACAATCGGGACGGGGTGGGGGGGTCATAGATGCCTATATAAGAAAAAACCCCAAATATCGGGACTGTCCCTATAAAATTGGGACATCTGATCACCCTGACTGCCCCAGTCTGGACTCTTGCCTTCTCCCACCCTGGTGTCCTTGATCTTCCACCCAAAGCACCTTATCAGGTGGCCAGAAGGCAGCAGTCCGCGGAGCACTGAGGCACCAGTTGCTGTTCTGCCGCTGCTTCCTGGCTCCATCCAGGATCCCACCTCCACCCGGGGCCTTGCCCTGGTGCCACTGGCTGGGGAGGAGAGCGGTGGTGCTGCCTAGTGCCGACTCTCCCAGACTGCTGGAGGACTTCCTCCCTCCCCTTCTCTAGTGTAGAGTGCCAAGCCCCGGCTTTGCCTTTCCCTGCCCCGTCACTGTACCACATCTTCTCCTTTCTCTTGGCAGCCGTGTGCGAGGGGAATTTCACCTGCAAGGAGAACGAGGTGTGCGTGAGACCCAGCGAGTGCCGCTGCCGCCATGGATACTTCGGGGCCAACTGTGACACCAGTGAGTATCGGGCGTCTGTTGGAGCTGGCCTCAGCAGCTCTTACCTCAGTCCTGACCCTGTCCCGTAGCTGAGTAACACAGCCCCGCCAAGCTCGGGTTAGTGCATACGCAGTAAAGTCAGAGTGCCAAAGCTCTGCTCCTGCAGTATTGATGATAAAAGCAGCCAGGGAGCGCGGGGTTAACTCACCCCGCTGCACACGCCCTCTAAGTGTGTGATGTGGTATTGGCCCTTTTGCATGTTGTGCTCTTTCCTTTAGAAAATGCACTTGGGAAAGATGCCCGCTGACCCCTTTGCTTGGGACTTGCCCAGGCTTGGGCATTACAGGCTGCTTTTAGGGGATCTCTGCTGCAAATTGTTCCGTTTGCTCCTTGGCTGGAAGCTGACATGTTCTAGCTGGATTGCATCTTCTAAAGAGAAGCCCATGGAGTCGGTGCCTAGGCTGTAGGCCCTATAGTGGGGCTGTCCTGGAGCCAGGGGGCTTGGAAGTCTGAGCTCCTACAAGGGCCACGCTGGTGTGTGGCTGACAGCACGCTGCTCCAGCTGCTTACTTATACATGCTTCAGGAGGCTGGAGCTCCTGGGAGTCAGTCTGGGTCTGAGTGCCCAAGAGTGATCACCCCTACAAACCCGTCCCAGGAGCTGTGGGCGTAAGGGGTGGCAGGGCTGGAAGTAGCAGTTGGACAAAGCTTTCCCCTTTGGAAATCCTTGTTCCCGCTCCAGCAGGGCCGCTTCCCAAGGTGCAGGCTCACCACAGTGTTTTGCAAAGCTTCAGAACCGTATTTTTCCCCAAACCAATCTGACACTTCGCACAGCAGGCTCACCTCCTCCAGCCGCCCAGCGAAGCACTGGGTCCAGAATGCAAATCACCCAAACTCTCTTTGAAACGGACAGTGCTCTCTAAGCGAACAACGGAGCAGCAGCAACGTATTCCTCACAGGCAGAAGTGGTGCAGGCTTTCCCCCAAATTCCCTGCTCCCCGTCTCCTTCAGGCTGGCACCAGGAATGGAAAGTTTCAAGCCACAAGGGGGATTTCTGGGAAAGCAAACTGAGACGTTCTGCTGGCTGCCGAATAACGACAAGCTTCTCTCTTTCCTTGTCCGTACCCCGGATAATAGAGCACGAGAAGGAGGCGTTAGCTGACACTGTTGGCCCCCCACACCCTCCTGGGATCCTCATTTCATTTACCTGCTGCCAGGGCTTAGCAAAGTGCAAAGTCTCACAGCCTGCAGTGAGCTGCCCAGCAATTCCAGGGGAATGGTTGGGGCCGAAACATTTTTGTTCATTTAGTGTGGCCAGGAAAGTGACTAATGGTCCCGTCTTACTCCGCAGATCAGCTTCTGCTGGAGTTGCAGTCAGTCTGCTCATGCCACTGACGTAAACAGGCTTTGATTCCTCCTTACTCCGGTTATCCCTGTGGAGCCAGCCCAGCCCAGGCCAGAGAAGAGGCAGCTGGAGTCTGTTCTGGCTTAGGCATCGTCAGTAGCATTGTTAACCGTGTTCGGACTGCATGGGCTAAAGTCTGCTCCCATTCAGGATCCCGTAATTAAACAGCTGGGGCTGACCCGGGTCAGCTGACTTGGGCTTGTGAGGGTCAGGCTGTGGGGCTGTAAAATTGCTGTGTAGACATTCAGGCTTGGGCTGGAACCTCGCAAGGGGGGGGCGGGTCCCAGAGCCCAGCATTTCTAAAGAGCCTGGAGGGGCCAGTCACTGCAGGGTTCATTTATTGCTTCCTGCGGGAGAGGAGGAGTTACGTGTGAATCAGAACCCTGAACCAGCGGAAACGTCCACGTGTCTCATAACCAGCCTCTGCTGACTCACTCCTGGTGACGGCTCCAGTGCTTAATCTGTGCCAGGGCCTGGCAGTTCAGAGCCCCGGCACCGCTGGGCCTGGCAGTTCAGAGCCCCAGCGTCTCGGGGCCTGGCGGTTCAGAGCCCCGGCACCGCTGGGCCTGGCGGTTCAGAGCCCCGGCGCCGCTGGGCCTGGCGGTTCAGAGCCCCGGCGCCTCGGGGCCTGGCGGTTCAGAGCCCCGGCGCCTCGGGGCCTGGCGGTTCAGAGCCCCGGCGCCTCGGGGCCTGGCGGTTCAGAGCCCCGGCGCCTCGGGGCCTGGCGGTTCAGAGCCCCGGCGCCTCGGGGCCTGGCGGTTCAGAGCCCCGGCGCCTCGGGGCCTGGCGGTTCAGAGCCCCGGCGCCTCGGGGCCTGGCGGTTCAGAGCCCCGGCGCCGCTGGGCCTGGCGGTTCAGAGCCCCGGCGCCGCTGGGCCTGGCGGTTCAGAGCCCCGGCGCCGCTGGGCCTGGCGGTTCAGAGCCCCGGCGCCGCTGGGCCTGGCGGTTCAGAGCCCCGGCGCCGCTGGGCCTGGCGGTTCAGAGCCCCGGCGCCGCTGGGCCTGGCGGTACAGAGCCCCGGCGCCGCTGGGCTTGCCACATCAGTTATGAAAATAAAAAAATTGCTTGAGTCCCGGCCCCTCTTTCCTTACAAATGAAGCACTGGCCGGCTTCTGTAGGTAAGAAATGGTGAACGCACCAGAATTCTATCCCTGAGCCTACCCGGATTCTGCTGCCTCCTTGTCTAGGCAGGAGGCCTCCTCCCCACCCCTGAGCAGCTGGGGATCAGACTCTGTGTCAGTCATAGGGGAAGGTGTGTTTGATTGATTGACCAGGGGTTGCTTTACGTGTGCAGGATGAAGCAGCTAAGGACAAGGACAACAGTCATGCAACAGAACAAGTGTTCACCTAAATAGTAACACATTTCTACCAAGGAGAAGAGGCACTTTGCAGTGGGAAAGCGGGGAGGGGAGGGGAAGGAGAGGCCAGACTTTGCCTGTCCTGAGCTCAGCCAGACGGCTCTTGGAATTGTTGCCTCTGGAAGCTGCATCAGGGCTGGCTCCCAGCCCCTTTCCCTGGGACCTGCCCAGGCCTGCATGCTACAGGGTGCTTTTAGGGGCTTCTGCTGGAAATTGGTTGGAAGCTGACATTGTTTCCAAACGGAGACAGCTAGAGATGCTGGCACGGCTACTGCGTTCTTGTCTCCCTGGCCCTGGAATTGCATGTTCAGTGGCAGCAGCGCAGCCAGCGGGCGCTATAGGCTCCTGCGGGACCTGCTGGGTCGCTTCCCCTTCCGGGGCAGAGCAATGTGCAGACGCAGAGCCCGTGCGCCATGTGCTGGGGAGACGAGCCTGCGAATGATGCTCGGCTGCTGTTGCTGACTGTCGTGCAAGTCCTGCACTGCTCTTGGCACCGAAGCAGGGCTACACAGACCTACAGTCAGCAGATGAGTGTGCTGGGTGGGGCTCCTTTAAACTTGGGTTTGGAGGTGCAGTCCTCTAAGGAGCTGCAGCTGGTACGTAAGCTGACGGGATGATGGCAGGAGGGGCCTGGTGACCGACCCAGGGACTCCTGCCCCCTCCTCTTGGGCTCGGTGGCTGCTCAGTAAGTCCTGGTGTGTTGCTTGTTTTGCAGAATGTCCCCGCCAGTTCTGGGGTCCAGACTGCAAGGAAATGTGCAGCTGCCACCCCAATGGCCAGTGCGAGGACGTCACGGGCCAGTGCACGTGCAACCCCAATCGCTGGGGGCCCAAGTGTGAGAACGCCTGTCTCTGCAAGCACGGCAAATGTGACCAGAAGACGGGCAAGTGCACCTGTGAGCCCAACTGGTGGGGTCCCCAGTGCTCCAGCTCTTGCTACTGCAGTCTCAACTCCCAGTGCGACCAGCAGACGGGGACCTGCCTCTGCCAGCCCGGCTGGTGGGGCCGGGGCTGCAACAACCAGTGCGTCTGCAACAACTCGCCCTGCGAGCAGTTCACCGGGCGCTGCCAGTGCCGGGAGCGAATGTTTGGCCCGCGCTGCGACCGCTACTGTCAGTGCTACAAGGGGAAATGTAACCAGGTGGATGGGACCTGCGCCTGTGAGCCGGGATATCGGGGCAAGTACTGCCGGGAGCCCTGCCCAGCGGGCTTCTACGGACAAGGCTGCAGGAGGCGGTAAGTGTGCAGGGCCTTGGGCATGTTCAGGCTCCCATGCTGCACTGGGCCCTGCCCGCCCGGTTGAGGACCGCCCCTGTTTCACCTGCCTTGTGCAGTCACCACTTGCTCCAACAGCCGAGTCCTGCCCATGGTGGGGCGGGAGGGAGGGGTGAGCCCCAGGCACACGGGGGGGGGGGGGGTGTTCAAATGATTGCTCACGTTCTGGGTTGTGCTCCCTGTTGGCGTCTGTAGGTGTGGGCAGTGCAAAGGGCTGCAGCCCTGCACCATCGCGGACGGCCGCTGCCTGGCCTGTGAAGCTGGCTGGAATGGCACCAAGTGCGATCAGGCCTGCTCCTCGGGCTTCTACGGGGACGGCTGCGAGAAAATCTGCCCCCTGTGCAAAGACGGCCACACCTGCAACCACATCAATGGCAAGTGCTCGCACTGCAATCCCGGCTGGATTGGAGACAGGTGAGTGGAGGCTGCTTTGTGCGGAAACAGGCTGCACGCTCCTGTGTTCTTCCCTTGGCCAAAGCGATGTTTGTGGCACTACCTGCCTTAGACACGTGGCCCCCCTGACTCCTAACCTTTGCCTTAGCCACTAGACGATGCTGCCTTCCTCTGAACGCCATTTAAAGCCCTCTTCTGGGATTGGCTCTCCCCTCCTCCTGGGGCATCAAACATGCTGGCGCTTTGCGTAGCGCTCGGTCAACATGCCCCAGTCCTGCCACGGAGCCGCCCCGCTGGAAGCTCTGGCCAGTCACAGACTGACAACATAGCTGACAACTAGAAGCCAGTCGCAGAGCAGAGCATGGGCAGTGACCCGTGGGGACATCCTGGGGCGCTGGTCTCGGGGCATAGTGTGGGCAGTGGCTGGGGTGACGTCCCTGCGGGCCGGTCTCAGAGCACAGCATGGGCAGGGAATGGTGGGGAAAGGTATCTCAGGCAGAGCATGGTTAGTGAGGTGAAGAGAAGGAGAGTGTCCCAGGACGGTGTCGAAGGCTCTGCCAACTCCTGTCTGTGCTGTGTGGTCTCGGGAGGTGCCTCTCTGCTGCAATCACAGCTTCACCTACCAGATAGACTGTAATCCCGTAGCAAGAGTGCCAGGCCAGCACTAAAGCTGCCTCCCCCAATGGCCACGGGTCCCACCAGCGATCATGGCACCTGCATTCGCAATCTGGAGCTCTCAGAGCGTTTGCGGTGGCCTCGTGCTTTTAATCCCGGCTAGCGCCTCGCACGGGCAGCACTGTGAGCTGGGGTTGACGTACGCTGCTGCTTTCCCCAGAGAGCCCAGCATGTGGAGAGAGGCAGCAGAACCTTTCCTTTTGCTGCCTACATACCTCACAAACTGTGAGCAATACATGACCCCGAGTCCAGCACTCCCTGCACGGAGCCAAGGGTCAATTGGCTGAGGTGGAAAATGGCCTGGCAGCTCCCCACAGCTAAGCTCAGTCCTTCTGCCGGCTAAAGGCTCCTGGTGACTCCGTTCCCACAGCCCCTGTACTCGGACAGGGAGGGACCACACAAGGGCAGTGGCTTTGCAGCACTCAGATGTGTTTGTCTGGAGAGTCCAGCAGCTGCACCAGCGTGGCTATGCCAGCTCCCAGGGCGTGCTCTCCTCCGGTGCCCGCCTTGTGACCTGCTCCTATTGGCCCTTTCCTAGGTGTGAAACCAAGTGTCGCAACGGGACATACGGCGAGAATTGCGCCTTTGTGTGCAGCGACTGCTTCAACGGGGAGTGCCACTTTGAGACGGGCCGATGCCTCTGCCGGGCCGGCTCTCACGGCACCTAGTAAGTGACTCTTGTGTCTCGCGCTCTGTGCGACTGGCGTGCTGGGTGCATGGGCTGCTCCCGCCATTGCAGACCAGTCTGGATAAACACACCTGGATCTGGGCACATGGGCGGGGCTGTCTCTGACATCCCCAGGAGAGGAGGCTGCGGGGGAGAGCCCAGAGGAGTATGACACTGACCGGTGCTTAAATTGTAATGAAAGACATGCCAGGGCTCAAGCCATTTACTTTTGTGACTGACGTGGCAAACCAGAGGTGCCGGGTCTATGAACTGTCAAGACTAGAGGTGCCTTAGTCTAGAGGTGCCGGGGCTCAACCTTAGGAAGCACTGACAGTGTCCCCTAAATAATCTCTCTGGAGCCTGCAGAAGGAGGAGGGTGCCTTTTGATTGAAAGCACAACTCCCTCCAGGGGGAGTTAATTGATTGCAGTTCGTTATTGTACTAGCTGGGGTGGCAGGTGAGGGCGGCTCTGTCTGGCTCAGATCAAATGAACCTTCAATGTATCAGTGCAAAGTTATTCTTATTTCTTCATTCCTGGCTTCCGTCTGCTTGAACCCCATCAATGAAATTATCCTGCGCCTGTTTCCTGTTTTCAGTTGCAGACCGAGCACTGTCTACTTTTTCATTTTCACAAACCGCCCTTCCCAGGCTGCCCGGTGTTCATCTAGACACTAAGCAGAATTTGCTGAAGAATATACACCTCTACCCCGATATAACGCGGTCCTCGGGAGCCAAAAAATCTTACCGCGTTATAGGTGAAACCGCGTTATATTGAACTTGCTTTGATCCATCGGAACGCACAGCCCCTCCCGCTCCCCCCCCCCCGGAGCACTGCTTTACCGCGTTATATCCGAATTTGTTTTATATCGGGTCGCGTTGTATTGGGGTAGAGGTGTACCTGGGTTTTGTGTGATATGTTCTGTTTGTTTGTTGTGCTGGTTTTCACGGTGAGATCCCAAAGTAGAGGGACAAACCGAACACAATTCTTAATACAAGAGAGTAATTGCAAGTAAAGCAAGAGCTTATTTTCCAAACCCCGTCACCTGCCACCATTGCAGAGACAGCTCGGTATTGTTGCACATTCATTATCATCCTTCATACACCTTTTAAATGTATGACTCGGAAAAGGCCCGGAATACACCAGTGCCACTTTAGTTCCACCCAGTCCAGGGAAGGTGGGGCTTTTTGTGATTTTCACCAATCAAAAACCAGCCAAACACAAACCCAACAACACAAACCCACTGAGAAACTCAGCGGCAAAGCAAATAAACAAGCAGAACTCTCCGAAGGGTTTTGAAATGGAACAGAAAACACATCCTGTGTTGTTCATGTCACACGCGCGTTCATCCCTCAAACATAAACAGGCACACCTCGTTCAACACGAAAAACCTGTCGTGCTGTGAGGAAAACACAAAAAGCCCAGAATCCGCTGGTGTGCTTGGTTTGTAATTAGATCGAGCCACATTTCTGCTGACACAATGACAGTGGTGTCATGAGTCTGCCAGGTCCCACCCAAAGCACCTTGAATTGCTTAGGGAAGCCTCTCTGTAGAGCCCCTTGCTGTGGAAAATGTCCGCTGTGGTTTTTCTCAAAGTCCTTCTGGTGGTAACTGGCTGATAATATAGAGACATGCTCTTCCTGAGAGTTCAACCAAGAGTCACTGGAAAATTTTCTTGTCCAGTTAAGCAGCCGGGAGGCTGACGGTGATTGCAGAAGCAGGTGTGAACTTCCACAATGTGCTTTAGGAGAGTGCCGGTTGTTTTTTCAGTGCACGGAGTGGTTCCAGCTAAGGATGATTGATCCTGAGCATTTTCTCCTCCCCTTTGTTATATTTCCATTGTCAGCCCATGTGGTGGATATAACAGCCTTGGGAACAATTCATGGTCATCAATGTTTGCTAATAGTGATTCACTGCATGTTTTAACGGTAGGTAGTAAGTGCTCTAGCCAAGGATCCTAGGGGAGGTGTCATCCACAGGCTGAAATTATTACCTCTTGTGGTTTACCAAGCCTAAAGATTACTGGAAATTCAGGTTTCTCTTTCAATTAATTGGTAAGATCTCTGTCTTGGAGAGGCTTGGAAGAGCGTTCCCTCTTCCTGTATGAGAGCAGATAGTGTTTGGAGGGAGAAGTGTGAATTGCTGCACGTAACAGGGAGGGAGAAATCCGCCATATTCCTCGTTCTGATGGGAAGAAGGGTTTAGTTGTTATGCAAATGACACAAAAATTAGGGGAGTGGTAAATATTGAAGAGGACTGGTCAGTGATGATTGGGATCACTCGGTAAAGTGGCCACAAGCAAACAATATGCGTTTTAGGTCAACTAAATATAAATATATACATCTAGGAACAAAAAATATAGGATAAAAGATTTAGAAACCCTGCCCTATGAGGAAAGGTTATAACAATTGGGCATGTGTAGTCTGGAGAAAAGAAGACTGAGGGCAGACCAGATAACAGTCTTCAGAGCCGTTACTTACAGGATGGGGGACTCTATCCCTGGAAACAGTGACTCTGAAAGATTTGAGGATCATGGTTAAGGCTATGTTTTAGTCATGAGTATTTTTAGTAAAAGTCATGGACGGGTCACGGGCAGTAAACAGTTCACGGCCCGTGACTTGTCCATGACTTGTACTATATACCCCTAACTAAAACAGGGGCCAGGGCACCTGAGCTGTCTTCATGTCATTAATTATTAGTTCTCCTTCCCCGCTAAGTAGAGGACCTACACTTTCCTTTTGTCTTTCTCTTGCTCCTAATGTATTTAAAGAACCTCTTCTTCTTATCTTTTATGTCCTTTGCAGGTGTAACTCATTTGTATCATTGTCTTTCTGATTTTGTCCCTACATGCTTGTGCTGTTCTTTTCCTCCTTTGCAATTCATCCATGTTTCCAGTTTTTGTAGGATTCCGTTTTGATTTTCAGGTCATTAAAGAACTCCTGATGGAGCCATATTAGCCTCTTACTGTTCTTCATATCTTTCCTTTGTATTGGGATAATTTGCAGTTGTGCCTTTAGTATTGTCTCCTTGAGAAACTGCCAGCTCTCCTGAACGTCTTTATCCCATAGATTCGCTTCCCATTGGCCCTCACCTACCAGTTCTCTGAGTTTAGTTGGCTTTTTTGAAGTCCATTGTTCTTATTCTGCTGCTCTCACTCCTTCCTTTCTTTAGAATCACCTTCACATTTGCAACCAATTCCTCCCTGTTGGTCAGAGTCAGGTGTAAAGTGGCCATCCCCCTCGTTACTTCCTCCACTTTCTGGGACAAAAAATTGTCCCCCATGCATTCCAAGCACTTACTGGAAATATTGTGTTTTGCCATGTTACTTTTCCAATGGATGTCTGGGTAGTTAAAGTCCACCATTACTACCAGGTTCTTGTGTTTTGGATATTGTTATTTGTTCTAGAAATGCCTCATCCACCTCCTCTTCCAGATTTGGGGGTCTAGAGTAGACCCCTCCCATGACATCACCCCAATTTTCCCCTGCTTTTAGCTTTACCCAGAGACTTTCAACTGGTCTTCCTCTCACCTCCTTCTGGACCTCAGAACACATGTATATATTCTTGACATATAATGCAGTACCGTCTCCCTTTTTCCTTGCCTGTCCTTCTTGAAGAAGTTATACCCCCCTATACCAATATTCTAATCATGAGATTTATCCCACCAAGTCTTTGTGACATCAGTTATGTCATAATTAGCTTATGTACCCATACGTCTAGTTCTTCCTGTTTTCCCCCATACTACTTGCATTTTTATAGCAGAAATATATGATGTTGAGCAGATTCCCTCACTGATTTCCCTCTTGATGTTCCTCTGAGCCTCTTGTAATTTTCCATGTCCCCTCCCTACTGCCCGAACATTTAGCTCTCTCTTAAGGTTGTTTTTTTTAATGCTTACCTGTGACCTTTTGTCACCTGCCCCCTTTGAAAGTAATTTATGACCCACCTCAGTAGGTTGGCATGTCTGTGTGTGAAGATGCTCTTCCCCTTTTTGGTCTGGGGAATGATTAAACAATTAGAAACCCTGCCTTATAGTGATAGACTCAAAGAGCTCAATCTATTTAGCTTCACAAAGAGAAGGTTAAGGCGAGACTTGGCCACAGTCTGTAAGTACCTACGTGGGGAGCAAATATTTAATAATGGGTTCTTCAATCCAGCAGCTAAAGGTCTAACACAATCCAATGGCTGGAAATTGAAGCTAGACAAATTCAGACTGGAAATAAGGCATAGATTTTAACAGCGTAATTACCCATTGGAACAATTTACCAAGGTCGTGGTGGACTCTCCATTACTGACGATTTTTAAATCAAGACTGGATGTTTTTCTAAAAGATCTGCTCTAGCCATTATTGTGTGGAAGTTCTCTGGCCTGTATTATTATACAGGAGGTCAGACTAGATGATCACAATGGATGCTTGGAATCCACGCCAGCAGAGCCAGTGTTGATTTTGCTTTAGATTGGAGCAAGTCCAACCCAGGTGGAACCTACAATGCAAAAAGTTGGAGGTCATTTTTTTTTCAATTTTTTTGAAGGGGGTGGGTTTGTTTTGACTTATTTGAAATTTGATACCAGAAAAGGTCATCAGAAATTTATTTATTTTGGGGGTTTTGTTTACCCTCCAGCTTCCCCCGCCACCATTGTGCACATATTGTCTCTCCCTTACTTCCCCTCTGTTTTTCTCTTTTTTTCCTTCCTTTTTTTCCATTTTCCCACTGGAAAAGGGGGCAAAAGGGAGAAACAACAAACTGAGAAACCAAAAGAGTCCTGGAAAGGTTCTTTCCTTCCCTGCCAAAACTGGCGCAGGAAGTGCTTTCCAGTCAATCTAGCTGTGTGAATGACTTGCGTGTCTTGTGCTCACCGCTCTGAGTGACTTCTGTCACGCAGTGCGACTCTATCGCGCAGGCTGCTGTCTGCCCAGTGAGCAAAAAACGGCGGCCAGGTTAGATTTTCACACTGTTCCTAGAGGTTTTGTTTTTCACAGCAAATGATCGTTCTCATGTGTAAGCCTTACGTACTGCACAGATGAGTGTTGTGACCATTTGTCTTGTGTACCCAGCTCACTGCATCTCCAGCAGCACCTGTCGTGAAATCACTTGTTTGTTTCAACTCTTCGTTTTCCAGAATCCCCTTCAGTGATTGATGGAACTGCTAACTTGAGGGGAAATTTGCTGTCTGACTAATCACTGTCTGCCTCGCCGCTCTGCTTTGCTTCCTCAAAACCGCACAGCGGTGATTAACTCTGGACAGCCAGGTCGCCAGTGCTAAGTGCCTCTTGTTGGCCCTTATTAAACAGAGTTGTGTAGCTGTCTCCCTCAATGGGTCTTATCAGTCAGATTGGGAGATTTACGACTAAACTGAGAAATAGCAGCCAGGATAGAAATAATCTCTCCTTGTCATCACGGCAGCTGCCAGAGATCGGGAGCAAAAGCTACAGAACTGCCTCCAACCCCAGTAGAGGAGCGTGGGCCATCGTCTCCTCCCTGAAGTGGGGGATAGGGGCTGGTGGGAAGTTGCTGATGGCCTGGCACAGATCAGTGGGCACACATGCACGCACACCTATGCTGCAGCTTCGCAATTCTGATTCTCTTGACGTTTGAGGTGTGTGGTCCGGTTTTGGGGCTGGGGCTAAGACACTCATGGCTTCCCAGATGTCCTGCTGGGGCCCTGCATTCCCATGTGTCCCGCGGAAACCGTGCTAGCAGTGGGGGACGGCTGTGCTTACGCTTCCAAGGAGGGCTTTGATGGCTTCCTTAAGGAGCTGGAAAGCAGCTCTGTGGTTTGCTGGCTGAGTCCAGCAGGGGGCACTGGAGCATCCCTTTTACAAATTGCACCATGTGGTTCCAACCCTGGCTGCGGAAGGTCAAGGCCAGAGTCATGTGTCTGATGCATGGCCCCTGGCAGGGAGGGCTTTGCAGGGTGCCCAGATGTTCGCTGACTCAGCCTTTTGCTGCTGCTGCTTTTTTCAGTGGAAGGAAAGGGGAAAGCAGTGGTGGTTTTGTGCCAATGCCCCCTGCTGTGTCACCCACCGCAAGGGTTCAGGCCCCAAAATCATGAGATTGGCTTTAAAATCAGGCGATTTTAAAACATGTTTTTGGTTTGTTTATTTGCCTTCTGGTCTTAAGCCTGGAGGATTCACATTTTCTAGCTTTCTTCCTGATCCGCGATTACTAGAAATGTGCTTTCTGTAAGTGGAAACTTGAGAGTCTCCCATAATCACCTGACTCCAGAAGCTGGGGCTTTAAGCAAAACACCAGCTATGATGACGATCCTGTTAACAACATGAGAGTTGGTGACGCTGCCAGAGCCTTGTAGGGAAGAGCGTTGGGCTCAGTCAGGCGTGCTCCTCCTGGTGTCGTCGCATTGTGGGGGCCCCATTTCCCTAGAACCTCTCCAGCGTACTCAGACAGGTGCAGGCTGCTTAGGGAGGCATGGGACACAGCGCACACAAGCCAGGGGCGCCGATGCAAGGTTTGCGTGCACACGCTGCAGACACTTGGTTTGTGTCACAAAGCCACAAGTGTCTCCTAGCTGTACAGGTCCAGGCTACGCTCACTTTAGTGTGATGGGGTGAAAGCAACTTAGCCAGACTTTCCCTTTAACCTCTTGTGCACAGAGACGGCCGGGTCCTTTCCCCCTTTCACTGTGCTGATGGCTGGGTAGCAGGGTGGTATTGTGCTGGGTGGCGTTCCGAGCTAATCCTTCCACACCGTCTGCTCTCTTAATGAGGCAAGAGCTAGTTTTCTTGGTGCTGTTCTGCCGACTCACCTGGGATCTGACCCTCACGGGCTGGGTTTTCTTTGACGTTCCCTCACCCCCCCCCCCCCCCCCCCGGAGAGTAGGCCCTTCTAATTATAAGAGCATCTTAGACCTGTGTTTCCAGTCAGGCCCAGCTGATGTGCTGTGTGTCACATGGAGGACTCTGGTAGCTGAACGAACACCGTGACTCCAGAAGATCCATCCCATCCAGAAGCTTTGTCAGCAGTTTAAACCCCTGCCGACGGGTTAAATATAACTTTGGTCAGCAGTTACTCATTGCCCCTGGCTTACAGACTAACTTCAGAAAGGGACTTGGCTTCACTTTGCTCAGGATAGAAAACTTTGTGGTAACTTTCCCGAACAGCATGTGGGAATTTCTCTGCAGGGCACCCGGTGACGTCAGTGAGGAGTAAGCCTGCATTTATTGCTGACAGTAACGTTAAAGAAATACCAGTAATTACAAGAAGGGAAGCGAGCCGAGAACAGCTGGAGACTGTTCCACCATCACAATCCCCCTGCAACTGAAAAGCGCAGACTTAGGTAAAGGGTGACACCAAGATTACTGCAGGGGTCCCTCAGTCTCGCCTGTTGAAACAGTTCCACCGTGTTTAAATAACTAAAGAGTCCTTGGAGCAGGGGGACTAGACCCGGGGTCTCCCACCTCCCAGGTGGTGCCATAATCAACCGGCTACAGAGTCATTCACTCTCTGGCCTGGTGAATGTTTAAGTATTTATCCAGAGTGAAACCGTTTCAACAGGAGAGATGGGGGCAGCCCCACATCAGCCTATCCCATGGCCCAGTGGCAAGAGCAGAGAGACCTTTCTCCCCTCAGAAAGAGGGGGGAGTCCCAGGTAAGCGCTGTAACCATTGGGCACCACTCCTCCTCTGGCCCTTCCGTGTGAAGTAACTTGTTCTCCCCAGAAACGCCTTCGGCGCCTGCCTCCAGGAGAGGGGGCCTGGCTGTGATTGCTACCAGTGGGAGGCACCTCTCCGTAGCCCACACTTAGGCGCCAGTCTCGGGGGGGGGGGACACTTAGCACACACCCCGCCCATTGGCTAGTTTAGGCAGCTCTCTGCCTTGCCTGCTGGCTTTTGTGACTCGCAGTCTGAGGCACCTACTTCTCCCCATTCATTGTATAGGAGCCTAGGGACTGAATTCAGGCGTTGTGACTCTCAGTGGCGTTCCTGTGATTTTCTAGGTGCATAAAAATTAGGCGTTGTGATGCATGAGCCCATCCTTTCTCTTCCTGTAACCCCCTGCCTGGGGCGCAATGCACCTTCCAACTTTGCAACAAACGGAGCAGGGGTCCTACAGACAGCAGCCTCCTTCACTGCACAGCCCTGAACAATGCAGAATTCATACGCACAAGCAACCTTAGTCCTGGCATTTCTTGACTTTGCAATCTTACTAGTGTTCTGTTAACAGTTGTGTGGCATTTCCTGTTTGTTTTTTTAAAAAGCAAACTGAACAGATTCCATCATGTGGTCTCCTTTTGACACCCACATGGGTCATCAGCCGTGTAGAAACCTTTAAATCCACCACACAGATCTCTGCCACATAAGCTAATGGAGTAACTGATAGCAGTAGTAGGTTGTTATCCTCTGTGTGGACCAGCACTAGGGGGAGATGAGACGCTTTGCTAGTGAGTTTCACAGATGTTTGTTGACATCAGAGGAATGGTGAGATTTCGAATCTTGGATTCCTTTCCAGGCTCTGGAGAGGAGTTTAGACTAGTGAGCATCCCAGTTCCATTCTCCTCACCTAGGTAGTCCCAGTTTCCAATCCTCAGGCATTTCATCCCATCAATACCCTTGCCCAGCTATTCCTAGTCCTCCCCCAACACCGACAGCTCCTTGCCCAGCCAGTCCTAATTCCCACCTTTCACCTCTCAATCTAATCTGTTCCTCTACTTTCCCCCCTCCAGTAACCCACACACCTCACTTCCCCATCCCTTCTGGCTCCCAGTCCCTGTCTCCCTCCCTGGGCTCCTTGTTCAAATCTACTTCCCTTGCCTCCCCCCTTAGGTCTGGTGCTTGCCACCCCCCTGCAGATTTCAAATCCCCGCTCCAAACCATGGGGTGTGAGAGCTTCTCAAAGAATTTTTCTCACTACAATTTCAGCTGAGCAAAACAATGGATTTTTCACTAGTCTCCTTCTTGGAAATGGCTGAACCACTTAGGCTGAAATTTTCCAAAACAATTCAGCCTGAGGCAGGCACCCAGCATGAAAAATGTCAGCCCAACCAGTTAACGATTGGCACCGTTATGAGCAACTGAAAATAAGGTCTCATAACAGAAATGTCAGGCAAGTTTAATAATAGGTAATGCTACCCGCCTCGTCTATAATAACAGAGAACAGCGCTGCTTCCAACAGCTGACATCCAATCCCTGACCCAGCTGCTCTGAGTGGATGTGAAGCCTGCACGGACTCTGCGCTAATCCCTGTGTTGTGCCTGGCACATGGTGCCACATGGGCACGGAGCTGGGCCGGGGGAAGCTTTGTAAGTTTAAACGGCATGAAATGTGCTCGGGCCAGGCTAGCCAGCTGAATCCCTTTGAGGCCTGACAGCGCAGCAGCTGCCGGCAGCAGCTGCCGGCAGCAGGCTGGAACGTGCCAGCTACGCTCTGCCTGGTGGAGACAACGGGCCCTGGAGTCTTTGTGTTTTATCATTGCTGAAGGCACTAGGTTCAAGCCCAGGGACGTGGCGCTGAGAGAGGGCTGGGTTTTATGGTGGGGAAAGCAACAGGGGGCAGAGCCAGACGGTGACTCCCTCAAGCGCATCGTGTGCATCACGTGAATGAGGGCTGTCACTGCTTCAGATCATAGCATCCGGGAGCTCGTCCAGGCACAGAGAAGCGGGAACCCTTCGACCAGGGGTGGGCAAACTTTTTGGCCCGAGAGCCACATCTGGGGATGGAAATTGTATGGCGGGCCAGGAATGCTCACAAAATTGGGAGTTGGGGTGCAGGCTCTGGGGTGGGGCCAGAAATGAGGAGTTCAGCGTGCAGGAGGGGGCTCTGGGCTGGGGCAGAGGTGCAGGTGGGAGGGGGGTGAGGGCTCCAGCTGGCGGTGCGAGCTCTGGGGTGCAGGACAGTGGGACCGAGGGGTTCAGAGGGCGGGAGGGGGATCAGGGCTGGGGCAGGGGATTGGGGTGCAGGAAGGGGTCAGGGGTTCAGGCTCCGGGCGGCGCTTACCTCAAGCAGCTCCTAGAAGCAGTGGCATGTCCCCTCTCCGGCTCCTACATGGAGGCGCGGCCAGGCAGCTCTGCGCACTGCCCCATCCACAGGCACCACCCCTGCAGCTCCCATTGGTTGTGGTTGCCAACCAATGGGAGCTGCGGGGGCGGCGCTTGGGGCGGGGGCAGTGTGTGGAGCCCCCAGCTGTCTCTACGCATAGGAGACGGAGCGGGGATGTGCCGCTGCTTCCGGGAGCCATGGCACTTGTGGAGCGGGGCAAGCTCCGGATCCCACTCCCCAACAGGAGCTCGAGGGCCAGATTAAAATGTCTGAAGAGCCAGATGTGTAGTTTGGCTGTAGTTTGCCCACCCCTGCCTTAGACACTGGCAAACTTCACTGAGGAAGGCAGTCTGTGCAGAGCACATTGGCAATGGACAAGCCCAGTGCAGAGCATATGTCTGTAGGGGCCAGCGGACCCAGCATAGAGTGCACTGGGGGCAGCTCAGAGCTCGTGCCCCATTGATTGGCTTGTTGTTTGCTACCCACCGCACCTGTTGCTCTCTAGGCACCGGAATAAGTTCTCACACACACAGATCTGCACAGCAGACAGGGGGTCCCCATCCTCTCCGCATGTCACCTCCTCTGCTAAAGTGCTGGCCCCTCACCCCACCCCTGAAGAGAAGCTGCTAGCGTGGCAGGAAGGGCCATAGATTCCGGTTCTGCCAGGCTAGGGCCCAAACCATGAAGGATTTATGGCTCCGAGCTAATGTCTTCACTTTCACCAGAAGCAGCGGCAGCCTGCGCAGCAGAGAGGTAACACGTCAGGTTGCCGCCTGTAAGATGCAAACCCCAGGACATCCGGGATGATCCTGAACTCTTAGAACCGGACAGCCGGCAGCACGTTCTGAGCACCCTGACCGATTTCTCAGGACAGCTACGGCAAAAGAGGGATGATCCAGGGAAAACCTGGACCGGCGGCAGCCCTAGTGCAGCGCTGCTAGTGAGCGGGTGATTGCATCCCATGCCTGGCCACAGCTCACGTAGCGTGTGCTATGCTGATTCAGGCTGCAGGAGACACAGGAGCCAGGAGAAGCCATCTTCTCCTTGCCAAGCCCAGGTGCTAAGGAGCACGTTGGGCCACCCCAGCTGTCTGGACACTCGGGCACTGCAAACGTGACCTGGCAAATCCCCACAACACGGTGGCAGCTGCCACCTCTGCTTTTTCCTTGGCTTACTTCCTCGGCTGCGTCTGCACAGAGCTTCAGCCACCTGCTCGCAGCTGAGCCCCGGTCTGGGCTTGCAGCAGGGGAAGCTGAGAACCTGCCCCACCTGAGGCGAGAGGTATAGCGCTGAGAGTCTGTCTCCAACGCCTGGCACTTCAAAGCCCCCACCCTGAGGCTACAGGTGTGCTGCAGAGAGCAGCAGGTGACAGGGCAGAGCCCTCAGGTGAGATGAGCCACCACCTAACAGAGCCCTTTGGGCTGGTCCTCCTGCGAGACTGGAACAGAGCCACATAAGCACAGTTCTCACCATACAAGCCGGGCTCCACAGACATGGCACCAGCGGCCGGGGCACTGTGGTGATGGGCACCATCTGAGGATCTTCATAGGACAGGACCTCACAGTCAGGCTGTCAGAGCCCCAGTAACTCGTCTTGGCCCCTTCCGGGAGCGGCATGGGGCAGGGGTAGGCAGGGAATCTGCCTTAGCAGCAGTCACACTGCACCGCTGGAGATTGCGATCGACTGGGAGATCCTCTAAGATCGACCAGTCGATTGCGATCAACCGGTTGGTGACCACTGAACTAGGGAAATGCAACCTAGATGGAGCTACTATAAGGTGGGTGCAAAACTGGTTGGAAAACCATTCCCAGAGAGCAGTTATCGGTGGTTCACAGTCAAGTTGGAAGAGCATAACGAGTGGGGTCCCTCAGGGATCAGTTCTGGGTCCAGTTCTGTTCAATATCTTCATCAATGATTTAGATAATGGTGTACAGAGCACACTTATAAAATTTGCAGATGATACCAAGCTGGGAGGGTTGCAAGTGCTTTGGAGGATAGGATTAACATTCAAAATGATCTGGACAAACTGGAGAAATGGTCTGAGGTAAATAGCATGAAATTCAATAAGGACAAATGCAAAGTACTCCACTTAGGAAGGAACAATCAGTTGCCCACATAGAAAATGGGCAATGACTGCCTAGGAGGGAGTACTGCAGAAAGGGATCTGGGGTCATGGTGGATCACAAGCTAAATATGAGTCAACAGTGTAACACTGTTGCAAAAAATGCGAACATCCTTCTGGGATGTATTCAGGGCCGGCTCCAGGCACCAGCTTACTAAGCTTGGGGCGGCCGCTTCGGAGAGGGGCGGCACATCCAGGTATTCGGCGGCAATTCGGCAGACGATCCCTCACTCCCGCGCCGAGCAAAGGACCTCCCGCCAAATTGCCGCCGCAGATCACGATCGCGGCTTTTTTTGTTTTTGGTTTTTGGTTTGGCTGCTTGGGGCGGCCAAAACCCTGGAGCCGGCCCTGGATGTATTAGCAGGAGTGTTGTCAGCAAGACACGAGAAGTCATTCTTCCACTCTACTCAGCGCTGATTAGGCCTCAACTAGAGTATTGTGTCCAGTTCTGGGGGCCACATTTCAGGAAAGATGTGGACAAATTGGAGAAAGTCCAGAGAAAAGCAACAAACATGATTAAAGGTCTAAAAAATATGACCTATGAGGGAAGATTGAAAAAATGGGGTTTGTTTAATCACTATGGCCCCAACTGAGCAATCACCAAACCATGTGCAAAGGCAGGAGTATGCTGAGAATGGGTTGACTAGTCCCATTGACTTCAACGGGATTCCTTACATGCTTAATTGCATGGCTGGAGGCAGACCTAAGGGGAGGCATTGGCAAGCTCAAGAGATAACAAAGCCAACACTGGGTCTCCCCACTAGATTTTATAAGCCAAGGAGCTGTGGGTCCAGCACACATGTTGTGGCCCCAGCTCCCTGAATGCCCCCAGCGCTTTAGTGAGCACTCCAGGAACTTGGACATATGGGAACAGAACGTTCACAACCATCGATCAGGCGAGGCATTTCCAGCAGAGAGAGGGAAGTATTAATACCCTCGTACAAAGCATGGGTAAGACCTGCTCTGAAATACTCTTTACATCTCTGGTCACCTGTGTTTGAGAACAATGAATTCAAACGGAAACAGGAGCAGAGAAGATCTAGTAGGATGATGAAGGGAGTGGAGGAGACTGGAAGAGCTTAGCCTAGCAAAATGAAGGCTGAGAAGGGACCTGACTGCTCCCGAAAAATACATCAGGGGGGGTAAACACCAGGAGGAGAGAGGAGCTATTGAAGCTAAAGGTCAGTATTGGCACAAGAACAAATGGCCATAAACCAGCCAGGGCCAAATTCAGGCTGGAAATTAGAAGAAGGTTTCTGACCATCAGAGGGGTGAGGTTTTGGAACAGCCCCCAATAGGAGTTGTGGGGGCAAACAACTTACTTGGTTTAAGAGAGAGCTGGACAAAGGTAGGAGTGGGATTGTATGCTGGGATTGCTTGTGAGGGTGGGGGGCAGGGCTCAGCATGCCTTATTATGTTCCTAAAACTCATGCTTCAGGGTTGCAGCCGCAACCAGCAGGGTTCAGGAAGGGATTTCTCCCGCCCTTCTTCCCCGCCGTATTCTGGGATTGTCGTCTTTTATTTCCTTCCTCTGAAGCAGTTGTTCTCACCCAATTTACCATTGTGGGCTGCATATACAGCTCTCTGTGTTGTGTGGGCTGCATCCACACACTAGATATACTACCTGTGTATCTACAAAAGAAAGCATGTTTTGTGTTTGTTATATGACAGCACTAGGATTCAAACCGAGCTGGTGCCTTTCGTTTCAACACCGGGCTGAGCGTCTGGAAAGCGCAGCTGTGGCGCCTGGGAGCCCAGCTGGGGACTGCCCCTCCAGTCCGGGAATGCCCCCTTCACCCAACCCCACAGCGATTACCCCCCCAGCACCCAGGAACCCCCAACGCTGGGCTGGCACATCTGCCTGCCCTGCAGAGACAGGGGGCCTTGTCAAGGGCAAAACGCCCCCCGCCAGGACTGCCCTCTCCGGCAGCCAGCCCCCACCCAGGGACTGCCCCCCATGCACCAAGCCCCCCACCTAGAGTATGTCTCCCATGCACCAGTTGCACCCCCCTCCTCAGCCCCCTGCACATTCCTCCCTGCGTCCCCCGCAGCCCTAGCCCCCTGCACCCTTTCCCCTCACCACAGCCCCCTACGTCCCCCTGCCTGTGCCCCCCTTGGACCCCCTTCTACACACTCACTGGTCTCCTACCTCAGCTGCACATTGCTCATCTGGGCAGCCCATCCTGCGGCTGTGGTCCCAGTACTGGAGAGCTGTGATGCCCTAGGCTGGGGGCTGGTGCCTAGTAGAGTGAGGCAGGGATCTGTGTGAACTCCATTCTCACAGCACATTCGGTCATGATCAGCAGTGGCAGTATTGGTGCATTGGCAGGGGATAAGTAAACTGGGAGCTGTTCAGACTCCAGTGAGGAGAGATGCAGAGCCCAGCAGGAATGACAAAGTGGGCTTGGTTCTGGAGAAATGTGCGCGATCTCCCGTGAAACACATGGGTGGGAGCAGAGAGCAGCAAACAGGGAGTTGCAGACAGGGCTCGTGTGATTTGGGGCTGCACAGTGTGGTGTGGGGGGGTTGGCTGTGTGAGACTCCGGGGTGACTGCACCTGGCACTTTATCTTCAGTGCTGGCACTTGGTTACCAGAACAACCCTGAAGGCTGGAGGAAGCTCAGAAGAAAGCAAGGAAGGACCAGAAAGCTGGCGATTTGTGGGGGAAGATTAAACAGCGAGCTATGAATGAGTAGTTCCTACAGGGGCAGGATACCAGCAGGTGGCATAGCTGAGGGCACAGCGGGGGCATACAGGCTGCTCTGAGAGGGTCAGCCTATAATAGAAATGAGATGAAAGTGAGAAAGGGGCAGTTTAGGCCAAATCCCAGAGCAAACTTTGTGTCATCAGCAGGGATCCTAGAAATCCATTTGCCACAGAAAAACGCAGAATTTGCATTTTTACAGAGAACCTTTAGTTTCTACCTTTTGTGAAAAAATAAGCACATATATTAACCATTAACTAAATTTTAATGAAAGTACCAGTGTCACTTCTTCAATGTGCACAATCTCCCCCTCTTGTGGTTGATTTTTGAATGCCCATTAAATTTACGTCGCTAAACAGACTCCAATAAACTGTTTCCGGCGTATAGAGGTTACTCAATGGCATATAGGGGATTTGTGTTTTAATGCATCTCAAATTTCACTTCAGCCTCCAGGACTAACTCAGAAAGTGAGTAATGTTAATATAAAAGCAATTTTCACTTTATTTTTTGTGCATTTAAAAAAAAATCTGAAAATATAGAATACAGACAGAAGTATTTGGAATCTGGAAGAAATACAAATTGCAATTCTATTTTATTGTATTATAATGATTGGTGTCACTGGTAGGCTTCAAACTTGCTTAAAAATTGTAAATATATCAATAAAACGTGTTCAGCTGATACTCTATATATTGTGGCTAGGAAAACTAAAGTTCAGCATTTCATTTTAATCACAGAAAAACAGATTTTTATGGTTTTTTATAGGAGAATTTTGGGGTTTTTATCACGGAAAACTAGGATCCCAGGTCATCATGACCTGGCCCCCTGAGGGACGTGACGGCGTCCCAGCACGAACTGGCAGGACCAAGCATTGGGAAACACCCTGAGGGACCATGCAGTCCCAGGCCCTGAAGAGTAATGCTTTTTCTCTTATTTCTGGCTCATTGCCCACTTTGCCCTTCCCGCACCAGCGACTGGTCTAAGAGAGCTCTAGCCCAGGAGAGCCCCATCATCTCCCGCTAGAGGGAGGTACGTGGTTGCTGCAGGCTGGAGTGGCAATGGAAGCTACCTGCCAACGCCCCAGCTCCAGCCCTCAAGGGTCTGCTCCTTCCCAGGGCAGATGGTGTCCTGGCCCCTGGGACAGCGTGGGGAGCCATGGTCCCTTGGGTGCTGATGGCATCATGGACTGCTGCAGGGGCCCAGAGCACAGCTTCTGGTGGATAAATGCCAGACGTTAAGGGCTGTTGGATTGTGGCCTGTGGGCTTGGCCCACGCCAGCGATTGTGGCAGGAGCTGGGATCTCAGTCCAGGCCTGTATTCCCATTCCTCATTTACCCTGGGCCATTCCTTCATTGGCTCCCAGGATGGGTGCCACAGAAGTTAGCAGGGCTTTCTCATCTCTAACCTCCATGGCTGTGGTCCTCTGCTCCCCTGCCCCAGGCTGCTGCAGATGCTTGTGTGTCTGGCCGGTGGTGACCATACAGCTCCTCCCTCTGTCCCTTCCAGCCCACAGCTCAAGCCTGGAATGGGGAGTGGGGGAATGGCTGGGGCTCCTGGGAAGCCCTGAGCAGCTCCACTTCTTTGTTCCGCACACGTCTCTTGTCGCTTGAGCCACCAGGATACGGGAGTTTCCTCCCAGCGCAGCTCCACCCCCAGGCGGAGATCCAGGGCAGGCGTTGCGGCTCAAGGGGGCTGTGGGGAGCCCAGTGGGGGGCTCAGAACTGCTGATGTGGGACTCTCTCTCTCTCCTCTCCAGCTGTAACCTGACATGCCCAGCTGGTCAGTACGGAGTCAACTGCGCCAAGTCCTGCAGCTGCCATGATGACACATGTGACCCCCTGACTGGAGCCTGCCACATGGGTGAGTGCAGCAGTTGTGTCTGGGTGTGGAGTCGGATGGGGACGGGCAGGGCCCCTTTCTGCTATATTATCTAGAAAATAGGACTGTGGGGGGGGGGGCTTTCAGCTATCCTGGTGCTTCTCCCCCCAGGCACTCCAGCCCCCCTTACCCACTGCACCCAATCCTGTTGCTAAGAGGAGCCAGGCCCACTTGCCCCAGACATAACTGAGATGCTCCCCAACTTTTCCTGCACCCGCTGTCCAGGAGAGCCCCCCAGCTCTCTCCCCTCCCACCCTCTGGTTGGCTTGGATCAGGTAGGTTCTCACTGCACCAGACGAGCACTGCATGTGCATCTTAGAGCCACAGCCTGAGCTCCGGCACACTTCCTGTACGGGGCACGCCCTGGGGCCTTCAGTCTCTCTCCTGTGCAGACCTCAGGGCTATTGTCCAGGTTCCATAACCAGAGGATGGCTACTGTGTCCTGGGAGGCCAGGCATTGTAGGCCGCTCTCCAGATGTCAGCTTGGGCACTCTTCCACCACGTGATTTATTGTCTGCAAAGCTGCCCCACCGTCACCGTGTGGGGAGGAAACCAGGACAAGCTGGGGCATGGGTGCCGCAGCTCTGGTGGAGCCAGAGAGTCTCCTGCTGAGGATCTGCAATCAGGCGGACAAGGAAGCAGGTGCAGCGATAGATTCTTGAATGCATTGAGTGTGTTAGACTCGCTTTCCTGCTGATGCTTCGAGTCTGTTAGGACCAGCAGCAGGGAAGATGTTATCAGCTTAGGCTGCCGGGGTGTGTGCAGTGACCACAGCAACAGGAAGTTTTCATGTAGGGAACAGTCTAATTGCATTGTGTATAAACAGTATGGACTAAGCAGGGCTTTGCAGCAGCTTCTCCCCAATTGTTCCACCATTGCCCATAGATCTCAGGCCACAGTGCCCTGCTGTTCTGGTCCTGGGCACACCCTCAGACATGCACAGAGCTCTGCTGATGCCCCTCGATCCCGACCTACAGCTCTCCTGCTCGGCCCGTTCTATTCCCTCCCATGCACACAACTCTCAATACCTCTCAGTCTTGACCTGCAAAGCACCTGCTATCCTATCCCTGGATCTGCTGTGATTGAAATGACCGGTCATGCCAGACTCTGGGGGTATTGGAGCATGAACTCAGACCTACGGGGGTTCATCCTCGCTAAGCAAGGGAGTGGTGTTTTACTGACACGTGTTTAACAGCGGAGCCGTGGGACATGCTGCCGAGTGGTCAGGGCATGTGTGGACCCTGCTTGGATCCACAACTAGTGTGCATGATGCTGACTGTGCCATGGCTGTGTCTAGTTGCCTGGTGTCACCTGACCTCGACCTGCCTGTTACAAATCAGCTTTAAACACTATTTAATTGTCTAGTGAAGGGGTGACCAGAAGTGAAAGCCACGTGCATGGCTCACCTTGGCAGTTCATATACCCCCATCCTGCACCATGGAGCCCGTCCTGTCCCACCCTGCCAGCCCTGCCCAACGTTAGCAAATTGCCATGACCCTGCCCTTTCCCACCATCCTCCCTTGTGCCATGCGCTGCTCTGCTCCTCCACACCTGCTTCTGCTCCGCACAGGTGTGCACACTGGGAAGCGCCAGGAGAGAACTGGAATATTATACAGGGAGCACTGGATGACCTAGAGGACTGGAGTAGTACAAATGGGATGAAATTCAATAGTATAAAGTGCAAGTTTGTGCACATAGGGACTAGTAACAAGAATTTTTGCTGTCAACTGCGGTCTCATCAGTTGGAATCGACAGAGAACGCGAAAGAGCTGGGTGCATTCGTTCATCACAGGCTGGCTCTGAGCCACCAATGTGATGTGGCTGCGCAAAAGGCAGATGAAATTCTAGGATGTATCAAGCAGCAGAGAGTCCTGTGGCACCTTTAAGACTAACAGATGTATTGGAGCATGAGCTTTCGTGGGTGAACGCCCACTTCTTCGGATCCGACACATCTGTTAGTCTTAAAGGTGCCCCAGGGCAGGGCTCTCCGTTGCTTTTTACAGATCCAGACTAACATGGCTACCCCTCTGATATAGGATGTATCAGGCGAGGAGTTGCCCCTCGAGTCAGGGAGGTATGAACGCCATTGCACAAGGCACTGGGAAGAGCTCATCTGGAATACGGGCTACAAGCCACGTTCAAGAGAGATGAAGTCAAACTGAAGCAGAAGCAGAGCAGGGGAAGGGAACCCCTAGCACACGAGAAGAGACTACAAGAGTTTGGCTGTGTAGCCTAGCAAAACACAGGCTGTGTGGGGATCTAAGTGCTCTTGTAAATACATCGGGGGGCAAACACCAGGGGGAGGGAAGAGCTAGTGAAGCTAAAGGACAGTGTTGGCCCAAGAACAAATGGGGCTAAACTGGCCACAGGTAAATTGAGGCTGGAAACTAGAAGGTTTCTAACTATGGGAGGAGCGGGGTTCTGGGACAGCTTCCCACCAGGAGTGGGGCAAACTGACTTGGTTTTGAGATGGAGCTTGATAAGTTTACCAATGGGAGTCTATGATGTGCTGCCTGCGAGAGCAGGGGACTAGACTGCCCCCTTCCAGTCCTGTGTCCCCCAGCCTGCTCTGTCACCTGCTGGCTGAGTTTTAACCAGGGGCCTCTTTATCTGTGCCTTGTGCAGCACTTTGCCTGTCATCAGCACTGAATCCATTAGGAGTGTGATAGGCAGGAGCATCCCCTGGCAGGAGGGGGCTTCCTGGCCCCTGGCCCTCTGCACAGAGAGCTTCGGGCTGGGCTCTGGGTCAGCCCCCTTGTGCTGGATGCTGGCACCTTTAGAGGAGTCAAGCTCGCTGGGGTGCTGCTTTCTCTGCTCTGCATGCCAGGGGCTGCCAGCTGTGCCAAGCTCTGTGCCGTTCCCTTTGATTCTCTCCGGGACGTGGGATGAGGCATGCGGCCTGCCTGAGCCCCCACACATCTAGCTGTGAAATCCAGGCACCGGTGTGAGGAATGGGGGATGCCAGGAGCCAGTAGGCCATGGTTCCTCTTTCCTGGCAGCTTGGGCAGGCAAGTGTGGGGGAGTGCAGCTGACTGCTCGAGAGGCCTCACGGCTCAGGGCTGAGCTCCAGTTCCTCACGGGCTGGGTGTCCTGCTCTCACCTTTCCCAGAGTCCCCAGGTTCAGTCTAGCGACTCCATTGGCCTCGGTGTTGCCGGCCCCGGGCTGCTCTGCCAGCAAAGGCCTTACTCACCCCCTCATTCCCATCGGCAGGTTGTTCCCATCTCTGAGATAGCAGCTCTGTTTGCTGTCTCCCCCGGGGGACTCCGGTCAGTCCAGTGGCACAGCCCATCCCGTCTGGAATTTGCACAGAGCGGTTCCTTGCAAAGGGGCGGGAAGCTGGAAAATCCTCATTGTTGGTCACCTGGGCCCTCTGGCTCCAGCTCCCTGCTCTGATCTGCTTTTCTGTCTCCCTCAAGCCCCCTGTGAGTGTCCCTTTGGAGACTGAAAGAAGCCACAGTTGGACTGAGCCCTGCTGGGCCAGACGGCTCCAGATCTCACTTTCACTCGGGCACGGGGAACCCATGATGGACCCCCAGAGAATGATGAGAGAGGCCATGCTCCAAGGGGTAGTGACCGAGAAGCCTGGCTGAGCCGCCTTGCAAGCAACACTGGGGAACCCGAGACAAGAGATCAAGACGGCCATGGGTTGAGCAGCATCAGAGCCCAGTCTGAACACCATCAGAGAGAAGCATAGGAGCAGGAACAGTGCACCATTACACACAGAGTGTCAGGGATCTGCTAGCCCAGGGCGGCAGAGCCACATTCTGCCTCCCCTGCACCAGTGGCTGGGAGATTCCTCTCTTTCTGCATAGCCCCAGCTCCAACGTGAGGGCCATGGCTGGAGAATTGCTGCTCTCCGGCTCTTCCCTGCAGCTGGAAAGGCCCCTTGGGAGTGGAACTGGCTCCTGGCTGGCCCCACCTTCATCCTCCTTCCTCCCCAGCAGGCTCCACACAAAGTGTGGTGAGGCCTTCCCCAGGAATCAGGCCCACCACATCACAGCCAGGCCCGGCAGCAGCCACTGGCTTGGAGAATCTTCTGTGGCATTAGGAAGTGAAATGCATGGAACGTTCCAGCTGAAATCCTGCAGGGCCAGGAAATTCCAGTCCGTACGGTGCAGACAGCAGCGCCAGCCTCATTGCACAGCGGGAGCACCGCTCATGCCTGTGTCTCTGGTTACACAGATGGTTTAAAGTTATTCGTCTTCCTGTGGGACCCATGAAATGTGCCAGATGCTTTCTCTCCAGTGCCACCCCGTCTCCTTTCTCCCTTTTATCTCGAAACTCATTGAACCTGCTGCTTGGAGTTCCTCTCCTCCAATGCCATCTTCAATCCAGCATCCTCCCCCTGTGCACCACTGAAACTGCTCTCACCAGAATGTCCTCTCCCTGGCCAAACCCAGAGCCAGTGCTTCATCCCCCTCAACCTGCCAGCCACCTTCCATGCCATCAACCAGGCTGCTCTTCTTGGAATGGTGCGCCCCTCGGGTTTGGAGCCTCTTGCCTCTCCCAGGTCCCCTCCTCCCTTTCTCATCACTCTGTCAATGTTTCAGATGAAGGATCCTCTTCTTACCTGCCCAGGTTTCACAGAGGGTCCCCCAGAGCTCTTCGTTGTCGCCTCCCCTTCTCCCTTTAACCTTGTCTGCATAATCTCATTCAAAACCACGTGTTGACTACTGTCCTTTTGCTGACAATCCCCAGATCTTAGGGGCAGCCCTATGAACTCTCAGGGAAGATTGGGTAGGAGCAGGGAGGTGACATATAGGTTAGATGAGACCATGACTGAACACTGCATCCAGTTCTGGTGTCAAAATTCAAAAACATGTTGACTAAATGCAGAGGATTCAGAGATGAGCCACAAGAAAGATTCAAGATCTGGAAAACCTGCCTTATAGTGAGAGATGCAAGGAGATCACTGTATATACCTTAATAAAGAGCAGATTAAGAGGTGACTTATCACAGCCTACAAGTGCCTACAGGGGACGAAGATTTCTGATAGTAGATGGCTCTAAAGCCACAGCTCCAGAGAACTTTCATCCAAGAGTTTTAAAAGAGCTGGCTGAGGAGTGTGCTGTACCATAAATGTTGATTTTCAAAAGTCTCGGAATAGTGGAGAAGTTCCAGAAGACAGGAAGAAAGTGAATAGTGTGCTAATTTCTAAAAAGGTAAATGACCCATATCATTATAGGCTTCTCAGCCTGACATCAATCCTGGGCAAGACAATGGAGCGACTGCCACAGAACTCGATTAATAACTAAAGGGGAGGAATGTAATTCATGCCAATCAGCCTGGGTTTATGGAAAATAGATGCTGTCAGGGACAGTGGGTCTTGAACACTGGTACACAGGGCTCTTAAGATCCAATAAGTTCTGACCTCGTGTCCTCTTAATGACCCCCAGAACTACAAGCCCAACGCTGATGGAGAACTCCAGTTCTGGGATCTGACTGGTGGAACTCCAGCAGTCCCAATTAGTCCCCTGCTCTATTTAAACCAAGCAGAGGAATAGGAAGTTGTCTATGCAATGAGGTTTCTCCTATTTAGAATGCCCCCCACCCCCAACTACCTGCTCCTACTGCCAGACTCTGGTGTCTTGGTAACATGACCCTGCCTGTCTCACGACACCTGATTCTCTATCTACCCTCTGGCCTGTCTCGGACTCTGATCTCCTGGTGTACGCTTAGCCTGGCCCCGTCTCATGCTGCATCCGCTAGCTCAGATCACCCACATGCTGGTCGTGCCACAAGCTAACTTGAGATTTTCTTTGGAGGAGATTACAGGTTTGGTTGATATAGTGTTCACGTAATAGATTTAGGCTTCTGTAAGGTGTTTGACTCGGTGCTACATGACATTTTAATTAAAAAACTAGAGCGATATAAAATGAACCTGGCACACATTAAATGGATTAAAAACTGGCTACCTGGTAGGTCTCAAAATGTTACGGTAAACGGGGAATTGTCGCTGAATGGATGTGTTTCCAGTGGAGTGCCACAAGGATCAGTTCTTGCCTCGTTGCTATTTAGCATCTTTATCAGTGCTCTGGAAGAAAACTTAAAATCCTCATGGATAAAGTTTGCAGATGATACAAACTGGGGGAGAGAGAAATAATAAAAAGGACATGTCACTGATTCAGAGCACTGTGGATCAATTGGTAAACTGGGTGCAAGCAAACAATATGCATTTTAATATGGATAAAGGTAAATGTGCACATGTAGGAACAAAGAATGTAGGCCACACATACAGGATGAGGGATTCCAGCCTGGGAAGCAGTGACTCTGAAAAACATTTGGGGGTCGGGTGGTTAATCAGCTGAACGTGAGCTCCCAATGGATGCTGTGGTCAAAAGAGCGAATGCGATCCTGGGATGGATAAACAGGGGGCTGTCCATTAGGAGTAGAGAAGCTATTTTACCTCTCTGTTTGGTACTGGTGGGACCACTGTTGGAATACCGCGGCTGGGTTGGGTGCCCACAATCCAAAAAGGATGTTGATAATTGGAGAGGATTCTGAGAAGAGGCCCAAGAATGATTAAAGGGTTAGAAAACCTGCCTTAAAGTGATTGAACTTTGTTTAGCTTAACAAAGAGAAGGCTCAGGGGTGACTTGATGACAGTCTTTAGTTATCTACATGGGGAACAAATATTTAATAATGGGCTCTTCAATCTAGCAGAGAAAGGTCTAAGACAATCCAGTGGGTGGAAGTTGAAGCTAGATAAGTTCAGACTGGAAATAGGGTGTTCATTTTTAACGGTGACAGTAATTAACCATCGGAACCAGTTACCAAGAGTTGTGGTGGATTCTCCATCACTGACCATTCTTCAGTCAAGATTAGATTTTTTTTTTTTCTAAAAGCTCTGTTCTACAAATTATTGTGGGGCAGGTTCTGGCCTGTGTGATACAGGAGGTCAGACGAGATGATCGTAAGGGATCCTTCTGGCCTTGGAATCCATGAACAATCTGTGTGACAAAGGCAGAACAAGATGTAAGTGGTGGGAGCTGCAGCTAGAGAATTTCAGACTAGAAATAAGGGACACGTTTTTAACAGTGAGGATAATTAACCACTGAACAACTCACTCACTCAAGAGCGGTGGATTCTCCGTCACTTGGACTCTTTAACACTGGGATTCCCAAAGGGACATAAAGGCCTGAATTTCGATGGGTACTGGGCATCTAACTCTCTGAGAATCCTTTGAAAATCCCAGCCTAAATCAAGATTGGGTGCCTCTTTCTAAGAGATCTGCTCTGGGTGCGGAAATTCTCTGGTCTGTGTTAGAGGGGACGGCAGACTAGACGATCACAATGGTGTCCCTGGGTTTAAAATATCTTGTACGCTTTCGCCAATTTGCCCCACTCACATCCACTCAGAATGATGCTTTGGCCGTGTCACTCCTCTTTTTGCATCCCTCCATTGGTTCCCCCTTCTCCACCGTATCAAACACCAACTGCTGGGCTCAGCGTGGGGCAGAGGTGCAGCCCCAGGGCTCAGCGTGGGGCAGAGGGGCAGCTCAGGAACTGTCACCCCCAAAGGGGAGATTTGGGGAGAGATTTTATCATGGTCTCTGCTTGGTGGGGGTGCTGGTGATTGGACTCAGTGAGGGCGTCTGAGCGGCCTGTGTTGAGGCATTTGGCGGGGAGGGGCAGGAAACAGGGGAGGTGCCTTCCCTCCCTCTTTCCCCACTCCGACTGGCCAGCCCATAGGATCTGGGTCATGACTGGGATGGACTCCTGGCTCTCCACCCATCCCCAGGGTAGTGCGTTAATGGAGTGCCTGGTGTGTCTTTCAGAGGCCAATCAGCGGATGGGGGTGATCGCAGCGGGGGCCCTGCTGGCTTTGCTGCTCATCCTCCTCCTCTCGCTGCTCTGCTGCTGCTGTGTCTGTCGCAAGAAGGAGGAAGCTCAGGGGTAAGTGTCTGTGTGCCTTTGCCTCAACCGTGAGAGCCCAGCGTGCGGCCTTCCTGGAGCCGCTGCCGTCCATCCCGGAGCTACCGGGCTCCCAGCCACCGGGCCGGTCCAATGAAGCAACATGTTCTCTTCAGCTGGAATCTGCCATGGCGTTTTTCAGGTTTGGGATGGAAAAATTTGAGAAAAAAATTTAAAAATTTCTTTCGAGTTTTGGAAACCATCCATAGCCTGAAAACTCCCCCAGGAGACACTTTCCTAGAATCTCCCCCAGGAAAGGCTAACCTAGATTAATCCCCCCCGGGAGAGAGATCCTAGAATGTCCTCTCCCCCACCCCGGCAAAGGTCACGCACTCCTTACAAACCGAGCAGCAGCTAGCTCTGAGGATGGCTTAAGGTATGTCCACACTGGAGCTGGAGGTGCCATTCCCCGCACAGTAGCCATGGCAGAGCCAGCAGTGGGAGGGGCGAGCTGTCCTGAGTACACAGCTAGGATCTTAGACAGGATCGCACCCGGCCAGCTAGCCCCCCCACCCCCTCCCCGTCGCTCATCCAGGTGCGGCTATCCTCTGCTTTTAGTGCTGGCTCGGTCAGGAAAGAGGTGGCCAAATTGGAGAGACTCCGGAGGAGAGCGACAAAAACGTCCCAAAGTTTACAAAACCTGACGCAGGTGGAAAGGTTAAAAAAAGGGGCATGTTTAGTAGAAGAAGACTGAGGTGGGGAGGCTGACAACAGTCTTCAAATATGTTGCGGGCTGCTATAAAGAGGATGATGATGGATTGTTGTCTATGTCCCCTGATGGCAGGACGAGAAGTAATGGGCTTCATCTGCAGCGAGGGAGATTTAGGTTAGATATTAGGAAATCTTGTCTAACTAAAGGGATCATTAAGCTCTGGACTAGGTTTCCAAGGGAGGTTGTGGAATCCCTGTCCTTGAAGGTTTATAAGACCAGGTTGGACAAACACCTGTCAGGGATGTTCTAGGTTTACTCGGTCCTGCCTCCGCGCTGGACAAGGTGACCCCTCGAGGTTCCTGCCAGGCCTGTGTTTGGGATTCTATGTCTGTTGCAGTGTAGATGCTCCCTTAGACTGCCCCTTGGGTGCAGCTGCGGAGCAAAGGGCAGGGAGGTACACTGGGGAAGCTGAGCTCTCAAGGATCTGTTACTACTACGCACGGGCTGAGTTCACTGAAGCCAGGGAGGGCAGGCGTAGAGTTTCCAGCAGTAACAATGGGCTGTTGTTGCCTCTGTGTCCCTGCGGAGCGGCTGCTGGGCCAGCTGTACCCATGGCCCCATTAGCAAGCGTCCCGATCCCTCTCCTTGTGCAGCGTGCCTGGGCCCCAAAGTGCCAGGCTCTGACAGGCCCGTTTAAATCCCCACCCTGAACGTCACCTCCCTGCAGGTCAGCATTTATCTTCCTGCCTGAAAAGGAAAAGTGGCAAAGAGCTGGTCCTGCTGGAGTGCGGTCTGGGAGCCTGCCCGGCCACCATGTCCTCACTGCGGTACCCATGCCCCGAGTGGGGAGCAGGTTCTGAGCCCCCTGCTCTACTGCCCTGGCCCCTGGCATTTCCATGGGAAAACTGCACTCAGCGTGGCCATATCAATGCTTGTGTGCGAATGACCTCAGCCTCTGCTCCTCCCACCATCCCCTAGATGGGTCATAGACCCTTCCAGCACGGGCCCAGCCGTGCACTGGGGAGTGCCAATCAGCCTCTTGCCACTGACCCCCAGGGGAAGCCTGACCCCCTCATGCCTGCAGGAGCTCAAAGGAGATTGCAGCCACTGAGGTCAGGCTCTGCCAGAGCCCCGTGAGCCTGCGTTACCTTCCGTCCCTAGTCACAGCTCTTGGCTCAGTCTCTCATTTTATTTACACGGTAGATCATCGAGCGCTTCTGAGTGCCACTCGGGATACACGTGGGCGTGTGCTCCTCAGCGTACACCAGACAGGCAGGGACGTGGCAGAAACGGCATGTGTCCGACTCTTCCAGAGCATGTTCCGAGCTGGACGGTCTGGTGGTCAAAGCGCAGCAGTGGGGATCAGGGGCTGCGGGGGCTGAGCCTGGGCCCAACACTGACTCTGTGACCTTAGAGGGGTCTCGTCCAGTGGTGGAGTGGTAAAAAAAAAAAAAAAAAAAAAAAAAAGTGGGTAAATGAACCTAAACTAAACTCCACTTTCCAAGAACAGAAGCGGATAAGCTGTTTACCCAGATCTATGCTACTGGTCTCATCGCTGCTCCGTCTCTCAGCATCGCCGTCTGCAGACTGGGGCGAAGTCCCTGCAGGGCATGATAAGGCACCATGCAATAGTGGTTGTGGCTTTGAGATCCTCCCTATACAAGTGCTCTCAGCCTCTGTCTCATGCCCCTAGGTCAAGGGGACATTTTGGGGCAGGAAGGGGAAAATGCAGCATTGCCAGCAGAGGGAAGATCCCTTTAACCAGACCAAGGTGTTCCCCGACCTGGATGGAAATGGTGCCTTGCCCATCATCCAAGGAACCAAGGAGGTGAATGTGCTCTTTCCTTAGCTATCCCACAAAGCAGCCACCGGTAGAGGGCACAGAATCAATGAGAAATCTACGCGATGGGCACTGCGCTGCGTGATTGCCAAATGCTTGGAGATCTGTCAAGTGGCCAGTTCACACAGGGAGACAAGAGCTGGCATAGGAGCTCATTAATCTGGCGGACAAGGCAGAATGGGATCCGCCGGCTGGGAGCGAATGCTAGGCAAATTCAGACTAGAAACACGGCACCGATTTTTAACAGTGAGGGGAAGTAGCCTCTGGGAGATTGGGACATGGGGGATTGTCTATAACTGGGAGCCCTTCAGTCAGGACTGGGGGTCTCTTTCTAAAGATCTGCTCTGGTTCAACTAGAGGTTATTGGGCTAGACTCCCTGGGTGGGCTCTCTGCCCTGTAAACCCAGGAGGTCAGACTAGAGCAGGATGGGCACTTCTGGCCTTGGAATCTGCAAATCCATGACAAAAACCCAACTCGAATGGGAGCACTCCAGCCCCTCACCCCCCTCCTCCTTCCCTTCTGCTCAGCCCGGTCTCTAGCCACCCCTCCCCCTCCCCTCCTCTGCTGCTCGGCCAGGCCCCAGTCGGTGCACTCCCACCCATTTCTACAGCAAAGCTGGTTAAGATCAATGTACAATGTTTCCACCGCAGGGGAGTGCATTTTCCCTCATTCTCTGCAACGACTGAACTACTTTTGCAGACACTTTCCAAACATTTTCGACCTCAGACACAGGCTGAGCCTGGAAAATTGCAACCAAAAAGGCGAAGATTTCTGAAAACTCTGGGTAATTGCAAACAGGTTTTTAGTAATGGCCACTCGGAGCAGCCTTCACTCCCCTGGCTGGGGCCCAATCCCCAGGGCATTGCCATCTGCCAGTGCAGCCGTCCTCTAGTGCAGGGGGACGGGGGGGTGGGGGGGTGCAGCCACCTCTGGGCAGAAAGTCCATCTAACAATGCACTGCAAAGAGGCCTTGGGAGTCAGAGAGAGCACTGCCAAGCAGAAGCTCAGGGAAATGTAGGTCAGAAGAACATAATTACCTTCCTAGAATTTGGACATGACACCAGGGTCAAACTCGTGCTGTTACAAGTGCCATGAAATCTTTGATGCCCACAAGGGATCAGGTCTGAACCTCCCCAGCAGAGTGACACTGACTTGGAGAAAAGTGTACGACCTGCTGAGTAACAGTGCCATTACGCCCTCAGCTTCCTCTAGGGGCTTCCCAACCAAGTACTGGCCTCCTGACTTGATAGCTGCCCGAGTACACACGCATGGCAGCACGGGTAGGGCTCTGGCAGCTTCCAGCTGCTCCCCGAGTTCCTGCTGAGTGATCAGATCTGCCACTGCAGGGACCAAGGAAACTATGGGTAACACTGAGTGGAAACATGGGTGGAAGCCAAAGTTGGCGAAGAACCGGGCTGTGTTTGGTTGAAGTGTGCCCCAAATTGTTATAGGCAAATTCTACAAAAGGCAGCAGGGAGACCCAGTCATCCTGTTGACAGTTTAAGAAGCAACAGTGGTACTCATGGCAGCGTGAGGCACCTGCAACCCAGGCAAAAGCAGAAGGTCCCAAGGAAGCTAGAGAGCCCCCTGAAAGCCAGGTCCAGTCCAGTCCACAAGGGCCTTCTGTTGGCCTGCTTGACAGCTGCTCTGTCCTGCTCCCCAATGGGGGTCTGATGGAAGGACAGCCCTGCTGCCTGGCTCCAGCTCCGCTCCTGGTGGCTCCAGCACCTGCACTCCCCTTCTCATTCCCAGCTACAGCAGTTCCCACTTTGACCCGCCCAGTCTCCCCGCTGGGTGAGGGAACGGGATTGCCTCGCAGCCAGGGAGCACAAGGAGCCCAGGGCCAGCTGGAGCCAGGTAGCAGGGCCGCCTTTACAGCGGAGCCCCCAGCTGGAACAAGAAGGAACAGCTGATTCCTGGTGGGCCAAACAGAAGGCCTTTGCCGGTGGCTATGGTACCTGTGCTCCCCTGCCAGACGGCCCCTTTCCCTCCCCTGCAGAGCATTCTCTGAGCCAGCAGGTGCCAGTGCTGGGCTCGGGCAGGAGACGGGGGTGCTCAGAGGTGGGTCAGTGCAGGAGACTTGCAGTCCAGAACTGGCAGGGGAGTGCAGGGGCTGGAGGTGCTAGGAGTTCAAGGTGGACTCGGGGGGGGGGGGGGGGGGGTCAGAGCTGAGTAGCAGAGCTGCCTGGACATTGGAGCCCCCAGCTGGAGGCACAGGGAAAGGATGGGCTCTAGGGGGAGTCACTCGCTACTTCTCTGGGCTTCTCCCAGCTCCGCCACTACCCCCATCTTCCTCCCAGGCCCAAGTAGGGGCCCCAGAATTGAACTTTTCAGGAGGCATCTATGGGACAAACGCTACAACTGGGAGGTCCTGCGCCGGGATCTGATTTGCCCATTCCGTCTGTCCATAGTGTGTGGATGGTATGCTGATGAGATAAGAAGTGCTATGCTTAGGAGCTTAAAAAACTCATGCCAAAAGTGCGCAATAAATTGCCTCGATCTGACACAATGGCAGTTGGAAATCCATGGAGCCAGAAGACATGTTCTAAAAGAGATGGACTGTCTCTGAGGTGGTTGGTACTGTGCAGGAAGGAACAAAATGTGCAATCTTGATCAACCACTGTGCACCACCGAGAATGAGTCAGATCCATAGTGAAGTCCAGAGAGACAGTGGACCAGGGCTAGGACAGGTTAGGCAGTGTCTGGAGAAGGTTGAGTGGCTTCACATGTGTGTTTCTGATTCAGGAGCAAAGATCACAAAAGCTAATGTATTTCTTGACAGAGTGCTTACCCAGCCACCACAAGGTCCATGAAACTAAGCTCCACGTTTTAGTTTGGCCAAAGTGACCATTGAGAGGTGCATCATGGCAAAGTTTCAGGACTTTGCGTCAAGGTAGATGATCAGGGACATAAATGTGTTCCCCATGGTAGAGGAAATGTGAGCCGGGCTGGGTATTTGCATTGTCCAAAGCCTGGTCAATCTGGGTAGCAAATGGATCATGAGGCAGCCAGGACCAAATGATGAACATTAGGCTCTTTGCCACTGTTCCACTGACAAAAATGTGATGGTTTAAGAACCTCCAAAGAGGTTCTGTGTGAGATTTGACGTAGTCATCCTTGAGGGACAAGGCATCCACCTTTCCATTTCTAGCACCCAGGCAGTAAGTCATGACAAACTCAAATTGGGCAAAAAATAGTGACCAACAGATCTGACGCTGATTTACGTTTTGAGCCATACAGAAATATTCCAAGTTCTTGTGGCCAGTAGGGACCTGAACCAGGCTCCTTCCAGGAGGTGGCGCCCCTCTTCAGTGGTTGCCTTGGTCACCAATAGCTTCGTATCCCAAATGTTGTCGTTCCTTTCTGCCAGGGTTAACTTTTGTGAATAAAAGGCATGTGGGTGGAGCTGATTATGTGACCCATTTGTTGCAACAGTATGGCTCCAATGGTGAAATTTGATGTATTGGCCTCCAGAGTAAATGGTTGGGTGGGATCTGTATGGACAAGGATGGACGCCATGGTGAAAGCTCTCGTTAGTTGGTCAAAGGTGAATTGAGCCTCAGGAGACCAGACAGATCGTTCTCTCTTCTGGAAGAGTGCCCTCAGAGGGGCTACCAGGTGGGAAAAAGTTGGCAAAACCGAGGAATCATTATACCTATTGCATGTCCCTTGGAGCTGCCACTTGGAGATGGCAGATACCTTACATGGATCCATAGTCAGCCCTTCAGGCAAAATGGTGTATCCTAAGAACTTGATTGTGCTCTGGTCAAATTCAAACTTCTCTAGTTAAGCATTCTGGTGGAGCCCTTCCAAGAGCTGGGTCACACATGGTCATGAAGGACCTGGGTCTCAGAGAAGATATCATCAAGGAAGATCACAATGATCTGGTCCAACATGTCTCTAAGAATATCCTCGATTAAATGTTGGAACATCGCAAGGACAATGCACAATCCAAAGGGCATGACCAAGTACTCAAAATGTGCGAACTGGGTGTGGAAGGCAGTCGTCCACTCATCCTATTCCTGAATACAGACAAGGTTATAAGCTCCATGGAGGTCCAGCTTGGTAAAGATCTTAGCAGAGCGAAGTGTCTCGAGAGCAGTAGAAGGGTATCGATTCCAGATGGTGACCTCATTCAAGGCTAGATAGTCCATGCAGTAGCGGCTTCGGAATCGACTAGTGCTTCTTGACTGGCCAGCATGGCAGGGTGCCGTAGACAACGTGGAATCTGGGGAGGTGTTGGCTGCTGGTTGGACACTGCAAAAGCCCTGGTGGACAGATGTGGTTCTCTGCATGGCCAAATGAGGGGAGGAAAACTGTCTCAGCTTAGATCCCTCTGTTGGAGCTGGGGCATTTCCTGATCGAGGTCAGGCCTTACATGGACAGAATGAAGCAAAATGCTCAGGTTGTCCATAAAACAGACAGAGGTCTTCAGCCTGGCATTGAGCCTACTCCCCTTTGGAGAGGTGGGTCTGAGCCATATTGACCAGCATGGGTTTGGACTGCAGTGTGGGCACAGGAGATTGACTGGTCAGGGCCATCAAAACTGGCATGGCTCATCCATTTTTCTTGGTGGCGTTTGGGTAGGTGGTTGTTAGCTTTCATGCACAGATCAGTAAAAATGACTAGGCCAGCCATAGGCTCTATCCTGCTGCTGTGAGGGAGCAAAGAGGGAAGTAGCAGCTCCTTTCCAACCGAAATAGCTGTGGAAAAAATCTCCCTGCAGTGTGGCTGCATCTCATACTGTCGACTGCTGCAGGAAGCCTCCATTTGGCAGTAGTGCCAATTAAATTCCAAAACCGTACATCTGGTTTGGAGAACGTGTGGTCTGCATCTAATTACTGTGCAGATAAAAGAAGCCACTTCACAAACACAGACTCATTGTCAGAAGTATTTCTTGGGCAAAGTCTCGAAATAGTTTCCTTCGTCCATGGTTTGTTGGGCTCTCCGGCTCTTTGCGGCTGTGCTGGCGCATTGCAGGATGGGGTTAGCTCTGGAAAGCACAGCCTGCTGCTTCCCCAGTGCAGAGCTCCAGGAGGAAATGGCAGCACCCCTGCTAGCAGCAGTGGAATGGCAGAATCTCTTCACAGTGAGTGGGGCGAGTTCAGGTTGTGGCTAATTCTAAACTTTGGCAGGTTTGCCCCATGTTCTGTGCAAAATCCTAGATCAGTGGTCCCCAGACTTTTTATCTTGTGCCCGCCTTACCTCTGTCCGCCCCCCACCATCCCACCAGCCAGGAGCGGGAGACACAAACAGGGGTAAGGGGGCCCAGCCTGGGGGCAGGAGCAGCTGATGCCGGTAGATAGGGTCCCACGCACAGGGCCGGCAGATGCAGCCAAGAGCAGAGCGCCAAGAGCGTGGGGTCGGCAGCCAGGGCCCTGGGCACGGATCCCTGGGTGCAGGGCTGGCAGCCAATCCCTGGGACCAGAGCCAGGAGAGGGTCCAACCACACCACTGCAAACACCCCACAAACGTTCCTCCTCATCCCCAAGAGCAGCGCACGCCACAGATTGGGGACCTCTGTCCCAGATGAATATGGAGTGTCACTGTTTAGCACCCTCTAATGACAGCATAGTGGCATGACAACATATCACAAGGCAATCAGCTGTGGGCTCCTGTAGTTGATGAAAGTGTGGGAGGACTAGAGGGAACTCTAGTGAGCACACAGCCCATCTTCTGTGCTTCCCTTTCTAGGTGTCTCCTTGACTTTTCAGCCTGGTCACATCACAGCATTATTATGGTTATTTATTTATACTCCCATAGCACCTAGAAGGCCCAGTCATGGAGCAGGGCTCCACTGTGCTAGATGCAGTACAAACACAGAACTAACTTTGAGTTCATGCTCTCATTTCCTCTTCATGGGTAATGGAGAGGAGGAATATTAACAAAGTCTTTGTTCTTTGATGTTTCACAATGGCTCATTTGGTTTCTGCGCTTCTTGGTGGGCAGGACCTAAGACCTTGTGTAGGAAGCCAGCATTGTACATTGATTAACGCTTCTTTCCTGTTTGATGGGGGGAGGGATAGCTCAGTGGTTTGAGCATTGGTCTGCTAAACCGAGGTTGTGAGTTCAATCCTTGAGGGTGCCATTTAGGGATCTGGGGGCATAAAAAAAAATAGTTGGGGATTGGTCCTGCTTGGAGCAGGGGGGTGGACTAGATGACCTCCTGAGGTCCCTTCCAATCCTGATATTCTATGATGACTTACAAAATTGTAGAGGATTACAATGCAAACATGTAATGTCACATCATAACACAGGGTATAGATGATATACATGAGATTAATACACATAAAGCCTAAACACCAAGCACATGTGTACAGGCAAGTCTCATCTTACACTGGGGTTACATTCTGCTGTCAGCACGTAAAGCAAAAATCACATATAGTCAAAATTACATGGAGTGTAATGGCAGGTGGAATCACCCGCACTAAAGGTACAGTATTTAAAATGTTATTTTTCTCTTTTTTGTTTTTGCCGACCACGCAAAGCTGAATTCGCACATGTTAAATGCACGTAAGATGAGACTTGCCCGTATAACTCTAATACGTATTTTAACAACACTAACACGCAGGTGAGCCTGAGTGGTTCCAGCTGTGTCTTTGTCATTGTTCAGTTGAGGCCTAGGGGCCTTGGCGTGAGTTGGCACCTGCTCTGCCAGCATCACAATCCGCTCGAAAACATGATTCCTAAAGACTCAGAAACCAGACGCAAAGAAACAGAACCAACATTTATTATTTTTAAAAATGTCATTATTTGGGGGGCCCAACTCGTGATTTTTTGAACCCTTGTGGTCAGTGATGCCGATGGATGCAGCAAGCAGTCCTCCTGGAATTGCCAGGCTCCTTCTGGTTCCTGACCTGCTTTGAAGATCATGCCGGCTCTGCCCAGCACTGGTTCATAAACTACAGAGTCAGAGGGACCGTTGTGATCACCTAGTCTGACCTCCCGCATAACACAGGCTGTGGGAGATTTTCACACATGAGCCATTCTTTTTAGGTGGCAAATCTGAGGAACTGTCCCAGATTGAGGGGTCAATGGAGGAGGTTTTGGAACAAATCGATAAATGAATAAGTCCCTAGGATCAGAAGGTATTCACCCAGGAATTCTGAAGGAACTCAGATATGAAATTGCAGGACTAACAACTGTGGTATGTAACCTATTGCTTAAATCAGCCTCTGTACCAGATGACTGGAGGATAGCTAATGTAACACCAGTTTTTAAAAAAGGCTCCAGAGGCAATCCTGGCGGTTACAGACCAGTAAACCTAACTTCAGTACCAGGCAAATTGATTGAAACTATAACAAAGACCAGAATTATGATTTGTAGCGGAAGAGTCCCATCTTTAAAAAAGGGAAGAAGGAGGATCAGGGGAACTACAGGCCAGTCAGCCTCACCTCAGTCCCTGGAAAAATCATGGAGCAGGTCCTCAAGGAATCAATTATGAAACATTTAGAGGAGAGGAAAGTGATCAGGAACAGTCAGCATGGATTCACGAAGGGGAAGTCGTGCCTGACTAACCTAATTGCCTTCTATGATGAGATAACTGGCTCTGTGGATAAGGGGAAAGCAGTGGATGTGTTATTCCTTGACTTTAGCAAAGCTTTTGATACGGTCTCCCACAGTATTCTTGCCGCCAAGTTAAAGAAGTATGGGCTGGATGAATGGCCTGTAAGGTGGATAGAAAGCTGGCTAGATCGTCAGGCTCAACGGGTAGTGATCAATGGTTCCATGTCTAGTTGGCAGCCGGTTTCAAGCGGAGTGCCCCAAGGGTCGGTCCTGGGGCCGGTTTTGTTTAATATCTTTATTAATGATCTGGAGGATGGCGTGGACTGCACTCTCAGCAAGTTTGCAGATGACACTAAACTAGGAGGCGTGGTAGATACACTAGAGGGTAGGGATCGGATACAGAGGGACCTAGACAAATTAGAGGATTGGGCCGAAAAAAACCTGATGAGGTTCAACAAGGACAAGTGCAGAGTCCTGCACTTAGGATGGAAGAATCCCATGCACTGCTACAGACTAGGGACCGAATGGCTAGGTAGCAGTTCTGCAGAAAAGGACCTAGGGGTCACAGTGGACAAGAAGCTGGATATGAGTCAACAGTGTGCTCTTGTTGCCAAGAAGGCTAACGGCATTTTGGGCTGTATAAGTAGGGGCATTGCCAGCAGATCGAGGAACGTGATCGTTCCCCTTTATTCGACATTGGTGAGGCCTCATCTGGAATACTGTGTCCAGTTTTGGGCCCCACACTACAAGAAGGATGTGGAAAAATTGGAAAGAGTCCAGCGTAGGGCAACAAAAATGATTAGGGGTCTGGAGCACATGACTTATGAGGAGAGGCTGAGGGAACTGGGATTGTTTAGTCTCCAGAAGAGAAGAATGAGGGGGGATTTGATAGCAGCCTTCAACTACCTGAAGGGGGGTTCCAAAGAGGATGGAGCTCGGCTGTTCTCAGTGGTGGCAGATGACAGAACAAGGAGCAATGGTCTCAAGTTGCAGTGGGGGAGGTCCAGGTTGGATATCAGGAAAAACTATTTCACTAGGAGGGTGGTGAAACACTGGAATGCGTTACCTAGGGAGGTGGTGGAGTCTCCTTCCTTGGAGGTTTTTAAGGCCCGGCTTGACAAAGCCCTGGCTGGGATGATTTAGCTGGGAATTGGTCCTGCTTTGAGCAGGGGGTTGGACTAGATGACCTCTTGAGGTCCCTTCCAACTCTGATATTCTATGATTCTATGAGTCAGTGCATGGCTTTTATTATGCCCCAGCCTTTGTTAACCTGAGTAAAGATTCCACAGACACTCCAGCAAAAACATACTGGTTTAGATAAAACACTGAAACAAGTTTATTAACTGGAGAAAGATGGATTATAAGTAATAAAACCATAAATGTCAGAATTGGTTACAAAAGAAATTAAAGTTAAACACACACACTACACCTCTACCTCGATATAATGCTGTCCTCGGGAGCCAAAAAATCTTACCACATTATAGGTGAAACTGTGTTATATCGAACTTGCTTTGATCCACTGAGTGCGCAGCCCCACCCCGCAGGAGCACTGCTTTACCGCGTTATATCCGAATTCGTGTTATATCGGGTCGCGATATGTAGAGGTGTATTTTCTAAACTTTAACAAGCTAAATAAGATTTGAAACCAAAAAATTGTTTCTCACCCAAAAGCTTTCAGCAGTCCATACTAACTAGAAAACCTTCCAGCTAGGACCACTATCCCCACTTCAGTGATGGCTCTTTGTCTTTCTAACAATCTTGCTGCCATCAGTAGAGGTGGGAGAGGAGAAGTGACCAGAACCATTTCCCCCACTCTTTTTATATTCTGTGCTAGAAAAACCCTTGCTAAGTCATGGGGTTAGGCCGTTCCATTCCGTACATGCTCTGCAAACTGTCCTACAGGTGAATTGTAAATACTTGTTTACATCCTTCCAGTCAGAGAATAGCCACTTGTCTAATATAGTGAGATGTTACTGAAAACCCAAGTCACCATATCTGAGGGTCTACCAATCCCAATCCCAAAGGATCAGACATTTACCCCCAGATCAATATGTATCTCAGAGCTTACCCAAATATCATGCTGTCAGCCAATCCTTAGGAAACTAACTAAAGATTTATTAATAAAAGAAGGAAGAGTGTATTGAATAGTTAAAGAATCATATACATATAGATGATTTTCAGTGTTCATAGATCAGGTTCATAGCAGTGATAGAACAGTCTGCTGGTTTGCAAAAGTCTCTCTGGTAACTTCCGAAAGATTGGAAGGGCCTCAGTCCATAGTTCAAAATACTCTATTTAGTTGTAAATCCACAATCCAGAGAATTGGAGTAGGAATGAGGCAAAATGGAGATGTCTCGGATGTCTTTTATATCCTCTGCTATGTGCATGGAAATTTACTGTTCCAAAGCCCACAGCCCCTGCATACAGAAAGTTACTGACAAAGATGGAGTCCGAGGTCACATGTCCACATCACATGCGCTTACATATTTTGCTGAATCACAGGGTTAGCCATTGGCTCCTTTCTGTCTGAGGCATCCTCAGGAAGCGCTATCTAGAGAGTTGATTCTTCTTAATGGCCCATCAAGCTTAAATAGTCCATTCACAAAAGGGCTGGCGAGACTGGATACCTTGTGGGTGTCACCCCAAGAGTAAACACATTTGAGATACAAATACATAGCCAATACTCATAACTTCAGATATAGTGAAGATACATGGATTTAACCAGGATACTCATACTTGACGGAGTGTAACTTTTCCATTGACACCTTACGTGATATACTTTGTATCATAATTTAGTGCAATTGGACGACAGTGATAGCAACAATGATATACATGGTCATTTTCAATCATACAACATCAGACACAAGATTCATGGTAAAACACTGCTTCTTCCCTCAATTTGGAAGCAAGTTCATTATCTGTAGTGTTTTTACTGTTGCATTTGTTAGATTTGCTGTTCACTCAGCTTGGACACCAAACCTAGACTGGTTGGCTTCACTTTGTGGGTCTCCTGCAGAAGTCCCATACTGTTGTGTTTGGATTGCAAATACTGTAGGGGAACCCCTGCCTGCCCACCCACCTGCCCAGAATACCCCCCCCCTAAAATCTGTATTTTAGAACATTTTTGTTAGTGACACAGATCTGAGATCTTGGAAGCATGGACCGGTATACTGAGATGTGCACTGTGGGCACTAGGCTTATTCATACACATGTATCTCTATAAGTGTTCTCTGTGTCTTTGGGAACTAGGAATTGTATTCTACCTCCGTGGGGAAGGGTTACAGAGCTTCATGGAGGAGCTAAAACCAGTGGGGGGGATGCGTTATTAGTGCAAATGCCCAGACAGGTGAACAACTCCAGAGAAGGCCCACCCCAGCACCAGGGGGAATTGCATAGACTGGCTCAGATCCAGCAGACGAAGAACAGGCTTTTGGTATAAGTGGGGTGCGTGACCTGACTCAAGTCCCTCATTTGGTTCCTCAAATTGACATGAGATTGCAAGCCTGGTGAACAGGTTGGAAGGCCTGGAACCTGCCAGGGTCTCCATGTGGAAGATTGGTGACCCCTGGGAAGCTGGCATTCATGTAGACTGTGTATTGTGCTATGATAGGTTTCCTTTGTAATGTTTTTGTCCTAAATAAAAGGACTGTGCTCTGGGAAAGCTGGTTGCTGATTGGTAACCCTGTTATAGACCCAGGGAGAGAAGACAATAGCAGGCACTGGACACACCTGCTTGGATAGTCACCGTGAATTGCATGGGGACTGCAGCCTAAAACCCCAATCTGGAGGATGAAGCACATGGGTCCTTACCCATAGGGAGATGACAGGTGGAGGCCTGAGATGTAAAGGGGGGCCCAAGAGCCAAGATATGGAGTCTAGTGGTTCCATGGTGGTGTTTGCTAAAATGCTGATGGATCTGTTCTTGCCCCGATTCGTTGCCAAAGAATGGCCACTTGACAGGTGATTGCCAGTCAACTTTGATGGCTAGAGATGTCGACTTGTCCTTCATCTTTGAGAAACTGGTTTACCCCCACCCCCGACTTGTCTGATAAACGCATTATAATGTTGGCTTATGTTCATAATGCTTAATATGCATTTTGTACACACATTACACAACAAGATTGATGATCAGTGTGTCATTCGTTTTTAAATGATACTTCACAAGACATATTTTGCACAAAGATTATGACAATCTTGGGTGTGAATACAGGGGTGCTTTCGGTACCAGCGAGGACACAGCATGCAGAGGAGGGAGACAGTAAAGGGGATGCACTGGCATACAGGTGTAGTCTCAGAAGCTGCAGGTGGTCCCAATGAAAGCACTGCCAAGGGGTGGGCTTTGCGGTCCCAGCCAAAGCACTGCCAGGTGTTAAGGAGAGGTCTGAAAGAGGACATGAATTAGACATCCACTAAGAGCGTGAATGCCTTCGGGAGTTCCCCCCATGTTCAAGGGGTGGAATGGGAGAGCACACGTGTTTGTGGGAGAAGCAGCTCTCCAGGATGGCACAGCTGGGGCAGAGTCAGTGCAGTAATAAGAAATTCAGTTGTACCTTTGAATGGGATTTGTGAGCCCAGCCTGGATTGGAGCATAGAGGCTGAAGGCCTCATGTGAGGTCAGGAACGGTGGATAATGAGAGAGGACGTGGTGGCAGAGAGGAACAAGTGGGAAGAGATTTCCTAGAACCCCCAGCAGGCTGTTCTCTGAGGATACAGGTGCCAGCACCATTAGCAAGCTTTATAGAGGCCAGTAAATTACTGAGCTTCAGGTACCCGGCAGGTCAGAATCGCACTTGAGACTAAATTTACCGCCCAAGGGCAGGGCTGAGCCACTGGGAGCGCAGATGCCGACACGCACGTCTCACTGTCCAGCCCTGGGCTGCTCACGGCCAAGATCGTAAACCCATGTCTAGTCTGGCACCTCGCTGGCGATGGTTCCCCCTGGGGACCCTGCACCAGGATGAGGTGGTGCTGTGCCCACATTCCCATTCTGTGCTAGTACGGACCCTGCTCAGCTCAGCTCTCTGGGGACCTAGGGCCGTGTCGGGATAAATGAAGCCACCTTCACCATGCACTTTGCTTTGGGGCTCCCAGCATTGGCTCTAGGCCCAGGCTTGGCCCGTCTAAAACGTCTCCAGCATGTGGCTGTTGTGCTCCCTATACATACCCCTGCACCCGCTCCTGCTCTGCCAGCTCTCTGACTGACGCACAGTATTTTCTTGCAGTGGGAACCAGGACCCAGCAGCAAGCAAGAAATCGCCAGGGCGCTTGTGTGGCCGGTTCAGTCGAATTAGCATGAAACTCCCCCGAATTCCTCTGCATCGCCAGAAACTGCCTAAAGTTGTCGGTAAGGTGGTAGGGCTCATTAACTGCTCTGGTGTGTGTTTTCCAGCCCCTAACCCAGCTGTGGAAGGAGCAGAAGGCTCCAACCTAGACAACCCACTATCCCCCAAGGCTAGCAGCAAGCAAATCAACAGCTAAGGGGCCCTCGGCAATCAACAACCAAGTATCAATCCCAACTCCATTGCCTGCTGCTCAGAGTATGCTCACCCTGTGTGGCACAGGAAACTTCACGGTCCTGCTGCAAGGAGCTATTGGCCCCCCGACTCCAGCTGCTATGGGAGCCAAGTGTGGAATGTGTGCCCTGCTAAAACTAGATTATGCTGTATTTGCTGTTGTGATGTCTGAATGCATGGTATGTATATGTTGAAGGAGGTGTAATGTGTGTTTGTTGTGTTGCGTTGCAATGGATAAACTGATGGGGTTGTATGTGGTGCTGGATGTAAAGTATGCATGTGCTATGTTGTGTTGTGCTGTGTGCCATTGTGTGTGTTCCGGAGTATTCCCCTTCTGTACTCCGTGCAAAGTCCCTTTGCCTCCGTTTCAGTCTGAAGAAGAGAGTGCAGGGCCGTGTGTGGCAATGAGAGCAGAGAGTTTTGCAATGGGGTTGCAGGGCCATGTGGAGCAGTGAGTTTTGCAGTGGGATTGCAGGGCCATGTGGAGCAGTGAGTTTTGCAGTTGGGTTGCAGGGCCATGTGGAGCAGTGAGTTTTGCAGTTGGGTTGCAGGGCCATGTGGAGCAGTGAGCTTTGCAGTTGGGTTGCAGGGCCATGTGGAGCAGTGAATTTTGCAGTGGGTGGCAGGGCCATGTGGAGCAGTGAGCTTTGCAGTTGGGTTGCAGGGCCATGTGGAGCAGTGAATTTTGCAGTGGGTGGCAGGGCTGTGTGGAGCAGTGATCTTTGCAGTGGGTGGCAGGGTCATGTGTAGCAGTGAGCTTTGCAGTGGGATTGCAGGGCCATGTGTAGCAATGAGTTTTGCATGGGTGGCAGGGCCGTGTGTAGCAGTGAGTTTTGCAGTGGGGTTGCAGGGCCATGTGTAGCAATGAGTTTTGCAGTGGGTGGCAGGGCCATGTGTAGCAGTGAGTTTTGCAGTGGGTGGCAGGGCTGTGTGTAGCAATGTGAGGAGTTTTCAACAAGTCTTTAATTTCTTTGTGGAAGTTGCTTGCTGATGCCTTAGCTGTTCTCTGTCCTGGCTCATGTTTGTGCTGGGGGGTTAAAACCTTCCTGCTGTCACAGTGTGGTGGTTCATTTCTGAATCTCCTGTTGCTTCCATCGTGTGTCATGTGTGATGTGGCCGGAGACACAAAGAGGTGCAAATTGTCCGTTGGAATGTGCTGTTGGTTGACAATAGTGAGGTCTCGTTTAGAATTTAAATTCTCCAAATACAGCCTGGGCTGTCAGCGAAACACCTTGTTCATGTTAAAGATGAAGATCCTGCTCAACACTACCCAGCCACACAGAGGGTGGGGGGGGGAGAAGCCCTGCTCTGGGTGTCCATGCAGAGCTTACCCCACCAAAATCTGGAGCAGGAGAGCTGGCAGGATCTGCACACCCAAAATCCAGTGTGCAAGAATCATGACATGAGCTTAAATATCACAGGATTTTTTAAAATAAATGTTTATTTGCCTTCTGGGGGTTGAGTCCTGAAGGGTCCCGTTTTTCTCCACAGCCCAGACAGCTTTCACATTATACCTTGCTGATGGAACATGCGTATAATGAGCGATGCAGAGTTGATGCACGCAGACGCTATCATGGCTGCCAAGTTTTGGGCGGCTTCATGTGACACTTAGTGCAGAGCTTTGCATTGCTCCTTGTACCCATGTTCTAGTAGCAAGGTGTAATGTGAAAGCTGCCATGGCTGTGGAGAACCTGTGACCTTAACCTTTGTTAATGCAAGGTGAGATTCTCCTGTAATCACCTGACTCCAGGAGCTAGGGCTTTTAGAAAAACACCGACTATTATGAGATTTGCAATAAAACTGTGATAGCTGGCAGCATTGCTAAAGGCACCCAGAACCTCCAGTTACTCCAGTACCCCCAGGAACTGCCATCACACATTGCAGGAACTCCAGCACCCATCCAACTGCCCACGAGATACCTCCACCTGCAAACCCATGCACTCACCTACCGCAGCCTCTCCCAGACGCCCCAGCACCAACCCATCTATCCCCCTGAGACTCTCTCCAGAACCCACTCACCTGCTCCAACCACAGCTGCCACTATCTGTGCAACTCACTGCCATGTTCCTGTCACTGCCTGGAAGTTTATGGTCACATGCAAATTATTTGGAAGTCTGCCAAAGAGCTCCCTGAATAATTTGCATGAAGTGTCCCACGGAGCTGCCCGCAGCTTGGCTGCTAGGATAGAGTCTGGGCAACACCAGGCGGTTCGCACACATCCCAGTGGTGTTTGCGCAGGGGGTGGGAATGCCTTTGCGGACCTTTGCACTGCTTCTGGTACCCATGTTCCATCCACGATCTGTCCCTGGAGCCTCCTTTAAAGGGGCATATTTCTTGTCATCCCATGCTGTACAGTGGAGCTAGAGTGAGGCGGGGGGGATAGGTTGGCTGGGAGTCTTACCTGCAATGCATTTGGGTTGGGTTGTAATAACTGAGTGATTGCCCCTGTGCTGTGGTTGGGGTGTAACTTCCTCCCCCAGCCCCACACTGAAGAAGAGCCGAGCCGCCCCATTCCCATCCCAGCCTCAGTTTCCCCAAAGCCCGGGGCACTAAGGTGCCAGCTCTCAATAAGAGCCCACGGCACGTGAGCCTTGCTGCTCCCCTCCACTGCGGGCGGCAGCGCCGATCGCTGCTCTCCTGAGGTGCTGCTTTCTCGTGGCGGAGCTGTAGCTCTAGGACTGTGGCTGGGAGCCAAGAGAACCGAAGCGGGAGGACCATTACCCCGAAACAATAACAAACGCTGGGTTTATGGGAGCGAGTGAAGCAGGCCTTTCTGGAAGAGCGGCGGCTCCGGTGGGGAAGGATGAATGGAGCTGTGTGCGCTTCCTGGAGCAGGCTGCAAATCAGACGTTTGTGTAAACAGGGAGACGGAGGGAGAACTCCTCTTGGGCCCTGGCTCTGTGAAAGGCTGCGCCTTACGGCTGAGCTCCCGAACGTCACTCGCCCATTCAGCAGGTATTGCCCCGGGCTGACTGGCACGGCTCCTCCCGACCCGTCAAGGGCAGAGTCCCCACTATCTCTTCGACTGGCTTTAATTAGCTGAGCGGCAATGCACCGTTACAGGAAGGCTTCTTTGCCCAGGAGCATGGCTGGCTCCTCAGGGCCTGCCGAGCAAAAGGCCAAGGAGCCATGCTCGGCTGTCACACACGGTACTCCCGCTAAGGCGAGGGGAAGGCAGGCAGCCGCAGAGACTGTTTGTGTTGCCAGGGGGCTGTTAGTTCATTGGAATGAAATGCTTTGGTCACAGGCTGCTCTGTTTGCCTTGGCTCGCAGCCCTTGCCATGTGGTCTTACTATTATCCTGGCTTCAGAGTGGGCTGGAGGCCGATCCCCCCGCAGCTCCTCAGCGGGATGAAGGGGAAGTGCCAGGAGTAGAAGTGCAGCCTGTCGGGAGGAAGGGGCAAACGCCCTCCCATTTGGGAGTCTGGCTTCAGCCCCTCGAGGAACAAGCACAAATCCGGTCCGAGGTTTGGGAGCTCCGGGAGAGGCTGGGTGCTAAACCAGCCCCGTCGCCCGACCCCCACTGGGATTTTGAACACAGCCCAAGCAATGCCCGTTCGTGGGCCTGCAGCGTCCAGTTGTGCCTCTTGCCAGATCCAGCTTGGTGCTGTTCTTCATCCCCGTGAGCGGAGAAGGGCAGAGCCTGGGTCAGTCAGGGACAGGCCGTGGGTCAGATCCGAGCTGGCTGAAGCCATTGGCACCTATGCGCAGGAGTGCAAGGCACTCCCATTGTGGTGCAGTAGTGTTTTACACCTATTCTGCACTGGCGTGAATGAGCCCACAGGGGGCAGCAGGAAAAAAGCAGAGGGATTCTAGCAGGGCAGGACCCAGTGAACAGGAGCAGCGAACGGGAGGTTGCGAGTTAGTTCTCCAGGTGAAGGAGGCACATGGAGTGAGTTTGTTGTCTGCAAGTCTGCTTGCCGTGGGGCTGCTTGATTGAAGTTTATAGTGTGGTCTGTCTGGGGGGCCGTGTGCTCAGCCTAGGGTCACCAGACAGCAAGCGTGAAAAATCGGGATGGGGTGAGGGGTAATAGGAGCCTATATAAGAAAAAGACCCCAAAATCGGGACTGTCCCTATAAAATTGGGACATCTGGTCACCCTAGCTGAGCCTAGCAGCCCACTAGGCTCCGCTGAGAGCTTCCTGACCAGGCTCTAACCTGCTTCCTTTGATCCCCTTTAGGATCCCAGACGAAGGAGGGGGGCTAACTCAGGGAGAACAAGGGTTTTTAAAGCCAGCTCCTAAGCGACCAGAGAAGCTAGCAGAGAGGAGCAGCAAACAGTGGAGTTTTGCGGGGGCATTTAGAGAGGGAACATAAGAGCCAAATATGCCTAACAAACATTCTCTAAACTTAGGCCAATAGTCCCGGCCCCCCAAAGAAACACACACACAGAAACAAAAAAACACAAAAACAAAAAGAAACCCTGCAGGCGTAAAGAGAATGCAGGCAGAAGTCCAGCAGCAGAGTGGGGGCTATGCAGGTTATTGCACCGAATGCAGCATGTAGGATTTCCTGCCTTGTGGGCTGGTGGCGTATGTGTGTATTCAGGGTAAGCAGCTCTTGGCCCTCAAGAGACACAGTATGGGCTCTGGAGACCAGAGTGGCTACACTGGAGATGCTAAGGGAGGCAAAGAGGTACATAGAGGAGACTTTCCGGGACACAGCACCCCCAGTCTGACAGCCTCTGTGCTGTAGAGGAGGATGAAAGTCTCAGGGAAAGAGAACATTAAGCTGGAGCAGAGGGAAGTGATCCCATAGTTGGGCTCCTCCTTCCAGATGATGTCATGGTTTCCTCTCACACTGAGAACACCTCTCTGAGGGAGGGGACCCCAATTATTAGGAAGAGACAGGTAATAGTAATGGGGGATTTCATCATTAGAAATACAGATATATGGGATTGTGATGACCAGGAGAACCACCTGGTGAATTGCCTACCGGGTGCAAAGGTTGCAGATCTCTCAAGACATCTAGACAGACATATGTGAGGTATTGGGGAGGAGCTGGTGGTTGTGGTACATGTAGGTACCAATGAAATAAGGAAAGGTAGGAGAGAGGTCCTGGAGACCAAATGTAGATTGCTAGGTAAGAGATTAAAGTCCAGGACCTCCATGGTAGCATTCTCTGAAATTCTTCTGGTTCCATGTGCAGGGCCAGATAGACAGGCAGAACTGCAGGGTCTCAATGTGTGGATGAGATGAGGGTGTACAGAGGAGGGCATTAGGTTAATTAGGAACTGGGGACCTTTTGGGAAAGGAGGATGGGCGCCTCTGAAACCAAAATGGAATCAGATTGCTGGCATGTCAAATTAAAAAGGTCATAGAGGTTTTAAACTAAGGGCTGGGTGAAAGCCGAGAATGTGGAGGAGCACACGGTTCAGAGAGAGACATCCCTTAGGGGAGGATCTATTAACAAATTCTCTATATCCTAGTACTGTAAGAAGGCGAGGATAGATGTTGATAAAGTACTGGTAGGAACTGAAGAGAAACAGTCAAACAAAAAAAAGTCCTATTGAATTACATCACATGAAGACAAACAACTAAATATTGACAAATTTTGTAAGTTCTTGTATGCAAATGCAAGAAGTCTAAATACTAAGATGGGTGAACTTGAGTGCCTGGTATTAAATGAGGATATTGATATAATAGACATCACAGAAACTTGGGTGGAACAATTATAATCAATGAGACATGGTAATACCAGGGTACAAAATATACAGGAATGAGAGTAGATCCTGCTGGTGCGTGAATGGCACTGTATGTGAAAGAAAGCACAGAATCAAATATAGTAAAAATCTTAAATGAATCAAACAGTACCATAGAATTGCTATGGACAGAAATTCTATGCTTGAATAATAAGAGGATAGCAGTAGGACTATACTACTGACCACCTGACCAGGATGGTGATGGTGATTGTGAAATGCTCAGAGACATTAGAGAGACTACAGAACCAGAAAACCCAATAATAATGGGGGATTTCAGCTATCCTCTTATTGACTGGGTATACGTCACCTCAGCACAAGCTGCAGAGATAAAATTTCTAGTCACCATTCATGACTGTTTATTGAACCAGCTAGTCCGACTCCTGGACCCCACAAGGGGATAGGCAATTCTTGATTTGGTCCAAGACGTGAATATATATGAACCACTCGGTAACAGCAACCATAATGTAATTACATGTAACATCCTTGAAAGTAGCATTTAACTTCAAACAGGGGAACTACACCAAAATGAGGAGGCGAGTTAAACGGAAATTAAAAGGAACAGTCACGCAAGTGAAATGCCTGCAAGTTGCATGGGAACTTTTTAAAATACCATAATAGAGGCTCAATATATACCCCAAATAAAAAAGACAGTAAGGGGACCAAAAAAAAAAAATGCCACCACAGCTAAACAAAGTAAAATAGGCAGTTAGAGACCAAAAGATATCTTAAAAATTGGAAGTCAAATCCCACTGAGGAAAATAGAAAGGCGCATAAACTCTGGCAAGTCAGTGTAAACGTATAATTGGACAGGCCAAAAAAGAATGCGAAGAGCAACTAGCAAAAGACACAAAAACTAACAGCATCAGAAGCTGGAAGTTTGCCAAACAATCAGTGGGGCCACTGGATGACTGAGGTGCTAACGGAGCACTCAAAGAAGACAAGGCCACTGTGGAGAAGCTAAATGAATAATTTGCATCTACTGTCACTGCAGAGGACCTGGGGGAGATTCCAACACCTGAGCCATTCCTTTAGATGACCAATCTGAGGAACTGTCCCAGATTGAGGTGCCAATAGAGGAGGTTTTGGAACAAATTGATAAATTAAACAGTAATAAGTCACCAGAACCAGGTGATATTCACTCAAGAATTCTAAAGGAACTCAGATATGAAATTGCAGAACCACTAACTGTGGCGTGTAACCTATCACTTAAATCAGCCTCTGTACCAGATGACTGGAGGATAGCTAATGTAATGCTGATTTTTAAAATAGGCTCCAGGGGTGATCCTGGCAATTACAAGCCAATGAGTACTAACTAAAGTACCAGACAAATTGATTGAAACTATAGTAAAGAACAGAATTATCAGACACATAGATGAACGCAGTATGTTGGGGAAGCATCAGCACAGTTTTTGTAAAGGAAATCATGCCTCACCAATCTATTCCAATTCTTTGAGGCTGTCAACAAACATGTAGACAACAGTGATACAGTGAATGTAGTGTACTTAGACTTTCAGAAAGCCTTTGACGAGGTCCCTCACCAAAGGCTCTTAAGCAAAGTAAGCTGTCATGGGATAAGAGGGAAGGTTCGCTCATAGATCAGTGTATAAACAATAGGGGGGAAAGGATAGGAATAAACAGTCACTTTTCACAAAGGAGAGAGGCAAATAGAGGGATCCCTAAAGGAGCTGTACTGGGGCCAATGCTGTTCATCATATTTGTAAATGATCTGGAAAAGGGACAAAATTTGCAGATGATGCAAAATTACTCAAGATAATTAAGTCCGAAGCAGACTATGAAGGGATCTTCCAAAACTGGGTGACTGGGCAAAAAAATGGCAGATGAAATTCAGTGTTGATAAATGCAAAGTAATGCACATTGGAACTTATACGCAACTATACATACAAAGTGATGGGGTCTAAATTAGCTGTTAGCACTCAAGAAAGAGATCTTGGAGTCACTGTGGATAGTTCTCTGAAATCATCCACTCAATGTGCAGCAAGAATGAAAAAAGCGAACAGAATGTTAGGAACCATTAGGGAAGGGAGAGATAATAAGACAGAATATATCATAATGCCACTATATAAATCCGTGGTATGCCCACATCTTGAATACTGCGTGCAGTTCTGGTCACCCCATCTCAAAAAAGACATATTAGAATTGAACAAGTACAGAGAAGGGAAACAAAAAATGATTAGGGGTATGGAACAGCTTCCATATGAGGAGAGATTAAAAACTGGGACTGTTCTGACTCCCCTCTGCACGTGCAATTCCAGAATTGTCTGGTAGGGGGTTCTTACCCCTTCCTCTGGACAGCTGGGTGTGGCCACTTTCGAAGATAGGACACTGGGCAAGGTGGAACCTTGCTGTGACCTGGGCTGTACAGGGCCTGTGTTCCTATGACAGCCCGTGACAGACATTAGCATTTCAGTGCAGGATCACAGATGAAAAAGCTGTGCAAGACCATCCAGTCTGCCTGCTGGGGGGGGAGGATAGCTCAGTGGTTTAAGCATTGGCCTGCTAGACCCAGGGTTGTGAGTTCAATCCTTGAGGGGGCCATTTAGGGATCTAGGGCAAATATCTGTCTGGGTATTGGTCCTGCTCTGAGCAGGGGGTTGGACTAGATGACCTCCTGAGGTCCCTTCCAACCCTGATATTCTATGAGTCTATTCTATGTTCTGTATAGAAATTAAAGATGGAAAAGAATTCCTCAGGCCAGAAGGGTCCCTACTGGCCTTCTCTAGAGTCTTGTCCAGGGTAATTTGAAGGTCCCATGCGAATGCATCAGTTCAGGTGGAGTTCCTGGTGCAGGTCAGTGCTGGGAGTGCACAGGGGCACCTTGCAGGGGCCTTAGAATTAAAACAAACACAAACACTATTCAAACCCCAGGAAATGCAGTGACAGGTGCATGTCTGAACACAAGGCACCCAGCCTAATTCTGCCCTCTGCCCCAGGGGGATTGTCTGGTGACACGTACTACAAGTGCAGTTGTAACCCCGCCTTGCCTGGGTTTCCAGTATTTGTGTGTTTTTCCTGTTCTTGGAAGGTAACGTGCTCACCCTACTTGTCTGTGCCAGCAACCACAGCCAAGTTGGTGTGTGAGAATTTCCTCAGGGTTTGTTTGTTTTTTAATGGTCCTCAGTCCCGCTGAAAATAGCCCTTCTCGGCTTCTCCTGCAGCCTCAGAACGCAGTGGTCCATGGAGGTCCAAAGGTAGGCAATGCTTGTGGGTCTGCTGGCCAAGCACGGTCCCTTGTGGCATGCAGTCCTTGTGCTGCAGATCTCCTGTCTGCAAATGGGAGTCTTAGTGCTGCAAATCTCTGTAGGTCCTGACGATCAGGGCTCCTGTCTTGCAGTTTAGTTTGGAAAAGAGAAGACTGAGAGGGGACATGATAGCAGTTTTCAGGTATCTAAAAGGGTGTCATAAGGAGGAGGGAGAAAATGTTCACCTTAGCCTCTGAGGCTAGGACAAGAAGCAGTGGGCTTAAACTGCAGCAAGGGAGGTTTAGGTTGGACATTAGGAAAAAGTTCCTAACTGTCAGGGTGGTTAAACACTGGAATAAATTGCCTAGGGAGGTTGTGGAATCTCCATCTCTGGAGATATTTAAGAGTAGGTTAGATAAATGTCTATCAGGGATGGTCTAGACAGTATTTGGTCCTGCCAAGAGGGCAGGGGACTGGACTCGATGACCTCTCGAGGTCCCTTCCAGTCCTAGAATCTATAAATCTATGAAGCTGAGGAGGACGTGCAAGAAGCAATTTCCTGCCCCTTGACCTTTAAATGTTCCATGCAAGTCCCCTGCTCTCTACAGGGTCTGTGTGTGTGTCTAGGGGAATGCCCAGGTTACAGAGGGGAGGAGGATCTGAGGTATGTGCGGGGATACAGGAAGGAGGAGGAGTTTAGGGTGTGTACAGGAGGGAGAGGGAACTGGGGCATACACCGCAGTTGCTCTATATTGCTTTAGGTGATATAAAGCAGTGCGCACCCACTGAAGTGGCCTTATGCTATGGCTGCATTGTACTGCTCCAGAGTGGGGTGAGCAACCAGAACGTACCAGTGAGTCTGGCCCTGGAAGTTACAATAAATACGACCTGAGGTTGACACTTCATATAATCACATCATTAAAAATAAACCCTGGGGACATTCTCTGGGAGTTTCTTGTTTCATGGATGAAATTTTACAATAAAAGAACCCAAGGAAATTCCCAGAAAAAAAAATACGTTAAGAGGAGTTAAGGCTGCGAGTCCCTGTCAGTAAGACAGGGTAATATACAGTGCAGGGATATTGTGATAATCCTCAAAACAAGCCTTATAAACCCAGGAAAATAAAAACTCCAAATGTTTTAAGATAAGCAAGGCACAGTGAGGGCCAGTCACTGGTCAGAAAGGGTAAGTATTTGCTGAAGAAAATTTTGAATAGAAACTAGAAAGTGAGAGACGGAGCAGAACTGTTTACAAAGTGAAATGCACTTTGGGTTTGTCTAGACTGGGTTTGTCCAGCAAGACGCGTGCGAATGTGCTTTTAAACACCGCTCAGCACTTAGTGAAGACAAGAGAGTGATGTATAAAAATGTGTTACGTGGTTGTGGTCAATCCGGGGGGGTCTCCTCAATAACACCCAACCCTAATTACAACCTCAGCAAATACTCAGTGCTGAGAGATGTGCAGAGTCCGGGTTCCAGTGGGCTCCATGTTTGTGGGGGGAGCATGACGTCATCGCTAAGAATCGTGCCATGCTGCGGAGGGGACCAATGCGTGGTGTGTAGCGGGTTTCCTTCGCTGGCGAAGTTCTGTGGGAAGAGGTGGTGTGTCGCTGCTGGTGGAAATGTACCATGAGCCCATTAGGGTCTGTCCCACGGCTTACCGTTCCCTTGCTTCTACAGGGGTCACTGGGGGATGTTGCACTTACTGAACCTTCATCCTGGCTGTACAAAGTGTTTGTTTATGTGACTTCCTAGGGTTTCGACACGGCGACTGTAGGAGGGTTTGGGGGGAGACATGGAAGGGGGACAAGGAAACCTGTTTCATCCCCTGTGGTGTAGAGATATGGCGATCGGAGGAATGTCTGAGGTGCAGGGGAAGGTGACAGGGTGGTGGTTGGTCTCTACCCTCTTTAACTCCCAAAGAATGGTGCCTGAGCCTGCCAAGTGCCACAATGGCTCCACAAAGGTAGCCACAGGTCCTCAGAGCACAGGAGCCTCACCTAAAGCTTCACAGCCCCCGCACAGGGGCCTGTAGTCCAATATCTAGGGAACCCCAGCTGCAACTCCTCATCAAAATGTCTCCTTGCAGCTCGACAGGGCACCACAGTGTAGCTGAACCAAGCCGTGATCTAAACCCCTTTGGCTTAGGGAAAGGTGGCCTGAGCTGGAGAGCGCGAGTTCAAATCCCGCCTCTTCCTTGCTGCTGGAATCTCTGGAGGAGCATGCCAAATGTTCAGGCCATGAGCCCAGCTGTGTAAGATCCCGACCCTCTGGAACCACAGCGGCCTTTCCCCCCATGCGGTCCCTTCAAGAGAAGCACCACCAGGGCCAGTCTCAGAAACCTCAGAGCTGCTGATTTGAGAAAACTCGCCTCGTTCAGTCTAGACCAGGCCGCCAGCAGCTGGTGCCAGAAGAAAGGTTCCTGGGGCCTCCGTGCGCATCTGCTCTGCCGTGCGGTCTTTTGTTACATACAAATAGCACCAGCCCCGAGACACACTCCTCAGCACGTGTTTATTTCACAAATAGGCATCACGCCTCAGGCTAGTTGGGGCCTGTCTTGGCTTGGCGCTCCTCTCGCCTCTGCAGCTGCTCGCAAACGCTCCCTCTCACCGGCCGGGCTTCATTTCCCTGTTTGAAATCTCTGGACGTTTAAACAACGACGAAGGGATGATTTCTTTCTGTCACTTTCTGGGACTGAACGGGGGAAAGGAATGATCTGAGAACAGCCGGGAGCTAAGAATACTCCGCTCTGCGAGCCAGCTGCTGCTCAACACTAGCCCTCTGGAGTCCATCCCAGCCTTCCTCGCCGTGGGCCGGCACTGCTTGGAGGAGACTGGCTTCGTATGGGCAGCGTCCTCCATCTTTGAGGGTGTTCCGGTTGTGAGTAAGTCTCTGTTCACCCAGCCACTGGGAAAGCTGCTTTGCATCCCGGAGTCATCGCTGCTAAGCTGATCCAACGGGGCTCTCTGGGACTTTGCCACAGACGCAGCCTCATCCCCCAGGAGGCAGGGCCATGCTACTGCTGGCTTTTCCGTGTGCCGCAAGGAATGTGACGCGTGGACAGAAGCTGGGCTGCCCTGGGCTCAGAGGGAGCCTCCTGCGTGCCACATGGAACCATGCATCAGAAGAGCAGCTGGAGCAGGGATCTGCCTTTGCCTTCGTTTCCAGTCCTGATGCGGGGCTGGCCTGGCCTCCGCGCAGCCTCCTCACAGGCTATGTAGGAGTTCAGTTGGGATGGCGCCTCCTGGCCCGCACACGTATGACTCCATGAGCAGCAAGGGAAATCCAGCAAACCTTTCCTCTCACTGCCCTGCCTGTGCCACACAAAACCTGCCCTGCCTAGGAAATCAGCAGCAATACTTGGCATTAAAATACAGGAAGTATTCAACATCCTATGCGCTTTCCGCCCCCCTGCATACGCCTCTCTGTACACACTGACGTCCTCTCCCCAGACCTGCACTGCCCTCCCACCTCCAGACTCAACCCCGGGCCTGCCTCTTCACGTGGAAATGTGCCAAGCGCAGCTTTGTGTTCTTGCTCCTCTGGCATGTCCCACCTGAAGATCTGAAAGTGCTCTGTAAACACTCATTCAGTCTCACAACCCTCCCTCCCACGCCCACATGAGACTGCAAAGTTAGAAATATATAGCGATTATGTCACCTGCCACTAAAATGCAGCCGCCGCAGGAGCGGGACTCGGCAGCTATGTTACACTACACAGCCGTTTAGGAGAGGAAATGAAGGCGAATACCACAGTCCAATTGCTACTACAGGGAAAATGTACAGAGGCCGGGTGGAATTGTCTGAGTAGGAGTTTGGCCAGGACGTTGGGCATAGCACCCTGGCTCTTACGGGAGTCTGAATGGGGTCACAGCCTTTCTTCTCTAGATTTTGCAAACTTATGCCTGCAATTTTTGTGCCCAAAAACTGAGAGTGCAAAAAGGGAGGCCAGGGTGAAAGTTGAACCCCATCAAAGTCAGTGGGAGTTTTGCCAATGCTTTAATGGGACCAGCAGTTCTGAAATCTGCCCAAAGTGTCGTGGGACCTTTAAAGAGAAAACCTTCTAGCAGGTTAGCGCTCCCTAGCGGCATTGTCCCCCCGTGTTTGCCACCTGGATGATATTCAGGTGAAACCTCTAGCACCTCCTGGGAACTACGGCAGGAAAGACCATATATCACAGCAGGCCCCTTGCCTCGGGTGAGTGGGGAACCTCAGTGCTGCTGTTCTCTTTGAGCCTAAGCGGGAATTCAGTCTGTGTTTAGTGACTGAACCTCCAGCAGCGTGGAAGGAGCCCATAGGAAGTGGCCAGCTTTCTCCCAGCCACTGTCAGCCTATGATTTATCTGCAAGTCACCCCGCGCCAGATGTGCGAGCCAAACAGCGACAGGAAACGCTGTTCCCTGGGGGAGCCTCCTGTTCTGGAGCTGGCACTGCACAGCCTGCCGGCTCACTCCCAAGGCGGGGCCCAGTGTGTCAAGGAGCCAGCTACTCACAGGTTGCACTCTGGTGAGCTGTTTCCACAGCCATTCCCTCTTCATTGAGCCTGGCTCTCAGGCACTCTTCAGCCGCTTCAGAACACCTGCAGTTGGCAATGACGGGAGACAGTAGGCGCGTGGGGAGTTCCTCCTGACCCCCATCAGTTAGGGCTAGGTTATTTTTTATCATAGTTCATCTTATTTGTCTCCTTTCAAACAATCCCCATCATTTTAATCCCTCCTTATCTGGAACTTTTTCCATGCCTCTAATCATTCCTGTGTCTGAACCACCTCGATTTCCGCAATATCCTTTTAGAGCCGCGTGGACTGGAACTGGGCACAGTGTTCCATAGGAGATCGGACCATCGAATATCTACACTGGCATGCCGAGATTTTCAGTTTTATTCTCCATGCCAGTCCTTACGCACCGAAACATTTTGTTTGTTTTCTTGGTCGCTCTTGCAAATGGAGCAGAGATCTCCACAACAATGCTCAGGTCTTCTTTATTTGGCGCTGGTGTGGCCAGTTTTGGTGCCCACAATTCAAGAAGGCGGTTGATAAATTGGAGAGGGTTCAGAGAAGAGCCATGAGAATGATTAAAGGATTAGAAAACCTGTCGTATAGCGATAGCCTCAAAGAACTCAATCTCTTTTGCTTAACAAAGAAAAGATTAAGGGCCGACTTGATTACAGTCTATCAGTACCTACATGGGGACCAAATATTTAATAATGGGCTCTCCAGTCTAGCAGAGAAAGGTCTAATGTTATCCAATTACTGGAAGTTGAAGCTGAACAAATTCAGACTGGAAATAAGGTGTAAAATTTTAACTGTGAGAGCAGTTAACCATTGGAACAATTTACCAAGGGCTGTGGTGGATTCTCCATCACAGTCAATGTTCAAATCAAGATTGGATGTTTTTCTAAATGTTTTGCTCTAGGAATTACTTTGGGGCAGTTCTCTGGCCTGTGTCATACAGTAGGTCAAACTAGATGACCACAATGGTCCCTTCTGGCCTTGGAATCTGTGAATCAAAGACCCAGTGAGGTGTATGATTGGTTTGAATTATTTCTCTGGATGTAAATTACCTTGCATTTCAATACATCTTTGGTAAAAATAGTCAAATGAATAAAATATTGTTCTGGTTTGAATTATATAAAAAGGAAACAACTTCAACATTTTGAAAATTTTCACATTGTTTCTCTTCTTTTTGATCAGCTCTAGCCATTGTCCATACGCCAGTAAATCATTAACACTGGGCCTGTGTCTGGCTCCAACCCAGTGGTGTCCAGTGTAGCTCAGTACCAAAAGTACATTCTGCAGATAGTTACAGCTTGTTCTTCCCTCACTATTCCAAGCGGGGGGGAAGGGTATGCATTTTCATAGCACAGAATCATAGAATCTCAGGAGATCATCTAGTCCAACCCCCTATTCAAAACAGGACCACTTCCCAGACAGATTTTTGCCCCAAATCCCTAAATTGCTCCCTAAAGGATTGAGCTCACAACCCTGGGTTTAGCAGGCCAATGCTCAAACCACTGAACTATCCCTCCTCCCTGAAGCATAATATACAGGGCTTCACTATATATAATGCAGAGAGCAGTCGATATATAAATTCATTAACATCATTAATATCCACAATTGTTCTCTCTACTAATGACTAACCTAAATGATGTGTAATCTGCAAATTTTGCCACCACCCTTCTTCCCCTCCCCATTTCCAGACCATTAACAAATCTATTAAATAAAACAGGGCCTAGTATGGAGCCTTGCGACACCTCCGCTTAACCACTGCGGTTGAAAATTGACTGTTTATTCCTACTCTTTGCTCTCTGTCATTAGACTAGTTTCTATCCATGACGATATTTCACCTTGCAACTCATGACAACTTAGTTGTCTTAAAACTTTCACATGAGAGACTTTCTCAAAGGCTTTTTGAAAGCACAAATAATTATGTCTCCCTTTACCAGCTATTTTTAGTGACACATTCAAAACATTGTAATAGACTGGAGAGGTATGAGTTTCCATTTTAGAAGCCACCCTGGTTAGTTCAGATCATACCATGATCATCGAGATGTTTTACTATTTTATTTTTAATTATTATTTCAACCAGTTTCCCTGGTATGTAGCCCCTATTGGAAGTGCTAGGATGGCTCTGGATGGGCACTCTCTGGAAACTGAACTGGCTCTCTGGGAGTGGGAGTCTCTCTCTCCCCCAAGGTTGTACAAGGAAGATTGGCGTGCACGTGGGAGGTGATGTGAGAGCGCTGCTCTAAACTCTCCGCTCTCTCCCGTTGCAGTGGCTCACCATGACCTGGAGAACACCATGAACTGCAGTTTCATTGAGCCACCATCGGTAGTGGAACAACCATCTCCCTCCTGGTCCTCCCGGGGCTCCTTCTCCTCCTTTGACACCACCGACGAGGGACCAGTGTACTGTGTACCCCATGAGGGTGAGTGGACGTTGGGCAGGGTGGGCAGAGCCAGGAGCCTGATAGTGCTGCTGGATAGGATGATCCCCGTTGCCACTGCTAATCAATCTGGGCTCTCCAGCTCTGGGTTGTTCCCCTGGCACGGCAACCCCTGTGATACAGGGGGGTTACATGCCTTCACAAGTGGGGAGTGATACAGAATGTCTGTCAGTGCACACTGGGATTGGCACCAGCCCACCCATCCGCCGAAAGACAGCCCTGCCCAACAGATGGGAGCTCAGCAGAGATGCTGCCCCGCCTGCCCCCACTTGCACTCCTTCCTCCTCTGGCTAGTTGACGTCTCAGAGGCACGCTGCCAAGGCTCATCCTGGAGGTTCCTCTGCTCTTGAAGTTGTCCAGAGTGTGTGCAATGCTTTGTGTGGTTCTCCCAAGCCAATGGGATGATTCTTTCTCCTTCAAAAATAAAGCAACCAAACCAACACCCCGACAATGCCAAAGCTGCTCTAAAATAAAAGCCATGGTTATTTTAGCAACCAAAAGAACAAATGTCTCTGCTCAGAATGGACCCTGTTCCTGCAGATCCTCATTCTGGGACACTGGGCCCAGGACTCCTGGATGCCGCATCAACCTTTAGGAGGGCCAAGCATTTCACCTCGTGGCAATCCATGTCTCAGCAGGCTCTTGTCCCAGAAGCATGGGCCTTGGACCTTCTTGGACCTTAGTTGTAGGTTGTCAGCCTCCAGCATGTGGCCTTGTTATTGTACTGAGGGGTTTTGAGCTGTGTTCTGGCTGCTCCATTGCCCTAGGTTGTCTGACCAACCCCTTCAAGAGAGCCAACCCCAACATACAAACGAGGCTGCTCTGCTCTGAGGGGGTGTCTGGTGGGGATGGTATGGCAGGCCCATGTGAGGGGGTGGGTATGAGGCCTATGGGACAATGGATGTGTGTGGGTATATAACAGGACTATGGGAAGGGGTACAAGGTCCATAGGGCAGTGAATAGCAGGGACAGAAGGCCCATGGGGGTAGTATAAAGCATTGCCTGATTATAACTTGTGTCCCAACCCTTTCCTCCCGTCCCTTCGCTGTGGGGCCCTCATGCCCCATCCTGTCTCCTGTGCACCATGGCACAGTGTAATGTATCTGTGCTTTCTCTTTTGCAGAGGGTGTGGGTGAAAGCAAAGAGAGAGGCCCTGCCTGCAGCCTGGTGGAGAAGCTGGCACCCCCAATCAGCGCAGAGGAGGCTGGAGAGTATACCTTCTTGAAAGAGACGGGCTCCGTCAAGGCCTTCCAAGCAGACAGCAGCGAAACACCCCTGCTCAAATCCTCCGACAGCGAAAGGTCGTCCTGTGGCTCTGGCTCCACCAGCGGAGCCCTCTATGCCAAAATTGCCCGCCTCTCCAAGCAGTCCAAGGACGAAGATGAAAATACAGTGGACACCAAAAGCCCTGGAGTGAATGGTAAATCCCCCTCCCCGGAGAGAACCAAGCCCCCTCCCCCTGATCCCTCCACAAAGCCGAAAGTGTCCTGGATCCATGGGAAGTACAACTCCAACCAGTCCAACTCGCTCCCCGCTCCCAGCAGGTCGCCCGAGAGAGCGGCCATGCAGCCTGATTGCTCTGAGCACCCTCAGGCCAAGAGGAAGAGAAGCCCGAGTGAGACCTCGGCCGGCCTCCATGGGAAAGCCGATGACAAGGGCAGCGCGAGGAGCAAAGAGAAAGCGCAGAAACATCTGAAAGAGCTGAGCTTCCCAGAGGGCAAAGCCTCTTTCTCTGGGGAGCCCCAGTCACCATCCAAGCCCAAGCAGAAGACCAAGGCCAGTTCGGAGCAGATGGAGAACATCAATGGGGCCGTCCAAAATGCTCTGAAAAAAATGGGAACCTACCACCCAGACAGGAAAGGAGGGGAAGGCAGAGAAGCCCCCCGGAGTCCCAGTCACAGCAAGCTACGCTCCGAGGCCGTCCACCCCCATTTGTCTTCGGAGGCAGCCACTTTACTGGCCGCTCAACTGAAGGAAAAGACTCAAAGCCTCAACAAGGGCGATGGCAGTGCCCGGCAAAATGGGGTGAGCCCTTTGCAGCCCCAGAGGGAGAAACCCACCCCTCCGCAGAAAGCCAAGCGCTCCGTGGCCACCAGCAGCAGCCAGAAATCCAGCAAGCCGGCGCTGCCAACCTCCCCCAACCTGCAGAAACTGATCAGCCCCGTGTCGGAGACCACGGTCAATGAGGCCAAAAGGGCAGAGAAGCAAAATTCCAGCAGCAGCCAGGAACACGTGCCCCTGAGTGACCAGACCGGCAAAAAAACACCCATTAAAAAGCCCCCTAGGAAGAAGAGCAGAGAAGCCACCTTGGAGCAGCCCAAAGCAGCCATAATGCCCCCTCAGACAGTTCAGTAGAGGAGTCCCGTGGGCCCCAGGTGCCGGCCTGGTACTGCACCAGACAAGCGTTGGCAGGCAGAGGAAGCCGCTCTGCTCTCAGCAAGTCTGCAGGAAGGGTCAGTGGAAATGGAGGTCTGAACTGGGAAGTGGGCTCTGGAGACGCCTCCGAGCCATCTCTGTCCTGCACTGGGGCCTCGGACTCTTTGCCCATCACAGACGCCCACCTCCCAAGCTGCGCTGTGCCCTCTGCCATGTATCTTCTCCTCACGGGGGCCGGAGCAGCTTGCGTCCCCCGTTTCTATTGCAGGGAGAAGGACCGCATGGAGCTCCCCTGATGTGGAAGGGTTGGCAGGGTGGCATTGACCTGCCCTGAGTTCTGAGGGGGGGCTGCATGAGACTCTGAGCAGGGCCTTTGCCCTTTTGTAGCAGTATTATTGGTTGCATAAGCAGTGCTTGTTTACTAGAAATCCCCATGTTGTATTCTGCAGTAACGGATTAGCTTGCTTCCTGTATCCTAATCCGGTCTGTCGCATTCACATTGGCAAATGGCAGCCAGAGGCCAAGGCTCTTGCTCCGTGTATTAGAGGGGCAGACAAGGCCAATGCCAGTCTTCCCTTGTTGCTAGCCATGTGCCCAGGGCCCCTGTGTGGTCCATCCTGAAGTCCATCCTGTGTGGTCCATCCTGGCAGAAAGGAGCCGGCTGCGGATCCTGCGTGATCCAGAGTGGTGGAGCACTGGGACCAACGGTGCTCACTGTCTTGGGTTTAGTTTGTGTTTCTTCCTTGCCATGTAGCTTTTTATCTTCTGAAGATGTAAACTCCCCCGGGCATCACCTTCCTCTGCAGGGACGCTGCTTCGGTCAGCGTGGGGTCGAGCTGGTTTCGACTGATGCCCCCTCTGGTGTCTGAGGATGTTGCTGCTGGTGGTGGCTGTGAAGAAAGTACTATTTATGGCCTGACGCCATTCAAAGAGGCTGTCCCGGTTAAGGGGGTCCATTCCACTGGAGCTGTGTGGCGTGATTGGTACTACAGAATTTGGCACATCTGCAGAAAGCTTTCCTAATAAAAGTGTATTTCTTCTCTACCTTTGGTGCTTTCTCCTCCCGTGCCCTCTGCCGATCACTGCCTGCTGCGTGGCTGCATTAAGGCTCCCACCGGGCTCCTTTTGTTTTATTTTAATGCTTAGCGGTGTGAGCACCCTGCCCCTGGACCCAGCCCTCCTCCCTCTGGAGGGGACGTGGAGTTCCTTGCAGATTACAGGGGGGAGCCATGCACCTGCAGAAGAGACCTTCAAATCCAAACATCTCAATGACACAAACCAAGTCCCTGCCTGGCACCCCAGTGCAGGGCACACTGTATTAAATGGCTGCCCTCTCCCACCCCCAAGGTGGCTGCTTTTCAGCAAGGCCCAGTTATGGGATTGGTATAAGCTATTTGCATTATCATTCATGTGCTCTGTCACCTCAGCATCAGGGCCTCTGAGCTAGTTGGATTGAACCTGAAGCTGCTTCTCGGCCCACTCAGCCCACGGCCTAGCCACCGATAAGTCCATTATGTACAAAACAAGCCCCATACCGAAAAGAGGAAGCCAATAAAAGGGAAATGGAGCTGGCCCTATATTGCCAGCCTAAAGCTTTCAAAGTCATGAGCTGAACCCCAAAAATTCATGTGAGCCAGAATTTTCAAATGAGCTAAGCAGGTAGGTGCCCAAATCTCTCGAGTGGTTACAGACAGTATAGCCATGTCTGACAAAGCCCCTCTTTGGGGGTCCCAGCAGGGATGGAATCCTGGACCTCTGGATGTAAAATCATTAAACTAACTCTGCTGAACCCTCACTTACAACTAGAAACTGTCTAACTGCAAGAAAAACCAGAAGGCTGAGCAGTCTAGGGGGACATGCTAGGACTCTCGCTCAGGCTGAGGTGGGAGCGAAGGAACTGAGGGTATTTTGCCTGTGCACCCCTATAATAGCCTCGGTGTCTGCCGTGAGGAGGCATAGGGCGCCTACATGAGCCAAACAGGCACTGCTAGCTAGACTGCACCAATCAAGGGCTCAAGAGGCACAGGCACGCCTGAAGTGGAGCACCCATAGAGACACGCCTTGAAGAAGAACCAGCTGTTAGCGTGGAGACAGTCGCAAAGTCAGAAACCGCTATATGCAGTATAGCCACTAGAGGGTGACACAGCCACACTGTTAGCGGGGGTTGCACAAGCACATAATTTGGCACGTTCCTTCTGAAAGGCAGTGTGGCAAAGTAGATGAGATGTGGGTCTGTTCTGTTAGAGGCCTGTGTTCCATTTTCATCGCTACCATTAGTGACATTGGGCAAGCGCTCATTTTTGTAGCTGGGAAAATAGATGAGCTATTGTTCTCTCCCCTCAGACAGCAATATGAGGCCTTGGTTAATAAGAAGCAGGGCAGATATATTCTCAACTGGCAGTGGAAGAATTAGGGCTACCACTCATGATCTCCTGACTTGTATCTCACCACATCTGCCCCTAGGCAACCAGGCATTCACTCATGCTGTGTTTCCCCCCATATTATTGATGGTAGGAGCTTTTCATGAGAGCTCCTGCAGCAGGGGCCAGAATCACAACACTGCAAGAGTTAGCAACGCTGTGACGCCCTCCTGAGGTGCAATGGGACGGTTTTGTAGCCCTTGTATAAGAGCAGCAGGGAAGGGAACCAGATGAGCCACAAAGGTGTGAGCTGGGCTAGGTCGGTGGGCTTGCCTTAGCTTCTGTGGGCCTTTCACAATTTCACCAAGGCAGAAGAGCTTGAAGTAGCCCCCAAGACCCTTGGATAACTGGGGAGGCAGTGGACACAAACTGTGCCCTCCATCTACAAGAGACTCCTAGGCTGGCTCCCTCAGCAGGCCCCTTTCAAACTGGTTGAATTCACCCCTGGCACCGGAGGACAGTGAGGCTAGCCAGGAGGCCCACAGGACCAGATTGGTAAAGATATAAAGTGCCTGAGGATGCTTTTGGACACCTAATGGGATTTGCAGAAGTGCCCAAGCACCTAGTTCGCATTGCTTTCCACAGGAGTTATGCTAGGTAATAATGGCCATCTCACAGCCTAGCAACAGCTCTAGGAGCCTAAATCCCTTGAAACATCCCGCCCTGACTGCTCGCTCCACAAAGAGGACTGCGGCGTTGCAAGGCCCAGTTCCTAGGCACCCTGCACAACACCAAGTAAGGCACCCAGGCATTGTAGGGGGCGAGTGAGGTGCCCAAGAGAGAGCTTCACAGGAGCGGGCAAGCTGAGCAGGGAGCCGCTTGCGCGAGCCTGTAGGAAATGTAAAGGAGAGGGGCAGAGCCTGGGGTCCAGATTCACAGAGATATTTAGGGTGTGTCTACACTGCAATTAGAAACCCAGGGCTGGCCCATGCCAGCTGACACGGGCTTGCAGGGCTGTTGAATTGCAGTGTAGATGTCTGGGCTTGAGCTGGAGTCCAGGCTCCTGGGAGAGGGCTACACCGCAGTTAAACGGCCCAGCAGCCCTTGAGACCGCGTCAGCTGGCACGGGTCGGCTGCGGGTGTCTAATTGCAGTGTAGACGTACCCTTAGGCACATGGCAGGCCGGAGGGAAGCCACGATCGCTGCTGCGGATGCTCCGCCTCAATCCCTCTCGGTGCCAAAGCCAGGTCAGCCTGTCCCCAGCGTAGCAGACCAAACCCAGCCCCAGAAAGCGTGCGAGCGCCACCTAAGTAGCACAGTGATCGTTAGGGCACTGGCATGGCGGGCTTGCGCCTGCCTACGTTCTCACCCCCAAACGGCTCGGAGACCCCGTGTGCGGTTTAGTTACAGCGTTCGCTCCCACCACCTCTACAGCCTATGCAGTGTTCTAGCTACCGTGCCACAGAGTGCCAGGGACAAGGCAGGGCGGGGAGCACGTGGCTGTGGTTGTTCCTCTCTTTCACATCCTACTTGTGCCTTTGGTACCTCTGGGCTAATGAGTTCATTCACCTTTTACCTCTCTCCAGCCAATGCCGAGCTCTCAATGGGGCGCAGTTCCCGTTGTGAGGTGGGCACGGGGGTCCGATCTGTGTGCCGGCTCAGCTACTGCTGCCCAACTCTGTCACACACCTCCCCCCTCGCCTGACACTCTCCCTCGCTTACCGGATGTGACACCCTATGGGAGTCTCGCTCCAGCCCTAGGGTGATCAGCTCGGTCGGCCACTCATGCCCACCCACAGAACTCGCACGTGATGGCTAGGCTGCCCCCACAGCTCTGGTTTGGCCCATGGGGGGCGGGGGTTGCTCTCCCTATCCTCTCCCTTTGTATCAGGCAGTGGATTGAGGACCCTCCACTCACCTCCCTGATTGCTGGGGTTTTCCTTCCCACCAGGCTCCATTTCCTCCTCTTGGGTTGTCTGTTTCCCCACCGCCACCTTCTCCCGGTATTGCCACTCACGCAATTGCATCGGGATCCTTGGTGCTTCTATTAAAGCCCTGCCCTGCTTCTAGAGCCCCGGCTTCCACTACAAACAAGACTGACCAGCCAGCCCTCGCGGGTGCAGAGACAAGCTGGAAAACACAACCCCTAAAGCCGAGGTTCTCAAATGTTTTTTTGCTGGGACGCCCTTTGAAAATATTTCAGGGAGTGATGCCCCCCCCATACCAAGCCACCCTTACTCCTTCACTGCTGCTGACGGCGGCGCTGCCTTCAGAACTGGGCGCCTGGCCAGCAGCGACCGCTCTCCGGCCCCCCAGCTCTGACGGCAGCACAGAAGTAAGGGTGGCAATACCACAACTCCCCTACAATAGGCTTGCGCCCCCCCCCCCATTTGGGTAGGGACCCCCAGTTCGAGAAACGCTGCCCTAAAGGTTCAAAGACCAGCCAGAAAATGTACTTATCCCACAATGTTATTGTTTTAAATCTTGTGATTTTTAAGCCAGGCTCATGATTTTGGGGGGGGGGGGGGGGGCTGACTTGGAGTTGGTAATGCTGCCTTAAACCAGAGCTTTGGAGTGTCCTTGCTCTCTCTCAGCCTGGCTGGCTCGGTGGGACTCCTGGTTCTGCCTCTCCTCCCCTCACCCTACTCTGCCTCTCACTGCCTCCCCCAAGAGCCCCTGTCTGCTCTGGCCTGAGAGCATGCAGTGGGTAGCATAGGCCAGGGAAAGCTGCGCCTCCCCAAACAGCCAGGGCCGCTCAGAGGATTCAGGGGGCCTGGGGCAAAGCAGGGGAGGTGCAGCGCTTGTACTCACCCGGCGGCGGTCCGGGTCTTCGGCAGCATTTCGGCGGCGGGGGGCCCTTCAGTCGCTCCGCGTCTTCGGCAGCACTGAAGGGCCCCCCGCCTCCGAAATGCCGCCGAAGACCCGGACCGCCGCCGGGCCAGGGCTCGCAGCTGGGGCGTTGCTCGCAAGGCCCAGGGCTGGGGGCTCTGCGGCTGGGGCCACACTGTGCCACCCACCCGGCCACCCAGAGCTGGCGTTGGGGACACTCCAGCCATGCTGCCCACCTGGCACTCCGGGGCTGGGACCGTGGGGGTGGGGGCAGTGGCCACAGGGGAGGTGTGTGCTTTGGGCTGTGGCAGGGGAGGAGGTGGAAAGGGAGGAGAAGGGTGGGCCCTCAGAGGGGGATGGGCTGGGGGCTAGCCTCCCCCAATGTTCACCCGCGGGCCATGGCTGAGAGAGAGGCTCTGGGCTCCCATTTGCTTAGCCCCCACCTCAGCAATTATTGTTTTTAAAAGGTGCCTTAGGGACAGGGACAGGCCAGCAAACAAGGTGGCGGCTTAATCTTGCTTTCTGCAAAAGGGTTGGTATAAATTCAGAACACATAAGATTAAAAAAAGAGCAAACCAGCCTGAATCCACATAAATAAACCCTGGATGCAGTGTCGCCAATTCTCATGATTTTGTCATGAGTGTCATGATAATTATTTATTTCCTTAAAGCCCCAGCTCCTGGAGTCATGTGGAAGTGGGATGATTTCAGCCTTTGTTCTTTTTTTAAAAAAAGTAAGCTTCTAGCCCTCGTGACTGTGGAGAAAGCGTCAAAAATGTGACCCCAGCACATCCTAAAGTCTCAAAAATCAGAGGGGAAATAACAAGAACAGCAACCCTATTATTTTTACATAATCTCATGATTTTAAAGCCAAGCTCATGATTTTGGGTGAGCCTGACTCATGATTTTTGACCAGTTGGAGTTAGCAATACTGTAGATATGAGTAGCCTCGAGCGGAGACGCATTGAAAAGTATGAAAAGGAGAAAGGTGGTGAAGGCTGCTGGTAGATCCCCTATTTTGATAGGGTTCTACCAACAAAGGAATATAATTAAATGGAAGTTGGTCTGTATCACACCCAGACACTTCATATCGTTACAGCATACTCGATGGGTATAAAGTTCTCATGATTTTAATGTTGTGGTTCGTAGGCTTTAATAAACAAAGTCAATAATAATTTAGCACGGGACCCAGCTCTCTTCCAGAGCAGGCAGCTTGATTTTAGATCTATTAATAGCAGAATATTTGTAACTATCTTTGCAGAAGGGTCACTTATGGTGGGAAGTTTAAGAATAAGTGAGCTCAAGATTTTAGAACAGTCTTGTAATGGTATATGTTACAAGAAGTTTTGTCAAGTTTGGGTTTTCTTAAGTATCGAGATCATTCCTTGATCATTAGCTACTAATGATAAAGGTCAAACATTTAAAAACATTCACTGGGCTGCATATAAAACAGTAATTTGAAGGTAATTGATTAGTCTAGCATCCTGGGGGGAGGGGACAGAAAAATCAAAATTAACATTTTAAGGAGACTGAAAAAACCTGAAAACTTTGCATAAAAGAATGGACGTGCATTTAAACCCCTCTCCTTCCACAAAGAATCAGCACATGCCATATGTACAGAAAAACCTGAAGAGGTCTTTAGGTGAAATAGAAGTATTATGAAGGGGAGATAAGGCTTATAGATAAAGAAAACAGAAGGAAAAGAGTCAAATAAACACACACACAAAGTAAAATTTAAAACCAGAGAGATTGTTGAAGAAAGCAGGAGGTTTTATACAAATCTTTACATCTCCATCAATAAAGAGCCTATGGGGAAGAGTATGGAATATATTAATCAGGCCAACATACCAAAGTTAACTCAGGACCAGCTGATAGACCAGTAGAGGAAGAGGAGGTTCTGGAAATGACTGAACCAATGCCAACAGGAAAATCCTCAGGACCGGATGGGATCCCAAGAGAGTTTTGTAAGACAACATTAGATATCACTGCAAACAAACTAGCCACTTTATTTAATGATTTTGTTAGAGAGGAGATTCCCCAATCAATGAAAGAGGTGGAGAAGGTAGCAATACCAAAACCACAAAAGGATAAGCTACTGTGTGGCTTGTACAGTCCAATCCCATGTCTTAATGTAGACATGGCATTTTTTTCAAAGACTGCTGACAGAAGACTAGAAGCTGTCCTTCCTCAGCTAAAGCAAATGGATGATATACATAATAGACAGCATATATGTAACAGACAACTGGCTAATAACATTCGACGAATCATAGGAATAAGTCATAATAAGCAGAATAAAAGAGGTCTATTGCTGTCCTTAGACAGCGAGAAAGCCTTTCCTAAATTAGACTGGCCTGTCCTAAAAACACCGCTGTCAGAGATGGGTTTTGGTTAGAATACAAATTTAAAGGGGCACACGCCAAAGAATTTCAGTTACAAAGAGGAACCAGACAAGGGAAGCTGGTACAAAAAAATACATATCAGCATAACAGCATGGCAGAAGTTACAGTTAATAAAACAGAACACAACATTGTGCCGTATGCAAATATGATACTGGAGGCTACCAATCCAGTACAATGATTTACATCCGGAAAGAAGTTAATGAATTCAGTGAGATGCCAGGCTATGAAACGAATTTCATTAAATATAACATTAAATATAGGGCTGGAGGAATCTATGATCAAAACACATTTGAGTCTGTGTGTCCTTAGTGGTCAATATTTCTCCTAACCTCAGCTGGCTCTATGAAATTAATGTTCATCCTGTTATTTAAAAGTGAAAAAGGAGTTGTTGGACTGCAAAAAACGACGTTTGGCTTGGCTTGGCTGCGTAGCAGTGGTAAAAACGAATTGGTTGCCAAAAAGTCATTTTCTTTTTCAGGTCCTACCAAAAAGAACTCTAGAGGAAATTCAAACAAGAATTATTAAATTTGTTTGAGACAATATGTCCCCTAAAGTAAATAAGAAAACTCTCATGTGACCCATTCGGGGAGGGGGAATGGCAGTATCAAGATTACTAGCATATTATTGGGCAGCTCAGAGCAGATTGCCAACAGCCTGGCAGCATGGTGACCCCATAAACATTAGGTGAAAATCAAACAACGGGATTTAAAATATACTGATTTTTTACCTACAAGATTTAGACCAACACGAAGGAGTCAGAACAACACTTTGGGTATGGAATCTGACCCAGGTGAAAGGTAGTGCCCTCCCCTCTCCACTTGCAACTATCTAAATCAATACAGAATTGCAACCTGGATTGCCTCGTCCATGATATGATGCGGGGGAGGAGACAGTGCATGAACACGTCAGACAGGTGTTCTGTAATGATGACAGAATACACGTTTGGTTTTTAAAGGCTCATTTGGGGTTGTTAGTGACAGCACTAAGACAGGAGCATGATGCCTGGAGTAATTCAACAGGCATCAGTAAAAGAGAGAGACCCTTGGCCATTCACGACAGTAGAAGGCCACCTAAAGAAGAGACACTGGCAGCCCGAGGACAGCAAATAATGAACTCTGCTGCTCCCCGCCACTTTTCTCTGAGAGGTATGGAGGCTCTGTCTGCTTCCTTGGGGCTCCCCAATGGTACAGACAGGGCCGGCTCCAGGGTTTTGGCTGCCCCAAGCAGCCAAACAAACAAAAACAAAACAAAAAAGCTGCAATCGCGATCTGCGGCGGCAATTCGGCAGGAGGTCCTTCGCTCCGAGCAGGAGTGAGGGACCATCCGCCGAATTGCCGCCAAACAGCTGGACATGCCGTCCCTCTCTGAAGTGGCCGTCCCAAGCACCTGCTTGGTAAGCTGGTGCCTGGAGCCAGCCCTGGGTACAGAAAAGGCCCCCAAAGTCCACAAGCAATCTCCTGCAATCCTAAAGGTGGCTCTTGACTTTCATCAAGCCATTGATTTGATGTTGGGCCTCCAAAGAAAGTGTTTCCTCCATTGCTGTGTTCAAAAGTTGTGTGGGCTCCATCAGCCAGTCACCCAAAGCACCCGGCTAAGATGGTTTACAGTTATTCCTTCCTACGTTCATCACCATAGTAACTTGTCACCTCATCAGAGTCCCCGGAGTTCATCCTACTGTCATATTTTAGCCTAAACAAATGATAAAAACCAATAATAAATTTTTTTTCCACAAGCTTTTCCATTGGTGCTTGTATTTTCCAATATCTCCACACAAAAATGTTATTGGTCAAACTAACACCTATTACCCACTTAACTTTCTATAAATGGTTTCAATACAAGAGCTACAGGTGAATTTTCATTTAGTCATTGACATACTTAGCCAAGTATCACGAAAGAGTGCAATGCATTTTTACAAGCACTAAATTGTTGAGCCTCGTGCATGTCAGTATTATTAGCCCATTTTACAGCTAAGGAAATCGGTGAAGAAAGGAGGCTGCTTAAGGTTACAAGCAGACGCTCTGGAAGGCACCTGTCTTACCGTATGTCTGGCTCTGCATTCTGGGGCTCTGCAATGGTGGAGTTTGCTTCAGACCTGGGCTCTACAGCTGGTCCCCAAACCTGCTTTCACCCCTTGAAAAATGTCAAATGAAAATTTTTCATTTGAAATTTTTTGTTGAAAATGTTTCACTTTTACCTGGGGCAATTTCAGAATGAAACAAAATGACTTTTTCACTTGGTTTCAATTCAAATAACAAGTTTCACTTTGATTCAGTTGTTATATTCAGAAAAAATGTATTCATTTTTGTCCACGCCGCCTCCCTTTATTCCACTCAGCAACAAACTCAATCTCTTCAGAGTACGTGTGGGGGGGAGGGTGCGGGGGTCACTTTTTCCTATTGCTGCGCTGTAGCCTTTCAAGTTGGAGATGTTTTGAAAAGTTACAGAGTGCAAACAATTCCAATTTGAAATTAAACAAAATGAAAATCGTTCTCCATTTTTGGGTGGGAACATTTTGCCTACTGTAATTCCTACAAAACTAGGCTGTTAATTCTGAGGCCTTGCTTACGGTTTAAGGGGCCATTCCCCTACCTCATGCTTCTTTCTTTGCATCACCCGGGCTGTGATACAAAGGGAGTTGAAACCACCCACAAGACTCCTGCTGGGGATTCTTCTGACATGGGGAGTCCCTAGGGTGACCAGACAGCAAGTGTGAAACATTGGGACGGGGATGGGGGGGTAATAGGAGCCTATATAAGAAAAAGACCCCAAAATCAGGACTGTCCCTATAAAATCGGGATATCTGGTCACCCTAGGAATCCCCGATGGACATAGGGCAACCATAGCCAGCTCCTACCCCATCCTCCGTACAGGGGGAAATACTGGAGGCAGGTGGAGAAGATGCTGTTCTCTGTCTATGCCTGGCTGGCGTTTGGTCCCCCGGGACTGTCATAGTCACAAGGCAAAATGGGCTTTTGACCCTTTTAGTCCCTCTCGAGCGCATCGCTCTTGTGACAGGTTTCTTTATCTTCACTCCTCTCTGGGTGGAACCAGACGGTTTTACGGATCCTAGATTGGTTTTCTGGTCTGCGGTCTCTCTGGATACCAACCATGATAACATGACAGGCCCAATCGTGTTTGGCACCAGGATGCCCTCTTCCTCTGGGAGCCTGTGACCACGGGGGCTGGAACAATTTTTTATAGTGGGGGTGCTGAGAGCCATTTAATCAAACTGCAAACCCTGTATATAATGGAAACCACTTCAAGCCGGGGGGTGCTGCCGCACCCCCAGCACTCCTAGTTCCAGCACCTATGCCTGTGACCAGCATCCACAAAAGCAGCATCCTCATATTCTTTCCTTGCAAGTTTTAGCTAAATTCCACTCAGCGCAGACAGCCCCTTCTCCTGGCCTGAACAAGAGATGCAGCCCCTGCCACGCCCTGCCAGTGTCGCTCTGTCAGAAACTCACCTGCAGCTGCTGCCCATTCACCCCCCCCCCCAGCCCACACACACACACGTCTTCTCAAGGCCTGGGATCCTTTAATGGTTTAGTATTCCCTCTAATCCTATACTTGGACCTGAGAAGAATACACCTTGCTAGCCTGGCTCCAGCCAGCCATCCAGGTGGGCATTTCCCAGTTAAAAGATTCCCCATTGTTCCCTTATGGTACTTTACGTCTCAGCAGGAGTGGTGGTGGGGGCAGGGAGGAGAGAGAGATAATATCAAACAGGTAAACTGAGGTGCCTATGATATTCATAACAATAATACAGAGATCTCCCTCATTCTCCATAGGCAAAGGGAACAAGTTAGAGCAACCCCAAGGCTGTTCAGAACAGAGAATCAGGGAGTTGTAATTGGCTCCCTGACAGCGTCTCACACACACATACACTTGGCTGCACATAGTGGAAGCTGGGCACAGCAGACGATCTGGTTCTATGAATCAACATTAACTATTTCACTTCTGAGTTTCTTAGCAGAAACATCCAGCTAATGTGTTTTCCCTCCGATCCCAAACTGCCTCCTACACTGTGCCGATTGAGTCCTTTTCATAGTTAATTCAACAAAAACTCTGTTGTTTAGTTCACTTCAAGCTGCCACAGGATTTCCAGTCTGCTGCACGGAGGAGCTGCAAACACCAGGAGAACCTGCCACCTGGCTGTGGAGTGCAGGGGCCTTGGATATCACTGAGCCACTGTCTGTATGAGATTGGAAGGGGTGTGTGGGCAGACTTGCTGGCTGAGGCTCAGTCCAGGTCAGACAAGATGTTGGTAGGACGAGGCGCTACCTGGACATTTGGTAAGAGTTAGAGAAGCCACCCGTTGACGTGCATCCACCTTTTGTGCCATTGGCTCACGTCCTGTGGCTCATGTTAGACCCAAGGGCTGCTTATGACTGAACACAGATAACTGCAATGCCTGGAATGCCTTGTCTCCTTTCTGCTTGGTGAGAAGGGTAGCTCATCTTCTTTCAAATGTAGAGGTATCTCTACAATTACAATTACCCAGGCCTTTGTCATCTTATGATTAGACTCCTACAACGCAAACACCATGAAACCACCCAGAAGCCAAAGTTAAGTGTAGAAATTGGCAACCCCATTACGCAGCTGTGATCCAGGCAGAGAGCACATTACCCTGTGCTCCAGAATCTGGACTGGCTGCCTAGTGCCTTCTGGTTGGGATTTAAAGAGTTGGTTTTACGCTATAAAATCCTAAGTGGTTTGGCCCTGATTACCAGAGATCCTAGTTTTCCATGATAAAAAAGCCCAAAATTCCCTAAGTAAAAAACATAAAAATCCACATTTTTCTGAAGTTAAAATGAAATGCTGAACTTAGTTTCCCGTGCCTTCCAGAGCTGGATGGCCAGAGAGCAGCGGTTCCTGGCTGGGTGCCCAGCTCTGAAGGCAGCACCGCCACCAGCAGCAGTGGAGAAGTAATGGTGGCAATACCATACCATGCCACCTTTACTTCTGTGCTGCTGCTGCTGGCGACGGCGCTGCCTTCAGAGCTGGGCACCCAGCCAGCAGCCACCACTCTCTGCTCTGCCTTCAGAGCTGGGCGCCCGGAGTAAAAACTAATGATTCTCTGTAAAAATGCACATTCTGTACTTTTCTGCATTTTTTAGGACCCCTGCTGATTACTTGAAAGACCTGCCTCTCTCTGGAGCTGTTCAACCCCAGATGCAATCAGCACAGATGCTTAAGCTGTAACCCCCTCAGTCGGACAGAGCCCAGACTTTTTAACTTTCCAGGTACATTGCAAAGCCCACCTTTGTTCTGAGGCTTTGGAGAGGGGGAGGTTTGACACTTAGATGTTGCTATATAATTACGGGTGACCAGGACTGTGGTCTCTAGGTTTTATATATGGGCAGCTCACTTATCTTTTTTGTTTCATTTGTTTGTTAATTGGTATATTTTGTGACTATTAATGCTGTAGGGGTTAAGCTTTGTAAAGTATTTAGAATCTGGGATTGGCGTTCAAAATAATAAATCAATAAATACATGAGCTGTTTCTCAGGAAATGCAGTAAGAGGTTTTTGTTTGATGAACTGAGGAAGCATTTGTGGAACAGACACACGGCACCCAGGCGGTTCTCAGGAATCACATGACGATGCAATGCTTTAAGCAGCACTCTTCACAGGGGCTGATGTTCATGAAATCGTCTTTTCTATTGTCCACAAGTATTCGGACAACGCCATTTAATTCATGAAAATGGTCAGCAATCACAAAGGCTTCGGGTGTTGGCACAGTCCATATAGACAATGCAGAAGTCACTATTTATTTTTCTTCTGTTTTAAAAGTTCTAATAATCCAATAAGGAAAAGGAAACAATACTATGTGTCTTAGATGACAATTCATACCCCACCTGTAATGGACCGATCAAAGTAAAACACCTGTGGACTGAAAGTTGTTTGCATGCACTGTTCTGCCAACTCTTATAGTGAATAGATTAATACAAATCAGGGTCTATAACCAGATACCAAAGGCAGGATTCTTTGCAGCCCTGTAAAATATAGTGTAGAAAAGCTATTTTGCCTAATATTTGCATTGATCTGCATTTGCCTCTCATACACCAACTTGAGCTGCTGCGAAAGACACACGCTAAGGCAGAGAATGAGTGTCCGTGTCCCCACTCCTGATTTATATTTGCGTCTGTGCTCTCCTGGCTACAGCACAACATATAAAGCTCCTCTGCTTGTTTAGTCTGCATGGAAGCGCAAATCACAGCACTATGTCATCTCTCCTCTAGCGTCTGGATTTCATTAGGAGCCACATGACCAGTTGAGCTGCTGCTCACGCCTGGACCTCTCGCTCTCTAGAGTGTAAATATTCTGCACAGGATACAGGGGCAACAGAGCCTCACACACAACCCTGCCTGTGAGGCAGCGGTGAATGGACTCCTTGTCCTCGAGTGAAAATCAGCGGTGGCTCCCCGACTCCAGCTCCACTGCCGGCTGGATTTAGCTCCCAGACCTGCAAGAGCGAGTTCTGTACCTGGCAAAGGAGCAGAAGTGCAAAGGGACCGAGGCATCGGAGGCTCTGCTCTTCGGGGGGTGGGCAGGACTGGTAAGCCAATGGAGCTCTGCCAATTTACATCGATAGAGAGTTGGGCCCACTGTGCTCACTGTTGTATTCTCAAAGAAGCAGGGAGTCTCAGGTTTCAGGGAAATGTTTGCATTTAACTCTTACGTCCACGGCATAACGGCTGAAACCAGACACAGAGACTCCCTACGCTCCGTGAGCCTGATTCCCAGGGACCCTGCGGCCCTTTTCTGCCACTCTGGCAGTGTAAAGAAGCCTTAAAATGGGTGTGAACAACCCCCTGAGCATTCCCCCAGTAGTGGTGAGCTGGGGTAGAGCTCAACACGCCTGGTCCCAGCCTCTGGCATGGGGGGGTGAGCTGGGGATGTGCTGGGGTGTGACCAGTGGCTAGTCTCTACTCTCACGGACCAAAGGACTAGGGAAAGAAGAATGTAAGTTGGAGCAGCCCCTGAGGTTGCTCTAACTTACATTGGGGGCTGGGCAGACACCCGCACAGCCCAAGAAAACAGGGAACATAAAGGTGGCTTGAACTCACTCTAACACCACCCCCACCTCCTTTGTCCCTCCTCAAGCACAGGGCTGGGGTAACTGAGAATAAGGCCTAGTGTAACTTCATGTTGTTCTAGCGTATTTCCTCCCACCTCTGCACTCTCTGTTAGAGACAGGCAGCCTCCTCAAGATGGCAGTATGCCACATTCCTTATTTTGAGGTGGGTGGGGAGCTGACTTACCCATCATTAAATCAAACAGGTCTTTTCATAACTCTTCTACTCGTAGCAGTGGCCCAAACACAAGGATCTCCTATGTCCAGACCTCAAAACCCAGCTCCTGAATCAGAACTTAAATGAGTTCTATCCTGGCCGTGCATTCTTGTCTCCTTCCATGGAGTCATTGTCTGGATTAAAGTCAGAAATCACTTGTTGAACTCTTTTCAAGTGGATGTTGTGAAGGCCAAGACTATAACAGGGTTCAAAAAAGAACTAGATAAGTTCACGGAGGATAGGTCCATCAATGGCTATTAGCCAGGATGGGCAGGGATGGTGTCCTTAGCCTCTGTTTGCCAGACGCTGGAAATGGGTGATAGGGGATGGATCACTTGATCCTTACCTGTTCTGCTCATTCCCTCTGGGGCACCTGGCATTGGCCACTGTCGGTAGACAGGATACTGGGCTAGATGGACCTTTGGTCTGACCCAGTCTGGCCGTTCTTATGTTCTTTTGAGGGAGGCCTCAGATGCAGGTCCAGATGGTGTTCAGCTCGGAGGCTCAGCTTTGTGACTCAAAGCATGAACTCATTATCTGACAAATTTCTGATGAAACATTGCTCATTTTTGTAGGTCGAGTTCAGCCTTCCCAGGCCTGTGGTACTGGCAATATGGGACATGATCTTCAATTCGTTAATCATCTAGGTCCGCAATCAGCATCTTGTTTAATCTTTTCTATGTACACTTGATGCTGTTAAAGCACATTGTCCATAGACAGACAACTGCCCACCGATAAATTCTCTGCAGTTTGGCGGTGAAGCACAGAGACGTCACAAGACAGAAATAGGGTTGCAAGAGTTTCATCTTGGGCTCTATACACAGTTGATCAGGGCCATTAGGATTTCTGGCAACTTTTCCAGTTCTTTGGAGGCTTGTTTCAAGAACGACGAAAAGACTTTATCTTTTAATTATTCTGGGACATTTGGGGGAAGCTCTTATGTGTTTAAATCCAGTTTGTAAAGAATTTTTCAATGAAATTGCTCAAACCACTTCAAAGGGGTATCCATAACATGCAGACTGCCTCATGTGTCCTTCCAAAGGCGGGTGATGGAATCTCTGTGATTAGACTCGAGGTAGGCTGGGTCATAATCAATCATGATCATATTGTTGAATAAATCCAACCAACCCATATCTAGTTTTATCCACAGCCTGTGTAGTAACATTTCTTCTCAGTTGTTCAACAGCCAAGACAATGTTTGGGCAAATAACTTACTGCACAAAATGTGTTAAAATTGAACTATACCCGGGTGAGTCTCATGGGCAGTACTCTCTTAATCTTGGAGTTTGGGACAATGATGCAGTTTCTCAATATAGTATTGCTACCACTTTTGACCTGAGTGGCTATTCTTGCTCCCAGGTGTAAGCTTCTTTCAGCCAGTACCCCCTCCCAGAACTAGTCTGGAGGCTTCTCCCAGGCTTCCAGGCAGCTACTTGGCTTCCTTTCTCTGCTTCTGCGCCTGGCTGTCCCTGTGTGTCTCTCCGTGTGCGCTCTCAGTTTCTGGTTGTACTTCAGCTTGTCTATACCCTCACACACACACAACTGGTCAAACAATATCCACTGGGACCCTCCACCCTTATGGTGTTAGTTTCTAGGCAGACTCCATTATGCCTTGGGCTCATTAACTGTCTCTTGTAGCTATTGTAAATGAAGGGCATGTCTACACTCGGCAGTTTCAATGAAGTTTTAATCCAACCCGTTACAGCAAAGTTTAACTCACCCCAGAATAATATCCAGGGTAGAGAGTTCATTGCAGCTGTATGAAATGGAATAAGATTATCTTGTATTAGATTTGGCAGTGTGATAAAGTTAATTGAAGAGACTGTCTTGCTAAGACCCAGTCTTTAGTTACTCCATAATGTTTCCAAAACTGCTATACATACTGACACTGTCTTTCACACATAGTCTTCTGTTATTGGGCCAGACAGAGTATCTGGAAGCAGAAAGCATGACAAAGCACCAACAATATTGCTTTTTCCTGGGATATGTTCAATAGTATAACCACATATATGAAATAGTCACCCCAGATGCTGGATTCCATGGTAGATTTGCTAGGATTCAAGATGTGAATTAGGGGCTTATGATCAGCCACTAAAACAAATGTACATCCCCAAACATACATATTAAAATGTTATATGGCTCACACACAGCCAAGAACTTCCTGTTCAGTTTGGGAATAACATTGTTCCATAGTAGTTAGCGAAAAAATGAATTATGCCACAGATTTCTTAGAGCCATTATTTTGCATTGGGAGCAACACTGCACCTAAACCACTTGATGATCAACACTGGTGCAAGACCTGGATCTTTCATTAAAACATGTTTTAATATCTGAAGAGCGCTGTCTGTTTCACCCCAACTCTCATATTTTGGGGCAGTTCTCTGTCCTGCGTTGTACAGGAGGTCAGACTAGCTGATCACAATGGTCCCTTCTAGCCTTGTAATTTAGGAATCTATACAGCACCTTTTCTGATCCGTCATCAGTTTTGAAATCGTCACATAGTTTGACAAACACTTCATTAAAAAAAAATCACAATTTCCCGTGAAGGAATGCAATTGTCCCACTTTTTTCTAGTCTTGGGGATCTAGGAATAACTTCCATTTTCTTTGGGCCAAACTCAATACCATTCGCTGTTACTAGATGTCTTAATATGTGTATTTCATTAACTCCAAACAGTTATTTCTATAACATTTCAGTCCCCTTTATTGGAATCAATTACAAACTTTTCTTAACAGACAATTCATTGTGTTATGCACTGTTGTTGTAGCCATGTGGGTCCCAGGCTATTAGAGAGACAAGGTAGGTGAGGTGATATCTTTTATTGAACTAACTTCTGTTGGGGAGAGAGACACTCTTTCGAGCTTACGCAGAGCTACTCTTCCTCCTCCTCCTCCTTTTCTTCTTGTTTCCCTGACCTGAAGAAGAGCTCTGTGTAGCTTGAAAGCTTCTCCCTCTCACCAAGAGAAGTTGGTTCAATACAAGATGTTACCTCACCTACTTTGTCTCTCTAAGTCATTGTCTTCTAAGACAGCTTGCACCTTCCTACTTCCCTTTCGGGGCTGCTTTAGGGCAGAATTTCTGTGTCCAATCACTTTGATTATTTCCTTTCTTTCTGCAAAGAAAGCAGGGCTTTCAAGCATACCAGGTTTTATGGAATGTTCCCCATTTGAGCTGAATAAGGCTCCCTGTGCTGCTGTTCCACTAAGTCAGACAATGTTGAGAACAGGAGAGAGAACAGCTTCCCGACCCAGATGCCTTGTAGCCCCACGATGGTGCACTGGCTAAAAGAATTGGGGAATCTGCCTGTATAGCTATGAATCCTGGTTGAGACCGTGAAGTTGTTATCATGAAAATTGCTCTATCAGTGAATACCTCTATGTAAAGGTGGAATCCACCACGGGCTGGCAGGGCCTGTAGCACATAACCACCATACTAGGTACAATGCAGAGTAGTCAACCATAATCACTGTACTCTGACTATACAATGGGAAAGCTAAGGAGATTGGTTGAAGCCAGGGGCGGCTCCAGGCACCAGCGCAGCAAGTTCGCGCCTGGGGCGGCAAGCCACGGGGCCGGCCTGCCGGTCGCTGTGAGGGCGGCAGTCAGGCGGCCTTCGGCGGCATGCCTGCGAGAGGTCCGCCGGTCCCGCGGTTTCGGCGGCAATTCGGCAGCAGGTACGCTGAAGCTGCGGGACTGGCAGATCACCCGCAGAAACGCTGCCGAATCCGCGTGACCACAGACCGCCCGCAGGCATGCCGCTGAAGGCCGCCTGACAGCCGTGTTTGGGGCAGCAAAAAACATAGAGCCGCCCCTCTTTGAAGCCAGCAGACTCAGGAATCCAGCAGCTGGTCCCCTCACAGCAGTTTGATGAGTGACCAAAAGGGGGCATCCAACTACTGTAGATCTGTGACAGACCTATCTCTGCTCAGGATTCTCAGCCATGACCCTCTCCTGGAGTCAGGTGCCTAAGCCCGGTCAGCCCTTCCTCAAGGGAAAATAAACTGAGTAGGAGCTGTCACTTCCTCCTACCCCAGGGAATATTTTACCTCTGTATTTGGCACTGGTATAACCACTCCTGGAATACTCTGTCCAGTTCTGATGTCCACATTTCAAGAAGGATGTTGATAAATTTGAGAGGGTTCAGAGAAGAGCCATGAGAATGATGAAAGGAATAGAAAACCTGCCTTCTAGTGACAGACTCAAGGAGCTCAATCTATTCATTTTAACAAAGAAAAGGTAAAGGGGTGACTTGATTACAGTCTATTAGTACATACGTGGGGAACAAATATTTAATAATGGGCCCTTCAATCTAGCACTGAAAGGTCTAACACGATCCAATGGCTGGAAATTGAAGCTAGACAAATTCAAACTGGAAATAAGGCATACAATTTTAACAGTGAAGGTCATTAACCACTGGAACAATTTATCAAGGGTCACAGCAGATTCTCCATCACTGACCGTTTTTAAATCAAGATTGGATGTTTTTCTCATAGATCTGCTCTAGGAATTATTTTGGAGAAGTTCTCAGGCCTGTGTTATACAGGAGGTCAGACTAGATGTTCAAAATGACCCCTTCTGGCTTTGGACTCTATGAATCTAAGCCCCCGGCCTGATTCGGGCAGAGTGGGGACTTGAACATGGGTTTCCCATATCCAGCATCAGTGCTGTAACTATTGAGAATAAGGGGAGTACCACCACTTCTGGTTTCATGCTGTAGAGGTACCGGTGCAGTAGGTGTTCTGTTTGGCAGCCTCTGAGCACACCTACAGGACTGGGGCCCATGGATGGGGGAACCCCCAGCTCATGAATCATCCTACGGGTTAGATCCCCAACAGCTCGGCAGTGTCAGGACCAAAGTGGTTGTGTGCCTGCCCAGCAGAAGACATTGATGGTCTTTGGGGACTTTACCCGTGGAAACTAAGGTGTCTAAGGATTTTAGGTGCCTACAGGGTTAGGCAGCAGCTGAGCGGTGGTTTTGTGAATGCCAGGGATGCCTAGATGCTGGACTTAAGCATCTAAAGGGGCAGTTAGGTACCTAAGTCCATTTGTGAATCCAGCCCCATGTCTCTAACGTGCCTAATTCTTAGTTATTTGCAGTTTTGCTGTAGCCGTTTCGGTCCCAGGAGCTTAGAGAGACAAGGTGGGAGAGGTATTATTGGTTATTGGACCAACTTGTGTTGATGAGAGAGACAAGCTTTCGAGCCACACAGAGCTCTTCTTCAGGTCTCGGCGAAGACCTCGGTGTAAGCTTGAAGTCTCTCTCACCAGCAGAAGTTGGTCCAATAACAGACCCCCATCTTGTCTCTCTAATTCTTACGTACTCAGCCACATTGCTTTTCCAACTAAATGCCTTATCCTGTCTCTCACTACAGCCAACCAATCCCCTCCTACAGCCAGGGATAGAGCCCAGGACGCCTGATCTCCAATATTTCACTGCTGTCTAGCAAACATTTTGTAATGCACTCGCAAAACATGTGTCAAGTCCCCCTCTAGTGGCTGACTGACACAGAGGATAGCAGTTACTCACAGTTCAGGGGGTAGATGTTGATCCTAGAGCTCTGAAAGTTCTGATGATGGCCAGTGTGGGTGGCTGCATGTGGGAGAATTTGTTTTTCCAATTTTCTTTTTAAAAACTAATTTATTTAATCCAATCAGAAAATATCCTGCAAAATGGGCTTGTGAGTTAAAAACCATTGTGTCTGTCAGTTGTGGTATGACACACAACAAAACATGGGTGCTCCACACTTTGGTCATTTGTCACACATTTTGATTGCTAGCATCACAACTGAGTAGGTTTGGAAGTTGAGAGGCACACTGCCAACTCTAACAGAGGATTCCTTGATTTTTATAGCATATACACCTCTACCTCGCTATAACACGACCCGATATAACCCCGGGCCCTTTAAATCACCGTTGGAGCCCTGCCGCCCCTACCCCGATATAATGGGGTTTCAGCTATAACGCGGTAGGGATTTTTAGCTCCCCACGATCACGTTATAGCGGGGTAGAGGTGTACATCTGACGTACCCCACCACACCTTTATCTTTTGAACCTGTAGACAGTCTTCAGCAAGAGCTGATAGTATCATTTACAATGGTAAAATCCGTATTTTGGGCATATGCTGAAACTTTTTTTTTATTCAAATGATTGTTGGCTGTCCAGTAAAATTGCATTCTGTAAATACTCCTATCTGCAGATACAGCAGAGAGAATGCTACATTCTGCTCAGTCATTGCAACTGCTTTTCCTAGATTAAACCCTGCTGCAAGAATCTTTCATGCAATGTTTTGCATACACATATCCCCATAAGAAGATGTCAAATAATTTCCAATTGAAATGTGCCAGACTAACACAGTTATTAGTTAATTCCCATTATGTATTTACATACTAGTCAATTGATTCCTCAAGCCATTTGCATTCTCAATCTGAATTTCCCCTGCTCATGGATGCATAAATTTTCAGCCTAGAAGAGACCACAAAGATCATGTAGTTTGACCTCCTGCAGGAGAGAAAGGTATTTTTGAACAGGCAAAAGTGGCCATAGATGCTTATCTTATCCCCACAGAACTGTTATTATCAAAACTGGCCATACGTAGGGATGTAGTGGATTCTCCACCCCCTAAAGTCTTTATGTTATGATTGGGAGTCTCTAAGGATAGGTCTTCACTGCAAAGTTAGCTCAGGTGATCTGCACCAGAGTCTGCACACTGGATTAGCTTAGCCGGGGCGTGAGCAGCCACGCTCCAGTTACTGTGTCCTCACTGTTCATGTGCTCTCCCATGTATGTCACTAGGAATTCTGGGCTCCGGTGAGCTGATTCTAGGATTCTTTTCCACTGAATTGTGGGAGAAGTTGTCTTACCTTCTAGGCACCTGAGAGAATTGTGGGAAGGGGCCCCGGAGAACTTCCAGCGCTAGAGAGGATGCTAGAACTACACTGCACAGCTGACAGAGAGACACACAGAAACCTGCCCTCCCACACAGTACCCTCTGACGTAGGGAAAGAGACCTTGGCTTGGGAGCCAGAAGATCATGTCATCAAGTCTCTTTTTCCATTGACAACTGTTAATATTTCTATGCATTGCACAAGCACATACTATGACCCAAGGCCTCAAGTCTCTGTCCTAGGGGGAGACAGCTACCATTCACCCCATGGTGCAGATGGAGATGACTGAGAAGTTGCACATGGTCATTTCTGGTAGGGCTGGGACTTGAACCCACATCTCTAATATGGCAGACCCAACTCTCATCCATGAAGCTTTTGAAATTAACCTGCCCCAGTTGACATGCCCTATGTCAGGAGCGTCCAACCTTTCCAGCCAGCAGCCAGACCTATGTTCATTACAGGTTGTTAATACAAAACTCTGGCACAGCGAACATTTCAAGGCACAATATCCAAGCCCAGTACCGCCCCCTTAGTTCTGCTGAGCAGGGCCTTGTTTTGCAAGTGATGCCATGTCAAGCAGTGGGACGATTCACACTGGCGGCACTACTGAGTGTAAGAGCCACATGGCCCAGCTCCTCGGCTGTCCCCTGTATATGCTGGTGGTAGCCGACATGGAAGGACCTCAGAGAAGCTGGTGGCAAAGCCCTGATCTTGGTACTAAGCCAGTCCTACTCCTTGGGATACCCTGATCTATTTGGGCTGACTATAGCCTCCCAGGAGCTGCCCAGAGGAATTGCCAGAGTGCGCCTTCCCTGTCCCCATGCAAGGGACTGGTGGAGGAGCTAGCTATGCCAGCTCATCCCAGCTGGGGGTTCCCCCACACTGGGGAGGTTCAGGCAGACTATGGTCCTTGGTGCACCCCGAGAGACTATTCTGCTGCTATTATTCATTGACGCATCGTTCCTTTTACTGCAATAAAACCTCCATTTTCTATATACTTGAAGCTGCCCCATGATTGCCAGCTGCCCCACAGACTGCCCCAATCCCAGGGAGCTGTGCCCCAGAGTTCATGGGGCCCGCCTTGGCGTGTGTTGAGCCAGCCTAGCACCCCTTTCTTGGACCATGTCACATCATTTGAGCCACCAACAGTCCTCGACCAGGGCTGTCTAGTGTGGTGCTTGGGCCAGCCCAGAGAGTTTACCTTGGACCATGCATTGAACCACTGCTGCTTGTAGCACCCAGTCCCCTCTGTCCGAGAGCCCCCTCAAACCCCAACTTGTGACCGCATCTTGTGCTACTAGAAACCCTCCCCGGTCCGTACCATGCTAAACATCACTATGGCCCCCTAGGCCCTCCCATTTCGGACCATGCCTTGTGCAAATGGAGCCCCTTGGGTTCCCCACATTTGGGACCATACCCATGATCATGGTACCCAGGCATGCTGCCTGCCAGCTTTCTCAATGCTTCCACTCACGTTGCATTCTGGGTAAACTCAGGGACAGGGGCTGGGCAGCCCCTTTGCAGAGATAGTATTAAAACAGTGGTTTTCAACCTTTTTTCATTTGCGGACCCCTAACAAATTTCAAATGGAGATGTAGATCCCTTTGGAAATCTTAGACATAGTCTACGGACCCCCAGGGGTCCATGAACCCCAGGTTGAAAATCACTGTATTAAAAGACCCAACTGACTTTTAGTTCTCTGGGCTTGTCTCCTAGACCTTGTGGCAACCGACCTGCATGTACCCCATGTGTAACGCTTCCCTCTTCCCACCCCACCACCCTGCAGTGGGGTCACACACGTACAGTCCCTGTAAGTACACACTGTACCCCAGGGTACATGGGCTGCTTTTCATGGGCCCTTTCTACATGCAGGAAATTTACAGGGGGTAACATCATACCTATAGTCCCACTGGTGCAACCCTGTAGTGGAGGCTGGCTGTACAGACCCAGTGTGGGGCTGACACTGGTAACCAGGGGCGGCTCCAGGCACCAGCGCACCAAGCGCATGCCTGGGGCAGCAAGCCACAGGGGGGCGGCCTGCCGGTCGCTGTGAGGGCGGCAGTCAGGGAGCCTTTGGCGGCGTTTCTGCAGGAGGTCCGCCGGTCCCACGGCTTTGCGGCGGCAGGTACGCCGAAGGCGCGGGACCGGCGGGCCTCCCGCAGGCATGCCGCTAAAGACCACCTGACTGCCGTGCTTGGGGCGGCAAAACACATAGAGCCGCCCCTGCTGGTAACACACCACAATCGGGGTTTCATCAGTTCAGAACCTCCGCACTGAGTCAATTCCTTCCTGCACCAAGGGCCCATGCCACACATTCAGGCCCCAGTCGCGAAGGCAGAGTTTACTTCATTTAGCTACCCAAACGTATCCTGCTCCTCGCCAAGCTAAATATCTGTGGGCACCGCCAGTTCCCACAGTAAGCTCAGCCTTTCCAAGATCCAGCCACTGAGCCCGGGAGAATGCAGAGTCCGGAGCCTGCCAGGCTAATTAGAAGAGCATGGGACGCACATCTGGTAGCTATTGAGGGAGAAAAGCATTGGGAACAGAGGAAGCAAAGATTTCCTGCAGCTCAAAGCAGGCGAGAGGAATGTCCCACTTCAGAAAGAGGCCCCAGGGCACTGGCCTGTCCCATACACAGAGGCCCCACCATGCTGACCTTTCCCTCCACTGGCCCCTGGGGCACTAACCTGGCAACGAGGCACAAGCAACGCGGCCTCTCTCCTCACCAGAGCCCCTAGGACCAGCAGCCCTTCCTGCCTCTTTCCTTGCACCATATGGGTCTTCAGGAACCAGCTTCTCCTGCCTAAGATGCCGGCCCCAGCATGCAGGGGTCCCCCTTCCCACATTCAGACTCTGACACTCCCCCCATATGCACCCAGAGGACCTCAAGCCCCATCCCCACCCCACTGCGAGCTTAGGCACTTGAGTCTCCATACTGCAGAAACATCACCAATGCCAGTCACTGTGCCCCTAAAACATCCCTCTTTTTAGACTGCGCGATCAATGAGCCCAATTCAGCCCGGTGAGATCACCTACACCTGGACACAGTGGGGTAAATGCTGCTAATCGGAATGGGAGCATTTGTTAGGCCTCTTTGCACTCCTTTGTAAACAAGCACCCCGGATGCCAGACCCAGGGTTGCTTGGAGGAAAGTCATGTACAAACACATGCCCATCTTGTCCCTTTGCCTTGTGAACTTCCATTCCCTGCGACGCTTCTCCGTGCTTCCACTTGCGCTCCAGGGCCCCTTTGCCAGGGTTGGGGAGAGCTGCACGGGCAGCTGTGAGGAGCCTGGGTGCCTCCACCTGCCCTGGGCAGAGGGCTGCCCTCATCTCCACCTCAGGCAGGGGCTCCCCCCCGCCCACACACACACTTTTGGGAAGGTTCCAGTGCCCTTGCCCTGGGCTGGGGCTACCTGGGGCCGGCCTGCAGCCAGGGACTCTGGGAGGCTGGAGCCAGTGCTCATGCCGCCCGCCCACCCAGCGCTATGGAGCTGGGGGCCGTGTTGCCTTCCCGCCGCTCCATGGCTCAGGCTGGGAGCCACGTTGCCTGCCCGCCCGCTTGCCAGGTGCTTCGGGGCTGGGGTTGGAGGCTGGCGGCGGGGGCCTCTGGGCTCCGGTGGGGGAAAGGCAGGACGGGTGGGACCCTAGGAAGAAGGGGCTGGCCGGCCGGCTGGCCAGGGGCTAGACTTCCCAAGCCTGCGGTTCACCCGCCGCCCGTGAGCCGCTGTATTTTCAACCGTTTTGATCTGTTATCGCTGAAACTGCGGAAGTGGGAACACGGCAGCATCTTTAGCTGGACACCGGAACTTTTAACATGAGATTTCCCCATGTATTGTGGTAATAATGCAGATCTATAGACCCACATAAAAAAAGTCCCGGCAGATTAAATTATTTTTCTGGCAACTGGCAAATCCATAAAAAAACCAGCCAGGCTGGTCAAATCCCGGCCAGGTAGTAACCCTAGTTTCAGCGCAAAGAGCCATGGGATACGTCCCCAGATGTAGGGCTACATATTTCAGCTTCCCAAAAAGAAGATCCTGCCGGAGGAGGGGGTACCTGTGGTGGGGGTACTCCCTGTGATGGTGGCAAGGCACCTGCCCAGGACATAGCAACAACCTCAGTCAGTGCCTCCCTGCAGGATCCCCTCCAGGGGCTGGGAGCTCGGGCCTGGGTGGGCAAGATCGGGCAGCTATGGCTTACTGGGGTATGGACCAATCAGCTGCAGATGCAGAGGCAGGACCAATCGGGAAGCAGACCAATCAGGGCTCTCTCTGAGCGACAGCTTGTCTGCTCTGCAAAAACCCCAGACATTTCCTGTTATTTTTAAAATCCCCTGGACAGAGAAAGACAGTTTAAAAAAGAGGCTACATCCGGGAAAACCCCAGGTGTATGGTAACCCTACCCAGATGCACACACGTGGGCGAGTGAGGAAATAGTGAGGATGCTGTAATGTGGGAGGGCCTTGCAGTGAGGACTCACATCCCAGACTAGGTTAAGCCAATACTCCGATCTGGGTGCCAATCCCCCGGGCTAACTGTACCCGTGAAGCAGGCAGGAAGCTGTTGGGGACAGGCTGGAAAAAGAAGGGGCTGGATTGCAGGCAAGAGAAGCTGGGGCCAGGGCAAATATGTATCTCGGGGAATCTTTGACGCTGCAGCAGTGACATATCAGGGCATGAGCTAGTGCAAACCTGAGGGCTACCCTAGCCTGTGCTAGGTCCAAACTATGCCCCCACAGTTACTGACCTGGATAAGGGGGGGCCAAAGCCACTCTCCTTCCCTGGGCTGAAATGGCACAATCGCCAAAGCTAAACCCTGGGTCACAGACCTGAACATTAGATCCCTAGTGCTGAGGTGCATTCCGTTTACATTTCTCAGCAACATCCTCGACATCAGCAATCCTTGTAGATATCTGTACTGAAATCAGATCTGACCTACTAAAATCCTCAGCTCTATGGCTGGTAACTGAGAACACAAATCTGAAACATTAAACAAAAAGGGATTCGATTGTAGTGTTCTCTGGATTCAGGTTATGTCCATTTTCATTAGGCAGGAAAAGCAAATGTTCAAGACACAGCCTCAAAGGATTGCTTCTGTGCTCTCCGATTGTTTTTGTTTGTTGGCTGTCATAGTGTGACAGATGATTTGGTATCTGTCAATTGATGCTTCATTTCACACAGAGAAGGGACATTGATCAGAGGAATTATTAAAAGAAATATAATTATTTAAGAGTTATTACAAGAAATATGATTTCTGGCACCTTAAGAGGCCAAAATACAAAAGAAAAGGTAAGTCAGGTCACCGTGCAGGTAGGCAGAGGCCTGGTGTATACACAAGAGTTGCTCTGGTGTAGCTAACTTTTCCTATGCACAAATTTTCTCCCATCGATGCCTTTCTGGACATCATTGATAGAAGTGACTTTCCTTCTCAACCAGAACAATCCTGTTGCTGAGAGGCAGTGTGGACACATTCCACTAGCAGTTTAACGAAACTAACCCAAGTAGTTCTCCCACCACTATCCCCAGTGCACCACTTGTCATGAGACTAGCCTAGAGATGTCAGTATGTACCAAGCTAGCTAATAGAGAACCTACCAGTAGATGGCACTGAAGACAACACAGAATTTATTTTCTAATCTAGCTAGGGTTACCATACGTCCTCTTTTTCCCGGACATGTCCAGCTTTTCGGCACTCAAACCCCCGTCCGGGGGGAATTGTCAAAAAGCCGAACATGTCCGGGAAAATGGCGGCTCTGCTCCTCCCCTGACTCTTCGGCTCTGTTTAAGAGCCGAGCTGCCCAAGCGCTACGGTCTTCCGGCAGCCCCCTTGCCTCCGGACCCCAGCCGCTGGCCGGGCACTTCCCCTCCCGGGCTCCGGCGATGCAGGGTCCGGAGGCATGGGGGCTGCCCAAAGCCGGTAGCGCTGGGGCAACTCGACTCTTAAACAGAGCCGAAGAGTCAGGGGAGGAGCAGAGCCTCCAGCCGCAGCGGCTCTGCTCCTCCCCGACTCTTCGGCTCTGTTTAAGAGCCGGGCATGGGGGCTGCCCGAAGCCGGTAGCGCTCAGGCAGCCCTTTCCCCGTGGCTGGGAGTGGGAGGGAGGAGGGGGCGGAGTTAGGGTGGGGGAAGGGTGGAGTTGGGGCGGGGCTGGGGAAATGGGCGGGGCCATGGCCCGTGGAGGGTCCTCTTTTTTTATTTAATAGATATGGTAACCCTAATCTAGGCCCAGAAAAATTACTATATTTCAAGTTCCCAAATAGAGGACAGTGGGGAGTGGCGAAGAGATAGTGTTGCCAATTCTGGTTGGACATATTCCTGGAGGTTTCATCATGACATAATATTTAATTGAATATTAATCTTTAATTCCTGGAGACTCCAGAACAATCCTAGGGTTGGCAACCCTAGGGCAGCTGAGGGATACAATTGGTGGGTGCTGGAAGGAGTATTTGGGGGTGCTGGAGGGGTGCGTGTGCAGTGGGAGGGGTATTTGGGGATGCTGGAGGGAGGTGTGTGTAGTGGGAGAGGTTTTGGGGGGCTGGAGGGAGGTGTGTGTAGTGGGAGGGGTATTTGGGAGGACTGGAGGGGGTGTGCATAGTGGAAGGGGTATTTGGGGGGACTGGAGGGTGCGTGTGGGTATATGGGGGTGCTGGGGTGTGTGTGTAGTGGGAGGGGTATTTGGGGGGCTGGAGGGAGGTGTGTGTAGTGGGAGGGGTATTTGGGGGGGCTGGAGGGAGGTGTGTGTATGGGGAGGGGTATTTGGGGGGGCTGGAGGGGGGATGTGTACTGGGAGGGGTATTTGGGGGGGCTGGAGGGAGGTGTGTGTATAGGGAGGGGTATTTGGGGGGGCAGGAGGGGGTGTGGGGTATTTGCGGGTGCTTTCAGTCCCCCTTAATATAGCTAGCAACCCCGACAGCAACACAGAGCCTGGCCCCCACCTCCCGAGAGCGCCCGTGTCACGCACACTGCCCCCGCTGCCCCACAGCACCAAGGTCCAGGCCCCCCAGGAGCCTTCAGGGCAGCACGGGTCCCCGCACCCCGCGAACGGGCACCGCTGCAGCTCCGCCCCCACCTGCCGAGAGCGCGCACGCCCGGCCGCACACGTACAGCCCCACCCAGCTGCCGAGAGCGCGCGCGCCCGGCCGCACACGTACAGCCCCACCCACCTGCCGAGAGCGCGCGCGCCCGGCCGCACACGTACAGCCCCACCCACCTGCCGAGAGCGCGCGCGCCCGGCCGCACACGTACAGCCCCACCCACCTGCCGAGAGCGCGCGCGCCCGGCCGCACACGTACAGCCCCACCCAGCTGCCGAGAGCGCGCGCGCCCGGCCGCACACAAACAAACAGCCCCACCCACGTGCCGAGCGCGCCCCCGGGGGTCAGTTCTTCCGCCCGCCATGGAGCGCTGCGGGCCCGGGCTGGGCTACGAGGAGTCGGCGGAGCGGGCTCGGCAGCAGGAGCGGCACTACCAGCTGCTGTCCGAGCTGCAGGCGCTGGTGAAGGGGCTGCCCAGGTGGGGGCGCCGGGCCTGAGCCCCCCCCCGCTATCGCGATAGGACCCCCGCGCCCCCCTCTATCGCGATAGGACCCCCCCCCTCTATCGCGATAGGACCCCCCCCCCCCGCGCGTGTCGGACACGAGTGGGGGGAGGTGGCCCGGCCCGGCCCCCGGGGGGAGCGGGGCCAGTCCCGCTATGGGGCGGCTCCCTGACTCGCCCCGGGCGCTGCCCGCGCCCCCTGTCCCCGCAGCTCCTGCCAGCAGCGCTTGTCCTACACCATCCTCAGCGACCTGGCGCTGGCGCTGCTCGACGGCGCCGTCTTCGAGATCGTCCAGGGGCTGCTCGAGATCCAGCACCTGACGGAGAAAAACCTTTACAACCAGCGGCTGAAGCTGCAGAGCGAGCACCGCGGTGAGAGCCCCGCCGAGCCGAGCCGGGCCGGGCCGAGCCCCGTAGAGCCGAGCGAGCCCCTCGCTAGGAAACCGGCCGCTGCGCGGCGCCCTGGACGCGAGAACAGCTGGCGTCAGGTTGCACAGAGATCAATAGCTGGGACCTGGGGGGGGAACCAGCGTCTTGCAGCCTGATCTCCAGGCCTGGCAGCCCCCGTGCACGAAGCAGGAGCGGCCAGCCCGGAGCTATCCCGTCCCTGAGCGTGTGCTTTTGGCAGGGATGTTGGGAGCATTTCCCCACCGCCCTTGTCAGGCACAGGGCTGTGGCCAGGCTGCAGAACCGATGCTCTTGTGCAGACTGAAGAATTAATAGAATTCCTCAGTGGAAAGTGAGCTACATCCCTGGCTACATTTTAAAGCGCTGGGTCTCACTGTGGGTAGCCAAGGGACTTGAGAGCTTGTGGACCGAATTCCGCTATTCAGACACCGTGATCAATCCATTAGTGCGGTGGGGTAGCCACTCCTTCCACCCGGAGATGCTCTGCTCCGGATGGCAAGGGAATTACTAAAAGCGGAGTTCGCTGAAATAGGATATTTAATTTCCGAAGCCTGGCCTTCTTCTGGGACTAGGGGAAATGCTGGGTGTGTCTTCCTGGCCTACTGCCGTTCTGGCTGGAGAGTCTAACTTTATATTTATTAATCAGTGCTCAAGCAGGAAATGTTCCACAGACACAAAGAGGCCCAGCAGTGCTGCAAACCTCACAACCTGCCCGTTCTCAAAGCAGCTCAGCAGAGGGAGCTGGAGGTAAGGCCTTCATTAGCACTTGCTTCTTTGCGGCTTGCTGGAGCTGTTCCTACCAGCTGCAAATTGCAACCTTGTTGCAGTAGCGTGTGTGTGTCGTTTGTAAAAACCAGTAAAATGTAGGGCACAAATATTGAAGCTGGTTCTGAAATCACTCTGGAGACGTAGGAGTTAGACTTCCGGCTATAGGATCTGATGATCGGAAGTCTAATAAAGTTCTTTCCTCCCCATCTTTAATCCGTAAGTAATGATGATCAAACCCTGTTGTGTGCTCTAGACTACCACTCCCAGGGGCCTATCTTGAGAAGCCACTAGAGGAGGTGAAAGTAATTGATTATTTGTGTACTGTGAACTTCTGGTGGCATATAGCAGTGCCACCATATTTACATCTGCAGTCAGAGCCGTCCCAAGGGGGGTGCGGGGCCCGAGGTGGATTCGTCTCTTCCAGGACCGACCGCGCTGGCCAATCACACCAGCCTGCGGGGCCCCCCAAAGTGCGGGACGGAAGTGATGGGTTAGTCTCCTCCGAGACTGATTGCACCAGCCGATTGCGCCAGCCCGCGGGGCCCCCCAAAGTGTGGGGTCCGGAGCTGTCACCCCTTTCGCCCTACCCAAGGGATTGCTCTGACTGCTGTTAAGGCCTCCATACTAGTCAGTGAAGTACAAGAAATGCAATGCTGCCTGCTTCTGCTGCTAGACTCCTAGAAATCAGAGCTGGCAAGGACTGAGCAGAGGCAGAGAGTCAGGTTAGGAATCTTGGTTTGCTTAATGACCACGCCCAATCCCCAGAATTCCCCCTGTGGGGTTGTTCCCTTGCTCAGTTTATGCCTTTATTTATCTCCGAGACCTTTTCTTGTGACGTAGGACAGGGGTTCTCAACCTTTTTATTTGAGGCCCCACCAACCTGCTATAAAAATTCCACCTCCTGCCTGTGCCACAACAACTGTATTTCTGCATATCGAGTAGATTAAAAACCAGGGCTGGCGTTAGGGGGTAGCAAGCAGGGCAGTTACCTGGGGCCCTCACCACAGGGGGGGCCCGCAAAGCTAAGTTGCTTGGGCCTCAGCTTCAGCCCCGAGTAGCAGGGCTCGGACTTTGGCTTTCTGCCCTGTAAGTCTAACGCCAGCCCTGCTCTCTGGTTATTTTGGCAGACCCCCTGAAACCTGCTCGTGGCCCTTCAGGGGGCCCTGGACCTGATCTCTTCCCCTGAGTTTCATTAGACAGGAGCTGGAGAAAAGCTAATAGGAAAGTAACCAGAGGAAGAACATTAAACTTCTTTAGCTTTAGAATTCCAGTGTCTTTTTCTCATTTCTCAGGCTGTGGAGCAGCGCATTCGAGAGGAACAGCGACTGATGGATGAGAAAATAGTCTTGGAACTGGACCAGAAAGTAGTTGACCAGCAGAGCACCCTGGAGAAAGCTGGAGTGTCTGGATTTTACATCACCACAAACCCACAGGTCTGTGCGTGAGCAGGGAGTGCAAGATTTGTCAATATTCTTACAAGTAAATGGCTAAAAAAACTAGAAACGAAGGGGAAAATACCAGAAGCCACCCTCATCGCTTTGTCCAACCACATGGCAGAGGGTTTGAACTCTCAGCCGCCAGTGTCAGAAGTGTGATCCTTGCTCTGCTGCATGAACTGAAGGGCTAAAAGCTTGTCTACATGGCATATTCATGCTTGGCAACCTGGTGTACTGTAGACTTACAACCTGGCTTCCTGTATACACTAACTCACGGCGTAGACATGGTATAAGCTCTCTGGCTGGAAACAACAGCAGGCTCAGGGCCGGATCCAGGCACCAGCTTACCAAGCAGGTGCTTGGGGCGGCCACTTCGGAGAGGGGCGGCACGTCCAGCTGTTCGGCAGCAATTCGCTGGACGGTGCCTCACTCTGGCTCAGAGCGAAGGACCTCCCGCTGAATTGCCGCCGCAGATCGCGATCGCAGCTTTTGTTTGTTTGGCTGCTTGGGGCGGCCAACCAGTAGAGCGGGACAAAGAGCCACCCTCTTCTACTGTGGGTTCCATTGAGATGAGAGGAGCCACTCAACCCTGAAACTTTAGTCTGCCTCATCTAGAAAATAAACATAACCTTATAGCGAACTGATCACTTTCCTCCTCTATAAATCACTGTCATCACCTCTGTGTAGCTGCCTACTGAAAAGGGACTTGGTAAAGGATACGGTTCTTGGTTGGAATCTCCAGCCACTGCCATAATAGAAATAACTGATTGTTTTCCATAAATCTCCTTGTGCTCATGCTCCTATTCCAGTTTGCTCTACTAAACACCTCTATACAAAGCGACAGAGTCCTGTGGCACCTAACAGACGTATTGGAGCATAAGCGTTCGTGGATGAGTACAAACACGAAAGCTTGTGCTCCAATACGTCTGTTAGTCTATAAGGTGCCACAGGACTCTTTGTTGCTTTTTACAGATCCAGACTAACACGGCTACCCCTCTGATACTTGACACCTCTACACAGTTTATTTTTCAAAAATACAGAAATATTATTGATCTGTATTACCATAGTATCTAAGAGGCCTGGTCATGGACCAGGACCCCACTGCTAGGTGCTCTACAAAAACGAAACAAAAAGATTGGCCCCCTGTCCAAAAGACCTTACAATCTAAGTAGGACAGGAGACAGACATAGGGGAATATGAGAAAACAGACAGTATATCGGTCAGCATTATCGGCAGTGGTCTGAGCATACCAGGGGCCTAACCATTGTCAAATTTGTTGTAGGTATCCCAGAAAAGGACATCTATAAGAAGGGTTTTGAAGGAGGATAATGGTGGTTTTTACAGGGGTGCTCTTCACAGTTGAGTCATGTTGTTTCCCAAGGGAGTACAAGTAATAAACCAACCAGACCTAAACCTCAGTGCTCATGCCACCTTTTTCTTTTGTGAGCATTTTAAGTTTTTAATGGCAAGTGTCACCTAGTGCCATACGTGCTGCAAAGGTGACAGGCCCCTGTGGCCCCTCAGCTGGTGTATTGACAAAGCAGCAATGGAAAAGGAAAGAACCTTCATAAAGTGTTGAGTCTTAAATCGTCAGTACCCTGTTATGCAGGGGTGGGCAAAGTATGGCCCGTCGGACCTTTTAATCCGGTCCTTGAGCTCTCGGCGGGGAGCGGGGTTGGGCGCTTTCCCTGCTCTGGCGCTCCAGGCAGTGAGCGGGGTCGAGGGCTTGCCTTGCTCTGCACGTGCAGCAGCTTCACACGGCTCCCGGAAGCAGGGGCAGTCCTGCTCACTGCCCCCGCCCCAAGCGCCGGCTCTGCAGCTCCCCTTGGCCTGGAACCACGGTCAGTGGGAGCAATGGGGGTGGTGCCTGTGGACTGGGCAGTGCGCAGAATGGCATGGCCCTGCCTCCGTGTGGGAGCCAGAGTGGGATGGGCCCGTTTCCAGGAGCTGCTTCAGGTAAGCACCGCCCGGATCCTGCACCACTGAGCCCCCAGCGCCCCAAACTCCTGCCCCAGCCCTGATCGCCCTCGAAACCCTTTGATCCCAGCCCAGAACACTCTCCTGCATCCCAAACTGTCATCCCTCGCCCCACCCTAGAGTCTGCACCCCCAGCCGGAGCCCTCTTCCCCCCCCCCCCCCCGTGCGCACCAATATCCTGCCCCAGCCGGCCATCCATATAATTTCCATACCGAGATGTGGCCCTCAGGCCAAAAAGTTTGCCCACCCCTGCTGTAATGGGATGATCTGCATCAGATCGCATGTGGTGATGTACCTCATATTTTGTGGACATGTTTAAACCAGAATAAGCTTTAGTTCTGCATGAAGCTGCCCATGCACTCCCCTAGTGCGACTGACAGTCTGTGTGCAGCAGACCAGGTTCTCCCTCTGCAGCTCTTGCTAGCAGCTAGTGTCTGAGAAATGGGACGGTCTGATTTCTTCATTAAAGTCTTTCCCTTCACAGGAGCTGACTTTACAGATGAACTTGTTAGAGCTGATACGGAAGTTGCAGCAGAAGGAATCGCAGCCAGAGAAGGCTTTCTCCTGAGTAGGGCACAGCTCCTCTTTGTCCAGAATCTCCCTCTGAACTTCACACTAAAGAACAGGCTACTTCCATCATTTGCTCTGCAACATCAGAGAGACGCCACTGGTCACCAAGTGTAGAAGAAACAGCTGAAACTCTTAGATTCCTCTTTTGTGGAGGGAGGGGGGTCATGAAGAGCAGGGGGGGTCAAGTAGAGAGCATTGTGCTCCTTCTATTCCCTTCACCCCTCAGCACATGGCATCCATTCTCATTCCCCATGCGTTCACGACCCAGGTCCTCAAGTACAGCTGTTGAGGAATAACTTGTGGGATTTAGTGGCCTGTGCAGTGTTCATTCAGCCCAGAGTCAACGCTCTTGGGTGATGTGCTGTGTGGAAAACGTGCCCCCAAGCCCAGACACAGTTTCTGGGCACTTGAAGGGTATGTGTAAGGCACAAGATTTCTCAGGGAGAGCAGTAATCCTTTCCGCTGGTAGATTACCAATGTGGCCCCATGTTGGGTGCCAGTCCCTGCCTGCACCCCACCCCTCTGCCACACCTCGCAGTCCTGCCTGCACCCCACACCCCAACCCCCTGCTTGCACTCCCGCCTGCACTCCACACCCCAACCCCCTGCCCTGAGCCTCCTGCCTGCACCTCAACCCCCTGCTGCACCCCAACTTCCTATCCTGAGCCCCCTTCTGCATCCCCCACCTCTTCTGCACCCCAACCTCCTGCCCTGAGCCCCCTGTCTGAACCCCAAACCTCTGCCACACCTCTTACTGCCTCCTGCACCCCGCCCTGAGCCCCCTATCTGAACCTCAACCCTCTGCCACACCTCACACTCCTGCCTGCACCCCACACCCCAACCCCCTGCCTGCACCTCAACCCCCTGCTGCACCCCAACTTCCTATCCGCCACCTCTTCTGCACCCCAACCTCCTGCCCTGAGCCCCCTGTCTGAACCTCAACCCTCTGCCACACCTCACACTCCCTCCTGCACCCCAACCCCCCCGCCCTGAGCCTCCTGCCTGCACCTTAACCCCCTGCTGCAACCCAACTTCCTGCCCTCAGCACCCTGCTGCATTCTACATCCTTCCTACACCCCAACTTCCTATCCTGAGCCCCCTTCTCCATACTGCACCCTTTCTGCACCCCAGCCTCCTCCCGAGCCCTGTCTGAACCCCAACCCTCTGCCACACCTCACACTCCCTCCTGAACCCTGCACCCCAACTCCCTGCCCTGAGCCCCCCCCATACCCCTCCTGCCCCCTCTGGGGGCAGGGCCGGGGACAGCGACGGGGGGTGTCAGCGATGTGGCCCTCGGGCCAACGAACTAGTCCTCATGCAGCCCTCATGGTCATTTGAGTTTGAGACCCCTGGTCTAGGCTCACAGGCCCAGCAACTAAAGCCAAGCCCCACTGAGAGCAGGGGGAGATTAGCCTGGAGTGTCAGGAGTGGAGGCTTGGCCCATGGGGACCCAGGCACTGCCACTGCTGCCACCTTCATGGTGAATCCTCCAACGCCCCGCCAAAGGGCTCTTCCACATTCTGCAAACTGGCCTCACGGGCTGACTGTCTAGGAAAACAGAAACCCTTTGTTAGAGCCGGAGAGGCTCTTGCCACGGCTCCCTGAGGGTCACAGTCAAACACCTGCGAGTCTCTAGGGGGCTCTCAAGCAGTTTCCTGCTCAGGCACTTGGCACCCACTAGCAATGGTCTCTGACAGCAGCATTGCCAAGGGGAGCTCAGTAGATGGTCCCTTCTATGGCTTCCTGAGTGGGAGGGAGGTTGGTCTTGTCATTTAAGGCCTAGTGTCAGAGCCCATCAGGGACGTCGTGTGTGACCTTGCAGCCAGTTGCTTTCTATCCCTATGCCCCAGCGAACAGGGATAATACTGACCCCCCCCCCCCCCTCAGAGGGGCTGGCAGGGCCAAGGTGGGGCTCCAAGTGGCCCTCCCTGAATGTTTCAATCACTTGATGGTGGCAGCGCTACTAAGGCAAGGAAGGAATTTGAGCCTTGGGGAAGTTTTTAACCTAAGCTGCTAGAAATAAGCTTAGGGGGTCTTTCATGTAGGTCCCCACATCTGTACCCTAAAATTCAGAGTGGGGAGGGAACCCTGACATGCACTGACCTTAGAACCTAACCTCCGCGTAAGATGTGACTCCACTATTCATTTTTGATAGTTTAGCGACGCTCCAGGGGGAGGGGAGGTGGGAGGGGCTGGCCTCTCCTTTTGCCTCTCAGGGCTCAGTCTATAATCAGCTTGGCTAGGCCCCAGGCTGTGCAGCCCAGGGGAAAGCACCCTGTTATAGGCCTGCTCTGCCCACTCCCACTGTTCATGGCCTGGGGTCCTTGCTCCCCATTTCACACCTGTTTCCAGAGGGACTGAGGACACACAGGCCCCACTGCCTGGAACTGGAGTTTGCTCGTTCTGGTGACTCCGACATTCAGAGTCGGACAGGTGTGGTGAGGGGGCTGGAGAAACCCCACTGCTGTGGGAAGTGGAGCTGGAGACCGGAGATGCCAGGGGATCAAGACTATCTGATGCTCTCTTCGTGCCCCAGGGCTGGAGTCTCCTGCCAGAAACGCTCTCACGAGTCCAGGTTTGAGGACGTCTCTGGAGAGCCCCTTCCTAGGAAGGAAACCAGGGTGGTAGGATGATGGAGAAGTCTCTGCTTGCTTGGATGTGACGAGGTGACCTGTCCCCACTGCTCCCTCATGGGGCTCAGCTACCGGATGCGCCCGTCTGGGAGGCTGTGCCAGATCCCAGGGCCTGGAAGTCAGCTGGGAAGGAGGCTCCTATTCCTGTCACACCCAGAGACCCCATAGAAGGGCCAAGGGGAGAATAAAGGGCAGGAGATGAAGCTAGCCCTGAGCCTCTGTCCCATCCCCACCTCCTCAACAGTGGAGCTTTCCGAGCTCCAATGGGGCTGTGGCCCTGACACAAGGGCCTTTCTGCACCATATGGGGCAGGGAGAGCTCTGCATGGGCGCAGCGGGAATGGGAGGGGGGTAGACCAAGGAAAGCGGGGAGGGCAGTGGGTGCAAAGGAAAGAGGTCCTGCCCCATATGAAGGAATTGGGGGCAGAGGGAAGAACCCTGCTCCACAGAAAGGGGAGAGAGTTTCTGTGAGTGCCAGGAGGCTCCATTTCCCCTTCCACTAGCTCTCCCACTCCGAGGGAGACCACTCCGGCTGGCCCAGTCTGTCCGGACCAGAGTCTGCAGGGTAGCAGTGGGCCCACAATAGGGCTGGGCGGTTTTGACAGGGTTGGGACTAACCACCATGGCGCCTCACACTGATCACTCCAGGAATTAACTCAGTCCATAGGGAACGCCCTCTGCTGGCAGCATCCCATCCGTGTCTTGTTCTCTGTTGACATCTGGACCCACCTTGCTCACCGCTTGACTCTGTCCTTCAGGCCACTGCCCCTCCAGCAGTGCCCACTAGTCCATCCTCACCCCATTCCAGGGGCGGGGGTTAACAACAGTCCTTGCACCTGCCTTGGTGGCCAACCGCAACCCCCAAAGTCTAGCCCCTTGTCTCCAGGGCCGGTTACAATTTGTCTCAGCCATTGGATGGCTAGGTGCAGTACTGACCAGCCCGAGATGCTAGTCTCCTGCTCTGGAGACACACCTTCTTCTATGAAGTTCTGGGACAGACTACCTGCTGCTCTCCTGGGCAGCCATTATATAGGGCCTAGCCTAGCCCCAATTGGCTGTCTCTAATCTTGGCCCTGATTGGCTCTCAGGCCCTTCCCTGATTGGCTGCTGGCTTGCACAGCCATTCTGGCCTACTCTAGCCCCCTCTCACAAGGGGGTGGGGCAGCTGCCCCACCACAAACCCTCCCCCTTAAAAATGCTCACGGGGGAGGGGAGGAAAGGGGTCCTGTCACCCCAGCTTCCTTCACAGGGGGGCCTGCAGGGTATCCTTTTCCTCTTGCAGGCCCTTCAAAGTCTGGAGCCACCTGCTTCCCACCTCTAGGGTCTGGGTTCCCACTGTAGAATGTCCTGGTCCTACGTGGGTTCCTACTTCTGTTTGGGTTCCCACATGGGCCCTTCTGGCTCCTATGTGGGTTCCCCCATTTCAGTGGGGCCTCTCTGCCCCAGCCCCTTTCTCTCTAGGGGCATTCGTCTTCACCACCTTTTCCCTGGGGCTGGTCTCTGACCGACCCCTTGTCTCAGACACTCCCCCTTTCTGCCTCAGGGGGCAGTGCCTCTTCAAATGTCCCACTTGGTGGCAGTGGAAGCACTTTCTGGGTCTTTCCCCTGCCATGTCCCTACTCCTGCTTGTTTGGGCCCTAGCCCTTCCTTCTGGGCTGGTCCGGGCCTTGGGAGTCCTGTAGGGGCACTCTATCTTCAGGTGCCCCGGCTCCCCACAGACCCAACAAGCTGGGGGTCCCCCTGTTACTCTCACAGGGGCTGCCTTTTCTGGGTGGGGCCTCTCTACCCCCTCCCAGGAGGGACACTCCCTCCTTTAGTGTCCCTGTCACCTACAGGCGAAGCAGTTCAGCATTCCTGGCCCCGGCCTCTCGCCCTTGGTGCCGGATCTCTTGTTTGGTCTGGGTGCCGACCTCCACAGCAGCCAAAACAACTCACTGTGCTGCTCGGCAAGCCGAGCCACCCAGGCCCTCCAATAGGAGTCTCTTTTCTCCACCATTTTGTATCTCAATGTGGCACAATCTGCCTAGTCCACTTGATGGTGTCCTTCTTCAGGCCACTGCCCTCCGGGCCCTCTAGTCCATCCTCACCTCCTTCCGGCGGGGGAGGAGGGAGGAATCAGGTTAGCCACAGTCCTTACACCTGCCTCAGTGGCCAACCACAACCCCCAAAGTCTAGCCTCTTGTCTCAAGGGCCGGTTGCAGTTTGACTCAGCCATCGCATGGCCAGGTGCAGTACAAGAGGGAAGAGGGGAACCCAGGCCCACCCACTACTCTGGGTCCCAACCCAGGGATCCTCCAGCGGCAGCCTCCCTGCTCTCCCCTTGTCCAACTGTCCCTGGGCCACTTCCCCTCCGGGCCCTCTAGGCCCTTTCTATCAAGCCCGCAGTCTGGCAGGTCTTAAGCCGGAGCTGTAGTATGCTCCCTTGAGCCTGCCCAGCACTACTCTTTCTGAGATGCTGGTCTCCTGCTCTAGAGACAGACTTTCTCCCATGAAGGTCAGGGACAAACTGCCTGTTGCTCGCCTGGGCAGCCTTTATATAGGGCCTAGTCTAGCCCTGATTGGCTGGCTCTAATCTCGGCCCTGATTGGCTCTCGTTTGGCCCTTCTCTGATTGGCTGCTACCCTGTGCATCCACTCTGGCCTACTCTAGCGTCCTCTTGCCTGGGGGTGGAGCAGCCACCCCACCTCAGCGATAAGCTGTCACAACCAGGTGTGGGGCCGGCTCCAGGCACCAGCGGAGGAAGCACATGCCTGGGGCGGCATTCCGTCCATTCTTGGGGCAGCACAGGCCGGGCGACTTTTTTGTTTTTTGCTGTTCGGGCGATGGCAGTCCGAGCATTCTTGTTGTTTTTTTCTCTGCTTCAGCAGTTAGGGTGGCGGCAGTCCAAGTGGTTGGCGGTTTTTTGGTTTTCTTTTTGCTCGCTTTGGCAGTCCGAGCGTTATTTTTTTGGGGTTTTTTTTTTGCTTGGGGCAGCAAAAATGGTAGAGCCAGCACTGCTGGGCTGAGATCGCTCAAGTGGTCAGCCCCTCAACACAGTGTATCGGGGGTGGCTCAGGCCTGGGCGGGGCCCAAGCACCCCACAAACAACCAAACTTCAAGGGCGGGCCCTGGCCTGGGTGGAACCCTGGCAGCCAGCAAACAGACAGACTTGACAGGGCTGGCTCTATTCTGGGCGGGGCCCCGGTGGCCAGCCAACAAACAGTTCCTGTCCTGGGCTAGAGCCTCCTTGCACCGTGTAGGGGATCAGCCACCCGGGGTGGGGTGGCAGGGGGACGCGGTCCCACCCTCCTCCCCCGCGTCCCAGCCCAAGGCGCTGGCAGGGGCAGGATTGGTTGCCCCTGCGTCGACGGGGATCCAGCCGCAGGACTGAGCCGCGCCAGGCTCTGCAGCCAGCATCTCCCGGGCTGCCCCTGGGCTACTTCCTGCCTCCCCGGGGTTTGGTACCTGCGGCCTCCAGGCCTCTTCCGGCTCCTTGGGGTAAACCGCAGTGGGTACTCCGGGCCAGTCCTCGTCCATGCCTGGGGTTAGGGTTAGGGGCCTCTGGAGAACAGGCCAAGTGTCCTCCTCTGTTGCAGGCTGTCCCCCAACTGTGGTGAAGGGCCGACCTTTTATATTTCCACGCCCCGGTCCTTATGGCGAGGGGGGCGGGGCGATATAGGCTCCGCCCTCCAAGGGGCATGTAGGGGATCCCTCGCTCTCGTGCTCGGAGGGAGGCCACTCAATCACAAGAGAGTCCACCAGAAGCCCTGGTGGCCAGCCAACAAACAGTCCTCCAGGCGAGGGAGGTGGGGCGATATAGTCTCCGCCCTCCAAGAGGCATGTAGGGGATCCCTCGCTCTCCTGCTCGGAGGAAGGCCACTCAGTCTCACTACACTCCCCGTTTAGAGGGAGCGGGAGTTGCTGGTGGCCTTGGAGGCAGAACTCCTGCAGTGCCTCCGGCACTTGGCGCAAGTGCAGGATGATGTGAAGTTGGTTCATTATGTTGGCTGTGATGTCCTCCTGCTGCAAGGGAACGAGGACCTGTCAGAGACTCAGAGGCCCCACGGAATCAGGGGGAATTAAGGGCACCTGGGACCAGCAGCATTTCCACCCAGCACCCGCGCACCTCTGATGGAGTCCCCCTCCTGACCCCCAGAATGGAGTCTTTCTAGGGACCTCCATTGCCAACCCCCCTCCTTGTAGGGGGAGCTCCTGCCACCTCCCGCCCAGTGCCCCTGACAGCTGTTCCACCTCCAATCCACAGCTCAAGTTCTCTGACCCCTCTCCTCCACCCCCACCCAGGCATGACTCCCCCTCCCCCCATTGCAACCCCTGACACCATGACATGACTCCCCCTTGCTCCTCTGCAACCCCCCGCCCCATGGCATGACTCCCCTTTGCCACGCACCCTTCAGAGCTTCCTGTGATAAACTGCGAACTTTGGACAATAGCGGGGTGCTAGGAAGGGTCACCCCCTTGTGTTGCTGTGACAATGCGGTTTTGGCGGAACCCAACTGAGAGCGCCAACTCAGGACAAATTGCTAAAACAGGGCAGTTACAGCCCAAGGCTGGGGTTTTTCCACCTCTAAGGCAAACCAAACCAGCCAGTCTAGGAGGACTTCGGTCTCATCCCACTGGCTAACCGCAAGTCTCACAAGCAATCTCCTTAGACACTCCAGTTTCCCAGTATAACCACCAGGGCCACACGTTCTGGGGACAAATGGTTATGAAAACCAATACCCCAGTAAAACAAAAAGGTTCTCCTGATCCCAAAGGACCAAGCCCCAGACCCAGGTCAATATACAAGTCAGATCTTATCCACAAATCACGCTGCTGCCGATCCTTTAGAATCTAAAATCTAAAGGTTTCTTCATAAAAGGAAAAAGATAGAGATGAGAGTTAGAATTGGTTAAATGGAATCAATTACATACAGTAATGGCAAAGTTCTTGGTTCAGGCTTGCAGCAGCAATGGAATAAACTGCAGGTTCGAATCAAGTCTCTGGAATACATCCCCCGCTGGGATGGGTCCTCAGTCCTTTGTGTAGAGCTTCAGTTTGTAGCAAAGTTCCTCCAGAGGTAAGAAGCAGGATTGAAGACAAGATGGAGATGAGGCATCAGCCTTATATAGTCTTTTCCAGGTGTAAGAACACCTCTTTGTTCTTACTGTGGAAAATTACAGCAAAATGGAGTCTGGAGTCACATGGGCCAGTCCCTGCATACTTTGCTGAGTTACAAGGCGTATCTGTCTTCTCTCAATGGGTCCATTGTATAGCTGATGGTCCTTAATGGGCCATCAAGCAGGCTAGGCAGAGCTAATCTCAGCTTGTCTGGGATGTCACCCAGAAGCATAGCATAAGTTTGCCATACAGACAGTATAGAGCCAATATTCATAACTTCAACTACAAAACTGATACACACATATAGACAGCATGATCATAACCAGTAAACCATAACCTTGTCCTAGACACCCCATTTGACCCCCTTTATACAAGATTTGGGTGCCACTACAGGACCTTGGTTGCAACAATGATCTATACGGTCCCAGTTTATGTCAGTAACGTCACAGTTGCCCCAGAGTAGCCTGGGTCAGAGCCCAGTGGGAGGCTCTGGGCTCCCCCACCATCTGCTGCGCCCTTCCCCCCAAAAAGGCCGAAACCCTGACCACTAGGCAACATCCCCATGAGCGAAGGCCATCACGAGGCATCCATCTTCGAAAGTTTGCAGAGGATGCGGGAGCAGAAAGGGGAGAGAGGATGAGGGTGGCTCTTGGGAAGAGGGAGAGAGGGAGCCTTATGGGAATCTGTTTACTGCCATCAACCCAAAGATCAGATCATTGATGCCTAGAATCTTCCCTGACATGTTGTAATTGATTACTTTGCATTTATCAACATTGAATTTCATCTGCCTTTTTGTTGCCCAGTCACTCAGTTTGGTGAGATCCCTTTGTCACACTTTGCACTCTCTTTTGGACTTAACTAACTTGAGTTGGTTTGTATCAGCTGCAAATGTTGCCACCTCACTGTTTACCCCTTTTTCCAGATCACTTAGGAGTATGTTGAACAGAACTGGTCCCAGTACAGAGCCCCAGGGGACACCACTATTTACCTCTCTCCATTCTGAAAACTGACCACTTAGTCAGACCCTTTCTTTCTTGCCTTTGAACCAGTTACATATCCCAGAGAGGACCTTCCATCTTATCCCATTTTGCTTCAGAGCCAAGGGAGGGCCCTTCTCAAATGTTTTCTGAAAATCTAAGTACACTATATCCACGGGATCACCTTTATCTACATGCTTGTTGACTCCCTCAAAGAATTCTAGTCAATTCGTGAGGCATGATTTCCCTTTACAAAAACCATGTTCACTCTTCCCCAACAAATTATGTTTATCTCTGTGTCTAATAATTGTGCTCTTTATAATTTCACCCAATTTGCCTGGTACTGAAGTTAGCCTTAGATGCCTGTAATTGCCAGGAGCATCTCTAAAGCCTTTTTTATGCATTGGTGTCATATTAGCTCTCCTCCAGGCATCTGGTGTGGAAGCTGATTTAAAGGACAGGTGACTTATTGCTGTTTAATTTATCAATTTGTTCCAAAACCAGTAAGGATACTGGTCCTTACTGAATAGTCAAGTCATGATCACTGGCCCCAGAGCAACCACGGACATCCAGTCCAGTGATCAGTTCATCTTTATCCAACACAAGGAGGCCCACAATAGAGTCACTCCTAGTTGGGCACAAAACTTTGCATTAGAAAAGTATCTATAATTTTTTAAAATGGCCAAGGACGATTTACTCCTGGCTACGTGAGACCGCCCCTGTCTGTCTCCCAGTAGGAAGTCCCCCAGGCTAACCTAATTTCTTCCCACAAGTCATAGACAGATGCAAAAGGAGAAACATTTCCTGCTCTCTGGTTTGGATTCAGTGAACTGTGCCAGCCCCCCACCGGTTCATCTGCTGGGCTGTGTCAGTAGCAGCTTGATCCCTGTCCATTCGAGGTCCGGGGTTCTCAATAACCAAGAACGTAAAACAGGTAATGATGTGTCTAATGCAGGGGCTCTCAAACTTCATTGCACTCCGACCCCCTTCTGACAACAAAAATTACTACACGACCCCAGGAGGTGGGACCGAAGTCTGAGCCCTCCCGACCCTGGGTGTGGGGGGAAAGCCAAAGCCCAAATCCCCCCACCCTGCGTGGGGAGGCCAAAATTGAAGCCCAAGGGCTTCAGCCCCAGACAAGGGGCTTGCAACCCGAGCTTGACTGCCTAGGGCCGAGGCCCTCAGGCTTTGGCCTCAGTCAGGGGGGCTCGGACTTCAGCTTTGGCCCCAGACCCCAGCAAGTCTAAGCCAGCCCTGGTGACCCCATTACAATGGGGTTGTAACTCACTTTGGGGTCCTGACCCAGAGTTTGAGAACCACCTCCCTGCCCACCACTTTTTGTACCCTCTCTCCCCTACCTCAGTGGGCTGTAACCAGCGACATACCCATCGTCCCCCCGGGTTTCCCCATTTCCCCTCCCCAGGGAGAATTTCCATCTCCTCTTCCTTATTGCCCAGATTCCACTGCCAAGAGCAGTGTTGCTTCCCTTCACGAGTGATATCCTGCAGGGCACATACACCACAGCACAGCATTCCCCTGCGTCCACACTGGTGTTCCTGGCTTACGGATAACCCATCCTGCAGTGAGAGACACCATCTCCCGTGTCCCTTTCTTCCCTCCATTGCACAGTGCTGGGGGAGAAAGAGAACATGTCCCGAGGGCTGAGGCCCCATGGGATTGCTGGCCTTGCAGCATGCTCTCCAGGAACCCTCAAGCCTCTGCAGCATCAGAACAGCAGAGCCTGGATTGGAGCAAGGGAAAGGCCTGTTTTCCACAGAATCCTTCCCTCAGGCCTGGAGCATTTAGGGCAGAAATCCCTGGGGGAGTTAATGTTGCTCTAAAAAGAGCTGCCAAGCGGGGGGTGAAGCTTCTTGACAACACCACACAATGGGATCTGTTTGTTGAGCTGCATAAAGCCCTGCACTGATTCTCGGAGAGGATTCCCCCGAGCAGTTGGGGGAGGCAGGACCTTATTCCTTACCTCCCGTGACAGGGCCGCGTGAGAGCTTGTAGGAAGCCAGAGGCAGCTTTCTAGAGGGTTAATTCAGAAAGTCCCTGTGGAACCTAGGGGCCGCGGCCTACGGCAGGAAGGAGCCAGGTGGTGGTTGGAGAGACTCTAGGAGGAATGCTAGGGGATGGCGCTCTGATCTCCTCTTCACTCTGCTTCTTCCCACCCCCACCTTTGGGGTAAGTGCATCACCTTCTCCTTAGTGCCTGTGGGCTGGAAAGCAGAGATGGCAGGAGAGAGGTTGCCCATTCAGCCCACGCACAGGGGGATCGATTGTAGCTCACGTCCTCGTGCTTGTCCCAGCCCAGAGCAATGCCTGTCACCGAGCCTGGACTCGGTGACTGCATTAGTTGCCAACAGGGGAGTGTGGCGGGAGAGGACACAGAACATGTCTACAAATCACTTTTTCTGGACTGCTGAGGTGGGGGGAGAGGCCAGAACCCATCTGGTGCTTTAGGACTCTGAGGACGCTCTGGGATCGGGAGCGAAGTCTCTAGAGCCTCGGGAGGTGCAGGTCTGGAGACATGTGGTGCCTACCTAGTCCAGCGTAACCTGCCATGTTCCCTCACAAGAGCCATGGTAACAGGCAACACTGCCTCTCTCTTTCCTTGGCCACATGGATCGTGTCCTTTTTCTGGTGGCTAGCCCAGAAAAGGAGGACAAGAGCTCACTACTGCTACCACCTGAGGGAGTTGCTGGGTTGAGATCAGCTAGTAGAAGGAGGCAATAGCCCCAGAATCTGGGACTTCAAGCCCCTAGAGCGACCTTTTACCTTTATAGGCCCCCCGCCCCATACACAGCTATTTTAAAGTTTAGCCTGATAGTAAAGAGACCCCTTTTCAACCCTTCAGCACACAAGAGAGAGCCGGCAGCATTTGTCATTAATTATTTATTTCTCCTTTCCTTGCTCCCAAACTGCTTCTCCTCCCTACTGCCGCCAGCCACCTTCGAGTTCTCCCTCTTCTCGCCCCGGCTCTGCTCACTTGATTGCAGCAGCTCAGCGGATGGTCCAGCTTTACTCTTTCACTTCCACTCTTCTTCGGGGGGCTGCATTTTCCATTGAGCAGGCTGATGGAAATCCCTGAGTGCTCAGCCTAGGCCAGGGGTCTCCAACACGCAGCCTGCGGGGCTATTTCTCTAGGTAAGCGGCTCCAGGCCACAGCCCAATGCCATCCTGCACCCCAACCCCCTGCCCTGAGCCCCCTGCCTGGACCCCAACCCCCTGCCACACCTCGCACTCCCTCCTGCACCCCACATCCCAACCCCCTGCCCTGAGCCCCCTGCCTGCACCCCAACCCCCTGCTGCACCCCTCCAACTCCCTGCCCTGAACCTCCTGCCTGCACCCCAATCCCCTACCTCACCCCTCCAACTCCCTGCCCTGAGCCCCCTGCCTGCACCTCAACCCCCTGCTGCACCCCAACGCTCTGCCACACCTCACACTCCCGCCTGCACCCCACACGCCAACCCCCTGCCCTGAGCCCCCTGCCTGCACCTCAACCCCCTTCTGCACCCCAACTCCCTGCGCTCAGCCTCCAGCCACATCCCACACCCTTTCTGCACCCTAACTCTCTACCCTGAGCCCCGTCTGAACCCCTCACCCCTACTGCACCCCACACCCCAACCCCCTGCGCAGAGCCCCCTACTGCACCCTGCACCCCCTGCCTCACCCCTCCAACTCCCTGCCCTGAGCCCCCTGCACCTCAACTCCCGCCCTGAGCCCCTGCCACACCCCTCCTGCTCCCTCTGGGGGCAGGCACTCGGGCAGCGAGGGGGGAGGGGTGTCAGTGATGCGGCCCTCGGGCCAATGAACTAGTCCTCATGCAGCCCTCGTGGTCATTGGAGTTTGAGACCCCTGGGCTAGGCTCACAGGCCCAGCAGCTAAAGCCAGGCCCCACTGAGAGCAGCGGGAGATTAGCCTGGATTGGCAGGAGTTGAGGCTTGGCCCATGGGGACCCAGGCACTGCCGCTGCTGCTACCTTCATGGTGAATCCTCCAACGCCTCGCCAAAGGGCTCTTCCACATTCTGCAAACTGGCCTCACGGGCTGACTGTCTAGGAGAACAGAAACCCTTTGCTAGAGCCGGAGAGTCTCTTGCCACGGCTCCCTGAGGGTCACAGTCAAACACCTGCGAGTCTCTAGGAGGCTCTCAAGCAGTTCCCTGCTCAGGCACTTGGCACCCACTAGCAATGGTCTCTGACAGCAGCATTGCCAAGGGGAGCTCAGCAGATGGTCCCTTCTATGGCTTCCTGAGTGGGAGGGAGGTTGGTCTTGTCATTTAAGGCCTAGTGTCAGAATCAGGGCTCCTGGGTTCTCTGACTTTGGAAATGGGTGGAGTCTAGTGGTTGGAGCTGGACTGGTATCAGTCCCACGCTTCCTTCCTGCCTCTGTCAGGGACGTCGTGTGTGACCTTGCAGCCGGTTGCTTTCTATCCCTATGCCGCAGCGAACAGGGATAATACTGACCCCCCTCAGAGGGGCTGGCAGGGGTCACCAGCATCATGACTCAAGTTGGAATGAGTTGTGCTCTTGGTTATGAAGGGCCCAGATTCAGTCGCCATGGATGCCCAGGGGGTCTGTATTGTGGCCCTGGTTTGACTCACCTAGCATTACAGGCTGTTTAGCCCGGTCCTGGCCAGGCGTGGTGCATCTGCTCCTGGCCCTCTCAGACACAAGATGGCCCACCAAGGACAATCCATCAGCTCCCATCTGGTGTTCAGCTCCAGGATGGATGGGGAGCCCTAGTCAGGCCATAGAAAGACAGGGGGTGTTCTTTGGTGGAAACTGCTGGAGCTTCAGCCTCTGCTCCCACCTCCACCCCCACGCTGAGGGCTTCAAAATTGGTGCCTGACCCCAGGTTAACAAAATAGCCGAGCTGAGGCCAGGGTGGGACTGATCCTAAGTGAAGAGCAGATTTCTCCTCTGCTCTAGGGAGATTCCCCTAGGAAAAGCAGCTGGGGTGGGGCGATACAAGCACTACCCCTCAGCCCTTGAATAGCGGGCAACTGGGACTTTGGGAGCCAAGGGACTTGTGTATCTTGCTGGAGATCAGAAAGGGGCATTGGAGAAGTTGTACCAAAGTCCATGTCACGGCTGGGTCAAGGGCAGCCAGACCTACTGGTCAGAGCCAGAGTCCACACTCACATGACAGGAGTGGAGAGTCAGCCAGGTCAGGAGACTGGAAGATCAGCAGCAAAAGACAAACGTGCGATCACCACCACAACTCAGATGCCAGGAAATCAAGCCAGGGGAGTGGCAGCAGAACCAGGCAGCGCACGGTCCAGAACCGGGAGCAGGCCTGGTGTTCAGTCAGCTTCGTGTTCCTGCTGCTGTCTTACGCAGAGCCAGGGAGCTTTCCTGGGACTCCTCCAATAGGACCTCAGTAGTGGAGCCTCAAACTGGGGCTGAACTTCATGGGTCCGAGGTAAACAATTTTCGGCAGGCTTCCAGGTGGAGGGTTGGAGTGGCTGCTCCCATGAACCCTGCAGACCCGGGTTGGAGACCCCTGGGGCGTGACAGTGAGTGATCTCTCCCGGCTCAAACCTCCTGCAGCAGGAAACAGTCTCCAGGATCCTGGACACCGCCTCTGAGAATAAAAGGAGGATATCATGATGAGAAATAGGGCTCTGTACCAGGGCTGGGATCCAGGGACAGGGAAAGCTCCCAGCCAGGCTATTCATCGGGGATACCATTTCTCCCCCAAGAGACCCACACGCCCCAAGCAGTAAATGGCTCTTACCTCCATGAGGGACTGGGGTCTTCCATCTAAGCGTCTTTGAGAGCCGGCATTGCTGGGACGAGGTGACCTGTCCCCACTGCTCCCTGACATGGCTCAGCTACAGGAAGCGCCCGTCCTGGAGGCTGTGCCAGATCCCAGGGCCTGGAAGACAGCTGGAAGGAGGCTCCTATTCCGGTCACACCCAGAGACCCCATAGAAGGGCCAAGGGGAGAATAAAGGGCAGAAGGTGAAGCTAGCCCTGAGCCTCTGTCCCACCCCCACCCCCACCTCCTCAAAAGTGGAGCTTTCCGAGCTCCAGTGGGGCTGTGGCCCTGACACAAGGGCTTTTCTGCACCATATGGGGCAGGAAGAGCTGTGCCTGGGCGCAGCGGGAATGAGGGGGGGTAGACCGAGGGGAGTGGGTGCAAAGGAAAGAGGTCCTGCCCCATATGAAGGAATTTGGGGGGCAGAGGGAAGAACCCTGCTCCACAGAGAGGGGAGAGAGTTTCTGTGAGTGCCAGAGGGCTCCATTTCCCCTTCTCGCTCTCCCAATCAGAGGGAGGCCACTCCAGCTGGCCCAGTCTGGTCCTGACCAGAGTCTGCAGGGTAGCAGTGGGCCCACAATAGGGCTGGGCGGTTTTGACGGGGTTGGGACTCACCAGCATGGCGCCTCCCGCTGGTCGCTCTGGGAATTAGCTCAGTTGATGGGAAACGCCCTCTGTTGGCAGCGTCCCATCCATCTCTTGTCCTCCGTTGGCATCTGGAGCCGCGTTGCTTACTGCTTGACACTGCCCTTCAGGCCACTGCCCCTCCAGCAGTACCCACTAGTCCATCCTCACCCCATTCCAGGGGCAGGGGTTAGCAACAGTCCTTGCACCTGCCTCGGAGGCCGACTGCAACCCCCAAAGTCTAGCCCCTTGTCTCAAGGGCCGGTTACAATTTGTCTCGGCCACCGGATGGCCAGATACAGTACTGCCCAGCCCGAGATGCTGGTCTCCTGCTCTGAAGACAGACCTTCCCCCATGAAATTCTGGGACAGACTACCTGCTGCTCTACTGGGCAGCCATTATATAGGGCCTAGCCTAGCCCTGATTGGCTGGCTCTAATCTCGGCCCTGATTGGCTCTCAGTAGGCCCTTCCCTGATTGGCTGACGGCTTGCACGGCCATTCTGGCCTACTCTAGTTCCCTCTCACATGGGGGTGGGGCAGCCGTCCCCACCACAAACCCTCCCCCTTAAAAAATGCTCACGGGGGAGGGGAGGAAAGGGGTCCCTATCGCCCCAGCTTCCTTCGTAGTGGGGCCTGCAGGGCGTCCCTTTCCTCTCGCAGGCCCTCCAAAGTCTGGAGCCAGCTGCTTCCCACCTGTAGGGTCTGGGTTCCCCCTGCAGAACGCCCTGGTCCTACGTGGGTTCCTACTTCTCTTTGGGTTCCCACATGGGCCCTCCTGGCTCCTATGTGGGTTCCCTCATTTCGGTGGGGCCTCTCTGCCCCAGCCCCTTTCTCTCTAGGGGCCTCCGTCTTCACCACCTCTTCTCTGTGGCTGGTCTCTGACCGAGCCCTCGTCTCGGACACTCCCCCTTTCTGCCTCAGGGGGCGGTGCCTCTTTAAATGTCCCCGTTGGTGGTAGTGGAAGCACTTTCTGGGTCTTCCCCCTACACATCCCTACTCCTGCTTGTTTGGGCCCTAGCCCTTCCTTCTGGGCTTGCCCGGGCCTTGGGAGTCCTGTAGGGGCACTCTCTCTTCAGGTGCCCTGGCTCCCCACAGACCCAACAAGCTGGGGGCCCCCCTGTTACTCTCACAGGGGATGCCTTTTCTGGGTGGGGCCTCTCTGCCCCCTCCCAGGAGGGACACTCCCTCCTTTAGTGTCCCTGTCACCTACAGGTGAAGCAGTTCAGCGTTCCTGGCCTCTCGCCCTCGGTGCCGGATCTCTTGTTTGGTCTGGGTGCCGACCTCCACAGCAGCCAGAACAACTCCCTCTGCTGTTCGGCAAGCCGAGCCACCCAGGCCCTCCAATAGAAGTCTCTTTTCTCCACTATTTTGGTCTCTCCATGTGGCACAATCTGCCTAGTCCGCTTGATGGTGTCCTTTTTCAGGCCACTTCCCTCCAGCAGTGCCCCCTAATCCATCCTCATCTCCTTCCGGCGGGAAGAGGGGGAAGTAGGTTAGCAACAGTCCTTGCACCTGCCTCAGTGGCCAACCAAAACCCCCAAAGTCTAGCCCCTTGTCTCAAGGGCCGGTTGCAGTTTGACTCAGCCATCGCATGGCCAGCTGCAGTACAAGAGGGAACGGGGGGACCCAGGCCCACCAACTATCCTGGGTCCAAACCCAGGGATCCTCTAGTTGCTCTCCCCTTGTCCAACTGTCCCTGGGCCACTTCCCCTCTGGGCCCTTTCTATCAGGGCCAGCAGTGGGGCAGGTCTTGGGCCGGAGCTATAGTATGCTTCCTTGAGCCTGCCCAGCACTGCTCTTTTGGAGATGCTGGTCTCCTGCTCTGCGGACAGACCTTCTCCCATCAAGGTTTGGGGGATACTGCCTGCTGCTTGCCTGGGCAGCCTTTATATAGGGTCTAGCTTAGCCCTGATTGGATGGCTCTAATCTCGGCCCTGATTGGCTCTCAGTTGGCCCTTCTCTGATTGGCTGCCAGCCTCTGCAGCCGCTCTGGCCTACTCTAGCGCCCTCTTGCATGGGGGTGGAGCAGCTGCCCCACCTCAGTGATCAGCTGTCGCAACCAGGCTGTGGCCTGGGCTGCGGGGCCGGCTCCAGGCACCAGCGGAGGAAGCACATGCCTGGGGCGGCATTCCGTCCATTCTTGGGGCAGCACAGGCCGGGCGACTTTTTTGTTTTTTGTACTTCAGCAGTTCGGGCGGCGGCAGTACGAGCGTTGTTGTTGGGTTTTTTTCTGCTTTGGCAGTTCGGGTGGTGGCAGTCCAAGTGGTTGGGGTTTTTTTGGTTTTCTTTTTGCTCACTTTGGCAGTCCGAGCGTTGTTGTATTTTTTTTTTTTGCTTGGGGCAGCAAAAATGGTAGAGCCGGCGCTGCTGGGCTGAGGTCGCTCAAGTGGTCAGCCCCTCAACACATTGTATCGGGGGTGGCTCAGGCCTGGGCGGGGCCCAAGCACCCCACAAACAACCAGACTTCAAGGGCGGGCCCTGGCCTGGGTGGAACCCTGGCAGCCAGCAAACAGACAGACTTGACAGGGCTGGCTCTATTCTGGGCGGGGCCCCGGTGGCCAGCCAACAAACAGTTCCTGTCCTGGGCTAGAGCCTCCTTGCACCGTGTAGGGGATCAGCCACCCGGGGTGGGGTGGCAGGGGGACGCGGTCCCACCCTCCTCCCCCGCGTCCCAGCCCAAGGCGCTGGCAGGGGCAGGATTGGTTGCCCCTGCGTCGGCGGGGATCCAGCCGCAGGACTGAGCCGCGCCGGGCTCTGCAGCCAGCAGCTCCCGGGCTGCCCCTGGGCTACTTCCTGCCTCCCTGGGGTTTGGTACCTGCGGCCTCCAGGCCTCTTCCGGCTCCTTGGGGTAAACCGCAGCGGGTACTCGGGGCCAGTCCTCGTCCATGTCTGGGGTTAGGGTTAGGGGCCTCTGGAGAACAGGCCAAGTGTCCTCCTCTGTTGCAGGCTGTCCCCCAACTGTGGTGAAGGGCCGGCCTTTTATATTTCCGACCCCACGCCCCGGTCCTTATGGCGAGGAGGACGGGGCGATATAGGCTCCGCCCTCCAAGGGGCGTGTAGGGGGGCCCTCGCTCTCCCGCTCGGAGGGAGGCCGCTCAGTTGCAACAGAGTCTACCAGAGGCCCTGGTGGCCAGCCAACAGGCGAGGGGGGTGGGGCGATATAGGCTCTGCCATCCAAGGGGCGTGTAGAGGGGCCCTCGCTCTCCTGCTCGGAGGGAGGCCACTCAGTTGAAACAGAGTCTACCAGAGGCCCCGGTGGCCAGCCAACAGGCAAGGGGGGTGGGGCGATATAGGCTCTGCCCTCCAAGGGGCGTGTAGAGGGGCCCTCGCTCTCCTGCTCGGAGGGAGGCCACTCAGTCTCACTACACTCCCCGTTTAGAGGGAGCAGGAGTTGCTGGTGGCCTTGGAGGCAGAATTCCTGCAGCGCCTCCGGCACTTGGCGCAAGTGCCGGATGATGTGAAGTTCGTTCATTATTTTGGCCGTGACGACCTCGTGCTGCAAGGGAACGAGGACCTGTCAGAGACTCAGATGCCCCCGTGGAATCAGGGGGAATTAAGGGCCCCTGGGACCAGCAGCAATTCCACCCAGCACCCGCGCACCTCTGAGGGATGGAGTCCCCCTCCTGACCCCCAGAATGGAGTCTTGTTTTCCTTTCAACGGACCTCCAGTGCCAACAACCTCCTTGTAGGGGGAGCTCCTGCCACCTCCCACCCAGTGCCCCTGACAGCTGTTCCACCTCCAATCCACAGCTCAAGTTCTCTGACCCCTCTCCTCCACCCCCACCCAGGTTGGGCAGGGAGGGGGCTCTAGTGGGGGGGGGGAGGGATTCTGGCAGCAGTGAAGTGGGATGTGGGGAGCTTGAGACCCTTCCCCAAGTCATCCCAGCCACTGAGGCTGAAGCCGCAGGATGGCAGCCCTGGTGAATGGGGCAGATCAGCAGCCCCTGCTGAGTGAATCCTCCCGTTCTCTCTAGAGCGAGTCCAGCCCTGCCGGCAGCAGGACGAGCTTCCCCCGCCCATGTGCCTCAGACCTGCCCGGTCAGTCGCCATCACCCCTCAGTCCTTGGCCTCCCAGGCTGCCAGTGACGGGAACAACTCTGGGTGGTGGCGCGGGTGACAGGAGAGGCTCGCAGAGGGCACGTAGAGGACTCTGCTGCCCTTCCCAAGAACAGAAGTCCGTGCTGAGGCAATGCTTGTCATTCATTAGCCTTGCTAACGAGCTGGGCTGGAACTGCTCCGGGGACAACCTCCTCCCTCCTGCTCATGGAGGTGAATTCATCTCCCTTCCCAGGAGCACCTGCTCTCACTCTCATTCCCCACCAGTCGCCTTGCTGCCAGGCCGGCGAATGGCCAGAGGATGGGAATGAGGCCTGGGCCCCGCCCCAATCTCCTGAGTCTAATGCAGCTGCTCACCTTGCTCCCCATCAGCTGCTCGGTTTGCCCCAGGAGGGAGTAAGTGAGGAGCAGCCCAGCCTGGCTGACACGCAGCAGGGGGTCGTGCACGGCCAGCACTGCTGTCTGCAGGAAGAATCTTCTCTGCCCCTCGCAGAAGAATTTGCCAAAAACCTGAAACCAACCAGATGTGAGGCTTCAGCAGATTGCCCCCAACCAGGCTCCAAATCCTGGCCTAGAACGGCAACTCCGTCGCGTGGCTCCAGGAGGCAGCCACCTGCCTGCAGAGCTGTGCCATGCCCTGGCAGAGTGTCCTTACCTCCCCCACCCTGGCGGTGTTCTTATAGCCGAGGAGCCGGCTGTCCTGGTGCCAGTCCCAGCACCAAAGGTCTTCGACCTCACGGATGGTCAGCTCTGGGAAAGAGAGAGACACATACACATTGGTCATTCTGGTTGCAGGGCTTGTGTCCTTCCAATCCCATTGGTGGCTGCACGGTGGGCAGAGCCCAACGGAACTGCGGGGGTGATGGAGAACACAGAAAGAGAGAGAGAGAGACTGATCCGCCAGCCGGGGTCACTCGGAGAGAAATTGGCTGGGGTCCCAGTCTCACTCGTCTAGCCGGGTTCCTTACCCCTCTGGCGCAGCAGGAGCTGGTAGAGCCGGTAAACCCCCTCCCTGGCCTGCCGGCTGATGTCCTCGTCTGGGTCACTGATGGACAGAGCCAGCTGGGCCACGTGGTGGCCCATCCTGGGGAATTCGGCTGAGTTCTAATGGAAGGGAGAGGGAGAGGGGACTCCATCAGCATTTTCCTGTCAGCTCCCAGTCCCTGCCTGGGCCAGGACTCTCCTTCCCCTCAGCCCCTCTGCAGGAGATGCTAGAGGATAGGAGCTAGAGCTGAATCCTTAGTTATCTCTGCCCGCAAGGGAGCCCGGAGGACAGAGATGTGGGCAGGGCCCTCCAGGAGGATTTGCTTCCCCAGCTGCTCCAGGATGACAAGAAGGCAAGAACCTGGAGCCTGCTCCCCTTACAAGCGAGAGTCGCCACTTAACCAGGACAAGAAGAACTTGACTCAAGCCAGGCTCATTCTCTGCTCTGACTCTGCCTCCCCAAGAGGATCACTCCTAGCCCACAGCCCCTGCAGCAGCAGATCCTCCAGCCCGTTGGAGCCGGCCCCCCTACGCCTGGAATCAGGAAGCTGGGCTCAGAGGCCACTTACGTCAAAGTCAGGGAGGGAGATGACGGACGTGAGCAGGGCCGCGCTGCTCCTGATGGCCCTGGCTCTCTCTCGTGGCACCCTGGACACCGTCCAGTAGTTAATGTGCTGTGGGGAAAGGAGGCAGCTCAGGATTGACCAGGGGGTGCATGTGTAGTGCTAATGCCCCCCCCCCATCCCAAGGGGGCTGAGACATTGCATGCGGTGGGGGTGGAATATCTGATTCATTGACTGCAGAGCTTTAAAAGGGGATTCTTGCCCCCAGGACAATGCTTGTATCCTGCAGGTCACAACTTGTCATTGTCTCTCTAGATTGGGACAATGCTCAGTGTCGGGGCTGGTCCCATCCTCCCTGAACTGCTGATTCCTGAACAGCTCCCCAGGAAGGAGACAGACCCCTCCCCCCTCCCTGGCTCTCAAGTCCTTGGCTGGGTGAAGGGATTGAGTGTGAGCACAATCCCCCCAGGAATCTCGGGGCCCGTCAGAGACAAGGGCTTATTCTCTGGGGCCCTCCTGTTTCTCTAGGAATGAGGCTGTGGCTCTTCTCTGAGGACCATCTTCTGGATCTCCCAGGAGGGGTTCAGACTCTCACTCCCCAAGCCAGCCGGGGGCCCTGTGGTTAGTGCTCGACACAACCAGGCAGAGCTCTGGCTTGAAGTCCCAGCTCCTTCCTCTGTCCTTCAAGGAGGAAGGGCCTGACCCTGCATTGCACTGACTGCCCTGACCAAGGACGGCCACTGGGGGCCCAGCTAGGAGGACAGACTGGAAAATGGATCTAAGAGTTAAGGTAAAATTGCCCCCACCCCCTCATCGGGCTCACCTCCAAGATGTAGTGGAGCTTGTCCGTGTCTGGGGTCTTTTCCAGCAGGTTCCCCAGCATGGCGTCCAGGAGGTCTGGTATGACCCTATGCAGATCCTGCAAAGCAAGGGAGAGCCATGGGTCAGAGTTAGGGAAACTGGGGCTACACCTGCCACAGGATGGGAAGAGGAGTCTCTGGGAAGCACTGGTGAGACCCCCAAACACATATCCTGGCCTCTCTCATTCACATCCCACTGCAGGCAATTAGCAAGGATTCGGGCAGGATAACAGCTGGCTGATCTACCTGGACTTGGTTGGTGTCTGTCTGTGTGCCCAGGGTGAACACGGCGTGCAGCGTGGCTCGGAGGAGGTGGGTCTCCAGCTCCGGCTCCAGGGCAGGTGTCATGGTGCTGGCAAGAGAGAGGAGCTGGTATTAGACTGTGCAGTGCGGGGGTGGGACTGGCACCAACACGGACGTGACACTGCAGGGAAATAGGCAGAGGCTGGCGAGAATGGAAACTGATGCACCGAGCGAGGGAATGATAAGGCCGAGGTTTCCCAGACCGACAGTGGCAGGGCAGGAATGGCGCCTGTTCCCTGGACCCTGCTGCCCCTCCTGTATCTGATCCTGGGAGTCAGCCTCTCCCCAAAGCCATTGCAATGTGACTGGAGTGAAAAGAACAGAGCAGCCAGGAGAGGGAGTGAACCTTCCTGCCACCTCTGCCAGAGGAGTCCCCCTTGGGAGGTGAGCTGGGAGTGGGAGGGGCAGTGACTCCCAGCCACGGGCCTGAGCAGCACCGGGGTTAGGGGAACCGGGCAGGAGGGTCTCGGTACCTGAGGTTGGCCACAGCAACGAGAGAGTTGGCCAGGACGGCGTCGGGTGGAGAGTTAGGAGGAAGCTCCTCAATGATCTCCTGTGAGATGCAAAGGAGACAAAGGAGCGTGTGAGATTCGGGCCTCACGGACACTCCCCAAGGAGGAGATTACACAGCCAGCAGGATCCCCCCAGCTGCCTCCCACTCCTCCGATTCCTGCCCACTAGTTCTCCCGTCTCCTCTCCCCAATCTTCAGCCCCAGCAATCCCTGCCCTCAGCTGCCCTCCAGCACCAGCCATCCCCCAACCCTCGGCCCGGGGAGACCCCTGCCCCTCCCATGTCTCTATCCACCCTCCAGCTGCCGGGCGCCGTGTCTCACTCACCACAATCCTCTCCGCCACAGCCGCCTTCGAGCAGTGTGGCTCCAATGTGTCCTCCCCTCTCTGCTGGGCAGCGAGGCACGCAGGGTAGATGGCGTGCAGGAACTCGAGCTGCTGCGCCTCGTCCTGCGCCCACCAGGAGTGGGGTTAGGGGAGAGAGAGCCAGTTAGCCAGGGACCTCCCTGCCCCAGCCACACCAGCTGCAGGACTTAGGCCTGAATGGGGGATAGTGGGGACCTGCCTATTGTCCAAATCACCCACGACTCCTCCACAATCAGGGTCAGGAACTGGGACAGTGCCTGTGGGGGGAGGAGACCCCAGCTGGTGTATGACAAACACCCCCATCTTGGGGGTCCCAGATCATGAAGGAGAAGGGTCCCGATTAGGGCCAAGACCTTCTGCAGGGGGTCAGGATGCTGGGAAGGAGCAGGACAATCTCAGTTCCAGCACAGCTGGGGAACGTTTGTACCTTTTCTCGGGCATGGAGCTGCTCTCGGATGTTCATGAGAGCAGCCTCCTCTGTTACCAAGTCTACCCGTTGTTCTTGCTCCTCGTCGTCCTCGGAGTCCCTGGCGGACGCTGCACCAGGGAGAGAAGGGGACAAGGTAGGGTTACCATATTTCAGCAAGCAAAAAAGAGGACGGGAGGAGCCCCGCCCTAGCCCCGCTCCTGCCCCTCCCACTTCCCGCCCCCCCAGAACCCCCAACCCTCCCCCCGTTCCTTGTCCCCTGACTGCCCCCTCCTGGGACCCCTGCCCCTAACTACCCCCCAGGACTCCACGCCCTACCTAAGCCTCCCTTCCTCTTGTCCCCTGACTGCCCCAACCCTTATCCACACCCCCGTCCCCTGACAGCCCCCCCCAGAACTCCCAACCCATCTAAACCCCTCTGCTCCCTGTCCCCTGACTGCTCCGATCCCTCTCCCCACTCCTGCCCCCTGACAGCCCCCCCCCAGAACTCCCAGCCCCCCACCCTCCCGGTCCCTGGCCCTGCACAGTGCTGCCGGACCGGGCTGCAGGGGAGAGCTGCCCTTGTATCAGCACAAAGTGCTCTCGCTCCCGTTTTGATACGCTGCATGGCAGAAACCGCTCCCAGTTGCAAAAGGGGAGGGCTGCACTTTGTGCTGAGACACTTGCTCAGAATGCAGGGCGGATCCGGCTCCTCTACAGCTGCTCCGGAGTCCAGCCCGGGACTTTCCTGCAGCCCTCCCAGCCGCTCGCTCTGCTCTGCCGGGGGAGGGGGAAATCCCGGACATTGTGAGTGCTTTACAAATTCCCCCCGGACGCTATTTTTAGCACAAAAAGGAGGACATGTCCGGGTAAATCCGGACGAATGGTAACCCTAGGACAAGGTGACTCCTGCTGCCACGCGGGGGAAGGACAGGGGCATGGTGGGACAATGTGTCCCCTTCCCACCTCCGGGACATAGGGCAGATTGGGCCTCACACTCCCCCCTCTCAGTGATGGCATCAGCCCCCAACTCCTTCAGGAGCCCATAGCAAAGAGACCCTCCCCACTGTCCTGGACTCCCTTGGAGGTGCCTCCCCCCACCCCCGCCCAATGGAGCACCAAGGACCAAAGTGGCAGCATCTAGTGTCCGTGGGGTTCACATGGCTCAGGCCAGACACCTGGGCTGGAGACCCGCCCCCATAGCACTGCTCGAGGGCCTGGGCCCAGAGTGTTCACAGCCCCCTCCTCACCCCTCCCCGAGCCCAGCCTGGCTCCTCACCTGGAACAAAGCAGACGCGTCCGTCGGCCAGGCTGCTGGCCGAGTCGCAGGCACTGCTGCTGTTGGATGGGGAGCGGCCCGAGCTGCTGGGGCTGGCAGAGGGATCCTCCACCTCCTGCCCTGGGGAGGCTGGAAGGTCCTCACTGACCGAGCAGGGCGATGGTCCCTGTTGGAAGTTGGGGCTGGGCGCCTGGGGCCGCTGCTGCCCACACAACAACAAGCCCCAGAGCCACCCTGCCCGGTTCCGCCCCTGGGCTGGGTCCTGCCTGCCCAGCCGCAGCCTGGCCCAGCTCCATTTTGGCCTGGGAGGTGATGCTCCCACCTCGGCACCTGTGCCGGGAGTGGGTTTCCTCCGCCAGAAGGCTGGGCGCTTCCACCTCCTGGCGCGGCCAGGATCTGCTTCCCCCCCAGCGGGGACGGAGGGGCCGCTTCGCTCCTGGGGAAGATGGTGGCTGCTTCCCTCAGGCTCTGGGGCCACCTGCAGAGCCTTCTTCCTGAACATCCTCAGGAGCCTGGCCATCCTGGAACCCAGCAGAGAGCAGGCGTGAGTCTGGGGTCAAGGCAGCCTCTCACTAACCAGCCTGTTTGGTCCCTCCCCATCCCTGCCCCAGCCAGAGCAGCTCCTGCTCCCCCCACAGGGGTACAGGGAGGGCAAGCTACCCCCACTGGCAGGAGTTCATTGCATACTCTGCTCCCCCTCATCGCTCCCCCTCGTCATCGCTGGGGCTGCAAGAACTGGGGAGTCTCGTCCTTTTCGAACACTGGGGTCAGTCACAAAGAAACTGGTCACTTTGGACAAGCAGCTCCCTCCTGCCACCCCAGACCACACTCACACCCCCCCACCTCCCGCCCAGGCTAGAGAAGGAACAGAACCCAGGCAGGGCTGACTTTAGGCCGATTCGCCCGATTCCCCAGAATCGGGCCCTGCGCCTAAGAGGGCCCCGCGCACTCACCCCGGCGGCAGTCGTCTTCGGGGGCCCCGCTCCCCTGGCCAGAGCACCGGCCGGAGCGCGGCAGCCCCGTGACCCAGGCCGGAGCGTGGCAGCCCTGTGACCCCGTGACCCCGGCTGGAGCTCCGGCGGAGCGCGGCCAGCCCTGCAGTCCCGCTCTCCTGGCTGGAGCTCCGGCCGGACCATGGCAGCTCCGCGACCCCGGCTGCAGCTCCGGCCAGAACATGGCTGCCCCACGGCCCTGCGACCCTGGCTGCAGCTCCGGCCAGGCCCGCGGCCCCGCAGCCCCAGCCGGACTGCAGCAGCCCTGCAGCTCCACGACCCCGGCCGGACCGTCGGCCGGACCGCGGCAAGCCCCATGGCCCTGCATTCCTGGCCAGAGTGCTGTCCAGAGTGCGGCAGCCCCGCGGGGCCACCTCCCCCAGCTGGCAATCCGAAGTGCCGCCCCAGGAATCGAGCCCCGCACTTGCTAAAGCCGGCCCTGAACCCAGGAGTCCGGACTTCTCCTGGGAAACCATTCCCCACTTCAAAGTCCCTAGGCGTAGCAAGGCCAGGGCCCCCTCGGTTCCCATTGATTTCCATGCTCAGCAGCTCACCGGGTCTGGCCCAGCTCACAGACTCTCAGCCTGGGGAACAGTCTCCCACAAGGGAAGGGCTGGGAGCCCCATTGCTGGGACCTTGCCAAAAACACTGGAGACGGCTCTGGAGAAGCCCCTTCCCGGTCTGAGAGCGAGGGGGTCCTGGGGGCTGTTTGCAAATCCAATCTCCTTTGGGAGAGATTCTCTTCCCCTCTTTCTGCCTCTCCCCAGACAGACAGGGGATGCCCCCGAGGAACCCTAATGCCACTCACTTGCTCTGGTGACGGAGCGATGGATGGAGGATGTTCAGGGTCGTCCCTCGCCCTTCTCCTCACTCTCCAAGCCCAAGGCAGGCTGGAGAGGGTGGTGGTGAGCTGAGGAGTTACCCTGCCCAGGAAGCAGGCAGGGTGATGGCACGGGGCGATCGGCTGGCTGTGAAAACAAGAGTCTGTCTTATTGTCAAGGGACGGAGAAACTCGGCCAGCAGCAGGGGGTGCAGAACACCGCCCTAGTGCAGGGGTGACAGCGTGTCCGGGATCCCGACATCCCAGCACTTTACACACCTTCCTGGCCATTGAAGGTGGGAGCGCACTGCCCAGGAGGAGGAGGGTTTGGCTCTGGGGTTTCACTTCAGCCCAGTCTAGAGAGAGGGGCCCAGCCATGGACTTTGGCTCAAGAAGACCAAGTCTCCAATTTGTTAAGGGCGTTTTGAATTCCAATCCTGTGCTCCAAAGTGCTTGGTGTCATTTGCAAATTGTAGAAGCATGCTCTCCACTCCATTTTCCAAATCCTGAAGGAAAATATTGAATACTACCGGCCCCCGGACTGATCCCTGCCGGACCCACTAGGTACACCCTCTCCGTTGGACAGCCAGACATGGAGAAGGGCTCTTGGAGTCTGGGCTTTCAACCAGCTCTGCACTCACATTTCACTGATTACATCTAGACCACATTTCCCTCGTTCGCTTGTGAGAATGTCCCATGGGACTGTGTCAAAAGCCGTAGAAACACCAAGAGAGATCACATCTACTGTTTACCCATCTCCACTAGGCCTATAACCCTGGCAAAGAAGGAGCTAGGATTGGTTTGGAATGATCTGTTCTTGACAAGTCCATGCTCACTAGTAGGGTTACCATATTTTAATTTTTAAAAAGGAGGACACTCCATGGGGCCCTGCCCCGACTCCGCCCCTTCCCCGCCCCCAGCCCCGCCCCAACTCTGCCCCCTCCCCTGAACGCTCCGCCCCCTGCTCCTCCCCCTCCCCTGCTTCCCGCGAATCAAATGTTCGCGGGAAGCCTGAAACAGGGAGGCAGCAGATAGGCTGGGGCGGGGTGCGGCGCAGCTCAGTCCGGCCCCCTGGCCGAGCGGCTCCCTCTGGCGGCCGACCGGCCCAGGCCAAGAGGCTCTGGCCCCGGCGTCTCCCGCCCGGCTCGGGCCCTGGGGCGCTGGCCCTCGGCCAAGAGCCCGCGCCCCCGGCCCCCGGCCGAGCACCACACCGCGCCCCCGGCCCCGCACCGCGCCGGCCCCCGCCCAGCACCGCGCCGGCCCCCGGCCAAGTGCCCGCACCGGCCCCTGGCCCGGCCCCCGGCTCGGGCCCCAGCTGAGCACCGCACCGGCCCACGGCCAAGTGACCGCGCCCCCGGCCCCCGGCCCAGCACCGCGCCAGCCCCCGCCCAGCACCGCGCCGGCCCCCGGCCCAGCACCCAGCCGAGCACCGCACCGGCCCCCGGCCCAGCACCGCACCAGCCCCCGGAGCAGCACCGCGCCAGCCCCCGGCCGAGCACCGCGCCGGCCCCCAGCCAAGTACCCGCGCCGGCCCCCGGCCCGGCCCCTGGCCGAGCACAGCACCGGCCCACGGCCAAGTGCCCGCGCCCCCGGCCCCCGGCCCAGCACCGCGCCAGCTCCCGCCGAGCACCGCGCCGGCCCCGGCCCCAGCCCCCGGCCGAGCACCGTGCCGGCCCCCGGCCCAGCACCGCACCGGACCCCGGAGGAGCACCGCGCCAGCCGCTCGGCCGAGCACCGCGCCGGCCCCCGGCCAAGTGCCCGCGTCGGCCCCCGGCCCGGCCCCCAGCCGAGCAACGCACCGGACCCCGGCCCAGCACCGCGCCGGCCCCCGGCATGGCCCCCGGCCCAGCACCGCGCTGGCCCCTGCCCCCGGCCCAGCACCACGCCGGCCCCTGGCCCCGTGCTCCCGGCACGGCCCCCGGCCCAGCACCGTGCCGGCCCCCGGCCAAGCACCGCATCGGCCCCGAACCCCGGCTCAGCACCGCACCGGCCCCGGCCCCCGGCCCAGCACCACACCGGCCACAGCCCCCAGCCCAGCACCGCGCCGGCCCCCGGCCGAGCACTGTGCCGGCCCCCAGCCCAGCACCGTGCTGGCTCCGGCCCCCGGCTGAGCACCACACCGGCCCCTGGCCTGGCCCCCGGCCCAGCACCGCGCCGGTCCCCGGCGAAGTGCCCGCACCGCCAGCCCCTGGCCCGGCCCCTGGCCCAGCACCGCGCCGGCCCCCGCCCAGCACCGTGCCAGCCACCGCCCAGCACCGTGCCGTCCCCGGCCCTCGGCCCAGCACCGCGCTGGCCCCTGCCCCCGGCCCACCACCACGCCAGTCCCCGGCGAAGTGCCCGCACCGCCGGCCCCTGGCCCGGCCCCTGGCCCAGCACCGCGCCGGCCCCCGCCCAGCACCGTGCCGGCCCCCACCTCATGGCTCCTCCGGCCATGCCTTTACGCCCCCGCAGCCCCCCCTCCCATGGCTCCTCCGGCCGTGCTGCCCCCCCCTTTGCGTGCAGGAGGTCAGGGCAGGCCAAGCTTCAGAGCGGAGCGTGGGCCCCGCCCGCTGGCGCCATGGAAACTTCTGACTAAGGCGCCACTTTTGGAAAATGTGCTGAGGGGAAGTGGCTGCTTCCCCTGCACCGCTCCTAGCTACGCTACTGGTGGGGGTCACTGCCGGGGCACTATTTCAGCCCCACATTTTTGGGTGGACCTCTCACCGTGGGAGCTGCAGAGCCCTCCCCCGCCACACACAAACACACACACCCTGGTGTTGGGAGGGGAACAGGGGAAAGGACAAAAGAAGCAAGAGGAGAAGAGAAAGGAGGGAGGGTTGGAGGAAAAGATTAAACAAAACGGACAAACCCCAATGTCCCCAGTGATTCTAAGGGACAAAATCCCGGGTGCGGAATAAAATTCTGCCTCCTCAAGCTCGTGTTTTCCATGCCTAGAATTCAACTCTCACCCGATGGATCAGACTGAACAGGTTTCACACCTGGAGGAGGCTCTTACCGTCTACACAGGGACGTCTGCTTTCTAGTACAATCACGAAAAGGGAAGGAGAAAACTCGACAGAGGTTCCTCCTGCCGCTCACGTACGTGAACCCGAATGTTCTCTCAGTCCTCAAAGAGAGACCTCGAGACAGAGACGTGCTGAAGCAAAGCCCCAGGGGTCTCTGAGCTTTCCCGGGCCACTCGCCTCTGTCCTGCCTGGCTGATGTCAGCATCTCTCTGTGAGGTCACCACCTTTGACCAATAGTCTGAGGTCCTGCAAAAGGCCTTTGTGATGTCACTGCCACGCCCCTCCCTTGCGGTGCTAATGTCCTGCCCCTGGCCAGGCACTTGGGAGCTTTGAGCTACTCCCTGTGGATCACCCCACTCAAGGCGTGTTCATTTTAGGAAGCAAGCCGACTAGACAGTAAAACCTCAGACGCTGCTCCCAATGCTACACTCCGTTTTTCAGAAATTAGTAGACTTGATGGCCAGAAGAGACCATTAGAGCATCTAATCTGACCCCCAGCATGTCACAGGCCTCCTGTATGACACAATAGCTACTTTGGGGGCAAACACATTCCAGAAATGCATCTAGTCTTCATTCAATGACAGCAAGAGAGGGCGAATCCACCACTTTCCTTGGTAGCTTGTTCCTGTGGTGAATCATTCTCGCTGTTGAATATTTGTGCTTTATTTGTAATATGAATTTGTCTCTTTTCACCTTCCAGCCACTGGGTCTTGTTCTGCCTTTCTCTGCTCGATTAAAGAGCCCTTTAATACCCAATCTTTTCTCTCCATTAAGGCACTTCAACACTTCAATGAAGTCACCTTTCAATCTTCTTTTGATAAGCTAAACAGATTGAGCTCTTTCAATCGCTTACTAGAAGGCATTTTTCTCCAGCCCTCAGAACATTTGGTGGCTCTTTGCTGCCCCAGCTCCAATTTCACAACATCTTTTTCAAAGGAGGACACCAAAACTGGATGCAGTATTCCAATATCGGTCTCACTGATGCCGTGTCACCTCCTGTGACGCTATTGACATAATCGGTAACTGTATAGATCACCGTTGTGACCACTGTTATATATTTGCAGCCAATATTGTATAAAGGTTGTCGTGGAACGGGTCTATGGAGAGGTTCTGATTGGCTGATTAGAGTTATGCTCTCTGTATATGTGTATCAGTTTTGTAGTTGACGTTCTGAATATTGGCTCTATACTGTCTGTATTTCAAGCTTGTGCTATGCTTCCGGGGAACACCCCAGACAAGTTGGTGTTAGTTCTGCCTAGCCTGCTTGATGGCCCACTAAGGACCATGAGCTATACAATTGACCCATTGAGAGAAGGTGGATACACCTTGTGACTCAGCAAGGCATGCAGGGACCTGCCTATGGACAGAACTCTAAGGTTTTTCTATGCCACATGCTAGATAGAGTGTTCTTGGGACAAAGAAAGCAAAGACCACACGGCAAGAGACTATAAAAGGCTGATGCCTCGTCTCCATCTTGTCTTCAATCCTGCTTCATAGCTCTGGAGGGACTTTGCTACAAAAGGAAGCTCTATACAAAGGACTGAATGACCCATCCCAGCTGTGGATGTACTCCGGAGACTTGATTTGAACCTGCAGTTTATTCTATCACTGCTACAAGCCTGAACCAAGAACTTTGCCATTACTGTATGCAGGGCTGGCTTTAGGAAGTGTGGGGCCCAATTTGAACATTTTAGGCGGAGCCCCGACAGGGATGATTAAAAAAAAACACGTAACCCCCCCCTTCATTTCTTCCATGTATTATTTACTTTCCATAACTATATAAATAAAATTAAAATTATATATTACATACATTGCTAGCCGGAGGCAGGGCAGGGGCAGGGCAGGGGCTGACTGGAGGTAGGGTCTGCCTGGAGGCAGGGCAAGGGGTGTGGGGCTGGCTGCGGGCAGGGGGTGTGGGGCTGGCTGGATACAGGGGCTGGCTGCGGGCAGGGCAGGGGGTGCAGCAGGGGCTGGCTGCGGGCAGGGGCTGGCTGGAGACAGGGGCTGGTGGGGGTAGGGAGTGCGGGTCTGGCTGGAGACAGGGGCTGGCTGCAGGCAGGGTAGGGGGTGCGGGGCTGGTGCGGGCAGGGGGTGCAGCAGGGGCTGGCTGTGGGCAGGGGGTGCAGCAGGGGCTGGCTGCAGGCAGGGGGTGCGCGTCTGGCTGGAGACAGGGGCTGGCTGCAGGCAGGGTAGGGGGTGCGGGGCTGGTGCGGGCAGGGGGTGCAGCAGGGGCTGGCTGCAGGCAGGGGCTGGCTGGAGATGGGCTGGTGGGGGCAGGGGGTGCGGGGCTGGAGGCAGGGCAGGGGGTGCAGCAGGGGCTGGCTGCAGGCAGGGCAGGGGCCCCCCTGCTTCTACCACCTTGGCCCTTTAAATAGCTGCCGGAGCCCTGGGGAAGCTGTGGGGCTCTCGTGGCTATTTAGAGGACCGAGGCAGCAGAGGTAGCTGGAGCCCCGGCACTTTAAATAGCCCCCGGAGCCCCCTGCTACCCCAGGGCTCTGGTCCAAGCACTAGACTCCTCCCCATAAGCACCATAGCTCCCCCTTCTCCTCCACTGGTACATAAAACTACAAGTCCCAGAATCCCTTGCTTCTGCCATCCCACCTCCTGAAGGGGCAGCCAATGGGTCGGAGCCGTTTGCTGATTGGCAGGTGCGCGGGCCAGTGGGGGTGAACCCGTGCCCTGCGCGAGGTGGCAGTAGGAGATGGCGGCGCCGGGCTGGGAGCGGGCGCTGCGGCTCGTGCTGTGCGCGCTGGGGCTGGCGCTCTCCGTGTACGTGCTGCACGTGGAGAGCTCGCGGGAGCGGGACCCCGGGTACCGGGCCATGTGCGACCTGAGCACCTCCGTCAGCTGCTCCAAGGTCTTCACCTCCAGGTGAGCGGGGGGGACCGGCCCCATTGCAACCCCTCGCCCCATGGCATGACTCCCCCTTGCTCCTCTGCAACCCCCCGCCCCATGGCATGACTCCCCCTTGCTCCTCTGCAACCCCCCGCCCCATGGCATGACTCCCCTTTGCCAAGCACCCTTCAGAGCTTCCTGTGATAAACTGCGAACTTTGGACAATAGCGGGGTGCTAGGAAGGGTCACCCCCTTGTGTTGCTGTGACAATGCGGTTTTGGCGGAACCCAACTGAGAGCGCCAACTCAGGACAAATTGCTAAAACAGGGCAGTTACAGCCCAAGGCTGGGGTTTTTCCACCTCTAAGGCAAACCAAACCAGCCAGACCAGGAGGACTTCGGTCTCGTCCCACTGGCTAACCGCAAGTCTCACAAGCAATCTCCTTAGACACTCCAGTTTCCCAGTATAACCACCAGGGCCACACGTTATGGGGACAAATGGTTATGAAAACCAATACCCCAATAAAAGAAAAAGGTTCTCCTGATCCCAAAGGACCAAGCCCCAGACCCAGGTCAATATACAAGTCAGATCTTATCCACAAATCACGCTGCTGCCGATCCTTTAGAATCTAAAATCTAAAGGTTTCTTCATAAAAGGAAAAAGATAGAGATGAGAGTTAGAATTGGTTAAATGGAATCAATTATATACAGTAATGGCAAAGTTCTTGGTTCAGGCTTGCAGCAGCGATGGAATAAACTGCAGGTTCAAATCAAGTCTCTGGAATACATCCCCCGCTGGGATGGGTCCTCAGTCCTTTGTTCAGAGCTTCAGTTTGTAGCAAAGTTCCTCCAGAGGTATGAAGCAGGATTGAAGACAAGATGGAGATGAGGCATCAGCCTTATATAGTCTTTTCCAGGTGTAAGAACACCTCTTTGTTCTTACTGTGGAAAATTACAGCAAAATGGAGTCTGGAGTCACATGGGCCAGTCCCTGCATACTTTGCTGAGTTACAAGGCGTATCTGTCTTCTCTCAATGGGTCCATTGTATAGCTGATGGTCCTTAATGGGCCATCAAGCAGGCTAGGCAGAGCTAATCTCAGCTTGTCTGGGATGTCACCCAGAAGCATAGCATAAGTTTGCCATACAGACAGTATAGAGCCAATATTCATAACTTCAACTACAAAACTGATACACACATATAGACAGCATGATCATAACCAGTAAACCATAACCTTGTCCTAGACACCCCATTTGACCCCCTTTATACAAGATTTGGGTGCCACTACAGGACCTTGGTTGCAACAATGATCTATACGGTCCCAGTTTATGTCAGTAACGTCACAGTTGCCCCAGAGTAGCCTGGGTCAGAGCCCAGTGGGAGGCTCTGGGCTCCCCCACCATCTGCTGCGCCCTTCCCCCCAAAAAGGCCGAAACCCTGACCACTAGGCAACATCCCCATGAGCGAAGGCCATCACGAGGCATCCATCTTCGAAAGTTTGCAGAGGATGCGGGAGCAGAAAGGGGAGAGAGGATGAGGGTGGCTCTTGGGAAGAGGGAGAGAGGGAGCCTTATGGGAATCTGTTTACTGCCATCAACCCAAAGATCAGATCATTGATGCCTAGAATCTTCCCTGACATGTTGTAATTGATTACTTTGCATTTATCAACATTGAATTTCATCTGCCTTTTTGTTGCCCAGTCACTCAGTTTGGTGAGATCCCTTTGTCACACTTTGCACTCTCTTTTGGACTTAACTAACTTGAGTTGGTTTGTATCAGCTGCAAATGTTGCCACCTCACTGTTTACCCCTTTTTCCAGATCACTTAGGAGTATGTTGAACAGAACTGGTCCCAGTACAGAGCCCCAGGGGACACCACTATTTACCTCTCTCCATTCTGAAAACTGACCACTTAGTCAGACCCTTTCTTTCTTGCCTTTGAACCAGTTACATATCCCAGAGAGGACCTTCCATCTTATCCCATTTTGCTTCAGAGCCAAGGGAGGGCCCTTCTCAAATGTTTTCTGAAAATCTAAGTACACTATATCCACGGGATCACCTTTATCTACATGCTTGTTGACTCCCTCAAAGAATTCTAGTCAATTCGTGAGGCATGATTTCCCTTTACAAAAACCATGTTCACTCTTCCCCAACAAATTATGTTTATCTCTGTGTCTAATAATTGTGCTCTTTATAATTTCACCCAATTTGCCTGGTACTGAAGTTAGCCTTAGATGCCTGTAATTGCCAGGAGCATCTCTGGAGCCTTTTTTATGCATTGGTGTCATATTAGCTCTCCTCCAGGCATCTGGTGTGGAAGCTGATTTAAAGGACAGGTGACTTATTGCTGTTTAATTTATCAATTTGTTCCAAAACCAGTAAGGATACTGGTCCTTACTGAATAGTCAAGTCATGATCACTGGCCCCAGAGCAACCACGGACATCCAGTCCAGTGATCAGTTCATCTTTATCCAACACAAGGAGGCCCACAATAGAGTCACTCCTAGTTGGGCACAAAACTTTGCATTAGAAAAGTATCTATAATTTTTTAAAATGGCCAAGGACGATTTACTCCTGGCTACGTGAGACCGCCCCTGTCTGTCTCCCAGTAGGAAGTCCCCCAGGCTAACCTAATTTCTTCCCACAAGTCATAGACAGGTGCAAAAGGAGAAACATTTCCTGCTCTCTGGTTTGGATTCAGTGAACTGTGCCAGCCCCCCACCGGTTCATCTGCTGGGCTGTGTCAGTAGCAGCTTGATCCCTGTCCATTCGAGGTCCGGGGTTCTCAATAACCAAGAACGTAAAACAGGTAATGATGTGTCTAATGCAGGGGCTCTCAAACTTCATTGCACTCCGACCCCCTTCTGACAACAAAAATTACTACACGACCCCAGGAGGGGGGACCGAAGTCTGAGCCCTCCCGACCCTGGGTGTGGGGGGAAAGCCAAAGCCCAAATCCCCCCACCCTGCGTGGGGAGGCCAAAATTGAAGCCCAAGGGCTTCAGCCCCAGACAAGGGGCTTGCAACCCGAGCTTGACTGCCTAGGGCCGAGGCCCTCAGGCTTTGGCTTCGGCCTCAGTCAGGGGGGCTCGGACTTCAGCTTTGGCCCCAGACCCCAGCAAGTCTAAGCCAGCCCTGGTGACCCCATTACAATGGGGTTGTAACTCACTTTGGGGTCCTGACCCAGAGTTTGAGAACCACCTCCCTGCCCACCACTTTTTGTACCCTCTCTCCCCTACCTCAGTGGGCTGTAACCAGCGACATACCCATCGTCCCCCCGGGTTTCCCCATTTCCCCTCCCCAGGGAGAATTTCCATCTCCTCTTCCTTATTGCCCAGATTCCACTGCCAAGAGCAGTGTTGCTTCCCTTCACGAGTGATATCCTGCAGGGCACATACACCACAGCACAGCATTCCCCTGCGTCCACACTGGTGTTCCTGGCTTACGGATAACCCATCCTGCAGTGAGAGACACCATCTCCCGTGTCCCTTTCTTCCCTCCATTGCACAGTGCTGGGGGAGAAAGAGAACATGTCCCGAGGGCTGAGGCCCCATGGGATTGCTGGCGTTGCAGCATGCTCTCCAGGAACCCTCAAGCCTCTGCAGCATCAGAACAGCAGAGCCTGGATTGGAGCAAGGGAAAGGCCTGTTTTCCACAGAATCCTTCCCTCAGGCCTGGAGCATTTAGGGCAGAAATCCCTGGGGGAGTTAATGTTGCTCTAAAAAGAGCTGCCAAGCGGGGGGTGAAGCTTCTTGACAACACCACACAATGGGATCTGTTTGTTGAGCTGCATAAAGCCCTGCACTGATTCTCGGAGAGGATTCCCCCGAGCAGTTGGGGGAGGCAGGACCTTATTCCTTACCTCCCGTGACAGGGCCGCGTGAGAGCTTGTAGGAAGCCAGAGGCAGCTTTCTAGAGGGTTAATTCAGAAAGTCCCTGTGGAACCTAGGGGCCGCGGCCTACGGCAGGAAGGAGCCAGGTGGTGGTTGGAGAGACTCTAGGAGGAATGCTAGGGGATGGCGCTCTGATCTCCTCTTCACTCTGCTTCTTCCCACCCCCACCTTTGGGGTAAGTGCATCACCTTCTCCTTAGTGCCTGTGGGCTGGAAAGCAGAGATGGCAGGAGAGAGGTTGCCCATTCAGCCCACGCACAGGGGGATCGATTGTAGCTCACGTCCTCGTGCTTGTCCCAGCCCAGAGCAATGCCTGTCACCGAGCCTGGACTCGGTGACTGCATTAGTTGCCAACAGGGGAGTGTGGCGGGAGAGGACACAGAACATGTCTACAAATCACTTTTTCTGGACTGCTGAGGTGGGGGGAGAGGCCAGAACCCATCTGGTGCTTTAGGACTCTGAGGACGCTCTGGGATCGGGAGCGAAGTCTCTAGAGCCTCGGGAGGTGCAGGTCTGGAGACATGTGGTGCCTACCTAGTCCAGCGTAACCTGCCATGTTCCCTCACAAGAGCCATGGTAACAGGCAACACTGCCTCTCTCTTTCCTTGGCCACATGGATCGTGTCCTTTTTCTGGTGGCTAGCCCAGAAAAGGAGGACAAGAGCTCACTACTGCTACCACCTGAGGGAGTTGCTGGGTTGAGATCAGCTAGTAGAAGGAGGCAATAGCCCCAGAATCTGGGACTTCAAGCCCCTAGAGCGACCTTTTACCTTTATAGGCCCCCCGCCCCATACACAGCTATTTTAAAGTTTAGCCTGATAGTAAAGAGACCCCTTTTCAACCCTTCAGCACACAAGAGAGAGCCGGCAGCATTTGTCATTAATTATTTATTTCTCCTTTCCTTGCTCCCAAACTGCTTCTCCTCCCTACTGCCGCCAGCCACCTTCGAGTTCTCCCTCTTCTCGCCCCGGCTCTGCTCACTTGAGTGCAGCAGCTCAGCGGATGGTCCAGCTTTACTCTTTCACTTCCACTCTTCTTCGGGGGGCTGCATTTTCCATTGAGCAGGCTGATGGAAATCCCTGAGTGCTCAGCCTAGGCCAGGGGTCTCCAACACGCGGCCTGCGGGGCTATTTCTCTAGGTAAGCGGCTCCAGGCCACAGCCCAATGCCATCCTGCACCCCAACCTCCTGCCCTGAGCCCCCTGCCTGCACCCCAACCCTCTGCCACACCTCGCACTCCCTCCTGCACCCCACATCCCAACCCCCTGCCCTGAGCCCCCTGCCTGCACCCCAACCCCCTGCTGCACCCCTCCAACTCCCTGCCCTGAACCTCCTGCCTGCACCCCAACCCCCTACCTCACCCCTCCAACTCCCTGCCCTGAGCCCCCTGCCTGCACCTCAACCCCCTGCTGCACCCCAACGCTCTGCCACACCTCACACTCCCGCCTGCACCCCACACGCCAACCCCCTGCCCTGAGCCCCCTGCCTGCACCTCAACCCCCTTCTGCACCCCAACTCCCTGCGCTCAGCCTCCAGCCACATCCCACACCCTTTCTGCACCCTAACTCTCTACCCTGAGCCCCGTCTGAACCCCTCACCCCTACTGCACCCCACACCCCAACCCCCTGCGCAGAGCCCCCTACTGCACCCTGCACCCCCTGCCTCACCCCTCCAACTCCCTGCCCTGAGCCCCCTGCACCTCAACTCCCGCCCTGAGCCCCTGCCACACCCCTCCTGCTCCCTCTGGGGGCAGGCACTCGGGCAGCGAGGGGGGAGGGGTGTCAGTGATGCGGCCCTCGGGCCAATGAACTAGTCCTCATGCAGCCCTCGTGGTCATTGGAGTTTGAGACCCCTGGGCTAGGCTCACAGGCCCAGCAGCTAAAGCCAGGCCCCACTGAGAGCAGCGGGAGATTAGCCTGGATTGGCAGGAGTTGAGGCTTGGCCCATGGGGACCCAGGCACTGCCGCTGCTGCTACCTTCATGGTGAATCCTCCAACGCCTCGCCAAAGGGCTCTTCCACATTCTGCAAACTGGCCTCACGGGCTGACTGTCTAGGAGAACAGAAACCCTTTGCTAGAGCCGGAGAGTCTCTTGCCACGGCTCCCTGAGGGTCACAGTCAAACACCTGCGAGTCTCTAGGAGGCTCTCAAGCAGTTCCCTGCTCAGGCACTTGGCACCCACTAGCAATGGTCTCTGACAGCAGCATTGCCAAGGGGAGCTCAGCAGATGGTCCCTTCTATGGCTTCCTGAGTGGGAGGGAGGTTGGTCTTGTCATTTAAGGCCTAGTGTCAGAATCAGGGCTCCTGGGTTCTCTGACTTTGGAAATGGGTGGAGTCTAGTGGTTGGAGCTGGACTGGTATCAGTCCCACGCTTCCTTCCTGCCTCTGTCAGGGACGTCGTGTGTGACCTTGCAGCCGGTTGCTTTCTATCCCTATGCCGCAGCGAACAGGGATAATACTGACCCCCCTCAGAGGGGCTGGCAGGGGTCACCAGCATCATGACTCAAGTTGGAATGAGTTGTGCTCTTGGTTATGAAGGGCCCAGATTCAGTCGCCATGGATGCCCAGGGGGTCTGTATTGTGGCCCTGGTTTGACTCACCTAGCATTACAGGCTGTTTAGCCCGGTCCTGGCCAGGCGTGGTGCATCTGCTCCTGGCCCTCTCAGACACAAGATGGCCCACCAAGGACAATCCATCAGCTCCCATCTGGTGTTCAGCTCCAGGATGGATGGGGAGCCCTAGTCAGGCCATAGAAAGACAGGGGGTGTTCTTTGGTGGAAACTGCTGGAGCTTCAGCCTCTGCTCCCACCTCCACCCCCACGCTGAGGGCTTCAAAAGTGGTGCCTGACCCCAGGTTAACAAAATAGCCGAGCTGAGGCCAGGGTGGGACTGATCCTAAGTGAAGAGCAGATTTCTCCTCTGCTCTAGGGAGATTCCCCTAGGAAAAGCAGCTGGGGTGGGGCGATACAAGCACTACCCCTCAGCCCTTGAATAGCGGGCAACTGGGACTTTGGGAGCCAAGGGACTTGTGTATCTTGCTGGAGATCAGAAAGGGGCATTGGAGAAGTTGTACCAAAGTCCATGTCACGGCTGGGTCAAGGGCAGCCAGACCTACTGGTCAGAGCCAGAGTCCACACTCACATGACAGGAGTGGAGAGTCAGCCAGGTCAGGAGACTGGAAGATCAGCAGCAAAAGACAAACGTGCGATCACCACCACAACTCAGATGCCAGGAAATCAAGCCAGGGGAGTGGCAGCAGAACCAGGCAGCGCACGGTCCAGAACCGGGAGCAGGCCTGGTGTTCAGTCAGCTTCGTGTTCCTGCTGCTGTCTTACGCAGAGCCAGGGAGCTTTCCTGGGACTCCTCCAATAGGACCTCAGTAGTGGAGCTTCAAACTGGGGCTGAACTTCATGGGTCCGAGGTAAACAATTTTCGGCAGGCTTCCAGGTGGAGGGTTGGAGTGGCTGCTCCCATGAACCCTGCAGACCCGGGTTGGAGACCCCTGGGGCGTGACAGTGAGTGATCTCTCCCGGCTCAAACCTCCTGCAGCAGGAAACAGTCTCCAGGATCCTGGACACCGCCTCTGAGAATAAAAGGAGGATATCATGATGAGAAATAGGGCTCTGTACCAGGGCTGGGATCCAGGGACAGGGAAAGCTCCCAGCCAGGCTATTCATCGGGGATACCATTTCTCCCCCAAGAGACCCACACGCCCCAAGCAGTAAATGGCTCTTACCTCCATGAGGGACTGGGGTCTTCCATCTAAGCGTCTTTGAGAGCCGGCATTGCTGGGACGAGGTGACCTGTCCCCACTGCTCCCTGACATGGCTCAGCTACAGGAAGCGCCCGTCCTGGAGGCTGTGCCAGATCCCAGGGCCTGGAAGACAGCTGGAAGGAGGCTCCTATTCCGGTCACACCCAGAGACCCCATAGAAGGGCCAAGGGGAGAATAAAGGGCAGAAGGTGAAGCTAGCCCTGAGCCTCTGTCCCACCCCCACCCCCACCTCCTCAAAAGTGGAGCTTTCCGAGCTCCAGTGGGGCTGTGGCCCTGACACAAGGGCTTTTCTGCACCATATGGGGCAGGAAGAGCTGTGCCTGGGCGCAGCGGGAATGAGGGGGGGTAGACCGAGGGGAGTGGGTGCAAAGGAAAGAGGTCCTGCCCCATATGAAGGAATTTGGGGGGCAGAGGGAAGAACCCTGCTCCACAGAGAGGGGAGAGAGTTTCTGTGAGTGCCAGAGGGCTCCATTTCCCCTTCTCGCTCTCCCAATCAGAGGGAGGCCACTCCAGCTGGCCCAGTCTGGTCCTGACCAGAGTCTGCAGGGTAGCAGTGGGCCCACAATAGGGCTGGGCGGTTTTGACGGGGTTGGGACTCACCAGCATGGCGCCTCCCGCTGGTCGCTCTGGGAATTAGCTCAGTTGATGGGAAACGCCCTCTGTTGGCAGCGTCCCATCCATCTCTTGTCCTCCGTTGGCATCTGGAGCCGCGTTGCTTACTGCTTGACACTGCCCTTCAGGCCACTGCCCCTCCAGCAGTACCCACTAGTCCATCCTCACCCCATTCCAGGGGCAGGGGTTAGCAACAGTCCTTGCACCTGCCTCGGAGGCCGACTGCAACCCCCAAAGTCTAGCCCCTTGTCTCAAGGGCCGGTTACAATTTGTCTCGGCCACCGGATGGCCAGATACAGTACTGCCCAGCCCGAGATGCTGGTCTCCTGCTCTGAAGACAGACCTTCCCCCATGAAATTCTGGGACAGACTACCTGCTGCTCTACTGGGCAGCCATTATATAGGGCCTAGCCTAGCCCTGATTGGCTGGCTCTAATCTCGGCCCTGATTGGCTCTCAGTAGGCCCTTCCCTGATTGGCTGACGGCTTGCACGGCCATTCTGGCCTACTCTAGTTCCCTCTCACATGGGGGTGGGGCAGCCGTCCCCACCACAAACCCTCCCCCTTAAAAAATGCTCACGGGGGAGGGGAGGAAAGGGGTCCCTATCGCCCCAGCTTCCTTCGTAGTGGGGCCTGCAGGGCGTCCCTTTCCTCTCGCAGGCCCTCCAAAGTCTGGAGCCAGCTGCTTCCCACCTGTAGGGTCTGGGTTCCCCCTGCAGAACGCCCTGGTCCTACGTGGGTTCCTACTTCTCTTTGGGTTCCCACATGGGCCCTCCTGGCTCCTATGTGGGTTCCCTCATTTCGGTGGGGCCTCTCTGCCCCAGCCCCTTTCTCTCTAGGGGCCTCCGTCTTCACCACCTCTTCTCTGTGGCTGGTCTCTGACCGAGCCCTCGTCTCGGACACTCCCCCTTTCTGCCTCAGGGGGCGGTGCCTCTTTAAATGTCCCCGTTGGTGGTAGTGGAAGCACTTTCTGGGTCTTCCCCCTACACATCCCTACTCCTGCTTGTTTGGGCCCTAGCCCTTCCTTCTGGGCTTGCCCGGGCCTTGGGAGTCCTGTAGGGGCACTCTCTCTTCAGGTGCCCTGGCTCCCCACAGACCCAACAAGCTGGGGGCCCCCCTGTTACTCTCACAGGGGATGCCTTTTCTGGGTGGGGCCTCTCTGCCCCCTCCCAGGAGGGACACTCCCTCCTTTAGTGTCCCTGTCACCTACAGGTGAAGCAGTTCAGCGTTCCTGGCCTCTCGCCCTCGGTGCCGGATCTCTTGTTTGGTCTGGGTGCCGACCTCCACAGCAGCCAGAACAACTCCCTCTGCTGTTCGGCAAGCCGAGCCACCCAGGCCCTCCAATAGAAGTCTCTTTTCTCCACTATTTTGGTCTCTCCATGTGGCACAATCTGCCTAGTCCGCTTGATGGTGTCCTTTTTCAGGCCACTTCCCTCCAGCAGTGCCCCCTAATCCATCCTCATCTCCTTCCGGCGGGAAGAGGGGGAAGTAGGTTAGCAACAGTCCTTGCACCTGCCTCAGTGGCCAACCAAAACCCCCAAAGTCTAGCCCCTTGTCTCAAGGGCCGGTTGCAGTTTGACTCAGCCATCGCATGGCCAGCTGCAGTACAAGAGGGAACGGGGGGACCCAGGCCCACCAACTATCCTGGGTCCAAACCCAGGGATCCTCTAGTTGCTCTCCCCTTGTCCAACTGTCCCTGGGCCACTTCCCCTCTGGGCCCTTTCTATCAGGGCCAGCAGTGGGGCAGGTCTTGGGCCGGAGCTATAGTATGCTTCCTTGAGCCTGCCCAGCACTGCTCTTTTGGAGATGCTGGTCTCCTGCTCTGCGGACAGACCTTCTCCCATCAAGGTTTGGGGGATACTGCCTGCTGCTTGCCTGGGCAGCCTTTATATAGGGTCTAGCTTAGCCCTGATTGGATGGCTCTAATCTCGGCCCTGATTGGCTCTCAGTTGGCCCTTCTCTGATTGGCTGCCAGCCTCTGCAGCCGCTCTGGCCTACTCTAGCGCCCTCTTGCATGGGGGTGGAGCAGCTGCCCCACCTCAGTGATCAGCTGTCGCAACCAGGCTGTGGCCTGGGCTGCGGGGCCGGCTCCAGGCACCAGCGGAGGAAGCACATGCCTGGGGCGGCATTCCGTCCATTCTTGGGGCAGCACAGGCCGGGCGACTTTTTTGTTTTTTGTACTTCAGCAGTTCGGGCGGCGGCAGTACGAGCGTTGTTGTTGGGTTTTTTTCTGCTTTGGCAGTTCGGGTGGTGGCAGTCCAAGTGGTTGGGGTTTTTTTGGTTTTCTTTTTGCTCACTTTGGCAGTCCGAGCGTTGTTGTATTTTTTTTTTTTGCTTGGGGCAGCAAAAATGGTAGAGCCGGCGCTGCTGGGCTGAGGTCGCTCAAGTGGTCAGCCCCTCAACACATTGTATCGGGGGTGGCTCAGGCCTGGGCGGGGCCCAAGCACCCCACAAACAACCAGACTTCAAGGGCGGGCCCTGGCCTGGGTGGAACCCTGGCAGCCAGCAAACAGACAGACTTGACAGGGCTGGCTCTATTCTGGGCGGGGCCCCGGTGGCCAGCCAACAAACAGTTCCTGTCCTGGGCTAGAGCCTCCTTGCACCGTGTAGGGGGTCAGCCACCCGGGGTGGGGTGGCAGGGGGACGCGGTCCCACCCTCCTCCCCCGCGTCCCAGCCCAAGGCGCTGGCAGGGGCAGGATTGGTTGCCCCTGCGTCGGCGGGGATCCAGCCGCAACACGCCGACTGAGCCGCGCCGGGCTCTGCAGCCAGCAGCTCCCGGGCTGCCCCTGGGCTACTTCCTGCCTCCCCGGGGTTTGGTACCTGCGGCCTCCAGGCCTCTTCCGGCTCCTTGGGGTAAACCGCAGCGGGTACTCGGGGCCAGTCCTCGTCCATGTCTGGGGTTAGGGTTAGGGGCCTCTGGAGAACAGGCCAAGTGTCCTCCTCTGTTGCAGGCTGTCCCCCAACTGTGGTGAAGGGCCGGCCTTTTATATTTCCGACCCCACGCCCCGGTCCTTATGGCGAGGAGGACGGGGCGATATAGGCTCCGCCCTCCAAGGGGCGTGTAGGGGGGCCCTCGCTCTCCCGCTCGGAGGGAGGCCGCTCAGTTGCAACAGAGTCTACCAGAGGCCCCGGTGGCCAGCCAACAGGCGAGGGGGGTGGGGCGATATAGGCTCTGCCATCCAAGGGGCGTGTAGAGGGGCCCTCGCTCTCCTGCTCGGAGGGAGGCCGCTCAGTTGAAACAGAGTCTACCAGAGGCCCCGGTGGCCAGCCAACAGGCAAGGGGGGTGGGGCGATATAGGCTCTGCCCTCCAAGGGGCGTGTAGAGGGGCCCTCGCTCTCCTGCTCGGAGGGAGGCCACTCAGTCTCACTACACTCCCCGTTTAGAGGGAGCAGGAGTTGCTGGTGGCCTTGGAGGCAGAATTCCTGCAGCGCCTCCGGCACTTGGCGCAAGTGCCGGATGATGTGAAGTTCGTTCATTATTTTGGCCGTGACGACCTCGTGCTGCAAGGGAACGAGGACCTGTCAGAGACTCAGATGCCCCCGTGGAATCAGGGGGAATTAAGGGCCCCTGGGACCAGCAGCAATTCCACCCAGCACCCGCGCACCTCTGAGGGATGGAGTCCCCCTCCTGACCCCCAGAATGGAGTCTTGTTTTCCTTTCAAGGGACCTCCAGTGCCAACAACCTCCTTGTAGGGGGAGCTCCTGCCACCTCCCACCCAGTGCCCCTGACAGCTGTTCCACCTCCAATCCACAGCTCAAGTTCTCTGACCCCTCTCCTCCACCCCCACCCAGGTTGGGCAGGGAGGGGGCTCTAGCGGGGGGGGGGAGGGATTCTGGCAGCAGTGAAGTGGGATGTGGGGAGCTTGAGACCCTTCCCCAAGTCATCCCAGCCACTGAGGCTGAAGCCGCAGGATGGCAGCCCTGGTGAATGGGGCAGATCAGCAGCCCCTGCTGAGTGAATTCTCCCGTTCTCTCTAGAGCGAGTCCAGCCCTGCCGGCAGCAGGACGAACTTCCCCCACCCATGTGCCTCAGACCTGCCCGGTCAGTCGCCATCACCCCTCAGTCCTTGGCCTCCCAGGCTGCCAGTGACGGGAACAACTCTGGGTGGTGGCGCGGGTGACAGGAGAGGCTCGCAGAGGGCACGTAGAGGACTCTGCTGCCCTTCCCAAGAACAGAAGTCCGTGCTGAGGCAATGCTTGTCATTCATTAGCCTTGCTAACGAGCTGGGCTGGAGCTGCTCCGGGGACAACCTCCTCCCTCCTGCTCATGGAGGTGAATTCATCTCCCTTCCCAGGAGCACCTGCTCTCACTCTCATTCCCCACCAGTCGCCTTGCTGCCAGGCCGGCGAATGGCCAGAGGATGGGAATGAGGCCTGGGCCCCGCCCCAATCTCCTGAGTCTAATGCAGCTGCTCACCTTGCTCCCCATCAGCTGCTCGGTTTGCCCCAGGAGGGAGTAAGTGAGGAGCAGCCCAGCCTGGCTGACACGCAGCAGGGGGTCGTGCACGGCCAGCACTGCTGTCTGCAGGAAGAATCTTCTCTGCCCCTCGCAGAAGAATTTGCCAAAAACCTGAAACCAACCAGATGTGAGGCTTCAGCAGATTGCCCCCAACCAGGCTCCAAATCCTGGCCTAGAACGGCAACTCCGTCGCGTGGCTCCAGGAGGCAGCCACCTGCCTGCAGAGCTGTGCCATGCCCTGGCAGAGTGTCCTTACCTCCCCCACCCTGGCGGTGTTCTTATAGCCGAGGAGCCGGCTGTCCTGGTGCCAGTCCCAGCACCAAAGGTCTTCGACCTCACGGATGGTCAGCTCTGGGAAAGAGAGAGACACATACACATTGGTCATTCTGGTTGCAGGGCTTGTGTCCTTCCAATCCCATTGGTGGCTGCACGGTGGGCAGAGCCCAACGGAACTGCGGGGGTGATGGAGAACACAGAAAGAGAGAGAGAGAGAGACTGATCCGCCAGCCGGGGTCACTCGGAGAGAAATTGGCTGGGGTCCCAGTCTCACTCGTCTAGCCGGGTTCCTTACCCCTCTGGCGCAGCAGGAGCTGGTAGAGCCGGTAAACCCCCTCCCTGGCCTGCCGGCTGATGTCCTCGTCTGGGTCACTGATGGACAGAGCCAGCTGGGCCACGTGGTGGCCCATCCTGGGGAATTCGGCTGAGTTCTAATGGAAGGGAGAGGGAGAGGGGACTCCATCAGCATTTTCCTGTCAGCTCCCAGTCCCTGCCTGGGCCAGGACTCTCCTTCCCCTCAGCCCCTCTGCAGGAGATGCTAGAGGATAGGAGCTAGAGCTGAATCCTTAGTTATCTCTGCCCGCAAGGGAGCCCGGAGGACAGAGATGTGGGCAGGGCCCTCCAGGAGGATTTGCTTCCCCAGCTGCTCCAGGATGACAAGAAGGCAAGAACCTGGAGCCTGCTCCCCTTACAAGCGAGAGTCGCCACTTAACCAGGACAAGAAGAACTTGACTCAAGCCAGGCTCATTCTCTGCTCTGACTCTGCCTCCCCAAGAGGATCACTCCTAGCCCACAGCCCCTGCAGCAGCAGATCCTCCAGCCCGTTGGAGCCGGCCCCCCTACGCCTGGAATCAGGAAGCTGGGCTCAGAGGCCACTTACGTCAAAGTCAGGGAGGGAGATGACGGACGTGAGCAGGGCCGCGCTGCTCCTGATGGCCCTGGCTCTCTCTCGTGGCACCCTGGACACCGTCCAGTAGTTAATGTGCTGTGGGGAAAGGAGGCAGCTCAGGATTGACCAGGGGGTGCATGTGTAGTGCTAATGCCCCCCCCCCATCCCAAGGGGGCTGAGACATTGCATGCGGTGGGGGTGGAATATCTGATTCATTGACTGCAGAGCTTTAAAAGGGGATTCTTGCCCCCAGGACAATGCTTGTATCCTGCAGGTCACAACTTGTCATTGTCTCTCTAGATTGGGACAATGCTCAGTGTCGGGGCTGGTCCCATCCTCCCTGAACTGCTGATTCCTGAACAGCTCCCCAGGAAGGAGACAGACCCCTCCCCCCTCCCTGGCTCTCAAGTCCTTGGCTGGGTGAAGGGATTGAGTGTGAGCACAATCCCCCCAGGAATCTCGGGGCCCGTCAGAGACAAGGGCTTATTCTCTGGGGCCCTCCTGTTTCTCTAGGAATGAGGCTGTGGCTCTTCTCTGAGGACCATCTTCTGGATCTCCCAGGAGGGGTTCAGACTCTCACTCCCCAAGCCAGCCGGGGGCCCTGTGGTTAGTGCTCGACACAACCAGGCAGAGCTCTGGCTTGAAGTCCCAGCTCCTTCCTCTGTCCTTCAAGGAGGAAGGGCCTGACCCTGCATTGCACTGACTGCCCTGACCAAGGACGGCCACTGGGGGCCCAGCTAGGAGGACAGACTGGAAAATGGATCTAAGAGTTAAGGTAAAATTGCCCCCACCCCCTCATCGGGCTCACCTCCAAGATGTAGTGGAGCTTGTCCGTGTCTGGGGTCTTTTCCAGCAGGTTCCCCAGCATGGCGTCCAGGAGGTCTGGTATGACCCTATGCAGATCCTGCAAAGCAAGGGAGAGCCATGGGTCAGAGTTAGGGAAACTGGGGCTACACCTGCCACAGGATGGGAAGAGGAGTCTCTGGGAAGCACTGGTGAGACCCCCAAACACATATCCTGGCCTCTCTCATTCACATCCCACTGCAGGCAATTAGCAAGGATTCGGGCAGGATAACAGCTGGCTGATCTACCTGGACTTGGTTGGTGTCTGTCTGCGTGCCCAGGGTGAACACGGCGTGCAGCGTGGCTCGGAGGAGGTGGGTCTCCAGCTCCGGCTCCAGGGCAGGTGTCATGGTGCTGGCAAGAGAGAGGAGCTGGTATTAGACTGTGCAGTGCGGGGGTGGGACTGGCACCAACACGGACGTGACACTGCAGGGAAATAGGCAGAGGCTGGCGAGAATGGAAACTGATGCACCGAGCGAGGGAATGATAAGGCCGAGGTTTCCCAGACCGACAGTGGCAGGGCAGGAATGGCGCCTGTTCCCTGGACCCTGCTGCCCCTCCTGTATCTGATCCTGGGAGTCAGCCTCTCCCCAAAGCCATTGCAATGTGACTGGAGTGAAAAGAACAGAGCAGCCAGGAGAGGGAGTGAACCTTCCTGCCACCTCTGCCAGAGGAGTCCCCCTTGGGAGGTGAGCTGGGAGTGGGAGGGGCAGTGACTCCCAGCCACGGGCCTGAGCAGCACCGGGGTTAGGGGAACCGGGCAGGAGGGTCTCGGTACCTGAGGTTGGCCACAGCAACGAGAGAGTTGGCCAGGACGGCGTCGGGTGGAGAGTTAGGAGGAAGCTCCTCAATGATCTCCTGTGAGATGCAAAGGAGACAAAGGAGCGTGTGAGATTCGGGCCTCACGGACACTCCCCAAGGAGGAGATTACACAGCCAGCAGGATCCCCCCAGCTGCCTCCCACTCCTCCGATTCCTGCCCACTAGTTCTCCCGTCTCCTCTCCCCAATCTTCAGCCCCAGCAATCCCTGCCCTCAGCTGCCCTCCAGCACCAGCCATCCCCCAACCCTCGGCCCGGGGAGACCCCTGCCCCTCCCATGTCTCTATCCACCCTCCAGCTGCCGGGCGCCGTGTCTCACTCACCACAATCCTCTCCGCCACAGCCGCCTTCGAGCAGTGTGGCTCCAATGTGTCCTCCCCTCTCTGCTGGGCAGCGAGGCACGCAGGGTAGATGGCGTGCAGGAACTCGAGCTGCTGCGCCTCGTCCTGCGCCCACCAGGAGTGGGGTTAGGGGAGAGAGAGCCAGTTAGCCAGGGACCTCCCTGCCCCAGCCACACCAGCTGCAGGACTTAGGCCTGAATGGGGGATAGTGGGGACCTGCCTATTGTCCAAATCACCCACGACTCCTCCACAATCAGGGTCAGGAACTGGGACAGTGCCTGTGGGGGGAGGAGACCCCAGCTGGTGTATGACAAACACCCCCATCTTGGGGGTCCCAGATCATGAAGGAGAAGGGTCCCGATTAGGGCCAAGACCTTCTGCAGGGGGTCAGGATGCTGGGAAGGAGCAGGACAATCTCAGTTCCAGCACAGCTGGGGAACGTTTGTACCTTTTCTCGGGCATGGAGCTGCTCTCGGATGTTCATGAGAGCAGCCTCCTCTGTTACCAAGTCTACCCGTTGTTCTTGCTCCTCGTCGTCCTCGGAGTCCCTGGCGGACGCTGCACCAGGGAGAGAAGGGGACAAGGTAGGGTTACCATATTTCAGCAAGCAAAAAAGAGGACGGGAGGAGCCCCGCCCTAGCCCCGCTCCTGCCCCTCCCACTTCCCGCCCCCCCAGAACCCCCAACCCTCCCCCCGTTCCTTGTCCCCTGACTGCCCCCTCCTGGGACCCCTGCCCCTAACTACCCCCCAGGACTCCACGCCCTACCTAAGCCTCCCTTCCTCTTGTCCCCTGACTGCCCCAACCCTTATCCACACCCCCGTCCCCTGACAGCCCCCCCCAGAACTCCCAACCCATCTAAACCCCTCTGCTCCCTGTCCCCTGACTGCTCCGATCCCTCTCCCCACTCCTGCCCCCTGACAGCCCCCCCCCAGAACTCCCAGCCCCCCACCCTCCCGGTCCCTGGCCCTGCACAGTGCTGCCGGACCGGGCTGCAGGGGAGAGCTGCCCTTGTATCAGCACAAAGTGCTCTCGCTCCCGTTTTGATACGCTGCATGGCAGAAACCGCTCCCAGTTGCAAAAGGGGAGGGCTGCACTTTGTGCTGAGACACTTGCTCAGAATGCAGGGCGGATCCGGCTCCTCTACAGCTGCTCCGGAGTCCAGCCCGGGACTTTCCTGCAGCCCTCCCAGCCGCTCGCTCTGCTCTGCCGGGGGAGGGGGAAATCCCGGACATTGTGAGTGCTTTACAAATTCCCCCCGGACGCTATTTTTAGCACAAAAAGGAGGACATGTCCGGGTAAATCCGGACGAATGGTAACCCTAGGACAAGGTGACTCCTGCTGCCACGCGGGGGAAGGACAGGGGCATGGTGGGACAATGTGTCCCCTTCCCACCTCCGGGACATAGGGCAGATTGGGCCTCACACTCCCCCCTCTCAGTGATGGCATCAGCCCCCAACTCCTTCAGGAGCCCATAGCAAAGAGACCCTCCCCACTGTCCTGGACTCCCTTGGAGGTGCCTCCCCCCACCCCCGCCCAATGGAGCACCAAGGACCAAAGTGGCAGCATCTAGTGTCCGTGGGGTTCACATGGCTCAGGCCAGACACCTGGGCTGGAGACCCGCCCCCATAGCACTGCTCGAGGGCCTGGGCCCAGAGTGTTCACAGCCCCCTCCTCACCCCTCCCCGAGCCCAGCCTGGCTCCTCACCTGGAACAAAGCAGACGCGTCCGTCGGCCAGGCTGCTGGCCGAGTCGCAGGCACTGCTGCTGTTGGATGGGGAGCGGCCCGAGCTGCTGGGGCTGGCAGAGGGATCCTCCACCTCCTGCCCTGGGGAGGCTGGAAGGTCCTCACTGACCGAGCAGGGCGATGGTCCCTGTTGGAAGTTGGGGCTGGGCGCCTGGGGCCGCTGCTGCCCACACAACAACAAGCCCCAGAGCCACCCTGCCCGGTTCCGCCCCTGGGCTGGGTCCTGCCTGCCCAGCCGCAGCCTGGCCCAGCTCCATTTTGGCCTGGGAGGTGATGCTCCCACCTCGGCACCTGTGCCGGGAGTGGGTTTCCTCCGCCAGAAGGCTGGGCGCTTCCACCTCCTGGCGCGGCCAGGATCTGCTTCCCCCCCAGCGGGGACGGAGGGGCCGCTTCGCTCCTGGGGAAGATGGTGGCTGCTTCCCTCAGGCTCTGGGGCCACCTGCAGAGCCTTCTTCCTGAACATCCTCAGGAGCCTGGCCATCCTGGAACCCAGCAGAGAGCAGGCGTGAGTCTGGGGTCAAGGCAGCCTCTCACTAACCAGCCTGTTTGGTCCCTCCCCATCCCTGCCCCAGCCAGAGCAGCTCCTGCTCCCCCCACAGGGGTACAGGGAGGGCAAGCTACCCCCACTGGCAGGAGTTCATTGCATACTCTGCTCCCCCTCATCGCTCCCCCTCGTCATCGCTGGGGCTGCAAGAACTGGGGAGTCTCGTCCTTTTCGAACACTGGGGTCAGTCACAAAGAAACTGGTCACTTTGGACAAGCAGCTCCCTCCTGCCACCCCAGACCACACTCACACCCCCCCACCTCCCGCCCAGGCTAGAGAAGGAACAGAACCCAGGCAGGGCTGACTTTAGGCCGATTCGCCCGATTCCCCAGAATCGGGCCCTGCGCCTAAGAGGGCCCCGCGCACTCACCCCGGCGGCAGTCGTCTTCGGGGGCCCCGCTCCCCTGGCCAGAGCACCGGCCGGAGCGCGGCAGCCCCGTGACCCAGGCCGGAGCGTGGCAGCCCTGTGACCCCGTGACCCCGGCTGGAGCTCCGGCGGAGCGCGGCCAGCCCTGCAGTCCCGCTCTCCTGGCTGGAGCTCCGGCCGGACCATGGCAGCTCCGCGACCCCGGCTGCAGCTCCGGCCAGAACATGGCTGCCCCACGGCCCTGCGACCCTGGCTGCAGCTCCGGCCAGGCCCGCGGCCCCGCAGCCCCAGCCGGACTGCAGCAGCCCTGCAGCTCCACGACCCCGGCCGGACCGCGGCAAGCCCCATGGCCCTGCATTCCTGGCCAGAGTGCTGTCCAGAGTGCGGCAGCCCCGCGGGGCCACCTCCCCCAGCTGGCAATCCGAAGTGCCGCCCCAGGAATCGAGCCCCGCACTTGCTAAAGCCGGCCCTGAACCCAGGAGTCCGGACTTCTCCTGGGAAACCATTCCCCACTTCAAAGTCCCTAGGCGTAGCAAGGCCAGGGCCCCCTCGGTTCCCATTGATTTCCATGCTCAGCAGCTCACCGGGTCTGGCCCAGCTCACAGACTCTCAGCCTGGGGAACAGTCTCCCACAAGGGAAGGGCTGGGAGCCCCATTGCTGGGACCTTGCCAAAAACACTGGAGACGGCTCTGGAGAAGCCCCTTCCCGGTCTGAGAGCGAGGGGGTCCTGGGGGCTGTTTGCAAATCCAATCTCCTTTGGGAGAGATTCTCTTCCCCTCTTTCTGCCTCTCCCCAGACAGACAGGGGATGCCCCCGAGGAACCCTAATGCCACTCACTTGCTCTGGTGACGGAGCGATGGATGGAGGATGTTCAGGGTCGTCCCTCGCCCTTCTCCTCACTCTCCAAGCCCAAGGCAGGCTGGAGAGGGTGGTGGTGAGCTGAGGAGTTACCCTGCCCAGGAAGCAGGCAGGGTGATGGCACGGGGCGATCGGCTGGCTGTGAAAACAAGAGTCTGTCTTATTGTCAAGGGACGGAGAAACTCGGCCAGCAGCAGGGGGTGCAGAACACCGCCCTAGTGCAGGGGTGACAGCGTGTCCGGGATCCCGACATCCCAGCACTTTACACACCTTCCTGGCCATTGAAGGTGGGAGCGCACTGCCCAGGAGGAGGAGGGTTTGGCTCTGGGGTTTCACTTCAGCCCAGTCTAGAGAGAGGGGCCCAGCCATGGACTTTGGCTCAAGAAGACCAAGTCTCCAATTTGTTAAGGGCGTTTTGAATTCCAATCCTGTGCTCCAAAGTGCTTGGTGTCATTTGCAAATTGTAGAAGCATGCTCTCCACTCCATTTTCCAAATCCTGAAGGAAAATATTGAATACTACCGGCCCCCGGACTGATCCCTGCCGGACCCACTAGGTACACCCTCTCCGTTGGACAGCCAGACATGGAGAAGGGCTCTTGGAGTCTGGGCTTTCAACCAGCTCTGCACTCACATTTCACTGATTACATCTAGACCACATTTCCCTCGTTCGCTTGTGAGAATGTCCCATGGGACTGTGTCAAAAGCCGTAGAAACACCAAGAGAGATCACATCTACTGTTTACCCATCTCCACTAGGCCTATAACCCTGGCAAAGAAGGAGCTAGGATTGGTTTGGAATGATCTGTTCTTGACAAGTCCATGCTCACTAGTAGGGTTACCATATTTTAATTTTTAAAAAGGAGGACACTCCATGGGGCCCTGCCCCGACTCCGCCCCTTCCCCGCCCCCAGCCCCGCCCCAACTCTGCCCCCTCCCCTGAACGCTCCGCCCCCTGCTCCTCCCCCTCCCCTGCTTCCCGCGAATCAAATGTTCGCGGGAAGCCTGAAACAGGGAGGCAGCAGATAGGCTGGGGCGGGGTGCGGCGCAGCTCAGTCCGGCCCCCTGGCCGAGCGGCTCCCTCTGGCGGCCGACCGGCCCAGGCCAAGAGGCTCTGGCCCCGGCGTCTCCCGCCCGGCTCGGGCCCTGGGGCGCTGGCCCTCGGCCAAGAGCCCGCGCCCCCGGCCCCCGGCCGAGCACCACACCGCGCCCCCGGCCCCGCACCGCGCCGGCCCCCGCCCAGCACCGCGCCGGCCCCCGGCCAAGTGCCCGCACCGGCCCCTGGCCCGGCCCCCGGCTCGGGCCCCAGCTGAGCACCGCACCGGCCCACGGCCAAGTGACCGCGCCCCCGGCCCCCGGCCCAGCACCGCGCCAGCCCCCGCCCAGCACCGCGCCGGCCCCCGGCCCAGCACCCAGCCGAGCACCGCACCGGCCCCCGGCCCAGCACCGCACCAGCCCCCGGAGCAGCACCGCGCCAGCCCCCGGCCGAGCACCGCGCCGGCCCCCAGCCAAGTACCCGCGCCGGCCCCCGGCCCGGCCCCTGGCCGAGCACAGCACCGGCCCACGGCCAAGTGCCCGCGCCCCCGGCCCCCGGCCCAGCACCGCGCCAGCTCCCGCCGAGCACCGCGCCGGCCCCGGCCCCAGCCCCCGGCCGAGCACCGTGCCGGCCCCCGGCCCAGCACCGCACCGGACCCCGGAGGAGCACCGCGCCAGCCGCTCGGCCGAGCACCGCGCCGGCCCCCGGCCAAGTGCCCGCGTCGGCCCCCGGCCCGGCCCCCAGCCGAGCAACGCACCGGACCCCGGCCCAGCACCGCGCCGGCCCCCGGCATGGCCCCCGGCCCAGCACCGCGCTGGCCCCTGCCCCCGGCCCAGCACCACGCCGGCCCCTGGCCCCGTGCTCCCGGCACGGCCCCCGGCCCAGCACCGTGCCGGCCCCCGGCCAAGCACCGCATCGGCCCCGAACCCCGGCTCAGCACCGCACCGGCCCCGGCCCCCGGCCCAGCACCACACCGGCCACAGCCCCCAGCCCAGCACCGCGCCGGCCCCCGGCCGAGCACTGTGCCGGCCCCCAGCCCAGCACCGTGCTGGCTCCGGCCCCCGGCTGAGCACCACACCGGCCCCTGGCCTGGCCCCCGGCCCAGCACCGCGCCGGTCCCCGGCGAAGTGCCCGCACCGCCAGCCCCTGGCCCGGCCCCTGGCCCAGCACCGCGCCGGCCCCCGCCCAGCACCGTGCCAGCCACCGCCCAGCACCGTGCCGTCCCCGGCCCTCGGCCCAGCACCGCGCTGGCCCCTGCCCCCGGCCCACCACCACGCCAGTCCCCGGCGAAGTGCCCGCACCGCCGGCCCCTGGCCCGGCCCCTGGCCCAGCACCGCGCCGGCCCCCGCCCAGCACCGTGCCGGCCCCCACCTCATGGCTCCTCCGGCCATGCCTTTACGCCCCCGCAGCCCCCCCTCCCATGGCTCCTCCGGCCGTGCTGCCCCCCCCTTTGCGTGCAGGAGGTCAGGGCAGGCCAAGCTTCAGAGCGGAGCGTGGGCCCCGCCCGCTGGCGCCATGGAAACTTCTGACTAAGGCGCCACTTTTGGAAAATGTGCTGAGGGGAAGTGGCTGCTTCCCCTGCACCGCTCCTAGCTACGCTACTGGTGGGGGTCACTGCCGGGGCACTATTTCAGCCCCACATTTTTGGGTGGACCTCTCACCGTGGGAGCTGCAGAGCCCTCCCCCGCCACACACAAACACACACACCCTGGTGTTGGGAGGGGAACAGGGGAAAGGACAAAAGAAGCAAGAGGAGAAGAGAAAGGAGGGAGGGTTGGAGGAAAAGATTAAACAAAACGGACAAACCCCAATGTCCCCAGTGATTCTAAGGGACAAAATCCCGGGTGCGGAATAAAATTCTGCCTCCTCAAGCTCGTGTTTTCCATGCCTAGAATTCAACTCTCACCCGATGGATCAGACTGAACAGGTTTCACACCTGGAGGAGGCTCTTACCGTCTACACAGGGACGTCTGCTTTCTAGTACAATCACGAAAAGGGAAGGAGAAAACTCGACAGAGGTTCCTCCTGCCGCTCACGTACGTGAACCCGAATGTTCTCTCAGTCCTCAAAGAGAGACCTCGAGACAGAGACGTGCTGAAGCAAAGCCCCAGGGGTCTCTGAGCTTTCCCGGGCCACTCGCCTCTGTCCTGCCTGGCTGATGTCAGCATCTCTCTGTGAGGTCACCACCTTTGACCAATAGTCTGAGGTCCTGCAAAAGGCCTTTGTGATGTCACTGCCACGCCCCTCCCTTGCGGTGCTAATGTCCTGCCCCTGGCCAGGCACTTGGGAGCTTTGAGCTACTCCCTGTGGATCACCCCACTCAAGGCGTGTTCATTTTAGGAAGCAAGCCGACTAGACAGTAAAACCTCAGACGCTGCTCCCAATGCTACACTCCGTTTTTCAGAAATTAGTAGACTTGATGGCCAGAAGAGACCATTAGAGCATCTAATCTGACCCCCAGCATGTCACAGGCCTCCTGTATGACACAATAGCTACTTTGGGGGCAAACACATTCCAGAAATGCATCTAGTCTTCATTCAATGACAGCAAGAGAGGGCGAATCCACCACTTTCCTTGGTAGCTTGTTCCTGTGGTGAATCATTCTCGCTGTTGAATATTTGTGCTTTATTTGTAATATGAATTTGTCTCTTTTCACCTTCCAGCCACTGGGTCTTGTTCTGCCTTTCTCTGCTCGATTAAAGAGCCCTTTAATACCCAATCTTTTCTCTCCATTAAGGCACTTCAACACTTCAATGAAGTCACCTTTCAATCTTCTTTTGATAAGCTAAACAGATTGAGCTCTTTCAATCGCTTACTAGAAGGCATTTTTCTCCAGCCCTCAGAACATTTGGTGGCTCTTTGCTGCCCCAGCTCCAATTTCACAACATCTTTTTCAAAGGAGGACACCAAAACTGGATGCAGTATTCCAATATCGGTCTCACTGATGCCGTGTCACCTCCTGTGACGCTATTGACATAATCGGTAACTGTATAGATCACCGTTGTGACCACTGTTATATATTTGCAGCCAATATTGTATAAAGGTTGTCGTGGAACGGGTCTATGGAGAGGTTCTGATTGGCTGATTAGAGTTATGCTCTCTGTATATGTGTATCAGTTTTGTAGTTGACGTTCTGAATATTGGCTCTATACTGTCTGTATTTCAAGCTTGTGCTATGCTTCCGGGGAACACCCCAGACAAGTTGGTGTTAGTTCTGCCTAGCCTGCTTGATGGCCCACTAAGGACCATGAGCTATACAATTGACCCATTGAGAGAAGGTGGATACACCTTGTGACTCAGCAAGGCATGCAGGGACCTGCCTATGGACAGAACTCTAAGGTTTTTCTATGCCACATGCTAGATAGAGTGTTCTTGGGACAAAGAAAGCAAAGACCACACGGCAAGAGACTATAAAAGGCTGATGCCTCGTCTCCATCTTGTCTTCAATCCTGCTTCATAGCTCTGGAGGGACTTTGCTACAAAAGGAAGCTCTATACAAAGGACTGAATGACCCATCCCAGCTGTGGATGTACTCCGGAGACTTGATTTGAACCTGCAGTTTATTCTATCACTGCTACAAGCCTGAACCAAGAACTTTGCCATTACTGTATGCAGGGCTGGCTTTAGGAAGTGTGGGGCCCAATTTGAACATTTTAGGCGGAGCCCCGACAGGGATGATTAAAAAAAAACACGTAACCCCCCCCTTCATTTCTTCCATGTATTATTTACTTTCCATAACTATATAAATAAAATTAAAATTATATATTACATACATTGCTAGCCGGAGGCAGGGCAGGGGCAGGGCAGGGGCTGACTGGAGGTAGGGTCTGCCTGGAGGCAGGGCAAGGGGTGTGGGGCTGGCTGCGGGCAGGGGGTGTGGGGCTGGCTGGATACAGGGGCTGGCTGCGGGCAGGGCAGGGGGTGCAGCAGGGGCTGGCTGCGGGCAGGGGCTGGCTGGAGACAGGGGCTGGTGGGGGTAGGGAGTGCGGGTCTGGCTGGAGACAGGGGCTGGCTGCAGGCAGGGTAGGGGGTGCGGGGCTGGTGCGGGCAGGGGGTGCAGCAGGGGCTGGCTGTGGGCAGGGGGTGCAGCAGGGGCTGGCTGCAGGCAGGGGGTGCGCGTCTGGCTGGAGACAGGGGCTGGCTGCAGGCAGGGTAGGGGGTGCGGGGCTGGTGCGGGCAGGGGGTGCAGCAGGGGCTGGCTGCAGGCAGGGGCTGGCTGGAGATGGGCTGGTGGGGGCAGGGGGTGCGGGGCTGGAGGCAGGGCAGGGGGTGCAGCAGGGGCTGGCTGCAGGCAGGGCAGGGGCCCCCCTGCTTCTACCACCTTGGCCCTTTAAATAGCTGCCGGAGCCCTGGGGAAGCTGTGGGGCTCTCGTGGCTATTTAGAGGACCGAGGCAGCAGAGGTAGCTGGAGCCCCGGCACTTTAAATAGCCCCCGGAGCCCCCTGCTACCCCAGGGCTCTGGTCCAAGCACTAGACTCCTCCCCATAAGCACCATAGCTCCCCCTTCTCCTCCACTGGTACATAAAACTACAAGTCCCAGAATCCCTTGCTTCTGCCATCCCACCTCCTGAAGGGGCAGCCAATGGGTCGGAGCCGTTTGCTGATTGGCAGGTGCGCGGGCCAGTGGGGGTGAACCCGTGCCCTGCGCGAGGTGGCAGTAGGAGATGGCGGCGCCGGGCTGGGAGCGGGCGCTGCGGCTCGTGCTGTGCGCGCTGGGGCTGGCGCTCTCCGTGTACGTGCTGCACGTGGAGAGCTCGCGGGAGCGGGACCCCGGGTACCGGGCCATGTGCGACCTGAGCACCTCCGTCAGCTGCTCCAAGGTCTTCACCTCCAGGTGAGCGGGGGGGACCGGCCCCATTGCAACCCCTCGCCCCATGGCATGACTCCCCCTCCCCCCATTGCAACCCCTCGCCCCATGGCATGACTCCCCCTTGCTCCTCTGCAACCCCCCGCCCCATGGCATGACTCCCCCTTGCTCCTCTGCAACCCCCCGCCCCATGGCATGACTCCCCTTTGCCAAGCACCCTTCAGAGCTTCCTGTGATAAACTGCGAACTTTGGACAATAGCGGGGTGCTAGGAAGGGTCACCCCCTTGTGTTGCTGTGACAATGCGGTTTTGGCGGAACCCAACTGAGAGCGCCAACTCAGGACAAATTGCTAAAACAGGGCAGTTACAGCCCAAGGCTGGGGTTTTTCCACCTCTAAGGCAAACCAAACCAGCCAGACCAGGAGGACTTCGGTCTCGTCCCACTGGCTAACCGCAAGTCTCACAAGCAATCTCCTTAGACACTCCAGTTTCCCAGTATAACCACCAGGGCCACACGTTATGGGGACAAATGGTTATGAAAACCAATACCCCAATAAAAGAAAAAGGTTCTCCTGATCCCAAAGGACCAAGCCCCAGACCCAGGTCAATATACAAGTCAGATCTTATCCACAAATCACGCTGCTGCCGATCCTTTAGAATCTAAAATCTAAAGGTTTCTTCATAAAAGGAAAAAGATAGAGATGAGAGTTAGAATTGGTTAAATGGAATCAATTATATACAGTAATGGCAAAGTTCTTGGTTCAGGCTTGCAGCAGCGATGGAATAAACTGCAGGTTCAAATCAAGTCTCTGGAATACATCCCCCGCTGGGATGGGTCCTCAGTCCTTTGTTCAGAGCTTCAGTTTGTAGCAAAGTTCCTCCAGAGGTATGAAGCAGGATTGAAGACAAGATGGAGATGAGGCATCAGCCTTATATAGTCTTTTCCAGGTGTAAGAACACCTCTTTGTTCTTACTGTGGAAAATTACAGCAAAATGGAGTCTGGAGTCACATGGGCCAGTCCCTGCATACTTTGCTGAGTTACAAGGCGTATCTGTCTTCTCTCAATGGGTCCATTGTATAGCTGATGGTCCTTAATGGGCCATCAAGCAGGCTAGGCAGAGCTAATCTCAGCTTGTCTGGGATGTCACCCAGAAGCATAGCATAAGTTTGCCATACAGACAGTATAGAGCCAATATTCATAACTTCAACTACAAAACTGATACACACATATAGACAGCATGATCATAACCAGTAAACCATAACCTTGTCCTAGACACCCCATTTGACCCCCTTTATACAAGATTTGGGTGCCACTACAGGACCTTGGTTGCAACAATGATCTATACGGTCCCAGTTTATGTCAGTAACGTCACAGTTGCCCCAGAGTAGCCTGGGTCAGAGCCCAGTGGGAGGCTCTGGGCTCCCCCACCATCTGCTGCGCCCTTCCCCCCAAAAAGGCCGAAACCCTGACCACTAGGCAACATCCCCATGAGCGAAGGCCATCACGAGGCATCCATCTTCGAAAGTTTGCAGAGGATGCGGGAGCAGAAAGGGGAGAGAGGATGAGGGTGGCTCTTGGGAAGAGGGAGAGAGGGAGCCTTATGGGAATCTGTTTACTGCCATCAACCCAAAGATCAGATCATTGATGCCTAGAATCTTCCCTGACATGTTGTAATTGATTACTTTGCATTTATCAACATTGAATTTCATCTGCCTTTTTGTTGCCCAGTCACTCAGTTTGGTGAGATCCCTTTGTCACACTTTGCACTCTCTTTTGGACTTAACTAACTTGAGTTGGTTTGTATCAGCTGCAAATGTTGCCACCTCACTGTTTACCCCTTTTTCCAGATCACTTAGGAGTATGTTGAACAGAACTGGTCCCAGTACAGAGCCCCAGGGGACACCACTATTTACCTCTCTCCATTCTGAAAACTGACCACTTAGTCAGACCCTTTCTTTCTTGCCTTTGAACCAGTTACATATCCCAGAGAGGACCTTCCATCTTATCCCATTTTGCTTCAGAGCCAAGGGAGGGCCCTTCTCAAATGTTTTCTGAAAATCTAAGTACACTATATCCACGGGATCACCTTTATCTACATGCTTGTTGACTCCCTCAAAGAATTCTAGTCAATTCGTGAGGCATGATTTCCCTTTACAAAAACCATGTTCACTCTTCCCCAACAAATTATGTTTATCTCTGTGTCTAATAATTGTGCTCTTTATAATTTCACCCAATTTGCCTGGTACTGAAGTTAGCCTTAGATGCCTGTAATTGCCAGGAGCATCTCTGGAGCCTTTTTTATGCATTGGTGTCATATTAGCTCTCCTCCAGGCATCTGGTGTGGAAGCTGATTTAAAGGACAGGTGACTTATTGCTGTTTAATTTATCAATTTGTTCCAAAACCAGTAAGGATACTGGTCCTTACTGAATAGTCAAGTCATGATCACTGGCCCCAGAGCAACCACGGACATCCAGTCCAGTGATCAGTTCATCTTTATCCAACACAAGGAGGCCCACAATAGAGTCACTCCTAGTTGGGCACAAAACTTTGCATTAGAAAAGTATCTATAATTTTTTAAAATGGCCAAGGACGATTTACTCCTGGCTACGTGAGACCGCCCCTGTCTGTCTCCCAGTAGGAAGTCCCCCAGGCTAACCTAATTTCTTCCCACAAGTCATAGACAGGTGCAAAAGGAGAAACATTTCCTGCTCTCTGGTTTGGATTCAGTGAACTGTGCCAGCCCCCCACCGGTTCATCTGCTGGGCTGTGTCAGTAGCAGCTTGATCCCTGTCCATTCGAGGTCCGGGGTTCTCAATAACCAAGAACGTAAAACAGGTAATGATGTGTCTAATGCAGGGGCTCTCAAACTTCATTGCACTCCGACCCCCTTCTGACAACAAAAATTACTACACGACCCCAGGAGGGGGGACCGAAGTCTGAGCCCTCCCGACCCTGGGTGTGGGGGGAAAGCCAAAGCCCAAATCCCCCCACCCTGCGTGGGGAGGCCAAAATTGAAGCCCAAGGGCTTCAGCCCCAGACAAGGGGCTTGCAACCCGAGCTTGACTGCCTAGGGCCGAGGCCCTCAGGCTTTGGCTTCGGCCTCAGTCAGGGGGGCTCGGACTTCAGCTTTGGCCCCAGACCCCAGCAAGTCTAAGCCAGCCCTGGTGACCCCATTACAATGGGGTTGTAACTCACTTTGGGGTCCTGACCCAGAGTTTGAGAACCACCTCCCTGCCCACCACTTTTTGTACCCTCTCTCCCCTACCTCAGTGGGCTGTAACCAGCGACATACCCATCGTCCCCCCGGGTTTCCCCATTTCCCCTCCCCAGGGAGAATTTCCATCTCCTCTTCCTTATTGCCCAGATTCCACTGCCAAGAGCAGTGTTGCTTCCCTTCACGAGTGATATCCTGCAGGGCACATACACCACAGCACAGCATTCCCCTGCGTCCACACTGGTGTTCCTGGCTTACGGATAACCCATCCTGCAGTGAGAGACACCATCTCCCGTGTCCCTTTCTTCCCTCCATTGCACAGTGCTGGGGGAGAAAGAGAACATGTCCCGAGGGCTGAGGCCCCATGGGATTGCTGGCGTTGCAGCATGCTCTCCAGGAACCCTCAAGCCTCTGCAGCATCAGAACAGCAGAGCCTGGATTGGAGCAAGGGAAAGGCCTGTTTTCCACAGAATCCTTCCCTCAGGCCTGGAGCATTTAGGGCAGAAATCCCTGGGGGAGTTAATGTTGCTCTAAAAAGAGCTGCCAAGCGGGGGGTGAAGCTTCTTGACAACACCACACAATGGGATCTGTTTGTTGAGCTGCATAAAGCCCTGCACTGATTCTCGGAGAGGATTCCCCCGAGCAGTTGGGGGAGGCAGGACCTTATTCCTTACCTCCCGTGACAGGGCCGCGTGAGAGCTTGTAGGAAGCCAGAGGCAGCTTTCTAGAGGGTTAATTCAGAAAGTCCCTGTGGAACCTAGGGGCCGCGGCCTACGGCAGGAAGGAGCCAGGTGGTGGTTGGAGAGACTCTAGGAGGAATGCTAGGGGATGGCGCTCTGATCTCCTCTTCACTCTGCTTCTTCCCACCCCCACCTTTGGGGTAAGTGCATCACCTTCTCCTTAGTGCCTGTGGGCTGGAAAGCAGAGATGGCAGGAGAGAGGTTGCCCATTCAGCCCACGCACAGGGGGATCGATTGTAGCTCACGTCCTCGTGCTTGTCCCAGCCCAGAGCAATGCCTGTCACCGAGCCTGGACTCGGTGACTGCATTAGTTGCCAACAGGGGAGTGTGGCGGGAGAGGACACAGAACATGTCTACAAATCACTTTTTCTGGACTGCTGAGGTGGGGGGAGAGGCCAGAACCCATCTGGTGCTTTAGGACTCTGAGGACGCTCTGGGATCGGGAGCGAAGTCTCTAGAGCCTCGGGAGGTGCAGGTCTGGAGACATGTGGTGCCTACCTAGTCCAGCGTAACCTGCCATGTTCCCTCACAAGAGCCATGGTAACAGGCAACACTGCCTCTCTCTTTCCTTGGCCACATGGATCGTGTCCTTTTTCTGGTGGCTAGCCCAGAAAAGGAGGACAAGAGCTCACTACTGCTACCACCTGAGGGAGTTGCTGGGTTGAGATCAGCTAGTAGAAGGAGGCAATAGCCCCAGAATCTGGGACTTCAAGCCCCTAGAGCGACCTTTTACCTTTATAGGCCCCCCGCCCCATACACAGCTATTTTAAAGTTTAGCCTGATAGTAAAGAGACCCCTTTTCAACCCTTCAGCACACAAGAGAGAGCCGGCAGCATTTGTCATTAATTATTTATTTCTCCTTTCCTTGCTCCCAAACTGCTTCTCCTCCCTACTGCCGCCAGCCACCTTCGAGTTCTCCCTCTTCTCGCCCCGGCTCTGCTCACTTGAGTGCAGCAGCTCAGCGGATGGTCCAGCTTTACTCTTTCACTTCCACTCTTCTTCGGGGGGCTGCATTTTCCATTGAGCAGGCTGATGGAAATCCCTGAGTGCTCAGCCTAGGCCAGGGGTCTCCAACACGCGGCCTGCGGGGCTATTTCTCTAGGTAAGCGGCTCCAGGCCACAGCCCAATGCCATCCTGCACCCCAACCTCCTGCCCTGAGCCCCCTGCCTGCACCCCAACCCTCTGCCACACCTCGCACTCCCTCCTGCACCCCACATCCCAACCCCCTGCCCTGAGCCCCCTGCCTGCACCCCAACCCCCTGCTGCACCCCTCCAACTCCCTGCCCTGAACCTCCTGCCTGCACCCCAACCCCCTACCTCACCCCTCCAACTCCCTGCCCTGAGCCCCCTGCCTGCACCTCAACCCCCTGCTGCACCCCAACGCTCTGCCACACCTCACACTCCCGCCTGCACCCCACACGCCAACCCCCTGCCCTGAGCCCCCTGCCTGCACCTCAACCCCCTTCTGCACCCCAACTCCCTGCGCTCAGCCTCCAGCCACATCCCACACCCTTTCTGCACCCTAACTCTCTACCCTGAGCCCCGTCTGAACCCCTCACCCCTACTGCACCCCACACCCCAACCCCCTGCGCAGAGCCCCCTACTGCACCCTGCACCCCCTGCCTCACCCCTCCAACTCCCTGCCCTGAGCCCCCTGCACCTCAACTCCCGCCCTGAGCCCCTGCCACACCCCTCCTGCTCCCTCTGGGGGCAGGCACTCGGGCAGCGAGGGGGGAGGGGTGTCAGTGATGCGGCCCTCGGGCCAATGAACTAGTCCTCATGCAGCCCTCGTGGTCATTGGAGTTTGAGACCCCTGGGCTAGGCTCACAGGCCCAGCAGCTAAAGCCAGGCCCCACTGAGAGCAGCGGGAGATTAGCCTGGATTGGCAGGAGTTGAGGCTTGGCCCATGGGGACCCAGGCACTGCCGCTGCTGCTACCTTCATGGTGAATCCTCCAACGCCTCGCCAAAGGGCTCTTCCACATTCTGCAAACTGGCCTCACGGGCTGACTGTCTAGGAGAACAGAAACCCTTTGCTAGAGCCGGAGAGTCTCTTGCCACGGCTCCCTGAGGGTCACAGTCAAACACCTGCGAGTCTCTAGGAGGCTCTCAAGCAGTTCCCTGCTCAGGCACTTGGCACCCACTAGCAATGGTCTCTGACAGCAGCATTGCCAAGGGGAGCTCAGCAGATGGTCCCTTCTATGGCTTCCTGAGTGGGAGGGAGGTTGGTCTTGTCATTTAAGGCCTAGTGTCAGAATCAGGGCTCCTGGGTTCTCTGACTTTGGAAATGGGTGGAGTCTAGTGGTTGGAGCTGGACTGGTATCAGTCCCACGCTTCCTTCCTGCCTCTGTCAGGGACGTCGTGTGTGACCTTGCAGCCGGTTGCTTTCTATCCCTATGCCGCAGCGAACAGGGATAATACTGACCCCCCTCAGAGGGGCTGGCAGGGGTCACCAGCATCATGACTCAAGTTGGAATGAGTTGTGCTCTTGGTTATGAAGGGCCCAGATTCAGTCGCCATGGATGCCCAGGGGGTCTGTATTGTGGCCCTGGTTTGACTCACCTAGCATTACAGGCTGTTTAGCCCGGTCCTGGCCAGGCGTGGTGCATCTGCTCCTGGCCCTCTCAGACACAAGATGGCCCACCAAGGACAATCCATCAGCTCCCATCTGGTGTTCAGCTCCAGGATGGATGGGGAGCCCTAGTCAGGCCATAGAAAGACAGGGGGTGTTCTTTGGTGGAAACTGCTGGAGCTTCAGCCTCTGCTCCCACCTCCACCCCCACGCTGAGGGCTTCAAAAGTGGTGCCTGACCCCAGGTTAACAAAATAGCCGAGCTGAGGCCAGGGTGGGACTGATCCTAAGTGAAGAGCAGATTTCTCCTCTGCTCTAGGGAGATTCCCCTAGGAAAAGCAGCTGGGGTGGGGCGATACAAGCACTACCCCTCAGCCCTTGAATAGCGGGCAACTGGGACTTTGGGAGCCAAGGGACTTGTGTATCTTGCTGGAGATCAGAAAGGGGCATTGGAGAAGTTGTACCAAAGTCCATGTCACGGCTGGGTCAAGGGCAGCCAGACCTACTGGTCAGAGCCAGAGTCCACACTCACATGACAGGAGTGGAGAGTCAGCCAGGTCAGGAGACTGGAAGATCAGCAGCAAAAGACAAACGTGCGATCACCACCACAACTCAGATGCCAGGAAATCAAGCCAGGGGAGTGGCAGCAGAACCAGGCAGCGCACGGTCCAGAACCGGGAGCAGGCCTGGTGTTCAGTCAGCTTCGTGTTCCTGCTGCTGTCTTACGCAGAGCCAGGGAGCTTTCCTGGGACTCCTCCAATAGGACCTCAGTAGTGGAGCCTCAAACTGGGGCTGAACTTCATGGGTCCGAGGTAAACAATTTTCGGCAGGCTTCCAGGTGGAGGGTTGGAGTGGCTGCTCCCATGAACCCTGCAGACCCGGGTTGGAGACCCCTGGGGCGTGACAGTGAGTGATCTCTCCCGGCTCAAACCTCCTGCAGCAGGAAACAGTCTCCAGGATCCTGGACACCGCCTCTGAGAATAAAAGGAGGATATCATGATGAGAAATAGGGCTCTGTACCAGGGCTGGGATCCAGGGACAGGGAAAGCTCCCAGCCAGGCTATTCATCGGGGATACCATTTCTCCCCCAAGAGACCCACACGCCCCAAGCAGTAAATGGCTCTTACCTCCATGAGGGACTGGGGTCTTCCATCTAAGCGTCTTTGAGAGCCGGCATTGCTGGGACGAGGTGACCTGTCCCCACTGCTCCCTGACATGGCTCAGCTACAGGAAGCGCCCGTCCTGGAGGCTGTGCCAGATCCCAGGGCCTGGAAGACAGCTGGAAGGAGGCTCCTATTCCGGTCACACCCAGAGACCCCATAGAAGGGCCAAGGGGAGAATAAAGGGCAGAAGGTGAAGCTAGCCCTGAGCCTCTGTCCCACCCCCACCCCCACCTCCTCAAAAGTGGAGCTTTCCGAGCTCCAGTGGGGCTGTGGCCCTGACACAAGGGCTTTTCTGCACCATATGGGGCAGGAAGAGCTGTGCCTGGGCGCAGCGGGAATGAGGGGGGGTAGACCGAGGGGAGTGGGTGCAAAGGAAAGAGGTCCTGCCCCATATGAAGGAATTTGGGGGGCAGAGGGAAGAACCCTGCTCCACAGAGAGGGGAGAGAGTTTCTGTGAGTGCCAGAGGGCTCCATTTCCCCTTCTCGCTCTCCCAATCAGAGGGAGGCCACTCCAGCTGGCCCAGTCTGGTCCTGACCAGAGTCTGCAGGGTAGCAGTGGGCCCACAATAGGGCTGGGCGGTTTTGACGGGGTTGGGACTCACCAGCATGGCGCCTCCCGCTGGTCGCTCTGGGAATTAGCTCAGTTGATGGGAAACGCCCTCTGTTGGCAGCGTCCCATCCATCTCTTGTCCTCCGTTGGCATCTGGAGCCGCGTTGCTTACTGCTTGACACTGCCCTTCAGGCCACTGCCCCTCCAGCAGTACCCACTAGTCCATCCTCACCCCATTCCAGGGGCAGGGGTTAGCAACAGTCCTTGCACCTGCCTCGGAGGCCGACTGCAACCCCCAAAGTCTAGCCCCTTGTCTCAAGGGCCGGTTACAATTTGTCTCGGCCACCGGATGGCCAGATACAGTACTGCCCAGCCCGAGATGCTGGTCTCCTGCTCTGAAGACAGACCTTCCCCCATGAAATTCTGGGACAGACTACCTGCTGCTCTACTGGGCAGCCATTATATAGGGCCTAGCCTAGCCCTGATTGGCTGGCTCTAATCTCGGCCCTGATTGGCTCTCAGTAGGCCCTTCCCTGATTGGCTGACGGCTTGCACGGCCATTCTGGCCTACTCTAGTTCCCTCTCACATGGGGGTGGGGCAGCCGTCCCCACCACAAACCCTCCCCCTTAAAAAATGCTCACGGGGGAGGGGAGGAAAGGGGTCCCTATCGCCCCAGCTTCCTTCGTAGTGGGGCCTGCAGGGCGTCCCTTTCCTCTCGCAGGCCCTCCAAAGTCTGGAGCCAGCTGCTTCCCACCTGTAGGGTCTGGGTTCCCCCTGCAGAACGCCCTGGTCCTACGTGGGTTCCTACTTCTCTTTGGGTTCCCACATGGGCCCTCCTGGCTCCTATGTGGGTTCCCTCATTTCGGTGGGGCCTCTCTGCCCCAGCCCCTTTCTCTCTAGGGGCCTCCGTCTTCACCACCTCTTCTCTGTGGCTGGTCTCTGACCGAGCCCTCGTCTCGGACACTCCCCCTTTCTGCCTCAGGGGGCGGTGCCTCTTTAAATGTCCCCGTTGGTGGTAGTGGAAGCACTTTCTGGGTCTTCCCCCTACACATCCCTACTCCTGCTTGTTTGGGCCCTAGCCCTTCCTTCTGGGCTTGCCCGGGCCTTGGGAGTCCTGTAGGGGCACTCTCTCTTCAGGTGCCCTGGCTCCCCACAGACCCAACAAGCTGGGGGCCCCCCTGTTACTCTCACAGGGGATGCCTTTTCTGGGTGGGGCCTCTCTGCCCCCTCCCAGGAGGGACACTCCCTCCTTTAGTGTCCCTGTCACCTACAGGTGAAGCAGTTCAGCGTTCCTGGCCTCTCGCCCTCGGTGCCGGATCTCTTGTTTGGTCTGGGTGCCGACCTCCACAGCAGCCAGAACAACTCCCTCTGCTGTTCGGCAAGCCGAGCCACCCAGGCCCTCCAATAGAAGTCTCTTTTCTCCACTATTTTGGTCTCTCCATGTGGCACAATCTGCCTAGTCCGCTTGATGGTGTCCTTTTTCAGGCCACTTCCCTCCAGCAGTGCCCCCTAATCCATCCTCATCTCCTTCCGGCGGGAAGAGGGGGAAGTAGGTTAGCAACAGTCCTTGCACCTGCCTCAGTGGCCAACCAAAACCCCCAAAGTCTAGCCCCTTGTCTCAAGGGCCGGTTGCAGTTTGACTCAGCCATCGCATGGCCAGCTGCAGTACAAGAGGGAACGGGGGGACCCAGGCCCACCAACTATCCTGGGTCCAAACCCAGGGATCCTCTAGTTGCTCTCCCCTTGTCCAACTGTCCCTGGGCCACTTCCCCTCTGGGCCCTTTCTATCAGGGCCAGCAGTGGGGCAGGTCTTGGGCCGGAGCTATAGTATGCTTCCTTGAGCCTGCCCAGCACTGCTCTTTTGGAGATGCTGGTCTCCTGCTCTGCGGACAGACCTTCTCCCATCAAGGTTTGGGGGATACTGCCTGCTGCTTGCCTGGGCAGCCTTTATATAGGGTCTAGCTTAGCCCTGATTGGATGGCTCTAATCTCGGCCCTGATTGGCTCTCAGTTGGCCCTTCTCTGATTGGCTGCCAGCCTCTGCAGCCGCTCTGGCCTACTCTAGCGCCCTCTTGCATGGGGGTGGAGCAGCTGCCCCACCTCAGTGATCAGCTGTCGCAACCAGGCTGTGGCCTGGGCTGCGGGGCCGGCTCCAGGCACCAGCGGAGGAAGCACATGCCTGGGGCGGCATTCCGTCCATTCTTGGGGCAGCACAGGCCGGGCGACTTTTTTGTTTTTTGTACTTCAGCAGTTCGGGCGGCGGCAGTACGAGCGTTGTTGTTGGGTTTTTTTCTGCTTTGGCAGTTCGGGTGGTGGCAGTCCAAGTGGTTGGGGTTTTTTTGGTTTTCTTTTTGCTCACTTTGGCAGTCCGAGCGTTGTTGTATTTTTTTTTTTTGCTTGGGGCAGCAAAAATGGTAGAGCCGGCGCTGCTGGGCTGAGGTCGCTCAAGTGGTCAGCCCCTCAACACATTGTATCGGGGGTGGCTCAGGCCTGGGCGGGGCCCAAGCACCCCACAAACAACCAGACTTCAAGGGCGGGCCCTGGCCTGGGTGGAACCCTGGCAGCCAGCAAACAGACAGACTTGACAGGGCTGGCTCTATTCTGGGCGGGGCCCCGGTGGCCAGCCAACAAACAGTTCCTGTCCTGGGCTAGAGCCTCCTTGCACCGTGTAGGGGGTCAGCCACCCGGGGTGGGGTGGCAGGGGGACGCGGTCCCACCCTCCTCCCCCGCGTCCCAGCCCAAGGCGCTGGCAGGGGCAGGATTGGTTGCCCCTGCGTCGGCGGGGATCCAGCCGCAACACGCCGACTGAGCCGCGCCGGGCTCTGCAGCCAGCAGCTCCCGGGCTGCCCCTGGGCTACTTCCTGCCTCCCCGGGGTTTGGTACCTGCGGCCTCCAGGCCTCTTCCGGCTCCTTGGGGTAAACCGCAGCGGGTACTCGGGGCCAGTCCTCGTCCATGTCTGGGGTTAGGGTTAGGGGCCTCTGGAGAACAGGCCAAGTGTCCTCCTCTGTTGCAGGCTGTCCCCCAACTGTGGTGAAGGGCCGGCCTTTTATATTTCCGACCCCACGCCCCGGTCCTTATGGCGAGGAGGGCGGGGCGATATAGGCTCCGCCCTCCAAGGGGCGTGTAGGGGGGCCCTCGCTCTCCCGCTCGGAGGGAGGCCGCTCAGTTGCAACAGAGTCTACCAGAGGCCCCGGTGGCCAGCCAACAGGCGAGGGGGGTGGGGCGATATAGGCTCTGCCATCCAAGGGGCGTGTAGAGGGGCCCTCGCTCTCCTGCTCGGAGGGAGGCCGCTCAGTTGAAACAGAGTCTACCAGAGGCCCCGGTGGCCAGCCAACAGGCAAGGGGGGTGGGGCGATATAGGCTCTGCCCTCCAAGGGGCGTGTAGAGGGGCCCTCGCTCTCCTGCTCGGAGGGAGGCCACTCAGTCTCACTACACTCCCCGTTTAGAGGGAGCAGGAGTTGCTGGTGGCCTTGGAGGCAGAATTCCTGCAGCGCCTCCGGCACTTGGCGCAAGTGCCGGATGATGTGAAGTTCGTTCATTATTTTGGCCGTGACGACCTCGTGCTGCAAGGGAACGAGGACCTGTCAGAGACTCAGATGCCCCCGTGGAATCAGGGGGAATTAAGGGCCCCTGGGACCAGCAGCAATTCCACCCAGCACCCGCGCACCTCTGAGGGATGGAGTCCCCCTCCTGACCCCCAGAATGGAGTCTTGTTTTCCTTTCAAGGGACCTCCAGTGCCAACAACCTCCTTGTAGGGGGAGCTCCTGCCACCTCCCACCCAGTGCCCCTGACAGCTGTTCCACCTCCAATACACAGCTCAAGTTCTCTGACCCCTCTCCTCCACCCCCACCCAGGTTGGGCAGGGAGGGGGCTCTAGCGGGGGGGGGGAGGGATTCTGGCAGCAGTGAAGTGGGATGTGGGGAGCTTGAGACCCTTCCCCAAGTCATCCCAGCCACTGAGGCTGAAGCCGCAGGATGGCAGCCCTGGTGAATGGGGCAGATCAGCAGCCCCTGCTGAGTGAATTCTCCCGTTCTCTCTAGAGCGAGTCCAGCCCTGCCGGCAGCAGGACGAACTTCCCCCACCCATGTGCCTCAGACCTGCCCGGTCAGTCGCCATCACCCCTCAGTCCTTGGCCTCCCAGGCTGCCAGTGACGGGAACAACTCTGGGTGGTGGCGCGGGTGACAGGAGAGGCTCGCAGAGGGCACGTAGAGGACTCTGCTGCCCTTCCCAAGAACAGAAGTCCGTGCTGAGGCAATGCTTGTCATTCATTAGCCTTGCTAACGAGCTGGGCTGGAGCTGCTCCGGGGACAACCTCCTCCCTCCTGCTCATGGAGGTGAATTCATCTCCCTTCCCAGGAGCACCTGCTCTCACTCTCATTCCCCACCAGTCGCCTTGCTGCCAGGCCGGCGAATGGCCAGAGGATGGGAATGAGGCCTGGGCCCCGCCCCAATCTCCTGAGTCTAATGCAGCTGCTCACCTTGCTCCCCATCAGCTGCTCGGTTTGCCCCAGGAGGGAGTAAGTGAGGAGCAGCCCAGCCTGGCTGACACGCAGCAGGGGGTCGTGCACGGCCAGCACTGCTGTCTGCAGGAAGAATCTTCTCTGCCCCTCGCAGAAGAATTTGCCAAAAACCTGAAACCAACCAGATGTGAGGCTTCAGCAGATTGCCCCGAACCAGGCTCCAAATCCTGGCCTAGAACGGCAACTCCGTCGCGTGGCTCCAGGAGGCAGCCACCTGCCTGCAGAGCTGTGCCATGCCCTGGCAGAGTGTCCTTACCTCCCCCACCCTGGCGGTGTTCTTATAGCCGAGGAGCCGGCTGTCCTGGTGCCAGTCCCAGCACCAAAGGTCTTCGACCTCACGGATGGTCAGCTCTGGGAAAGAGAGAGACACATACACATTGGTCATTCTGGTTGCAGGGCTTGTGTCCTTCCAATCCCATTGGTGGCTGCACGGTGGGCAGAGCCCAACAGAACTGCGGGGATGGTGGAGAACACAGAAAGAGAGAGAGAGAGAGACTGATCCGCCAGCCGGGGTCACTCGGAGAGAAATTGGCTGGGGTCCCAGTCTCACTCGTCTAGCCGGGTTCCTTACCCCTCTGGCGCAGCAGGAGCTGGTAGAGCCGGTAAACCCCCTCCCTGGCCTGCCGGCTGATGTCCTCGTCTGGGTCACTGATGGACAGAGCCAGCTGGGCCACGTGGTGGCCCATCCTGGGGAATTCGGCTGAGTTCTAATGGAAGGGAGAGGGAGAGGGGACTCCATCAGCATTTTCCTGTCAGCTCCCAGTCCCTGCCTGGGCCAGGACTCTCCTTCCCCTCAGCCCCTCTGCAGGAGATGCTAGAGGATAGGAGCTAGAGCTGAATCCTTAGTTATCTCTGCCCGCAAGGGAGCCCGGAGGACAGAGATGTGGGCAGGGCCCTCCAGGAGGATTTGCTTCCCCAGCTGCTCCAGGATGACAAGAAGGCAAGAACCTGGAGCCTGCTCCCCTTACAAGCGAGAGTCGCCACTTAACCAGGACAAGAAGAACTTGACTCAAGCCAGGCTCATTCTCTGCTCTGACTCTGCCTCCCCAAGAGGATCACTCCTAGCCCACAGCCCCTGCAGCAGCAGATCCTCCAGCCCGTTGGAGCCGGCCCCCCTACGCCTGGAATCAGGAAGCTGGGCTCAGAGGCCACTTACGTCAAAGTCAGGGAGGGAGATGACGGACGTGAGCAGGGCCGCGCTGCTCCTGATGGCCCTGGCTCTCTCTCGTGGCACCCTGGACACCGTCCAGTAGTTAATGTGCTGTGGGGAAAGGAGGCAGCTCAGGATTGACCAGGGGGTGCATGTGTAGTGCTAATGCCCCCCCCCCATCCCAAGGGGGCTGAGACATTGCATGCGGTGGGGGTGGAATATCTGATTCATTGACTGCAGAGCTTTAAAAGGGGATTCTTGCCCCCAGGACAATGCTTGTATCCTGCAGGTCACAACTTGTCATTGTCTCTCTAGATTGGGACAATGCTCAGTGTCGGGGCTGGTCCCATCCTCCCTGAACTGCTGATTCCTGAACAGCTCCCCAGGAAGGAGACAGACCCCTCCCCCCTCCCTGGCTCTCAAGTCCTTGGCTGGGTGAAGGGATTGAGTGTGAGCACAATCCCCCCAGGAATCTCGGGGCCCGTCAGAGACAAGGGCTTATTCTCTGGGGCCCTCCTGTTTCTCTAGGAATGAGGCTGTGGCTCTTCTCTGAGGACCATCTTCTGGATCTCCCAGGAGGGGTTCAGACTCTCACTCCCCAAGCCAGCCGGGGGCCCTGTGGTTAGTGCTCGACACAACCAGGCAGAGCTCTGGCTTGAAGTCCCAGCTCCTTCCTCTGTCCTTCAAGGAGGAAGGGCCTGACCCTGCATTGCACTGACTGCCCTGACCAAGGACGGCCACTGGGGGCCCAGCTAGGAGGACAGACTGGAAAATGGATCTAAGAGTTAAGGTAAAATTGCCCCCACCCCCTCATCGGGCTCACCTCCAAGATGTAGTGGAGCTTGTCCGTGTCTGGGGTCTTTTCCAGCAGGTTCCCCAGCATGGCGTCCAGGAGGTCTGGTATGACCCTATGCAGATCCTGCAAAGCAAGGGAGAGCCATGGGTCAGAGTTAGGGAAACTGGGGCTACACCTGCCACAGGATGGGAAGAGGAGTCTCTGGGAAGCACTGGTGAGACCCCCAAACACATATCCTGGCCTCTCTCATTCACATCCCACTGCAGGCAATTAGCAAGGATTCGGGCAGGATAACAGCTGGCTGATCTACCTGGACTTGGTTGGTGTCTGTCTGCGTGCCCAGGGTGAACACGGCGTGCAGCGTGGCTCGGAGGAGGTGGGTCTCCAGCTCCGGCTCCAGGGCAGGTGTCATGGTGCTGGCAAGAGAGAGGAGCCGGTATTAGACTGTGCAGTGCGGGGGTGGGACTGGCACCAACACGGACGTGACACTGCAGGGAAATAGGCAGAGGCTGGCGAGAATGGAAACTGATGCACCGAGCGAGGGAATGATAAGGCCGAGGTTTCCCAGACCGACAGTGGCAGGGCAGGAATGGCGCCTGTTCCCTGGACCCTGCTGCCCCTCCTGTATCTGATCCTGGGAGTCAGCCTCTCCCCAAAGCCATTGCAATGTGACTGGAGTGAAAAGAACAGAGCAGCCAGGAGAGGGAGTGAACCTTCCTGCCACCTCTGCCAGAGGAGTCCCCCTTGGGAGGTGAGCTGGGAGTGGGAGGGGCAGTGACTCCCAGCCACGGGCCTGAGCAGCACCGGGGTTAGGGGAACCGGGCAGGAGGGTCTCGGTACCTGAGGTTGGCCACAGCAACGAGAGAGTTGGCCAGGACGGCGTCGGGTGGAGAGTTAGGAGGAAGCTCCTCAATGATCTCCTGTGAGATGCAAAGGAGACAAAGGAGCGTGTGAGATTCGGGCCTCACGGACACTCCCCAAGGAGGAGATTACACAGCCAGCAGGATCCCCCCAGCTGCCTCCCACTCCTCCGATTCCTGCCCACTAGTTCTCCCGTCTCCTCTCCCCAATCTTCAGCCCCAGCAATCCCTGCCCTCAGCTGCCCTCCAGCACCAGCCATCCCCCAACCCTCGGCCCGGGGAGACCCCTGCCCCTCCCATGTCTCTATCCACCCTCCAGCTGCCGGGCGCCGTGTCTCACTCACCACAATCCTCTCCGCCACAGCCGCCTTCGAGCAGTGTGGCTCCAATGTGTCCTCCCCTCTCTGCTGGGCAGCGAGGCACGCAGGGTAGATGGCGTGCAGGAACTCGAGCTGCTGCGCCTCGTCCTGCGCCCACCAGGAGTGGGGTTAGGGGAGAGAGAGCCAGTTAGCCAGGGACCTCCCTGCCCCAGCCACACCAGCTGCAGGACTTAGGCCTGAATGGGGGATAGTGGGGACCTGCCTATTGTCCAAATCACCCACGACTCCTCCACAATCAGGGTCAGGAACTGGGACAGTGCCTGTGGGGGGAGGAGACCCCAGCTGGTGTATGACAAACACCCCCATCTTGGGGGTCCCAGATCATGAAGGAGAAGGGTCCCGATTAGGGCCAAGACCTTCTGCAGGGGGTCAGGATGCTGGGAAGGAGCAGGACAATCTCAGTTCCAGCACAGCTGGGGAACGTTTGTACCTTTTCTCGGGCATGGAGCTGCTCTCGGATGTTCATGAGAGCAGCCTCCTCTGTTACCAAGTCTACCCGTTGTTCTTGCTCCTCGTCGTCCTCGGAGTCCCTGGCGGACGCTGCACCAGGGAGAGAAGGGGACAAGGTAGGGTTACCATATTTCAGCAAGCAAAAAAGAGGACGGGAGGAGCCCCGCCCTAGCCCCGCTCCTGCCCCTCCCACTTCCCGCCCCCCCAGAACCCCCAACCCTCCCCCCGTTCCTTGTCCCCTGACTGCCCCCTCCTGGGACCCCTGCCCCTAACTACCCCCCAGGACTCCACGCCCTACCTAAGCCTCCCTTCCTCTTGTCCCCTGACTGCCCCAACCCTTATCCACACCCCCGTCCCCTGACAGCCCCCCCCAGAACTCCCAACCCATCTAAACCCCTCTGCTCCCTGTCCCCTGACTGCTCCGATCCCTCTCCCCACTCCTGCCCCCTGACAGCCCCCCCCCAGAACTCCCAGCCCCCCACCCTCCCGCTCCTTGTCCCCTGACTGCCCCCTCCTGGGACCCCTGCTCCTAACTGCCCTCCAGAACCCCACCCCCTACCTAAGCCTCCCTGTTCCTTGTCCCCTAACTGCCCCCTCCTAAGACCCCCCCCAACTGCCCCCCAGGACCCTACCCCCTACCTGTACCCTGACTGCCCAAAACTTTCTCCACTCCCCCCAAAAAGCCCCCCCCCGTTTCTTGATTGCCCCCTCCAGAACCTCCCTGCCCCTTCTCCTGCCCCCTGGCCCCCTTACCCTGCTGCTCAGAACAGGGTGTTGGGCTCTGTGCCAGCCGGACACGTGGCTGAGCTCCCCAGCACAACAAAACCCGGTCCCTGGCCCTGCACAGTGCTGCCGGACCGGGCTGCAGGGGAGAGCTGCCCTTGTATCAGCACAAAGTGCTCTCGCTCCCGTTTTGATACGCTGCATGGCAGAAACCGCTCCCAGTTGCAAAAGGGGAGGGCTGCACTTTGTGCTGAGACACTTGCTCAGAATGCAGGGCGGATCCGGCTCCTCTACAGCTGCTCCGGAGTCCAGCCCGGGACTTTCCTGCAGCCCTCCCAGCCGCTCGCTCTGCTCTGCCGGGGGAGGGGGAAATCCCGGACATTGTGAGTGCTTTACAAATTCCCCCCGGACGCTATTTTTAGCACAAAAAGGAGGACATGTCCGGGTAAATCCGGACGAATGGTAACCCTAGGACAAGGTGACTCCTGCTGCCACGCGGGGGAAGGACAGGGGCATGGTGGGACAATGTGTCCCCTTCCCACCTCCGGGACATAGGGCAGATTGGGCCTCACACTCCCCCCTCTCAGTGATGGCATCAGCCCCCAACTCCTTCAGGAGCCCATAGCAAAGAGACCCTCCCCACTGTCCTGGACTCCCTTGGAGGTGCCTCCCCCCACCCCCGCCCAATGGAGCACCAAGGACCAAAGTGGCAGCATCTAGTGTCCGTGGGGTTCACATGGCTCAGGCCAGACACCTGGGCTGGAGACCCGCCCCCATAGCACTGCTCGAGGGCCTGGGCCCAGGGTGTTCACAGCCCCCTCCTCACCCCTCCCGGAACCCAGCCTGGCTCCTCACCTGGAACAAAGCAGACGCGTCCGTCGGCCAGGCTGCTGTCCGAGTTGCAGGTGCTGCTGCTGTCGGATGGGGAGCGGCCCGAGCTGCTGGGGCTGGCAGAGGGATCCTCCACCTCCTGCCCTGGGGAGGCTGGAAGGTCCTCACTGACCGAGCAGGGCGATGGTCCCTGTTGGAAGTTGGGGCTGGGCGCCTGGGGCCGCTGCTGCCCACACAACAACAAGCCCCAGAGCCACCCTGCCCGGTTCCGCCCCTGGGCTGGGTCCTGCCTGCCCAGCCGCAGCCTGGCCCAGCTCCATTTTGGCCTGGGAGGTGATGCTCCCACCTCGGCACCTGTGCCGGGAGTGGGTTTCCTCCGCCAGAAGGCTGGGCGCTTCCACCTCCTGGCGCGGCCGGGATCTGCTTCCCCCCCAGCGGGGACGGAGGGGCCGCTTCGCTCCTGGGGAAGATGGTGGCTGCTTCCCTCAGGCTCTGGGGCCACCTGCAGAGCCTTCTTCCTGAACATCCTCAGGAGCCTGGCCATCCTGGAACCCAGCAGAGAGCAGGCGTGAGTCTGGGGTCAAGGCAGCCTCTCACTAACCAGCCTGTTTGGTCCCTCCCCATCCCTGCCCCAGCCAGAGCAGCTCCTGCTCCCCCCACAGGGGTACAGGGAGGGCAAGCTACCCCCACTGGCAGGAGTTCATTGCATACTCTGCTCCCCCTCATCGCTCCCCCTCGTCATCGCTGGGGCTGCAAGAACTGGGGAGTCTCGTCCTTTTCGAACACTGGGGTCAGTCACAAAGAAACTGGTCACTTTGGACAAGCAGCTCCCTCCTGCCACCCCAGACCACACTCACACCCCCCCACCTCCCGCCCAGGCTAGAGAAGGAACAGAACCCAGGCAGGGCTGACTTTAGGCCGATTCGCCCGATTCCCCAGACCCGCGGCCCCGTGACCCAGGCCGGAGCGCGGCAGCCCTGTGACCCCGTGACCCCGGCTGGAGCTCCGGCGGAGCGCCTGCAGTCCCGCTCTCCTGGCTGGAGCTCCGGCCGGACCATGGCAGCTCCGCGACCCCGGCTGCAGCTCCGGCCAGAACATGGCTGCCCCACGGCCCTGCGACCCTGGCTGCAGCTCCGGCCAGGCCCGCGGCCCCGCAGCCCCAGCCGGACTGCAGCAGCCCTGCAGCTCCACGACCCCGGCCGGACCGTCGGCCGGACCGCGGCAAGCCCCATGGCCCTGCATTCCTGGCCAGAGTGCTGTCCAGAGTGCGGCAGCCCCGCGGGGCCACCTCCCCCAGCTGGCAATCCGAAGTGCCGCCCCAGGAATCGAGCCCCGCACTTGCTAAAGCCGGCCCTGAACCCAGGAGTCCGGACTTCTCCTGGGAAACCATTCCCCACTTCAAAGTCCCTAGGCGTAGCAAGGCCAGGGCCCCCTCGGTTCCCATTGATTTCCATGCTCAGCAGCTCACCGGGTCTGGCCCAGCTCACAGACTCTCAGCCTGGGGAACAGTCTCCCACAAGGGAAGGGCTGGGAGCCCCATTGCTGGGACCTTGCCAAAAACACTGGAGACGGCTCTGGAGAAGCCCCTTCCCGGTCTGAGAGCGAGGGGGTCCTGGGGGCTGTTTGCAAATCCAATCTCCTTTGGGAGAGATTCTCTTCCCCTCTTTCTGCCTCTCCCCAGACAGACAGGGGATGCCCCCGAGGAACCCTAATGCCACTCACTTGCTCTGGTGACGGAGCGATGGATGGAGGATGTTCAGGGTCGTCCCTCGCCCTTCTCCTCACTCTCCAAGCCCAAGGCAGGCTGGAGAGGGTGGTGGTGAGCTGAGGAGTTACCCTGCCCAGGAAGCAGGCAGGGTGATGGCACGGGGCGATCGGCTGGCTGTGAAAACAAGAGTCTGTCTTATTGTCAAGGGACGGAGAAACTCGGCCAGCAGCAGGGGGTGCAGAACACCGCCCTAGTGCAGGGGTGACAGCGTGTCCGGGATCCCGACATCCCAGCACTTTACACACCTTCCTGGCCATTGAAGGTGGGAGCGCACTGCCCAGGAGGAGGAGGGTTTGGCTCTGGGGTTTCACTTCAGCCCAGTCTAGAGAGTGGGGCCCAGCCATGGACTTTGGCTCAAGAAGACCAAGTCTCCAATTTGTTAAGGGCGTTTTGAATTCCAATCCTGTGCTCCAAAGTGCTTGGTGTCATTTGCAAATTGTAGAAGCATGCTCTCCACTCCATTTTCCAAATCCTGAAGGAAAATATTGAATACTACCGGCCCCCGGACTGATCCCTGCCGGACCCACTAGGTACACCCTCTCCGTTGGACAGCCAGACATGGAGAAGGGCTCTTGGAGTCTGGGCTTTCAACCAGCTCTGCACTCACATTTCACTGATTACATCTAGACCACATTTCCCTCGTTCGCTTGTGAGAATGTCCCATGGGACTGTGTCAAAAGCTGTAGAAACACCAAGAGAGATCACATCTACTGTTTACCCATCTCCACTAGGCCTATAACCCTGGCAAAGAAGGAGCTAGGATTGGTTTGGAATGATCTGTTCTTGACAAGTCCATGCTCACTAGTAGGGTTACCATATTTTAATTTTTAAAAAGGAGGACACTCCATGGGGCCCTGCCCCAACTCCGCCCCTTCCCCGCCCCCAGCCCCGCCCCAACTCTGCCCCCTCCCCTGAACGCTCCGCCCCCTGCTCCTCCCCCTCCCCTGCTTCCCGCGAATCAAATGTTCGCGGGAAGCCTGAAACAGGGAGGCAGCAGATAGGCTGGGGCGGGGTGCGGCGCAGCTCAGTCAGGCCCCCCTGGCCGAGCGGCTCCCTCTGGCGGCCGACCGGCCCAGGCCAAGAGGCTCTGGCCCCGGCGTCTCCCGCCCGGCTCGGGCCCTGGGGCGCTGGCCCTCGGCCAAGAGCCCGCGCCCCCGGCCCCCAGCCGAGCACCATGCCGGCCTCCCGGCCAAGTGCTCCCGCCCCCGGCCGAGCACCACACCGCGCCCCCGGCCCCGCACCGCGCCGGCCCCCGCCCAGCACCGCGCCGGCCCCCGGCCAAGTGCCCGCACCGGCCCCTGGCCCGGCCCCCGGCTCGGGCCCCAGCTGAGCACCGCACCGGCCCACGGCCAAGTGACCGCGCCCCCGGCCCCCGGCCCAGCATCGCGCCAGCCCCCGCCCAGCACCACGCCGGCCCCCGGCCCAGCACCCAGCCGAGCACCGCACCGGCCCCCGGCCCAGCACCGCACCGGCCCCCGGAGCAGCACCGCGCCAGCCCCCGGCCGAGCACCGCGCCGGCCCCCAGCCAAGTGCCCGCGCCGGCCCCCGGCCCGGCCCCTGGCCGAGCACAGCACCGGCCCACGGCCAAGTGCCCGCGCCCCCGGCCCCCGGCCCAGCACCGCGCCAGCTCCCGCCGAGCACCGCGCCGGCCCCGGCCCCAGCCCCCGGCCGAGCACCGTGCCGGCCCCCGGCCCAGCACTGCACCGGACCCCGGAGGAGCACCGCGCCAGCCGCTCGGCCGAGCACCGCGCCGGCCCCCGGCCAAGTGCCCGCGCCGGCCCCCGGCCCAGCACCCAGCCGAGCACCGCACCGGCCCCCGGCCCAGCACCGCACCAGCCCCCGGAGCAGCACCGCGCCAGCCCCCGGCCGAGCACCGCGCCAGCCCCCGGCCGAGCACCGCGCCGGCCCCCAGCCAAGTGCCCGCACCGGCCCCCGGCCCGGCCCCTGGCCGAGCACAGCACCGGCCCACGGCCAAGTGCCCGCGCCCCCGGCCCCCGGCCCAGCACCGCGCCAGCTCCCGCCGAGCACCGCGCCGGCCCCGGCCCCAGCCCCCGGCCGAGCACCGTGCCGGCCCCCGGCCCAGCACCGCACCGGACCCCGGAGGAGCACCGCGCCAGCCGCTCGGCCGAGCACCGCGCCGGCCCCCGGCCAAGTGCCCGCGTCGGCCCCCGGCCCGGCCCCCGGCCGAGCAATGCACCGGACCCCGGCCCAGCACCGCGCCGGCCCCCGGCATGGCCCCCGGCCCAGCACCGCGCTGGCCCCTGCCTCCGGCCCAGCACCACGCCGGCCCCTGGCCCCGTGCTCCCGGCACGGCCCCCGGCCCAGCACCGTGCCGGCCCCCGGCTAAGCACCGCATCGGCCCCGAACCCCGGCTCAGCACCGCACCGGCCCCGGCCCCCGGCCCAGCACCACACCGGCCACAGCCCCCAGCCCAGCACCGCGCCGGCCCCCGGCCGAGCACTGTGCCGGCCCCCAGCCCGGCCCCTGGCCCAGCACCGTGCTGGCCCCGGCCCCCGGCTGAGCACCACACCGGCCCCTGGCCTGGCCCCCGGCCCAGCACCGCGCCGGTCCCCGGCGAAGTGCCCGCACCGCCAGCCCCTGGCCCGGCCCCTGGCCCAGCACCGCGCCGGCCCCCGCCCAGCACCGTGCCGGCCACCGCCCAGCACCGTGCCGTCCCCGGCCCTCGGCCCAGCACCGCGCTGGCCCCTGCCCCCGGCCCACCACCACGCCGGTCCCCGGCGAAGTGCCCGCACCGCCGGCCCCTGGCCCGGCCCCTGGCCCAGCACCGCGCCGGCCCCCGCCCAGCACCGTGCCGGCCCCCACCTCATGGCTCCTCCGGCCATGCCTTTCCGCCCCCGCGGCCCCCCCTCCCATGGCTCCTCCGGCCGTGCTGCCCCCCCCTTTGCGTGCAGGAGGTCAGGGCAGGCCAAGCTTCAGAGCGGAGCGTGGGCCCCGCCCGCTGGCGCCATGGAAACTTCTGACTAAGGCGACACTTTTGGAAAATGTGCTGAGGGGAAGTGGCTGCTTCCCCTGCACCGCTCCTAGCTACGCTACTGGTGGGGGTCACTGCCGGGGCACTATTTCAGCCCCACATTTTTGGGTGGACCTCTCACCGTGGGAGCTGCAGAGCCCTCCCCCGCCACACACAAACACACACACCCTGGTGTTGGGAGGGGAACAGGGGAAAGGACAAAAGAAGCAAGAGAAGAAGAGAAAGGAGGGAGGGTTGGAGGAAAAGATTAAACAAAACGGACAAACCCCAATGTCCCCAGTGATTCTAAGGGACAAAATCCCGGGTGCGGAATAAAATTCTGCCTCCTCAAGCTCGTGTTTTCCATGCCTAGAATTCAACTCTCACCCGATGGATCAGACTGAACAGGTTTCACACCTGGAGGAGGCTCTTACCGTCTACACAGGGACGTCTGCTTTCTAGTACAATCACGAAAAGGGAAGGAGAAAACTCGACAGAGGTTCCTCCTGCCGCTCACGTACGTGAACCCGAATGTTCTCTCAGTCCTCAAAGAGAGACCTCGAGACAGAGACGTGCTGAAGCAAAGCCCCAGGGGTCTCTGAGCTTTCCCGGGCCACTCGCCTCTGTCCTGCCTGGCTGATGTCAGCATCTCTCTGTGAGGTCACCACCTTTGACCAATAGTCTGAGGTCCTGCAAAAGGCCTTTGTGATGTCACTGCCACGCCCCTCCCTTGCGGTGCTAATGTCCTGCCCCTGGCCAGGCACTTGGGAGCTTTGAGCTACTCCCTGTGGATCACCCCACTCAAGGCGTGTTCATTTTAGGAAGCAAGCCGACTAGACAGTAAAACCTCAGACGCTGCTCCCAATGCTACACTCCGTTTTTCAGAAATTAGTAGACTTGATGGCCAGAAGAGACCATTAGAGCATCTAATCTGACCCCCAGCATGTCACAGGCCTCCTGTATGACACAATAGCTACTTTGGGGGCAAACACATTCCAGAAATGCATCTAGTCTTCATTCAATGACAGCAAGAGAGGGCGAATCCACCACTTTCCTTGGTAGCTTGTTCCTGTGGTGAATCATTCTCGCTGTTGAATATTTGTGCTTTATTTGTAATATGAATTTGTCTCTTTTCACCTTCCAGCCACTGGGTCTTGTTCTGCCTTTCTCTGCTCGATTAAAGAGCCCTTTAATACCCAATCTTTTCTCTCCATTAAGGCACTTCAACACTTCAATGAAGTCACCTTTCAATCTTCTTTTGATAAGCTAAACAGGTTGAGCTCTTTCAATCGCTCACTAGAAGGCATTTTTCTCCAGCCCTCAGAACATTTGGTGGCTCTTTGCTGCCCCAGCTCCAATTTCACAACATCTTTTTCAAAGGAGGACACCAAAACTGGATGCAGTATTCCAATATCAGTCTCACTGATGCCGTGTCACCTCCTGTGACGCTATTGACATAATCGGTAACTGTATAGATCACCGTTGTGACCACTGTTATATATTTGCAGCCAATATTGTATAAAGGTTGTCATGGAAGGGGTCTATGGAGAGGTTCTGATTGGCTGATTATAATTATGCTATCTGTATATGTATATCAGTTTTGTAGTTGACGTTCTGAATATTGGCTCTATACTGTCTGTATTTCAAGCTTGTGCTATGCTTCCGGGGAACACCCCAGACAAGTTGGTGTTAGTTCTGCCTAGCCTGCTTGATGGCCCACTAAGGACCATGAGCTATACAATTGACCCATTGAGAGAAGGTGGATACACCTTGTGACTCAGCAAGGCATGCAGGGACCTGCCTATGGACAGAACTCTAAGGTTTTTCTATGCCACATGCTGGATAGAGTGTTCTTGGGACAAAGAAAGCAAAGACCACACGGCAAGAGACTATAAAAGGCTGATGCCTCGTCTCCATCTTGTCTTCAATCCTGCTTCATAGCTCTGGAGGGACTTTGCTACAAAAGGAAGCTCTATACAAAGGACTGAATGACCCATCCCAGCTGTGGATGTACTCCGGAGACTTGATTTGAACCTGCAGTTTATTCTATCACTGCTACAAGCCTGAACCAAGAACTTTGCCATTACTGTATGCAGGGCTGGCTTTAGGAAGTGTGGGGCCCAATTTGAACATTTTAGGCGGGGCCCCGACAGGGATGATTTAAAAAAAACACGTAACCCCCCCCTTCATTTCTTCCATGTATTATTTACTTTCCATAACTATATAAATAAAATTAAAATTATATATTACATACATTGCTAGCCGGAGGCAGGGCAGGGGCAGGGCAGGGGCTGACTGGAGGTAGGGTCTGCCTGGAGGCAGGGCAAGGCGTGTGGGGCTGGCTGCGGGCAGGGGGTATGGGGCTGGCTGGATACAGGGGCTGGCTGCGGGCAGGGCAGGGGGTGCAGCAGGGGCTGGCTGCGGGCAGGGGCTGGCTGGAGACAGGGAGTGCAGCAGGGGCTGGCTGCGGGCAGGGGGTGCAGCAGGGGCTGGCTGTGGGTAGGGAGTGCGGGTCTGGTTGGAGACAGGGACTGGCTGCAGGCAGGGCAGGGGGTGCAGCAGGGGCTGGCTGCAGGCAGGGGGTGCAGCAGGGGCTGGCTGCAGGCAGGGGGTGCGGGTCTGGCTGGAGACAGGGGCTGGCTGCAGGCAGGGTAGGGGGTGCGGGGCTGGTGTGGGCAGGGGGTGCAGCAGGGGCTGGCTGTGGGCAGGGGGTGCAGCAGGGGCTGGCTGCAGGCAGGGGGTGCGCGTCTGGCTGGAGACAGGGGCTGGCTGCAGGCAGGGTAGGGGGTGCGGGGCTGGTGCGGGCAGGGGGTGCAGCAGGGGCTGGCTGCAGGCAGGGGCTGGCTGGAGACGGGCTGGTGGGGGCAGGGGGTGCGGGGCTGGAGGCAGGGCAGGGGGTGCAGCAGGGGCTGGCTGCAGGCAGGGCAGGGGCCCCCCTGCTTCTACCACCTTGGCCCTTTAAATAGCTGCCGGAGCCCTGGGGAAGCTGTGGGGCTCTCGTGGCTATTTAGAGGACCGAGGCAGCAGAGGTAGCTGGAGCCCCGGCACTTTAAATAGCCCCCGGAGCCCCCTGCTACCGCAGGGCTCTGGTCCAAGCACTAGACTCCTCCCCATAAGCACCATAGCTCCCCCTTCTCCTCCACTGGTACATAAAACTACAAGTCCCAGAATCCCTTGCTTCTGCCATCCCACCTCCTGAAGGGGCAGCCAATGGGCTGGAGCCGTTTGCTGATTGGCAGGTGTGCGGGCCAGTGGGGGCGAGCCCGTGCCCGGCGTGCAGTGGCAGTAGGAGATGGCGGCGCCGGGCTGGGAGCGGGCGCTGCGGCTCGTGCTGTGCGCGCTGGGGCTGGCGCTCTCCGTGTACGCGCTGCACGTGGAGAGCTCGCGGGAGCGGGACCCGGGTACCTGGCCGTGTGCGACCTGAGCCCCTCCGTCAGCTGGGGACCGGCCCCATTGCAACCCCTGCCCCATGGCATGACTCCCCCTCCCCCCATTGCAACCCCCCGCCCCATTGTTGCCGGCACAGAGGCCCGAGGACAGCAACAGTGCGGTTCCTTGCCCGGTGTGCTTCGGGCCAATAAACATATCGGGGTGGAGAAACAAACAAAGTTTATTTGAGATCTCAAAGTGGTGCAAGGAGACAGGCAAGTCTCAAATCAAGCACACCAGCAAAAACAGTTTCTCTCTTCTTATACATTTTACAACTAACCCCCCCCCCTACCACCCACCCCTCTCTACCACCCCCCCTCTGTATCTCCCTCTACTCCCCCTCCCCTCCCTACCGAAGGCATGTTTATACATTTAAGCCGTTAAATCATTCTGGGGCTATAAATCTAGCTTGTTAGTAACTTCTCTCTAAACTGTTACTTGGTCTTGTTTACCCTTGGTTTATTACCCCTTCTCCAGCTAGAAACATGCAAACCTCATCATTATCGCTTGGTACCTGGTATGAGGGGAGAGGGGTTGTAACTGATAATTGCCTGTTTACACATTCCAATTTCTGCCCTTGGCTTTTGAGGTCGATCAGAGTTAAACATGGAAGAACTCTGGCTAAGGCAGGCCTAGTGACCCCAACAGTTCCCTCCTTTGAGAATACTCAACAAGCTTTTGACTGAATTTTCTCATATTCTGTAGACAAGATACGATTGAGTGCCATGGAGCTGGGGTTCTCAATGAGAGGGTATGCTGGGATTTCTGGGGAACGGGGGGCATAGAGCTTACGGAGGAGCAATTTAAAACAAGCGATCAGGAGGAGGGTGACCAGGCACAGTACCACACCTGTGAGGAGGAGATGCACAAGGCTATTTCCCAGTCCTCCCAGGTTGGGCAACCAACTCCAAAGGGAATCAAAAACTGTGGGTTCCCTTTCCTGAGCCTTCCACTGCTCGAAAGCCTGTTCGGCTGACAGGACGTGCTTGTTAATGTCCTGTGAGTTTTCTGGGACATAAGTACAACATTCACTCCCAATAAGGAAACACACCCCGCCCTGGGAGGCTAAAACATAATCTAAGGCCTGTCTGTTTTGCAGGGACAGCAACCGGAGCTGGTAAAGCTCTGAGTTAAGGCCAAGGTCTCACTGGCATACTTGGTGAGAAACACAGAGCACCTACAATAAAATTGAGCAAGTCGTCCTACCCCATAGGATGGGAGAAAGATCATACCCAATCTGTCTCCTTCTGTAATGGGCTCTGGGGTGGCATACAAAGTTCTACGCTGTAGATCTACACTCTTCCATGTGCCGCATTGGCATGGTTTTACCAACACACCAGAGACCAGACCATGCTCGATGTGACCTTGGCAGCCATGTAGTGCCCTGGAGGTGCTGTCAGAGTGCCCAGCTGAGTGGGTCCTTCTGGAGAGCAGGGAAATGGCTGCAACATCTTAGTGACGTGCGTATGTCTGAGTGGATCAGTCCGGCTTAGTGAGCAGTATTTGCTGCTCCATCTCAAATGCAGCCTTGCCTTGCTCCTCTGAGGGGGGGGGCATGTGTCGCAGGTAAAGAACTGCAAATGACGGGCCGGCGTTTAACAGCTTCTGGTACCAAAGGCAGGAACTGGCCTTTTTAAAAGCAGACATCTGGCTGGAGTTTGCTCTCCTTCCCAAAGCAGTCTCTGGGCAGATGACAACACAGGTTTCCCTTCAGTGTGAGCTGTCACGTCTCTTCTCCCACCTGCAGGAGAAAGTCAAGCCTGTGCCTGCCTACTCTGGGGCTTTGAAGGCAGATGTGCACTTTGTCTGAGAGGAGCCTAGCAGGGGGATGCTAAGGGTTACGTTACTGCATCCTACTTTAAAATGCCAGCCTCGGAATGTTTAGAAATAAATAATTCATCTGCAATTCATGTCTGGCTCTTGGCTTTCATTTCCTGCTACCCGATGCCTCTAACAGACGTTCCCATCTTTTGGTATTGTCAAAAGATGGCACTGGCCATTTAAGAGAAAAAGAGCCAGTGCTCCGGTGACTGATCAGCTGCCTCCAACTTGGATTTTAAGAGAAGAAAAGGGGCAGGTGGGAGCTGTAGGTGATTCTGGGGAAAGGCTGAAGGCAGGAAAGCAGCAGGGAGGAATGCTCGTTGACCTTCCTAAGCCAGACTTGTAAGCCCGGGAGGCCAAAGCCAAGGGCCAGAGAGGGCTGAAGGCAGGAGAGCAGTGGCAGGACCTGCCCGTTGATGTCAAACTGGAGAGCTGGAGCCAGAGGGCTGAGGGTCATGGTGAATGAGGGTTGCTCCCCAGGTGAGGAGGATCTCCCAGCAGAGAGGTTGTGGAGGTTCCTGCTGGGAAGAGCAGAGTTGCACACCAGTTGGAAGGGCTGTGGTAGCTGTCCTGGCAAAAGGACAGGAAAGGATTGAAGAGCCTGGCTGTGGCAGATGTCAGGGTCTCGTATGTGGGGCACTGAGGGACTAGATGTGGTATTTTAAGTACTACGTGCACTGGGCTATATTTGGGGACTTATGTTGTGGATTATTTGAACTGACTGTAATAAACCAGTCCCAACGAGGGATATTAACTGAGACAAGAGAGCTCTGGTGGAGTTACTGGGGACTCTGAAGGAGGGAAACTGAGGCCGGTGCACTAATTGGGCCACACCCTGATGTTGGAGGACTCCCCAGGTAAGGCTGCCCTATGACAGACTGCAACCCTCCAAATGGGGGGGGGGGTCCCTCTTGTAATCTTTAAGCATCTGCATAGGAACTTTTATTGTTTTTACCTTAAAAATAGAAGTGCCTACTTAGAAAGAGCTGCACTGTAACTTATAACTACTGGCAATACACGGTGCAGAGCCCTCGGAGACCGGACAACACACAAGTGCACGCTGGCTTGCTGGGGACATCACACTGTAAGGCAGGAGGGAGGGGGACCAAGGGTCACTGCCCAGAGACATGTGACAGCTGGAGCTCTGAGACCTGCCTGGGCACTCCGGGAGTGGACTATGGGTAGGGGGGGTACCCTGACAATGTGACAGGCAGGAGAACAAGGGGGAGGGGAGAGAGCTATGGCAAAGAAAGCTGGAGGGATGGGCTGAGGCGTAGCAGAGCCTTAGGCCTGGTCCAACACAACTGCTCCCCATCATGCCTTCACTGCCTGAAGTGGTAGTGGCATGGTCCCCCCCCCCCTCCTTTTCAGACAGACAGCTGTGGCAGCAGGGACCCCTCCAGTGCATGCCCCAGCAGCTGGGGAGTATCTGCGGGGGTAGGTGGGCGGGCCAGCCCTCTTCTTTCCTCCAGCTACTCACAGAGTCCCTTGGTGGCCTGGGGCTGATGGGGCAGTGCAAGGCAGTGAATCAGGGTAACTCCTCAGGAGGGGTCAGTGCACTGATTACATTGAGTTTGGGTCTTCCACCTTTTCTATGCAACCACTACAGCCAGACACTGACCATTTTTAAGGGTTCTGACCTCATCACATGACTCCAGCAGCTGGGGCCCTAGGCATGGATCTATAGTGCCTGTGTGTTAATTCAGCCCTGGGGCCTATTAAAGGCTGGGGCTGGTGACACAGGAGCGCAGACACTATACCCCTGCTGCTGTGTAGACTTGCTCCTCAAAGGGAAGTCTCAAACTCATCTCCATATGGAGTTGGCCAACACACAGAGCCAGCAGCCAGCCTTTCTGCCCTGGTGCTTCTGGCTGGGTGCCGTCTTTGCAGGACTTGGGCACAATGCAGCAAAGCTGTTGGAGATTTGGAAGAAGAGTTGTGCCCTAATCCCTGCTGGGGCAGTGGGGTGCCTCAGAAGGGGCTTTTTTGTAGGGCCAGCAGGGCTGGCCTCCGACTTGCACCAGGCTGACTCCACTTTCAGGTAGACGGACTACAGAGCAGACAGACTCCCGCCCAGGCAGAGCAATTGCAGGACCATAATTTATAAGTAGGGCTAGTGTCAGCACCTTTATTACAAGCTGTTACACAGCGGCACCGAGCACAGCACAGCAGGGACACACAACTCCATTGGCAATAGCAGCCCCCGGGTGGTACATTTCACACAACACAAGTGCCAGTGCAGGGCAAGACGGCACCAACAGAGCACAGAGCAGCCAGGACCCAGAACAACGTGTGCTAAATACATCACCTCAGGCAGTCGCAGCCAATTCACAATCTCCTGCCCAACCTGCACAGCTGCCTCCGGTGGGCTCCAGGCGCAGCCCTCAGCTGCAGCGGGCAAACAGCCAGGCTGTCAGACCGTAAGCCCAGCGTCCCTGCCTTATACAAACCCCTCCCAGTGCTCCACAAGGCTGGGGAGGGGGGGGCTTTGCTGCAGGGCCTGGCCATTGTGCTTTCCGTGGTGCTCGTGTTGTCGCTGCACGTTTCCTCCTAATAAATACCAGTAACTAGGCCTGAGCCGGCAGCTCACCCAGTACCAATGCCGTACTCACACCTGGCCCAAGGCCTACCTGCACCTCACGGGGGCCACAGCACAGCCTGGAGGGCGGGGGACAGCTGACAGGCCCACTCCCGGTATGCAGCTGCGGAGGGTGGGGGAGATGTACAGTAAACAACAGCCACTTTCACGCTCCCCCGGGGCCCTGGCCTAACGTCAGAGCTGGGCGCAGTAGCTCACAGCACAGCAGCCAAGAGGAGAAAATGGGCAAAGGTGCCTCAGAGATGAACTGATCTGCAGGGCAAGGCCTCACCCTGACACCAGGCAGAGGGGAGCCCAAAAGCTGGCTTTGCGAGGGGAGGCCGCAGCCCAATTTCCAGGAAAGCTGGCAACAGAGCAGGGACAGCCTAGAGGCTAGAGCCTGCCAGGGCGTCGGGGACACGAGGGCCTGCCCCCATCCCGGTGTGCCATGAGAGCAGCCTGTAGGGCCACAAGGAAACTGCGAAGGGCTAGGGGCACAAGAGCCTGAGCCCCAAGCAGCCCCTGGCGGGGCCCGGTCTCAGCGGTGGGATGGGATTGAGAGGCAGCCGCAGGAGGGCTGCTGTAGGTTTGAACAGGCAGCAGTCACATAGAGGGGGCCTAGTTCCGCACAGCTTGCACCGGTCCTGCCTCTCACTGTCAGAGTGCGCTAGCTGCCGGGCCGGGCCGGGCCTTGCTGGCCTGTGTGTCGTACAGGGCTGAGCGCTGCAAACTGACACGCCTGGGAGGCTGGGGGGACAGGAGGGTCAGGCTGGTGGTCAGGCAGCCCAGCCGCTTGGGAGGAGTGAGCGGCGGCCCAGCCAGGGTAATGCACTAGGAAAGTGATTGATTGTCTAGAAACCATTCGCATGGGAATAGCTAACGAAGGGCGGGGGGAATTTCTACTCCCTCTGCGGCCATGGATTTACAACCCGAGCACCTCACCTTTGCCAGCCCCACTCAGTACAAAGGCCTGGGCCGCCCCCCAGCCCCACACTCATTTCTGTGCCTTTTAGAATAATGGAACCACACGAATGTGCCCTGGGGGTGACCCCACTGAACTGGGTTCTTGAACATGCAGCTTCATGCTGACCAGGGCCAGGGCAGGGAATGCCAGCAGGCGCCTGATCAGCACCCGATGGTCTGTGCCAAGAACGCCAGGAAAGCTAGCGTAGAAATGCCTTGACACTGGGCACTTACAGTGCTTTGCACATTCCAAGTGCTTTACACACATCATCTAATTAAGCATCACCCTCATGTTACTGACGGGGATGAGGTTTAGGGAGAAGGGACTCAGCCGAGGCCAGGAGTCCATGTGAGAGCCAGGATAAAGTCCTGACTCCCAGCCCTGCACGACCTGGGTGGCACCTCTCACCTGTTTGCCAAAGACCCTTCATCATACACCCTGGGCCATGGGAAAAGACAGTGGGCTCTGGTGGGAATGGCCACATTGGCTCTGCTGCCCCCTAACATTTCAGGACAGGCAGGGCACAGAGCAGTGGAGCTGTAGAAAAGAAACGTGACCCCTCTGTTGCTATGTTTCAGAGGGGTAGCCATGTTAGTCAGTATCAGCAAAAAGAACAGGAGTACTTGTGGCACCTTAGAGACTAACAAATTTATTTGGGCATAAGCTTTTGTGAGCTAACACCTACTGACCGCTATACTTACCTACATGCCTCCATCTTTCATCCAGACCACATCACACGATCCATTGTCTACAGCCAAGCCTTAAGATACAACCGCATTTGCTCCAATCCTTCAGACAGAAACAAACACCTACAAGATCTCTATCAAGTGTTCTTAAAACTACAATACCCACCTGCTGAAGTGAAGAAACAGATTGACAGAGCCAGAAGAATACCCAGGAAGTCACCTACTTCAGGACAGACCCAACAAAGAAAATAACAGAACGCCACTAGCTGTCACCTTCAGCCCCCAACTGAAACCTCTCCAGCGCATCATCAAGGATCTACAACCTATCCTGAAGGATGATCCCTCACTCTCACAGACCTTGGGAGACAGGCCAGTCCTTGCTTACAGACAGTCCCCTAGCCTGAAGCAAATACTCACCAGCAACCACACACCACACAACAAAAACACTAACCCAGGAACGTATCCTTGCAACAAAGCCCGTTGCCAACTCTGTCCACATATCTATTCAAGTGACACCATCATAGAACCTAATCACATCAGCCACACCATCAGGGGCTCATTCACCTGCACATCTACCAATGTGATATATGCCATCGTGTGCCAGCAATGCCCCTCTGCCATGTACAGTGGCCAAACCAGACAGTCTCTACGCAAAAGAATAAATGGACACAAATCAGACGTCAAGAATTACAACATTCAAAAGCCAGTGGGAGAACATTTCAACCTCTCTGATCACTCAATTACAGACCTAAAAGTGGCAATTCTTCAACAAAAAAGTTTCAAAAACAGACTCCAACAAGAAACTGCTGAATTGGAATTAATTTGCAAACTGGACACCATTAAATTAGGCCTGAATAAAGACTGGGAGTGGATAGGTCATTACACAAAGTAAAACCTATTTCCCCATGCTAATTTTTTCCCCTACTGTTACTCACACCTTCTTCTCAACTGTTGGAAATGGGCCATCCTGATTATCACTACAAAATTTTTTTTTCTCCTGCTGATAATAGCCCATCTTAATTGATTAGTCTCATTATAGTTGGTATGGAAACACCCATTTTTTCATGTTCTCTGTGTGTGTATATTTATCTTCTTACTGTATTTTTCACTGCATGCATCTGACAAAGTGAGTTTTAGCCCACAAAAGCTTATGCTCAAATAAATTTGTTAGTCTCTAGGGTGCCACAGGTACTCCTCGTTCTTTTTCCTCTGTTGCTATGAGGGTTGTGCTGGGTTTGGCAGGGGATTCGGGTGGAGCAGTTGGGGAAGACACGGCTTACACGTTACTACGAGCTAGAGGTAGGGATAAAAGCCAGATCCCTGTGTGCCAGGGTATGGGAAAGGAGGCAGCCATCACCTCCCTAGTGCTTTTGCTGTGAGTGCGGATGGAGAAGCGTGTGTATCACCGTCCTGTCTCCAGAGCCCAGAGTTTGCTCAGGGAAGACCCAGCCCTGGCAGCTGTTTCGGCAGAGGAAAGTGGGGATGGGGGGGGGGGGTGTCCTTTTTCACGCAGGGAGGCTGCTACGCCATTGCCGCATCATCGCTTGGCTTCCTCAGTCACCATGTCGGGCAGCTCCGTCAAGGGCTGGGGGTTGGGTTGAACCGCCTGCACCGTCTCCTCCAGGCTGCTGCTAGGGAACACCACGTAGCGGGCGCTCACATTGCGGGACGTGGGCTCACGCAGGTTCTCTTTGCTGTGCCAGATGCCGTAACCGAAGTACACCAGGAGGCCTGTTGCAGCAGAGAGAGAGAGAGAGTTTGCTTTAGCAGCAAGGCAAAGGAGCTTGGAGGAGAAGAGCAGAACTGAGCAGTATCTGACTCAGCGAGGGTGGGAGGGAGACACCCATGCGATGGAGGCTCTGACTAGGAAAGGGAGGGAAATGAAAGCAGGCCCCCCACCAGCTCCCACCCGCCCACTCAACCAGCTGGCATTCGCCATGGCCCATTGTCTATGGGCCTTCCACCAGTTTCAGACCATGTGACAGTATCACTTCCCATCTCTTTATAACGGCCGTGACCATCGTAGTATCCACACCCCCTGCCGGAGAGTTAAAACCAAAGCCTTAACAGGCCGTTGGCCCGATTTCCCTCCTTACTTCCCCAGACCAGCCAGGGCCATTTCACTGATTTTTATTTTTTTAACCCAAGACAATTTTAATTCATTTCCCCACTGACAGCGAGATGCATTTTATCAAACACTTGGCCTACAACTCCCTAGCCAAGCTGCATTCCACTCCGCCAAGGCTTTTTATAATAAACAGCAGTAGATTCTCGATTCTCTGCTCTAGCAGCCGATCGCTCCCTTGGCGCCGACGCCCCCTGGGCGGCTACTGATGCTCTTACCCTTTGTGCCGCTCTGTTCTGAGCGATGCAAGTTAGGCTGTGGTTTGGCGATTGCCAGGGTCATACATTTCTTTTGGGAGATCAGCTCTGCACTTGCTTTTGTCCCTTCCTCATCTCCTCAACAGCCTTTGGCTAGTTGGTGAGAGCTGCCAGTTGTCGGAGAAGTTCTTTAGCGAGCGGCTTGGCAGCATCGGGGGCAAATCAACTGCTCCGCTTTCCCCCCAAGGATATCTTTGTCTGCGTCCGACTCCCTAGTCATTCAAACATCGTTCTCCAGGCTTTGTTAGAGGGATTGTATGACCCAGCCCAGCATCACCATGGATGGCACCAGCTCCTCAGCTTCGAATGGGCCTGCTTCTCAGGGGAGGCAACCTCACTGATTGGCCCCCGCCTGAACTCACCTAGGATCAGCCAGACGGAGAATCGAAGCCACGTCATGTAGCTCAGCTTTAGCATGAGATAGACGTTCAGGAGAATACTCAGCGCAGGAGTGAGCGGCACAAGTGGTATCTGCAAGGAAGAGCAGCCAGTGATAAGGAGAGAACACGCCTACGACAGTCACCACTAAGGCTGAGCGCACACATTCGAAGGCCAGGGAAGGGTGGACAACTGCTGAGAACAATTCTTCAAATGATATTGACCTATGACCTTTCCCCTGCTTGCAGTGAGTATAATGATATAGGGGTATAGGATTGACCTTAATGTTTTGAGTATCAAAACATTGATACTTAATGCCTCCTTGTCTTGATGTTTTGCTTACTAGGTTGAAACAGACCTGGGGGGCAAGCAGGTGAACATAAGCAATTGGGTTACCAGATTTGCTATATTAAGGATTTGTTGTAGGAGGCCTAATAGTAGTAGTAGTTATGCTAAAGGCCGGGTTTTATTTATGATAGTATAGGCCTAGAGGAATATAACTTTCGGTCATAATTTTGCACTCTTATTCACAGAAGGTAAGCAGGAGACCATGAAAGGGACAGGGCAAGACTTCTGAAGAAGGGAGTTCAGGGTGGGTTTGGTCTTTAGGTTACCAGGCACTATGTAGGTAGTTAGACCACATTGATGCATAGGAATTGTTAGGAAATAACGGAGAGGATTGATGCAAATGGTTAATAATAATAACTCACCTCCTACAAGTACAGTAGTGCAATCTCTTTATCTCTTTAGGGCCGTCAAATGATTAAAAATATTAATTGCAATTGCAGTTTTAATCACACTGTGAAACAACAGAATACCAATTTAAATGTATTATAAACATTTTGAATGTTTTTCAACATTTTCAAACATATCGATTTCAATTACACAGAATACAAAGTGTACTCTGCTCACTTGGTTATTTTTTATTACAAATATTTGCACTGGAAAGAGATAAACAAAAGATCTTCCTTCAGCTTGTAGACTGTACTAAGGGGCATGCGAATGTTTAGCATATCTGGCACGTAAATACCTTGCAACACTGGCTACAATTGTGCCACACGAACATCTGTTCTTACTTTCAGGTGACGTAAATAAGAATTGCGCAGCATTATCTCCTGTAAATGTAAACAAGCTCATTTGTCTGAGCAATTGGCTGAACAAGAAGTAGGACTGAGTGGACTTGTGGGCTCTAAAGTTTTACGTTGTTTTATTTTTGAGTGCAGTTATTTAAAAAAACTACTACATTTGTAAGTTGCACTTTCATGATAAAGAGATTGCACTACTGTACTTGTAGGAGGTGAATTGAAAAATACTATCTTGTGTTTATCTTTTTTTACAATGCAAATATTTAATAAAAATACAAAGTGAGGACTGTACACTTTGTGTTCTGACTTGTCATTGAAATCAATATATTTGACAAATGTAGAAAAGCATCAAACAATTTAAATTGGTATTCTATTATTGTTTACCGGTGTGATTAAACCGGTGATTAATCACGATTAATTTTTTTAATCAAGTTAATTTGTTTTGAGTTAATCGCTTGAGTTAACTACATAATATTAATTTTGGACATTCAGAGTGCCACCGATGGAGACGAAGGTGTCATAGATGAAGAAGAGATCTGTGTAACTCAAAAGCTGGTCTCTCTCGCCAGTAGAAGTTGGTCCAATAAAAGAAAAGCCTGCACTTTAGCCACAAGCCCAGCCTTCCTCTACTGCAGACATTGTGCCAGGGCCATTCCAACCTCCCCCAGGCCACAGCAACCCATGAGAATGAAGGGGGCAGGTGGCTACCTGAAAGGTCTTGGTGCTCTCCTGTTGCTCATGGACCCAAATGAGAAGCAAGCTGAGCAGAAATCCCAGGCTGAAGAGCAGCAGCAGCAGGGAGTAGCTCCAGGTGGGCAGGTGAAGATGGGTGTTGCCAAATACCAAGATGGAGCACAGGCATATGGCAGACACCATCAAGGTAACCACGGCAATGGTGACCACCTCCCCAGGGTAGAAGTCGCTGAGGAACTCCAGGTAGGGCTCGAACGCTGCCTTCAGCTGCCCTGGCTCCCGGTGCACTTTGGCTTTGTCTGTGCCCACCAGCTGCAGCTTGTCCGAGAAGGATTCGTATTCCTTTAGCTCGCTGGGGCCAGCCCCCTCGTTGGGCCCAGGACTGGGCTGGCTCCCGGCAGGCTGCGGGGGAGCGGCCGACTTCTCCTGCTGAAAGCGCAGCACAATGATGCTGGCTGCAACGAAGGTGTAAGCTTGCAGAGTGCCAATGGACAGGAACTGCACCAGGGCCTCCAGGTCGAAGACGAGGGCCATCAGAGCCATGAGCACCCCAAACACCACAATCCCGATCACGGGCACCTGCGTGCGGGGGTGCACTCTGGAGAACACCCGGAAAAAAAGCCCATCCTCCGCCATGGCGTAAACAATTCTGGGGAGGGAGAAGAGGTTGCTCAGCAGAACCGTGTTCATCGCTGGGGGGGAGGGAAGGATAAAGAAAGAGAGAGAGGCCACAGGGTCAGAGTCACGCACCCGAACCTGCCCACACCACCCCAGGGACCAGAGCTGGCTCAGAGACAAGGCAGCAGTGCAGTTCCTGAGCTCATGTGCACCTGCCAGTGAGTGTGGGGATCTCTCCCATGAGGAGGCCCCGGTCAGGCTCATCTGCTCACTCCAGTGGAGGCCATCGCTCCTCAGTGGTTTTCCAGGGAGCAGGCACATGGCAGATCCAGGACCCTGCAGCCCGAGAGAATACTTTGCCATCGGGAGAGATTGCCTGGGAGTAGGAACTCCATCCAGGACTCTGCTTCATTCCCAGGGTCCCTCAGCCCCGGGACAGACCAACAGGCACCGCAGACAATGGGAGCAACTCAGAGGGGAGGCAGCCTCCAAGGAGATGGAGTTAGCACCCAGCATTTACTATCCCCATAGTACAGCCGGGGAAACGGAGCAGAGCGGTTAAGTGACTTGGCCAAGGTCATGCTGCGAGTCAGTGGCAAACCTGGAGATGGCACCCAGGACTCTGAGCACTAACCAGTAGCCTGGCAGCTATGACTCAGGCCCTGGAAACGTGCAGTGCATAACCCGAGAGGTCATTTCTTTCACGTACCCTGCCAGAGGACGCAGGCCTAGCTGTTAGCCCAGGGACTGGGGCACTGGGAGTCTGGACCTGAGCTTTCAGCCTGTCCATACTTACCACAAATGGAACCAGCAGCTACTATAAACCCTGCCCACGAGTAACCTCTTCTGTAAAACGCATCTGCCAAGGCAGAGTCGGGATCCAGAGTGTGCCAGGGCACCATCAGCGTCAGCACCATGGACACCAGTATATAGGCCCCCGCGGCCAGGCCCAAGGAGATGGCTATTGCTCTGGGAACAGCCTTCTGGGGGTTTCGGGCTTCTTCACTGGAGGCTGCTATGACGTCAAAGCCTACAAAGGCATAGAAGCAGGTGGCCGTGCCTGCCATGATGCCCGACAGTCCATACGGAGCAAAGCCGCCTTCCTGGGCACTCCAGTTCTTGGGTTCTGCGAGAATGAATCCCATAATGAGGATGAAGAGGATCACACCCAAGCTGATGGCCGAGAACACGTGGTTAAGCCAGGAAGATACTTTGGCCCCAAAGGAGATGAATGCGGTGGCTATCAGCAGGACACCTGCTGCCAGGAAGTCTGGGTAATGTGCCAGGAACGGTACCTGCCATGTGCCAACGTGGGTCTCGGTGAAATTTTTTATTTTATGACTAAATATGGAATCCAGATAGGCACTCCATGCCCTTGCCACCGCAGCGCCCCCGATCATGTACTCCAGGAGCACATTCCAGCCAATCAGGAAGGCCCAGATCTCGCCCATGGAGACGTAGGTGAACATGTACGCGGAGCCTGTCTTAGGCACCCGGGCACCGAACTCGGCATAACAGAGAGCTGCCAGCAGAGAGGCAAAGCCAGCAATGATGAAAGAGACAACGACAGCAGGGCCAGCGATCTCCTTGGCTACTGTGCCCGTGAGGACGTACAGGCCAGAGCCAACCATTCCCCCTATGCCCAGCAGCGTCAGGTCAACGGTGGAGAGGCATCTGTTGAAGGTCGTCTCCATCATGTCATCCTCCAGAGTTTTCACCCGGTTGAGTTTCTGGCAGAAGCGGGTTAGGTCCGCAGAGCGAGGCAGCCGGCCCGCCATCTCAGACAGACAGCCCCGCCCGCAGCAGGGATGGCAGAAGGACAGGGAGGGTCAGAGCAGCGTGTCGCGCAGAAGTCTCCAAGTCAAAAACCTAGCGAGGAATAAAGAAACCATGAACCAGCTCCTCTCCCCACTACACACGTGGCCCAAACACGAGCCAGCCCCTCTCCCTCCCTGCTCCCCACGGCCACACTTTAACTAACTCAGGTCCAGCAAGCACTAGCCTGGCTCTCAATTGCGTAACACACACATCACCTGACCAAGGATACTTCTCTCCAAACTCCCAACAATTACCAGCAGGGGGCAGGCGGGTGGCAAGGGCTCAGGAAGGTTTCCAGCCGAGCCCCTACGTTCCCAGACTCAGGCCTGCCTTGGCTGTTCCTCGAGGAACCTCACCGGTTATGGGGAATTGTGTGTTACGGCTGCACACTGCAGCCAGGGAATCCAGGAGAAGTAGGGAAGAAGCAATGATCTATTAAGATGTACCGGTGTTCCATCGGAAAGTCCCTTCCCAGGAGGATTCCTGCTCACCCAGGAGTGCCCCTGTCCTTTGTTAACAGGCCACAGAATTGAGTCCATATGTGTACCCACAAAGCATTTACACGGGAGCCCATCACTTCTTTGAAATGGGTATTTTAGGCAGAGCTGGTAGTATCACCTCTAGTGAAGGCTGACTGACACTTTCAATGATAAGACCATTTTCAGTTGCATATCACTTTGCCAAACATTAAGGGCTTGGGCTGAAATTCCCAGTGCTGGGTGTCTACCTCGGCCTGACTCTTTTTAGAGGTTATCAGAACCTGTTCAGCTGTTTCTGAGCACAAGGTTAAGAGGCAAAAAAAATACACTGTTTTGCCTATGTGCACAAAAACCCCTACAACTATTTCACTGCGAAACTCTAGCCCCTCCAGGCTCTGAAGCAGGGCCTGACATTTGGCAGGGAGGTTACCCTATAGTCAGGGATGTGCCTTTTGGTGTCCCCTTGAAAACCTGCCCAAATTTGGTCCCATTTTAAGCCTTTAAGATTTCGGTTCACACAACAATGCTCAGTAGAGACTGGCAGCATTAGTATCAGAGACCAACTGCACTGAGCATGCACCGTTCCCTCCCGCCTCCTACGTGCTGACCAGACTGATCATATTCTGTTCCCACAGAGCATGCTCCATCCCAGGACAGTGGGGGCTCAGCAGGACTTTCCCTCTAATCCATCCTCCCAGATGCTGTGGGGACAGGGTCAGGACAAGGCAGCAGCCTGGCTCCAATACAAAGGGTGGAGGAGCAGAGGGGCAGGGGCTGGAGGGGAGGAGAAGGAGCAGAGGGGATGGGGCAGAAAGGGCCTCAATCATTACAGGACACTCCCCCCCAGAACCTGTAACTGAACCCAGGATTTCATTCCTCTGCTGTTAGCCAGCAGCTGTGAAACCCACTGGCAAAGTGCCTGCCTCATCCCTCGTTAGTGGCTGGTCCCCCAGAAGCGAAGTCTGTTAATGCTCAGAGGTCTGTGCTGTGCATCTAAAGGTTCCACCTCTGCTGGGGACCCACGTGCAGAGACATATGGTCCAAAAGGAACAAACAGAAACGTTATTGTGGCTTTTAAAAAAATTATGAAATTACATTTTAAAAAATGCTGTTTCAATACACGGGGTCAGTCAGTTTCTCCCATGCTGAATGTTTAGTGTATGTTTGTTCCTCCATTTTTTTAAAACTGCAGCTGAGTAAAACAACCAGCCTTGGAATTGGTGATTTACAGCAACGAGCGGGATCAGCTCCCGAACAGATGCTGAGGGCCTCTGGCTAGCCCGGTCCTAGGGGGGGGAGTTGTGCTATGTGCTATGACGTGTGTAACCCACACACCTCCTGGGGGTGGGGTCTGTCCCATCGAGTGGCACAGAGACCACAGAGAGAGAGATTAATGAGTCTGCTCGACGGCCTCAGCTAACAGCCATATGGCTTTTAGCTCTCGCAGTAGAGGCTTATGCACTAAGCTCCAGAAACCCCAGTTCGATCCCACCTGCCCGACAACCGGGCTCTGTTACACAAGGATATCTCAGAGATCTTCCTGGGCAAAGCACAATTCAGGAAAGGAGAAGACAATCTACAGATGGTGGCTGGGTGCAGGGAGAACGGATAAGGGATGAATTAGGCCCCGCTGTGTCTAAGCAGAAAATGTATCAACATTCCAGGTAGACAGAATCACAGGTTTAAGGTTAGAATGGACCCCCGGATCATCTCATCTGACCTTCTGTATAGCACGGGCCACCAACCCTTCCAGCCACCCCCACACCAAACCCAACAACCAGAATTAGACCAACATAATACAGACCCCAGAAGACTAGACTGTGATGTGCCAAAGGCAGAGAAGAGGAGGGACTAAGGGTGAACCAATGCCCCAGGCAAGGGCAGGGAATCAATTTAGTGAGATATGCTGAGATCACTCTAGCAACTGACCCACACCCAGTGCTGCTGAGGAAGATGAAAATGCCCCAAGGTCACTGCTAATCTGTCCTGGGGGAAAATTCCTTCCCGATCCCAAATATGGTGATCAGTTAGACCCTGAGCATGTGAGCAAGACTCAATAGCCAAGTCCTGAGAGAGGATTTACAGAACCACCTGAGAGCACTGGCCCATCCCATCTAGGGTCCCCTCTCCAGCTTTGGCCATCTCTGATGCTTCAGAGGAAGGATCTTTCCCACCCAAAACACCGGAAGTACATTCCTTTCTGGTCCCTACAGGTGACCAGCTGAAGTCCTGACGCACAAGATTTTAGGAACATAAGACATGAACTGGAAGAGACCTCCATGGCTGCTGAGTCCTGCCCCCCATACCACACGTAACACCATCATACAATCCCACTCATAAATTTGTCAAGCTCTATCTTAAAACTGGTTAGGTTTTTTTGCCCACATAGCTTCTTCTAATTTCAGACCTAAATTTGTTCATAGCCAATTTATCCCCATTTGTTCTTGTGCCAACATTGTGCTTTAGCTTAAATAGCTCTTCACCCTCCATAAAGTTTACCCACTTCCACTCCCCTCTTCCTCCCCGATGTAATTATAGAGCGCATTCAGATCCCTCTCAGCCTTCTTTTTGCAAGGCTAAAAAAGCCAAGCTCTTAATTTCCTCTACTAAGACAGGCTCTCCATTCCCCTGATTAACCTAGTAGCCCTTCTCTGCATCAGTTCCAGTTGGTGTGTGGGGGAGTGTTGGGTTTTAACATGGGTGACCAGAAGCATACGCAGTATTCCAGAGGAGGTCTTACCAGTGCCTTGTACAATGGCATTAATACTTCAATAGCTTTACAGGAAATGCCTCACCTGATCCATCCAAGGGTCACATTTGCTTTTTCACAGTCACGTCACATTGGCGGCTCATAGTCATCCTACGATCAACCCACATACCCAGGTCTCTTTCCTCTTCATCACTTCCAACTGAGGAGCCTCCAGCTTGTAGCAGAAATTCTTGTTATTAGTCCCTAGCTGCATGATCTTGAACCTTGTACTATGAAATTTCATCCCACTGCCCTTCCCCCCATCCTCTAGGTCATTCGGTTCTTCTTGTGTACCTAGTCTGATCCCCCTCTGTACTGATGGTGCCCCTCAACTTTGTGTCATCAGCAAATTTCGTTTGCACTCGTCCTATTTCTTGTGCCAAGGTCCTTAATAAAAATATTCAAGACTGATCCTTGAGTAGCCTTCTGCCAGTCCATCATTCACTTTTCAGCACAACCCGTGGTCCTCTCCTTTAGCCAGTTCCTTACCACCTTACAATTCTTGTACCAACTCCCATCTTCTCCTGCTTCCCTGATAATGTAGTACTGTATCAAATGCTTTACTGATAGTAGATCTATGGCATTTCCCTCACCTAAAATATCAATTATCACAAAAAGACATTGGGTTAGCTTGGCACTGTCTTCCTTTGGTCAGCGCATGCTGCATTACCTTCCTTTTTCCATTTACTTCCATGTATTTAATTATTCTTTCCTTCTCAGTTTATTTTAAAGCCTTATGTATCTATTGAGGTCAGACTAAGTGTGTTTCTCCACAACTGGACACCTGCAGCTGGCCCGTGCCAGCCAACTCGGGTTCACAGGGCTCAGGCTGTGGGGTGGTTTCAGTGCAGTGTAGATGTCCAGGCTCAGGCTGGAGATCGGGCTCTGGGATCCTGCAAGGTGGGAGGGTCCCAGAGCCCTGGAAGTCTGCACAACGATGAAGCAGCCCAAGCTCCGTGAGCCCGAGTCGGCTGGCACAGGCCAGCTGCAGGGTTTCTTTTGCTGTGTAGACATACCCTGACAGGTCTATCATTGCCCAGATCACTCCCCTGCCCCCCTTTCTTAAGTATTACATTAGTGATTTGCCAGTCACATGGTACCACCCCCAGTTTGATCGTTTTATTAACATCCTTGCTACTGGATTTAAATGTCATGTGCCAGCTCTTTCAGTATCCTGGGATGGAAATTACTGGGTCCCCCCAACGTGAGCACATTAAGCTCTTAAAGTGTTGCTGCCACCTCAGATGTGGTTTGGAATTGGCAAGGAGGGGAGGAGCACAAAGGTGGCCAGGTGCCGCTTTTGCACCTTCGTGATTCTGGGCGTGTCTTTGGGCCGCGGTTTGTTACAGCTGTAAACTAGAGCAGTCCAGGGGCTGCCCTAACTTATGGTTACTGCCTATGGAGCCATCCAGCAGACCAGGACAGCCAGAGTGCAGTGCTCTGGCAAGTCCCCTTCCCTCCTCCTCCAACACTCCTCTCCCAACATGCCCCTAACCTGAGGGCAATGAGAAGCCCCCCTTTAACATCAGTGGACTCCCCCGCCTTCACCAGGGGAATTCCTGTGCCTGGGCTCCACCCCCTTTGATGCTAAACACATCAAAGAAAGAAGTTAGCACATGGCCCAGAATCAGGGCATTGGCTAGCACAGCAAAGAGCCCTAGTCTATCGACCTTCTGAGCACGCTGCAAAGACCATTGTTCCTGAGCCGCTTGGAACTGCAGGTCACAAAGATCTTGGATCATTCCCAGGTACTGGAAAAAGAACAGGAGTCCTTGTGTCACCTTAGAGGTCCTATGATGGTGTCACTTGAATAGATATGTGGACAGAGCTGGCATTGGGCTTTGTTGCAAGGATAGGTTCCTGGGTTAGTGTTTTTGTTGTATGGTGTGCGGTTGCTGGTGAGTATTTGGTTGGGAGGCTGTCTGTAAGCGAGGACAGGTCTGTCTCCCAAGATTTAGGAGTCTAGTTACATAGGGTGCTGAGCTGAATTCACTTCGGGCCAATGGTGCACCAGCACTGGGGCTCCTCTACTACGAGCTGAAATTACAAAAGTGCTAACGTTATTAAGAGCTGCGATCACTGAGTGCTGTGTTAAGTGTCCAAAGTGAATTCAGCTCAGCACCCTATGTAACTAGACTCCTAATGCATCAAAGTTAGCTCTGACATTCAACAGTGGAGAGAGGAGGTGGTGCAATTGGTGTTTCAAGCCCTCAAAGAGGGCCCATACCATCAGGTACAAATACCCCCACCCTCTCTCAATTCACTGAGTTTTATAACCCATGCCCCTGTCTAGCAAGTGCTACTTAATTACTGGTGAGTCTTTCTGTCATACAACAGTTCCACTGGCCTTGCTTCACCGAATCAGGGTAACAACACTTTATTCTTCCTGCTCCAACAACAGAGAAACTGGGGATCCCGCACCAGCCAAAGTAACCACTTTCAGTTGTTGTTGTCCCAGAATAGGCGGGTAGGTGTGCCTATGCAAACAAGGTCAGCCCCTGAAGTTCTTTTCAACCCTCACCATAATTCACCACCAGATGTCAGGGTAGAGCTTATCCTGACTCTGCTTACACTACAATACCCACCTGCTGAAGTGAAAAAATAGATTGACAGAGCCAGAAGAATACCCAGAAGCCACCTACTACAGGACAGGCCCAACAAAGAAAATAACAGAACGCCACTAGCCGCCACCTTCAGCCCCCAACTAAAACCTCTCCAGCGCATCATCAGAGATCTACAACCTATCCTGAAAGACAATCCCTCACTCTCACAGATCTTGGGAGACAGACCTGTCCTCGCTTACAGACAGCCCCCAAACCTGAAGCAAATACTCACCAGCAACCGCACACCATACAGCAAAAACACTAACCCAGGAACCTATCCTTGCAACAAAGCCTGATGACAGCTCTGTCCACATATCTATTTAAGTGACACCATCATAGGACCTAACCACATCAGCCACACCATCAGGGGCTCGTTCACCTGCACATCTACCAACGTGATATATGCCATCATGTGCCAGCAATGCCCCTCTGCCATGTACATTGGCCAAATCGGACAGTCTCTACGCAAAAGAATAAATGGACACAAATCTGACATCAGGAATCATAACATTCAAAAACCAGTGGGAGAACACTCAACCTCTCTAATCACTCAGTGACAGACTTGAAGGTGTCAGTTTTGCAACAAAAAAAACTTCAAAAACAGACTCCAAAGAGAGACTGCTGAACTCGAATTAATATGCAAATTAGACACAATTAACTTAGGTCTAAACAGAGAACTGGGAATGGTTGGTTCATTACACTAATTGAAATTTTTTCCCCCATGTTAAGTTCTCCTCACACCTTCTATGGGTCATCTCGATTATCACTTCAAAGTTTTTTCTTCTGCTGCTGCTGATAGCTCATCTCAATTGATTGGCCTCTTACAATTGGTATGTGTACTTCCACCTTCTCATGTTCTCTGTATGGATAAATATCTTCTGTCTGTGTGTTTCACTCTATGCATCCGATGAAGTGGGCTGTAGCCCACGAAAGCTTATGCTGAAATAAATGTGTTAGTCGCTAAGGTGCCACAAGGACTCCTGTTCTTTTTGCGGATACAGATTAACACGGCTGCTACTTTGAAACCTCCCAGGTACTGGGTTACTGATGCAAATAACTGGTCAATAGTGGCTACTGGACTAGTCCACTTTTATCACACATTTCCAGAGCGTCAGGAGTGCGTGGGCTCCTCGTACTGAGGGACTGTATAAACCTAAACTAGTACAGTCAGGCAGGGAGGGGCCCTGTGCCACGTTCCCTAGATGATCATCACTGGCCAGGCCTTGGAGACAGGGCTGCCCCTTTCTCCACCATACTGCTGAGGTGGTGAGTGCAGGACCAGACTCGAGGTAGGTCTATACTGCATTCGTACCCTGTAATTGCAGTATAAACATCCCCTCACTGTCCCAGCTCCTGCTGTGTGCCCTCCTCTGGTGCGCAACCCACACCCACTCCATGGGGCTCCGTCCCTCTCTAGTAGCGGCTGGCCCACATCCACAGGTTGAGGAGCCTGCTACAGCTTTGGCGAACAGAGCCGGTTCTTTCAGCTCCGACAGAAGCGGTGCCTGCATTTAGAACCAGACAGCCCCAGTAACGGCAGTGTCGGCCACCCACTCAGGGAATCGTGTAACATCTTCTGCCCACTCTTCAACCAGAGACCAGCTTCTCCCTCTATACAGGGCCAGGCTGTCCCACTTGCCTGTCAGGCTCCCAGCTCCCTGAAGCCTCCTTAACCTCCCAGGACCAAACTACCTGTCCCCAAGCTCTCTGCCCCAGAGGGGTCTCAGTTCCCAACAACCCTCCATGCTCCCCCAGTCTAACTATCCCCTCCCCTGGCTCTCAGAGCGACCCCAGCTCCTCCCAGGAGCCCTGGACCTGGTAGCTTCCTGACCATGGCTCCTCTCCACCCATTGATCCCAGCTGCTGCAACCCTAAATCCACTTGTTCAACCTGGGTGCTAGTTCACCCAGGCCCCACCCTTCATATACCCACTGGCTCCAGCTATTGGTCCCTTAATTCCGGCCTCCTGCTCCTCTGGCCTCAGCTCCTCCCCACCCCACCCCCTATTACCCACTGCCCCACTCGCTCCAGCCCATCAGTAACACCATCCTCCAGTTTTCTTTCATCTGCCCCAATCACTCCCCGCCCCAGGCCCCAGTTACTCTGCCCTCACTGGCTGCACTGCCCTCTGGGGGAGGGGGAATGGGGTTTTTCTCTCCCATTCTGCATCTTTTAGGGGTAGCCAGCTCCCTCTATCCCAAGGCACCACCAACGGAGCTTGACCGCTAGCCCCAAATCCTCTGGGAACTCCAATGTTCAGGGGAACGGATGGCACCCTCCTCCCGGCACCAGGGCAAAGCCCAGCCAGCGAACAAGCCGCCCCTCCTGCTCCCGGCTGCGGCCCAGGCAGACAGGCCAGCTGGACAGAGACTGTTGTGCTCAGATCCAGGGACTGGGGGGGCACAGGCAGTCCCTGCCCCCAAGGGGACTGGCTCCCCGTTCCCTTCCTGGCCTGGCCAGCTGCGGGAGGCAAGGGGGAAGCTGGCCGCTCACTGCTGCTGGGAGATCTCTTGCCACCTGTCCGGCTCGGGGTGGAGCAGTTCTCCCAGACCCAGCCTGCCACGACTGAGCCGGGGGGGGGGGCAAGGGACAGACGGCAGTGCCCGCACCCCCCGCAGCGCCCGGTGCCAGGGTGGGGGAGGGGAGTGCGTGCAAGGCCGGGGACCGGGGGGGCACCTCGCCCCGGCCCCTCCTGCTCGCCGCGACCCCAGGGGGGTGGCTCCGGCCCTGGGCTGCACAGGTGCCAGGGGGGCGGGGCGGGCCGCGCTTACCTGCCCCGGCGCCGGGCCGCGGAGGGGATGATGCGGTGCGGGCCGCGGGCATCGCTCCCCTGTCCCCGCGCAGGACCCGGCCGGCCCCCGCCGTACTTACCTGCGCGCCGCGCTCCGCCCGGTGCTCGCTCCGCCCCGCGGCCGGCCGGCAGGGCCCGGATCAGGCTGCGCCCGGGCATCGCGCCGCGGGCTGGGCTCGGCTCGGCTCGGCTCGGCACAGGGCTGGTTCTGCAGCCTCGCTGCGGCTGCCCCCGGGGACCGCGCCCCGACCCGCCCCCCGCCTGGACCAGGGCGGGGTCTCTGCCCGGCGCGCCCGTCCCCGCGGTATCAGCGCCTCGCACGCAGGCGCCTTTCCCCAGCCCCGGGGACTCGGAGACAAAGGCCAACCTTGCAAAGGCGCCCGGTGAGCCCTCGAGCTGCGCTCGCTCGCTGGCCCTTGGGGCAACTAGGCTGACCAGATACCCCCATTTGATAGGGACAGTCCCGCTTTGGGGGTCTTTTTCTTATAGCGGCTCCTATTACCCCCACCCCAATTTTTCACACTTGCTGTGTCGTCACCCTGTGGGCAGCCCTGGGTGTGAATCCGCCCTTCACAGCACGGCTTGTGAGGAACATAGATTCATAGATTCTAGGACTGGAAGGGACCTCGAGAGGTCATCGAGTCCAGTCCCCTGCCCGCATGGCAGGACCAAATACTGTCTAGACCATCCCTGATAGACATTTATCTAACCTACTCTTAAATATCTCCAGAGATGGAGATTCCACAACCTCCCTAGGCAATTCAAGTCTGTCACTGAGTGATTAGAGAGGTTGAAGTGTTCTCCCACTGGTTTTTGGCACTTTCCAACCAGGAAGGCCAGTGCCTGCCCCAAGGACAGACAGAGGAGGGGGAGTTAAAGAAAGTCTGGGACCGAGACAAGGCTAGAAGTGGTTCTGCTCGGCCCAGCTCTGTTACCTGCACCAGGAGACCCACCTGGCTCCCACTGCTGCCTCGTTCACTACACCCCTGAGCCTCTGTCTTACGCTGGTGAGGGCTGATGACCCCTCCCTCCAATTGTCACAACTCCCCCCACCCCTTTACATTGAGTAGAAAAGTAAGAGTAAAAATGGATCAATGCCAACAGTGATCAGCCTATAGAACTGAGGGGGAGTGGGTGCTTGGAGAGGTAGACAAAGTACTCGACCTTAAAGAGGGAGGGGGTGCAGGGAGTGAGAGTTTGTTTGCTTCAGCCAGCAATAAAGTTTTCAGCACCTCCCACTCCCCCAATTGCTTTTTGTGATCCCCTTGGGGGTCGTGACCCACTGGCTGAGAAATTCTCTCTGAATGCTGATGTGAGGCAACAGCCTCCCAACCGTAAGCAAATACTCACCAGCAACCGCACACCATACAACAAAACCACTAACCCAGGAACCTATCCTTGCAACAAAGCCCAATGCTAGCTCTGTCCACATATCTATTCAAGTGACACCATCATAGGGCCTAATCACATCAGCCACGCCATCAGGGGTTCGTTCACCTGCACATCTACCAATGTGATATATGCCATCATGTGCCAGCAATGCCCCTATGTCATGTACATTGGCCAAACCGGACAGTCTCTACTCAAAAGAATAAATGGACACAAATCTGACATCAGGAATCATAACATTAAAAAACCAGTGGGAGAACACTCAACCTCTCTAATCACTCAGTGACAGACTTGAAGGTGTCAGTTTTGCAACAAAAAAACGTCAAAAACAGACTCCAAAGAGAGACTGCGGAACTCGAATTAATATGCAAATTAGACACAATTAACTTAGGTCTAAACAGAGAACTGGGAATGGTTGGGTCATTACACTAATTGAAATTTTTTCCCCCATGTTAAGTTCTCCTCACACCTTCTATGAGTCATCTCGATTATCACTTCAAAGTTTTTTCTTCTGCTGCTACTGATAGCTCATCTCAATTGATTGGCCTCTTACAATTGGTATGTGTACTTCCACCTTCTCATGTTCTCTGTATGGATAAATATCTTCTGTCTGTGTGTTTCACTCTATGCATCTGAAGAAGTGGGCTGCAGCCTGTCGCGGAGTATCGGGGGACTCAGGGCCCTGCACCCCCGGCTTCCTGCGATTCACTGCGACTCTCAGCCAGCCAGTAAAGCAGAAGGTTTATTTGGATGACAGGAATGCAGTCCAAGACAGGTCTTGCAGGCACAGACAACAGGACCCCCTCAGTTAGGTCCATCTTGGGGTCCCAGGGCATCCCAGCCCAGCCCCCCTTGGGAGGTCAGAGCCATCTCTCCTCTCAGCCATCTCTCCAGCCTGCTTCCCCCACTCTCGCTTCAGCGACCCCTCCCACAGCCTTTGTTCAGTTTCCCGGGCCAAGGTATCACCTGGCCTTCAACCTCTTCCTGGGTTCTCATGTTACACACTCAGGTATGCGCCCTCGGGCAGTCTACCATCCCGCAATGCAGACTATTCCAGCCACACTCCCCTGTCAGCATTCACAGACCACAGTGAGAACAGGCCCAGTTCTTCACACAGCCCACGAAAGCTTATGCTGAAATAAATTTGTTAGTCTCTAAGGTGCCACAAGTACTCCTGTTCTTTTTGCAGATACAGACTAGCACGGCTGCTACTTTGAAACCTTCTGAATAGTGCCTAAGTGACTTAGGAATGGAACTTAGGCTTCTGTGTATCTAAAAACCCTAGACATCTAAATAATAATAGTTTTGGGAAATTCTACCCTTGATCTTTTTCTGCAGCAAGAGGCAGCCGTTGGATAAATCCTTTCAGAAGTTTAAGACTTCCTTTAACTTGGGTTCAAGTGACTAATGACTCCTACAACTACACAGGCACAAAGAGGCAGACATCCCGCAGGCTGGGGCATGCACCAGCTCCTGGAAGGTGTCAGTCACACAGCTATTAGCATGTTCACGGCAAAGCACAGTGGTCCCTCCTGGAGGCAGCAATGTCCCTTTCACTCACTCACTCACTCACTCACTCCAGAGACACTCCATGCTGTGGTCAAGGGCTGCCCACATACTTCCCTCAACAGGACCGAGCCCTACCCCGGTTTGGTAATCCAGGAACTGACTTCCTTACTGAGGGCTCCAGCCTCACAACAATGGGGCACCATCCCCGCAGCTCAAGGACTCCAGCCACATACCAAAGGGGCACCAGCCCTCCTCCCCCTCACCCCCCAATTCAGCTTTAGGGGGGATTTTTGCTCCAGAAGCCTATTTCAACAATGACAGGTTTCAGAGTAGCAGCCGTGTTAATCTGGGCTGTAGTCCACGAAAGCTTATGCTCTAATAAATTTGTTAGTCTCTAAGGTGCCACAAGTACTCCTGTTCTTATTTCAACAATAAATGTCTTTACACTTGCGAGAGAAAAGGTGCCTCATGTTTCATTAAGAAAGGAACACATTTCAGAATCTGCTGTTAGCATTTTACTCTTCCTATCAGCATTTTAGTTACTGCTAGTAAAGGTTTAGAGCAGAAATTAAGACACTGGGTGATAGACCATTGGAACCTAAAGAGAGTTTCAAGCCATGGTACATTGCACTGGTATAAACCTCATAATCAGTAGATGCTGGTCCCTTCCTCAGGGCATGGCTTCAAAAGGCTGGGGGGTGGGGGGGTGGGAGAGGGTGGATTTGCATAACCAGAGGGTGAGGAGAGGTGGTTTGGATTCACTAGGCCTGGCCCATCCTGACAAACAGGGCGGAGAATGGAATAGTGGAAAATTAATTGGTGGGAAATTTTAAACAAGACAAAACTTTGCTAGATGGTCCAAACCATTCCTCAACTCTGAAAGAGATTCCTCAGTTAAAAAATACTGCTTCAGAAGGGAAGTGAAAGCTGTGATAAAAATAAAGCATATGGCAAATGGAAAACAGGCGAGATTGGCAGTAATGGCTATAAATGAGTGATTATGAAATGTACACAAATGATAAGGAAAGCTAAAGGGAAGCTATCAGTGGGGAAAAAAGAAAAAAAGAAAAAAAAAAACCCACACCACACATGGCCAGCAAGGTTAAAGACAATGAGGAATTTTAATAATATATCAGGAATAAAAGATATCCTACCATATAGGGATGGTAAAATTGTCAAGAATGATGCAGAAAAGGCTGAAGCGTTCACTACAACTTTCAGTTCTGTATTTGGAAGGAAGCTGTATGACATTCAGTTTACACTGATATACAATGGCTTCTATTCCAACAGATGTTAAACAGCAACTACTATAAACATTTTTAAATAAGCAAGACAGATTATACCCAAGAGTTTTAAAAGAATTGGTGAAGGAGCTCTCTGAACCATTGATGATATTTAGCAATTTTAGATTTGTAAAGAAAATTGTTTAAAGAATTAAAGTAAGTTCCAGAGGACTGAAAAAACTAATGTGCCAATATTTTTAAAGGGTAAATGGAAGCTTTAGGCTGGTTAGTCTGACACTGATCCTGGTAAACAAAGGATGGAAACAGGTCTTGTTAAACAAGCATTATAACATTTATTGATGAGATCACAAGTTGGATGATAAAGGTTGTAGACATAATATACTTAGGACTTTCCACCTGCACCCCCAAAAAGTCTGCTTTGTTGGGGGGAAAAAACAAGAGAAGAAAAACGGTTTTGGCAGATTTTGATTTTCTAATTTAAAAAAATCACAAATTTCTAAGATCGATATGAATTTGTGTTTCTTCAAATTTTTTAAGAAAACTGAAGTTACCTTTTCTGTAACTGGTGTTCTTAGAGATGTGTTGCTCATGTCCATTCCATATTAGGCGTGTGCGTGCGCCACATGCACCGGTGCTGGAAGTTTTCCCCTCAGCAGTATCCGTAAGGGACTGGCTCTGGCACCTTCTGGAGTGATGCCCACAAGGCCCGGTATAAGGGGCGCCGCCGGCTCCCCCCCTTCTTGCCGACAATGGGGAAGGAGGGCGGGTTGTGGAATGGACATGAGCAACACATCTCGAAGAGCACCAGTACAGAAAGGTAACGGTCTTTTCTTCGAGTGCTTGCTCACGTCCATTCCATATTAGGTGACTCCAAAGCAGTACCCCATGGAGGCGGGTAGGAGTTCACGAACATGTAGATTGCATCGTCTCTGGCCTGCTGAGTGATGGCATAATGAGAGGTAAATGTGTGAACAGAGGACCACGTTGTGGTTCTACATATATCCTGGATAGGGATGTGTGCCAGGAAGGCCACCAAAGATGCCTGGGCTCTCGTTGAGTGAGCTCTGACAATTGGCGGTGACGGAACCCCCGCCAGGTCGCAACAGCTCCTTATGCACGAGATGATCCAATTGGAAATCCTCCGTGAGGACATCGGGTGACCTTTCATCCTATCCACTGCAGCGATGAAAAGTTGAGTCAATTTTCAGAAAGGTTTGGTATGTTCTAAGTAGAAAGCCAAGGCCCTCCGGTCATCCAGGGCATGAAGACACCTCTCTTCACTGGTCTTGTGCGGTTTGGGACAGACACTGGGAAGAAGATGTAGACCACCTTCGGCAGGAAGCCCGGGTGGGGCTGCAGCTGAACCTTGTCCTTGTAGAAGACTGTTTACAGCGATTCTGAGGTCAAGGCTTTAATTTCAGAGACCCGTCTTGCCAATGTCACCGCCATCAAGAACGTGATCATCCATCATAGGTGGGAAAGGGAGCAGGAACCCAGTGGTTCAAAGGGCGGACCAGTGAGCCTAGAGAGGACCAAGTTAAGATCCCACTGCAGGACAGGAGTCCGTACCTGTGGGAAGAGTCTCTCAAGCCCTCTCAAGAATCTGACCATCATGTCATGGGAAAACACCGTGTGCTCTTGGATTGGCAGGTGGAAAGTGGAGATGGCCACAAGATGCACTCTAATGGAAGAGTGAGCCAGGCCCTGGTTCCTCAAATGGAGCAGGTAGTCTAGGACAGCCTGTATGGAAGAATGCAAGGGAGAGATGCCACATTCGGACGCCCAACGGGAAAATCTCGTCCACTTGGCCAGGTAAGTCAGTATAGTTGAGGGCTTCCTACTTCCCAGGAGAACCTATTGGACTCCTTCCGAACAGGTCCGCTCCTCCAGGTTCAGCCACGCAGCATCCACGCTGAGAGGTGGAGGGACGTGAGGTTGGGGTGTAAGAGCTGACTGTGGTTCTGTGATAGCAGGTCCGGTCGGTTGGGCAGGGGCCAGGGAGGGGCCGCTGACAGGTTCATGAGTGTGCCGAACCAGTGCTGGCGAGGCTATGCCAGGGCGATCATGATAACCTGCACCTTGTCTCTCTTGACCTTTGCCAGGACCACACCGATGAGTGGAATTGGAGGGAACGCGTACATCAGACTCCCTGACCCTGGCAGGAGGAAGGCATCAGAGAGGGAGCCCTTGCCCAGACCTTGCTGAGAGCAAAACCGGTGGCATTTCCTTAGTTGGCACAAAGTACTTGCATTCAGCCCTCTTAGAGATAGGGGCCAGGGAAGAGGGGGTCTGCCACAGGGCATTAGTGACTTTGGAAACCCCTTCATGAAGGGGTAGAGCCACCCTGGTGGGGCCAAGGACCAGAGAACATCAAACAGAGTCCGAGGGCTCTTCCAGTTCCTCTGCCTGAAGCTCCAGGTTGGACGCGACCCTTGTCACAAGTTTCTGGTGCGCTTCGTTGTCATCCTGAGGAACGGGTGAGGGGACCCTGTGACAGCCTCGTCTGGTGACGATGAGGATGATGCTGGTGCCATGGGAACCTCCATGTCCATTGGTGGCCCAGCAGCTTGCTCCCCTGGGTCCTCCTGGACCTGTGGGGTCTTACCCCCCGAAGCCTCAGGCACTGGAGAGGGAAAGGATACCAAGGCTGCTGGCCTCTCCGAGGCTCCCGATGCTGACCAGGCAGCCTGGGAAGATTGGGTGAACCCTCAAGAGTTCCATGGGTACCATGGCGCCAGCCACTGTGCTTGGGGCCATGGAACAAGTTTCGGTGCCAATGATGTACGCCCGGCACCACAAGTACCGGGGCTTGTCCCGCTTTCAGGGAACCTCGCTCCATGCCAGATGTATAAACGGAGCGGTCGGTACCGGGCGACCAGGATTGGGCAGAGTGGTGGCTCATGTCCAACCGGTGCCGATGGCTGTGTCCTGAAGCTGATGTGTCCGAACAAGACGGGCATCTTGGTCAGGATCTCTGGGACCAACGGTGTTTGACGGATCTGCGTCGGACACCCAGCGATCTATGCTTCACGCTACTAGACCGGTACGTCGAATGGAACCGGGAGCTAATATGGGCCGGTTGCCAGGAGGATCTTCCTGAGTAGGGTGACCTACTGCTTGGAGATGGGCGATGACGGCCCGGCGATCTGTGGTTTTGTAAATGAGTTCCAATAGTTCATGGATTAGGAACCTAATTTTATGGAGTTCCAGGGGCTTCTGTATAGATTATTTAGGTTAATCTTTCTACCTACCCAATGGGACTCAGTGCTCAGTCTAGAAGATACCATCAGAGATGCTTAGTTTTGAAGTTCTCAAACTGTGGATTTGGGTCTCCAGAGGTAACGTGCTTGTTAACAGCAAAATTGTTTTTAAATAAATACATTGATTTGAGATCTACCATACCATTCTCTCAGTAGAGGGGAAAACCTATAATGGCAGCAGGCCATAAAAGAGATCCAGTTTGGGAATAAGAACCATTCAAGAAATATATGTTTGCTGATGATGTTTTAAATAAAGTCATACCAGTGAACTGGTGAAAGTCACGTAACCACTTGGATTCAGAGACTGTTGAAGTGATAATCTCACTTTTAACAGCAGTAGCTTCTTCTGCCGGTGTAGAAAGAATATTTTCTTCCTTTGGACTAATTCATTCCAAATTGAGAAATTGTTTAGGACCTGAAAAAGCAGGAAAGCTTGTTTTTCTTTTCCAGATTATGAACAAACAGGAAAATGAAGGTGAAGATGGCTGAGTTAGCAACTAATATTTTAAGTTTCTCATGTTGACCTGGCAGTCAATTTTAATTTTAAATGAAATATTTTTAAAAAAATTAACTATTTTAGTAAAAAACAATTTTAAGAAAAATAAACCTGATTTTAAAAAATCTTGAATGTTTTGAACTAAATTCAAAAATTCATATGCTTGTTTTGTTAAAATATTATATATTTGCTGTTGAAGAAAAAATCCAGAATACATAACATTGTTGTTTTAGTTAAAACAAAACAATTTAAATGTCTGTCTGGTGAGGTTCTCCTCCTAATACAGCATGGCAAGAAAATCCTCCAAATATTAATGATTAACCTGTTGAACTGGAGACAGTCATTGGGAGGTGAACTTCATAAATATCTGCTTCAATTACCTTTGGTAAATGAAATAACCAGACAATCATTCATTTTCCAATATAGCTGTAAAACTAATTGTTGAGATGAGTTCCTGTCTGCATCCTGTAAAACTTGCCCATACCGGTATTGCCCTGGCCTCTTCTTTTGTCATTCAGTGTTGCACGCATTCTAAAACAATATGCATTTCCTCACCTTTTGGGAGCGAAGCCAGACTTTGAGGCACCTGCTCCCCTACTTGGTGTAAACTTTGCTTGTGCCAATCAGAAACGAACACAAACAGGTTTTGGGCCCCGTCCCCTATGACACTTCTATGATGTCATAGTTGGTACTTTATGGGCCTGCCTGCCATGTGCAGGCAGGGAGAGGAGAAAGAAAAACGAATCCTGTGTATCCTGTGTACACCCGTAACCGAGCCTGATCACCTCGAAGCCTCTGTCTCAGCTCACGTGTTTCAAACAGAGTTTCTACGTTTGCCGGTCGTTATGCGTTGGTTTGTATTTGTATCAGTTATTACTAAATGCTGCATCTTTGTTTATAAATATTATTAGTAGATATTTTAGACATTGTGTGTTTTAAGTTTCATTAACTCTATTAGCTAATCAAACGCTGCTCCCTGACCCCTTGTAATTATCCCCAATAAAACTTTAAATTGATTAATTTTAGTTGTGTGTGTGTGTGTGTGTCTGCAGTTTGCATCGTGACCCATACTCTCCTTGCATCCCTTACCAATATAGTCTATTGCCACGTGCAGCCTGGTAAATAACAGGCCTGCATTTTCTTTCGCCCCTGCGTGCCCGTGGCAATCCACACTAATCTGAAAAGTTTTCAAAGTAAATCACTTTAAAAAGGTATAGTGTGTACCTTGTAAAAATGAAACCTACATCTATCTCTGAGTTGTGAAGAATATGTATTAAGGTTATAACAACCAATAAGAATGCATTTTTATGTAGAAATCCATGATTAAATCGAGTTGACTAGTGATTTAAATCATGATTTAAATCAAATCCACCCTGCTCAGAGGGTCTGCGCCAATCTACCGGCGAGTTACGCCTCAAGTCCCTCAATTGGTGCTCCCTGTGTGGAGACCGAAGAGGGCTCCCCTGAGTCTGCCTCTCTAGTCCCAACGTGGTTTTCCCCGGGACCGGGGTACCACTGGAGCCAGTGTGGGCAGCACCAAGAGCATTAGGATCTCCTGAGCTGCTTGAAGGGTTTTGGGCGTCAACGGCACCTGAAGCTGGCCAGGCCCTGCACCGCTATCTGGAGTTGCAGTCGAAGTGTGGGATGGGCTGCACCGCTTGACTTGAGCAGGGGCCAGACTTCCCAAAGGGGGTGTTGAGCTGCCCAGTTGTGAAGAATATGTATTAAGGTTATAACAACCAATAAGAATGCACTTTTCATTTCACTTCCCAAAGGGGGTCTTGGCTCGCCCCCAGCCCTCTCCTTTCTCTTATGGGAGGTAGGAGATCTTCCCCTCAGTCTTTTTCGGATTCTTGACTGGAGGGAGTCCGGTGCCGGCTCGTGGATAGCGCCAGTGGAGCACTGCTCACAGAGGCCATGGTGATCGGTGTGGAGTTGGACCGCTGCTCTGGTGCCGAGTGAGTGCCGACTCCATTAGGAGCACTCTTAGATGGATATCGTGCTCCTTCGTCCTAGGCTTGAAGGACTTGCAGATACGGCATTTGTCACTTATGTGCCCTTCGCCTGAGCACCTTAGCAGCTGGTATGTGGCTCGCTGACAGCCATAGGCCGTTTGCAGCAATCGCAGGGCTTAAGGCCTGGGGAACGGGGCATGCCCCGTCCCCCGGCTGAGTCCTGTTCGGGACTAATGAAGAGTTTGAAAACTACTACTAAGGCCTGGTCTACACTAGGAGGTTATGTTGAATTTAGCAGCGTTAAATCGAATTAACCCTGCACCCGTCCACACAACAAAGCGATTTAGTTCGACATAGAGGTCTCTTAAATTCCATTTCTGTACTCCTCCCCGACGAGGGGAGTAGTGCTAAATTCGACATGGCCATGTCGAATTAGGGTAGGTGTGGATGGAATTCGACGCTAATAGCTCCGGGAGCTATCCCACAGTGCACCACTCTGTTGACGCTCTGGACAGCAGTCCGAGCTCGGATACTCTGACCAGCCACACAGGAAAAGCCCCGGGAAAATTTGAATTCCTTTTCCTGTCTGGCCAGTTTGAATCTCATTTCCTGTTGGGACATCGTGACGAGCTCAGCAGCACTGGCAACGATGCAGAGCTCTCCAGCAGAGGTGACCATGCAATCGCTGAATAGAAAGAGGGCCCCAGCATGGACTGATTGGGAAGTCTTGGATCTGATCGCTGTGTGGGGTGATGAGTCCGTGCTTTTGGAGCTGCGCTCCAAGAAACGGAATGCGAAGATCTACGAGAAGATCTCAAAAGCAATGACAGAGAGAGCATACAGCCAGGATGCAACGCAGTGCCACGTGAAAATCACTGAGACAAGGGTACCAGAAGACCAAAGAGTCAAACGGACGCTCCGGATCCCAGCTCCAGACATGCCGTTTCTACGAGGCACTGCATTCCATCCTCGGTGCGGCCGCTACCACTACCCCACCACTGACCGTGGACTCTGACGATGGCATATTGTCGACGGCCGCTTCCTCGGAGATGTTAGCGGACAGGGAAGATGAGGAAGGAGATGAGGAGGACGAGGCAGTCGACAGCGCTTACAACGCTGATTTCCCCAACAGCCAGGATCTCTTCATCACCCTCACAGAGATCCCCTACCAACCCTCCCCTGCGTTAACCCGGACCCTGAATCAGGGGAAGGATCAGTCGGTAAGTGTGTTAAACATGTAAACATTTATTTTGAACAGAACAGGAATATTAACAATGGGGTTTTCATGATTAGTTTGCCCTAGGTGCTTAACGTTTTAATCCTTGGCAGTGCAACTACTGCAAAAGAATCTAACAATGTCTGGTTTATCATGATTAGTTTGCCCTAGGCGCTCTAATTTTTAGTCCTTGCCAGTGCAACTACTGGAAAATACGGTCTCTATGTCCGGGGATAGAGCTGAAATCCTCATGGGACATCTCCACGAAGCTGTCCTGGAGGTAATTGGAAAGCCTTTGCATGAGGTTCCTGGGGAGAGCGGCCTTATTGTGTCCTCCGTGGTAGGACACTTTTCCGCGCCAGGCTATCATCAAGTACCCTGGGATCATTGCCTTGCAGAGCATGGCGGCATACAGCCCGGTTTTTGCTGGCTTTCATGCAGCATGTGGTCTTTCTCTGTTTCAGAAATCCTCAGAAGAGAGATGTCGCTCATGGTGACCTGCTTTGAATTAGGGGAATGTTAGTATTGGGACTCCTTGCCTGCTCCTTTGCATAACTGTAACCGGCGGTTTACAGCCACATGGTGGAGACGGGAGAGGGGCAGCATACAGGGATCTTTCCTGGGGACAGCCGTGAGGGGGTGCGACAGGGGCAGAGTTCATGCTTGAGAGATTGCCGGCAGCAGGAACTGGCCAACGCTAGGAGCATTGCTTTGAACGTGAAAGGAGGGCACTTCTATAATTTAAGTTTTAAGCAGCCAAAAGTCTACGGCTTACCATGTCAGCCTGCTACCTGAATTCCGCTGTCCTGCCCCGCTTGTGTGATCTCTACTGCAAGACCCCAGGCACTGAATGCGAAGGCCGAAAATTCGACCTTGTCCTGAGTGCGCATGTGATAGGTGCTGTGCGTGGTCTTGTTCACAGAGAAAGACTATGTTCATTGTTCACCAAAAATTTATCTTTGTGAGGAATTCACTCCCTTTTTCCCATCCCACAGCTGCGACTGTCTCCCGACCTACCCCAGCATCCCCCTCCCAGAGGCTGGCTCAGATTAGGCGGAGAAAGAAAAGGACACGGGACGACATGTTCTCCGAACTTATGGGCTGCTCCCGCGTCGAGGCGGCCCAGCAGACCCAGTGGAGGGAGAACATGTCGCAATACCAGCGATCACACAGCGAACGGGAGGACAGGTGGCGGCAGGAAGACCAGGCGACTCAAACGCTGCTTGGACTAATGAGGGAGCAAACGGACACGCTCCGGTGCCTTGTGGATGTTCTGCAGGACCGGAGGCAGGAGGACAGAGCCCCGCTGCAGTCTCTCTCTAACCGCCCTCCCCCGCCACAAAGTCCCATACCCCCGTCACCCAAAGTCCCAAGAAGGAGGGGCGGCAGGGGCCGTGAAAACTGTCACTCCACCCCTGCAGACTGCTCAAGTACCAGACGGCTCTCGTTCCCAAAGTTTTGATAAGTCCTTTCCTTAAGGACTCCAAAATCACCTCACCCAAGCCCCCGTCCCAGTGTCATCCCCTAACTGTGTAGTTGCTAATAAAGAATACGTTTCTGTTCATTACTGTTTCCGTCATGTTCTTTTAGAGGAGAGTGTGTTTGAAGGGGGGGAAGGGGATTGGTAATTGGAGAGGACAGTCACCTTTACCAGGGTACAAACATGGGGGCAGGTTCAGCACAAGGTCACACACACATTGTCACTAGGCACCCTGGTCAGTCTGGGAGGTGGTTTTCATGTTTGGGGGGGAGAGGGGGGGCTATGTGACTTTGTGGCGGGGGAGGGCGGTTAGAGATCTTATGCAGCGGTCCTTAGCCTGGATCACAGAGCCACGCAGCAGGGGATTTGTAACCGTCCTCGCCCGCCACAAAGTCATAGCCCCCACACACAGAATCCCGAAAAGTAATAAAGAAAATGGTGTTCATTAACAAAGTTCCATTTATTTGATTTTTAAACGTGTGTTGGAAGGGGGGGAACGGGGTATGTAACTGGAGAGGATAGTCAACATTAACTGGGTAAAGAAACGGGGGCAGGTTCAGCTTCTCTTTAAACAAACTTAATAGTCACAGGTTACCCTGCTCACTAGCTTTCAAAGCCTCCCGGATGCACAGCGCGTCCCGCTGGGCTCTTCTAATCGCCCGGCTGTCTGGCTGGGCGTAATCAGCAGCCAGGCTATTTGCCTCAACCCCCCACCCCGCCATAAAGGTCTCCCCCTTGCTCTCACAGAGATTGTGGAGCACACAGCAAGCTGCTATAACAATGGGGATATTGGTTTCGCTGAGATCAGAGCGAGTCAGTAAGCTTCTCCATCTCCTCTTGAGACGGCCAAAAGCACACTCCACCACCATTCTGCACTTGCTCAGCCGGTAGTTGAAGAGTTCTTTTTCAGTGTCCAGGGCGCCTGTATAGGGCTTCATGAGCCAGGGCATTAGCGGGTAGGCTGGGTCCCCGAGGATCACTATAGGCATCTCCACATCCCCAACAGTTATTCTGTGGTCCGGGAAGTAAATACCTTCCTGCAGTCGTCTAAACAGACCAGAGTTCCTGAAAACACGAGCGTCATGAACCTTGCCCAGCCATCCGACTTTGATGTTTGTAAAACGTCCCCTATGGTCCACCAGTGCTTGCAGCACCATTGAAAAGTAGCCCTTTCGGTTAATGTACTGGCTGGCCTGGTGGTCCGGTCCCAGGATAGGGATGTGAGTTCCATCTATAGCCCTACCGCAGTTTGGGAATCCCATCGCGGCGAAGCCATCTATGATGACCTGCACGTTTCCAAGGATCACTACCTTTGACAGCAGTAGCTCAACGATTGCGTTGGCTACTTGCATCACAGCAACCCCCATGGTAGATTTGCCCATGCCAAAGTAGTTCGCGACTGACTGGTAGCTGTCTGGCGTTGCAAGCTTCCAGAGGGCTATGGCCACTTGCTTCTGGACAGTCAGGGCTGCTCGCATCCGGGTGTCCTTGAGCTTCAGGGTAGGGGACAGCAACTCACAAAGTTCCAGGAAAGTTCCCTTCCGCATACGAAAGTTTCGCAGCCACTGTGATTCATCCCAGACCTGCAGCACTATGCGGTCCCACCAGTCTGTGCTTGTTTCCCAGGCCCAGAATTGCCGTTCCACAGCATCAACATGACCCATTGCCACCATGATGTTCACGGCGCAGGGTCCCATGCTATGTGAGAGGTCTGTGCCCCTCTCAGACTTAATGTCCTCACCGCGCTGCCGTAGCCGCCTCGCCCGATTTCTCAGCATCTGCCTCTGGAAAAGGTGGATGATAAGGTGCGAGGTGTTGACAACGGCCATAACTGCAGCGATGGTCGCAGCGGGCTCCATGTTCGCAGTGCTGTGGCGTCCGCGCTGTCACTCACCAGAAAAGTGCGCGAACTGATTTTCCGCTGGCGCTTTCAGGGAGGGAGGGAGGGCGGGAATGATGGTTGGATGACGACAGTTACCCAAAACCACCCTCGACACATTTTTTGCCCCAGCAGGCATTGGGGGCTCAACCCAGAATTCCAATGGGCAGCGGGAACTGTGGGATAGCTGCCCAGTGCACCGCTTTCAATGTCGACGCTTGCCCCATTAGTGTGGACTCACAAAGTCGAATTACTGTCCTTAGTGTGGATACACACGTTTGACTTTGTAATATCGGTTCCACAAATTCGATTTAAGTAAAATCGAACTATTCTCATAGTGTAGACATACCCTAAGGGTAACTAATAAACTACTAACTATATACAACTATATTACAGGTTTTCAAAGTTTGCAAGAACAGAGAATGAAACAATGCTAGTCGACGCAGCAGATATTCCAGCACCGTCACTGGCGGCAAGAATGAACTGAGGCTGGGGGGAGCCAGCGGTGCCCCTTATACTGTGCCATGTGGGCACCACTCCAGAGGGCACCAGAGCCAGTCCCCTACAGGGGACTTCCGGAACCTGTGCATGTGGCGAGCACACACACCTAATATGGAATGGACATGAGCAAGCACTCGAAGTTTTAATGGAAAATTTTCAACCAGCCCTAACTAAAATGCATCTAGAAACAAAGAATGTAGGTCACACTTAAACAATGGGGTACTGTATCCTGGAAAGCAGTGACTCTGCAAAGATCTTAGAGGATAAACAACTAAACATGTGCTCTCATGGTAACACAGTAGTTGAGAGGGCTAATGTGATCCTTAGAGGTATAAGCAGGGATTATCAGGAAGGAGTAGGAGGTGTTTGTACCTCTGCATATGGCATTAATGAGACCAGGACTGGAGACGGTGTCCACACTTTAAAATGGAAAACTGAAAAATTGGAAAGGGCTCAGAAAAGAGTTACAACGATTGAGTCTGGAAAACCCACTTTATAGTAGCAGCAAAGAGACCTGTGGCACCTTATAGACTAACAGACGTATTGGAGCATGAGCTTTCGTGGGTGAATACCCACTTTGTCGGATGCATGTCACGGCTTTATAGTGACAGACTAAAGAAGCTCAATCTATTTAGTTTATCAAAGAGAAGGTTAAGAGCTGACTTGATCATAATCTACAAATACCTATGCGGGGAGGTTTCCGATATTGGGTGGTTCTGATCTAGGAGACAAAAGCAGAACAAAAGCGAATGGTTGGAAGCTGAAACCAGACAAATTCAGCCTAGAAATCAGGTATAGATTTTGACCAGTGAGTGTAATTAACCACTGGAACAATGTACCTAGCCATGTGGTAGATTCTGTCACATCTCATCTTTAAATCAAGACTAATAAAACTCTCTAAAAGATGCTGTAGCCAAAACAGAAGTTATGGGCTTGATGCAGAAATTACTGGCTAAGTTCCTATGGCCATAACAGCCCCTTCAGATCTAAGCATCTCTATAACGGAGTGGTACCCACCTCTCGCAAGTGCCTCCTGGTCGAGTGTGTGCGTGCCTGCAGTTGTTCTTAATGTCTCAGCTTATGATGCCCCCTGTAGGCCACTGTGGTTGTCAGGCGGGTCTTCAGTGACTCAGCCCTCCAATCACGTCACACACAGTCCATGTGCAAACAAATAAACCCCTTCTGGGTTATGAGTCCAAAATGTCTTGCAGCCTTCCCCAGGCTCAGTCCTTTAACAATCCAACCGGGCCCATCATGGTACCCCTCCATTGGCAACATCTCTGTAGCTCTTCATGGGCTCCCTGCCTCAGTCTGATCAGCAGGGCCTATCTCGGTAACCTAGTTGGCCAGCTTATATGCGAAGGTTCCTGCTCTGGGATGGAGCAGTACCCCCAGGGATGCCTCCCCAGAGACTCTTCACCTGCCTTTTAGTCCTCTGACCCTTGCTCTGCAGATGGGTCAGTCTCAGTTCAACCCCCTTCTGGGGGGCTAACAGGTCCATGTACAGCCCCTTCCCTGGGCCTGTCTAAACTCCCTTCTCTCAGTCACAGTCACTTCCCCAATGGCTGTTGGGGGAACCTGGACCTACCCAGCCAAGGGACCCTCTAAGTAGCAACCATGTGCCACATCCCTTTAACTAACTGCATTTCCCTGGGCCACTTCCTGGTAGCCCATCTTAATTGAGTCCTGGCAGCCAGCCAGAAATTATTCCCTCACTTCCTCATCAGCAAATACCCGCCTTAGCCCTCACAGCTCACCAGGCAGACCTCTTGCTTCCCCAGTCACTGCTAGCAGACTGGTCTAGTAAGGCCTTTCAGCTTCTTTTATATGAGCCTGCTGGGCCCTGATTGGCTGCTCCCTGCAGCCGCTCTCATTGGCTGTGTCCCACAAGCTGCTTTACACAGCTTGGAGGACCTCTCTATTGCTCTTTTCTGGGGAGGGGTGAGGCAGGGCAGTGAGGCCTCCAGCAGGGAGCCTCCGGACCTAGTCTAATCTGTCACAATTTCCTATTTAAAATGTTAGTTTTCAAAAAACAGTGTCACTGTACTCATCAGACATGTATTTAATCAGCAGTTACTCTAATAGCAAATAATCCAGTTATGTAACAATACAAGCTCTGAAATCAGGCTTCGGTGGACACCAAGATCAGGTCAGACTAGAGAGGATCATAGAATCAGAAATGTAGGACTAGAAGGGACCTTGATAGGTCATCTAAGTACAGTCTCCTGCACCGAGGCAGGACTAAGTATTATCTAGGTCACCCCTGACAGGTGTTTGTCTAACCTGATCTTAAAAACCTCCTCTGATGGAGATTTTATAATCTCCCTAGAGATAATTTGTTCTGGTGCTTAACTACCCTGCCTCGGCCCCTGAGTACAGCCCAGCTGCGGCTCTGCACCCAGCCCCAGTCTTGGCCCCAGCCCCTGGGCACGGCTCTGTTCCTGTTTATTCCCTACTTCGTGCATTAATACACAGACATCTAAGATGTAAGTTAGATTTCCCCTCTATATTCCCTCATGTCTCCTCTTTGTGCCTGCTATGATTGCCCACTTTCCAACCCTTCACCCGAGACTCCATGTTCTGGGCCTACCTGTGGGCTTTTGTCTCCTGCCCAGGTCAAACCTCGTTTAAAGCCCTCCTCACTAGGTTAGCCAGTCTGTATCTGAAGCTACCCTTCTTCTTCCTTGATACGTGGACCCCATCTCTGCTCAGCAATCCTTTTTCTCAGAAGACCAGCCCATGTTCAAGGATGCTGAAGCCCCCCTGGTGACACCATCCGCACAGCCATGCATTCACCTCCACCATGTGTCTGTCTCTGCCTGGCCCCCTACCAGTGCCATAACAAGGGCGAGGGGAGTGAGGCACTTGCCTCAGGCACACAAAGCGGGCGGGGGGGGGGGCGCAGAAAGAGGTGGAGAGGGAAAAAAAAAAAGCTGCTGGCACAGAGATATTCATAACCCAGGTGATCTCTCCCCCCCTGTTCTCCCCCAGTGTCTCCTGGCCTGACTTGCCCCCCTTCCCTGGTCCGGGAGCAGAGAGTCCCTGTCTTTCCCCTGCAGCAACTGCTGCCACAGGGTCCTAGTGCCCCTGATCTCCCCTTATCGGAGATCGATATATCTCATCTTGTCTAGACGCGATATATCAATCCCCGAACGCGCTCCCGTCGACTCTGGAACTCCACCAGGGCAAGCGGCGGTAGTGGAGTCGACGGGGGAGCCGCGGCTGTCGATCCCGCGCCGTGAGGACGGGAGGTAAGTCGAAATAAGATACGTCGACTTCAGTTACGCTATTCCCGTAGCTGAAGTTGTGCATCTTACATCGACCCCCCTCCCCAGTGTAGACCAGGCCTGAGACATTTCCTTCACTTTCCCCTCATTAAGCCCATGTCAGCAGTCAGGTGGCAGACAATCTCCACAGCAGGAAGCCATCTTTGCTGACACGACCCACAGAACTCAGGGCTCAAATGAAACATCATCTTTCATGGTACAGTAACTCCTCACTTAAAGTCATCCCGGTTAATGTTGTTTCGTTGCTACGTTGCTGATCAATTAGGGAACATGCTCGTTTAAAGTTGTGCAATGCTCCCTTCTAACGTCATTTGGCAGCCGCCTGCTTTGTCCATTGCTTGCAGGAAGAGCAGCCCGTTGCAGCTAGCTGGTGGGTGGTTGGAACCAGGGTGGACCGGCAGCCCCCCTATCAATCAGCTCCCCGCTCCCCTAAGTTCCCTGCCTGCAGTTCAGCTGTCCCTCCCCCCGCCGCCATGTGCTGCTCCTGCCCTCTGCCTTGGAGCTGCTCCCCGAGACTCCTGCTTGGTGTGCGGGAGGGAGGGAAGGAAGAGGGGAGGACTTATGTCAGGGTGTCCCCCTCCCCCCTGCTTCTGCACCCCGCTTACCCCATCTTCCATAGAGCAGGGGGGACACACCAGGGCTCAGGACAGGGAGCTTGCAGCAGCTGCGGTCTCAGCAAGCCGATCTAATTACCAAGGCAGTGTAATTAAAGGGGAAATGCGCATCTCTCTCTCTCACACATAGGGTGTGTGTCTCTGTCTGCCATGTCTCCCCTCCCTCCATTCCTGCTGCCTTGTAGAGTGAGAGAGTTAACCCTTGAGGGCTCAGCCAATTGCTAGTTCATCATTTAGCAGTAAGGGAACTATCCCACCCTCTGACTCCTCCACCTCAACCAAGCTTCACAATCATCATCACTGTGTACCAGTATTAAATTGTTTGTTTAAAACTTATACTGTGTGTGTATATATATAAAATCTAGTCTTTTGTCTGGTGAAAAAAATTTCCCTGGAACCTAACCCCCCGTTTACATTAATTCTTATGGGGAAATTGGATTCGCTTAACATCGTTTCGCTTAAAGTCGCATTTTTCAGGAACAGAACTACAACATTAAGTGAGGAGTCACTGTACATAAACACCTTTCCTTGTATCACAGCAACAACTCTAGCAACTTGCTCCAACTAATCCCTCCACCACTGAATACAGCGATACCCAAAACAGTGACCACAGCTGGAGTGCATGTACTTAAATGCTGGAACACAAACAACATGTACTCTTAGTGCTTCCTCATGTCCACTTATTGCGCTACGCTGCTTCCTGTACTATTGCCAGCTCCAGGGGGCAAAGTTAAGGTTTTGTTGCGGGGACAGCAAATACCTTTGTGACAGAGTGTGTCCCAAAGCAACACCCTGGCACCCCTGTATTCACCATTGTCATAAATTATATGTTTTGTACAAAGTATGCCTTGTGAGGTATCATTTGAAAAGTCTTGGTATGCTGAACATTAATATCCTGTTGGATTGTATGTGCTGTCATTGTATATGTTTTGCTATGTGTGTGTTTCTGAAAGATGTGAAGTTGGAAACACCCACAACTAGTCTTTTGGGTACAACAATAAAGATGCTAGACAGTGCTAATGGCCCATCAACAAAAACAACAGGCCATGGAGATCTTTCCTGTGGACACGTCAGTCAGGGTATGAGTAATGGCTGCTAGGATTCAGCAAAGCATGCAAGGGCATGTGACTAGAATCATAGAATATCAGAGTTGGAAGGGACCTCAAGAGGTCATCTAGTCCAACCCCCTGCTCAAAGCAGGACCAATTCCCAGCTAAATCATCCCAGCCAGGGCTTTGTCAAGCCGGGCCTTAAAAACCTCCAAGGAAGGAGACTCCACCACCTCCCTAGGTAACGCATTCCAGTGTTTCACCACCCTCCTAGTGAAATAGTTTTTCCTGATATCCAACCTGGACCTCCCCCACCGCAACTTGAGACCATTGCTCCTTGTTCTGTCATCTGCCACCACTGAGAACAGCCGAGCTCCATCCTCTTTGGAACTCCCCTTCAGGTAGTTGAAGGCTGCTATCAAATCCCCCCTCATTCTTCTCTTCTGGAGACTAAACAATCCCAGTTCCCTCAGCCTCTCCTCATAAGTCATGTGCTCCAGACCCCTAATCATTTTTGTTGCCCTCCGCTGGACTCTTTCCAATTTTTCCACATCCTTCTTGTAGTGTGGGGCCCAAAACTGGACACAGTATTCCAGATGAGGCCTCACCAATGTCGAATAAAGGGGAACGATCACGTTCCTCAATCTGCTGGCAATGCCCCTACTTATACAGCCCAAAATGCCGTTAGCCTTCTTGGCAACAAGGGCACACTGTTGACTCATATCAAGCTTCTCATCCACCGTAACACCTAGGTCCTTTTCTGCAGAACTGCTGCCTAGCCACTCGGTCCCTAGTCTGTAGCAGTGCATGGGATTCTTCCGTCCTAAGTGCAGGACTCTGCACTTGTCCTTGTTGAACCTCATCAGGTTTTTTTCTGCCCAATCCTCTAATTTGTCTAGGTCTCTCTGTATCCGATCCCTACCCTCTAGTGTATCTACCACGCCTCCTAGTTTAGTGTCATCTGCAAACTTGCTGAGAGTGCAGTCCACACCATCCTCCAGATCATTAATAAAGATATTAAACAAAACCGGCCCCAGGACCGACCCTTGGGGCACTCCACTTGAAACCGGCTGCCAACTAGACATGGAGCCATTGATCACTACCCGTTGAGCCCGACGATCTAGCCAGCTTTCTATCCACCTTACAGTCCATTCATCCAGCCCATACTTCTTTAACTTGGTGGCAAGAATACTGTGGGAGACAGTATCAAAAGCTTTGCTAAAGTCAAGAAATAACACATCCACTGCTTTCCCCTCATCCACAGAGCCAGTTATCTCATCATAGAAGGCAATTAGGTTAGTCAGGCACGACTTCCCCTTCGTGAATCCATGCTGACTGTTCCTGATCACTTTCCTTTCCTCTAAATGTTTCATAATTGATTCCTTGAGGACCTGCTCCATAATTTTTCCAGGGACTGAGGTGAGGCTGACTGGCCTGTAGTTCCCCGGATCCTCCTTCTTCCCTTTTTTAAAGATGGGCACTACATTAGCCTTTTTCCAGTCATCTGGGACCTCCCCCGATCGCCATGAGTTTTCAAAAATAATGGCTAATGGCTCTGCAATCTCACCCGCCAACTCCTTTAGCACCCTCGGATGCAGCGCATCCGGCCCCATGGACTTGTGCACGTCCAGTTTTTCTAAATAGTCCCGAACCACTTCTTTCTCTACAGAGGGCTGGTCACCTTCTCCCCATGCTGTACTGCCCAGTGCAGCAATCTGGGAGCTGACCTTGTGCGTGAAGACAGAGGCAAAAAAATCATTGAGTACATTAGCTTTTTCCACATCCTCGGTCACTAGGTTGCCTCCCTCATTCAGTAAGGGGCCCACACTTTCCTTGATTTTCTTCTTGTTGCTAACATACCTGAAGAAACTCTTCTTGTTACTCTTAACATCTCTTGCTAACTGCAACTCCAAGTGTGATTTGGCCTTCCTGATTTCACTCCTGCATGCCTGAGCAATATTTTTATACTCCTCCCTGGTCATTTGTCCAATCTTCCACTTCTTATAAGCCTCTTTTTTGCGTTTAAGATCAGCAAGGATTTCACTGTTTAGCCAAGCTGGTCGCCTGCCATATTTACTATTCTTTCTACACATCGGGATGGTTTGTTCCTGCAACCTCAATAAGGATTCTTTAAAATACAGCCAGCTCTCCTGGACCCCTTTGCCCTTCATGTTATTCTCCCAGGGGATCCTGCCCATCTGTTCCCTGAGGGAGTCAAAGTCTGCTTTTCTGAAGTCCAGGGTCCATATTCTGCTGCTCTCCTTTCTTCCTTGTGTCAGGATCCTGAACTCGACCATCTCATGGTCACTGCCTCCCAGGTTCCCATCCACTTTTGCTTCCCCTACTAGTTCTTCCCTGTTTGTGAGCAGCAGGTCAAGAAAAGCTTTGCCCCTAGTTGGTTCCTCCAGCACTTGCACCAGGAAATTGTCCCCTACGCTTTCCAAAAATTTCCTGGATTGCCTAACTAGATCATGTGCTACTGGACTCCATCTTGTTGCTTGTACTTTTCCACAAACTGTGCTGGGGGCTTGGCTTGAAACAAAAGTTCCCTCCACATGTAAGAAACTATAAAAGGGGGGAATGACAGCATCACTTGGCCTCACTCCCCCAACACCATGACACCTCAGGAACAAAGACTGAACAGGGAAAAGGAAGTCCCAGGTGAGAAAGAAGGAAGCCTGCCTGTGTATGAAAGCTGGGTGGATTGTGTTATATCTTTGGGGGCAACAGTTTTAGGAAGAAATCACTGGAGACACAGAGAGCTGTGAACCTTGGAGCAGCCATTTATTGCTGCACACTGAACTAACCAACCGCCAGCCCAAACAGGCTGGGCTATCCCCTAATAACCTAACTCAGTTGCCATAGCAACACAAGATTCTATTACCACGACAACCAAATACACAACAGATTGTTTGTACTATTAACAGGGAGAGACACCACTTGATTCAAATCCTTATCTAGTTTATAAGGTTTATAAAGAATTGTGGGAGATGCTGGGGTGCAGAAACAGAAAAATGAATAAATAAGTGATTTAAAATACAGTTTTTACATGAGAAAGTTCCACCAATTTAATTTAAACTGGTTTTTAAACCAAATTAACTACATTGGTGCAAATCCCTGTGTGGACACACTTGTTTTGGTTTAGATCTATTTCCCATGGCCTCAGAGTCTGGAGATCAACCCATGAAATTTTCATATATTAAAGAGGTCAGGAAACAAGATGTCTTCAAAGATATCAAATTTAACCAATATGTTCATCATTCCTAACTAGGGTTGCCAACTTTCTAATTGCACAAAACTTAATATCCTTGCCCCGCCCCTTACCTGAGGACTTGCCCCACCCCTTCTGAGGCTCCACCCCCACTCACTCCAGACCCCCTCCCTCAGTCTCCCCCACCCTCACTCACTTTCACTGGGCCGAGGCAGGGGGTTGGGGTGCGGGAGGGGGTGAGGGCTCCAGCTGAGGGTGCAGGCTCCAGGGTGGGGCCAGAATGAGGGGTTCAGGGTGCGGGAGAGGGTTCCAGGCTGGGGCAGGGAGTTGGGGTGTGGGAGGAGGTGAGGGCTCCAGCTGGGGGTGCAGGCTCTGGGATGGGGCTGGGGATGAGGGGTTTGGAGTGTGGGAGGGGGTTTAGGGCTGGGGTAGGGGGGTTGGGGTGCAGGAGGGGGCACGGGCTCCAGGAGAGGGCTCAGGGCTGGGGTGCAGGAGCGGGTTCAGGGTCTGGGCTCCAGCCAGGCAGCGCTTACCTCAGGCGGCTCCTGGTTGGTGGCTCAGCAGGGCTAAGGCAGGCTTCCTGCCTGCCCTGGCTCTGCCTTGCTCCCGGCGAATAGGAGCTGTGGAGCCGGCACTGGGGGCAGCATGTGGAGCTATCTTGATCGCCCCTGCACCTAGGGGCCACAGGGACATGCCGGCTGCTTCCAGGAGCTGTCAGGAGCCAGGGCAGGCAGGGAGCCTGCCTTAGCCCCGCTGCGCCGCCAACCAGACTTTTAATGGCCCGGTCAGCAGTGCTGACCGGAGCTGCCAGGGTCCCTTTTTGACTGGGCATGCCGACTGAAAACCAGACACCAGGCAACCCTATTGCTAATTCACACTCATTTGATGGACTAGAAATAGACCAGATAGACAAAAGTGAGTTTAAATGACAGTAAATATTTATTAGATATAAAAATCTGAAACCATTCTCACAATTACAGGACAAATTTCATTTAGCTACACAGAATTTTATCAAGCAGTTATATCGCTTATTTAAAAATATCATTATTTGCTGAAAAGTGATAGTAAACAAAATCTCAGAGAATCTCAGGGTTGGAAGGGACGTCAGGAGGTTATCTAGTCCAACCCCCTGCTCAGAGCAGAACCAATCCCCAGACAGATTTTTACCCCAATTCCCTAAATGGCCCACTCAAGGATTGAACTCACAACCCTGGGTTTAGCAGGCCAATGCTCAAACTACTGAGCTATCCTCCCCATGGCACAGATGATACAACCAGATTTCCCCACAACACTGAACAAGACAAACACATTCATTCTGTACCAATAGTGAAGCTTCAACAAAATACAGAATATCAAGAACCTGTTTTACCAGGACAATGGTAGGGGCAGTCTCATACTTTGGCACATTCAACAAGGTGCCTCTTGGAGAAAATGTCATTGTTTGGGGACTGGGGAGGGGCAATTTATAGATGGTAACTGCCCCCACCATTCAATGTAAGATAGATCAAATGAAGGAATAATCAAAGGGTCACATATTTTGGGGTGTCCAAGGCTCATCCAGTTCCAGTCACAAATAAAAGGAAGACCTTTGATTCCACTGAGCACATGTAGTGTTACGAAAATTCCTGGGAAACCTACAGAATAGAAAAAGACCATTTATTCACACTCAGCCCAAACTTTGTTAAGGTGAAGTTAAGGTTGCTATTGTACAGCTGGGCTCGCCATGACCCCAGTTTTTGCGGGATTGTTAGAAAAATTGGACAATGAATCAATGGTTCTACACAAAGCACCATATGGGTCCATAGAACTTTATGCTGATGTGAAGCTGTGATGGGCACAGAGAAATGGTCAGGGAGGGGTAAGGTACTGTTACATTCCCAGTTGCTATTGTTATCAAACGGAGGGAAGAGTTAAGGTTGTGTGCCTGTACTGTTTTATGATTTCCAGGCATTTTGATACCTCCTGGTGCTACAATTTTAATACAGCCAAATGCAAGGTGCAATGGATCTAGGAACCAAAAACATAGCTCACAATTACAGGATGGGGACTGTATCCTGAAAAGCAGAGACTCAGAAAAGGACTTAAGGAATCATGGCAGAAACTAACTGAACACGAGCTCCCAGTGTGATGTGATGGCTAAGAGTGAAGGCACTCCTTGGATGTATAAACCGGAGAATATTGAATAGGAGAAAGGAGGTTACTGGTGAGACTATTACTGGATACTATATCCAGTTCTGGGGTCCACACTTTAAAAATGATGTTGATAAATTTGGGAGAGTTCAGAAAAGAGTTGCAAGAATGATCTGAGATTTGGAAAACCTACCTTATAGCGAGAGACTAAATAAGCTCTATTTAGTTTATTCAAAGAAAGGTTAAGGCTGGGTCTACACTACCCGCCTGAATCGGCGGGTAGAAATCGATCTCTCAGGGATTGAATTATCGCGTCTCGTCGGGACGCGACAATCGATCCCTGAATTGACGCTCTTACTCCACCAGCGGAGGTGGGAGTAAGCGCCGTCGACGGGGAGCCGCGGAGGTTGATTTTGCTGCCGTCCTCACAGCGGGGTAAGTCGGCTCCGATAAGTCGAATTCAGCTACGCTATTCACGTAGCTGAATTTGCGTATCTTAAAATCGACCCCCCCCGTAGTGAAGACCTGCCCTAAGAGATGATGATCACAGCCTACAAGGACCTACAGAGGGAAAAGAATTCTGATAGCAGAGCTCTTATCTCAGAGAAAAAGGAAGAATGAGATCCAACCGCTGGGATCTGAAGCTGGATAAATACAGACTGGAAATAATCTACTTACCTAGGTATTTATACATCCCCCCTCAACAGCATCTGAGCACCTCACACTCATTAATGAAGCCCCTACCCTCCTGTGGGGGTATCCCATCCCTTTTTCAGAGATGGGGAACCAAGACACAGTGTAGAGTAAGGACTGGTTTACATGGGAAAGTTAAACTCTTGCCATAAGCAAGTGTAACCAGGTTAGTTAAGCTGGTGCAAAAAGGTTTTGTGGACACTTATTTTGGTATAAATCAGATTTATTTTGGTTCATCTTAAATCAATTAGGGACAGGTTTAACCTAAGCAAAACCTAAACCAAAACAAGTGTGTCCACACAGGGATTTGCAACAATGTAGTTAATTTGGTTTAAAAACCAGTTTAAGTTAAATTGGTGGAACTTTCTCATGTAGACAAGGCCTAAGTGATTTCCTCAACGTCACACAAGAAATCTCTTCCTCAGCTGGAAACTGAAGCCGGGTCTCCTGAGTCCCAGTCTAGTGCCCTGCTCACTATGCTATCGGTTGGGTCTTTTGTTCTTTACAAAACAAACAAAATATGAAGAATCTGCACAAACACAGCTGAGTCCCAAATAACCATGTTTACTGAATATACACAAACATTCCAGGTCTAGCTACCTATACTGCTTCTCTGGTTAGAAGCTGCCGGAAACCAAAACGCAGAACACTGAGTACACTAGAAGGCCCACAAACTATTTAAAGGGATACTGTCCTATTCCATACACTACACCAGTCTTTTTCTCCAAATAAGGTGTGAGGGCTATTAGCTACTGGGACAACTTACCTAGGGTGTGGTGGATTCTCAAAGCCTTAAGATTGGAGGCTCTTTCTAAGGGCTGGTCTACACTACGGGGGGTGTCGATGTAAGATACGCAACTTCAGCTATGGGAATAGCGTAGCTGAAGTCAACATATCTTATTTCGACTTCCCTCCCATCCTCACGGTGCGGGATCAATGGCCGCGGCTCCCCCGTTGACTCTGCTTCCGCTTCTCGCACTGGTGGAGTTCTGGAGTCGATGGGAGCGCATTTGGGGATCGATATATCGCGTCTAGATGAGACTCGATACATCGATCCCTGATAGATCGATTGCTACCCCCCGATCCGGCGGGTAGTCTGGACGTACTCTAGAAGATCTGCTCTTGCTCGAGCAGAAGATATGAGCTGAATGCAAGAATCACGGAGTGAAATACTAGGGCCTGGGTTATGCAGGAGGTCAGACTAGATTATCACAATGGTTCCTATTGGCTTTACAATCTATGAAAAGTAGTTGCCTGTGGCTCCCTGAATTGGGGTCTGGCTCTATGGTAGTCACGGCCCCAGCATAGATTAATACAGTCTTCAGGCTGCCCTAGTCTATGGCAGCAGGCTGTGGCCCCAAGCAGAAGGTGTAGCTGGGCACTGAGTATTCCAGTCAAGCCCCCTCCCTGCCCTGACAAAGGCCCTGTGCAGAAGGCTGAAGGAGAAAGGTAGTATAAGGAGCTAATTATGCTGGCTCTGTACCCACTGGGGACTGTCCTGCACCAGGAGAACGCCCTGCTGGTGAGATCCAGCACCAGGTCACAACAGCGAATCTAGTCCAATTAATGTAAAGCTACAGCAAGGAGCAGCTTTTAACAACAACATCACTGAGTGAATGGCAAATGTTTCCATGGGAGGCACTTGTAGCACTGCTGCTAGAAATCCTCATGTCAAGGCTTGGAGATGGTCAGTGATATTAGGAGTTTGCCACAGTGCAGGGGCGTAGACTAAGAGTATGTCTACACAGGCAGCCTGGGGAAGAGACTCCCAGCCTGGGTAGACAGACTTGGGTTTGTGGGGCTCCACCTAGTGCTCTAGAAATAGTGGCACAGACAGCACTTTGATGTTGCGGCTCAGGAGGGAGGTAGGTAGGGCTTCAGAGCCGGAGCTCCCAGCCAAGTCGCAACATCAAAGTGCTGTTTACGCAGCTATTTTTAGAGCACTGGCGTGAGCCCTGCACACCCAAGTCTGTCTACCCAGGCTGGGAGTGTCTCTTCCGCAGGCTGTGTAGACACACCCAAAGTGACCTTGAAGAGGTTCCTTTTAGGCCAAGGGATTTTATGAATCACCCTCCACACTGAACCAAGATTGGACCTCAACCTTTGGTTGGTCTTTTTTGTGCAGTGTTGCATTTCCACCATGTCTGATCTGAAGATTTGGGAAAAGCATTTTCACAGCATCACACAGGTCTGCAAAGTCTTTGTTCACAGGGATCTCCTAGAGGGAGAAAGTATCACAGATCAGTGTACAGTACGATTTACCTTCTCTCAAAAGGTAACAGCAAAGGTACGCAATGCATCACAACATGTTCTTGCTCTCAGGCATCCATGCAACTAATGCAACCTCTGACAAAGTTCCTTCAGTTCAATAACCTGAGCCATCGACCAGTTCACCAGCAAGTGGCAATACCACAGCTCTGGTGGATATAAAATAAAACATGAAACCAACTAGCTCCAACTGTCCGGAGAAGAACTGGAAACACAGAGAAGACGAGGAAAAGGGTCAAGAGCAGCTGACAAGTCAAAAAGGGAGGACATGAGATTCCAAGCAAGCAACTCACAACTCTGTTGAGGGCCGTGTCTCTAGAATGATCAGAGCACAAAGTGGCTGAAATGCATAAAACATGGCATAAGGGTGAGGTAGAAAATGCAATACGCAGCCTGTCTGCAGAGTTCACACAAAGCCTGAGGAGGGAGTCAGGAAAGTGCTGGAACAGGAGAAGGGTTTGTAAGAACATGAGGAATAGCATTTGAAAGGGGGTACTGGGACAGGCAGGATAGTCAGGTCTCTCTTTGGCTGAAGAATACATTTCGTCTGTTCTCAGCCAGTCAGAATGCAACAGGTCACTAAATAACAGGGAGCAACTGTTGCTCTATTATTAATAATTAAGAGAGCATTATAACCTGTGTTTTTCCTTTATAAATTAAAAATAAGCCATCAACAAAAACATTTGAAAAAAGGCAGTTTTACAATATCCGCGACAGCATTCACCAGGTGAAGGGGTCTGTCACTTTTTGGCAAAACTTAAACATTAAATAGAAGGAGACCCTCTGTTAAAACCAGATGGTGGTTTATGATGTAACTACACAAGTCAGACAGCTAAGTTATGGGTACCACAATCACAATAGGTCTAACTACAAACATTTGGTCTTTGTTCAATGTGTTATTATGCCATGCTGCATAGATGCAATGCGGTGGAACTATGCTATTTGCAGAAACAATCATTCTGAATGTTCTGACTTTGGGGCCTTCATAATCCACCCTCCTTTTTCAGTAACACATACCTTTGCGATTTCATTTCCCTGTATTTTTACAGGCAAAAATAGAGAAAGATAGAAAGGTGCCACAGTGTCTGTTTCAAATCTGTGTCTGACTTGTTAGTAAATATTAACTTATTATTTTTGTATGGTAAATTGTAATTTTTATATACTAAAAGTCTTTATTTTATGTATCTATGTATTTATTGCCCTATATATAATTGAAAATAAAAAGTTCTTTGCCCTTCAATTGAACCTAATGGGTGAAAGGAAAATGAACTCAATAACAGAGTGCATGTAATCTTTTAACCCTACTTTTTACCCAGACTTTACTAATATAGTCCAGGTATCCAGGGAAGAGACCTCTCAACCTAATGAACACTGTCTACAAAAATATATGAGAAACAAAACCGAGTGGGTTCTGTAATGGACAAAATAATGATGCATTGAAAGATGTTTTTAACTCATTAAGAACTGTTGGTGTCATAGCTGTTAGTAATAATGATTGGATAAGAGATTCCTTTTTACTCTTCAATCAGGTAAATTGAGGATCATAAAAGAAATTCCATCAGCAATTAGGAAAACAGAACATATAGTAAAATTAATTGTGGGAAAGTACTTTTCCCTCCCAAAAAGGAGTTTCATCTCACACCCAATAAAAGGAAAGAGGGTTGGAAAGTTAGTTTGGGAATGAACACTATCAGCATTCCACCAGGTATAGAGGAAGGGACCAAACCACCTTCACTTCACCACCTTCCTTCTGTATTAATCTTTGATTAAATAATTCCATTTGAGTCTGCTATCTGACAATATCAAATCATTATTAAATTCACACATGGAACAGACAGTGCACACTCCCAGTCTAGACAGCACATTCAGATCAACACCCTGCCTTGCAGATGGTCTCGGAAGGCACCCAGCAGCTCTGGTAGCCCAGAGTGCCAATGGACTCTTTTAGCCTTAGGTCACTGTTTGAATGCATCCCAGGTCACTTGTGACTAGAAGTTGTTACTGAATGGTCAAAACTGGCATGGACCAGCTGCCAAACCTTAGGAGAGAGGCTCTGGATGGAATGGACCACAGACTGAAGTCCCATCTCACCTAGTTACAGGGGTGAGGCACATGGACAGGGTACTGTGAGGAAGCTTGCACCAACACTGCCCATGCCATATCCGTGGGCAAAGGCCTGCCTTCCTCAGAGCTGTCAGTTTGGCACTTTTCACCAGTGGGAGAATGTATTCTCAGTTTAAGTTCTTTGAGCCTCAACATCCTCCAGGATTATGAGCGGAGGGCCACTTAGTTTTAACGAAAATGGGACACAAATCTTTATAAAACTATTTGGTTCTTCACAGACCAGGTGCGACAGATTTTTCCAGAGGTTTCAGGATGTGCAGTAGCTCAAATTCCCTCCAGCTTCTGCTGTTTTAGTAGAACAAGGCCAAGTATAGTGTGTAAAGGGCAATGCCTATGCACCTTAACTGGACATCCATATCCTAGAGCTGGACACTCAAAATTGGCATGTAGGCATATGAATCAGGCATTTATGCACCTACGTGCCACTGAGAACATCCAAGGGTGATGTTTGGACCTGTATTTAGGTGCCCATGGTTTCAAGTTGGGGGCCCACCCAGATATGGTCCTTTAGCTCACAGTGGCCTGCAATGATAGCGCTGCAGTAATTCACGTGGATAGCACTGTGTTATTTACAGTTCAGACCAGTCTCCTTTGGAAGGGCAAAACTTGCCCCTGCCCCCCGCTGTTTAACACTTACTGAGAAGTCCAGGATTTCTACCACGGCCCCGGAATTTGCTTGTATAGATTTGAGAATCCCAAAGCAGCCTTCACTCTGCATGGGATTTCTGGCCATCTAAAGGCAGACACAGGAAACAACAATAGGAACAATACAGTTTGCATGTTCTTTTCATTAATGCGCCTTTCTTTGATATCTGGAACTCACACCACAAACTGCAGCTGTCTTACAGAGCAAAACTGTCCCTTTCAAGTGTCTTCAGGCACATGCCATGGGCATGGAACAAAAGCAGGAACTCACAGTGAGAAGAATGGATGGTGATGACTATTTGAAAATCTCATGTCTACAGGAACCAAACTTATTAAAAAAAGGTAGCTTTTTGGGATCATCAGGATGTGCCTAGGCCTCACTAAAGCAACCACATAACCTTATTCTGGTCCTCTTGTCCTCCCTCAGCATCCACAACTCCACTCTCTCCTGGTTCTTCTCCTCCCCGTCCCATCTTTCAATGGGGGTTCCCACAAGGCTCCAGCCTTGCCTTTCTTCCTTTTCTCCCTTTACACACCATCACTGGCTGACTTTACCTATGTGTGTCTTAGGTTCAAGGATGTGTAACTGACCTCGACTGTGTGTTTTACACCAGCACAAGATTCTTTGCCCAGCGGAAGCTGGATGCAGCAATGTGGAAAAAGGGATAAGCTGTCAGGGAACGGGTTATGGAGTCGTAATTCTCTGCTTGACCGTGGAGGCCATTCTACCATAGGATAGCTGCCAGTGGTCCCCAAAGGGCAACACACCAGCTGGGAATATCTAAAATGCAGTACACCTGGTCATACCCACTCTCCACCACTCCATGACCTACTTCACCTGAGCGTCAGGAGCTCCCTTGTGCTGTCTGGGGAATGGAAAGGAAGAAGAACAGAGCAGAGTGTCTTCCCTACTGTGCTGAGCTGAGGGACAGGTCAGACACCCAATGGCCATTAACCACGTCTCCCTCCAGCTCCCAGATATGTGCAGCAAACGTGGCTACCATGTAAGGAGTTGACAGCAGAGGCCAGTAAGATCACCCTCCATATTGAAAGGCGAGGTGCTAGACAGCAGGGCAGAACAGGGAGCAGCAGGCTGCAGGCTCTGGTTCACGTAGGGGGAGGGGTATAAAATACTTGAATTCAAAAGACTGTTGAATACAAGCACTCCTTGTCTACATGAGAACATCTGCACGCCACATTTCACAGGCGCGGCCGGAGACTGACGCTAAAGGCTCCCCTGCTGTTGCTGCAGAATGGCTCATGCAGAATCTGATTCAATGAGCCCTCATGCCAGTGACAGTTTAAATATCTACTTTATTGCCGTTTCCAATGTCTGCTTAAAAAAGCTACTCACATTAAGGCTCTTCAGAGTCCGGTTTTCTTTCAGGCCTACTGCAAAGCGCAGAGCTCCTTCCAGTGAAATGCGGTTATTGCTTAGAACAACAGAGAAAAGGTAGACTTCTTACATTTTTCATTCCGTGTCCCCCCCCAGCCAGGGCCACACTGTCATAGATTCATAGATTATAGGACTGGAAGGGACCTCGAGAGGTCATCGAGTCCAGTCCCCTGCCCGCATGGCAGGACCAAATACTGGACCAAATACTGTCATGGAGACACTTACTACAGTATGGGCAACAGGAGGACAACATGCTTTACAAACTCATGTAAAGGTACAGGGAACCACTTCTCCCACCACTGACACGTGGACACATCTGGAGGGGCATTAATAGCAGCAGGTTAACAGCTCTCTACACACAATTTGAAGGAGAGGAAGTGACAAAGAATCCCATCTCCAGTTGAAGTTGCAGGGAGGAGACGTATCTGTCTGGGACACCTGTGTTAATGTACCTACTCTCACGGAAAGTGCTGTGAGGTCTTTCGTGACCCTGAATGCTCACGGCCTTGGTTTTAAATCTCATCTGGAGAACAAGCGCCAGCAGCCCAGCATTCCGCAGCTACACCACTTCCTGAAGTGCACAAGTTTTCCCTGAAGGTCTCCCATCCAAATACTGACTCGGACTGGCCCTGCTTAGTTCATGTCTATTTCGGAGCATTTGCTTTTATTGTTAGTGTGACAATTAAAACCTCAGTGTTTGTTCCCTGAAATGTTAGTTTCGTAAGTATATCCAGGTAGCCCCTGGCATAGCTGCAGCCACTGCCTGCTCTTCCAGAGCTTAGGTCCCACTGGCACCTAATGCACTGGGATGGGAGGGTCATTGCCAGCTCGCCTGTGGGATTTTACACTGCAGGGAGTACTTGGCACTACCCCCTTGCTCACTGCCTGTCTCATGACCATTTCTGGTTATGTTCATGGTCTCCATAACGGCATCTCTCTGAAAATTACCCGATCTCGGGGCTCTCCCACTAACTTCACCAGCCTCTGTTGTTTTCTTGACTCTCCCTTTGCTGAACCAATCAGCCTCCTCTTTGAATCGGTTCCTAGCATAACATGTCCACTGTACGCCTGATCAAATCGACAGTACGTCTCACACCTAACTATCCTTAGTATATAGGCCAGTCCCAGGCCTCCAAGTACATAGGCCAGTGCTTTGAAGAACAAAGGAACTTGTCCAGTTCTCATTGTGAGCACAAACATGAGATTTCTCTCTCATGCTGCACAAGGTGCTCTCTAAGCTCTGAAGTCCCATTTCACTTTTCTTCTCATTTCCAGAGGTGCTAGTAACCCTGGATCCTTATCACTAGATTTCGTTCCATCCATCCTCCCCAGCCAGATGGAATCAATTTATTTCCTTCCCAATTTAAGATTGTAACGATGTCACCTTGACCCCAGTAATCCTCCTCACTCCTTTACGCCATCGCTTTTTCTGGGGCCACCAGGCTGACTACAGAGCTGGGGACCTGGCAGCCACGACTGAGGGCAGGGCAGTAAATAACAGATGCCAACAGATCTTACCCAGCTAGAAATTTCATGGACAAACTCCCATTACATGGCATTCCTTTTGTCATCTTAGCGCCAGCAAGACCGTCCCTCTTTACACATAAAACTGAGATCAATGGCTGCTCAGGGTTTCAGCACTAGGGGGTGCTCTCACTTTCAAGTGTGGGACGTATTACATCATGACCTGAACCTGACTCACCTAATGTTGAGCTCCTCCAGCACATTGTTGACTTTAAGGGCCTCCCCCAGGGCAGCTGCGCCATTGTTACTGAAGCCATTGTAGGAAAGGTCCAGAACTCTGAGGAATACGTTTGCCTATGGAACAAGCCAGAATTACTGTAAAAAAACCTCACCGTAGCTTGGGACAGAAACAGCTATCTGCATCGCCCTGGCGGAATGACCTTCCATGACCCATGCTTCCAAAACACAGTTAAAAATAAACGCAGAGGGAAAGTGAGCGAGAGGAAGAGAATGAGCAAAGGACATTTCATACCAACAACTAGTGGTGGGTGAACCTCAGAAAAATTCCTTCTCCCTACATGACCCTCCTAAAGTGCCAGGCTTCCCTCTTCCTTCAACCCCTCTCCTCTCCCTTGGAAGATCCCACCTGTAGCTCACAGGTCTGGCAGCTTCTTGACTTAACCGCAGCTGCGGTTTGATCTGAATATCACATGCAAGTAGTTTGTGAGTCTCACGGAGAACAGCACAAAGGATTAGCGCCTGCTAGAGCCCAGTAGCTGGGCCCAGAAAGACTCTCACAAGTGGGGGAGTTGTGCAGTGGGGACACCTATTGGCCGAGGGCGAGCTAGTGGCTAATTAGCACGTTTCGTTGAAGGAGTTACTGGATGGTTCACAGGACGATGGGATTCACACCATTGGCGCCATGCTCAGCGCAGTCCCCAGCACCTGGTCAAACTCCTTGTAAAAGGGGCAGGATGACAGCGAAGGAAGGAGCAGTAAAGGGTAAGAGTGCTGAGTGAACAGTCTGGGATGGGATAGCATCAGTGAGCTCAGGCTGGATACCTCCAGTATTGCTAACCTGTAGGGTGACCAGATAGCAAGTGTAAAAAATTGGGGTGGGGGAGTAATAGGTACCCATGTAAGAAAAAGCCCCCAAAATCAGGACTGTCCCTACAAAATCGGGACATCTGGTCACCCTACTAACCCGGACAGTTCAAGTCATGAGTCACACACAAAAATATCATGCAATCAGCCCCAAAAATCACAAAGTCGGGAAGGATTTTTAAGATGCTTTTCTGGTGGTGTGGGGCAGTTCCTTCAGGAATATCAAAAGCCTGATCTTCTCTGTGCAGGGCAACTGATTCCTGAACTAGATAATGGCAGCCCTCATCGGAAAGGAAAGGGGTGTTGATGTTGAGTGGGCAGCTTGAGTTAAATAGGTATTAACAAAAATAAAAACAGAAAAACCCCACAGGTTTTAAACAATCTGACTAGAAATCTCTTCCTCTTTCAACTGTTTAGGTCTCAATCTCTTGTGATGTCATAAGCTCATTGGTCACTCCACCTCAAATTCTTCCAGCAAAACAAAATCAAAATCGGAGCTTTCCAATGTAAACATCTGCCTATATTTACAAATACACACAGAAAAGCCAGGCAGAATATCTTCATCAGAATGAAACAAACAAACAAAAAAAACCACACACACAAAAAAAAGGAAGTGAACAATTGTGTCTACTCTGCAATTCATTTTTCTCTTGTTGGATCCCCTTCCTCATCAATCTTGCAAGATGCATCATATAAAATGGTAGAAAAAAATAGTACAATGTACCGTATTAGATAAATAATCTGATAATAAAAAACAGCAGGATAAAGCACATGCACAACTGGACAGAAGTAAAGTTGCACACACAGCCTCAACTTTGGCATTTCCTGGCCTACTAATGTACTCACCAGTTTTATGGATGGAATTTTCTAAGGTGGCTTTTTTTTTTTTCTTTTTAAGAAACAAATTCCAATCTGAAATTTAATCTTGAACTATTAATTTAATCTGGAATGGATTTCAATCATCTGATTTAAAAAAAATCATTAAGTCAGGCTCAGGCTTTATAAAACTAACTTGAAAATGTATGCTATATATAAATTTTAATTTTAATTTGCAAGGAATTAAATTATGAATGCTTTTTAAAAAAATGCAACTTCTAGTAGGAGATTTTACTTGAATTTTATAAAACTGCTATAGACAAAAATCAAAATATTGAAAATTAAGGCCCTGATCCTGGAAACCAGATCAAAATAGAACGTTATCAACATTCTACCCATTCACTGGGGCCACTTGTGGTCTTAGCGTTAAGCATATGTGTAAGTGTTTTCAGTAACGGGTTAAAATTGTGTCTGAGTAGCGTGAAGTCTGTCTCACTTCAAAACAAAATGATTCAATGTTAACAATGTAAAATTATTGAGACTTATTCAACACATTAATAAAGTTACTAACTTTTGAGTACACGCAGCCCTACATTTTCAAAACCAGGAGCCTAAAGTTAAATTCCTAAACTCAAATTTTAAGTCCCCTTGAGTGGGATTTTCAAAAGCACCTAAATGACTTAGGAGCTTCAAACGGCATACCCTGAGGGAGCAACACTGCCTTGAAATGTTTCAGCTTTCTTGGCTTGTGGAAATGCAGTATGTCAGCAGGTGGGCTGATTGCGAATATAGCCCAGGTTGGCTTATCAAGCTGTGTGTGAGTTTGTGCTGGTCTCACAGAAAGGATGTTAATAAGGCCCTGGATTGGTCTTTTTCAGCTTCAATAAGCATTTTAAGTGTGAAACGTCACAATGAGAGGGGAGGGGGAAACTCTGTACAATCAGAAATTCTACTAACAGTTGGAAATGATATAAAACATTCATTTCAGCAATTGAAGACTATAAAATGGGAAGAAAGTAATGAACTTCAAACTGCAAATGGAAATAAAAATCAAGATTTAATTTTTTTTAATCGTGATTTTTATCTCCCCGATTTCAAGGCCTATACACTTCCAGATGTCATAGTGTTTTATGTTCAGGTCACGATGGCAGTGTTTACCCTCCCAGATGAAGTTTAACATGAGTATTACAGGGTGCAAAGACAGGAGATAACACAGACTTCTTACCTCGAAGCCTCTGGCTAAGGCAGCTGCTCCTTGGCTACGGAAGTAGTTCCAGCTGATGTTAAGCTCCTTTAGCCCAGTGTTTTCTGCTATGGCCATTCCAAGAAGCTCACCTTACGAAACAGATTAAGAAAATTTTGAAAGACCCAGGAAAGGATCAGGTGGTTCAACTGGGCAGGAAGCTCAGATTAGCGGAGGAAACTTTTTGGGTGAGAAATTAAAACAGAAGATTTTTCTCTTTTATGCATCTTGTGGCTCAAGCACAGAGCAGGGGCTGCAGGAAGAGCCAGAAAACAGGCCCCACATCGTCAGAGACCACTGAGTGCACATAAAAGGTGGTACAAGGACAAATCCCCATAATGCAAAACAGAGCCCAACAGGGCCGTAACCAGAGCAGGGCCATTCTCGTGGGCTGGCTGAAGTCCAGGACCAGTAGTGCCTGCACCACACAAAATAGTTCCACTCTGCTCCTCAACCCTGTGCTCCCTGGTGCCACTCTCAAGTGAGACTACAACCGTTGAGAGGTTTCCTCTGTGCAGAAGGCTCAGTGGGATTGAAACAGATAAGGAGGGGAGGAGGTTTCTGGGAGGAAGAAGACGACATCAGAATCAACTGGGGGGATAAAGCAACAGACCAGGAGGGAAAAAGAGGAAGAGAGTGCAGAATGGCTCGCAGAGAGGATGGGAAAGGGACACACCATCAGCCTGCAGGAAAATAGGGTTACCATATTAAAAATTAAAAAAAAGAGGACACTCCACGGGGCCCTGGCCCCACCCCCGCCCCACCCCCACCCCTTCCCCTACCACCCCTGCCCCAACTCCACCCCTTCCCCACCCCAACTCCGCCCCCTCTCCTGAGCGCCCGCATTCCCCCTCCTCCCTCCCAGCCATGAAACAGCTGCCCGAGCGCTACCGGCTTCGGGCAGCCCCCGTGCCTCTGGACCCTGCGCCCCCGGAGAGGAAGTGCCCAGAGACATGGGGGCTGCCCGAAGCCAGTAGCGCTCGGGCAGCTTGGCTCTTACAGAGCCGAGGAGTCAGGGAGCACAGCAGCCGCCAGAGCCCGCTCTAAGGTAAGCCAGGGATGCCGGAAGCTGGGAGTATTTTTCCCGGACATGTTCGGTTCTTTGGAAATTCCCCCCGGACGGGGGTTTGATTACCAAAAAGCCGGACATGTCTGGGAAAAAATAGACGTATGGTAACTCTACAGGAAAACCAAAGGAGAAGCAGAGCTCACCACTGAGAAATCAGCAGAGACAGAGCCAGTAACAAATGGGTGACCCTGAAAGAAGGAGGAAGGGAGGAAGATGGGTAGGATTGGAAGGAAGGAATCAAAGTAAGGAGAAAAAAAAATCCAAAACCTTCTCCAGTCCTAGAAAGACTCTCTTGCCCCTCAGGGCTCTAAGAGAGGGGAGGGGATTCCCACAGATTTCAGTGGGGGGCTATGGGTGGCAAAGGATTTGAAAGTCAATGGACATTCTTCCCTTGCCCATTAAATTCTATTTAAATGTCTTGCCCTTAATCTCAAGCCCTACATCACACTGCCCAGCCTACATCCCAGACCTGGTCTCCTTTTGTATTCCTTTTGCACCCTCTCCACAAATACCACCAGCTTTAACACCCCTCACTTTCCCTCCACAACTTCTCCTTTGCTTGAACATCCTTCCAAAACTGAGTCTCCAAGCCCTCTCATCTCCACAGTCAAATCCCATCTAACATCCACTTCTGCACCACCCCCCACAAAAACACACATTGAAAAAACAGAGTTACTGCACAGGGTGAGTAACCGTCTCATCTTCGAGTAGCATCCCTATAGGTGCTCCACTCTAGATGATTATTGAGCAGTTCCGTCTACGGAAGGAGGGGGCTTTGAGTCGAGTCTAAGATTGAAGCTAGAACAGTGGAGCCAAATATGGAATCAGAAGCGGAGGCATGAGTGACTGCATAGTGTTCAGCAAATGTATGAATGGATGTCCAAGTCGCGGCTCTACATATTTCTGCAATGGGAATGATCTTAAGAAAGGCTACTGAAGTAGAGAAGGAGCTCGTGGAGTGAGTTAATACTCTAGAGAGAGGTCAAAGGTCATGAGACAGATAGAAGTAGGTAATGCAGCCACATATCCATGCTTAAGATGGCATCATGGTTCATCTCTCCTTCCTGCTTTGCCAACATTTTCCCCTCTCAGAAATGAACTCTCTCTGGTTCCCTCTACCTCTTCCACTCCCACTCCCGTCTTCCATTTTCCCTGTCTTGATCTATCCCGCCTTTCATCCTGCTTCTCTCTTCAGCGCAACCATCTCTTTTACAGCCCCCCCTTCTGCCTTCCACAACCTGACTGATTTGGGTGGGGGGCCTGTGGTGAGAGGTAATAATAGGTTCAACCCAGGCAGTTTTGACCACCATGGAGGGTCAGGGAAGACAGGATAGTCACTCCCATCCCTTAACATCCCCTCCTCCCCTTTCCAGAACTAAAAATGAAGACACATTAAAGGGCAGGAAAGATGAATCAGTATTTGCCCAATGCCTGCAGTCCCAGACAGATCACCTCATTTCATTCCTTATTTCATCAGAAGCAGCGGCCTTTTTATTCTATTTGCTTTTCTTTTCTCTGCTCTGCGTCCTTATTTCTTCCTCTTCTTCTATCTCTAAACAGACTCTGTCCTCCTTCCCCTGGGTTTTCTGTTCTTCCCAATTTTCTCTGCTCTTCTCTTCTCCTAGTTCTTCACTCTGTTCTCAGCGAAAGGCCTCCTGGGAGAAGTTATTTGAAAGGAGGGATTTGAATGACGGGAGGAAGGCCATTCAGCACATGAGGAGAGGGAGGGAATCCCAGCATAAAGAGAAAACTTAAGAGTTGGACAGAGAAAAGATGGTTAAGTCTGGAGAGAGCAGGAGACAATGACAGCAGAGATGGAGGCAGGTGGAGCTTTTTCAGGCCTTTGAAGGTGAATAGCAAGAAACATGAACTTAGTGCAGAAACTGAGATGATGCCAAGTGAAGGAATTCAAAGAAGGGAGTGACATGCTCTGAGTGGCAGGAGGAGGAGATATTTTTGGCTGATCCATTCTCTGTGGGGGACATAATGAAACGTGGAAGGTGGCAGACAAGAGATGACCAGGGTGTAGAAAGATTAATGGTGGATAGAGAGAAAAGAATGGATTTTTAGAGGAAGAGGTGAATGTTTAATGAGCAAGGATTCCAGAGGTTATGAGCCTGGGTGGTAAGGAGGACGGTGGAGCTTTAGGTGGTTACAAAAGTGGGAGGAAGCCAGGAGGTTTTGGGAGAAGAGAGAAATTTGGTTTTCACCACTTGGAGTGTGAATTTGCAGCAGGATAACACTATACAACGTGTGGGTCTACAAAGACACTGCTTTACCTGATGTGTCAGCGAGCATGTTGTGACTCAGATCCAGAGATTCCATTTTATTGTTAGCCGGGAGGGCATCGGCTAGGTACTTAGCTGCATGGTCATTAAACTCATTTCCTGAAAGTTTAAGGGTAACAACTGTCGTATTCTCCAGAAGCATAGCAGAAAGGGCCTCGGCTCCTTTAACTCCAAGTCTGTTGTCAGATAAATCAACATCTGAGGGAGGGGGGGAAAAAAACAAGAACAAAATCACCATTTAGCTAAAGGGGAGATGTCAGAAAAACCTCCAGCTGTCTGCTGCAATGGAAAACTCTTACAGCAGTATTGCCAATCCTCAACGTTCAAAAATTATGAAATTTTTAATTTTTTAAGAAAAGAGGAAATAGTGGCTTTTGCTCTGACTTTTGAGTTTTTAACTCCCCCTGCCCACCTCCAGTGTGTGTGTGCGTGTGTGTCAATTACCCTGTTGTCAGCTCTCCCAAATGTAGAGTGAATAAGGCAATTTTGACCCAGCTGATGGAGTTCTGACTATACCCCATGGAGATCAGGGCCCCAGTGTGCCTGGTGATCCACAAACACATAGGGAAAGACAGTTCCTGCCCCCCAAGCTCTTACAGTCTAGTGCAAAGCTCGTTGGTGAATTTGTGCTAAGGCAGCTAGAGCCGGGACCCACCACACTCATCTCATCTAGGGGCTTTCAACCAGCCAATAGATGGGAAGAACCTTCTAACCTCTGCTGAGCTGGGCAGGATTCACACTGCTGCCCCACAAAGGAAAGACTGTGTAGATCAGTGTTTCTCAAACTGGGGTCGCCGCTTGTGTAGGGAAAGCCCCTGGCAGGCCGGGTCAGTTTGTTTACCTGCCCCATCCGCAGGTCCGGCCGATCGCGGCTCCCAGTGGCCGCGGTTTGCCGCTGCAGGCCAATGGGAGCTGCTGGAAGCGGCGGCCAGTATGTCCCTCAGCCCGCGCCGCTTCCCGCAGCCCCCATTGGCCCGGGAGCCGCGATCGGCCGGACCTGCGGACAGGGCAGGTAAATAAACTGGCCCGGCCTGCCAGGGGCTTTCCCTACACAAGCGGCGGCCCCAATTTGAGAAACACTGGTGTAGATCATTACCAACACCCACAGCATCCAGACCCCATTAGCACTAATGGGACACCTTGGGGAATGAGACTCTTTCTGGAAAGACAGGTTTATTAAACCAAGTTCTGACCATTTTGTGGCTCACCTCCTCTCTGCACACACATGCAAAATCTTTCACATGGGCACTGTCCCACACAGCGTGCCACAGCCTGCTGTTAAAGGGACAGCTCTCATCAACTAAAAAACCAACACACTACAAATGCAACAGTAAAATAAATATTAACACTACATTTGCATTCACTTCACTAGATAATTTCCATCCAAGAATATCAAAAGACTTTTCCAAGGAGCTCTCTGAATCATAAATGTTGATTTTTAACAAACCTTGGCACCAGGGCTTAAATTCTCAGAGATTATCTCCTGGAGCCCCTCTCTCCCCCCACACCCAATTTGGTGCTCCAGGCTTCAACTGCAGAGCGGACAGTGGCGCTGGGGCTCCTCTGGGTTTGAAAATATTTCCCTGTTTTAATTTGAGCCCTGCTTGGCACATTGGGGAAGCTCTGAAAGACTGGAAAAAAGCCAGTGTAGTGCCACTGCTTAAAAAAGGTAAACAAGATGAGCTGGTTAATCACAGGCTACTTGGGATTGTAAATAATGATGGGGACAGATCAGTTCTACAGAGTGATCTGGATTGTTCAGGAAGGCAGTCTTGTTTGAATGCATGAATATCGCCAAATGCAAAGCCATACATCTAGGAACAAAGAACAGAGGTTATGCTTACAAGATGGGGGACTGTAGCTTGGAAAGCAAGAACACTGGAAAGGACTTAGAGATGAGATAACCAATTGAACATGAGCTCCCAGTGCAATGCAGTAGCTAAGAGGGTGAATGCAATTTTGGGGGGTACATGCAGGGGAATATCAAAAAGGAACAAGGAGGTGTTATTACCTCTGTATACAACATTAGTGAAAACATTACTGGACTACTGCATCCAATTCTGGAGTCCACATTTTCAAAAGGATTTTGAAAAATTGGAAAGAGTTCAGAAAAGAGCTACAAGAAGTTATGCAAAGTAATGCACATTGGAAAACATAATCCTAACTATACATATACAATGATGGGGTCTAAATTAGCTGTTACCACTCAAGAAAGATCTTGGAGTCACTGTGGATAGTTCTCTGAAATCATCCACTCAATGTGCAGCGGCAGTCAAAAAAGCAAACAGAATGTTGGGAATCATTAAGAAAGGGATAGTGAATAAGACAGAAAATATCATATTGCCTCTATATAAATCCATGGTATGCCCACATCTCGAATACTGGGTGCTGATGTGGTCACCCCATCTCAAGAAAGATGTATTGGAATTGGAAAAGGTTCAGAAAAGGGCAACAAAAATGCTTAGGGGTATAGAACGGCTTCCGTATGAGGAGAGATTAATAAGGGGACTTTTCAGCTTGGAAAAGAGGCGACTAAGGGGGGATATGATAGAGGTCTATAAAATCATGAGTGGACTGGAAAACCTGCCTTATAGAGAGAGATTTTAAAAGCTCAATCTATTTAGTTTGTGCAAGAAAGAGGTGACTTGATCATGGTCTACAAATACCTACCTAGGGAAGAGATTTCTGAGAGCAAATGGATCTCATTCTGCCTTTTTCTGCTAGATTAAAGACCATTAGCTAGAAGATGAAGCTAGACAAATAAGGACTACACATAAGGTGTAAACTGTTAAAAGTGAGAGTAATTTATCATTGGAACAACTTACTAGGGATGTGGTGAATTCTCCATCAGTTTAATTCTTTAAATCAAGACTAGATAACTTCCTAAATGATGCTATAGCTGAAACAGAAGTTATGGGCTTGATGCAGAAGTTACTGGATGAGTTTCTATGGTCTGTAGTGCCGGAGGTGAGACTAGACAACCTTAAAACTGCCCTTTCTGCCCCTAAAATCTAAGCATCTCCTATTTAAAATGTTAGTTTTTAAGAAGTACTGTTACTGTACCTCAAGAAGAGCTCTGCATAAGCTAGAAAGCTTGTCTCTCTCACCAACAAAAATTGGTGCAATAAAAGATATTACCTCCCCCACCACGCTTAAGAAATTTATTTAATCAACAGTTACTTTTATAGCAAATAATCCAATGATGTAACAATACATACACTGAAATCAGGTTTTAGAGGACACCAAGATCTATTGTATTTCAAGGTAAATATTAATCAAGGGTTAAGTTCTTGAGTCAGTAAATTCTGATGACTGTCTCAACAGATATCAGTATTTGTATATTAAAATGCAATTCCGCAAAGGGACTGTAAAAATGGCATGGAGGATTTCGTGTGTGTGTCTCAATAGTTCCCAGAGCAAATGTACTTAGTTTACAAGTAAAACTATGGCAGCTTGTGCCCCAAGTAAGCTGCAGACACCAATGTCCAGCCCATGCTCCTTGCCTGCCTCCACTGCTTCCTACCTTCCCAACTACTGGGTTGTCAAAGTGATAAACTGGGGGTGGGGGTCAATGGGGTGCATAGAAAAGGGGAGACACTCTTCCCTCACCTGCTCTGCCATTCACACCTCAGAATCCATCTGTTGGGACTAGTGCTACTCCAGCTTCCTGGAACCTCACCCATCCGAGATCTCAGCTATCCGAGGTAGGAGACCTAGGTTCAAATCCCTGTTCCAGATCAGGCAGCCTTGGGATTTGAACCGAGCTCTTCCACTTCGGAGGTGAGTGCTCAGGCTACTGGGTATACTGGGAACACCATCACCACCTCCCTTAAGCCACTTTTTACTGGCCAGCTTCGGCAGCTGCCCACTCAGTTTGCTAGCTTCTGTGGCTCCATTTTTTGGCACCATGCATTGTCTGGAGAGACGGTGCACCTAACTCAGGAATGTGGATTCCAATGGGTGGCAGGGCACCTAAAATTAGCTGTTGCAAAGCTGAGTAAAGTCCACTTTGTCACTCTAGCCCAGTCCTTACAGCACAGAGATCAGCTGGAGCACCTTGGATGGGGCTTAGCGCCGCTTGCCCCTAATTAGAAGACGGTTGTTCTAACTGCCAGTCTAGCAAACTCCACCTGGAATCTGAAAGTTAAGATGGGTTTTTTCTGCCTTATGCATCTTCAACAATATTCTGCAACTGTTCTCTCAAATTCCAGTTCCATTACTGATTCATGAGCCAGAAGAGAATTCAGCTCCCTCTCCCAGAACGCTACTGGCTTTGCAGAGATAACAGGAGTAAAGACATGAATTCATGAAAGTAAAAACTATGAATACACACAGGGAGAGCTGAATAAGAAGGCACTATTTTAAGTAGTCGCTTTTCAAAGTAGGGCCCAATTCTGTAGCCCTCTCTCATGTGAGCAGTGACACTGAAGTCAATGGGATCAGCCAAATCTGCAAACAAGAACTTCCTCCTCTCATAAAACCTTATTGCCACACTCTGATACATGCTTTACAACAGAATTACCTTTGAATTCAGACACAAACCTGAAATGTAACAGTTTTCTTTTAACATCTCTGCAACTGCAGCTGCCCCGTCTCCATTCAGACAATTATCACTCAGGTTTAACTTTACAATGGAGGTGTTAGTCATCAAGGCAAGAGATAAAGCTTTGGCACCCTGGAACACATGACAGCATAATGGGTCACTCACAGGTCTATTCGGTACCATGAGCACTTTTAGCGGTTTGCTTATTTCAGTTTTCCTAAACCTATCAAGAATATAGAGATTGACAAAAGCTTTCCAGACCCTGGATGCATTTCTGAAGAACACAACTGAAAGAAAGGTTTCAGAGTAGCAGCCGTGTTAGTCTGTATCCGCAAAAAGAAGAACAGGAGTACTTGTGGCACCTTAGAGACTAACTAAGACTAGTCTCTAAGGTGCCACAAGTACTCCTGTTCTTCTTTTAACTGAAAGAAAGTACCCCTCCGTGCAGTAGAGGGCTCCAGCTGCATTCAACAGAGCACCACCACCAACAAGTCCCATCCTGCTACCAGTGAAGTCAATGGCAAAATTCTCAACAACTTCAACGGATGCAGGATCTAACCCACTGTCTCTTAAGGAAAGTAGTAAAAGCCCCCTTGTGTGAGTGATTTTAAACTAGACTGGAAAAAGCAATGCAGAATATAATTAGAGTTCAAAGGATGCAATCTGAGTTGGTAAGTGTCATTAATTATTTCTCCATCCACCTAGAAATAATAAAAAAAGTTTACCACCAATATGCATAATGTAGAGAGAGGGAATGTTAAACATGTCAGATTTGTTCAACTCGAGGACACCTGGTGCCTTCACTCATTGTCAGTTCTATCAAGCGATCAGTAACTAATACTAGGATAAGTACCACTTAGGTTTTATTTCTATTATTACTCCTAGGATCTAGAGCAGGGGTGGCCAACCTGAGCCTGAGGAGGAGCCAGAATTTACCAATGTACATTGCCGAAGAGACACAGTAATATGTCAGCAGCCCCCCCTCACCAGCTCCCCCCTCCAGCCCCCAGTGCCTCCCCCTTCCCCCCATGCCTCCCACCTGCCATGATCAGCTGTTTTGCATGCGCAGGAGGCTCTGCGGGGTAGGGGGGAGGAGGGAGGGCACAGCACGTTCGAGGGAAGGGGCAGGGGCTTTGGGTGAAGGGGTGGAGTGGGGGCAGGGCCTGGGGCAGAGCAGGGGGTTGAGCAGCGAGCACTCCCTGGCACATTGGAAAGCTGGCACCTGTTGCTCCAGCCCCGGAGTCGGTGCCTAGACAAGGAGCTGCATATTAATGTCTGAAGAGCCGCATGTGGCTCCGGAGCCACGGGTTGGCCACCCCGATCTAGAGCCATTAAGTTTGGAATAAATGTCTTAACTTGATTAAAATATTTTAAATTTGGAATGGACTGACATTATCCACGAAATTAAATAAAAAAAATCTACACTCTCGAACCTTAAATACAGTGTAAGGAATAAGAGGATGAAGGGATCTAATAGGTCTACTCCAGTTCTGATTTCCCTAATTCTAGCATGTTTATTACCATCACAGGGGAGTATTAAGGCTTGTTGCATTTTACGGCATGAGTCATGCATATGAGCCAAAAGTTCGTGCAAAGTAAGTTGTGTAAAACCAGAAGCAACTACAAGCCCATTGTGGATAGGACCGTGACACTAACCTACATATAGAACTTCTTTAAAAAGTTTTCAAATGTTGTTTAAACTTATGAATTTTAACCATATAACATATAGCAACACATGCATATTATATAAACAAAAAAACTTTGTACATCCAGGGAGGATAAAAATCTTATCACAAAGCCCTGGACATTCTTGTGGGGTGAGGTGTGGAGAAATCTAATCCACCGTCCCACCGAAAGGACGGCAGGTGCTGTGAAGATGACAAAGCTGGCAAATTCCCCTTAAACTGTGCTAAATTTCACGTGGCATCTCATTTTGCTTAAATACGTTTATATTGTTTCACTGCACTCCCTCTCTCGCTTAGCTGAAAGCCCACTTCCCCTACTCGCCATTCTTTATAAAGCAACAACTGCTGAAATTCTTAAATGTATTATTCCTCCTTAGGTTTAAATTAAGTCCCCTTGTTCTGGCCTGTCCAATAACTTTCAATAGATCATCAAGTTTTATTTTGTTCATACCCAAACATGATATATTTAATGCTGGTCTACACATAATATACACCACAAAACCAAGAAAGTGAAAAGCTAATATTAGTTTAATTAGTACATTATTCCCCCACCCAGAGACACACCCCTAGCCACTGGCACAACCACCATATAAATTCAGAGCACACATTGCAGCCTTAATTGTGCCAAAGCGAAAAGTGATGTATTCTATTTTCTGTAACTGTTACCTGTGGGCCAAGCCCATGGTGCTTCATAATCAGTTCAGTGTCCTTCATGTGACGCAGGAAATAGGATGTGGGCACCACTCCATATAGTTGGCAGGCTGCTATATATCTGGTCTTTCCAGTTGGGTCAAAAGGTTCCTTGGTTTCTACATTAGAAACAGCACAACGAACATAGAGAAAACAAGCTGTACAAACAAAAACCAGCACTTCCAAATTAACAATTTTACCAAAAAATGGAAATTAAAGAATTTATATTTCTTTGCAGCACCCAGGGCCGGCTCCAGGATTTTTGCCGCGCAATTGCGATGGTCGGCACTTCGGTGGCAGCTCCACCACGTCGCTTTCTTCTTCGGTGGCAGGTCCTTCCCTCCGAGGGCCGAAGAGCCCGACGTGCCGCCCCTTCAACTTGGCCGCCCCTAGCACCTGCTTGCCGAGCTGGTGCCTGGAGCCGGCCCTGACAGCACCTTCCCCAGAGCCTCCACGCACTCAAAGTGAACAGAGCAGAGTGAGGCAAGACTCAGGAAAGTAGAGTTGACCACACGTACTAGATCCTGCTCGTTGTTATGTAGGCATCCTGATACAGTTTTTAATGACATGATCACACACAATTACTTACACGATCCCTGCTCATTAGAGGCTTGATCCAAAAAAAAAAAAAAAATGACTGACGTCAATGGGAGTCTTGCCATTGATTTCAAATTGGTTTTGGATCAAGCCCTCAGTCCACAAGCTGCATTCTTGCTCAGTGAGCTCTCCGAGGGATACGGATAAAAGCAATGGAACAGAAATTATATAAAGAAAGTTGTAAAAATTTAAGCAATATTTAAGGTAAATGTTTAATTTAAATGAGATTAAAAGCAAGTGTTCTGTGTGCAGACCTCCTCTTCACTTTTATTTCAGGAAGTTATATTTAACTAAAGATTAAAGTTTCAGAGTAACAGCCGTGTTAGTCTGTATCCGCAAAAAGAAGAACAGGAGTACTTGTGGCACCTTAGAGACTAACAAATTTATTAGAGCATAAGCTTTCGTGGACTACAGCATCCGAAGAAGTGGGCTGTAGTCCACGAAAGCTTATGCTCTAATAAATTTGTTAGTCTCTAAGGTGCCACAAGTACTCCTGTTCTTCTTTTTAAAGATTAAAGCCCTCTCTCATTCTGGACTCACCATATAACTCACACAATGAATGAGGTGGCCTTAGATCTGCAAAAATAATAATAATGTATAATGGGTAATTAAGAACTTTAACATAATGAACAAGGGAGCATATGTACTTTACCATAACTTTTCCATCTCCCGACTTTTTAGTCAGGGAATGAGATCACAAACTGTTTGCATAGAGTTTCCTAGGGGCAGGGCGGTCCCTAGCCATTTGGGTGCCCTACGCAGCCCCCCCGTGGGGGGGGGGGGGTGTGTGGGGCCCCAGCCCCCCCAGGGTCCGGGAGGCAGGAGCTGTGGGGGGGCACTTTTGGGGGCCCAGGGGATTAGTGGGGGGCCGAGAGCAGCCCTCTCCACTTCCCTCGCCCCAGCCCCAGCCGTGTCACTTGGGGGAGGGGGTTGGGGGAAGGGATCCCCCCCCCGCCCTCACCGGCAGAAGTGGAGCAGCCCAGCCCCAGCCTGCTCCAGTCCACCAGCTTCCAGTCGCCGGTGAGGGTGGGGGGACCTTTCCCCAACCCTCCCCCAGCGATACAGCTGGGGCCAGGGCAAGGGAAGCAGAGCAGGCTGGGGCCATATCGCTATGCTTCCCGCCACAAGTGAGTGCGGGGGCATCCTTTCCCCAACCTCCCTGCACTCACCGGCAGCGGGAAGCAGAGCACCATGGCTGGGAGCTGGCGGAGTAGAGAGGGCTAGGGCCACGTTGCTCCACTTCCCGCCACTGCCAGTGAGTGCAGGGTCGCTGGGGGAAGAGGTGGAATGGGGGCCGGCCAGGGGCAGAGCAGGGGGAAGGGTAAGAGGCAGGGCAGAGGGAGTTGTCCAGGGCCCCATACACCCTAGGGACATCCCTGCCCCTTGCAATGGATGCAGTCCGCGGGGGGAGGGATAGGGCAGGTCGCTGGGGCTGGTGCTGCCACGTATGCAGCATGCAGCTGCCTAGGGCACCATGAAATTTGGGGCAATTTGGTGCCTAAGGACGGCCCTGCCTAGGGATGTTGTTTATTTTTGGTTTTGCTTTGTTTTGTAAAGAGAAAGAAAAGAGAATTAAGAGTACATTCACTCTTCACCTAGAGAAGATCAGGGAAAATTGTATGTTCACAGCCAGTTTTGAAACTGTTCTACAGATACAGGACAAATTGTGCCAGATCCAACCTGTGTTGTGCTGGAAGAGATTCCTACCACTGGGCAAATCAGGGCAGTTGGGATGTTTTGTACCTTCTATTTCAAGGTCAGTATCCCACTCTTCCTCCCTCTCGCTATCTTCATCACCCTCCTTCTCACTCTCACTCCCCTCTGAATCATCCGGTGTGTTTGTTCCGTAACTAGCATCTCTTTCCTGGTGCACAGAGTGCTCACAAACAGACGTGGGGACAGTCTTAAAAAACATAAGAAAGTTACACAGAAATTCTTTTCAGTGAATGTAAAGATCTTCCTCTTGGTAAGTAACTGCTCAGGAGTGTGAGAGGGAGAGAAACAGAGCTACTTTGTAACTTCTGTTATTATTGAGCCAACTCTTATTAACAGTACAGTAAGAAATCCAATGAGTGATTCACAGGCACCCTGTGGATCTGGAAGGAGCTGGACTAGTAGTCTGAAACTGAAGATACCTAAACAACAGCCCTGAGCTGGAGGGACCACTTCTAGCGATGAGGGGCTGTGTCATGCTCGGTCAGTGCTTGCACTTTCAGTTGAAACTGCCAAAGAGTATGACAACAACAGCACCTGTCCTCTAGACCTGGACAGTCTCCACCACACAATGCATTTCAGACACCTCCCGTGTGTTTTGGGCATCTCGTACTACATCTGAACTGATGACTTAGATGGGAAAGACAACTGGAATCACAACGTTTGGGTCTAAATCCTTTGCACTTGCAGCATCACTCATCCAATGATCTCTAAGCACTTCAGAAACATTAGTTTGGCTAATCTCACACTCCAGTAAGATTAACTCCTATGACTCTTCATCAATTTGGCTACCACCTCTCAGAAAAATCGATTAACTACATCAACAGAAAAATCCTTTCCAGCAATGTAGGACGCATCAATGCTGCTGCAACACTTGTAGTGTGTACATAACAAACTGCAAGGCTGTCTTCACAACTAGAACAGCTGGAGATTCACTTTGAAAAAAGACAGCTCGGATTTTGGAGAGTAGCTGAGACCTACCCATGCCAGCTAGCCCTTTAGACTCCCACTGCACACTGGGAACTTTGCCCTCGGGCCTGTGTAGTGAGGTCCTACGGCTCCCCACCACCCCGGAAGGGGAAGAGCCCATCTGGAGGCCGGAGTGGGTGGAGCTAGGGAGTTCTGAGCCCGCCCCTCAGAGGGTCAGGCGGCGACCTGGAAGTATAAAGCCAGGCCCTCAGATCTCAGTCTGGCTCCAGCAGCCGGAGAGACCAGATGTCTCCAGTCTAGCTCGGGGCTGGGACACCTCCGCGGACTGGAGTGACTGCCAGGCCTGCCCTGCGCCCGCTACCCAGAGGAGCTGCCGAGCCTGCCCGGCACCTACTACCCGGAGGAGCCGCCGGGCCTGCCCTGTGCCTCCTATCTGGAGGAGCTCCCAGACTTGCCAAACGATTCCCTGGGTGGATGAACCCATGGTCCAGGAACCCCCCGAGGCCGACGCCAGCAACCAGGGAGGCCCAGAGGGGGCAGTCTGGAAGTAGCCTGGGGGCAGCCGACCCCAGACTGGCTACAGCACTGCCAGAGCCGATGTCAGTGTGTTGCGGCCAGGATCCCCACTGACTAAGCAGCGGGTCTTCTGCTGCTGCTAGGGCCCTGGGCTGGGACACAGTGGAGTGGGAGGGCCTGTGTCTCCCAGGCCTGTCGAGGCTCAGACCTATTCCCGTGGCTCAGCCCTGCCTGAGGGCCTGAGCTCTGCCATAGTGTTTGTTGCCTGCCCTGACCAAGGGCCTGGGCTAAATATTTCATTTACTGTTGCTCAACCCTGACTAAGGGTCTGAGCCCTGACCTAATGCTGGTGCCCGCCCTGAGCCGGGGTCGGGCTTCCTGGATCTTTCAGGACTGCAAGGGCTGCCGGGCGAGACCCGACACCCAGACAATTCACTCCAGCGCCAGCAGGCAGTGAGTCAGTGTGGCTCCCCGCTGCCCCGGAGCGGTCGAGCCCCAGCCAACTCCTGTACAGTCTGGACCACAGACCAAGGGGAATTCTCTGAAAACACCATCCCGCTTCAGAGCCGGGTGGGGGGAAAGGGAAGGGACCTCGTCGGGACAGGCCGGTCACTGCTGGGCAAACCAGCAGCCTCGTCCCCTTCTGATTTCCGAGGTGAAACGCCCCCCACCCCTTCTCCTGCCACCCCCTGGGGTCCCGGGCAGGGCCAGGGGCCCAGGCTGCCTGCAGACTCGGGCACACGGAAGCAGCGGGGCTGGGGCACAAGGGCGGGGCCGCTGCGCCCCGCTCGGTCCCTCCCGCCCCCGGCCTCACCGCGCCGCAGGAGGCGGCGGAACGCGCGCTGCAGCGGCTGAGCTCCGCCCGGGGCCGGCTGGGCGGCGGGACCCCCGCGGCCGCCGGGCCCAGCTCGCTCCGCAGCGGCAGCATCGGGCAGCGCAAAGCCGGCCGCCGCTCGCGCCGGGCAGGCGGGTCACGAGCCACGCCTATGGCCACGACGACCAATGAGAAGGGGGAACGCGGCGCACGGGCTCTAATGGAACCAATCGGCGATCAGGGGCCGTCTAAAGGGGCAGGGCGGCCGCTCCCGGCGTGTTGTGCTGCTGCCATGGCAATGCTCGGCGCGGCCCCGGGAGGGGCGGGGCCTGGTGCCACGCCCGCCGCGCCTCCCTGGGCCCCGCCCCCAGCCCCGCTGTGCCCCCAGAATCCCGGCCCCGCCCCCACCGCGCCTCCCTGTGCCCCGCCCCCAGCCCCACTGTGACCCAGTGGCCTCCTCAGCCCCGCTGTGCCCCCAGTATCCCAGTCCTGCCCCCAGTGCCCCGCAAACCCTGCTGTGCCCCAGTATCCCAACCCCACCCCTTCTGTGCCCCCAGTATTGTGCCCCCAGTATCCCGCCCCCAACCCTGCTGTGCCCCAGTATCCCAGTCCTGCCCCCAGTGCCCCACCTCCAGCCCTGCTGTGCCCCCAGTGCCCCACCTCCAGCCTGGCCACGCCTCCCTGCCTGGCTAGGCCCTGCCCCAACCCCTGCTGTGACCTCTGTATCCCTTATCTGCTACCCTCCGACCTGGTGCACGGCTGGGCTCGGTCCCTACCACGGCTGGTATAGGGCACCAACTCTTGGCGATATAACTATGTCACTCGGGGGTACGGAAAATCCACACCCCTGAGCCATGTAGTTATACCAACCTACCCCTGGTGCAGAGAGTGCTGTGTCAAGGGGAGGGCTTCTCCTGTCGACATGCTATCGCCTCTTGGGGAGGTGGATTAACTGCATAGGTAGCGTCTTCACTAAACGCTGCATCGCTGTAGGTGTAGACAAGCCTTCAGTTTCAGCTGCACAGCACCTTCCCCATCCCCTACACCAGGGCTGCTGGGGGATGTAGGTGCTGGTTGTGCCTGCTGTAGTCACTTCACTGCCATGCAGATGTAGGTGGTTTTAACACCCTTTGTGCTGCATGAATATTTGCAAGGATCTGCTCTAGGGGAACATTTTCAGAAAAAATTGTTCCAATTTTTAAATAATGGAAATAGTGGTCCATTGAGGCTGGGGAAACAAACGTTTTTATGAAATGGTTTTTCTTTTCCAACCACTTCTACTTTCCATTTGTTCTGATACTAATTGGGAGCTGCCAGAAAAATGGGGGGGGGGGGAGGAGAAGGAAAAATGATTGGCCAACTGGCCTCCTGGCAGTCAAGTGATTTGGAATGATGGCGTTTTCGCCAATAAATAGGGCTTCTGGAGTGCAGGTTGCACTGACAATCGCTGCAGGTGATTTAGTAAGTGATTGTCTCTGCTGGAACACTGTAGACCCTTTGTTCTACAATATCCCGACAGCTTCTTTTTTCATACTAGCAAAAAGAACAGGAGTACTTGTGGCACCTTAGAGACTAATAAATTTATTTGAGCATAAGCTTTCGTGGGCTAAAACCCACTTCATCGGATGCATGCAGTGGAAAATACAGTAGGAAGATATATATACACAGAGGACATGAAAAAATGGGTGTTGCCATACTAACTATAATGAGAGTAATCAATTAAGGTGGGCTATTTTCAGCAGGAGGAAAAAAACTTTTGTAGTGATAATCATCATCTTCTGAGACTGCTATAACATGAAATATATGCAGAATGCAGGTAAAACAGAGCAGGAGATGTACAAGTCTCCCCCCAAGAAGTACAGTCACAAATTTAATTGACGCATTATTTTTTAACGAGCATCATCAGCATGGAAGCATGTCCTCTGGAATGGTTGCCAAAGCATGAAGGGGCATATGAATGTTTAGCATATCTGGCATGTAAATACCTTGCAACGCCAGCTACAAAAGTACCATGCAAACACCTGTTCTCACTTTCAGGTGACATAAATAAGAAGCAGCAGTATCTTCCGTCAATGTAAACAAACTCGTTTGTCTTAGTGATTGGCAAAATAAGAAGTAGGACTGAGTGGACTTTGTTTTATTTTTGAATGCAGTTATGTAACCAAAAAAAAATCTGCATTTGTAAATTACACTTTCACGACAAAGAGATTGAACTTCAGTACTTGTATGAGGTGAACTGAAAAAATACTATTTCTTTTGTTTATCATTTTTACAGTGCATATATGTGATAAAAAATAATCTAAAGTGAGCACTGTGCACTTTGTATTCTGTGTTGTAATTGAAATAATATTGAAAATGTAGAAAAACGTCCAAAATATTTAAATTTCAAGTGGTATTCTATTGTTATACATGCAATTCATTTTTTAAATTGTGATTAACTGTGATTAATTGACAGCCCTAAATATAAGCTATACTAGTACCTCTAATAACCACATCCAAACTTGAACTTTTACCAGTATAGCTATGTCAGCAAAAACTCACGCTCCTAAACAAAGTAGCTATGCTGGTAAAACATTTAAAGTGTAGACCAGGCCTTAGTCACAACCTTAATTTTGCCAGGAGCAGGAGGAAGCGATTTGTGTGGATAGCGCTGGAACTTCACATCACAATGATTCAAAGCACCCACCCTGCTGATAACATAACTGGGTTGAAGTCTGAGGGCCAGGCCCTCAACTTGGGTGAGTCATGGAGCTCCAGTGAATTCAGTACAATAGCTAAAGACCCATCCCTGAGATTTTAGAATGGCCAATGCATTGCCAGCTGGTCGTAATCATGTGTGCTGTGGCCCAGCCTGCCCTGATGCGTCAGGGGAGTGAATGAAAAACTCCCACTAGGAAGAGGACAGTTTTGTCTTTCTTTGACAGGCAACTGCTGCTCTTGTTTCTAAGACCCCCACATATTAAAACTTACCTATGTAACAAGACCATCTACAAGGGTCTGATCTTCTAGTCTTCACTTGTGTAAAGCTCCCCCTGACTTCAGTTGACTAAGTTTAAGCTCAAGTGTAAATGCACCTACTAGCTGAGTCCAATTTTAAGAGCACCTGTGAGCCACTATTTAACTGAAGTGGGGAATGTGAACTGGTGTTTCAGACTAGGTGCCACAGAATGCACTGGCTTGAGGAGACACACCCACCATTGCAACCCATTGCTGTTGCCTCCCACCAGGAACTGCATTCAGGCAGAAAACTACTGACCCTTTGTGTTTTAGGAAAATCTCATGTCATTTGGCACAAATGAATTTCTCAGTATCCTAAAATGCGTTTAACTCCCTGCACGCAAAGCAGCACCTGCCTAGCAAAAAACCTTCCTCTCCATCTAAGGGGGAAGTTCAGCTCACTCTGCTCCAAGCTCAAGCAATTGGGCTCATTTAGGGGCTTGGGGTAGGGGGGTGTCACCCCCTCTGCGCTGGCTGGCTCTGAGGCAGCATGGGGAGTTCCTCTCCAGGGCAGCTAGAGGGTGTAAACCCCTCATGTGGCAGCTCCGCCACACAGTCTGCCACGCAAACTCTTCACAATATAGTAGGGCTGGCATTTTCCAGGCTGCATACCTGGAATTAGGCATCTAAATGACTCTGGCAGCCTCTCTTTGGTGCTGAGCCCCCTGGAGTCAGAGGTGGGGTGCTAAACCCTTCGATCAGTCAAAGCCAGTTTAATTTACGTGCCCAACTTCAGCACCAACATTCTCCAACTTTGGCTCAGTCATCTGAAAATCCCTTGAATTACCCCTGTTAGCCCTGCAGCTCCCACAACTGGAAGGATGTTCATCTAGGCCAGCTGTATCTCTGACATTTATTTTAAAGCATTCCCAGAAAACAATATTTCCAGTCAATGGGCACTTTAATGCAGGAGGATGTTCTGGCGTTGCGGCTTCCTGCATAGGGACCATGTTCACATAGTATCAATTCCCTTCTCTGTCCTGCTGGCCGCTTCTGCCTGGATGGGCTGCCCTGCCCTGGCTCACGCTATGCCCTGATTGCCGCGGTCTGCCTGCATCCTCAAATTGTTTCAGGTAGAACTGTGTAGCAAGCTGCCTTGTCATCACTTTAAGTGCAAAGAAGCCAGCTGTGATCTCAGAAGCAAGAAACACCAGGTAAATGATATGCACAGCTGTCTCCAGGGGCAGCCGAATGATGTGCTCATCCATGAGGAGGAAAAGCAGGAGGGGGAGCTGTATCAGGAAGGATAGGAGCAGGAATCCAGCCAGTTCAGGTACCTGCAGAAGCAAAGGCAGCTGAGAGGAAAGACTGAAAACACCACAGCAAATGCTACAAAGAGCAGCGTGCAGCCGAGGCTTTGGGGCTGTGACCTCAAGAGAATGTGTGAAGTGAGAGACAGAACACTGTGTAGGACTTGGAGCCCAGGCCTGGGAATTCTAGGCTCTAGAACTTGGCCATTCCCCCCTGAGCATCGCCATAAAGGATTCTTCAGCATTTCACTCTCCCTTTGCTTGTCTGCTTAGCCTCCAGTGGGGCCCTGCCACAGATCTTGCAGGACTCCTGCCCCAAAGCGGAATACAGCTGGGTGCATAATGTATTTGACTCAAGTTGTCCACTAACAGGTCTTGCTGAGCTAGGGCAGTGTGGCTCAGTGGGTAGGATATTAGCCTGCCACTCAAAAGACCTGTGTTTAATTCTCTTCTCTGCCACTGACTTCCTGTGTGACCTTGGGCAAGTCACTTAGGGCTTGTGTGGACAAATAGTGCAAGATAGCTATACGCTCGGGTTTGCTGAGCACTAAGTGTCCACGTAGCCCCTGCTGCTGTGCACTAAAAGTTTCATAGTGGGCTTTGAAATACAAGTAGATCAAAGCTCACTAGGGAACTGTTAGTGCACGGCCCCAAGTCCACACCATCAGTGAATGCATGGCAGGCTAATGTGAGGTAAGTTACACCCTCGCTTGCCACATGCTGTCCAGACAAGCCATCTGTCTCCGTTCCCAAGCTGTAAAATGAGGATAATAGTGCTTCCTACCCCACAGGGGTGTGTGCAGATGAATACATTCAAGACTGAGAGGCGCTCAGGGATCAATCCAGACCAATGAGTAGCTGGGTCACCCTTGCCCTCCTACCTGGGGTGCCCTTTACAATGCCTTGCTGCTGTAGCCTCTAGCCTGGACTGGTCACAAACAGCCTCTAGCATGCAAGTCACACCCAGCTGTGTGTGTGTGTGTGTGTGCGCGCGCTTCAGATAGCCAGCCACACCTTGGTTCTTACTGCAGAGTGACCCCAACACCCCCCCAGCCCTAGATTTTTCCCCCCCAGATATGTCTGTCCTGTACGGCCAAGCCCTCTGCTGCACACTACAAGTCTGTTGTTTCTTTAATAGAAATAACATGCACACTACTTGCCACCCCAAATGGGGTTTCCCAGGCACTTCAATTTAAACTCACTGGATTAGATAAAACAAGCTTTACTCACAAAGAGAGAGATTTTAAGTGAGTACAAGTCATGAGGCATAAAAGTCAGAAATGGTTACAAGAAAAATAAAGATAAAATGCAACTGGTGCCTAACAAATTCTGTTAAATTCAAAGCAAAGTTTTCTCATCACATGCATTCAGCAGTCTTGCTGCCCACATTTCTTAGGTCAGGACCCCTTCTCCCAGAATCCAATTAATGCTTTCTTTGTCGCTTCAGGTGCTGTGAATGCAATGGACAGGAAGAGGCAGGGATCCTTGGGATGTTTGTCTCTCCTTTTTATAGTTTCAGTCCCCCTCTTGAAAACAGTTACAGCTGAGATTTATGTGGAAGGAAACCCTGCTGTTTTCCCCCACCTGGTTGAACTTTCTTTGTCTCCCCCTCTTTGTCTGCCTCACTTGATGTGTTTATTGCTTAAATGCAAATTAAGCAGAGCACACATTCCTTTGTTTGAGACCGATCTGTTTGCCAACCTCTGTTTGGAACATGTGTTAATAACACCATGCAGTGGAATCTGATAAACTTCACATACAATGTTGCCACATATTTTACCGGGACAATAATGATCAGCAAATTATGATTTTTCAAATGATGCCTCACAAGGCATATTTTGTGCAGAGTTTATTACAGTGGTGTGTAGGGTGTGGAAAGGGGTAGATTCTGTCACACTCGGATACTATGATGAGGAGAGCTAGATAAGTGCCTTAACCTAGACTAGACTGAGCTCAGCAAAGGATCCAGGGTATGTAGGAAGGGGACTCTAAACCACTTTTCCGCTCAGGGGGTAGGGGGAGGAGTGCAAAATTCCTGGCATAATTTAGGGCAGCCTAAGGGCTGCTGTGAGTTGCACCAGTCACAACAGCTTCCCCACCCCGTGACTGTTTCTCCAGCTAGTGATCATGCTATAGCTCCACTCCATCCTACCCTTGGGAACACCTACACCCAAGGGGGGAAGGAGATGATGTAAAGGCCACTATACCTGCTTTATAGCAACTGGGACTCTCCCTACTCCACGGGGATCCCAGGCTGTCTTCTGAAGACAGAGCTGTTTTCTTTACAGTGATGCAAAGGAGTTGGAATTGATGCCAGGTTTATTATTCAATTAATCCAAAATATTGGCCAGTTAATTCCTATGAATTATTCTTGGGCTTCAGGTCTCAATATCAATCATAGTGAGGACCACCTCTTAACCTATTTCTTCTCATAGGCATGTCCCTGCTACTAGTTGGCACCTGGCCACTCCTTCCCTCCATTTGCAATAACATAACTTCCCTATGGCAACTCCAATGATCACTTTCATGGCAAGAAAACATTGGGATGGGGGCAGGGGCAAATGATTTTGTACTTTAAAAATACATGAAATACTTTCCCAATTTATCATCTTTTCATATAGTCACAGAAATGTTGGGCTGGCAGGGACCTTCAGAAGTCAAGTCCAGCCCCCTGCCCTGAGGCAGGACCAAGTAAACCTAGATCATCCCTGACAGGTGTTTGTCCGACTTGTTCTTAAAATCCTCCAACGGTGGGAATTCCACACCCTCCCTTGGAAACCTGCTCCAGAGCTTAACTATCCTCATCACTAGAAAGTGTTTCCTAATATCTAACCTAAATGCCCCTCGCTGCAAATTAAACCCATTGCTTCTTGTCCTACTTTCAGTGGACATGGCTAATAATTGATAACAGTCTTCAAATCTGTTAAGGGAATGTTTAAAGAGGACTATGATCAGGTCCCCCCTCAGGCTTCTTTTCTTTAGATTAAACATGCCCACTTTTTTTAGCCTTTCCTCAGAGGGCAGGTTTTCTAAACCTTTGATCATTTTTGTTTCTCTCCTCTGGACTCCCCAATTTGTCCACACATTTCCTAGAGTGTGGTTCACAGTACTCCAGCCGAGGCCTCACCAGGGCTGAGTAGAGTGGGACAATTACTCCTGTGTTTTACATATGATATCCCTGTTAATACACTCCAGAATGATATTGGCCTTTTTAGTAGGGCTCTCGATTAATCACAGTTAACTCACACGATTAACTCAAAAAATTAATAGCAATGAATTGCCGTTTTAATTGCACTGTTAAACAATAGAATACCAATTGAAATGTATTAAATATTTGTGGATGGTTTTCTACACTTTCAAATATTTTATTTCCATTTACAACACAGAATACAAAGTATATAGTGCTCCTTTATATTACAAATATTTGCACCGTAAAAATGATAAAAGAAATAGTGTCCAGTATCCGAGGGGTAGCCATGTTCGTTTGGATCTGTAAAAAGCGACAAAGAGTTCTGTGGCACCTTATAGACTAACAGACGTATTGGAGCATAAGCTTTCATGGGTGAATACCCACTTTGTCAGATGCATTCACCTACGAAAGCTTATGCTCCAATACATCTGTTAGTCTAAAAGAAAGCATTTTTCAATTTTACCTCATACATGTACTGTAGTACGATCTCTATCGTGAAAGTGCAACTTACAAATGTAGATTTTTTTTTTGTTACATTGTTTTGTTTTTGAGTGCAGTTATGTAATACTTTAGAGCCTGCAAGTCCACTCAGTCCTACTTCTTGTTCAGCCAATCACTAAGACAAAAAGTTTGTTTACATTTATGGGCGATAATGCTGCCTGCTTCTTATTTACAATGTCACCTGAAAATGAGAACAGGTGTTTGCATGGCAGTGTTGTAGCTGGAATTGCTAAGTATTTGTGTGTCAGGTATGCTAAACATTCGTATGCCTCTTCATGCTTTGGCCACCATTCCAGAGTGTGATGTGACGCTGCATATTCTTTATAGAAATATGCTTATAATATGAATATGGCATAACTAAGATATATTTTATGCAAGATGGGCCTTGTAAGATATCATTGGAAAGGTTATGCTTTACTGAATGTGATTATCTAATTTGTATGCATGTATCACTTCTGTATCTAAAGGTAGGAATATTGACTACGTAACAATTACAAATCAGTGTGTACTTGGGGAAACACCCACCAGACAGCAGGCCATCAGCCTGGAGGGAGGAAATAATAAGACTTTGAAGATACTAATCTGTCTCCTTCCTGAGAAGCGTCCTGGGATGTTGCTTTGACACTGCAAGGTCAAGTGATAGTCACCTGGTGTAAAGTACGACCTCAGACACTGCTGGTACTTTTGCCCTGGAAACAGAGGCTTCCCACCTTATGTAAATTCTATTTAAGACTGGGAAGCAAGTCAATCCAACACTCTTGTCCTTTGCCTTCCCACCCAAGAAGAAAGGCTGCTGAAAGTACTGAAGAGACAAAGGAACTAAGCTGGGGGAAAGGAAAGGGCTGAGTCCAGACTAAGACAAGAGTCTACTCTGTAAAGAGAAATAACTGGAACTCTAAGCTACAGAAACTCTGGAACCTGCCTAAACAACGTTTAGAGTGAGAAACTACATTTTGTAACCTGTGTGTTTAGTGTATTAAGCTTAGTTTGTGTGTTTTGTTTTATTTATTCAGTAATTTGCTTTGTTCTGTTTGCTATCCCCTATAGCAACTTAAAATTTACCTTTTGTAGTTAATAAAAACTTATTTCTTGTTTATAACATAACCCAGTTTGTGCAATTCATATCTGGGAGGCAGGGAGAAGCTGTGTAGGGAGAGGGAGAGGGCAAATTTTTATGAGCTTGCGCTGTGCTGATCTTTTTTTACAGTGCAAGACATCATCATCTTGGGTGTACTCTCCAGAGGGAAGCTGCACTTGAGTGCTGGGCAATTTCCTAGCCGAGTCTTCCCATAGACCCATTGCAGCCCCTGTGTGATTCTACAGCTGGTGCATCTCTACCTGTGTGTGCTGCTAGAGGCCGGAGAGCCTGATTCAGCAAAACAGGGAGAGGGAGCCTAGGCTGGTGAAACAGGAGGAGCTCAGTGAAACCCCAGTACATCAGTTGACATCCCAGATGGGGGTCCAACCCATCACAGAGGACATGCTTCCATGCCACTGATGCTCATTTAAAAACAAAATGCATTAATTAAATTTGTGACTGAACTCCTTGGGGGAGAATTGTGTGTCTCTTGCTCTTACCTGCATTCTGCCATAGATTTCATGCTATGACAACCCAGCACATGTTCAATTTAAGAACACTTTCACTACAGATTTGTCAAAATGCAAAGAAGGTCCCTGTAGCAGAGCGTGGCAGGGCCCCCTTGGCTCCTGCCTCTGCTAAATCCACAAAATCGCTCAGACCCTGGGGTGAGTCTCCACTGGTGAAGTTCATTCACAGGCTTGCTCTTACCACTGTTTCACCATGAACAGTTAGCCCTTCACCATTGGAAGGCAGAAAAGAGCTACCTCCCTGCTTCTACTCCCTGCCTTTCCCCTTTCTTTCTGCTCCCTTCTTGGCTTCCTTCCCCCGAGGTTTTTATGCAGCCCCAGGCTAATAAGGCGGCAGCTGTCTCTGCCTCCCCAGTTAGGGCCAAGTTATCTCCAGCCAGCTCTAATCTATCCCCTTAAATGGAAGCTGGCGCGACAGAGGGCTGAATCAGCAACCCTTTGCCCAGCACCCTGTCACCAGACCAATGTGAGATTTCTAAAGAGAGCTACAGCACTCGAACCAAGTTTAAAAATCTGAAGTGCCTTCCAAAAATCGGAGAGGGACGAGGTGTGGAGCATGTTTTCAGAAGTCTTAAAAAAGCACCAGCCCAATGAGGAAACCACAGAACCTGAACCACCAAAAGAAAAATCAACCTTTTGCTGGTGGCATGGAATCTGACTCAGATGATGAAAATGAACATGCGTTGGTTTGCACTGCTTTGGCTTGTCAACAAGCAGAACCCATCATCGGCATGGAAGCATGTCCTCTGGAATGCTGGGCAAAGCATGAAGGGACATGAATCTTTACCGTATCTGGCACCTAAATATCTTGTGACTCCGGCTACAACAGTGCCATGCAAATGCCTGTTCTCACTTTCAGGTGACATTGTAAACAAGAAGCAGGCAGCATTATCTCCTGCAAATGAAAACAAACTTGTTTGTCTGAGCAATTGGCTGAATAAGAAGTAGGACTAAGTGGACTTCTAGGCTCTAAAGTTTTACACTTATTTTTGAGTGCAGTTATTTTTTGTACATAATTCTACATTAAGTTCAACTTCCATGATAAAGATTGCACTACAGCACTTGTATTAGGTGAATTGAAAAACACTAATATAAATACTAAAAATATTTTTTACAGTGCAAATATTTGTAATAAAAATAAATATGAAGTGAGCACTGTATACTTCATATTCTGTTTTGTAATTGAAATAAATATATTTGAAAATGTGGAAAACATCCCAAAATATTTAAATAAATGGTATTCTATTATTGTTTATCAGAGCTATAAATCACAATTAATTTTTTAATCGTTTGACAGCCCTACTTTTTACCAACTGCATCACATTGCAAACTCATTTTCAATTTGTGATCTACTATAACCCCCCAGATCCTTTTCAACAGTACTACCAACTAGCCAGTTATTCCCCCTCTTGAAATTATGCATTTAATTTTTTCCTTCTTAAGGGAGTATTTTGCACTTGAAATTTCATCTTTTTAATTTCAGACCAATTCTGCAATTTGTCAAGGTTGTTCTGAATTCAAACCCTGCCCTCCAAAATGAGTGCAACCCATCTTAGCTTGGTGTTAGCCACAGATGCTATAAGCATATGCTCCACTCCATTATTCAAGTCATTAATGAAAATATTTGACCTTACCCCTGCAAGGGAGCTGTGACCAGCACGCTTTCCAGAGCTGAAGTGATGAAGCAGAGTTTGATGGGGAGCTGTAGCTTCCATGCCCTGGCCACTAGCCTGCTCAGGCCTTGAATCAGTTCTTACCTTTCCTTGCAGATTTCCAATGTATCCAAGATACAAGCGTAACCCTTCAGCTAATGCGAGAATCAGGAAGGCAGCAACAAGGAGGAACTGGTAGTAACAGGGCAGCAGGCCGTACTGTAACAGGAGGGCATTAGTGATAGACCATCGCCATTTCATCCCACCAGCCCCACACCTGGCACCAGCCCCAACACAAACCCCTCCCACCCCATCGCTCCATATATTCACTCTCCATCCACTTCACCTGCCTCCCTTACTGCTACCGTGCCACTGCTGTGCCCCTTGTCAGGGACTGGGACATGGGCAGTCGTGACCAGTGGTTAAATCCAGAGTCAGAGGCCAGGTGCCGGAGCCCAAAAAAATCAGAAATTGGAGCCAAGAGTCAGAAGTGGGTTAGCTGGAATGAGGCAAGGCAGGACAGGGGCTCTCGCAGCCATGGGCAATTGCTTCAAGCAGCCAATGACGACGACAACTGCTGCTGCTGGGCTTAACAGCTGGTCTACTGACTTTCCAGCCCATCAGGCAGTGTACTACAGGCCAGCTGTGCTCGTTAGGTTGCCCTGAGTCTGGCTCTGCTGCCAGCCCAGTTTCATGGATTCACAGAGTCCAAGGCCAGAAGGGACCATTGTGATCATCCGTCTGACCTCCAAAATAATTCCTAGAGCAGATCATTTAGAAAAACATCCAATCCTAATTTAAAAATTGTCAGTGATGGAGAATCCAGCATGGCCCTTGGTAAATTGTTCCAAGGGTTAATTACTGTCGCAATTAAAAATTTGCACCTTATTTTCAGTCTGAATTTGTCTAGCTTCAACTTCCTGCCATATTAGACCTTTCTCTGCTAGACTCCTTCTGTCTCTCCAGGGCTGACCCGTGGCTCATTTTGCAGACTCTGCCCACCCTGGACCCAGCTCTAACCAATAGGCTGAACTCTCACTCCCACCACTAGGCCTGACTGCCCATGGCCCAGGACACTGCAGAGGAATGCTTCTTGCCCATGGGATGGATCAGGCAGAAACATCTCTTGGACCTCCCCTGGCCTGGGATATTTAAACCAAATGGAAACATAAGAAGCGCACAAGAAGTTTTGCCATTTGACAGGAGTTGCCATTTCTCAGGGTTTGAAATGGACCCATCTGGTGTTTACGTGTGTTTTGGGAAATGAAGGATTTTGATGGCTGGCTTGGAAACGGGTTCAAGAAAAGTTTTGATAAAAATCTCATGGAAAAAACAAACTTTCTAGAAGGTCAGTTTGAGAAAAGAGTTTTTGGAAAATGGCTGTTTGTCGACAAAAACCCTTTCTGCTTGATAAACCCTGACCTGAGCACAGCTTGGCTGGCAGACTGCAAGAAAGGGCAAGCGTGCAGTTACTTGGGCACTGAAGGAACGCATTAGGTGGGACCAGGGCCGGCTCCAGCATTTCTGCCGCCCCAAGCAAAAGAAAAAAAAAAAAAAAAAAAGCGCTGCGATTGGCAGCGGCAGTTCAGTGGCAGATCCTTTGCTCCTAGAGGGAGTGAAGGACCTGCCGCCCCCGAATTGCTGCAGGTGCCGCCCCAAGCACCTGCTTATTAAGCTGGTGTCTGGAACTGGCCCTTGGTAGGACTTCACTCATCTTTCCAGCTCTAACCTCCCTGGTTATATGGTACCTTTAATGCCAGCATTATCCCCTCGCACAGGCACCAGAATGGGAAATAGAAGACATTGAAGAATAGCATCATCTGGAGAGGCAGGCTGGACAGCACCTCATGCCCTAGGCAGCAATGAAAAGGCACAAGGTAAGCAGGTCTCTCCCATCATCACACTGCAAATCCCAGTCTCACAGGGGAGAACCTGCCCCACAAAATGGGCATTTTACTGAAGAACAAACCTGAGAATGCAGCCTGCTCTGTTTCTGAGCATGGCCCCTGCCCAGGGGCCCATGCAGCCCAGTCTCCTGTTGCTGGTAGTTGCTAGCACCAGCTGTTAATGCGGAAAGCGCAGGAACTCCCCCAGGGTGATCCTGACGGGGTTTCACTGTGACCCCTTTCAAGGTTGGCTTGTGGGTTTAGATCCCTTCCAATTTTTTTAATCCTCTCTAATGTAAATGTGGGTTTTCACATTATCCACATACATGGCTGATGCTTTTAGGATTCCCACCAACATCCTGGCATCAGCAATATCAAATGATTAATCTGCAGAGCCCCCTGCCATATGATGGTGTAAAACAAATTCCCTTTTTAGCAGTTTTGTATTTGCTGCCTCAGTTTCACTAAATGCCCCTTGTTCTTGTATTAGGAGAAAGGTCAGTAGGGTTAAGAGATTCCAAGGCCACCACTGTGATCATCTAGTCTGACTTGTCTAACACAGGCCAGAGACTTGGCCCAAATAAGTTCCTGATCGACCTGTCCACCTCTGTCCTTATTCCCGGCCTCTTCATCCTAAACAATCCCAACCTTTGCAATCTCTCCACCACCCACCTGGCGGGACAAGGATAATACAAAGAGACTCCTGGCCTGTACACCCATCCCACTCCCTTCCTCGCTTGGAGCCCATCTCCTTCACTGTGCACCGTATTGTGTCAGGCCCCTCCGAGGGAACACACAACACATGGGGCAGGCCAGGAAGGCTGGTGCTTGTGCTGCTCAGAGTTCTGCCTCTCTCTGTGTAGGAGACAAAAGCGTCTATTCATAGCATAAAGCAAAGCCCATTTTGACTTTGCAGCAGTAAAAGCAACAGCAAACACCCAACCACATTCCTGAAGCAGAGCCCCTGTAAGCTGTGCTTAATCCACCCTGGCTCTGGGGCAGGCAGAGCCGAGAGCGCACAGCCCCTGACCTGGGCTCCGGGATTACTGTACTACTGAGTACTGTACCTGGATGGTAGATCTGGACAGCGCCGCAATCCCTAGTTTTATTGTTGATGAACAGCGATCCACTGAAAGTTGTCAAGCCCCTTCGGACATTGTGAGGCAGAGCCATCGGCACCAGCTAAGCGCGCTCTCCCTCCTGACCTGGATCAGATGGTATTAAAGAGAAGCTCTCTGGCTTTAATTAAATTAGAGGGCTGGCCTTCCAAGCGGCAACTGGGGATAAATCTGCTATGCTGTGGTGGGAGATTTCCCTTCTGTGCTAAGAAAGCCCTGGGCAGGTGTTGCCTGATCTATCCATTGTATAGTCATTATATTACGGATTTCGTTTCCCCAGTTAGCACTTGGAAATTTGGTAGGTTCTGCTAGATCAGGCCCTATATTATCAGGGTGACTGTTCAGTGGGAGCCTAGATGTGCATGGCTGTAACACACGCTTTGGAAATCACACACTGTTTATAATGTTATTAATACAGTTCACAAAGTCATGAATGCTCTAACCCAGCAAGGCAGCTAGAGAGAAGACATAGACCTACCCTAGCCCTTGCTGAACAGTCTGATGGGTCAGTTATCTTCCCCATCACCAGTGGCTGTCATCCAAGCATCTCCCCAGGCATGCAGGCGGGGATACAGCTGTTGTAATGTGTTATACTGACGCCACTCTGCCTAATGCATATTCAGGAGGGGGTTCAGCCCCTTTTCCTTATTTGTAGTTCCTCCCCCTACTGATGCTGGGGTGCCCTTCTCCCATAGCTTATTAATCCTTTTACCTCAAGCTTATTAGCATATATGTCAATCAGTTACCATGGTATTCTTGTGGTCAGACATCTGCTGATGTTCCTAACTTTAAAAGCCCCCAAGCTGGTATAAAGTAGCATCGTGTGGTTACCAGTCAGCAGTTTAGTCCCTACAGCTCTCTGCCTTGTGCTGTCTTATGATCTAGGGTTACCCCCGGTTAGCTACTCCTGTTAAGGCTTTTTGGGCCTTGATAAGTTTAGCTAAGCTACTGCCTTACAGTTGAGGAGACGCTAGTGCAATGGCACATATATACTGAGCGTTCTGAGCTTTGTTATTGCAAATGACATTACAGGAGAGAAGAAGGTGCCAATATTCGTAAGTGTTGTAGGGGCTAAGACCTACTCCCAGCTACGCAGCTTACTCCACCCTGTTAAGCCAGAGACTAAATCTTACAGTGACATTGGGGAAATCGTGGGGTCCCATTTTTCTCCAAAACCACTGGTAACTGCTGAACGATACAGGTTCCACAAAAGAGACCAGAAAGAAGACAAAGCAGTTGTACAATTTGTAGCAACTTTGAGGAAGCTTGCAGAACACTGTGAGTAGGGTTACCATACGTCTGGTTTTTCCCGGATGTCCGGCTTTTTGGTAATCAAACCCCCATCCGGGGGGAATTGCCAAAAAGCCGAACATGTCCAGGAAAATACCGGCCGGGCACTTCCCCTCCCACGGCTGCTCTGCTCCTCCCCTGACTCTTCGGCTCAGTTTAAGAGCCGAGCTGCCCGAGCGCTCCGGCTTTGGGCAGCCCCCTTGCCTCCGGACCCCAGCTGCCGGAGGCGCAGGGTCTGGGGGCTGCCTGGCAAACCAGGAAGCCGGTAGCGCTTGGGCAGCCCTTTTCGCGTGGCTGGAAGGGAGGAGGGGGAGTTAGGGTGGGGACTTTGGGGAAGGGGTGGAGTTGGGGCAGGGAAGGGGGTGGGAAAGGGGTCCCGTGGAGTGTCCTCTTTTTTTATTTTTTAAATATGGTAACCCTAACTGTGAATTTAAGGAGATGTTAAATGATGCCCTGCGTAACAGGTTAGTGTGTGGCCTGCACAGTGAAGCTATACGGAAGTGCCTATTGACAGAGGCTCAGCTTACCTTACAGAAGGCCATTGATATTGCTGTCTCCATGGAACTGGCTACAAAGGAGGCACAATCCATCGGTGCATCCCCTAGGGTGCATGAGGTGTCACAATAACCTACCCACAAAACTGTGGGGAGTCAGGAATGTTACCGCTGTGGTAAGCTGGGTCACCAGGCATCAGAATGCTGGTGTAAGGACCTGGTGTGTCGACACCGTGGCAAAAAGGGACACATTGCATGTGCCTGTAAACAAAAAGAAAAAGAGGCCTGTGGTCTGGCCGACAAAAAGGGGAAATCTGCATACCCTAGAGCAGACCCAGGATGACCAAGGAGATACCTCCTCACAAGAAGAAGAGCCACTCCATGTTTTGTCTTTGGCAGTGGGCTCACATGAATACTGGGTAACCCTGTTGTTGGATGGCAAACCTATATGCAGGGAACTGGACACCGGTGCAGCCGTTTCGCTGATCTCAGAGACTGTGTATAAAGAAGGTTTCAGAGTAACAGCCGTGTTAGTCTGTATCCGCAAAAAGAAGAACAGGAGTACTTGTGGCACCTTAGAGACTAACAAATTTATTAGAGCATAAGCTTTCGTGGACTACAGCCCACTTCTTCGGCTTATGCTCTAATAAATTTGTTAGTCTCTAAGGTGCCACAAGTACTCCTGTTCTTCTTTTTGTATAAAGAAGAGCGTCTGGACACCTTCTTACTATCCTACAGAAACACACCTCATGCTACGACCAAGGCATCCCCGGCCTTTCTAATGATGGGATGACAGCTGCGCACTTGCTTTGATCTGCTGAAACCTTCTGAACCCCGACAAATTGTGCAATGTCGGCAGCAAGATCAAGTCATCAGGTGTGCATCCAGACCAAAAGACCGAACCTTTAGCCCAGGATAGCCGGTTTTGGCTCAGAATTATACTTCTGGAGCTAAATGGGTTCCTGCCACTGTCATCGCTCAAGCGGGACCTGTTTCCTACACAGTCTGGACTGCAGAGGATCTCACCTGGCGGCGACATGTAGATCAGTTGCTGGCAGGTCATACCAGTCCTCAGGACACAGCTTCAGTTGAGTTGCCTGACTTCACCACCTCCGGCGAGACACCAAATCACAAGTCACCTGATCCTGACTTTTCCCCTCCATTACTGCCAGTGGCAGAGATACCCCTGAACGACTGGCCTCAAGGGATGAGGGCCCAGCCACTCAGCTGCAGATACAAGGTGTGCCGCTCAAACCAGCAATGACCACAAGAAGGTGACAGGTGAAGACAGAAGACCGGCTTCCAGATGGCAAAGAGCAATAGCAGGAAGGGGAACAAAATAAAACCCCAGCCAGATGAAGAGTTGTTAGGTTGTTTGATCATCTCAAAGGTCTGGTCTATACTACCCGCCTGAATCGGCGGGTAGAAATCGACCTCTCGGGGATCGATTTGTCGCGTCCCGTCGGGACACGACAATCGATCCCCGAATCGGCGCTCTAACTCCACCAGCGGAGGTGGGAGTAAGCGCCGCCGACAAAAAGCGGCAGAAGTCGATTTTGCCGCCGTCCTCACAACGGGGTAAGTCGGCTGCAATACGTCGAATTCAGCTACGCTATTCACGTAGCTGAATTTGCGTATCTTAAATAGACTCCCCGCTGTAGTGTAGATGTACCCAAAGATTCTATTGTCCATTGAATTCAGTTGCCTTGTAGGAAGAGAGGTGCTAGACTAATTGTAAACAAACAGCTGCATTTTATGTGTACCTCTGTATGTGCATATCGTTAGTACTGTACGTATAAAGAGTGCCATCTGCTGGCACAAACATGAGGTCTCCAGTAGCTATATATTAAGACTACAGGATTGTCACTAGGAAGCCCAAAATGTCTGAAGTCAGTCTGAAGTGAGAGAAACAGCTACAAGCATTAGAGCTCTTCTCGTTCAGAATATTGTCGCCTGTTTTAGACCTGAGTGGCTGGTCAAATTTTGGGGCTTTAGAGACGTTCCAGGTGGAAGCAGAATATCCTCTTTGATGCAGTCTTGCTTACTTACAAGGAACGTACAAAGTCCTTCTTCTCTGAGCACAGGACAAAAGGAACGGCTCCTTACAGCCCTAATCATCTTTAGCCAATACACCAAAAAGCTCTCTAGCTTTTACCAAGGACACACTGCTCGACTTTCTTGCAGTTTACACCTTCCCCCTCTCCCTCAAGCCCCTTGTCTGTTCTGAGTTTCTGCGTGCACACACACACACACACCCCTTAGCCCACATTGATGGTAGTTTCTGGGCAGATTCTATTTGCCTTGTTTTAGATGTGGCCCCTGAATTGTCTCTTACAGCTCTCTCATAAAGGGTGTGTTCACACATCAGTTTGAACAAGGTTCTTAACGCAGCCCGTAACAAGGTTTAACCCAGCTCCCAACAGGATCAGCAGGTTCAGACATCACTGGGTCTTGCAGTCTCTTAGGTTCCAATTTTAAGTTCTCAGCCATTTGACATTTCACATGACACCTGTGTGGTGTACGGCTACAGTAATGCATGTATCTGTGCTACAGCAAGTGTCCCACACCATTGTGGTATCAGAGACCTCAGCCAATCACCATCATTACTCTACAGCTAATTTGCATGCAACAATTTCATTGGTTGTATGAAGGCAACTGCACATTTTATGGATTACGTGGGTCAACTGCTACCCCTGTGTGCCCAACTGCCACCCACACTAATCAACACAAAGAAATCTCCCAGCACAACCCTTCTCTCTCTCTCTCTCACACACACACACACACACACACACACACACAAATCAACACAACAAATAATAACCCCAAATATCACTCTGAAGTCTAGAATGTCTGTAGAGGCTGTATGAAGTGATGGAAACAGCTACAAGTAAGGTCAAGAACTCATTTTGTTCACAATATCACCAGTGTGACAGCCTGCTCTTCCCATCCACCCCCCAGATGAACAGCTGTCACATAAAGAGTCACCAGGTCTGTCTATATGTTTGCTACCATTGCTGCTACCATTCCAGTATTCACTCCTTGTCTCTTGTAGGCTTAGACTTAAGGGTTTTAGTGTTTTCTCCCCAGGAACTGGACTCCCAGAGATGCATTCTAGCATGTGGTAATTATTATGTGGCATCACTTTAAGAAGCAGCAGTCAGGTGTCTAAATAACTTAGGTTTCAGAGTAGCAGCCGTGTTAGTCTGTATCTGCAAAAAGAACAGGAGTACTTGTGGCAACTTAGAGACTAACAAATTTATTAGAGCATAAGCTTTCGTGGACTACAGCCATCTTCTTCGGATGCATATAGAGTGGAATAAATATTGAGGAGATATATATACACACATACAGAGAGCATGAACAGGTGGGAGTTGTCTTACCAACTCTGAGAGGCCACTTAAGTAAGAGAAAAAAAACTTTTGAGGTGATAATCAAGCTAGGAGGGGAGGGATAGCTCAGTGGGGGGGAGGGATAGCTCAGTGGTTTGAGCATTGGCCTGCTAAACTCAGGGTTGTGAGTTCAATCCTTGAGGGGGCCAGTTAGGGATCTGGGGTAAAAATCTTTCTGGGGATTGGTCCTGCTTTGAGCAGGGGGTTGGATTAGATGATCTCCTGAGGTCCCTTCCAACCCTGATATTCTCTGATCTAGCCCAGTACAGACAGTTTGATAAGAAGTGTGAGAATACTTACAAGGGGAGATAAATTCAATGTTTGTAATGGCTCAGCCATTCCCAGTCCTTATTCAATCCTGAGTTGATTGTGTCTAGTTTGCATATCAAATTCCAGCTCAGCAGTCTCTCATTGGAGTCTGTTTTTGAAGTTTTTCTGTTGTAATATAGCCACCCGCAGGTCTGTCACTGAATGACCAGACAGGTTAAAGTGTTCTCCCACTGGAGTTTTTTTAGCAGATGGTGTAGTTTCTTTAGGTAATCCTCAGTGGGATCAGAGGATAATGGCCTGTAGAATGTGGTGTTAGAGAGCTGTCTAGCAGCCTCTTGGTCATATTCCAATTTATTCATGATGACGACAGCACCTCCTTTGTCAGCCTTTTTGATTATGTCAGGGTTGTTTGAGGCTGTAGATGGCATTTGGTGTCTTGATTATCACTTCAAAAGTTTTTTTTCCTCTTACTTAATTGGCCTCTCAGAGTTGGTAAGACAACTCCCACCTGTTCATGCTCTCTGTATGTGTGTATATATATCTCCTCAATATATGTTCCATTCTATATGCATCCGAAGAAGTGGGCTGTAGTCCACAAAAGCTTATGCTCTAATAAATTTTAGTCTCTAAGGTGCCACAAGTACTCCTGTTCTTTTTGCTAAATAACTTAGTAGCACATATCAGACTTAGCCTGAAAGCCAGTGAAAATAACATCTTATTTATTACAATAAGAACAAATCAAATCTAAGATGGAACTAGAAGCATTAAAGAAATAGTTCTATACACAGAAACGGCTCACCTGTGTCTATGTCAGTCTGTTTTGAGTCTTAATTATTTACAAATATACAAACATTGTGCCATGACCTGTCTGTCCCAAGTAAGATCTCATCCAAGATTCTAGGTACATACTCTGTGCAGCTAGCCACTCCGAATCCCACAGCCACGCTGCTATTTTTAGTGTACCAGCTTAATCAGAGCTAGCCTGGGTATGTCTCCGTGAGCTGGGTACTACAGCACCAGTGTAGACATACCCTTAGAATCCCTTTAGGCACCTAACTCTCCCCATACAATACACTGGGAGCTTGGCTGCCTAATTCAGCTGTGAATCCCACTGGACAGGCATTGCAATGCCTACATACCTTTGTGCATCTAGCCCTAGTAAGCTCTGCAGTGAAGGGACTGTACAGTGTTTAGTGCAATGGGCCCTGTTCTTCATGGTTTCCCTCCTAGGGTAGGTGGGTGAGCCCGTGCTCAGTAATAAGGTTTGTGATGTGCAGAGAACTATTCCTATGAGCCAGCTGCAAAGCTTACTAAAGGGTGGGAAGGCCAGCCCAGTGGCTAGAAAGCGGATTTGGCAGATGTAGGATCAGTTCCCTGCTCTGCCACAGATGCCCTGTGTGGCCCTGGTCATGTCATCTAGGGCCAGATTTGTAAAGGTATTTAGGAACCTAGTGGGATTTAAACTTTTTTTTTTAAATCCCACCAGGCACCTATGTGTATAGGCACCCAAACATCTCACAAATCTGGCTCTAACACTCTGTGCCTCAGTTCCCCATATGGAAAACAGGGACCTTTCCTTCCCGCACAGGGGTGAGGAGTCAACCGCAAAGAGCCATCGGTTACATGAACAGTGAAATAACCTGGCTGGCCCTCAGAACAGGTCAAATAATAAGTGGACCAAGTGGAAGGAAAACAGAGGTGTGGTGGGTTGCCCTACCCCCACTGTAACCTAACCAGGGACTCTGATTCAGGGGAGATGCTATCAGAAGTGATTTGAAACCAAACACAGCAAGCTGTTCTGGTCCAACTTCAAAGAGGGAATCCAGCTGTAGGATAGGGATTTGGAGGATTTATATTACCTCAGTTCTGAAGACGCTGTCTTCCTGCAATGCTGGAGAGGAAAACCCCTGCTCTTTTAAAGTAACTCTGGGGGTTACTAAATTGGGCTTTCCAAAAACTCTTTATACAATGTTTTATTAAAATGTCCTTGTTATTTTTAGGTTGCTAGGTTTAAAAGCCAGACGGGATCATTCTGCTCCTGCAGTCTGACCTCCTGTACAACACGGGCCAGAGACTTTCACTCAGTGATTCCTGCATCACCCCCAGTACTTCGTGGTTGAGTTACAACAGACCTTTTTGAGGAAAAAAAAAAAATCCAACATTCATTTAAAGATTCAGATGGAGAATTCACCATGTCCCCTGGTAATCTGTTCCAACACTCCAATACACTCTGTACAGAAATGGCAATTTCCTGCAATATTCTTGAAAAACCCTTATTGAATTGGGGTCCATTGTACTTAGGGTGACCAGACAGCAAGTGTGAAAAATCGGGACGGGGCTGGGGGGTAATAGGACCCTATATAAGAAAAAGACCCCAAAATCGGGACTGTCCCTATAAAATCGGGACATCTGGTCACCCTAATTGTACTAAATGCAAAGTGTAGGTATTGTTGTGCATCAGGATTGCAAGTTACCTCTCTGGGGGGAAGATGGGATGTAAGGCCTGGCTGATCACAGGACATACTGAACAACATGCCACACAAGAATGGACTTTTGAGGCAAACAATGTCAAGTGGTTTGCTTGGGGAAATGTCCATGGTAGGGTGACCAGACGTCCTGATTTTATCGGGACTGTCCCGATATTTGCTTGTTTGTCCCACGTCCCGATCGATGTGCAGTCGGGACACTGGACAAACAAGCAAATGCTCCAGAGCCCGGAAGTACTCGTGCCCCCCACCCCCGACTCCGCCCCTCCTTCCCCCATTGGCTCCCTCCCCAAATCCCGGCCTCTTCCCCAGGCTCGCCATTCCGCCTCCCTCCACAAGTGCTGGAGGGAGGCCCCGGAGATGCAGGGGGAGCGCGGGGCCGGGGCGAGTGAGTCCGGCCTGGCCCCGAGCAGGCAGGACTCAGTCGGGCGGTACCTGGAGGGACAGTAGGGGGGTGGCCCGTGAGGCCAGGCGGTGGCTGTTCTCCCCCCCGGGCAGCGAGACTCGGGACCAGCCGTTGCTGCAGCTCCCACTGCTGCGGGGGGAGGAAGCGGCCATAGCACTCAGCGGCTGCAGCTCTGGCGCCCAGGCCCGAACGCGGGCCTGTTGCGGGGACCCAGCAGCACACACGCTGTGCCCAGCCCCTGGCCAGTCGCATCTGGGCTGCCCAACTGGTGCAATCCCGCTGCGGCCCCAGAGTGGGGGCAGCAGGCCCCAGCCCCCCTGTCCCGCTCAGGTCCCACAGGGGAATGAATGGGGCTGGGCTGCCGATGCCTCCGCCCTGGGGCCGCCGCGGGATAGCACCACCTGGGGAGCAGCCCAGACGCGACTGACCAGGTGCTGGGCTGGGCGCAGCGTGCGCGCTGCTGGGTCCCCACAACAGGCCCGGGGGGTTCGGGCCCGGGCGCCAGAGCCGCAGCCGCCGAGCTTGGCCATCGGCCGCTTCCTCCCCCCGCGGCAGTGGGAGCTGCAGCAGCGGCTGCTCCCAAGTCCTGTTGCCCAGGGGGGGAGAACAGCCGCTGCCTGGCCCCGCGGGCCGCCCCCCCTCCTCTCCCTACCGCCGACTGAGTCCTGCCTGCTCTCAGGGCACTGCACTCCCCCTGTGTCTCCGGGGCCTCCCTCCAGCACTTGTGGAGGGAGGAGGAAGGTTTTTTTTTTTTTGGCTCTGCCACCTTTTTATTTTATTTTTTTTGCCCCACCCCCCCAGCCACACCCCCGTCCCGATATTTGGCCTGGTCACCCTAGTCCATGGGGAGGTGAATGCCAATCCCCACCCCCCACAGTTATGCAAAATCCCAGCCTTTAGAAGGTACGACCTGAAGAGTGAGCCTCTGTTAGCTGATCACCCGTTTCATGAGGCCAAAATCAAAGCCTCCCGCTGCATAAAAGAAAGAGTGACCTAGTCATGTTGGTTCTGGTTCAGAATCGGAGATAGTTGTGAACTTGTAACCATGGGCAAAACCCATTGTGGGTTTTGAAGGACTGACACCTACTAGAGCCCAAGGTTGGAGTTATGGGGGAGTGTCACAGGGCAGGTACACCTGATCAAAGGGCATCAGGTTGTGGGGGGGATCAAAGTAGAGATTTAGTGACCCAGTGGCCCAAGCCAATACAGCCGCCCCTCGGTGTGGGGCGGCACGGCCCAAGTAGTTACAGTCGGTAGGACAGTCCTTCTGCTGCACAGTTCACCCCTCCAGGTGTCAGCTGCCCCACTGGCAGGGCAGGGGGACCCAGGCCTACCATACTCCACCACTGCTTCTATAATCAATCTCAGACACTTGGTACCTCAGTCCTGATCCTTCAGTCACTTCCTACCCTTCCTTCCGAGGCTGGTAGTCTCTCCTCTGTTGGCAGTAGCAGTGCTCCACTGGGGAGTCCATTGGAGCCTCAGCCAGGCTGGCTTCTGGAGCTCTGGCAGTCTCCCTATAAGGGCCTGCAATACACATCTGTTCTCCTCAGTGGCCAGCCCAGACTGACCTGAGCTACTTCCTTTTATACTCTGGTTCCAGTTAGAGCATGCCCAGCGGGGCATGGCTTCCTTGGGCCACAGAGTGTGGTTAACCCCTTCTGAACCAGCGCAGGGTAAATACACCCCATCACAGGGTGATCTCTGGGAAGCTTATTAGCATGAGGGTATGTTCCTTTATTGTTTTAATATGTTTTCTCTGTAATGTTTTCACTTTAATAAATATGCTTGCTTAAAAAAGAGCTGTGTGGTAACTTGTAACTGGTGGCAATTACACCACTTATAGCCATCTAAGAGCAAGCAAAGCACAGACACTGGTCTAGTTAGGCAATCTGGCTTGCTGGGAATATCACAGTGCAAGCAGGGAACCATGCAGCCTTGGAAAAATCGCAATCATGAGGGAGAGACATGGGTCTCTACCGAAGAGAAGTGATGACTGAAGAGCTGGGAGGCTAGAGTAGGTGCCCTCGAAGGCCCTGACAGGGGGAATACAGTGCAGTTGCCCTGATCTGTGACACACTTATCATTAAAACTTTGCCACTTTTATTTCCAAATTGGATTTTTCTGACTTCAAAACCTCTAGCAGTTGAATTTTGTTATCCCTTTGCTGGACTAAGTCAGTATTGTTCTTCTTGTGTAGGTAATTACAGACAGTGATCAAGTCACCTCTTAGCCTTCTCTTCAATACATTGTTAGGGAACCAGAAGGAAGGCAGTCTTGCCTAGTGGTCAGAGCAGGTCTCTGGTCAGGGAACAGCATTGAGGGACAGCATTGGCAGAGTCAGCTGCCGATTACCAGAGCCAGGGCTTGAGACAGAATCAAAGCTGAGGGCTGGAACTGGGATCAGATGCCAAAGCCAAGGGTCAAACCAGAGCTGGAGTTAGAGGTCAGAGCCAGGATTGGTAACCGATGGTCGGCAGTGAGCTGTAAGGCCAGGAACTGGAGGAGAGGCAAGGCTCAGGGGCATGGTGGGAACTGGGAGGGAGGCAGGTGCCAGGAGCAGAGCAGGAATCAGGAACAGGGTTGGGTGCAGAATGCAGGCAGCAGGCACAAGTAGGGGCCAATGCAGAAGCAGGAAATCACCTAGTAGCTCAACTTCCTGTGCCTTTTTCTGGCTTAACCAGCTTGGTTGGACCAACCGGTGGAGCTGGTGATCCTCCAATCAGGGCTCCCATGGGTGGTGCCTTGGATGAGGCTGTAGTCCTGCTAGCTCCTTGGACCGCCACATTTCAGCAGACATCGGGTGGTGGCCAGGATGCGACAGCTGACTGGGGACATGCAGGCCTGCATTGGAGACCCAGGGCATTGCATCGATTACACTGAGCTCTTTTAATCTGTTTTCCAGACTCTAAGTCACTCTTGTAGTTCTTCTCAGGACCCGCCCCAAATTTTCAGCAACCTTCTCTAAGTGGGCATTGTATACAGGCAGTGGTCTCACCGGGGCCTTATACAAAGGTCACAAAACATCCCTATTTCTCATTGATATTCCCCTATTCATACGTCTAAGGCTCACATTAGCTTTCTTAGTCACAGTATCATACTGGAAGGGAGCACTGGGTGCATGATGCCCAAACTCCTTTTCAGTCACTGCTTTCCAGGGTGCAGTCCCCCAGCCAGTCAGCATTCCTAGATGCATGACCTTCCATTGGGCTGCATTACAGCTTCTACTGCTTGCTTGACCGAGCAATCCAGATTGCCCTCCATCAGGGGCCTGTTCTACTCATTATTTGCCACCCCGCACAATCTTTGTGCCATCTGCAAACTTTGCCAGTAGTGATTTTGTTTTCTTCCAGATGACTGATACAGACCCCACTGCATCTGTAGCTTTCACTCTATGCATCCGAAGAAGTGAGGTTTTTACTCACGAAAGCTTATGCCCAAATAAATCTGTTAGTCTTTAAGGTGCCACCAGACTCTTTGTTGTTTTTGTAGATACAGACTAACACGGCTACCCCCTGATACTAGACCCCACTAGACAGACCCCTCTCTTTGATGACTCCCCATTTGTAAGAAAAGCTCCTCGGCAGGAAAACGGAAGGGTAGAGGATCTGGGGGCAGCTTAGTTGTAGGTAAATAAATTACAATAATAATCAGCTGGAAGCTTGGACTTTATTATTCAGGTTATATTCACATTCATCCATGCAGAGCACTAGATGAATATGCAGATTCTCCCTATAAGTGTCTACAGTGAGGAAAGGAAGATTAGCCAACTACAATCAGCACATTTGTCAGTACAGATGATGACAACAATAGATAAGAAAATGTCTCATCTCCCTTCTCACACAGATCCTCACCCACTGCCTGCTCCTCCCACCGTTCACAGTCACTCATTACCCTCTCAGGAGGGGCTTCATTCTAATCATTCTAATTATTGCTAATTTAAAAAATTCTGAAAGGAACAAAAGGAAAAAGGGAAGGAAGGGAAAGAAAGGCATCCTGGGAGTGCCCTACAGCTGATTACAGTCAGGAGGGATATAATGTAGACCCGGGCCTGATTCTCTCACATTGGTTTGCACCTAGTTCCTGTTAAATCCAATGGCAGTTGTGTGTATGTAACTGCAGGAGAATCAGCTCAGAGATCTATTCATTATGCATTGCAAAGTGCTGCTGGCATTCACAATAAATAAGACAGTCCATGCATATTATTGCGTGTTAAGCTTAGATTCTCTTTCCATGCCATACATAATTGCTTCTTCTGCATAGCAGGTCTTGGTGGCTCTGTTTTGCATAATGAGGCTGATGCTATATATAGCACGCTAGCAGCGCACAGTTCTTTAAACAGCAAACGGATCTGGTCAAAAAAGGAAGCAACAATTTCATAACAAATTTCATTTGGTTTGAAATGAAACCTTTTCCGTTTTTCAGGAATTTTGTGCATCATTTCAAATCAAAGTTTTATCTAAGTTTTTATCAAAACCAAGATTGCCCTTACGTTTTTGCCCAAACCTGACTTTTCGATAAACAAAAGTTATTGATTAAAAATGTCAATTAAAAATGTCTCCCCAAATTCCAGAGACAAGAAACCATTTCAATAACAACGTTTGACATATTTCACCTGGGGGGAAAGGCTATTTTTTTTCAATGGCAAACCTTTTATTTCAAAAATGTTGGCCATCTTTAATAGCAAGTAAGAACAAACGGCAACATTTTCAAATGTTGATGCCTAACATTTGGCCCCTAGGTGAGGTTTTTTCAAAGGCACAGATGGGACTTTCACTTGTAAATGGGCAGGTCGCTGCTTTCTTGTTGAAAATCTTCCCCTTCAGAGGTCTAATTCTGGCCACAGTTCCTGCCCCAAGGAGTTGAGCATCCACATCCACTTCCTGTGGACAGGTTTGGTGTGAGAAGAAACGAGTGTCTCTGTGCGTGGGGCAGAGGTGGAACGGGGCTGGCACGTACAGCTCATGGAAGCAGGGGCGAGGGCTGCTTTGTGTAAGGGGACTGTTGCCCCCTTACTAACACTCAGTGGTGTGTTTTGGTTGCTAGCTCCCAGCACTAAAAGGGGAGGGGTCGATGGCAAATCAGGAGCCTGAGACTGACAGTCCCCAGGAACAATGGGGAGAGGCCAATGCTCCAGATCAGCCTGATTGACAGGGTGGGCAGCTAATCAGGGAATCAGGAGGCCAGAGGGGGTCCCATCCTCCGTGTGAACTGGAATTGCCTGGGTCAGACAGAGTGGGGCCGAGCTAAGGAGAGAGCAGAGGCCTGAGCTAAGCTGCTGGGAGCAGAGCTGCAGCCCCAAAGCCAGAGCACAGCCCAGAGAGAGCGGAGCTGCCCTGGGAGCAGAGCTGCAGCAACCGGAGCCAGGGGGGCCAGTCAAGCAGCCCAGGGAGCTGAAGGCAGAGCAGCAGCAGCAGCCGTGCTGAGGCCGAGTGGAGCTGGGGCTGGGGCTGGAGCAGTCCGGAGCCGGGTGCGATGAGCAGCTGGGGAGAGCGAGGGGGACCCTGGGCAGTGGGCCCAGCACAGGGAGACGCCTCAGCCAAGAGGCCTTGCAGGCCAGACTTGCAGGGGGATCATAACCCCGACCGGGCGGGGGCGACACTAGGAAGAAGGGTCCTGCCACCTAGAGCCTGAGAGCGTGTGGCCACCACCAGAGCAAGTGTCCGACCCGCAGCGTCTCTGCAGCACAGCCAGGGCCTGAGAAGGAGCCTGGGACCTACAAGGAACAGACTGAACTGCCCTGACGTTCCAGAGACACTGTTTGTGATGTTCCCTGCCACAGAGCGGGGTGATGTGTTTTCCTTTAACCTTTCCCATTTTTCCTTGTTCTTTTTTAAAATTAATTGTTAATTAAACAACTTGTATTTGCTTTAAATTGTATGAAATGATCAGTGGGTCAGGGAGGTGCCCAGTGCAGAGAGAGTACCCCGGAGTGGGGACACCCTAGCCCCTCTCCTGGGTGACCACCGCAGGGTTGGGGGTTGAGCCCCCCAGGAATCCTGGGCCCAGCCTTGTTGGGGTTACGAGGACTCTGCCAGACAGGAGAGTGGAAGGGGAGTCCTCAAGGGCAGGGAGGCCTCTGGGTAAAGGAAGTGGGAGCGAGGACTCGGATCCTTTCGCTAGCCCACCTCACCGGGGTAGTGCAGAAGCCAGGAAAGTTCCCCACAATAGCGGGACCATTCCCCCACTTACATTTGCTTCTTTGTCTTTCTACCCAAGAGCCCTTTGCATAAGGCTGAGCCAGACAGCTGAGGAGACCAGAAAACACGTGGAAGAGGCAGACAGAGCTGGATTTGCTGTGGGAAGTTGGAGAACCCAAGCAGGATACAGGATAATTAGTTATTGACAAGCTGAGAGAGGTAGTTTGTTGGGGAACACAGCGGAATAATTAGCTACGAGGTAGAAATCAGGAGGAGAAGGTAGCGAAGCGAAAGAGGAAGCGGGTGGGTTCTCCAGGCAGAGGGTGGAGGAAGCAGCCAAGGACACAGGAAAATAACCTGGCAATGAGACTGCAAAGACGAAAGGCTCCATGCTGACCCCTCCTACCTCCAGCCTGCGGAGGAGTGGTCTTGAGTGACCTTGAGGGGAGGACAGAAAGAGAATTCAAGAGGAGCCAGGAAATTTCTCAGCCTCCGAAAGGTTAAATGAGCCGTAGGGGCTGCACAGGGCTTAAAAGCCCAGCATCCCTGTTCAATTGCACTCTAATGGGACAGCTCTAAAAGGAGAAAACTTAAGTACCAGCAGAACAAGTGGCTGCTTGGGGCTCCTGCAGGTGGGTGTGGCCCGCATTTAGTGGGGCCAGCACAGATGGGAAGCAGCACTGAAGCTGAAGAGGGGGTTTCTGAACAGCGCCCTGGGCCTCCAGGCACCCCCATCACCAAGGGGCCTCTATGTTCCCTACAGGTTTCTGCTGACCCCACTCCTCCAGCCAAGTCAGTTCTTGCTGCTCTCCAGCCTGCTGACAGGGACCAGCCATTGTTGCTCCCGCTGCTATTGCCTCTCTTGGGAGCAGGAAGCCTTCCAGTGCCTCCTGCAGATGGCTGAGTCCCTCACCTCCTTTCCCACCTCCATTAAAAGAGCTGCTCCTCTCTGCCTGGGGTTCAGCCCTTCACTCCATGCCTCCTTCTCTGCTCCTTCCCTCATGAAAAAACCTTACTGGCTCCTGGGTCTGCGGCTCGCCTTTCCCCCTTCTGCCAAAGAGGCAGCAGGACCTGGGCTTCTCGGCTTCCACCTGCCCCCTACGCTCAGACCTTCATCCCTAGACTCACCTCTACTCCTGCTTACTCGCTAGGGGAGCGGGGATCCCAATCCTAGGCCTTGTCTGGACAGAGAAAGAGGTGCTTTTAAAATAGGGTGAACTAACACAGCTCAAAACGCTAGAGTAGACTGGGCAAGTGGTATTTTCCCTCATTAGCCGGCTGACGTGAACTCTTGGAACGGGCTAAGATTGGCCACAACCAGCTAACACATTTTAAAGGCGTTAGAACCTATCTACGTTAGTGGCTAATGAGTTTTTAAATAGCACTTAATTAAAATGCATTAGCCAACACGATTTAAAAAAAAACAACAACACGCCTTTGTCCTAGTCTGGATAAGGCCGCAGCGGGGAAGGAAGAGAAGAGCCAATATGGCTGCACTGGGGTCTTAGAAAACTTGTTAAAGATCTTAAAACAAAGGGAATAAAAAACTAAGGGAAAGGATTCATTCCAGGGGGCAAGTAAAGGGTGCGGGGGGAGGGGAAGAGAAAGGGTGACAGCAAGGATGTGTAAGGTCAAGTCACAGAGACGGAGATCTGGGCATCACTGCGAAGAGCGCTGTGGACAAGAATACTGAAAAGCTGATCGTGCCATTTGTAAGTCATTGGGACATCCCCGACTGAAAGACTGTGTTCTGTTCTGGTTACGCCCGCTGCCGATAGTTACAGCAGAAATAGCAGGGACTAGAAATGGATGATACCAATGATAGGAGGCCTTGCTGTCTAAGCAAAGACTGAAAAGTTTAGGATACAACAAATAAGGGGGCGTTTGACAGTTATATAAAGTAACGAAGGGCAACGTAGTCACACAAGCTAAGGGAATATTTTGTATACAATTGTGATGGGGTGTCCACCCTACACAAGGCCTGGAGGGGTGAAGGTGGCTAAGTGGGCCAATTAACTGCCCAGGCTGCTCTTGGAGAAGAGGGATTTAATTAGAAGAGACTCAACTGGGCAGAAACAGGTGAGGAGCTATATAAGCCAGGAAGCTGGCAACAGAGTGCTGCAGGGAAGGTGTCTGCAGTTGCTCCTTTGGAGAAGGGAGGTTATATCTGGGGCTAGAGGCAAGTAGTCTACAGTTACACCCCGGGAAGAGGGAGTTGGCAGTAGGGTGACCAGACAGCAAGTGTGAAAAATCGGGATGGGGGGTAATTGGCACCTATATAAGAAAAAGCCCCAAATATCAGGACTGTCCCTATAAAATCGGGACATCTGGTCACCCTAGTTGGGAGGCTGACAAACTCGGGGGGCTGGGAAGGTAGGAAAAGGCTCAGGGGAAAAGAAGCAAGGTGGGAGAGTGCAGGCCTTGGCTGCTGACTGGAGGACCCCTGAGCTGGGACCCAGAATAGAGGGTGGGCCTGGGTTCCCCTACCAGCCACTGGAAGAGTGGCATGGTCAGAGCAGTAAAGAGAAGACTGCCATTGTGTATGGAGGGACTTTGATACCCCCCCTACCGAAGGGGGAACCATGGAGTGACCTGGCTGGAGGGCCGAGTCATGAAGAGGGCGCTGCAGGCCCTGGAGCGAGAGGGGTCTGCTGGGCAAGAGGACGACAGCAGGGACACCACCAGAGGAGGGCGCTATGCCTGGCCAGAGCTAACCCCCAGGACAGCCAGGAGGTGCCACTAGCCGTGAGTGCACCCTGGGACAACACCACCACAGTTCACTAGGGAACTCTGCCACAAAATAGTACTGAGTCCAAGGGTTTATCAGGGTTCCAGAATGGATTTGACACTTAAGGATAATGAGACTAACACCGGCTACATCAAACAGGATAAATATGTAAGATATAAACTTGCCTGCTTCAGGACATAAAGTATGATGGACTGATAGGATTTAGGAGGAAATTTTCCTCATGGGCTGGTTATTTCAAAACTGTCCGTTATAGGATTCCAGCAACTTTCTCTGAAGCCTCTGGGCAGTGGGTACTGACCGAGACAGAATGCGAGACTACATGGGCCCCAGGGCTGAAGTGGCATGGGAATGCCTTTGTTCCTAAAAGGGGACAATAAAACAAGACCCTGAGAAGGCAGGTTTAGCGCTGCCACTGCATGACAAGCAGAATAAATGATAGATGACAAGGCACCCTCAGAAATCTCCTTCAGTAGCTACTTTGCCTCAGTTTCCCCTCGGTAGGATGACAGCAGCAGGATGATTTATGCAAAACAACTAAAGAAGAAGGGAATGCTGCAGGATTCTCTGCACCTTGAGTCTTTAAACCACGATTTGAGGACGTCAATAACTCAGAGCTAGGCGAAGGGTTTGTTACAGGAGTGGGTGGGGGAGATTCTGTGGCCTGCGTTGTGCAGGAGGTCAGACTAGATGATCATAATGGTCCCTTCTGACCTTAAAGTCTATGAGTGTTCATGAGGCTGGATCAGACAGAAGCAAGTTAAAGAGACCAGGATGACTAGATCTGTATTCCAAACAGGATGATCTGATAACATTCACCCTGGGATGCTAAAGGAATACGCAATTATACTTGAGATCTTTTGGAGATCACAGGGCTTGTTCTGGTCTCACTTACATGGATGTAAATCAGGAGTAACTCCATTGGAGTTGCACCAGCATCATTCCAGTGTAAGTGAGGTCAAAACTGGTCCCTGGGGAACTGGGAAAGACTGAACCTAGCCCACGTGTTTAAGAACTGAAAAAGGGAGACCCGGGTCTTTACAGAACACGGAGTTGAACGTCAACACCGAGCAACTGACTGCAATTAACCCAGGAGTCAGACTATACATTCCAAGGATACTTGCTGGGCTAGTGCTCCAAAAATAGCTGTCTAGACAGTGCTTGGACTGGAAGTCGAGGAGCCCAAGTTTCAGTCCAAGCTGCAGCGGCAAAGCACCATCTACAAGGCTGTTTTTCGTGTGCTAGCCCCGCAAGCTGCAGTCTGTCGACCTGGGCTGGGAGGCTCGCCCCTGTGAGCTGTGTACCTCAGGAGCGCCATGCTTAGAGCTGAGGGCGTGGATAAAGGTGAAGCTATATGACTCGGACTGTGCAGGTAAGGATCTGAATGGGAGCCCGTGGATGTGGTTAAAGCTGTGTAGGTGCAGATGACACTGTGGGTGGAATGCGAACCTGGTTGGGGGGCTCCAGGGGGGGCAAGCAGTTGTGTGAGGGCAGCACCATAGGGTGTCTGGGAGAGTGTGGCTGGGGGGAGCGAGGGGGTTGGTGCAGGTGATGCAGGGTGTTGGTGAGGGCATGCTTGGATGTGAGTGGAGAGTGGGTGAGGGGTAGGCTAGTTGGGTGCATATTGTGGGTGAAGGGAGCATGGAGTGCAGTGAAAGGCTGTGACATTGTTTCTAGGGGGAGCAGACATGTCCCAGGGTGGGTAACTTTACCATGCGGCCAGGATGACTAGTTTGCCTTGTTTTTGCAGGCGGTCCCTCCCTACCAGAAGAAAGTGCTGGTAAGTTCCAGTCTACTCGACCCATGTCCCTGCAGCCAGCAGGGCTCGTGGAGAGATGCAGCTGTCGGTGCTAGAGCATATGCTTGCTTCGGACTCTGAAGACCAGGGCAAGTCAGTGCTTCCTCGGGGATCCCGTGTTCTCCTTGTGTTTCCATAGGGTTTTTAAACTCTGCAGAGCCCACGTACGCAGGCTGCCACTGGTGTGTCAGAACCACCGGCTGTGTGAACAGAGGGCGTTGTTGGGAACATAATGGTTCAGTGATGCTGGATTCTTCAAAGTGTGAGGGAGGCAATGACTCAGCTGACTTAGCCGCGGAGCCTCCTGGTCCTCCCGGGCAAGTGCAGCCTCAGCAGAAATCAGTTCCTTCCACGTTAAGAGCCTTTTCCAGTTAACCAAGACATGTCTCCAGTTCTAAGGCAAAGACAAAGGCAGGACAACAGGATTAGCCAGATCTGCTCACCTAGTGTTTCTGAGTTTGCCTTCTGCGCGGGTCAGTATCGCTGGCTATCCTGCTGCTCCATTTCTCTGCAGCAAACAGCCTCTCTTCACTGTGTTGCCTGCAACCCTGCTGGAGGAGCTGGGGCAGAATATTGACCTGATGTAGCCAAATGCAGAGAGGGGAGCATGTCCAGGCTTCGGGTCATTAAAGTCTTCTCTATATCCCAAGCTGCACTGGTTTAAATAAAGGTGTGATTTAGTTAAACCAGGACAAAACCCTGTGTAGAGGCTCTTAATTCAATGTAAATTTGGGTTAGGTTGTTTTAGCTGAAATTGTTAAAAACCAGGTTTAAGCTGAATTCCGAATGGCCACACTGGGTTTTGGTTAAACGGAATCGGTTGTTGAACCAAGTTCCAGGTGAACCAGTGCAACCATGAATATAGGCCAGGCCCATGGGTCCAGCGGGGCAGAGGCCCAGATGCGTGCACGTGCACGTGCACAAGTTGAGGAATGAGCACTATTGTGGATACACATTAACAAAGCCAGCCCCGTGTGTCCGAACTCCCTTTCCACAGAAGCAACAGATTTATCAACTGCTCTGTGCAGAGGGGACAAACCACAGTCAAACCACTTCATTCCAGTCAAGGGAGTCTTTTCCATGTGAGGGGCTGCTCCATTTAGGCAACTAAACAGAGTAAATGACATTTCTGCAGGAACTAGGAACATCTCCCAGACCAGGGCTTCAGCTGTTGACGTTAACTTAAAATCGGTCACTTTAACCCTTCGTTGCTAACATGCGGCAAGTTCAAGATACAAAAGGAAACATACTTGCCATGACGAACGAACAGCCTTAAATACAGGTACGCAGCAGGAAAACAAGGAGAGAACGTTCGGTTAGTATTAAGTTCCTGTTCCTGATGCACGGCAGGGCCAAGAGTCCTTTCCCACCCCCACCCCCAGGAGGGGCAGAAAACAGGCTGGCTCCTGACGGGTCGGGCAAAAAGCAGCCTCGGCACTCTAAGGCCAGAGCAGTGAGACGGCTTTCTATGCTCGGCAGGCAAGGAGGGCGAAATGCCAGACTCCCCCTGCGGGAAGGGTCACTGCTGACCAAGATGTGGCACATCGCAGGCCCCAGAACCTCACCCTGAAATAGACCCTTAACCTCTGGCTGAGCGACTGAAATCCTCACATCACGGTTTAAAGACTTCAGGTTCCAGAGAATTCTCCATTTACACTAGTTTAAACCGGCCAGTAACGTTTACCTTTCATGACATTTTTCACATCTGGTGACTGAAGGAATGTAAACTTTTTTTAAAGAAAAGTTTCAGCAAAAATAAGGTGGGCGCTTTTGAGGACAAAGGAAGTGGGGGAGCGGGGGAAATACATTTTGGCCATTATAAAAATGAAACTTTTTGTTAAATCCCTAGGTCCTTAGTGCTTCGAGCCAGAAATCCAAGTTTGTCAGAGGGACAGTCTGGGGTGATCTGATGCAGATCCATTTCAACTTGGCTGAGTTAAAGGATTTATATACGCTGTTGGATTTTCATTCAGTAGAAATCAATCTCCCAATATTTTCTTGGCATCTCCTATGTAAGTTGAGTGGAACTTAGGTCTGCCTTCAGAATGCTCCCCCTTCTCCTAGGGGTACGTGCTACGCCACATTCCATTCTTGGTCCATATGCTGTTATATTCAGGCTCCCTCCTCCGTCACTGTGGTTTGGTCAGTGCACAGGCAGGGATCCTGCAGAACTGGGCCTGCATGGCTAGTTCCCTGTAAACGTGCGGGACTCACCCCTGCAGCGCCTCCTGCTGGTTGTCTCAGGGAATTAGCTCTTTCCAGCACTGAGCGTCCTCTGCAGGCCAGTGTCCCGCTGCCCCCCACCCCCCGTCTCTCCTGGACCCTGGTGCCCCTTGTCTTTGGTGTGCTGCCCCCTGGCAATACCCGCCCAGTCTCACGGTCTCCCCACCCTGGGGAACCCCCACCCTCTATCCCCACCTTACTTCAGTCATGGGCCTGGGGAGTTGCCAGACTGGAGCTCCCCTGCTCCTCTGGCTCTCCCCAGCCCTGCCTCACTTCCGGTACCCCTCCTGCAGGCAGCCAGGCCCTGCTCTCTCCCAGCCTGGAGAGAGACCTCTGGGCCTCTGGCTCCCAGCCTTTTTATACAGGCCAGCTGTGGCCTGATTGCTGCAGCTGTTTCCCCAATCAGCCAAGGTGGAGGGTTAATGAGTGTAGTGGGACTAGAGGAGCGAGTGTGTTTAGGAAGTACAGCTGACAGTAGCAAACAGCAGATGGATATGTATGGGTTGTCACTTGTCATTCACCTGAACTAATATAGGATGAACCATTGCTTCTAGCCCAGGCGGTGTTTCTGCTCTAGCACCTGCCAGCTGATGGATCACTCGCCCGTCTGGTTTTGATTTTACTTGGCCCGATTTATGTCACAATTGTCTTTAGCAGCGTCTACTTACTCCACATCTCGTTTTCTGATTGCTCTCCCAGAGGCCATGACCTCAGCGACTTTGGACACAATCGGGTCATAGTTCATACTAGCCACAGCAATCACCTCCTCGTTCCTACAACAAAGATCAGAGGTGTGAAGGAGACACTGGGGGTAATGAAGTGAATGGCTTTAGATGGACACTTTTTTCCTTCACGAAAGGGTAAACTCATTGATGGAACCACCAGGGACTATGAACCTATAATCTCTTCCCAGCTTCAGGAGCCCCCGTTAGCCCATGTGCTTGTTACCTCAGACAGCAGCACCCGGTGGGGAGAGCGGCCGGTGAGCAGCATGTGGGCAGGCACTGGTGGGGAGTGGATGGAGCCCTGGCTCCATGCCTGGTCCCAGCTTTGCTCATGGGACAGCACAGCGACACACTGCCCCTAGTCAGGGCAGTACGGTCTGACCCTGTGGTGCTCTGATGTGGCTTTAAGTACTAAAATAACCCAAAACGTTTTTTGAGGTGGAAAAATAATGTCCAGTTGCCTCTGGAGGAGGAGGACAGAACCTAGACAACATGATAGATGTTGTACTAGAGATGTGATGCCTTCTAGTGTGCAGAGAAACCACAGTGCTGCGGGTGGTGGAAAATTAGGTGAATGTGATTCTAGCCTTTTATTTCCTCTGCCGGTATGTTGAAAAGTGCCTGGAAACAAAGTGAAATGGTTCATTGCAGGTTGAACAAAATGTCTGTCAACTTTTTCAAATCACCACGTTTTTTCAGAGTTTTTGGATTAGGTCTGGTTGAGCTGAAATTTTAAAAAAGCTTTTTTGGAAATGCCAGCAAGCTGAGAAATCATTTATTCCCCCAGCTCTAATGAGGACCACACCTAATAACGTACAATGGGTTTTCACTGCTAAAAAGAGTCGGGAATGTCATACAGACAAAGCGGCATGCAGTCTGTGCAGAGCACTTGAGCCTAAATCAAAATGAACCTGTACAGCATTCAAGTAACTATTATGCTTCTGACAATGTGTTCACAATTTCTCTGAGACCTGCAAAGAGATTCATGTGTAGAACAACATGAAAAGCAATGCAATCCCTCACAGAGTAAAGTAAGAAATATTCCAATAAGAGGGTCCTTCTGTATCAAAGCACAGGGATGGAGTGATGATAAAGTACTTAAACTCATTGATTCAACAGAGTGGTAGCTCTAATAGGGATAGAAGACAAATCAGTTGGATTAATACGTTCTACCCTGAGAGAATTAGATACTTTTGAAAATCCCCATCGTCAATCTATTTAGCTCATTGAAGAGAAGCATAAGAGGCAACAAGTACCTAGATTAAGGATTCTGACAGCAAACAGCTCTTTAATCTAGCATAGTCAGAACAAAGGTCCAATGGCTGGAAGCTGAAGATCGACAAATTCGTACTAGAAATATGGCACACATTTTTACCAGTGAGGGTAATTAACTTTGGAAGAATTTATCAAGGGATCTGGTTAATTCTCCAGTTCTTTGCAAGTGTCCCACAGGAAATTGGACATTGAATGGGTTGATGGATAAGCTTGAGGAGACAGTTGTTGATGCTATTGAGCTGAACAACGTTCTGTTTTGAGATCTCAAATACACCGATGGCCTTGTCTTGTTGGCTCAGTTGGGTGAATTGCTGCAGCCAGGTAAGAAGTAGCGTGCACGGGTCTGATTATTAATCTGGAAAAAATTCAGTCCTGGCCCTTGCTATCAGGCATTCTCCAACTCCAGATTTCAAGCAGCTCGCTATTAACAGTACAGACTGGATGTTGAGCAGGTGGCAACTGGCAAATACTTGAAGTGTCACCGACAGTGCTGGAGGTTGCTCAAGAGATGTGGGCACTTTTATAGCAGCATCTGCCACCATGTTTCAGACCCTTCATCAGCCTCTGTTGCAATGTCATGACACTCAGCTTGCTACAAAGCTGCGGCTCTGTAGAGCCACGGTTCTACCCACTCTGTGGTACGCCAGTGAAATGTGCATGCTGAGGAAGGCTAACGAGCATTTGATTGATGTTTTCAGTTCTTATCGTCTACATCAGTTTCTCCTTATTAAGAGGCAGGACAAGATCAGAAATGAGGATATTTGAAGCTGACCTCAGCAACGGCTTCCGTCAGCAATGGTTTGGTTTTGGTGACTTTCTTGGCACAGACGTGTTATTAGGATAGAAGACCAACAAATCACGAAGCGTGTTTACCCAGGAATGCCGCTACACAGCTAGTGGTCATGTGGTCACCTGAAGCTTTGGTGCTGCAATAAGATTGCCAGTGATGGGCATAAACTGAACAGCCAGTCAGCCTGCAAGACCTAGCTGGAAATAAATCCAGGTGGTGCTTGTTCTGCAAAGAGGCCATGTCTCTTTGGGATTTGCCATGATGGTGATGATGACGGGAAACGGGGGTGGGGCTCCAGGAAGCCAGTTATGCCTACTGCATTCTGAAGGTGCATCTGCCCTGGCCCTGGCACAACAGTGCAAAGTTTCGGGGCTGCTGTAACTTTCACCAAGTGAAACATTCACCAAGGTCCTTATGGGACCTTGTACCAGTTATGAATTGGCCTGGTGAAGTAATCTCCGTCCTTACCCCTCTCACTCCCAACACCCCTCCAGCCCCCATCAGAATGTTAATGGTCATTGGTCTAGGAGCCAGTGATGACACTTTATGCCAGGTGAGAGCTCCCTACCACTCGAGAATTTCTTAGGCAGCTAACTGAGGCCCGAGTCTGCAGGTGGCAACAAAACGGTTTGAAATGAGGAGAGAATCTGGCCTTTAAACCAAGATTGGATGCCATTACAAAAGATATACCCTACTTCAGCCACTAGTTACTGGGCAGGATGCAGGAATCACAGGGTGAAATTATCTGGCCTGTGTTAAGCAAGCGGGCAGACCAGTTGATCAGAATGGTCCTTTCTGGCTTTAACATCCCTGAGCCAGATTCTTAACGGGTGTAAATGGGCATAGCTCCAGTGAAGTCAGACTTCAGTAACCAGACTGTCCCTCTCACTTTTCGCAGCAATCACGTTTAAAAACTATGTTGAAAAATAATTTTTTTTTAACACAGTGGAAGCTAGTGTGGACAGGGCTTAGAAGAGCAGCAATAGAAGCGTGGTTGACCTGCATTTGACATCGACACCGCTCCCATAACTCCCGATGTCACAGCAATGACACCCAGATTTGGGTTGTACACAGTCTGGGGTGAAAACCAATAATCCTCAAGCAACTAACCCAAACACTAGCAGGCTAGTACCCTGCCTGCTGGGAACGCCAGATAAGTTACAAACTAGATTGCAAACAATTCATTCTGGGAGACTCTCTCACTACAGAGAAATGCAGTCTCTTATCTAAATATCAGATCAATGTACAAAACTAGAAATAGATACTGACAAGTATAAAACTTCTGCAATGTCGCGGGCACCTAATTAGGTAGCTTAGACAAAAGGTGAGAATGAAAAATGATAATTTCCACTTCACTGTTCAAAGACAAGGAAATAAGAGGGAGACTCTATCAATCAGCTAGGGCAAAAGATTTGCTATTCTGAATCAAGGAATAAACAATGTATATATTTGGGAGAAAGAAAAGAGATGGCACAAACACTTTCCAAATAGGTAGCCTATCGACTTAGGGTTACCAGATAGCAACTGTGAAAAAACAGGACAGTGGGTGGGGGGTAACAGGCGCCTATATAAGAAAAAGTCCCAAAAAATGGGATTGTCCCTTTAAATACGGGCCATCTGGTCACCCTACCTATCGTTGACTGAGAATTGGGCATGATTGAGACAATGACAGAACCATTATCAATGGGGAAATTCTCTTATAGACTCATACACTCAAATTATTTATTTTGGAAACATTTCTAGGTCTTGTAATGTCAACAAAGTTATGGACAACTGGGTCCTTTTATGGTGTCTCAAATAGGACATCCTAAATACGTGTCACTTTTGAAAATCTTGGCCACAGGAGAAACTATAAGAAATGCCTCTTAAAATCAACTGGGGCACCATTTCTGAAACTGAGGGGTGGAAGAATTAGGAATCAAGGCCCACAGAGAGAGGGCATGAAATCCGTATGGATCTCCACCACCTTTGCAGCATCATTCCCCCCTTTCCGACAGGAGCCCTTCAGTGGGGTTGGGGAATCTGTATGTGAGGATGGGGTTGGCTGGAATGGAAGGGTATGAGGTTGGGGAAACAGGGATTACAACAGTGGAGGAGTGGAGTATCAGAGGGGTAGCCGTGTTGGTCTGGATCTGTAAAAACTGTGGAGGAGAGGTTCTGGGGAAAGGCAACAGTAATGATCCTTCATGGTGGATCCTCTGGGAGCTCCTTGACCTTGGGGATCAGTAAGCTTTGCAGGAAAATGTAGGTCAATTTTGAGGTTGGGAGGCAACCCTGGTGTCCCAGAACAATAATCAAGAGATTCCACAGGGTGAACTGTATGGAGGGCCCTTTCTCCTATGTTTCCTCTCCTGGGCTGATCTAGCACCAAGATATTTGATGATAAGAAAACAATCTCCTTTGTGACAAGAGCACTTCAACCTTTGCTCTAGCAGCACCAACCGGGGGGGGGCTGGAACAATTTGTATCGTGGGGGTGCTGAGAGCCATTGAACCAAACTATAAACCTTGTATGTAATGGAAACCACTTCAAGCCAGGGGGTGCTGCAGCACCTCTACTCCAGCACCTATGGCACCAACAGGGGCTTTGCTTGTGCTGTTGCCCTGTAACCCTGGGGTAACAGGCAGGTTTGGTGGGTGGTTGTTGTTGTTTTTTTTACCAATTTCTTCTTCAATCTCTGAAAAATAATGTTAGTTTAACTGTGAAACTGAGCCGGGAGAGCAGGCCCTGGAATGTAAGCCACCCGCATTTCATTGCAATGAACAAGAGAGGGGAGATCAAAGGGCAAATAGGCAGCGAGGGACAGTCTCTCCAGCTTTGACTAGCGGTGGAAGTCAGAGGAGAGTCAGTTTATGACAGTGGCCTCCCTCCCAGCATCAGCACTGTACCATACAGAGTTGCCACCAACTGTTAGAAAGAAGAGACCTAGAAATAACTCCCAGGGCCTGAGAGGCAAAGACTGTCCTTGATTCCAAGTAATAGGATATAGAGAGATAAAGAGAAGGTGACACTAACGTCCCAGGCTTAGAAGAACCCCAGACTGATTAATCAGTGCAGCCCCCCACTAGCTAGAGCTGTTCAAAGATACCTCAATGACTCTATGCAGGTGGTCATCCTATTATAGAAAAGCCAATTCCTGTGGGCTTTCCTAAGTCACAGAATAACACACATACTTTTAGTAGCAGACTCCCACTTTCAATCTGGTTTGTTTAAGGCTTATTTACAACCCGTAATATGTATGTTAAGGTTGGCCAGCAGGCTGTGTTCAAGCAGCTCTCCTTTCCCTGACATTTCACTGCTCAGAAACCTTTGCCACTTCCTTGCTTTACTGAGTGTTGAACACAAAGTGATGAATCAATGACTATAATAACATGCTGTCATTATTCATATTAGCTATCCATAGCTTTTCATCTTCAAAGTACTTACAGATGTTTAATTAAAGAGATTTGACATTTCCTTCCTAATTAGGGATGGAATAAATACCAAAATATGCCAAATATTTTCCTGTGGTATTGAAGAGGAGGAATATAATGAGGCTTCAACGAAAGCCCCATTTTGAGCTTCAATATGTGAAGGAATCACGTCACCATACAACTTTTAGTGAGCACTCCGGAATCGTGCATTCAGTTCTGACCACTTCACGGGCAGAGAGACTGGAGACTGTTCTGAGAAGAACAACAATGATCCTGGGGTTGGAGGACCTGGTTAACGGACTTATTTGGAAAGACTGAAGGAGCTATGTGTGTGTAGGTCAGTTAAGCTAAGGGGGGACGTAAGCCTGTCCATATCCGAAGTAGAGTTGGTAAGAAATGTTTTGATGGAAGAGTTTTCTGTTGGAAAATGCAATTTCATTGAAATAAAAATGTTTTTTTGGGAATGTCTCAATTTCAACAATGTTTTTGATGAGAAAAGTCTAAACAAATCATTTAGGTTTTCTCATTTCATTTATGTGTCAAACTGTTTCATTTTGATAATGTAAAAATGTTGCTTTCCAACTTTATCATTTCAATTCATTTTGCTTGAACCATTATAACAAAACGTTAATGTTAATATTACATGTTTATATATTGTATTTAATATATATAATTGTGAAGGGGCCGCACACCCACTCTGCGGGGGGGAGGGGAACCAGCGAGTTCTTCTGGGGTCATTCAGCACCTGCAAGGCTTGCTCTGCCTGGAGGGGGGAGCTTAAAAAGGGAAAACTTGCCACAGGATGGGGTGGTGAACAGGACGAAGACTGATACACCTCAGACACTGCTGACAACAGAGACAGATCAGCCAAGAGGGAGACAGTTGCAGGCCCCACTGCTTCTGAAACTGTACGGACCAGTTGTAAAGCAGGATGCTCCAAGAGGAGGGGCTGGAGGTAGACCCGAATTAAAGACAAAGACCTGTTGATAAGCCAACCCCCAAAAGGGTTGTGTAGTGGGATGGTCACCCCACTCCTGCCCTGAGGGGGTTAAAGCAGCCCTGGAGAGGGCTGTGGCAGAGAAAAGCCAGGCTGATTGGGGGAAGCAGCCACAGCTGGGGCCACGCCCCAATCAGGCCACAGCTGGCCCTACAAGAGGGCTGAGGGCCAGAGGCTAAGAAGAGTCTCTCTCTAGGGATAAAGAGAGAAGGACCTGGCTGCCTGGGAGCTGAGCAGGGTATCTGAGGTGGAGCAGTGCTGGGGAAGGGCAGAGGGAGCTCCACCCTAGTCAAACCCCAGGCTGCAGGCCTTGCTAAAAGGCCAAAAAGGTACTAGGGCTGCAGAGGGGCAGCCCAGAGATAGGCAAAGGCAGCAGGTTCTAGCCCCCCCTTGCAGATGATGAGTGGTTTGCAGTCTGCCCCAGTGAGTGGGGGCTAGATGGGGACTGGCAGTAGCCACTGAGGCGAGGTGGGGATAGCGGGTTAGCGGGTGGGGAGACCCAGATTGTGGGTTACTGCTAGGGGCAGAACCATGATGTAAAGGGCACCAGGGTCCGGGAGGGACACAGGGGCCAGCAGCAGGCGAGACACCGGCCGGCAGAGGGCGCTCTGGACTGGAAGTGCTAATTCCCAGGATGATCAGCAGGAGGCGCTGCACCGGTGAGTTGTCACTCTGCTACAGGCTGACTCCAGAAAGTTTGCCCATGAGAGGGTCCATCTTTGCCTTTAAATTCTGTCACTCTATTCCCTGCTCTTGTAAGGGAAAGAGAGAGAAAAGGAGCTTTCTTTTGTTTGTTTTTCTAGGAGAACCCCTCCGCTGGGGCGGGGCATTAGAAACACCTTGACATTTAAATGATATGGGAATCAAAATGATAATGTTGGAAAGAATTTTTTTTTCACATTTTCAAAATGAAACCATTTGAAGTGGGGTCTGGGGACATGTGCCGGGAGCTGCTCTCGGCTCCCCCATCCCAGGCAGATGGAGGGTCCGTGGCTCCCAGCCTGCTCCGGCTTCCGGCTTGACCAGGGGTGGGGCCTTGGGTGAAAGATGTGGGGCGGGTGCACTGAAGGGTGGGGGTCCCTGACCCCCCCCACTTGGGAAGGCTCCGCCACCCCTGCAATGCAGCCCCTAACATTTATGTGCCCTGCCACCTAATGCAATTCACAACTCTGAGTTAGGTGCCCCTTACACAAAGCACGGGGAGAATTAAGTGTCTAAGAATGGCATTCACACAAAAGCCAGCAGGGGGAGCAGGGTGCTGCCTAAGTTAGCCAATAGAAAAGGCTGAGGAGGGGTGTGACCCACACCCTCAAATGGATTTAGCCCCTTAAGTCTGAGCTGGAGGTACATGAATGGGGCACCTATGCCAGGGGGAAAGCAGGGGTGACGGTTCCCCACTTATAATCTTTAGCCCAGGAAGTGGGAGACCTGGGTTCATATCCCCCCGCTGCCTGATGTGGAGGAGGAAATTAAGGTCCCCCACCTCTCAGAAGAGTGCCTTAAATGTATAAATAATCAGCTCTCCACTGGAGCAGGGGGACTGAACCCTGAGCCTCTCTCAACAGTGCCCTAATAGAGTCCCACTGCCCCCAATGAATAGTTAAGGATTTATGGACAGTGGAACAGTGTCCACTGGAGAGACTCAGCAAGCCTTGCCTTGGCTCCCCTATAGCCCAGTGGTCAGGGAGGTAGGAGACAAGTTCAAATCTCTGCTCCACATGAGGCAGAGGGGGGATTTGAACCCAGCTCTCCCACATCCTGGGGCTGTGCTCTAACCACTGAACATACGGGGGCACCTCCTTCTCCAGTGTCCTGTGTAGGGGTTTAGGCATGCTCTCGGCATGCCTACTGCATCATGCCTTGGAGGCAAGATCGGTGAGAAATGCGTAGTTGCAAATCCCACTGGGGCTGAGGCGTGAGGTAGGTGTTGACCTGCTGGGAGATGTCAGGAGCGAGGTGGCTCAGTGAAGGCCCAGCTACTGAAATCGAGGTGCCTTGGGGACTTTGAAAGTGGGAACTTGGTGCCTACAGGTTTAGACAGCAGCTGAGTGGTGGTTTTGTGAATGCCAGTGGCATCTAAATGTTGGATGGCGGTGCCTAAAGTGAGTTAGGCACTTAAGTCACCCTTAAGAATCTCACCCATTTCACGTAATCCACCCCTCTCTGAGGTCTACGTTGTGTTGTGTCTAGAGAACATTCATTGTGCAGAACAAACTGAACCTAATGCCCTCGTGCAGCATTGGTCTCAAAACTCCTCTGATTTCAAATGTGTCATTTTATTAATGCACAACAACCTGGATCCTTGGAGGGGGAAAACTGATGGCTAGTGACTATGGCAGAAATAGAGTAAAAGGAAATATTTCAATGACTGAGCAGTCAGATTAAAGTCCACGTTGGAACGTCTCAAAGGGAAGAGAAACACTTACTTGGTGTAAAATGCCACAAACTTCAGTTCGTCTAAATCGCCTTGAAACACGACATCATCAAATCCTTCCCCGTGGCCTGAAAAACAGGGGAAATGTCAAAGCAGTGCAGGAGGCAGAATGCTGCTCCCTTTGCCCTTCCTCCCCTATGGTTCCACATTACGCAATCTCATGTGCACACAGGTACGCACACACAGGCAAGCACCCACATACGTAGACAACACATGCCATATGGCGGTGGTCTGTCTTACAGCCACAACCTCTTTTTGGACGACAATCTACAAACCAGAGACACCCTCACCGTGTGCTGGGATTGGCGTGACAGTCCTAAAATCCCAGCATTCTTTGCTCAGCCATCTCCTAAATGATTCAATCATAGTGCTATGGGAAGCCACAGTCTGCCCACTAAGAGCTAACGTCATTAAGAAATTAAGTGTAAAAGTGTCACTTTAGGTGCCTAAATCCCAGAATCTGGCCCCACTGGGATTCCAAAACCACTGCTCAGCTGCCACCGAACCCTGTAGGTTCCTAAAATTGCTCAGTACCCATGTTTATGCCTTTGGGCATGGGCACTGCAGCTCCATGCCAGGTGTCCAGGGAGAAGGAAGAAGACCTCCCCCATAATCTTTAGCTCAGTGGTGAGGGTACGCAGTGTGGCTATAGGAGACCCTCAGTTCAAGTCACCCCCTATGCCTGGGTGGGGGCAAGGATTTGAACAGGGATCTGCCACCTCTCAAGTGAGTGCCTATCACTGTGGTATGAGATAGTCGGATGTGGGGAGCTCCCTCAGTGTCTCCTGTTGAAGCTGTTGCACTGAGAACGAATAAGGAAAGAGTCACTGGGACAAAGGGAGTGTGTGTTTTTTGGATAAGGTCCTTGCCAAATTCCAGAGAGCGCTCCACAGCCCCTGTTTGTTCTCAGAGTGACACTGGCCAAATGCGAGGGCTCTGTTTCCTGACTGGCTAACATTTTGCTGGGTTGGGGAAAACTGGCTGTTCTGAAATCTCACCAGAACAGAATGGGAGGGTAGAGTGACTTTTCGGTTGACTTGGTGTGTTAATATTTTGAGTGAACGTGGTGATGACGACGCTTTAGTGATCCATATGTAATGTTTGCTTAATACACGATTTGCTTTATTTTATTCATCGTTTGGTGTATATATTACAATTTTATAATACTTCTAAATCATTTTTAATATAATTTTCTGTGAATAAAGATGTTTTTCATTTCTCTCTCTCTCTGTCTCCCTGGACCAGGGATTGGTTCGTTAATTATCCACAGAGGCAGCTAGTCCCTCCTGCCTCTTGCGCTGCTGAGGCTACATGTCTATTTTTAGCACACTAACGCTCGTCAAGCTAGTGCAGGTATGTTGGCTGGAAATGCCACCTTCCAGCACCAGCAGAGATGTACCCTGACTGATACAGGAGGCACTGGAGGTTCAGAATAAGGTTGTGAGCATAAGGACCTCAGAGGGATAAGCCAACAATCTCAGGTGACGGGAGAGAGAGGGCATAGCTGAGAGGGGACATAGCAAAGGAACTGTGACTTCCTGATCTGACAGCCAGTTCTGTTCTAGCCTCGGTGTACTTCAGAGAGGCCTTGGGGCTCCTCTAATCTATACTGGCTGACTCTGGCTCCAACTGGCCAGTACATGAGCTGAGAATGGCCCGAGCAAAGTAACACATTGGTCCCCTAAGCTAGAGGCTGCAGGGGGTGGTAAAGGAGCCAGCTATCCTAGTTCTAGCTCTGCTGGGGATTGCTTCACAGTGGGGGAAATTGAGTGGCTTTCTAGCCCCTTTGCTATGGCTCAATGGGATGAAGAAGAGACTCAGACCCAGAAGCGATGTCCAGATTAGCACAGTGGTTATCTTCCCTATATGGACGTGCTCAGACCTCTCACCAGGAGAATCTACTGCCAACCAAGTGAACAGGCAAATTTACCTTCACGTGTTGTTCAGATGCTTTAGAATGGGCTTACCCAGTATGGTGTGTGCAGGTCTTAAACCTGCAAATGATGTGGTAACTCAGGCTGGCGTTTTGAATTCATGCACAATTTGGGTCGCAGGAAAACTTCACCTTATAAATAAGTTTTCCATGATGAAGAAAAAAGAAAACAAATCTCCTGTATCATCTGACCTGGGACCACAGAGACTGAAAAGCCTCAGTCATCACGATCATAGGATATGATTATTTTAACGTGTTTGGAATTCTTTTAAATTAAACCTTAACTCTGAATGTTGTGGCTTTATAATGCTTCTTTTTGACAACACCGCCGTCATGTATTTCACGCAGAATATGCACTCTTGGCTTTAACTCCCTGGTAGCTTAGTTTTTGGTCTGGGACTTCTCTCAGAACTGCTCATGTTCACACATCAGCAATGCCAGCCAGAGGCACCGACTCGGTGTGTGCCGGGGCTGGAGCACCCACCAACCACAGCTGTTCAGCAGCCTCGCCAATTAGCTGTTCAGGGGCTGGCGGGAGGCACTTGGCGGGGGGGAAGGGGCGGAGCAGGGGAGGGAAGAGACAGGGTGAGGGCAGGGCATTGGGGGAAGGGGTGAAGTGAGGGCGGGGACTTGGGATGGAGCGGGGGTGAAGCAGCCACTGGGAAAAATAAAACTCAGCACCTGTGATACCAGTCATCACAGTCCAGCTACCTCATCCCTCAACTTGGTCACCCTCATTGGGTCCAGCTGCCATGTCCAGTCCAGGCACTGCCCCCCGAAAGAGTTTCAGGAATTGCTCCTCCCCCCAGTCAGATTCAGCTGTCACCCATCACCCCTAGTCAGGTTTAGGTATCGCCCCTCCACCTCAGTCAGGGACAGGCATCTCCTCCCCCCTGAAGGTCAGGCCCTGCCCCACCCTGGTCAGGTTCAGTACTGTGCCTCAGAGCCATCTCCCATTTGTAAATCTTGGGGCGCTAGGGGCCCCTCCTGTTCCCACAGTAGCACATGTGGCATTTTTTCCTAAAGTGCAGACATCAGTCGCTGGTGAGACCCCTCCAGGTTGGAGTAGGGAGCTGGGTGTTATCCCCCCAAGATTTATGTACGGCTCCTGTCCAGTTCAAGACGCTGCCTGGCTCGTCCGGCTCGCATTAGTATGTCTGACCTGCATATCGTAGGCTCTTCCCAAACACCGCCGTCCACAGGTACGGGACTGTGCTGATCTCCGTGCCATGGGCCAGCATGTTCAGAGCTGCTATGCGGCCTGGAAAACCGAAGAAACAGAGTGTAAGAAAGGAAATTGTGCGGGAGTCTTGCCACACGCGCTGTGCCTGGGCAGGCCCAGAGTGCTCGGATTGCACCCAGGACTTTGGGATGGTTTAAAGCCTTTTGCTACCAATTGCTCTAATCACAGTGTAAGTGGAGCCTAAGACCTTTCACCTTAGATTAAAAAACGCCCATCAGACAACCAAGCAGAGGGACGACAGCAGAAGTTTCATGAACCACAATGCTAGCAAGGTCATGGTGAAGCCCCTCAGTTACCTGCCTTCAAAGGAAGGTTGTGTGGCTCTCGTTCAATTATAGACCCTTAATCTGCACCTTCCCACCCCCGAGAAGACTGGCTACCAGTAAAGATAAGATTATGTCACGGAGATCACGGATTCCCGTGACTTTACGAGACCTCCTGCTTCAACCCCAGGGCAGCAGGGCCAGAGGTCTCAGCTGCTGGGGGGGGAGCAGGGCTCTCAGCTTCCTCAGGGGGACCTGGAGCCACTGCGGATGGTGGGACCCCAGAGCTCTGAGCCGCTGGGGCTGTGGCAGAAGGATCTGGAGCTGTCGGCAGTGGCAGGTGCTGGACTTCCTCCTCCCTCCTGCAACAGACCTCAGGCTCTCTTCCCCCTCCTCCCCAGCCCCGCTTGGGCATCAGTCAGCTCCCCGTCAACACCGCCCGCCCCCATTGTTTTTAGTAAAAGTCACAGACAGGTCACAGGCTTCCATGCATTTTTGTTTCTTGTCCGCGACCTGTCCGTGACTTTTACTAAAAATAACCGTGACAAAATCTTAACCTTAGCTACCAGTCTCACCCCCGCCCCTTTCAGTGTTCCCCTCCAATGACAGGGCAGACTGGTGCCTGGCCCCTTTCACAGATAGCGAAAAATGAACAAGGAGAGAGGGGAAGAGGAGGGACAGTGGATAAAACACTTCTCAAGAGCAGACAGCTTTATGGGGCAAAGTATCATCAGTGCCCCCCAAAATCTGTACTGATGCCATGGTGATTCAGGGCTTCATAGACTGAGAATGGCGTTGCTGTAGGTAAAGAAGAGCATGTTTTCAGTGCCGATGCTTCTTTATGTCATGTAATGATATTAAAATCCTCGAAGCATGTTTAGAACGATGCTAACCAGAGTATTGCGTTCAAAAGGAAGGGTAACCTGGGTGATAGAACTCTAAAAACTGACCACTGGAGCACCTGGCTGGCAGACTGGCAGTGCCACGGTGGGACGCGTGAGACTGGGGGGGTGGGGGGAAAAGGCTGCTGCGAAAAGGAGAAAGGGGCTAGTGTGCAAGCCGGGGGATGACTGAGTCCTTCAACTTGCCTGGGGGATTTTTCCTTTTTTCTGGGTAAACTGTTGGACACTGAGAGAAGCCAAATGCCTAAGGCCAGCAGGTTAAGGACAATAAAGGTATTTTTAAATACATCGGGAAGAAGAGGAATTCTAGCAATGGTCTAGGCCACATTTGATTATGTTCAATATGGGCAAAGAGAAGACAGTCGCAGCCAGAACAACCTAGACTTGGTGCTTGAAAATCACCCATTTCCCAACATTGGGAACAATTATGAGCCAAACTGAATAAGAGGAAAAATTGAGATAGAAAAATGTGAATGAAAAATAGGAGTTTATTAGAGGGCCAAAAAGCCAGGACTCCACACACAGGCTAGATGACTACTTGGGCTAAAAACCCATCCTGGTTCAGTGGTGAAGTGAAGGCCGCATTCGAACTAAAACAGAAACATATAACTAATGGAAGAAAAGGGAAATTGAAGGAAATCAGTATCAGTTAGAGGCTATGAAGTGTAGAACATTGATAAGGGAAGTGTCACAGGACGGCTGACCCCTTTAAATGAAGCAGGCCCAATGCCCTTGTGCCAGTTTGGCCATTTAAGAGGGTGAGGCACTGCCTAGGTCTGTAAATGAGCCAGGCAGCAGGGCCCTAGTGGGGACACAGATCTGGTGAATTGGGGTTACCAGCTTCATTCGGAAGAAGGCAGGTGAGAGCTACCGGCAACCAAGAGACTACAGGAGGTCCTCGTAGGAAGCAGAAGGTATTTCCTGGGAGAAGGCTAAAGGCAGGAGCGATGCAAGCGGGTTTTGTTGGCTGATCTCCCTGAGCCAGGGCTGGAGAGGGCGGAAGGCAGGAAGAGGAGCGGCAGCAGCAGAGAGAGGTGCCTGCTGGCTCTAAGCCAGAAAGCCGAAGGTGGAAGAGGGCTGGAGGCAGGGGAGCAGCAGAAGGGCTTGCAGCTGACATGCTGGAGAGCTGGACCCAGGGAACAGCGAGAGGGCTGGGGGAGTGAACGATCTCCCAGCAAAGGGGCTGTGGGGTTCCCGTTGGGAAGAGCAGGGTGACACTCCGTCTGGAAGGGCTAGGGTGGCTATCCTGGCAGAGGGCTTGAAGAGGACTGACAAGGAACTGAGATGTAGTGGAAGACACTGCAGTATGAGGATGCAGTCCCAGCAGAGAGCCTTGCGGGGTGAGGTTCCTGCTGGAAAGAGAGGTTTTAAGGATTAAATGCACTGCGGTGAGATGGACTGTGTTGGGGACTTTCGATTATGGACTGATTTGCACTGTGTTTTGATAATAAACTGGCACCACAGAGGAGTATTATTGAGGCAAGAAAGCGGATATGTAGTTACTGGGGACTCTGAAGGAAGGAAACTGAGGCAGGCATGCCGGCTGTCCAGCCTGGAGATGTCAGCAGGAGGAACATATGTCACAGGTTGACTGGCCCCTTTAAATGAAGTAGGCCCAGCTCCCCTGTGTCTGTACAGGTGCTGCTAGTTTGGCCAATGGAAGGCGGGACAGCACTTGGAGTTATAAAAGGATCAGGGGGAAGAGAACCTGGTGAGTCAGGGCTGACAGACTCACTCAGTAAAAAAATAGTTGAGAGCTGCCAGAGACCTGGAGGAGCAGAAGGTGGTTCCTGGGCAAAGGCAGGAGAGCAGCAAGAGGGGTTTGCAGTTTGGCTTCCCTGAGCCAGGGCCGGAGGGGGCTGAAGAAAGGGAGGCAGCGGAGGGGCTAATCTGCCGACATGTCCACACTGGAGAGTTGGACACTGGGACAGTGAGCGGGCCAGGGCAGTGAGGGATACTGTCTGATTTGCACTGTGTTTGGCTAAGAAACTGGCCCCAAGGAGGGTTATTATTGAGGCAAGAAAGGTTGTGTGAAGTTACTGGAGACTCTTAAGGAAGGAAACTGAGGCAGGTGTGCCTGTCCTGCCCAGCTTGCTGCAGGAGGGTGCTCCAGGAAGGATTGTGCTATGGCAGGAAGCTAAAGGCATCACGGAAAAATCCCTGGCTTGCACAGCTAAGGACTAGGGCTGTATTTGGGGGCCTAAAGAGGAAGGTGGGCACCTAATCGGATTTACAAGCACGGCAATGGGAGTTAGGGACTCGACTAGGTTACATGCTTTATTAAGTCCCACTAGGCACCTATCTGCATCAGTAGGTGCCTAAATACCTTTAAATCTGAAAACCCCCCATTGGGTAAGGACCACTGGCCAATCTAAGACAAACAACCCATGACGGAATAATGAGGGATAATATTAAACAGTCAAGTGAATGGTGAATAATAAATCCCCATTCCCCTGCTACCTATTCCCAACTGCCTCTCTATCTAGCCAGGTCTGGCTGGCTGACTTCCTGCGCATCTTCAAGACAGGCTTGTCCCTAAGTAGTTCAGGAGCCATAATGTGAAGGGACTGAAATACACCCACCATGCATATGTGCCATCTGCCAGTGAGGGATGTTCACCTTCTTGTTGTTACGCAAAGCCAGAGGAAAGGTGACAGCATCACCAGCCGCAAAAACTCCTGGGATGTTGGTCTGCATCATCTGAAAGGAAGCAAGGGGCCGTTAGCCCTGTAGTAGGGAGAGGGCCTGAAACATAAGCCCATGTATCAAGGCCTGGTAGGAGGCCTGAGGCCTGGGCTAAAGTAGTCAAAACTTTGCTGATATAAAGCAAAGTTAAGTTGTGAGCAAGAGGCAGGCCAGCCTAGCGGGGAATGGAAAGTCCCACCATACACTAAGCTGCGTCCATTGTCACGGGCACACACGTGCTAGTAGAATTGTAGACATTGATCTGGAGAGCTAGGACCATGCTTCGTCGACGATAAACCTGGCCTGGTGCCTTCGCACCTTAACGGATTTTATGGTCATTGGGCGGTTCGCTCGAGGTCTGCTGTGCCAGCTGTCTGTGCAGAGCTGGGGCAGCGCACGGAGGGAACACACGCAGCCGAACATCTAACCACAAGCACCACTGGTGATTACGCCGCAATTGGTGTTACAAGTGCAGGGTCAGCAGCAGCACTGCTTCACCGTGATTACAACACTTAGCCAAATCAGGCAAAAAGAATCCAAGCGCTAGAGGAGAAGGGAAGGGATGAGAGAGAGAAAAGAAGTTGCTTCCCCATCTACACCCCAATGCATTACTCCCACTTCTCCTTTGCCAGCTGTACCCACTGTGACAGACCCAGACTAGTGGGGTACAGGAGTCTGGTAAAGTGCAAATATACTGGTCACTGGATGAGTAGTTTTCTGTTCCCTGAATGACCAGAGCAGGGGCTGCACTAGAGTATCAGGAAACTGCTAGAACCAGTTAAGGCAGGCAGGCCTATTTGGACACCTGGAGCCAATTAAGAAGAAGCTGCTAGAATCAATTAAGGCAGACTAATCAGGGCACCTGGGTTTTAAAAAGGAGCTCACTTCAGTTTGTGGTGTGAGTGGGAGGAGCTGGGAGCAAGAGGTGCAAGGAGCTGAGAGGGTGTGCTGCTGGAGGACCGAGGAGCACAAGCATTATCAGACACCAGGAGGAAGGTCCTGTGGTGAGAATAAGGAAGGTGTTTGGAGGAGGCCGTGGGGAAGTAGCCCAGGGAGTTGTAACTGTCATGCAGCTGTTACAGGAGGCACTATAGACAGCTGCAGTCCACAGGGCCCTGGGCTGGAACCCGGAGTAGAGGGCGGGCCCAGGTTCCCCCCAAACCTCCCATTTGACCTGGACTGTGGGTTCCCCCAGAGGGGAAGGTCTCTGGGCTGTTCCCCAACCCACATGGTGAACCTCTGAGGCAAGAAAATCCGCCAATAAGCACAGGACCCACCAAGATAGAGGAGGAACTTTGTCACACCACATAGGGCTCACTGGATGAAAGGATAGCAGGGCCCGGGCATCTGGAACCCAGCCTCCCCCACAATCTCTAGTGTCAGCACTACAAGATGTCTTGCAAAACCATACCATGCCATAGAAACAGTCCTAATATCAGTACCTTCCCAGAGACAGTCAACCTGTCCTGTTCCACTGTTCCTGCTGATGGTGAACTTTTATACATAAAGATGTATTTTTACACTCACATGTGTCATTAACTAGGTGTGACCCCCCCAACCTTCATCTCCACAGCACAGACCTTTTTCACCTCACCTACAGGACAATGGGCGGAGGTTCTTGGTGGGGGGGGGGGAAGGGGAGTGTATAAACCATGCTACTGCTCTCTGTGTGGACCATGTAGGGAGTCACAATCACACATTGTTACTAGGTTATACAGTATTTGAGAGAGCAGCAGGACACTAGGCATCAAGATTCTAGGTGTGTCTTCCTGTTTATGCGAGCATCGTTCAGACAGACATGCTTCTGTGGGGGGTTGTCTGTGATGACAGAACCCAGAACCTCCAGTTGTAGAAGCACAATCCCCTGACACTTGAGTTAAAGAACCACATCATGTAGCACACAATGAGCAGTACAGTCATAAACCTTGATCCATGGTATAACTTCTAGAGAGTGACAGCTGCAGAGTCGTACTGTCAGTGTGGGTTACACACGCATCTGATTTGGCAAGCCGCTTCTTGAAGACTGTGTGGCAAAGTGGATGAGAGTTGGCTTGGTCATACGAGAGACAGAGACCCCGGTCCTCAAAGGTATTTCCCATTGAAGTAGATGGGAGTTAGGGGTCTAAATACCTTAGGGGATCTGGGTCCTATCCTGGCTCTGTGAAATGGGTGCATTAGAGTCAGCCTCCAAGGCTACAGTAACACAGTGCAGGTTCTGCACGGCACAGAAACATTAATAGCACTTAGCGTAAGTTCTGTGAGTAGACCTCTTGGTTACCAGGTGTGTAGTTTAGTGCAACTGCGGATACACTCCAGGAATTTGTGGGAAGGGGTGGGAGCGCTCTCTCTCTTTTTTTCTCATTTTGCTTCCTCAGAATCATTTGATGTCTGAAGCTTTTCACATCCTCATGGGACAGTCCACAGCAGGGGCCAACATCGCATTCTCTTGCGCCATTTTATTGAGAGTCAATATTCATAAGAATCTGTTAATCTTAAAAAGCAACAGAGAGTCCTGTGGCACCTTAAAGACTAACAGATGTATTGGAGCACAAGCTTTCGTGGGTGAATACCCACTTCGTCTTCAAGGTGCCACAGGACTCTCTGTTGCTTTTTACAGACCCAGACTAACATGGCGACCCCTCTGATACTTGTTAATCTTAAACTACTCACTCTGAGGCTACCGATAGCTCAAAAATCCCTTGGCTAAATGACCCCATATTTAGCCCTTAGTGAGCCACACTAATTTTCAAGATACTCTAAAATACACACGCGTAGGCAGATGACTTTGAAAATTTGGCTCTAAACAGCAACTGCACTACAACCTTAATTCTGGATTTGCTCCCACTCCTCCGCTATATGGCTGACTCCACCCCTACCATCACAGCCTGCGTAGGGCCTTGCAACTGTCAGTGCTTTGACAGTGTTTACCTTGTTGACGACAATGAAGCCTTTGGAATCAATGTTAATGCCGCTTTGCTTCAGAAATCCTGTTGCTGGACTTGCACCTGCCGGAAAGGCAAAGGACATTGTGTGAGTGGGTCTGACTCCCAGACCCTGTCTCTCTCATGAAAACAGATGTCAGAGCGAGAAAGGACCTGCTACCTCCAGCAATCACTCTCCTGCCAATGTCAGTTCAGTTCCATGATACCAGGTGCTGCTCAGTTAACAGCTTCTGTTGGGTCTCACGAATGCAGCTGTGCTGGGTGCCGCAGTGGGCAGCGAATGAATGATTGACAGGGGGCATCAGAGCCTTGTTGGCCAAGTTCAGTGGATGGGGAGGATTTGGCAGAAACTAAAGTAACAGTGGAAATGCACAGACCTAGGGATAAACTGTTTAGAATACGTACAACATGTGCAGCTGCATTTGGAAACCAGGTAACTCTGTTCTTATCAGATGGCACGTGGAGAGCGCTCCTTCTCTCCCTGTTTGCCGTCCTCCACAGCACTGCCCTTCCTTTCCAGCCTCCTGTGCTCCAATTAATTCACCCCACTCCCACTCTAAAAAATAGCAGAACCATCTCCTTCGAAAAGTGGAGCTAACACGCTGATTGCCACCCATCCGTGGTGATCACTGTGCTTGTAGACTGTATTCCTGCTTCTCTAACCTTTGCCTGGCTTGTACGTTCAAGTCCCCCTCCTGCAATGAGTTCCACCTGCATGGAGTGCACTGCAGGACTGAGACTTTGTCCAGGAGGAGAGCACAAGGAGACGGCATAGCGCCCTGAACCTGAAGCATGGCCATACATAGAGCGCCTGAAGCGGCGGCCGTGATTTTTAATCTGAAAATGTTTTTGGTTGTAGCTTTTTAAAATATCAATACAAAATGCAAATCAAAGATGGGAAATAAAAGCTAGGCTGTGTAGACTGCCTAATTTGTACAAAATGACGCACAAGTACATTATGTCAATTGTTACTGCCTAGTTAAATGAGAGAGGGGTTTTGTGGGAGTCCTTGAACAGTGGTCAGGGGATCTTCTTCTGGAAAAGTTTGAGAACCACAGATGTATAGAATTCAGACTAGCAGCCGCGTTAGTCTGTATCTGCAAAATGAACAGGAGTACTTGTGGCACCTTAGAGATTAACAAATTTATTAGAGCATAAGCTTTTGTGGGCTACGGCCCACTTCATCGGATGCATGTAGTGGAAAATACAGTAAGAAGATATATATATATATACACAGAGAACATGAATGGGTGTTACCATACACACTATAAGGAGAGTGATCAGTTGAGGTGAGCTTTTATCAGCAGGAGAGAAAAAGAACTGTTTGTAGTGGTAATGAAAATGGCCCATTTCTGGCAATTGACAAGGAGATGTGAGGAACTGTGTGTGTATGTGTGTGGGGGGAAATAAGCATGGGGAAATAGTTTTACTTTGTGTAATGGCCCATCCACTCCCAGTCTTTATTCAAGCCTAATTTAATGGTGTCCAATTTGCAAATTAATTCCAATTCAGCAGTCTCTCATTGGAGTCTGTTTTTGAAGTTTTTTTGTTGTAATATTGCGACTTTTAGATCTGCAATCGAGTGACCAGGGAGATTGAAGTGTTTTCCAACTGGTTTTTGAATGTTATAATTCTTGACGTCTGATTTGTGTCCATTTATTCTTTTACATAGAGACTGTCCGGTTTGGCCAATGTACATGGCAGATGTATAGGATTCCACATACTACACAATGAATATTACCATGTTTTAATGCACTTCAAGTTTAAAATTCACAAGGGTGTGATCAATGGGCATTGAATTGGGTGAGTCTTATCAATGAGAATAGTTTTAGTCTGTTTCTCTATCTATCACAAATATTTCAAAAGTGATGGTATCTAAGCACCAAACTATCGTTAAAAGGAGCACAACCATGTTCAAAGAGGGCTCTCCTCTGTTTCTCTGCATTACAGTTTTCCCCCTTCTTTTCTTCCTTTTTTTTTTCTATTTTCCTTTTTTCAGTCTCACTTTTCAAAACTTCACCAACTTTGGAAAAGTCAACAGGCAGCAAAAAGGAAAATGGAACTCTGTCACCTGGTGACTCTTCCAATGCTGGAGATGTTTTGGAAAGTTATAGAGACAAAAAAGGAAAAAAATACTCTACATGTCATCCGTTCTACCACATCGGTTGTAAAAAAAAAAAAAAAGAATCAAAATAAAAAGATCAATTTGAAATTAAATTAATTTTTTCCTGGAAAACAAAAATCAAATGAAAAATGTTGAGGGAAACAGTAAGTTTTATGACCACATCTATTACCTAACCACAGTTCTGACAAGGGACTTTGACTCAGCTACTCTATCTCACTGTTATCTTCACATCTCTTTGGCAAGGATCAATTAACCAACAGCTGGAAAGGTTCCCCTTGTTTGCGTGTTGATGGTGGATTTGATGGGTTGCAAAGGGCTGGACTCAATTACCGAAGAGGTCCCTACCAGTCTAAGCTAACAAGCTCTCTCCTCTGTCTGGGGAAGCAGAAACCACACTGTTGCCAAACACTGAAGCTTTGCACGTCAGGGTTCGTTTACCTATGCCGATGACACAGACATCCGCACGGAGGACTTTCCCACTCTTCAGGACAACTTCCTTAAGCTTTAGGGGACACAGATGAAAATCATGGTTACTTTAAGGACAGAAAAGAACCTAGCAGTACCCAGCTGAGTTGGAATCTCGCTCTCGTTCATGAGATAAGGGGAAATGACTCTATTGTAATTCTGCTTCAATGAAGAGATTATCCTGCAGGATTCTCACTCTTGGGTCTTGGCTCCCTAATGTAAACCCTGTAGCTGCAGGTTTCTTGCTCCCTAATGACAGTGGTAATGCATGATATATGTCGCACCAATCTCCCCTTTAGCTGGTGCTCACCAACCATCCTAGATCCTAATTGCTGTCCAAACCCCTATCATGGAAATCTCTCCACAGTAAAATCCAGCCACAAAAATACAGTGGGCTGAAATGTGTGTTGCCCTCAGAGATGTGTTGGTGGGCATGGTGAGAGAATGTGAATTTAATAGAACAGAAACGAGAAGAAGCAATGAACCAGCAATGAAACGAACCCACCTCTGACAGACAGACCTCCGGACTCCTCCAGACATGCACACAAAGGGGGCCAAATTAGGACTGCCCGGGTGACTTGAATTCTGGCATTGCTAATTTCTCTGTGCTTGACTTTTCTCATGCCGTATTTCATTAATGGATGGGCAAGGCACCCTGACTGCACAACGGGCATGTGGGCCCTTGAATGATGTCGCAGGATAAGCCTTGTCCCAGCAGTGTACAGCGTGGAATCACCAAAAACAGGAGAATCCCTCAGCCCATAATTACTAGAGGCTGGTAGTGACCCCTATATTTAATTTGAACCCAGTTCATTCCGCAGACTGTGCTGGGAGGAGGTGGGGATGGGGGGCCTGGCCTGCTCTCTCTACCCACTTTGGAGAGATAGGTGCCCCTAGGGCTGCAGGTTGGGAACGGTTCCTGCACTCCTTTGAGCTCCTTCCACACACTCATGCACAGGTCAGGCACAGTCTGGCCCACAGTCCCCTTCCCTCAGCCCCGCAACGCTCCGCTCCTGGAGCACCAGCCGCTGTACCTTGCCCTCCTGCTCCCGCAGCTCAGACACTTCAGTCTGCATGTAGAACTTCACCCTGTTGTTTTCAAACATCTGTGCAACGAGAGAGAGACACGAGTCCTTACGCTCTGGAGCTGCCACTAGCTTCTGGCTTCTCTGACTCTTCCTCCACAATCCCATTCCCTCCTTCTTGAGCTACAGCTCTCAACTCGGCTTGAGGGCGCACTGGAAACGGGCTCTCTGAGCAGCTCTGCGTCTCGCCTGCTCCGTGGGGTGTCATAATTTTGCAGTGTAGGAACACAAAATACTTGAGCATATTGCAATTAGGCCAATGGGGAGGATATGGCCAATGTTTTCTTTTAGGTGTCAACCACCGTGCAGCACTTTATAGCTTCAGAACACTGCATGCACATTTAATACATCAAATAAACCGAACACAATGATACCATTAACTGATAGTGCCAGCAGGGAGGTAAGACGTGCACAGCTGTCCTCCGCACAGCAGGAATCAGGGTCACTGACCCCCTTGCTTGATCCAAAATAATCCTCTAAGAGACTGGTAAGTCATAATCACCTTCATGAGAGCTTGGCCAACCTTCTCCCCAAAGAACTTCTTGAAAGGCACTTCTTCCAGCTCAACCACAGACACAGAATGGGCCTTCTCTGTCAGGTAGGCTGCCACCTCCATCCCTGGGGAACAGAAGCAGGTCAGAGACAGCGCACGCCACTCCCTGCACTTCAGTGAGGTCTCTGGAGCTGAATTCAAGAGCTGTCAGGTGGTGGCTAGAGATGTGAGAACTTTCAATTCGCCCTTTCAGGGCTGGGAACAGCTGCCATGGCATGAGCGGCTGTCTTTGGGCTCAGCACAAGGATGCACTGCAGATGGTATGAAGAATGTTTTCCTAGCAAGCCGCTCTCTCAGTCTATTGTAAGTGCTAGGGGGCAGCGACCACCTTTTTGTTATACGTGTGTAACGTCACCCCTTCCCTCCTAGCACTGTCAGGGTCTGATCCATACTGGGGTCTCTGGTATGACTGCAATTTGAGGACTACCGCTGGTATGCATAACGATAATTGTGGCTCAGCATGACCTGGGTTGCCTCAAACAGCCTGATTCCCCGCGATGGGAACTGGAATTGCTATTCTGGGATATTAAGAGTATTCATAGGGTGGGCAGAAACCTTCTGCTCTCCAAAGGGCTTCACAGTGATCGTTTCTGTGTTTAACCACAAGACCAATTATTTATTTGTGAAATGCTTACGAGGAGGAAGCCACAAAAAGGCTTTGAAGACTGAAGTAAGTGATGCACTGTAATATACTTAGTAAATGGTCATTGAAAAGCATCGCGGTTTGCAGCGGTGTTGTAGCCATGTTGGTCCCAGGATATGAGAGACACAAGGTGGGTGAGGTAACATCTTTTATTGGATCAACTTCTGTGGCTGAAACAGATAAGCTTTCGAACTCCACAAGCCTGAAGAAGAGCTCTGTGGAGCTCGAAAGCTCGTCCCTCTCACCTACAGAAGTTGGTCCAATAAAAATATTACCACACCCATCTAGTCTCTCTCATTTAAAACCATAACTTTATGAATAGAAGAACTAGGAGGAACATACATTCTGTGGCTGGGATCATAGTCAAGCTTACTGAATTATACATTGCAAGTATGATTCATTGTGAATTTAGCTTTTTTTTTTTTCTAATCATGAACCAATCCCGATGTCTGGGAATGTGTTTGTTATTTGGAAGCATTGTTCAAATAGCCTGGCCAAGAGATTTTCAACCTATCGGCTGTCTGTGAATTGTTCACTTTGACTATTTGCAGTTTGTGACTGGTCGCCATGGTTGCGTGTTATAGTTTCTGCTTCCTGACTGGATAGATTACATCTTGAAACCAGGAAACTGACCCAAACAATAAGTATCCAATATGTGCGTGCAGTTCATAGACTGGTCAGCCTAATTGTTCAGTCTTCTCGACGATTAATTAAATTAATTTACCAGTTGGGGTCGGGAGGGCTGTGTCCTGGACAGCAGTGACTCAGAGGTCATGGTGGAGACCAGCTGAATATGAACTCCCAGTGCACTTCAGTGGCTATAAAAGGGCTAACACAATCTTTGAATGTACAAAGAGAGGAATATTGAGTAGGGAGGTGTTATTGCCTCTATCTGCAGCATTAGCAAGACCATTGCTGGATACTGTGTCCAGTTCTGATATCCACTTCAAAAAGGATGTTGAAAAATTGGAAGGGGTCAGAAAAGAGCTACAAGAACCATCAGGGATTTGGAAAACCTGCCTTATAGGTTACAGATATAGATATCAAAGAAGATGTTAAAAATTTGCAGCTTAGTTTATTTCCCATTTGAATTTGTCTACCTTCCTATTCCAGCCTTGGATCTTGGTATGCCTTTATCTGCTAGATTACAAAATTCTTCTCTCCATGTAAGTACTTCTAGACTGCGATGAACTCACCTCTTAACCTGCTCTTGGACAAGGAGGGGATGGGATTTTCAGCAATGCCACCATTAGTTAGGAGCACAAGTCACTGCAAATCTCAGCCTGAGCTCCTTTCGTCTCTTGCAGTAAGGCACATTTTCCAGCCAGTTAATCTCTCTCATAGCACTTCTCTGAACTCTTCCCAGTTATTAACATTCCTTTTAAATGGACATGGTATTTCAGGGCTGGTCTCACTGGCCCTTTATGCAGAGGCAATATCACATCCCCTACTCCAACTCGATAGTCCCCTGCTTATAAGACCATTATGTCTGAAGTCATGACGACAAGCTTTGTTATTTATTTCAGAGTAGCAGCCGTGTTAGTCTGTATCTGCAAAAAGAACAGGAGTCCTTGTGGCACCTTAGAGACTAACACATTTATTTGAGCATAAGCTTTCATGGGCTACAGCATCCGAAGAAGTGGGCTGTAGCCCACAAAAGCTTATGCTCAAATAAATGTGTTAGTCTCTAAGGTGCCACAAGTGCTCCTGGTCTTTTTGTTATTTATGAAATCCATCTTAATTCGTAATGAGTAACCCCTCTGTCTGTGAGTATTCAAGAAGTATTATAAGAACCTGAAGAGAATGGAATGTTACCAATACAAGTAGACAATTGTGGCAATAGCCACAAGCGAGTCGTACGAAGGGAATTTTTCATTTAAAGGACATCATGTGGCTGCATACAAAAATAAAACATCCCATAAAATTCACTAGCTCCATGAACCAGCTACATCTTTTAAGGATCTACAATAGATTATTCTGGCCAAAAAGATCACAAGAAAATGTAAGGGGGAGGCACAGGTCAAAAATATGATGTTAAGGTCTGACCTCATGAATGAAACAGGACATCAAATTTCATCCAGTGATTCCTGCATCCAGTCTAAGATCTGAGCTAGAGCAGATCTTTTAGAGAGACATCTTGATTTAAAGATTTCAAGGGACGGAGACTCCACTATTTCCCTAGGTAAACTGTTCCAATGGTTAACTACCCATGTGGAAAATGAGGAATTATAAAGAAAACTATAATATAACATCTCAAAGGGGAAATTCTGCCCAAAGGCCCCTGAATGGGATTCTTGAGATGTTCTGCCCAAGACCAGATCTCACCAAGGAAAGAGGCTCCCACTATAACTGCATTCTTGCTGCTGGCCAGTTTCACTACCCGGTTGGCATCTTCAGGGGTTCGGATGTTGAAAACATTCTCGACTTCTTTGCCTTTACAGCTAAGGGCTTTGGGCCTGAAAAACACACATTCAGGAAAAGGTTTTGTCAGGTTTCAATTGTGGTTTTCTTATCTGCATCCTTTCTGTTACTAAACATGTCTCTGCAAGCGCAGCACAGAGCGACTCAAGGAGCCAACACACTGTCTAATAGAACTGCAAGTGATCTTCCAGCCTGCTCTCTGACACCGGCCACTACCAGCTCTTGCAATCTCCAAAATAAAATGTAAAATCTCCGTAATAGAGGTGGTCACAGAGAAAGTTTTCTGATCCCCAGCAGTTACTGATTGGCTGGTGATGTCAAGCAGGAGGGGTTCTCTCTCTCATAAATGTTTGTCCCATTTAATGTAACATATTCATTTGTATTCATGATTAAGCTTGACCTGCCCTTGCTATCAGAGCGAGATGGCAGCAGGTTACTTCTGAAGATGGGTGTTTTCATTATGCTCTCCAGACTGCCTGGGGCTCAGTAACTCAGGCCCAAACCAGTTCCCTCCATCTGTGCCAGTGACAAGGGGCATGGTGCTGGGGTGCAGAGATTGTAGCCACACTGCAGCAAAACAACAAATTGTACAGCAGAAATGCTGAATCTGGTGGCATCTTGAAAAAAATGTCAACTACTGCAGCTGCCCCAGGGACCCTGACTGAAATGAATGAAACAGTTCACATCTTTTAGAACTATTGTTTCAGGCTTTCTGCAGACTCAGGCACGGGATCCTGCCTCAGTGACAGCTGGTCCAGTTTTCAGAATTATCTCCCGTACCAAAAGAGCTGGAATCACAATGACCAACTAGAGAAACGTGAGGTTCTGGGACCCAATGCTGCAGCAATGCCTGTGTCATTACTTATACACAACAGAACAGAAATTGAGAAAGAGACATCCCAAAACAGCCCCCAGACTGGTGACTTGGGCATTGCCCTGGGAAGTAGGATGCCTTCGTTCAAGTCCCTGTTCCACATTAAGTGTTTGAGAACAGATCTCCCGCCGTATGCTCATGTGAGTGCTCTAATCACTGGGCTATGGGCTCTATCTCTGGTTTTTCCATGAGAAAGTCTGTTCTTACTCAGGCACTTAGCACCAGGAAAAGGGTCACAGCTGCGAGTCCCCACAGGAGACAAACACTTTCCTCCAGCCCAAAGTTAGGTGAAGGCATGTGTTAAGCCCCACCCCCTTCCTCTGCATTTCTAATTGGCTAGCTCAGGAGGCTCCCCATTCCGCTTGCTGGGGTCTGCCAATCCCATTCTTAGGCCCCTAACTCTCCCCCTGCATTGCATTAGGGAGTGTGGGCACCGTGCTACAGCAGGGCCAGAGGGCAGCAGAGGTGTGATAGAGGGGAGGTATGTAAGCCCCAGGATGAGCAGAGCCTTATTCCCTGTGGACTAAGGAGAGGTCACTACAGGTTAATCAGAGCACCTGGAGCCACAGTAGCATTGGCCATTTGCCACAGCACCTAACTCAGAGCTGAGGAGTCCACTGGGTGGCAGGCAACTAAAAATTAGGCATTGCAGTGCTCAGCTTTGCGACGCTCAAGTCTCTATGTGGATCTAGCCCTAGGGGATCTTAAGCAGATATGGGCTTCGATTACATCTGAAAATGGGATTCAGGCTCTTAAGTAACTTTGGTGCTTTTGAAAATTTTATCCAGGCACTTACGTATAAGGGTTTTAAAAGTATTTTCAAAGAATATAGTAACAGATGAACATTTAGGACTAGATTCCCAAAGAAACTTGGGCATGACAATGCTGAGTATCACCCGCCTAATTTTTAGATGCCTGGAAAAAAATCACTGGGAGTCACAAAGCCTGGGTTAGGTGTTATGACCCAACTGCCCCAGTTTGGCAACAGACTAGGGGTACATAGTTCCTAGTCTGTATGCCAAGACATGCCCAGATGGGCATGCTTCCCCTACCGTCACCATCTTCATGAAGTTTCACCAAAGGCAGGGCATCTGGGGTCTCTGCCGAATGCTAAGAACTTTCTGATGGTCATGGTTATTGCAGGATGTATGTATGGAAAAGATTTTAAGAGTTATGTGGGGCCCAGTGAGCTGGGGGGATGGTGTCACAGAGGTGGGGAAAGGAAAATCTGCGCATGTCTGTGAGTTTCAGGGGTACAATCTTGACCACATATCTTGGTGTGGATTGTCCCACTGTGCTACTATACATACCTAATGCTATCATAGGCAGGAAGCTACATTAATGCAGGGTTAATGTTGTACATTTAAACACTCACAAACCAGGAAATGTGAATGTTAAGGGCATACATGCGAAAGGTAAATCTACTAGTATGGCTTACAGTACAGGGCTCAGGGTTCTGTATCATGACCTTCAGGCCCATAACATCTATTGGCAAGCCTCCATATCTTAGTCACTTCCCGTATATATTCCTGCTCTCGATGCACATTCAGATCTAGAGCTGTTCAGAAAATGGTATTTCTGTCCCAGAGAAATTCTGGTATTTCATCCTGAAACAGGGTCCTCCTATTTCCAGGTCAGAATTAGGGTCTAATTCTGCAAAACACACTCATAGGAGCCATAGGTGCTGTCTCTGTGGGTGCTCCGGGGCTGGAGCACCCATTGAGAAAAATTGGTGGGTGCTCTGCACCCACCGGCAGCCAAGCTCCCCTCCCTGCCCCCCCCCCAGCTCACCTCCACCTCCTCCCCTGAGCACACGGTGTCCCTGCTTCTCCTCCCAGCACAAGCTCTGGGAGGAAGGGGGGTGGAGCGTAGGGTTACCATATTTCCACAATCAAAAAAGAGGACACTGGGGGGGAGGGGAAGCCCTGCCCTAGCCCTGCCCCCGCCCAGCCTCCACCCACTCCCTCCCACTTCCCACCCCCTGACTGCCCCCCTCAAAACCCCAACCCCCCCTGCTTCTTGTCCCCTGACTGCCCCCTGCTGAGAACCCCCCACCCTAACTGCCCCCCCAGGACCCTACCTGTCTCCTGACTGCCCCGACCCTTTTCCACTCGCATGGGTGGCAGGGTTGTAGAAATTTTGGTGCCCAGAACCCCCGCCCCGCCTAAGGCTCTAGGAGGGGGGTTGGGTGAGGGGAGGAGGTCTGGGGTGCAGGTCCTGGGCTGGGGATTAGGGTGCAGGAGGGGTGCAGGGTGCAGGTTCTGGGATAGAGTTTGGGTGCTGGGTGCAGGCTCCGGGCTGAGGCAGGGGGTGGGTGTGCAGGAGGGGGTGAGGGGTACAGGCTCTGGGATGGAGTTTGGGGGTGGGAGGCGGTTCAAAGGGAGGGGGTGCAGGCTTTGGGAGGGAGTTTTAGGGCAGGAGGGTGTGTGTGGGAAGGGGAGGGGGTTTGAGAGGGAGTTTGGGGATAGGAGGGGATGCAGGGGTGAGGGCTGTGGGTCTGAGGATGGGGGTTCATGATGCAGGAGGGGGCTCAAGGCTGGGGCAGAGGATTAGGGTGCGGGGGGATGAGGGCTGGGGCTGAGGGGTTTGGGGCATTGGAGAGGCTCAGGGCTAGGGTGGAAGGGCAGCCTGTCTTCCCATTAGTGGATGGGGGATGCTAGGACCCGGGGGCAGCAGACAGCAGTTGCTGCTGGCTCTGGCAGTAGAAGCAGGCAAGGGAGAGGCAGGGAAGGGGAGGCACAGCGGGGGGTCGCGGGGGGGGGGCAGGTGGAGGCCGGGGACCCAGCCAACACTCCCCCGCTCCTTGATTGCCCCCCCCCGACTCCCCTTACCATTCTGGCTCCACGTGTTTGCAAAACACGCTGCCAGGTGGGTCGGTTTGTGTGTTACACAGGGCTGCAGACAGAGGGAGGGGGAGCAAGGGAGGGCTCTGGCTGCTGGAGGCCAATGGGAGCGGGTCAATCGGCCCAGCCGCCCAATCAGCAGCCGCACTCTGCATGGAAGGGAGGCGAGGGAGAAAAAATCCCGGACATTTTAACCTTGTTACCAATTCCTCCCGGACGCTATTTAGAGACGGGGTGGGGCGGGGGTTGGGGGGGGTTGAGCCCCCACCGGCGCCAAGAGAAGTTGGTGCCTATGATAGGAGCAATCTTTTACTCATGAAAGCAACACAATAGTTAAGACTGAAACTGTGAAATGGAATGCTAAACTGTATTATACAGGTGGCTCCCTGTGTTACATACCTTAAGCTCACAACAGCCATTCCTTCCTGGCAGCGCATTAAAGGATTTTATAGTGAACACATCTTGTGTGTCTCTCTCTGGGAAGGAAGGTTTGTAGACAGTCCATATCTGGGACAGAAGCCTGACTTGCTAGTAGCAGTCAGGCTTGTACTGAGTACAAGATGTACATGACATAGCGTCGGAAGTAAGCAAGTGCCAGAGGAGAGCGGAAACAGAGGGCACAAATAAAGGTTGTCAGATCTCATACCACTCTTCAGTGCTCCAGAGAACGTTAGCTTTGATGGAGCTGCATCATGGACAGACTGGAAGCAACATTTTGCAAGATTTCACCTTGCTACAAAATTCCACCAGGACCCTGGAGATATCCAGGTATCGTCTTTAATTTATGCTTCGGGGAAACCATTAGAGCATATCTTTAAATCCTTTGACTTTACTGAAGAGTCACAAAGATGACTATGAAAAAGAGTTTGGGCCATGTTTGATGCATACTTTATACCTCAGAGAAATATGGTTTATGAAAGAGCATGTTTTCACAAGAGAATTCAGGAACAGAGAAAATTTGAATCTTTTATAAAAGTCCCCAATGCACTGGCTGATAGGTGATTCTGGGAACACAAACCATACAAGTATCAGAGACAGGCTGGTTATTGGGTTAACTGACAAGAACCTCTCAGCAACCACAATAAAAGACAGACTTAAAACTACCCATAGCTATGTAGATAGTAAAGCACTCTGAACTAGTCAAACAGCAGAACAAAAGACAGGAGCAACCTGAAAAACCTGAAACTTGGAGGCTGTAAACATGGACAACATGAATGCTAAAAGTCATTACCATAAAAGCCTTGAAGCTATAAGGGGAGTACTAGATTAACTACAAGGCATTTCAGACTTAATGCACAAGATGTGGAAAATTTCCCAGCTCAATATGTGTAGCCAGCTAAAGATGCAATAGAGAATAAATGCAAAAAATATGAACATTTTGCAGCTGTTTGCTGTACCAAAGCAGTCAGGGAGTTGATTCATATTACAGACAATCATGAGCCATTGTTTCTGGGATCTATCATGTGTGATGGCAGAGCCTGAAAAGTGAAACTGAATATTCATGCAATGACTATTTACTTTAAAACTGACTCAGGAGCAGACACAACTGTCATCTCAGAAGGGACCTGCAGTCACTTTCAACCTTTCACAGAGCTGAAGTCACCTGACATGGCCTTGAGTAGCCCCAGAGATGTTCTGAACTGCATGGGCCAGCTCACCACAGAAACAGCTTACAAAGACAAAAGCTATGCATTCAGAGTGCATGTGATCAAATGATCAAAGACCAAAAGCCTTCTCAACCGCAGTGTGGCAGCCTTAGTAAGAAAGGCAAAAGAACTTGACAGAGAATTTCATGATACTGGACTTTTGAAATGAGATCCAGCACAAATAAACTTGAGAAAATGCTGAACCATGTAGTGTACACACACCTTGCAGGATTCCTATCCTGTTGCTTCATAAAGGGGAAAATGAGTTAGAGAGACTGGAACGAATTGGCATTATCAAGAAAATCTGAGCCAACAGCATGGCGTGCCCCAGTGATATTGGTTATAAAGAATAATGGAAACATATGAATCTGTGTGGCCCCTAAAGACTTAATGAAGCAGTTGTGAAAGAAAAATATATCCTCCCAATACTGGATGACTTCCTCCCCAAAGCAAAAGGAGCTAGTCTTCTCCAAGCTGGATGCCTCAAGCAGATTCTGGCAAACTTCCTTTAGCCAAAGAGTTGTAAATTGACTCAATTTATCACACCCTTTGGGAGATTTTGCTTTTGAAGACTACCCTTTGGGATTTCCAGTGCATCTGAAATTTTCCAAAGACAAATGGCAGAACTGTTAATGAACAAATGGAGTTGTAGTTTTCATGGATTATATTTTGATATATGGGACTTTGAAGGAAGACCACAACAAAACCTTCAGTGATGTTCAAGCATAATCAGTCCGTCCAGACTGAAGCTAAACAAAGAAAAGTGTGTTTTCCGCCTACCCCAAATCGAGTTTTTTGGGACAAATATTAAACAGCAACGGAATCAGTCCAAGCCCTTACAAAATAAAAGCAATTTGAGAATTGAACACACCAACAAATATAGCAGAACTGAGTCCCGTACTGGGGATGGTAAATATCTTGTTCGATACCTACAAGATTTCTACAGTGATAAAACTACTGAATGAACTGTTAAAGTCCAACACATCATGGCTATGGGGGACAAATCAAGAAATAGCCTTCAAAGGGTAAAAGAAGTGATCTTAACAGCTCTAGTTCTCAAGTAGTATGATGTGAACAAACCCACAATGGTCAGTATAGATGCAAGCAGCTATGGCCTAGGTGGCGCATTGTTTCAACAACATGGCTCCGAGTGGGAGCCAGTTGCATTTTGCCCTTGCACATTCACAAACCAGGCAGAGACAGGCATTTGGCTACCTGTGTTGCATGCTCTGAAACTGCTTATTGGTTTGGGTGAGTTCACCCAAAACAGACTGAGGGGGGAGGAGCAGGGGGAGGACTTCTCTCTCATAACTTTTAGCCCTATGGTTAGGGCACTTAAAGCAGGGAGCCACCTAAGCTAGCCAATGGGAGATGTATTTGAACCCCTGCCCCCTCTGCTCATGATTTACCCACTGATACTTTGGTTACACACATTTATTCATAATTCATAAATAGTTTCTGTAACAATATTTTAACCTGTGCATTGGTCATCAATTAGGACTTTGGTAGTCACTATGCACAGTTAGCAACTCCTGCTGCCTAACATGATATTGGTTTTGCATCCTGGTTGGATTGCTCCAAAACACAGTTTTCAGGTTTGGCGGCACCAACCTTTCCAGCCTGACTGGCTAGTCATATTCAGATCAGGATTCATAGATCCACACAATCCCACTTTCTTTTTTCGCAAACATTCTTGCAAACAAAAATTCCCCATTCAAATGGTTACGTCAGTTCCCATGTTCGGTTGCTTGACCTAGATTCACAAAGGTATTTTGAGGTGCCTAGAAAATCAAAGTCTGAGTTAGGCTCCCAGGCTATCTTTGAATGGGGAGAGACAGGTGCCTTAGACTGCGGTTCACAAAAGCCAACATGCTAGGCAGGGCGTTGCCTAAGTTAGCCAATGGGAGATGCCAACCAGAGAGGTGTTCTAAGCCCCGCCCCTTTCCCGGAGATAGATGTCGGAGTCGGAGCGGCTGGGAAGCTAGTGATTCTCAGCTGTAAACCCTCTTTCGAGTTAGCTGCCTCAGGCAAATTTTGGGAAGAGGGAGACGCCAGAGAGAGACAGACAGACAGACTCACTCTCCTGATAGCTAGTACATCACCCAGGATCCAGTCTCCGTGCACCAGTGTTTCTTTAATGGTTTATCCAGTGGCACAGCTTCAACAGGAGAGAGTTTGGGAGCCCCACAAGAAAATAGCCCTTAGGCCAGTGGTTGGAGCACACACCTGAGAGGTGGCAGATCCCTGTTCAAATTCCTTCTCATCAGGCTGGGGGGAGACTTGAGCTGGGGGGTCTCACATCCCAGGTGAATGCCCTAATCACTGGGCTAAGAGTTGGGGAGATCCTCCTTTCCTGCCCCTCTCACTGGCTGTTGTGCTCTGAGCACACCTACCTGACCGGGCCTGCACACAGATAAGGGGGCTAAATGCTTATCTGCCCCCAGTTAACGAATTGCTCTTGGGCTCAGGTGGGAGATAGGTCTCAAAACACCTAGAGGGAGGCAGCTTGTGCCTGCCCAGAGGCAGAAATATGGATCAAGATAATTTTTTTTTTACTGGAAAAAATGTAGGTGCCTCGTGAGTTGAGGCACCTACAAGGTTTAGTAGGAGTTTTGTGGGTCACAATGGAGATGAAAAGTGGGATTTAGGCCCTACATTTGGAGGTTTGATGCCCAAGTACCTTTGTGAGTCTAGGCCTTTATCCCTAGGCACAAGCTCCTTATGTTCTCATAAGAGTAGAATTTGTCTTGGTGTGGATTACGTTTGTTCGTAGCTTACGTGTTTCCAGTTGCTATCAGCAGTTTGTTATAGTCCATCTTAAATCCATCCTTGAACACAGCTATCTTGTTCTTGATGTCCACAGCCGCAACCTGCAATCAGTTCTAAATAACGTTACGGGGCAAAATCGGAGACGCTTATTGAGATACCAAAGAGTTTAGCTCCAAGTGGGCAAAGGGCTGGTCTCATCTCAGAGCACGCTGGCAGCCTCGCCTGCTGCTCTGGGCTGAGTTTTCCATGGATCACATTGCATTAGCTCATGCAACCAATTCATTCATTTGGTTTTCATCGTGAATGAGTTTGTTGCTCAAAAAAGTCAGGGCGCGATTAGTACTGGTGAAAGCAAAGGAGGCGGAGACTGGAGGAGTTCTGGACAAGAGTCTCCAGGCAGCTCAGACCGACTTGCCTGCAGCACTACTTGTTATGCCAGTCGTGGGCCCATTTTGAATGGGGCAGCTATAAAATGGGCACTTGTTTCAGCGCTACGTGTCGTTCAATGTTCAATTTTCATAGACATCGGTGGCTATGTCTGTGACAACCTATCATTCCCTATCCAACAGTTTGAGGAAATTACCACCCTTATTTAAGTGTACCAATTTTCTGTGGCTAAAGTAGGGTGACCAGATGTCCCGATTTGATAGGGACAGTCCTGATATTTGGGCCCTTTTCTTAGATAGGCTCCTATTTAGCCCCCCACCCCCGTCCTGATTTTTCACACGTGCTGTCTGGTCACCCTAGGCTAAAGGCATGTGCCTAGAGCTGTCTGTAGTATTGATTAGTGCACTGAGAAGGCACTCACAATAGGCTCTTTACCATTTTAGGGCCCTACCAAATTCATGGTCCATTTTGGTCAATTTCACGGTCACGGAGTATTTAAATTAGTCAATCTCACATTTTCAGATGTTTACATCTGAAATTTCATGGTGTTGTAATTGTGGGGGTCCTGATCCAAAAGGGAGACATGGGTGGGGGGGTCACAAAGCTGTTGTAGGGGGGTTGCAGGATTGCCACCCTCACTTCTGCCAGGGACAGTAGCCAGAAGTGGGTCTGACTCCTCCCTGAGAGCAGACATTCAGGGGAAGAAGAAGTCCTGTCTTTGCCCAGCCCAGCTGGGACTAGTAGCCTCATTGGTTTTGGTTTGGATCGGTTCTCACGAGCCGGGGTCTTCACCCTAGGCCTCTCCCACAGCAGCCAAGCCATTAAATCCTGAACTGTCCTGCAAGAATCATCATGATCATCTGTGTGCACGTGAAAGATACCAAGAGCAAAGAACCTTGACAATTCCAGTGTGACCACAGACAGGAACCTGGTGCAGTAGGGCAACTTCTGCTGTAACACTAGTCCTGCCTTAACCCCATCTCAGGACACAGACACACACACACAGACACACAGACACACACACACAGACACACACACACCCAATGCAGCAGGAAATCTGCATTTGAGGCAGCAGATGGAAGTGGCACAGCAGCACCACTTCCTTGAACGCCCCTTCTAGTTTCATAGACACCAGGGCCATGAAGGGACCAGGGTGATCATTAGTCTGACCCCTGCAGAACAAACGCCAGAGAACTGCCCCCAAATAATTCCTAGCGTGGGTCTTTTAGCAAAACAGCCAGTCTTGATTTTAAAACAGTCAGTGATGGAGAATCCATCCCGACCCTTGGTCAGTTGTTCCTTAGCACGAGCCACATTGACTTTGATCAAATGGCAGCTAAGCCAGCACCTGTCCTGCAGGGTCATGCAACCAGGTTTTTGTGATAAAAGTAAAGTCAGGGCTGCATCCTTAATTACACTGTGGTTGGTGGTAACTTTATAAGCTACTGACCTCACATTAAACAGCCGGAAGTGAAGAACAGGATCCCAACATGGTGAGAATTAATACAAGGAAAAAGCAATGGGTCCGGTGTTAGAGGTGAGCCATCTGGGGTAGTGATTATCTGTCTTTTATACTTGTGTATACAACGCCTAGAACAATGCAACCCCGATCCGGGGCTGGGGCCTCGGCATGCTGCCGTAATACACATAAATAGAATAATAAAGTTCCTGGCCCAGGTTTATGCCCAACATACAGTTTGGTTTCCCTGTTTTGTCTCTTCTACCCAGTGCCATGGGGTACGAGCTGTCCAAGCACCTCGTGGGCCTATCAGCACCCCGGCACTCAGCAGCGCTGCGTCACTCGCTGACCATACTACGGTGGCCAGCAAAGGGGCCGAGAAAGGAAACATGAACAGGTAGGAAGATGGAGTCTGTAAAAATAACTTGACAAAAAGCAAGCAAGGCAAAGATTAGAAAATCTAGATGTATGAGAGTCAGGATAAGTTGCCTCCAAGTGTATTAAGACAATAGTTAATGGCTTTATTGTATCGCTGACACTGACTCTGGAAAAACCACCAGCAATTTAGGAGAACCTGAGAAACTGGCTGATAAAAGAAGGCAGTTGGGTCCCTGTAGGTCTGACTGGTATCCTTGGTAAAATAATACAACCAGCCTTGAGTGGAAGAGTCTAAGTCAGGGTCCAATTCCTCGAGGTGCTGGGTAATTCCTAGTGCAATGCATGGAGTGGCAGTGCTCAGCACCTAACTCCTGTAAGATGACAGCCATGAGCAACAGACAATCTAGTTTGGAGAGAACATGTTCTGCCAGCACGTTGGATTGCTTTTTGGAGACAATTCTAGACTCATGGGCAGATCTTGCCCCAGTGGACTCCGGGCAGTATATTGCTCTGCGGCTCAGCCCGAGTCTGGCTGTGGAGTACTATCTGCATCCTGAGCGGAGAACAAGGACTCTGCCGAAGGGGCCCTGTGCAGTGGCTTCAAAGCTGTGTAATCCCCCTGCCTATTCGGCAGCCTCCCACCCCTGGGCCCATGAGGAGCATGTTGCAGAAAGCCTCTCCAAGCCTGGGAAGTCCAGGGCAGGTCTTGGCAGCTGTGTAGGAATCCTTAAAGGACCACAGACAGCTCCAGAATAGAACTGCCAGCCGGGATGAAATTCTCCTTCTCCCAGTAACGGTGAGCTGGGGGAGGTAAAGACCACATCAGTGCCCCTCCATCCACAGGGATCACACCCTGGACTCCCCTCCTTTTATGGCAGCTCCATGGGCCAGGGCTGCACTCCATGGAGGAGAAGGGGGACATATATGTGAGGGTTAATAGCAGCATAGGCGTTGACTCCGTAGGTGCTCCAGGAATGGAGCACCCACAGAAAAAAAAATCATGGGTGCTCAGCACCCACCAGCCACCCACCCATCAGCTGTTTGGCAAGATGGGGGACTCTATCCTGGGAGGCAGTGACTCTGAAAGAGACTTGGGGGTCATGGTGGATAATCAACTGAACATGAGCTCCCAGTGCGGTGTTGTGGCCAAAAGAGCTAATGCGATCTGAGATCATGAACCGGGGACTCACAAGTAGGAGAAGAGATATTTGGCACTGGTGAGACCACTGCTGGAACACTCTGTCCAGTATTGGTGGCCACAATTCAAGAAGGAGGTTGATAAATTGGAGAGGGGGTCAGAGAAGAGCCACAAGAATGATTAAAGGGTTAGAAATCCTGCCTTATAGTGATATATTCAAAGAGTTCATTCTATTCAGCGTAACAAAGAGGGAGTTAAGGGGTGATTTGGTTACAGTCTATCAGTATCTACATGGGGAACAAATATTTAACAATGGGGTCTTCACTCTAGCAGAGAAAAGCATAACACAATCCAATAGCTGGAAGCTGAAGCTAGACAAATTCAGACTGGAAATAAGGGGTACATTTTTAACGATGAGAGTAATTAACCACTGGAACCATTCACCAAGGGTCATGGTGGCTTTTCCATCACTGATAATTTTTAAATCAAGGTTGGATTTTTTTTCCTGAGTGATCTGCTCTAGGAGTTATTTTGGGGCAGTTCTCTGGCTTGTGTTATGTAGATTGGTCCCTTCTGGCCTAGGGATCTATGAACGTGTTGTAGCTCAGGGGTCAGTTTGGTATTTTTGCCATGGTTTTAGCTGGGACCATTCACGTATAAACATTTTATTTCTAGGCTCCTGTCTCCACTAGTGAGAAACAAGAGCTGGCTCGGCTGCCAGACTGGTGTAATAAAATAGCAAGTACATGCCTTTCAGGCTCCCACAGGTTGTTTTCTTTCAAAGGCTCTTGAGATCTGTTCTCCTGGCTTCTACCTGAGATTTCAAACTTGGCTGCTGCAGAAGCTTGCAGTTCTACAGCTAGGTATCTCCCATGTTCCCTATCTATTTTATTGCTGAGTTTTCTATCTCAATACACTCCCCATTCGTTTGTTTAATCAAGATGTGTATCATCTGTCATCTCGTTAAAACCCGTTAATTCAATTAATCGGATACGTTTTACTTAAAGGAAGTGGCAACTCTTTGCTGAGTCTAGAAAGACTTTTCCACTAATCCCCTACCCTCTCCTTTTGGACAGTAGCTGCATTCGCTTTTTCCACAAAGTGCTTTTACTTCTTTAGTTTTAATGGATTCCCCCCGCCCCCAGTATTGGATCTTCCAAGTCTTGCTGTCAGTTGTCTTAATTTCTCTCCATCTGTGCAGACCTTGCATCATTTTAGTTGCCCTTCCTTAAATCCCTAAAGGTCACCTGAGGTAGTGAAAAGAGCCCGGTGTGGTCAGGAGAGAGATGCTTTTGAACAATCGCTGCTAAATTAAAGCGAGTTAGGCCAGCTGTCAGAGTCCACAATGCACAGGGAGAGTTGGGTGCTAAGAATGGGAGCTACAAAAGCCAGCATGCTGAGCAGACAGCCGCATAAACCAGCTAATAGGAAATGCCAAGAAGAGGGGTGGGGCCTAAGCCCCACCTCTCAACAGGAGTTAGGCATTTAAATGTGGGCCAGAGGAACTGGGGTTCCACTGAGCATGTTCAGTGTGAGAACAGCCGCAGTGAGCGTCCATCTTGTAGCTATTTGCTAGCCAAGCTAATGGCAGCTTTGAATAGCGACATCCCGCTGGGATCTTGTTATGAAGTGAGGGCTTTGATGCAGCTTTTGGTAATATTTCTGTAGAAGCAATTTGACAGTGCCAGCTAGCAAAGCTAGCGTTTGCTTTTTCTAGCCACACACAGTCTCTGTGTTCGATACAGAACTCCCAAGATATACACTGCGTGCTATTCTGTATGACTGCACCATGCAAATCTTGTTCTCCTTACCTGTGTTTCAGTCAGGACCTCAATGTCATTTGTACGGAAGAATTCCTTAGGGCGCAAGGTGATCTGATCTAAGTGGGAATCCATTGACTGCAACAAAGAAGCAATTTTGCTGTCAATTACACAGTTCACAGTGTGAGAGACGTGTGTGAATTCCCAGTTACAGCATTTACACATGTGTAAGAGCCGTTTTCCCAGTGCTTTTCAGTGATAGCCTGAAATCTGTCCTTGCAGTAACCTGGTACACAGGAAATCTCTGCAGGTGACCACGGCTAAGGGAAGGATCTCCATTGACTTGAATGGACTTGGTATTGGGCCTTAATTCCTTTTATATTAACTCACACTGCAGTACAAGAATTGACCTACTAAGAAAGACAGGAAGGGAAGGCTTTTGAATAGCTGTAAAGTGGAAGTTCAAAAGACATAGCATGGAAGAGCACAGAGACAGACAAAGGGGCCAAGAAAATGGTTACTTTGGGAAAGAGGATCAGTTAGCCACTGATCACTGCAGAATTTTCAAAAGCACCCAACTTATTTAGGAGCAAATGTCCCAGAAAGAGTCAAAACACAAGCCCTTATCTAGTTCTTTTTTGAACTTAGTTATACTTTTGACCTTCACAACATCCCCTGGCAATGAGTTCCACAGATAAATTGTGCATTGCGAGAAAGAGTATTTCCTCTCCTTTGTATTAAACCTGATGCCTAGTAATTTCACTGGGTTGTAGTCAATTTGTAGCCAGTGTTACAAACATATATACACATAGGAAAGGAATAAGTATGAATTAAGGCAGTAACACAAAAGCTTACATGTCCCAAGCCCGTAAGGCAATAACTTACAAACTAACTGAGGCCAAAGGCTTGAGATCTGGACACAAGTAACTAACCTATACATGACCTTGTATTACAAGATGTCATGAGATAAAGTGATGTTCTAAGTAAATGTTGCTAAATTGCTGAGAGTTGACAGCAAAATGCTAGTTTATACCAGCTTTAGATATTTTAAGTTAGGAACATCAGCAGATGTTCAACCACAAGAATGCCATAGAAACTTATTGACATGTGGCCCATTGGCGACTGCCAGTAGCAAAACTCCCCAATTGCTGGAGACGGGACACTAGATGGTGCGGGTTCTGAGTTACTACAGAGAATTCTTTCCCAGGTGTCTGGCTGGTGAGTCTTGCCCATATGCTCAGGGTCTAACTGATCACCATATTTGGGGTCTGGAAGGAATTTCCCCTCAGGCCAGATTGGCAGGGACCCTGGGGGGTTTTCGCCTTCCTCTGCAGCATAGGGCATGGGTCACTTGCAGGCTTAAACTAGTGTAAATAATGAATTCTCCGTAACTTGAAGTCTTTAAACCATGGTGTGAGGACTTCAGTCACTCAGCCAGAGGTGAGAGATCTATTACAGGAGTGGGTGGGTGAGGTTCTGTGGCCTGTGACGTGCAGGAGGTCAGACTAGATGATCATGATGGTCCCTTCTAACCTTAAAGTCTATGAGTCTATTTGATTTGTTCCTGCACAACATTTTGATTAAAAGATTAGAACAATATAAAATTAAAGGGCACATATTAAATGAATTAAAAACTGGCTAACATAGGTCTCAAAATGTAATTGTAAATGGGGAATCATCACAGAGTGGGTCTGTTTCTAATGAGGTTCTGCAGGGATCAGTTCTTGGCCCTACGCTATTTAACATCTTTATTAATAACCTGGAAGAAAACATACAAGCATCACTGATAAAGTTTGCAGATGATACAAAAATTGGAAAGTGGGTAAATAATGAAGAGGACAGGTCACTGATACAGAGGAATCTGGACTGCCTGGTAAACTGGGCCTAAGCAACCAACATGTATTGTAATACAGCTAATGTATAGACCTGGGAACAAAGCACGCCGGCTGTACGTACAGGATGGGGGAGTCTATCCTGGGAAGCAGTGATTCTGAAACAGATTTGGGGGTTGTGGTGGATAATCAGCTGAACATGAAGTCCCAGTGTGACGCTGTGGCCAAGAGCTAATGTAATCTTGGTATTCGTAAAGAGGGGAATCTCGAGTAGGAGCAGAGAGGTTATTTTATCTCTGTATTTGGCACTGGTGTGACTGCTGCTGAAATACTGTATCCAGTTCTGGTGCCCACAAGCAGGGCCGCCCAGAGGATTCAGGGGGCCTGGGGCAAAGCGGGGGAGCTGTGGCGCTTGTATTCACCCGGTGGCGGTCCGGGTCTTCGGCGGCAGAGTGCCCTTCAGTCGCTCCGCGTCTTTGGCATCACTGAAGGGCCCCCCGCTGCCGAAATGCCAGCGCCGGTCCAGGCTCGTGGGGCCCCTGCGGGGCCCGGGGCAAATTGCCCCACTTGCCCCCCGCGGGCGGCCCTGCCCACAAGCAAGGGTGCAGGAACAGGGCGGGGGGTGGGGGGGCAAGGGACCAGCTGGAGCCTGGCCTGGGTAAGAGCGGCCCCAGGAGCCTGGGCAGCTGTGGGGAGCCGCGGACCTTTCACCTGCCCAGAGGGGGGGGTCTCAAGAGCAGTCCCTGGCCTGTGTCCCACCCCCTGGACTCCCCGATCCAGGGCAGATGGAGGCTCTGTGGCTTCCCATTGTTGCCCAGATGGCTCTAGCCACAGCCTGGCTGCAGCTCTTCGGCCCCCAAGATCCCACCCCCCGGCCAGGCCAGAAGCTGGAGCCGGGGCCCGATGAAAAGATCCAGAGGGCCCGTGGGGGTGGGGTGGGCGGGGAGCACCCTCCCTCAGGACCTGCTCGAGGTAAGCTCGAGAGGCGGGTGACACGGCTGCCCTCACCTCCTGAAGAACGCACCGGGGAGTATGGGGGGTGGAGAGCCCCATACGCTGAGTGAGCTGAGCTTCTGTTTGGATGGGTGGCAGGTTTTTAGGGATAGGTCAGATTTTGTCCCAGTGCCTAATGCCAGCTCCAGAGGAGCAGAGTGAAGGTTGTGTCAGGGTGGGAGATATTTTTAACTCTGTTTTCTCTGGTTTCCAGAGGTTTACATTTTTCTTCACTTATCTCTTTATTTTCTGCTTTCCAGAGATTAAAATTTACCCATCCTCCATGTTCTGGAAGGGTGTATCACTAACTAGCCCACTTTAACTTTGTGTGAAAGAAATCTGGTACCGTGAATGTCATTTAAAAAAAAAAAATTATGCTTACAACCTTCACTTCATCGAAAGATTTCTGCCTAAGAATATATGAAAGAATTAAAGGTAACAATATAGAGATTAAACCCAATTCTCCCTGTATATGGATTTGCTTTGGGAATATTTACAAGTTCCTCATTTTTATGCAGACAGGGCAGTACTATGATTGAAGGTTGAACGTAGGGTTTTGTATTTAATATCCTCAGTTGTTTGCAGAAAAGAAACTTCAAGCAAAAGAAGAAACAAGAGGTCAAAATGGAACAAAAGGTGCCCGTATATTTAGTAAAAGATGCATCACAGCAATAAATTCTGCAACTCCTGAAACAGCCATTTGGCTCGATCAACGTCAGGTGAATTTGTAGTTGCTGCTCTACACCAGCCACGTGAAAGAAGAAGAAGATTTAATGATGTTGGGACAAGGTTCCCGACCAAGATTTTCTAAAGCAGGTTCTGTAACCTGAGACCTCGATCACCTGACTGTGCAGAAGTGCGGAGTAGCTAGTAGCGCTCTGTGGTTTTAATGGGAGCTGAGAGCTACTCAGTACTTATGAACATGAGGCCACTTATTTAGATACCTAGCTATGGACTTATGAACTTGACATAAAGCATGTACACTGGGAAATCTCGGCCCCAGCTTTCATCAGGCTCCATCCATTACTGGCCTTAGATGATGTTATACGAGGCAAGAGGAGGGTTCACGGGTTTGCCTCCGAAAACACACACTAAAAGGGTGACAAGCTCCAGAAGTCCCTGGAATTAAGTTTATCGACAGTGCCTCAGTGCAATAAAAGGACGAGCTGGCAAAGTTTCTAGTGACCTGGGACACCCACTGTCCAGTGAGAGAAACACTCTGAGAGGGGAGCCCAGTAGCTGTTCGGTAAGAATATGAAACATTCTGGATGATACAAACCTTACTTAGCTTGGGTCGGTCATAGGGTAAGTGTCTGTCCATTGTGCACATGACGATCCTGTCGGAGAAACCTTCCTGTCTTAAGGTCTCTGCACAAACTAATCCAGCAGCACCTAAGAGACAGAAGGCCAGTAATTGCTACATATGTATTTTATTTAACAAATGAAAAGTTTAGCATCCATCCAGTAGAGGCTCCATAATCTCTCACACCTTTTTTTTGTGAATCTAGCCCTTCAATAATGGTGTCTTTGCAAGCAATGACTAGTCCATGCTAACCATCATTGGAAAGGCAGCGTCCACCATGTCTCCCTGTCCTCTGTAGAAAAGCAACAGCAGGGAAGTTTGTTGCTGCCTACAGACTGGTGGAGTCTTCTATTCTGCAAAGTTTTGTTCCATCCATGAAAAACATTTTAAGAAAAGCACAAAGTACCAACACAAATGCAACTGGCCCCTCCTACTCCCACCCCTCCTCCAATTTGTCTCTGGTAAATTTGGAACTAAAGCATGTCTACACTAGGGAAATTCTGTAAAATGATCTCATTGTTGCTATCATCATTTCAGCTTGGCTGGTGCTAATTATACTGAGAGCACTAGTGTCAAGGGGCTGTTTTAAGCACTGAACTGGTTAAACATACTCTGAGCTGCGTATAAGACCCAGTGCTTAAAGTAAGTACTGCAGCCAGTAACCCATCTGCGCTAGAGCCATAGATTCCAAGGACAGACAGTAGCACTGTGGTCATCTAGTTGGACCTCCCTGAATTAATTCCTGTTTGAACTAGAGCAGATCTTTTGGAAAAACTAGGTTGTGTAAACCAATGCAGTTGAACTGGTGACAGAGCAATGGTGGAAGTTTTGCAAATTTTTCTTACTGTAGACAAAGCTGTAATTCCAAACTTAATACACACCAGCTGGGAGAGAGATTGGGGAGGACAGGCCAGCAGGGTCAGAAGGAGCATGGTGGGGGGGAGTGTCTAAGGCCTTGTCTACACTTACCAAGGCATGGCGATTGATGCATTGACGGTCGATTTAGCAGGTCTAAATCAACTGCTGATCGCTCTCCCACTGACTCCTGTACTCCACCTAAATGAGAAGTGCAAGGGGAGTCGACAGGAGAGCGTCTCCCATTGATGTCGCGTAGTGTGGACCCTGTGGTAAATAGATCTAAGTATGTCGACTTCAGCTACGTTATTCATGTAGCTGAAGTTACATAATTTAGATCGAACTCCTCCCGTAGTGTAGACAAGGCCTAAGGAACTGGTAGTTCGGATGGTGATTAGACAGAGAGCTGCCTGGGAGTCTGGTGACAGTTTAGGAGGAAATGACTGTATTCACAGAGTGGGATAATTAAAACATATTAGGTGCAGGAGTTAGGGGTTACTTATACACAGGACCTCCCCATGTCCGTCTATTGCTCTGGATCTAGGGTGGGTATGGTCTCAATACAGACCAGGAACATAACTTACTGGGCTAACTGTGCAGTGAAGAAATACCCTGAGAAACTTGCAGTGGGAGCAGTAGTTATTTACCCAGTGTGGGAGGTTGGGGAAGAGCTTCCACAAAGTTTGGGAGCAAATGTCTATAAATTAGATGCATGGGGACATTGTACATAGAGTCGTAGATTTTCATCTAGTCTGACTTGCTGCATAGCCCAGGCCAATGGTTAGCGTAGTGGCATACTCAGATCTTGATCTTAGTTAATAGTTCTGTATTGCTGGATCTGATGTGTGGGTCTATACACATTAGGAGAATGGACAGTTATGGACCCAGACTGGGAGTGGGATGGATGTATCTACAGACTGGCCAGGAAGATGAAGGGTGTACATCAGTTAACATATACTATTTACTGTTCTCTTTATATCCTCCACTGTAATGACAGAGGTCTGCTGCTGTCAGCAGGCACATCTCGATACCTGCTCCGATGATCAGCACGTTGGTGCTACTGATATTGTAGTTGCTGAGGGAGATACATTTTGCCATAACCTTTGTCCTTCTTTGCGTCAGAAGAGCCTGCGTAGCAATTAAGGAGATGATTGTCATTAACGGTTCAAAGATTTAATTTTGCCAGGTACAAATGGGAACAGCTATGAGTTATTTTGTAAAGCGGTTTGGATGAAAGCTTCACTCTGATTGCCTGAAGAGGATTCCAAACCCACACCCAACAAAAGCACTATGGGACTATCAAACCTTTCCACCAGACATGTCACTATGCCACTTCCAGAAGGCAGTTGAAGAATAAATCCACCACCAGCCACAAATTCATCCAGGTCAGAAATTTTGGGTACCAAACAAAGCTGTGGCAGTGCTGGTTAAATGTTCTTTAGCCTTACAACTATACATCAGCAAGTCCTAGCAAAGCAAAGTTCAGTGTAACTTCTACCACCCCGTGTACGGAGCCCCACATTGCCAAATGGAGAGCTCAGCACAGGATGGCAGAGATGGGAAGGTGTGATCCCTTTTCATCAAACCCCAACATTCACATGTGTAACCTGGGTAGATGGGACACTGCATAGCAAATCATCTGTCCACATGCTGGCAGCCACAACTGATATTAGTGACCACTTTGGGCCAAATCTTTGAGTCACTGGAGCTCCTTAGATGTATATGGGTGGATATCAGAACGTGGCTCCGAATAGATAGACTGTGCATAGAATCATAAGACTGGAAGGGACCTCAAGAGGTCTTCTAGTCCAGTCCCCCGCACTCAAGGCAGGACTAAGCATTATCTAGGCCATCCCTGACCGATTTCATCTAACCTGCTCTTAAAAATCTCCAATTATAGAGATTCCACAACCTCCCTAGGCAATTTATTCCAGTGCTTAACCACCCTGACGGGAAGTTTTTCCTAATATCCAACCTAATCTGCCTTTCTGCAATTTAAGCCCATTGATTCTTGCCCTATCTTCAGAAGTTAAAGAGAACAATTTTTCTCCTTCCTCCTTGTAACAACCTTTCATGTACTTGAAAACTGTTATCGTGTCCCCTCTCAGTCTTCTCTTCCCCAGACTAAACAACCCCAATTTTTATAATCTTCCCTCATAGCTCATGTTTTCTAGACCTTTAATCATTTTTCTTGCATACCTGAGCAGTCTCTAAAAGCAACCCTAGAGCATTCCTTGTGGTACTCCCTAGGGGGCAGCAGATAACCTCGGTAACGTGGACCCCGGAGTGTGGAAGGGCTATTTATTTCCTGTTTGGACATCTGTTTACCTAACCAAAGGGCCAAAGGATCAAATCACCCTTGCCTCCCGCAAGCTGCTGTCCCCAGTCCCTGTGTTTGGATGCCAATGGAATCTCTCCCCCTCACCTGTTTGCTCGCTCGGATGTACACCTTCTCCTTCTCGATTTTCACCTGGGGCGAGAAGACAGCAGCAGTTTGTTGAGCAGTTAGCGTCTCTGGGTTTAAAGGGAGGGTTCTGTGCTAACTGCTGAACTAAACATAGGTCAATGCAAAACAGGTTCTGTCCACTCAGCCACACTGCCCACTCGCTGGACTCTCTGCATGGCCCATGTAAGAGCTGGGGAGCTCTCCTACATCCAGGGGGCTGGGACTTTCTGGGATCTTTAGCAGAGTGACCATCTCTGTTTGTCTGGGTCCTTATCCCCCAGGCCTAAGTGACTTCTCAGCCCTACTGTGTCCTGGGGGGCACCTGGATGCCCTTCTCCCCTCCTTCTTTGCCTGCCCCACCACCCTTCACCAGCAGCAGCCGTTGTGTAACAAGCCCTTCCCATGTATGTGCCCCCTCCCTTTCTCTCTCCTTTTTCCTTACCCTGGAGGCTCAGTTTCCCAGGAGCTGGCTGGCACCTGCAGATGGGTGCAGGGCAAAGGGGTCAGCTGGAATCATGGGGGTCAGGTGGAGGGAGCAGTGAGTGGGGACACATGAAGTCACCACCACCCCTACCCTTGGGAGACCCCAGCTCTACACTCTGAAAGGAAAACACTTCCCCCACCCCCTCCTCCCTTGATGGTCATTTCTTTCTCTACAGATTGAAAGATCTCACCTGGAATTTGGGTAAGCTGTCCAAGCCAGGAAAGTCCTCTATATCACCAGTGCCAATGCTGAAACAAGCCCCATGCCAGGGACAGCGCACTCTTCCTTTGGATAAAACCCCTGCAAAAGGCATGGCAGGAGTGAGTCACACTTCACCATAGACCCTTCCCTACCATTTCCTAGCAATCCCGGTGAGATCTTAGTGCAGCAACATCCTGGCAACGTTCCTGATGGCCAGTGATCAGGTGTTGGCTCCCTTCATGCTGGTTCAGTGACAGTGCAGAAGCATGTCAACATATATTCTCAGATCTGGAGGCCACTGGATTAGCCTCTGTCATTGATCCTGGAGAGGATGGAACTGCAAGTGCTGAAGATAGGTCAGTCCTGCTGAGGTGATCAGGGTTGATCACAGGGGGATGCAGTCCAAGGCCTGGTTTGAGAGTGGGATAACTGTGTGAGTCCATCCAGAGAGGTGATGGCTCGAGGCCTGAGAAAGGGCTGCCCTTGAAGAGACCAGGAGGGATCAGAGGTGCAGCTAGCTTAGGAACTGTGACAGGGCTCACTGGATTTTAAATTGTGCAGTCCAGTGCACGGCACGGGACCCGAGCTGGGGGGTGAAAAGGTTGTTATATAGACCTTGTGCTCCCCTATTGCAGGGGTGGCAGTGGTTGGTTCAGCCCCCGATGCTAGTTAACAGCGGTCTCCTGCAAAGGAGCTGGAGCAGAGCTGAAAGTCTGGTGTCTAGGGACCAAAGCCAGCTCTCCCACGAGCCCAGCAGGTAAACATACAGCACTAGGCTATAACCGTATATGCTCCTTTGTAACAAGAGAACCGTATCCACACAAGGGGCTGCACCAATTTCACCTGGAGTAGTTACATTTGCTGAAAAAATGGCATGTAGAGCAGCTCTTACTGTTTTTGAGGTAAGAATGTTTATGTGGTGTGGCTGGTTATGTGCAGAACCAGAGTGTGTGTGTGTGTGTGTGTGTGTGTGTGTGTGTGTGTGTGTGTGTGTGTGTGTGTGTGTGTGTGTGTGTGTGTGTGTGTGTGTGTGTGTGTGTGTGTGTGTGTGTGTGTGTGTGTGTGTGTGTGTGTGGCTATGGCTTCCAGGTAAGAAGCAGGACCACAGCAGAGCCATCCGCATGGAGGATGGAATTTCTAAATGCTCTGTCGTAGAGAAGAATAGTTCCCCTCCGCTGCAGGAATCACTAGGTGAAAGTCTCGGGCCCCTGTGTTAAGAGGTGAGACCTGAAGACATCCCAGCGGATCGATGATTGGCTGGCAGGGCGGCCAGTGGAGAGGCATGGCGATCGGCCAGCAGGGCGATGAGCGGAGCCTGGCGGAGAGGCGTGGCGATCGGCCAGCGGGGCAGCCGGTGGAGAGGAGCGGAGCGCCAATCCGCTGGGCAGTGGAGCGAGTAAGGTGCCTTCTTACTCCCCCACCGCCCCAGGGTGGGAGGTGAAATCTGCAGATGCACCTCTCAATCCTGGGTCTGCCCTGACCAAGGATAACAACTGTGAGTGGGCTGCAGAAAAGGGATGGGCACGTTAAGGGGACTTTTGGTTGCTGGACTTAAGAACCTGAGGGGAAAAGGACACTGTCCAACTTACTTGGGGGTGGGTCTTTTGCTCATGGTTTATGTTTATGAACCTGTTTGTGGGGTTTTCCCAATTTAATGCTGGGTTACGTCCCTCCTTTTATTAAAAGTTTCTTTGCTACTCCGTGCTTGCGAGAGGGGAAGTATTAATAAAAATATAAATAAAAAATAATGCCTCTTAGAGGCACCCAGGGGTGGTGGGCTCAAGCCGGTTTTATGATATATTGTTGAAAAGGAACCCCTAGATACTGAACCTGGCCCTTGTTGCGGCCAGCTCAGACTGGCAGAAAGATCTCCTTTCTATTCTTCAAACAGCATTTTAAGAGATTTCACTCTGAGATACACTGCACAGGCTACACGAGATCTGTTAGCAAACCAAACATGGACAGAGTGCTCGGCCGAGGATTTTGATCCCTTTCCTGGATTATAAGTGTATGTTACCTCACAGGCAGGACGTCTCTACAGACCTGTATCAGAGGGGTAGCCGTGTTAGTCTGAATCTGTAAAAAGCAACAGAGGGTCCTGTGGCACCTTTAAGACTAACAGTCTTAAAGGTGCCACAGGACCCTCTGTTGCTTTCTACAGACCTGAACATTCTGCAATGTGGTGAATGATACCAAATGGCTCAGATTCTTCATGCAGCTCCATCATCTGTTGTGAATGTCTGATTCATGTCCATACCCTTACACCAAGACTAACCTTTCACCAGTGGGGCTCCGTAGTGAGGGCATTTGTGTCCCATTGCATAGTAGTCTCCATTTTCCTTTATCAGCAGAGCCTTCCCACAGCCCAGGTCTACTTCTCGCATCCTGGAGGTAAAAAGCATGACAGATGTAGTATACAGAATAGATATTTATTATTGTTACTATTATTTATTATCACTGCCTTTTGATCTGCTCGGGCTGTCACATGTCAGAGAGCCAGTCCCAAGCTTTCACAGTAGCTCGTGGTTTCTTTTTAGCTATAAGCACAGTTACGTACTGTAACTGGAGGTGTGGCCGCTAGCTGTACTCCGCCCACGGGTACGCACAGGGCCATCCTTAGGATTTATGGGGCCCTATGCAGTATTATTAAACTGGTGCCCGACGGCAGCCCGGGCTCGCATGTGTGTTTTAGATAAGGGTTTTTTTTTTTGAAGGATTTATTTAAAAAACTCTCAAGTTTCAGAGTAACAGCCGTGTTAGTCTGTATCAGCAAAAAGAAGAACAGGAGTACTTGTGGCACCTTAGAGACTAACAAATTTATTAGAGCATAAGCTTTCGTGGACTACATCCGAAGAAGTGGGCTGTAGTCCACGAAAGCTTATGCTCTAATAAATTTGTTAGTCTCTAAGGTGCCACAAGTACTCCTGTTCTTTTTTAAAAAACTCTATGTCTGAAGATCCAAGCATTTAAAGCTAAAGATGAATACTCAGATTGTGCAGCTAAAAACCTATGCAAGGATTTCTTAGAGATGTGATTTTATAATCTTCAGCAGCACACTAATGACATATTTTTAAAGCAAATTTTAAACTAAGGCCCTGGCGTGTTCTGAGTAAATATGACAGTGATGCACAACTGGTTTTGTATGCCTGGGGGTTGGCGAATGCCTGTTAAATGGCCTCGTTACCCCTTGAATGGCTCTTGAACAGTTTCAGTGTTGTGCTAATAGGGCTGGCAGGCCGGAGGCTTTTTCACTTTTAAGTACTAGGTCCCCTCAGGAGACAGACTCACCACGCTGCAGCAGCCAGCTGTGGTGTGAGCCTGCAGGAAGGGTCACAACAGGGATAGGAAGAGGGGAGGGGTGGACACTAAGACCCAGGGGTGCCCCAAATTTCCGGGTGCCCTACGCAGCCGTGTATGCTGTGTATGCCTGTGGAGTATGCATGTGCACCATGGGCCTGAGTGTGGAGATTTTAATAAGCTGTGTCCCTGGGCGTGCACATGCGCAGTAGATCGCCTCGTGCTCTCGAGCGAGGATATAAAAAGCAGGGCAGGTTGATGCCCACTCAGTTCCTCTCCTTACCAGGCATCTAATCAGATTTGCAGCAGAGGGGATGGAGGGCGGGTAGCGGAATGCAGATAGGGCCCACACATCTCAAGGAACCGCCAGTGACAGTAAGTAACCTCCACTTCTTCTTTGAGAGCTGGTTCCCATGCGTATTCCACACATGGGAGACTGACAAACAATATTCAGATTGGAGATGGGTGCCTGGAAGCTGGCAACAAAATGTGTGCAGTACTGCAGATCCCACTGCTGCATCCACAGCATTGGCTTGGACTCATGTATAATGTCTCGCAAACACATATATGGAGCTCCGGGTGTCTGCTCTGCATATATCCTGCATTGGGACCTCCTCCAGGGATGCTACTGTAGGGGCCTGCAGACCCGTGGAGTGGACCATTATATTGCTCTGAGGTGGGATGCGAGCTAGTCTGCAGCATTTGATAATGCAGCCAGAAACCCACTTAGAAATCCTCTGAAAGGATATAGCCTGATCACGGGATCTCTCTGCTATCACAACAAAGTCTTGGAGACTTTGATGGACTTGGTTCTTTGCAGGTCAAAGCCAGTGCACACCTGATGTTGAGGGAATGAAGTCTCTTCTCTTCATGTGAAGCATGGGGTTTCAGAAAAAGGACAGGTAAGGAAATACACTGGGGAAGGTAGAATTTGGAGACGACCTTGGGTAGAAATTTAGAGTGAAGGAGAAGGAACACTTTGGTATGTCAAGCCTCCTTTACAGTATTTCACGAAAACAGTACAGTCCAAACCAGTGTGGGCTGTGTCACCCCTGCCCTGTGACCTGGGGTGCTTTGCAATGCCTTGCTGCTGTAGCCTCCAACCTGGACTGCTCACGATCAGCCACCAGCATGGAGGTCGCTCCCAGATGCGTTTGTGTAACCGCAGACTGCCAGTCACACCCTGGCTCTCACCAGCCTTGGTCATACTGAGGAGTGACCCTAACACACTCCCAGTCCTGGATTGTCCCCTAGAAATGTATGTCCTGTACTGTCCTGTCCTCTCCTGGACAGTACAAATATATTAAGTCTGTTATTCCTTTAAGGGAATAATATACCAACCCACTTCGGTAAATAGAGTTACCCTGTCACTTCCGCTTAAACAATAAAACAAGTTTATTAACTATAAAGAGATACATTTCAAGTGAGTGCAAGTCATGAGGCATAAGAGTCAGAAATGGTTACAAGAAAAATAAATATAAAATACTTTCTAGTGCCTACGCAAAACATCTCACCGAATGCTTCCATCAAGATTACGGACCAAACATTTTAGGTCAGAATCCCTCCCCTAGAGTTCTTGGTAGAAACAAGCAACAAATGCTGCACTTCCCCAAGACGTGCGTCTCCCCCAGACAGTAGAGGCAGCATTGGTGTTGTTGCTGACACAGAAGGATTTAGGGCAGGAAACGCTGTTTTTGAAGCTCAGATTCTAGGCGTGGTCCCCGACTACGGGGAGGGAATCCCCAGTCCAGGAAAACAAACTACGCTAATTACACTAAGACTAACTGAACTAAGCTAAGAATAGCTATTTACAATCTTATCTACAGGTTTTCTGAAAGGCTGAAGCAGGAGAGGACACTGGATTCCAACTCAGGCCATATGGCGACATTATCTAACTCTTTCTGTAGCTGTTACAAACAGCATTGCAGATCCAGTCACTGCTGTGCTGGCCACTAGGACAGCTTTGCCAACCATGCATCAACAGTGCGTGATCCCCCCACACACGTCAAACATTGAATCAAGTGCGTAACAATGTATTCAGCATCTGTGTTAGATCTTAGGTCAATATTTTTCACACAGTTGGCTTGATTTGAATTGCTGGGGGACACAGATCGCCAGTACGGCCATCAGCGCAGCTTAGACGGACTCCTGATCAAACCAGGGCTCTAGAAAGCTCCTGTGATAAATTCCTCCCATCTTCCCTTTCTCATTTGAATCGACTTATGGTAGCAGTAACATCTGGAATGGATCTGTTTCATTTTTGGTACTGGTGACCTCAATTAAATGTGCACTTTTGATTTTAAAAAATGGGCCAGTTCTCAGGGGGCATGAACTGATGTAGCTTCATTAAATTCAATGGCCAATTTACACCATTTGGCATTTTGAACCCATTGACTTCAATGGGACTGTGCTGATTACACTGAAGCCAGTAAGACTAAATCCCCTTTCAGTGAGGTTCATCGATTCCAAGGCCAGAAGACCTCCTGTAGTACACAGGTCAGAGAACTTCCCTAAAATAATTCCTTTGAACTAGAGCATACGTTTCAGAAAAACATTCAATCTTGATTGAAAAGTTGCCGGTGAAGGAGAATCCAACACGACTCTGGGTCAATGTTGAGCTGACTGACACCAGCACGGGGTCTGATCCCATTGGTACTATGAGATCCAGTTGCTTTACACTGGCAGAGGATCTGGCCTTGCTGGCTTCCATGGGGCTGCACGCATTATGCTGGCTAAGGAACGGGCGGATTGGCAGCAGGTATTCCATTCCTGACTAGTGCATTTACACACGGAATGCTGCTCTCCTGGGAGTTTCGGTGCAAGGATCTCTCGTCTCAATCTCCCGGGTAGGGTGAGCTGTTGCCCTTTTTGTGGAGCCCAGCTGTGGCCTGTCAGTGTGCCCTCAGGATCACGGGGAACCTATTTAGTGATGCCGCCAAAGCAAACGCTCTCACTTGCAGGAGGGAGTTTCCAAACTGCATGTTTTAGGATGCAGCAGTGATGTTTATTCAGGTTTTTGCAATTAAAATAAAAATGAAGAATCTTTATTTATAACCAAACAGCTCCCCTCCGTTGTGGTGGGCAGCTCTGCACCACATTATCCTCCGGTAGCAAAATATACATCCAACAGTGTCATCATTTCAGATGAACTGTCCGTAGCTTGTACAATCATTAACATAAAAGCCACTTAACACTGTGTCTCATCATCGGCTTCATCCCCAAACACCTGGGAGAAGAGATGGGTTTTGCGGCATCCAGGGCTGCCGAGAGCGGGTTCAGGCCCCAGTGAAAAAAATTTTCGGGCCCCCCAGCAAGGGTGGACTGGCTAAACAGGGCTGATGAGAGGGGGGAAAGCCGGGCCCAGAATTTTTTTGGGCCCCCCAACAAGGACGGACCAGCTAAACAGGGCCGATGGGGGAGAGGGGGGGGGAGAAGCTGGGGAAGCCTGGCCCCGGGCCCCCTTCCAGGCCGCTGGGCCCCGGTAATTTGTACCAGCTTCCCCCCCCCCCCCCTCGTCGGCCCTGGCGGCATGCCAGGAAGAATAACTGGGCTTTGGCAGACTAAGAGGGAAGCAAGTTGAAATGCCTGCCCTTTACAATGAACACTTGCTAGCAAATCGCTCCCTGTAAACCCAGGGACTGCAGAAGGCATTCTTCCACCACTCTCAATGGCAGCATACACGGGGAGAGAAAGGTCTTTAGATCAAGATTAGATCTCTGTCTACAAGTTCTGCTTTAAGTCAACCACAGGTTACTGAGATCCATGCAGGAATCACAGGGTGAGCCTCCTGGTCAGTTTTATGCAGTTCAGACAAGATTAACACAATGGTCTCTTTTGACTTTAAACCCTAACAATCTATGAAACCCTTACTGCCTCTGCTGCCAACAGGGCTAGACTGACAATAACTTAGGGTTACCATTCGTCCGGATTTACCCGGACATGTCCTCCTTTTCGTGCTAAAAATAGCGTCCGGGGGGAATTTGTAAAGCACTCACAATGTCCGGGATTTCCCCCTCCCCCGGCAGAGCGAGCGGCTGGGAGGGCTGCAGGGAAGTCCCGGGCTGGACTCAGGAGCAGCTGTAGAGGAGCCGGATCTGCCCTGCATTCTGAGCCAGGGGCAGCTCTCCCCTGCAACCCGGTCCGGCAGCACTGTGCAGGGCCAGGGACCGGGTTTTGTTGTGCAGGGCCAGGGACCGGGTTTTGGTGTCCGGCTCCGCTCGCACAGAGCCCAACACCCTGTTCTGAGCAGCAGGGTAAGGGGGGGCAGGCGAAGGGGCAGGGAGGTTCTGGAGGGGGCAGTCAAGAAACGGGGGGGGGCTTTTTGGGGGGGAGTGGAGAAAGTTTTGGGCAGTCAGGATACAGTCCTGGGGGGCAGTTGGGGGGGGTCTTAGGAGGGGGCAGTTAGGGGACAAGGAACAAGGAGTCTTAGGTAGGGGGTGGGGTTCTGGAGGGCAGTTAGGAGCAGGGGGTCCCAGGAGGGGGCAGTCAGGGGACAAGGAGCGGAGTGGGGGGCTGGGAGTTCTGGGGGGGAGCTGTCAGGGGGCAGGAGTGGGGAGAGGGATCAGAGCAGTCAGGGGACAGGGAGCAGAGGGGTTTAGATGGGTTGGGAGTTCTGGGGGGGCTGTCAGGGGGCAGGAGTGGGGAGAGGGATCAGAGCAGTCAGGGGACAGGGAGCAGAGGGGTTTAGATGGGTTGGGAGTTCTGGGGGGGGCTGTCAGGGGGCAGGGGTGGGGAGAGGGATCGGAGCAGTCAGGGGACAGGGAGCAGAGGGGTTTAGATGGGTTGGGAGTTCTGGGGGGGGCTGTCAGGGGGCAGGAGTGCGGAGAGGGATCGGAGCAGTCAGGGGACAGGGAGCAGAGGGGTTTAGATGGGTTGGGAGTTCTGGGGGGGGGGCTGTCAGGGGGTGGGGAGTGGTTGGATGGGGCGTGGGAGTCCCAGGGGTCTGTCTGGGGGTGGGGGTGTGGATAAGGGTTGGGGCAGTCAGGGGACAAGAGGCAGGGAGGCTTAGATAGGGAGTGGAGTCCTGGGGGGCAGTTAGGGACAGGGGTCCCAGGAGGGGGCAGTCAGGGGACAAGGAACGGGGGGAGGGTTGGGGGTTCTGGGGGGGCGGGAAGTGGGAGGGGCAGGGTGGGGGCGGGGCTAGGGCAGGACGGGGGCGGGGCCAGGACGGGGGCGGGGCTAGGGCGGGGCTCCTCCCGTCCTCTTTTTTGCTTGCTGAAATATGGTAACCCTAAATAACTTATCCTATAGGACAGCATAGGAACCAAATCTCCCCATCTCTTAAGAGACCTACCCGTCTTCTGGATTGCCCCTCCTCTTCCCACACCACAGACAGCCACGGCAAGACTTGACAAAGGTTCACAGGGGAATATTCAAAACCTTCAGACTCTCCAATCCTTAAGATGCCCAGCATGGGCCCTGTCCCTCTGGTAAGGCCTTTTATTGAAGTCTTTAATGAGCTAAATGTACTTCGGCAATTGGTTCTAAATCTGCGTCCACTCCTGACAACTGCCATCCAGGGTGGGTGGGTCTGCGTCTCATCTCTCAGTCTAGTTTGAACCAGGCAGCTGGCAGATCTCTCTGGTCCAGGTGCCCTTGATTGCCAAGCTCCCTCCCAGAGGAGTGGCAGAATCCCCCAGGGCCTCCTCGTTTTATGCTGCAAGTCCCAGTTATTCTAGCTGACCTGTTTTTGGAAGTTAGATGCCTGAATAACTTTGTGAATCCCACCTCTCCGGTGCTCTGTAGGTCTCTGCTGGGGTCCACGGGGAGTGGAGCACCTGACAAACCTCAGTTCTGCACCTGCCTACCTTTACCCCAAAATTGTCCCAATGGAATAGTCCTTTTTGGCATGTGCTTAAATACCTTGCTGATGGGGCCCTAAGCAGCAATATGGGCTACTGCTAAGGGCATATCGCAGTTTTATCTGAGCAGAATGCTGCACGGGCTCTGCTCCCTCCCCCGTACCTGTTTAGTCCTTGCAGTAAGCACATCCCAAATGGAATAAAGAGATCAATGCAGGCTCATGCTTCACCACACGCAAAAGGAACAAGTCTTGCTGCATTCTTCTCATGGATTTTATTTCAGAGCAAACCCACAGTTCTTGTTAAATGACAACTTCAGAGTTATGAAAAGATAAGAGAAATGGTTTACAGCCACCCGAAGGAACCACTTGACCTGTGACAGATAATCATCAGCACCTGATGTCTTGAAGCAAATACAGAAACCTTGTGCAAAAGATTTCAAATGACACACTCATTCCGCAAGTGAGCGAGATGGCTAGTTACAACCTAGGGCTGTTAGAATAAAGCAATCTACTCAATTAGAGTCATTGCTATTAAGATTTTATTCCATATTTGAAAGAAAAAAAAAAGCCGGGGGGAGGGGGAGGGGGTGTTAAGTTTTGTCATGTCTGCCCAGCTTGCACTCACAAGCCAGGAAATGCCAGTTAAAATGCAGCTCTGTCCTGAAAAAAAGCCATTGGAAAACCAGCCTCTGCCTGTGTGTTCCCTGTTTGTTTTGTCTCACTGACCCCACATCAGTTTCTAAGCAAAAAGATGTTGTTTTAAAACTTCCTCAGCTCTGAGCATCAGGCTGTCCCCTTTCCATCTCACTCCTCATTAGTTGCTTGGGGGTTTGCATGGGTGTCGTGGAGGGAGAGTTTGGGCTCCAGAGTTTTCTACTGGTGCTGATAAGCCCAGTTTGGTTCTAATCTCAGACTTCTGGAGGAGCAGAAAGGACTGACAGAAAGAATAGCTTTGTACTCACAAACTGAGCAAACGAGGGAGGTGAAAGAGTCAATACCCAGAATGCAATCACGCCATACCCAACTCTGGTTCTGCCCCCGCATGTGTGTACATTTCCAGCCCACTCCTTCATGGAAAGAGCCCAGGCTATTTCTCAAAGAAGTAATAGATTATTATCTTCTGATCTCCGGCATAACACACACTATAGGACTTCCCTGAAATAGCTCCTGTTTGAACTAGAGCAGACTTCTTAGAAAACCATCCAATCTTCATTTTAAAATGTTCAGTGATGGAGAATCCGCAAGTTGTTCCAATGGTTGCATCACCTCTGTTAAAAATGTGCACCTTATTTTGAGTCTGAATTTGTCTAGCTTCAGTTTTCAGCCCCTGGATCGTGTTATACGTTTCTCTGCTAGACTGAAGAACCCCTTATTATTACATTTCTGTTCCCTGTGCAGGCACTTTTAAACCGTGATGAAGTCACCCCTTAACCTTACTTTGTTAAACTAGATAGACTGAACTTTTTATGTCATCAAGAAAGTTTATTGCTCTCACTGCCTCTCACCGTACAATCAGCATTTGCTATAATAAAGCTAAACACGTGATCACAAACAATTAGGAATTAGTAATCAAACACTATTCCTCTATATGGTTAGGCACAGCAATCCACATATCAGTCATGTCCTCATATGAATTCATACTGTGAATCATCAGGTCATTCATAACTCCATTGCATGGCGGTCCCCAAGCACTGAACGTCCCCAAATCAATCAGCTCCATTCTCCCTCTTCCGCACAAGCACATCCATAAAGATACTATTCCCCCTTTTCTACTGGGCCATGCAAGTCCAGAATGTGGGAGTACAAAACATCCCTGACTTCTGTTGCCCGGGTGCAGCCAACTCCAGCTGTGCTGGTGCCCTTTCAGGCTGCGTGTACCGATGCAGTGGTCCCTTGCTGTCCTATTCAATATCTAGATGAAACCATTGGGACTGAAACAACAAAGGCTGAAGTACCATCAATGTGCAGTGAAAATCCAGCTCTACAGTTCCCTGACATGGACTGCAAATAGCACCCATCTTCCACTTTCTCAGTGACGAGCAGACACGGGCGACTGCCTGGAGGGCAGCGGACTGAAACTGAACCTAGACCAGACTGAAGCAAGGCTGGTGAGACAGGGTTAGCGCCTGGAATAACTCGCCCCTCCCACCAAAGGCATCTGCACTGCAGTCCACAGGTATGAGACCCTGCACTCCCATTTCCCTTTGCAATTGGTCAGAATATTGCACCTGATCCCGTCGCACTCAGAGTGGGCCACGGCGATCCATGCATCTACACTCGGCTACTGCAGTTCTCTGTATCTAGGAATGAAGGCCTATGCCCGGAGGAAGCTCCAGTTAGTTCAGATTGTGGCAGCCTCAGACTCAGCAGCTGAGGGTCACCAGGAAGAACACATCATTCCAATATGCCACTCTGCACTGGGCCCTATTGAACAGAATCCTGTGCAAGCGCTTGACCTGATTTTCAGCGTTCTGCCTGGAATGTCTCGCTGTCTCTACCATGACGGTTTTGTTCTGCTGCAGCAATGAAGCTGTGGATGAAGAAGGGGAGATTTATGATTGAGGGAGGCAGTACTTTCATGGGAGATGACCCAAAACTATGGTCTTGCTACCAGATGAAACGAAAGTGGCTTATACTTACAAGCCAGACTGTAGGTGCCACGAAAGTAAGGGAACATGACGTCAAGGGACATTGTCACGGGGCACACTCAACTGCTTGCAGCACCTACTGCTGGCCATCCTGGGGATTAGCTCTGCCAGTTTATGCTCTACCTCCAGTGTTGTCTTCTCCTGTCTTGTCTCACTCTGCTGCCCTGCTCACTCCTGGGTCTGCAGCTTCCTCCCTCCGGCCCGGTCACTAAAGTCCTCCCCTTCTGGGGAATTTGCAGTCTTTCCAGACCTGCTGTCTGGCTGGCATCTCCAACAACTTTTGCCACTCCCCAGAGGCTGGTAGGGGAACCCAGGCCCACCCGTGACACTGGGCTCCAGTCCAGTGACCCTATAACAAGCAGCCACAGTCCCTGGGCAGTCCAACTCCTTGCTGCTATTTCCCTGGGCTTCTTCCAACATATCTGGCTTTCTCCCTCTCTGGGTTGCCACATAATCAGTTATTTTTTATTCTGGTATGAATATGTGTTTTTATCAATATGTGCCAGTGATCTATTGTCCGATATCCTAACAGATTCCATTGTTACACTAAAAATCAGGACTGTGAAACTGCAAGCAAAGTGTGTTTCCATTAGCACAAAAACACCAGAAAATTCCATTCTTTGTGAGAGAACAAATTGATGAGGAACCAGATCAACTAGAAAAACAAGACAAGGTAGAAGTGGTATGGGGCCTACTCCATGAACTCCACACATGCGTGTTTTACTTAAACTAGTTTGTTAAAATGCTAAGTCGAGAACTTTGCAAATAAACTTACAATAATTAAAGAAGCAACTAAAGGATACTAGACAAGGTCTATTGGAAATTAGTGTCCCATCTCCCTAACAGGAGTTCCACAGGCACAGAACATGAAAGAAGTTAAAGTATCCAAAAACATTAAAGACAAGTTGTCACTTGTACAAGATTCTATTGTATTAAAACTGGAGGAAGATAACACTATCCATATTACGAAGATAAATTACACTGGCCACAGATGGTCCAATCATCTCGGATTAGTCAAGGCTAAAGAGCTAGTGATAAAAAAGCGACAATTTCCATGACATAAGCCCTGATTCAGCAAAGCAGTTAAATACATGCGTACTTGTAAGCGTATGCTTAAATGCCATGCTGACTGGAGATGAATTTAAGCACAAAGTTACAGTTGAGCACATGCTCAAGTGTTTAGATTAATTGGGGTCATAACATGCCACATTTCACAGGCTTGTGCAGCCTTGCTGTTCAGCTCCGGCACCATGTGGCAGCATTTTAGTTATGGTATAGGATACGGTAGCATGTATAAAGCCCTCTGGGATCCTTTAGGCTGTTAAAAATGTTAAACACTTACTGTCCATTCTCAAGGTCCTTCACGTGGCACACGGAGGCTTCCACTACATCCTTCACATTCTGGTAGGGGTTGATGGTGATGGGATGTTCTTCGAGGTGGTAATGCCGGGCAGTCCCATTGACTTTGTAAACAAGTGGACTGGCTTTCCCATTGGGTGACATCTCCTCCTTGGCCCTCTCTTTCTCTGGTAGCACCACCTCAATTTTCACTTCAACTGCAGGAGCGAACAGAAATCTTCATTCAATCTAAGCAGCAGCTTTTTAAGTCAAATTGTATCATTTCTACAGAAATCTGCAGATAATGCTATTATGGCCTTGAGACATTACCTCCAGCTCTCCTAGGAACTCTGGCATTCTGGAAATTCTAGGTGACCTGACGCATGCCATTTAGAATTGCTGCCTTGGCTGGGAAGGTGGCAAATTAAATCTCAGTCTTGACTCAGTTTTAATATCCATGACCCCTATATTCCCTTTTTAATCACAACCCACCGCTTTTCCTCAATATGCACCAACCAGGTATTCTTGCAAACAGAAATATTAAAGCTTGTGAAATGCCACCCAATCAATGTTAGGCGTGTTCCCTGTTAATGAAATACAGCTACTAGCAATCGGGTGTAATTTATTCTCAGGCTTAGACGCTTCAGTTTCTAGTTGTAAATGGGTCTCTCTTCATCTGAAAACAGATCAAGAAAAATTTTCCATCATTAATAACCAATATGAATTGGGAGGTAAAGCTAAACCTATACAGCATGGTAGATTAAATCGGTACACAGCTGAGCAGGCTTTTGCTACCACTTCAGATGACAATTAATAAGAAATGGATGTTATGAATTTCAACTATTATTTGAGTTCTGACCCTTATGAATCCTGAGCATTCCATGGGGAAGGTGCACAAACTTGGCAATAGAAGATGAAAACGTCCTGGGGATAAACAGCAGCATTAGAACTGGGTGAGATGTTCCTAGAAAACATTTCCCAGCAGTATTGGCTGATTTTCAAATTTTAATTTTTGACAAAGCTGCTAGAGGAGAAAGAGCCTTCCCAAATGCCACCTAGCCCCAAAATCTGGGTCTAATGCCCTGCGTTGGTAGCATCTGAGTTCTAGTCCCAGCTGTGCTGCCAACTGGCCTTAATACTTTGTACTTGCAAGTATAAATAATATTGCAACTGCATGCGCTATCTTTGAGGACCACATTGTAGTAAGTCTATGAATGGTTTATTTATTGTTATGGGCCAGGGAGTGTTGCAACGCCAAGGGGGAGGGTTCCTACCACTCCTCCAGGAGCTAAAAGCAATGGGGGGTGATTAAGGCAAGTCCCTGAAACTGTCAACATGTCCCTGCTGGGGAGGTATGCATATACTGGTCCAAACATAGTTTTTCAGAGACCAACAGATGAAGAAAGGTTCTTTCTGAACCAGCAGCCAGGACAGTCTCTCCAAGGGGTCCCCCCACAACCCTGGTGGAAGCGTTTGAAGGACTTTGGCCTACTAAGGCCCCAAAAGACCTATGAGGTGACCTCTGCTAAGCTTTTAGCATGTGTATAGGAACTTCTATTGAGTTTATGTTTTTCTGTGATATTTTTACCTTAAGAATAAACGTGCTTGCTTAGAAAGAGCGGTGTGGTAACTTGTAACTGCTGGCAACTCGCTGTGCAGAGCCCTCGGAGAGAAAGCCATGCACAAGCGCTGGCCGTTAGGCAGACTGGGGATATCCTTGGGTAAGGCAGGGAGCTGTGCAGTCAGAAGGGAGTGAGGCAACACTCCCCGCCCAGAGACAAGTGACACCTGGAGACCTGAGACCTGACTGGGCACTCCTGGAATGGGCCACAGAGGGGGGAATACAGGGGCAGTTACCCTCACACTGTGGCAGCAAACATTGTTTATGTCTCATAACATAAGGAAATAATCATTGTCCGCATTAGCAGCTGGAAAATGGGGCGATTGATATTCCCATGACTTGTAGAGGAATTCCCATAGCTGCCAGGTTTTGTGTGTGGTTCCTCACCGGTGAGATTCAAGTGAGGACAATCGTGACCTTTTCTTACGAGCGAGGAACATCACATGGAGCTGCACAAACTCCCCTTCCACACAAACCGGTCAATTGCTGCTCACCCATCTCCCCCAACCATTGCTTATTGCTAGAGTCACCAAGGAACTTAGGGGTGGTGATGTGCAATCACTGGGACTCACAACATTTGAGTTCAGTGCCTGGGCTCCCTGTACACTGGAAAGGGAGAGAGAGGCACCTCAGAATGGGATCCACAAAAGCCAGCATGGGAGGTGGCTCTCTGCCTCAGCTAGTCAATGGGAGTTGCCAAGGTGAGAACATCCTCTCTGGGAGTTTGGCACCTCCCTCTGCTTGGAATTCTCATCTGCAAAATCCTTACTTGGCATTAGATGCCTACGGCCAGGGCCGGTGCTACCATTAAGGCAAACTAGGTGGTTGCCTAGGGCGCCAAGATTTGGGGGCGCCAAAAAGCATTTTTACAGTGTTCCTACGCCCCCTCCCTGAGCACACCGTCGCTGCTCCACTTCTCCTGCCTCCCAGGCTTGCGTCACCAATCAGCTGTTTGGCGCCGCAAGCCTGGGAGGGGAGGAGAATTAGAGCGGGGGCGGTGTGCTTGGGGAGGAGGCGGAGCAGAGGTGAGTTGGGGTGGGGAGCTGCCGCACGGCTCCCCGGGGGGGAGGAGCTGCCGCGGGGGGTGCGCCTCAGGGCGGGGGGGGGCAGGGAGCTGCCACAGGGCTGGGGGAGGCGCAATGTGGAAGTTTCGCCTAGGGCGTGAAACTTCCTTGCACCAGCCCTGCCTACGGCTGAGGGGGGTAAACAGGGGTCTTCCCCATCCCAGAGAGTACCCTCCCCACGGGGCTAAAACCTACGAGGGACATCATCCTTCCCCAGCTATTTTGTGTCTGTTCACGTATGGGGGGGTCTGCTCTGCTAGGCGAGCTCTGAGCACACCAGTTCACAGGCGAGTTAGATCGAGAAGCCCCTATTTCTCTCAGTTTGTGTTTCACTCTGGGGCTTGGGCATCTGGAAACATGGAGGGAGGCAGTCGCACGCATGCTCACGGGCAGAAAAATAGCCCCATAGCAAACTTTTACTGCAAACATGTAGGTGCCGAGGGAGTTTATGTACCTACAGGGTTCGGCGGCAGCTGAGCAAGGGCTTTGTGAATCCCAGTGGGCCTGACTCTGGGATTTAGGCACCTAAAGTGGCAGTTAGGTTCGTAAGTCCTTTTGTGAATCCAGCCCTTTGTGCCCCCTCCCTCTCAATGCACCTGGAACTGACCCAGAGCAGGTTTACCGCAGGGTGCAACTTGCTCCTTACCTTGTGCCAGCCGTGCTGGCATAGTGAGGGGGGCAAAACCAACGTGCTGCCCCCTCCGTTTCACTACTGAGCCTGCTCTGAGCTTGTTCCTGCAATCTGCCCAGGGGCTGCCAACGGGTGGGGTGGGGCCTTACACCTCCTCACTCCCCTGCATGAGGATCAGTGAAAATCTGGGCCAGTTAATAAAAAGAAAATGACTCTACTTGGGGCACAGAACTGCAAACGCAAGTCAACCTGGGAAGACAGTGGCTGGAAAGTAGTAACAGAAAAAGAGTTTGGTTTAAGAGGAGTTGAAATGTTACAGGTATTTAAAGTGCTACTTTCTTCATAAAGACCAATACAGTCTAGCAATGGGTAGCTTGTAGGATGCCAGGCGAGAACCTGGAGGTGAGTCTCCTTCACATAATTAGGTTGGTTAGATACCAGCTGGTTCATGGGTGCGTGGGAGATCTCTGGGGAGATGTCTCACAGATCACTGTTGGTACCAGCTTAATTTAACACCTCTACTGGTGATCTAGAAGCAGGGAGTAAACATTAAGTTAATTAAACTTGCCAGGGTACTTCAGGGTAGGTAGCACCCTGGGAAGCTGTCATAATGAAAGAGTTAAGGGTGAGAGTAGACAGCAAATTAGGTAGCAGTTGTTTACAAGACAATAAAGCAGCAAAAAAAGGCAATGATCAGATACTGAATGTAATGCTGTGGTGCTCAAACTTTTCCTGTCGCATCCTCCCCCCCTTACCAGTATGGAATCTGTCCACACACCCCTCCATTATTGCACTAAGCAGAGGAGCTGGAGCTGAAGGCGGAGCTGGAGGCAGAACTTGGGATGGGGGAGGAGCTGGAGCTAGAGCAGAGCTGGCCTGGGGGCGGAGAGGGAATGAGAGCACGGGGGTGCAGCAGGGGCCGGAGTGGAGCTTGGGCTGGGGGTGGGGCACAGAGTGGAGTGGAGCTGGGCTGGGGGCAGAGCGGGTCTGGGTGGCGATCCCTCCCCGCCTCCTGTGGGGACTGGCCTGGGCCCCACTGCGTGCCCCCTGAATGTTCCTCCATGCCCCATAGTTTGGGGATCATTGACCTAGTGGGATTTTCTGAAGCGCCTATGCCCCAAATTCCCATTGCTTTTAGTGCTTTTTTTTTAGCATTAGCTATTATATATCCAGAAGTCTCATTACCCATATAAATGTCCAAGCTCTCTATGACTTCTTGGCCTCAATGCCAGCCAATGGCAACGAATTCCACAAGCTGTTCCATATGAAAAAAAAATCTTATCACTTTAGAATTTGCCATCTTGCCATTTCTTTCTATGTCCCCTCGCTTTTTTGTTATGCCACAGGGAGACCAGATGCTCCTTCTCTAGGCCAGTCATAGATAATCTCCACCCAAGCATATTAAAGGAACTGGCACATAAAATTGCAAGCCCAATAGCAAGGATTTGTAATGAATCTGTAAACTCAGGGGTTGTACTCTATGACTGGAGAATCTCTAATATAGTTCCTATTTTTAAAAAAGGGGGAAGTGATCTGAGAAACTACAGGCCTGTTAGTTTGACTTCAGTTGTATGCAAGGTCTTGGAACACATTCTGAAAGAGAAAGTTAGGTTAAGAAAATAGAGATTAATGGTAATGGGATAAAATACAACATGGTTTTACAAAAAGTAGATCATGCCAGACTAGCCTGTGTTTTTAGACAAAGGCAATGCCTTCCTCTGCAGCATGGGACACGGGGTCACTTGCTGGTCTGAACTAGAGTAAATGGTGGCTTCTAGGGAACTTAAAGTCTTCAGACCATGATTTGAGAACTTCAGTAAGTCAGCCAGAGGTTAGGGACCTATTACAGTTGTGGGTGCGTGAGGCTCTGAGGCCTGCAATGTGCAGGTCAGACTAGATGATCATAATAGTGCCTTCTGACCTTAAGTCTACGAGTCTATTATTTTATAAACATTGATCATATCCACTCTTATTTGTCTCCTCTCTAAGGTAACAACCCCAGTCTTGCCACTCTCTCTTCATAAGACACTTTTTCCAGCCCACTGATCATTTTCATTGCTCTTCTATCAGACCCCTCTAGTTCTGCACTATCCTGGGTGAGACAGGGAGACCAGTCCTACCCCTACTATCCTGATAAGGCTGGTCCATTGGTTTGTATAAAGGCATTGAATATTTTCTGTATTATTCTCCATCCTATTCCTTATGCATCTGCTGACCGGTTCTTTTTCCCGCTACCCAGAACACACAGGTTCACAGACAGATTCTTGAGCTGAAGAAATATGTCATTTATTTGCTGCTTCAGTGAGTGATCAGTTCACCGAAACAGGGCACCGCACAGGGTTAAATGAAAGTGCACAGCCTCATTCAGGTACTCAGAAAGATATTATTACACAGTTATCCATTACATAGGGTATAAACACTTTTGTGCCTAACACTAGGATTAGTTTGCTAACTCATTTGTTTACCAGATTGAACTGCTGACCCAGGTGTTCACCTGACCAGGTTGCTGACTCAGCTTTTCACCTGGCTGTTCTCCCTCCCTGCCAGACAAGCAGGCATCTTTTCACGTATCCCAACGCCAAACATATACATTCTACATTTCACGTATCCTACTGCATCCCAACATCTGGCTGGCCTCTTTGGCTGCAGCTAGCTACCCATCAAGCCAAGGTATCCATTGAGCAGTCCTCAGCGTTGCCCAGGTGACCGCGCTGATTTGATAGAGTGCAGTCACATACTGTTTGTGGGGTTCTCCTTGTCTGAAGGGAAGAGAATCCGATTACTGCTGTAGGTTAATTTACCAATTTATACATCTGGTGCCCTCAACTCCCATGCTTTCCTTTTTATCTCTGGTTCCTCCCTTTATTATTATTATTTACATTAGTGTCCAGTATATGTTGGGCACTTTCCAAACACTCCAGTCTCTCCTCTGAGAAGCTCACAATATAAGAGCAGACAGACAGGTAGATAATGGTTAGGAGAAGGGGAAGAACATTAGGGCAACTTGCATATGAGTCACCTCAATTCACAGTAGTGGGAGCATGGCAGACATTGGGCAGGGTAGGGGCCTTGCAGTTGAGCTCAGGGAGGTCCTGCCATGAAGTCACAGAGAGGATTGGGCAGGAATCTGAGAAATGAAGTGCCAATACTGGGGGCACTGGCAGAGCGGGGTGGAAGGATCTGAGAGGAGGCAAATCTTGGCAAGAGAATATAAGCAAGGAGCGTCTGAGTTCTGTATAGTTTTAGAAGGTGCCTGGTCTAGAGGTAAAGGGGAGGAGAAAGATGGAGCAGTCACTAGAGAGGCGGCAAGGATCAAAGACTATTTTGAGGGTAGGAGAGAGCAAAGCATATTTATATTTTAAGAGGTAGGGACAAAGAACAATGAGAGGTTGATAAGCAAGGTGAGGGAAGCAGTGAGCATGAAGGCAATGGCGCTAAGGAGGTGGGTAGGGATAGGATCACTGGGACTTGGGGGGCATTAGAGGTAGAAGACCTCCAAGTCAGGGATGGGGAGAAGGTGCTTGAGGGAAGGAGAGAACTCAGCAGATTGTGTCAATTTTTCTCTTTGGACAAATCAGCAAGATCCCGTGCAGAGACAGAGGAAGAGGCAGGGCCAGAGACGGCAGATAAGTGGCAGGACTGTGGGCATGGGAGGCAGTGAGGGGCCAAAGTATTGGTTTTGGACAGGGAGGTGCCAGAGTTGAAGCAGGAGAGAAAACACCTGTCATGGAGGAAGTCTGTGAGATCATGGGCCTCCCACCAATGGTGTTCAGAGAGTGAGCCAGGGCAGTGGGTGCATGTGGCAGGGAATCAAGGATACGTGAGAGCAGAGTGCAGGCAGAGAACAACTGGGTACTGAAGAGAGCTGAGAGCACTGAGAGGTCTCAGTCAAAGGCATCAATAGACTGGAGGTTGCAGAAGGCCCAGGTGGAGGGCTGGGGTGTCACATTTTGGGGTGCAACCCAGACCAGTGAGAGGTTGTGTTACCACCTGTCCTGTAACCCTGAGCGCCTTAAAAGGCTCTGCGGCTGGCGCTCCCTGTCTGGATTCTCCCAGCTATCAGACAAGCACACACTGAATGTCTGTGTGATAAGCAGCCCTGCTTCAGCAACTCTGACTCCAGCAGCCTGCACTGAGGTCACTACTAGCTAAGTGACCCCAGCACACCCCCCGTCCTGAATTTCCCAAAAACTGTCTGCCCTGAAGTGTCCAGCCCTGTCCTGGACCACTCAGAAATAATGTTTGTTTGCTTCTTTAAAGAGGCAAAAGCACATTACCCCAGTTAAGTTAATAAGCTGTTAATACACCCTTCCTTTCAAGGACAGCCCTGTAAAAATAAAACAACTGCATTAACAAAAGGACATAGGTAAGTGATAGCAAGTAGAAGGAATAAAGTTAGAAAGAATTACTAACACACAAAGGGAAAGATACACTTTCTAGCAGTTAACACTTAATTCAGCAAGCTACAGCTTTGGATCAAGGTAGATTTCTTATCAATCTTTTTCTTCCCAGCCATTGCTGAGTTTCTTTTAATCAGGACCTTCCACAGAAGCCCAAGGTGCTGGTTTCTCTTGTCTTCCTAGGTGAAAGATCTTTGCCTAAGCAGGTTTCTCTCCCAGAGATGTCAAACCCCTTGTCAGAAGGATCCATCTTTCTCATCTTGCTAGAGGTTCTGGCTCCTTGTGTCCGTCTAGTGACGGATGCCAGGATGGCGTCTTCTCTCTCCTTGTATCTTCCCTAACTCGCTGTTTTGCCCCCAGACTCAGGATGACCTCATGCTGTTCTTCCTTTCCCGTGGGCTTCCCATCACCCTGCCAATTCTTATGTAAACGGGGCTTCCATTGTATTGATTCCACACTGCTACCTTCCCTCAAGAAAACCTGTTTCTCCCTGTGTTTGGTCACAGACTTTTAAACATAATATCAGCGAGCATCCATATTTCCTCGCATAGTGTTAACCCATAGATTTCACTATGGTATTAATCACCAGTGTGTCAGCTTTCAGCAGAGACTGTACCTGATGCACTTTTATAATTCAAAAAGAACAGGAGTACTTGTGGCACCTTAGAGACTAACAAATTTATTAGAGCATAAGCTTTCGTGGGCTACAGCCCACTTCTTCGGATGCATATAGAGTGTTATATACAGGTTTCACTCTATATGCATCCGAAGAAGTGGGTTGTAGCCCACGAAAGCTTATGCTCTAATAAATTTGTTAGTCTCTAAGGTGCCACAAGTACTCCTGTTCTTTTTGAGGATACAGACTAACATGGCTGCTACCCTGAAACCTTTTATAATACAGTCATTGTATACAATCAGTTGATTTAATTACTTATCATTTGAGGTTCAGACCCCCCGGTCTTTATAATTTAGAGGCTATCTCCCCGACTCAATAGATCGATGGCTTTTATATGAGTGTGCTTTCATTGTCTCTGCCTAACAACCAAGCAGGTCTGACAAACAAATACACGTCCCTTTGTCTAGGGAAGACTGGGCTTATGCATTGCTTGCCAAACACATTTTAAGAACAGAATTCTAGCACATATCCATAACTCTTTGTACACCCCCCCCACACACACACACACACCTCCTGCAAGAATATTAATGATCAGCGAGTAATTAGTTTTCCAGCGATATCTTACACGCCACCTTTTGGGTATATCGCATGAGAACAGTGTGTTAGGTGTGGAATGTCAGGCTTGATGAGTTGCTGACAGAGCAGTGAACCACCAATGGGCCTCTGTGTCACACAGGTTCAAAGAGTTTTGGGTGAGAAGCAGGTCAAATGACCATTTAGGAGAGTGGATCCAGGACTGAAGATCACAGGAGGAAATGAGGGTGAGAAGGGAGCTGCTAATGCGCCAGATGGGGCATTGATGTGGAAAGGGAAGTCTCTACGGCTGCAGAGGGCAGGAGAGTGAGAAGAACACGGGTAAGCCAGGCATTGAAATCCAAGGGGAAACTGTGGAGGAGTTGGGGGTGGAGGGGAGTAGAGAAAGCCATAGGAAGCAGGAGGGGAGAGTATAGCCTGACGGAAAGCAGCTCAACCGTAGGAGGGGAATGGAGGAAGGGCCAAGAAATGTCAGGAAGGGGAGGAGTCAGACATGCCCATAATGGTTCTTAGGGAGACTCTGGTGTGTGTGAAAACAGAGCTAGTGCTGGGGTGACGAGTGCTATGGGTGCAGGCAGATGACTGCGGCCCTATTCTGCCCCCTACGAAAGTGTTGTTTCTTCTCACCACTCTTGGACCGTGATTCCTTTTGAATTCAATTATTATTCATGTCCTAGAAGTTACATATTCATGTATTCACCCGAGGGTTCGATGGCGGCACCTCACTGTTCGCAGTTCTGGAGGAAAGCAGGCTGAGACCTGCCATTAGACCCCGGAGCACAAAGAACCCATTGCTCTATCCTACTGGGGAACCACTGATTCCCCTGGAATGGAGAAAGGTCCCTCTGCCTTGGCTGGAGACCAGGAGTGCTCCAGGTGAGGGCTGTAAATACCCTGATTCTGTGTGACCTCCCCTTTCCTATTAGAGTTCCTGAAACCCCTCCAGGGTCTGCAGTTTATCTGGGCATTTGCGGGCTGCACTGGTGGTGTTGATGGGGGGAGTGAGGCTGCTGTTCAGAACTGGTATTTCTCCTAGGGCAGAGGTGGCGGTGAGAGAAGGGGGATTAAGGACTATATATCTTAGAGTTTTTGAGCATGTAGGGCAGGTTTTCTCTTTAAGGAACATTTGCCTTCCCCCTCTCCCCGCACCCCCCCCCCCCCCCCCCATTAAATTGAGGGCAGCTACTTGTCCGATCAAGCTGTGAGTTTCTATTGTTTGTGTTTTTCCATACCAGGAACAAAGGGTCACTCAATGACTTAACAACAGCCAGCAAAACGGCAAGAAATAAAGGAAATACTTCATTACACAGTATGTGGCCCAGCTGTGGAATTCACTGCCACAAGAGGTCACAAAGTCCAACCCTGCTGCTTGATTTTAAAACAGGGCTGTGTAATTCTGACCAATAATATTTGTAGTCATGCATGATTAGACAGGATTAATCCAACCTCACGTTTCAGGGTATGGAACTGATCATTCAGGGTCCTGGAAGGGAACTTCGCTCCCATCTCCAGCATGGCAGATGCATGAAAGTGGGGTTCACCTTCTCCTGAAGTATTAGGTACTGGCATTCAGCAGAGGAAGGACACTAATTACCAGTCTTGATGATCTGACCCACTATAGCAGTTTCCATGGCCTGAATGCACAATAGGAGTAAGGTACCTAAGTCCCTGTTTTGGCACCACTTCGGTCAGGAGCGGTGGGAGCTCCCTAAAATTGGGGGTCGACCGGTGTCTAAAACATGGTCCCACCCTCCCGCGCTACCCTTTCCTCCCAAGCCCCTGCCCTCACACTGCCCCTTCCCCTGAGTCCCTGCCATCATGGTGCCCATTCCCCCCCAGGCTCTGCCTCACATCGGCCCTTCTCCCTGAGCCCCCACCCCCGCCCCACCTCTTCCCCCAAGGCCCCGCTCCTGTGCTGCCTCTTCCCCCCCAAGATCCCGCCTCTACTCACTCCTCTCAGCCCCGTCCCCCCATCACTCGCCCTTACAGCCGGTAAAAAGTGCACTTTTAAAAGTAATGGGGCCATGGCCCTCTGGCCCCCCCGTTCTGGCACCCCTGATTTCAAGACACAACCCACCCCAGCCCCCGCTGCCAAACCATACAGTTTTTCAGTCAGAGTTCCCGAGGCATCTCTGGGTATGCGCCCTACTGCCTTCCTTTGGGCATCCGGGCACCTGTCTCCCACCTAATCCTCAGAGTGATTCACAAAACGGGGGGAGGACACGCATTCAGCTGACCAGGTGTGGCCATGTTCAGAGGCTACTTATTGGGCCAGGCCCCAGGTGTGTTCACACAACATGAGGGAGGAGAAGGACTTTTAGCCCAGTGGTTACAGCACTCAGCTAGAATGTGGGAGACCCTTGGTTCAAATCCCCTCTCTGCCTGAGGGGGAGAAAGGATTGGAACTGGAATCTGTCACTGCTCAGGTGAGCATCCTAACTATGGGCACCGACTCTGTGGGTGCTCTGGGGCTGGAGCACCCATGGGGGAAAATGGTGGGTGCTGAGTGCCCAGCAGTGGGCCCTGCGGATCAGCACCTCCCCATGTCTCCCTGTTTTGCGGCATGCAGGAGGCTCTGGAGGGGAGGAGCGAAGACGTGGTGCGCTTGAGGGGAGGGAGTGGAACTGGGCAGGAAGAGGTGGGGTGAGGGTGGAGCGGGGGAGGGAAGAGGCGAGGCGTGAGTGGGGCTTTGGCTTTGGGGGAATGGGTGGAGTGGGGGTAGGGCCTGGGACAGAGACAGGGATCGAGCACCCCCCGCCACTTTGAAAAGGCTGTGCCTGTGATCCTACCCACTGGAATATGGGATGTTCTGAAATTGGGAATCCCTCAGCCTCTCCTGCTGAAGCTGTTCCGCTGTGGAACAATAATTAAAACAAGTCAATGGAGCAGAGGGAGTACCTGGATCTCCCACATCCTGGGTGAGCGCTCCAACAGTTTATAGCATCATTCTCATGCTTGTTCTCTCCCTCTCAGGCCAATGTTTCCATGTTGACTCACTGGAAGAGACGGATTGTGAACTTCTTTCACATTATTATAACTAACTGCTGCAGTAGCTCCCTTCAATCAAATGTGCCAGACTTTACCAATTTAAAAATCTCTGGCTGTGAGCAAGTTTCTTTGCAGGGTTCCAAGTGAACTTCATTAACTCATTCAGTTCACGTCAGTTGCACAGTCAGCTGACTTTTTCCTAAGCTAAAACATTGTGAAGGGCAAACGGGGATTTTCCGATATACACTTATGGAATATAATTATTGGCAATCGATGTGGTTTCCTGGAAAATAATTCTTGTTAAATAAGTTTGAAAATTGTCCTCTGGCAAGATTATAAGTTAACTAATAAAGGAAACAGGTTTGATATAATATTGCATTTTTGTAAAGCATTTGACTGTAAAACAATCAATAGCACATATAAAATGGACTGAAAATAGACTAAACGGGGGCTGTCACAGGCCAAAGGTAAAGAAGACACATCATTGGAATGTGTGAAAATGAAGTGCCCCTGCCTGGTGCCTTTATTTCAACCGGCTCAGAACAAGATTTCCTACAGGCCAAAAGTCTGTCTGGGAAGCTGTGAAAGGTGACCCCCACTGGCTGTGCAGCCTAGTGGTCAGACAGGGCATGACCAGAGGTCCACCTTTCATCTACAGCTCTGTCCTCTGGGGCTGGTCCCTTCTTTTGCAGCTCAGTCCTCCAGCCGGGTCACACATTCTAGTCCAGCCCTTTTGGGATATACAGAAAGAAAAATCCAATAGCAGAGATCTTTTTGTGCCCACAAGGGCTTCAGGATTTTCTCCTTAGCTCTGGGACTAGGGGTCTGGACCCTTGTGTATTGAGGGCCTTTCCCAGCTGGATTTCCCACTGAAGAATAGACTCCTGTTGTCGTCTCACCTTCAGGGTTTGGTAGGGGAGCCCAGGCCCACACTCTCCACCAGGCCGCAATCCAGGGCCCAGCAGTGGATAGGTAAGTTCTGACCTTGGAGGGCTAAACAGGATCACTTCTTACCTGAGTTCCCCTTCTCCCCCCCCCCCCCCCCCCGGGCAAATTAAAGAACTGAACTGAAAAATAGTGTCTGGCCTTCCTAAACAGTGACCAGTCTCTTTTGCAGGCTTGGTGTGTCAGGTCTCAGGATACAGGAGCTGTTGGGCTATTATTTCCCAGAGCACCAATCTGTTCCCTTCCCCTGCTTGTCCCCTTCTGAACCTCTCTTCTTCAGCTTGTGTAGGCTCTGCAAGTGCTGCTGGGCAGGGCCACTTGGGCCCAGAGCTGCTCCTTAATCCCTGGCTCTCGAGTGTGGGGTTTGTACACTCCGTCACCGATACTCTTCAGAGTGTTCCCACATAAACCAAAGGATTACAAAATGAAAGATAAAGATAAAGGCCTGAGTCTCCGGCCTGCTAAGACCACAGTACAAAGTGGCCTTCAAGTGGCAGGAGGTGGCCAGTGAATTCCCAGTGTAGGAGAACTCTGCGCTGGTGGGGATCTGGCAAAGGCAGCTCTGAAGCCTTTTATGACAGCTACACCCCCTATCCCAGGGTAAAAAGAAGGAGGGGGCCGTGTGTGGAGAGTTTTGGGGTGGCACACAAGCAGGCAGGGAGGACATGGTGGAGTGGAGCTGCCCTTGATGTAGGGCTAGTTATTATTAGTGTATTGCTGGTATATTATTCTCTACTATTTCATATTCTTCCCTAGCAACTTCACACATATGTGGATCAAGTTGCAGAAGAGAATTGATTCCTTTGGGACTCTACGGGCAGGTCTTCACTACCCGCCGGATCGTGTAGACGCGATAAAATCGATCCCCGGTCGCGCTCTCCGTCGACTCCAGAACTCCAGCTCACGAGAGGCGGAAGCGGAGTCGACGGGGGAGCGGCAGCGGTCGACTCGCCACCGTCCTCATGGCAAGGTCAGTCAACCTAAGATACGTCGGCTTCGGCTACGCTATTCGTGTAGCTGAAGTTGCGTATCTTAGGTCTACACCCCCCGCCCCCACTAGTGTAGCCCTGGACTATGACTGAGGCCTCTGGAGCGGGAGGAGCAGGAGACCATGATAACAGTCTTAGAGAGGTAACGGAAGCTATCACAGCACAATCCCCGAACCCCTGCTGTGTTTCTGAGCTGCATCACGGCTGACATGTCAACTGACGTGGAGAGGCGCAGTGATGTGCATGTGGATTTCTGGCCCTTGTCACTGGTCAAGAGACGATCATCCCTCACTGCTGCTGTTCTAGGCAGACAAAAGTGGGGGTGAATGCAGAAATTGGTGGCCCCTGATGGACTTATTGGTTGACATGACATGCAGAGCATCTGCTCAGAAGTGAATAGGCATGACGTGTCTTCTAGTGGAGAATTTTGATTTCTAGATTTCCAGAACGAGGTGTTACTGCACTAGTTAACTTTAAGATGAAATAGAAAGATGTAACTTATTGAGCAAACATTTAGACTTGGAGTCTCAAAGTCTCCTCAGAGGTGTAAATTCCCCATTCTCTTTTGTTGTAAAAGGAACTGGGCATTGCCATAGTTACAGGGCTAGCTGCAGCTCTGTGCCTTTCTGGTCTCGCTGAGCACACCCCTTCAGAAGATAGGCCTCTGTCAGGGTAGAATCTCACAATTCTCCCACTCTTAAACCAGGACCTGGGTACACTGCTCCACATACACCAACCAACCTATGTTCTCTACAAGCTGAATTGGAGAGAGAGAGACTTCTCTGTTAAGTTCCAAGAACAGAACTGACCCAACTCACATACTCTTAGAAAGCCCAGATTCTTCTGTTGGTCTCATTCTAGTTCTGTCTGATTCCTCTTCAGAGTCTGTCCTTATTTAAGCCACACAACCTTCCTTTTTCCCCGCTGGATTCTGTATCAGGTGGGTGCAGATCATGATGGCGTTCCTCATCCACCCTCTTCAAACCAGTTTAGGGGCTGCCTAGGAGGTCAGGCTAGAACCATTAAGGCTAGTGGGCTTGGCACTATCTCTTAACAGCCCTTAAGAGGAAGCTGTTAGGTGACTGTTAGACAGAGGCATCTCCTCCTCCCATCCCTGCCCTGTGGCTATACCCTAACTGCAAACAAAGGCGTGTTCTGTCATTGAGAGAGCTAACTCCAGATAACTATCTTGATATAAAACCCCAGTGGAGATGAGATGCAGCTCTTTTTACCTTGGTATAGTTAGTCAAGATCCACACTATAGCACCACCTGGAATATACCTTGACTAGCTACCTGGAATTAAAAACTACTGTGCCTTGTCTCCACGCTGATTTTACAGCAAGATGGTTATCTTGAGTTAGCTATCTTCATGTAAAAACACACTGCCTAGATGTGTAGGCTCTGCTACCCAGCTAGACCCCTGGGGGAAATATCCATCCCTATCTATGGTACAGAAACACCATGCAAGTATTGGACCCAGATACAGTATTGTTACTGCTTTTGACTCAAGTGGTTAGCCAGTAATTAGGGTCCAGCAGATTATTTTTGTGAGCATAAGAAATTGATGCAGTCAGGTATTTCTTGGATGCAATCCTGTTTACTTACAAAGAATGCACACGGTCCTGTTTCCCAGAACACAGTAGGAATCAAACAGATGGAGACAGAGTCTTTGCTCTCAGTGGCAAGCCTTTTTCCAGCTCCATCCCTTTATCCACAAGCTCTCTTTCATCTTTTCTGAAGGTCATGCTACAAGACCTTCTCTGGATGCGGCTAGGGCTTCCTTACTGCCTTCGCTGTGCGCTTCGGTGGTGTTTCTGCTTCTTCTCTCTCTCACACACACACACAGACATACAGCTGCAATCCAGTCAAACCCCTGCCCCAGCATTTGTTAACAGATCCCCTGGAAAACCCCTTGGACCATATGGCACAGCCACGGCACAGCCACTGATCAGGCTTGTATGTGGCCTAGTCCCTGTTTCAGCTTTCACTAGCCAAAGGGGCATGTCATTGTTCCCTCACTTGACCTGAATGGAAGTTGGCTATCCTGCCCAAGAACTTCCATGAGGAGGTGTGATTGCCCAACACCCAACATGACAACACTCCTGTCTCAGCTCCGCCCATCATCTCTATGGAGTCCCAAAGGGTGATGCCCTATATGACCCATCTAACTATTTACATATTTACATAGTGTTTTTCTGTCAGGATATTTCCACATCACAAACCCAAATTGGTTTTTACTCCCATACAAACCTCCTCGGAGTTCTTCTCTTCCTGCCCAATTTCGTTTCACCCACCTGAGAGGGGCCTCTTTCAAGGAGCTCTTGATGAACAAAGACCTGCGCACGCCCAATCGCACGTTCCTACTACAGTGCAAAGGCCGTAATATTTGCACACCTTACCTCTGAGCAGAGCTCAAAGTCTGTAAACAACCCTCTCTTCAATCCTTCTGTAGCGTGGTGTTCATACCACGTACTCAGTACAGCACTGAAGAGGTAAAACCAAGAAATGGGCCTGTCTCATCATGCAAAGCCTACATTAGCTGCCAGCTCTACAAAGATGGACCTTCATCTTTTTTATGAAGGCTTTATCAACACTAGGGAACTTGAGTAAAAAAAATTCTCACTAATGTTACCACCGGTTCAGCTGCACCAGTAATTGCACCGATGGGAGGCCTCGTATAGAAAGTTTTCCAGCTCAGCAGCAGTGTTCAGGATCTTGACATTTAGATTTACTCTCTTCAGCAGTGTTAACTGACACTGAAAACAACTGTCAGAGCCTGAAAGCCATCTACATTAGGGCTCCCACCAGTGCTAGTACTGGTGTTACCAGAGGTAGCACCTGTGGCAATTTTTGTACAAACATTCCTTATAGTAGACATGGCCTAAGAGACCGCCTAGAGCTTTGGTGGATCAAAGCTCTGCTACTCTCCAAAATGAGTATTGTGCATAAGGCACGGCACAGTCATGGTAAAAAATAGATAATTTCACACTATGGTCATGCAGCCTTGTGGAACCTGCTGTAGCACATTAACTGCTGGTCAGTTGGAAGTGTCTACACCCAAATTTCACTCTCGCTGACATAACTGCACCACTACGCTGATTTAATAACTCCATCTTCCTGGGTGGCATAGTGTCAAGGTCAATGTAGTTAGGTTAGGTCAACACTGCGTTGCTTACGTTGACTGTTACTGGCTTTGAGGAACCGCCCCCCAATGCCCCACACTGACAGTACAATCGATACACGTGCACTGCCGACACAAGGAGCGAAGTGTAGACGTGCACAAGCAATATAATTACTGCAGCGGTTATATGCCGACGGGCGTTAGGTCAGTTTAATTTTATAGTACAGACATGGCCTAAAGAACCCTGCAAATATGAGTCTCCATGGACAAAGGAGGAGCTTCGTGAGCAGATATGTGGGAGCACGTACTTCCCTATCCGCTGAATTAACAGGCAGAGCAACAAATCCATGGCACTATACAATAGTGGTTCTCAACCTTTTTTCATTTACGGACCCCGAAAACATTTCGATGGAGGTGTGGGCTCCTTTGGAAATCTATTGTCTGTATAGAGAGTAGAATTCTGTTCAGTTAGTTTTCAATCTGTCTTTTGTAGACCCTTTAGACATAGTCTGGGTCCATGGACCACGGGTTCAGAACCACTGCTATGCAAAACCAGTACGACAGCATATGACACTAGACAGCTCCATAAGGGCTAACGAGTGCAGCACTTCACAAAAATGTGGCGGCTCACACAATAACCAGTATCACTAAAGTAATTTTCAAAACAATTGTCCCTAGCAGAAAGGTACCATGGATGCTTCATCTGTCCCCTCCACTACACAGCACCTCTCAGCCCCCCTCATTCCTCTCCCTCAGAACACCTTCCAGCTCCCCACCCCCCGCACTGCACCTCTCAGCTCCTCCCCCACACTGCACCTCTCAGCCCCCCTCATTCCTCTCCCTCAGAACACTTTCCAGCTCCTCCCCGCACTGCACCTCTCAGCTCCCCCCCCGCACTGCACCTCTCAGCTCCTCCCCCACACTGCACCTCTCAGCCCCCCTCATTCCTCTCCCTCAGAACACCTTCCAGCTCCTCCCCGCACTGCACCTCTCAGCTCCTCCCCCACACTGCACCTCTCAGCCCCCCTCATTCCTCTCCCTCAGAACACCTCACAGATCCTTCCCCCGCACTGCACCTCTCAGCCCCCCTCATTCCTCTCCCTCAGAACACCTTCCAGCTCCTCCCCGCACTGCACCTCTCAGCTCCCCCCCCGCACTGCACCTCTCAGCTCCTCCCCCACACTGCACCTCTCAGCCCCCCTCATTCCTCTCCCTCAGAACACCTTCCAGCTCCTCCCCGCACTGCACCTCTCAGCTCCTCCCCCACACTGCACCTCTCAGCCCCCCTCATTCCTCTCCCTCAGAACACTTTCCAGCTCCTCCCCGCACTGCACCTCTCAGCTCCCCCCCCGCACTGCACCTCTCAGCTCCTCCCCCACACTGCACCTCTCAGCCCCCCTCATTCCTCTCCCTCAGAACACCTTCCAGCTCCTCCCCGCACTGCACCTCTCAGCTCCTCCCCCACACTGCACCTCTCAGCCCCCCTCATTCCTCTCCCTCAGAACACCTTCCAGCTCCTCCCCGCACTGCACCTCTCAGCTCCCCCCCCGCACTGCACCTCTCAGCTCCTCCCCCACACTGCACCTCTCAGCCCCCCTCATTCCTCTCCCTCAGAACACCTCACAGATCCTTCCCCCGCACTGCACCTCTCAGCCCCCCTCATTCCTCTCCCTCAGAACACCTTCCAGCTCCTCCCCGCACTGCACCTCTCAGCTCCTCCCCCACACTGCACCTCTCAGCCCCCCTCATTCCTCTCCCTCAGAACACCTCACAGATCCTTCCCCCGCACTGCACCTCTCAGCCCCCCTCATTCCTCTCCCTCAGAACACCTTCCAGCTCCTCCCCTGCACTGCACCTCTCAGCCCCCCTCATTCCTCTCCCTCAGAACACCTTCCAGCTCCCCCCCCGCACTGCACTTCTTCGCTCCTCCGCCACACTGCACCTCTCAGCCCCCCTCATTTCTCTCCCTCAGAACACCTTCCAGACCCTTCCCCCACACTGCACCTCTCAGCCCCCCTCATTCCTCTCCCTCAGAACACCTTCCAGCTCCTCCCCTGCACTGCACCTCTCAGCCCCCCTCATTCCTCTCCCTCAGCACACCTTCCAGCTCCCCCCGCACTGCACCTCTTAGCTCCTCCCCCGCACTGCACCTCTCAGCCCCCCTCATTCCTCTCCCTCAGAACACCTTCCAGCTTCCCCCCCGCACTGCATCTCTTAGCTCCTCCCCTGCACTGCACCTCTCAGCCCCCCTCATTCCTCTCCCTCAGAACACCTTCCAGCTCCTCCCCGCACTGCACCCCTCAGCTCCTCCCCCACACTGCACCTCTCAGCCCCCCTCATTCCTCTCCCTCAGCACACCTTCCAGCTCCCCCCCCCGCAATGCACCTCTTAGCTCCTCCCCCGCACTGCACCTCTCAGCCCCCCTCATTCCTCTCCCTCAGAACACCTCACAGATCCTTCCCCCGCACTGCACCTCTCAGCTCCTGCCCCCCTGCATCTCTCAGCTCACCCCCAGAACCTTTTCCCTTAAGACACCTCCAAGCTCCTTCCCCCCCGCACCACTGCACCTCTCAGCTCCCCCTCATCCCTCTCCCTCAGAACACCTCCCAGACCCTCCCCCCGCACTGCACCTCTCAGCTCCACCTGCTCCCTGTGCCTCATGGCTCCACTCTCCCACATGGTGCCTCCACCCCACCCCCTTTCAGTGTGGCTCCATTTTACCTCCCCACACAACCTTCCATCTTCACCCCACCTGCTCCTCTCTATGGCACCCCCCTGGTCCACTTCACCTCTTCCCCATCCCGGCAACTCACTGCTTCACCCCACCCTGCGCCACACTGGGTGCCTCTGGGACAGGCCCTTTGCTCTAGGTAGGGAGCTGTGTTCCCTTTTGCTGTGCCTTTCTGGAGTCTGGGGCTCCGTGGTAATTGGGTTTGTCCAGACTGGAAACAGAACTATTTTGATCAAGGAAAATTAGATTTCTAAGAAATAAGAGGTTTATAAACACCAAGTTTCTTAACTTTTTTTTAATCCGATTGGCTTGACGTACTTGGACTGCATTCCAGCATATTTTAAGCCCTTTTTAAACCTACTAAAAGAGGGTCTTAAGCTTAATGTGAATGTGATCTAATGTTTTGCAATTTTTTAAGCAGTCACATATGACTGTACTTCTGTTTACTCAATAACAGTGAGGGCTGACTTCTGTTGGACTAACAAAAGGGGGAACTTTTGTACTGAAGACCAGGACTCTTGCTATCTAAGTCCTGAGAGAGTCAGGAATGAGAAATCAGTTCTCTCTCACGCAGGGGCAGCTCTATGTTTTTTGCCACCCCAAGCACGGCAGTCAGGCGGCCTTTGGCGGCACGCCTGCGGGCGGTCCGCTGGTTACGCAGATTCGGCGGCATTTCTGCGGGTGATCTGCCGGTCCCGCGCCTTCGGCGTACCCGCCGCCAAATTGCTGCCGAAGCCACGGGACCAGGGCCGGCTCCAGGGTTTTGGCCACCCCAAGCAGCCAAACAAACAAACAAAACAAAACAAAAAAAGCCGCGATCGCGATCTGCGGCGGCAATTCAGTGGGAGGTCCTTTGCTCCGAGCAGGAGTGAGGGACCGTCCGCTGAATTTCCACCGAACAGCTGGATGTGCCGCCCCTCTCCAAAGTGGCCACCCCAAGCACCTGCTTGGTAAGCTGGTGCCTAGAGCCGGCCCTGCGCGGGACCGGCGGACCTCCCGCAGGCACGCCGCCGAAGGCTGCCTGACTGCCACCCTCACGGCGACCGGCATGCCGCCCCTGCTGGAGCGCTGGTGCCTGGAGCCGCCCCTGCTCTCATGGCAAAGCAACTACTATTCTGCAGGTACATATAATGGAAGGACACATGAACTAACCCGCTAATTGGAGTATTTTTTAAAGATACAAAATAAAGTAGATAAAGGGGTTTATTTATATTATTTGTGAATGCTAATATTGTACAAAAGAGCGTCACCTCAGTATATGCCATGCTCCGAATTGCCAGCTTCAAGAATTCAAAAATGATGAATCAGGCCCCCCAAATTATAAGTTCAGCTTAAAATAATGAAATTTTTAAAGATGTGCTAACTAAAAGAATAAAAACTATGTGCTAAAGACTATCTGTTTGATCTTGTAATTAGCTGTGACACTGTGAGCACCGTTCCCAGGCCTGAGGAAGAGCTCTGTGTAGCTTGAAAGCTTGTCTCTCTCTCCAAGAGACGTTGGTTCAATAAAAGATATCACCTCGCCCACCGTGTGTCTCTAGTATCCTGGGACCCACCCGGCTACAACAACACTGCATACAACTATGGAAGATCTTCCAAAAAGGGAAGATTTGAGGCTGGTCAATAATTGATGAGGTTACTAGAGCTGAGATTGTTTCTTGAGCAAGGCCACAAGATTGCCTGTTTTAAGGATGGTTGTCACACTGCTCCTTTGAAACAATTTACAGTCCTTGTCCGTAATGGACCTATTACCTCCCCACGAGTTTTCACTCACCATGAGGATCCGGGGGGCAGATGGAAAGTGTACAGCGGTGCCTTCGGGGCTGAGCCTGGGAGCAGTGCAGTTCTGAAAGTGGGGTGAGGGAGAATACAGTAGTGTTGTGAATCAGGCAGAGGATCAGGGATAGGGGAGCATACAGCAGTAACCTCAGGTGGGGCAAGCATGTGGGAAGACCACACCATCATTTTGTGGATGTGGGCCACAAGGGACTGAACAGCTGCTCTGTGTGGGAGCGTACAGGGCAGCAGGACGGGAGTGAGCAGTTTACGTGTGAGGGCAAATCAAATGGGAAATGTACTTCTAGATTTTGAATCTCTGTCTTTCAGATCAAGGCTGGATTCTTTCCTTTGTCCCAGGCTGCGACTGACACCCCGGTGAGCTTTTTTATCTCTAGTTTACTGAGATTTGAGTTTTTCGCCCGACCCCTCAGCACTTTAAAAGGTTTTACACAATTCACTGCATGTGACTGAAAATGAAATGGAATGTTCTGCGGATTAACTGCCCTGTAATCCTCCGTGTAAGAGCAGAGAATTAAAATTCTCTGAAGCAGCCTCCCCATGGAGCACCTCTGCGGGCCTGACCTAGTTTCATCTGCAGCTACTCAGGCGAACATGTGACGATTAGAGGAACACTGAACAGCAGTCACCTGGTTTGGGTTTGGAGAAGCATCCGCCCATGGTGCGCCAAGTAGAAGGAGGGAATCACAGCAGGAATAGGAGGCAAGTCAGCTAGTAGATGCTTCAGCCCAATCTCCAGAAGGGATGGATCATTAGGGCTTAACGGGAGCAATCAGCTCACCAGGATGACTGGCATGTCCTTTCCGGCCAGTCATGCCAGCGGGAGTATAAGGCTGCCTCCATAACCTACATTAAATGGAAAAGCTCAATTAAAAATTAATAACTGGAATACATTCACACACATACTTTATTCTTCCCAACCCCACAGATGGTGATCAGTTAGACCCTGAGCACATGACTAAGAACCAGTTAGTCAAGCACCTGAGAGAGAGAATGTTCCGTACCACCTCACAGCACTGGCCACCCTGTCCAGTGTCCCATCTCCAGCTGCGACCTTTTCTGATGCTTCAGAGGAAGGAGAGAAAAACAAAAAAATATTAATACATCAGTTGGGGGGGGGTTTCTTCCTGACCCTACAAGTGACTGGCTGAAGTCCTGAAGCATGAGATTTTAGGAACATAAGACATCATGAACTGGAAAGACCCACCAAGCCCTGCCTCCCAACCACAACAGAAGCCCCACTCATAAATGTATCAAGCTCTATCTTAAGACTAATTAAGTTGTTTGCCCACAGAACTCCTATTAGGAAGCTGATCCAGAACCTCACTTCTGTCATTGTTAGAAACCTTCTTCTAATTTCCAGCCTAAATTTGTTCATGGCCCATTTATTCCCATTTGGTTTTGTGCCAATATTATCCGTTAGCTTAAATACCAAATCTCCCTCCCTGAGGTGTAAACCATGACCACCCTGCTCTACCCTGTATGTAAGTATAGTGCACAATCAGATCCCCTCTTCAGTGAATGGGGCAGGAACCTTGTGGAAATAAATCATGTGTGATCACATACTTAAAGTATCAGAGGGGTAGCCGTGTTAGTCTGAATCTGTAAAAAGCAACAGAGGGTCCTGTGGCACCTTTGAGACTAACAGAAGTACTGGGAGCATAAGCTTTCGTGGGTAAGAACCTCACTTCTTCAGATGCAAGTAGTGAAGGACTTGCATCTGAAGAAGTGAGGTTCTTACCCACGAAAGCTTATGCTCCCAGTACTTCTGTTAGTCTCAAAGGTGCCACAGGACCCTCTGTTGCTTTTCACATACTTAAAGATTGTATGACGTGTACAAGGGGGCCAAATGGGGACTGAACAGCTTAATTCTAGCATTTCCTAACATTCGAGTGCTTGACTTTCCATCCATAACATTATTTTAATGTATTTTTTTAAATGTAATGTTTTATATTTTTAAAAAGCAAATTGATTAAAATGGAAATTTTATTATGTGGAACCATACTGGGACAACAGCAGGGTTGGGTCCTTTAGACTCACAGCACAGACCTCTACCACTGAGGTAAGGTAACTGATAGCAGTAGCAGGCTGTTATCCTCCATATGGACCAGTCAGTACAACAGGATGAGATACACAGTGGTTTTTACAGCTATTGGCTAACAGCAGAGGAACGTAGGCACTCAGAGTACTTGGCTTCATTCCTATGTTCTTCCAGAGAGGAACATATAGACTCTTCTGCACCTGTGCCCTAACCTGTCTCTGACATCCCTCTCTGTTCCTATTCTCTCCCACCCCTGATTCCTGTCACTATTCCCTGTGCTCCCATCCCACCACCCCTTCTTCAGCTCCTGTCCTACCCCTGTGCATTCCAATCAGGGTGCAGGCAGCTTCCTTCTTTGCCTCCATGGCGAGCTCCGGTGGGGGTAACATTGAGACCAGAAGAAAGATAATTTCCCTGCTGTCAGTTCTGGCCTCACAACAACCCCCAGCAGCCAGGAAGAGCAAGTACACAGAAAGTCCTGCTCGGCCACTGTAGCCCACAGCCAGAATCTTTGGAGAATTTAGCTCTGCTGAATTCTAATAAACCTCTACTCATCCTCCTTACAATGAGAGACCCACAAAGCTCAATCTGTTTAGTTGATCAAAAAAGAAGATTGAGAGGTGATTGATTACAGTGTATAAGCACCTTCGTGGGGAGAAAACACCAGGTAGTAAGGGGCTCTCTAATCTAGCAGAGACAGGCAGACCAAAAACCCATGGCTGGAAGCTGAAACCAGACACATTCAAATGAGAAATAAGGCACCAATTTTAAGAGTGAGGGTGATTAACCAAGGTGGAGTCTCCATCTCTTGATATATTCAATCGAGACATTTTCGCCAAATGCAAGTTACTGAGCTCAGTGCAGGGTCAAGTGGGTGAAATGTTCTGGCCTGGCTGGCTTTGAATCTGCACACTGTAATTTACAGAACTTGGCTATATTTGGCTGGATTGTCACAGGAGCAGCAAAAGGCACATCCCGGATATCACAGTGACCCTGCTGCAAAATGTAAAGTCCCTGCTCCAAAGACTGGGGGTGCTAGAGCTTCTTAAAAAAAAAGACTGTAAATATTTTTAAACATGGTCAAAACAACATATTTCCCCCTATAATCTCAATCTGGGAAGTGGCTGAATAACTCTATCTGAAATTAAAAAAAAAATTGATCTGAGGCAGACACCAAGCATGGGACATTTCAGCCCAAAGGATTAAAGTTTGACAAAGTTCTAAGCAATGGGGTGTCACAGGATGACATTTGTCCTTTAAGAGGAAAAAGGTCAGTGCACCTGTGACTGGTCAGCTGACCCCAATTGGGCTTTAAAAATGGCAGCTAGGCCTCAGGGAGTCAGCCAGGTGAGAGCTGCCTTGCAGTCTGGTGTGCAATGGGTGAGTGCTGTCTGAGAGCAGGAAACTGAAGGAGGTCTTTGAGGGAAGCTGAAGGCAGGAGAGTAGCAAAGGGTGTTGCCTATTGACTCTAAACCAGAAAACCAAAGCCATGGGCTGGAGAGGGCAGGGGAGCAGCAGAGGGGCTTACCCACTGATATCTCCATCCAGGGGAGCTGGACACAGGGGACCAGTGAGAGGGCAGGGGAGCAGCAGAGGGGCTTACCCACTGATATCTCCATCCAGGGGAGCTGGACACAGGGGACCAGTGAGAGGGCAGGGGAGCAGCAGAGGGGCTTACCCACTGATATCTCCATCCAGGGGAGCTGGACACAGGGGACCAGTGAGAGGGCCACGGGGACGTCAGGCATGCTCCCCTGGTGAGGATGATCTCCCAGCCAAGAAGCTGCTGGGAAGAGTGAGGCAGTGGGGTGGTTGTCCTGATAAAAGGACAGGAGAGAGCTGAGGAAGTGCCTGGATGGGGTGGAAGATGCTCGAGCGTGGTATGTGCTCTGTCGATGGACTAGACTAGAGGGTGTGGTATTTAGGGGCTATATGCCCTGAGGTGTATGTTTGGGGACTTCTGTTTATGAAACTAGTTTAAATTACATTTTGTAAGAAACTGGCCCCAATGAGGGGAACTACTGAGACAAGAGAGCAGTTGGGGAGTTACTGGGGTCTCTAAAGAGGGAAACCAAGGCAGGTAAATGTCATACCATGACCTCCTGCAAGAGGGCATCCCAGGTGGGGCTATCCTGTTAGGCAACCTTGATTATCGGTGTCATTACCCATGCTGCCTACAATATGGAGTAAACATGGATACCATTCATGTGTGGCTATCCTTGAATGAGTGAAGTGTGTCTTTTGGACACAAATGCCCTTTGTTATCTCCAAGCTAAGTGCTTAGTACATTGTTATCTTTACAAGATGGGTGAGGTGATTTAAAAAAAAAAAATTACTGTGCTGAAACTATCTAGTCTGTGAAGTTAGGAGTTGCACCATCATTGGGTTTAACTAACCAGGGTTACTTATAAACAATGTCCGGGTGATCTCCCAGCCTCCAACACCCACTCCCAGCCTCGACTCGTAGCCAGAGTCAGATAGCAAACAGCCTATGCAAAGAAATGGTGGCTAACCAGGAGGCCAAGGCAAAAAAGCCCTGCATAGTATGAACTAGGGCTGTGTCTTAGGACAGAACAGAGCCAAAGGGTCCACACCCAGAGCCCCAATCTCCAGGGAGCAATTGGCCTCTGACCTTGCTGACTCAGGACAACAAGTGGCAGAAATCCCACCTCCTCCAAATGCAAATGTGTTCACAACACTCACTGCCTAGTAAGGGTGTCCCAATCCAGGGCTGCACTAGCCTCCCCCACAGATAGCAGGAGCTGTGAACGGACACCCTGCCAGCGAATGACAGGTTGTATGGGGGAGACCAAGAAAGAGGTCACTCCTTCCTTTGCCGCCCACCACCACCAGCTTACCCCTCAGGGGAAGAGGAAACCCTGTCCTGCAGCTACACACCACCCACAAAACACACACTACCCTGCCCCTCAGCTACATACAATCCATCCCTCAGTTACACAACACACACAACCCCATCCCTTAGCTACACACAATCTCCAAAACATACACAACCCCATTCCTCAGCTACACACCACCTACAAACACACACAGACACCAAAATACACACACACCCTGCCTCCTCAGCTAAACACCACCACAAACCAACCAATCTGGGACCCTTCACCCACACACCACCTCCAAAACATACATACACACCCCTTCCTCTCTGCTACACACCGCCCCAAACTCACATGCATTCCCCTCCCCCCTCCCCCTCGGGTATAAACCACCCCCTACAATACACAACTTCCATCCTCATCTACACACCCAAAACCACATGAACAACCCTCCCCCCTTCAGCTACACACAACCCTCCAGAACACACACAAGTACCTCTCCTGCAGGCTATACACTAACTCCAAAATACACACACAACTCACCCCCTCACCTACACCTCCCAGAACAAACATAAACCTGTTCCCTCAGCTACAAATAATCCACCAGAACACACACTTAAAAGCAACCCTCTCCCTCCAGCTACTGAACACCCCCAAACACACAACCCTCCCCCCTTAGCCATATCTATTTAGCTTATGAAAGACAAGGTTAGGAGATGACTTGATCATATAAGTACCTACATGGATGGCTGAAATTCACTCCAGCAGACAACACTGTAACAAGATCCAATGGCTGGAAGTTGAAGCTAGACAAATTCAGACTAGCAATAAAGGGCAAATTTTTAAGAGGGGGCAATTAGCTATTGGAACAACTTAGTGGTTGTGGTGGATTCTCCAACACTGAACATTTTTAAATCAAGATTGGAGGTTTTTCTAATAGATAGGGTCTAGTTCAGGCACAGCGATTGGATTTAAAGTAGAAATGAATACAGGGAAGTACTTTGGGACTATTGCGATCATCTTGTCTGACCTCCTGAATAACACAGTCCATAGAACTTCCCCCAAATCATTTCTAGAGCAGAGCTTTTAGAAAAACATCCAGTCTTGATTTAAAAATTCTCAGTGATGGAGAATCCACCATGACCCTCAGTAAATCATTCCAATGATTCATTATTCTCACCTTATTTCCAGTCTGAATTTGTCTAGCTTCAACTTCCAGCCATTGGATCTCTGCTAGATTGAAGAGCCCATTATTAAATATTTAGTCCCCCTGTAGGTACTTACAGACTGTAATGAAGACACCCCTTAGCCTTCTCTTTAGTAGGCTAAAGAGCTTGGGCTCTTTAAGTCTATCACTAAAGGCAGGTTTTCTAAACCTTTAATCATTCTCATGGCTCTTCTCTGAACTGTCTCCAATTTATCAACATCCTTTTGAATTGTGGGCACCAGCAATGGACACAGGATTCCAGCAGCGGCTGCACCATTGTCAAATATAGAGGTAAAATAACTGGAGATTTCCCCGTTCATGCATCCCAGGGTCGTATTAGCTGGTTTGGCCACAGCTTCACACTGGGAGCTCATATTCAGCTGATTATCATGGCCCCCAAATCATTCAAAGAGTCACTGCTTCCTAGGATAGAGTCCCCATCCTTTAAGTATGACCTACATATTCTTTGTTCCTAGAGGTACAGATTTACATTTAGCCATCTTAAAATGCGTATTGTTTACTTGCACCCAGTTTACCAAGCAATCCAGATGGCGAGGAAAGGCTGGATTTAGAGATGTTGTGCAGGAACAACCAGAAGATTTAGACACCACCTGCATGTGAGGACGTGGAGAGCCCTGAGTAGAAGAGGACACCCAGATTAGGGGCCTGATTGACAGAGAGAATATCGTGGTGGTCGTGTACATTGTGATTGAGAAAGGAGGGAGAGAGGAGGGCATGGACGGAAAGATTAAGAGCTCTGTTTTGGCCATGTTGAGCTTCAGCTGAAGCCTGGATGTCCTTGAGAAGATGTCAGAGAGACAGGGCAAGATTTTAGTTTGGCCAGAAAGAGACAAATCCAGAGTATAGAGGGTAAATCTATGAATCAACTGCATATCGGTGATAGTTGGATTTCTGTTTGCAAGTGAGATATTGCTTTTGGTGTTCATGGGCAATGGAAGTGAAAGCCTTGCCAAGTGTTGGAGTGTTTTCCACACTGCTGTAGGTGACGTGCTGTGGCATGAAATCCAAGAGACGTCTCCCTTATCTTCTGCTGTGAAGGTTTCAGTGGATAGGGTTGTGGTGCAACCTTCACTGTCACTAAATGTTATCATGCTGCCATTTAATGCGTTCAGATGTTTTTCTGAGATGTATCCCATGAACATTGTTTAAAGCAACAATTAGTATTGTTTTACTGCTTCAGCAGTTTATATTCTCCAGGCTAAAGGGTCATTAACAGAGCCTTCGATACCACAGCTTTAGTATGTTCTTTGCAAGATAGACTGGAAATGTTCTGACATTAATAATTAAACAAGAGATGCAATTAAGATCTCAAAGGTGCATCAATAAACACAGAAACATTGAAAAGTTTCACAGGTGTCAGATTGCACTATGTGGAACTGAAGGATTTCACAACGCACAAAATGGTAAGAATGAAACTTTCATTTTGAAGCTGTGAATTATTTTCAAATCTTTTTCGTAGTTTTTAATTTTAGACTTTTGCACAAGAAAAGGCTATTTCTGTGACAGTGTGTGCAAAACAAATCAGGACAGTTTACTAAGGGACATCAACAACCAGGGACTAAGCTGCACCTACAAAATTTGTGCATAAATCCATTACACCCATAAGTCTCATGTTTACCTGTAGAAACAGGAAATTGCATGTGTAACTACTCAGTCACTTGTGCAAGTGCAGATTTCTGCACGCAAATCCAGGATCATGTGTCCTTTGCAGGTACAGCATCGGTGCTGGAACTAGGGATGCCAGCGGTGCTGCCATACCTCCTGGCTTGAAGTGGTTTCCATCATAGGCAGGGTTTACAGTTTGGTTCAGTAATTCTCAGCACCACCACTATTCAAATTGTCCCAGGACCCCGGTGCTGGCCAATGAAAATGTGACCCTCTTTGCTCCAAGGGGATTATAGTCCCCAAAACTGAGGCAAGCAAACTTAGTGGACATTTGAAAACTTTGCCCCCATGTAAATAGGGCTTCTGAAATAATAGATTTTAACAACAAATGTGTCTTTCATCTTGAAACAACCATATTCCATTTGCCTGGTGCTTTGGTATTTCAAATCAGATTATAAAAGTAACAATAGTATTTCTTGATCTTCTATAGTATGTTCTAGCTGATGTTCTCAAAGCGCCAGATTCTGATCCTTTACTGAGACTGAATGACAGGGGAGTCAGTTGAACTACTCATGGAATGTTTAGACTTTTTTTCCCCCATTCCTGCTGCTTCCAACTCCTCTGGCCTCTCCCTTCCCACGGTCTCATCTTTTGAACAGCACTGCATCTGACACGCCTCTGCCTTCTCCCTCCATGTTGCTGTCATCTACTGTCCATCCAACTCCTTCCCATCAGCCTTTCTCTCCTGTCCCAGCTCCTGGCTTCCTCTCCTCGCAATCTCTATCACTCATTCTCTGTCTCTTCAGCTTCCATGTTGATGGCCCACCTGACCCCTTTGTTGCATGTTTCCTCACTCTGACCTCTTCTCTTGACCTGAAGCCCTGCTTCAGTTCTCCCACTCACCAAAATGGCCATTCAATTATTCGATCTTCAGCAAGCACTGCTCTCTCTCTGATTGTTCTATTGCCAAGTCCCCCCTTTCCAACCATCACCTGGTCTCTTTCAGCATCGCCCAGCAGCCCCTATTCCCCCATGCCCTGAGACATTACTCAAGATACAATCTGGACTGATGAACAGCTGTGTCCCCTCAATCCTCCAGACTGGGGTGTTTTTCTCACTGTTTTGCTATGAGAGCTACCACTTCCGGTCTGCTCCCACACAGCCTCCAGCATGTAAATTACTCTCCGTTACATTGCATGAATGCTATTGCCAACCACTCATGAATTACACTGCAGAACAACACCAGCAAACTCTCCAGTCCCAGACTTTCCCCCAGAAATGTGCATCTTATACTGCCCAGCCCTCTCCTGGACAATACAATTCATATTAAGGCTGTCATTTATTAACAGAAAATGATATGTACACGCCTTATTATCCCAAATGGAGTTTCCCAAACACTTCAATCCAAACATACTGGTTTAGATAAAACAATAAAACAAATTTATTAATTAGAAAATGATAGATTTTAAGTAATTACAAGTAATGAGGCATAAACATCAGAACTGGTTACCAATAAATAAAAAGTAAAACCCAACTAATACCTAACTTAATAAGTTACATGAATTCAAAGCAAAGGTCTCTCTCATCACATGTCCCAACAGTCTTACTAGTTGATCCCCTTTCAGACAAGATCTCTCCCTCCGTCCACTGCTCCTTTCTTTGTTCTTCAAGATGTAGTGGGTAGAGAGATAAGGAGGGAGATATTTTGGGAAGTCTGCCCACTCCCTTTATAGTCCTTTCTCTTGCACAAGAATCATCTCCCGCTGAGGCTCAGGAGACAGAAAATCTGAGTGGAAGGGAACCTCAAGCTGTTCCTTTGTTCAAGGTGTAGATTTTCTGCACACACCCTTTTTCCTGCCCAAGAGTGGCCACTTCACTAGTTGATTGTCCATTTGATATTGTAGACACCTGGCCTTTTGTCTCTGGGGAACTGGTTTGAGGCTGCTTCTCCAGGCTTGGAACATGTCTTAACACTATACAGAGGAATCGTATATACTTTCATGCAATGTTGCTTCACATATTTCACAATCAGCAAATCATGAGCTTTCAAATGATACCTCACAATGCATACTTTGTCCTACAAAAAGGGGTGCACGTCGAGGTACAGACCGTCACTCTGCCTTTCTGTGTCTTCCAGTCCATCAGCGCTCATGCCTTCATCTGCTCTCAGCCTTCTCCTCCCTTTCTTTCATTGCTATTGTTGATTCTCCCCATGCTTCACTTTCCTCCACCCTTGACTTTTTTGCCCCTCTCACTCATCACAAAGTCCATCCCGCCAACCCACAGCCCTGGCTCATTCCCTCCACTCCTACTCTCACGTTGCGAAGCATCGCTGGCGGAAATCCTGTGACCAGGCTGACTTCCTCCACTGCACAGTCATTCTCCTCTCCTTCGGTTCTGCCATCTTCCTAGCTAAATAATTCTGCCAACTTAACTGAATCCCATTCCTGCCTTAATTCAGTCCCAGCTACCTTTGACTCACTTCTCAAACTCGTCCCTTCTCCTGTCTCCACTTCTGTCTCTACACAGGATCTTGCCAATTTATTCCAAGAGAAAGTTGACAAAATACCGTGTAAAGTTCCCTCTCCCCTTAGCTTGCTTTCCCTTTCTCCCCTGCCACAGAAGTTTCTCATCTGCTCTTCTCTAAAACCCTCCACTTTCCCCAGTGACCCTATCCCATCTCCTGATCTCCCTCGATTCCCCTCTCATCCCTTCCCTTGCTCTTCTCCTCACTCTCCTCCAGCTCCTTCCCCTCACAATGCAAACAGACTTTATTCTTTCCCACCTTAAAAAAATCTACCCATGACCCCATTTGCTTCTCCAGCTATCAGCCCATCTGCCTTTCACATATAAGCTTATTGAATGTGCTGTCTACAATTGTTGTCTGGGGTCTCCTCCAGTTCCAGCCTAGAACTTCTCCAATCCAGCTTCTGCTCCTTGCACTCCACTGAAACCGCTGCTACCAAAGCCTGGATAATCTCTTCCTACTGACAGCTGAGAACCAGTACTCCATCCTCATCTTCTTAGACTCGTCAATCACCAACAAGGCCATCAACCATGCTCTTTTTTTCTTGAAATCTTGTCCTCCCTTAGCTTCTATGACTGGCCTCTCCTGGTTTTCCTCCCACCTCACAAGTTGGTCCTTCAGATGTCCTATGGAGGATGTTCCTCATCCCCCCACTCCAACTTTCTGTGTGGGTTCCACACAGGTCTGTCCTTAGTCCCTTTCTCTTCACCCTCTACACTGGATCTCCACATAATCTTATCTACAAATACAAATCAATTACCATCTGTAATGACTCTCAGATCTCTATCGCTACTCCAGACCAGTCTCCTTTTGTCCAAACTAATATCTTGGCCTGCCTCTCTGACATCTACTCATCGATGCCTAACTGTCACTTCAAGATCAGCATGGCTCAGACAGAACTCTTAATCACCCCCAGTCACTCCCCGCTACCTCCTTTCTTGATCACTGAGGACAATATCACCATCCTACCTGTCACTAAGGTCCAAAACCTGGGCATCACATTAGACTCCAGTTTTGTCTAGATCCTCACATCCAGGCTAAGTCTAAATCCTGCTGATTGTTTCTGCATAATATCTCCTAGATACGACCTTCCTATCCATGTACACACCTAAAACTCTCATGCAGTCTCTCATCATCTCATGTCTTGATTACCACATCTTTCTCTCTTGCCTTGATAAATGCACTTTTGCCTTGCTTATCTCCATTCTGAACACTGCTGAAAAGATCATTTTCCTAGCCCATCATTCTGACCACCTCATCCCTCTTTTGCATCCCTCCAGTGGCATTTCCTTTTCTATTACAACGAACACTAGCTCCCCGTCTTCATTTTCAAGTCTTTTCATGACCTATGCCTACCCCACCTATCATTTCTCCTTCACTATCAAGAGGTTGACTTCTGCCTCCCATTAGCCCATGATGGGCTTCCATCACCCACTTGTTACATTTTCAAGCACCCTTCTGCATTCTCCCATACTGCCCCTTATACTTGTGAGGATTTACCCTTATCAACGATAGGCCATGGGGTGCTGAGATCACTGCCTGGCACGCTGACCAATAATGTCTCATTGTTTCCTTGTACTCCCCCATCCATCTGTCTGGTGTCTTAGATTATAAATTTTTTGGGATAGAGACTTTTTGTTCTGTTTGTACAGCGCCTGGCATAATGGGGTCCTGGAACATGACTAGGTCTCGCAGGCCCTATCATTGCTATGAGCCAGTATGTCAGAATCTGGCCCCAAGTGCTTTGCAAACTTTAATGAATTGAGCCTCCACCCCTTAGCAGGTTAAGTGTCATCACTCCATTTTTCAGTTGGAGAAACAGAGACAGAATTTAAAGGATTTGCTCAGGATCACACAGGGAGACCATTTCAGGGCTACAAATGCAGCCCAGCAGAAAGGTGCCCAAGCCATGAAATGTGGCTCTACAGTTCAATCAAAATATCTCCGAGTTGGAGGGGGAAGAGTGTTTGTATCTGCAACTCTGCTTTACTCAGGGTCAAGATTTTCACAGCTGGCTGCCTATAGTTAGGCACCTAAGGCTGTGATTTTCAAGGGGGCCAAATGGTGTGAGGAGCCCAAATCTCATAGAAAGTCAATGGGAGCTGGGCACCCAACTCTCCTGGGCACCTTTTAAAATCTCAGCCTAAGATCATTTTTAAACAGCTAGCTAACTGGACTGAATTTCACTGGTTTCATTTGGTGCTGCTCAGCATTTTAAAAATTCCACCCTTAAATAAATGGCTTGATTTTTAAATGGAACCTAAGAGAGTTAGGTGTCTAACCAAAATCCCAATTTAGATGCCTAAATATGGATTTAGGAGACTAATTTTAGGCAGCCAAGTTTGAAAATCTTGATCCAGCTGTTCTAATTCGCTGTCCTGTGCTTTAACTACTAGCCCGTGCATCTTGTGCTTAATGATTCAAACTTACACTGGAGGCTATCAAGAATAATTAATAAATATGAGTGCTATTTATACTGGAAGAACTGATGCAACATTTATCCTTAACAAAGCCTGGGACTGGCCCAAACTGAATGTAAAAAGAAATCTGACCCAGCCGAACCTGGAGAAAATGTTGCGTTTTGTTTGATAATGCTGGCAGAGCAGATCCGCTGAACTCTGCTGGCAGTAATAACACACATTGCAGCATATGGGAGCTGCAATCTGTCAATGTTAAATTAGAAGCACTGGCCTGTATTCTTTTCTTAGGTTTTAATTTTAAATTAGAGCACATACTGCGTAGGATGAGAGAGTCAATCTATTCAGAAAGCCATAATTATATCCCGGTAGCAATGTCAACAGAATAGTGTTTATCATGAACATGATCACAATGGGAGAGAAACAGCTTCTTTGCATTTCAGTTTTCAACCAAAGAGAAATCTCGCCATTTGCTGCTCATAAAGCAAAATAATGCACAACCTAAAATAACTGCTTACCTGAGCGGAAAGCCTGGCGCCACAGTGAAACTAAAACATAAGGTTACAAGAACGCTGCTCAGAGTCCCTTCGGGCAGCAGAAAGCTATACTGGAAATCCTTTGCATTGTATTCCAGTTTAGAAGAGGGCTTGAGCCGAGCTACAGTGTTTGTAATGCAGCTTGTCCTAGGCTTGCAGCAGGGAGTACAGCCAGTTCTCCTGGGCTGCATGCAGTCTTAATAAAATAGCTCCCAATGCCAGGGCGGCAGGAATTCTCCCGCATCCCACCCACTTTCATTTAGCTGTGGCAGTCCCTACCTTTCTAGTCCCTCTGGATTGCTAAAGAACTTCATGCACCTTTCAAAGGGCTTCACTGCAGAAACCCTCTGGGGGCTGACAGGAGGCCTTTGGCTGTGATGTCAGAGTGAAGAAGGCCAGTGAACTTCTCTTGCTTAACCTCTTCGCTGCTGTTGGATACTTGTATCTTCTCATGCTGCGAGAATTGTATGAGATCAGGACGTGGCCAATGCTGGGGGCAGACTCAGGGTTACTATAGCGCTGGGAGCTGTCGGGGATGTGGGATACCATTCATGTGGGGTGCAGGGGTTTTGAGTGCAGTCAGGATGGGGTGCTAGGGAATGGCACACATGAGGGTGGGCTGCCAGATACCTCATGTGCACCCCATCCCTCCCTCCCTCCAGAAACAGGGTTTCCTCCCCCACTCATATTTTTTGTTTTTTACTGCTCCCCCCATATATAGCAGGCACAGCACAAGGAGATGTGTCTATGTAAACAGGAAATAAAAACATTCATTCAAACCATGGGGTCCTGGCCTCCTGGGTCTCTGTAATCACTATCTGGTGGTAGTAGTGGGGTCAAATGAAGACCCAATAGATCACAGAACACCTCTGTGAAACAGGAAACAGAAAAACAACCCCTTCATCCCAGCCAGAACAGCCAAAAAGCTATACAGAGCACACAGTAAAACATAAAAAGAACAGGAGTACTTGTGGCACCTTAGAGACTAACAAATTTATTAGAGCATAAGCTTTCGTGGACTCCAGCCCACTTCTTCAGAAGAACTTAAAAACCAGAGGCCTCAGAAAGAACCATTAAGGGGAGTCCAGGCTGCAACAGGCTGTCAGGATAGGAAAGTAAGGGACACTGAAGCTAAGGCTAGGACTCCAGCAACAAATCTAGAGTCTTAAAATATTAGATGCGGTTACTCCTGACCCAGCCTTTTCCTGGATATAACAGGAAGAACTAAATAAATCATGGGGTCTCTCTCTCTCTATATATATATGTATACACACATAAGAGGTTACTGAAGGTGTCTGTAAGAGCCTAGCTAGGACGGGAATCTGGGAGCATTTGTAAACAAAGCAAGAAGCTTTGCCATGAGACCAGCCAAGCCATTGTGCAGTAAAAGTCGTCATGGGGCTGTGTAAAATTTGAAAGGAAAGAAGCTAGGAAGAGGGCATCCGTTTTGTTTTTTTTAAATCACTTCTGAGAGACTGGATCTGAGACTGGTCCCTTGCACGTGAATCTGTGGCCTTTCCAGTGGTCCATCAAACAATTGCACCCTGTCCCCCGGTATTCTTACATGGAAAGAACTGTGCAACACACACACACACACACAGGTAGCTTTGAGACATGACACAAAACCTTACAGACAGTGCTACTACCCTGTAGGGGTTAGACACATGCAAGAGGTGCACAGAGCCTGCCCTCCTGTGGTGAGTTAGGGATATAACATCAGTGTCTCTGTGGAAGTGATGCTGCAGGTGGGATGGGCTGTGGGCAGTCAGTCTCTCTGGGAATAAGGCTTTGTAGGGGATTTGTTTTTTCCATAGACTCATTTATTAGAAGGCCAGAAGGGACTATTGATCACCTAGTCTAAACTTCTACATAACACAGGGCACAGAATTTCCCTGAATTAATTCCTGTTTGAGCAAGAGCATAACTTTTAGAAAAACATCCAATCTCAATTTAAAAATTAGTGATGACGGAGAAGGGGATATTCTGTAGCAGGGATCCCTCAATCTCTCCTAAATAATTAAAGTCATTAGGAGGGAAAGGAGGAGAGAGAGTGAGAGGGCACAAACACAAGAATGGGCCCTAAGTGACTTGTACAAGGTCACACAGTCCATGTGTGGTAGAGCTGGGGATGGAACTCAGGAGGTCCAGCTCCCAGTCCAGTGCTTTAACTACAAGATCATCCTTCTTCTCTTAAATTTGGGCCAAAAGCAATTAAAATATACCACCTGGAAGTCTGACATGTTGGCTGACATTTATTTATGATAGAATCACTTTTACATGCCAAATTTGTGTATATAAAAACCATAGACATCCTGCAGCAGTTATTTGGTTGGTTGAAGTGAAGACATCCTAGATAGCTGAGGTCCAAGGGGAAATATCTGCAATGTTGGGAAGAGAGAGCGAGGGGAAAGGTTGGAACTAATTTATTTCTTGCCCTTCTTGCCTTTGCCCTTCTTCTTTCTCTTTGACTTTAACAGTGACCTAACCAAGTAGCCCTTCCAGAAGGCCTGAATGTGGGTGGCAGCACGGACCATGATAGCCAGTTCCCTCTCAGCTCTTTCCTTCTTCTCGTGGGATCGCCTCCTCTCTTCCTTGATCTGGGAATACTCTTGTTCAAGCACGGCATACTTCTCCTTCAGCTGAGCTAGCTGGGCCTTCTCTTCAGTATAGACAGCATCGACTTCCTCATACTCAGTCTGGTAGGACAGCAAACACCAGACTTATAAATGACATTCATAATATCACCCTATCTTTAGCATAGGTAGCGTCTTTCCAGAAGGATCCCAAAGAGCTTTACAGACTGGATCCGAATAGGGATCCTTTCATCCTCACAAATGCGTGCAGGGCCACTTGCAGCCCTTATTCTTTTCATCTCTCGGGAGGGAATTTTCAAAGAGGTCTAAAAGGAGGCACCCAATTGGGAGCTGGGTTCCCAGTTCCTTTAGGCTTCTTTAAAAATTGCAGGCATGGTTCCAATTGTTACCATCCATTGCCTTGCAAGGCCAGGCAGAGAGAGACTCAACTTATTAAGCAACTTTTTATCTATGGTATAAACACAATCAGCTGGATGACGGTGGTTTATTGTCATTATAACCAGGAGCGGCGCCAGGGTTTTTGCTGCCCTAGGGGGCAGCACTCCTCCTCAGAGCATTCGGTGGCGGGGGCCTTCCGCTCCGCGTCTTCGGGGCGCTTCAGCGGCAGGTCCCGGAGCGAGTGAAGGACCCGCTGCAGAAGTGCCCTGAAGACGTGGAGCGGAAGGACCCCCCGCCGCCGAATTGCCGCCGGGGACGGCAAAATGCCGGCCCCCAAATCCTGCCGCCCTAGAGGAAGCGCCGGCCCTGATTATAACCCAGCTGCAGGTATGAAAATAAGCAGTATGGAGATAACATGCTCACATGATAAGATAAGGGGAACCAGCAACATTTTGTGTGTCAGACCTACCAACCCCAATTTATCGAATTCTGCCTCTGCGCTCATGATGATGGCTTCATGGGCAGCCAGGAACCAGCAGGGCTTGGTGCCACAAGCCATCATGTACTGAGCTCATTTCTGCTTCCTATTACAAGGTTGACAAAGCAAGGACCTACTATTAAGGCCAATCAGCAACAATTTTCCAGGTCCCCCTCCTTAGGCCCTTGCTTTGCTGTTAACGAAGCACCCTGTCTTGATCTGGATAATGAAGCAAACCTCCACTAAGATGCCAGGAACATGTGAGGAATTAGTGGATTCTAGGAGGGGTTAGGCGGTGTGGACATGATTTTAGGACTCTTAAGCTTAATGTGGAAGATAGACAATGATGCATTTGCTGTCACTCCCCAGACTCTGAACTACTTGTCTAACAAGTTAGCAGTGATGTGGAAGAGCACTTGATTTGTACACTAGGTGGAGCCAGTAGGGCTAAGGAAACTAACATGATAATTCCATCCAATACACTGAGGAAACAATCATCCAGTGCTAGGAAAGGATAGGATTTTGCAGCTGACATGACCCTTCTCAACAATGCCTATACAGCAGAGAGCAGCTGAACACAAAAGCAGGGCAGAAAAATGGTTACTTGCCTGATAATAACTGTGGTTCTTCTTTGAAATGGCTTGTCTTTGTATATCATATGCACCCCTTGTGTGGGATCCACATGGACAAGCCCTCTCGAAGAAGAACCAACTGTCTTGACCCCTGAGGGTACCTGTTTTTCTCCCATGTCAGCATCATATTTCTGGATCCAGTTCTCGATTTCCATCTCCACTTTGTACTTCTTCTAAAATAAACGACACAGGAAAAAATGACATTTACAGGCAGCTGAACATAGAAATATAACATGCAGTATGCTGGGATGAAAGGAGCTGTGATTTGAATCCCAGCAGCTAGTATGCTTGAGTGATGCCTGCTCCTTTCGGAAAGGTTCTTCAGTCCGAGATGTTTTTTTCTCCGACTCTGGGCCTCTAATGGAGAGCAGACATCATTCACCTACAGAATATGGGGCAGGCTTGGTCTACAGCAAGTGGCTGGGATTCAGTTGCAGCACAGAGACACTAGACTGATTATAGTGATGGGCGTGGTTAAAATACAGAAATATTTTGGACCGGTTGGAAAATAAGCTAAAAATGACTTGACCTCACTGTGTGGTGGAATCCTAGAGAGCTATTGAACAATTTCCTTCAAGCTGATGGTACCGGCACTCTATAGAACCACTCAGATTTTAAGGCCAGAAGATCATCTAGTCTGACCTCCGGAATATTACAGGGCAGAGAATTTCACCCGGTTAAGCTTACCCATTCACTGTTCAGAGACCCAGTTCCCTATTTGACCACACCTCTTCTGCATGGATGGTATAAGAGCCAGGTTTCTGGCAGGCCCTGATGACCAGCTCCTGCTTTTATATGAGGTAGATTAGCCTATGACTGTTCCCAGTTCTTCACACATGAATTCCTCAATCCAATGAAAACAGTGGGTCATAGGAGAAGAGCACGTAGGAAGGGAAAGGAGACTTCGGTGGTGAGAAAGTGTGTTCTCTTTCTTCCCCTACTCCCTCAGCATGTATAATTGATCGAGCTGAGCGGCTTTTAACAGAAAGCAGAGAAATGACCTGCAGCTTGAATTTGAGCCGGACGACAAAGCAGACCTAACGATGGACGGGGCTGCTTGGATTTCATACTGCTTTGGAAACTTTCATTCGCCACGTTGGCAGAGCCCCTACGCTACGAAGCCTTATTCTGCCCTGGACTGGACAGTGTTTGGAAAGAGCTAGAGAAAATACATCATGTAAACACCCTTTAAGTAGGTATGTTCTGCCTGCAAATTGGCCTCTGCCCATTTGGACTGAGCACTGATTAGAAAAGAAACGGTGACGTTTTTTAACGCTATAGATTTTTCCTGCACAATTCAGCCACTTTCCAGCAGGAACAATACCACTAGGGTCGTGTTGTGAGGCCTTGGAGATTCTGATGATTGGAAGGGCCAGTCAAGGTTGTTTGTACAGCACCTAGCTAAGTGGAAAGTGAGGATGCTGTCTGATTGATGTCATTTCCTCTGGTGGTCTCAGATTTCTGCCCTTGTTTCTCAGAATAAGTTTGTCTCCCTTGCACTTTGCAGCAGTCATTTTGCAGAATTCTGACTGCTTCATTGACCGACTAGAGCACTGTGTATCCTGTGCTATATATTGGAAGTGTTTCCAGAGGCAGGCTGGACCCAGTATGCACATGTTCGGTGGGAGCTATAGGTAATTACAAATAAGACCCTTTGCTGATGGGTAGCTGTGATTCTGCTTTCCAGTGAAATCAGTGGCATGTTAGATCATAGCTGATATGCTCAGCTGCACAGCAGGTACATTCTGCCAGGAATGTTTGTTAGCAGTTAACAGGTTTCAGAGGGGCAGCCGTGTTAGTCTGTATCAGCAAAAACAACGAGGAGTCCTTGTGGCACCTTAGAGACTAACAAATTTATTTGGGCATAAGCTTTCATGGGCTAAAACCCACTTCATCAGATGCATGAAGTCTTGTCAACTGTCTGTAATGGGCCACGCTCTTACCACTTCAGAAGTTATTTTTCCTCCCTTGGTATCCTGCTGTTAATTAATTTATCTCGCTAGACTGACCTCACCCTTGGTAAAGCAACCCCCATCCTTTCATGTATTTATACCTGCTCCTGTATTTTTCATTTCATGCATCTGATGAAGTGGGCTCTAGCCCAAGAAAGCTTATGCCCAAATAAATGTGTTAGTCTCTAAGGTGCCACAAGGACTCCTCGTCGTTTTTGTTAGCAGTTAAGTGGTTAAGCTTAGCAGACAAAATGAAGAACTCACAGCACTCTAACAGGTCTGCTTGCTTCTCTAGAACTCCCCTCCCTCGGTACCTTTCTGAGAGCCAGTTCTGAGTCTCGATTGTCTATGATGAGAACATTGAGCTGTGCTCTTAGCTGCTGTATATCCTGCTGTATCTTGGCACACTTTGCCTGGGAAATTCGCAGCTCCCCTTTTTGGAGTTTCTCTGCTTCCTGCTTGGTGCGCTGGATGTGGCTTTCAGAGAACTTCTCCAGATGAAGTAAGTGGCTTTTGAGATCCCTGATTGCAGCATTCTTTTTCATAATCTAAACCCAGGAAAAAGAGGCACCATGAGGAACTGCTGGGTACATCAAGGGGTTTTCAGCTCAAACCTACAGGAGAATTAAGGCTTAGTTCCAAAGACACCAGTGTGCTAAGATAAGTAACTACATGCCAGTGACAGCGAGTACACTGCATTTGCACCAGAACTCTGAAATAAATATTGGTGCAACTCCCAGTGACTTCAAAGGGAGCAGAGTTAGGCCAACACTGAGGCTTCGTCTACACTAGCGCTTACTACAGTATAACTTACATTGCTCAGGGGCGTGAACAATCCTTACCCCTGAGCGATGTAAATTACACCATCCTAAGCACTGGTGTGGACAAGCATAGCTACTGCCTCTCACAGAGGTGGATTTATTATGCCGATGGGCGAGCTCTCTCCGGTTGGCAATGAGCGTCTTCACCAGATGCTCTGCAGCTGCGCTGCTGTAGCGCTTCCAGTGTAGACAAGCCCGGAGTGAAATCTCCCCCCTCACTGACTCTTGTTGGACGTTTAGCGGACAGGCCAAGGAGTGAATGGGCAGCACTGAAGAACACCGGCTGTGCAGCACAGGGAAGCTGGCACAGCTGCGATCCATACTGGACCTGATCCAAAGCCCAATGAAGTCAGTGGAAAGACTCCTACTGAATTCAATGAGCTTGGGATCACGCTTCTTGTGTCTGTTCTGTGGCTAGCCTGAGCGACTAGTCCTACTGCCACCTAGAACAGACAAAACTACAGTCCAGCCACGTGAAATGTATTTCCTTGCTAGCACTGAGCGAACTGCTAAACTGCACTTAAAAACAATGAGTGCATTGAATCACCAACATGCCTGACCTGAGCTTGAAAATGAGAACGCACCCCCGATGCCTCAGTTCCTCTGTAGATATCCCCCAAGTGTGAAAAAAAGGATGATCATCTTGCCTGACCTACTGCCTTGCTAAGTACACTTTGACCCCAGTTATTCAATCGGACCGTTTCCAGTGGACCTTAGGGCTTGTGCAGAGCCCCTCTGAAGTTAATGGGGCTCTAAATGAATGCAGTGTCTGCACACATGGATCATAGCTTTAAATTGTAAAAGAAAAATAACTAGGTGCTGCTGCTAATAGAGCCCTATAAAATCATCACAGATATGTACCAGTCCAAGCCCAAACGCTACTCAGCTACCCTTCCCTGCAATGATCGGACCTATCACTTACCCCACTAATATATTTCTCACTCCAGATGAGGGGGTGGGTAGACTTTTGCAAGGCTGTATTAACAGATTACACTGGATGTCAGCTCATTACGCTGGATTAATAGATTACGCTGGATCTTAACTGGTTTTGGTCTAATTAAAGACTACAGGAGTATTGCTATTTTTATTGTACTCTGAATTAATTTTAAAAGAAAGAGATTAAAATGACTTTTGAATGCATCGCTGCTCAGAGCAATGGGAATCATGAATGCTGCATAATGAACATCCTCATGTCAAATGGCCTGGCTAGAATAGCTGCTCAATGTTCTTCCTCAGAGCTTGTGTATTTACCTTATATTTGGAAAGTCAAGCAGAAAGAAAGTGATTTGGGTTGGCATGCACGCGTGTGTGTGTATGTTGTCACCCACTGATTGGGATGCAGTTATGGACATTTCGATTGTGGTTTTAAATAGTCACTGGGGAGGTCTTTTGGACAGAAAGGAGTAATTTGGAAACTGCTCCCAGCATTAAAACAAACTAACATACGTATATGTTACAGAAGTTTAGTAGAAATGTTGGGATTTTTCTCCAAGGCCTTTTCCACTTGATTCCCAAGAAATTAACTCAACTCTGGTCTCATGACTGAGGAGCGTTTTTAACTGACACACAGCAACTCTGTGCTGAGGTGATCAACTCAAATGAAGTGGGGTGGGTATGAGCTTTACCACAGCTCCAAAGTACATCATAATAAATCAGATTATACACGTGTTTGAAAACAAACGAATGCATGTGCAGTACATTTCACATTGCAGCATGATTTACAATTGGCTTCCTAATGTTTATAGCCAGCCTCTGTACAGATCCGGAACTGCTGGTAAGCCAAGCTGCAGCTGTAAACTTATCACACATCACTCGTCTTACTACTTCTTTATCTCGTAACTACATGTTGTTTACAAGCCCACTTGTGAATTTACGTTTTGTCCATTGCTGATCTGTTTCCTTACTTCTGTTTTCTTTCATTGTTTATGCAAAGCCTACAGGATAGACTGGTACCTAGGGTTGCCAGGCATCCAGTTTTCGACCAGAACGCCCAGTCGAAAAGGGACCTTGGGGGCTCCGGTCAGCACCACTGATCAAGCCATTAAAAGTCTAGTGGGTGCAGTGGGGCTAAGACAGGCTCCCTCTGGCTCCCAGAAGAAGCCGGCATGCCCTGTGGCCCCTAGTGCAGGGACAATCAGGGAAGCTCCATGCGCTGCCCCCACCCGAGGACCGGCTCTGCAGCTCCCATTGGCCGGGAACCACAGCCAATGGGAGCTGCGGGAGCAGCGCCTGCGGGCCTGGGCAGCGTGCACGGCGCAGAGCTGCCTGGCTGCCCCTGCGCCTAGGAGCCGGACATGCCAGCCACTTCTGGGAGCCGTGTGGAGCCAGGGCAGGCAGGAAGCCTGCCTTAGCCCTACTGCACTGCAGACTGGGAGCCACCTGAGGTGAGTACCACCTGGCTGGAGCCCACACCCCAAACGCCCTCCCTCACCCCAACCCCCCTACCCCAGGTTGGAACCACCTCCTGGAGCCCGCACCCCACACCCCCTTCTGTCCCCCTACCCCAGACCTGAGCCCCCTCCCGCACTCAAACTCCCTTCCGGAGCCCGCACCCCCTCCTGCACCCCAACCACCTGCCCCAGCCGTGAGCCCCCTCCTGTACCCCAGGCCCTTCATCCCCACCCCCACCCCAGAGCCCACACCCCCTCCCGCACCCTAACCCCTCAGTTCCAAGCCTGGAGCCCACTCCTGCATCCCAAATCCCTTATCCTCGGCCCCACCCCAGAGCCCGCACCAACAGCTGGAGCCCTCAGCCCTTCCCACACCCCAACTCCCTGCCCCAACCCCGTGAAAGTGAGTGAGAGTGGGGGAGAGCGAGCGACAGAGGGGGAATGATGAAGTGAGTGGGGGGCGGAACCTCAGAGAAGGGGTAGGGCGGGGCCTCTGGGAAGGGGCGGGGCAGTGCCGGGGCAAGGGTGTTTGGTTTTGTGCGATTAGAAAGTTGGCAACCCCACCAATACCCTATATGAAAACTGAAATGACTAGTTAAATAATTAGGGAGGAAGGAATAGTTTGTGTATAAGGCAACGGTGGACTGGAAGTCAGGAGATCTGGGTTCTTGTCTTGGCTCTGCCCACCAACCTGTAGTGTGATCTGAGCTAGGGTTACCATACGTCCAGTTTTTCCCGGACATGTCCGGCTTTTTGGTAATCAAACCCCCTTCCGGGGGGAATTGCCAAAAAGCCGAACATGTCCGGGAAAAATACCACCGGCCAGGCACTTCCCCTCCCGCGGCTGCTGTGCTCCCTACCTTGACTCTTCTGCTCTGTTTAAAGCCAAGCTGCGCGAGCGCTACCGGCTTCGGGCAGCCCCCATGCCTCTGGATCCTGAGCCGCCGGCCGGGCACTTCCCCTCCCGGGCTCTGGGGGTGCAGGGTCCGGAGGCATGGGGGCTGCCCAAAGCCGGTAGCACTCGGGCAGCTCGGTACTTACAGAGCCCAGGAGTTCAGGGAGCACAGCAGTCGCCGGAGCCCGGGAGGGGAAGTGCCCGGCCGGGGGCGCAGGGTCTGGAGGCATGGGGGCTGTCCGAAGCCCAAGCGCTACCGGCTTCATGATTTGCCGGGCAGCCTCCAGACCCTGCGCCCACGGCTGGGTGCTTCCCCTCCCGGGCTCCAGCTATGCTGAAGAAGTGCCAGCCGGGGGCGCAGGGTCTGGAGGCTGCCCGGCAAACCGTGAAGCTGGTAGCGCTCGGGCAGCCCTTTTCGCGTGGCTGGGAGGGAGGAGGGGGAATGCGGGGCGCTCAGGGAAGGGGGCGAAGTTAGGGCGGGGACTTTGGGGAAGGGGCGGAGTTGGGTGCGGGTGGGAAACGGGCGGGGCCAGGGCCCCGTGGAGTGTCCTCTTTTTTTATTTTTTAAATATGGTAACCCTATCTGAGCCTCATTTTCCACAGCTGTAAAACGAAGAAACAATGTTCATGAGGCACAGAGATACTATGATGAAGGCCATAGAAAATGCCTATTACAAATATGTTAAATAGTGAATGTGGAGTCTGTATTAAAAATGGATTTTTTAAAACAGTTTTTTAGAACTGCCTGTCATTGTTTCACTATCTCAGTTACAGGGAATGGTGCTAGTGCTTCTCAGTGAGAGCTGACATTATGGCCCTGATTATGAGGAGCTTTTGTGACTTCCTCTTTGCCACGGTGGCCAGTTAGAAGATATAGGCCACATACTTGCAGGCTGCACCCTGGTTCCCTTATGGATTTGCACAATGCCCTTCCTTTAGCTATTGAATGGTTCAGACACATAGACTAACATGCTTGACTTCACTGTCACTTTAAATTCAATCTATCTATGGCCCTGTCTACACGAGACATTCAACTGTTTTTAACCATTCTTAAATACTATTTAAACTCAGTGGTGGGTGAACTGGGTTTGAACTGGCCAATGAAGATGGGGTCAAAACATGCTAGAACTATGTTTGAAAGCCTCAATCTAAATATGCAGTGATTCATTTTAATTATATTTAGAATGTAACAACTATTTCTAAATTCAGAAAATGTTTCAAGAAATATTTCAGTGACTTCCACTTTATGAGAAGCAACAGATTATATTTTAGTTTTCTGGCCTTTCCTTCAATGATGTTCCCCTCTAGCCTGAAATGTTTAGTCCTACTACCACTGTACCTCATCGTCTCGACTCTGGATTGCCGTTGCAAGTTCTGCCTCTAAAGCTGCGATGGTTTCAGTGTTTTTCTTATCCCGGAGGGAGATTTCTTCCATGAATTGAATCTTTTCTTGTTCTTCTAAGGGACTAGTCAGGAGTTTCTCAAACAAGAAGCCCCGGAACTCTGAAAGGCCTTTGATAAATAATTCAGATGATAAATCCCTAGCATAGGCCTCATCTCTCACGGCTTGAGAAGCTAGAGGGTCAGCCTGAAAGAGTCTCAGAATATTTCTGATAGAGCTTTTTACAGCTTGCTGGTGCAATTGAAGATGGTGGATTTGTTCCTCAGTTCCTACAAGGTCCCCTCTTCCATCTTCCTGCTTCAGGAGCCCTTCTCTTTGAAGCTGGGTAAGTAGAGCGACCATGTTGTTTGAAAGCCGCTCATGCTCCTTAAGGGAACCCAGAAGCTCAGATCCCAGTATAGTGCTTAAGCCATCCAGAAATTCAGTAATGTGAGAGATCAGACTGATCAATTCTATCTTAAAGATGGCCTCATCCAAAACAGCTATGATCCTCTTGGTCTCAACAGTGGTAAGTTTTGAACGACCTGGATCCAAGAGCTTTAGTGGGCTTGTTTTGATCGCTGACTTTTTTGGAGTCTGATTGTGTCCCACTGAGGACTTGCTGCTTGAATCTGTAGACTCATATGGCAACTGAAGCATGGTAGCCACCTCCGTTGCCATGTTCTCAGCCAAATGCTTACACGCTGAGTGTTCTAAGGTGAAAGGGAGCAAAAATCTTCTATATGGGTCGAGCCACAGAGGACATCTCAATCAAACAACAACTAGATCCCCCCGGTGCTTCAGCTGCATGCTCTTCTTTCACAACATTTACCTTAAAAAAAGTTTGATTTCAGCATTAGCAACATGATATACGTTGGTAAAAATTGAGAATGTTGAGTTATACTGGGGCTGTCTCTAGGTTTAAAAGCACATTCAGGATATTGGGTCCTCACACCTATGACAGCCTGTCTCTGTGTTGGAGGTGAAACTATATGTTAAGCCTCCAGTGGCACTGAGACAAAGTGCTGAGCTGTTTGTTCCCCAGGCTGAAAGGTGGCGGGAAAGCTCCCCAGTCCTGAGAAGAGACGGGGATGGTGGTGGGGATCCCTGGTTTCTAGGAGAGGGGGAAGCTCTTCAGTGTCTCAGGGTCTGGATTAAGAGGCTCCCTGGTCTCTCTGGAGGTGGGTTGAACAGGGGCTGGTCTTCCTGAGCAGGTGGCCAGGTTGGGGTGTGTGTGTGTGGGGGGGGGGTCCTGATCTTGTTAAAACGGGGGCAGGTTGGGGGAGGGGTGTCTAGGTCTCTCTTGGGGGGGGTCAGACTGTGGCGAGGGGCTCCCCTGTCTCTTTGGAGGAGGGAGGGGGAGAGGGGTGAAAGGGCTTCCTGCGGGTCCCCTCAAGGATCGGGGGGAGGCTCCCGGGTCTATTGGGGGCAGGGCTGCCCATCTCCCGGGGAGGTTCCCTGACTCGTCACATGCTCACATCAAAGCCGCCGCCGCCTCCCGTCCTGTCTCTTTCCAGCGTGTCTCTGTTGCTAGGTTACTCCATCACTAACCTTTAACCCCAAACGCAGAAGGCGGGGACAGAGCCTCCCTGACTCTCCCCCACCCCTCCCCGTAACCAATCGCCGCCCTTGCTTAGCACGCTTAGTCCCGCCCCTTCCTTCTCCGGAGAAAGGCGGGGTCTCCAGTGTGTCACAGAGCCTTCTGACCAATCAAAAACGTCACCGCTCACCTCTACTTTGATGGGCGAGACCTCCAGCCAATGGCAGGACAAAAGGGGAGAAACCCGGATCCCCTTCCAGGCGCCGACGTAGTGGCGGGGCGGGGCCGAGCGGGTGCCAAGGGGCGATTGGTGGGTGATTGGGATGGGGGAGCTATCAGAAGGCAGCCTGGAGGGAGGCGGCCAATGGGCGGGGCCGGTGGGCGGGGCTCGGCTCTGAGTCGGCGGCTGACTGAGGCGAGTTGTCGCCGCGGCGGGGGGTAGTTCGGCGGGCTCGGGTCTGTGGCTGGACCCGCCGGCTGGGGCTCGGGGCTGCCGGGGGAGCGGACCGGGGCTCGCGCGCGGGGCTCGCGTGGGCTGGGCGCGGCGTGGAGCGTGTACAGGGGTCGCCTGGGGCGCGGGGGGAGGCGGGTCTCGCGCCGGGGTCGCGGTGAGGGTGAGGGGGGCGCGGCCCCTGTGGGGCTCGTGCAGCGCGCCGGGGAGTCGCTGGGGCAGGTGCGGAGTCAGCTCGGGGAGGGGATCCCGGTGCCCCCCCAGGCAAGGTGCAAAGCAGCCCCCCCCCCGTCTCCCTTGGCGCTGCTGTGCCGCGGTCTGGTGCGGGTGGCGCCCCTACCCGGAAATGCACATTGGCGCTTTTAGTCCTGGGAACGTGTTACTGTTTGCGTGACCTGAGCCGGCCTGTCCCCAGCCCAGCCTTCACTGGGACTTGCTCCCAGCCCTCCCCTCCGCTCAAGGATCAAACCATAAACACCTGGGGGGGGCATCATTAGTGAGGCACTTCTAGGGATTCACAAGTGTGGTGGAGGAAAAGTCCTGTTAGTGACTTCATGAGCGTGCCCGTTCATGGGACTCCAGTTTTCCCATTCCCCCCCCTGGAGTCCGGAGTTTTGAAATGGGAGAACAGAATAGCTTTGGATTTGAAGCCATGAGTGACAGGGTTATGTTCACTATATATATGTAGCTCCTGCCTATTCTTTATGATTAATAAATATTGAGGGATTTACCTAGAATTATTTTCCTTCTGTTCTAAATTAAATCATGACGATTGCAGCTAAGATCATGAGTATTGTGGTTGCGGATAAGTAGCTCAAGTTAGATAAAGTTTTTTTGTTTTAATAGCCAGTGGCTGGATATAAACTAATGTTGCTAGTGAACTTACTGTTCTGCCCCACTCTTTGCAAACAGCTTGGTAGATTCTTTTTTTTTGGACTGAGATCTCCTGGAAATGGGTGTGTCTTTCTCCATATTTTTAAGTCTAGAAGATGCACCCGATGGAGGACTTTCTGAGGAATATTTCTGACAAAGTGTTTTTGAAAAGTGAACTGCAAAAGACGTTATTTAAAGTTCTTGGAAGAGGAGCCTGAAAGGAAATAGAATGGCTGTGAGCATGGATGATGATGTTCCCCTCATTCTCACTTTGGATGAGAGTGGAAGCAACACCTCTGCACCCAATGAGGAGCTGGATCGGGAGGACCTGCCTAATGAAAGTAAGACCACTTTGTTTTTTGGAGCACACAGTTTATTTTCAGTCAGATGCTGTAATTGTGGTTTGTGGGGTTTTTTTTATTTTTTTTTATTTTTTTTTTTCTATCCATAGCAGTTGCTCTGTAGTCTTCCTGCTGGAGCCTGAAATCTTACCAAAAAAACTAATCACTCACAGTATTAGGAGTAGCCTCAAAAAAACCTATTAGGAATTTTTTTATTGTTTACTGAAAACTCTTATAACTTTAGTGAATGTCTTGGGTGATCAAGGAGTAGATGATTTGGTCTTTATATGAGTCTGTGTGTCATGCAGCCTTTGATACTTTCAGGTAATAAATTGGGACTTTCTTGCCTGTAAATCGAAGTTTCTGTTTCAGAACCCTGTTGATCTCTCTAGAGATGTCTGTTTCACTTTGTGGATGCTTGTGGAAAGCTGTGAGTAGAAGCAATCACTATATTCACAGGGAAAGAGGACTAAAAAAGGGAAACAAAAGACCTCTTTCCTTCTTTGTTTTCTGCTCCCTGCTTTCTTTTCAGTGTCTGTCCACCTCCATGAGTGAATTTAGTCCTAGCAATGTTAGCAAAACTAATAGGATTCTGAGGAATTACATGACAAGGTCTACCTGTCATTGATTCTGATCTCAGATTTCTAAGGGCCTTTCTGTAGTGTAAACACAACCATGTTGGGGGGCTCAATTACTTTATAGTGTGTCCTCCAAAACAGTGGTTCTCAGCCTCTTCTAATCTGGGACTGCCCCTTACAATGTATCAGGGGGTAGCCGTGTTAGTCTGTATCTACAAAAACAACAAGGAGTCTGGTGGCACCTTAAAGACTAACAGATTTATTTGGGCATAAGCTTTCGTGAGTAAAAACCTCACTTCTTCGGATGCATAGAGTGAAAGTTTCCTTACAATGTAGCCAGTAGTCCCATTCCCTGTAACTATATGGATAGAGCTGCGTGGTTGCAACCTTCTGGCACCTAGCCACAACCTGTAGGTTGAGAATCCTTGAGTTACGACAGTTCCATTTTGCTGTGTAGATGGAATATCTCCAAGGTTTAATCCATACTCCCAAACTATGTTATAGTTCTGATCTGTCCCAACGTTGTAGTATAATTCATGTATGTGGGTGCAACATAGTTAGGTCCCATCTACTTTACAACACAGAGCCATGGTTTATCTGTTTGGGGCCCTTGTTTAACTCTTTTTAACTTGGGGACATGTTTAACTCTGTTGCAGCTGGGCCTTCAGACATGTGGGGATTTTTTTGGTAGTGTTGATAGTCTGTCAAAACTAGACTGCAATATTTTGTAAGTAGCTACATGCCAATTTTCTCAAAACCATGATATAAAGTAAAAATTTTAACTTAAATACAGGGGTTGTTTCTTAAAACTGTTGCAGGAGGGACCTTTTATTGGATAAAATTAATGCTACAAGGTTGGCATTTAAAGAAAATTAAATGAGAAGATAGAAGCTGAATTTCCTTTAAAAATAAGGTTTTAAAGAAAAATTGTCTCCTGGTCTATTTTAATTCTTTAAACACTGAATAGAGGAACTCACTTCAGTGAGGAGTGCATAAAAGGCTTATAATGACTGAGATTAAGGAAGGCAGGGTTTTACATTCTAGTGAAGTATCATGTCTTCCAGGATGCTATCACTTTTCTGTCTCACCAGATTGTCAGAATTCTGCAAAGCTGACTAGAATTTTGCTCCTAATGGATGCAGTAGTGAGGTTTTCTCACAATGCAGGCAGCAGTCTGAACAAAAATAATTGTGAGGCTTGATAGTAAGTTCTTCAAAACTCCAGCAGTTGAAGAAGACTGAGAGGGAGAGAAGTGCTGTCATCACTTGAGTCTGTTGCTTAAAGAAAGTATGTTGTCCTTCCCTAGCACATCTTATTTGAGGATCTCAAAGTGCTGAATAAAGATTAATTAAGCTTCACAACTCCTTTGTGAGTTAAATGAGTGTTGTTACCCTCATTTTACTGTAGGAAAAACTGAGACACGGGAATTAAGTGACCTTACTCAGTTACACAGTCAGTCACTAACAGTGGTGGAAAAAATAGCCTAGGACCTCCTGACTTTTAGTTCCTTGTTTTAAACACTTGGCTGGCCTAGTGGAAAGAACACTGGACTGGGGCTTAGACGATATAGGTTTTATTCCTGCCTTTGCCACTGTCCTAGTGGGTGAAATTGGGCAAGTAACTTCACTACTCTGCCTCAATTTCTCCATCTGTTAAATGGGGATAATGATACTGCTCTCCTTTTGTAAAGCATTTTGAGATCTACTGATGAAAAGTGCTATATAAGAGCTCAATATTATCTTAAATTTAAAAATGTTCTTCCATCATATCTCAAAGGCTGAGAGCTTTTTTATATACAATATATATTGTAAGACACATGTAAAGCCTTGCAAGTATTGGACAGCATCTCTCGAGCTGCTTGGAATTATAGGCAATAAATCATACATACATATGATATACCCCCATGTTAGTTCAGGTCCAAGATGTACTCTTCTGTATGGAAATTCCTGTTGCATCAACTAGCAATGCAGGTCCAGTGCATTCAGAGCAGGACATACAGTACAAATGTTATATAGGCAACAGTGTTGTACTGTGTTACCACGGTACTTCCACACTAGTCGAGTTATAGCAAGTGGGAAAAGTCATTTTTTATACTCTGGTTTGAACAAGAAAAACACTGATTGCTACTGAGGCAAAAATAATTCTAGTAGAAGTGTCAGCTGCCACTCTAGGTTTTGAATGAAGCTTCCTGTCTTCAGACAATTGTAATTTTGCAAAAACACTCACACCTTTGCTGACTCTTTCCAAACTTGGGCTCTACTTAAAGGTGAATCAAAGGAAACTTTAGAAAGCCTGAGCCATTCTGTTTAATTTGTAATGGGTGGAAAATAGAGAATTATTACCCAAGCTCACTTCTAAGTATGTTCTGGGCCACCCTGAAATTTATGGCATAAGACCTGCAAAGGAGGAAGCTACAGATACTTCAAAGTGAATGCATAGTGGTGCATAACCCTCCTGCATGAAGATTATGAATCCAAATTTCCTCAGTTATAAGAAGCTGTGCTGCAGTACTTACTGCATGAGTGTTCATCACAGGCCTCACAGGATTGGAGAAGGTGCTACACTTCCATAAGAATATGGGAATAAAGGAGTTCTTTTTATCAAGTACTGTCTGGTCTTGATATTAGAAAAATCCTATCAAGGAACTAAGAATGTAATGAGAATGCTGTTGGCTGATGCTCTGTTCAAATAATTCACAACAGTTTTGGGGTATAATTATGGAGTAAGGGCACATCATGTACAATAAACCAGTTCATTTTGAATAGTTTATCTATTTATCAACTTGTAGGCACGTGCCCAAAGTACTGGGCTAGAATCTAGCCGAGGAATGGTTGACGTAGTTCTTCTGAAATACACAAGCATTCAGGGATGTGACTATCCACTTGCTGATTCCTATAATCAGCATAAAGCTTGAAGGAACACAAATTTCCTTGTATAAATTCTGGTTCAAGAACATATTCGTGTCAGCAGTGAAAGAAAAAGGATTTCCCCTTCATACTTAGCAGGGATACCATATCTGGACAGATAACATCTCTTTCGAAAATATCCTTGTTATCTAATAATGTAACTTCTATATTGCAGCCAGTGGATGAGAGTTCCCCAGATGTGAAATTGCACCACATCCTCTGATGTTCCTTAGCAGGAACAAGTAGGCAACAGCTTTTTGGCTCTTTTGGAAATACTATAATCTCCAGCAAACTATCTGTGCTTGTGCTAATACTCTGTTCATTGAGGAAACAGATCCCTGTCAAGGAGGTTTTGACTTTGCTGGCTTTGAAAGTAAATGGATACTAAAAGTTAGTTTTGTGGAAGACTTAGAAAACCTACCAGGAAATGAAGGTATTGATCCTTCAAATGGCAGTAAGAGATTTAGAAGGTGACATTGCAGACTAAGCACACAGATTATGTGGAAATTGATGACTGTGACTAAAGTAATGGGGAAAAAGTGAGGACAGACAAGGTGGTTGCATTTGACCTGGTAATTCATGGGATCTCTGACAGCAGAACCTTAAACTTCCTACATACCATGCAGTATATTTTCCTACAACATGTCTTCTCGTACCACTGATCTCCTCTTAAATAGTTCCAGTAGTCGTGCTTCAGCTACTTCATTTGGAGATAAATCACGGCTTGAGCACAGGACTGGGAGCCAGAAATTTAGGTGTGCCAGCCCCAGTTCTGCCACAGATTCCTTCTTTGACCTAGGGTAAGTCACTTAACCTCTCAGAGCTTCAGTTTTCTCATTGGTAAAATGTGTATTATACCTACCTCACAGTGGGTCTGGGAGGAGTAATTAGTGTTTTGTGAAGGACTAATTTTTTTGTAGGGATGAAGTATTTTTATTCTGTTATTTAAGGGTGAGATTTTTTTTTTCAAACGTGCATAGGGCAGTTTGGTGTCTAATTCCCATTGACTTTCAATGAGAGGCATCAAACTGATTAAAAAATCTCTTCCCAAACTCACAACTGTACAGTCTGAATGTCTGCTGGGGGTTTTGTAATATGCATCTAGTCCAGATAACTTATAATGGAACTCTTTTTTTTAGAAGAGCAAGTTGTCCTTGAAGGAAAGCTGTCTCCAGTATGGCTTCCTAAGACAGTGTCTCAACCTTGGGTTCGTGACCCCTAGCGGAGGTCACAAGTGGGTTTAGGGGAGTTGCAAACACGGACGGCATTAGATAGCCAGGGGTCCCGCAAAGCTTTTGCCCTGCTTCCTGACAGTTTACATGTTTCAGCCCCAGGCCTGAAGCTGAAGGCCAAGCTTAAGGTAGGTAGAGGGTCTCAATTTTTTCAGATAAGGAGGTTGCCAGCACAGAAAGGTTGAGAAACACTGCTCTAGGGGTTGGAAATTACAGCAAAAGAAATCAGCACATGAAACATCAGAATGTACTGATTTCTCTCTCAGCACTGTTCCCCTCTCACTGTGATTATTGGTGTGATGTGCCCATGCCCTGTAAACTCAGATGAAGTCTGGAAAGGTTGATTTCCAACTTGCATTCCATTCAGGAGCTGCTGTGTGTCCTCTGATACTGGAGAATACACAGTTGTGTGCTAGACTCCTAACACATTATCTCCTTGTGTCTCTGCGTTAGTGAGACAGCAGTGCTTTGGATATGGTTTTGTAATTATGCATAATTGCTGTAGTAAGAGAGAGTAATATTGTTAATCTTTTAAATATATACTCTATTGAATTTACTGTGGTGTCCATGCATTACAAAAGCATCCGTGGCCAAAAAAAAGGTAATGTATGACCACGGTGCCTGGTAACTATAGAAGAGTAACTCTCAACTTAATCAAGTACTATGAAGGATTGTCTTGCAGTTAGCATGAAGTCACTGTGTTTGTCTTGTTTTTTCAGTCGGGGGGGGCTTGATCTACATTAATTCAGACATTGTACCTTTCACAGAAGGGCACTTTGTTGAAAAAGAACAGCTGCACTGTTGAATGTAGTATAATAAGTTTCATAAGTGACTGTCTTGTCTGTCCCCCCAATGGTATTTTGAATGGTCCAACTTGCCCCTGCTCCCTATCCTACTTGTTCTGCACAGCAGTAGGATGCACAAGATCATTTCATGGTGTGTGATAAAGGGTTCCATTATTTACTCCCGGGGGAATTCTGTGCCATTGCACAATGCAGAATTTTGCAGAAATTAATGTTGTGTGTGCAGAATCTCCCTTTTTTCCCCCCACAGAAATGTGCTGCAGAGATGTTAGCTGCCATTAGGGGCTGCTGGACCCAGCAGAGCCCAGCTCACCAATAGAAGAGAAGGTCAAAGGGAGGGGGTGGGAACTGGAGGGTTCTCAGTAGCTGCAGTTCCCAGCACGCCCTGAAGGAAAGAGGTGGTGACACGCAGGAAACGCCGTGCTAGCCTGGGACTCGGCATCTAGCCGTTTCTCCTTCTGGATCCCTGGGCTCTGGGGAATAGGCGGTGTGAGTGTCGGGCCAGGGGAGCCCCGTGGCTGGGCTCTGGGGAATAGAAGGTGTGAGCCTCTGGGCCGGGGTGGGCCCCATGGCTGGCCTCTGGGGAGTAGGGGGTGTGAGTGTTGGCCCCCCAGCTGGGCTCTGAGGGGTAGGGAGAAGACAAGCTGGAACTGGGTTGTCATAGGGGTTTCTTTAACTCCCTACTCCTGGGGAATTTTTGTATGTCTGTATTGCTACAGACATACTTGCTGACAGGTATTTTGAAATAAATTACCAAAATAATTGAAACTGGCATGATTATATAGTGTGTTGACAAATACAGTTTGCAAAATTTTAAGATATTGTGTGCAGAATTTTCAATTTTTTGGCACAGAATTCCCCCAGGAGTAATTATTCTAAAGTAAAACCCTTCTCTTCACCACTCTACCCCCAGAATTATAAACACGTATCCAGTTTTATACACACATAACATAAGTCATTAAGGGTATGACAAATGGGGATTGAAGAATCTGGAAGCCACTCATCTCCCCTTTTGTGTAGAAGCCGACAATGACCTTGATGCTTTGAGAAAGCCATCTGCATCTTTCTTCAGCACATCTTCGCTCTGCGTGATAGGAGAACAGAAAAACAGGCTAAGTGTTTTCTTCCCAGGCTGATGGCTTGTATTGAGGGATGCGTAGAGAAGTGCACATGTGTAGTGGTGTCAGAGTATTTGAACAGGTGGTCCTGGAACTATAAAAGGTTTTAAAGAGCTAGAAAACATTCAGACTGTGATTCTGAAATGACAACAGGAAACCCAACAACAGTTGGAAACAAATAGTTATTAGCTTTTCATGGCTTCCCAGGGAAGACATCAGTTTGTTTTTCCTTTTTTTTTTTTTTTTTTAATGGTTCCTGTGGATTTTTAGAGCATTTTAGAAGCAGGATGTTGGGTATGGCCAAGTTTGCTTACTGGCAGATTAAAACGAACAAAAGCTGAACATGCTGAGTTAACTCATCATAACCAATATGATGCTCCTCAGAACTTCCTTTGCCCTTGGTGTCTTCACTGAGGGATCCCGCCTGCTGCCCTCAGCCCCCCTGCGTTGAAATCCCATTTTATCCATCCGAATGCTTTAAGAAGCGCTGTATAAACTAAACAGCAGCATCTGTGCAGTGGTTAGAGTTGTTGTTGATTGCCTTTTCCTTATTGCCTGTGGGGTTCTAAGCTCACATTCACCAGGAGTAGAATTTATGAGCCAGAACACTCAATTTCTGATTTTCTAAAATGGGGAAAGTGGACTGAGTTTGAGAGGTCTCCATTTTCTCTGACAGGCTCTGGCTTTAGATCTGCACCTTCCGAGGGTTTCCACGTGTTTATAGCATGATTGTGTAATATGTTTTGTATTCTAGGTTGAACACTTCCTTTTTATTAATCTGAGTAGTTCTTTAGGTGCAACTTTACGTGAACTGTGGAGTGGCTCTGGGATTCTATCGGTACCCATTGAGCATTTGAATGGAAAGCTCAGGCTCCCACATGCCGTGTAGGAGACATGAGAACTCTTTTTCCCTTTGGAAAAAAATAAAATATATCTGGTTCAACCCCAAATTGCTCAGCATTATGGTGGACGACTTCACAGATGACAAGGAGGTGCTCTTACAAACCTAAGATCAAATCAGAATTTTAAATGGCTTGTGTCAAGGTCATTGGGGAGGCAAAAAACACTGCTTACTACATGTGAGCGAGCTACGCTGACCTGGTGAAACCTATTCATAACCATGCTTTTATTCTTGCATTAGAGGAAATAAAAAATTATGGAACATATATCAGTACAAGTAGATATGAGGCACTCAGATGCTATGATGAGAGGTGCCTTGGAAATATAAACAAATATGGTACATGCTGTTGTTTTTTCTGTAAATCATAATCTAGTAATCTCTGATGTCCTCTGTGAATTTATATGAGAACAAAATACAGTTTGTGGCTTTTACTTTTACCAGTCATGGGGGAAAAGCTGCATATAGGAAGATAACGTAATCCATTAAATGTATTGCATGGAATAAATAAATGCGTCTGTGCATTGGGTTAAATGAGGGCGATGCCCATAAAACTGAGGCGTGAGCACATAATTCCATATGTAGGAGCAATGAAAAAATCTCCAGGGCCCAGCCATTTTAGTGCGTTTGGCCTCATCCCATTTCTAAATGCAGATTATATTGCCATTTAAGAGATAACCAGACATGTAAGGAGGTAAAGAGAAGCATTATCTCCTCCAGAGCTAATCCTTTCCAATCCATCAGCTGCAGTCATTGGGCTCCAGAAGGCATAGGAATATGTTGCACTATTTCTAAGCCGGGGGGGGGGAATCCTCAGAAGAATGGTGGGTCTGAGAAGAATGGTATTTCCACACACACTCCCTTCATTGACCTGGCAACCCTGCTTGAGGGTATTCATCTTTGGTGCTTTCTTGAATAGTAACTGAAGTATTGAGCCATAGTCTAATCCTGCTTGCTTTATTCATGTAAATTGTCCTGTTGATGTCACTGGGACTGCTTGCCTGGGGGAGGTGAGCAGCATTTGGCACCACAGTTGATAATGCCCTCACATGTATCTTGAGGAAGGCCATTCATGGTCCAAATGCTATCCTCTTCACGTAATGTTCCGACAAGGTGAAACTTCTAACTCGAGTTGATTATTTTATTAATTTGTCAACAGTAAGTCATCACTGAAACTTGAAAGTACTCCTTGTATTGGACAGTCACACCTCTTTACTGATGCCTGGGTGGAGCAGAGACTTGGTAGTGTGGTGGTCATTCCAGAACAACTGGAAATGTGTCAACAATTATTGCAAACTTGCTGGGTTTTACGTGGCCATGTCACTTTATTCTTTGACTCTGCTTTGCAACCTGTATGTACATTGAGTGTTCTGCTTTTGGGAAAGTAAAACTGGCATTAAAATAAACAACATAACAAATGGTGGGGGGGGAGAGGGGGAAATTGGTAGTAGTGAATGGAAACTAGAAAATTGGTAAAGCACATGCGCGCACACACACAAATCTATGGCTAGCAGAATTAAGGATAATACAGATGAGTTTAAGTATATTAGGAAAAAGGGAATGCTAACAATGGGATGAGTCCATTATTAAATGGAAATGGTAGAATTTTCATTAATGCTGAAAAGGGAGAAGTGTTCAGTAAATATTTCTGTTCTGTATTTGGGGAAAAGCCAGATGATGTATTCAATTATATGTTGATATTTTTCCATTCCAACAATAACTAAAGGTGGATATCTTTTAAATAAGGAGGGTCAGATAACTTGCATCCAAACATATTAAAAGAATTGGATGAGAAGCTCACTGAAACGTTAATGCTGGTGTTTGTGTGTTTATTTTTTTTAACCCAATATGTCTTGGAACACTGGGGAAGTTCCAAAGGACTGGAAGAAAGCTAATGTTGTGCCCATATTTAAAAAAAGTAAATGGGATGGCCCAGGTAATTATAGGCCTGTAATCAGCCTGACATTGATTCCAGGTAAAATAATGGAATGGCTGTTACAGAACTTCTTTATTAATGCCAATAGACATGGGTTTATGGGGAAAAAAAATCTTGTCAAATTAACCTTATCTTTTTATGACGTTACAAGTTTCGTTAATAAAGAGAATAGTGTTGATGTAATAGACTTCTGTAGGGCAGTTGACTTGGTAGCATTATGATATTTTGATTAAGAAACTAAAACAATATAAAATCAACATGGCATTGGTTTTTGGCCCTACATTGTTGAACATCTTTGTCAAGGACCTGGAAGAAAAACAAAATCATTACTGTTTAAAGTTTGCAATGACCCAAAGGTTGAGGACTGGTAAATAATGAAGAGGACAGGTCACTGATACAGAATAATCTGGGTCACTTGTTAAGCAGGATGCAAGCAAACAATATGGATTTCATTATAGCCATATTTAAAGTCATACATCTAGGAACAATGAATGTAGGCCATACTTCCAGGATTGGGTACTGTATCCTGGGAAGTGGGCTGTAGTCCACGAAAGCTTATGCTCTAATAAATTTGTTAGTCTCTAAGGTGCCACAAGTACTCCTGTTCTTTTTGCGGATACAGACTAACATGGCTGCTACTCTGAATCCTGGGAATCAGTTATTCTAGAAAAATACTTGAGGGGGATAATGGATAATCCGGTGAACACCAGCTCCCAAGGCAATACTCCAAAAAGGCATCCTTAGATGCTTAAACTCAGTGCTCCCCTGTTCATGTTACCTCTATTTGGCACTAGTGTGACTGCTACTGGAATACTTTGTCCAAATCTGTTGTCTGTGCTTCAAGAAGGATGTTGAAACATTTGAGAGGGTTCAGAGAAAAGCCGTGAGAACCACTAAAGGGTTGGAAAACCTGTCTGTTATAACAAAAGATTCAAGGAGTTAAATCTATTTTACTTTCTCAAAGAGAGAGATACTGGGTGACTTGATCACAGCCTGTAAGTATCTACATGTGGAACAGAAATTTGGTACTAGAGGGCGCTTCGAACTAGCAGGCAAAAGTATAACGAGCCAATGGCTACAAGTTCAAGTTAGACAACTACAGACTAGAAATACTGTGAAAATTTTTTTAACAGTGAGGGCAATTAATCATTAGAACAACTTATCAAGAGTTCAGAGTAGCAGCTGTGTTAGTCTGTATCAGCAAAAAGAGCAGGAGTACTTATGGCAACTTAGAGACTAACAAATTTATTTGAGCATAAGCTTTTGTGGGCTAAAACCTACTTCATCGGATGCATGCAGTGGAAAATACAGTAGGAAGATATATTTTGTTAGTCTCTAAGGTGCCACAAGTACTCCTCGTTCTTTTTATCAAGAGTTGTGGTGGATTTTCCATTACTAGCAATTTTTACGTCAAGATTGGATGTTTTTCTAAATTCTATGCTTTAGCAACCACAGATAAGAAGTTAATTCAGGGAAATCCTATCACCTGAGTCACATGAGAGGTCAGATTAGATGTTTATAATGATCCCTCATGACCTAAAAAAATCTTATGAATCTTGCAGTTGTGGGTGAGCCTCTGGAAGACAGTATCTTTACTCCCTGCTAAATCTTGCTGGGGCTGATCTTACGCAGTTCTTCTTTATTTTCCTTGGGCAGCAGTTTAATGAGACAAGAAGTCAGGGATTCTCCTTATTCCTTTGTATACAGCCTCATGGGATATTAGCAACTTCTCTTCCCTAGTTCTGCCAGAGTAGAGGAGGTGATAATGGCTGTGTTCCACAAGTATCACAAGCTGGAACGTATTTTTAATCCCACAGAGCTTTATTACTATAATTAAGGGTGTGTACTTTGTAAAATTGAGTTTCGCTAACAGAGAGAGAATTTATAAACTGGTTCTTGTGGGTTCAGTTTTTACTGATTAATGCAGATTTTCCCTCAAAACTTACAAATTTCAGATTTTCCAGTCTATATTTTTCTTCAGGTGTTAATATCGCATTTCTCTTCTCACTGCCAGTTTTGGATTACTTCATTCTGATTTCATCTTAAGAAATAGTCAGTGCTGACATCTGAAAGCATTACATTAGAAGTGAGCAGCACAACTGGAGAAAATATTATCTAACATTCATTTTAACTTACTGTATTAAAGACAGACAGTAGTGGGGGATTCAGATATTGTCTTTCTGGATTCCTTTCTGACACTCCTATTTAAAAACTCTGTTTCATGCATTCTTTGACTGACCCTTCTGCATTTGCACCATTAGAGGGAGCTTGCCTTTCTCCTACTGAATACGATAGGATAGCTGTATGCTTAAGTAGTCGTCTTGAAAACATGGATCTTACAATTTAAGTTGATTTTTTTTTTTCCTGTTGGAAACAAACTTGCAGACCCTGTCTTCACCTCAGGAGTTAATTTGTCAGTGATAAAAATGTATGTATGTATTTATAATGTGATATCAGAGGTCTAATAGGATTACATAAGCATACTACCAGTTGAAAGAGCTGACAAAATGACCATCAAAATCACTTTGTGGAGACTAATTTATTTTTTTTATTGTGGTTTGAGGGTTCTCCTTTTTGCAGGATTGATTTTGATCTGTTATGGACAAAATAAAAGATTTGAAACTTACAGTAGTTTTGGATTTTAAATACACCTGCGACCTGATATAACACAAATTCGGATATAACGCTGCAAAGCAGTGCTCCGGGGGGGGCGAGGCTGCGCACTCTGGTGGATCAAAGCAAGTTCGATATAATGCGGTAAGATTTTTTTGGCTCCCGAGGACAGCGTTATATCGAGGTAGAGGTGTATATGCAAAAAGGATCTAGTTTGTCTTTTGTACCCCAACATGTAGAAATAAGTGGGGCTATGTATTTTGCTAGTCAGAATCCCCTGAATTAAAACAACATCTGACTTCAGCAACTGGAGCAATGCAGAAAGGAGCAGGTACTTCTTTGTCGTCAGACTTTGGATGTAAGAGCATTGAAATCTGCCCCTGCTTATAGTAGTTAATATTCTCCCTTGTGATGTTACATCCAGAAGGCATTCAGTTCCTACACAGAGGCTAAGCTGAAAAAGGTTCTGTGGAAAAGGGCTAGGTGTGTGGCTCTGAAGGCAATACAGATGGAGAGTGAGAACTACTGGTGATAAGTAACCTATTATTTTTTTTTAGTCGGATGCACCTTTCATAAATTGAACAATGATTTTCATACTTTTATATACTAACTACGAATGAACTCGGTGGTTCTCAAACTGTAGTATGTGTATACCAGTGGTCCATAGAAAGCTTCTAATGGGTCCATGGAGCAGCTGCTGTCCTAGTGAAGCATCAGTCAGTGTTCAGCCAATGATGTCTGGGGATAGTTGTAGTGTAGTTTAGGACTCCTTAGGATTTCCAGAGGTGTTTTGGACCAGCTAAATGAAAGAGGGAAAGCGTTTCTGTATGCCCTGCATGGCTGCTGTGAATCTAGGATGTGTCTTTTGAAAATTCAACAGTGATCAAATTTTCCTGTGATCAAAACTGGGCAGTTAGCACAATTATAGGAGACAAACCACAGAGTGACTCAGAGAGTGTGAGTGAGGGAGCAGGCAACAAGTTGGGATTCTGTATTACTAAGCATCAGTGCAGCACCCAAAATGAGGCAACAAACAGCACAGATGCGTAAAGGGGTTATACATGTCTTAATGCAATAACTGAGGTTGCTTGGTTAAGTTTTTATTTTCATCTTTGCTCTTTTATGCTGTCCTTTCCATTGTTTTTTTTCATGTGAAAATGCACTGTACTTGCCACAGGGAAACCGGTTTGCATAGGAGATGGTTTGTAAGAGGATCTTATGTTTTTCATAATTTGAAATTGTTTACAAGTCATTAAACAAATTGTTAATTTAATGTTAAGATGTAAAGTGTACATCGGATAACATGGTACCTCCTACTCAATAGTACACTAGGAGCACTGTTGTACCAAAAATGAGAATTGTCTTTGGTTCCCTAGAACATTTTAACGTTCGCATACCAATATTTTAAGTGTGTGTGGCACAAACGTTAACACAGATACCATAGATTCATCTAGTCAAACAGTTGCAGTTTCTGTGTGTGTTGTGTTTTGATATGAGAAGTTAAGCAGCATGGTTTATAAAAGAGGTGATAATATATTTAAAATAGCTTTCCGTGCTGGGGAGGGGGTCTGTTCATCCTTCAGCATGTGTATTCAACTCCCATTTAAAATTTTCATAATCCAGTCATTTGGATGTTAACATGAGAGTGCCTTGTTTTTATGAGGTAATTGTATTGTGGACTAAACACTGAGGCAGAAGGCGAGGCTGTTTTACAGTCCTGCTTACAGTTACTGTTAACAGGAAGTACCAGCCAATTGTTTTATGCTAAAATAGCTGAAAATTAAATATTTTTGAGACAGCTGCATTAAAAGACACTGAGGTGACTGTATTATTTGGTTGTCTATAGAGGGTGTGGGAGTAGCTAATGAGAGGACAGGGATTTGCATACTTTGTGGCTGCTAACAATTGTGATTGGTTGGTTTCAGGCATTCTTTTTAATGACACACTGTCTGCATATCATGCTAACCTTTCAAGTCAACATATTATTTCTCTTGAAACAGAGTGGCATGACAGTGCCTGTCATTGGGGACACGCTGTATGTTCTGGGCACCAAAATTACAATAGTAACTTGTTTAGGCTATTCTGGTTTATCTTTTTTTTAAATCCCTGCTCCAGAGGGATCCCATGCATGCTTATTGCACTTACTATTTATGGTGCTCAACCCATAGGATCCAGGTACCATCATATGAATGTAAAGTACATCAGGTCTTCTCCCAGACAAGATCATGGCTTTCATCCCCTGCCCCCCAGTAACAAAGCCACTGGCTCAAAAAACCAAAACCTAAACAAACCAATAAAAAACCCCAGGTGACTTGCTTCCCATAGTGCCCAGCCATGATTCTTCCTCCTTAATCTGGTATGAAAGAGAGACCCTTCAGGACAGTGGTATGAGAGCGCTTGTATGTTCCCTGTAGGCACCAGAGTTTGGGTTCAGCTTGATCTCTATTGACAATGAATTCTACCTTCACGGGTCTTACCTGTTCGGAGCTGGGTACCATCAGTCACGCACAGCATTCCTGTCAAATGCAGTTGCCACAATGAGTGGGAAAGAGGATGTGTGCAAAAGGCCATTTCTGTATTATTGGGGCTCTAGTATATGCAGAGCTTTAAATATGAGGTCCAAAATCTTGAAATTAGATGTAATATTTAACTGGCAGTCAAACAGCATGTGACGCACTGGTGAGTTGTGCTCTCATTGGCCCACACTACCTATACGATGGTCAGCTAAATGTCAAATTGGCAGTGTTTCCAGGTGGGTTTCAGTGTTATCTCCCACAGGGTGAGACTAGCCTTGAAATGTCGGAAGTATAGACTATCGTCACTCAGTCAGCATCCGAGAAGAGTGGGTGCAGTCTCTTAGCTGGAGAGTCCAGGAGCAGAGATAAGTCCATCAAGATCCATGTTGGCATTTGGAAGGTAGACTTCTTCATGATGCTGATGTAACTTCATCGCTCCTGATGCTTCTTCCTGTCAACAGCCATCACCTCTATTTTTGCCTGGATTGAACTCTTATTTTATTCAGGTCTCTACTTCAGGCTTTGGGATAGAAGGGAGTCTGTACTGTTTTGCATTTAAGAAGGATGCTGATCCACCACAGTCCCATACTTTCTTGCAATATCCTTCCAGTGGCTTCACGTGTTTGAACAGAAGGTCCAATAGTGCTGATCCCTCTACTGGTAAGGGCTTTCAGAGAAGAGCTGTCTGACACCTCTCTGAAGGAAATGAATGAAGCCTGCCTAATGCAACCACATCCATCCTTACCAGGCCATCAGGGGAGGTAAGGCCACCAGTAAAGCCAACAGCATTAGCCAGGATGTCTGATTTTTGTCCATAGCCGCAAGGAGATTGTCCATCAGAACAATCAGTGCTGTCTTTGTGCCTGACTGCAAGGGATCCTAAATATTATAGAGAAGAAAATTCAGGTGTTTCTGGAATTGTTTCCCTACTCGAGTGCCTGTCATTTAGTGCTACTGGATGCATGCCCTCCCTCAGTGAAGCACTCCTGATCTGTCAGCAGTTGATTCAGACAGTCAAATATTCCAACATGATGGAGGAATGGTGCGGCAAAGTAGATAACTAAGCACTGGCAAATGGTAACAATTCAAACACTGAAGATAAACCTCAGATTGAATGGAATTTTGAAGTGGGCATATGTATGGAAATGGTAGGTAAGATAGCAATCAAAAACCCTGTTAAGGCACACCTCAGTGGTGCCCCTAGGAGGTAGCCTTACTGACTGGCTGTTAATTCCTAGCCAGGGTTTGTAGTCAGCTGAGGAGAAAACTAGAAGCAGCTAAGGCTATTTTGCTTCAACACCTTAAATGGTGGGTTACATCCAGAAAAGAGAGAATCACAGGGGAAGTGGTAAGCAGAAGCCAAGCATGAAGATTTGGGGAAATATGAGAGACTCTGTATGGTTTGTATTATAACTTTATATTTATCAGTTTGCTTGTTGTGGGGAGGAGGGGTTTAAAGAAAAACAAACCACCCTACAGCAAAGAAATGCAGTTGAAGACTTTTTTGCCAAATTGATATCAACTTGGATTGACATGCAGAAAGGCGAAGGAGATTTGTCCCAACTCACAGGGGGACTTCCTTTTTCATTGCTCCACTCCTCGTTCTGTCATACGGGCCAGCATACTTATTGCTGGCTTACACACAGCCATGTGAAGTTGTGTGTTGGCATTGATCCATTTCTGAAAGCTGCGTACTTCTTGCCCAAATCTCCATGGCAGAAGTTGCTTACGCTGCTGACCAATAGAGTTTTCTTTCTCCCGTGGCAGGGAACTTTGTTTAATAAAGGGAGCTGTTTGGCATGCGGAAAGTTTTTTTCTTATTTGTGCCCCTCCTTTCTCTCTCTCTTTATTTTTAATGATGGCATATGGAAGCTATTTACGCTGGAGCGTGCTTTGCTCTGGTGAATGAAAATGTTGGAATCCCTGCAGTATCATTCCGGATGCCTTGTGTAAGCAGGCCAGCTGGCTTTTATTTTTTTTCAGGGAATGTCTGTGATAAGTTACATCAGTGTGGAGGAAATATTACCATCTGTGTGAGCAGTTCAGCTGGTTTATTTCTTTGCACCCTTTGTACTATGAACTTCCCAAAACATTTTCAGATGTTTTTGGTTGGGAGAGGGGGTTCTTTACATAGATCACTCAGCACTTTGCGGAATCGTTTAGCGGTACATTTGTCGGGGTGAGCAGATTCTGATGCGTGCCAAGAAAAGAAGGGGGAAGTGCAAATGAGTTCTTGCTTTATAACTAGAATTAATTTTAGAAACTCTTCATCCAGTGGCTAAGCCTTCTGAGAAATCAAAGCATCCTGTCTCTGGTATGGCCGGGATGAACTTTTAACTGGAGCCTTGAGCCGCTTTCCACACAGGAACAAATTGTTTTATTTGTGGGTTTTGTTTTGCAGAGAGTAAAAGGGAATCTAGTTTGTTTAGCTTTTCTTAAAACCTTGAGTAAGCTCTGAAGGTGAAACGAAACTTTCAGACAACAGAGAGGGGAGAACTTAAATTGTCTGACTCTTCTCCTTCTGCCATCTCCAAATATCCTTCATCTGCGTCCTGAGGCAAAGGCTGACATGCAGTGGTGGAAGCAGCCTGCTATCCACTCTTCCGAGAGCCCCGTGGAGAGATCCTCCTATCTGACTGAGCCTGACACTAATGGTAAATGCCGTTGGGGCTGTTCCACAGCATGATCGGAGCAGAGTGAAGGGTTGCATTAGTCTGTGTCATTGTTATCGGGGGAGCAGCTGAGGAAATTAGCTACCGGGACGGCTGCCAAGCAAGAGTCAGAGAGTCACATTTTAAATGTATTATTATTCTAGCCAGATGATACTAGTGCCTTGGGATTCTAGATCAACCTTCTGGAACCCAATGGGAATAGGCAGATAGAGTAAATGGAGTTCTGCAATGGGACACTTCACTAATCAGTTTTCCATTCTACGTGAGACTAGCATGGAGATGTTTGTTTTGGGCAGAGAGAATACATAGCAGTCTCCAGAGTTTTTGTTTCTGACTCATGTCTCTGAGAGCTGTTGTTGTATTTGCACTTATTTCCCCAGGGACGTCTCATTTGTATTTCAGCAGTGAGCATCTTGTGTATGAAATGTTGGGAAAGTTTTTGTTTAACCCAGTGCTGCCTTTTCTTTCCATTCAAAATATTGGTGTGATTCCATTCAAGGAAAGGTGCTTCTCTTTCAAAAACATTATTTTAGAGATTAAAGGAAAAAGCTTCTAATGCTACACACCTGTGGCTAAATTGGTCTGACCTTAAGTTTTGATGCTCTTAAATGTTGTGGGTATTGTCAAGTTTTGGTGGTGGTGAAATATTTTTGAAAAAGAGAAATGAAATAAATCAGTTCTGATATTTTGAAAGCCATCCAATCGTTTTAGGACTTGTATCAAACTGGGCAGGTCTGAGTGAGTGGATAAGGCACCTGGACACAAGCCCAGCCCACAAAGGAGTTGCAGTCTATGAAGTAAATCAAGTGAAATTGCTTTCAAACTGCAGTTGGCCCACGTGTCCTGGTGATATTTCACGATGGTGGAAAATAGGGACGGTATAAATATACTTGTCTCCAGAAAGTAGCCATGTACTCTCAGCCAGTTGATACCAGCAGTTAAGAGGATTTCCACAGCTCACCCCCCGACCCTCAGTTCTGGGTCAATTTTTACAGCTTCTCAGAGGTCCCTTTTTATCCCTAACTTCCTGCCATAGGTCAAATGGATGTTTATTACTAATGGGTTGAGTTCCTTTCTGAGTTTCCACTTCTGTTAATATTCTGTTTGCAGGATATATTTTCAGAAATTTTGTCCTCACAGGTGTTAAGCAAATATAGAAGTATGGGCTGGATGAATGGACTATAAGGTGGATAGAAAATTGGCTAAATCGTCGGGCTCAACGGGTAGTGATTAACGGCTCCATGTCTAGTTGGCAGCCAGTTTCAAGTGGAGTGCCCCAGGAGTCAGTCCTGCGGTCAGTTTTGTTCAATATCTTCATTAATGATCTGGAGGATGGCGTGGACTGCACTCTCAGCAAGTTTGCAGATGACACTAAACTGGGAGGAGTGGTAGATACACTGGAGGGTAGGGACAGGACACAGAGGGACCTAGACAAATTAGAGGATTGGGCCAAAAGAAACCTGATGTGGTTCAACAAGGACAAGTGCAGAGTCCTGCACTTAGGACGGAAGAATCCCATGCACTGTTACAGACTAGGGGCCGAATGGCTAGGCAGCAGTTCTGCAGAAAAGGACCTAGGGGTTACAGTGGCCGAGAAGCTGGATATGAGTCAGCAGTGTGCCCTTGTTGCCAAGAAGGCTAATGGCATTCTGGGCTGTATAAGTAGGGCATTGCCAGCAGATCGAGGGATGTGATCGTTCCCCTCTATTCAGCATTGGTGAGGCCTCATCTGGAGTACTGTGTCCAGTTTTGGGCCCCACACTACAAGAAGGATGTGGAAAAATTGGAAAGAGTCCAGCGGGAGGGCAACAAAAATGATTAGGGGGCTGGAGCACATGACTTATGAGGAGAGGCTGAGGGAACTGGGATTGTTTAGTCTGCAGAAGAGAAGAACGAGGGGGGATTTGGTAGCTGCTTTCAACTACCTGAAAGGGGGTTCCAAAGAGGATGGATCTAGACTGTTCTCAGTGGTACCTGATGACAGAACAAGGAGTAATGGTCTCAAGTTGCAGTGGGGGAGGTTTAGGTTGGATATTAGGAAAAACTGTTTCACTAGGAGGGTGGTGAAGCACTGGAATGGATTCCCTAGGGAGGTGGTGGAATCTCCTTCCTTAGAGGTTTTTAAGGTCAGGCTTGACAAAGCCCTGGCTGGGATGATTTAGTTGGGAATTGGTCCTGCTTTGAGCAGGGGTTGGACTAGATACCTCCTGAGGTCCCTTCCAACCCTGATTATTCTATGATTCTATAATAATGTATTTAGCAAAGACGTATATTAATGCACTATTAGGATTATGAATTTAAACACTTAAGAAATGCAGAAGTAGTAGATGCCAGTTACAAAACTGTGTGTAGTTAAGGCAACAAACTAGGTTTCCATTACAATTCTGTTTCCTTTGCATGCTAATAACTTTTCTAAACATTTCACCATTCTGGGCTTGAAATTTCCATTTTAGTCTCTGCTCCAAGAGAGGGGTGGGTGGGTGTAACTGGTGGGTGGGTGTAACTGGAAAAAAACCTTTCATTCATTTGGGTCATGAGATGAAGTTTGGACCTTGTGCTGGGCAGAGTTCCCAATGAGGTCTTTGCTTTGTTGAGCTGGGGATTTGAAAATATAAAGTGTGTTTTTTTTTTTTTATTTTTTTTTTATTGACTGAAAAATGTATATGTGCTGAGAGGTTAGCAAATACTGATGAAACCATGGGCCCTCTGTAATTCCACTAAACGTTCTCTCTGACCAGGATACTTGATGGCTTCTGCTGTCAGTCTAAAATTTACATAAGGGAGTTCATGTCTCCTTGAAATATGCGCTCACGCACAATCCTTTTAAAAATAATAATAGAGCAGATCCCACAATTAAAGGTCTCTAAGAAATGTTTGCAGATTATAATCTTTCATTTAAAAAATGCTGCACCTGTCATGGATAAATAGAAGACTTTGGGCTTCAGCGGTCTGTAGCATTGCATTCATACAAGCTTCAGTGGAGAAGAGAATTAAATAGTCACCAAATTCATCCACGTGTTGAAAAAGAAAAGAAAGAATAGACTGAACACTGCATGTTTAGATCAATTTGAAGTCTGGGATCTCAAAGCTCTTTATGGTGTCTCTGCCGCTGTGTTTATGTTCATTTGATTCCGGGTTAGAATGCAATTGTCATGATGCATTGACAAGCGCTGTCCGTCCTTTGCATGCCATGTCCTTATAGGCAGTTACTTTCAATTACTTCTCCTTGGTGTGCTCCAGAATATTTGTCAGGTCTACCCCAGTGCGTCCAGAGGGGTACTACCCTGTTTCCCCGAAAATAAGACAGTGTCTTATATTAATTTTTGCTCCCAAAGATGCGCTAGGTCTTATTTTCAGGGGATGTCTTATTTTTCAGAAATGAAAAATGCCTTATTATCGGTGGATGCCTTATTATCGGGGAGGTCTTATTATCGGGGGGATGCCTTATATTACAACGAGAGGCAAAACTGTAAGTAGGCCTTATTTTCGGAGGATGTCTTATTTTCGGGGAAACAGGGTACAGGAACTGAATCATCAGTGTATGGGGTTATTCTGGCATTTGAGAAGGACCTTGCTGCAAAGTGCCTCAGCGAATCTGCATGAACATTGTGCTTTCGTTGCTTCTCTCTTTGCTATAGTTAGAGTTTCTCCCTACCCCCAAATAAAGTCTCATAACTGGGGCCTTACCAAATTCATGGTCCATTCTAGTCAATTTCACAGCCATAGGATTTGAAAATTAGTTAATTGCATGTTTCCAGATGTTTACATCTGAAATTTCAGGGTATTATAACCGTGGGGGTCCTGACCCAAGAGAGGGTTGGGGGGAACGGGGGGAGGATGTCCAAAAGCTGTTGTAGAGGGGACGTGGGATCTGAAGGCAGCACCCTGGAGCATCCTGCAGCCACAGGAGGTTGCCAGAGGTGTAGGCGGGTCTGATCTCCCCCATGCTGGGAGTGCCCCAGCCAGGGGCTACTAGCTGCTAGTCCCAGCCAGGGTGGGTTGGGACAGGACTTGCTATTCCCCTGCATGGCTGCTCTCTGGGGGAGATCAGACCTACCTACACCTCTGGCAGCCTCTTGGGCTGCTGCCCAGTCCCAGAGCTTCCTGCAGCTGCAGGAAGTACCTGGAGATGGGTCTGATCCCCAGCATGCCCACACTTGGAGGGAGAAGAGCAAGTCTTGTCCCTACCCAGCCCGGTTGGGACTAGGAGCCCCTGTCTGGGGTGCTCCCAGCAGCATGGAGGGAAATCAGTCCCACTTCCGGCAACTTCCTGCAGTTGGGTAGGTATCCAGAGGTGGGTCTGATCTCCTCCCCAGAGTGGCTGTGCAGGGCAAGAGTAAGGCCCAGCCCAGAGGGGACTAGCAGTTGGAGCAAGGGGCACGGTAGGAGCCCTCGGTTGGCAAGCTTTCCCACTCCCCTACGACCCTCCCCCCCCCCCCCCCGCAGCCCTGTCCCTCCCCTACAATAGCTAGATTTCACGGTCTGTGACACTTTTTCCACAGATGTGAATTTGGTAGGGCCCTACTCCTAACACAGAGATTAAGAATTGCTGCATAGCAACTTTGAAACAACAGGACTGGGGCTTTTGTAGAGGGAAATCCAACTACTTCCCATGCTGAGACTCAGCAAAACTATTCTTATGTGTACCTCTGTAAGGAAACTACCACAGAGGAAGATTGACCTTGTAGTTAAAGTACAGGACTGAAACTCAGAAGAACTGGGTTCATGTCTTTGCTGTGCCACGGGCTTCTTGTGTGACCTTGGGTGAGTTGTTTAGACCTAACATTTTAAAAAGGTGACACGTGAATTTTTGGTATCTCTTGTTTTGGGTATCCAGATCTTAAAGGAACATAATTTTCAAAAAGGATTGACTGAGCAACCACCAAAAACTTGGACATCTGCAATCACTGATTACTTTTGAAAAATTAAGTCTTAGCCTCTCTGTGTCTCCGTTCCCATCTGTAAAACGGGGATAATGATCCTCTTGGACATGGGGGTGTTGTCTCTGTGGTAGTGCAATTACAACCTCAGTGTCAGCAAGTATTTGGTTTTCACACATGCCCACCAACAATGTCATTGTCATAGGAAGTTTACTATGTAGTTTCCTTGTTTCCTTGCTTTTTAGGATTTGAGTTGGGGGGAAATATTGCAGTTATCCCTAATAACCTTTTTTATACAAGGATTTTGTCTATGGAATCTTATATAAATGATAGAGCACTCTTAGTTTGTGTGGTTCTTTAGAGATTAAAAAGACCCCAAAAGTTTTAAAGTAACCTAGGACATGAAGATAGACAATTAACTTTCTCTCTTAGGCTGTAAAATGGGAATATTGATCATAGAATCATAGAATATCAGAGTTGGAAGGGACCTCAAGAGGTCATCTAGTCCAACCCCCTGCTCAAAGCAGGACCAATTCCCAGCTAAATCATCCCAGCCAGGGCTTTGTCAAGCCGGGCCTTAAAAACCTCCAAGGAAGGAGACTCCACCACCTCCCTAGGTAACGCATTCCAGTGTTTCACCACCCTCCTAGTGAAATAGTTTTTCCTGATATCCAACCTGGACCTCCCCCACTGCAACTTGAGACCATTGCTCCTTGTTCTGTCGTCTGCCACCACTGAGAACAGCCGAGCTCCATCCTCTTTGGAACCCGCCTTCAGGTAGTTGAAGGCTGCTATCAAATCCCCCCTCATTCTTCTCTTCTGGAGACTAAACAATCCCAGTTCCCTCAGCCTCTCCTCATAAGTCATGTGCTCCAGACCCCTAATCATTTTTGTTGCCCTCCGCTGGACTCTTTCCAATTTTTCCACATCCTTCTTGTAGTGTGGGGCCCAAAACTGGACACAGTATTCCAGATGAGGCCTCACCAATGTCGAATAAAGGGGAACGATCACGTCCCTCGATCTGCTGGCAATGCCCCTACTTATACAGCCCAAAATGCCGTTAGCCTTCTTGGCAACAAGAGCACACTGTTGACTCATATCCAGCTTCTCGTCCACTGTGACCCCTAGGTCCTTTTCTGCAGAACTGCTACCTAGCCATTCAGTCCCTAGTCTGTAGCAGTGCATGGGATTCTTCCGTCCTAAGTGCAGGACTCTGCACTTGTCCTTGTTGAACCTCATCAGGTTTTTTTCGGCCCAATCTTCTAATTTGTCTAGGTCCCTCTGTATCCGATCCCTACCCTCTAGTGTATCTACCACGCCTCCTAGTTTAGTGTCATCTGCAAACTTGCTGAGAGTGCAGTCCACACCATCCTCCAGTTCATTAATAAAGATATTAAACAAAACCGGCCCCAGGACTGACCCTTGGGGCACTCCGCTTGAAACCGGCTGCCAACTAGACATGGAGCCATTGATCACTACCCGTTGAGCCCGACGATCTAGCCAGCTTTCTATCCACCTTATAGTCCATTCATCCAGCCCATACTTCTTTAACTTGGCGGCAAGAATACTGTGGGAGACCGTATTTACTTGTATTGCAGAAGTGTTGTGCAGATGAATTAATGACTACAGAACACTGAAAATATAACGCTGTCTATCAATGTTAAGTATTAGGATTTAGTTTCTGTTGCTTGCTGTAACCCACTACTCTTCCTTAGTCTTCCCTAGTATTTGGTCTAAAAATAAAGTTTTTTGCGTGGTTTTTTTTTTTTTTTTTTTCTGGGTTGCATGCCTCCAAAGAGGTTTTCAGAAGTTTGCCATCTCCTCTTAATTTGTTGCTCTTGATGGTAGAGGTATGAACCTGAAAGCATTAATGTCATGAACCAAGAGACAGTCGTCTTATGTTAAATGGGCAGGTGAGACTCTGTTTTGAGAGAAGCTCATGTTCAAGCATTCAGAAGTCCTTAACTGCTGAGTTCAAGAGAGCTGATCATAACATGCTAGCTTTTTGGATGGGTCGGGAGTTCGGGGCGGGGGCTGTCGGGGGGCAGGGGTTGGGACAGTCAGGGACAGGGAGCGGGGGGGTTAGATTGGTCGGGGGTTCTGGGGGTCTGTCAGGGGCAGGGGTGTGGAGAGGGGGTCGAGGCAGGCAGGGAGCAGAGGGGGTGGGATGAGTCAGGAGTTCTGGGGGTCCTGTCAGTGGGCAGGGAGCAGTTGGATAGGGCATGGGAGTCCCAGGGGTCTGTCTGGGGGTGGGGGTGTGAATATGGGGTGGGGGTGTGGATAAGGGTCGGGGCAGTCAGGGGACAGGTAGGGTTCTAGGGGGGCAGTTAGTGGCAGGGGGGTCCTAGGAAGGGGCAGTCAGGGGACAAGAAGCAGCGGGGAGTTGGGAGTTCTGAGGGGGGGCAGTCAGGGGGTGGGAGGGAGTGATTGGGGGCAGGGGCGGGGCTAGAGCGGGGCTCCTCCCACCTGTGTTCTCTTTTTTGACTGTGCAAATATGGTAACCCTACTGGTGCATTCTCCCTGATCAAATTGGGCCTACTTAATTGTACCTCTCGCTCTCTCTCTCTCTCTTTGCCCTGTCCTACGGATACAGATGGAGGCAGCTATGACATTGTTAATGATGTGTCTAGCCCAGCAACAGGGGACTACCATTCTCAGCAAAGATCTGCTAGACACAACTGGGAAATGAACTACCAAGAGGCAGCAATCTACCTCCAGGTGAGGCCTGCTATTCAGTGTTGTGGTGAGGCCTGCTATTCAGTGTTGTGGTAGAAGTATCCACCCTGTGTTTGAAATTGCTCATCAAGGGCTTGTGAACAGGGGAGTAACCCTTTGATGTGTAAATTGGTAATGTGGACTTTTAAATCATGATCATTATTAAATATAGAAAGCCGTATTTGTGAAGTTTCAAGGTTGCCGGGTTGGTTCTCTAAATGGGAGTGTCTCCTTACAGTTAGAACAAAAGATGAGGACTTGGGAGATTTAGGTTCTATTCCTAACTCTGCCAGACTCACTGTGTGATACTGAGCAAATCATTCAATCTCATTTAAGTCTAATGTGAACTCATGTTTATATTGGAAGTTCGCTGAGTTAATACATTGTCTGTCTGATTATGGCACATACAGTAGGCTGAGCCCTTCAGATCCAATAATTATTCTTGTTGCTGTCTTGACCAGTTGCCATATGGATGATGTCCTTGAAATGAAGTAGACATAACTTAAATAGCACTCGATTGTTTATCCAAAATAGCAGCTTCAGGCTAGAGTTTGCTATCTGAATAAGAGGGCGTAGCAGCCCAAGAATGTTCTGAATTGGTTAGTTACCAAAAGACAGAATTTGGCTCTTTTTCATTCTGCAAGTTTGTTTTGGGTCAGGCCTGGATAAGAATGCCCTGCTGATGTAAAGCTAGCTCTGTCTCTGAGTGGGAGCTTGTATTTCAGCTGGTTTAGGGTTTTTTTGTCCTGTTTGCAATCTGGATCACCGAACTGACTGTTAACATATAAACAGTTAAACACAACATGAGCTTAAACTTAACTATTGAGAATTGGCTCTTTCCTTGTGAGATGATTTAAATAGGATGAAGCCGTTACATAAGAACGGCCATACTGGGTCAGACCAAAGGTCCATCTAGCCCAGTATCCTGTCTTCCAACATTGGCCAATGCCAAGTGCCCCAGAGGGAATGAACAGAGCAGGTAATCATCAAGTGATCCATCCCATCGCCCATTCCCAGCGTCTGGCAAACAGGGGCTAGGGACACCATCCCTGCCCATCCTGGATGCTGGACCTATCCTCCATGAGTTTATCTATTTCTGTTTTGAACCCTGTTATAGTCTTGGCCTTCACAACCTCCTCTGGCAAAGAGTTCCACAGGTTGACTGTGCATTGTGTGAAGAAATACTTCCTTTTGTTAGTTTTAAACTTGCTGCCTATTCATTTCATTTGGTGACCCCTAGTTCTTGTGTTATGAGGAGTAAATAATACTTCCTAATTTACTTCCTCCATACCAGTCATGATTGTATAGACCTCAGTCATATCCCCCCTTAGTTGTCTGTTTTCAAAGTTGAAAAGTCCCAGTCTTGTTAATCTCTCCTCATATGGCAGCCGTTCCATACCCTTAATAATTTTTGTTGCCCTTTTCTGAACCTTTTCCAATTCCAATATCTTTTTTTGAGATGGGGCAACCACATCTGCACACAGTATTCAGGATGTGGGCATACCATGGATTTATATAGAGGCAATATGATATTTTCTGTCTTATTCACTATCCCTTTCTTAATGATGCCCAACATTCTGTTCGCTTTTTTGACTGCTGTTGCACACTGAGTGGATGTTTTCGAGAACTATCCACAATGACTCCAAGATCTTTCTTGAGTGGTAACAGCTAATTTAGACCCCATCATTTTATATGTATAGTTGGGATTGTTAGCTCACATTTATAGTGTGGATCACCTCTTAATGGAAAAACTGTCCTGTGGACCTGACCTCCCCTCCCACTCCTGACCACAAGTACCAACCTCCCATCCATAATTGCTTAACATCCTCATAGGAACTGCAGCAATTGCTTGCCTTACCTAGAAATGTAATTTTAGGGACGTATATAACATATATTTAACTGTCCCAGTTAGAAAAAACTAGCCAGCACCAGGTGGTGACTTCAGACAAACCAGCAAGTGCTCTGCAGGTCACCACTGGTCCACAGTGTGAGAAACTCTAGCTTAAACAATAGAAGTGGCTGCTTGATGGTCCTATATTGGAAGACCTGAGAACTATTTAAACGTAAGCTCATTGGAACCAGAGCAGTCTTTTTTCTTACGGGCTAAAGTAGTAGTAAAGCTACTGCTATAAATCGGTTGCAAGCAAACTGTTGGAGTGGCGTAACTGAACTTTGAATGTTGTTAAGATGCTGAAGCAAGAGGGAATGACACATCAGCATATAGACCACTTTAATTTTTCATGGTCTCCAGCTTCCCACATTACTTTCCAGAATGTACTGGACAGTATTTGTGTTCTACAAAAGGATGTTCCTTGCACAGTCATTTTGCAAGGTCAGGATAAGAAACCATGACTGTTAACCAGCTGGCCCTGAGCTTATCTGAGTTCTCTAGAGTTCTGTCCTGGATACATTGATCAGTTTGATGTGGAAGTCACAAATGTGGAAATAATTAAAAATAAACAAAACCCCAGAGTTTATTTGAAGTGTTAGCTAAGTTTCTTTGGCTACCCTGCAAAATGACCTGGACACTTCCTTTTCCTAAGAAACTAATAGCTTTCTAAGTGGGAAGCTCACCGCTCTTAATGTATTTTGTACTACTGAAATATACCTACAGAAAAAGTGGGGTGTGCCTCGTGTATAATATATGCAATGTCACCTAGTGGTTAGAGCATGGCCTTGGGACCCAAAGCTTCTGAGTTCTAGTCTTATCTCTGCCAGTTGAAGAAGACACTTAACCACTCAATGAATCAGCTTACCACTCTGTAAAATGGGAATAACACTACTTCCCTCACAGGGCAATTGTGAAACTAACTTGATGTATGTAAGATTTGTGTTCCTTGGACGGAAGGTGCTCTTGTAGTGTAAAACATTACTAATGTTGCTGCTATTATTTTCTATAGGAAGGAGAAAACAATGATAAATTCTTCACCCACCCCAAGAATGCCAAAGCACTGGCTGCCTACCTCTTTGTACACAATCACCTTTTCTACCTAATGGAGCTGATCACGGCACTGCTGCTCCTGCTGCTGTCCCTCTGCGAGGCCCCTGCTGTCCCCATTCTTCGCCTTGGCATCTACGTACGTAGTTCAGTCACAGAATGATGACGTGAGTGGATGGGCACAGAGAGAAGGCGGGAGCACCAGAAATACCATCTGGTTTGTTTAAGGGCATGGGGGGAGCAGAAGCAGTGTTGTTTTGCACTGGATATGGATAGAGCAGAATTCCTTTTCCAGGAGATCAGGCTCACTCAGGTCAACGAGCAAGACAGGACATAGGTATGATGTTTTTAAAGGTCACCATCATCTCAGACCATACTACCCATGATGTATTCAAACAGAATCATTAGCAGCTCTTAGAATACAAACATTTCAGATCTTTGTCCCCTGGGATGTTTGAGAAGAGCGTCCTAATCCCAGCTCTTGCTCAGATTCCTCCTGTAATGTGGACAAGTTGTTGAAGCTCTGTGCCTCAGTTTCCCAAGGTTTATAATGGATATAAAGATATTTACTTTGCTTCTCCGTGTTTGTGAGAATTCATTTTAAAGTGCTTTGAAGCTTTATGGTTAGGTTTTTTTCAGAGGCCCAGCCTCCCTTTCGGTGGGTGTAGCGTGTCTGCAAAAATGAATTATGAGTGCAAATCAGATGACTTTGTGGCTACAGATCAGATAGTGAGAAGTGCAAGCACTCTGATTTCTGAGTGCAGCCTGCACCTGCAAACAGAGAAGCTGACCCTAAGTGCTAAGGGTTATTACCATGGTTGTTCAGAGTGCTATTTCTGATCATAACTTTTTCATATATGCAAGCTCTTATTCCCGAACTGCTTTGGGAGCTATATGCCAGACTTGGATCTTTCAAAAAAAGCCATTTCTTAGTTACAGATGTGCAAAAAGTGTACTGAGGTAATTACATGGAAATAAATACTTATCACACATCAGTAGCTCATCAAAAATGTCAAAATAGTTTTCATTCCATTTTTTTTTTCACACATTATTTCTGGGATAACACCAAACAGAAAACATTTCAATCAAAGGTAACCCTTGTTAGAGAAAATGCTAAGTGATAGGAGGCTGGATTTTTCCAAAGTGCTCAGCAGCTGTTGTCAATTAATGCTGAACATTAATCTAACCCTTAGAAGATTAGTGCCAGGCTAACTTTAAGAATGTTTAAAAGACAGAGGACTGTTTATTCTGATTGTGCAGATGTTTTCAATGTATATTCAGGTCTTCTATGTGTAGAAAAAGCCTGACTGCTACAAAGCAGAGGTTTGTTACAGAAGTCACGAGCTTCTTAAGAAGGGAGGGTAAAACTGGTTTCTGGAACTAGTGGAAATGAGAGGTAAAATTTATTGGTGGTCTGATTGCAGATCCATGCCACCCTGGAGCTCTTTGCGTTAGTGGTTGTGGTCTTTGAACTTTCTATGAAGATGAGATGGATGGGCTTCTACACCTATATCAGACACAAAAGAACCATGGTTAAGGTAAGCTGCCTGCCCCACTGCCTGTCTGCCTTCAGTATTATTTCTCCTTCACTGTCTTCTGTAACCAAAGAACCAGAATAAATATTGGGCGATTAAATATAGGGCATTTATTGAGTTGTCTCCCAACTTCCATCTGATATTATGTGACTATTGTCCATGTCTGAATTTTGGGGTTCTTTTCACCTCCTTAAAATCTCTTTCCCTGGTTATCACGGTCACAAAACTCTGCAACACAGCTGGTATCCCTGTGTACTATCTATGAACTTGTACCACTCTAGATACACTTTCACAACTTTTGTTTCCTCCGCTCCGTGAACGCTATTCCGTTGTCTGGCTGTTGGGAAATGGCATAAGAGTAATGCAGGCCATGCTTTCTCTGTCTGTGCCTGAACACTACAATTCTGCTCTTTGCTTTTCTCTAGACGGGCTGTCAAACTTACAGTTCAGCCAACTTTAAGAAGATTTTTGTCTCACTAATCGGGAATGGGGAGGGAAGAAGAGGAAGTTACCTTTGTAATGCTGATCACTTCCCCTTTTTTCCCCTCCTTGCAGACCTGTGTGCTGTTAGTGCAGTTTGTAGAAGCAATAGTGGTTTTGGTACGTCAGACCTCGCATGTCCGGATAACAAGAGCTTTGCGGTGTATCTTCTTGGTGGACTGTCGCTACTGTGGAGCGGTCCGAAGGTGACTGGCTACCTGGCCGACTGGCTGATTCCTGCAGTCATGGCTGAGAAGGAGATCAAACTAAAGCTTTGTGGTTGTCCAGGCCTTTTTCATAGAGACTTCATATTTACCCTGGAGATGTGTGAGAAAGCAGAATAGTAGCAAGGCAGTCTCAGAAATGTTACTGTACCTTTGAATTCTTGTGTTTTGGCCCTATTGGGAGGCCGTATGTCTTAACCCTGCAGAAAGAAATTGACACGGTGAAACTTGTATCACATGCATTACCTAAATACTGACTGCAAAGAAACTAAATATGCCTTGGAAAATGACTAGATGTTCTGGGGACAGTGTAGCATTGTACTGCTGCATGGGAGACCTGGGTCTAGGGAATGAGTTTGAGATTGTTATTTCTCAGAGCTAACAGAACTTAACAATGTGCTAGAAATCCTGAGCATTCCATTCCCAATCATTGAAGTGAGAGATGGAAAAAGACTGACTAGATTCTCCAGTTTAACGGCTTGCCAATGTAGAATTGATTCATCCTCACTTTCTGGTGCACATGCACAGGTTGCAGTTTTAAAATATGGAGTAAATGTTTCCTCCTTTTCAGAAACCTGCGACAGATCTTCCAGTCTCTCCCTCCTTTCATTGACATCCTCCTCCTCCTCCTTTTCTTCATGGTGATTTTTGCCATCCTAGGTAAGTTGCCTTTGTGAAGAGTTAAGCTATCTGCTTTCTTGTATGGTATCTTGCAATAATTATTGTCTATGTGGCACAAAAGAGCAGGGAGGAATGTAAAGCTGAATGGACATAAGATGTCTTGACGAGCGCTTCACTTCCTTTCTGTCTGATTCATTTCAGAATTAGCTGGGAGGTGAGGGCAGGTGAAGAGTTGGAAAACATAGGAATCAGGGATTTCAGCCCCGTAAGTTAACATCACAAGTGACAAGGGAAATAGGGAACTTTGCCAAAAGGAGTTCTTGTATGCTTTGTGTGCGACTTCTAAGTTCTGTTTAATCAACTTCAGTCTGCAAGTTCAATTTAAACTTCTGAAAATTACTGTCTGTACTGTGCCTTGTACAATGCCACCCTCCGAGAGTCTCAGAGAATTTGCTTTCCAGAGGGGTCATTTGAATGCATGTTGATAAGTACAAGGAGTCTACAGTATCGGAACTGGGACTGTGTAGCGTATACAATACCTTTTCACCTTCATGGTATTGGAGAGCTAAACAGTTGCGTGACTAAGTATGCCAAGGATGGTGAGCTTTTGGCACACAGTGCCTCTTCTGCAAAACAGTCACTGCCCAGCCTAAGGGTCAGCCAGTGTGACCAAGCTTTCAGTATGCCAGGTCTTCAGTCAAATCATGGGACTTTGTTAAATGAAAGAATGCTCTCTGGGTCTCTTGACCCTTTGTAGCACTAGCTGGGAAAGGATATGAGGGGATCTTCAACTAGGGGGGCAGGTGCCAAATCTTTGGACTGAAGAACCTCTTGCTGTTTTGGAGAAGGAGAGAGAGTAGGGGAGAAAAGGGAATAAGAAGAGCGGGAAGGAGAGAGGAAGCAGAAGTTTGAGAAAGGGAAGAGCGAATAAAACCAATCAAGATGGAATAAAATCAGTAATGAAAGAGGAAAAAAGAGGAAAGGAATGGCAGATCAGGAAAAAAGGATTCACAAACCCAAATCCTGCTGTCTTCTGCAGAAGCATGTTAGTGCTGGTGACAAGGGCATGGGACACCTTTTTCTGTCCCTCAGCCACGTTCTCTCCTGATATCCTCGGTCTCTCATCTTCCATGTTGCTCCTTATGTTTAGAACAATGTTCCAGATTAATCTGGGATGGGGACTGTGGGCCTGATTCTCACATCTTCTTGTCCTTTACAATTATATAAAAATGTGTGTACAATGCTACCAAATTAGGATTCCCCACTCACTTGCACCCATTTAGCATAGGTATAAATGCTGACACAAGGTGCAGTGGAGAATGAGGTCCTATATCTTCATCCTCTCTAAAGCACTGTGCACATGCATTATGCTGCATACAGATATTAAATAACAGAGTATTTAGCTGATGTTCTGGAGTTTTATAGCCACGATTTGAGGATAAGGGACTCTTTTTGTTATTTTGTTGCTTGAAATTAAATGTCCCTTTTTTTTTTCTTCCCCTTCCCATTTCCTTCTTCCATTTCTCTAGGTTTTTATCTGTTTTCCTCTAACCACTCAGATCCTGTAAGTAAACAACAAATTCTTCAGACTTAGCTTTTTAAGACCCATTTGGTCATCTTGAAAACCAAATTCAAATAGTCTATATATGGGATAGATATTGTTTTTCTCCTGAATGGATTGTCTCTGGGGGTGCAGTTTTAATTGGAGTTAGCAATAAGAAGGGCAGAGGGCCATGACTGACCATTTATTTTTTTTAACGTAGTTAACCACGGATCAGACCCCAATGGGAAACAGTAAATGATGTCCCCTCAATGTCAGGAAATCCAAAAGGGGACACTACATTTGTCACCCCCTCTTCTTGATGTCTCAATCCAATCAGGGCAAGCCACATCTTCCCCTACCCGCAACTGCATATATAGTGCAGTGCATGACACTGTGGGCTGGCGCATGATGTGCCTTGCTGCCCTGCTATTAGTGTTTCTGCCTGGATAGGTAAGTGAATATCCCCAATAAAGAGTTGTGATCCCAGCACAGCTGCTGGCAACCTCTTGTGATACACCAAAACTGGGACACTTGATCACAGGCCTAAGGAAAATAGTACCTTTCCATCCCAAGTGGGAGGCAGTTGGGTCTGCAGTGAAAGAGTGGTATAAGAAACCCTATTCTCGTCCTCCCAACCTATGGGGGCCTTACTGCTCAAAGCCACAGGTTCCAGCTGCCAAGTCTGACCACAGGGTGATGAAAGTATTGGGAGTCACCTACAGGAATGTGCAGGCAAGCTTTCATTTTTTAACTCTTCACATGCCACACCTTTCTGTTTGCCTACAGAAGGGGCATGCAAGAACATGTCAAGAGTTACTAAGAGAAGTCAGGAAATTAGTTAAGGAATTATAACCTTGACCGTGTCAATGTGGGGCTGGTTTGTATTTGTTTTCTCTTTCAGTATTTCAGTACCTTAGAGAACAGCCTTGTGAATCTCTTTGTTCTTCTGACCACTTCAAAGTAAGTCCATGCTTCCTTTTACTGGGACTCCCTCCCTTCCCCTCACCCCTGGAAAGTCTCTCACGGCAAATCTTTTATTTGTGAAACCTCTGGGTCTGCAGATGTGACCTCTTCTTCATCGCATGAGAGCAGTGTTTCCCAATGGGGAACCTGTACTTCACTGCAGCCTAGTGTTCAATGACCTGCGTCGAAGGAACTGCTGTAGTTCACCCTTAAGTATTATGAAGCCACTAAAGGGGAAGGATGGACTCATTGTTAAGGCACAAGTCTAAGAATACAGAGGTCTGAGTTATGCTCCTTTGTCTGCCGCTAACACACTATACAGGCATGGGGAAGTCACTTCACCTCTCTGCCTCTTTTTCCCATCTGTAAAATGGGCATAATGATGCTTGTGCATTTTCTAGGACGATTGTGAGGATTAATTAACTTGAAATCCTTGGAATAAGATCTCTGTGAAACTGCAAAATATTACTGTTGATTAAAACATAAATAAACCATAGATATTTTGTAAGTCCCTGTTGCCCATCAAACTTTGGGGATGTTTAGGGATGCAGTGAAAATTATGGATTTCAAACTCTTGCAGCGAATGTATAGGTTCATAATGTGTAAATTGTGTATAGCTACATAGTCTGCATCACCATATGAGGGTGTTGATCTGTGTATGCATATACACAGTTCCTGTACATGGTGTGATCATCTCGTCAGTGTGAAACGTTGCATGAATGACACTATTGTGGCTGCTAATAAGTTGGCTTGTATCTTTTGGGGGGCAGTTTCCCTGATGTGATGATGCCATCTTACTCCCGGAACCCCTGGTCCTGTGTCTTCTTCATAGTGTACCTCTCCATTGAGCTCTACTTCATTATGAACTTGGTACGTTTCTTCCTGCAGCTGGGACTCCCCTTCCTCTCATTTGGTTATTGCAGTAGAGTTCTTCACCTGTCACAATGGTTTGGTAATAGTGCCTGTTATCTCTTGTGTTGTAATGACAGGGTCTATCTGATTAAAACCAATTAGCCCTCTTCCCCCTGTTCTCCTGAGCTTACTGTCCGGTATGAACAGGCACTCTACAAACTTCTTTATGTGCCTCTCATTAATGGTAATAGGAGCTGTGTAGCCAAATACGTTTTTAAAATGGTGCATAGGTAACTGTGGGTGTGTGCTCTTGTTAATCCTTTGGTGTCCAGGTTGCTTAGAGATTCTTATTAACTCTACTATACCTTGCATTAGCACAGCACTTAGCAAAATCCATACTGCTGGCATCTATTGTGCCTCTCTGTGGTGCTTATTCATAAGTGTCCAGACGCCATGTGGCAAAAGAGGCCATATGCTGTAACGATCAAAGCCTGACTTCCGCTTTGTCTCATCTGTTTCTTTTCAGCTTCTTGCTGTGGTGTTTGACACGTTCAGTGATATTGAAAAGAGGAAGTTCAAGTCCCTGCTGCTGCACAAACGCACAGCCATACAACACGCCTACCGCCTGCTTGTCAGCAAGCAGGTAGGGGATATTCGTATATGTGCAAGAAATACTCAACCTGTGTCACTGGAAGCTGTCACGGACCCCCACCAGTAGCACGTCAGAAGAAATTGAGTGTTTAAAGAGGTGGTGTTCCACCAGCAGTAATTGATGACAAAGTTCAGTGTGACAAAAACCTGAAGGATTCAGTAGATACAGGACGGCTAAGTGACAGCTAAAGGGAATGTTAAGCCTAGAAATATATTTTGCAGGTTGTACACATGCAGGGAGAAGAGGGATGATTTAGCATGGTGAATTAAGGGTATAACGAAGAGTAATGGAATGAAATTGAAACAGGAAAGCGTAGGTTAAAGTATCCGGGCAGTAAGCTCGGTTAGGCTGTGGAGCAGTTTCCCAAGGGAAGTGGTGGAAGCCCTGTTGCTTGGCACTTAAACTGGACAGAACTTCAGTGCAAGATTGTTCTCTGTTCTTCCACTAACCAGGAGACCAAGCAGAGGAGCTAATCCCAGGAAACTTTTCCTCTTTCTAGGTTCTAGAGCAGTGGTTCCCAAACTGGGGTTCACGAACCCCTGGGGGTTCGCAGAACGTTATAGGGGGTTCCCCAGAAAAATTTCACTAATGGCGGACAGAGGACCCCAGGCATTGGAGACATCGGGTGGGACCCGGTTGCAGGGCAGACACCGCGAGCCCCATGGAGAGCGGGGGCCAGGCAGTTGGGGCTGGCAGCCCGAGTCCCATCGGTCAGCGGGGGAGCTGGCAGCCCAAACCCCAGCACTCCCCACGCAGGGCTGGCAGCCCGAGCCCCAGGGAGAGCCAGGCCGGGCAGTTGAGGCATCCATCACACTGAGGAAATTTAAACTGAAATCCCTGAAAATATTCATTTTTAGGAGGGGGTTCACGAGATTTCACAATTTAGTGAAAGAGGTTCGTGAGCTGTTAAAGTTTGGGAAACACTTTTCTGGAGTAATAAGTAAGTGTGTGCCTTCTAGAGGTGGTAGTAACAGCATCTTCTCCTGACATTTAAATCTTGCTTAGAAGCAGTCCTAAGAGAGAATTACATGTTCCTATATGGCCTATATGTTCCTGTGCTTCCTCCTACAGCATCACTTATGACAACTCCTTTCTGTGTTTCTAGAGACCATCTGGTATCTCCTTCAAGCAGTTTGAAGGGCTGATGCGGTTTTATAAGCCTCGGATGTGCGCCAGAGAACGTTATCTAACTTTCAAAGCACTGAATCAAAGCAATACAGCTTTAGTCAGGTAGGATGCTGCTGCTGTAACCTAGAAAAGGGGCAGCATTTTACAGGATTCATGACACTCTGGGTCCATACCATATGTCCGAGGGAATGGTGTGGCTTATCAAGGAAAATCAATCCCAGAATGCAGGCTTAGATGCAGTCTGGGGTCGGGGAACACTTCTGGGATTCTTGCCTCCTTGGGCTATTGGAGGTGAACCTGGGCTTGAAAGGGGTGTCGAAGTGATAATCCCCTGCTGCTTTATGATCTGCCGGTCAATGAGTGGCTTTCCCTTCTGCCCCGTTGGAGAGACAGGACTGCGATGACAGCCATTAAGCAGAGGGAGATAGGTGAAAGACAGAGCTCCTTGGAAACAGAGGACCCTATTTTGGACATGAGACCCAAAGAAAGGAGAACTTCTGCACATGCAGTGCAACTTTAGCTTAACACGTTCCCAGTTAACCGGCAATTGGTTATGTCCCCTGGCATTTCACGAAAGCATCACTCTCCTGGAGTTCCAAAAACACCGCAGAACCCTGCATTAAGAGTCGGAGTAATTATTGCTGAATCATGCTGTTGGGTGGGTCCAGTTAACTCCAACCTGGATATAAAGAGATGAGTGCATCTGTGGGTGAGAGAGACCTAGAATGATAGGACAAGGAAACCCCAAAGGGAAACTCGGGGCATAGCTAAGCTTGGAGTGGAATATTAGGGTGATGCTAATGTGGTTGTAGATAATGGTTTTCATTTCCCAATAAAACTAAACCCCCAGGAAGGGAGTGAATCTGGATGCTAGTCCAGCATCTGTGTGCTCTGTTGAGGATGGGATAGGGACCAAGAGTCAGATTGTTAAAGATGTTTAGGTGCCTAAAGGTGCAACTAGGCACCAAGTAAGATTGTTTAGTTTTTTTTTCAAATCTGCATCTTTAGGTATCTAAACACCTTTAAAAAATCTAGCCCAGGCTGATTGTCAGTCATTTTTACTTCATGTGCTTACAGGGTTCTCTCATCTCATATCTTTGCACCAGTTTTATTGTTGCTCAAAAGTTTAAAACTACCTTTTTAAAACAACCAACCAAAACCTAGCAGGAAAGGAATAGTTAATAGTAAATGAGGAATTAAGATGTGCTTCCAGGGTGGTTCAGGTCCAATTATTTGTAAATGGCATTTTACAAACCACACAATTGATCACCCAGTTATCAGCCAGGAGGCTTATGCAAACCTTAATATTGATGACATCTTACCTTATTTATTTATTTACTTGCATGCACTACATGCATATAAACACTGCCCCTAAGAGCTTACAATATAAGTGAAATCCTGGTTCCATTGAAGTCCATAGCAAAACTCTCTGAGTTCAGTGGAGCCAAGATTTCACCCTAAGACTGTATCAGTCTTTGTCAGGCTTTGCTGCAGAAATGTGGTAACCTTTACTATCTCCTAAGGCCCACTTGCATTTAGGAAAACCTGTGACACAAACAATGGATGATCTGAATGTTGATTTTTCATACAGTTTGAACAAAGAGTTAACGAGAAATTAAGGGAACTTCTCCTGAAAAGAAGGTCTGGCATGGAAAACATTCCCCCTCTCCCACAATCAGGTGACACAATTAGGCACTTGATACACTTAAATAGTGAAACATTTGGTACCCATGATGGCAAAATTCAAATACCACTGGGATTTGATCTGATTCACCCTTTTATCTTTCTCTCTTACAGCCTAAAGGATTTCTACCATTTCTATGAAGTTGTTGGCTTAAAATGGAAGGCAAGTGTTAAATGGAGGAGAGTGTGAGGAGAGAAGGGGATGAGGACTGGAGGGAAGTTTATGGAGAGAAGGTGGAGGAGAAATAAAGACTATGTGGAACAAGACCGAAATGACCTGGGGAGAAGATGGGTCTTGCTTCATTTTCTTATGGATGTAATTTTGACCTACTTTGATAAATCTCTGCTCATACTTCCTGCTGATCAGGTCTGTTCCACTTCCAGGCAAAACGAAACCGCGAGCACTGGTTTGATGACCTTCCACGGACAGCGTTTCTTATATTTAAAGGTAACTTGCTGTATGGCTCACTTGATGATTACCCTGTTCTGTTCATTCCCTTTGAAGCATCTGGCATTGGCCACTGTCTGAAGACGGGATGCTGAGCTACATGGACCATTGGTCTGACCCAGTCTGGCCGTTCTTACGGTCTTATGTTTTAAATTCAACATGTTTTAAATTCAAGCATGTACCTGTTCGAAAACCATCTCTTTTCAAAAAAAGAAGCCTTCTGAAAGAACACATTCTCTGTACATTACCCCAAGCATAAATACAGTAACAGTCTAAATACTCCAGATAGCAACTGTGCCCGTCTCAGCAGGTTAACTGCCGAGCCACTCAAAAGGCACGGTATTCTGGCCTGTTGGACGAGGGCATCTGTCACATAAATATATATTCTGTGCACTGACCTGGAAACCAACTTTATAAAATAAGGAAAGCTTCTTAGCAAATACCTTGAGCCCACCCATTGCTGGATGCGTCTTCTGGTACAGCATGCAGGGGAGTCTGATGCAGTGGTCCAGCTTGCTAGGACTGGCCGAGTGGAGGAGATCGGTTTCTCAGTATCTGAGGCTGCAGCTCTCCTCCAACAGCAGCGGGCTGTGGAGTGGATTTGCAGTCTCCGAGGGGTTGCTGGTCTTCGTAGTCTCTGGTGGATGCAGCATTTGCACAGAGCATGTGCAGCTGCTGTAAAGGAGAAAATAGAGGTTATAATGTGGCCTAGATACAGCTTTAAACGTAATATATCCTCTACATGCCACTGTTGCAAATGTACCCATTTGTATCCCTGGATAAGTGGGGTTTTTTTTTAAAATATATATGTAGGTTAGTGAGGGACAACTAGCCTGAACCAAGGATAGCGCAGGCAGCTACTGGTACAAGGTCCCTATGCAGCTGTGCTAATGCACTTTAGCCCGGAGTTAGAACGCTTCCACTGTTCCAGGACTGGGCGGTGACTGACATCTCCATTTGAACTGTGCACTAGTTTCAAGATGTGGGCAAATTTGGAACTGCAGTAGGGTGAGAACTGTCACATCACTATCACTTGAGTTCTAGGTCAGGATTTGAACTCCAGGCATAAGAAGTGAAAGACATGTAAGTGCACTATTGCCCACTGTGCTACCTAGACCCTGTGCTGAGAATGGATATGAAAAATGAGCCCAGTTAATGTCAGGGTGGTCATTAAATAGATACGGAGGAAGAAGAGGGAGTATTTGGTACACGTGTGAGTTTATTTTTAAATATTTTTTGTAACGAACATCTATTTGTTTGTAATATTTCCCTTCTTCATACAGGCATTAACATCCTGGTGAAGTCCCGAGCATTCCAGTATGCCATGTGTAAGTGTGAAAAACAAAATCGCATGATTTTACCTACTCAGCTCTCTGTTCTTCAGGGCGGGGATTCTCTCTGTGTTTGTACACTGCCTAGTGCAATGGAACCTGAGCTGTGATTGGAGCCACAATAATTCCTGTGCTTCTCTGCCATCAGAAGGAGTTCATGTGCGGGTGGGATTCTCATAAGGACTAGTTTGTACATTATTTTGAAGTGTGTTTTATGGGACTGGGTTCTTCAGAAGCTGGCTCTTCCATCCTGGTGCGTTTCAGAGGGTGCCTGGTTACACTTCACATGCTTTCAGTTTTGACACTGCAGCTGAGGATGCTGATGAAAGGACCTGACTTGACACACAATGCTCCCGTGGTTTGCTGCACTTCAGAAAGTGCAAACAGCTTAATTCCAAGGGGTATTGCTTGGAGTTTGTACTAAGCAGAGCAGCCGAATTGCTGTCCAGCTTCTCTAGAGAGGAGGGCATGTTTGACTCCTGGTCCCACTTGTTATGCTAATCTCTCATTTTGATTGATTTTTATTCTGTAAGAGAAGTGCTCTTTTTGCTGATTATGATGGTAGGATGAAGGAAGGAGTGAAGAGGAGAGTTCCTACATCTTGGATCCTCTGTGTCCCAGTGGCTTAATGGTGGGCGCTACAAGCGGGCCTGTAGGAGCTTTGTGATGGTTCTGTATCCTTCCCGCATTGTAACTGGCCTAGGAGCTATGTACGGTCCTGGAACAATTCTGCAGAGATGGAAAGAAACTGGAATATAGAAGTAATTCTAGGGCAATGTAGGGAATAATGTACCAGGAAAAATAACTGTATGTTAGACTGAGATTCAACAATACACTTTTTTCTTCTGAGGATCTCAAAGCATTGTACATAGGTGGATAAATTATTATACTCATTTAATATACTGGGAAACTGAAGCACAGAATGTAGGGGGCTTTACCAGTGAATGGGATGTGTAACTTTGGGAGAGTTGGAAACAGACCTTGGATCTTCTGATGCCTAGTCCTGTGCCCTAACCATTAGACCACACTGCCTGCCCAAAAGTTTAGAAAATTAACATCTGATTATCCAGCAACTTTTCATTGCAGCAGTGTATTTTTGTTTTCCAGATACTGTGGTAGCTGTGAATGGGATCTGGATTCTAATTCAAACCTTCATGCTGCAAGGTAGGATATACATGGTTCATTTCTTGACTTGTCGTCTTCCATAAGTTTGATCAACCCTCTGAGAAGGCGCTGTTTCTGTGCCTTGCAGGTGGGAACTTCTTCCCCAGAGATGTCCCGTGGAGTTACATCGTCTTCCTCACGAGTAAGTTGCTGCACCAGACCAGCACTGCTTTGTTCCATTACAGCTGCGGAAGGGTATATTGGGGTTTCTCAGTTGCGCATTTTTGTCATTCAAGGGCTTAAAGTATCCATTTCCTTGGAAGCCATTTTTCTCAGTGCCTGGATCTGAACAGATTTTATTGGCCTTGCTTGCTTGTAAGAAGTGCCTCTGGTAAACTTGGTGTGCTGAAGAGGGAACCTCTTGTACCCCTGCTATCTATGTAATGAGATGCATCTAAATGGGAATGTAGTTCTGACTCAGCCCCTAGTAACATTGCCCCAAAACCACACACCCATCTGGTCTTCCATTTTCACCCCCAACCATAAACTGTTGGGCATTTACTGACCCCCATCCACAACTCACGTTACTGTCAGTGCAGACTGGATACGTTGCATAGCCCTCTTGGTAGAATTACCATATTGAAAGCACATCTTGAACCAAGACCCTATTTATTTCCTGCTCTGTTAATTGTTGTTTTGTGGAATCATCTTCCCTTAATTATTTTCACCTGGAATCTCCTTCCATTTCCCTCCATGGTACTGCCACTCCCTACCTTTGAGTCTGAGCAGTCCTCCTTCCATTTTGGAGGTGGTGACTCTTTTGAGTCTGTCAACACTTCAGACAAATCAGAGGAGCTCTTGAGAGAGCAGTATACTGCTGTCCCTCCCACAGAGGCTGACTGTACTGTCTTCTAGCACCCCGAACAGAACAAGGCAAAAGTGAGCCTGACCTTAGATCCCTCTATGCCAGTGTGTTGCTCTGCCATGGAACTCGTTACTTATCCAAGTTAGTTCATCCTCTCCTATAAGTGCCGTTTGTTTTTCACTGCTGCTGCTGAGCAATTCTACTGAAGCAGAGCTAAAGCTGTTAATAAGTAGAGCTGACAATTGCAATAAAGGTGACTTTGGGAGAATCCAAATACCCGTTTGCTAACCTCTCACGTAACTGCATGGAGAGCTCTGTGGCTACAGTTGCCAGCAGAGGAGTTGTCAGAAAAGTTGGAGTTGGAGAAAATGTCCATTGTTTGTTTTATGAGTTTGTGGTGACTTGTTTTTGTTTCCCCTGGGGCTGTCCTAATTAGTGACCTCACATAAAGTCAGACAACGAAATATTGACAAATTTTATAGTGCTTGTATGCTAATGCAAGAAGTCTAAATACTAATGAGTGAACTTGAGTACCTGGTATTAAATGAGGATATTGATAGAATAAGCATCACAGAAACGTGGTGGAACAAATGATCATCAGTGGGACACATAATACTAGGGTACAAAATATATAGGAATGACCGAGTAGGTTGTGCTGGGGTGCATGGCACCGTATGTGAAAGAAAGCATGGAGTCAAATATAGTAAAAATCTGAAATGAATCCGACAGTACCATAGAATTTTTGTGGATAGAAATTCCATGCTTGAATAATAAGAGTATACCAGTCAGAATATACTACTGACCATCTGACCAGGATGGTGACTCTGATTGTGAAATATTCAGGGAGGTTAGAGAGGCTACAGAAACAGAAAATCCAAAAATAATGGGGGATTTCATTTATCCCTATATTGACTGGGGTTCATGTCACCTCAGGACTGGGTGCAGAGATAAAATTTCTAGGCATTATTAATGACTGTTTCTTGGAGCAGATAGTCCTGGGACCCACAAGGGGAGAGCAATTCTTGATTTAGTCCTAAGTGAGCACAGCATCTGGTCCAAGAAGTGACTATAACTGAACCACTCAGTAATAATGTTCATAATGTAATTACATTTAACATCCTTGTAGGGAGGAAAATACCACAGTAGCATTTAACTTCAAAAAGGTGAACTAAACAAAAATGAGGCTAGTTAAATGGAAATTAGAAGGAACAGTCACAAGAGTGAGCTGCCTGCAAGCTGCATGGAAACTTTTTAAAAATACCGTAATAGAGGATCAAACTAAATATTTCCTCCCCCCACGCACCCCACCCTCCCCCCAAAAGAAGAAGGTAACAGGAACAAGAAAAGCCACCATGGCTAAACATACTAAAAGAGGTGGTTAGAGACAAAAAGACATCTTTTAAAAACTGGAAGTCAGATCCTACTGAGAAAAATAGAAAGGAGTCTAAACACTGGCAAGTCAAGTGTAAAAGTTTAATTAGGCAGGCCAAGAAAGAACTTGAAGAGCAGCTAGCAAAACCCCCAAAACTAACAAAAAAAAAATCTTTAAGTACATTAGAAGTAGGAAGCCTACCAACAAGGGCCATTGGATGATTGAGGGCCACTGGACAATCAAGGTGCTAAAGGAGCAGTCAAGGAAGACAAGGACATTGCAGAGAAGCTAAATAAATTTCTTGCATCGGTTTGCTGCAAAGGATGTAAGGGGGATTCCTACACCTGAGCAGTTCTTTTTAGATGACAGATCTGAGGAACTGTCTCGGCATGTGGTATCTATAGAGGACATTTTGGAAGAAATTGATAAATTAAACAGTAATAAGTCACCAGGACCAGATAGGATTCACCCAAGAGTTCTGCAATTTCACATCCGAGTTCCTTCCGAACTACTAACTGTGGTATGTAACCTATCACTTAAATCAGTCTCTGACTGGCAGATAGCTAATGTAATGCTGATAGGGTTTTTTTTAAAGGCTCCAAAGGCAATCCTGGCAATTACAGGCCAATGAGCCTAACTTAAGTGCCAGGCAAATTGGTTGAAACTATAGTAAAGAACAGAATGATCAGACACATAAATGAACACAATATGTTGGAAGAGCCAACACAACTTTTGTAAAGGGAAATCGTGCCTTACCAGTCTTAGAATTCTTTGAGGGTGTCAGCAAACGTGAACAAGGGTGACCCAGTGGATGTAATATACTTGGACTTTCAGAAAGCCTTTGACAAGGTCTCTCACCAAAGGCTCTTAAGCAAAATAGGCAATAATGGGATAAGAGGTAAGGTCCTCTCATGATCATTAACTGGTTAGAATACAGGACACAAGAGTAGGAATAAATGGTCAATTTTCATAGTGGAGAGAGATAAATAATAGGTTCTCCCAAGGATGTGTACTAGGACCAGTGCTGTTCAACATATTCATAAATGATTTGGAAAAGGGAGTGAACAGTGAGGTGGCAAAGTTTGCGATGACACACAATTATTCAGGATAGTTAAGTCCAAAGCTGACTGCGAAGAGTTACAAAGGGATTTCACAAACCTGGATGATTTAGCCACAAAATGACAGATGAAATTCAATGTTGATTAAATGCAAAGTAATGCACAGTGGAAATCATCATCCCAACTACACTTACAAAATGATGGGGTCTAAATTAGCTTTTACCACTCAAGAAAGAGATCTTGGAGTCATTGTGGGTAGTCCTCTGAAAATATCTTCTCAATGTGCAGTAGCAGTCAAAAAGCTAACAGGATGTTAGGAACCATTAGGAAAGCTAGGTAATGAGACAGAAAACACCATAATGCCACCATATAAATCCATGGTATGCCCACACCTTGAATACTGCGTGCAATTCTGGTCACCCCCTCTCAAAAAAGATATATTGGAAATGGAAAAAGTACAGGGTAGGGGAACAAAAATTATTAGGGTTATGGAACATTTTCTGTATGAAGAGAGATTAAAAAGACTGGGACAGTTCAGTTTAGAAAAGATTTATGGGGGATATGATAGAAGTCTATAAAATCATGACTGGTGTGGAGAAAGTCAATAAGGAAGTGTTTTTACCCTCAGGGTCACCCAATGAAATTAATAGGCATCAAGTTTAAAACAAACTTAAGGAAGTACTTCTTCACATAATGCACAGTCAACCTATGAAACTTGTTGCTAGGGGATGTTGTGAAAGTCAAAAGTAGAACTAGGTTCAAAAAGGAATTCAATAAGCTCATGGAGAATAGGTCTATCAATGGCTGTTAGCCAAGATGGTTAGATACACAACCCCTTGCTCTGGGTGTCCATAAACCTCTGACTGCCAGAAGCTGGAGATGGATAACTTAAAAATTGCCCTGTTTGTCCATTCCCTCTGAAGTATCTGGTCTGGCCATTGTTGGAAGACAGGATATTGGGCTAGATGGATCGTTGGTCTAACCAAATATGGCCGTTCTTATGTTTTTATTCCCGGGTGTATAGAAATACTTTGTTCACTGAACTGTTGCCTGATGTCATAATGTCCTACTAATTCAAGAACTTCACAGAGTGCCCTCATGGCAGTGTATGAAACAAACAGCCTTCCTCCACCCTGTTTGAAAATATCTCCCATGATCCAATGAGCTCATAGATATGATTCTTTATTACATTCCATTGAGGTTAAATTGGGCAAGTATGTGGGAGTTAGTATGTGCCCTGAAGTTCCTCTGGATGACTGATTAGCCTTTCTTATAGGCACTCACTCCTGTCCAGAGATCTGAATGTTTGGCACAGTAGCTAAGGGAGAAGTTAGTGATCTAGAAGAGAAGTGGGGCCCACTTATCATCCCCTTGGGGATAAACATGAAGGAAGGGAATGGGAGCTTATTAAACCTACAGTCAACAAACCTACATGTTCAAGCTGCACATAAGGAATGGTTATGGTGTGGCTCATTTAAGGGTTGATATTAGATTCTCTCTTGTTTTGCAGTCTATGGGGTAGAGCTGCTCCTGAAAACCACTGGCCTGGGACCCATTGAGTATCTGTCTTCTGGATGGAATCTGTAAGTGTGCTGCTTGTGAACAGTGAATGGGGGCTGGAGGCATAACACCCAGAGCTGTTGTGCTAACCGGCATTGCATCAGTGTCACTTGAGCAATCTGAATTTGAATCAGCTGAATTTGGTGGGGATCTAATGAGAGAGAACTCAGAATTGCAGGATTTGAGGGGTATGGTGATAGTTGCTGGGATATAGTTGCCTTTTTTCAAAAATGGCCTTAAGCGATAGATTAGAAAACTTTATTTCAATGGAAATTCCAGTAGCCCTCCACTTTTCCCTTTGTCTTCTTTTGAACTAGAGTGCTATGAGCACTCTGCCCCCTCGCAAGGCTAAACCGGGCCATTTCTGCTCTCCCTCTTCCTTTTCCAGCTTTGATTTTTCAGTCACCCTGTTTGCATTTCTGGGTCTCCTGGCGCTGGCATTTAACATGGAGCCATTCTACTTCATCGTCGTCCTGCGACCCCTTCAACTGCTCAGGTGAGACAGAAAAGGCATATGGGGAATGGGAAAATAACCAAAACAGCAGAGTATCGGGGGTAGCCGTGTTAGTCTGAATCCAGAGAAACAACAAGGAGTCCGGTGGCACCTTAAAGACTAACAGGTTTTTTTGGGGCATAACCTTTTGTGGGTAAAAACCCTCACTTCTTCAGATGAACCTGAAGAAGTGAGATTTTTTTTTTACCCATGAAAGCTTATACCCAAATAAATCTGTTCAGTCTTTAAGGTGCCACCGGACTCCTTGTTTTCAAAGCAGCAGAGAGAGGGAGGTTTTTTTTTTTTTTTTTTTTCCTTCAACCCAATCCAGGGCTCAGCTCACTGGCAGGACCCAGCTGGGAGGGTTGCATGGTTACGTGACTGTATCACAAAGGAACTGGAACCCTATATGGGTAATGAGATTATCTTGAGTTATGGGAATTAATTATGACAAACTTCAGAAGGGATATTAAAGCTCATGCTTCAGGGCTTAACCCAGCCTCTGTTAGAATCCTATGTGCAGAGCGCTGTAGCTCCCAGAAATGCCAATCACTGAGGCAAATTGTTGTCTACTGGTTAGAGCAGGTTGCATGAGTTCTCTTCCCAGTTCTGATACTTGCAGTGACACCTTTGATCAAGTAATTTAACCTCTGTCCCTCAGTTAAATGGGTGTGATAATGTCTGCCTCACAAGGTTTTTGTAAAGATTCATTCATCTTTGTAGAGTGCTTTGAGATCATCAAATGGAAGTTCCATAGAAGGGCAAAGTGTTCTTTTATTAAAGATGAACTTATATCTAGTTCTTATATAGCACTTTTCATCAGTTGATCGCAAAGTGCTTTACAGAGAAGGTCAGTATCATTGTATCATCCCCATTTTACAGATGGGCAAACTAAGGCCCAAAGAGGAGACATGACTTGCCCAAGATCAACCAGAAATCCTGGCAGAGCTGGGAATAGAACCTGGGTCTCCTGAGTTCCAGTCCAATTCTCTATTCACTAGGTCACACTGTCTAGGATCCCTACTTCCTAATGGAGCACACATAAGGATTTAAAAAAATGGGTTAGTTACATTTTAAAATAAACCATTTTCTTCTTTATTCACCTGCCAAAGCCTGCACTCAGAAGTCTGTTTTTCTCTTGTAATGGTTGATGTGTGAGGAATGCAGCTTTCTCCCATTGATTGTTGCAGGAAAAGAACAGATAACTGAGCTTGTGTCTTGGTAAGTGAGCTCACCTTTAAAATGTGTTCTGTAAATGCCAAGCGTACGCGTGTTAATGATGTAGGAGCCCACCATTTATAAATGTCGTTATTTATGCATGATGCTTTATCGGTAAAACACTGTCCTTGTCCTAAGAAGCATAATCCTGCAAATGCTTATTCATAGACTTTGTCCTTCATCACATGAGACAGTGGGACTTACCCACAGGAGTAAAGACTATTTGAGTAAAGATGGTCTGGATCAGGAACTGAGAGGCCTTACCTGTCCACTTTTAATGTGCCTAAAGTCTAAATATCCCAACCAAGTGAAGGGAGGCAGTTGGACCTAGTGGATAGAGAGACCTGGGTTCTGTGTCTGATTCTGTCGCTGACTTGCTGTGTGACCTGGGCAAGTCACTTCTGCCCTGTTCCTCAGTTTCCCCATATGTTAAATAGGGATAATGATACAGACCTCCTATGTGAAGTGCTTTGAGATCTACTGATGAAAAGAGCGATGATATTATCCTGTCCCACTCCCATTATTCACCAATAAATTTCCCCAGAGGTGAAGTGCAAAAAATTCATAGATTCCAAGGCCAGAAGGGACCATTGTGATCATCTAGTCTGACCTCCTGTATTACACAGGCCATAGAAATTTCCCAAAATAATTCCTAGAGCAGATCCTTTTAAGAAAACATCCAGTCTTGATTTAAAAGTTGGTAGTGGGGGAGAATCCACCACAATTTTTGGTAAGTTGGTCCAATGATTAATTACCCTCACTGTTAAAAATTTTATGCTGTATTTCAGATCCAAATTTGTCTAGCTTCAATTTCCAGCCATTGGATCATGTTTTATCTTTTTCTGCTATCAGTACTTCCCTGGCTAAATGCAGGTGTACAGTCCCCAGATTCTCATGTAGTAGTGTCACAGCGAGGGAAGTGCATGGTTGGTGGTCTACTTTGGTGCAGCCTCCATATGGACCCTGGCTGAACCTATATTCAAATGCTTCTCTCGTGGCCTTGTTTTGCTTGTACATGCTGCTTGTCTTTATGCAGCTAATAACAAAACAGGAAGGAATTGTCCTCGTGTAAGTAACCACTGGCTTTTCATCCCTGCTTCAGGCTCTTTAAACTGAAGAAGCGCTACAGGAATGTCCTGGACACAATGTTTGAGTTATTCCCCAGGATGGCCAGGTATTGCATAGCCCTCCTTGGAGGGGGGAAAAATGGACAACATCCCAAAGAAGCGTGTACTAATATGGCTCTGCCATTTCCAGGGTAATGAATACCTGGGCTGGGGTCAGAGTAGAAGCCATCACTTTTTTTTTTTTTTCTTTGCAGTGCAACACAAAGAAATACACAAAGAGCTCTCCAGCACACTAGGCCTAACACCTGATGCACATTAACTCCTTTGCTCCTGAGCACAAGGGCAACCCCTCTGTGGCACTTGTTTGGTTTTTAAGTGATGATGGTTTTTGTGCAAAGAAGGTTTCACAAAGGAGATGTGTATATACCCAGGGTTGCCTCATGTCCTTGGTACAATAGGGGACCAGATGGGTTACAATTATTGCGAAATGATGTGGAATGCCCGTTTAATTAGTCACTGAGATAAGGAGCCATTGTCCATGTATGACATCACAGTATCTTATTCCCCGGCTGCAGAACTAGGTAGGTGTTCATACATGTTAACCAGCTAGGCCTATTTCTGAAGCTGTTCTGACATCACTGCTGATGGTCAAGGAAACAAAGAGGATAGAGCGATGTTGGCTTGTGCTTCATTAGAGAAACTGGGTGGTGGGGAGGGGGAATAAATATTTAATGGCTTAATGGAAAGGAGCAAGTCTGTAAGGAAAGAAGGTTCTCTTCCGGTTTCTCAGAGCTTATTTCTCACCAAGGGCGTGGTACAGACCTCCATAACTCTAGACTTTTAAAACTAGTTGAGACAAACACTGCACATGTTCCATAGGCAACAAAACAGCATTGCAGGGAGGTGGTCTAGATGCTACACTGGGGTTTACTGTCGATGGTAGAGACGGAAAACTGCTTAGAGAACAGCCAGTCTGAGTGACTTAGCTTTTTTCTCTGTCCTACCAACTGGTGAATAATAGAATTAGGCTGTCTCTACACAGTACACCTTACAACGGCGCTACAGCCGCACAACTGTAAGGCATGCAGTTTAGCCACTCTGTCACCAGGAGAGAGCTCTCCTGAAGACAAAATAAAATCATCCCAAACAAAGGGCGGTAGCTTCATTGGCCGGAGAGCGTCTCCCGCCGACAAAGCGCTGCCCACACTGGTGCTTTTCATCGTTAAAACTTTTGTCATTCAGGGGTGGATGAGGGGTTTTTTTTGTTTGTTTGTTTTTTTTTGTTTTTTTTTTCATACCCTTGAGGCACAAAGGTTTTAATGATGAAGGTGCAGTGTAGACAAGGCCTTACTTTTGTTTCTCTCTCCTCCAGCCTGGGCTTAACCCTGCTTATCTTCTACTACTCCTTCGCCATTGTCGGCATGGAATTCTTCTCTGGGGTTGTCTACCCAAACTGCTGCAAGTGAGTACCCAGCAACCACCTTCCTCTGAAATGGCCTTGTTAATAGCCTGGTTCAATGCCAAGCCAGGAACATTGTGTCTCATATCTATATTTTCCTATTAAGAAAAGGCCAGTGGATGTATGTTTACTGAGAGAGGTTGGTCTGAATTGGGATTCCCAGTAAAAGGGAGACTTACCACTTCTCTCGCTGAGACTCAGGGCAATGATCTTTACTTACAGTTTGAGAAGGGAGAGGGGTAGCAATGTGCTAGTTGGTAGTGCTGAGTATTTGAATCACGCCTGAAGCAGCTGGGCTGGGATGTATAATGGCACCACAGCAAAGCACCCATGTAGTATGTGCGATGCTGCAGTGCCTGTCAGAGGTACCACTTTAAAGAACGGCATTCAAAATGCAACAAGTGTTGGCAAGAAGGAAAAATAGCTGCCCTGCCCACAGGTCTCTAAGCATGCCGGTATCTGTCAGCACCTGTAGCTTTGCACATTTTTCCAGAGCGCCTCTCATTGTATGTTTGCCCTGGCTTCTCTAATCAGCACGAGTACAGTTGCAGATGCCTATCGCTGGGTGAATCACACGGTTGGAAACAAGACAGTGGTGGAAGAAGGTTACTACTATCTGAACAACTTTGACAACATTTTGAACAGCTTTGGTAAGAGGAATATTTACATGTTGGTTCTTATCCAAGATAATTGTTGACCATACTCCTCGCATCTACTGCTGCCGAATGAGAATGATCCTGTGTGGATTTGGTGCTTATGTAGGGGTGAGACTCTTAACATAGCTTGCATGACACCTGTCCATGCTTCCGTCTAGTCCCCAGAATTCTACCAATGCGTGTCCGTCCTGGGCCACAGTACCCCCTGCCCGCCCACATGTGGCTCTGCCAAATGACCTGCAGACCCCTGCCCTAGATCCCTAACAGAGTTCTGCTTATACTGTACACCTCACACCTGCCGCAGAATCCCTTTCCTGTCCTGGGTTCTGCTGCTGGCTAACTGAATCCAACTGCGTGGTGATCTTCCAAGGTAAACATATCCTGGAGACCAGCATGAAACCTGCCAACTTGTTTTGACATGTGATCTGAACCAGTTTTGTATCCATGTTTCCAGAGATGAATAAAGAGCAACTCCACTACCCTGCTGAGCCTCTAACACTGATCTTGTCATTCTCTGGGTTTTTTTTTTTTTCTTCTGATTTTAAACATAAGTCAGGCCTGCAGGAGGAGGAGGAGGATGGTGGTGATTTATTTATTTGTTTTCTTTGTGGATCTCTCCAGAGTCTTGCTTAGCATGGACTGGCATGGCAGACTCTGGTTCCACTAAGAAATGTGGGCCAAACTGTGCTCTCTGTTATACCATTATAACTCTAGAGTCACTCCACTGTCATCAGTAGGGTGACTTCAGATTAACTGCAGTGTAAGTGAGAGCAGAATCTGTCTCCCGTCATCAGCACTCAAGTATTTCGTTCTCTGTCTATACTGAAATGAGGTGTCTTATGAAGAAAATGGGAGAAAGCGTGTAATAGGGGAAACTGAGGCATTGAAATGACTTGAAACAGGTCAGGCTGGCTAAAGCACTTCTTGGTTTGTCCTTTCTGTCTCCATACAGTTACGCTGTTTGAGTTGACAGTTGTCAATGATTGGTACATCATCATGGTACGTAGATCTTGGGGTACTTAAATGTAGTCAGCACCAGGGCTGTGTCATCAATTCTTCATCCCTCTGCAGGGCAAGATTCTCTTTAGCACAGATCCTTTTTCATCACTCTGATGGAGAATGGCCAGCTTTGGCTGACATGGATGGGATGAGAGGGTGGCACTGTTAGCGGCCTGCCAGGAGCTGTCTGCCCCAGTAACATCACTCGGGGATTCTGACAGACTGGTTGCCACTGGCTGGCTCGGCGCTGTACCTTTTGGCTCTTGTACAGCATGTAACCGCTATTGAGCAATTCTGAATGGTTTAGGGAGAAGATGGAAGATTCTGAATGCTGCCCTTTTACTTCATGTATTTCTCAGTGAGGTTTCTCATCAGTTTTCTGATTTCTTCTCTCCTCCTCCCTGTCTCCTCTTCCCCCCCCCCCCCCGCCCCTCCCACCTTGCCATGTCTGCTGGTTTAATGACCACCATTTTCTGTAATGCTATTGAGGAAATCTGCATTAGGAGTAACCTCAGGATCCCCGATCCAATGAATTCTGAATGCATTATAGCAGACCTGCTGTACCTTCGGTGTAAGGGTGTTAGTGACCGCACTCTTCAAGCACCTCTGTACTATAGCTTGTTGTCCCAGGCCCCATGCTGTATATTGTTAGCTAGATATGTAGAGAGACCGCTATCTCTACACTGTTCAGTAGCACTCATCACCATTGTGTGAGTATTTACACATCAAAGTACTATATGGGGATCTGTGTTCAATCCTTTAGGGCAAGGGCTTCAGGCCCAGGGACCAGCTGAGACTTTGAGTACGATGGAGGCAGTCCCTGGGGTTAGATACATGAGGTGCACTACTTGTCCCTTATGTCATGAGGTACAGATTAACATTTGGGGGGGGTGGGGGGCGTGCTGCTTTGTCTGCTCTCAAAAAAACCAATGGCAGCTTCCCTCCTCTTTGCCTGCCACTGAACTCCTGCCTCTCTTGTCCCTAGGAAGGGGTGACCTCGCAAACCTCTCACTGGAGCCGCCTCTACTTCATGATCTTCTATATCGTGACCATGGTAGGTCCTCAATGCACTTTTGATGGAAAATCTCTAAATGCCAGCGGCAGTCTTGCTACATTCTAATGGAAGAATCCATGGCCAATTAGGGAAGTTCTCCTCTTTATGAAACGTAGCTCAGAAAGAGGCATGTGTCCAAATCACTTTCACTAACTTTAGTATGGCAAAAACTACAAGTGTTGCCAGAATCGACACATTATGTACAGAAGCTCCCCGACTTATGCAAGCGTTCTATTCCGGAATGCCTTCGTAAGTAGAGTTTTGCATAAGCTGGGAACGTATCTCTGACAATTACGCCCCTCCCACCGCGCCTCCCCCCCCCCCCCCCCAAAAAAATGCTTATGGACCTTTTTCCGTAAGTCCGCATTTCCGTGAGTCGAGTTTGTGCAACCCAGGGAGCGTCTGTATCTGGATGGGAGTTATAGTGGTATGCAGTGGTGCCCCTATCTTGTCATACCGCCCATTCCCAGTTCACTGGCAGGCGGTTACACAAACATACCACCTAGACTCATGGATTAGGATTTGTAGACTCCCTCTGCTGAAAGGAGGGGTGAGAGGAAGCAGCAAGAATTCAGGTGCAGTTCAGTTAGAACCAGATTTGGAAGGACGCTGCAGTTACAAACCTTGTGACGTGGTCTACTCATTCTGGCTCCCTTCCCAGGTGGTGATGACGATCATTGTGGCCTTTATACTGGAGGCTTTTGTGTTCCGCATGAACTACACCCGAAAGAACCAAGGTTCAGAAGGTTAGTGGCAGGCCTGGCCAGCTTGCTGGTCTGTATATCTTTACTCTAAAGTCTGGCTTGTGCATAGGAGAGAAAACGACGGAACAGGAAAGGCCTGATTTTATAACCTCCTCGCAGGCACCCACAATTCTGTGGTTGCTAATAACTGCAGTTGCTGTATTTAAATATCAAGCTACCCAACTGCACCCAGCTCAGGTAGCTGGATAGCCAATGGCAGCAGTTGTAACTGTGGTTATTTGCATTCCCAATTGAGTGCGCACACAAGGCTATGAGGTGTCGGCCCTTTTTTAAAAATCAGACCTTTGGCCCCAAACATCCTAGGAACTAGAAAAACCCTCCCAGTCCAACATACCTGCCATCTCCTGATTGATGGTTCTTTTCTAACTTGTTGGTAAGATGTGGTTCCTCTTGCCAACTCCCAGTCTGAAGAGGTTGGGCCTATGCCGCTAAAGGAATACGTCAACACCTTGACTGGCCTCCTGTTTATTCCTGTACAGCCAGCTTTGGGCTGTGACGCTTCAGAAGAGTCCCAAAAGTTATTAAAGGATTGGGAAGCAAGCCTTGGAGTGACAGTCTCAAGGCGTTTGATCCATTTAGTGTAATAAAGAGAAGGGCAAGGGGGGGGCCTTGATGGTGGTTTATAAGTACCTACACGGGCAACAATTTGATAATGGGTTCTTCAGTCTAACAGGCAAAGATCTAACAAGATCCAGCGGATGGAAGCTGAAGCTAGACAAATTCAGACTGGAAAAAAGGAGTAAACTTTTAACAGTGAGGGTAATTGGCCATTGGAACAATTTACCAAAGATTGTGATGGATTCTTCATCATTGGCAGGTTTTAAATAAAGATTGGATGTTTTTTCTAAAAGATCTGCCCTAGTTCAAACCAGAATGAATTCAGGGAAGTTCTCTGGCCTATGCTATATGGGAGGTCAGTCTAGATGATCACAGTGGTCCCTTCTGGCCTTATAATCTCTGAAAACCCTTTGGGATTATTGCCATTGCTGATTAAAACTGTGACTTCCCAATGTCTTCTCCTTGTTTTCTTTCCCTCCCTCTAAGAAGACAATGGCATTGTCCTGGAGAAGGAGATCTCCAAGGAGGAAATGGCAAGCGTAATTGAGCTCTACAGACGGAATTATGCTGCCTCTGAAACTGCCCCGCTGCAAAAGGTCATTGCACAAATGGACAAATATGAGGTAAAGAGAGAAGCTGGGATTCAGGCCACAACCCCTGCACTTCTGTGGCGCAACATGCAGGGGCACAGCTGTGGGGTTTAAAGGAGCTCTTCTGCTATGATGCAGAGGGAGCCCCTTTCCACATTTGCTTTTGGCTCTTGTTAGAATCTGCTCTGTTGGAGGGATTCTGGATCGGTGCTCTGCAGGTTAGCACTTAAAACACATTGCACTGAAGAAACTGCAGTTGAATTCCCAGGGCATTGGGCTGAATTCCCACTGTATTCCAGAGAGCACTGATCGAGACTTATCTCACCATACAGAATAAACATTGCTAAGAGCCATCCTGGCCAGCTGACCCCACTGGGAAGGAGCATTCTGGTTTTTGTGAGTTCCTAATACTGCAGTCACTGTCCTGTAATTCACCTGTGCTGCCCCATATTTGTTTCTACCTGACCCACTACTGTACAGTTGTGTCCATACAGTTATGAAGCATTGTGCAATAATATAACTCTGTCAGTTCCAAGCTTCAGGCTTACTTCTCTGTAGACAATGGCAATTACTTTTACCACTGGTATCACAAAAGGGATATTGTAAGCCTAAAAATGAAGTGACCTTGAAAACTGTCCCAGGCTGTAGCTCTTCCCTTCAAGAGCTCTGTGCCTCATGATGTTGGGAGACTTTAAACTGATTTTTGTAATAGCTGGAATTTTCCCCTTCCATCCCACACCCCGAATTGTAGACACCTGACTCGCTGTACTAGATGACAGCACATTTGCATCAGTTGGCTTGCTGTATCTCTCATTGCTGGGGTATTGAAATGTTGAGCAATTGTACCAACAGATAAAATTCAGAACTGGAATCTTGACTGTTACATCTGCCAAAGAAGAGGCAGTTTTCAAGATATTAGGTCTAAAAATGGCTCTAACCTCAACCATGTCCATTTAAAAGAAAAGTTTAAATAACAGTTTAAATAAGAAAGTTAAACCAGTAACTGTAAGGATATTCTTAATTCTCCTCAATTATAAATAACCCAAAATGATGTCACAGTAACTTCGGCTGTTACTCCGCTTGTGCGGGTTGAAACTAACAAGACCCATTGGGTAAGCTAGGGGGTTTAGGCAGGGCCGGCTCTGGCTTTTTTGCCGCCCCAGGCAAAAAAGCCTCCAGCCGCCGCCGCCCCCCCCCCCCCCAGCGCGGCAGGGGGGGGCGGCCGGAGCCCCGGGGGGAGGGCAGCGAGCCCCAGCCGTGGCCCCGCTCTCCCCAGCGGCCGGAGCACCGCGCCGCCCCCCCTCCAGGTGCTGACCCAAGCACAATCTTGGTGGGCTGGTGCCTGGAGCCGGCCCTGGGTATAGGTGAATGAGGAAAGTTTAATTAGGCACAATCTCTCTCGGGAAGCTTGGGTTCTCATCTCACCACTGAGCTAGCTGTGACCTAGTGGGGCAGGGAGTTGTTGGGGGACCTGGATTCTTTTTCCCATTTTTATTAATATCTCTATACTTTTGTTTTCTCAGCAAACATCGATGCTGTTTCTGGGACGGAGATCAAGGACCAAAAGTGACTTAAGTATGAAAATGTACGAGGAGGAGATACAGGTAGGAAACATCGAGTTGCAAACATCCTCATAAGTTTGATTAGCAGGACACTGTCCATTGGTTAGAATGTTGAATCGTTCTTTAAATGTTGGGAGTCTTCCACCCAGAAGAACCAGACGGCAGGATGCTCTGCAGAATATACAGTATATAAAGGGCATCTCACAATATTCATAACCTCATATACTTATGTAGCCCCTTACAGGCCAAAGTGCTTCACAAACTGTGCGTGCCTCTGAAATGAAGTGCTCTCCAGGGTGAAACACAGCACGCATTTACCAGTGCCAGCAACACCGCCTGGGAGTTCAGGGCAGGAGGTGAAGAATAAGGTTTAGAAACATTGAAGCTATGTCTACACTATACAGCTTACAGTGGTGCAGCTGCTAGTGCAGATGCTCTAAGCCAGGTGTTCTCAAACTGGGGGTCAGGACCCCTGAGGGGGTCACAAGGTTATTACATGGGGGATTGCGAGCTGTCAGCCTCCACCCCAAACCCCGCTTTGCCGCCAGGATTTATAATGGTGTTAAATATATAAAAATGTTTTTAATTTATAAGGGGGGGTGGGTCACTCAGAGGTTTGCTACGTGAAAGGGGTCTCCAGTACAAAAGTTTGAGAACCGCTGCTCTAAGCTGATGGGAGAGAGCTCTCCCATTGACTTAATTACTCCATTATGCAATTACTTAATTACCGCGAATGGCAGGAGAAGCTCTCCTGCCAACACAGCACTGTCTACACCGACGCTTAGGTTGGTATAACTTGCGTCACTCGGGGGTGGCTTATTCACACACCCGAGTGACACAAATTATACCAACATAGGCTGTAGTGTAAACGTGGACCTAGATTAACTGATGAGGCAGTTCCTGCTAATATTCTTCAACCATAGGAGGTCTCTACTGCAAAGGACAGTTGTTTTCATGCTTCCATCTTTACCAGTTTCTTTCACGTCAGTTATTAATCTTATTTACTCCATTAAATAGCACCGTGATAGGGTACCCATGTCTCTCTCCAATGGAGAGACCATGGTCTTAGTAGTTATGGAGGCTGAACTTCCCTCTTAACCCTGAGGTACTCCGACCATGCTAATCCTGAGCATGTTGGCGAAGAAGCCTCCGTAGTCAGTCTGTTGAGCTGTGGGCATAGACTATTGCACTGCTTGAGCAAGTGGAGGTGGCATCATCCTTCCTTCTCTTGAGCCTGTCCTCCCCCACCCCACCCCTCCTGGTCAGTCGGCCGGGGCTCACTAATGAGCAGTGCAAACTGTGGGTGCACTCCGGCCATTGTATTTCCTTGGAGGCTTAGTGTGAAATCACCAGGGCTGACTGGAAAACAAGCTTTCCATGTGATGAAAAATTAACAGTTTGACATGGGTAACAAATGTTGAACTAAACAAAGACCTTTCGGAAATGAGAGCAAGACACTGACCAAGCGCTCCACGCTAGCTAATAGCCCAGTGGTTAGGGCATCTCCACGTTCGAGACCCTGCCCTACCTGATTGAGCAGGGACTTGAACCTGGATCTCCCACGAAACCACCGGGCAACTACTTGTTCTGAGGGTGCTTGGGCACTCGTTCTCCCCAGTGGAAGTTCAGGCGAAACCAAAACATTTCCACAAAATTTTGGTTTTAACAAAAGCCTTTTGTTGAAAAGTTGCTGACTCGCTCTAAACATCAGGAGCCTTTTCAAACACTGGTAGGCTCGTACACTGAGTGTGCACCAGGAAAATCCCTCTCTGGAGGGAAGGGGGCCGTTAACTCCACAGGAATTTGTCATGACTAATTTGATGATGATAGATACCAAAGGAGTTAATCTCTGCATCTTTCTGGTGTCCCTTCTGTTGCTAGCAGTGGGATGACCTGTGGCTCCTACAATGAGTGTAACCCTGGTGCTTATCTTTAGTGTTGGTCAGAATCTGCTGAGACTCTTCTAATTTATAGCGAGTGAAATGAGCAGTCTGTCCTTAGCAAATGAATCTGAAACGCCTGCAAAGGAGGTATGTCACTGAAAGATTAAACGTCCTTGCCAGGATTTCCCAGTGCATCCTGCTGTTGTGAAGTGATGGGGTGATAGTTAATGCTTTGAACCCAGGAGCTGAGAGCTCAGTGCTTCCATCCTGCAAATGTTACAGCGATGCTCTAGTTAACCCTTTCCTGACAGCAGCTCCAGTTGTATCCAAACTTTGCATTGGAGGAAAAACAGATTTTTATAGAAACCTTAAAAGAGACAGTGTAACTAAGCCCTCGCTATTTACTACTGCCAAAGCATTTGAGATGTATCGCACCCCTGGGTTCTCTTGTGTTTCACAGGGAAGGGGGGAGAGTGTGGTTGTTCAGGGGAGAGTAGTATGGTATGGCGAAGAGACTTCTCTCATTGGGTGTGTTCTTCCCTCTGTTCAGGAATGGTATGAAGAGCATTCCAGAAAAGAAGAATATCCATGGCAAGATGTCTTCCCATCCGGCAACCACGTGCTGTCCTCAGGCCTCAGGCAGCGCTCACAGACCGTTATCTAGGCCAAGCTAGTGCAAACCATTCTTCTATGCAATAATCCCATAGTATTATTTTATAATGTATATAGATATATTCAGTATATCAGTCAAATTTTGGTTTTAAACATCTCTTCCCCGGAAGACATCATGAGTTGCTTTGAATAAATGAAAAGCAAAGAACCAGAGGACTCAAAATAGGACTGCTGGAACCAAAAAAAATATATAAAGTTATAATATAACTCTTCAGCAAGACCCTATCGCTGCAACTGTGACTGATGACCATCTACTACAGAATACTCAGTTGTTCTTCCTGGTCTATGCTTCCCCAACATGGGCCCACGACTAGTTTTACCAGTCGGAAACCATGGGGAGGGATATTTAATCCTTTAGAAGAAGGAAATAACACTGAACCCACCTGCTAATATTGAAGTTCTGTGCTTAAAATATAGTTTTTAACCCATTAATTCTTAAATAAAAGAATCGGGGAGCAAGTTTGTATTTCCCTCCCCATCTAGTATCCAGCAAGGTGGGGTTGGATGAGAAGTTTACCACTTCAATCTACACCCATTCTGCCTCTTCCTAACTACCTAGGCTTATTGACCATTCTAGAGACACTCCCTGTTTCATTCCTGAGTAGCTCATCCAACCTCTTAAATCTGGTCTTTGGAGGACGGCTGTAGGACTGAGATCCAGTAGTTCTTTGGATCCTTACTAAAAGTGATGAGACTTGACAGAGTTCTGGATCAATGCCCTTGCTGAAGCTATCAAAGTTCTCTCTCTAGTGTTCTGTGCTATGCAGGCTGGGAGCCATTTGACAAATCCCAAAACTCTGGCGATCTGTTAGTAGGTGAGATGCAAATTCCACAGGACGGTGATGCTGAGCCTTTGCCATTCCACCCTCCAGTTTATAAGTGGAAGATCTTTGCCTGGTATGAGAAGGAGACAGCACAAGGTTAGTGACTGAGCTTCAGTGGGGCTGGATTGAGAAGTGCTGGGGAGGTGCGTGTGCCTGCACAGCATCTCTGTGCAGTCACCAACAGGGTAACGTCACCTTTGATTTCCCAGGCAGGTTGACGTGACCACAAGGGAACTTTTCTCCTTTGCCTTCTCTCTTGCAAAAACTTTGCGAGCTCTGGGAGCCACGATTTTATGAATCAGGGCCAGTTTGGGAAGCTTTTCTAATGGGAGAACTGGACTTAGAGACGTGGAAATCAACTCTTCCATCCACCTGCCCTTCTGTATCATACATAGAGGCAGCTCTGCTCTGTTCTGTGATCTGACTTGCTCCGGGACCATAGGCAAGGTCACTTAATCTGTGTGTGCTTCTGTTTCCACACAATGGGAGTAACGAAACCCACTTGCGTAAAGCATGCCACGGTCTGTGTATGGAAAGTGCTAAGTATTCTAAAAGCATGTAGTCATGGCACATGTGCATTGGCAGTTCAAAGGAGAGGTTGCCATGGCATCTCACCTTTGAAATTTGCTGTCTCCAGTGGGTGGGCCCCTCTAAATGAAGTGAGCTTTTAGGAATCCCTTTGGCAATCTGCACTCCAAAACTATTGCATAGGAGACTGCCTCCCTCCTAAATCAGACAGCATTAATCCTAATACCCCCTCATCCTTGGAGTTCTAGACTCACTGTGAAGGACCATATCGCACTATATTGAGAGAAGGAAGGGAAAGTTTCCACAGCTGGCTGCACTGTTCATTTAGGAGTTGCTTTGTCATTCCCATTATGGCCTATGGTGAGATTTTTCAAAAGCATCTCAATGTCTTAAGAGCCCAGTTCCTGATGATTTAAGTCTCACGTGGTTTTGACAACCTCCCCCTCTATGGGTAGTGGTTCAGAGTGTTCTGATTAAGTGAATGAGATGGTAGTCACCACACCTGCACCCACTGCATGCTGCTGGTCCTCACTGCTGCATTCTGGGAATTCATTGGATACTCAAATGAAACTCTCTGCTTCCTTTTTGTGTGCAATGGACTCCAGAGTTATGACGGGACACCTGAGCCCTGCCGAGCTTCCCTCTTGAGAAATCGGGGCCGTTTTCCAAATTGTCTCTCTCACATCCAGGACACTCACTGATGGGCAACCCTGAAAAGAGCACGTCTGCTGCTACGCCTGGAATCCTAGCTCTGGCGTTCCACTCTACCCTAGTCTCTAGATGCTCAGAAGCACAACTTCTATTCGTTGCTGGCAGGATGGAAAGCACCAGGATTGTAGGGGTTAAAAACAAATGCAGCTGTTAGGGAAGTAAAAAAAGACCATTTTCAAAGCCATCATTCAGGCCTTTTTGCACTCCTGGGGGCACCGGGACTATAGAAAGGGGGTATGAACCTGCAGAACATGGAGTTTTCAAGAGAGAACTTGTGATGAAGGGTGCACAAAATTGCTGAAAGACGTGTTCCAGAGTAAAAGTGCTACTCTGCCCTTCTGTGGTTTTACTGCTGAGATTTTGATCTGGCCTGAAATATCCACTGTGTATATATATATTTTTTTTAAACTGAGGAGGTTTGTAGAGGTTACTTTTTCCAAAGGACTGAACAGTCGCAAGGGAAAAAAGTTTGAGTACGGGGCATCCCCTTCCAATTGTCCTCCCCATCCCCTTCGTAGACACTGACTTACCGTAACTACAAAGACAATCATTTTGTAGGGATAAGGGAGGAAACACTGCAGGGTTTTGTATGCTGGCGGTTTGTTTATAAATAACTTTATAGACAGGTCTGTACAACAGTCTGTAGATTTTCAGGCACATTAATAAAAACACCCTCTGCTGCATAAAGACAGCTGCCTCACTCCTCTTTCCTGTGTCCGTTTCAATAACCAGTTGGTTTGTGGGTGAGCTATTGCCAAACTGAGAGGATCCCTGTCCTTAGATTGCAGTTGCTAGGCACAGAGACCCTCCCTGTTGCCCCACCTCTAAAAGTTGCTGTAAACTTCTGCTGCAAAACATTTAAAATGCTAAGTAACCCTAGGATTCTGTAAATTGGCTGCTTCCTTTCCAGAGTTGTCCCTTGTGGTCTGGAGTGAAATTTTCAGAAGTGCCTAGATCCCATTTTTGTATGTGACTTAGGAGCCCAGGTGTGTCTTACTTTCAGTGAGATGTAAGATCCTAAGTGCCTGTCACTGTTGAAAATGGGCTTTTTTTTAATATCACTTTTAGATGGTTTTTAAATCTTGTGCAGATTTGGCACCTGAGAACAATCTCTTGGAATTGTGCGGTTCACTTTTCCGGGCATTTGACGCTGCCACAACTCCAACTCCAAATGTTCACCACTATTTCTTCTCCCCCTCATGCCGTCTCCACTCCTTGGGCTGCCTGTGTGTCGATGGATAAGTTTATTTCACCAGGCTTCTTGCCATCCCTGTTGCACAAGGCCCAATGACTAACCCTTGTGGTCACTCAATCCAAGCACAGTGCTGACCCAGGATTAAAGAAAGCCCTGACAATGCGATTTCCTAGGAAACCAAGAGGATTGTTTTCTTCTTTAATGGCAAACTAATCCACCCATGACTGCTGTTCAGGGGTCCTTCACTATTGAAGGGAGACGATTGCTACTTCCCGTCTGCACTAGAGCAACAGAAATGTACTCCCAGCACCGCTGGGTATGGTACAAGCTTCTGCCACAGCACTGCTGCATTTGCCCTTCCTGCGTCTGTCGTTCCTGCTGCAGTGATGTATTTCCCCACTGCTCCGTGGGTGGACAGATGTACTGTAATAGCTCCTGTGAGCCCCAGTCATAGGCATTGCACAAAGAGTCACTAGGCAGAAACCACTGAACGTTTTATTTTGTAACCCTTCCATAAAGCATGTGAGCCTAACCTCGGTTTCCAGAGACTAAGAGGGTACGTAGCGAGGCCACTGGAGCACTGACAAGTCTTTCCAAGTTGCACTGAAACGGTCATTTCACAGAATTGCTTTATTGTGCCATGAATAATGATCGCTTGTCTTATAGGGGGAAGGCTAAAAAACCTGCCCATAACCCCCCTTTCTGTGCAGCTGCAAAATGCCACTTACGGCAGCAGGGATTTAAACTGATCCCCATTTAAAATGTAATGCAAAGCCTTCCTCTGAAAACCAATCTTTCTTTAATTAACAAAACAGTCCCGGTTCTAAATCTAAATGATCCCTTTCCTTAAAATAATCAATTGGAAGTTAATACTGGCAGTGGAGTCCCAGTGACGAAGTCCCAGCAGCCCTGGGTTGACCTCTCATTTGGCTGGGTAGCCCCTGGGCCAGAGGATGTCTAAACCGAGCAGCAATGTAGCCTCACCTCCTGCCGCTCCAGTTTCCTTTCCTGGGGCGGCAGGGTCATGGGAACCTTAGTGTACAGGATCGAAAGCACGCGCCCTCCAGGTGGGAAGTTCCAATTGTCATAATGCCTTCAGCGTAGAGAAATGGATACGTGTCCAGAGCTGTGCTCACCAGGAAGGGAGCTCCGTCTCCCTCCCCTCCTGGTGGCGTGTCCTTCAGTGATTCACTGGGAATAGAACTGGCCCAGCCAGCGAATGTGGAAAGTCTCATGCCAGTTGCTCTCCTGCATCTGGCCATCCCACTGTCGCCTCTTGCCCCTTTGCTATCAGCAGGTTGGTCCAAGCCCTGCAGGCGCGTCACCCCGCTCCCACCATTCTCGCCAGAGGTGCTAAGAGACAAGATGGCGTCCGGCGGCGATGCCGTCAGGGGGCGGGGAGCTGGATCACCTTGAACTCCGTCAGCAACGCTACCGTGAGGAAGGCCAGGTAGTAGAGGAGGAGGCAGACCCCGTACCCTCGGCCCAGCTGGAAGCACTGAGCTGGCACTGATATGAAGGAAAAGACCAGACTCAGCCCCAGTGCTCCAGCCAGAATCCAGACCAGAAGACCATCCAGCTCCAGCTGAGAAGGGAAAGGGGAGAGTTAATTCTTGGTGCCACGTGGTTACTTCAGGGGCCGGTGCATCAGCACTCTGGGTTTCTATACCTCCAGCCAACCTTGTACAGCCAGGAGCCACCTGCCAGAAATAGGTGCCCTCCTGAGACTCCAAGAACGGCGGTTCCCGAAGTAAATCCTAAAAGGGCCAGGATAATCCTTGTCTCCAATGAGGGGCCCACCGCTCTATCTGTGGAAATGGTCTCTCCCTCCTCTCAGCTGTGTCTCCACGCACAGCTCCCACTGTAAAGCGATGGGCGTTCACCCCCAGCGTACGGCTACAGGGGGAAAAATTCAAAGCGACCGTTTACCAGCACAGTAATGGAAGCTGTACCATGGACATTGGTTGTTTAAGCCAGTGCATCATCTAACCCTGCTCAGAGCAGGCGAGGAAAAGCAAGACAAGCCAACTCCCCGGAGCTCAGGAGGAGCACGAGAGACAGCCCTACCTTTACTGCCAGCTGGCTGCTTGTCATCTGCAGCAAACAGCCCAGTCCCACTCCCACCAGCATATCTGCGGCCAGGCTCAGGGAAAAAAAAACCCTGCAGGAAATGGAACTAGCCACTAGGGGGCAAAAGTGGGCTAACGAACAGCTGGATTGTCTGGGGAGACATGGGCTTGACCAGTCTAACCTGAGGAAGGAGGGAAGGAACAGACAGCTGAGGCCTGTCCGCCCTGATTCCCTGGAGAAAGGGCTTGTTTCCCCCACAGAGTCCTACAATCCAGGGCCTGCAAATAGCTGAGACCTGGCTACCAGCCAGCTGCCCCCCAGCTCTCAGCTGCTACCAGGATGGGGGACCCTACAACTTCCTGAGAGATGAACGGAGCAGGAGTAAAAAAGGGCACCTCTAGTGCTGGGTCCAGATGGCTCCTCCTGGGGTGCACACGTTCCTCCCCCAGGCAAATGGGCTCTGTTGAGCCTAGTTTTCCTTTCCTAGCCAGAATCCCTGATCGCCTCGTGGAAGGCTGCCAGCAAAAGCAGGTGCTGAATGGATCTCTTTCAACACAGCCGGGGGAAACCTAGGGCCTGGGTGCCAGGAACTCCTGGGGTCTAATCCTGCCCTTGGCACTAATTTGCCATGTGGCTTGGGACAAGTCACAATCTCTCTTTCCTCTTTTCCACCCCCCCCACCCCATTTTCCCATCTGTGCAGTATGGCCACTGCTGCCTACCGGCCATGGATACCGCGAGGGTTAACGGTCTGCGTGGCACACGGGAAACCTGAAGTTCTAAATCCGACTTAATCTGTGATTGACGATTGGCTCGGTTTGTGACTGTTGGGCAGGGATGGCGGGTGGGTCATTGCACTAAAAATCAAAGCTAAGCCCATGCTAACACCAGGCAGAGTCCATGTAAGTTTCCTTGGCACAGCTCTGCCAACATGCCTCAATCATAAATCACCCCCGCCCCCCCAGGCTCCTTCCTACTCTAGTCTTCACTCTGGCAACAGAGGGCTTGTGCATCCAGCCACCCTACCCGCAATCACACCTCCTGTGAGGGGTCCTGGACCAACTGCAGTTGCATGGGATTTCTATACGTGTCAGCATGCAGAGCTACACGCTCCTAAGAGATGAGTGTGGGGTCTGCACCAGTCTGTGATCCTGACCCCTGTAGCCACACAGCTAGATGGAAATAACAGGGAGCTGTAAACTGTTGTGCAGAGGAAAATCCCTGAGCACAAGTTTAATAACACCTAGCTGTTATCCGCTCTTAAAGCGCTTTGCAGTATTGTTATCCCCGTTTTACAGATGGGGAAATAGAGGCACGGAGACTTGCCCAAAGTCACCCAGCAGGTCAGTGACAGAACTGTGAACAGAACCCGGGATTGCTGCGGCCCAGTCCAGAGCTCTATCCACTAGGCCATGCTACCTGATTTAGCAATTGCCCAAAGGAGCCCAAGCTTGAAAGGATACTGAAGATGATGCCCCCAAAGCAAGCAGAGAAGGCCATGCGGGGGTATCCGTGCCGCGCCATGGTGAGGTCCGAGAAAGTGTCTGCAAAGGAAGAACAACGAACGTCGTCTGCATGCGCCAGTGGTGCAGACAGCAACCTCTAAGCTCATGAGACCCAGCGCGAGGAAGGCTCCCTCTCTAGAGCTGGGCTTCTTTTGAGGTGTCCCTAAGTGGGATTTGGATGCTGCATGGATGCTTTTGTGGTTGAGGACTGGCTCCCTCCTCGGCCATGCAGTCCCAGCCATGCTGCACAGAGGGCAGTGTGTATCCAAACCCTGACTCTCGTGCATGAGTTGGCACAGCCTGCTGGGAATGAAGCCCTGGCACCTCCGTGGAGACAAGCGGAGGACACAGGCTAAGTGGTCTGTAGCACTGGAAGCTGCTTCCCTGCTGTAACCTCCTGCTGGAAATGCCACCACGTAGCTACCACCATCAAGAGCAGCGAGATCAATACAGTGGCAAAGTCCTGGATTTCCCAATACATGGCAGCCTTCATACCCTGCAGCATGATATGCGCTCCGGGGAATCGGTGGCGGGACCAAAGGGGACGTGCTCTATTAAGGATGCCACGTATGTGCAAATCAGCTGGCGGCTGCTGCTGGTGGAACAGTGGCGATGGAAGCCACAAAGATACTGCCACTGGGAGGCATGAACTCCAAGCTTCACCCACCACGTCCTCCTGCTGGAGAACAGAGGGGAACGCATCCTCCCCCCACACCAGCTGCCAAGGTCACTGTGCTGGGGTTTGGACACAGCTGACTACATGTTGGACCCAGATTAAAGTCCCTGCTGCTTGGCCTGCCCCTGGCTCCAGAGCCAGCAAATGCCGGCCAGGACCAGCCAGCCTGTGCCGGGAAATCTGCCGCACGCCTGGATCCGCTCACCGCCGATGCTGTTTCCCCAGGCAAGCAGCGTCAGGCCCAGCACGGTGTTGCTCAGCTGGAAGACCACGCCTAAGGTCCGCAGGATGTTGACCACCTCGGTGGCGACTGCGTTAATCCACAGGGCGCTGGCCAAGAAACCCAAGAAGGCGAACACCTGCCAGGAGAGAGCAAGAGCAGGGCCGCACTGTGAGATCAGTGTCTCCAGGCTGTGTGGAAAATCCTCTGGGGCAGCTCTGTAATGTCGTCCTCACCCCAGCCCTGGGGCATAGCCTGGCTCCCTCCCTCCCTCTCTCAAGGGGCAGTTCACCAGCTAGCATTGCCTCGCAGTTAGGCTGGGGTCCCGTCCCAGCCTGGCTTTCTCCTCAGGCAGCCAGAACATGAGTCAGGCCCCAGGCACTCGATGGCCTGTGGCTCTTCCCAGACATGGGTCGGGTGGAGAGAGGCAGATGGGCCGGGGTGGGGTCCTCATGACCACAGAGCTGAAGGGTGTGGAGGAGCCCTGTGGCCGTAGACCGGAAGGGAGGGGAGGAGTCCCCCTCGGCCACAGAGCGGACGGGTAGGGAGCAGCGGATAGAGGCTGTGATGCCAGAGGTCCTTACGCAGTGATACTTGGGCAGCTCCTCGTTCTTTGTAGTGCAGAAGACAATAGCAGCCAGGAAAGCACCAATCAGGATTCCCAGGCCCCAGACTGGGAAGACCCCCTGGATTTTATACAGCCCATCTGCACGGGGAGTGGGGAGGGAGAGAGAAAGCCACGGTGAGGATCAGCACGTCCCGGTGCTGGGAAAGCCTGATGCCCAACTGGGCAAGGTGGACACCAACTGCCCCTCAGACCATGGAGGGACCCTCCAGGAACCCATGGAAGAAAGCAGGTCTCGGTCCTCAATGGAGCTCAAGGATGGGCTGCCCGGGGGCTCCAAGCCCCCGAACCTGTGGCTGGTCAGGATCCTTCGTACAAGTTAAATTAGCCTAAGAACTTGTTCTGGCCCCTGAAGGGCAATTCTGCTGGTGAGGACTGCCAGAGCACAGTGCACGCCGCACTCACCACCCCTCTTCCCCAACACCGCCTGCAGGGGCGGGGGGGTCAGAGCAGCAGCAGCAAAGCCAAATATACCAGTGTACAGCAGCTGAGGATTCCTCCCCCCCCCCCGCCCCAGCACTGAAATGCAGCCACCTCTGGGTGGGTTGGCGGGGGGGACAGTGCTGATAGAAACAGTGCACAACTATACAAGAGGTTTTAGCCCAAGATGTCCCCAATCATCTTGATTTTTTTTTTTTCCCCCTACCCCAGCAGAGCTAACAGTCTCTCTGCTCTCCTGGCAGCCCCCAGCGCAATGCTCAGTTCCTCTAGCTCACAGCCGAGAGGCCGAGCGGCACCCAGCGGAAGCTGGGACTCGAGAGGTTCTGTCGCTGATCTTACCCATCTTCCTCCTGCCCACCCCGTCCCCACAAGAGGGAAGGGAGCCCAGCGGCCTGAGGATCCGTGGAGCAATGCCTAGACTTCCTGAGCGATTGCTCCACGGCCTTGGCCCCGGCCCCAGACACGCGGGGCAGCCACTGAGCTTGCTCCCTTCGATCCCAGCTGCAAAGCCGGGCGAGCTGCACCGCCTACGGCCGTGGGATTGCCCGCACACGGGACCAGGGCTCTGCCAAGGGGGTACTGCTGGGAGCACGCCAGGTTCTTACAGGCACCAGATTTCAGCGTGAGGATGCAGACCAAGGGGCTGGTGATCAGGTGCAGGCAGTTGAGAGGTCTCTTCCAGTTGTGGTCCTCCTGATCGGGATCCACCACAGGCACCGTGAGCAGCATCACGAACTCCACCGGCATCTGGGAAGAGACCGCCCCCAAGGAGGCAGCTTATATGGGGTTCAACTTGCAGGTGGGCTTTAGAGAGCAGCCTTCTCCACGCGGACCCCAGCCTCGCAGAACTCCCACTCTCCAAAGCCAGAGGTTTGTGGGGAGAGTTCTCGTGTGGCCCCAGCAGATCCCCACAGAAACACTGGCCAACGTTTTCAAAGGCCGATCCCTGCCGGCCTGGTAATGGCCTGTTCTCAGGGCCCTCCCTTTTTGAAAACAGGCCATTTACGGAGGTGCCCAACCATGGCTTTGGGCTGCGTCCCTTTACGTACCCAAGTTTCACTGTTTAGGCTGCGACTTCTGCACTTGGCTTTCCCCTGCCTGGAGAGTTCTCTCAGCTAAGAAGTTTGAAGAGCTCAGTGCAGCCCTGGGGGACCCAGCCGCGCTCCTGGAGAGTGACCCGGACACTTCGTCCGTGGATGCGGGGTGAGGCCTTAGAAAGCGACTGGTGGATGATGGGAGCCAGGAGCCTTCACTTCTATCCCCAGTTCACATCCAGGCCAGCTCTGAGAGATTTGCCTACTGGACCAGCAACCCTATGTTCATGTCCAGCAGATACAGGGCACGCTGCTCCGGGGATGCATCGTAGCAGGCTCCTGACAGCTCAGCCAGATCGCTCGAGCGTGCAACCTTCACGAACTGCACTCTGAAAGGTTGGTCCCCAACCTGTGCTGAAGGGAGACCTAGGATGATTCTCTATCCCCATTGGGAGTGGGCTGGCAGAATGAGAGAGGGGACCTGTCTGTATCAGCAGCAAGGATGTTCTGTTTCCTGGGTGTCCCATGTCTACGGCACGCCCCAGACTGCACCCCAAGCCCAGCTTCCCACCCCACGCGCTAGAGGAGTAACAAGGGGCTGCGACCAAGGCACCTTGAAAACCTTGAGGAATCTCCAGTAGCAGGATTTCCTCCTCCACTTCCTGCGATCCAGAGGGTTCACGGACTTGGTCAGGATCTGTAGAGTCCCCTCCTCGGAGGGGAGCAGGGGCCGGTATTCCTCCTCTGCAAGAGAGGCACAAAGGCTGAGCTGGGCTGGGTTTCTTAAGCTTCACAGACTAGAAAGACCCTGCTGGAGCTACTCCCTACGTCCCTGGGAATCTCTTCTTCTGCCCAAGGTTTGCCAAGGGGATCTGTGCGTGATCAGCCCCTTTGGGGACATGGGTGTACGTGCTCGTTCCTCAGCCCAGCTCTGGCCTGACACTCAAGGAAAATCCATTCTCCCTCTTCACCGAGCCCCAGGCTTCCCCCTGACTGAGCACAAGCACGGCTGACCAGGGAGCCACTGAAGTAGCGCAGATGCTCACGGCCCACTCAGCCTACTCATGACGATGGAGGTGGACAATGCTGAGCATGTCCCGGTTGGCCCCAGGTAGCCAGGAAAAGACCTACCGTACTCCTCACTGTGAACACTGGACGAGAGGGAATCCTCATCTTCCAGGTCGGACGCACGATCTGGAGGAGACGAGAGAGGTGGGTATGTTGAAGGAGCTCGAGACTGTGAGTGGTTTGTGGGGACCCAAGACGCCTGGTGGGTCCCCTGCATGGCAGCTCCCTTACCTGGCTGGCCGGAGCCGGCAGGGGACAACCCTTCCCCACGCTGCCTCCTGTGAATCCAGGTGCAGATCACGACTGTCAGAACGTAGAAGATGTACAGCCCGAGGTAGCCTGGCCAGAGAGGGGGAAATAGCTTCACACTCAGCCTCCCCCGTCCACGCCGCCCCCCTCAGCCACAGGATCTTACCCTCCGCCAGCCGCCCCCTTGCGCTCCCCCTGGTGGTGATGGCAACTGGCTCCCTGCCCCGCCAGATCTGCCTGCTGCAGGCTGGTGACTTACTCAGCGCCCCCGCCAGGGTGATCCTCCGGAAGTACAGCACTGTGAAGGTCAGAAACACGGCCACCATGTAGAAGATGGCATCCCTGAGGAACGGCCTGGAGGCCACCGTGAAGGGCTTGAGCAGGGCGATCCCGCCGGCCACCACCGTGGTCACAAACACGCCCGCGCCTGTGAACGCAAACGGGGCCAAGTCCGCACCGCTGGGCAGTTGGCAGGAGACCCCCTCCCCCCGGCTCCCTGGCACTGAGCCGCTGGCCACTTCCTGCTGCACTGGCAAGTCTGCGGGTGGGCAGCTGGAGAATGGAACACACCTGGCCTCAAGCCCAGGGCCGAGGGACTGGGTTGCAAAGCCACCGCTGAGTTCCTGCTGCCTTGGGGGACCAGACCTGTCAGAGCAAGGAGCTGACAGGCACTCTGCCCCTACAGCACCTCCTCCTGGCCATGCCCCGCATCAGCACCAACGATGATCTCCAAGGAGGCCACCCCATCTACTGGAGAGTGGGGCTAGGGGGATGGAAGTCAGTACACCATGCCCAACGTGTAAGGATAGTCTATGCCAAGATGCTGGGGGCGAGGGAGAGTTGGTTAGCAAGGCACCATGCCGCAGGCTGGTGCTATGAAACCATCGGGCCTGGAACGGACCCAGGGAGAAAACCCCCCAGGAAGGAAGCTGAGCCATGGGCAGTGGAGGGAGGAGACGTGCACGGAGAGGGACTGCCGAGCTGTGGCTGGGCCTGCTGGGGGTCCTTGGGGAGGGGGAGGTGCTGTTCCATACCAAAGAGAGCGCCGATAGCCAGCCCGGCAGTCCGGGGGTCGGAGAACGCCACCACAGCACTGAAGACATCGGGCGCGCCGTTCCCAAAGGCCAGGAAGGTGACGCCATGGAGAGGAGAACGTCAAGGAAGGGCTGACACTTCACCGTCTCTACACTGTTCCCCTCCCTCGCTCCCACCACATGCAGGCAAGGCAGCCCCAGGCCTGCAGGAGCTCCGTTGCCTGCTCCAGCAATCCAGGACCTTCCCGAGGAATTCCCACTGGGGGAGCACAGCTGAGAGGCAGTCTGATCAAGTGTGCAGCACACTGGACTGGGAATCAGGAGCTCCAGGTTGCACTCCCCACACTGTCACTGGCCTACTGGGTGACCCTGGGCAAGTGACTTCTGTGCCTCAGTTACCCCTTCTGTAAAATGGGGATAATGCTGCAGCCCTCCTTTGGGAAATATGTCTCTGGATGGAAGCTAGTGCAGGGGACTGGAGCGTGATACTGCCACAGCGATCAGAGCCGCACGGCCCCTGGCCTGGCTCTACAATAGTGCATGAGAGTCTGGAAAGCGCTGACCTAGCTCTGCTTCCATTGAAGTCCAGGGCAAAACTCCCCCTGGCTTCACCGGGAGCAGAGTTAGTCAGACCAGCACTGAGGGCTTTTGCAAATCCCCTGCCCCCTTACGCTATCTCAGCCATAGACCTCTGAACTCCTTGCAAAGGAGGGTGAATAGCAGCCAAGACCTCATTGCACCTGGACTCACAGAGGCTCTTTTCCACTCTTACATAGCAGCTCTTGGCTCAGAGGTTTGTCCTTGGGCTAGTGGCTGGCTAGCCCAGGTAATGAAGGTTAATATTCTAATGGGCTCTCCGCAAACAATCATTTCCACAGCTTGGAAAATGTATCGAATAGCTCTTGGCTTTGGCCAGCTGGCCCCTTCCAGCACAGCCCTGGCACGAATGCCCCCCTTGCCCATAACTCAGCAGTGCCAGGGCTGGTCTCCCACTACCTCCCGCTCAGTCCATTCCCAGCACGTTTCACTTCCTCAAAAGCTTCCTCCATGGTGGTGGTGGTGCTCTGTGTTTGAAGCTGGTCCTCACTGGCTTCCCCACTCCCCCAGCCCGCAGAAAGATCAGTTCTCCCAACCTTCTGTGCCCCGGGAGACAGAAGGATACTGCTACATTGTGGGCCAGTCTCAGATTGGTGGAGATCGCAGATAAGTTGGGGCAGAAGCTGGAGAGAGAGAAGACACAAGCAGGTACAATCAAATGATTCACAAGTCCTGGAGCCAGCGTGGGGACAATCCAGTCTGCAATTAGCAGCAAGTAAATGTCAAGTCTTGGGCCAGCCAGGGGCTGGTGACCCTGGCTGGAACCAGTGAAGTGTAGACAAGGTGCTGTGGAAAGTTCCTGCACCCCACTGCATAACTTCCCCCCTACACCCCCCATCCCCACTACTCCAGTCCTAGCCTCCCTCCACCCCCAGCTCTGTCGATGCCCCTCAGTTCTAACCTACAGCCCCCGTGCATCTTAAGTGCAAACCACCATCCACGAGGGTCCTCCACAGAGCCCATCAACCTCATTCGGTTTGTGACTTCTTAGAGTAGGAGCCCCTGGCTCTGTAGGTGACTCCTGAGAGAGGAATCGGACGTTGCCCGTAGAGCACAGATCTGCCATCCCTCTCTCCGGCAGATGGAGGCGCACCACGAAGGGGGCGGTGCCTGGGGAATGAGGGTTCGAGGCAGTTCTTGCTATTACGGCATCCAGGGCAGGGGTTACAGGGAATGTAACCACCTGCCGGCCACTAGAACATGTCAGTTGCTAGCCCTGCTCGGGCTTTGGCTAGACAGAGAAGTGAAGCTGTCCGGGCCGGGGGAGTTCTCTGCCCGCAGCACCCCGCTCCCGCTGGGGAGAGGAACCGGGCCGAGCAGCTACTCACAACTTCTCAGCTGTCACTCCCAGGATGAGGAACAGATACAGCAGCCAGAGCACCTGCAACAAGCCAATGGCGAATTAGCAAAGGGCAGGATGGGGGACGGGGGCAAAGATGAAACCCAGGGACATCTGGGTAATTCCTCCCCCACCCCAAAAAAAAAAAAAACAGCCGCGGGAGAAAAGGGGCAGGGAGAAGCTGCTACTGTTTGGCACTTAAATGGACCCAGCACTTTCGGAGCCTCTCCTTGTGCTTCTCCCTGCTCCCCCCGGGTGGCCATAGGGTAGGGTTACCATACGTCCGGATTTTCCCGGACATGTCCGGCTTTTTGGGCTCCAAATCCCCGTCCGGGGGAAATCCCAAAAAGCCGGACATGTCCGGGAAAATCGGACATGCGGTCGGCGGCTCGGGTGCCGGGCCGGGGGCTCGGCCGGCGGTGCTCGGGGGGGCCCGGTGCCGGGCCGGGGGCTCGGGGGGCCTGGCCGGCAGTGCCGGGCCGGGGACTCGGCCAGCGGTGCTCGGGGGGGCCCGGGGCGGGGGCTCGGGGGGCCTGGCCGGCAGTGCCGGGGCGGGGGCTCGGCCGGCGGTGCTCGGGGGGGCCCGGGGCCGGGCCGGGCCGCTCGGCCGGCGGCTCGGGTGCCGGGCCGGGTGCTGGGCCGGGGGCTCGGCCGGCGGTGCTCGGGGGGGCCGGGTGCCGGGCCGGGGGCTCGGGTGCCGGGCCGGGCCGGGGGCTCGGCCGGCGGTGCTCGGGGGGGCCCGGTGCGGGGCTCGGGGGGCCTGGCTGGCAGTGCCGGGCTGGGGGCTCGGCCGGCGGTGCTCGGGGGGGCCCGGGGCCGGGCCGGGGGGCTCGGCCGGCGGCTCGGGTGCCGGGCCGGGTGCTGGGCCGGGGGGCTCGGCCGGCGGTGCTCGGGGGGGGCCGGGTGCCGGGCCGGGGGCTCGGGTGCTGGGCCGGACCGGGGGGCTCGGCCGGCGGGTCGGGTGCCGGCGGTGCTCGGGGTGGCCGGGTGCTGGGCCGGGGGCTCGGGGGGGGCCCGGTGCCGGGCCCGGCCGGGGACTGGGTGCCGGGTCGGGGGCTCGGCCGGCGGTGCCGGGCCGGGGGCTCGGGGGACGGGCTGGGGACCTGCGGTGCTGGGGGTGGGTCGCGCCTCCTCCCCCCCCCCCCCCACCCCCCCCTTACCTGCTTCAGGCTTCCCGCAACTCAAATGTTCGCGGGAAGCAGGGGAGGGGGCGGAGACTTTGGGGAGGGGGAGGGGTTGGGGCGGGCACGGGGGCGGGGCTGGGGGCGGGGCTGGGGCCCCTTTAAAGTGTCCTCCTTTCGGAGGCACTAAATATGGTAACCCTACCATAGGGCGAGGGGCCAGGTCACACCATGGTGTGTAATGCTCTGTCTGTAACACTCGCCACCGCCTTGCCAGTTGGTGAGTCACTTCCTCCCTCCAGATCTCCCTTCACAACCCTCCCTCAATCCCGCCCTGCAGGGCCTCCCTGCCCGATGATCCTTACGTATAAGGTCACCACCAGCGGCAGCAGCCCCAAGGGGAAGACGCAGAAGACCCCGTTCAGGTAGTTGAGGAAGCCGCTGTCCATCTGGCAGTCCGGGTTGGTCTGGATGAAGTGGCACCACTTGGAGCTGTTCTGGGTCCGTACTTCCCAGCACTGCCAAGAGAGGAGGAGTCACAAGCCAAGCGCCAGCAACACGCCCTGGAAAGCCAGGGTGCAGCTACGGCCTACCCTGAAAAGCAGGCTGGCAGGCCACCTGGGCACGCTGAGCTGGTAGGTAAATGGCTGCAGGATGGTGTTTGTTGCCCCCTAGCATTACACTTAGAATCCTAGAATCTCAGGGTTGGAAGGGACCTCAGGAGGTATCTAGTCCAACCTCCTGCTCAAAGCAGGACCAATCCGCAACTAAATCATCCCAGCCAGGGCTTTGTCAAGCCTGACCTTAAAAACCTCTAAGGAAGGAGATTCCACCACTTATTAAGAGGCAGCATGGCCTAGTGGGTAGGGCACTGGCTTGCAGCTCAGGAGACCTGGGTTCTCTTCCTGTCTCTGACTCTAACCTGCTAGGTGACTTTGGGCAAGTCACTTCCTCTTTCTGGGCCTCCGTTTCAGGCTCCAGCATTTGTCTAATGCTGGCCAGAGCATGGGGTGGAAACCCCTAATTAAAACCCCACTTCTCCTATCCTTGCTGCTGCCTGTGGAGCTGCACCTCTATGGAGAATTACAGGTCCCCTTTTTGCCCCTTTGGTTCAGCCTAGCTCCAGCGAAGGCACAGCACGTGAGAACACTTCACTGGCAGCAGGGATCGAACTGGGGACCTCTGAATCTTACCAGCAGCAGAGGCTCATTGGTTATGATTTATGATTTGTTATTTGTATTATGATAGTGCCTAGGAGCTATCCGAGTCATGGACCAGGACTCCCTTGCTCTAGGTGCTGTACAAACACAGAAAGGAAAGACAATCCCTGTAGGGGGACAGAGCACCACCCTGAGTGGGTGTTGGTTATATACGCCGGAGAAAGGAGCCAGGTCTGTAACTAGGTGAGGGGGGCAACTGAGCTGCAGTCGGATTCCCTGACATCATGGTATTTCTAGGGCAGACGGGTCCTGATGAGAATTTTTCACCTTCTGAGCCCTTGTCTGGGTGGAGGAATTTCTTAAATTCTTCCAGCGCTGGCTCATGGGATTATTTTACACACTCTCTCTCTGAAGGTTCGTTGTGCCAGCCAGAACACATTGAGTAACTCTGGGGCAGCCCTTTGGGCAGGGCGTGCTCCCCCCTCTTCGCACATCAGTGGAGAGTGTGAGCAGGGGGAATGCTGGGGTGGTTTTGCCTAGGCTGGAGCACGCAATGCCCCTTTGGGAGATGATGTGCGACTGAGGGGAAGCCAGGACTTTGGCATTGTGACATGAGTGCAGCCTGCCCTGCTGGGGTGTTAACCACTGTGCCGCCTAGAGACCTGCTGGGTTAGAAAGTCCTCAGTGGAGACAGGATCATCCAGGCACAGCTGTGCTGAGAGCCTGCATCCAGCCAGAAATTCCAGCCCAAAGATCAAGGTGACCAGGGGCGTTAACCTCCCAGCCTCGTTATTCACCATTTAAATACAATGCTGGCATCGTTAATCATCTGATCCCAACTCAGAAACACCCAGCTACTGTGCCCGGTTGGGCAGGCCCAGCACTGCCTGGCCTGACTGCATTCCCACACGCGCGGGGAGCAGCCAGTCACATCGGTTTGATTCATCTATAATTTACAGGCTTGCTGCAGTCCTGAGGAGTGAGGGCAGAAACGCCACCGGGTTCAGTCAGAACGGGGCAGAAGGCCTACAAGTGAGTCACCACGGCACCTGGGCCTGCCCTGGCAGCCTGCTGTTAAAGGGGAACCCTTCGCTCTTACCTAGCTCCTCCCATCACTAGATCCCAAAGGTTAGTATCTTTAGCCCCACTTTACAGCTGGGAAAACTGACAGCTGGCCTCCACTAAAAAATCAGATCGACCCAGCTACATTGCTTGGGGCAGGAGGGGGTTCACACCCGAGTGATGTAGTTACATTGACCTAACTTTCGGTGTAAGCAGCGTTAAGTTGGCAGAAGAATTCTTTCATGGACCTAGCTACCGCCTCCAGGGGAGGTGGATTAACTCCAGCGACCGGAGCACCCCTCCCTTCTGGGCAGGGACTGTACAGGGAAGTGCTGCAGCTGTAGCCTTTCAAATGTACACAAGCCCTGAGGCACAGAGAAGGGAACTGACTTGCCTAAGGTCACCCAGCGGGTCAGAGGCAGGAATAGAACCCAGCTCTCCCGCCTCACAGCCCTCTATCCACTCGACCACCCTGCAGCGAGGTCAACCCCGCTGGGCCTTGAACCCCTGCTTTTATAGCTTCAAACCTTACGTTGGGCCCTGTAAGCCATCCTCCGTGGCTTTATAGAGCTGCATGAAGCGTGGTGTCTTTGGTCTGAAAATGTCATCGCAGGGGGAAGTCGGGAAGACTAAAGAAAGTACAGGCCTGGTCCACTCTGCCTCAGGCCCGTCACCACAAAGGAAGAACTACACTGATCTGTGTTCAGCTGCTGCGTTAGCTGCTCTGGGGAGGGAAGGCTGCCTGCGGTCAGTCAATCTGAGCTCGTGCTAGATGCTAACGAACTGAACCAAACGGGACAGCCCAAAGTAACTGTCCCATAAGTCTGTGGATGCTGCTGGCATCCTTTCCCAGTCCTTCCTCAGGAGAGAGGCCAGGATGAATGCACATCTCTCGCTCTGCTCCGCAAGGACAGTTTCTGCTGGGGATCTTCAAAAACCAGCCGCAGGCATCAGCTGTAAGGCTCTGGATGGGTTTCCAGCCCTGTGCTCGGCCAGCAAGGCCAAGAGTTGGTAGAGCACCATCCTGCAACAGCGCAGCTTTTAAAAAGGGCCGTGGTCTTGCAAATCCACAGAGCTAGAGGTGGCTCTGTGCTTTCTAGTGGCATAAAGCATCTGTCTTGGGCCTGGCTTGAGATAAGAAACTTTAATCCCATCAGTCTGATTACTATCTTCCTTCCACATTAACGCCCTGGAGATTACAGAAGTGGGTGTTTTAGGAACCCCCAGCTATAGAAACTAATGCTCCATACCCTTCCAAAGCAGCATATAACCCCAGCCTTTACAATTGCTAAAGGACCCCGGTTCTCCTCTCGTGCTCATAGGGCTTTAGCAATTTCAGAGGATTCGCTTATGATTTATATGGGGACTTCAACAGCAGAGTCCAGGGAAGGGGTAGGGACGGTTTTATGGCCTGCAGCATGCAGGGGGTCAGACCAGATGATCATAATGGTCCCTTCTGACCTTAAAGTCTATGAGTCTATATCAGTAGATGAGTGAAGAATCATGGGTGTTAAAGTTGATACTGTCCAATGGCTCAGAGCCAAGATTAGAATACAGCTCTTTAGGTTCCATAGCTAATATCTGACTCCTGCCCTATGTCCTGCATCCACACACTATCTCACTCACTGCGTCACAGCACCTCCCACAGTGTCTTAACTGTATACAAAGTTATAAGAACCATCAAATGTTGATGTTATCGGGTTCACTTATTTCTTTCAAGCTGGCTGGATCTTTAAAGCGGGCTGGCTCAAATAAACTCAACTTTGGCCCACTAATGCTACCCTGGATCCCACCTGAGCCAGCAATTTTCAAGACAATCCAAGTCTGCATGTGGATTTTAGCACATTTGGAAAAATCATGTGCTTGACAGAAAGCTAGTCTTAACTCCCCCCGCCTGCCTGATACCGAAGGAACAGGTCCTTTCCACTTACCACCAGTTTCAGAGCAACTTCCTGACAAAAAACACATGGAAAGACTCTGTGGCAAAAGTCCGTGGTTTGCCAAACAAGCATAAAAAAAATACAGGATCAGCAAATCTCTGCAACGGCTAGCCTTGGACCAGTGCGGGGGAGAACCTCCAGCCAAGGGCGGGGCTGGATACACAGCCCCTAGAGGCCTAGACTATCTGCCCCAGCACCAGCCAGCCTGGGGGAATTCATAACCCTGTAATTCATGGAGATGTTGTCCTACGACCAGGTCAATGATGGCTAACGCCAGAGCATTAATGTGCTGTTGGGAAGCAATTGCATTGCTCCCCCGCAGCCATTTCCTCTCGTTAACGCTCTACTCCATGGCATCATTTACACCACATGCTAACAAATCGGTACATGGAACTTCTGCTGGGCTGGCTGTTCCCTGGGTCTGACATCCACATGGTGACTCAGCAGGATACTGGGAGTGAAGCAAGCAGGAGAGGTCAATATGTTAATGAGCTTTGACCAGAGGCAGCTCTTTCTTCCCTCCAGGCCTCTCCAGAGGGGGGCTGTGGGCAGGGGCAGGTTGCTCACCTGTCCCTTGTATCCTGTCACTCATTTATTTACAAGCATGAACACTGACCTCACTTCTCTTCCTAATACAGATGTGACCGGCAGTGCCCAGTCGGTATCCTGCCGGCTCGCTGGCCCATGGCGACTTGTGGGTAGGGGCCGGCACAAATGCCATCCCCCACTTTTGTCTTGGAACTGCAAATGCTGCCCTCACTTCCAGCTAATCTCTCTCGGTCTCCAATCCAAGTGCAGCACGGCCGCTGCTCCAGGATAATAATGCCAGCTCTTCGCTAGTGCTTTCCACCCATACATCTCAGAGCACTTTACAAATAGGTCAGGTTTTAGAGACCCAGTGAAGACCTGTAACAGTCCCACCCCTATGCTCAGCTGGGGCAATTTATTTGGTACCACAGGGAGGGATGTATTAGCCATGCACTAGAAGTTATTCTCAGCTGATGCCAATGTAGTGCTGCTGATTTACACCAGGGAGAATCTAGCCCCAGATCTTTAACCTCCTGAGGAAGTTTTCTAGCACTTTTCTAGGGCTCTGTCAATGGGAACTGTCCCTCTACCCAAAGCTCTCAGATACTTACATCTACAGGCCTGTCCTGGTGCTGGGCATACCGGATGCCATCAGCCTCATTCCCGATTTCCAGCTGGGGGGGCATTCGGCTCCCAACACCCCGTGATCCAGAGTCGGCTCCTGAAGCACCAGCCCCGCAGCTCAGCGTCCAAAGCACCCCCAGAATGCAGGAAGCCCTCCAGCTCACAGGCCCTAGGGCCATCCTGAGGCAGTTCACGGTGTCTGGGTTCACTGCACCTTCTTCTCACCCTAAAGCCAGGCCCTTGGATTACGGCACCTCAGCTTCTTTCTGGAGCAGTCGCCTCCAACATCTGTTTCCTTGGGTGTCTAGGTTTGCTTGGTCAATTTTGCAATTTCAGCCGTTGATAGAAATAGAGAAGTAACCCACGGGCTAATGAATGTTTTTTACCGCTGCAATGCCTGGGCTTCTGTTACACGCCGCTTCCCGGGCGGAGAGAAAAAGGCAAAGACACTAAAGTAGGCAGAGCTCCTTAACTCCACTTTCAGCATCCACGCAGGAGCCAAAGATGACCAAGTACAAGGAAGTTTTAAAAAAGAAAAAACTACAGTGAAAGTAAAACAGGCACAGTGTCCTCACCATCCACCCAGCGCTGTCCTGGCCACAGCATGGCACGAAATGCGGCTGGCTCCTGTCTGAACAGCTCCAGGCTCCTTTAAAGCGCCCCCCGGGCCCATTCTGCGGTCACAGAGGCCTGGGCTGGGGTAGTGGGGTCACAGCCTGGCTTCCCTGCACTGTCCCTTGTCATTTGAAGTTGGCAGGGACTGGGCTTCGGCACCTGTGCAGCACAGGTGAGTGGTGACCGGGCTGGGGGTTTATATACAGGACGCCTCGGGGAAGCGAAGGGTTGCAAAGACAGATCTGGCCCTTCCAGCTGGGAAGGCGTCATCAAAGCCTCTGGCCTCTTCTGCCTGCCCAGGGCTTGCAAAACGCCAGCCTCAGCACGCCGGGGAGTAAACAGGGCTGGGGGGTCCGGCGGTTCTTCCAACCGTGACCCCAGGCGCCCGCACTTCAGGATAAAACCTGGACATTGCAAAAGCTGAACCGGGCCACCCCTGAGCTCACTGGCGTTGGCCCCGGGGGAGCGCGGGCGCGTTTAATCCACGCCATAAACTTTCCCAATACGAACCCCCGGGACCGGAGCGAGCCGCGCTGCCCCAGCCCTCCCCGCGAGGAACTTCGCTTCCCCCCGCAGAGGCGGCTCCAGCGCCCAGCTCCGGGCTGAATGGCGATACGCGCCCGCTGGCTTCCTGCACGGGGCTGGGCCGGGCTAATGTGTGTCCGGGCTGTCGATTCCCACAGAGCAAACAGGCAGCCACCCCCCTCCACCTCTTTCCTCGTCAGACACAGACAGGGCCAGCCTCTCTTAAAGGGACAAGCTCCTCTTTTCTCTTGGTCCCCCTCCCCGCTGCCCCCCACCCACACAGATCTCCCCAAAAACTGTGAACAGAAATGGTTGGGGGGGGGGGGTCATGCATCTGGAGTTTAATAACTTTCCTCTTTTCGCCTCCCCCTATTCCTCTTCTAATAATAATCCCCTTAGCCATCTCAGCCTGCTTTACAAAGGTCTCAACACCCTCCTCCTGTTCATGGGGAAACTGAGGCACGGAGCGGGGAACTGATGCCAGCAGGTAGGCAGCCAGTGACAGAGCTAGGGATGGCATTTGAGCTGACTGGAGATGGACGGGGAACGGTTTCCCCATTCAGTTACATTTTTGAGATTTTTGGACATTTTTCCCATCCCAACGTGGGACGAAATATCTAAATTTTGAAAATGTTCATAGGCTGAAAATCCCTCCAAAAGTTGGTTCAGGTCAATCCCAACCTTTTATTTTGATTTCAACCATGGTTGTTTGTTTGTTTGAAAGTACTATCATTAGTTTACATTTTGAATCAGAAAGTTGTTTCAAACTGGAAAACTGAAAAATGTCATGTAGAAAATGTTGAAACGGGACATTCCAATGATTTTGAAGCTTTTTATTTTTCAAACATTCTTCAAGTTGAGAAATTTGTCAGCACTGACCATTGCCTGCGAAAGGTTTTGGTTTTGGCAAACTGGCTTTGCCAATGAAAAATTCCCAACCGGCTCTAGCCCTGAGCTTGCAAATGGCCAATGGGACTGTTCATGTGAGTAGCTAGCGCACTTGCAGGATTGGGGCCTAACCTCCTATACCAGATGTCCCAATCTTATAGGGACAGTCCTGATTTTTGGAGCTTTTTCTTATATAGGCACCCCCCACCCCGTCCCGATTTTTCACATTTGCTATCTGCTCACCCTAATTTTAATGAACCCTTACAATAAACAGCACCTGCTCATAAGGGACTCATAGTGAAACTCCATCGTAAGGAAGTTAGAATAAAAACCCAGGCTTGCTTCATTGCACTGCAAGGGGCATATTGCACCACTGCTTTGAGGGAAGCGGTGCAAGGAAAAGTCCTGTCAACACTGCCCCTAAGATGAGCCAGGGGGGCTTGCTTACAAGATGGTTGAAAGCTACATAGCCAAGATCAAGCTGCATTCAAACCCTCGAGAGGCCGGGCTTTATTAGCCCGATCATGGCAGTCCAGTTAGGCCCAGTCTATGCTATGGCGTTTAACTACGTTGCATCCAGGATCCGTTCTTGTTGCCGTGACAGCAGAAGGGGGCCTAGGAGGACTCCACCATAGCACAGGGTAGGGCAGTTATACTGGAGCGCCTTGCCTCCAGCGTGATTGAAATCCATGAGGCCTCAGGCCATCCTAGCTCGCCCAAGCATGGTGGGTGGCTGCCTCTACATGTGTATACACCACTATATGCAGTACATTCCCCATATTAATTATTGTTTGTAGGAGTGCCAGTGCCGGACCAGGGCCCCATTGTGCTAGGTGCTGCACATAGCTATAGCACTATATGGGGAGGGATAGCTCAGTGGTTTGAGCACTGGCCTGCTAAACCCAGGGTTGTGAGTTCAATTCTTGAGGGGGCCATTTAGGGAATTGGGGTAAAAATCTGTCTGGGGATTGGTCCTGCTTTGAGCAGGGGGTTGGACTAGATGACTTCCTAAGGTCCCTTCCAACCCTGAGATTCTCTGAGATTTTGTTTACTATCACTTTTCAGCAAATAATGATATTTGTAAATAAGCGATATAACTGCTTGATAAAATTCTGTGTAACTAAATGAAATTTGTCCTGTAATTGTGAGAATGGTTTCAGATTTTTATATCTAATAAATATTTACTGTCATTTAAACTCACTTTTGTCTATCTGGTCTATTTCTAGTCCATCAAATCTGGGGCAAAAATCTGTCAGGGATGGTACTTGGTCCTGCTGTGAAGGCAGGGGGCTGGACTCAATGACCTTTCAAGGTCCCTTCCAGCTCTATGAGATAGGTACACTGCTAAGCTGTGGAGTATGCGTGGTGTTTGGGAGTCACTCTGGGCGTGAGATCTTCTTTCTTCAGCAATGCAGTTCCCATGCCTCTGCATAACAGAACGGGGGCTTCGGCAGCACCCTTCCCCCCCACATTTCCCGGCTGGGAAACTAAACCACCGTTCCCAAGACCCAAGTATGAAATAGGAAGGAAGACTTGGCGTGTCTCATTGAAATGCACTCAAGAGGCACTGGAATGCATCCTACATGAGGGTGTCTCCATGTAAAGGGCAGGCAGGGGGGATGGGGGGTAATGCCAGTTGGCAGCCAAGCACTTCCATAATCCTCACCCTTGTCATGCCAATAAAGTTATTGACACTGAAAACTGTAGACCCCTTCTGTGAGTCAGCCCCGGCTCCCATGCTGCTGACCTCTGTATTCCCCCTTGGAGCTGTACACGCCTTTCTCCCTTGGGCCAGTTTCCTGGTCTCCACAGTCCTTCAGCTTGTCGAATTTTCACTTGGCTTGCTTTGCTCTGGTTTAAGGGCGCTCTGCTGCCTCCCTGAGCTCCAGAGGGTGGGGCTGGCCATGACGGGACAGCCTGGCTGAACTAGAGAGAGGAGAAGGGGTTGTGATTAGGTGCTGCTGTCGCCTCGTCACTAATTCATACCTCTCCCTAACCCCCTCCACCCTTCACACAATGCCCTAGTTTTCACAGGTCTGGGGGACGTTGAAAAAGCCTGGAATTTCTCCAGATATAGTCTCCTGGTGCTGCAGCTCCTCACTTCTTCCTGCATCCAGGTCTGGGTTGGGCACCCCGCAGTAAAATGCTAAATGATAAGACCTGCAAACTCTGTGACCCCTAACCTGAGCAGTCACCTGGGGCTAAGATTCCCAGTGATTTAGGTGTACAACACTGCATGCAATCTGTGGGCACTAGTTGCTACATGCCTAATTTGCAAGCACAATTACTGTGACTGGATGTGCAAATGGGATCATTTCACAGGATTCTGATCATTTGTCCCTCCAATTTGCAAGCTGCTTAGGACACAGGGCTGGAAGGGGCCTCCCTGGGTCATCAAATCCAGTCCCCTGCTAGCGCAGGCAACCACATCATATGCTCAGGCTTGATAGCTACACGTGCAAATAAGGCCCGTCTGGGCAGACACGTTCTGCATCTGTGGTTCCAGACCTTCTGTGACAGGGCGTCAGTTAAGCCTTAGGGGGACAAGAAGACCCTGCATCCCGGAGGATGGTGTGAGCACAGGCTTACAAAACGGCCAAAACTGGAAGAGAGGAGGTGTTAGCAGTGGGATGGAACATTGTCACTTTAAAGGTCTGGGATGAGGAGCCCTGTAGTGCAGGGTGGGAGAAGGGCTCCCTCACCTTCCAGCCAACCAGGAGAGGCTTTCAGAAGGCTCGTACCATATATGCCACCTTCCCTCTGGAAAGAGTGCCCAGGGACGGAGGAAGGACGGCTGAGCCAGGAGGCTTGGCTGCTGCCGAGCAGGAGAAGGGGCCCATGGAAGACAGGAGCGTTGGTGACGGGTGTGAACGATGGCGCTGCTATGGTGGGCTTTGCGTTTGGGACACCGAGGATTATTTTGAATTACCTTGGGCTCCTGACCTGAGAGAGAGCCCTAAGAGACGGGCAGAGGGAGGGCCCTGCGGAAACACCTCTGGCCACAAGGGGGTGCCAGGCAAATGACCACTCTGTAACGCCTACGGTTTAAAATCTGGCTGTGGATGGGGTGTCCTGGCTCCTGAGAGACAGACAGACAGTGTCACCATCTGTTAAACTTTAGCGATAGCTGGCTAGCTTGGCTCGAAGCGTGGGGGTGAGCGGGGTGGCTCTGAATCCACCAGTGCACATCGCAGCTTACAGAGACTTCGCCTGTCTGTGTGAGGGTTTGTATCAGTGTCGCTACACTGGAGTGGCTATAAATGGGACGCTCCCTGGCTGATTGTGTGAACCACTGCCCCTTTGACTATCACGCAGCTAGCAATCCAAAGGCCCGCTTCCAGCTGAAACCAGGTCAGCAGCACATCCCACTCTTCCAGCATCCCCAATGCGCTTCCAACTTCAGCCCAGGTTCTGCTCTTCCAACTGCCCCAGGAACGCTGTGTCTGCAAACCTCAGGGGTGCTGAGCTGAGCCTCCAGGGGTGACAGTCACATGCAGGATACACACGCACTGGGTGCAGCCACCCGGATGGGGGCCTCCACCAATTGGTTAAACCCGCACTAGGGCCCCACTCAACCCATCATGTGCGATTCTGCCCTGAGGATGGGACGTAGAGCTTATCCAGATCCTTCCAGGACAATCTGGGATGATCCCAACGTTGGCTCTGAAGTTCTTATGAATCAAGACTGACAGAGAAGCCCACACCAAGAAGAAGCATTTCCTAGCAGTTAGAGCAGGGGACAGGAAGTCAGGACACCTGGGTTCCATTCCTACCTCTGGGGAGCAGCAGCAACCCCAAGGGATTGGAACAAAGCTTAAGGGCCTGGTGATGACAAGGGGCATCACTGATTGTGTCTTCAGTCCCTCCAGAGAGCAAATGGGTGGAGCTGGGGCAGAGGCGCTGTTAGCTAATTGTTAATGACGATTATTGATGTCAGGCCTATAGGCCCCAGTTACATTGTGCTAGGTGCTGTACAGACACAGGACAAAAAGACAGCTCACCTGGAGAGTCACAGGTGCCTGGGAGCTCCTTACATCAGGCACTGAGACCTGATGGTGAGGTGCCTGGCAAGGTCTGCATTGCATCGGTATCCGCACAGCAGTCCCTAACGCCTTCTCCTGTCATGCACTAGGCTCAGCATAAATCCTGGGATGATTTTGCATGAAAGGTCACAACCCAAGCCCTGTTTGCTATTCTACTCTGCTTCATGGACTACACTCCTCCCCGGGATAGCTGAACCCCCGGAGAACATGCTATCAGGATAGTACACCTCGGGCTGCTTAGGCCATACTGAACAAACAGGAGGGCATGGGACAATGCCTGTAGAGACCTGTGCTTTAGAATGGTCCATAGCAAGTATTGGACCCAGCCATCTACCTCCTGTTCGGGGGGGGGGGCGTGTTCTTTATGAGCTGGTTCACCCCAAATGGCACCTTCTTTTTCTTCCGCATTACAAGGAAGAAGGTCTTCAGCCAAGGGCACCAGTTCACAGATCTTCCAGCAGGAGGCGTTGTAGTCATTTCTGGCCCTGCCTCTTCTTCCTTGGCAACCAAACCTAGACCATCTTGCATCTCCAGCCTGCCCTGCTCCCACCTCCCCAGGCTGGGAAGAAGATCACCTGCATCCACAATTGATTCTGCATCCACAATTGATTCTCTGCATTGCTAGCGTGAGGCCAAGTCATTGTGCTTGGCTTTGATTTTGTGCTTCCTGCTTCCTCCCCCTCCCAGTGCTCATGGGACAACACTGATCAGATAAGAGACCTCTCAGCCCAGCCCAGGGAGCTGATAATGGGAAAACAGAAGCCTGGCTGTTGGCGACATAAGAGCCTTAAGAGCTTAAAGGGTCAATTTCCCACCTTGTTAAATTGCCCACTAAAATCACATGCCTTTAAGGGGAAAAAAATATGCTTTTAACTGAGCAAAGAATGAACCCAGCCACCCTGGGGCACTGGGTTTGTTGTGTTCAGGAAAGTTACAAATGCCTTTGCCGTACAGATCAAGCCTCCTTGAGAACTCAGAACTGCAAAAATGTGCCCTGGTGCCCATCAGAGAGAGCTCACAGCAGGATCTCCAACCGCAGATGTGATTTCAAAGCAACACTCTTTGCTCCATGCCAAGGGCATCACAATGCAATGTCAGGAAAGCTTTCTCCATGCTGTGCAGCTCTCACCTCGGGGAAGAGGCACAGGTTCCGACTCACTCTTTTGTGCAATATTTCCTGCTCATGGGCAGCTGGACTGGGATTCAGGACACCTGGGTCTCTTGCCACTGACACAGGCAATTTGCCCCTCTCTGGGCCTGTCTGTTTCCCCTCCCACCCTCTGTCTGACGTGTCTCTTTAGACTGTAAGCGCTCCGGGGCAGGGACTGCCCCTCGCTGTATGCTTGCCTAGCACAGGGGAATCTCTGTTTTAAATGGGGCCTTTGGGAGCTTCTAGAATAGAAATAACAAATACGAATAAGGCTCATTAAAAATAGGCTAGCAGGCCTGAGGGGGCAGGATATGACCTAGGAGTCTGAGGATAACTGGAGTTGAACTAGCCCAGTGATTCTCAACCAGGGGTACGCAGAGTCTGCCAGCGGTACATCAACTCATCTAGATATTTGCCTAGTTCTACAACAGGCTACAGAAAAAGCACTAGCGAAGTTAGTACAAACTAAAATTTCCTACAGACAATGGCTTGTTTATCCGGCTCTATACTGAACTGTAAGTACAATCGTTATATTTCAATTTTATACTTACTATTTGATAGTATTTCGGTGTGCTGTCCCAGCTCTGCTTGTATTAAGTTAGTAACTTCAGCCATTTTGTATTACTTTATATTAACTTTATTTTAAAACTTTGCTATGTGGTAATAAGGAAAGCCCATGTTTCAAAGATTAGTTAGTGGTTAGGGTTAGAAGCAGAGTCTGCATTTTTGTTGCTTGGCAACCATATCTTTAAGAAAGTTAGGAGTAATTCCAGCTGTTGCATTTCTGAAGGGCTAAAATAATTAATTTACGGGATTTATTTAAAGTAAAGTTTTTACCTTGGTTTGTTGTTTTGTTCTGTTTTGAATTGCTTTCTATTTTGAAAAACAATAACTTAAGCAAAGAGAGAGAGCAGAAGTGAGGAGAGGTGGGGGAAGGGGGATGAAGAGCAACCTAGGAAGGTAGGGAGACCTGAGCCAAGAGAGATTAACTGTATTAAGGTAAGAAAAGAAATAAAAAATTAATGGAGATATCCCCATCTTCTAGAACTGGAAGGGACCTTGAAAGGTCATTGAGTCCAGCCCCCTGCCTTCACTAGCAGGACCAAGTACTGATTTTGCCCCAGATCCCCAAGTGGCCCTCTCAAGGACTGAACTCACAACCCTGGGTTTAGCAAGCCAATGCTCAAACCACTGAGCTATCCCTCCCCCCTAATGTATGTTAAAATACAGGCAGCAGCCGTGAGTTTAGCAAACTGAGAAGGGATATAAAGGAAAACGTACCCGGTATGTAGAAATATTTGAGAAAGAAGGATCTATTTTTAGGTATGAACGTGGATTCTGTGGGTCAAAGCAGCTTGGAACTCACACCCTGGGTTTGTATAGTAATAGTGTGGCTATGACACTTTGGTATTTTTATGTCTGACTTTGTAAGCAAGTTGTTTTTAAGTGAGGTGAAGCGTGGGGGTAGGCAAGGCTAGGGTTACCATATTTTGTGCCTCCAAATGGAGGACACTCCACGGGGCCCCACCCCCAGCCCCGTCCACACCCCAACTCCGCCCCCTCCCCAACGTCTCCGCCCCCTCCCCTGCTTCCCGCGAACATTTGATTCGCGGGAAGCCTGAAGCAGGTAAGGGGGAGTGTGGGGGGAGGAGGCGCGGCCCAGGCTGGCCCCCGGCGGCCCGGCGCATGGCCCGGCCCGGCGACCCCGGCCCAGCTCCCGGCCTCGCGGGCCCGGCCCCCCGGCTCCCGGCCCGGCCCCCGGCCGGCACCGCGCCCCCGGCTCCCCGCCCGGCCCCGCGCCCGGCCCGGCACTGTGACCCCGGCTCCTGGCCCGGCACTGCGCCCCTGGTTCCCGGCCCGGCACTGCGCGCCCGGCTCCTGGACCCCGGCCCGGCACCGCGCGCCCGGCCCAGCTCCCGGCCCGGCACCATGCCCCCAGCCCGGCGACCCCGGCCCCGCACCGGCCCCGGCCCCGCACCGCCGACCCCAGCCAAAGAGGCCCCGGCCGAGCACCACCGAGCCCTCCCTGCCTCCCTTCCTCCCAATTTTCCCGGACATGCCCGGCTTTTGGGGATTTTCCCCCGGACGGGGATTTGAGCCCCCAAAAGCCGGACATGTCCGGGAAAATCCGGACGTATGGTAACCCTAGGCAAGGCAGATCAGACTCCTGAAAGGGGGACAGTAGTCTACAAAGGCTGAGAGCCACTGAACTAGAAGGTTAGGAGAGCAAGATCGTAAAGGGCCAGTGTACTTCCAAGGGACCGCCTGAGGCCAGGGAGAGGGGCTGAGCTCCAAGTGCCCTCTTTGGCTTCTCTAACAAAAGCCTGACATTTTTTGTTTTTTTTTTTTTCTTTCTCAAGTGCCCGTACCGAGGGCAGCTGCATGGGGAGAGACGCAGGCAACCAGGTCCCGAATGATCAAGGGCTTTAAAACCATTCCCCTTGGAAACATACTGGAACCAGTGCAGATCCCAGAGCCAACCCATGCTGGAGTGGGTGGTGTTTGTACTGAGTCCATCCAGCAGAGGGCGCTGGAAACCACATCTCAGGTGCATCTGAGTCAGAGAGTGAAGGTCACAAGTCACCAGCTGTCCTGAAGCACCAAGTGTCTCCCCTGAGTGGATACAGTCTCTGCATGTTTTTTGTTACAGCTGGCAGGGCTGGTTCAAGCAAATCTCGGGCACTCTTCAAACCACACAATTGTACTGTCATGGCAGGAGCTGAGATCGAGCATGGGGTAAAGCAGCCCTACTGAAGTCAAGGGCAAAACTCCCTCTGATTTTTCAAATAGAGCCAGGATGTCATGCATTGTGCCACCCTCCCTGCCCAAACTGCTCTGCCAGGGCCGCTTGGAGTACTCGGTACATATCACCTGGACCCTCTGTGGTATTACCCCCGCCGCATAAAGTAGGTTGTCCGCCATGCCTGGTAGCACTGGAGCTAGGTAATAAAACAGCCCATTCCCTGGTGGGTGAATCTCCCATTACCTGTGGGTCTTCTTGTGGCTGACCTGGCTCTGACGCGTGTGGTTGTACTGCATCCCTGCCCAGTCTGGACCTTTCGGACTGTCTTTAAACATCTGCAAAGAAGCCAAGAACCAACCCTGAACACAAGGAACAGCCCATCTGTGGGACAGCCTTGCCCCTCTGGCCCTGGCAACTCGACTCTGCCACTGGCTTCTCCCTGTGCGGCCTGCTCTAGTGCCAACCCCAAATGTTCAAAAATCATGGGTGGGGCTCACCAACAATCACGAGATTGGCTTTAAAAGCGTGAGATTATGTAAAAAGACTAGATTTGCTGTTCTTTTTATTTCCCCTCTGCTCTTTGAGCCCATAGGAGGCACTGGGGCCCAGGGGTGGGGCATCCAATAGGCTGGGAAAGTCTGTGCCTCCCCAAACAGCCCTACATGACCCTGCCCATGGTCCTCCCCGAAGCCCCCTCCTGCTTGCCCTTTCCCCCTTGGCCCCAGCCCAGGCAGGCTACTCCTCTTCAGTGGTACTGGGGCTGGAGCTGGCGCTGCCGGGACTTGGGGCCGCCCAGCACTGAGTGGAGGATGGGGGCTGGGGCCATGCCTGATGGCGCTCAGGGTTGGGGCTGGAGGCACTGGGACTGGGAGAATCAGGGGGGAGCCATGTGCTGTCTGCCCTGCGCTTGGGGGCCAGGAGGACCACGTGTCACCCAGCGCTCTGGGCCGGGGGGCTGGCAAGCACAGGGCTGGGGGCTCCAGGCTCCAATGGGGGAAGGGGGCAGGGCTGTGGGTTGTGGGGGCATGGCCAGACAGGGGCTAGACTCCCCCAGCCGGTGGTTCACCCACCGCCCATGCTGGGGTCACATTTTGAAGCTTTCACTATAACCACGAGAGCTAGAAACTTACTTTTTCTTTAAGAATGAAAGCTGAAATCATCACACTTCCACCTGACTCCAGGAGCTGGGGCTTTAAGGAAAGCACTAATTATCCTGAGACTCATGAGAGTTGGCAACACCGGCACCCGGGTTCCCTGCCGTTGTGTTTGGTGCAGCCGAGAGACGGGGTGGGTGAGGTGATAGCTTTTATTGGACCAACTCACGTTGATGAGACAGACAAGCTTTCAGCTACACCAAGCTCTTCTTCAGCTCTGGGAAACTGACTCAGGCTATGGCTACACTGGCGCTTCACAGCGCTGCAACTTTCCCGCTCAGGGGTGTGAAAAAACACCCCCCTGAGCGCAGCACGTTGCAGCGCTGTGAAGCGCCAGTGTAATCAGTGCCCCAGCGCTGGGAGCTAGTCCCCTCATGGAGGTGGCAGCGCTTTGAAGTTTCGAGGGTAGCCACGGCCTCAGAGTGTCACAGCTAAATACAAGTGGAACAGATTGTTTAGCATAAGTAGTTAATACACAGTTTGAGGGACCATTCACGGTAAAGTGTCCCATTAACACCCCCATCATAGGGAGAAAAGGAAGGGTGGGGAGAAGCAGCCATGGGGGTTATTAGTGGGTTACAGATTGTTCTAATAAGCCATAAATCCAGTATGTCTATTTGGGTACGTCCAGACTACCCGCCGTATCGGCGGGTAGCGATCGATTTATCGGGGATCGATATATCGCGTCCGAGACGCGATATATCGATCCCTGCACATGCTCCCCGTCGACTCCAGAACTCCACCGGTATTCTCGTAGCTGAAGTTGCATATCTTACATTGACCCCCCCCACCCCGCAGTGTAGATCAGGCTTTTGATCCAGGATATGCAGTGTCTAGCAAAGTTATGAATTTAAGCTCCCAGGCTCGTCTTTTGAAGGTGGTGGGCAGGTTTCCTTTGAGGATGTAGGTCAGATGTAGAGCGATCGATTTGTGAAAAAAGTGTTCCCCCACCGGTGATAGGAGAAGAGTCTGGAGAAGAGAAGATTGAGAGGGGACATGATAACAGTTTTCAAGTACATAAAAGGTTGTTACAAGGAGGAGGAAGAAGAACTGTTCTTCTTAACCTCTGAGGACAGGACAAGAAGCAATGGGCTTAAATTGCAGCAAGGGATGTTTAGGTTGGACATTAGGAAAAACTTCTTCACTGTCAGGGTGGTTAAGCACTGGAATAAATTGCCTAGGGAGGTTGTGGAATCTCCATCACTGGAGAATTTTTAAGAGCAGGTTAGACAAACATGTGTTATGGTGGTCTAGATAATACTTAGTCCTGCCATGCGGGCAGGGGCCTGGACTAGATGACCTCTCGAGGTCCCTTCCAGTCCTATGATTCTATGTGTCTGTCTGTTATCATTTCTCTGTGTGAGTTCATTCCAGAGCATCATGATTGTCTGGTTTCACCAACACAGTTGTTATTGGGGCACTTAGTGCCCTGGAGGGGGTGCACCACATGTCGGGATCTCTTGAAAGATGCTAATGGGGGTGTTGATCATGGGAGCAGTGGAGAGAGGTGGCACCAGACCCTGCCAGAACAACAGATGCAGAACGTGCAGGGTCTGGTGCCACTTTGAGTTGGGGTGTCCTGGTCTGATGAGGCGCTTCCGGGGGTGTTCGCAGGCCCGAAGAGGAGGCGGGGAAAGATTTCTAGCAGGAGGGGGTCCCCATGGAGGATTGGGGGGGGGGTGCCGGTGTTTGATGACTCCCGCACGGGGGCCCAGGCACTGGAAGATGCTGCCGGAGGGGGGGCAGCCTGCGCCAGCCGCACACAGCCCTGCCTGGTGCCCACCCCCTCCGGGGCCTCCGCCAGCCCCGCCGCCGCTCGCCCCAGGCGTGGCCAGGAAGGGGGCCGGGCGGCTGGAAGAGGGGCCGCCTCCAGCCGCCCCGTCACGGCTTGTGCAGCGCGGCGGGGCCGTGCACAGCCCGGGCGGAGCAGGCCGGTACCTGAGCGGCTGGAGCTGCCCGGCCGCCGCCCCCATGGCCCTGCTGCTGCTGCTGAGTCTCCTGCCGCCCGCCCTGCCCCTCTCCGGGCCCGAGACGCGCTGCAGCTCGGTGCTGCTGGACCCCGCCTCGGGCCAGCTGCGGGTCGTCCCGCGCTGGGACCCCGCCGCCGTCGCCTGGGCCAATCTCACCGACCGGATCCGAGACACGGGGTAGGCGTGTGTGTGTGCGCGCGTGTGCAAACCCCAGGGCCCGATCCCGCGGGGCCCGATCCGGCTGATCCCAGGGACGCCGGGCGAGCTCAGACTCGGCAGCTGGGAGCGAGCGAGCCTGGGCTGGGGGTCTCCATCGCTGGGTGGGGGGGTCGCTCCTGTGAAGGGACCCCTCGCAGCTCTCGAGGCTGGGGGGCGGTGGGGGGCGAGGGGCGGGTCCTGGAGCTGCCCTGCCCGGGGGAGTTTCTGCTCCGGGGCTGTTCTAGCTGGTTTCTCTGGCCCTTTTCCATCTCCCTCCCTCCCTCCCTCCCCCCAAGGCCGTGTGCTGGTGAAAACATCTGTCAACAAGATCTAATTGTGTCTTTTCTCACCCCCTTTCGCTTCTGCTTTTCAGTGAGGCTGCAGTGCCCCTAACCAGGGGCTCATCCCATTTCTCTTGTTTTCTGCCACTTCTGCAGCATCAGGCCTGTTTGCGCCACCTTCCCGCAGTCCACGGCCTAATGGCCCCACGCGCGTTTGATTTCATTTTCCATTGCGGTTATTGCATTCCACTTGTGGCAAAGCCCCTTGCAAATCGCTAAAGGGGGAGTAATGCGGCGTGTGTAGCATCCGTGCAGTTCCACCCTTGAGATCGCTCTGGGTACGGCCACCTGGCAGCTGGGATGGTGCTTTCCAGTGCAGGGAGATAGATGCAGGCTAGCTGTGCTGGAGCGAGCGTGCTAGCAATAGCAGTGTGGCTGGAGTGGCACGGGCGGTGGCTTTGGCTAGCCGCCCAAGTACAGTGCCTGGATCCCTTGCAACCCTCGGAGTGGATACTCACTCCGCTAGGCCAAGCTGCCACCTGTACCATGCTGCTACCCGCAGTGCTCTGGCTGGAGCAGAACGAACAGTCTTGTCTGTCTGCAGTGGGAAGCTCGCTGCCAGCTGCGGTGTGGGGAAGGCCTGGCAAGCACATGCACATCTCTCTGCGTTGCTCGTGAAAGAGATGCTGTCAGTTTCCTCCTTGTGTTTTAGACATTACTATTCCATTGCCCTAGCACCAAGAGGCTCCAGTTAGGATTGAGCCTGTCTTAGGCAGCAGCATAAAGCTTTATCCCCATGGTATCTGAGCGTCAACCATTTAGAGCCTGGAGCTGTGTCAGGTGCTGTACAAACCCATGCTAAACGACAGCCCCTGCCCTGAAGTGCTTATGGTCTAGAACAGTGGTTCTCAACCAGGGGTACGTGTACTCCAGGGGAGGTCTGCCAGGGGTACATCAACTCATCTGAGGTTTGCCTAGTTTTACAACAGGCTACCTAAAAAGCACTGGCAAAGTCAGTGCGACATAAAACTTCATACGGACAACGACTTGTTCATACTGCTCTATATACTATACGCTGAATGTAAGTACAATATTTATAGGCCAATTGATTTATTTTCTAATATGGTAAATATGAGACAGTCAGCAATTTCTCAGGAATCGTGTGCTGGGACACGTCTGTATTTTTATGTCTGATTTTGTAAGCACGGAGTTTTTTAATGAGGTGGAACTCAGGGGTACACAAGACAAATCAGACTCCTGAAAGGGGGACAGTCGTCTGGAAAGGTTGAGAGCCACTGCTCCAGAATAACAATCTGCAAGGGGGTGGGGTAAAGATACATCACTGCTGTCATGAGGATTATTTTGAAACTGAAGCTGCTTCAGCTTTTCTCCTCAATTTGAAATATCTGATTACAGGAAAGAACCAGCCACCTTCTCGGTACAATCCTTGCTCTCAAAACTCTGGTTCTGCGTATGCTAGGGTCCGCCCCATGTTGCTGCGTAGTGCCCCTTATTCAGGGAACCTCTCTCGTTCCAGCGCCCCATCGTCTGGCCGGTGAAATGATCTGGTTTTGCTAGCAGGCTGGGAAATGAAGTGACTTCTAACCATCAGAGGAGTGAAGTTCTGGAACAACCTTCCAAGGGGAGCAGAGGGGGCAAAAGACATATCTGGCTTCAAGACTAAGCTTGATAAGTTTATGGAAGGGATGGTATGATGGGATAGCCTAATTCTGGCAATTAATTGATCTTTGCCTATTAGCGGTAAGTATGCCCAATGGCCTGTGATGGGATGTTAGATGGGGTGGGATCTGAGTTGCTACAGAGAATTCTTTCCTGGGTGTTTGGCTGGTGAGTCTTGCCCACATGCTCAGGGTTTAGCTGATCGCCATATTTGGGGTCGGGAAGGAATTTTCCTCCAGGGCAGATTGGCAGAAGCCCTGGGGGGTTTTCGCCTTCCTCTGCAGCGTGGGGCACAGGTCACTTGCTGGAGGATTCTCTGCACCTTGAAGTCTTTAAACCACAATTTGAGGACTGCTGTAGCTCAGACATAGGTTAGGGGTTTGATACAGGAGTGTGTGGGTGAGATTCAGTGGCCTGCGTTGTGCAGGAGGTCAAACTAGACGATCATAATGGTCCCTTCTGACCTTAAAGTCTATCACTCACCTTAGGACAGCCCTGACCTGACTTGTCCTCTACTGATGGAGTCTGGATGCTCCAGATTTTGGGTGAGCGTCTGTAATTAGCCACGGGTGTTTGTCTGAAATGCATTATGGGACATCAGCTAGCCGAGCAGAGTCACAGTGTGGGTCTAGCAAAGCTGCAGGCTGCGGACGACAAATGCCCCTTTCTTCTGCCCTTCAATGCAATTAGCAAGGTTACTGAGGCGAGAGCTACTTCTCGTTGTCTGGGTCAGGCTGGACGTGGTGGGCAGTCCCCTCTCCCAGGTCCAAAGCTGGCCCCGAGAGCAGTCAGTAACTGCATTTCACTAGCCCACCCCAGGGCTGTCGTGTGTGGCATTTTCCTTAACCCTGTGTAGCAGAAATAGTTGTCATGCCTCACCCTGCTCATGTAAAGAGCAATCCCTCTCTACCTCAGTAGAGGTGGCTTATTTCAGATTTAAGCAAAACAATAGACCTAGTCTCTTTAGATGCGAGAACAGTCCGCGTTGCTAATCCCAGGTATTCAGAAGTCATGTCAAACCCTCCAAAAATCACAAGAGCGGCGTAAAAAATCATGAGATTTTAAATAAATAAATAAATAACTTCAGGGTTCTTTGTATTTGGTTTCTGGTGTCGTAGCCTTGAGGCGGTCACATTTTCAAGCTTTCCTCTGCAACTGTGAGGCCTGGAAACTTACCTTTAAAAAAAAAAAAAATAAAGCTGGGAGTCTCGTGATCACATGACTCCAGGAGCGTGGGCTTCACGAAAAGCACCCAGTGTCGTTGGAGTTGGCACTGCTGCATGTGTTGCTCCCTCTGGAACTGTCTCAGTGTGCAGTGGCAGCGGTCTCCCAGCAGCAGCCACTCTGCTGTGTTTAGATGTTGTGGTGATTACCTAGGTCAGCTGGAAGAAGGAAGTTTGGCTGCTGGTTCTGGCGGAGGTGTGGCATTCAGGTCTGATTTGCTGTGTGACCTTGGTCAAGCTGCTTCCGTGTACCTTATACTGGAGGGGTTAAGGTGCACCTAGCACTCTGAAATACTCAGTACAATACTCATCCAAGCCTTACTGGTGCTATCGAGTCACCCCTAATGGGATCCCACTGCATTAACAAATGGGATCCCATTTAGGGTTGACTCAGGCACCAGTAGGGGGAAGCTCACAGTGCCAGCGCCCCTGCCGTACCTGTCCTAGGGGCCCTCCGTCTCCAGGGCAATCGGGCTGGCACCAGCGCTGTTTCTCTTATAACTAACTAACTAACTAACTAACTCTCCTTCTCCGTGGGCAGTTAGCCAGCTGCAGTGGAGCAGTGCATTATCTCGGTGTGAATATCTGTCTGCCTGAGCCAATCGGAGTTGCTGGTGCCCTCCTGCGCTGGCCTTGAGTTTTGCTCACTGATCTCAGCAGGGCTGACTCTGGGGCATGAGCTCCTGGCCCTGTTCTGTAGGCCGGGGTCAGAGGCAGGAGGCTGGGAACGGCCGGTTTCTCCCGTCAAAGTGATCGAATGAGCTGGGTTGGCAGGGGGGGAGGTGCCTTCCGTGCTCCAAAGTGACCCAGTAGCTCTGAACGTCCCAGGTGCTGCTGGCTGGTGGGTTTTATTTGCTGTTGGTGGCTGATTCCCCCCCTCCCCCCGTGACCTATCCAGGGGCTGCAAAGGGGTGCCTATGAGAACAGCTGCCAAAGGCCCTGCCCCCTTGTATTTCCACTGGCCCCTGTGGAGGGCCCCCCAACGTATACACTCTGTCCACTGCTAATCCTCCACATCTCGCCTCCTAGGGATTTTGCAGGGGGGGATTGAATTAGTGAACGCGTGTGCAAGTGCAAAGCAGTGCTGGATGCCATGGAAATGCCAATACCCACCTAAGGGACAATGATTGTGCAGATCCTTTAAGGGAGAGCAGACGCTTGTCTGGTCCCCCATCCTCTTCCTTTTGCCCTTGATGTCCCCCTTCTGGAGGAAGACCCCGGTAAGCACCTCCCCTGGCTCCAAGGTGTCTTTAGCCCCAGCTGTGTGGTGGGAGAGTGCTTTGGGATTCTTGGGAGCAGCTCCAGACAAGGCAAACAAGAAGCAAAGCACAGAAAAGCCCAGGGAGGGGTTTGCTTTGTCTCCAACTGGAGCCTTTATCTGAAGTGTCCTTCAGATAACGTAAGATACACACACAGCCCCCGGGGAGCCCAGTTGGAGGGAGTGCAATGGGCCGCATGGAGACTTTCCATTGTGCATGATCTTTCCCTTGTTCAATCAGTGTCCTCTTTGCTTGGTGCAGGTGGTCCTTCCTGGAGTTGGCCACCAGTGAGAAGTACAATGACAGCCTGCAGGCCTATGCTGCGGGACTGGCCGAAGCCGCTGTGTCCGAGCAGGTAAATGATGGTGCATGGCAGGGGAGAGTCAGACCCACTGGTCTGCAGAGCCCCCTGGTGTCCCAGTCCTAGGTTCCCCCCGTCCAGTTATGCCCCTGCACCTCAGTCTAGACTCAGGCCCACCTTAGTCCATACCTGGGCCTCTCCTATCAGAGATGGCCAGTGGCGCCACAGGTTAACAGCTCACTTGTGCCCGGGGGAGGGGCGAGGCTGAGATTCTCAAGCTCGTTTCACATGTGAGCTAAGCTTGGCCAAGACTGAATGAAGCCTGTAGAAACGCAGGGTGGCTGGATTGCCTCTCTGCACTCCTCCGCTGCCTCCTGTCCTGTTCAGCTTGTCCCTGGGTCTCCAGCCAGCCAACCGAAGATGCCTTAGCGAGGCAGGCCTGGCTTCACCCAGAGGTGATGGAGAACCAGCCCCTCACTCCAGGATGTTAAGTGGATGGAAAGGGGTGAGCAGGCCCATGGTTACACTGCGCCCCCTTCTTCCTCCAGCTCATCTACATGCACTGGATGAACACCATGGTGGGCTACTGCGGCCCCTTTAAATACCAGACTGACTACTGCGAGAAGCTGAAGAGCTACATCGAGACCAACCTGGCCTGGATGGAGGAGCAGATGGAGAAAGGAGAAGATCTGGAGTACTGGTACCAGGTGGATGTGTGCTGCTAGGGGGTGGGCAGTGCCTTGCATTTATTTGGGTGTGCTGGTCGCTATGGGAAAAGGACAGGTTCTTTGGGCCCAGGGCTGGTGTCTGAGACGCCAATTCCCACCGCTCTTCTACCGGGGCCCCAGACCAGGCACCTGCCAGTGAAAACCTGGGTATTGCTCGACTTTAAATACAAAGGGTAGCCAAGAACTGGAAGTCACTTGGTGCCATGAGCTGTAAAACTGGACCCCTGGCCACTTATGGCCATTAGAGGCCCCCTGGCTCTTTAAGCAAGTGCAGGACTGAAGTTAACCCAGGTCTCCTGGCCAAATTCCAGCTGGGGTGAGTAGATCTGTCCTTCGTAACTCTTTCCTCTTTGCAGCGTCAGTTGGAGAAGTTCCTCCTCACTTCTCCTCCTACAGGACATTGCACGGGCAGCGTTGTCTGGGTCGTTCTGTATGTGCAGGAGGATGGATTTTGGGGGAGAGCCATAGAGAGCCTGATCCATCACTGAGTTCTCACTCGGTCCAGTGGCCTCACTTGGCCAGCAGAACCCTTGATGCTGGTGGAGGAGCGCTCCCAGCCTGGCTCTGGGGGTCTCCAGCCTGGCTCTGGGGGTCTCCGGAGGTGCTGGGCTAGAGGTTCGGCGGAGATCCATCTTGCGGGCTGAGCAGCGTCCTCTGGCGTCACTGAGATGCAATTAAACACGGAGGAGCAGGATGTCCGTTTTCCAGAGTAGAACTGCCCCTCCTTCGAGATTCCCCTTTTCCGATTCTTGTTACCAGCCCCTCCCCTCCGCACGTGGGGTGAGATCTCAGACCCCGGCCTGCTCGCCGGGTCTCACCGTGGGCCTGTCCCTCCCCCTACAGGTGCGCCTGGCTCTGCTGCAGCTGAAGGGCCTGGAAGACGGTTATAACGGGCGAGTGGCTTTCCCGACTGGACGATTCTCGGTCGCCCCGTTTGGCTTCCTGTAAGTCCCTTTGGGCGTGAGGCGGGAGCTGGGTGATTGGACTTAACCCTTTCGGTCCTGGCTGATGTGGGGAGCTGGAGAGATGGGGTGGAGTGAACGGGGCAGCTCCAGCGCAGTGGGGCTGGGGGAAGCAGACGGGTGTTGGCCTGGTACGTGTTCAGCAGCTGCAGTTCGCTGGTGGCTGTAGGGAAGAGCTGGGGCGGCATCCCATAGGCATGCAGCAAAGGGAAGTTGTAGGCTTTAGGGACCCATTATTATCTGCATTTTACAGAGGGAAACTGAGGCACGGAGAGGCGCTGTAATTTGGTCATATAGTGAGTCAGCAACAGCACTGGGAGTAGACCCAGGAGCTCTGACTCCGTGCTTCTGCTCTGAGCCCTAGATGGCACCCCCACCACATGCTCTTTAAAATACAGGGTCCCGGTTGGACATGGGGACTTGTTGCTGTACCACCTGTCTCTGCAGAACCCCCCAACCCCCGCATCTACTTAGCTTGCCGACCAGCCAGCGTGCCCTGGCTCTCGTCGGCCCTGCAGAGCCAAGGTCGCTGAAGAAGAGTGAGGCCAGATTTGCTTCTGCCTTGCGTATCGCTTGCTGGGTTCTGAATGCAGGCTCCCTCCTGGTCAGCCTGTCTCTGTGCCTCAGTTTCCCCATCTGTAAACCAGGGAGAGGAGTTGCCTCCTCCGAGGGTGCTGAGAACTGCTTGTTAATGTTTGCATGATGGCTTGATGACTTCTTTGGGCTGACACCCCAACACGGAGAGGACTTCCCATTTTAATTAAAATATAACACAGTCCGGCAGCTTCTTTAGAGTACCTCTTAGCCCTTCCTACCCACAATGCATTTATACCCAGGCAGACCGCTCCCAGATACAGATATGCTCCCAGCCTTGGGCTCGAACCGTGTACTATTGCTTCATTAGCCCCTGGGGCTGAGGCGAAGTCTGAGTCACTGAATCCGAAGGTCGGGAGTTCTGCACCCCATGCCCTGTATCTGCATTTGCCTCAAGCTGCAGTTTTATGACCGTCACTAGGGCTTGCGGCTTATCCATGGTCAGATAAGGGAGTCCTGGCTGCAGGGAGAACCTGTGGGAACAAAGAAGGGATCGTTAGGGCCATTGCATGCACATGGCCAGGACCAGGAGGGTGGAATTCCCTGCTTCCTCCAACCCGGGAGTGGGCATAGCTGGAGTAACCCATAGCAGGATTCTAGCCAAGGTGAGGGTAGGTGGTCCGAGGTTCTGCTCTGCTTTGGCCAATCCAGGGACCTCTGTCTGTGCTGCCGGGGATTGTTATGAGCCCAGGTGTGTCTGTTCTCCCCCCCACCCCCCACCCCGCCTCCAGCTTGTTCCAGCTGGGTGGGGACCTGGAGGACCTGGAGTCGGCCTTGAACAGAACGGAAAGCGAGCACACGCTCGGCTCGGGGTCTTGCTCCGCGCTCCTCAAGCTTCTGCCGGGGAACCAGGAGCTCCTGGTCTCCCATGACACCTGGAACACTTACCAGTCCATGCTGCGCATCATCAAGAAGTACACGCTGCCCTTCCGGACCTCGGCCCACAGTGCGTAACGCGGGCAGGGGCCTGGGGGGTAGCTGCATGGGCCAGTACCAGGATCGGAGCTCCTTGGCCCTGGGCTGGAGGAGGGAGGCAGGACGAGGGGGTGATAAGACAGCAGGAGTAAGCATGTATCTGGCTACCAGGAAGTGGGATTGCTGGCTGGCCCGTGGGAAGGGCGAGAGGGGTAGCCACCAGACTGGCACTTCCAGAGCCCACAAAGATGCTGTGTAAGTTTCCCTGCTCCTTATGCGAAGAGAGAGAAGGGTCCCGCTCCCCCTGCCGCTGGATCTTGCCGCCATTCTGGGGTGGAGTTTGCTGTGGGAAGTTGGCAGGGCCCGTCTCTGGAGGTGATGGGGCGTGGCCTCTGCACCCCTGATGGCTCCCTGCCGTCTGCTCCCCCAGGTGACGACATGATCTCGGGGCACGTCCAGACATTCTCGTCCTATCCCGGTACCATCTTCTCGGGAGACGACTTCTACATCTTGAGCAGTGGCTTGGTGAGCAGCTGTTGCCTGCACCCTCCTCCCCTGCCTCCCTCCCCCATGGTCCAGCTGTCCCTGAGTTCTGCCGGCTAGGGATTGAGCCTCCTGCCCCATTGCTGCTTTGGGATTCAAAGCAGGGCCCTGGGTCATGTCTACACCAGGAATCCTATCATCCAGTGCAGAACCCAAATCTCCCTCTGCCTATGGACTGCCCTACTACTGCACTCTTCACATGGGCAATGGGGCAGATTGTCTCTCCAACTCTGCCTGTGTCACTCCCCCGCCCCATTGCCAGGAGCCCAGGTCTGGCCTCTGTCGGATCACGCGCATCCTTGCCTGGATTCGCTTATGACTCTGTTCTGTCCCCTGCAGGTGACTTTGGAAACCACCATCGGGAACAGCAATGCTGCCTTGTGGAAGTACATCCATCCGGAAGGGAGTGTCCTGGAGTGGCTGAGAAATATAGTGGCAAACCGGCTAGCCAGGAGCGGGGCCGAGTGGGCTGCCATCTTCCAGCAGTTCAACAGTGGCACGTAAGTCGACTAGCAGTCATCTAGACCCTCCTGTCGTGTCCCCCTCTCTCCCCTCCCTTCGGCAGCGATGGGATGGGTGAGATCTGTCGAGCAGGAAGATCTAACCTGTCTCTGATGCCAGGTTATTGCACAAGGCGCTCTGTGGCGATGGCACAATATCATGGGCCATCACGTGACATGCCTTGGCCATGTGGTGCCACGTGTTAGTTAATGTGTTAAGTTCTGGCACATTGCATGATGTCAGTGGCACTGAGACCAAGTAGCAGACTTCAGAGGCTACTAATCTGTGGCTGGTCTGTGTGTGCACCACTGCCGGCTGCTGGTGGAATTATTATTAATCGTCATTGTCATCATGTTTATTACTCTAATGTCGAGAAACCAGCCGAAATCAGGCCCCTTGTGCCACATGCTGTACGTACACAGTAGCCGACAGTCCTTGCCACGAAGAACTTACCTGCTAAATAGCCAAGATAGATCAAGGGTAGGGGAAAGGCACGGAACACTGGAACAGTTCAGCTGTGTGTCATAGGACCTGTACTGCTAAGGGAGTCTCTCCTCTTATGCAGATAAAAGGGGTTTTGAAGGAGGAGGACCTGAGTTTCGTCTCTGTTGTTGCTTTGAAACTCGGCCTCTGTGAGGTGGTCCAGGGACCACTGACCGTTCCTAGGTCTCCATGGATTTGTAACAATAAGTGAGTCCATTGCTCTGGCCAGAGGGCAGCTTCCTTGGCTCTCAGAGCCACCTGTGGTGCTGCAGGCATTGCTTATGGAACAGCTCCTTCCGATTTCTCTGCAGTTTGTTCTGAAACCAGCCCCAAACGATGTCATGACCTGACATGGCGAGGGGAGGAGAAGCGGGGGCGGATGAGTGGAAATACCAGAGTAGGAGGGAATCTCTTTATTGGAAACCTTGACTGTGTTCAGTTTGTTCCTCACTATGGTGTCCGTTTGTCCACTGTAGCCACACGGGATCCTTCAAACAGGAGCATAAAAACGGCCATTCTGGGTCAACCAACGGGCCATCTAGCCCAGTATCCTGTCCCTGACCGTGGCCAGTCCCAGGTGCTTCAGAGGGACTGAACAGAACATGGCAAGGGAGGGGAGGGATAGCTCACTGGTTCGAGCATTGGCCTGCTAAACCCAGGGTTGTGAGTTCAATCCTTGAGGTGGCCTCTTAGGGATCTGGGGCAAAAATCTGTCAGGGACAGTACTTGGTCCTGCTGTGAAGGCAGGGGACTGGACTCAACTCAATGACCTTTCAAGGTCCCCTCCAGCTCTATGAGATAGGTATAGCTCCATATAAAAAATTATTGACTCATCCCATCATCCAGTCCCCGCTTCTGGTAGCCCAAGGTTTAAGGGACACCCAGAGCAAGGGGATGTGCCCTTGACCATCTTGGCTAACAGCCAAGGACCTATCCTCCATGAACTTCTCATTCTTTTTTGAACCCCATTATCCTTTGAGCCTTCACAACACACCCTGGCAATGAGTTCCACAGGTTGACTGTATAAATTTATTAACAGTAAGGAAATCACACGCCAAAGAGTGTAGTTACCTTGAGTAGCCACGTGGTGACAGCATAAGTACACCAGGACTATTACTTGACATTTACTACCATGGCGTAAGGGCACTGAACGCCAAACGCTTCCCCTCTCGTCTCTTGCCCAGGTACAACAACCAGTGGATGATTGTGGATTATAACACCTTCCTGCCGGGCAAAGCTGACCTCCAGCAGGGGGTGCTCACAGTGCTGGAGCAGATCCCGTAAGTGCCTTCATTCGGAACATTCGGCTATAATGTATCGGGGTAGCCGTGTTAGTCTGTATCCACAGAAACAACAGGGAGTCCGGTGGCACCTTAAAGACTAAGATTTATTTGGGCATAAGCTTTCATGGGTAAAAACCTCACTTCTTCAGATGCATGGAGTGAAAATTACAGATACAGGCATTATTATACTGACACATGGAGAAGGAAGTTACCTCACAAGTGGAGAACCAGTGTTGACAGGGACGATTCAATCAGGGTGGATGTGGTCCACTCCCAATAATTGATGAGGAGGTGTCAATTCCAGGAGAGGTAAAAGCCAGAAGGAGAACACTTCGATCTCCCTGGACATTCTATAACAGATTTAAAAGTAACTATTCTTGAGCAAAAAAACTTCAGAAACAGACTTCAAAGAGAAACTACAGAACTAAAATTCATTTGCGAATTTAACACCATTAATCTGGGCTTGACTAGGGACTGGGAGTGGCTGGCTCATTACAAAAGCAACTTTCCCTCTCCTGGAATTGACACCTCCTCATCTATTATTGGGAGTGGACTACATCCACCCTGATTGAATTGGCCCTGTCAACACTGGTTCTCCACTTGTGAGGTAACTCCCTGCTCTCCATGTGTCAGTATAGTTATGCCTGTATCTGTACTTTTCACTCCATGCATCTGAAGAAGTGGGGTTTTTACCCACGAAAGCTTATGCCTAGAGAAATCTGTTACTCTTTAAGGTGCCACCAGGCTCCCTGTTGTTTTTATCCGGCAGTAATGTTATCAAGCTCCTTGTTCCAGCCCTCCTCATGGGCTCTGGAGAGCGACAGGATGATGCCTGGTTTGTTACAGCCCCCCCGCCCCCCCACCCCCAAATGGAGTCTGTTGTCCCTGCTCTGGCTCTAGCTGTGACACTTGTGTTTACAGCACCGCCTGGACTGGCTGAGACCCCCCCTGTTGCTCTGAGACGAGGTCCCATCCCTTGTCTTTAATGCTGAGGCTGTCGCCTGGATAGAGCCGGGGGGGTTCTGATAATGGAGGTCTGGCTGGCTCCCCCCAGGCTGGCCAGCTCACCTGCAGCGGGCTGGGCTCTCCTGCTGCCTTGCGGTTCAGTCGTTCTAGGCGCTGGTCAAACGCGGAAGCCCCTGCTGAGCCGGGGGCCTTGGGGTGGCTGCCCATTGGCGCTGGCTGGACAGTCCTCTGGCCCCCTGATTGTCCCGGTTCTTGGTTATCCGAGATGGAGGCTACACTCCTGCTTTCCCAGCATGCAATCTGCTTCCCATTTGTGTTCTGCTCTCTCATGCCCCATCTCGTTCTCTCTCTCAGGGGGCTGGTGGTTGTGGCTGACAAAACAGAGGAGCTGTACCAGAAGGGATACTGGGCCAGTTACAATGTGCCGTAAGGAGCTTCTCTTCTCTCTCCAGTCCAGCCCTCCGGCTTAGGGCATCTTACTCCAGGGAGGTGGGGGAAGGGAAGGGTCAGCTGGGAGAAGAGGCACCCAACCCCTGGTGCTGTCTTCCCCACTGCCCTCCATGGGGTGCTCTTCCAACCACACTGAAGGCCTGATCCTAACCCCGTTGGGCTTACAAGGAGCGTTCTCCTCTGCTCCCCCGCCAGCTAGGGCTGGGAGTGCTGTGCTCTCGGGGAGCTGTGCTGCCTGGTTCCAGAAGGGGGCAGCACTCAGCTATTAAGAGGGACTCCGCCTTTAATTGCTGTCTGGCGGTTGGCATGGGGTGGGCTTGGCAGCTGGGTGACAACTGGGTGGAAATGCCCCTTTAGAAAGGGCCTTGCCCTGATAGGCTGTTCTAATAACACCTCACGGAGTGGGTCTTAAAGCACTTTACATGACCCCCCTGAGGCAGGGCAGGGCTGTTATCCTCCTTCTACAGGTGGGAAACGGAGGCACAGAGAGGCTAAGTGACTTGCCTCTGGTCACATTGCACGTCTGGGAGTGCAATGTGACCAGAGGCCCTAGGCGAGTGCTCGTATTACCCAGCCATCCCTTACCTTCCCCCATCCCTTTGGCACCTGGCCTGGCCTCCCTGGGGTGGGGGTGGGATTCCTTGAGGCACATGTACAAAGGCAGGTGGGGTCCCTGCTTGATCTGTGTGTTACTCCCTCCCCCCCATCCCCAGGTACTTTGAGCAGATCTTCAACGCCAGCGGCCAGCTGGAGCTGGTGAAGAAATACGGCGACTGGTTCACCTATGATAAAAGCCCCCGGGCCCAGATCTTCAGGCGCAATCAGACGCTCGTCCAAGACCTGGACTCCATGATCCGGCTCATGAGGTGAGGGCTTCTCTGTGGGGAGAGGGAGCTTGGCGCCGTCTCGTGCCGGAAGGGCGTATCGCTCGTGGGAAGAGCGGCCCTCGAGACACAAACGCTCCATGTGCTCTGGCACCTTGGCACGGGTGTGCGGGGGGGACGGGTGCAGACTAGGAACCTAGCTGTGTGTTTGTGTGGGGACAGAGGGAGAGTGGTAAGCACTCTACTATTGTAGGGTTGCCGCTTATCCTGATGATGACAAGGCAGCTGTGCGTGCTGGCCACGTGGAACGCTGACAATGGGTCCTGGCGCATCCTTGAAGCTGATGCGCTGTCACTGCATCTCGACAACGCCTGGTGTCACAGCGGTGATCGTGCCATGGCACGATGATGCCCTATGGCTATTGTCTCGCAGGAGCCAGCCCCTCCTGTGTGTCAGGCCAGGGGACAGCTGGGGCAGGTGCAGTTACACAGAGAGATGGGCTCAAAAAGGAGCATCCTTCAGCGTGGAGATGTTCGGATCCTCAGGGTTTCCTGAGGACTGTCTCTGGTTACCTCCAGGGGCTGATCATCCCTGACCACAATCTCCACTTCCCTCTGCCCCCTAATCCAGCGCGGTCTAACCTCGGCGCCAGCTGAGCGAGGGCTGAGGTCAGATCCCACCTCCATAGCTCCAGGAGCCTGATCCAATGCTCACTGAAGGTGACGGGACTCTGCCCTGCCAACGTTGGCTTTCTGGGTCAGGCTCTGGGGGCAGCCGCTACAGCGATGAGCCTGGTGTAAGAACTTAGAGCAGAATCACTCCCGTCCATCCCCAGTTCAAACCCAGCCTAAGGTCTTTCCCCCTCCCTTCCAGGGCAGAGCTGCCCCAGTGGCTAATCCAGCCCTGCGCCAGGCGGGGCCCAGCTCCCCTCCCCTTGGGGCTGCCTCCATTGTACGTGTTCGTGCTGCCTCTCAGGTTCAACGACTTCCTGAAGGACCCGCTGTCCCGGTGCCAGGGCTGTGACCCGCCCCAGAACGCTGAGAACGCCGTCGCCGCCAGGTCGGACCTCAACCCCGCCAATGGGACCTACCCCTTCGCTGCGCTGCGCCAGCGATCGCACGGGGGCACGGACATGAAGGTGAGGACCACGGGGGGAGTCTGTGTTGGGTGAGCACATGCTCCTGCAGGGGGGAAGCCTACTGCAGCCTTGGCTAACAGAGCAGCTCTTCTGGCTCTGACGGTGGATCCAGAGGTCATAGGTTCTATCCCTGCTGCTGACAACTCATATATGTGTGCGCTCCGGCTTCATGGACTCAGCCCAGTTTGAGTGTTTCCGCCTGTCCTGCCCCCGAGTGGCTGGAGGCCGTCCGCAGCACCTGTGCCCAGAGATGCTCCCGCCGACTCAGCGGAAATTGTCAGACGCTTGGTTTTCTCTCCCTAGATCACGTCCTATGCGATGGCCAAGGGCTACTGCCTGGTTGCCGCCAGCGGGCCCACCTGGGACGACGTCCCCCCTTTCCAGTGGAGCACCTCTCCCTACAGCAACCTGCTTCACATGGGGCACCCCGACCTCTGGAAGTTCCCCCCCATCAAGATCTGGTGGGACTGAAGTGGAGCCTGGATCCCCTGCGCATGTGGCCGAGTGGGTTGGAGCAGGGGTGCTGAGGGTGTGTCCCGTCCCCCTGTCTGTCTTGTTATAGTCTGGACTGTGGCCTATCCGCTGTGGGGCTGCTCCACCGCGGCTGTCTTTCCCCTGCGAACGAAGGGAAGAACGTCTCTCTCTGCAGGGGGAGCACAGGGGTACCTGGGGTGGGGGGAAACGACAGGGGGGGCAGTGCAGCTACTGCATTAAATTTAGCCCTGGCGTGAGTGGCTGGAGTTTGGTGAAACCGATGGCCATTGCACCTCCTTCTGCCAGGCCTTGGTTTGGCCCAGCTTGTCATTTTGCTGCCTTGTCTTAACTTGCAAGCTGGCTTCTTGCCCTCCGAACAAACTGCGACGCTCCCCAGAAGCCAGGGGAACCCCAGCCTCTTCTGCTGCCCCCTGGTTCCCCTCCTTCCCTGCCCCGCGGGTTGCTCGGTCACTGTCACTCCCGCCTCTGAAGACCGGAGCTGCCACCAGGTCCCCGGGGAAGGAGGAGCTGCCTGCTGGGACCCCCATGGGCTGCCAACTTGTGTGGTGGCACCGAGAAGCGGGCGGGTCCACGGTATAACCCCTGGGGGTGACCCACGGGAAGGAGCGCTAGCGTTCTCAGGAGCGGAGGCGGAGCTGTCCCTCTGAATGTAAGGCAGAGAGGCAGGTTTGCCTCTCCATCCCCTATCCCTCAGCGCTGGGCCTTGAGGGGGGCGGGGTCCCAGCTTGCAGCCCCCAGTCTGCAGCCCCAGGAAGATGTGGTGAAGTGCTCTCCAGGGGGCGGGAGGGCTGCCCCCCCCCCCCCTTTGCTGCATCTCTCTGCACTGCACTCCAGTGCCTGGGGGTGACTGCTGCTGTTTTGCTCACGCTGCCTTTGAATCCTCCGCCGCTCTTTGATGCAGCTGTGGCTTGGGTGATGCCCTTTGCTTTGCTGGCATCAGGGCGAAGGAGAAGCCCAGCGGGCTGCCCACAGGGCACCGCCTCAACCTGAAATCTTTCTGCTTTTGTGCCTGTTGTGCCCGCTACCTCCTTAGGCCTGGACTCACATGGCGCCACAGGCGTGGGGCTTGTGCATGTGAGGAAGCTTTTGCCCGTTAAAAGGAAATGGAGCAGGGTTCAGCAGGAGACCACCAGGGCAGACCTCACTCCCCTAGAAAAGTGACAGCAAGGAAGGCTTAAAGCCAGGCTCAGATGCTCCCCGGCCAGAGGCGTTCTCACCCCCTTGGCTTACCTGCCAGCTGGCTCCGAGTGGGGCTGCAGTGCAGGGCTTGTTCTGGGTCCCCTGTGCAAACCCAGGTGTTCTGGGATCGTCTGTAAGCAGGATTAAAAGAGCTCTTTGGCTTGGTTTTAGTACTAAAACTTGCGGAGTTGTTTCTTGCCTAGCTCTCGGGATGAGAGGAGGCGGGTTGGGGTTTCAGCTGCCGTGAAGACTCCTAGATTGGTAAGGCCCATAGGGACCGTTCTGACCATCCAGCCTGACCTTGTATCGCACGGGCCGGAGAACTTCGCTCTGGGATTCCTGCTCCAGGCTCAGAACTTCTGGCTGAGCTCGTGTCTGGGGTGCAGAAGATCTCCTGTGCGGTCGCTTTTCCAGCTCGCAGCAAGGGCTCCTAGCTGCCATCTGCTGCTCCTTCCTCTCGCCATCACAACCCCACCAGCCCTTTCTGGCATGAGCGTGAGGACGCTCCTGCCCCTGCATCACTCAGCCCCTCCCCTCGCCCCAGGCTCTTACTGCTCACACAGTGGGGTGCATCCATGAAAGCAGCAATTCAGCACAACTGGGTCGGTCGGTCCATGCTGCTCAACTGCCGGAAGGTGATGGGGCGGAAAAGCTGGGCAGCCGTCCCTTCTGGGGCCAGGGGCAAGAGCTGGGGTGGGGGCCTTTTGGGACAGCCATCCAGCGAGATCTGGGAGGTGGGAGGCCTTGCTAACCCATCTCCTAGGCTCAGGTCCGTGGGGGCAGAAGCCGATTGCGGCCCGAGGGTTGTTTTGGAGCCAGGGCCAAAGCAGGGTACGGCCATGAAGTGTGTGGGACAGCAGCTGTGTCCCAGCCTTAGTGCCGACCCTTGTCTGCCCAGCCGAGCTCCTGGGCCTGCGTTGGAGAAGAGCGAGGAATGCCCCAGGGTTAGCGCACCAGCCGGCAACTTAGAGACCTGCATTCACTTCCCTATTCCAGCACAAACCCCCGGTGTGGCCTTGGGTAACCGTGCCTCAGTTTCCTCATGTCTGAGAGGGGGATAATAGCCCTGCCCTACCTCTCAGGGGTGGTATGACCTGATGGGAGACCTGAGAGTACCAGAGCTAGAGAGATGGTAACGGGGCCTGCTAGGGAGATTTCTAGTGGTCATAAAATGATTGCAAAGTCCTCTTAATCTAGGTTCCTTGATCTGCTCTGGCAGGCAGGGAGCAGTTGGGAGTGATCACTTCATTGGTTGGGACTGATTAGCTAATGTTTATAAAGCGCGCTGAAGGTTTTTATAAAGGGTTCACCAAGGGCTAAGTCCATCTGGCTCCACAGAGCGACTAGAGCATAAGGGAGAGATTTCCTTTGGGAGGCTTTAAACTTTGTCTAATTAGCTGCCCCTTCTGGCTTCGATTCTTGGATTAGGGAATGGGGCAAACGAGTGGCAATGTGTTCATCATGCCCTTCAAAATCCCCCAGGGCTCGGGCAAAGCCCCTCCGTAAATTCAGTCCATGCTAAAGAATCCACAGCCTCCAAATCTCTCATTATTGGCATCATCTTTCTAGACATGGGAACGTACGGGAAGAAACTACTTGATTATCTTTCATTGGACTAACTTTCGTTGGTGAAAGAGACACGCTTTCTGTATCGTAGTCTCTATGCTGCTAACTGTTGAGGGAGATTCTCTGTGCACAAGTGCTAGAGAATTGTCAAGTTCGGTCTTGCTGGTTTTTGCTGGAGGACTCCTTGGAGGTCTTGGGGATCAAGGCTGCGGGCCTGATTCTCCTCTTGCTTACCCTGGTGTGACTTCATTTCTCATGATGGATGTGTGGCGAGAGGAGAATCCAGCCTTGGGAGCCTTCTCAGCCCTAATCTCTTCCCCTCAGTGCGGTGGCAACAGACAGGGAGTTTTATTAATACTCTTCCCTTCTCAATTAGGGCCTGATCCAAAGCCCACTGAAGACTCCCATGGGCTTGGGTCCTTTACTTGCATGGCAACCCTTCCAACTACTCCATAACAAGTCACTTCACCCCCTGTGCCTCGGTTTCCCCATCTGTACAATGAGGCTAATGATGCTAACCTCCTTTGTAAAGTGCTGTGAGATATTATGAAAGGCACGTTCTCCAGCAATACCTCTGAAAGAACAAACCCGGCTGGCCAGTAGTGAAATGTTCCAGACGTGGCTGTTTTGGGATAGTGCAGACGGCTGGAAAGGCAGCAGGCCTTCAGTCCCAGGTGCTGCTCGGCGGCTGGTTTCCTCTGGCTGGGACCAGCACTTATTGCAAGGGGGTTGGTTGATTGATGGGAAGGGGAGGAGGGTCAGGGGCTCCTTGCTTGTGTGGTATGAGCACAGAAACTCCTCCAGGCTCTGTCAGGCAGGGGGACTTATCCACCTGTTCTGGGTCCTGCCAATGTCAGGCAATGGGTTAAGGAGAGCAGGGAAGGGACAGACTCATTTGTTCAGCTGCGTTCAGATACCCCCTTCACCCAAACCCGTTTGGACTGAAGGTCAGGTTCTGCCCACCCCCAGCTCTCATCTTGTCTTTTTGGAGGGCTGGGGGGATTCTAGGCCTCAGCAGATGGCTGGAGGTGGGGCCTAAAAGAACCCCCCACTTTCCAACCCCCCTGGATCCAGCTCAGAGCCTTGTGCATCTCCAACTAAAGCACCAGCGTCCTACCTCGAACCCCATCAAGGCCTTAGCTGGTTTACCAGCGTCTTTCCGTGCAGCGGTTTCTGCTGCCCGCCGCCCTCAGTGCTACTCCTGCAGAATAGCGGGGTGGGGTGGGGTGGGGTGGGGGGCTCTTGTTTCAATGCACCTTCTAGTTTTTAAACAAAAACTGGTTTATTTTTTTTGACTGAATAAACATTTTTAGTGAAATATTTTCATTTTGGTAACCATTTTACAGCATTTGGGTGAAAAATTCAAAACTGAATGTGGAATTTCTTTCTGTTTAGGTTTTTATGTCAAAATACCAGTTTTTCTGAAACCCAAACGTTTGTACAGAAAATTGAACTGTTTTCAGGGGGGTTTTAAAACTGAAAAATGTGCATGGGCCAGTTAAGAAAACAATGGACTTTTTTGGTGTTTTGGCAAAATAATTTGCATTTCCTGCCCTGCTTTATTTCTCACCCTTCAGTGGTCTCGCCTTGGTCAGCCCTTCAGGCTGGGTTGGGTGGGTGAAGGACACCCCAGCTGAGAGGATTTGTTCGGACTCTCCGTCTGTCTATGTATCTACCTCGAGTACCTATACAGGGAAAAGAAATTTGAGAGTAGCTAGAGGACTCTTCAGTCTAGCAGACAAAGGTGTAACAAATCCAGTGGCTGGAAGTTGAAGCTAGAGAAATTCAGGCGAGAATGAGGAGCACGTTTTTAACACCGAGATTAATTCACCAGTGGAACAATTTACCGTGTGTTGTGGTGGATTCTCCATCCCTGGAGTTTTTTAAAATCAAGCTGGGATGTTTTTCTAAAGAGCTGCCTTCGTTCAAACAGGAATTAATTCAGGGGCATCCTGTGCCCTGTTCTACAGGAGGTCCGACTCGCTGTTCACAATAATCCCTTATAATCGATGGAGCAAGGTATGGTACTTAGCATGGTGATGGGGGCCAGTTATCTGAGCACCTCACAATGTGTAATGTATTTATCTGCCCAACCCCTCACTAATCTAGCACTAGAAACTCCTGGGTTTGGATTCCGAAGTCACAGGTTCAACCCCCGTGCTGCTAACCCACCCAATGGCATCAGCTTACTCTAACGCCATGAGAGTCCATTGCTGTCAACCCAAAGGGCATGTCTATGCAGTTTCCTCCTCTGGAAACCCAAAGAGACCTCTGCAGAGAGCTCCTTTAGGGGCCAGTCCATGGCAGAATGGATGTAGGGTATAGATGGGGAATCTCAGTGCCTGCTTTTAAATCCAGCAACAGCTGAGCAAGAGAAGGGGGGAGAGGTGGGGTCACAGAGAGCTTGTCAATCTCTTTCCTCCCTAGAAGGAATTTCCGCCACCCACCGATTCTCGGAAACATAGAATGAAAGGGGACAGACAATTTTGCCTTAGCCGTAAGAGCCCAGCACAGGGATAGCACTTTCAAAGACATCACCCAGCGTTCCCAGACAGACCTCTCTGTTTGACTGAGCAGAATGGGTTGATTTCAAGGGGATTAAAAAGGGAAAGATCATAGGGGTTTTAAAAAACCCTTCTTTACAGATCAATGTGAATCCTAGTATCAGTAATGCCATCAAATCAGCGGGATTGCTAACATGTCTTGGCACTTATTTCTGCTGTTCGTTTCCTCCCGGTGTTTCTCTCATCAAGAATCTAAGTAGCCGTGTGTGTCTCGTTCACATTTGCAGTGTGGCCAGCTCCTGAGATATCAGCTGCGCTGCTCAAAACCCCAGCTTCTGGTCATGTGATTAGAGAAAAACCTTTGCTTTCATTTTTAAAAGATGTAAATTTCTAGTGCTCCGGGTTGCAGGAGAAATCTTGAAGCTATGACCCTAGTAGTGCATCCTGAAGGCTAGGAAACCAGAAGACAAAATTTAAAAAAAATCCTTTTTTTATTATATATTTTTTAATGTCATGATTTTTAAATCAGTGTAATGATTTTGTGGATGCTTGGGATTGACACCCGGACTCCTGGTGCTTTTCACTTGTAGGGGCTCATGCACTTTCACACTGCTGCAATGATTAGATTGCAAACACTGTCTGGGTGCCCAGCAACTGTACCTAACTGGCAGGAATCCTCCCAGCCCGTCAGGCCTGCGGCATTAGAAAATAGGCCACGAGGTTAGTAACTAATCATTCTGAGGAGTTGGGCAAATCTGGAGGTTTATTACTGACACCATCTTGTTTTCTGAACTTCACAGTGCCAGGCAGCTGCCATTTTATATTCAATGCCCATGCTGCCTGCTAAGGAGGAGAAAAACACCCTGTGCTCTCCCCAGTGGTGATCTTGCTTGAGGCCTCTCGTGTTTTGCTCCCCTCCCACCTTAAATGCAGGCGGTTCTGGGTGAGAGAAAACAGAGCAGGGCGGTCTCTCCAGGATGGGTTTGGTCACTTACTAAACAGCACCCACATCTGTTTGTCCCTGTTAAAGGCTGGAGGGGCATGGCTGTTGTGTCACTTCCTGTGACACGTTGGCTGAGTGTGTTTTGTCTCCCTCTAGTGGCTGGGTCCACATCCAGCCGCAGTGTCCAACCTGTGGCCCTTGTGAGTTGAAGTGTGCTCCCTGAGCCCTGGTCTGTGGTGCTTTTTTTTTTTTTTTTAAGCCGCAAGGTTTAAATAAGCCCTGTTGCTGCAGGGAGACAGAAGGGGGGGCTACCCATCCCCAGCCATCTCCCACTGCTGCCCCGGTAGCAGCTGCAGTGTGAGCTGGGAATGCAGTTTCTCAGCACTGCCCCCGCTGGTGGCCTGCAGTATTGCAGAGGAAGGAGGTGAGAGTGGTTCTTTCTGCCCTGCTGCTGGGCTGTGGGAGCCCAAGGGAGTGTAGGAGAGGAGGGTTACTGGCTCTGCCTGAGACAAGGGATGCTCCTTGCACATGATACCTCCTGTCTCCCACACAGGCCATCATAGGAGAGGTGAGGAAAGAGGCTCTGCCCCAATTCTGGTTTGAGCAGCCTTGGGGTTGCTCTGCCTTTCACCAAGTGGCAACAGCCTCCTAGGGATCACATGCCAGCTGGAGACAGCCAGAAACCAGCCACTCTACCTAACACTGCAGGACTTCCAAAGAGGGAGGTAGAGGAGCCAGCTATGCTGGCTCTGAGCCAATGGGGACTGTCTTACATTGGGGTGGGGGGGGGGAAATCAGACTTTTCTTCCCTTTGCCCCACCTGAGCAGCACAAAAGGTGCAGATCAGGACACAAGAATTACCTCCCAATTTATAAACTCTAGCCCTTGACCTTGTGTGTCACAATATGTTCAGCCTTCAGGCTGCAAAAGTGAGAAACCACTGACTTAAAGGATAAAAACCTACTACTGCCCCGATAGTTAATGGAGCTATTCCCTTAACTCAGGTGGCAGGGGCCTGTGCTTTGGTACAAAAGTTTCTGGATTCAAACTCCTACGGAAAAGAGTTGTTACATTCCCACAGCAGAGAGGGAGGATGGTCCAGGGGTTAGGGTATCAGCTAGCGACCTGAGTTCCATTTCTTGCTCTGCCACAGACTTTCTGGATGACCTTGGGCAAGTCATTTATCTCTATGTGCCTCAGATTTCCATGTATACAATGGGGTAACAGCCCTGCCCTGCTTCACAGGGCTGTTATGAGGCGCTCAGGTTCTCCAAGGAGTAGAGGCGAGATAAAATCCCAAGATGGTGACACCGGGGCAGCCTCACTTAAAATGGTCGTGCAGCTCTGTCTGGAAACAAACGAGGGACGCAGCCGTATAGAAATACAGGTGGTTTTTTTTACATGCAAAAAGTTAAATAGTGGACACTATTAGAAAAGCCAGCATGTTAAGGCATGCTGAATTCTGGCTACAACATCCAATACTCATGCCTCAGACTAACCTCACGTTACACAAAACCTTCCCCGACAACTGCAGCTGGCAGCGTAGGCAATGAAGTGAAAGAGGTAGTCGGTCCAGAGAGATTGACCCAGCCTGCTCTCCGCTCCATGCTAAGAGGTCCAGGCTGGTAAGACAGTGATGCTAAACCAACAGGCATGAGGGACCTCCCCAGAAGGCATGGGCTGTGCAACCGCTAGGCGAGGAATTCCAATGGTATTTTACACCAGCTCAAGCTTTCATCAAGGTAAGGATCAGCCCACTGCGGCAGGCCAGATCAGACCAACCCAGTGGTTGATCTAGTTTGGTAGTGGGTCTCCTGGCTATGCCAAAACAGAGCTACCGTCCATCCAGCCCTGGGAGCTCACCTCTGAGAATCTCAGAAATCGATGGCGGGATGGGACCTCGAGCCCAGCCCCCTGCTCTGAGGCAGGACCAAGTAAACCTAGCCCACCCCTGAGTGGTGTTTGTCCAACCTGTTTTTAAAAGCCTCCCTTGGAAGCGTATTCCAGAGCTTAACTGTCCTTAGCGTTCGAAAGTCTTTCCTAATATCTAATCTAACCTGAATCTCTCTCCCTGCAGATTAAGCCCTGTTCTTCTTGTCCTACTGCCAGTGGACACGGAGAACAGTGATCACAGCCTCTTTATAACATATCTGAAGACTGCGATCAGGTCCCCGACTCCCCCCAAGTCTTCTTCAGACTAAACATGCCCCGGTGTTGCAGAAGGTGAGTCAGTTACCCAGCATGACCTGGTGGTCAGGGCAGTGGAGAAGGAGCTAGGAGACCTGGGTTTATTCCTGACTCAGCCGGGTGACCTTGGGCAAAATCACTTCCTCTCTCCGGGCCTCTTTCCTGTCCTTTGTCGGGCTAGATAGACCCTGCTCCCAAAGAGCTGGCAGTCTCTCACTACGTGTCTGGGCAGTGCCTGCCACAACAGGGCCCTGATCTCCAAGCAGGCCTGGAGGGGCTCCTGGAACAGATGTCGATAATAATGCACAGCAGCGTGCGGAGGTGTGGACCTTGGGGGAGATTCCTTCCTGCTCAGGGGCTGGGGACGAACCCCTGCCTGGAAGTTGTAGGCAGGTTGGGAGCCCTAGGTTTAGCCTCCACCCGTGTGCTCCAGCGCTCGAGGCGAGGTGACGTGACGTGACCACAAGTTAGAAACGAACATCGTTGCCAATGTGCTGACTGTTAAAACCAGCATCCCACGCTTAAAATAAGGCCCTGGATAAAACTCCAGAGCTCCCGTCCCTCCCCCGCCCCTCCCCCCCGTGTGGTGCCCTGCCAGCCTAGGCCGCCATGACGTTCTGGATGCCCAGCTGCTCCTTGAGACGCTGCAGCTGGGCCAACGTGATGTTGTTGCCCCCGCACACGATGATCACCAGGGAGCCCAGGGCACGGCCCAGTTTCCCCTCCGCCTGCAGCCTCTGCACCACGCCGCTGTAGACGGCAGCCAGCGCCGCCCCGCAGGCCGGCTCCACCAGGATCTTCTCATCGTCTGCACGGGGGGGGTGGAGGAGAGATGAGGGAGGGGGTAACTGGTGCTCCGAGCGGCCTTGGGGTCACTCGCCCATCCCAGGGCAGGAGGCCTCAGCTAGCAGGAGTGGGGGGTGACATGGAGCTGGCTGCCCCAGGTGGTGAGCTGCTGGCCCTTGAACGGGGAGGGGGCTCACCAGCTTCAAGGCGCCGACGGGGGGGTGAGGGGGGAAGTTGTCCTTGATCCATGACAGCTCTCGGGGGAAGGGCCAGTGGAGAGAACAAGCCACAAACGGGCTGGAAAAGCCTGTGGGGGGCTCTTCCCCTCCCAAGGGCAAAGCTAGGAGAGAATGACCTGTTTGGCCACGGTCAACGCAGCCACTGCTCTCCCCTGTAGTCAGGGCCACGCAGGACCTAACTGACCACCCCCCGGGGTAATGAACAGCAGGGGGCGCTCTCGCTTGCTCTGTCGGATTCCCCTCCTCCGCCCCACAGGCCGTTTCTGAGCGAGGAAGCAGGGAGGGGATAGGGTCAGCGCGTGGAGGGAGGCTTGTTAGCCTGTCAGGGACGCGGGGACAGCTGTGGCTCTAGGGAACACAGCGGGTTGCAGGAGAGGCATTCTCATTGGCAGTCACAGGATGCATTGCCCCTTTAAGAGGCAAGGGGACCAGTTCCTTTGCTGCTTCTCAGTGGGGCCAATTTAGCCCACCTGGTGCTACTTCAGTTGGTGGCATCTGTCCCAGGTGGGTGGGGCCAGGCGTGCTTTCTATAAAGAGGACCCAGGCAAAGGTCTGGGTGGCAGCAGGCAGAAAGAATCTCAGAGGAAAGCCCTGGGGGGGGTAATTGTTTGGGGTTCAGGTTTAAAAGCCAAGGCCTGGGGAGGACTGTTTAAAAGCTTCATTTGTCAGGGTGAGTGGGAAGGGGAGAATCCAGTGCTCCTGCACATCAGGAAGGGGAGTGGCCTGAGATTTAGGAAGGATCTGGAGAAGCAGTCCCGTGTGACATTTTTGTTTTGGGCTGGGAGAGGAGCCCTGGCTAGGTTCTTCCGGTGGGTTTTAAAACACCCTGTCACCTGTGGGGGACACTTTTCACAAAGTGATCACTCTAGAGCGGATCCCTCAGCCCTCCTCCTCCTCAAAGGAAACCCGCACAACCCTTTCAAAAGGTGAGCCGGGGAGCTTAAATTCATAACTTTGCTAGATACTAAAAATCATGGACTGAACAGACACTGGATTTATGGCTTATTACAGCAATCTGTAACCCACTAACAACCCCCTTCCTCCCTGCTGCCTTCTCCCCCTTCCTCCCATGCTTGGAGGGATATTAATGGGCCACTTTACCTTGAAAGGTCCCCTGAAATAGATGTTAACTACTTATGCTAAACAATCTGTTCCACCCTGTATTTAGCTCTGACACTTGTTCCCCAGACCTGAAGAAGAGCTCTGTCTGTCTGTGTAGCTGGAAAGCGCATCTCTCTCACCAACAGAAGCTGGTCTAATGAAAGCTATGACCTCATCCATGTTGTCTCTCTAGTCTAGTGGGCTCTATAATGATTTGTGAGACCTGCAGGGATGTGTACCTGCCACTAGGAGGCAGCAGGAGGCCTTGGCCTGTTACAGGCACAATCTGGTACTGGGGCAGCACCTGCTTGGGGATGGGCAGAAGGGTGAGGAGCCTGAAACCTGCAGGGAAATGGGCAGTCATTGTGTGGGGATGACTTGACAAATTAATGGGACACAGACCGTCCCTGCCGTGCTGTATGACTAGAACCCCCCGGCCATGGTCAGCGGGGCTATTTTAAATGTTTCTCTTCACCTCTGGGGAGCAGCAATGCCCTGGAACAAAGGACCCTCCTTTGGTGTGTTGCTGTCTGAGGGGGGGAGGCTGTTACATACCCACAAACTTTTCGATGGCCATGACTGCCTCCTGGTCCGTGACGACCTCTGAGAAGACTGGGTGCTCTCGGGCCAGCTTCAGTGTCTCCGCTCCCACCGTCTTTGCCCCCAGGGTCTTTGCGACGCTGCAGCCAGGAGAGGAGAAGAGGAAAGAGACACCTCAGCTGGTGATGATGGAGTCCCCACAGCATACCCTTGTAAGGTCAGCGCTCTCTATCCCTGCGAGCATGCAGGCAGCCAGGTTTTTTTCAGGCAGGACCCTGTGGGATCTTGGGGTGGGGCCTCACTGACCCCCCCCACACACATTCCCCTTGCCAGAGCAAGGATCCCTGCTTTCATGCTGCATCTCTCTGTACAGGACGGAGTGCCCCAGCTTTAGTGCTGCTACCACATTGGGTAGCGCTGAGCAATCCCTTGTCTGAGCATCTTCCCTTGGCCCCTGTCTCTGATTGGACAGACAGCCCTTTCAGTTCTCCCTTGCTGCCATTGGCTGTCCGTGGCATGCGTTACCTGCTGGTGAAGCCTGGTTCCTACCTCTCCCTAGAGCGCAAAGGAGCTTAATTTTGTAGCTCTGGGCCCAAGTGCTTACCCCCATCTGCAGTGCCCAGAGAACTTTGCCCCCCAGTGGGGCAGCATTGTTGTGCTATGCACAGGAGGGGGCTGGGTGGAGGAGCCCCATGGGAGGAGTAAGTCAAACCCAAATAACATCCAAGACATGTAGACTGTAGAGAACAGGGAGGGGAATCGTGAGGCTGCTGCCTCAAGTGTCTCCTCCATCAGCCCCCAAGCCGTGGTTCTGCCTAGCCCACCCCAAGCCACGGCTCCTTTCCCTTAACATCGGGTCACAGGCCGAGCGCTCCCGTTCGCTCTCCTCCCCTCACTCACCTGGTGATTTCTGGCAGCGTCACCAGCTGCCCAGCAGCCATGGCCGCATTCAGGCTGTGCGCCCCTTTGGTCTCCATGGCAACAATGGGCACATCCTCCCAGCCTGCCTCCCGGAGGCCCTGGACCACTCCGCACAGCATCCCGCCGCCTCCCACAGACAGGGCCAGCGCCCCAGGCTTGGAGTCCAAGTCTTCCTTCAGCTCCTTCACTATGGACGTGTGGCCTTCCCTACAGGGAGATAGCAAGTGGGAATGGGACCAGGGGAAGGGAAGGCCATGGCTAGAGATGACCCGAGATCAACAGTCCTGACCCCGTTTCTCTAGAAGAGCCTGGAAAATACAGGTCTTGATTCTTCTCGGTGACACCAGTGTCATCCCCCTGAGTTCAGTGGAGTTACTCTTGGTTCACTCCAACATCAGAGAAGCTGGGTCTCCCCCAGTCTGGGATACTTTGGTTTAGCAGCCTGAGACCATTTCAGCTTTGAAAGAGTCACGCGGCTCAGGCTGCGTCTCGCTGCCTATGGGGACGAGTGACACCTCAGAAGAGGCCCAGGTGTGAGAACTAGAAGGCCAGGGGTTGTGTGGACAAGCAGGCTGAGGTCCTGTGGTGGGAGGATCCCTGTAAGTCTTCCCAGCTATAGGACTTTCTAAGGCACTTGTCCCAATGGTACTGAGACGCAGCTGTTGTTTTTAGGGCACGGGTGGGGCGTATCAGTGCCGGGGAAGCCCAGATCTGAACGAACATGGAAATGGGCGTGGATTCCCTTTCTTACATCCTTTAGCTCCCAACCCAGGTTCAATGCACAGCTATCCAGGCTAGGCTGGTGGCACCAGCTTCTGTGGATGCGCTGACTTTAGAGATTCACCATGTGGTGCGTGGGCCACAACAGTGGGTGGTCAATAGACATGCACTCTCTCTCCATGCTGGATCCCACGCCTGGTGCGCCAAGAGATGGTGGCCACACCATCGCAGTCCAACCAGAGGGTGAAAGCTGATGCCCAGATAAATTTGTTAGTCTCTAAGGTGCCACAAGGACTCCTCGTTCTTTTTGCTGATACAGACTAACAAGGCTACCGCTCTGAACTCTGCTTAGATAGTCCACCCCCTTGTGTACCACACAGAATGACCTTGTTGGGGCTGCATGCAGCCGGATTTAATCTCGGCCCACGGTGACTCAGGCTAGCAGGGATGTTAATAGGCAGCAATGGCTAAAACGAAGCCTTCCAGCCTCTGGTGTCCACCCCTCCCTCAGGCCACGTACCAGATGAGGGGATCATCGAAAGGGGGCACATAGACCCAGCCAGGGTTGTTCTTCACCAGCTCCTTGGCTTGTTCTATGGTCTCATCCAGCATCTGCAGAGAAGAGACGTTTTATTAGCCACTCACAGAGGCTTATGGACGGAACCATGAACCTCACAGCCAGTGGGGCAGCTCCCTCTGCAGATCTGTCCCAGTCCTGGCTCTGGGGCATGGTGGGGGGAGATATTGAGGCTCTCACCCCAGGCAGGCAGTCTGCTGTCTCTCATATACCCCCTCACCCAGCCATGCACATACCTACCTCTCCCACAATGCAGACAGTGGCCCCCTCGTCCTTCAGCCGCTCGATGGTGAAAGCTGGCGTGGACGTGGGCACAAGGATGGTGGCTGGGATGCCCAGTTTCCTGGCAGAGTAGGCAGCTGCCAGGCCAGCATTGCCACCTAAAAGCAACCACATTGGGCCTCATGGTTTCCTGCATCCCATTGTGCAGTAGAAGCCACGGTGCTGCCTCCGGTGCCTCCCAAAGCAGTGTGTCCCTCTGCCCTCTTCTCCTTTGGCCCTCCCCAAGCCTGGCGGCTGCCCAGGAGTTTCAGGAGGTGTGGGAATCTTGCAGCACCCCAACAGGAAGACAGTGTCAGGGTGTGGCGGGGAGGTGGGGAGGATTGTAACCTCCCAGGAGCTCAACATTGCATTTCCCATGTGACCAAAGATGTCTAAAGCCCTGTTGCCACCCTCGCATGACCCACACCAATACCATCACTGGGGCTTCTCTTCTTTTGGCAATTGTCCCACCAATAGCAGCACCAGCCAGCAGGAGGCAGCCTGGATTTGGATTCCTGGGCATCCTTGTGGGCATTATTTACATCCAGGCCCAAGGAGAGGAGCTAGCACCCATGAGTTTCTGGGGCAGTATGGGCTTGGGTGTGACACAGCCACCCGCCTCCTCAGGGAGCCAGGCCCTGGGTTGGTGTATCTCACCTGAGGAGCATACGAAGCGCTCGCAGCCTCTCTCCGCCCACTGTGGAGACAAAGCAAGAGGAAGGAGTGAGTGGGAGTGAACGTGGCCTCCGCTGGTGACTGCACGAGAGCTGCTCCTCTCTCTGCAGTCTAACCCCTCCAACCCCTTGGATACTTCAGGTCATTCTCCTTTTATGCCTCTCGTCAGCCCCTACCGTAGAGTCTCTGCATCACCATCAAAGCCACCATGGCCACGCAAGGCCAAGCAGCAGCCTCCCTTCTGCTCCCGCAGCCCCAATAATGTGGAGTCTCAGCAATTTCCACCCTCCTCTTCCAGTCTGAGAGCAGATGGCTCGGTGGGCGCCCGCCCAGGATCAGGTGTCTGCTATGGGACTGCTGGAGTCTGCTGCTCAACGGCAGCCAGTTGGAGAGATGTAGGGAGCATAGGTAGTGTCCACTCCAGGTGGGCACAGGAATCCAGGCCAGGTCCTTCCCCTCCTAGGGGTTGCACCAGAGTCCATTCCAGGTGCGCAGAGGAATCCAGGCCAGGTTATCCTTAGTCACCGCTAGTTAGAGGTCAGGCTTCATGGGCTAATGCTCCCTACAGTATATGGGATTGCTGCAGGGAATGCCCAAACTGGATTGATGTGTCTGCTGCAAATGGATCCCAGATTCCCAGCTACCCGCCGTCTCTCCACCCCCACCCCCCTGGCCAGCAATGGCACAATCCAGCTTGGCTCTGCAATCTTCTTTCCCCACCAATTGAACATTGTGCCCTTGGCAGTGCCGCTCAGAGTCCGTACCATTTTACAGAGGTGGCCGATGCCCCGGATTTTAAAGGAGCCTGTGGGCTGAGCATTGTCCAGCTTCAGGTAGACGTTGGTGCCAGCCACCTTGGAGAGCGGGACGCTGTCCCTCAGGGGCGTGTTCACATGCAAGCTCCTGGCAGAAGTCATGCTGGGCTCTGAGGGAATAAGGGAAATAAGACCCATCATCAGGACCCAGGATATTCTGTGGGTTTACCATGGAACCCACTTCTTGCTATGGATTTATGCTCCGGGGTCTCAGTTCCCATTTTATAGAGGTGTGAGCTGCCCATTCGTTTCAATGAACTGTTGACACTGAAGCCTAATAATGGCTCAAGTATCGGGATGGTTAACTGTTTCACTGCTGATCATTTCAGCTAATTTATTTATGCCTCACCTCCAAATTACCTCCTCCCTAGGCATAAAAAGCCCCAAGTCCCCCTACCCAGCTGTTCCAGCTTCTCCCTTCTCCCACGTGGACAATGCAAAAGAATCTGTGTCACAATGCAAGTGTGGAACCAACATCAAATAACCAGGGGATCTTGTTGCAGAATTGACACCCAATTTGCCCTGGGGTACATGGGTCCCTGCCCAAAATGTCACCCTCCCAAGGCTCTCTCTGGCCACCTCTATCCAACCACCGTGACCTCAGGTCCATCCACTCCCTCTTCTCAGCTCTTGGTGTAGATCTGGTCCCCTCTGTGCTCCCCAGTTGCAGGCCATGCTGGACTGTGTCTGCCGGATTTGTCCGAATCCCATTCTCTCTGTAGATTTTCACATTAAAATCTTCCTTTGCCCCTTAGCTTATGGCTCCCTTTGGCTAAGCACTTTGTGTCCCTGTGTGTGACAGATATCATTCAGGATGAACTGCACTGGGGGGAATGGGATATGGAGCCTTTCAGCTTGAGGGGCCAAATCCAGACCTGGCTTGAGTGCCACTCCCATGTGACCCCAGGTCAGTCAGTAGATTGTATCCCAAGCTCCATCGTCCATTTGTGTCTTTCTTCCACTCCTGTCCTGTCTTCCACGTGGCCTGCTAGGCGTGGGCAGTCTGCCATGTTCCTGCCCTCACTCACCCTTCGATAATCTTCTCAAAACATGGCATCGTCTATAAACCCACCTTTTCCCCTCGATGACGGGGAGTAAATGACACCCGCAAAACAGACCATGGAGCTAGTAAGATGCCTGTGTAACATCCCCACCACAGGCCATCAGCAGGATTGCAAATTGGGGCCTCCAGGGTCCTCCTTGCTGCTGCCACTTGAGTTACAGTAGCTTAACAGCAGTAGTGGGCTTTTATCCTCTACATGGACCAGCCACTAGAGGGGGACATAAGACACTTGGCTAGCATGGTTAACCTGGCACACTCAATCACTGCCCCCCATCCCTTGTCTATCGGTATGTCTGGAAGGTAGGTTCTTTGGGGGTCAAAGACCTCCCTTCATTTTTGTCTATAATCTCCTTAGAATGCACTGATTTGATACATCAGTGGAGCTGGTCAAAAAACGCAAAGTTTTTTTTCTTCCATGAGAAACTTGAAATTGTTTTCATTTTGTGCTAATTTTTTCCACCGAATTTTAGGGATTTTTATACCTATATAAAAATGCTTTTTGTTTTTTTGCCCCCTTTTTTCCTCTCACTGCATCCAAAAGAAACACACATGAATGTTTCTCAGTTTTCTTTGAAAAATTTCAGCCAAACAAAATTTTTTGATTTGGTCAAAAAGCCATTGTTTGTTGTGGGATTGGGAGGTGGGGGGGGAGGTTGTGATTTTGTTGTTGTTTGTTGTTACCCCAGCTCCATGAATCAGTAATTATTAGTAAAGAGTAGATCTGGCCAGCAGTATGGTTTTCTTGGTCCATGAAAACTTTTGCGATATCAAAAAATGTTCCCTTCCCGAATCAGGACAAAATGTCAAACTTGAAAATTCCCACAAATTAAAAATCTGACACAAATTTTGGTTCTGGTCAATTTACATGTTTTGTTCCAATTTTGATCATTATTTTTTTACTTATAATTAGCTTAAAAGTTGAAACAGTTATTTTGAATTGGCAAACTGGACTTTTTTTATTTAGAACATGGCAAAATGAAACATTTTGGCAATTTTGAAACTTTGTTAAAAAAAATTTTCAGTCGAAACATTTCTCAAGACTGACCTTTTCCTAGGAAAAGTTTCATTTTTGACAAATCAGCATTTTCAGATGGAAAGATGTTTTGGTGAAAAATTCCCAACCAGCTGTGGAGATCAGGGCCTCCTGTGTAGCATTCCCACCTAGCTCTGTGTGGAGAGACTTAGGGGTTTCTATCCCGTTCCGTCACCGCAGTCCACCCCCCTAAGTGGGCCTAGTTAGCATCTAGGCAGAGGACTGACCATACCATGGTTCTGAACTCCTATCTCGTCCCAGAAGTGGAGACAGAGGCACAATGTTGGGGCATGTGTGTGTGAAACTAACCCTGCTACTGCCCGCACTGCATCTGTCTTCAGACATGAGTCCAACCAGGGGATTTCATTCTGTAGACATGCACAAGGCAAAGATCCTGCTGCTAACTCAGGGACAGCCTATTTGCAGGGGGGACACGGTCTCGGAGCTGAAAGAGATCCCCCCGCTGCAATGCTGCTGTAAACCCTTCTCTTAGCTCTGGGCCTTACCTCAGTGCCATCCCATTTACAGCTGATCCCCCTGGAGGATCATTTGCCAGGGGAAATACACAAACAGACCATCCCTGTGAAGCAAGTCGCTTGGCACCTGGGGCTGGGTCAGAGGGTGGGGAGGGAAGAGAGGAGAAGGCTACACCATTGCCCCACAGCATCTGCTATGGCCATCCGGCTGCCTGTGGCTCCAAAGTGAGTCCTTCTTGGTTAGACAGGCACTGGCAGAAGTGCAGGGACTTGGGAGTTAAAAGCTGGAAAAGGAAGGGAGGAATGGGGGAGAGGTCCCCAGAGATCCAGCAGGGAGAAGAGGCATGGGGCAGCCTGTGTGTGAGGGAGAGACAGCGAAGCAACCTCCTTTGGAATCCTGCTTATTACTGTTAAAAGTGTGCAGAGCCCCGTGGTGCTGCCTGACTCCGCATAGGTTTAAGCAGCTGCCTAGCCCGTCACAGGAACCCGATCAGTCATTACTGGACTTGCACTGGACAAAGCAGTTGAGGGACAGTTTTGTGAAGAAGTGGCCACTTATTCTGGCCTAAAAGAAATCTCAGGTCAGGCACCAAAGAAACCGAGACAATCAAAAAATCAGGGGCCAGTTTTGAAAATGACTGTCCTTCCTCTTCAAAGATCTTCAGCTGCTACGGTGATGAAAGCACAATAGGTAAGTAGGAGCACTTCTGAAACCTTCCCTAATTCAGCTCACCAAACCTCTCTTCTGAAGCTTGAATCCAGCCACCCAACAGCCCTCTCAGCCAGGGAAATGCTGTTATCATCAATGCGTAGATGGGGAAACTGAGGCACGGAATGATGCAGTCACTTGCCCACGACCCTAGAAGGAGTCAGTGTCAGAGCTGGGATTAGAACACAAGTGCTTCCAGCCCTGTGCGCTGACCACACCTTCCTATGTATGTATTAGTAACAGATGATAATCTCACTGTGTGCTGGGAAAGGAAGAAAGTGAAGGCACTTACCGGTTAGCGTTAGAGCAGAGCGGCAGGGCCTTTAGCTAATGTGTGCCCTGATGGCTTAGAGGCTGCAGCTGTTCAGTGCAGGAGTGAGCAAGGCTGCCGGTCTCCTGTGGTCCCTTCTCGGCAGCTAGGGTAATCTGTGGAGCCACGGTCTCATTGGAGGATGCTAGTCCCTTGGCAAGTTTTATAGGCCCATGGTTTGTGCTTGGTGGCCAATTGGGGAATGGGGCACCCCCCCACACCCCCTTGCCTCTGATGTCATTCCCCTCCCCTGCTCAGCAGAGAGATTCCAGCTAAAGGGAAACCAGCAGCAACCATACCAAAAGGGAAGAGGTCAGGGAGGGGGAATTCTTCAGGCTCTGTGCAAAAGGAAAAGAGCCTATTTCAGGCACTCCCCTGCCAAAAGGAGGGTGACGCACGCTGGGGAGGGACATTGCTCAGACAAAGGTTCCTTGCATCAGATGTTTCTGAGCCGGCTCAAACCAGGTTGAAGAGCTAGGTCTGGAATTATGATTAGGGGGAAAGGCAGGGGGGCCCTTTTGCTTTCACAAGGCCAGCCAGTCCCCTTGCTGGCTCAGAGAAATGCACGCAAGGGACTGGAACAGACGAAGGGAGTTCATAACCCGGAGCTCACTGCTTCTCCAAACCTGGCTTATTTGTATTCTCTCTCCTACCCCCATCTTTCTCTCACTCCCGCTTCGCCTCCAGACTTTGGAACGTTTGCATCTCTATAGTTAGTTACTTTTTAAGAGGCAGTGTCATGAAATGATTAAATGGGGCAGGACTTCAGGGTTCTATTTGCTCTTGATTTTGTGTGATCACAAGTCAGTTAGCTTTATGGGCCTCCTGCCTCCATCTACCGGCACCTCCCAACTATTTCAAATGAGAAATAACAATACTAATCTCCGTTCATTCCCAGCCTGTAGAAACAAATGCTGGATTGGTTTGGTATTCTGTTTGGGGCAGGAGGTGAGCTAGAGAGTGCGGGTGTGTTGAATAGGGAAAGCTAAGTCAGAGAGAGTTTTTTGAATTTAGTTCTGAAAATGGTGAGCCTGGGAACTCTTGTGGCAGGGAGTTCCAAAGTCTACGTTCCAGTTGGTCTGAAAGTTCTGTCTCCTGCCCTCTGAGCCTCCCCATATACATTCATAGTTATGTAGTTCTGGGGGGAGCTTAGCTGTTCTGTGTGGTTGTGATGGTGGCGTCACTCCGGTAGCCTGGGCCAGTCACAGGGAGGGTGCTGAGTGTGAGGACAGAAGCCTTGCCCTGGACTCGCTATTCAGTGGGGACATGGTACGGAGAGCAGATACCGGGGTGGGTGGGGGGTGGAGGCACATGATGACCTAGCGAGGGGCTGCTGCATTTTGTCCCAGTTGGTGCTTTTTCAGGGAGTGTTGTAGACCTAGAGGGCCACAGTCTCATCTCACTTACCCCACTCTGAGGCCAGTGTAATACCACTGACTTCCATGAAGATTCACTCCTGATTGACACTGGTGTAGGGACGAGACTCTGGTCCAGTGAATTGCACTACACATGCCTACATGTCACCAGTGTATGGCTCGCCGTGGGCAGATCTCTGACCAATGGGTTGGGATGCAGTCCATGGGTCAGTGGCAGCTGGAAGTGGGTGTTTTGGGCGCTCTTTGAGCAGCTAACAGCACTGGCAAGTCCAAACAGATTGTAAGGATGCAGAAGGATTTGGCAGTGTGAGGTCAGGTGCCCTCGATCGTGGAGAATGTTGCAGGCTATTATTATTTGCATTACCACGGATCAGGACCTCACTGTGCCAGGTGCTGTACAGGCACAGAACAGAAAAGCGATCCCTGCTCCGAGGAGGCGGCAAGTTCTTCAAAGCACTTCTCTCTTCCTACCGACCTCCCGTCGGCCTCACCTGCATTCGGCCTTAGCCAGCTGCTCTTTATCCAGGGGCTGAATTTGGCTGAGCAAGTGGGGAGATGGGGCCGTCGATAGCCAGGATGTGGCATACTGCCTCCTGCTGGCACTGCTGCCCTGAGCATCTCCCCAGCTCCTCCCACAGCCTCCTGCAGGTGGCGACTGGCAATGGGGGTGGGATTGGAGCCCTACAGCTGAGGGCTGTGCAGGTGGAGCCGTTGATGGGCCCTTCCGCTCACCGTTATGGCTTTGTGGGGGTCAGGAATATCCAGTGGTTGGCAGAATCAAATGCAAACATTATTCAACTGGATCAACCTTCTTCACCCTGAATTCTGTACACCTTAACGTGTCCCATTGTGTCATTGCCCGGGCTTGAGCAGTAACAACCCCCCAGGGGAACTGCCCCCTCACACAGCCCGAACCCCCTTGGACATAGTGAAATGCCGGGACTAGAACGAGAGCCCCCCATTGCTCCTGGGCTCGGGGATCCGGGCCGCAGCTCCACTTCAGAGTTGCGTTAGGCCTCTGCTGATTGGGGCCCTGACCTGCATTACAGAAGGCCTCCGCTGCATCCCGCGGTGAGCAGGAGAACGGGGTCCGCCAACCGAGCTGCTCCCCCAGCTCGTGCCTGTTGGTTATCCCCATGCCGGTGCCCTGTCGGCTGACGCTGCTTTGCTCCGGGTTTGCTGGGCTTGAGCTGTTGTGGAGTTTGTGGTTCTCAAAGATCGCTCAGGTGCTTTGCTTCCCCCCCCCAAAGCCGCTGCGAATCAACCTGCAGCAGAAGGGCTGTATTATCCCCAAGGGGAGGGGAATACACAGCTTGAGCCAACAGACAAGAGGGGTGAGGGGACTTGCCCAGGGGCACCTGATATCTGTGGCAGACAGAGGCAAAGAATCTGGACGTCCCGATGCCCAGCTCTGTGCTTTAACCACAAGACAATGCTTCCTCCCCTACTGCGCTCCCGCACCCCCACCTACAGTAGCTCTGCCAATCTCCCTCAGCCCCCAGGCCCCCTGCTGCTCTCCCTGTCCTGGGTCCCCCACTGCTGATCCACCTCACGCCCAGACTCTGCCGCAACTCCTGTGGCTTCAGTCCTAGAACCCCCAGAGCAGGATGAGAGTGCAGGTCTCCAGGACTGAGATACTCATGCCCTGGGACCCCCAAGTCTTTAATACCCCGGCCCCAATTCTCAGGGCATGAATGGACAGAGAGCAGGGCACCTGGAGAGACTGTTCCAGTGAACAGGCCTTACTTGTGCTGTAGCTTTAAACTATCGGGGAAGGCAGGGGATCCCCCGAGCGGCTGCAATGCAAGAGTAGAGTGAAACGTCGCCCGTTTCATCAGACACAGGGCACCTGCCACCGGCGGCTGCCCAGGGTGAGTGTCTGGCTCTGCTACCAGGGGCAGCTGGCACTCTCAAGCCAGATCCTTCCTGCTGATCTGTTCAGCCGGGAGAAGGCGATTACTGGGGTCTGCAGGGGCTGGAATGTGAGGAGGGGACTGAGGAGTTAGGAGGCAAAGGAAAGAAAAGGCGGTGGGGACGTTGGACGGACAAATGGGGATGTTTCATTTCTAATTCGTCCCTCAACCCCAAGGAGGAGCACACACCCTCCTCCCCCCGCCAACCCCAGGCCGGCTCAGACAGGCTGCCCTGGGGAAGTCCGGGGTTCTCACCCAGCTGATGGAGTGTCAGAATTCTGCTCACGCGCCATGGGGCAGAGTGTGAGCTGCATAGTGCTGACTGGGGGCCTCCCTAAGGACTCGGGCGTCTCCCCCTTTATTGCAGTTCTCCCCAGCTTTCTGTTTAACAGTCAGCCTCCATCTCCTCTCTTCCCCTGCTTCCACACCCAACTTCTCCTCCGCTCTCTCCTCTCCCTGCAGGACTGACCCCCACCCCAGCTAGCATGGCAGAGCTGTTGAGTGCCAGGTGCTGCCCTCTGACCATTGTGCCTCACAGCTGGAGGGGGGTGGAGGGGAAGCAGGGGCTGCTGGAGTTGCTTGTGCCAGCCTCGCTCTCCCTTGGCAACTGGGCTAAGAGAAGAAAAGCTCGGCAGGAAACCTGCCCTGAGCCAGGGGCTGAGAGCGTGGAGCCCCCTCCTTCTGCCGGGAGATGCCGGCCCAGGCCAGCGAAGAAGGAGACAAGCGATGTCATTTCCTAAGGGACCCTGCACTAAATGGCTTAGATAAATATTTGCCCCTGGCCCTGGGCTGGTCCAAAGGTTTTCCCTCGGACTTCAGCAGGAGCAGGTTGGGAGTCAGTTCTCTGAGCTGTCACACACTTTTGACCTCTTAGTCCCTAGGGATCTGTCCAAGCTCTGTGGGCGGGGAGGGGAAGTTAAGGTAGTCTGTGCCTCACGGAGAAATAAACCAGACAGTAGGAAGCGGCTGTGAACTTTAATGGTGATGTTTAGTGTATGATCAGGGAAACTAAGCATTTTTTAATGCGGGCAAAACAACATATTTGCCCCTAGCTTCACTGGCAGAAATGACTGATCTGTTTTAGCTGAAACTTAAAAAAAATCAGCTTGTGGCAAACACCTGGTGTGGAAAATGTCATTTAAGTTTGGCGAGTTGTAAGCAACTGAAAACAGGGGCTTACAATGGAACGTGTTGGGCAACCTTAACTATAGGTGGTGTTGTGCTGCCTATGATAATAATGCGCAAGCGTTGACGAAGGACATTAATGATTGTGGGGGTGATAGGCGCTTACTTTTATTTTTCCTTGGGGGTGCTCCGCCCTTGCTCCGCCCCCTCCCCAAGGCCCTGCCCTCACTCCGCCCCCGAGGCCCTGCCCTCGTTCTACCTCTTCCTGCCATCGCTCAGCCCCCTCCCTGAGACCCCCGCCTGTCCCCCGCTCGCTGCTCTCCACCCTTCCCAAGCTTCTCCCCCAGCCACCGAACACTTGGGGCTGGTGGATGCCGTTATTTTCTTCCATGGGTGCTTCAGCCCCAGAGCACCCATGGAATCGGCACCCATGGTGGGTGGTATTCCTGCCTGAGAGGTGGAGGAGCATGGCTGATTGTAGTGCTAGCCACAGTGACAAATGTAAAAGCAAAACAAAGCCCCAATAAGGGTATCTCAGAGGCAACAGAAAGTCATTGCTGGCCTGAGCAGAGAGACAGTGTGAATAAGATGGAATGGCCCAGCTACATCAGAGTAGTTTGGGTTTCTTGGATTTCTCTTTCTTGCCGTAATGTGGCTTGGTATCCGGGTATCGGCTCATGGGTTCTCCCGGGGGGTGGGGGTGGGGCTCGTGCCCAGGGCGGTAATGCTGCAGGGGAGCAGTAACTCTTTGTTGTCCATGATGTCCGATGGATCTCTTCAGAAAGACAAGGGCATAACCCCTGTCATCTGGCCTGATCCAGTGAACAGGGGTCAGGCCTCACGCTGCACAGCATGGTGGCAGTGTTTGAGTGCACAGGCATGGTCCCACCTCTGTCTACCTCATGGCTTTGAGACACCTTGGGTGCTCATACCCCGAAAGAAGATAGTCTTGTGGTTTAGGCGCAGGGCTCGATGCCAGAAAATGTGGTCCCAGCTCTGCCCTACAGTTCTAGAGCCGTCTCGGGCAAGTTGTGATACCGCATGGTGCCTCAGTTTCCCTATTTGTTACATGGCGATAATGATACTCTGGAGTCTCACTGGAGTTGTTGTGAGACTTCGCTTATTAATGGCTGCAAAGTGCTTTGAGTTCCTCCCACAGGAATTGCTAAGTGTGAGCAATAAAACCACTGGCATCAACTCCAGGGAGGCCGTGGGGCTTGAACCCCTAGAAAAAACAGGGGGAAAGACTTAGCTGTAATACAACATATAATACTTGCTGGTTGAGGCCCCCTCAGCAGCACTGTCCAACTATCTCATTACCTGGGGACCATCTCTGGCTCAGGGTTGGGTGGCTCACAGAGACCTTTGGCAACAAAAATGATTAGGGGGCTGGAGCACATGCCTTACGAGGAGAGGCTGAGGGAACTGGGGTTATTTAGTCTGCAGATGAGAAGAATGAGGGGGGATTTGATAGCAGCCTTCAACTACCTGAAAGGGGGTTCCAAAGAGGATGGATATAGACTCATCTCAGTGGTAGCAGATGACAGAACAAGGAGCAATGGTCTCAAGTTGCAGTAGGGGAGGTTTAGGGTGGATATTAGGAAAAAAACTTTTTCACTAGAAGGGTGGTGAAGCCCTGGAATGGGTTACCTAGGGAGGTGGTGGAATCTCCTTCCTTAGAGGTTTTTAAGGTCAGGGCTGACGAAGCCCTGGCTGGGATGATTTAATTGGGGATTGGTCCTGCTTTGAGCAGGGGTTGGTCTAGATAATCTCCTGAGGTCCCTTCCAACCCTGATATTCTATGATTCTATTTGGGGGCAGGGGGAAGATCTCCTCAGAGTCCATGGTCACCTGGATGCCTTCCAAACTAGCCACAATGTAGTGGGGTGTAGTGGCCTCCCTGGCAAAAAATCCGGTGCCCTGTAGTAAGCAAATGTCCTGGGAGGTCTCATTTTGTCTCTAGTGTTTTTATAATTCTGCCTCAACTCCCCGGCTGTGGCCTGGTACAGGGTCCGTCCCTGCATTTGTGCTTGTAGCTGCTCGTAGAGCTTGGCATTTCGGTGACTCCTGTTCAGATGTAACCGTGCAGAAGCACAGGGCACGGTCACTATCATGTACTCTGGGTATGGGAACCAGCCAAGAGCTGGAATCTCAAAGGTGTGTGCCAGGATTTTAAAAAGGAGGTGACATCTGGTCAAGATGAGCAGAGGAGGGCACCCGGGTAAAGGGAGAGGCTGTTTCAGGTGTGAAGCAATGCAGTATGGGATAGCAGGGGGAGGCCTGCCTGAAGCTGTATAGTTTATCCAAAATAGGGGTGGGTTCACAGGAACCGTAGCCTGGTACAACTCATTCTGAAATAGCATTCTGCTGCCTTTCAAAGCAGATTGATTAAAGCGGGCCAAGACTCCAGATAAATTGAAAACAGCACTTTGTGTGTGGCTGCGAGGCAGTTTATGCTGAGTAAACTAAAGTTACCATGGAAAAACTTCCCCGCGTAGACAAGCCCCTACACAACACTTGATTTGTTACACATACATGAACACAGGTGCTGACACACATGTATTTGCACATATTAACATATATGTGCTGACATACACATGCATATTCATCCATGCACAAATGATCACACACATATGTATCCACACACATGCATATGGGCCCTGATGTGCTTGCAAACATAAACACATACACAGTCATGTAAATATGTATGCACACAAATTTATACATACATATATGTACACACACAGATGATGGTATAAATATATGGATACACACACGAACAAAAGGCGCATTCATGCATATGCACACATACAACCACCAGCTTGCACTCTGTGGATGCCCACACATGCACTACCTACCTATACACATGCACACACATGTGCACACAAGTAACATATATGCACATGCACATGTATGCACACAAATGCACAAGCATCTTTTACTTTATAAGAAGATGGACGGTTCGTGTGCATGTCCGATCAGTCTGAAAATCTTAACGTTCTGTTTGAGGTATGTGACGACGACAGGCCAAAACCACAAGTACTCTGGCTGCAAAGATAATGACCACTCCCGTCCTTTGCAGCTCAGGAAATCAGGATGCACCCAGCCTGATGCACTGGGCCTGATTATAAAACGCAGCTCTTGTAGAGTCCAAGTACACTACAGTGCAGACTGAAGCATTATTGTGCAAACAACTAACCTGCACCTAGACCCTAGCTATACTGTATATCATCCCTCCCTCCCTGCTTCAGCCCTGCCCCTCCAACTGTCAGTCAGACCCTGCTGCCGCGCTGAGCTTGTGTAGGGTTACCATACGTCCGGATTTTCCCGGACATGTCCGGCTTTTTGGGCTCCAAATCCCCGTCCGGGGGGAAATCCCAAAAAGCCGGACATGTCCGGGAAAATCGGACATGCGGTCGGCGGCTCGGGTGCCGGGCCGGGGGCTCGGGGGCTCAGCCGGCGGTGCTCGGGGGGGCCCGGTGCCGGGCCGGGGGTTCGGGGGGCCTGGCCGGCAGTGCCGGGCCGGGGGCTCAGCCGGCGGTGCTCGGGGGGGCCCGGGGCCGGGCCGGGGGGCTCGGCCGGCGGCTCGGGTGCCGGGTGCCGGGCCGGGGGCTCGGCCGGCGGTGCTCGGGGGGGCCGGGTGCCGGGCCGGGGGCTCGGGTGCCGGGCCGGGCCGGGGGCTCGGCCGGCGGTGCTCGGGGAGGCCCGGGGCCGGGCCGGGGGCTCGGGGGGCCTGGCCGGCAGTGCCGGGCCGGGCCGGGGGCTCGGCTGGCGGTGCTCGGGGGGGCCGGGTGCCGGGCCGGGGGCTCGGGTGCCGGGCCGGGCCGGGGGCTCGGCCGGCGGTGCTCGGGGGGGCCGGGCCGGGGGGCTCGGCCGGCGGCTCGGGTGCCGGGTGCCGGGCCGGGTGCTGGGCCGGGGGCTCGGCCGGCGGTGCTCGGGGGGGCCGGGTGCCGGGCCGGGGGCTCGGGTGCCGGGCCGGGCCGGGGGGCTCGGCCGGCGGCTCGGGTGCCGGGTCGGGTGCCGGCGGTGCTCGGGGTGGCCGGGTGCCGGGCCGGGTGCTGGGCCGGGGGCTCGGCCGGCGGTGCTCGGGGGGGCCCGGTGCCGGGCCCGGCCGGGGACTCGGGTGCCGGGTCGGGGGCTCGGCCGGCGGTGCCGGGCCGGGGACTCGGGTGCCGGGTCGGGGGCTCGGCCGGCGGTGCCGGGCCGGGCCGGGGGCTCGGGGGACGGGCTGGGGACCTGCGGTGCCGGGGGTGGGCCGCGCCTCCTCCCCCCCCACACACCCCCCCCCTTACCTGCTTCAGGCTTCCCGCGACTCAAATGTTCGCGGGAAGCAGGGGAGGGGGCGGAGACTTTGGGGAGGGGGCGGGGTTGGGGCGGGCGCGGGGGCGGGGCTGGGGCCCCTTTAAAGTGTCCTCCTTTCGGAGGCACTAAATATGGTAACCCTAAGCTTGTGTGATGCTCTTGTTTTTTTCACGCTTCACAAAGCAGAGCAGGGTCTGTGTCTTTGGCTGCTGAGCTGATGCCCTCAACTTGCCCATTGTTGGGAATGCCCGCAGCTGGGGGCCTGGAAGTGGATTTAGGGACCCTGTAGCTTGGCAGCATTCAGAGCTAAATTTCCAAACCTCAGTCCTTAAGCGGCACCAGCAAATGATGCATCTGCTTGTGCATTTTGCCGAGCAACTCTATGTTAGCTGGCATGGCTACGTGTGGCTTTTGCATGTACGTTTGCACGTGTGCATGCGTGCACAAGCGTTTCCCTGCATTTTGCATGTGCGCACAAATGCAGGTTTTGCGCACCAAGTTCTCTGGCATGCGCACGTCCGTGGGGTTTGCACACGTGGCTCTCTCTTTGCCCTCGTGAATGCACGTGCACCACACCCTGGTTATGGATTTTAGTTTATTTATGTGCAGCCAAACATTCCAGAGATATCTGTTGGGAGGCACCTGCTCAGTTCCTGAACATATTGGGAAGTGCATCCCACTATCTAAATAGTCCCATGGTATGTTAATAGAACAACAGCTGGACAGCAGGAAGGATGGAGACGCAGCCGTGAAGGGGTTAAAGTTCCTAGAATTGTTGAGGAAATTCTTTGGAGCTGCATGGCTGTTTGGTGCATGCCTGGCAAAGCAGCTAGGCTCACAGGGGCATGAGGACCAGAAAATACTGTGATACCCTGACAGGGAATGCCATCTATTTATTAATGGAGCAAAATAATCCGGTTGCAATTGTCTGTCACTGCTGCACGATGCCATGATGTTTGCTTACTCATATGGCGATTTTGCATCATGATGCTGTGAAGATGAATCCTAGTTTAGTGTCACAAGCTCCAAACTAAACCCAGAGTTTTATGAACTTTCTGGCAATGCCTGGCTTGCAGGAATTAGGCCAGACTGTGGAAATCAGGAGTGGCCCTTGGATTGCAGGGGGACAGTTACACAGACCACACATGGCTGCTGAGGGATTGTCAAACTGAAATCTGGTTAATTTCACAAAATGAGTTCAAAGTAGTTTCTGGTGCTACATCTGCCCCCAAAGCATCCCTTCCTCTGTGCTAATTTATAGCCATATTTTTCTGTGGTTTCCCTCTCCCTTGCTGCTGCAGGAAAGACCCAAACAGGCGGAGAAACGGAGGGTGATATTTTTCAAAAGCACCTAAGCGACTTAGGAGATGAAATCCCATTTTCAAAAATGACTTGGGCATTTGTTTTTATAATGTATTACTTGCAATGATAGGATCCGAAGTCTCCCTGAAAGTCCTGAGGGCCAGATTTTTAGGTATTTAGGCACCAAAAGATCCCGATCAGTGCCTAGTGGATAGTCCAAAGCAGCTGGTGCCAAACTCCCATTGATTTCAATGCTTTAAAAAAACTCCCTTAGGTGCCTATCTGCATCTTTAGGTGCCTGGTGACGCTGTACGGAATATGTGCAACACATTATGATATTATTAGGACCAATATTATAAAACTGCAATGAATCGTGCTAGATATGCCATGTAAGGTATCTATAAAGATGTTATGATTTGCCAAGTATGATCATCTTGTTTGTATCACTTTTGTTATAGCTATGTAGGGTATATCTGTATTTCCAAACTTGTGCTGTGTTTCTGGGTGATACCCCCAGACAGATTGGCATCAGCACTGCCTAGCCTGTTCGATGGCCCATCAAGGGTCATCAACTATACAATTGATCCTGTGACATTACGCCCCATATTGTTCATAGAAATACTGTTATGGTATGAATATGGCATGACTAAGAAACGTTTTATGCAAGATGGGTCATGTGAGGTATCATTGGAAAGGTTATGATTTACTGGATATGATTATCCTATTTGTATACATGTATCATTTCTGTATCTGAAGTTAGGAATATGGACTATGTAGCAATTACACAAGTGCTTGCACCTGGGGAACGCTCACCGGATAGTAGACAATCAGCCTGGGTGGGCCATTAGGAAGGGCAATAGGACTTTGAAGATACTAATCTCCCACCTTCCTGGGATGCTGTTTTGACACTGCAGGGTCATGTGATCATGTCACCTAGTACAGGAAGCCATCTTGATCTGCTGGTATTTTTCCATTGGAAGGGGGTGAGCGTCAAACTGGGAAACAAAGGATTCCCACCATATGTAACTCCTATTTAAGGCTGGGGAGTGAGTTAATCTTGGGTCTTCTCCACTGCCTCCCCGCCCAAGAAGAAAGACTGATGAAAACACCTGAAGAAACAAAGGAACTAAGCTGGGGGTGGCAGGGGCTGAGCCCAGGCGAGAAAGGTCTTGTCTGTGAAAGGAATTCCTGGAGAGTTAAGCTGCAGACAGTGCAGTTTACCGTCAAGAAACTCTGCAACCTGCACAAAACAACACTTAGGGTGAGAATTTGCTTCTATTACCCAGTTAATTTAGTGTATTAAGCTTAAGTTGCGTGTTTGTTTTATTTGCTCCATGATCTGCTTTGATCTGTTGCTATCTCTTATAATCACTTGAAATTTATCCTTTGTAGTTAATAAACTTGTTTGTTTTCTAAAACCCAGTTTGTGGCAAAAAGCTGTGAGTATCTTCCTCCACATTGAAGGAGGGAGCAAATTTCACGAGCTGACGCTGTATAGATCGCTACACAGCGCCAGACAATATCATTTTGGGTTTGCATTCCAGAGAGTGTGTGTACTTGAGTGCAGGGCAATCCCTGAGCTGAGTCTTCCTACACAGAGCTGATTGCGGACTCTGTGATTCTACAGCTGGGTGTGTCCCTCCTGTGGGTGTGGGCAGCAGAACATGGTGAGGGAGCCCGGCTGGTGGAACCCCAGTACAGCAGGTAGCAAAGACCCATTGAGAGAAGGCAAGGCGTGGAGGGGCAGGCCTATGGACAGCACTCTAAGGCTTTTCCATGCCGTGTGCTGTGAAGCTTGTGTTTGGGAGGACACAGGAAGTACAAGCCACATTGGCAAAGGATATAAAAAGGCGGCTGCATCATCTCCATTTTGTCTTCATTTCTGCTTCTTACCTCTGGAGGAACTTTTCTACAAACTGAAGCTCTGAACAAAGGACTGCATGACCCATCCCAGCTGTGGATGTGTTCAGAGAGACTTTCAAGCCAGCAAACTTGATACTGCTAAGAGCCTGATCTATGCTCTTTGTAGTCTCTGTATGTATCTAAGTGCTTTGTCATTTAACAGCTCTTTTCTTGTTCTTTCTTCTCTAGACCCTAAAGGATTGGCTGGCAGTGTGGTATTTTGGGTAAGATCCAACCTAATATTGACGGCCCTTTGGGGTTCAGAAGAACACTTTGTATTCAAATAACTTCTCACTGTACTGGACCTAGGTGCTGACTGGGAACCAGAGAACTGGAATGCAATAAAGGGGGCTGTGTGGTTTCTTTTTCCTTTTTTTTTTTTTGCTTCTTGATAACCAGCATGGGGGGATCAGAACCACAATTGGTTGGTGAGTTTAACTTCAGTGTTAACCACCAGTTTTGGGAGAATCTGCTCTCCTTTTCGCAGCCTGCCCTGACCTTGGCGTTTTCAGTGAGGGCTGCCCCACGCACACCGGGTTACACACCTAATAACATGGAAAATGTGGTCCCTAATCACTTGTGGAAATGGGGCTTTGTCAGCTTAGTCACTTAGGTGCTTTGGAAAATGTTACCCTGACTAAACAGTGAAACTGACAGCATGCAAAACACCAAGTAAATAGACTGGAGAATCGAGTGTAATCTGTTGTTCTTCTCTAATCTTGTCCAGTTCTGTCTTAGTCGGTGATGTTTGCAACAAGAGCCCATGAAACATTGTCTGGACAGAAGTGGGCTCGTCAAGATGCCAGGGTCTCTTTAATGTAACTCTCATGCACTCCGTTTCCCCGCCTCCATTTCTTAAACTTTGCTCCGCTGGTTGCAGTTTGGAATCACTGGCTCCTCCCCATCTGCATGCGTGGGGAAGGGCATCGCCTTTCGGGCCTGTGGCAAGGAGGCAAGAGATCCCAGCCAGAATCAAGGTAAGTATTCCAAATACGAAGCAGATGGCAGGCCTGTCACTGCAACCCAACTGACAGGCAAAGCTGCTGAGGACATCGCTAAGAGGGCTGGGGAGAGTTGAGGCCCGGGAGCCAATCCTGTCCTTGCATGCAGGGGGTGTGTCTCACTCGAAAGGGATTTGCTAAGGACATAGCCTTGTTCTTTTAGGGAGATAATATTTTCAGTTTAGGCCGAGATTATCTGTTTATACCCGTTAACCCTTGAATGAGTCTGACGCACTTCCCTAGGTGCATGTAGGCCGTGCATATGTGCCGGGATCACACTCCGCGTCAGTAAATAATAAATGAGTGAGTGAACTCTGTCCTCTTTCTTCAGCCCTCGGGCTGGTCAAGCCTTTGACAACTGGTCAAAGATTCTGATCTCAAGACTTCCCCGTTTCTGACCGCAGCTGCCCTCGATCCCTGGGTGACGTCGGCTGAAGCCGTGTGGCTAGCAATGGCCATCTTTTAGCTTTCACAGGAGTGTGCGCTCTGAAGCAAACTGCCTGGGGACTATGAATGGGTCAGGAGAAGGGATCCAGCGTGGATTCAGACAGGCCCAGAGCCTCACAGAGATTTAGGCATCTACCTACCTTTGAGGATTGGGGCCCAAGAATCTTCAAAAGGGAATGGCAGGGACAGAGGGGTGGGGATTTGGTGCCCTGTTCTGCAGCAGTGCTGTCACCCTCAGCAACATGTTTAATAACTCCGGTGACGGGCTAGATAGCCAGACAGATTTCTGATTCTCAAGGTGCATCGGAGGGGCTTGCTTGAGGTCCAACTCTCCGTTATAATAATGCCCCCGGTGCCCTCTTGGCAGCATAAGGGGGCAAGGAATGAAACACCCCCTTGTGCAGAGGTTCTCCTGCGTTTGATGTGGAACTAGCGTGAGAGCTCTGCAATGACCCTACTTCCAGCTCCTGCCATAGAGGGCATGTTAGAGACAGAAAGGGAGCATGGCTGACGTGCACTGTACTATTCTCTGCTCCCGCAGGGGGCAAATCCTAAATCAGAGCAGCTCTGAGGTGGCTCTAACTTACACCAGCGACTGGACAGGGTCCGGTAGAACCCCCAGAAACATGGATGGTTAAAGGATCCACAAAGATGGTTAAAATCTCTTTCCTCCCCGCCCCATTCCTGCCCGCAGAGTAGGCACGAACTGACTGAGCTTCAGGCCCCCAGTGTCTAACAGAGAGCAGCTGGCTAGCGATGAACCAGATGAAGGTGCCAGGAGAACTTGCAGAGATTGTAGCAGCGCCCATGGTTGACAGGGTGTGTCTATCACTTGTCTCCGCGGTTTGGCACTTTGTTCCATCCCCAGCTACTGCTGGATTCCCAGTTTGCGGCTGCTGAGATGCGTGTTTCCTATTATCTGCACTTCGCCCAGAGGTTGAGTCCTTTCCTTCGGCCGGGGGAGCTCACCACGCTTAGTCATCCCTAGCTTTTGTTCCTTCCTGTCTCCATCATTGCCAGGGGTTCTTTGCGAGGCTGCACATCAGGACCACTGGGAAATTGCTGCTAGCACAGAACACAGTAGCTGCGGTTAGCGGGGCCTCGTGCAGGGATCCCACGACACCCACCCTCTGAGATCTGCTGAGTGATTTCTGGGGCAAGCCTAAAGTACTAGGTCTGATCCTTAAGGCCCTAAATGCCCCAGCTGTTGGAGAGATCTCCCTGGCCGGTAGTGAGGCAGTTTGTCTCAGTGGAAGTGAGCTGGGCACCCGGGTGTGCTCTGTGCAGGATGCTTGGATCTGGAAAGAACGCGGGCCTGATCCTCTGCTGGGGTAAATCAGCGTAGCACAATGGAAGTCAATGGAGCTCTGCTGATTTATAATAGCCAAATGTCTGGTCCCACGTGGGTAAAGAAAGCCAAGAAAGAACTTATTGACTATTGATGTCAATGCCGTTATCCAGAAGAACTGCAATAAATAATTGTTAAATGTTCTTTTTTCCCCCAAAAGAGAAGAATTTTATTTTACATTTTACATGGTAATAAGCAGACTAGTGTCCAGGTGTCACCACTGTCCTCTACTGAATGATATCAAAATTGCGTAACTGTGTGTCATATGTCCTATACTGCTTTCGCGAAAGAAGAGTCTCTTGAATTTTAGCTCAAGTGGGAAGAGGTTTTGCTTCTGGAGCAAGAATATCTGGGTTCTGTTAATTACTAGGCAAATGGCAGACAATTTCTTAAGCAGTTTGTTCATGACATTTTCCAAAAAAAAAAAAAAAAAAAAAATTAGCAGCCAAAGCCATGCAAAATCACCAAAGGCCATGTTGTTACAGTGATAGCAATTTGGCTCAAGTACAGAGTCTCTTTTTCACTCAAAATAGCTCACTCTTGGCCTTTTTGGAAAAAAAAGGGGGGGGATTTCAACTTGGCAATGAACTGCAAAAATGTTCCAATTTCAAGCCATTCAGATGTCCTTGCAAATAGCTTGCAAGGCATATCCTTCCCTTGGAGCGAGCTCCTGCAACTCTAACCCATGTAAAGAGATCCTCTCATCGGCCTTGACTTTTACTTTTCCCTGGGGGTGCTCCGAGACCCTGCCCCCACTGCACCCCTTCCTCGAAGGCCCTGCCCTTGCTCCGCCTCTTCCCGCCCCCTCCCCTCAGGCCCCCGCCCGCTGCTCACTGTCTACACCCCCCCCCCAAGCACCTCCTGCCAGCCACCCAACAGCTGATTGGCGGCCCTGCCGAACAACTGTGACTGGTGGGTGCTGAGCACCCACTGTTTTTTTTTTCGTGGGTGCTTGAGCCCAGGAGCACCCATGGAGTCGGCACCTATGGACCCTCTGAAGAATGGAACAACACCTCTGTGCAAGGACAAAGCCCTTGTATTGTGGTAATAGTCATTTTGCACCTACCTACTTGGTTCCCTGGGCAAAGCAGATTTTGACCTCTTAGGTTTTCCCTGCACCCTTATGCATGCGTGGCATGAAAGGCTGGATTCCTTCACTACGCCAGTGCAAATCCAGGGTAGTTCCAGGGCCGTCCTTACCCATACGCAAACTACGCAGCTGCATAGGGCACTAGGAAATTTGGGGCATCAATTTGCAACTGCGTGCTGCTCCAGCGGCCAGCCCGATCCCCTGGCCGGCTGAGCTGGCCAGGAAAGCTGCCCCCCCACCCCGCTCTGCCCCCCTCTTCCCCTGAGCTATGTCCCGGGGGATTGCAGCAGGGGTCGGGCCCGACCCTGCACTCATCGGGCGGTGGGAAGTGGAGTGACCCAGCCCCAGCGGGCTTCGCTCCACCGGCTCCCAGCTGCGCCGCCGGTGAGTGCTGGAGGCGGTTCCCCCTGCCCCCCAAGTCCCACAGCTGGGAGCCAGGGAAGCAGAGCGGAGTGGGCTGGAACTGGGTCACTCCACTTCCCGCCACCCTGTGAGTGCGGGGTCGGGCCCACCCTGCACTCACCGGGTGGCGGGAAGTGGAGCGAGCTGGCCCCAACCCGCTCCACTCTCCCAGTTCGTGCTGGGGGGCAGTTTCCCCCCTGCCCCCCAAGCCTGCTCCTACCCCCCACAGACCTTGGGTGCAGCCCCCCTCCCCCCGCGGAGGCCTGGGGCCATCCCCTCTCCCACGGAGGCCTGGGGCCAGCCTGCTTTCACGGGGGGGGGGGGGCTGCGTAGGGCACCACAATGTCTAGGGCTGGCCCATCCATTAACTTCCAATCAGTGGAAATGCTCCAGATTTAACTGAGAGTAGGATTTGGCCTCTGGTATCTCTTGCCTTGTCTCATTGCCTTGGGACATGCCTTGTCTGTACTTTAGGTGTTTCCGTTGACACGGATGGCAGCCCTGTTGGACAGAGATGGGAGAGGGTTCCACATCCTCACTCCTGTGCTGGAAAGCACGGCCCTGTCCAAGGCTGCAGGCACCAGGGTCTACATGAAACTGGAGAATGTCCAACCTACCGGCTCGTTCAAGATTCGGGGGATTGGCTACTTCTGTCAGGAGGTGAGCCCAGCACTGGGACGTTAGCCCTTGCTCTTCTGATGTTTTGAGGCGCTTGGTGACTGACACAATGTGCCGTGAGTATGCCCAGAAGACGGCTGTGTGCCTTTTTGTGTGTGGATAGGGTGGTGCAAAATGCATTGGTGTGTGCCTAGCGGTGCAGAATGCACTAGTGTGGGGAGGGGGGGTTGCAAAACACACTTGTATGTGCTTGCAAAATGGTGCGGAAACATTAGTGTGTATGTGTGTGCAGCATGGGTGCAATATACACTGCTGTGTGTATGTGGTGGTGCAGACAACGTGTGTGTACATGGCACAGAATGCATTCGGGTGTGGGTGTGTGGTCCGAATTGTATTCCTGACGTTGCAGTATTATAGCTGTAATTGTATCGCTAATTTTACCTCCGAACTGTGTTGGCTGATGTACAGGCCCAGCCCTGAGAAGTGAGTTACCTGAATTCCAAGCTCTACTTTCTCTTTCAGGCTGCCAAGAAGGGCTGCAAACATTTTGTTTGTTCGACAGGTAAATTTACTTTGAACTATTTCTTCTGCCTTGGGATATTTAGCAAGACAGGGCCGTTCTGCTCCATCACCTGATCCCTGGGGAGGTGACCCAGGCGTTCCCTGGGGTACTGATGCAGATTTCTTTAAAGCACAGGGGAAGTGGGACGTCAGCTCTCACCCTGCCACGGCCCAGATGAGGGCATCCGGCCTTTCAAATCCAGGCCAGAAGACACATCTGGGACTCAGCCAGGAACCCAAGGAGAGGGAAGCGGTGTGAAATGATGCAGTGGATCATTTCTGGGCATAATGTTTGTGTCTCGACGCAGTCTCATGACTCAGCGTTTCTAGCCTCAGCAGTAAACCGAGAGCAGTCGGTCTGGGGTTACAGAGGGACAGAGAAACGACTAGTCATCTGAGGGGTGGAAAGCCGGACGTTCACCCTCTCAGCCGCGCTAGCCACCACGCTCCCTGCACTCGAGTTCAGTCTGACTGCAGGATATGGGGGGGGGGGAGGGGGGGGTATGGGGGCTTGGCCTGTATCGGTCGGTCCGTATTACACTGCGCCTGGCATGAGTTTGCTCATTCCAAAGTCCAGTGAGTCTGTAAATCCACGAGGGGAAATAGCCCCAAAGAGGCTGCGGGTTATTCTATGCTGTGTGTCGGCGAACAGATCTTACAATCCTGTTCTCCCTTTGACTACCGGCCTGGTCTCTGCCCGGGAGAACGGGTTCCTGTCACTGAAGAGGGCTGGGGATTAGATCCCACTCCAGGTTGACACATCAAAGCTCTTTTATTTGAATCGCTTGGTCCAGATTCTGTCGCAGGCTGGAGCCAATGCGCTGGTGCCGCTCACTGCGCGTTTCTGTACCCGCCTGGGGTGCCTGTCCCCACACGCCCGCTTCCAGCTCTGCCCCTGAAGCCAGCAGGGGGCAGCGATTGATGCTGCGATCTTTGTGTCAAGGGAGCAGCATGGGTTCTCATGCTGTGATTTAGGGTTCCCTACATGGTAGGGGGGAGCTTGACTCCAAATAGCCCTCATCCATGCGTGGACCCAGATGTGGAGACCTGGGTCTGTTTCTGATTCATCGAGTAGGGCCCGAATCCAGAGGCCGCTGGATCATTGTTCCGTTGCCACGCTGGGGGGTCCCCAAGCCCCCACTGTTCTTCACTGACCCCTGTCTCCTTGTCCCTACAGGGGGGAATGCTGGCTTCGCCACGGCCTACGCTGCCAGGAAGCTGGGGGTCCCCGCCACCATCATAGTGCCAACGAGCACCCCCCGGGCCACAGTGCAGAAGTTGGAAGAGCAGGGGGTGGAGGTGGAGGTCTTTGGGAAGGTATCTGTTGTCACGGATGCCCAGGGTCTGGTCTGTGCCGCAGCCTGTAACCGGTCCCTTGGGAGTGACCCCTGTAGCAGGCCGGACCCCAAGGACCACAGGGCAGGTCCATGGAGTCAATGACACCGAAACTGGGCCTTCGGGCACCAGCAATCTCTGTCTCTCTCCGTGGCTCCCTGCAGCCGGTGCAGCTGAGCCAGACTCGGCGGGAGGCTTGTATCAGTCCCTTTGGGGCGCCCTGCTCCCAGGGAGTATTTGCAGCGACAGCCTTTCCCAGACCCGGTAACAATGTCTTAGTCCCACGGCCTCCATTGATTTGGGTTGGTTCTGGCCAGTCCTCAGCGACCTCGTCGCATCATCCCAGAGAGCCACGTGATGCTAACCCACAGGTGGGCAAACTATGGCCCGCGGGACTGTCCTGCTTGGCCCTTGAGCTCATGGTCAGGGCGGCTAGCCCCCAGCCCCTCCTCTGCTGTCCCCCCTCCCCCACAGCCTTTGGCCTGCCACTTCTGCCGCTCTGAGCCGCATGGTAAGGGAGTGGGGGGTTGGATAAGGGGCAGAGGGCTCTGGGGGGGCAGTCAGGGGACAGGGAGCAGGGGGCGGTTGGATGGGGTGGGGCTGTCAGGGGACGGGGCATGTGGGGGAGTGTTGGATAGGTGTGGTCCCGGGGGGCCTGTCAGGGGGCGGGGGTGTGGATAGGGGTTGGGGCAATCGGGGACAGGGCGCGGGTGGATGTCCCAGGGAGCAGTTAGGGGCAGGGGGTCCCGGGAGGGGGCAGTCAGGGGACAAGGAGCGGGGGGGTTGGATAGGGGTGGGGTCCCCGGGGGGCAGTTAGGGGCAGGGGGTACCGGGAGGGGGCAGTCAGGGACAAGGAGTGGGGGGATTGGATGGGTCGGGAGTTCTGAGGGGGGCAGTCAGGGGGTGGAAAGTGGGAGGGGGCAGATGGGGGCGGGGAACAGGGGAGGTTGGATAGGCGTGGGAGTCCCGGGGGGCCTGTCAGGGGGCGGGAGTGAGGATAGGTGTCAGGGGACAGGGATCGGGGGGGGGTTGGATAGGGGGTGGAGTCCCAGGGGGCAGTTAGGGTGGGGTGGTCCCAGAAAGGGGCAGTCAGGGGACAAGGAGCAGGGGGGTTGGATGGGTCAGGGGTTCTGAGGGGGGCAGTCAGGGGGCAGGAAGTGGGAGGGTTGGATGGGGGCGGGGGCCAGGATGTTTGGGGAGGCACAGCCTTCCCTACCCAGCCCTCCATACAGTTTTTCAATCCCAATGTGGTCCTCGGGCCAAAAAATTTGCCCACCCCTGCGCTAATCCCTCGTGTCTCCCGGTCTGCCCACCAGCAGCTGAACCCCTCTGCACTCACTGCCTAGCAATCCCAAAGTGACGGGGAGAGTCATATGGATAGTTCATAAAAACAGGACAGAAAAGTCCCACACTGGTCACGCCTGTGCCCTGGGAACAGGGGAAAACAGCGCCCGGCAAACCCCTGCAGAATGGCAGTGGGTATAAAACTGTGCACCAGTGGGGTTCTGGGATAGTGCCGTCTGGCGCAGAACCTCCCCAGCTCCAGCTCCGTGTTTTTACTCTGCCAGGCGTTTAACTTGCCGTACGTTGCTAATGGGTAGCTGGGAGCGAGGTGTATCCGGGTGAATTCCATTTATCTGAATGGCCTGGCGGGGATCTGACACCCTTGGATAACAGGGTGTTCGGACCAACAGAAGCCCGCAACTCTCTCCTGCGGCTGCTCCCCCTCTCCCTGCTTCCTGCATCCCTGCTGGGTTGTGGGGAGGACACAGGCCATTAGAAGAATTGAAATTCAGATAAACAGATGTTACCCGTGTACTGAGGTGACAAAAGGGGCCGAATTCCAGCCTCGTTCACCCGCGGGCACCCAACCCAGTGCAATCACGGGGAACAGGGCTGAACGCCAGACCTGGCCGGGTGTGTCGCATGCACACAAACGTGCCCACAGAGCTGCAGGCCTGATTCTCCTCGCACACACAGGCACAACCAAACACATAGAGGCACCCGCTAAAGTCACTGGGCCCGATTCTCTTCTTCCCCCAGTTTTCCATCAGTGTAACTCCATTGCATTGAACAGGACCTGCCAGGAGAGGGTAACCAGGACCTGGTGCATAGCCTCCCCTGACCAGCCAGGCCCCGTTGTGCTTGGCGCTGCACATACATATCAAGGAAAGACAGTCTCTGCCCCACACAGTATTCAGTCGTGGTGGGCAGGCCGTTCCTAGCCAGCCAGGGGAGCGAGGGCTGGCTGCAGCTGGCAGCGGCAGGTAGGTCATGGGTCCTTCCCTGCATCATTGTGTCGGCAGGTCTGGGACGATGCCCACGTCCAAGCCCTGGCGTTAGCGGAGACCGAAGGCTGGGTCAGCGTCCATCCCTTCGACCATCCTTTGATCTGGTGAGAGGTTGGGGCTTTGGCCCTTATACCGTTCCTTGCTCTTCAGGCCTGGGGCCTCGCCACACCCACCCCTGCCCCCGCTCCCTGGGGCCTTGCCACCCCCCCACCCTCAATTTCTGTGTCTTCCTCTTTCTTCCTTTTACAAAGCAAATGCCCTGCTCACGGTTGGGGCTGCTGTTAGTGTAATCAGGCTGTAGAGGGTTTGCCCTGTGTTGCTTTGGGGCTTGTGTGTTCCCTCTCCCACTGCCCGGTTTCTCCATCAGCTCCCAGGGGGTTCTTGCCGATCGGCCCCAGTGTGACTGACCTCGGGCTGCGGTGGGATCCACGTGGTAAGATGAGCCAGGCAGGGTGCACAAGAGGTGGCGCAGGAGGGAGAGAACTACAGGAGGTTGCCGGGTTCTCCATGTCCCAGCTGCTCCCGGTGGACTCTGTGTGTAGTGGGCGTGTGGGTGGGTCAAGCCCTTTAGACTGAGCTGGCAAGGGATGGTCACAGCCCAGCTCCGGAGCAAAGAGCGGCCCATCAGACCAGATCTCCGCGCGCTGGGGCAGCTGTCGGGTCAGGAGGGTTGTCTTTGAATTCTGCCAGCTGGGGGTTTCCAAGGGGAATTTGCTGGGCCTGTCCTGCCGGTCATCCCAGTGTCTCTCTGTGCCTGAGCAGTGGGAGAAAGTGACCCGGTAGGTCCTGATTGAGGAAGATGCTGAAGCAGGTGTGCAACTTCAGCACGAGTTGAGGGGCTAGCGTGCGGGAACGGGGCTCAAGGGGCTTCCCTGTTCCGAGCACCCACCCTGCCTCTGACAGGCTTCAGGGAGGCGAGAGTCCCCCCCCGAAATCACTCCAGCAGCCTTGTCCGCAAACAACCAGTCCGAGTGCCCCTCCGGCCTCAGTCACTGGCCCAGGTGCCCCTTGCCCTTGGGCTCTGGCCCATTCCTGCAGGGCTGTGCACGCTCCTAATGGTCACACGCAGCCAGGCTGATCTGCCCGTCCTCGAGTCAGATCCTGGGGCAGCGCCGCGTGGTCTCGTCTCCGATGCCACCCAATCCAGGAGGAGGGCAGGAGCAGGAAGCCGGGGCAGGGGTTTCCTGCCAGCTCGGGGGCAGAGAGCAGGCCACGTGAGGCTGGCATGGCAGAGCGGAGGCGGGCAGCGCTGTAGCGATGTCAGACTTGATAGGTAGGGTGTGGCTAAGCCCTGAAATCCTGCCACTGCTCTGAGGGGGAGCCTCAGGAGAGGAGACATTTGGGGAACCCCTCGACCCCCCGGGTTGTGCTTGTGCATCTATCCATCCCTCCTCTCATGGTCCCAAGCCCCCTCCTCACCTCTCCTGACTTCTGCTACCTCCAAGATTCTTGCTGCCACCTGGCCCAGGTGGCAGCATGTGCCCTGACCAGCTCCGTGGGGAACTGCAACTATGTCTGCGTGGGACTAGGGGGCTGCCCAGCCATTGTCCAAGCCCGGCACGGCAGGGACGCGTCACACCGAAGTGCCGTTGGTTGGTGTCTCACAGCCGGTTTGCTGTCTCCACCCCTGTTCCCATAGGCAAGGCCATGCCAGCATGGTCAGGGAGCTGAAGGATTTGCTAGGCCACAAGCCGGGAGCCATCGTCCTGGCGGTGGGCGGTGGAGGGCTGCTGGCTGGAGTGGTGGCCGGCCTGCAGGACGTGGGCTGGCAGGATGTACCCATCGTTGCTGTGGAAACCAAAGGAGCTGACAGCTTCAATGCAGCGCTCAGGGCTGGGAGATTGGTCACCCTGCCGGAGATAACCAGGTGAGTGCGGAGACAAGAGGGGAATTGATTGCAAAGGGGGCTCTGCAGGGGGTGGCGGTGGGGGGGGGGCTCAGAGGGGGTGCGGGCAGGGGATGGGGGATCTGCAGGGGGTGCGGGGAGGGGAGGCGGGATCTGAGGATATTATTATTATTTTATTTTATTGCCTTGCAACAGCATGTTGAGGCCTTGGCTGTTGCGCTAGGGGCTGTACAAACTCGTTACAATGACAGGGAAGGGAAATGGCAGGCGCATGCGATGTACAAGCGGGTGGGTGGGGAAGGGAGCAAGTGGGACCAATAGCAGTCGAGCTAGTGCTTCAGAAGAGGCGCGGCCCTTACCCAATGTGGTGGGGGAGGGGCTGTCACCTCAATTCCCCCCCCCCCACCCCGCACCTCTTGGCTGATGCCCCTCGCTCACTCTCCTGTGGGGAGTTTGCAGCTGGTATCAGCTGCCGGACTGACAGCTCTGGAGGCTGGAATCCTCTGCTTGGCTTTCAAATAGGAAATTCAAGGGCCGGCTTCCCTTTTCCACACCCCTGCTTTGCTGAATCACAGGCCTGGTTTCGTTGGGAACCTGCCTGGTTCCCTGCCAGCTTGCCTGGCTGGATGCTGCGGTGCTCCGCCATGCAGGCTGCCCTGGGGCTGGAGACACCCTGGGATTCCAGGGTCTGCAGCTCTGGGGCAGCCCTGCCATTCTAGGCGAGCCGAGTCCCACCCTCCCTCTGTGAATGATATTCCCACCCTGAACTCCCTTGATTTATGAATGCCAGCAGCCAGCCAGGGACTGCGCTCCCTGTCTGGAAGTTCAAGACAGAAAAAGCCAGAAATCAGGACAGATCTGATCTCTGTCCAGGGCCCAACTTAAGAATCATAGACTCCTAGAATCTCAGGGTTGGAAGGGACCTCAGGAGGTCATCTAGTCCAACCTCCTGCTCAGAGCAGGACCAATCCTCAACTAAATCATCCCAGCCAGGGCTTCATCAGGCCTGACCTTAAAAACCTCTAAGGAAGGAGATTCCACCACCTCCCTAGGTAACCCATTCCAGTGCTTCACCGCCCTCCTAGTGAAAAAGTTTTTCCTAATATCCAATCTAAACCTCCCCCACTGCAACTTGAGACCGTTACTCCCTGTTCTGTCATCTGCTACCACTGAGAACAGTCTAGATCCATCCTCTTTGGAACCCCCCTTCAGGTAGTTGAAAGCAAATCCCCCCTCATTTTTCTCTTCTGCAGACTAAACAATCCCAGTTCCCTCAGCCTCTCCTCATAAGTCATGTGCTCCAGACCCCTAATCATTTTTGTTGCCCTCCGCTGGACTCTTTCCAATTTTTCCACATCCTTCTTGTAGTGTGGGGCCCAAAACTGGACACAGTACTCCAGATGAGGCCTCGCCAATGTCGAATAGAGGGGAATGATCACGTCCCTCGATCTGCTGGCAATGCCCCTACTTATACAGTCCAAAAGCCGTTAGCCTTCTTGGCAACAAGAGCACACTGTCGACTCATATCCAGCTTCTCGTCCACTGTGACCCCTAGGTCCTTTTCTGCAGAACTGCTGCCTAGTCACTCGGTCCCTAGTCTGTAACAGTGCATGGGATTCTTCCATCCTAAGTGCAGGACTCTGCACTTGTCCTTGTTGAACCTCATCAGATTTCTTTTGGCCCAATCCTCTAATTATTGATAATTCCAATTCCCTTCAAGAGAGAATCTCAGAGATGTCCCTGGGCTATAGTCCCTGGCTTGTACACAGATCAGTGTGTTGTACATGTCAAAACGTTAAGGAGGTGCTAGGATAGACACTTAAAACCACAACCCACAATGTTCCCTTGGTTTTTAAAAGTGGCCAGTAGAAGACAAGAAGTCCTCACTCTCTGGGCCTGGTGTGGCCTCTCAGGTACTCATTTGGCCAGAAACCCGCTAAGAAGAGTTGGAAGCAGGGTGTTTTCCCAGGGATCTGAAGCCGAAATGAGCAAAGGGGATACTGGGGCTGTTTCCTGAACTCCCGTAAGAGTTTATCTGCCATGAATTTTGTCCATGAGGATCCGATTGAACTGCCAGTCAGATAGTCATCTGAGCCTTCCTTCTTAGGGCTGGGGTTCCCAGAGCAGCGTGAGCCTGTTAGGACAGGAAGGCTGGGCCAGTGGTTTGGGTGTAGCCTCAGGCTGGGGAGACAGAGGGTCTGTTCCCTCCTTTGCTGTAGACTTTGTGTGACCACGAGCAAATCTCTTAGCCTCTGTGTGCCTCAGTTCCCCACCTGGACAATGGGGATAAGAGTATTGCCCAGGGCTGGTGTGAAGACAGATCCATTGAAGCTCATGAGGTGCTCGGACACTACAATGGAGAGACTGTGGAAATAGCTTTGATAGCTAAGAGCCCAACTCTGCAGGCTCCTTTGGGAATCCCAGCCTTGGACTTCAAAGGCCACCTGTGAGTCACCATCCCTTGCTCTGGATGAAATGAGTGGACAGTGTTCTGGTTTGCTGCAGTCAGGGCGATACAGTCAGGTCCTGTCTAGGGTGCAACTTGTAACAAGCTCTGGAGAACACCACATTGAAAGGTTTTCATAGGTGGGACATAGAGTGGGCTGCTGGTCATGCTCTGGGTCTGCAGCAGGATGCAAATATTGCAGAGCTCCAGCGCCTTCCACCTCTAGGGGCCCTGGGTTCAGATCCAGCCTGAGTCAGTAATGACTGCGAGTTCTTACTCTATCTGTTGACTCTTTGGTGGCCCTTGTGTGCAATGACTGGCAGCCTCAGTCCAGGGCTCCACATCACCAAAACCCAGCAACACTGTTGGCCACCTTGGGGGCAATCCCAGCAGAGAGGCAAAAGGCTGGATGGGCCACGGAGACCAAACTCCCGCCTTGTAATGGTTTCCTCCTACTCAAGGCTGAAGCTCATTGGTGGGGCTCACAGCTGTCCCATGCTGTGTCTGGTCAATGGCATTCCTCAAGGGGCTGCCAGCCTAGAACCCTGCACCACCACAAAGTCCTAGCTGCAGAGATGAAGGGGTGAATTTCTCCCCACCCTCTGGCCTGGGCTGAATTTCCCAGCTTGGAGCGCTAATGGGGGCTCTCTCTTTCGCTATCCATTTCCCAGCGTGGCCAAATGCTTAGGAGCCAAGACGGTGTCTGCCCGGGCACTGGAGTGTGCCAGCGAATGCCAGGTCATCTCCCAGCTGGTGGAGGACGTGGAAGCAGTTCAAGCCGTAGAGCTGTTCCTGGGTAAGTTCTACAGACGCTGGGTGCTGATGCTGCTCTCTGGCTGACTACGGCGAGCCAACAGCACCACCTAACGCCTATCAGAGGGGCTTCATGCTCCGAGTTCTCCCTTTTGGGTAAGGAAATTGTTGACCCTTGATTCTGCCAATTCTCTGTGGAATAGGAACGTAGGTTTAGTTACCATTTTTCTGCAAACGGGGACTGGGGAAATCGGCTCCAGGGATCAGAGACACTGGCAGACCCATCTATGTTACAGTTACGGCTGTGCCATGCAATTATGGCCCAGCTGTGACCCAAATGAATCCTAATAAGTGTATATTTGGTTTCACCCGAGTAGAGGGGTCCAACTGTGCTACAGCCAATAAAGGACTTGTGCCATAGGCCTGAAGAAAGTAAGCGCAGAGACGGGCTTCCTCAACTGGCCTGGAGCACAATGTAATGGTAGGGAATTTGAACATTAGTGGACAGATCAAGCGTGTCGCATATGCAGTATAGTATATATAGTCTCCAATTAGTGCCAATGGTCATTCCTCCCTCTAGTGGCTTCCCCCTGTGAGGATAACAGCCTACTGCCAGTGTATAGCGGAGTTCCTCCTTTATGGGGGGAGGGATAGCTCAGTGTTTTGAGCATTGACCTGCTTAAACCCAGGGTTGTGAGTTCAATCCTTGAGGGGGCCATTTGGGGATCTGGGGCAAAAATCTGTCTGGGGATTGGTCCTGCTTTGAGCTGGGGGTTGGACTAGATGACCTCCTGAGGTCCTTCCCACCCCTGATATTCTGTGATTCTTTCTCCTTCCTGCCTGCATTGCCCAGATGATGAGCGGATGCTGGTCCAGCCTGCCTGTGGAGCCCCTCTGGCCTTACTCTACACGGGTCGTGTTCAACAGCTGCAGCGGGAAGGGCACTTGAACCCAGACCTGGACTCCATTGTCATCATTGTGTGCGGAGGAAGCAGCATCCAAATGGCTGGGCTCCAGGCTCTGAAAACCCAGCTGGGCATGAAATGACTGCAGATGCCGACCCCAGGAGGGCTCACGGGGCAGGGGCGCATGGGATCCCATGCAGACACGAATAAATCATATTGTGGGGTTATTGTAAGTGGAATCTAATGGAATTCAAACCAGTTTATAGAATAAATACCAAGCTACTCTGGGATCTTGAGCTCACTACTGCTGGGTGTGGGTGTGGCTGCTTGCTCTGCGCGTCCTGGGTAGGAATGAAGGAGGAGTCCGCTGAGCAACCTTGGTTCTCTATGAGCTGTGGCAGTCGGTGCCATTTGGGAAGGTACTTTAGGGCACTCACTGGAGCTCGGCAAGTTGTGGATTGTGACTATCCATCACTGTGGTTTTAACCCATCATTCTCAGTGTGAATCGTTCACAGCTGACCCTGATTTCTGTTATTCACAGGGGTTTATTTGCTGAATAATTCTCAGACAGTGGGGCAAAATGTTCATGTCAGCTCTTTGTTATTTGTGATTGGTCACCAGTCATAATAGAGTTGTTTCTGCTTCCTGCTTGGATGACTGAAACTTGTCTGGCTAGCAAATAAAGGAAAGTGAATGATGGATTCTGCATAGCCCTATTCACAGGCCAAACGCTCCGATGAATAAATATTTGTGCTAAAAATCTGTGAAACCCTTCTGGCTTCATGATCATTTTCATGAATACTCAACAGTTGCCTGCACACTAGGGAGAAAGGAAGTCTTTGTTAAAGATCTAACATCTCTGCCTGCTCAACTAAGGTGTCAGATCTGACAATACCCATCTCTGAGACCATCCAAGGAGTCCTCCAGCAAAACGGGCCTGGCTATTCCAGATACTGTTGCCCATTCTGATGATTTTATTGTAAGTCTCATGATATTTTGTGCTTTTCTTTAGGGCTGTTGATTAATCGCAGTTAACTCACGTGATTAACTCAAAAATATTAATTGCGATTTTAAAAATCGCACTTTTAATTGCACCATTAAATAATAGAATACAAATTGAAATTTATTAAATATTTTTGGATGCTTTTCTACATTTTCAAATATATTGATTTCAACTGCAACACAGAATACAAAGTGTCCAGTGCTCACTTTATATTATTGTTTTTTATTACAAATATTTGCACTGTAAAAATGATAAAAAAAAAGAAATCGTGTTTTTCAGTTCACCTCATGCAAGCACCATAATGCAAATACCTTTATCATGAAAGTGCAACTTACAAATTTGGAGTTTGCAGCATTGCTTATATTTCTAAGCTAGAAAAAAATATTGAAAAACAAAAGCCTTTCAGGGCTGAGAAAGGAGCTGGACTCAAATTTAAACAGAATCCTTTGTTGGTCTCCTGTATTATTAAATCCACCAAAACTTTGGAATGTCCCCTAGACACGTCATCTTCTTCCACCAAACTCCCCTAAATGGCCTTCCCTCTTAAGCCACACCCACTCTGTATCCTCCAAGGCACTCCTTGATCTTCCATTCCCTGCTACTGTTCCCTCAACCCTCCTCATAGACGCCCAGGGCCTGATTTTTCAAAGGCGCTTGGCGTTTGCGGCTCCCACTGTCTTTAACTAGAGGAGTGGGAGCTCAGCATCTCTGAAAATCAGACCTGTAGGGTTTTCCCACTGCCTCACTGCTACATTAGGTCCCCTCAGATTGCTGGGCCCAGATCCCAAGAAACCTGCCTTATACACTCCCCTGAAGTCACAGCAGGTACTGGAGAGAAGAAACAAGCATCGGATGCAAGGAAATTATACGATTTCAGTCCACAAGGGGGCAGCAGAGTCTCTCCCACCTGGAAGGTCCCTACCTGCAAGGCACACAGCTGAGTTCCGCTCACAGATCAAAGAGCACAAATTTGCCCCAAATATGAAAAAGTAAATGAGGAAATTAAGGGTTTCTGTTTTTCAGCAACTAGGGAGGATGGCCAATTCAGATCCAGTTTTTATATTTGTCTTGGGACTAATTCGAGAGACAAGGCGGGTGCGGCAATTTCTCTTCTTGAGCCAGTTTCTGTTTGAGCTTGTCTCTCGTCCCAACAGAATTTGGTCCAATAAATTACTTCCCCCACCTTGTCTCTACATCCTGGGACCGACATGGCTACAACCCCACTGCAAACAACTGGGAATAATCAGACATTCTTTTAACATATTTCAGGCCCATTTTAATTTCCAGACTCAATCATAATAATAATGCTTTGCGGCTTTTGCACCAACGTCGCAAACACTGATTAAGGCATGCAGCCGTCTGCTAGGTGGGCAAGTCTCACTGTCCCTTTTGAAAGAGGAAATGGAGGCACAGCGGGGATACAGGAAGTCTGTGGTAGAGTCAAGAATCGGCCCCAAGAGTCCTGACTCCTGGGGTATGTGTACACAACTTGATCCTAACCCCCCTTGAGGCCACGCACCAATTGTGTTAACGTAGCGCTCAAACCAGGGCCCTCAGGGGATGGAGGATCCAGGCCTGTGTTAAAGTGGGACCTAGAGTCCAAGCCCTGTTGCTTTCCTATATGCACGTGGTCTCAGCTTGACTTGGGTCCCACCAGTCCTCCGGATGTATCCCAGAGTTCCTTGGGGGCAATTTCCTTAGTCCTCTCTATGCCAACAATCCGGGGTGCAGTTTCTTGCACTCCATTGCAGATGGCAGCAGCTCCGATCAGCGTTAACCACCTACTGTCTGCTGAACACCAGGCTGCAGGCACCTTACCTGCCGGGTTTGCAATGGAGACTGATCAGAGACCCTTTGCAAAGAGAGCTGCTTCCTGGTCACAAGAGCACGGCCAGATTTTGGTGCACACGGCCTGGGGAAGTGGAGTGGGGACCAAGCAGCTGCCCTGTTGGGAGCAGGCGGCTGCGCTCCCAGCTCAGCATGGATGGGGGAGCTGAACCCCAACACCCCAGCCACTCCCCATCCCTGGGACTAGGGGTGCTGGGGCAGCATGCACTGTCAGGGCGACGAGTGGGAGTCAGCCCTGAAACTTCCCAGCAGCTTCCCACGGGACCAGCTGCTGCTGTGCAGCGCTTGCCCAGAGCAAAGCTGATAGGCGGGAGGTGGCGCCTGGCTGCCAGGATGTTGGGGGACAGCTGGGAGCTCTGCTGCTCTCTCTCTCTGCAGGGCAGCCAGTTGGTCCTGCTACACCCCCTGTCCCTTGCTCCTGGCCCCCCCATGCTCCCTGGGGCTGTGTGTGCTGAGGCAGCGTGCACTGTCAGGCTGGTGAGTGGGTGCCAGCCCCCAAACTCTCCCACAGCCTCTCGGGGATCCCTTAGCCCTGCCTCTCAGGCTGTGGTGGGGGCAGGGAGAAGGGATCCTGGGATGGGGCCCCCTTCACTGACCAGCCCGCTTTAAAATTCAGAACTGCACGGTTCATTTGACTAGTTTCCCAGCCCTGGTGCCTGATGTGCTAATGATCCTCAGGACAGGCACACCTGAGCATTTTCCAGCCAGCATGACACCACCTGGGGGTGCAGAGCCCAGTTCTCAGGTTAGATGGTAGGTCAGTACAAAGCCTTCTCACGACTGCCACAGCCATCAAAGGAGCTCCTAAGGGGGCACCCATGTCCCATCAATAGCACCACGGCAGTTAGCAAACCGGGGAGCAGTAGAGTTTTCCCACAGTGCAACACATTCATAGGGCTAGAGTGTCAATGCTAGGGGCAGGGGCGCTAGGCACTCGGGGGTAGGATTACTTTGACTCGGACCTGTGCACTGCAGTGTGGATGCCAGAGCCTTAGATTTGAGCATGGATTAGAATATCCTTAACCCAGGGTTAAAATGCAGTGTAGACGCTCAAGCCCAGAGTTCCCTGACACCGGTCAGCTGACTTGACTCCCACTAACTCTAGGCTTACACTGCTGTGTAGACATACCCCCCCCATCTTCCCTAATGGCTAGCCCACACTTTCAAAAATGTTGATACAGGTATATCTACCTCTCTAGTATAGAGACCATCTCAAATGATCATGCCTGTGCTGGATCAAGCGAAGCCTGCTGTGATATTGACCTCCCGGTGAAGTGCGTTGAGACCAGCTGATGAAAAGCACGATACAAGAGCTAGGCGCTAGTATTGATTTTATGATATGACACTTATTTCATCTCGTCATCTCTAGACGCAGCATTGAAAACATGAGCCCTAGATCGACAGCGTGAACAAGACAGGTTCGAGATAGTGCCGTGCTGGTGCCTCCAAACAACTCAACATGACACCATGGGTAAAATGATAGCAGCTGCCCGACTGCTTTCAACCCTAGCCCGTCCTCCAGGTGGGGAAATGTACCAGTGGTGGGAAAGTTCAGGATGAAAAGGCGAGTGGGAGGAAGGCTGGGTCAGCGGTCAGGGGATTAAACTCAGACTGAGGAGAGCTGGGATCATTTCTCTGCCGTTCTACAGCCTTCCTCTGTGACCTCGGGCAAGTCACTTAGTGTATGGCTACACAAAAACCCAGAGCCTGGGTCAACTGATTCGGGCTTGTGGGGCTCGCATAGGAGGGTAAAAATAGCAGTGTAGAGATAGTCCCTAGGCAGACCGTGGGCCAAATCTGGACCACCAGACGCTTTTGAATGGACCGTATATTATTGTTTTTATTTTTGTATTGTTTTCTCTGGAGTCTAGCCCTTGGCTGCACATTGACCAAGAAATGTGGACCTGGACAAGCAATAATTGCTTACCCCTGGGCGGATGTTCCGGCCAGGGCTCTGAGCCCCACCTCCCTCGCCGGGTCTGAGGTCTCAGGCTCCAGACGGAGCAGGAATGTCTGCATGGCTAGTCAGTTGAGCCGGGCTCTGAGACGTGCTGCTTTGGGGTTGTTTTTTTGCAGCATAGATGTACCCAAAGTCTCTCTATGCCTGAAAGCCCTGCCCTATGACGCAGGGGGTGGGGAGGATAAATACACTGAAGCTGAGGAGGTGTTCAGAGATTCTGGCAGTGTAGACAAGGAAGCAGAGGTTTTCCTTCCACAGAAGAGTTGAGCCATGTCGGGGATGGGGACAAGCCTATGCAGCTGTTTTCCCTGGACTCTCTTTGCTAGAGGCCTTCAGGCCTGTCAATAGGTGTTGGGTTCAAATCCCGACTAGGCCTGGTACAGCATTTAAATTCTATTGCTCCTTTGGTTTAACCCCTTCTAGTTTCCACATTTTGACCCTCTGATCTGCACCGGTTAGAGTGACCAGATGTCCCAATTTTATAGGAATAGTCCCGATTTTTGGCTCTTTTTCTTATATAGGCTCCTATTACCTCCCACCCCCTGTCCCGATTTTTCACACTTGCTGTCTGGTCACCCTAGCACCGGTTCCTGTTTGTTCATTCCTCCCCACCCCATACTCAGTTGAGTTCTGTGCCCCCCCCCCCTTCTGTAGCTTCAGTGGGCCACACCCACCATTCCTAGTCACCAAGTCGGCTGGTACTTGCCACCCGCACTAGTGGCTTTGGGGCCTGGTCGGTCCACTAGGAGCCCACAGAGGCTGCTAAACAGAGCTGGAGGTTTGGCCGGCATCCCGTGACTTGGGCTGAGCACGGGCGAGACAAAAGGGCCTGGCGCTCACAGACCACCCAGCTCCCCTTCCACAACTGACTTTAAAGCCAACTCTGATTTCTGTGGAAATAGGCCAGCATAGCAGAGCCAACCCCCTGGTTAAATTGTAGCTGGCACCATGGGCAAAGCTGGCACGTGTCCGTCTGAGTGTCGCGCAGTTAGCGGTTCATGCCAGGACGGCTCGTTGTTCCAAGGTATAAAAATAACTCAGCCCTGCTCCCCTCTGCGAGTTCCCGTCTCCCGGATCTTTGTCTTTCCTGGATGAGTCACGCTGCAGCTCCTCTCACCTGTTTGCTAGGCCTCCGCTCCCCCATTGTTTGCTGTGTGAAACCCTGGGCCCTGCAACAGCTGTTCTCAGCTGTCTCCTGTTCATGGAGCTCACGTACATGATCACGGGGAGCCCCGTCTTTATTGCCTCTCCCGTCCACCTGAGACAACAGATGCCATTTTCACACGACAGAATGAGCCGGGGAGCGGGGCATGGGGCTGCTGGAGGAGGTAGGCCGGTGGGAGACCAACTCTCCCATTCTCGGGTGGGGGTGGTGAATCAGCAAAGCTCTGCAGAGGGCGGATTCTTGAAAACAGGGCCCGTACAAGGGGCTTGTGGGGGATGCTGGCTCATCCTTCCCAGCATCCTTTGCCTTCTCCCGAAGAACTTGGCCTATTGGTTTGTTCTAGCCATCATCTCTCTCATGTTTTAACTGGCATTTCTACTGGTAATTTTCATTGGCTGCCGGTAATTACCAAGGATCCAGCGCTGCATAACTAGTGAGTGATGTGGGAGCCGGTTGTCTAGAAATAGGGGAGATTTTCAGATGCCCACTAAACCTCTCCCTTAAAACTCACATAGAGATACGTGAATAATTAGCAAGGCCAATTTTCCTCAGTAACTTTCCAAGCTCGGCTTGTCCCCCCCATTCACCTATCAGTCTTTAAGATAATGGAGGACGTTCATGTGTCCAGGCATCTCTTGGTAAGTGAGAAATATACAGGGACACACACTTACCTGGTGTAAACTGGCATCACACCACTGGCTTCAGTGAGTCTGTTGACAGCGGCTCTGGCGTGTTGTTGGGTGAATTAATATGGTGTTATGGTTACACATTTCATCCAAGTGTATCCCGCACACGTTCTGGCTTTGATGCACCATATAACTTGTCAATTAGCGCATGGGCTAGGGATTAGAATTGGAGACCGGGGTTCCATTCCTGACTCGGCCACTGACCCGCTGTGTCATTTCCGAGCTCAGCCTTTCTCTATCTTGTCTATTTTGACTGTGAGGTCTTTGAGGTCAACAGTGTGCCCTTGTTGCCAAGAAGGCTACCGGCATTTTGGACTGTATAAGTAGGGGCATGGCCAGCAGATCGAGGGACGTGATCATCCCCCTCTATTCGACATTGGTGAGGCCTCATCTGGAGTACTGTGTCCAGTTTTGGGCCCCACACTACAAGAAGGATGAGGAAAAATTGGAAAGAGTCCAGCGGAGGGCAACAAAAATGATTAGGGGTCTGGAGCACATGACTTATGAGGAGAGGCTGAGAGAACTGGGATTGTTTAGTCTCCAGAAGAGAAGAATGAGGGGGGATTTGATAGCTGCTTTCAACTACCTGAAGGGGGGTTCCAAAGAGGATGGATCTAGATGGTTTTCAGTGGTACCTGTTGACAGAACAAGGAGCAATGGTCTCAAGTTGCAGTGGGGGAGGTCTAGGTTGGATATTAGGAAACACTATTTCACTAGGAGGGTGGTGAAGCACTGGAATGCGTTACCTAGGGAGGTGGTGGAATCTCCTTCCTTGGAGGTTTTTAAGGCCCGGCTTGACAAAGCCCTGGCTGGGATGATTTAGTTGGGAATTGGTCGTGCTTTGAGCAGGGGGTTGGACTAGATGACCTCCTGAGGTCCCTTCCGACCCTGATATTCTATGATTCTATTAGGCATGGACTGTCTCGTGATGTGTATGTACAGCTCCTAGCACAGCGGGGCACTGATCTCAGCTGGAGGCCTCTAAGCACTACCCTCATATAAATGCTATGTTTTACAGTTTGTCTGTCTAGCTAGCTAATGTATATGTTTATTTATCATAGAATCATAGGCCTGGAAGGAACCTTGAGAGGTCATCTAGTCCAGCCCCTTTGCACTCATGGCAGGGCTAAGTATTATCTAGACCATTCCTTTGTTCTATGCATAGCTCACTGAGCCACCCACTGAAAAGCAGCTACCTCTGGGGTGGATGGTATAAGCTGTTTAATAGCACAACACAATGGATACGCAACTGTTTAGGACAAGAACAACATTTCACACCTGTCAATGAGTGAAGCCTTCCATTAGCTTGTTGAACAAAGTAAGTATCATTAGTCTCATTTTAGAGATGGGGAAACTGAGGCATGGGAAGACGTGACTTTTGCCCATGATCACACTGCCAGTCAGTGGTGCAGTCAAGAGGGGGACTCAGCTCTCCTGGGAGTTAACCAAACACCCCCACCCCAACTGCTGACTTCCCATGGTAGGAACAGTCAGCGCACTGGCTTGACCGACCAGGGATTTTCCATTGAGTCTGACTCCCATTGGCAGATGTATCTGGGCACCTTTCGGAGCTATCAGGTTTCCAGCCCTCGCATAATCCCAACTGAATCCAACTCTCCGGCCTAACCTGGACCTGTGGCAGGGGAGACCTTTCGGCGGTATTTCTACGCTGCAGCTGGAAGTGTGATTTCCAGCTCGCACAGCCATACAGGCGCTAGCTTGAATCAAGCCAGGGCGCTAAAAATAGCACCGTGGCTGCGGCATGGGCGGTGGCTCAGGCTAGTTGCCCAAATATCATCCCAGCCCAGATCCTTGTGTGGGCAGCTCGCCTGTGCCATGGTGACCACATGCGAGCTTGACCAGCACTAGCATGTTTCCGTCCACCCAAGCTGGGAATTACACCTCCCAGCTACCGTGTAGATGTACCGGGGGAGAGACCTGCAGCCCTTTATAGACAGAGTGCTCTGCGGCATAGCAAAGACCCCAAAGCAGGCTCTTAGGGGCTTGTTGTGCCTTCAAATCATCACTCTGGCTCCCCAGGTCCCCACCAAGCCCCACTGAACTCAGTGGAGTTCCCAATGGAGCACACCAGGCAAAGCTATGCTGTGGGGAGGGATAGCTCAGTGGTTTAAGCATTGGTCTGTTAAACTCAGGGTTATGAGTTCACTTCTTGAGGGGGTCACTTAGGGATCTGGGGCAAAATCAGTGCTTGGTCCTGCTAGTGAAGGCAGGGGGCTGGACTCAATGACCTATGAGGGTCCCTTCCAGCTCTAGGAGATAGGTAGATCTCTGTATATTATCATCCCATGTACAGCCAGTAACTGTGATGCTGGCTTGTGAGCCACTGAGCATTATTGTTTCCTACTCTTAGTATTTTTCCTCAGTCAGATTGTTTAGACTGCAGCTCCCTGCATTCGTTAGCCAGCGCTGCAGCTCAGTTTAATTACTTTGCTACTGTCTTTCTGCATTTTTATTATAATTATTATTAATTATTACACTCTTCTCCCATTCCCACTGTGCAGTCTCTGGTCAGAAGAGAACAACACACAGAGACCTGCTTGTTACAGTGATTTATTGGTTGAGTTCATGAGCGGTATTTAAAATACGGCCATATTTCAAACACACCCATATTCTCCCCCCACACACACAGACACCCACCTGTCACCGTGCAGCAGACACTCATACCCCCCCTGACCATATGCACACCAACACATACTCTCTAATCACACGTGTGCACACATGCGCACGCACACACACACACACACACACACACACACACACACACACACTCTTTTCTCTCTCATCATGAAGACACACAAACATACAGCCAACCCTCTATCCATATTTGCACATACAGATTCACAGACATGCAGTACAAACTATGCATACACACACAGAGACATGCCCATTTGCTATATGGGTGTGCACACACACACCCCCTCTAACCAGGCACACAAGCAGCAAAACATTCTAAACACACACACACACACATCCTCTGATCACACACACATATTGACACACCTTCTAACCATGCACACAAGCAGACACACAGCGAAACATTCTGAACACACACATCCGCTGATCACACACACACACTGACACATCATATGTGTACACAAACATCTCTCTCTCTCTCTCTCACACACACACACACACACACAGATACACAAACACGTCCCCTCTCTGATCACACACTCAGACTGACACACCTTCTATGTATACATAAGAACATAAGAACGGCCACACTGGGTCAGACCAAAGGTCCATCCATCCCAGTATCCTGTCTACCGACAGTGGCCAATGCCAGGTGCCCCAGAGGGAGTGAACCTAACAGGTAATAATCAAGTGATCTCTGTCCTGCCATCCATCTCCACTCTCTGACAGACAGAGGCTAGGGACACCATTCCTTACCCATCCTGGCTAATAGCCACTAGTGGACTTAACCTCCATGAATTTATCCAGTTCTCTTTTAAACCCTGTTATAATCCTAGCCTTCACAACCTCCTCAGGCAAGGAGTTCCACAGGTTGACTGTGTGTTATGTGAAGAAGAACTTCCTTTTATTTGTTTTAAACCTGCTGCCCATTAATTTCATTTGGTGGCCCCTAGTTCTTATATTATGGGAACAAGTAAATAACTTTTCCTTATTCACTTATTCCACACCACTCATGATTTTATATACCTCTATCATATCCCCCCTTAGTGTCCTCTTTTCCAAGCTGAAAAGTCCTAGCCTCTTTAATCTCTCCTCATATGGGACCCATTCCAAACCCCTAATCATTTTAGTTGCCCTTCTCTGAACCTTTTCTAATGCCAGTATATCTTTTTTGAGATGAGGAGATCATGAGGAGGCAGTGTTCAAGATGTGGGCGTACCATGGATTTATATAAGGGCAATAAGATATTCTCTCTCTTATTCTCTATCCCTTTTTGAATAATTCCTAACATCCTGTTTGCTTTTTTGACTGCCGCTGCACACTGCATGGACGTCTTCAGAGAACTATCCACGATGACTCCAAGATCTCTTTCCTGATTAGTTGTAGCTAAATTAGCCCCCATCATATTGTATGTACAGTTGGAGTTATTTTTTTCCAATGTGCATTACTTTACATTTATCCACATTAAATTTCATTTGCCATTTTGTTGCCCAATCACTTAGTTTTGTGAGATCTTTTTGAAGTTCTTCACAGTCTGCTTTGGTCTTAACTATCTTGAGCGGTTTAGTATCATCTGCAAACTTTGCCACCTCACTGTTTACCCCTTTCTCCAGATCATTTATGAATAAGTTGAATAGGATTGGTCCTAGGACTGACCCTTGGGGAACACCACTAGTTACCCCTCTCCATTCTGAAAATTTACCATTTATTCATACCCTTTGTTCCCTGTCTTTTAACCAGTTCTCAATCCATGAAAGGATCTTCCCTCTTATCCCATGACACTCTACCCATGCACACAAACGCAGACACATTCTAAACACACAGACACATACAGAGCCAACCCCTCTACCCAGGCATGGTCCCCCCCTCCCCCGACCCAACCCCACCCCAGATGAATAACTTGCACTCCAGGTTTGGCTCACTCCGGTTAAGCTGCAATGTGACCATCCCTAGCCTGTTTAAGCAAAGGCCACACCTCACGGAGACGTCAAGGTGCTGCCGAGAATGGCCTATTTTCTAGGAGTCCTGCCTGTATCAGGATTCCAAGGGGCCAGTCGGCTTGTCCTGTGGTGGGGAGCGCAGTTGATTCCTGGTAGCGGGGCTGGCTGGCACCTGACATGCTCACTGGCTGGGGGACAAACCCTGCCCCTCTTTCAGCCTGTGGCGTTCTCCCTGGCGCTTTAGTTGGCTGCAGCTCCTATGCCCCTGGGCGATATTGTGCCAGGCTGTGACAGTCAACGCACTGCTGCTTGAACAGCCGCTTTCTGCTGGTTACTCCCATGGGCCCGATCCTGAAAGGTGTGAGCGCCTTCCACTCCCACTGAAATCAGGGGGTCAGATCCTGAGTCCTTTATTGGGGGCCTGAGGCCCATCGGAGTTTGCTGAGCCCTTTGGGTTTGGCCGCTTAGTACTTCAGAGCCCTCTGCACTAGGCATGTTTGGGCCCAGCGAGAGGATTTGTTTGGGGGCACTGGCTATTTAATAAAGTACTTGTGGTAGCGCTGGTCCCGTGGCAAAGTCCCACCCATTATAACCCCCTCTTTCCATATGGCTACCTCTCTGCAGCAAACTCACCTGCCTATAGTAACCGGTATGTCCCACCTAAAGCAATGGTTCCCAAACTGGGGTTTGAGAACCCCTGGGGGTTCGCGAAATGTTACAGGGGGTTCTCAGGAAGAAATTCCTTCATGGTGGACAGAGCTGTCCCTAGGGACCCCGGGCAGCATGGGGCCAGCAGCCTGGAGCCCCTGGACTTCCAAGAGCTAAGCAGATGAAAGCAAGCATAGCCATCAAACTTCAAGACTCCTTATAAAAATAGAAAGGGGGGTGGATATTTTTTGCTGTTTTTAAAATTAAATAGGTAGCTAGTCTTGTTTTTAAAATTATTATGAAGAACAAATTTAAGCTTTGTTGTAACGTGCGTTGTTTGCCTGGACTGCTCGAGACCTGAATGCTTGTGTAGGAGGAACTCTTTGAGTTGGCTTCTTAAATACCTTCATGCTCTTTCCCATCTGATACTCCTTGATGAAACCTAGGAGCCTTATCTTATAACAGGCTTATTCAAAGTGATACAAGCTACGAAAGTGAGATCTTGGAAGAGCGTTGCCATTTTCATAATGTAATAAAAATACTGTAATGATAAATAATAATTAATAATAGTATGTAATAAGCATGTCATAAAAACAAATTTTATATTTCCAAGATCACTGCTTTTATAATTTATACTCAGGTAAAGGAGAAAATCCCTGGAAATATTCATTTTGAGGAGGGGGTTCGCGAGACTTGACATTTTAATGAAAGGGGTTCACAGGTTGTTAAAGTTTGGGAACCACTGACCTAAAGGGCACAGCCAGGTTGGGCCCCATTGTGCTAGGCACTGTATGAACCTATAACAAACAACAACACAATGAGCCATGTCACAATTCCTCTCTCGGTCAGCGCCATGTCCCCGCCCCTCCCCCGGCAGCAGAGTGTATCCAACGCCTCTCCCCTTTGCAGAACAAAAATATCACTGGGGAGGGGGGATTTGGGGGGCGAGTGCCATGGCCGTTGGAGGGGGGCAGGTCTGGGGTCAGCCATGGAGGCAAAGAATGATGGTTCTGGCAAACTTCTCATCCCAGCACTTTTAGTCCCTCTTGTCTTTCCCCTTTCCCTGTCTTTCCTCCACTTTCCCTTCTTCAGTTTTTCTCAGCAGCTGGGTTCCCCCATTTTCCTAGCATATTTCATATACTCATTTCCCCCATCCCCCAGCACATTTTTTCTTTTCTTTTCTGATTTGGCCCTTCTCCACTTTGTCTCTGCTGGTTGCTCTCACCCATAGTCTCCTTTCACCATTATCTTTCCTCTCCCTCCTTTGTTCCCTTCATTTCCCCCTCTGCTACGAGCCATATGTCCAGATTGTACATTTGGGTCAATCTACTGAAGACATTGAGCTTCAGTGAAGCTAGACCTGTTTACAACAGTTGAGGACCTGGCCCACAGCTCCAAACCCTACTTTGGTACCTCAAAGACCTTTTATACAGTTACCCCCCTTTGACCCAAACAATTAACCAAAATCCAGGGCCCTGCGGATTGTGTCTGTTAGGAGGGGAAATTGATGACGAGTCAACTATTTAGAGAATGTACAAAGTTCTGTTTCCTTGAACACCGGAGGAATCAAACAACAGGAGATAGTTTCTTTGCTCGAGTTCCAGGCCTCTTTTAGCCAGCACACTGCCCAAAAGTTCTCTCCCTTAGCTTTTTCCCAGTGTCACACAGCCAGTGCTTCTTTGGCTATGTCTGAAACTTCCTGGATGCCTTCTCTTTCTCTTCCTGTAGGGTTTCTGCCCCTCTGTTACTCACACCCACATGCATTTGTCTGTGAAGGACTGTTGTACCAGCCATAGTGACCACAGGTGATGGTGTTGCACCAGGCATTATATAGCAAAGTTCCCAGCTCTGGCTCTTTACTGATAAACAAGCCTACACAAAACAATACCCAGTGAAACCCTCCGCTCACATGTGCCTTTGCTTTGGGTGGTGACGTGCTTGCATTTTGGGTAGATACTTCTATTGTTTCAGCTGCCTGGTTCCATAAAAAGAAGAACAGGAGTACTTGTGGCACCATAAAGGAGCTTAATGGCTTCTTGCAACTGTCTTGAGAGAAGGGGAGTGGTTAAATCCAGCCCGTAACAACACCTTCTCCATCTCTCCCATATACTCACCCCGTGTGCCTCAGTGCATGGATCTTGCAGAATATGGGTGATAAGGTGTCTCCAAAAGGGCAGTGGGCGACAGAGTGAATCCACAGGTGCCACACTCCAGATGCAGGCTAGTTAACAACAGCAGTTTGCATGACCTGATATCCTCCACCCCTAAAGGAGTTTTTGGTGGGGCTGCCTGCATGTAATTGTGAAGTGCATTTAGTGCTCAGTGAGGATGATATTAAAGCTGCTAAGTGCTTAGATACTACAGTGCACACACTCTAGGCACGATAGGAAATCTAAGATAGATACTAGCTAGAATAGTTAATCTACCATTATTGTTTTATGCTGCTGTTGTTATGTCTGTCCCTCTGCATTAGTGCAAGTAGAGAGAGGACAGATGGTCTTGTATCTAATGCACTGGACTCGGAATACCTGGAATCTATATTTGTCTCTGCCACAGACTTCCTATGTGACCCTGGTCATGCCGCTTACCGTCTTTCTGTCAGAGTTTCCATCTGCAAAAAGGGGATCATAATATTTCCATTGTCTGTCTTGCCTATTTGATTCCAGGGCAGGAATGTCACAGTGGATTCTCCATCACTCATGGTCTTTATGTCAAGGCTGGATGTCTTTCTAAAAGAGATGCTGCAGAACAGAACTTATGGGCTTGATGGGGAAAAAAATCAGGTGGGGTTCTCTGGCCTGTATTAAACAGGAGGTCAGACTAGATGGTCTTCATCATCCTCCTGGCCTTGAAATCTATGACGCTCTTGTTATGTTTATGTACAGCGCCTCGCACAATGGAGGCCTCAGTCTCAGTCAGCACCTCCAGGCAGTAGTAATACAAATAATAAACAGCAACAACAGCTGTAGATTTCACAAAGTTGGCCCTGAGAGATGAGAGAGCTGCTGTCAGATCTGGAGGTGAAAGATCACAAGAGGTGGCTGTCCAGGACAGACCTCTCAGAGCTGATTGACAAGAGGAGCAATCTACTATGTTTTCTTTTTTTGAACGATGCTGATTTTGTTGCAACCCTCACTAAAGGATCTTTCCTACTTTATTTCCTTTCCTTTCCCCCCTGATAAATTTTACTGGTCAGGCAACCCCAGGAGATGTTTTCCGGAGGATGGAACCCCATAAATCAAAACCCTGCTGCTCCATGATGGGCAATATCTTATGTAAAAAGGTGTTTCCACGGAGTGCCAAAGGCTGGAGAATCCTATTACAAGGCGTGCCATTAATTATAAGAAGTCAACTCAACTTACTCCAGCAATTTTTTATCTTAAGTCCGAAAACTGGTTATTTTCTACCTTCCACGATCCTTCCCCTTCCAAAAAAAGCAGAAAATAACATAAATGTTTCAGAACAAATGTAAAAAGTTTCTCTTAAAAACAATGTTGCAAACTCTCATCTGGATCAGCGGACAGTATGGGTTTACTTTTTATTGGGTAGGATCCTACACATCAGGTCGTTAGCACTTTTAATTGCTAGCAGTGGAATGATGTCATAACAGTGAGGCTCATTTGAAATTTTCAAAGGCCTTTGCTTTCAAGAGACATAATGGGGCCATGCCTAAAAAACTTTATCACTCAGAAGACCCGGAGTCTAGCCTCAGTTCTGTCACTACTGTGTTGTATGACTTGGGCAATTCATTTCACCACTCTGTTTCTCCTCCTACTCTTGGGTATTCAATTTGCAAGCTCTTCAGGGCAGGAAATGTCTCTTATGATCTGGAACAATGGGCCCTGATCTCAACCCATGTTGCTAGATTCTGCTATAATGTAGCAATGTTTCCCATTGAAATCACACACCTATTTAAAGTTAAACTCATAGACTATCAGGGTTGGAAGGGACCTCAGGAGGTCATCTAGTCCAACACCCTGCTCAAAGCAGGACCAATCCCCAACTAAATCATCCCAGCCAGGGCTTTGTCAAGCCTGACCTTAAAAACCTCTAAGGAAGGAGATACCACCACCTCCCTAGGTAACCCATTCCAGTGCTTCACCACCCTCCTAGTGAAATAGTGTTTCCTAATATCCAACCTAGACCTTCCCCACTGCAACTTCAGACCATTACTCCTTGTTCTGTCATCTGGTACCACTGAGAACAGTCTAGATCCATCCTCTTTGGAACCCCCTTTCAGGTAGTTGAAAACAGCTATCATATCCCCTCTTATTCTTCTCTTCTGCAGACTAAACAATTCCAGTTCCCTCAGCCTCTCCTCATAAGTCATGTGCTCCAGCCCCCTAGTCATTTTTGTTGCCCTCCACTGGACTCTTTCCAATTTTTCCACATCCTTCTTGTAGTGTGGGGCCCAAAACCGGTCACAGTATTCCAGATGAAGCCTCACCAATGCCGAATAGAGGAGGATGATCATGTCCCTCGATCTGCTGGCAATGCCCCTACTTATACAGCCCAAAATACTGTTAGCCTTCTTGGCAACAAGAGCACACTGTTGACTCATATCCAGCTTCTCGTCCATTGTAACCCCTAGGTCCTTTTCTGCAGAAGTGTTTGTAGGATGGGGCACAATGCTCTATTCTGCAGCTGGGGAAACTGACACAGAGAGGTCAAGTGATTTGCCCAAAGTCATCCGCCAATCCAACAGCAATTCTGTGCTTAGAACCAAGGAGACTTGACTCCCACTAAGCGACGTGCGCAAGGGGAGGCAAGCCTGGGCCCGCCCCTCAGCCCCCAATTAGTTAGGGCAAAGAACTCCTCTGGCCCCGGGCTGGGGCGGGAGATGACAGCTTCTCCAGCCCTGGGGCTGCAGGGGGAGATCCAGCTCCTCTGGCTGTTGGGGTGAGCGCAACCTCCACTGGCCCTGGGACCACAGTGGGGAGGGCAGCTACTCCAGCTGTTGGGGGACAGCCAGCTCCTCCACCACGGGGGGCACAGAAAGTGCCCCTCCAAAAGCGGCCAAATTTTTATTCCTGTGCACGCCCCTGCTCCCACTCCTCTACTCTAACCACTAGTCCGCACCCTCGCTTCAGAAACTGACATCAGCGTTATTGATTGGCAGTACGTTTTCAATGATCCTCTGACAAGGTACCCAGAGCCCTTCAGGATGGGCTGCAAACTGTGCTGGAAGGCTGGGCACACATTCCAGTTGAAGCCAAAATGGAATTGAGGGTGTTTGGCCCCTCGCTAGATCAGGCCCTATATTAATTATTACCGGTACTTATTATTGTTGTTGTGCCACAGTGCCATATTGGGGACATATTCTGTAGGGTCTGTTTGCTGCATACGCACAGAGAAGTTAGATAACATAAGCGCTCTTGCTGGAAGGCTGCAGCAGAACGCTACTTTATTTCTTAGCCTGCGGGACAAGAACCCCGAAACAGAGGCAGCCCAGCAGGCTATGCTGTAAAAATAGAGACGCTCTCCTCACCCCACTTTACCCTGGCTGCAAACTGACCGCTGCTAATGCTAGGCCAGATCACATGTTTCCCTGCAGAGCTTCTTGCCTGCAAGCAGGACCAGGAAACCCCCTGAGAATTTAAAGTGATAGATCGCAATTTTAACAGAGTTCTCAGTACATCACACTGTATCAACAGGAAATGCAGTGGTACGTGCAACTCCCCATGCTATGGGTGTCCCTAGGCCTCTGACTACTGGGACTGGATGACATGGGATGGATCACTCTCTAACTACCCTGTTCTGGTCATTCCCTCTGCAGCATCTGGCACCGGCCACTGTCGGAAGACAGGATACTGGGCTAGATGGACCATTGGTCTGACCCAATATGGCCACTCGTCTGGTGTGAAACATGACTGCCACTGCCTGCGGTTTTCCATGTAGGGCTAGTAGGACTGGGGGGGTCTGAAACGATCCATTCCTCCCCATTCTCTGACATGACGGCAAAGCCCCTGGTCGCGATCTGAGGCCAACCAAGCCAAAAAGCCCCGGTGCAGCCTATCTGAGTTACTACAGCGAATTCTTTCCCAGGTGTCTGGCTAAGCACGGCCTTACGTGCGTTCATGAACTGGAGCCCGACTGACTGTCTAGCCGGAGTATGGGTTGGGCAAGGGAAAGGCGTGAGGCTGGCGATGGGGACTGCGACAGAGGAGCAAATAAGCAGCCCCAGTAATTGCGATGAAGCTGGTGCCAATTTCCCATTTTGCTTAAAAATCACTTGACATCGGGGAGCTCAGCTTGGTTCCTTAGAATAAAAATAAATAAATAATTTTTTAAAAAATGACAAAATAAAAACCTGAGGTTCTGTCCCCAGCTAATAACCCCGGCAGGGACCTTGCTCGTCTGCTTTATAATCACCATAGGAGGGCTCTGAAAAAGTTATTTAACAACTTCTTGAACGTGCCTCAGTCCCCTTATAACAATTCCTGTTACCTGAGTAATACAAACAACATGAAAAAAGGGAACGGGCTCGATTTAACCCTGAGGCAGGATCAGCGCCATCCAATGAGTCAGCGCCTCAGAGGGTATAAATTGGTGTAGCGCCAGAGATGTCAATAGAGCAGTGGTTCCCAAACTGGAGTTCGTGAACTCCTGGGGGTTCGTGAAATGTTACAGGGGGTTCTTGGGAAAAAAATTTCCTAATGGCGGACAGAGCTGTCCATAGGGACCCCAAAGGCCAGCAGCCCAGAGCCCCTGGACTTCCAAGAGCTAAGCAGATCAAAGCAAGCATATCTATCACACTGAGGAGATTTAAACTTCAAGACTCCTTATAAGAAATGGAAAGGGAGGTGGATATTTCTTTTACTGTTTTTAAAATTAAATCGGCAGCTAGTGTTCTTCATAGTAAAACAATACATTTAAGCTTTGTTGTAACATGCGTTGTTTGCCTGAACTGCTCAAGACCTAAATGCTTGTGTAGGAGGAACATTTTGAGTTGGTTTCTTAAATACCTTCATGCTGTTTCACATCTGATACTCCTTGATGAAACATAGGAACCTTGTCTTATAAACAGGCTTATTCAAAGTGATACAAGCTACGAAAGTGAGATCTTGGAAGAGTGTTGCGGTTTTCATAATGTAATAAAATACTGTAATGATGAATAATAATTAATAATAAAGCGTGTGTAATCACCTTTCATTAAAAAAATTGTATTTCCAAGATCACTGCTTTTATAATTTATACTCAGATAAAGGAGAAAATCCCTGGAAATATTCATTTTTAGGCGGGGGGGTCACAAGACTTGGCATTTGAGTGAAAGGGGTTCACAGGTTGTTAAAGTTTGGGAATCACTGAACTAGAGTGATGCAGACACACTAGCTGAGGAGCTGGTTCTACTGTGTTTATCCTGCTAGTGAGAGTGGCTTGCCTGCCTGGCATGGACTGCTGAGGAGGCTGTGTGGGTTGGGTACCCGGTAGCTATGCCACGGTATAGGAGTCAGCAGCACCGAGCCTTATTCAGGTGTAAGGCCATAGTAACACTAGCATAAAACTGGGGGTAACACAACAGGAAATTAGGCCACTGGGTTCTACTCTCAGGTCTCCTACTGACCCACCCAATTGCATTGCAATCTTGTGCCTCAGTTTCCCCACCTGTAAAATGGGGATAAAGCCACTCACCCACCTGAGGCTCTAGAATAGACAGGTGCTGCCTAAAAGCAAAGCATTAGCCAAACTAGGAGTGAGACCACACGCTCATTCCTCAGGAATCCCGTAGGTTTCAGTTCATCACTAGAATGGCTCATTTACAATGATAGGTAACCCAGTTGTTAAAAATCTTTAATGGTCTAGGAAGGATAAATTCCATCACTTGGCTGAACAGAGAAAATATGCAGAGAAGTGACTGGGTTTTCATAAATCACTAGTGCATGGTGGTACAATCGAGTTAGGACTTAAAATTCAGGTCAGGAGATAGGTATTCTCATAATCCACCAAGGGAAGGTAATTTATTCTGTTTATATCTTTTTACTGCAAGCCAAGGGAAAAAAAAAACTCCACAATGATTTTGCATTTTAAATATTAGTTCAGAGCTGCAGCCTTCCTTGGACTTTATTTATTTATATCTCTGGGAGGAAAAAAAAAAAAGGCGAGAATCTTTAGCTGTTTGGCAGCAGGGCTGCGTGAGTGATACGGGCTGGAATCGATATAGTTTAACTGCCACATCTTATTAAGAATTACAGCTCTGTGCAAGGCAGGATAAATAAAATGCACAGATTCTGGGCTTTAAAGGATTGCACCTAGGCCAGCTGTCTTAGAACTGTCCTTGTTTTGTTAAAGATGTGGCCCCCTGCTTTGCAGGCCTCTGAAGTCATCTGACAGATTAGAGGGAGAAATGGGAGGATGAAAGTAAAGAGGTAGGTGGGGAGGTATATGGGTGGGGTGGGTGGAGCGATAGATAGATAATAATGAAAGAGCAGAAAGAAAGAAAGAATGGCCATACTGGATCAGACCAAAGGTCCATCTAGTCCAGTATCCTGTCTTCCGATAGTGGCCAATGTCAGGTGCCCCAGAGGGAATGAACAGAACAGGGAATCATCAAGCGATCCATCCCCTGTTGCCCATTCCCAGCGTCTGGCAAACAGAGGCTAGAGACACCATCCCTGCCCAGGACCGGCTCCAGGGTTTTTGCCGCCCCAAGCGGCGCAACCCCCCCCCACCCCCCGCCAATAAATAAATAAATTAAATAAATAAGCAAGCCACGATCGCGATCTGCGGCGGCAATTCGATGGGAGGTCCTTTGCTCCTAGCAGGAGTGAGGGACCATCCGCCGAATTGCCGCCGAATAGCTGGACGTGCCGCCCCTCTCCAAAGTGGCCGCCCCAAGCACCTTGCTTGACAAGCTGGTGTCTGGAGCCGGCCCTGTCCCTACCCATCCTGGCTAATAGCCATTGATGGACCAAAACTAAACTGGATGACGACAGTCATAATCAGATGTCTGGTTTGTGCCCTGACGCTCCAGCTCCAGAATAGTGTGGATGGGAAATGGTGACCCTGGCTCTGCATTGCAGCAAAGCTCAGGTCTCCCCTCCTTGATCTGGGGGTCTCTTTTCAGGTCAGGATGGGGGACCCCGGAGAGTCTTCTGGGCCCTGCTGAGCCCAGGAGACTTTCCACTGATTTCAGTGGGCACTGGGTCAGGCCCTAAGGGAAGTCATCAGTGTGGGCTTCCTGGGAGAAAGTCAGACCATTATACAGCGGGGAGAAGGCCCCAGCGAAGCCATGGCCTTCCTGGGGTAGCTCGCAGCCATTCTCTCACAGTGGTCTGCGGTCGCCATGCTGGGCCCAGGCTAGGAGCCAGACAAGCTGGGTGAGGCCGTATCTTTTACTGGACCAACTGCTGTTGGTGAGAGATGCGAGCCCAAGAAAAGGTCACCTCACCCAGCGGGTGCCTCGATTATCTCACAGGGGCTAGTTCCGGAGTGAGGGGCAGCTGGGCTGCCCTGAAGAGAAGGAACCTTTAACAGCACTGGCTACGCAAGACCCACATGCCCTCAAACGTTGGGCAAGGGAGGGTCAGGGATGGTTGCTGGCTACTGCAAGTTAGCTACACAGCAACACAAGGCCTTCTGCCCCAACTGCCTCATCACCGCCTTCCCTGCCCGTACCCCAGACCAACGAACAGAGTACAATACCAGCACCACTCGCTTTCTCCAGCAATGATGGGGCTGCTGAATATACCCTCTTCCCCCACACCCACAGAGCGGGAGCTGCACTTTCTTGTGGCAATCGCACGGCAATATAGGCCATCACCAGCCCTGGGCTCCCTGCCAGGGGAGGTGTCCAACAACAGAAACCCCTGCTCCAGCCCGGAGAAGGTATTTTTCACCCACGCTGAAAGGGAGCATGAACCATGTAAAAACGCCTGTCTCTGCACCTTTTCCCCTGTCCCTTCTCCTTGGCAGAATGAGTTTAGCTCAGGGAGGTTAACAAACAACTGCAAGAAAGATCCAGGAACACCAACAAGATAAGCGCTGGTTCTGGGGCTTTCACCTCTTGTTTCCCAGGTACCTTCATCTTCTCCCGCCATCTTGGGCTGAGACGCTAACATCATCAGCCTTTGGAAACAGCACCAGCCTTTCCAATACCTCTGCACTGATGATGCCCCTATGACATGCTGCGACCGTTAGTTTGAAATCCACGTGTCTCACAGCCCCCATGCTACCCCCGTAAGCCTCACTCCTAACACCGCATGGGCAGCGTTTGCTTCTTAGCAGAGAGAGGCCTTGTTTGCATGGGGGTGATTAAAAAAAAAATCAGGGCAATTATTTCCAGAATTGTAAAGTAACGTCAAAAGTAAAAGAGGGGGGTGTGTCTCTGGCTGTGTGTCTAGCTGTGCATCTGTCTCAGCTGCGTTTGTACAGGCGTGTAAAGAAATTATGTGTATAAAACAATTGAATGCCATCCTTCAGCTATTCATGCTGAGACACTGAGGATCTGTGTCTCTGTCTCACACACACACTTTTAAACCAATCGTTGTAGACAGTTTTATTTTAACAAAAATGATTACCTAGCTAGTTATAGCGATAGCCTCAGCGCTAAGCAGTTACAGAGCCCATAGCTATTATTCTACTGATTCTGCCATTGCTGGGTGGGCTATAATGTGTACAATTCAGCCCTCTCTGAACGGGCTTTCTTCTTCTCTAGGGCTGCTGCGGCTTGAGGAGGAGAGAAACGTGGCTGCCTAATTAAAATGGTCTCACTCCGTCTCTTTTCTCGGGGTATTGTGACAAGTGTGGCGCTCACTTGGTAAATCATTCCTATAGAGCTCCAATTTCTGGGTAGAGTTGGAGACTTGTTTGGGAGGGTGGTTCGCAGAGAAGAGAAAAGATAATCAAAACATCTATTATCACTCTTTGCCTGTGTTGTGTATGCATTGACCTCAAGCTAATATGAAGCTCAAGAGGCAAAAACAAACTGAAAGCCGCTCCTCCTTGAATCTCACAGGAGCTCAATCCAAAGCCCACTGACGAAGCCAATGGAAGTCTTGACTCGGATGGGCTTGGGATCAGGCCTACAACCAGGCAGTTTGAAGAAAGCCTGGCAGACGTCTCCGAGGGAAGATGAATTGGCATTCGAGCCTGCAGGCTCATTGAAGTTCTCCTGACCCATAAGAAGTTTAATGGGACTACAGAAATTGGGTACTTCCATGAGTAAGGGCTACTCAGCTGAGTCAGGATTGCAGGATTAAACCCCTGATGTTATATACATTTCTTGCAGAATGCTGGAGGGGGGCTAGAATAACACTAATGAATAAATACCTCTGACACTAGGCAGTGTAATTAACGTATATTGTAAAGATGAATGATCTCTGCGCTATATTTTAGTGGCACTGTCTCGTGCCAGAGTTTTTCCAACAATATCAAGAAGGCCTTATAAAAAGAAGTTAAAGCTATCATGGAAGCATTTTTTAAACCACGGTTGCTATTTTCCTTTTCTTAAAAAAAGGGAGCAGGTGAATGAGGATTAGTTAACTAACAGGTGTTTTTTATTCACATTGAACAATATAAGCTAGTCACGCTGGCACCAGCTGAAAGAGGCCGTGGTGAAAGGAAATCCACAATGCTTTGGAAAAACAATTTCTTTTCTTTTTAAAAATTATTAGCCTTTTTTTTAAAAAAAATTCTTTCCTGTCACTCCCCTCCCATTCCCCTCTTAAAAATATAAAAATGTTGGAGCATTAGTTGACTAAAGCACAATAAATAACCAGTAAACACAAAAACATACTTTATTTGTTTCTTCTTTATACAAAATAAAGAAACTAGAAGCAAAAACTATAATACATCCTTCAATCCGTGTAGCCTCCAATAAACTTTTGGGTTTGAAGTGGTGTTTGCCAGAGACATTCAGACTTGGATCGCTTTTTTATTGGTAGTTTTAGTTATATTTCTGCCCAGTGGAAAACAAACCAAACCCCAATGAAAGTCTCTCCAAACATTAAAGTCCTGCAGTCCTGGAAAGCTGAGCCAGAACTAACCACGAGGGGGCGCCTTGTCATCAGTGAAGGTTTTCTTTTGCAAGACACCAATTCCCATTCCCACCTCCATCACCACAAAACCAACCTTCTAATAAAAAAAAGTGGATTATGAGGGGTTCCCCCCCCCTTTCCAGATTAAGATTAAAAAAGATGCAATTCTGGATGGAGCAAAAAGAAAGAAAGAAAGAAAAAGCCCCCCCCCGCCCCCCGAAAAGTATGAAGTTCAGTCAATCAGGAAATCTGTGATCCAGTCCAGTTCAGCTTTGGTCCAAGAGATGCTGCTTCAGGTACTTGCAGAGGTTAGTCAGCACTGGCACGTCTCGGCCCCGTGCCTGCTAACACGTGGCGAGGAAGAAAGACACTGAGTGCGGGGAGCCCCAGCGGCCCGCGGTCCTGTTGGCTTGGGGCGTGGGGGGACTCCGGAGAATTTTGGCATCAGTGTCAGGCGGCCGGTTTTGGTTCCTGGTGTCTTAGCCGGGGCTGGGACGAGGAGGCGGGATCTGCCTGGGGCAGAGGGATCCGGGGGTCCCCAGCGCCCCCACAAACCCCCGCTGGCTGGGTCAGCCCTACCACACCGCTGCCTCGTTCAGCTCCTGGTTGGGATGCGAGAGGGGGCCGCTGTAGCCGCTGTTGCTGGACATGGAGAAAGGGGGGCTGGGGCCGCCGCTGAAGACCTCGCCGGGGATGGGGTGCAGCGAGCCGGTCAGGCCCGGCTCGGGGCTCGGGGTGTCGGGGTGCGAGATCATGTCGGTGTACCTTTGGTTTTCGGAGGAGTGGTGTCCGGGGAGCGGGGGCTCCAGGGGCCCCAGGGGTGTGGAGCCGGGCCCTGAGGTCGGAAGGTAGCTGGAGTCTGCTGGGGACTGGGCTTGCGAGGGAGGCCCGTGGGGGAAAAAATCGTAGTTCCCGCTTGGCCCGTAGTAGTCTCCTTGGTAATCTGGAGCAGGGGAGAGAGAGGCGGGTGAGGCGGGGCCGGGGCGCTCCGGAGCCTCCCCAGCCCCGTTGGAGCCAGCGCGGAGCCCTGGCGTTTCCCGGGACTGCCCGGAGCTAGCGGCCCCCAGGAACGGCTGCGAACTGCCTGCGCGTAGGGACACAGCCCCGAGGGGCAGGCGGGCACCTCTCTACCCGCAGCCGGGACCCAACACACCCACAAAGGAGATCGGGGCCCGGGGACAGCAGCGCACACGCCTATTCCCCCCGCTCCTTCGCCCGGAGGCGGGTGGATCCCCCGTCTGGCCCGTCGCTTTTGCTCCACCACAGAAGAGCAGCTCATGAAAGCGACTCTCCGGTGGAGCTCAGTGGTCAGCGGCTGCTTCTTTCACTGGCTGCCCCCTCTCCCCCCACCCCCCATGACCCCGATTGCCAGATTCGGTGAGAAAAGCCAGGAAGGGGGTGGATCAAACGCGCCACTGGGGTCCCACCATTATCCGGCTCTAACGGGCGAGCAAGGTCTAGGATCAGAACCCGGCTCCTTTTTTTATCAGTGGCAGAGATTTTTCTCGGACACTTGCACGCTTTTTCGGAAGCCACCAAGCTGCAGACTAGCCCAAGTCCATCGTGTGCAAAATTACAGACTCACTAGATTCCTAACCGGGCACTATTGACTGGAACCGATAATAAAACCAACGTCTTCCGCTAAGCAGCTAGAGCGGACATTCTTTCAGAGGGGACAGAATGATAACAACACGTCTAATACATGGGCAAGGGGGTCAGGTTCACATTTTTAAAGGTTTTGCTGGAAATAAACAGGAGCGGGTGGGAAAAGATGGCGTATTTAATTCGATTAACCGCCTAAGGAACATCGCCCCTGATTGCGCGGTCATCCTGACAAGCAAACCCCCCCGAACACCCCCCAAAACCGCAGCATCGCAGCCGGAATCTTTGAAAATCGCGGAAGTCTCTGGAAAGCCGCGAAATCTGGCACCTGATTAGAAACCGGCCGGGAGGGGAGAATATCTGAACGCGCTGAATTTTTTTCCAACCCTAAAAAGAAAATTGTCTCCATAATTGTAACTGCCCAAAAATTCAGAAGAAGAACTAGGAAAGGTGTCACTGTCTAAAGCGCGCTGTAAAAAAACAAACAACAAATCGCCACTCACAACTCCAGGGAGCTCTGTCTCTCTAGGATGGGGGGGGGGGAAGACTGTGTAAATGGCTGGATGGGGCGGGGGGGGGAAATCTCTTATTTAGCTGGCACAGAAGGAAAGAAAAGGAGGATCCCCCCCCCGCTCAGCAATGGCAGGGTTGCAGGTTCAAAGCCCCCGGCTCACGCAACAGCCAGGCCGGCTGGCACCCCCCCCCCCCCGCACCACATCAGGCGCCGCTAGGGAGGGATCGGCCCCCGCGTGTGGGGAAGGGGCCGAATTTCAAGGGGCCGCACGGCCCAAGCGGGGAGGGGAAGGAGCCGGCGAGGGGAAGAAGACAACTAGCGAACACGCGGGCCCGGCCCCTGTGCTAGTGACCTTCCATATGCTCCGGGCGCGCGGAGGTAATTGGAACAAATGCCGTCTGAAAGAGGTACAAAAGGGGGCAGCTGGAGCTTTGTTCCCGGGCCCACACGCGGGGGGGCGGGGGGCTGAGTGGGAGCGGGCTCTGTTCAGGCAGACAGCTTCATCACAATGGCCTTTTCTTACTTGCTGCAGGGGTGCAAACTTGGCCAAGGACCGGACGGAATCTCGAACAGGGGGATTAGAGGGGATCTCGACAAGCTGAGCTCGCATTCAGGGCGAGGGAGGGCGGGGTGTGTGTGCGGGGGGGGGGAGCCCTTCAAACAGATGCCACAGGAAGGGTGGCAAAGTCATGGCAACCGGCCCTCACCTTCCCTCCTACCCGCTGCCTTGGCCAGTTGGGTCCTTAGCTCGTTGGTTTCTGGGCGAGCATGAGCCGTGATCGGTATCTCCGGGCCAATGAGCAGCAGGGGAGGGAGGGAGAAAGGAAGAGAGAGACAGAGAGAGTGAGGGGTGGAAAGAAAGTGAACTAAAGATGGAGAAGGGTTGGAAAAAATGGAAAGAAAGAAAGAAAGAAAGAAAGAAAGAAAGAAAGAAAGAAAGAAAGAGAAAGGTATGGAGGAATGAAAAGAAAGAAAGAAAGAAAGAAAGATGGGATGGAAAGAAAGAGAAAAGGATGGAGGGATGAAAATGAAAGAGAAAGGGATTGAGGGATAGAAAGAAGGAAAGAGGAAGGGATGGAGGAATGGAAAGAAAGAGAAAGAGATGGAGGGATGGAAAGAGAAAGAGATGGAGGGATGGAAAGAAGGAAAGAGGAAGGGATGGAGGGATGGAAAGAAAGAGGAAGGGATGAGAAGAAGGAAAGAGGAAGGGGTGGAGGGATGGAAAGAAGACGAGATGGAGGGATGAGAAGAAGGAAAGTGGAAGGGGTGGAGGGATGGAAAGAAAGAGAAAAGGATGGAGGGATGGAAAGAAAGAGAAGAAGGAAAGAGGAGGGGATGGAGGGAAAGAGACAAGGATGAAGGAATGGAAAGAAAGAGGAAGGGATGAGAAGAAGGAAAGAGACAAGGATGGAGGGATGGAAAGAAAGAGGAAGGGATGAGAAGAAGGAAAGAGACAAGGATGGAGGGATGGAAAGAAAGAGGAAGGGATGAGAAGAAGGAAAGAGACAAGGATGGAGGGATGGAAAGAAGGAAAGTCTGGGAATATGTTGTATTCAAACTCCTCGAATCCAGCAAGATTCCATTACAATCCAGGGCTGCGGCTGCGGCGGGTCTGCAGACGCGCTAGTCTACTCACAACATCCCCGGGTTTCGCTGCTGGGGAGCAGCGGCAGAGCAGGGCGGCCTCCGCCTTTCACGTGTTACTTTCTGCTTCCTTTAAAAAACCCACCCAAGCTATGTCAGGGCAGGAGCGCGCTCCATCTGCCATGCGATGTATTTCTAAGGGAGGGACGGGAAGACAAGGGAACCCCCTTCTGCCTCGAAAACCGAACCGACACAACCACAACCACCCCTCCGCGCCTCTCCTCTGGCCCCCAAGCCGCAGAGAAGGAATGTTTCTCCTCCTGTCTGGGCGGTGGGTTTCATGATCATTTGCCAGCTATGGGTCTAAATCCGGAGCGTTTACTCCTGGGAGTAAACTTTATTCGGGCGACGAGTCCTGCAGAGCCAGAATCCGGGGTCGGTTACACCGGTGTGACTCCAGATTCACACCAGGGGTAACTGAGGTCAGAATCCGGCCCCTGGCTGTGGACAGGAGTAAGGTAACCAGGACAGGACCGCGCGCCGGAGTAGGAAATTTACTCCCCGTAGTAAAGTTTGGAGGATCGAGCCCTACAGCATCACAGAGGAGCTTCTCTGTGGCACCCCGCTCAGCTCCTGTGAAATCCGAAGCCTCCCGTTCCAGTACGGGAGGAGAGGGGCTTTAGTTGGAGATTAACTCTTTCCTTTCTCTTGGGAACCCCAGACTGCACCGGCAGCGCATGGGTGCGAGCTAACCCTAGGGGCACGGGACGGGAGGCAAAGCCCCCTCCCCGCGAGACCCCATCTCTTCCCGTCTATGCACAACCTCCGAGTAGGAGACACACTGGAGAAACACCGCTCTCCGACTTCTCCGGGCTGCGGAGCTCCCGGCAATCGGACAAGGGTCTCAGCGCCGGGGTTTGCTGGACTCGGGCGAGGTAAGGTTCAGGGCACAGACGGTAACAATTTTACCAGACCCACAAATTCCTTCTCCCGCGCCCAACCGGGAAAGGCGGTAACAATGAATAGAATCCGGAGCTAGCACTTTGGAAGGAAGAAGTGGCGTGAACCGGATTGGGAGAAAGCATCAAGACCTTCCCTTAAAGACAAACTCCAGAGTCTTACGGCCAGCTAATACCCAATGCAAGCAGCGGGCTCTCCCCTTTAAACGACACAATGAAATGCTATACAATGCAATAGAGTTACAACTTCAGAGGCTTAATTTCTAAAGGTGGCAAAAGAAAGAATACAAAGAAACGAGAAAGAAAGAACAAATGACCAAAAGAAAGAAAGAAAGAAAGAAAGAAAGAAAGAAAGAAAGAAAGAAAGAAAGAACAATGATCAAATAGAAAAGAACGAACAAATAAATCGATTAACAAGAGAGAAAAATGAAAGAAAGAACAATGATCAAATACAAAAATGAACAGATGAATCGATGAACAAGAAAAAAAGAAAGATGAAAGAATGAACAATGATCAAATAAAAATTAACAAATGAATGGACAAGAAAGAAAGAAAGATGAAAAAAAACAATAATCAAATACAAACGAACAAATGAATGGATGAACAAGAAAAAAAGAAAGAACTAGGATCAAATAAAAATGAAAGAAAGAAAAGCGAAAGAATGAAAAATGATCAAGAAAGAGAAAGAAAGAAAGAAAGAAAGAAAGAAAGAAAGAAAGAAAGAAAGAAAGAAAGAAAGAAAGAAAGAAAGAAAGAAAAAGAAAGTAAGGTTCCTCTAGCCTTAATTTGTTTGCTCTGGGCTCTGTGTTTGTTTTGTTTTTTTACAATGTTTGAATACAAAGAGTGTTAGGGGGTCATCCAGGAAGTGATCCATAAAATGCTCATTACCTCCATAATAAGTGTAAGGGGTAGAACCCAACATTTCAGATTCATCCAGCCTGCCTCCCAGAGGGCGCATGCGCCGAGGACTCCTGAAGAAGGCATGCCTCCTGGCCCCCAGCGCGCTCAGCTGTTTCATTCTCCTCTCTTTGGACCTTCGATTCTGGAACCAAACCTGCGGGCAAATGAAACCACATCAGCAACGTGGTGACAACATCCACCCCAACCCCACCGCTCCCGCCAGCTGTCTCCCAAGGCCCTGTCAAGCCACCCGGGCGCTTTGGAGGGGCAGGCACAAGTTGATTCATTTGTTCTGACCTGCCTGATTTTAACCAGCCTGGCCTGTCTCTTGCACTACGTGTCTGCCACCAGGACGGCCTCGTCTCTAGATTAATCGACTAACGCCCTGATTGAGCTCTGCAATGTAGGGGCGCATAGATCTGCTGCTGTACGCACATATACAGACAGATCGGGAAGGTGGTGTTAATAGGATGCCAGCTAAGAGGCGGGTTCCCTCCACATGATCGCCTCAAGATGTTCCAAGTTTTTCCCTGCAGGATTTGCCAGATGAAGGCAGCAGCGAGTCCCATCCTGCCCCCCGCCAACTCCCAGCTGACAGGCTCCCCGAAGATCCGCTTTCCCATTCTTTGGACAAGCCGGATACTTTCTGGACCCTTTACAAGAGGCAGGCGAAGAGGCTCTGAAGAAAAATGAGGAGAAACTTTCAACCGGGGGATTAAACTCGGCAGTTTAGCCAATGGAGCAGATTGGCTTTGAATTAAAAAGAAGAGGAAAGTTGCGAGTGAACTCTGAGAACCATCCAAGAGTGAAGGATTTTTGCACACCCTTGGAGAGGTTTATAATGAAGTGTGCTTCCTACCCCCCTCCTCTAAAGCCTAGAAGACAGATTCATAAAGGCAATTAAAGGGACTTTTCAAACTACAAACCGTTGTGGGGGTGCCTGCTTTCCTAATCTAGCTATCCATCCATCGACAGCCACGTAGAGCAATGGAGAGACAGCTAGAAACGTATAGCGATAAATGAGAACACAGACACCTAGATAAATAAATGGATATGTACAGCGCCCGATGATGCTAAAGGGGGAGGGGGGAATTCTTGGACATTTTCCCATCTTGCAGATTTCAGAGATGAAATACAGAACCCTTCATCCCCCCTTTTGTTTGGCCTGGAACATTTTTTTTTCACACGCTCAACACTATATATTTGCCAACAGAACAGCAAAAACGTCGTTGCGTATATTACTTTAATAGTAGCAAGAGACCCGAACATACTTCTCTGGTTCATCTCAATCTATGGCTCTGTTTTGGGGATTGTTTCTACCCCCCCCCCAGTTCCTCGTTAATATAAACGTGCAGATTCTCTGAACCAACGCTGTGACTATATCTTGTTGCAAAATGTCAAGATAGAGACAGCTCTCGGGTTGACCCAGTTTAAAGGACTGAAGTTAATTTCTTCTCTAGACCCCCCCTTTGCTTTACAAAGGTTTCTTTATACTTTTAATTTATGATTCATGGAAATATTTTTTTTGGGGGGAGGAGGGGGCTCTGAACTCTCTTGAGCTGATTGGCTTAGCCTGAAAGTTCCTCCAGGCAAGTACAGGATCAAGAGATTTTAGTGGAGAACTGACATGGCTTCAAATAAGTAAGCAGGAAACCGAACGGAGGCGGAGGTAGCAGGTTGACACCGAGTTTGGAAGAACGTCCCACCAGGTGTTGGCTGGAGATGTAATAGTCCAGCCTGCTGGATTTTACATCCAGCACCAGATACAGCCCATAGACCCGGAGCCTAGTGGGGACAGCTTGGTCGTGTTGTGGTGTTGGCTAGCATGGCCTCCATTCGCCTTGGCTTCAGCTCCCACTGACGTCAACCGGAGCTTTTTCATTGACCTCGATGGGAGCTGAGTCCGTTCTTTGGCTGCTCCAAAGCTCACTGAAATCAAGGGCAGTCGCTCCGCTTTGGCTCACTCACTCCACGCGCTGCCCAGAGTGCGGGGGGGGCTCCGACTCCCCCGGGGAAGGCTGAGCCCCAAAGCTCCAGGCCGGCGGGGGTCAGCACCAATTAGATAACCAGAGAGCTTCCAAACAAAATCTCCGATCAGCAGCGCTAGTACTAACCACGGTGGCCAATGATTAGAACTGTTAGCATAATATTGACAAGCGGAAATTGTCCTCTTGGTTAGGCACGAGGAAGCGTTCAGTATCCGGATAACACCCCGAGAGATAGAGCGGGAAGTGAGCGGTGGCGTGGGAGTGAGGAGCTCTGGGCTCGAGTCCCAACTTTGCCCCAAGCCCTAGGGGGGCACCTGAGCAAATCACGTCACTGCCTTGTGCCTCAGTTTCCCCAGCTGTAAAATGGGGGGTTACCTCATTCGTAAAGCCTTTGAAAGGGGCGTGTGTAATTATTACAAAGGGGAGATATTCATAGCAAAGATCTACTTGGCCTCGCCTTTGTTTATATGCTAATTTCCTCCGACACTTTGGCGGCTTGCCAGATCCCTTTTCTTGACAGGTCACAACTTTCTCCCCCCTCCATCCCGCACTTCTCACAGCCCACCTGAAGTCACACTGCTGAGTTTGGGACGTCACAGTCATCTCCATGGCGACAGGCTGTGAGGTAACAAAAGAAGGTGGCTGGGAGCTGTAACCCAATGGCGAGGGCAGCAGGACTGACTAGTATAAGTGCTCGCCCCACCTGGTTAAGCAGATGCTGATGCTATGGGCGGTCACTCTAGTCCCTGGTTTTGATCCTTCCTCCTATGCTCTGCCAGGGCGCCCCTTGTAGCCGAGCTTGTCTGTACCTGGATCACTCTCATGTTGAGCCCCGTCTCCTGGGCCAGCTGTTCCCGGATGTGCCTGGTAGGTTTGGGGGTAGCAGCAAAGGCAGCCTTGAGAGTCTCCAGTTGCTTGGCTTTAATTGTAGTCCGAGGTCCCCTCCTCTTGGTGCCCGAGTTCTGCTCCTCGTTCTCGTTGTTGGTGGTCTCTTTGTCCGAGGAGGTGGAATTGTCTGTTTCCTTTGTATCATCCTGCATGGGGTCCTGGAGATCCGGGGACAAACTTCTGTCTGTACAGGAGGACACTGCAAGGGAGAGGCAGAGAGAGGTGGATGACTCTGGGCAGAGATGGGACCCTCAGCCCCACTGTCCCTCCCAGGCAGGGGAGCGGAGGGGGGGGGTTGAACTGCTCTGGAGGTCAGATCCTCCTGACTCTCTGCGCTAAAGTAACACGAACCAATCACTCCCCAGTGAACCCCACGAAGAGGTAATGAGGGGTCTGAATTAGCAGCAGCCCGGGCTCCTCGGTCTATGTGGCAACACCCCTGGCCTTTTCTGTCACTGGAGCAGGCAGAGGGTGTGACTCCGGTGTGAAACCCCTGGCTGCGGTGGCGTCGCATCGGATTTACACCAGGGTGACTGGATCCGGATGGCAGATTTGCAGCCCGTTGGCACAGAGGGGAGTTGTCCTGTCCCAGGCCCGAGGCTCCCACACTGGGGAAGGAAGCGCTTTCGTTTGGACCAGCTGAGCGTTTTCCTTTCAGGCACAAACCGAGCCACAGCTGGGGACCAAGAACCCACTGCCACAAAGCCTTGGCTGTAACCACCCGGGCTCGGGGAGTGAATCACCGCCTGGGCCCTGCCTCATCCCCCCACGCTTCGGAGCCAGCGAACCCCTGTGCCTGGGGTCGGAAACGGGCTCACCCCCAAACAGGCCCCTGGGCAACCTCTGCTCGCCTGGCTCAGAGCAGCAGCCCGAGGGAGCCGCCTGGCAAGATCCAGCCGCGGGTGCTGAAAGGAGACAGAGCCCAGGGAAAGGGGGTGAGCACAGGCCACAGGCATAGACCGCTGGGCCAGCGAGGGCCCGATCCCGCCGCCCCGAGGCAGAGACAACTCCCAAGGATCGGGTCCACAACGCGTGCTCGTGCCTATGAATAGCCTGTTATGTCCACACCCGCCACAATGAGACACAGACACAGCAGACTACATCCATTGCCTTTCGTGAGGGGCTCTGACGCCACAGGGGGAAAGACAGAGCGAGAGGAAGAAGGGAGGAAAATCTGAGGATTTGTGTGTGATTCTGGGGGAAAGGAAGAACGTTTATCCGCGGAGGGAGAAGGTGGAAGGCCTCGGACGCTGTTAGCCCCATGGCCGTGAGGGGATCGCTCCCCGGAGTGAGGGTTGGAAGCTCGGGGCCTTGTCTGGCTTCTCTTCGCATATAAGGAAGCCGGGAAAATATCCCAGGCCCTGGGGCTTTTTTTAAGATCGCAAAGCGTGGGCGGAGTTTAGGGGACAGTAATGTTCGTAGCCAAATCGAACAGGAACCCGGAAAAAAACCACCTGTCTCCCCAAACTCCCACACCCCCCTTCCCCGGACTGGTCACATGTTCCCAGCTGGGTCTGTAGCTGTAACTGACAACGGCCGCTTTCCCCCAGCACCTGCTGAAGGTGCGGCCTGGATTTGGTTTAAATGGAAATATCTCTTCGTTTTCCACTTCCAATCCTGGCTCAGACCTCCATCCTCCTCCAGCCCCCTTTCTCCCCTCCCCACCAGGTTTTAGTCCACTTTTCTACTCTCCCTCCCCCCTCTCCGAACCGCAAATATTAAAATAAAATAAAAAGAGGGGGAAAAACAGATGTGTGTATAAAGATCGAAAATAATAAATCGGTAAAGGATCCCCCCAAAAAACACACCCACGATTGTGGGTATCCGACAGCTATAGCTCAGGTTGTATCTGGTGCCAGAGAGGGATGCTTGTGTGTGTGTGTGTGTGTGTGTGTGTGTGAGAGAGAGAGAGAGAGAGAGAGAGAGAGAGAGAGAAAGAGAGAGAGAGAGACCCAGCCAATACAAAAAAGACTTAAAGTCCCCCAGTTTGCTAGAATTTGCTGTTGGAATATGAAACTAACCCCCCCCTCCCGGGTGCTTTTTTGAATTCACACCTATGCTAGGCCTCTAAAGTCCCACACCGGCTTAGAGGCTGGCGGACGCTCCATACCTGAGTTGAGGCTCCCTTCCTTTAAGCTGGGCGAGTTCAAATAGTCCTCTTTGCAAACAAATTTGTTTTCGTCTATGATATAAAGTTCCTCTCCCGTGGAGAGCTGTTTGTTGCAAACCATGCACGTGAAACAGTTCAGGTGAAAGACTTTGTTTCGGGCTTTCCTGACGAGGTCGCTTGGAGAGATGCCTTGGGAGCAGCCTGCGCATTTGGTACCGAACCTCCTAAAAACGGAGCAGAGACAGAGAGAGACGGGAGGAAGATAAATACCCGTGTGCTTAGCGGCCGGCCCCAGAGTCCCCTCCAGTTTATACGTGCATCGTCCCCAACTGCGGGCGCGTGGGTGGAGGGGGGAGAGATGAGGCCATTAAAGCAATTGCCTGGATTCCGACAAGGAAAGGGAAGCGGACTTGGTCGCCTGCAAAATGCGTGCGCAAAATTATTCCTCTGGTGGCGAGCAAAACGCGTCTCAAGCAGCCCAAGCGAGGACTCGCATTTACGTGTGAATGCCCTTGTTTGACTCCATACAAATGGACAGCCCCTCACCCCCACTTTAATAGTTCCGTCTCCACGGCAAATATTCCGGGGTGTCTGTTTTGTTTGGTCCCTCCCCTATCTCCGGCAGGTAGAAAGCGGCCCCGACCTTACTTACAGCTTTGGCTCAGGAAAAATCCTCCTCTCTGGGACGCCAAAGCTGGGAGGCGAAGGGGCCATTTCCGGAGCTGGGTTTGGGGGCAGACAGAAATGGGGCGCTCGCTCGCAGCTCGGCATAAGGCGAGGGAAGGGGATCAGGTTTTTATATATGCCCGTGAATGCGTGTGATCCGGCTGGGCCGCTTTAAGGAGCAGCCACGATTCGGTGTAAAAAATAACGACCCGCTTTGGTTTCGCGGGATTTATGGAGCAATTTTTACACCCCGTTGTATCCCCCGGAAAGCTGCGTCCTTTTGTCAGGCGGCATGTCGCCAGGACATAGGAGGTAACCAACGGATCTTCCCGCACAGTCCGAATTCGTCTGAATAGTCGCGTTCTCTTCAATGGTGGCACATTTCGGTTAGTAAATATCTAACCGGGGCCCTTTGGTTGTTAGCGGGGTGAGAAACCCAAAAGAGAAACACAGGGGGCTGCTTATTGAATTCAAAACACGAGTGGGGATAGGGGATGTGAGGATCCTAAAAATGGTCTCCCCCTTCCCAATAAAACAACCCACACATCAGTGCTGAAAATGGTTCTAGTTTTGATCTCCTTTTATTCAGCATTCCAGCCCCCCCCCCGATTTATTTATTAATTATTAATTATTATTAGTAGTGTTAGTATTATGCACTCCAGAAAGGGAATATTTTCCCCGGGGGGGTGATCACTATCAAGCAGCAGAATCGTATCTGTTTTTCAAAGCAGATAATTTAGTTTCCACTTTGGGGCGTTGATTCGGGCACTCTAGAGGGTTGAGGGCACTAGTGGAAGTGGGGTGGACGATAGGGGATAAGGAGAGAAATACAACTGTTTCTTTTCTCCCTTGTTCAAACACAACTTAGAACAGCTTCACGTTCCATGACGTTGATTTAGTGAAAACATTAGAAGTCATAAGTCATTTTTTTGTCTTATCCTGGAGCATAATTGACTCATCTGCACCTTATCAAAAATCATTAAAGGCATTTAAGGAGTTGCAGCGGGAGGGGTGCTGAATGCATAGGGGCTATTAAAAGTAGTTTACATGTGTAAAGGCGAGTGTGACACTTAACCTATTCAAATTCACCTTCTTTAGGGCCTACAGGACTGGGAAAACTGCCGTCTCCCCCCCTCTATATTAATCATCCCCTGAGCTTTTCACCCTTTAGCTAAACAAATGCCCACATTTACCTCAATTACAGCCAGAAACAAAAGGCCAACCGATATTTAGGGCGATTTTACATTTTCAATGAGTTCATTTAAAAGAAAAGGGGGGGGGGGCAGGACAAGTTTGCTCTGTGTATGCACAGCCAATTAGACCACAAAGCCTTGGTCCTAAGCCTCGCTAGGAACTTTAGTGTGCGTTTGAGAATTCCCCATTCAGGCTGGAATATTGGGGCAAAGGAGTTTGGGGATGTCCCCCCATATTCCGCTCTCTCTCTTCTCTCTGCACTTCAGTTCGGATTGAGTCTGATTTATGCTCTGCCTCTCCGCAATCCAAGTGGCTTTGTTTTTAAAGCCCGGGGCATTCGAAAATCAGTTTTCTGCTGAGAAAAGTTTTATTCTTCTCCACTCCAGAATGGTTTTTTTTTAAGTAACCTACAAAACCCGTGCCCTCCCGCCTGGCATACGATCAGCTCGGATCTGGCTCATCCTCGTGCATAGACCTACATTTAAAACATTCGATTCGGGTTACCCCGCCCCCCAGTTCTAGGATCTTCCCTTCTGTACAGAAAACTCTGAGGAATATCGCAAAAGGAAGAAATTGACAATAGGTACAACGGATTTTAAAAAATCACTGAAACCGCTCTGGCCTGCTGATAATAAATGGATACCCCCCCCCCCCTCATAGGAACATATAGGGTTCCTTTGGGGAATTGGAGTGGCATATAGATCTGACACCTTTTGCAGCATCAGGACCGATGGAGCAGACCCCAACAATGTGCCAATTACAGAGCGCTCTTAGCTTGTGGCTAGGCAGCTAGGCAAGGCACCGAAGCAGGGTATCGCTAGATAACCTTGCCCCGCTTTGCTAGCCAAGCAGTTGGGGAAGGGGTTCGCCTCCTCCTTGCGGGACTTACCTGAAAAAGTCATTTTTGCAATAAAGCTTGCCTTCCCTGGAGAAGCATTTCTCAGTCAGGTTGCACTTGCATTCGCAGCACTGGACACATTTAATGTGCCATGCCCTGTCCAACACGTTCAGCAGAAACCTGTCCAAGATGGGCCGCTCGCAGCCTGCACAATGCACCATCATGACCTCCGCAGAGGAAGGCGAGACCAGCACACTAAAGCAGAATGCAACCCCCACCCCGCCGCCGCAAGCGATCGCAAAGGGGGGAAACGCAGAACAACCCGGGCAGCTTCTTGCCTTCTTCTCCTGGGCGTCCTGAGGGCAGGCGAAAAGTGTCGCGTGGACTTTCCAGCCCCCCTCCACTGAGGCAGACGCCTCTCTTCCCCCACGCCCCTCACACCTCTCCCAGCAGGTTCAGTGGGGGGGAAGCCAAGCAAAGATATCCCGGTGGGGTGACTTTCCCGGTGCCTTTCAATTGAGCAGCATCTCGGCCTGGAGCAGCATCAGCGCCTCTGTGGGTGCAGCCGGTCCACGAAAGGGATTAATAACAACACATAATAATCATAACCATCATAAAAAGCCAGGAGCCCCGGGTTCCTACGTGTAGATGGCTGGTTGGGACTTTTCTCCACTTTCACGCTGTTCCCATCTTCAGCTTTGTCTCCCAGTTTAGTAATTCGCGCATCCTTATTCAGATTTGGTGACGTCTCGCGGAACGTAGAGAGGCCGGGGGCCAATGAGAAGGCGGTGGTCATGGCAACCTCTTAATTTATAGCATATCTAAATTGGCTCCAGCCTTGTGCTTGGCACAGAGGGAAAAAAACAAGGCACCACTATTGTTGAGTAGTAGGTTTTACCTGGTGCGGGGGCTAAGTAAGTATTTACCTTTATTTTGTTTGCAGGGGTGGGTGGGTGCAGATTAATTTTTTTTTTGCGGTGGAGGGGGGCTAATATTTTATCTTTCTCTTCTTGGGGCGCTGGGTGGGGGAGGGATGAGACCTCGGGGAGGTCACTGCACCTGCAAAACAAGCTCTGTTTCGCCTCAGTGTCAACAGAAAGCCAGTGAAAGCAGCGAATGGCCTCTTTGCATAAGCAGAAAAGATGGAAATTCTTGCTCTTTTGTCGAGTGATCTCCATGAATCCAAATAAAAAAAGAGAAAAGCCAAAGGACCCCGATCTAGGGGGTGTTTAGGCCACTGGCATTCTGAGGGGAGTGCCCCCCAGGAGAAGGCAGATTCAGACAATGTCTGGGGATGAAAAGTTATCTGTTATGTACTTCTCAGATATGAAGGTAATTGACCCCCTGGCGAGCTAGTTGGCCTTTGTTATACAGATTGGGGGGCGGGGGCATTTAAAAAAAGATTTTCTTTGAGTAATTTACAACATCTTTAAAACCAGAGTCAACATGAGAACGAAGGGAGGCGAATCAGGAAAGCAAACCCCCTTTGGAAAGAGAGAGCCTTGCTGTTCTTGTGCTGTTGTATATGATTTTTCTCTTTAATTTCAGGTCCTGCGGACTTTTAAATTACCCAGTCACCTTGTGCGCAAGGTGATGGCTCGAATGAATTAACCTTTTTAAAGAAATGTTCTAGAGCTGAAAATATGTCCGAGTTAAAATAAAAGTTGTTGTCTTAAACTGCTAGATAGATAGATGATAAAATGTTGATAGATCATCTATCTAGCAATTAGATAAATGAGAAGCTATAGCAATAGATAAAATAGATTAGATGATAAAATGTTATTGATAGATGATCTAGCTAGCAACAGATAGATTCGAAGGTGTAGACAGATAGACAGAAAATTAAATCGATAAGAATGTATAACAACAGTGAAGAATGTATATAGATGGTTAGGTAGATTGGAATGTATGGGGAGGACATATGAGAAGGTAAAGCCATCGATATATGATAGATAGATTAGTGGGTGTAGCCATAGATGGACAGATAGAAATACAGTTAAGCAGATACCAATGCATAACAATAGTGAAGAATCTCAACATGGGATTTTTTTCTAAAAGCTCTGCTCTAGGAATTATTTTGGGGGAAGTTCTCCGGCCTGTTACACAGGAGGCCAGACTAGATGTTTACAATGGTCCCTTCTGGCCTTGGAATTTATGAATCTATCAGTGTACAGGGATGGATAGATAGATAGATAGATAGATAGATAGATGGATAGATAGATAGATAGATTTCCCTAGAGTTAGGTGAATCTGTATAGCTATAGAGAGATCCGTACATTTCACTTAGCATCGTTGGATTAATGTACTTGTTGAACCTAATAAATCTAATATTTGCAAATGTTTCAGTCAGAGCGCATTTAAAGTGTGTAAATCCGAGTGTTGGAGACAGGTATTTCAATTAATCCATCCACAATGCCTTAGTGAGCGAGGCCGGCTGCAGCTGGCCTGCTAAACAAGGGGGGACGGTTTGTTTGCAGGATTTGGTTGTTGTTGTTACTTAGGTGTTTGGGGGGGAGGAGGGTTGGGAAGGCCGATCCCCTGCTTCCTCCTCCTTTTGTCATGCGAGGGACAAATGACAATGCTGGCACAATAGATTAAGTTATAAGGTTCTCTTGCTCCGTCCGTCCCCCCCATTCCCACCCCTCTAGAAGGGGAGGGCTGGACAAGTGTTTCACAAAGCAATTGTTAATGGAAAAGTACCCAAATGTTTAGTTAGTCATTTCATTAAGTCTGGTAATGAAGAGAACACTTAGACACCAATGTGGAGAGCAGCATTTTTTCGGGAGCCGTGTGGGGCGAGGAGCGGGTGAGGGGCAGAGCTTAAAAGCAGCTCTGAGCAATCCTGCTAGAAATAAAATAATCTCTCTCTTAAGTGCCTAAGCACCACCAGCTAACGAGTTCCGTTAGAAATCCAGGTGGCTGTGCAGAGAGAAGCCCTTCGCTCAGGTGCATCGCTGACTCGAGAATCTAAGAGAAATAGATTCCCTTTCACACTTACTAAAAATCTTTCTTCGAGGGAAAAGTAATTGACTTGAGGTTTGGTGATACCTTTCTCCTTTTGCAGAAAGGAAAAATAAAAAACCCCTTGAGAGTGTCCCCAGCCTTCTTTTAGGACAGCATTCTGCGAACTATTTGCACGCAGAGAGGTTTCTTGTTGTTAGTTGGTTTTCTTGTATGCATTTTTTTTTAAAGTCGGGAGACCAAAAATGTGTTTGACACCTTCTTGGGACTTTAAAAAACGGTATTTCATGAATCTTTTGCACTAGTTAATATGTCAATAGGGAAATTCCCCATTGTAGCGGAGAGGCACCCCTGGTAGGATAAATAAAAGTCAATATCCATTAATGTTCTCCGTTCAATACATAAACAAACTGATCATTCACTAGAGCAAACAGAAGAGCCTGAAATTCACAAAAAGGGTAATATTCTTTTGAGGGAGGAGGGGAGAAAAATCGGAGGAAATATTTTTACAATGGTTAGGTCAAAATATTATATCTCGGGGCAACACGAAAATTCCTGTGGGTTTTTTTTTTTTTTTTTTTGGTTTTGTTTTTTTGCTTTGGAATGGAATAGTTCTTCCCGGAGATACAAAGCAAATGTGTGAATATTTTAAAAACACACACAATTATACACACACACACACACCCCTTGGTCTGTTTGCTTCATTGTCTATGTACACACAAAATATTTACTAATATATAATTTATCGACACATGTAGTCTAAAACCACTGCTATTACATATTTATACACACTTTACTATACACAAATTCATACACATTTTCTGTCTAACTTAATATAACAATTATACCTATTCTTCATGTTTATTTGACCACATGTCTAATATTCGAACACACATATCTGCGCACCTTATTTCACCCATCAGCCAGCTCCCGGAAAGCTACTCCGCGCTCTATCCAGATAGCCACGCCAGGAATGTATTTGACCATCGTGTGCACATAAACGCGAGCAGGAAAGGCCGCTAAAGCGAAGCCTGCGGATACTTCGCAAGGTCCGAGCTATTCTCAGGGTCTGTGAGTGCGTTCATTTACCACGAAATAATTCACACTGATTGTCTTATGATCGGGAGCCCTTCCCCCCCCCCCCCCCGCCCCCTCAAGGAAACACACTCAGGGAAGAATCGTAATTGTGGTCTTTGATATGCTCCAGGTGACCCCCTTCACACGGAGAATGTTAACTTCCAGGGACACATCCAGGGACGTTAAAAACATAAATGAAAGGAGGCGGATTGATTTCGGTTTCTCATTAATACTGGCCACAAACGAACTAGGCTGAAAAATTCCCCCCCGAGCAGCGCGTAGGGAATACACGGGGTGTGTCTGGCATGTCCCTGCCCGGCATTACCGCGAAAGGGGAGCCGCTGGTACAGAGAGTTTCATAGGGTCTGAACCAAAGAAAGGGGGACCGCTCTGAATTCGGCCCTACAGAGACTGTGGACGAATAACTGAGCCGTGTTTAAATTGCCGGGGTATAAAAGGAGAAGCTAGCTAGCTCCATTATACAACTCGTCTTCGCTAGATCTCTAAAAGATCCAGACCTATAATGCACATAGATATGTACCCGTCTATACACACATCTGAGGTTCATTTCAGCCTGTATTCATCGGACTGCATATATTATAATTCTCCCTCTATAATTTTAATATAGTATCAATATTTTCTGATGGAAACAGGCGGAAATGAACAGCAGAGATGTGTGTATAGACGGTTATATATGTACAGTTGCATTTCCGGTTATATATGTTCTGTGTTCTTGCACATGTTATATACAAACACATGCATACATCTTTATATGCAGACTAATTTAGCCCTATGTTGAGTTCCTTTGTATCTTTGCGTGTGTAGGTGTCTATGTACCAGTGCAGAGAAAGACTCACATAACAGCACTATGGGCCTAGAACAGTGCAAACAGGGTGTTGTGTCTGTTAAGACCACATGCTATATACAGATTGATACAACCAACATGACACTCACACATAGTATTCTCTCTCTCTCTCTCTCTCTCTCTCACACACACACACACACACGTTCTTTCGTGTCTCAGGTGAAGTTATCCTTTCAGCGCAGTAAACATGTCCTCTACAGGTCCCGGGTCCATTCCCTGTATGTCACCTGGTATTTATTTTGACTGGTAATGTGGAGAATAAATATGCAGTCACTCTAGCCTGGGCAATCAGCACCTGCAACTAGCAGATAACAACCGTCATTTGGTTCTGTGGCTTTCCATCAGCCCCCTCCCCTCCCCCAACTGCTTTCCTCAGCAAACCCTTCTTCCCCATTCGCTTTGGGAAGAGGGGGTTGCTTTCTCTTTGTGAAATCTCCCAAGTTATACTACAAACCAAAACACCAGCAAGAACTATTAGGCACATTACCCCTATGCTAACTGTGGTGACAGATGGTTATTCAAGCAACATAATGTCCTCCTATATGTAACTAATACACCTATTGTGTCTTAACAGGGTAATGCATGGAGAAGCAGTGTCACTTATACAAGATGTTGATGGAATTTACTATATAAAAAAATCCCCTTTCAAGAGTAAAGTGTATCAACATTACAACACAACAGACGGCAGAGGGATAAGTAAAACAGACAAAAGACAAACAAGATAATAATCTGTTTCCAATCAGTTAAGCCCTGTAGAATTTGTAATATGCAGTTTGCATATTCCCCCTTGTGTTTTGTAATTAATTATCTATCTGTTAGGATGTTCCACAGACGAGTTTGTTGATATTTCATAGTATTTTTTTTTTGTCGTGGTTCATCATCATCACTGGTCTATCTTAGCCGTGTTACTTTAAACAGCTGTGGGTTGAGTGTGTACAGGGGAGTGTTATTCTGAAGACAGCTCCCCTCGAACCACTGGAAGGTTTAAAATACTATTTAAAACAAAACAAAACCGAGAGACGGATTCCCCCATTTTGCATTGAAATTGCATTTGCTCCTTCTTGCAAAAGTGGCTTTGGTTCAAGCATTGGAATAATAGCTTGGAAGAGGGTGATGTGAAAGCGATTTGAGTTCGTTGGTAATGTTGTGCAAACCTCCCCCCCCCACTTGCGTCACTCGAGATGCAACACATTTTTTGCATGATTTTCATCATTACAATCTCCTCCTTTCCCCTGGTAAAGGGACGGTGCAGTTTTTAACATTAAACAAACCCAGCAAGAATCTCGTGGCGGGGCTATAGGCGCTTTCTGAGTGGCTGCGTTGCAAATTGTAAATTTAAATTGCTCACAGGATTCATTACCTCCTGCGTTTGATTTCAGCCAGCCGTGAAAAATTGTACTGGTGTACCACTGAGAAAGGGTTTTGCTGCAAAGAGACGGAGTCTAATCACCAGCTCTCTCTCCCCAACAAAAGTGTAATTATTTTGTTTTGGGTGTAAATATAACCCACGGTACAAAAAAGATAAACCTCCAACAGCGTCTGAATGCATTACAGGAGCGTTTAAAGAGATCTGTCCTAAATTAATACCAAGGTTAAAGGAAAGGCAGCTGGGGAATTTGGAACTTCAGTGCACCCCCCCCATTCTCACACACACACACACACACACACACACACACACACACACACACACACCAACAAAACACTGCACAATGCCAGAATAACAGAGCGCACCCCCTCCACCCCCCAAAGTAATAACACTGCATGCCTTCCTTCCCCAATATCCATGCATACAATTAATAATAACATTGCATGCACAATCTCACAGACATGCACGCACAAAACATACGAATATGCACACACACGCAAAATATAATAATTCAACTGCACACAGAAACATACCTACGAGCAAGTAACTATAAGACTACATTACACAAAACAAAGTCATAATAATGTGCAACCACATGCATGCACCCAGAAAAATCAATGACACCACACTCACAAACAGAACAAGATAACATGTCTCCACATACACACAAATAATAACTGCACACACACCACTCATGCACAAACACAAAACAATGACACCACATACACCCAGAAGAAAACAACCCACCCTTACATGCATACATATCCAACACAAAATAATTGCAGTACCCCCCCCCCAAATGATTGCAACACACACATGTGCAACCACAAAACAAGATAATTATACTGCATACAACACACACGTGTTTTTGCACAGGGTGGGGCATATGTATTTATAAATGTGTAATTCTAAAGGCAGCATTCAGATTAGTAATTTACAGCCAAATATTATAACAGATCTTTGCAGTTAAACATCTGTCCAGAGGGACCGCTTTCTCCCTGGGTGTGTACAGGGACACTTTTGTAAGCTCTCTCTGTCCATCCCAGGGTATGTGTTTCTCTGTGTGTTTCCTATGGTCTCTCTCTATAGGCTAAATGCAAATACAACCAGGGCTAATAGTTTATAAGAATCTGGAAGCCCATCAGCCATTTGGAGCTGGGCAGGTTTGCAGTGTTGGGGAAACTAACAACCTGCAACCTCTGAATTCCAATCCGATTTTCTTTCTTGGCATCTTCCGTACTGTTTTTTTTTTAATGTCTAGTGCCAAGAAAAAGGGTGCGGGGGGGGGGGAGGGTAACCAAATCAAGTACATTAAATCCTGGTAATTAATTGTCTCATTAAATGGGCATTTCTTTCACCTACGGAATGAATGTGCTACCGAGACAAAAAGGATGGGGGGGGGGTGTGTTTCATTTTTCCTTTCCTTTATCGTTCTCTCTCTCCGAGCGGCCGCGGGCTCTCCCGCAGAGTCCGTTCGGAGGAAGATGTGGAAAATGAAGGTAACCAACTAAGCCCCAAATAGGACTTTGAAAGGCGCAGGGTTGAATTACTAGCGCGGGGGAGAGAAAGACTCAAACAAACCAAATTAAATCAATACCGTTTGAAGAAGAAAATCGGAAGGGCGAGGCACGACATGGCTTTCCCCGTATTTTATCACCGGTGTAAAAATCGGATGCACATTAATGCTGGGCTCTTTTAAAATAAACAGCTCGCCTGGATCTTTAAGAGACATTGCTCTTCGGCACGCTTCGTTTGCTCCTCCGGGGTGGCTGGATTCGGATTTAACCAGCTGGTGTATCCGGGGGGCTCGGGAGAGGCGCGGGGGGCAGGAACGCAAACGGTATTTTAGGGCGATTTTCAGTTACTTACTTTGAAGCTGTCACGCACACACAGAGGAGTAATACATGTACTCGGTGGGCCAGATCTTTCAGCCTTCCCTCTCTCCCCAAATACACCCCACCTTGATTGAATGAATGTAAACATACGGCGGTTGCCCAGATATATGCTACAGGACATGTCACCGAGACGTATAGATCCCTTAATATGGATCCCATTGAAATGATATTCTATATTGTGTATCAGTCGATATCCAGGCGTGTGTATAGCGTGCATGTGTGTTATGCAGAGTAGTGTAAAGGTGTGTGCACACACAGAGCTATACACAGTTGTCATTCGATTCAGTGACAGCTCCTCACAGCAATCAGGCCACAACACGCCTGTTTCTCCTACAGGCCCCCGCCTTGGGGGTGTTTAAAAAGGCGGAGGCTTCCTGGATTGGCATTCCCGGGGAACCTGGACCGCTGGCCTCGTTTGACCCCGAGCTGCCTTGCCCTGCCAGCCCCAAGAAGCGAGGTTTGGGGGCCGTGTGTGTTATTCGCCCTCGTCCCCGTGCGTTGCACAACGCGCTCCAGACCCAGTTACCTTAGCGGCCACGAGCCCCGCTGCTTTGCGTCCAGGCTGCGGGCTGGGCGCGTAGCGCCAGCGCCTTTCCCGAGCCTGCGGCTAGAAGACCTGGCAGCGCAAAGCCCCGGCAAGGGGAATCTTTCCGCGGACTTCAACGGGTCAGGCCCCGAGGTCGGAGCAGGGAGCCGCAGGAGGCCCTGCGCTGAGAAACTGTCCGGGGTCCCCATTCGCCAGCCAGTGCGCGCTTTCTTATAGGGAGGGTAGTTTGATCAGTTGATTTTGAGTTGTATTTTTGTACGGCACTTCCCTGCACCTTCCCCCACCCCCAGCACTCACTGAGCCTAGTGGCCGGGGTAACTCCCAACGCAGCGCCATTAAACAGTCGCCTCCAAAACAGAGTAGCGCAGTGTCCGATGCCCAAATCCTTTCACTTCCCCTCCTCTTGTCAACGGCTCACAGCGCAGAGAACCGCGGCACTGCTGCCTGCTACAGTGTGACCAGGCGCGGGAGGAGAACCGACCGCAGATTGAATCTTGTTTCGATGATTGGATCTGATCTTGAACAAAGATTTGATCTTGAGTTTTCTGGTGTGTGTGTGTGTGTGTGTGTGTGTGTGTGTGTGTGTGTGTGTAAAACAATCCTAAGAAAGGCAAACGAACACTTGCCATCCTGGATGATTATTATTATTATTATTTAGCATTTGTTTTACAGTGAAATAAAAGATCGTAATCTTGGTATAAAAAGTGTGTCTGGGAAGAAAGACAGAAGTGCCCTTGGAAACTTCAGCAGCAGGAAGAAAATAGCCCCGGACATAATTATTCTCCCTTTGTTAACACGGGGGAGGGTTTGCAGAGTGTTGTTGATCCAAATTTTGGTTGCAACGTTCTTCTGTTATATCCCCTTGTTAGTTTAATTGCCCTCGTACTTTGGTGGAGAAATTCGCTCTGTGTGTCTCTCTCTGTATTTGCTGCTAATGATTGCGTGTTGATATAGCGAGGCAATGCCCTCATTTGCCTTTGTTTAGGAAGTGTTAAAAGGGAAATCTGCATTAGAAAGCTCGACAGCTCAACGCGACGCGGGGAAGCCCCATACCTGGGAGCTAGGCCCGCAGGGGGAGAGAAGGAAAAGCCGGGGTCCAGGGTAGCGGTTTTCTAAAGTAATTTCCAGTATCTTTGGAAGTGAACTGAGCCGATGGGGGCGGTGGGGGAGGGCGGTGTCTTGTGAAACTTTATTTAATTCCCTGCCTCCCAGATCTGATCCCGTTAGTGACAGGGTGGGGCCAATCAAAGTGCGTGGGTTTTTTTTTTTCCCCTCGCGGGGAACAAAACGCTCCTGTTGTCAGGTCCAGATTCCTTCCGCGGAATCTAGAGCGGGTCCGTTCCCCACGCGGCCCAGTACAGACGGGAAAGAAACCAAATGTCGACTTAAGAGAGTCTGCTCTTCCCTCCGTCCCGCTGCCGGGGTTGGAGACTGTTGTGGGGACAAAGCCTGGGGGTGTGTGAGCGTTGTCACAGTCACACACGCTTCTGCGGCGGCGGCGAGGGCTGGTGTCTGGGATTAATTTCTACGGGGATGAAATGATATGGCTGGAAGGGTTCCCTCCAGCATGGCGACGAAACTTGTGTCAGCCAAGAAAATGCCAACACCTCTCTCTTCCTAAACTTTATGGTAGATAGATTTTTTTTTTTTTTAAAATAGTCTTTCTACTCATTTACGGAAAATCCCACTTTTCTCCTGATTCAGGAGCAGACGATAAGTGTTGGGTTTTATTTGAAATAGTTAAAAGATGAAATCTTTCCTTTCTTATTTATCTCCGCACCTCACGCCTCAATCCGATTTGCACGGGGAGGGTGGGGGGAAAGGAATGAACGCTTCTTTTTGGAAGGCCGTCCAGATTTTTGGTGCTAAAAATGAAATGCATTTTAAACCAAAAAATGGTGAACCTCCTTCTTCGTTGGCTCACACAGCTGTTAAATACAGGGGCGTCTCTCGCCAGCGCACGGTTTTAGTTTGGAAATGATGTTAAAATATTTAATTTAAGATCTTAGAAAAACAGTTGATATTTTCCCCCAATAGGGTGACTTAAAGGAAAATAAAATGTAAAATGACGTGGTTTTATTGTTTGGAATTGGTTTTTTTTTTTAATCTCACGTTAAGCTAACAAGGTTTATTTAGCTGTTCCGGGGGGCGAAGGAACTGGCAAGAAGAAAAAAGCGGAAACATAAAATAACATATACAGAGACCCGCCCCCGGTCTATAATTTAAATCTCTGGTTTGTCTTGAAATCTGAATCCGAAACAGATCTAATCATTATTTCTTTCATCCCGGCTAACGTGGTGAAGTTGCTCATTGTGGGCGACCTGTGCTTCCTATGCCTGGTGTTTCCTTAAAGGAAAGAAATAATCTGATTTCTCTCGGCCCTCCCTCCTTCTCCCCCTAAAAAGAGGTTGGCGAGGGGGGTGGAGAGAGTCCCACATCTTCCCCAGAGAGCCGCGCGCAAAGGATGGTCCCTCCACCCCGCTGTGTGCTCTGCCATCCTGGCGCAAGAAGACAATGGAGAGTTCGCCGAAGCGCCCGGGAGCTGGCCAGGGTGCTGAACGCTGGCCGTGTCTAGACCGGGCCCCTCGTCCTTACAAACTTCCTCCCTCCCGCCCCAGAACCAAACACCGATCCCGCCCAGATCCCCTCGGCCTTTCTCACTCCTCTCGCAAAGAGCTAGATTTGCCGTAACACAGTGACCAGCGATCACAAATACCATCATAGAATTACAAGCCGCAGCACTTAGATAGGACTTTATATCTTCCCCGCGCTGTGTAAACATGAACTCATTAATTACAATGAGCGGACTCGCTGCTTTTCTACTACAAATTGTCAGTTTGCAGGCACCGGTTCTATTTCTCGGTGCAGAAACGGTTTTATCGTTATGCGATTATTCTCACCAGCTGTGATTAAAAATCATAAACAAGCGCTAGGCAATACAGCTAAACCCGCCAAACACAACATATCCATTTCCAAGGGTTATTTTTCAGAGACTTCTAAGGGACACAAAAAACCTTCTCTCCCCGCCAAAACAGGATTCCTTTCGGAGACCTAAGAAGGAGAAGCACCACTGTCTTTATTGGGTGAAACAGTTCAAAATAATCCACGTGTTTCGAGTCGAATTGTCGCATACAAAGTTGCAAGTCTGGTTTATTTAACTCTTACTGGAGACGGTTGCGGTGTTGGTTTAATGAGAAAGAAAAGAAAGAAAGAAAGAAAGAAAGAAAGAGAAAACTATCTTTCTTTCTTACTCAACTAACTCACACACAAAAACGTAGTTAAACGATTTTCTCTCTCCTTTTCTGTCTCTCCCTCTGTCTTTCAGACCCCACCGACCTAACCACCCAACTAACTCTTTCACACACAAGCACACGTTCATCAATGTACTCTGATTTCAAAGCAACATAATTAAACAAGTGGCTCACGTGGGCCGGCTGGATTCGTTTGCATCGTGGGGGCAGAACTAACCGGGGGAAAACCAGCTTAAATTAATTTTACATTTCACATTCGTTTTTGATCGCGAATGGAAGCCCTAACCTCGGGGACCGACAGGCAGATCACAAGTCCCAGCAAACGTGAACGATTTGCAATAGAGCTTGTCTAGAAAGCAAGGCACGGGTCATCCGGACCCAGTCAGACCCAGCCTCCGAGGGCGTAGCCAGTGGTCTGGCTATTGCAAGCCGGACAGTCAGGAGACAACACAATCAGTGGCATATAGAAACAGGGCTTCCAGGATGTTAATTTGCAAAGCCCGCTGCCCTTTGCTGGAGCAGTGCCGTGTGCCCCTCTCCGCACAGCTTTGGTGTGACAGTCAGAGATGAGAGAGAAACCAGGCGGTCATATCCCACTGGGATAAATATCACATTCCCGGTAAAAACGAGCGAGCTCCCGCCCGCGGAAGCGACTATCAAACAATGCTTTGAACAGACGGGAAGTTCTGCGACAGTCTGAGCAAAGCGGGAGACTTCAAAGTTCCCAGACTTTCCACTAGATTAAAGAACTCTGGTAATTTCTCTGCAGAACAGTCCCAGTTTTGCCTGTATTTGGCGTCTCTCATTCAGCCCCCCCCCCTCTCTCTCTCTCTCACACACACACACACACACACACACACTTTTCTCTCCACCCCACCCCGTCAGTCCAGGCGCCCTGCCTTCTGAAATGAATCACCGCAGAGCCCAGCCTCTCCTGCCGGCGCCTCGGCTGCCCCTGGTTGCAGGACAGGAGTTTTCCTCTGAAGAATCACCCCAACCCTCGCCATCTTTCAGCGCCCCCAGAGCTGGAGGGAACGGAGCGACCCCTCCCCGAATTCAGGCTGAGAGTTGCTTTGGGTCATTTCGTTAAGGAGAGCGCGGCGCGGTGTGGGACCTGGAAGCGAATTGCTCCGGGAAAGTCACCCTGGGGTGCCCCCCGTTGCTACCAGTGCCCGGTGCGATCGGATCGGATCCGAACAAAATACCAGCAGCCACTTTTCCTATGCATGCGAAGGCTCCCTCCCGCCCCCAACTTTTCTCCCGCTGTTTCATTAGCTGGGATGAGCGGGGAACCCCTGCCCGAGCGCGGATTCTCCAGGCTTGGTTCTCTGCATATGCCCCAGCCCTCAAGAAATGAATGTCTACAGAGTTTCCTCCCTCGGTGAAACTGGACGACGGGTGCCTGCACTTATGGTAGGCCTCCTCCCTGCAAACCTGCCATTGCATGGAGGGGCCATGGAGGGAGCGGGCAGAGTGAACTATCCAGCCTCATATGTGCCCTCTCTCTCCTTTGCCCTATGTACCTTGCCTTCCTCCTGCCATGTTCATTCCTAGGATCGCTTCTGCGGCGAACGGCAGGGTAGAAGTCCCCATGAGAAACATGCCACATTGCGGAAGGTAATCAAATCCGAACACGTAGGCAAACCTGCTCCTCTCGGCTTAGAGCATCCGGTCCCTGAGCATCTCTATTTCAGGGCATACCTCTCTAGCCGCTCTTTTTGAGCACTGGAGTGTGGCCCGAACGATTCCTGATGGGCGGCTGTGCTCCTCTCCTGCACTAATTCACCCAGCAGCTGGTGAATAAATGTTTGCTAAGAGAGCTTTGCCTTCCCCATTTCCAAGGGAGGGTTTAGCAACATTTGCTCCGTTAGGGAATCAAGACTAAAAATCAAGGAGTAATATGCTGTGAAAAACAACCCCCTGCCTCCCACATGCTCTCTGCTCCCTTGCTGTGAGCCGTCTAATCCTGCTCCAACCTGAACTAAGCAACCCCTCTTCCCTGACCCCTTCACTGCGGTTCCGAGATGTAGAGGGGTTCTGGGGCCACCTCCTATGCCATTTATAAGTCAAGTAAGAGGTAACATTTCAAACCAGATTCTGATCTCAGTTACAATGAGGAATAATAAAGCTACTCCGGATTTACACCAGAGTCAATGAGCTCAGAACTGGTCCCCATATGTTGAAAGCAGAATTTACAACAGTATCTTATTGTGCTGATGATATAGGAATGTCCATATTTTGAAAGGGAGGGGACTAGCTCCCCCCTAGGGTAAGTGGGTTCAGCATCAATAGATTCATAGATTTCAATAGAGATGAACTTATGAAGACCAGATGTGAATTTGGCCCAAAAAAGACACTACGGGCTTGACCCAAAGCCCACTGACATCAATGAAAAAGACTCTCATTGACCTCAAAGAGGTTTGGATCCTGCCTTATATGAAGTATGGGCCTAATCCTGCAAACCCATACTCACACAAGTTGTTCTTCCCTGTGCAAGTAGTTCCAATGAAATGGTTAGGACTACTCACCTAAGAGATAACAAGGAGGCCTTTGGCACTTTAAAGACTAACAGATTTATTTGGGCATAAGGTTTCGTGGGTAAAAAACCCACTTCTTCAGATGTTGCATCTGGTTTTTTTACCCACGAAAGCTTATGCCCAAATAAATCTGTTAGTCTTTAAGGTGTCACCAGACTCCTTGTTTTTATGAATACAGACTAACCCGGCTATCCCCTGATACCTAAGTAAGATAATTTAGGGTGAGTCAGAATTAGCAGGATTGGGCCCTTATGGTATGTTTTATGGTAATTTTATAAAATATGGTATTTTCAGTGCAATGATGAGTAGACACACACACACACGTCAAGCCATCATAGCATGTTAACAGTACAAGGCAGATAACCAGATGGGCCCTTACAGGTAGCATGGCCTCCTTCAGTCCTGAAATATTATGATGGGCCAGATCCTTCAAACCCATGTTCATATGAATGGTTCTGATTCTCACAATACAAGTGTGATTTAATGACAAAACATGGTTATCACCATGTCTTTAATATATAACAGTAGGACAGTACTCAAAGGGATGAGCAAAAGGAACAAAGACTATTCAAATGAGTAAGGCCTTGTAGGACACTGTGCTCAGCTTCCTATAGGGGCTCATATAAGCCTGATGAGTAGATTTACATAGAAAACCTGAACCCTTTCTTAATACCAAAAGACGTTACAGACACACGGGAGTCTCAATCCAAAATAAAATGTGAGACAAACTTTTCCACAAGTAAACCGGCATGAGAAAACAAAAAAGAGCCTCTAAATCCTAGGTCTGAACTTGCCCCTTTAAAGTCAATTGGATCTCTGCCATTATATTTGATGGGAGCAAAATCAAGCCCTTTGTTGGCATGCTACTTCCGTTGACTTCAACAGAGGCTGCTTGGGCATAGCTGAGAGCAGAAGCTGGCCCTTGATGTCAGTTTCTTTGTGACACTGAATAATAGCATGTTAAATAATTAACAATTTGGAAGTGAGGATCTGCGGTCCCAATCTTTTCAATCTCTCTCAATGAGGAGCTTTTTCCATGCCTCTAATTATTCTCGTTGACTGTTTCTGAACCCAGGATCTGTCTAATTGTTCCTGTCTGTCTGCAGACTCAGGAAAACAGCACCCGATTGGGTTGGATTCAGAATTTATTTTTTTCAGAGCCATAAGGGATAAAAAACAATTGTTTTAGGGAAATGAAAGCTCTGCTGCTACAGAAACCAGTGGGGCTAGCGGAGAAATCCTGGTCTGGTGTGCGGAACAGGTGTATCATTGAGTCTGATTCAATCTGACATCTGGCTGTCTCCAAAGCATTGCTCTGTGTGCTGCAAATGTATATGAACATTAGTATGCATTGGCACAATATGGATCTATTATACCAAATGCTTATGAGAACTAGGTACCGCACAGGATCAGCTGCCGCTCTTTAAACCCCAGAATGTCAATAGATTAATAGATTCCAAGGCCAGAAGGGACCATTATGATCACCTCATTTGGCATCGTGCATAACGCAGCCCACAGAACATCACCCAATAATTTCTGCATCCGGCCCATAACTTCTATGTGAGCTACGGTTATATTTTAGAAAGACATCCAGTGTGGACTTAAAGATTGCGTATGATGGAGAATCCACCATCCCTAGGTAAACTGGTCCAATGGTTACCCTCACTGTTTTAAAAACATTGTACCTTAGTTCTAGCCTCAATTTGTCTAGTTTCTGCTTCCACCCATTTCTGCTTTTTTTCTTGCTAGATTAAATAATTGTCTGCTCTCGGGCAAATGTTTAAAGCATTCTTTTAAAGAAGAGATTATGAAAAAGAAAGGGAGGAATCTATATGATGGAATCATGGAGTCCACATGTTATTGTATCAAAAAGTTAGATAAAAAAATTTATTTGTAAATTAAATAAAAAAACTGTTTGTAAATTACAACGGTGAGTGCAAATATCTACAACTCAGTGTTTTGAGCATCCTTTCAGAATAGCTTTACAGTATAGCTAAGGTATTTGTTTTAGAAAATTGGTGACTATTTTTGTAGCAAGGGCTGAGAATTCATGAAGAAGTAATCTGGTTTATATAGAGTTTCTTTCAAAGCAGGACAAACTATTTCATTTGTTAAAACACAGAAATAAGAGTACCAAAACAATCAAATACATTTCATAAAAGTTCTTAAGCGTAACCAAATAAACATGTTCAGCAGACAGAGGAGAAACATCAAACCGATCATGCCCACTGTTGCTCCTAATGATGTAAATGATAAAAGTTTTGCTGACAAATGATCTGGGATCAGGCCCAGAATTTCCCCAGATAATGTTTTTTTTTTAATTCCAATCCACAAGTGCAAATAAAGTTTGTCTCTCATTTTCTTCGAGAACTGGTAAATGCCTAGAACCAGACGGATCCCTCACCTCACCACATTCTTTTAGCAAGGAGAAGTGGTACGGAGAGGTTGCCGTAATCAGAAAGATGGTTATGTCTGGTCCACAATTCATGGTGAAATCAATGGGACTTTTAAGTGTAGATTTATGACAGGATTAAGCTCTGGGTAAAAAAAAATTGCACCTACTTACTCAACATACCTGCTCCTGTGTATCTTTGAGCCTATCTAGACATGGTCAGTTTGGTCAGTTTGACCGTGTGCTTGATTGCTTGCTTGTTTGTTTGAAAAGTGTGAATTGGGAGTGCTTTGTTCCAGCTGGGCCTTGAGTGGGCCTGACTGGTATATAAGGGCAGTCAGCAGCGAACCAGCTGAGCGGCGAACAGCAGAGGCTAACAGCGGGAGTTTGCCTGGGAGCTGTCCGAGAGGAGGTACGCTAAGTGCTGCATTAGGGGGGCTGTGTTGGTGAGTATCTGAGTGTCTGCTGCTGGGACAGTTGGTCAGTTTGACCGTGTGCTTGATTGCTTGCTTGTTTGTTTGAAAAGTGTGAATTGGGAGTGCTTTGTTCCAGCTGGGCCTTGAGTGGGCCTGACTGGTATATAAGGGCAGTCAGCAGCGAACCAGCTGAGCGGCGAACAGCAGAGGCTAACAGCGGGAGTTTGCCTGGGAGCTGTCCGAGAGGAGGTACGCTAAGTGCTGCATTAGGGGGGCTGTGTTGGTGAGTATCTGAGTGTCTGCTGCTGGGACAGTTGGTCAGTTTGACCGTGTGCTTGATTGCTTGCTTGTTTGTTTGAAAAGTGTGAATTGGGAGTGCTTTGTTCCAGCTGGGCCTTGAGTGGGCCTGACTGGTATATAAGGGCAGTCAGCAGCGAACCAGCTGAGCGGCGAACAGCAGAGGCTAACAGCGGGAGTTTGCCTGGGAGCTGTCCGAGAGGAGGTACGCTAAGTGCTGCATTAGGGGGGCTGTGTTGGTGAGTATCTGAGTGTCTGCTGCTGGGACAGTTGGTCAGTTTGACCGTGTGCTTGATTGCTTGCTTGTTTGTTTGAAAAGTGTGAATTGGGAGTGCTTTGTTCCAGCTGGGCCTTGAGTGGACCTGACTGGTATATAAGGGCAGTCAGCAGCGAACCAGCTGAGCGGCGAACAGCAGAGGCTAACAGCGGGAGTTTGCCTGGGAGCTGTCCGAGAGGAGGTACGCTAAGTGCTGCATTAGGGGGGCTGTGTTGGTGAGTATCTGAGTGTCTGCTGCTGGGACAGTTGGTCAGTTTGACCGTGTGCTTGATTGCTTGCTTGTTTGTTTGAAAAGTGTGAATTGGGAGTGCTTTGTTCCAGCTGGGCCTTGAGTGGGCCTGACTGGTATATAAGGGCAGTCAGCAGCGAACCAGCTGAGCGGCGAACAGCAGAGGCTAACAGCGGGAGTTTGCCTGGGAGCTGTCCGAGAGGAGGTACGCTAAGTGCTGCATTAGGGGGGCTGTGTTGGTGAGTATCTGAGTGTCTGCTGCTGGGACAGTTGGTCAGTTTGACCGTGTGCTTGATTGCTTGCTTGTTTGTTTGAAAAGTGTGAATTGGGAGTGCTTTGTTCCAGCTGGGCCTTGAGTGGGCCTGACTGGTATATAAGGGCAGTCAGCAGCGAACCAGCTGAGCGGCTAACAGCAGAGGCTAACAGCGGGAGTTTGCCTGGGAGTTCGCCTAGGGAGAGCGCACTGAGGCTTTCATCTGCAGGTTTCTCCGAGTAGTTCCTGCAACAGTTGAGGAAGTTCTTAAGAGGACGGAGATATGGAAGGTGAGCGATCAGCTGTTGTAACCTGCACAGGTTGTGCCATGTTTGTCTTTCTTCCGCAGGACAGAAGCGACTTTGTCTGCACAAAGTGCAAGCTGGTCTCCATATTGGAGGAGAAGGTTCGAGGGCTGGAGAAACAAGTATCAACTCTGCGTTGCATAAGGGAAAATGAAGATTTCCTGGACAGACGTCAGGAGATGCTTCTACGGCCACAATGTTCTGAAGATTCAGAGCAGGCGCAGCAGGGACAGAAGGATTGTGAGGAGGTTTGGCAGCATGTGACCTCCAGAAGAAGAAAGAGGAGCGTCCATGCACCAGCAATGGAGATACAGGTGAGCAATCGTTTCCATGTTCTCTCTACAGGTGCTAATGCGGAGAGTGGACTAGATGGCCCATCTGAGGGAAGGGAGCAGAAGGAGACTCCACCGATTGGAAGGCAAAAGATGCACTGTCCTAGGGATGGGGGTTCCACGACCACCACTCCCAAAAGGAGGAGGAGGGTGGTGGTGGTCGGGGACTCCCTCCTCAGGGGGACTGAGTCATCTATCTGCCGCCCTGACCGGGAAAACAGAGAGGTCTGCTGCTTGCCAGGAGCTAGGATACACGATGTGACGGAGAGACTGCCGAGACTCATCAAGCCCTCGGATCGCTACCCCTTCCTGCTTCTCCACGTGGGCACCAATGATACTGCCAAGAATGACCTTGAGCGGATCACTGCAGACTACGTGGCTCTGGGAAGAAGGATAAAGGAGTTTGAGGCGCAAGTGGTGTTCTCGTCCATCCTCCCTGTGCAAGGAAAAGGCCGGGGTAGAGACCGTCGAATCGTGGAAGTCAACGAATGGCTACGCAGGTGGTGTCGGAGAGAAGGCTTTGGATTCTTCGACCATGGGATGGTGTTCCAAGAAGAAGGAGTGCTAGGCAGAGACGGGCTCCACCTAACGAAGAGAGGGAAGAGCATCTTCGCCAGCAGGCTGGCTAACCTAGTGAGGAGGGCTTTAAACTAGGTTCACCGGGGGAAGGAGACCAAAGCCCTGAGGTAAGTGGGGAAATGGGATCCTGGGAGGAAGCACAAGCAGGAGAGCGCAACAGGGGAGGACTCCTGTCTCATGCTGAGAAAGAGGGACGATCGTTGAGTTATCTTAAGTGCCTATACACAAATGCAAGAAGCCTGGGAAACAAGCAGGGAGAACTGGAAGTCCTGGCACAGTCAGGGAACTATGATGTGATTGGAATAACAGAGACTTGGTGGGATAACTCACATGACTGGAGTACGGTCATGGATGGATATAAACTGTTCAGGAAGGACAGGCAGGGCAGAAAAGGTGGGGGAGTTGCGTTGTATGTAAGAGAGGAGTATGACTGCTCAGAGCTCCGGTATGATACTGCAGAAAAACCTGAGAGTCTCTGGATAAAGTTGAGAAGTGTGAGCAACAAGGGTGATGTCGTGGTTGGAGTCTGCTATAGACCACCAGACCAGGGGGATGAGGTGGACGAGGCTTTCTTCTGGCAACTAGCAGAAGTTGCTAGATCGCAGGCCCTGGTTCTCGTGGGAGACTTTAATCACCCTGATATCTGCTGGGAGAGCAATACAGCGGTGCACAGGCAATCCAGGAAATTTTTGGAAAGTGTAGGGGACAATTTCCTGGTGCAAGTGCTGGAGGAACCAACTAGGGGCAAAGCTTTTCTTGACCTGCTGCTCACAAACAGGGAAGAACTAGTAGGGGAAGCAAAAGTGGATGGGAACCTGGGAGGCAGTGACCATGAGATGGTCGAGTTCAGGATCCTGACACAAGGAAGAAAGGAGAGCAGCAGAATACGGACCCTGGACTTCAGAAAAGCAGACTTTGACTCCCTCAGGGAACAGATGGGCAGGATCCCCTGGGAGAATAACATGAAGGGCAAAGGGGTCCAAGAGAGCTGGCTGTATTTTAAAGAATCCTTATTGAGGTTGCAGGAACAAACCATCCCGATGTGTAGAAAGAATAGTAAATATGGCAGGCGACCAGCTTGGCTAAACAGTGAAATCCTTGCTGATCTTAAACGCAAAAAAGAGGCTTATAAGGAGTGGAAGATTGGACAAATGACCAGGGAGGAGTATAAAAATATTGCTCAGGCGTGCAGGAGTGAAATCAGGAAGGCCAAATCACACTTTTGAGTTGCAGTTAGCAAGAGATGTTAAGAGTAACAAGAAGGGTTTCTTCAGGTATGTTAGCAACAAGAAGAAAATCAAGGAAAGTGTGGGCCCCTTACTGAATGAGGGAGGCAACCTAGTGACCGAGGATGTGGAAAAAGCTAATGTACTCAATGATTTTTTTGCCTCTGTCTTCACGCACAAGGTCAGCTCCCAGATTGCTGCACTGGGCAGTACAGCATGGGGAGAAGGTGACCAACCCTCTGTGGAGAAAGAAGTGGTTCGGGACTATTTAGAAAAACTGGACGTGCACAAGTCCATGGGGCCGGATGCGCTGCATCCGAGGGTGCTAAAGGAGTTGGCGGGTGAGATTGCAGAGCCATTAGCCATTATTTTTGAAAACTCATGGCGATCGGGGGAGGTCCCAGATGACTGGAAAAAGGCTAATGTAGTGCCCATCTTTAAAAAAGGGAAGAAGGAGGATCCGGGGAACTACAGGCCAGTCAGCCTCACCTCAGTCCCTGGAAAAATCATGGAGCAGGTCCTCAAGGAATCAATTATGAAACATTTAGAGGAGAGGAAAGTGATCAGGAACAGTCAGCATGGATTCACGAAGGGGAAGTCGTGCCTGACTAACCTAATTGCCTTCTATGATGAGATAACTGGCTCTGTGGATGAGGGGAAAGCAGTGGATGTGTTATTCCTTGACTTTAGCAAAGCTTTTGATACTGTCTCCCACAGTATTCTTGCCACCAAGTTAAAGAAGTATGGGCTGGATGAATGGACTGTAAGGTGGATAGAAAGCTGGCTAGATCATCGGGCTCAACGGGTAGTGATCAATGGCTCCATGTCTAGTTGGCAGCCGGTTTCAAGTGGAGTGCCCCAAGGGTCGGTCCTGGGGCCGGTTTTGTTTAATATCTTTATTAATGATCTGGAGGATGGTGTGGACTGCACTCTCAGCAAGTTTGCAGATGACACTAAACTAGGAGGCGTGGTAGATACACTAGAGGGTAGGGATCGGATACAGAGGGACCTAGACAAATTAGAGGATTGGGCAGAAAAAAACCTGATGAGGTTCAACAAGGACAAGTGCAGAGTCCTGCACTTAGGACGGAAGAATCCCATGCACTGCTACAGACTAGGGACCGAATGGCTAGGTAGCAGTTCTGCTGAAAAGGACCTAGGGGTCACAGTGGATATGAAGCTGGATATGAGTCAACAGTGTGCTCTTGTTGCCAAGAAGGCTAACGGCATTTTGGGCTGTATAAGTAGGGGCATTGCCAGCAGATCGAGGAACGTGATCGTTCCCCTTTATTCGACATTGGTGAGGCCTCATCTGGAATACTGTGTCCAGTTTTGGTCCCCACACTACAAGAAGGATGTGGAAAAATTGGAAAGAGTCCAGCGGAGGGCAACAAAAATGATTAGGGGTCTGGAGCACATGACTTATGAGGAGAGGCTGAGAGAACTGGGATTGTTTAGTCTCCAGAAGAGAAGAATGAGGGGGGATTTGATAGCAGCCTTCAACTACCTGAAGGGGGGTTCCAAAGAGGATGGAGCTCGGCTGTTCTCAGTGGTGGCAGATGACAGAACAAGGAGCAATGGTCTCAAGTTGCAGTGGGGGAGGTCCAGGTTGGATATCAGGAAAAACTATTTCACTAGGAGGGTGGTGAAACACTGGAATGCGTTACCTAAGGAGGTGGTGGAGTCTCCTTCCTTGGAGGTTTTTAAGGCCCGGCTTGACAAAGCCCTGGCTGGGATGATTTAGCTGGGAATTGGTCCTGCTTTGAGCAGGGGGTTGGACTAGATGACCTCTTGAGGTCCCTTCCAACTCTGATAATCTATGATAAGCTAATCTAATCTATGGCTTCCATCAGCATAGTATTTGACACCATCACAATTTTCCTATCAGGCAGAGTAGCTCTGTCTCCATTGCACAGCTTAGGAAATGGAGGCAGAGAGAGAGAGAGGGAGAGAGAGATCGAGATCAAGTGATTTGTAGATGGGGCACACAGGTAGCCTGTTGCAGAGAGGAACCGAACCCCACTCTGTGTCCCCCTCTAATACCACAACCTCTTTCCTTAGCTGACATTGCTGGTGAAAACAATTTTTTACTTGATCTTTTTGAATAATACAGCCAGTGATGCATGAATAAGAGCATCAAGTTCATTTTGCTGCTGTTGGTGGGGTCGTATTATCTGTGAGCATGCAGAGGGCCACTGAGTATTCATGAAATTGCACCCGGATCCCCAAAGTTTCCAAATTTTTTAGCACAAATGACCAGAATATTCATCTGAACATTCCTCCCACAAAGTGTGATATTTGTCATTTGCCACTTGTTATTCATTAGTCCCTTGCTTTGAAAGTTTCCGTCATCTCGCGATGAAATGATATCCTGTGACTTAGCTGACCTCGCACGCAACACAAATAGTGAACAGAGAAGAGTGGAAGTGAACAGTGTGCAAGCAATCTATACACTGACATCTGTCTGTGTGAAGAACATTGAGGACAAACAAATTATTAGCAAAATTTAGGGTTGGTTTGTGAGTGATTCGCAAGCAGAAGAAAGGTCAATAATCAAAAATGTTATTTGTAGGGAATAATATGATGAGCCTGCAACACAGCGATGGGAGAGTGAGTGGGGGCCTATCCCACCTCATGACAAACACACAGAAGAAGCTACTCTGCCCTCCATCAACAAAAATCACAGATAATTGCAATATCTTTATTATTAGTGATGGTGAAAAGAGCAGGAAAAATAGGGCAAGCAGGAATCAGCCCAACAAGGATGCAGATTCCCCCCCAAAACTTAGGGCCTGGTCTTGCTCCCTTTGAAAGCAGTAGCAAACCATCAGAGGAATAGAAAGAAGGAATGAACCAGGGAGTGGCTGATGCAGATGCAGATGATGTCAGTGCAAGGAGGTTCTGTTGACCTAGCTACCCTCGCTCAGGGAGGTGGCGTACCTACACGGATGGGAAAATCCGATGGCGTTAGTGCGGCAGAGCTACAGCAGTGTGGCTTTGCAAGGCTAGTCCCTTTGGTGTACACATACCCTTTTTATCTCTCGTGCACAAAGCCCAGGGGCTTGGGCTTTGTGCAGGGTGAGGGAGTAGTGTTTAGCCCTATAGCATTGTCCACAATCCTTGGAATGTCTCAGATGATTGAGAACAACTGGAAAACCTTGTAGGGAATTTGGAAAGATGAGCAGAGAGAAATAGGCAGGCTGGGTTTACTAATGAATGAGGGACAGGCATAAGTAAATGCATCATCACAACAACTGACTGGGGGCTTGGTATTCCTCAGGCCCACCAATGAAAGGAGGCCAAAACTTCTAAGAAGCGATCTCTGGAGGTGGAAGAGTCACTCCTGAAACCAAGCCAGCCGCTGTTTGTACTTTGGAGGCATGAAGATGAAGCTCAGAGACTATTGTTGATAGCGATTTATAACCACAGCTTAAAAAGAAAACAGTTTCTTTCTGCACCCCCCACCCAGAGCATCACAGCCTACTTATTCTCCTGTTGTAACATACAAGCCAAGCCAGATACATTTAATTAGCTATCAACTCTTATTACAATAGCACCTAGGAGCTCCAGCCAAGAGCAGGGCCCCATTGCAATTGGTGCTGAACATACTCACAGCAAGAGAACTCCTCTGCCAATGAGTTTATGATCTAAATTGACTGGGGAAATATTATTGTCCCCATTTTACAGATGGGAATTGAGGTCAAGAGAGAGGAAGGCCGAGGTTACACAGGACCGTGGTAGAGCCAGGCACTGAACCTCGCTTTCTGGATCACTCAGCTAGCGTTTCAGTCACAAGACTGTTATTCCTGAGTGCATGACATAGAATGAGTAACATGCCCACAACTGCCTGCTGGTGAACCTCTGGCATGACCTGCCAGGACCACCTATTTGTGTCTCTCCATGCCTGGTCTGTCCCCTTGGTATCAAAATATCTTCTCCTGGGCCTAGATGAGACTGTAATAGGGGGCTCTCTGAGAGTGTCACCAGTGTTCACCATGCTATCCCCACCTGGAGTGAATAGTCTCTTCTTTTTCTGATGTTACGCTGAATCCCCGACTGCCTTTCGATTCCATTGCTTCGCTAATGTCATGGCAGAACTACCCCTCACCTCTCATCATCTCTGACAATGAGGAGAGGAAATGAAAAAAATATTATTTAGTATCATTCTTCCCCTGCGCTAGGCACACCATGTATGAAATGCTTTCAAATAAGGGGGATGAATCACAGCACCACAGAAATTAGAGATGGAAATGACCTGTTAGGTCAGCTCGTCCATTTCTCTGCCAATGCAGGATCGCTTCCAAGTATAGTACATTCTCTAGGACTCTGTCCAGTCAAACAACATCAGGAAAAGGGCTTCAACGAAGTCCTTTGTGGGACAATGCTATTCGGCAAGGGCAGATGATGTCATCATTACTCACCCTGGTGAGGAGTTACTTACTGGAGTAGCTCTTCTGATGTCACTGCAGCTAGTCATGTGAGCAAGCGCTCACCAGTATGCAGAAAGATTGCACAATCTGACCCTCAGGGACACCGCTGTTAGCAAGTGTTTCTTGAAATGCAGTATTAGGTTAAATGCCGCCCTTGATGTCAGTTTACTGAAGCCAGCGGACTTGCATCTTGCTTGCACAGGAACCATTGTGCTTAATTTCATATCGTTCGCCTTAATTATAATCGCCCTCTTTGGACCACTCTAAACAGTTCCTCTCTTACGGCAGTGTTTATGGACCTGATCCAAAGCCCCTGGAAGACAATAGCATCAAGCTTTGGCTCAGGGCCTGTATCCTTGTACCATCGGCTCTTCCACTATAAAAACCATTCTCCAAACTGCCTCTTAAAACGTGTGCAGGGGGACAGGAAGAGACCGAACAAAACCCACATTTCCAAGCTTGGTTCCTAAAGCTAAACCTCTAACTCCAGATTTAGGCCCTTGGACAATCAGCCTGTTTTTCAGAGGAGCCGAGCAAATGCAGTGCCCACTGAAAGCCAAGTGTGGCAGAGTATACCTGTATTCACACCCCCAACGCTATTGTAGTAATGTTTGTACAACATATGTCTTGGCAGGTACCATTTAAAACTCATAATTTGCTGATCAATAACATCACAGCACAACGCAGGTAACGGTGTTATAGGGGACGTTATAAATGAGCTGAAATCAGTATGATTTCCAGGGAAGTCTGCGGAGTGGCCAAACCAGGTCCTCAGAGACAAAGGGCAAGCCGACACCTCAGCCAGGTGTAAACAAGGCTGACGGACCATTACCTGCTAAGTGGCTGTTCTTTGGCAGATAAAGGCCACGTCTACACTACCCGCCGGATTGGCGGGTAGTAATCGATCTATCGGGGATCGATTTATCGTGTCTCGTCTAGACGTGATAAATCAATCTCCGAATCGATGCCTGTACTCCACCTCGGCAGGAGGAGTAAGCGGAATCGACGGGGGAGCCGCGGCGGTCGACTTGCCGCCGTGAGGACGGTCAGGTAAGTCGAACTAAGATACTTCGACTTCAGCTACGTGAATAGTGTAGGGGAGTGAAGAAAAACACGCACACACACCCCGACCAACATAAGTTTCACTGACAAAAGTGTCCGTGTGGACAGCGCCGTGTCGGTGGGAGATGCTCTCCTGCTGACATAGCTACCGCCACTCATTGGGGGTGGTTTAATTATGCTGTCAGGAGAGTTCCCTCCCACCGGCATAGAGCGGCTACACAGGAGACTTTACAGCGGTACAGCTGTGCCTCTGTAAGGTTCAGAGTGTAGACACAGCCGTTGAACTCTGGGGAGGGAGTCTTGACCAAAAGCGTATGGTCAGTCGGACTGCTGAAAGCATGTGGTGAGAAAACTTTGCTTCGAATCTAATGTAGTTTGTTAAGTTAGGCACCAGTAGCATTTTATCTTTATTTTCCGTATAACCATTTCTGACTTTTCTGCCTCATGACTTGTACTCACTTGAGATTGCTTTGTAGTTAATAAACTTTGTTTTATTGTTTTATCTAATCCCGTGTGTTCAATTGAACTGTCTGGGTAACCCCATTTGGGGTAACAAGTTGTGTGCATATTATTCCCTTAAAGGAATAACAGGTTCAGTGTATTTGTCTTGTCCAGGAGAGGGCTGGGCAGCACAGGGCATACATTTTGGGGCGTGGGGGCGGGAGAAATCTGGGACTGGGAGTGTGTTGGGGTCACTGTATGGTAATCTTTAAGGCTGGTAAGGCTGGCTGCAGCACACACACACACACACACACACACACACACACACACACACACACACACAGAGCTGGGAATTACCTTCATGCTGGAGACTGAGCAGACCAGGTTGGAGGCTACAGCAGCAAGACATTGTAAAGGGCACCCCGGGTTAGAGGGCAGGGGTGACCCAGCTACTCATTGGCCAGGATTGGACCCCGATATGTCACACCAGGACATGGGTTTAGATGCTTAGTGCTCAATCCTGCAAGGTGCTGAGTACTCTGATCCCAACGCAGCAATGCATGTGCTTCAGGCACATGACTAATCCCACTGAATTCAATGGGGCTCCTCATCCGCTTACAGGAAAGGACGTGCTTAAGTGCTGAGTTGGCTTAGAGCCAGAAAGCTCAGCATCTGGCAGGATTGGGCTCTTCATGGGGAAAAAAAACAACCACCACCTTTGAAAATGGCGGTTTCAGTGCGTCATTGTTATAGGGTCTGTCAGTGGGTCAGACACTGGAATGGAACTCAGGAGCCCTGGGAACTGTCCTCTGCTTGGCCACCGACCCCCTGGGTAACCTTTGGCCAGTCACTTCTCCTCACTATGCCTGTCTCCCCTTGCACCCGTTCTCGGCCTTATCTAGTCAGACTGTATGCTTTTCGGGGCAAGGACCGTCTCTCACTATGTGTTTGCACAGCTCCTAGCATGGTCTCATTTGGGGCTTCTAGGCAAATACCAAATAATTAATTATAACTAAATTATTCATTAAACATTTTGAGCCAGACCCTCAGCTGACGTAAGCCATTCCCTGAACTCAGTGGAGGTTCCCTCAGCTGAACACCCGGTCCCTGGCAATCTGAAAAAAAATAAAAAAAGAAATAAAAATGCACTCAACTATTTCACCCACAAAATAGCGAGTTCCTTTGAAAACTACCTCTAGGGCCTTTTGTTCTGTATGGAAAATTTAATTGCATATTGCAAAGTAAAGCAAGTTTGAAGGATCTGAGGAGGGGGCACGTGAACAAGGACAAACCAGCAATGCTTGTCCCATGGAAAATTCCTCCTCTCACCTCCACTCAACCATCAGAGAGTTAGTGAAGAGGAGGAAGGAGTGGGGGGGGGGGAAGGAGGGAGGGAGGGAGGGGGAGAGAAGGTAACGTCTGTTCAAGAGAAGACACATTCAAGTCAGTCAATGTTCAAAGGAACCTCCAGTTTGAAAGTTCACAGCTGAATAGAGAGTCACAGCCATATTAACTTTCTCCCTGCGAGTTTCTGCGAAACCTCTTTTTTGATCAGCCATCAAGAACTAGAGAAAGTTGCTTAGTGTGGGAGGCAGCCAAGACTGACATTTCTAATTCACAGGCAGGCAGGGAGAATGCCTCTCTCTCCCAGATCCAGCACTGTTGGCCATTAAATATCACTGCTGAAGCTCTGCTAGAAATGGCGGGTCAAAAATACCCAACCCCCCCTCCCCCACCAACAAAAAACAACCACACTGAAGGTGGCTATTTTACAGAGACAGGGTCACAATGTTCCAACCCCTACCTGCAACCTCTCACCTGCCCGCTTAAGTCGGAGGGTGTAGTTATAACATCCAAGGCCCAATCCAACCCATTTCTCTTGAAGTCGATGGCAAGACTCCCATTGACTTTGATGGAAGCAGGATTGGCCCCCTCTGACTTTAGTCCTTCTGTAGGATGGAGATTCTACCCTGCTCTCATTCTACTGAGCGATGTCAGAGAAGGGAGGAGGCATATTTGGCAGAAGGGCTTAGCTAGAGAAGGGGAGGATTGGGGGAAAGAGAGAGAGAGAGAAGAGCAAACACAGGTCCATTAATCTGCAGTTAGTCTGCCTTTTCTGTTAGGAAGATGAACTTGATGAGTTAATTAAGCCACAGCCTGTAAAACCAGTTTATTTGCATAGCAAACTCCTGGGCCAGTGTGCTGCGAGCAAGCGTGTACGTGCAGACAATTCTAGGGAAATTACAGCCTCATTAATATGCTAATCTGGTTGCAGGCCTGGAACGAGTTTTGGGTTTGTGGTGCTTGGGGGTGGTGGGTGTTTGGTTGCCTAGCAACCCTTTTCTCCAGGTAACCCTTCTCTGGCTTGCCCTTGATATCCCCAAAGGATTGCGACGTGGAAAAGAGGTACGCAGGAAAAGCAGCATTCTGTTGTCACAGTGCAGTGAGCAAAGTAAAAGGCAAACACACAGAGGCCAGGGCGCATGAACGCGTGAGCACACACACAGAGCGTTCTGTACACACAAGTATGCATCACACATGCATTTTGTACATGTCAGTATATACAGTGTCCACCTCTCTCTCATGCACATACAATTAATATTACCCCCCCCCCCCCGATAGACAAGTACTCATCATGCCTTGACACAAAACATGCCCCAGGCACACGCCAGTTTGCATATGCTGGTTACATCCACAGGCCACAATGAGGCAATTTGTGTTCACATAGGAGGCAAATTCCCAGAGTTGTACACCCCACTGCACCTCAGCTGGTAAATCTGTGGGAAGGGCCCCTATGCTATGCTTGCCTGTAGCTGCAAACACACAGCTCTGTCTCTGCCAGCCACTCACCCCGAACAAGCAAGGCTCCAAGGGTCTCCATCCTACCTCCCTATTAACCCAGTTGCATCGTATTTTATAGTTGCTTCCTCTGCATTCGTTTGCAGTTGCCCTGTTTCGCCATCCTCATCCTCCCCTGGGAGATGTTATTGTCCTTTCCCCCAACTCCTGCTGTCTCCCCATCATTCCTGCACACACGCTTCTCGGCCAGCTCTGCCATCCTACTTGGATCACACTGCACAATGCTGAAGACCACCCTCTCTTCTGTCTCTCCCACAGTCCTCCTGCAACCCACTGGTCCTGATCCACAGAGGATATGAATGTGTTACGGCTTCATCTATGGAGCCTTAGGTGTTTCCCACTTATGTGCTGGTTACCCTATTGGGATCTGAACCAGAGGACTTCCTGAGATAACAGCATAAGCAGCTACAGTTTAGTTAAACAGCCAGGCTTCCTATGAATGGGCTGTAACAGATTCATTCCCTGTGCTGATGAGGCCCACGCGGGACCTGTAACACTCACTCAGCAGTGGGTTATACTAGCACTTGATCAGAGCAGTCCAGCTCCTACGTGTTTCTGCCCTACCTCTTGTTAATAGTTCCCACGTGGCTGGTCTCCGTGACCTAGAACTAGGGGGAACCATGACAAATCTCTCATGTACAAAGGCTTCCTTTCTGGAAAGGTCATCTTGCTTTCCTGAGTATTAAGAACACAAGGTCCTCCACTCTCTTGCTCCTAACAGGGGACACTTTTTATGGGGAATTCAACTTCCTGTCTCATACAGCTCTGTCCCCCAAGGTCATTCAAACCTTTCCTGGGACACCGGATTTAACAGCAATGCTGTGTGTGAGCAGATGGAGACTTTTACTCTGGAGCCATTGTCAGAGCCTCCGTAATGAGGCGAGGTACATGTTGTTATGTTCAGATCACACACACAGAACAATCAGGTAAAAACAAACGTTCTGGTGGAAAGCGTGCAATGTAACACCACTGTGTCTCCTAGGATTCAGAATGAGAACACACAAGAATCCCAAAGCAGAGAAAACAGGCTGTTCCCTAAGGCAGAGAGGCACAACGCACCACGCTTTGCTTTAAACTGAGTCTTTCAAGACTGACTTTGCTACAGCGTCCCCTAGCCTGCAAGCAGGACCAGGAACCCTCCCTGCTCTTACAGTGATAGCTTTAAATTCCAGCACCATCCTCAGTACATCACACATGCACACCTCTATTAACTCCAATGAAGATTTTTTAAAAGCTGGGCCTTTTTGCACTCAGTTTTAATTGCATCTGCCATTTTCCTCCTGCAACTATTTGTGAGTGCAACCCAGGTCATGGGGAGGTCTAAACGGGTGCACTCTGGTAGTTGTTATAGGTCTAAATTACCCCAGCTGCACCGATGAAAAACAGGGGAAGAACAAAGTCATGGTATGTTGAGGGTCAGGCTGAAAATGAGGCTCTGAGTAGAGATTGAGTAAAGACTTCAGGATTGGGTTTCTCAGTCTCCATAGCTAATCTCTAAACTCTTGCTAATTCTTATAGTTGCTTCTCAAAGAAAGATGATGATCTTGTGATTAAGATGTCCAACTTGGACTCAGTAGAGCTAAGTTCAATTCCTAGCTTTGCCACAGCCTTGCTGGATGACCTTGGGCAAGTCCCTTAATCTCTCTGTGCCTCAGCTCCCCCTCTGCAAAATGGGGATAATAACCCTGCGTTGTTTATTTCAATTTTGAGCTCCTTGGGGTGGGGACTCGCGCACTAGGTGATTGTCCAGCACCTAGCACAGTGGGGGCTTATAATGCTATTGTAGTACAAATAAATAAGAATCATCTCTCTACATTACAATGCAATACAAATGCCCCAATATTCTCATGTTTTAAACAAGCAGCAAATTCTCATGACTAACATAGAATCCCAGAAATGTAGGGCTGGAAGGCACCTTGAGATGTCATCACGTCCAGCCCTCTGCGCTGAGGCAGAACCAAGTACACCTAGGTTTGGAACGGGTCCGATATGAGGAGAGATTAAAGAGGCTAGGACTTTTCAGCTTGGAAAAGAGGAGACTAAGAGGGGATATGATAGAGGTATATAAAATCATGAGTGATGTGGAGAAAGTAGATAAGGAAAAGTTATTTACTTATTCTCATAATACAAGAACTAGGGGCCACCAAATGAAATTAATGGGCAGCAGGTTTTAAACAAATACAAGGAAGTTCTTCACACAGCGCACAGTCAACTTGTGGAACTCCTTGCCTGAGGAGGTTGTGAAGGCTAGGACTATAACAGTGTTTAAAAGAGAACTGGATAAATTCATGGAGGTTAAGTCCACTAATGGCTATTAGCCATGATGGGTAAGGAATGGTGTCCCTAGCCTCTGTTTGTCAGAGGGTGGAGATGGATGGCAGGAGAGAGATCACTTGATCATACCTGTTAGGTTCACTCCCTCTGGGGCACCTGGCATTGGCCACTGTCGGTAGACAGGATACTGGGCTGGATGGACCTTTGGTCTGACCCAGTATGGCCGTTCTTATGTAGACCATCCCTGACAGGTGTTTGCCCAACCGTTCTTAAACACCTCCAATGATGGTGATTCCACAACCTCCCTTGGAAGCCTGAGAGCTTATCTCCTTGCTGACAAGAATCTCGACTTATCTGAAGTCAGCCCAGTGAGGCCTACTTTAAAGAAGGCAGGCTGCCGGATCAGAGCCGAGCACCCTGACATTTCAACACTAGACGGGCAGAGCTTGTGCGACAGCTACTTACACGGGCTTGCTCATAAATAGGGGACATCCGTCTCCAGCACTATCAATCCGTTAACCTTCATGAGATCAAATATTTATTATTCATATTACCCCAAAAGGTGTTAAAAGGATGAAAAAGAGGAGTTAATGTGCCAGCTCTTGCATCTACCTTTTAGCTTATTACAGTGCTAAAGCAGTATTAACATTTACCATATATGAGCTCTGCTTCTCTCGTGCCTGAGGCCATGGGGTTTAAGCCAGTGCTGAAGTTAATAGTGAACGCTGGTTAGGAAAAGCCTATTATCTCATAAAGTTGGAATTTCACTTGGGTGGTAGCCATTGGCTCTCTCTCCGATCCAGATGCAGTTCCATTCTCTCAACCCATTTACCTTTTCATCTCTCTCCCCCTCTTTCATTCAAACTCACTCTCTCTCATGCACACACATATTCAAATGGGAAACAGCAACAGAGGGAAAAAGTAGTGTTTTCCTTCTAATTATCGATGAATTAAAGAGCATCATTTTCACCAGAAGATAATTGGCTCAGTCTGTGGCCAAGAAACCTCATCCCAGTGACATCTCGGTATGATTCTAGGAGTGCTGCTGTCAATATTTCATCAGCTGGGACCTGTTCCATCTGCCGTCAACCCACCATAGTGTTAGAGGTACTCAGCTTCTGGAGGTATTGTCATTTACAACCTGCACATACTGAGTGACCCAGCGTCCTTGTGTTGATTAAGGTTGTATCCTCCATAACCTGAGCATCTTCTGTCTGCGGAGGGGAATGATCTGAGTGTAAAGGATTGGTGAGGGGATTGTTGTTTTTGTCCTAAACTTGCTCTAGCATCAGTTCAGGAGGCTTTATATTCACAGAGGTTCTGCCCTTCAGTCCGTATATGTATATGCTCCACTCAGCCACACTCCCTCAACTAACAGGAGATGCTCTTCCTGTCACATGCTTTGCTATCTATCTATCTTGTCCAAATCATTTTGATATCTAGGCACCATTCAGCTGCCCTACACTACAACGGGCACTCAGAGAGTGCATGGAATTGACTGGGATATTCTCCACAATCTATACATACAGCATGACTCTCCATGGTGTTTCCTATTGTCTAAATCTAATATAAGCTGGAGATATACCTATCTCCTAGAACCAGAAGGGACCCCTGAAAGGTCATCGAGTCCAGCCCCCTGCCTTCACTAGCAGGACCAAGTACTGATTTTTGCCCCAGATCCCTAAGTGGCCCCCTCAAGGATTGAACTCACAACCCTGGCTTTAGCAGGCCAATGTGCAAACCACTGAGCTATCCCTCCTCCCTAACAAAGCTTATGAGGTGGTTTGTTTCATTTTCAGGAAGATGGCTGTTATTCCTGAGGCCACGTGCCAAAGACCTCTTCACCTCAGAAGAAATGCTGCCTTTCAGTCCTCAGTATAGTGACAATTGACTTGGTTCTGCAGTGCATGAAATTCTGTAACCAAGCTGGTCGGAAACAAGCTACATAATTAGTTAAGTCTATACAGTGTCCTTTATGTGCACTCATCAAGACTGGTGGATAGATGTTGGACAGTAGAAATGCTCTGCTTTCTGAAGCCAATTGATTTCCCATTTTGGAGGGAAAATACCCACTAATTCTAGGACTATATGGGATGGGAAGAAATTAAAAGAAGAACCACAAAAAGGATTGAGGGGTTGGAAGGACTGATGCAAGAAGGCAAACTACAGGTTCTAAAAACACTGGGCCAGGTCTTTAGCCGGTATAAATTAGTGTGGCTTGGTTGAAGTCCATGGCTCTATACCAGTTGAGGATCTGGCCCCAACAATCAGTTAACTAGTTGTCTAACAGGGGCATGATAACCACCTAACAAACATTTGTAGGGTGTAAACACAAAGGAGGGAGAGAAATTTGTTTGGGGCAGTTCAAGGAATAATGAGCTAAACTGAGCAAAGGGAAATTTTAGATTTTGGGGGGAGGGCAGGGGAAGGCTTTCTCAGCAGGTGGTCCGTGACTGTGGAATTTGCACCTACCAGAGAGCTGAAGTCCAATCTTCCCACCCTTGGAGAGGCTGCAAGACTCACCTGTGTGTAGGTATTCCCTTAAGAGAGTTATGGAGTCACCAGAACAACGTCCCCTTGGTTACCACCTGGATCTGATACCTCCTTACTGTGCCACTACTCACACTAAGTAATACCTCACTTCTAGACTACTGCCGTCAGCTTCAGTGAGTCTACTCCTGTGAGCAAGTGCCAGTAGCAGGCTCACAGCCTAGCCTGCTATTAATATCAGAACAACCTTTGTAGCAGTGAGACATACTGGGGCCTGGCATATTGTCCCAAGGGAAGGGGTGGAAACATCATTGCTTAAGACAGCCTGGAGAAAACACTGCATGAAACCCATTGTAGGAAACAGACCTTTTCCAGCAGGGAAATAGACTAGATGGGAATGAATAGATCTTTCCCATCTTCGATTCCAGGCATTCTGTAACTCATTTTGAGACAGCTAAAGAAAAAATTAAAACCTTTGTTACTTTTACAATTCCCCCCTCACCACAGATGCCACAGCAACTTTAGCAGCTCCTGGGTGGAGTTGGGGAAATGACTAGGCAGGGAAAGAAACGTTATCCTTTAAGAAAGCATAAATATTTCATCTGTTTTTTTGTCCTCTGACTTGTCAGCAGTGAGATGGGGATATTGATGGTGCAGCAGGGTGATTGACAGACTTATGTATTGATGAATGGATTGTTGTAGGTTTTTTTTTTTTTTTAAATCTGACAGCTGTTTCACAGCATGACTAGAGGCGGGGGCTGCGGAGAGGGACAAACGGTTATCCAGCTGCTCAGTTCGTTTGGTGCTGAGTCCCGTATCTCTAGAGGGAGGGGCAGTGTTGTATAGTGGGTAGCACGCTAGCCTCAGCCTTAGCACACCTGGGTTCTGTTCCTGGCTCTATTCCGCTGTGTGACCCGAGGCAAGTCATCTCCCCGCTGCCCTTTGTCTATGTAGATGGTAAGCTCTTTGGGGAAGGGGCCATCTTTTGCTATATGTTTGTACAATGCCTACCACTATGGGGCCCTGATCTCGGTTAGCACCTGGAGGTGCTACCGTTCTATAAATAACTGTCTAGAAGGGTTCTGGATCATATAACTATCCTTGTTTTAAGAGATTAATGTTCACGTTGCAATGGCATCACATAGTGAGTCATTTCTATTCTGGCTGCGACAGGCTGTGGGGATTCCAAGAGAGCTGGATTTGTAGTTTTTGGGTCATAAGCCTTTAGACTATCCCCTTCCATGGGGATCACTACAAGGGAACATGGCTTCTGCTGTAAGGGTGTCACTCCCTCCCTGTGCAGGGGACAGGATGAGGCCCATGCATCACTTAAGTCTGACTTATGCCCTGTTTTGAGGGTCTTGTGCTGGCCCTCCATACAGAGGTGAATTTCACCTTCGATGAGGACACTCACGAAAGAATGCCAGGAGGAATGAAAACAGGGCTGCAGCTCCTGCTCTGCATCATCTCAGAGCTCTTGCTGTTTATTTTCTCATGCATTTTTATTTATTAACATTGGCTCTCCATATGCACAGAAGGCGCAATTACCATCTCTTTCCTAACCTGTTAACCCGTCAGTAACAACCAATATCAACAGCCAACATATGCCCCCCCGTGAAGCAGTCTCTTTCTGCAAGGGTTGGGAGAACCGGTAGGTCTTGTGGGTGCCCTGAAAGTTAACAGATTCTGGCTGTTGATCTAGGGAAGGGGAAACAAATTCTAGATTCAAGGCCCCCACACTAACAAGGTTCTTCCACCAGGCCCTTCCCGGTTTAAATCAGGGGACTGATAGCACGAGCGACTCAGCTGGTCTCCACTGCAGTGGAAACACATGGCACCACTACAGGTACCATAACATGGCCTATCACTGCATGTGCATGGAGGGGCACCACTAAGAAAGATCAGGTCACATACTCACCTCTCTCCCTTGAGTCTGTTGGCAGGAGCCCAAGCTGAGATATTTTAGGATGGAAAAAGGCTAAGGAGACTTCTGTGAATCTGTTCCATCGACGGAGCCCACAGACTCATGGCCTGTAGTGTTTTTAGTGACGGTGTGGAAGATGTCAGATTGGGCACTGATTCTGAGTGAGGATACAGCCCGGACACAGCAGGGCAAGCTTCTCCCACGTGCGATCTCTGACAACAGGACAGGCCTAAACCTGACCAGGAAAGGCCACGTCTAGTAGGAGAGGGGACGTCAATGGTCACAGCCCAATCAATTCTTCCAACAGTGAGGCCAATCTCTGGTGTTGGCTTTGTGATGTGGATGGGTCTCTGTGAGGAACAGCTCTGAGAGCGCTGGCTTCATTTCACCTAGGCCATCCATTGGCAACGACTTCCAGTCACTACCAAGCAGACCTAGATTTGGCCTGGTGATCCAGAGATAAAGGTCTCTAAATCCCATTCACCAATCCCCTGAAGCCCCATTGTAAGTATATTTTAAAGATTTTCATACCATTTGGCCTTATTGCTGTATTTAGTAGTTTGTATCCAATGGCTGGAGTTCAGCCTTGTGAACTAGGCCGACATTATGGCCTATGTATCACTTAAGCCCTCCAAATAGGGCTTAAAGCAACATGTAGGCCGTGCGCCGTCTTCTCTGCACAAGATGAATTTCACCCTCCGTGAAAACAATTTGTCTCTCAACTCCATCTGTCCCCAGTCCTTCCTCTGGGTCATTTGGTGCCTCTTTGGATGTTGTGTTTTGACTGCCAGGTGAGTACCTGGCTAAGGGGATATGGCAAAAATCTTATTTAAAAAGATCTAAGCCGCCCTCACTACATTTGCTGAAGCTTGGATTGGGGGTGATGGTAAATTCCTTCAGAGATCTTCCCCCAATGGAATAGTGGTGTGTCTCCAGCTTGCCCATGAGAATACAATGCTTATGAGAGAGGAAGGAACTGAATCCCCATCATCTAAGACTCTTCCTTTCCCAGAGCTCTACTCCCCAGCGGCCGTAGGCACCGTCCAGTTCCCCCCGACACCAGTATATCGATTGCTGGTTGTGGTCTAGTGTTGGATCCTGGGGCACCTGACATAACAGGAGTCAGAGCTGAAGGGCCACCAGATCGTCTAGTCTGATTTCCTGCCTATCATAGGCCACTAACCCCCACCCAGTTACTTCTGCGTTGAGCCCAATGTCCTGGTTCAGGCTAAAGTACACCATTACACCCCTCTTGACCACATGAGATTTCCCTTTGTAAAAATGCATGCTGGAGCTAGAGGAAGGTTCCAGTGGCCTCATTATAAAGCCGATTTAGATTTTTCCTGCGGATTAAAGGCCTTTGTATAGGAGGCAGGATTCCCCGGGAGAAAGCGCAATATTATCTGGCAGGCAAACCGACTGAGAACTCCAGGCATTTTGTGGATGACGTGACTCTTTCCCAAACAGTTGGCTGTAACACCACCGGCTAGCCCCTTAAATCCATTCACGTCGTGGAGGGGACTTTGTGAATCACTGTTGATGGCTGGTGCCGTGGCCCTCCCAGTCTGTGCAGACATTTCAGCACTGAGCCAATCCCCCTTCCCCCTCCTCTCTGCTTAATCGACGGGAAGACGACCAAGTCGGAAAAGCCAGCCTCGCTTTGGCAAGCACCTCTCCCACCCTTGCCAAGCCGCGAACCCCGAGTCCAAGGCTGCTTGGCTCAGAGGCTCAGCAGCGCGCCTCCCCCTTTGACGAATCCTGGCGTTTGCAACGTTATTAGACCTCATTATGAATTGGATTTTAATCTACTGTAAATAGTCCTACCATTATAGTGTCATAAGAAGCAATTAGCCCCCCTCCCTTGCTTCAGTGCATGAGGGGCAGGCTTTAATATCACTGAACTGCAAGGGCTTGCTGTGGCTTCAGCACATAGATGTGACAGAAGAGGTGTCGCTATTGGATTAACCCTTTCGGCGCTGGCAAAATTCACCCCGCCTTCTAAAACGTCCCCCCATCAATGGCACTAGGACGGCACCGAAGCCATGAGACTCTTTTGGGGCCGACTCAGGGAATCTGCTAGGCCGTGCGCTGCAGCGTTGCGGGCAGTCTTCTTCCCTAGAGTGGCTGCAGTTCAAGCAGTTGATAAATTGTGGCTTCCCCGGCGTTGCCTTTAACCTGGTCACAAAGGGGATTATCGGCTGCAGGGGTGAGAGGCATCCGGAGGCCCGTCCCTTGCTTGCTGCTTAAGGCCTCGGGGCAATTATTTCCAATCTCAGCGAAGCTTTCCTCCTTTGTGACCTGGAGGAAATTCCTGGCTGGAGCTGGTGTGCTTCACCTGCTTATAAATGAATCCGACCCTGGCTCGGGGACTGCATCAGCTGACGCTCGGGAGGGGGAGCTGGTGGGGGTGCGTCAGGAATGTTCCCTTTGTGTAATGCCGCATTATTAATAGCAACCCACGCTGATGGGGTTTGAATGCCCCTCAAGCAGCTGAGAAATCGAATTATTTTCCCCTCTCCAAACCCTTGCTGCAGAGCGCCATGGTTGCTCTTTCCCCCTTTAATTTGTATCAGGGTAGAGACGAGACGCCCGTTGTGCTAGGAGCTGCACACACACACTGACAAACAGTCCCTGCCTCAGGAGCTTGTAATCCACGTAGACTATGGGCACCTCGACGCTTTGAACTGGGGGCGTGATTCCCGGCTCGAGCAGACGGGTCCGTGCCAGCTCTGATTGAGCCGGTGCTCTAGAACCAGAGTGTAGCTGCGAGGGGGTAGCCGTCCCAGGACCATCCTGTCTGAGACACTCGGTGTGTACTAAGGGCAGCTAGCCCCTCCCATGCTTGTGCCACCCCGGCTATGCTGCTATTATTTGCTCACTAGCTTGAGCAGAGCTCACGTGTATACGTCTCCTCCAGCTGGAATTGACACCTCTACCTCAAGCTGTAGACGTGCCCGAAGAGTGGGAAGGGAATGACTCACCCAAGGTCGAACAGTAGAGTTGGCAATGGACCCAGATCTGCCAGTTCCTAAGCCGGTCCCTACACCACTAACCCCCTCTTCCCAGATGCCTACAAAAGTGAATTTTAATGCTAGTGACTAGACACTAAACATCTACTTGTGCTCACAATGGCAGGAATGTAACAGATACGTAGTCTCATTGTTTAATGATTGGGGATGGGTCCTGCTTTGAGGAGGGGGTTGGACTAGATGACTTCCTGAGGTCCCTTCCAACCCTGAGATTCTATGATTCTACAGGAAGATGCTCAGATACGGCAAGACGTGCATCCTAGGAGAACCTATCTAGAACAGAATGCAAGCTTCTCGCTGCACCAGCACTGCCAGTGCTTCTCCAGCCTGCCCTGGAGGTGAAAGGCGAGTTCGGTGTCTATGATCATTTCATTCCTGGGATTCACTAGATGCAAATTACTGCCAATGGGGGCGGGTGGCTTTTCTTTCCTCCTTGGGCCGTGCAATCTTTACCCATGTGAATAGCAGCCCCATTGAAATCCACTTGCAAAGGATCAGGCCCCAATACCATCCCAATCCTTTCTCTCACACATCAAAGACAAACAGGCTCCCTTTTAATTACCTGAAACTTCTCCTGGGCGCGTGGGCCAGCTGTTTTCACTCTGCCTGCAGGTTCTTTGGTGACTTATGCTTGGAGCTAACTGAAAAGTAGCCAAATCCTTCAACAAAGCCTCCGGCTCCTCTCCACTCACAGTGCTGCCGCTGTAACGCGTAGTGAAGACATTCCCTAGGCCGATGGCATAAGTACTCCATTTCTCCGAGAGGCGGTAGCCATGTTGACAGAAGAAGCCCTTCCATGGACATAGCGCTGTCTACACCAGGGGTTAGGTTGATACAACTACGTCGTTCAAGGGGTGGAAAATCCACCCTCTGAGCAATGTAGTTATTCTGACATAAATAGGTAGCATAGACCAAGGCTTAGTCCCTGGCTGTGTGCACCTGTAACCAGGGCTCTGCTAATCCAAGAGGTCACCAGAGGCCGTAACGTTTGTACACCAGCTCCATATGCTTAACCCTTTGTTCCCAATGCACACGACTCACCGCTGTGCTCAGAACAGTCCAGAGATCAACAGGGTCACAGCGATCTCTCCCTTTCTTTACACACAGACTCCTCTCCTGAGTCCCTACCCTGCCTGCCCTACATCCCCCAGTCCCACTGGTGCTGCTTCAAACTCCACCCGCACAGTGCAGTCCGTTGCTCTTCGAACTTGCATGGGCCTTGGCATGCAGCACCTCCCCTAGGCCAGCTGGGGCAACTACAGCTGCCAAGGGTGTGTGATCTAGCAAGGTGCACCTCCAGGTATTCCTGCCCACTCAGGCACCCTTGTTATATGGTTTGCTTGCTTCCAGAGCGAGAGCATCCAAATCACCTGGCTCAAGGCTTGAGGGCCCTGATTGGTTAGGCTCTGACCGACCAAGAAACAACCCCTGAAAGGCTATAGGGGTTAACACACAAGTTTCTGACTGCAACATACATTTAAGTGACACCTCCTGAAATGAACTCAGAGGCCTCCTTCTATTCTTCTGGGGACATCTGTCCACCTAACTTGGATGACTTGACAGGGATGGCAAAGTGGAGGAAGGGGACAGAATGCTGGGAGCGACAGGACTGACAGGCACCCAGCAAAGCGGTGTGTGGGGAGCCCAGGGCTGGGAAAGTGGGGAAAATGCAGATGTTTAATAAACATGGATGTTTATGAAAGAGCAGTGTGGGGACTCAGCATTGGAAGAGGGGTGTTTGGGAAGCTTGCATCATGCCTGCCTGTGCTCTGCCATGTGCTTGGCAGGCTTGGATTTAATTATATGCCAGTCGGGGCCGGCTCCAGGGTTTTTGCTGCTGCAAGCGGCGCAAAAAAAAAAACAAAAAAAACCCGCAATCGCGATCTGCGGTGGCAATTCGGCGGGAGGTCCTTTGCTCCGAGCAGGAGTGAGGGACCGTCTGCCGAATTGCCACCGAACAGCTGGACGTGCCGCCCCTCTCTGGAGTGGCCCCCCCAAGCACCTGATGCTAGTGGCTCTGGCTACAGCTGGTTGAAGAGTTTGGTGCAGTGATTCCCAACCTGTCCTTATAATGGTAACAATAATACTTATATCGCACTTTTCATCAGTAGCTGTCGAAGTGCGTTACAAAGGGAGGCCAGTATCATTACCTGCGTCATACATAGGGGGAAATTGAGGCATGGATGGGGGGATGTGACTTGCTCAGAGTCACACTCTAGGCCAGTGGCAAAACTGGGAAACAGAACTGGGTTTCCTGAGTGCCACTCCGCTAGGCCCCACTGCCTCCCTAATTGATTTGGGTATCCCAGTGTAGATGACCCCGCTATGCCAAATGACCCAGAACAGGGCTCTGACCCAAATGACCCAGGGCTCACTTTGTTAAAGCAGAGGAGAGCATTAGGTGATCTCAATGGAAGCAGTGAAACTGGAGAGGAAGTGGGGAGGGGGGGGGGTCAGAACTCAAGTCTCAAGCTCCTTGGACACCATGGCTGGGAGTGCTTGTGAAGACTGTCCTTGGGGGAAGGGGAAAGACAAGGGCTCATCAGCAGTGCGCCCCTAGCAGGTGGAGTGGGAGCTGTGTCCAGCCCGCTACAGGAAGGGTTGCTGGGACACACGAGAAGGTGCGTGGTGGAGCAGGCAGGAGTAAAAGGCCCTGGTGAACAGCACACTCCTAGTGTGGGGTCAGCAGCACCAGGCTCTGTAAAACCGATGCCCTGTCAAAGGGAGGTCATTTCCAACCCAGCTGTGTGGAATCACTGCAGCACCATCTCTCCTTGCAAGAGGCACAGCGGTGCTGGTTGCTTGATACTGTGGTGCCCCTGGCAAGGATATCCCAGTCCCAACTCTGGGCCTGCCTCGCTACTGCCTAGCCTCTGCTGCAGCCACTTGTGTTGTTGGAGTGTAAACACCTCGCTCCGATTTGGTGGCATTTTACCTCCACTCTGCACAATTGCGAATGGCAGCAGGAGATTGTGGAAGATCTCGCAGGGAGCCAGGAGACTTCTTCCTTCCCATCCCACACAGCAAAGGGAGTGTCATCTAGTAGTGTGCAGCACTGGGAGTCAGGACTCCTGGATTCTACTCCTGATTGGCTGGTTACCTTGGGCAAAACCACTTCCATGCCTCAGTTTCCCCCCTTTGCAAAATGTGGGTAACATGCTTCAGAGGAGTGGTGGGAGGCTTGATCCATCCATGTGTAAAGAGCTATGTGGTTCTTGCGTTAAAGGGACTACACAAAGACGGGATTCACAAAGCTGCCTAGAGTTGGCTTCCCAAATCTCATTAATTTTACATGGGACCCAGGTATCCAAATCCTTCAGGCAGCTTTGAAACCATTCTCAGCCAGAAGGCATTATTGTCACTGGGAGCGCCAACATCCACCGGGAGCCAGACCCCTGGCGGTAGCATAGAGTGCACACAACAGACAGAAATGCATCCGCCTGGCCCTGATGCTCCTCTCATTTTTACTAGCTTGACTCTGTTGGCTTCAATGGAGTCGCTTCTGATTTACACCGGATTCAGGCCCTGGGCTGGGATTGGGGGCTCCTGGGATTGGCTTTGTGGGGCAGAGATCTCAACACAAAAGCGTGCCGGGCAGGGCTGCTATGGGTCCTGGGGTATATGGGTCAAACAGAATACAAAATCCCAGGTCAGCATCTTTAAAAGCCAGCCCCAAATTGTTCCAGGCCTTTGTGGATGAGACAAATTGTAGAAGGGAGACCACAAATTTCCCACCTCAGGCTAGGAGGAAGGGTGGGGGCTAGGAAGAAGAAAGGGCTTTAAAAAAAAAAAAGGGAGCAGCTTTGTAATTATAGAGTAAGAGGCAGTGATAAAATGATAATGGGAGAGTTTTGACCCGGGTTAACCAGTTCTGCAGAGCTGTGAAATAAATTTAGCAAGAGAGAGAGGGCAGGGGGCTCCCAGCCTGGGTTACAGCTGAAATGCTGGTTTCACAAACAAGACGTAAATTGGATGCAAACATCTAATTAACCTCCTTGCTTATTTTCATTCAGGAAGGAGGCAGATCCCAGTTAGAGCCAATACCATTACAGTGTCTCGCTTCCCGCAAAGGATGGAAGGCGCTGGGCTTTAAATACAATTTGGTATTTTCTCTCTCTCTCGTCTCTACCTGGCTAACTATGCATTTATACTGCACGGAACACTGACATCTGTGCTCCTCTCTTCAGCACGTCCATCTACCTACCTAACCACCCAACTTTCAACTCCGTAGGTTCTGAGAGCACCTTTCTTTCTTACAAGATCTTGGGAAACCAGGACGCTAAAGGCAGGGGGAGCTTTTTTTTTTTTAAACCCCTTCTCTCTCCCCACCGTGTTGGTGAGAACTGCTGTGCCTCTGTCCTGGAACCAGGGCCACCCAGAGAGGGGGCAAGTGGGGCAATTTGCCCCAGGCCCCTCAAGGGCCCCCACGAGAATATAGTATTCTATAGTATTGCAACTTTTTTTTATGGAAGGTGCCCCCAAAATTGCTTTGCCCCAGGCCCCCTGAATCCTCTGGGCAGCCCTGCCTGGAACAGGGAAGAGCATTGGGGTTTCTCTCCAAGTTTCTCTCGTGGTTAGTTTTAGCTGAGAGTTATTGGCGTGAGTTTCAGCGAGGGGTGGGAGAAGCAATACAAACGTTCACGATAAGCTTCCCCAGCAGGCCAGATCCTCAGCGGGTGTAAATGGATGGCACACCAATGCTACACCAGCTGAGAACCTGGCCCAATATCTCTGAGAAAACAGCAAGCCTGGAAAATGACTCTTCTTCCCACCCCCCAGGCTAAAGGCTGCTGTTATTATACCACAAGGCTATTTATCAGCTTGAGGTCTAGTGTTCCACATGGATTTTGGAGGTGACCCCCCTCTGGCTGTGTCCCCCCCCCACCTCTGCCTTCCCCTCACCCAACCTCTTGTCTTTTTCACCCCACCTCCCCTAGGGGCATTCAGCCAGTGAAAATGGTCCCCCGGCAGCAATGATGAAGATGGATGCGTGATTGATTCTCTCGACTCTACCTCCCCCAGCCCTCCCCGCTTTCCATGCCCTTCTGGCAGAAAATTAAAAGGCTATTTGTTAAAGGGTGAAAGCCCTCAGGTGCAGCCCCCGGCTGGACAATTTGTCTCCATGAAAAGGATGCTATTATGAGAAAGGCTGGCTGCAGGAGGGCTGGGGGAGTTTGCCAGGAGCGAGAGGCGAGGGAGAGAAGGCTGCCTCAGGAGACAATGGCCTTGGCGTGGGGAGGGAGGCAGCAAGCCTGTGATTGCAGAGGCTTGCCATCTCTCTTGGATGGTCTATCATCTGGCGGGGGAGGTGCATTGTGGGGAGGGAGGAAAGGGAGAGCCCTGTGCTCAGACAAGTGGGGCCTGGTCTCTTTTTAGGAGGCCTGCCACGGAGCAGAAGTGTGTCCTGCCAATCCCAGCCTGTCCCCGGCGGCACGGCTGCAAACGAGCTCTCTGTGCGGACAGGCTGCAGCAGGAGGGTGGGCGGGCAAGGGGGAAAGCAGTCTCGCCTTACCCTACCTGGCACCCCCCCCCATTGGGGTTCAGTCACTGAGAACACAAAGGGCCGGGGAGCACCAGGGCTGCGCCATTCAAATGAATGAAGCCGTTCTCTAGCATCCGTTCCTCAGGGCTCCAGGTCGTTCTTTCCATTCCCAGGTGGTTGAGCTTTCGTGTGCCGAGTCAGCAGCTCCTGGGCTATTGTCCTGCTACCCCCATCCCCTCTGCACCATGGGCACTGCCCCCCCATCTCAAACGCCCTCTCTTCACTCACTGCCGCCCCTTGGGCCACGCTGCGCTTGCTGCTCTGTGCACGGAGCCATCTCTCAGGGGGCTTTCAAGCCTCCAGCGGGGAAGGATGCCTTTCCTTCCACCACACATCTATCTATCCCTCCCTCCCCATATCTCTCCCTCCATCTACCTTAGCATTTTATCCCTCCACCCATCACCATCCCATCTGGGCACCTTCCCTGTAAAATAGCAAAGGGCCCAGTGGACATTATGGAGTCGCTGGCATGTTACCATTTTCAGGGTTGAAAGTGCTTGAGGTAGGCCAGAACTGTATAACTTAGCAGTGATTCTCCATTGGATTTGTCTCAGACTGGAGTCCCTGCTTCCACATCAACTGACGCCCAGCAGGTGAGAGCTAGAGCCAAAACGTTCTCCGGGGGGGATCCAGCCATGGAACAATCTTCCAGAGGGGACTGAGACAGCTCACTGGTTGGTTTCAGTGTTAGTTTCGTTCGAGGAGGCGGCTTGCAGGCAGGAGGCGGTCTGCGTCGTGTTGGTCATATGGTGGAAAGGCCTTTTCAAAGATGGTAGCTGTGCAGTGTTTCCTGCTTCATCTTCGACTTAGCCCCGGGGTGAGGCTCTTCAGGGCTCAACCTCTTTTGCAAGGATCAAAATCAAATCACCTTCCACCTATGTGACATTGGCTATTTTCTGTGTTTTTCTAGTGATTTTCCTCTTCTGTATTTGAAGAAACATGACATTACGTCTCAGGGGATTTTCTAGCCGACCAGGCATGGAGCTCTGAGCTGGGCATCTGTTGATTTGGAAGCAGGGACTCCAGTCTGAGACAAATCCAGTGGAGAATCACTGCTAAGTTATGGCCTTTTAATACAGTGTCTTAGCTGGTGTAAGTTAGCAACATTCTACTGACAGCAGCAGAGGATCTGGCCCCCTCACAGAATGAAACAACTCACCAGTGGGTTCCCTGCCTCTGAGCAGCGTTTACTGTCCTAACACCGCTGAGCGTTGCTGCTTTCCCAGAAGAGAGCTTATATGCCTAGGTGTGCCCCATGCCCCTGCTTCCTGAAGGTGATACCCTTCCTGTTTTGGGAAGGGTGCTCCAAGTGAGACAGAAAACCCCATGATGAGAACAGTGGTTCCTGCCAGCCTTGTTTTTACTACACTTGCCCCCTAAAAGTGTCCCACCATTGCTACCACTGGCCTTTACCCCAATGCCTTTCCAGCTCATGCAGACAGAGTTTGGGTTCCATCTGCCCTGAGCTGGCGTTGAAGTGGTGACCTACTCCTGAACTTCTGGGCCAGCTCTTTAGTGACTCGTTCATGAGTCGAGGGCTGCCGGCAGCAGCAGCGCCAGAAAACGTGCAGGCCGCTCCAAAAACCTGTCCAAGTTACAACTCCCAACATCTCCTCCAGAACGACAGTGAGCAACTTAATCAGCAACTCTGAAAGGTCTCAGCACATGGCAGGATCGAGCCCTTTCATTCTAGCCTGAGCCCAATAGCCTCCAACAACTCCAGATAGAAAATCAAGGGGGTAAAGATCATGGTGTACCCACAAAAAGGAGGTTCAAGTTGAACTTCATAGATCCCAGTGCAGAAGAGAAAGCTACGTAGGTGCCAAGCTTACACTACAGCGGAGTATCCAGCTACCAGAAGTGTGGTTTTAACTAGACCCATGTTCTCATCTTTATAGGTGGTGGATGTATACTCCACTCTCCTGTTTACCTTTCTTGTATCACTAGCCAGGGAAAGGAAAACAGGAGCACCTCCTCACTCTGCTATAAGAATAGCTATTGTGTAAGAGCTCCCTTTACGTCCTCATAGGGATACTCTACCCTGCTTGGAGTAATTATTTTGAAATAAAGTCATTTTTGTCCTGGAGTGGAGTGTCCACATGGGGTACTATTCCAGAATAGCTTATTCTGCAATAAATATGCTGGTCAATTTCCCCACGCAGACAAGGTCTCTAGGGACCCTCCCGCAGATCACGAGGAGGTAGGTGTGAACTTCTGCAAATGGAGTAGCCTCAGCAAAGGGATGACAGGTGTCATGGGGTTAGGCGAGCGTTTGTGGCTGCACGTTGCTTGCCCCGAGCAAAACTCACTTGCGATCTCCCTTTCCATCTCTTCCCCCTGGAAGGGGACTGGTGTTTACTTGCTAAAGCCAGGAAGCAGGTGGCAAGGCTATGCAGAGAGAATCCCCCTGAACTCAGCTATGCATTCAGGAAGATTAGATTTTTTTTTTTAAACCAATTACAAATGTTGGGAGAATATGTTGCATTTTATTTTATTTTTGCAGTTTCATGGCAACCGAAAGAACCCTCTTTATTCTTTTCTTGATTTCCCCCCTTTCTCCCTCTGCTTGTAAGAGCATACAGTCTAGGTATACAATGAGACAACGTGTGAATACATCAGACAAGGGGAGCCCGGGCTAACAGAGTTTATTATGAGTATCTCAGCATCCAAGCTCTGAGGGCTCTATTCTGCCACCACATGGTAACGGGGAGATACTAATATTCTGCAGAGCAAGCATCAAGACCCTAGGATTTATGGTGGTCCAGACATCACCCAACTTGCTGTCCTGCCAGCATGTTCTGTAGAGTCTCTTGCTGCTGCACTCCAGTTAGTTGGCCCTAGAAAAACTGCTGCCTTTCTCAAACACGTAGCAGAAGATGACGAGCCATTACAGAACATGCTGGCAGGACAGCAAGTTGGGTGATGTCTGGACCACCATAAATCGTAGGGTCTTGATGCTTGCTCTGCCGAATATTAGTATCTCCCCGTTACCATGTGGTGGCAGAATAGAGCCCTCAGAGCTTGGATGCTGAGATATTCATAATAAACTCTGTTAGCCCGGGCTCCCCTTGGCTGATGTATTCACACGTTGTCTCATTGTATACCTAGACTATGTTCTTACAAGCAGCATTATGTGTGAGTACAGTGCCTAATAGAATAAAAATAAACAGTGTTTTTCCATCAACATACCTCAAAGCACTTTACCAAGGAGGTCAGTAGAATTATCTCCATCTTACAGATGTGGAAACTGAGGCACAGAGCAGGGACATGACTTGCCTATGGTTACCCAGGGGGCTAACGGTAGGGCTGGGAATGGAGCCTGAGTGCTAGCCCAGTTCACTACCCACTAGGCAACACTGTCTCCATAGTGGGTTTGGGTATTCCCAATAGTATTGAGCTGAATTTTCCATACATGCCAGATGTGCTCAGAGCCCAGAGCTCACTTTGTTAAGACCATTGGGAGCTCTAGGTGAAAACAGGCTACACTTCAATTGAAGAAGAGTGGGGGGGAATCTGAACTCAAGTCCCAGGCTCCCTGGGACAGAATAGCTGGGAGTGCTGCAAAGACAGCCCCATGGGAAAGGGAAGAACAAGGGCATAGCAAGTGCTTCAGAACCAGCCACTGTCAAAGCGAAGGTTATCTTCTGAACGCCGTCCCTTTTACTGAGCTTGCATGTGCACATGAAGTGCTGTTTGAACTTCCTCCAGTGGCCTTCTACATTTCCAGAAAGCTTCAACTCTGGGGGAGCGTTTAACTGCTCCATTGTGGCACCCAGGGTATTTTCTGAATTGCTTCTTACCCTTGGTACCATGTAGCATTCAGTGATCACTCAGGCCTAGTATCTCAAAGGTCTTTAAGTTCCTAACTCTCCTGAAACCTAAAGGAAGTTAGGTGCCTAAATACCTTGGAGGATCTGGGCCTCACTGCTTCGGAGATCTCTTTATTTTGGGTCTAGTTCCAGCTGGCTGTACAAGACAGCAAAAGCTTCTGTGGGCTGGTGGATTCTCACCGGCCTCAGGGAGATTGGTAGATGATCACTTAGGTGATATGGTCTTCTGGCTAATCCCCATATCCCACAGCTTCAAATGTCCCCACAGAAAGGGAAGGAGGGGAGAAAGGACTCCAGAAAGAAGGCAGGAATACTTACAAAAGGGATGTATCTGTATTTAGGTTACCATAATCTACACCTAGAATCTTCAGGCCCATTCTGCAGTAAGTTCTCTTAGCTCTCAGGCAAGTTCAAAGTTTGGTAGGGAGACGGGCTCCAGCTGGGACCTAACTGTTCCCAAACTCAGTACCTTTTTCCCCCATCAAAATGATCCCCTCTTCTCCGGACTCTTTCTGGAGCTGTTTTTCCCCCTCAGCACTCCTTTGGCTTCCCAGTCTTCTCAGGAATTACCTCTCATTTTTCTGCAATGAGCTGGTTCTGACTTGTATAGACCCCAGGCTCCTCCCACTCCCAGCAGCCTCGGAGCCCACTGGCTAATTGGAATCAGATGCCTGTTGTTTCCCCCCACCCTCATTGTTGCAACTTCATAGTGCTCCTCCCAGTCTCTCTGTCTGGGAAGTTCAGCCCTTAAAGGGACAGCCCTTAATACCACAGTTCCTTTGCCATAAACTCAGCTGACCAGTTTCTCAACAGGTCCATTGATTTCATTTACACTAGATGAAAATCTATCCCAAAGACTGCAAGTTGGAAATGCAGTTTCTGAATAGAACCTAGAGTAGACTTACAAATAACTGCAAATGATGATTGGGGGAGGGCTAGCTCAGTGGTTTGAGCATTGGCCTGCTAAACCCAGGCTTGTGAGCTCCATCCTTGAGGGGGCCATTTAGCGACCTGGGGCAAAAATCTGTCTGGGGATTGGTCCTGTTTTGAGCAGGGGGTTGGACTAGATGACCTCCTGAGGTCCCTTCCAACCCTATGAGTCTAATTATTGTAAAGTGGGTGAAAATAAAAGTTCCAGTCAAAGGTGCTGCATTCCTTCTGTGGGCACTTGCTTTTAAGTACCCCAGGATACCCGGGGGCCTGACCAGAAATTCAATCTGAAATCCAGCAGAAATAGATTACAGCATCAAGTTGAATAATTCAGCACTTCTGAGGCTAATGATTTACAGTACTGATGCTCAACTTTTAACCACCAGAGAGCCACTTGCTCATTGAAAAGAATTGCAGGGAGCAGCAAAGTGAATGAAATAATATCTTTAGCAAGTAAAAATACCATCACCCACACAACAAAATACAGGGCATAATATGAGTGAAAATATTAAGGTAGACGTTTCCACTAACCTTTATTGCTTACTAACACAAACACAGAGCTAACACACCTGAAGGTCAATGTGTTTGTGTCTTTGTTTATGTATATTTATATCTTAATACAATATAAATTAAATATATGTATTCTTATCTTTCTGAGGATAAGACTTTTTTTAGACAACAGGACACACATAATACTTTACTGTGAGCTCCCCATGAGAAGAAATCTACATGTTGGGCTATGAAAAGCTACACACAGCATTTTCAATACCTGAATCCATGTTTGACTCTCCAACACCCAAACACTTGAATCTCTCAGCATCTGAATCTCCACAAACCTAACCCACAGTTCAGCCCCATCTGAGTTTTTAAACACCCACACACCAGGCAGGATTGCCCAACACGTGAAAGCCAAACATCTAAATATGAACCTGAGTTTGAAACACGGTGACTCTCCAGCAGAAGTGAGCACAGGAATTTAAAGTTAATTGCTTTTGGAGGGGCATGACCAGTGCCCCCACTGGGGCCCCAGGACCACTGTGCCGCTAATTACTGGGGTCACCCATGCTCCTGCTTGCCCCACCTTGTGCACACCCCTGCTCTCCAGTGACAAAGTCTGACATGCATCTCCAACAGCTAACGTGAAACTTTGCTCTCCAACCTCTGAAACTCACAACTCTCTTCAGAGTCCCTGAACTGATGACTTTGCATCAGAAATGTTCCTTGAGTCTTTTGAATGCAGTCTCATTCTTTTACACCTAAGGGATCAGAATGTATAAGGCCAAAGACAGCGACCCCCCTATTCCTTTCAATAGGAATCTGGCTTTGTTAAAATAAAATAAACGTTTCCTTTGTTCAGCTGTAGCTAGACTTGTAGCTGACTCTTGCCCCCAAATCTCTAGCATGTCCCTGATTCTAAGGTTCTTTTGTTCCCCATCAGCACCGCTCTCCCTGATTTAACGGAGGAGATTGGAGAGGGATGTTCCAGCAGCCCAGATCCCAAAGTCTCTTTGACCTGAAACATCCCAGGCCACCGTCAAGGTGGAAGCTATGAACTGATGTGGCCAGCAGCCAAATCCCCTGTAAGGGTCAGAGAGCCAAGTCATCTTCACGTTACACAGAAAGAAAGAGGCAAGTGTCTTCTCAACAAAAGAGAAATTCTTTTGCAAGGGAGAGAAAGAGCAAGGCAGAAAGAAAACAAAAGGGTTCCAGAGAGAGATGAACTCTGCCGTCTGCAGGTGATAAGATTGATGGCCCTGTAGAGAAAAGCGGGCCGAGTGATAGATAATTTCAAATCAGCAGTAAACATTGCTTGGGACTCATTGCTTTTCTAACAAGTGTGACACTGGTGCAGAGGAGAGATGCTGTATAGATTAGGCCACAGATACAGGAAACAGGCCTTTGCACAGAGAAATTTTGAAATATATGTATGTATGATTAGGGAACTTTAAAGCAAAGCTTGTCAAAAGGGAATGGGAGAGGGCTGAGGGAGGGGGGTGGATACTAGTCCGTTGTCAGATCACATTCGGAGATTCATTTCTTTCTCCCTTTCACCTCCTCATTTCTAGTCCTGATTTTCTGGTATCTTGAGCACTGGAAGCCAGTGTGGCATTTTCAAAAGGACCATGAATCCTATTGACTTTTCCTGTAGTCCAAAAATCACTTAGGTGCTTTCCCAGATTCCTATATGCTCTGTGGCCCTTTTGGGACAATTAGGTAGCAGGCAAAGGGACCACAGAGTAGGTGTAAGTCCTCCCCTCTGGGGACACCCCACAGTACTTAGGGCTTCTAGGACAGGCTCAGAGCCAGACCTGATAGCTCTGCCTACCCTATGACTGCAGGAGCCCTTGCTGGAGGGCAGGACATGGGTGTGGGGAGGAGCATGCCAGGGGTGGGTCTCACAGGGGCTGTGGCAGTAGGGAATGCAAGTTACAGCAGCCTTCAATATGCCCTAGTCTGTGCCAGGGGCCAAAACAGTCCATATAGCCCTGGCACAACATTCCTCCCTCCAGCCCCTGTATCAGGCCCTGCACTGGCCCACGGATGAAATTGTCCCTGGGAGAAAGGATTTAGCGATGGCGTGGGGCAGACAGTGCGTGGGAGAGGTGTACAATCATTCCAAATCCAAGATTAGCCGCAGGGCTTCTTGCCTTGAGGTGATAGAGGGAAGGGACAGCCTCTCACCCATACCTTGCCCCATGCTACTGCCCTGGTGACCATGCCACAGCCTGGAACCTGATTCTTTATTATTATTATTACTACTGGGGCAGCAGCAATGGGTAAGCAAGCGAGAGGCAGTTTGTCCTCAGTGATGTGTACAGGCGAACATGGAACTCCTTGGTCTTTCACAAGCACAGGCTCCTGCTCCTTCGCTTTGACCTACTGACCCACCCTCAGACCTTGGAAAGCCAAACAGGCCAGGAGGAAAAAGAAGGGAGAGAAGGAGAGATGGGGCAAGCACGGATGGGCCCCTCCTCCGACTGCTGTCCCCCAGTATGGGACAAAGACTAGGGAGATTGTAGGTAGGGGGATGACTGCTGCATCTCAGTGTGGAGCTGAGGGAGCTCTGAGGGGCGTCACAGGAAAGATACGCCCCATTGTAGGGTGTTAGGTTCAAGGCAGACAATTAAAGGGGTACTTACAGCTCAAGTGGCAAGAGCCACTAGGCTGTCCCGTCTTCAGGGCCACGTGGCCTAAGTCAAGGCAGCAGCCCTTGCCTTCAGGGCCCCGAGGAACCAATACTCCTGCATTCAGGTTCAGTTTCTCACTGCAACAGTCCTGTTCCCTGGGTCACTTCCTACCCTTACTTCCAGCGGCAGTAGTCTCCCAGCATCAGCAATCTCTTCTTTGCCGTCCTCGGCAGCCGACTGGGTGTCCGCAGGGGCCTCAGGGTGGTTGGCCCCTGCAGTGTGGGGCTCCAGTAGCTTCCTGACAGGAACCTGCAACACACATCTGCTCTCCTCTTCAGTCAGCCCAGACTGAGGTAAGCTGCCCTGCTTCCTTTTATACTCTGTCTCCAGGCAGAGCACGCCCAGCAAGGGGGAGGGGCGTGGCCTCTTCAGCCCACAGGGTGTGGTTAACTCTACCTGGGCCAGTGAGGGATAGATACACCTTTTCACAGAGGGCAAGAGTTATGAAGAGAACCCCTCCTCTGTAGAGTGGAAAGGGCTCTGGGAGTTGAAGGTATGGCATCAGAATGCAGTTACCTGAGCTGGGGTTTAGCTAAGTTGTTGCTCTCACAGAACATGCCCCAGGATCTTTAATGACCATGAGTGGGATTTTCTAGAGCACTCAGCATTGGCCTAACGCTGTTCCCACTGAAGTCAGCACGAATGTGCCCGTTCTTTTTGCTGGCAGCAGAGTTAAGCCAATGCCGAGCCCCTTTTGGAAATCTGCACCCTCTCCACGAGTGCCGAGCCCTCTGTTTGATGTTCCATCTGAAAGAAGAAAGCAGATCCCTTACAAGCCCATAATTCTCCATCGTCTGGGACCTAAACAGGGGACCAATGCCCCAAATAAGACACATAACACAAGCAAAGAGGCCTAGAGTAAATAGTTCTTTCCTTGAACATAGTCATTCTCAAACTTCAGGGTAAGCCTTTGAGGCTGTCCCCACCGCTTGTCTGGGGGACATGGTTTTAAGCATGGGGGCCTGTCATTGTCTTGTGATGGGATCCTATTAGCTCATAACAAAATCTAAGTGCTGGTTTAACTCCATCTCCAATGGGGTTGTTGCCTCCTTTGAGGGAAGAGTTTTGGGGACCAGGGGAAGAGTGGCTGGGTACCAAGGTAAAATCCTGTGCATTAGCCACTGGGGTAGTGATGCCTGATTGCAGCATTGTCTGGGCCAGATTCAGAAGTGAGTCTCAGTAAATTGTAGGAGTCTAAGCCACCATCACTCACATTTTCTTTTGTTCCCTGGACGTATAGGCAATTCTAATGTAGATGTACATACAGATTGAAATAAGTATATGTGAATTTCAGAGGAAGAATGGTGGCACAGCCAGATTCAGTGATTTGCCTAAGGTCATGCTGGAGGCTGGTAACAGAGCGGAGAACTGAATCCTCATTTTCTGAATGTCAGCCTAGTACCTTGCCCACAAGCCCATCCTTCCTGTACCAATGGAGGCTGCCACCTATCTAGCTGTGTATGCTTCGTCTGGCTCATAGCGATAGTCAGGGGCTTAATTAGTATGGGTTAAACACTCAATTTCTCATCATCGTCATGTTTTATAGTGGGGAGAAATCTGTGACCCTAAATAAATGAACAAATAAAACTAGAAAAAATATATATAAAGAAGTTTAAAGTGGCTAAAACAGGGGTGAACTTCTGATAAAAAAAAAAACATTCAAAGCTTTGGAAAGTTCCCCTCTCTTCTCTCCAGGCCCCCACTTCCCCACCCACTCAACAAGGCTTTCCATTGTAGCCCAAGATTAATTACTTGCCTCACAGCCTTTTGGGCTTTCCCCATCTGATAAAGTGTGAATAAGGCTGACAGAACCTGCTAAGGGTTTCACAGCTCCTCTGGTTCCCTGCTTCAGATGGACGGAATGGCTTTCAAGTGGCACCTTTGCTTGACTTATTACCTCTTCCATGTGCTCCAGTCTGAGGCCTGCTGTCAGTTACCACAGCAACCAGCCTCGACCTAACTTTCTTCCTAAAAGGGAAAAAAAATTCTACCGCTTGTTCTTGGACCTGGGTTAAAAAAACCTCCCGCAAGCCCAGTTATGATTCACCTAGGCTAGGCCTGGGGTATTAACCCTCGGCTAAAGCTGAATTGGGTCAGGGCCTTGACACAAGACTTAGACCATTGCATTGTACAGGCTACCAGAGCAATCAAAGTGTGTGTGTGTGTGCGTGTGTGCATTTATATCTACAGCAATCAAAATGTGCACTGGCTATTATGGTCTGTGTGCTCAGTTGAAAGCCTACCTGCCAAGGTTCCCTTACCTACCATAAATAGGCTGGTGATTTAGTGGTTGGTGCCAACTCACTACATCTGTTCTTGCCTAATATAGACTCTTCTTAACTCCTTTGGTTATATAGTAATATATGGAGATATACCTATCTCATAGAACTGGAAAGGACCCTGAAAGGTCATTGAGTCCAGCCCCCTGCCTTCACTAGCAGGTCTAAGTTCTGAATTTGCCCTAGATCCCTAAGTGGCCCCCCCAAGGATTGAACTCACAACCCTGAATTTAGCAGGCCAATGTTCAAACCACTGAGCTAGCCCTCCTCCCCATGGCCCATTGTTATGCCATGATGGACATGCACACAGGCTGGAGAGCAGGTGGAGATGTCTCGAGGTCTTCTGGCTCACTTTCTGTGCTGACTTTGTTCCCCCATTGTTAGCCAGCCCCAATGGCAGATGTTCTCTGCAGCCACCCCCAGGATATTTGCTTTTTTCAGATGTGCATTGTGCAAAAGGGGCCAGATCCCAAGGCCGTTCCTATCCCTTACTCCTACTTAACCTCTGGGCCAAATCTTAAAGTCATCACTCATTTTTATCCTGTCCGTATGCACAAACTCCCCAAAAATTCAATGGGACTTGAGTAAGTTCTGGGCAGGCACCATTGGGTCTTCAGAATTTGGCCCAATGGGGGTTGCAGCCTCTCAAAATTTGGCCCATATAGCATAGTCCTTTGCATCTTCAGAGCAGATTATGAGCATTAATTAATTAATTAATGATTCCAGTGGGCTGCACTAGAGGGGTGATCCTGGGCCCATTAAAGTCAATGGCAAAATTCCCTCGGACTTGCATGGCTCAGGATCAGGCCCTAAAAGAGCTGATCCCCAAAGGAGCACCAGAGAAGTTGAAGGTCCAAAGGACGTGCAGAGGATTCCAACATGGGTCCTTTAAATGGTGAAGGAGCAATGGACCGGAGTGCTGGGACTTTAAAACCCTGGCATTGTGGCACATTTGCAAAGCTCTGTCCCTGCTTCAACCTGTCTGATGGGCCATGCAAATCCACTGCAGGCTGGCTGCAAGCCAACATCCCTGGGATTTGGGGAGCTGGAGCTAGAAGTGTCTAGTCATGTCTGCAACGCTCTTCCAAAAGCGAGGTGGCTGGAGGCTCGGGAGAGCGTCTGAGCTGCTATCTCCAACAGAGAGAGGAGCAGCCTGGCATCCAATGGCACGCTACACACCTGCTTTCAAAATGCACCAGGAGGTCCAGGACCCTGAAGAAAGAGCGTGAGAGAGAAAATGAAACAGAAAGGCGGGATAGAGAAGAGAATATTTCCCTCCTGTTTTTTTTTTTCTCTCCTGGCTCCAGCTGCTGTGCCCTTCACGCGTCCTTGACCCCTTCGCATGGGAGGTCAGTATCTCATCTGTATTGCTCACCACAGAAAGCGAGTGACGGCTCCTCATGCATCACCCCAGCAGTCACGCTGGAGCTCGCGTGTCATTTCAATTCATCTTTCTCCAAACGCTCCTTGTCACAGGCAGCACCACAGACTGGAGGAGGGAGCGGGAGGCAGAGGCACACGGAGCCAGGGAGAGGCAGTCAGTCAGGAGGAGATGGACAAACTATAGAGGGGAGAGAAGGAGGGAGAGACGGAAAGAGGGATGGGGAGCCATTTGGGCTGTTTATTTACTGAGTGGCAGCTCTTCCCTCTACCCCTAGCCCTGACCCCCCAACTGTATGGCTGCTGTCTGGTTTCAGGAGCAGGTCCCAGCTGCATCCCTCTGTGAAACGAGGGAGCCTTCCCGTTTCCTTGGTGCCTTAGTATTTAATAGAAAACATTAAATCTACACACGCAAACAGGCCCAAGGATGAGCGCCCCTGCTGCCTGTGTAACTCTGGCCAGGCCAAGGCAGCCAGGGACCAGGCCTTTCCAAAGGCTCAGAGGGAGAGTCTCATTGTAGTACCCTCAAGGCTAAAGGCAAGTTCCCACCCTAATGGGTGTAGAGATGAGTGGAAAGGAGCGAGTGGCTGGTCAGGGATGAACTGCATCAGAGAAGCAAAATGACGCTGCCCCCATTAGGGTGACCAGACAGCAAATGTGAAAAATCGGGACAGGGGTGGAGGGTAGGGTTACCATTCGTCCGGATTTACCCGGACATGTCCTCCTTTTGTGTGCTAAAAATAGCGTCGGGGGGAATTTGTAAAGCACTCACAATGTCCGGGATTAGCAGAGCGAGCGGCTGGGAGGGCTGCAGGGAAATCCCAGGCTGGACTCAGGAGCAGCTGTAGAGGAGCCGGATCCGCCCTGCATTCTGAGCCGGCAGCTCCCTTGCAGCCCAGTCCAGCAGCACTGTGCAGGGCCAGACCGGGTTTTGTTGTGCAGGGCCAGACCGGGTTTTGTTGTGCTGGGGAGCTCAGCCACGTGTCCGGCTCGGCTGCACAGAGCCCAACACCCTGTTCTGAGCAGCAGGGTAAGGAGGTCAGGGGGCAGGAAGGTTCTGGAGGTGGCAGTCAAGAAACGGGGGGGGCTTTTTGGGGGGAGTGGAGAAAGTTTTGGGCAGTCAGGGTACAGGTAGGGGGTAGGGTCCTGGGGGGCAGTTGGGGGGGGGTCTTAGGAGGGGGCAGTTAGGGGACAAGGAACAGGGAGTCTTAGGTAGGGGGTGGGGTTCTGGAGGGCAGTTAGGAGCAGGGGTCCCAGGAGGGGGCAGTCAGGGGACAAGGAGCAGGGGGGGAGTGTTTGGGAGTTCTGGGGGGGGCTGTCAGGTGGCAGGGGTGGGGAGATGGATCGGAGCAGTCAGGGGACAGGGAGCAGAGGGGTTTAGATGGGTTGGGAGTTCGGGGGGGGGGCTGTCAGGGGGTGGGGAGTGGTTGGATGGGGCGTGGGAGTCCCAGGGGTCTGTCTGGGGGTGGGGGTGTGGATAAGGGTTGGGGCAGTCAGGGGACAAGAGGCAGGGAGGCTTAGATAGGGAGTGGAGTCCTGGGGGGCAGTTAGGGGCAGGGGTCCCAGGAGGGGGCAGTCAGGGGACAAGGAACGGGGGGAGGGTTGGGGGTTCTGGGGGGGCGGGAAGTGGGAGGGGCAGGGGCGGGGCTAGGGCGGGGCTCCTCCCGTCCTCTTTTTTTCTTGCTGAAATATGGTAACCCTAGTGGAGGGTAATAGGAGCCTATATAAGAAAAAGACCCAAAAATTGGGACTGTCCCTATAAAATCGGGACATCTGGTCACCCTAGCCCCCATAGTTAAATAACAAGGCGCCACCTCTTCATGAAACGCTAATACAATAACAGATTGGACCACTTCCACCCTTCAGGGTTTTGCAACTCGGGCAGGTTTTGCCTCAAGACACAGGACCAAAGCAAGGAGCAGGGGAGGCAGTGTTGTCTACCGGATCAATCGGGACCTCACCTGGGAGTAAAGAGAGCGGGGTTCTCCTCCCAGCTCTGTGAACTTGGCTTAGCCGCCCCCTCACAGCACGTGTTCCCCTCCCACCCTTTCTCTAGACGACGAGCTTTTTGAAGGTGGGGACTCTCTCTCACTCTAGGTTTGTAGAATGTCTAGCACCATGAGACCCTGATCTCAGCTCAAGCCTCTCAGTATTATCACAATACAAATTAATAATAATAATAAAAAAATGTTGTTCCCAAACTGGGACACACTCCTGCTCCTTATCACGGAGATATCACCTGCCCAGGAGACTCCGGCGCCCTAGGTAGGGTTGGCTGGAACGCAAGAATTCTGTTTCATGACAAATGTTGAGGTTTACATTTTTTTTTCTTCGTTCTGCATTGGAATGAAAATGGGATCATTCAAAAGTTTTCATAGAAAACCATGATGGAGACAGTGCCCCCTCCACCCAGAATAGCCAATAGCGCCGTGGTTAGGGACATCAGTTGGGATGTGGAAGGGGCAGGCTGAAGCCCTTGCTCTGAACTGGACAACACAGGGGAGAGGAGCGCCGTAACCACTGAACTATTGAATATTCTAGAGTGGGTCTTTCTATCTCTAGGACCAGAAATTCCATTCTGGACCTGAGCAACTTCCCCAACAACAGTTTCATTGAAACTGAGTCAATGTAATGTGTTTTCGTTGGAAAAATGCCAATGTAACATTCCCAATAAGCGCTAGCTCCATCTCCTGACAAAGCAGTTTCACTAGGGTGGATGGGGTCTGCCTTCCTCTCTTACTCGTTAGTGAATTAAGATGCACAACACAGAGGCAGGTCAATATTATTATCCCTGTTTTACAGATGGGGAAACTGAGGCACAGAGAAGGGCAGGCCAAATGCTTCAAGAGTGGCCTCTGATTTTCGTTGCCTCCTGGTTTGGGAGATACTTTGGCTTGATTTTCAGAAAATGCTGAACACCCTGCCCTCCAGATGAAGCCAGTGGGTGCTCAGTACCTCTGGAAAGCAGTATCAAGGGGTCTCGAGTTGGAAGCCCAAAATGAGTGTGATGGGATCTACAGGCCCCACACTGAACCAGAGTGGGGAACCGAGCAACACTGGGCTAGGGAGGCCCTGCTCCTCATCAGGTGGAAGGCACGCTCCCTGTGGAAAGAGAGCTTAAAAGGACACTGGTGGGCCAAGATAAGGGGGTGGGAACGACCTGGGCTGTACATGGCACCAGGAAGCCAGGCTGAGGCTGAGAGCTGTGCAGGGTGTGGCCACAGGTCTGAGAAGGCTGCTCTAGCAGCAGAAGCTTGGGCTCCCCCCCCCCCTTTGGAAGTTGAAAACCCCAAGAGAACGACTCACTGAATTGGACACTGAGAAACTGAGCAGAGTCTGCTCAACCCATGTCCATGTCCAAACGGAGGCGTTCCAGACTGGTAGGATGTGGCCCAGGGGGTAATATAATTTGGGGTAGCTCGTTAGCTGGGCTGAACAATTTGAGCGCCCCCTAGTGCCCTAGGTTGGGACCTGGTGGAATGAGTGGTTTGGGTCTGTCCCTGCCCTCTGCCCCTGCTCCTTTGTAGCGATGAGCTCTGGGGAGCGATCAGAGCATGAGGGGAAGATTGAGGCCATCTCCCTCAGGGATGACTCACCCAGCAGAACCTGTAAGGCCATGAGTTGACCACTAGGCCAGCTGATCACCAGACCTTCCTGCTACATGGAGGCACCCTGAATCCTCGGGTACTTTTGAAAACTGGCAGTGTGGGTCTCGTCAGGGTCACAGAGAAAGTCAGTAGCAGCAGGAAATGAAACCCAGTTCTTCCTGGCTCTCGCAGACCCAGACAATGCTGCTCGCTGAAGACGGAGAATGGATTGCCCTCTGCCAACACTTGAATGCAATTCATACGGCAGGAACATTTTGGGTGGGAGGAAGAGAGCTCTGCCATAAGCCCCATTCAACCACACTAGCTCAGATTCACTTTAGAAACTGGTAGCGTTTGCTGCAAAGAAGGGGCCATCATCAAGCTTCTCTTACAGAAACTTGGCAAGTCCCCTCACAGCAGGAGGGGATGGGCTCGCCCCCGTGTCTCTGAGCTGGGCATGTTGGCAGAAACCCTTATGCAATTTGTCGCTTTTGTCCCCACTGCACAAGTGTCCTGTGGTGAAAGAGAAATTCAATCCTCTGGTTTTCAACTCCATTTACTCTTTGCAGTCCTGGCCTCCGTTCAACGGGATGCTTTGCCATGGCAAAGGCATCTCTGGGTCATGTTTGTTTGTTTTGTTTCCATGTAGCCTTTCTAGAAAAAACACACCCAAACCCTGAGGTTTAGCATCTGCTGAAATAAAAACGAACCAAAACAGAACCACTTCAGAGCCTAAAGCTAATTGTTTCTTGATGTTTCATGGGGACAACATTGCACGCAGCGATGTGCCGGCATTGCAAAGATACAGGGTCTTGGTCTTTGAGTCAGCTCCGCTCAGAAAAAGAAATGGCAAAAGGAAAAAGAAAACAAAAAATAACCCCCCTGCCCTGCGAAACAACCAACCAACCAACATAAACAAACAAACAGCAGTAAAGGAGCATGCACACCAAGGGGGAAAACAAAACCACCATCAAATTACTTGTACGGGGAGAAAATCCTAAGGGAATAATGGGCAAAAACGTGAAAATGACGCATAGAAAGAAACCATCTGAAGGTGGCAAGGTGCTGAGCCATCACAGTGATGAGTGCAGTATAAATGCATAGAAAGAAAACACTAGATAGCTGAAGGAAGGGAAGTGCTCAGACACACAGTGATAGGTGCAGTGTATACGCACAGTTAGAGAGAAAAGCTGTTTGCAGCCCTCTTTGGAAGGGAAACTAACTTCCCTCTGATTCAATGGGAAGCCCCTGCTCTCCAGCACCATTCCCACCTTCTAGCAGGAATGAGGGCTGTAGGTCATTGTGAGGAACAGAGGGATTTGCATGGCTGGCTGGTGCTCTGATATTCACCTTGACATTTTGTTTTTGCTGCTGGGGGTAGCCTTCTGGGGCTGGCCGAGTGGATTAGAAAGCACACAGCTCACACCCACTCACATGCACTCTGCCCACCCTTTGGTCAGTACATGACATTTCAATGGGTTTGTATTCCAAAATCCTGACTTAGCCTCCAAAAACCTGGCTAAGGCTATTGGAACTTGTTCCTTATCTGTGTTTCACCCTATTGGATGTGGTGGGGGGGAGAGAGAGAGAGAGCGTGTGTGTGTGTGTGTGTGTGTGTGTGTGTGTGTGTGTGTGTGTGTGTGTGTGTGTGTGTGTGTGTGTGTGTGTGTGTGTGTGTGTGTGTGTGTGTGTGTGTGTGTCACAAAATAGCCTCCAGGGTCCTTTTTGGCCTTGTTGTGTCTTCCATGAATGCTGAATAGTTAGCACACATGCCAGCACATCTCTTTCCTTTCTCTTCTCTTCCCACTCCCCAGCTCAGGTTTTGTTTGTTTGTTTGTTTCCATGGGGCCAAGTCCTGAGGCCTTTACTCAATCAAAAACCCAATGGAAGGTTTATCGGAGGAACATTTGGCCCTGGTGATGTCAACACTAGGTCTTCTCAGGGATGGGAGCATGTCTGGTGCTCAAAGACATCACCCATCTATCTCCTTTTCGGTGGCGTCACTGTTTTCCTTCTGACTTGGTGCCTCCAGGAAAATGGGAAGTAGCAAGCACTATAGCCTCAGATCCGTGTTATTGTGAACACAAACCTGAAACCCCATCTGAATCATCCAGTTGAGTTCTTCTGGCCTGAGAGACAAGCAGCAGGGGTGGGAATCGTTTCACAGACCAGAACAGAATCGACCATTCGCTGCAAACTTGAAATGACACTTATGGTTTGAGCTGGTCAAAAAATGTTTTCTTCTCCCCAGAAATTTGGACAAAAATGGATTTTCTTTGGTTTTGACTGAAAAATATCTTGGATTTTTTGTTTTGTTTTGGGCAATTGGAAACTAAAAATGTTCAGGTTTTGGATGCCAAGACTCATTGGGTTTGACGTTTTACTTGCAAATGTTTTCAAAAAAAGGGGAAATTGTTTTAATAAAAATGTTAATCTCATAGAAAAAACAATTTACACCAATAAACCCCAACTGAAACAACAATATTCCAATGGAAAGTTTCAAACTAGCTCTACTGGTGGTTCAGAAATGTTAACATCCCTTCTTCCTGATTCCACAGGGAAGTGAGTGCCCTCAGTAATGGGATGGGTTATTATTCCATAACTGCCTACTGCAAATTTTCTTGCATTTTTCTCTGAAGCATCTAGGACTTGCCAGTGCTGAAGGCAGATTTCTGGATTAGATGGACCACTAGTCTGAACCAATCTGTGTTCAGCACAGCCATCGTTCTGATAAACAACCACGTTCTTGGTGTTGATCTGAACTGATCCATGTTGATCCTTCTGAGGTTACTCCACCACTAACCCCTAGAGCTGACCAGAGGATGATAATTCTGTTTCGTGGGAACTTTCCAGGTTTCAAGATTTGTTTTCATTCCACATTGGAACAAAACCGAAACCCCTCCACATACTTGTGTTTCAAAAATATTGAAAACATCTGTTATTGGATCAACAAATTTAAGTTTTCAACTTGTGTCTATCAGCTTATCTACATGGTGCAGCACTGTGCACCAGTGGGGTATGAATTCTAATGTGCCCCATGTAGACGCAGCTGGTGCACACTATAAGTTCCCTAGTGTGCGTCAATGTACTGTTTACACCCTCTGTTGTGCATTGCTGTACTGTGTAGACAAACCCTCTCTCTCTCTCTCTCTGGTCATAAATGTAAACTTTGTTGAAATCGACACATCTCCGCAAAATGTTTTGGCTTCAATGAAACAACCTATTTCAACCCGCTTTTCTAACAACGACCCCAGATGCACCAACACCCAGATTCACAATTGCTGTAACTCAGTAGATGTCACCACATGACAATCTGCCCACTGGTTTTTTCTGATCATGGTGTTAATTCTAAAGCCCCTGGACATTTTGACTCCTGGACATTTCAGTTCCTCCCATCTTTAAACGGAGTGCAGGCAAAGTATCCTTCCTGCTGGCCAATACTGCGCCCCAACCGCCAAATTATAAATAAATAATCTGCAATCTCAACATATTTTCACCCCCCAGGGCTGGGGCAATGATGAATACACCAGCCATGCTATTGTTCCACCACTAGATAATAACAAATCTTCGATTTCTGGCTGGCCATTACAGCTTTCGCTGACACTGGGCTATATTTAGACCTGTTAAGAATGTCCCTCTTGAAAGCCTCATGCTGCACTGGAGCGGAAGAATGAAGCTGCCCCTGTGCATTCTGATGCAATGAACAGGAGCCGTCAGCCCCCTTAGCTAAGTTGTCGATATCACTGATCAGCTCCAGCATTGATTTTTTTCTCTCTCCCTATTTTTCTTTTTCTTGGCTGGGCAAAAGAAATACTGTCTTTATTTGCTGAAAGGGCTGCATGGCCCAGATTTCGCCCTGGGTAAAATTTCCTTGTGTGCTCTCTCTGGATTGCCTTGTGACCCTTTATTCTGCAACCAGCACTTGCCACAACACATCCATGGTGATGCGTGCTGGAGAGGCCGGGACTGGGGGAGCTCTGGGATGGCTCCCACAGTCAGTGCTCCTGCACTATTACCCACACAGTCTGCAGCTAGCATTGGGTCTGGGAGCTCCCATGCTGCCAGAGCTCCAATCTACCTCATTTCTCACAGTGATTCTGGCTGGGAAAACCTGGGGCCAGAATACGTGAGCTCTCCCAGCCCAGCCACTGATCTTATGCTATTCCCTACAGGGTCTCCTGCTGGAAGAACTTAGGAGCAGTGTAGCTGGGAGCTCCACCGCAGTCACAGCTGGTTCTCCGCTGATCTAATCTCAGCTGTTTCCAAGCGGAGCTAGCGTAGGGAGCAATGCAGGAGCAGTAGCTATAATGGAGCTCACAGACACTTCTCCCAGCAACAATCACTATAGGAAATGATGTAGGAATTCAGGCCACCCAAATCTAGTATGAACAGCAGTCTCTGCAAGTGATGATGCAGGAGTGTTGGCTGTGGGAGAACTCGGAGTGACCCCAGGCCCATCCTATCCCAGCAGGAGTCACTGCGGGGAATGTTGGAGGCGCACTGGTTGAGGCATAAAGCAATTCACAAAACACACACAATGAAATTTTGCCCACGGTGAAATCTGGGATAGATTGGGAGCAGACTAGCTGATGAGGCCTTGTATATTATTCCCTGTAGGGCCTTCTGCTGGCATAGACTGGGACTGAGATAGCTAATCCGTTCTTGCACAATACCTCACAGCACTTCCAATCAGATATGGGCTGAACCAAACCACTGAGTCCAAACCCTTCCTCTGAGCTACAGATCGGGATCCAAACTCCATCTCTCTCTGAGGGGAACCCTGGACTCAACGCTTCAAAACTTGAGTGCTGGCCAAAAAAAAAAAAAAAAAAGTTACTTCCAAATGTGAGGGCTGTTTGGAAGGGATATTTGGATCTGGTCCTTTATGAAGATCTGAAGCTGGGTTTTGGTTGAAGTCTCTCTCTTTCATTGCCGCTCAAGGAGCTGTGATCCCCCTAGGGTGGCTGTGGAAAAGATAAGGCCGAAGAGGAGAAGATGTGTTTAATTTTTGGAAATGTTACTTGCATGTATTCTTTCAGCACCGCCCTCCCCCCCGCCACCTCGCAGTGCGAAACCCAGCTTGAATATTCAGCTGGTACGAAGGAAAAACAACCAAGAAACAAAGCTGTGCTGTAAGGAAACCTCAAGTGAGTAATCTCTCCTTCATATGTATCCCAGCATCCTCCTGCCACGAACATTCCTGCTAGCCACCACTTGAATTAGCACCAAAGGATTATGGGACCCACGGTCATTAATCTAGGTGACAAACAGGACTCAGAAGGAATATTTGCACCCCGAAATTGAAAAGATTAGGCCATATTTGTCAAGGATTGGTAGGCTTTATCGCCTCCAGAGCAGATGCTGTTAAATATTCATGAGCTGCATAAGTGGGAGAAGACCTAGCTGGTCCTGATGACTTTCAGCTGTGGAGGGAGAGGAGGAAGGGGGGGTGGGGCGGGGGAGGGCTGGCAGTGGTGGTAGTGGGGAGAGATTTATCTAAACTCTGCAAAGGATGAAAGGTACATGGCAAATGTACCTCTCTACTGGGGAGAGATGTTCAGGGAAGGGGAGGGATAGTGGAGTGGGTTAATCCAGGAATACTCTCCCCCCTGGGCTGACCTGATTGAACTGTGGGGGCTGGCCTGGGAGAATGACACCCCCCTAACGCCCAGGCTGGAAAATTCATTATTCTCCCCTCACTGCAACCTAGAGCTGGGGCTGGGCTTTGAGGAGGGCCTGATCCCCCGAGACTGGGAAGTTCATTACCCCTTCCTGATCCCGGAGTCAGGGATCTGGGACTGTGAGGCGAACTGCACACCTGCCCTGGGAAGTTCATGACAGGTCCCCCCAGCCCGTGTCCACACAGTGTTCCTGGCTGAGCTGTACTCAGTACAGCTGAGGTGTGGGAGGGCAAAGGTGGCTCTGAGTCCCGCTTTGCAGCTCCCCTGACCTTGGTGGGGGTTGGTTTGGTCCCCAATACAATTTAAGCAGCCTTGAGACTCCTTGCTCCAGCTCCAAGAGGCTCTCAGCTAAACAAACAGGCCAGGATCTGGCCCTGGGTTTTCTGTCTCCTTGTTAGCCCTTCTCCCCTACGAAGAGCTGAAGGAGTGAGTGCCTCCTGCTGCACAGTGCCCTTGGGCATGGCCAACAGGGTCTTGCCCTTGCCCGTGACTGACCACCGGCAGTGCCAGCCATGGTGAATGAAGACCAGCAGCATCAGGCCTTTGTCTCTGGTGCAGAGTTCCCCAGGGCATCACCTCGAGGCTGGGTTGTTGCAATGCGCTCGGCCTGAAGACCGTACTAGTGTGAGAGGCGGGCGGGATTTGTCTGTGCAGTCCGGGATCATGCACACGGTTTTGAAATCCAAATAAAATATAACCCCCCTCCCATAAAAATAGATCAGGATGGCTCATGGCTGAGCCTCGGCCGTGGCAGCCCATTCTCTCCTCTGAGATTCTCTCTTTCCCACAGAGAAGCAAAGAAGGAGAAAACAAGAGCAGAAGAAGAGAAAGAAAACTGATTGGAAAGCGTCTTCTATGCAAGACATGCTGTATGCAAAGGGAGGTTTCCTTTAGATGGTCCCTGTTTGCAGGGGTGGGCACTGGAATGCAATACAGGCTCCTTTTCTCTTGGGAGATATAGTCTTCCCCTGACGTAGGCTTTGGAACCCTTTGTGCCTGGTAAGCAGTGATGCCACACTGGCTTACGGTGCCTTACTGAACTAAGCTTCTAGTCCACCACTGGTTATTTCTTCTCAGTATCCAAAAGAGCTAAAATGAACTTTGCGGGGAAGCAAAGGCAGAGGGTGAACGCCTGATGGCACTGAAGTCAGAAGGAGTTTGTCACTGACTTTGTTTAGGATGGCCAGAGGTCCCGATTTTATAGGGACAGTCCCGATATTTGGGGCTTTTTCTTATATAGGTGCCAATTACTCCCCACCTCCGTCCCGATTTTTCACACTTTGTTAGGCTAGGATTTCACCCCGAATTTAAAAATGGGGTAGAGGAAGAAGTGAAGGTGTCATTTCCCTCTGCTGTGATATCGCAGAGCTCTCTGGCCTGGAAATATCAATTGATCTATTTCTCTGGGGCAGTGATTTCAACAACAGAAATCCATCATTTCTTCGGTGGAGAGGGTTGTGTTATTATTAAAGGTTATGGACAGCAAGCTCTACATCCTCTCCTTTTGCATGAACACCTCAGGAAAGAAGATTCCTCTCAGACCATGCAGCTGAGCAGGGAGATCTCTATTCAGATGGAGAAACTCCTGAATATTAGAAAGGAAGATCTTTGTACATAGCGGGGAGACAGATAGGTGGTTGGTAGGAGCTGACGTGAGACAGAAAGGGAGAATGGGGAGAGGGAAAGGGAAAAGAAGGTGGAAAAAAGATAGACGGAAAAGTTATGAGGGATAGCAAAACAAAGAGAAGAGGCAGCTGGTTGAGGGGATGGGCAGAAAGGAGAAAAAATGAAGAAGAGGGAGAGAGGAAAAAAGATAAATAGAAAAAAGTAGAAAGAACAAGAGTACTTGTGGCACCTTAGAGACTAACGAATTTATTTGAGCATAAGCTTTTGTGGGCTACAGCCCACTTCGTTAGTCTCTAAGGTGCCACAAGGACTCCTGTTCTTTTTGCGGATACAGACTAACACGGCTGCTACTCAGAAAAAAGTAGAGAAGAGAAAATATTGAAGGGATAGGAAAAATGGATAAAGGGAAAAATACAAGAAAGAGAGGAATGGGTAGAGCGAAGAGAAAGAAAGAAGGAGTGAAGGATACGGAGAGGGAAGGAAGAGCAAAAAGAGGAGAAGAATGAAAAGAACAGGGATGAGATATTCATGGCAACTCTCTGTGGTGTCACAGAGTTCTGGCTCCTGGGAGGAACATGCAGAAGAAAGAAAGGTCCTGTTCTTGCCAATATCCCTCACGAAAAGGGAAACAGGAACTGTGATGAATCAGCAGGACTGAGTCTAACCAGGGCTTGTCTACAAGCAGAGTGTCACTGGCATGATTTCAAATTGGATTCGATAAACCAGTGTAGATGACTGTGTGGACCCCCCCAGCCTCCGTCTTTTTAAACCCAAATCAGAGTATCCAAACAATTCCCAGTGCCAATGTGTCTATCGATAAAGCCCCCACCTGCCGTTTTCCTTTGACACACGTAGATTTTCTCAAGTGGGCATGGCTTTAGCTGCAAACTGGGGTTGTTTTCTGGGGTTTGAGGTGTTTTCTGCCCCATCCTTCAGATGCTCCACCAAGGGGCATCCCCCAGTGCCATGCCTTTGAGAAGGGGGAAAGCCAAGGCTGGCTTTAGCAGTAATCTACAAACAAGCTGCAATGGCAGCAAGAGGGTGCCAACTTCATGGTGACAACGGGGGCCAGATTTCTCCCATCAAGAGTTAAAGGCACTCAGAACCTAGGAAGGTCAAACCTTAAGGGGCTAATCGGAAAAGGTGTTAGGTAGAACGGGGCAACATTTTTCAGACAAACTTTTTTCTTTTTTGGCCAAAAATGCAGATTCAGGGCCACTGAAACATTTTGAGAGTTTGTGTTGATACACCTCAACATTTTGTATAAAAAACCGCCAAAACGTTCCGGTTTGACGTTTTTGAAATGAAAAGTTCCCACTTTTCAGCTGAAAAGGACTTTTAAAAAAAATCCTTTCATTGAATTAAAACAAAACTGAACCATGTTTCCACACTGTGGAAATCAAAACATTTCAGTTTTGTCCAAATGAAACACTGAATTCTGCCAGAAACATTTTTTCAAGTTTTTGATTCTCCAGAAATGTCAATTTCTGGGCTGGCCCAAAAGAATCGTTTTCCCCTGACTTTTGGACAAACTGAAAAATCCATTCTTTGCCCAGCTCTAGCATGGTCAATCTGTAACTCCCGTTAAAGTCAATGGACCTGATTCTCCACCGCCCTTGGCAGGGCCGGCTCCAGCATTTCTGCCGCCCAAGCAAAAAAAAAAAAAAAAAAAGCCGCGATCGGCGGCGGCAGTTCTGCGGCAGATCCTTTGCTCCTGGAGGGAGTGAGGGACCTGCCGCCCCCGAATTGCCGCAGGTGCCGCCCCTCTTCCTTGGCCGCCCCAAGCACCTGCTTGTTAAGCTGGTGCCTGGAGCCGGTCCTGGCCCTTGGCTTTGTGCAGCTGTTCACACCAATGCACAGTGGGTGAGTGTCATTTCAAGTCTGGTGTAAATCTCTGGGGTAAATAACAGTGCAAATGGTAGTGCAAAGGAGACTCAATGCCTAGCACATTCAGTAGCAGGCCTCATGGGCGCAGATCTAAAGAAGTGCTGAGGATATATCCAGCCCTGAAAATATCCATTCCAAGTGGTATCAGAAACAAGAGCCCAAAAGGTGCCACACAATCAACTCTGAAATTCCTCCCCCATGCCAACCTGTGAGAGCTGCTTAAAGTTCTGGCTTAAATCTCCATAGCAGGCCTGGGCTTTCTGGCTCGCCTCCCTCCCTCCTGCTTTTCTGCTCTCTCTTTCCCTCGTTCCCCAGACCCCTGTCAGCCTCAGCACAATTTAATGTCTTACAGATCTGTCCCTATTTGACAAACAGGTGATTTTGCTAATGAAGAATAAATGAGATCCACAGGATGAGAGAAGGGGAACAGCAGCTGTCGTGAGTGCAGGATGTGCCGGCTTTATTAAAATAATATATGGCCACATGCTTGGTATTAGGAGGCGCAGTTTGAAAACTCCTATCCCTTCCCATTCTCCCCACACATCTCCTCGACCTGCCACCTCCCTCCTCTCTTTCCATTTCCCTTCTCTGGAACATTTTCCAATCAGCAAATTACTGGCTGGAGAGTCCAGGAACATCCCAGGCCATGCATACGAAATGCATCCCCTTGCACTGAGCTGTGGTGCGGCTGGCTCTGGGAAAGGGCTGTGGCAGAGAGGTGGGGAGGGCAAGGCTTTTGCTTGATGGGAGCTGGTGGATAATTTGGGAGGACATTAGGTGGAGCCAGTGAATAATTGGGGGGAGGGGGGAGGAGCTAGGGCTGGTGGATAATTCTAGCGTGGGGGGGGGTAGGGCTGGTGGATAATTCTGGAGGGTGTTGGGTAGGTTTAGTGGATAATTTGGGGTGGAGATGGGACTAGGGCAGGTGAGTAATTCTCAGGAGATTGGGTATGTCAAGTGGCTAATTCCGGAAAAGTGTGTTTGGGGGGGAGGTAAGTCCGGTGGATAATTCTGGAAGGAGGAAATGTGAGGGAAGGAACAACGGAGAAAGAAATGGAGGAGGAAAGAAAGAAAAGCTGACAGCCAGAAATGAGGGGATGACTGAGAAACGCGCGGAGAGAGAGGGAGGAAGCGGGAGAGACCGACGCAGTGGGAAAGAGAAATAAAGTGGCGGGAGGGAGTGCGAGGATCTGATGACAGGTCTGACACGCACTGCACTTCATTCTCCCAATGAGGTGAATGAAATGAAAATGTAACGCTGACTTCCCCTCTGACAGCTTCTCAGTGCCAATAAGACCTGCCTTATCAGCGCTTGTCAATGTTTACTTCCCGCTGCAACGGCTCCTCTCCGCTAGTTGCCAGCAGGCCTGCCTGGGAAGGAGGTGGTGGTGGCGTGGGCAGAGCAGGAGCATTGGGTAGCGGGGGAGAGGTATACGTGGGGTGGAAGCGGTGTGGGAATTGAAAGCAGGGGAGAGGTGTCGGTGAGGGGGAAGCAGACATGAGCTGGTGCATAAGGGGAGGAGGAGTGTGGGCAAATGGGGACAGGTGGTGGGAGCATGCAGGGCCAGGCAGGACAGATGGTGGGAGACGAGGGCAGAGTGAGGCCTAGTCGGGGAAAAAGGCAGGCGGAGTGGGATTATGAGTGGGGGACAGTGGCATAAGGGAAGTGGGGTGTGTGTGGAGAATATCTGTGGGAGTGAGATAGGATTCAGGATGTGCTGGCTGGTGAAGGTGGGAGCTAATTAAATTGAAATTCAGCCAATAAATCGTAAAAAGCTTGATTTTTCCAGCCATGGGCCCTTGGGGAAGGTTGGTGTGACCCAGAAAGGGTGAGGGTTAAAATTAGGGTGACCAGACAGCAATTATGAAAAATCAGGATGGGGGTGGGGGGGTAATAGGAGCCTATATAAGAAAAAGACCCCAAAATCGGGACTGTTCCTATAAAATCAGGACATCTGGTCACCCTAATTAAAACGGTCTAAATGCCTTAATCCTCTTTATCTGTTCCCTCTGCCTGAGAGAATCAACATTCCAGGGCCTCATCCAATCAGGAACCAGAACCAACACCATGTGACTTAAGGGGCCAATCACGGCTAACCAACACAGCTCAAATTTTGAATGGCGAGCACTGACTACTTGCGGGTTGTGGTTAATCCTCATGGAGGTAAAACCACCATCACAGAAGACAAATTTGGGGCCAGATTGCCCAGGGCTCAGCACCCAACAACTAGGGCCAATTTTTCGGAAGAGCTCAGCTCCCATTTAGGCCCCTAAACAAATAGTCCTCAGCACCCGACATGCTGAGCTCTTTGGAAACTCTGGCCCTTGTTTAGTAAACACGAATAATAAATAACCATGAGGAAATCATGCTGATTGAAAGAAGTTACATTGGTGGGGTAAATTCTGAGATATTCTGAATTATTATTAATAATAATAATAGCTCTCTAATACGAATCAGGAGCATCCAACCTCTGTTCATGCAAATATAGGCACCGATCCTGCAAACTCATAAGCATGTGTCTAACTCATGAGTAGTCCATGTTGACTTGCAAGAGTCAAGTTATACGCAGGCTTAAGTATTTGCAGGCTCAAGGTTATACTTAATAATGATAATGATCATAGAGACTAGATATAGAAAAACAACCCCCTCCTGCATTCCATCTAATCCATTTCCTGGCCAATGCAGGATTATTCCCTATTGCACATTTTCTACTGTCTGCTCTAGTTTTAAACATGCCATGAGATGGTGCCTCAGCCGCGCTCCTTGGGAGTTCATTTCCAGGCAAATACTCATTGTCAAGATATTTTTCTTGATGTTTAGCCTAAATGTTCCTTTTCTAAAATGGGTTTTTGTGCCCTTTTGTTGCTTTTTTATGAGGCTTTATTTATTTTTTAAAATACTCTTTTTTCAGTACATACTCGACATTGTCTTGACTGCAAGTGCTTCACCTGAAACACTTTATGGGTGACTGGAGAAATGGTAGGCATAGGACATCCCAGATGTTATGCAAAATATGATAGAGAAGAAGTGGTTTATATTCAGACTATTTAAACCTTGTTTTTTGTTAACTGCTACTCAGCTCAATTTCCTAACAAACAGTTGAAAGACAAGCTCTTTTTGTTACAGATTTAACATCCTCACACTTTCAACCACAGATCAAGGCCAAGTTTACACTAGAAACTTTGCAGGAATAATAATATCAGTCAGGGATATAAGGTTTTTATGGCATTTCTATGCCAGCAAAACCCCTAGCATAGATGCTGGTGGATAATTCTGAGGAAATTGGGTACACTCAGTGGCTAATTCTGGAAAAATGGGGGGGGGGGGGGGCGCGGTTAAGTCTGGTGGATAATTCTGGAAGGAGGGAATGTGAGGGAAGAGAAGAGGGAATCAAAATAAATAGAGGGAGAAAGAAAAAAGATCACAAACAGAAACAAGGGGATGAATGAGATACATGAATTGAGCTCTTTGTCAGTAAAGCTTATTAGCTACACCAATATGGCTATATACTGACAAATCATTTTTAGTAGAGACTAGATCTGAGACAACTCCTAAACTACCCCTTTTTCATCCTGCAGCTAAAGCAGGAAAGACTAGTTTTCACATTCCTGATATTTCTAAGGTGAACACCAAGTAGAAAAAAAAAATATTTTCAGGCCTTTCATACATCGCAAGGCCAGAAGGGACCACTGGGATCACCTAGTCTAACCATCTTGTACCACAGGCCAGGGAACTGCCCCACAATAATTCCTAGAGCCGAGCATATAAAGAAGCATCCAAACTTGATTGTAAAATTGTCAGTGATGGAAAATCCGCCATGACCCTTGGTAAATGGTTCCAGTGGTTTATTACTCTCATCGTTAAAAATTTACCCCTTATCTCCGCTCTAAATTTGTCTTGCTTCAACTTCCAGCCATTGGATCTTGTTACACTTTTCTCTGCTGCATTGAAGTCCATTATCAAATATTTGGTCCCTATGTCTGTGTAACACTGACAGACCCCGGTCCTCGGGATCGAAGCCGAGACCTCTGGAGCTTAGTGCATGAACCTCTACTGCATGAGCTAAAAGCCAACTGGCTGTTAACTAATGCTGTAGAGCAGACTCAATCTCTCTCTAAGCAGTCTCAGTGCCCCTAGAGGGGACAGAACACCACACCCAGGACACGTGTGGGTTACATATGTACAAACTGTGATCAAGTCCCCCCTTCTCTTTGTTAAGCTAAACAGATTAAGCTCCTTGAGTCGATCACTACAAGGCAGGTTTTCCTCTCATGGCTCTTCTCTGAACCTTCTCCAATGTCTCAACCTCCTTCTTGAACTGGGGGCACCAGAACTGGACAGAGTGTTCCAGCCATGGTCACAACAGTGTCAACTACAGAGGTAAAATCACTTCTCTTCTACTCGAGATTCCCCTCTTTATATATTCCAGGATGGCATTAGCTCAGGTCCGGGGGTGTTTTGTGGGAGTGAGAGGCCGGGCAGCTACATATTATTTCATTTGTAAGGGCCATAGGTGTGTTGAACTGCTGTAACATGCCAGGGGCCAGTGACCCTGGTAAGTTTCAGCATAAGAAAAGCACCAAGCTAGCATAAACACCCCTCTATTTCCCTTCTCCCCCCAGCTCGTGCAGAACTCAGCTCCAGAGCCAGGATGAATTTAGCCCTTCGGCCCAGATTTAGGGAAGCACTTAACTTTAACCACAGGCTAAAGTCCCATTGAAATCTAGGAGATTTAAGCTCATGCTTAAAATTAAACACATGGTTAAGTATATGTCTGAATAGGATTTAAGCACACGCTTTCCTGAATCAGGGCCTTGGTGTCTGTGCTTAAGAGCCGGTGTTTAGTCCTTTCTGCTGCAGGCATCCGCCCGGTGGAGATGGGCTCGCCTGGGATTACATTACAGTAAAAGGTTGATTCCCTGGCCAGGATTGGAGAGAGATTCACATTTTCTCCACTGCCTTCGACTGGAGGAGATAATCTCCAGTCCCTGGGGACGCTGACCGGGAATGCATTTCAAAACTAGGTGGGTACAGAGAGTGGGGCGGGGGGAAAGCAGATGATAAAAGTTAATGTAATGAATGTGGTATTCTAACGCGCAGCCTTGTTATCATTAATCTTGTGCAGAGCATGGCTTTGATTGGCTGTAGCTCACACCTCGCCCCCGGTGCTCTTCACTCTGCGATGGTGAACTCCCCCCTCGCTTTCTTACTGCTCTAGAGCTCTCTGCCGCTCTATCTTTGGAGATGTCAAGGCTCCATCTCCTTTTCTCTCTTTTTCTTTTTCTGACACTTCCTTCATCCCTCTCTCTGGCTATCTCTGTCTTTTACATACAAATCACACTCTCTTGATCTTCATTTCTTTCCTCCCCCCAGCCTTTGAATACCTCAAGAACAGATTCCGGGGCATCTATCTATAGTGTAAGGCATGTACATCTTCCAGGGACCACTGTGATCATCTAGTCTATGTCACCAAACCGGTCTTCTCTTTCCCTCCTCTGTGATCCTTCCAATCCAAACAGGGAATCCAAAGGATCTGTCTGTGTACAACCCGATCTACAGCTGTCCCAAACAGACAAAGTTTGAAAGAAAGAACTGTGTGGCCAACAGTATTATCAATCATACGTGAGAAAATTCAAACATAAAATGTTAACGAGATGCAGAAATGAAGGAAACATTAAAGACCATTACCCTCCTCCTCCCTGAAACACTCAGTGGAATTGTTAAATATGGCTAGCAGTTTGACATGGAGCCATGAAATGGCACTACAGAAGCCTTTCCTGTGCTATTGTGTACCTCAGAGCATATACTTTGGTTTGAAGATCCCTACTCAGTCTCAGGAGGAGCCCACAGCTAGTGGTACAACTCTAAATCTGAACAAGTACCCCCTTCTGGAATATCTGCACCATGGCATTTACCTAGTCTGTTCATGCTAGATTGTGGCTTTCCACGTTCCTGGTTAAATAATTCAAGTAACTCTCTGCAATTCTATCCCTCCTGTCTATCCAGTGCATCCATCTCTTTGTAGCGGAGTGCTGTCGTTCCCAGCCCTTTACTGGCGCAATCGCACTGATGGTAATTACATCCAGGCCTCAGGTTGTGTTGTTCTTTGCAACTTTCATTTTTCCTTCTTACCCTTAGATTGCTCGGGTGAGGATACAGGACCACCTCCTTAAAATGAGTCAGGGCAGGGTCTGATTTCCTTTCACCGTGCTATCTCCCATTGGGAATTCCTTTCATCTAGGCCTTCAGAGATTAAAAGAGGTAACCTGGTTCATTGTCCCAGAGTCTATCACCTTGGCGTCTAGGTTGAGTTGCCATTTTTTGTAACCTAATTGGAATTCTTTCACTCTTTTGTGACCTGTCAAGTCCAAGTAAGCAAGCCAAAGGGGCCATTTATTTATTGACTTTTGCCAACAGATATATGAATCATGGATAATAAATGGTCAAATTGAAAACGGACCATTTTAATGAGAGTGCAACAATGAAGGATTTCCCCCCAAAAAACACTAACTTTATATATTAAACCCGACTGTGGGTTCAATTCACATTCATTCCCTGTCCAGTTCTTTTCTGGAGATCTAACATTGTTCTCTATCCATTTTAGGCCTGGCTCTTTCCCATTTACTCTAGTGTAAATCAGAGTGACTCCACTGAAGTGACTGGAACTACTCATGTAAATCAGGTGTGAGAGAAGACCCCATCTTTCCTTTCTATGTTAGGAGCTTAAATTTCAAGGCCCCCATTCTGCATTGCCCCTCTCAGCAGGTTACGACTGCAAGTTTGAACATGCCAACGTCTGACAGTGAAAGGAAAGGGAAGGTTCTTATAGCAATAGTAATTTGCCACATTGCGCATCGTGGAGATATTAAAGTACGTGTTGAATGAATAGCTCGCAGTCAAAACTCCTAGATGTGTGCAATGTGCGAAATTATGGGTGTGTTTGTAAATGTGTATGTGATGGTTGAGTGTGAGCCGGCACGAGAATGCACATAAGCATGTGAGTGCTAGGATCATCTATCTCCTGATCAATTCCCTGCCAGTTCAGGGGTCTCAGACACTGGTGCACCTCAGTTCCTCCTATTCTGTGCCTGTGACACACAAGGTTAGTCTCCTGAGGGCTCAGCTCAGGGGTAATTGGGTGGGGTTTAGTGGCCTGTGATGTGCAGGAGGTCAGACGAGCTGATCTGGTGGTCCCTTCTGGCCTTAAACTCTATGAGCGTGTTTGCTCACATGGCTTTGCATTATAGAATTGTAGGATTAGAAGGGACCACCAGGGTCACCTAGTCTAACCCCCTGCCAAGATGCAGGGTTTGCTGTGTCTAAACCATCCAGGACAGATGGCTCCAGCCTCCTTTTGAAAACCTTCAGTGAAGGAGCTTCCACAACCTCCCTGGGCGTCTGTTCCATTGTCCTGCTGTTCTTCCAGGGAGGAAGTTTTTCCTGAGATTTAATGTAAATCAGCTGTGCTGCAGTTTGAACCCCCTGCCTCTTGTCCTGCCCTCATTGGCAAGAGAGAACAACTTTTCGCCATCTTTTTTATGGCCGCCTTTCAAGCATTTGAAGACCGCGGTCATGTCCCCCTTTATTCTCCTCTTTTCCAAAGCAAACTTACTCAATTCTTTCAGCCACTGACTACGGTCAATCCAGTGCAAGGTCTCTGCCTTGCTATTCAAATCCCTCCAGGAGACGGGCCTTGGCTGCTTGAAAGACACCTTTCTATTAGTGATTACAGCTTCACGTAACAGCTAGCCACGTAGATGGACAGATGGACACACAGGCATGGACACACATGCCTGCAAGTCTAGGAAGATGTGTGCGTGATTGTCTGTGTGCGCACATGGTTCATTTGTATGAATGTACGTAGTAAAGGTATTCAGAGACTCCCTTTTCTAAAGAACATGCCCATGGTGGTTGTACCAGCAGCAGCCGCAGCAACTGACTCACATGATGGAAGGGGAGAAAGAGAGGGAGGTAATTAGAAGCTGTGTGATATCACACACCTTCCTGCCGACACCCGCGGAGAGGGATCACACAAACACACATCCTCCACAGACAAGTGTTAACATCCTTCTCCTTATTTTTTAAGAGAGAGGCAGAGGCCTTCCCTTCTCTGCTAAGAAAAGGTGTGTTTTTACCTCAGGGCAATGCATGAAAACCCTTTTCCACCTGCTGGAAAAATACGTGGAGACAAGGCCCGGTCGTTTTAGCGTGCGCTCAATTTGGCAAGGTCAATAGCGCTGACTGTCCTTGGTTTACCTTGTGGTAAAACTGAAGTGCCTCTCTCCACTGTGGTTTTTACAGCAGGAGAGTTCAGGCACATTAGTAACCCTGAGGTAAAAACCACACCTTTTCTTAGCGATGAAGATAGGGCCAAAGAGAGGCAGAAATGGGACAAAACTTTCTCACAGAAGACCCCACAACTCGTCAGTCTGCTCCACTGAATTCCATCCCAGCCTTTCTTGGAATCATCACAGGCACCTTTGACTCAGCCATGCTCATCTATTTTCTTATAGGGAATAATCCAAGCCAGTGATCAGCTCCCCTAACTTTAGAGGACAGAGAAGGACACATTCCAGTCCCTTGGAAGCCAGCTACTCTGTAGGGATGGCTGGAACCTATCTCTGCTCTGCTTCGAGGTGTTGGGACCAGCTCCCGCCATGCCTGTTAGCCTTGGGGAAGTCAGCCTGCCCCTGAAGTGCTGGCCAGACTTGGCGAAGACAGGTGGCTTCCACTTCACTCCAGCTTGTGGATGGGAAGTTACATCCCAGCCTGTCCCAGCAGCGCCAGCAAGCCTTGGCGAATCTGACTGGATTCTCCTTCAGCCAGCTGGCATTAGGGAAGCTCTTTCCTCCATCTGGGTAACCCAGAGGGCTGTGCAGAGAAAGGCGTGATCCCAGACACCTTTGCTATCCCTCAAGCCTGCACTTGCCTTGGGGTTGGTTAAGCAGGGCTGTGCATCATGGAGTTTGGAAGATGCCGTAGCAATCCAGGAAAGTTCAATGTGACTGCACTGACTTACAGCGGCTGAGGAGACTGTTCCCGCTATATCTCAGTGATGAGCAAAGGGCTTTACTGACATGGAAGGAGACAAGGTTCCTGCCCTGAGGAACTTACAAGCTCAGTTAGATCTTGGGAAATGACCACAGATCTTATGAGGTGGGGAAGGGAACAGGCTACAAAGAACCAGCCCTTGGAAGACCAGCCCCAGCAGAGAGCTCAGACTGTGAATTTTGTTGCTACTTCCAGCAAAGCTGGTTGGGAAATTATTTTATTTCCTGTGGCAATTTTTGATGAAAACAATTTTTTTTGTTTTGGTAAAAGTATTTTGAGTTCCTACCAAAAAAGAAAAGAAAAGAAAAAGAAAGGATGGGGGAGGACATTTTGGAAGGTTTTCAGCAACTGAAAATGGAATTTCTTGGGTTTTAGCAAGTGAACAATTTTGGTTTCAAAAAAATTCACAAGAGAGAACTATTTTTTTGGGGGGGGATCAATAAAACCCCATGTTTTTGATTAAAACAGGCTGTCCCCCCATCATTTCCATTTGGCCAAAAAGCTATTTTTTCACTGAAAAAAACATTCTGGTGGAAAAATTGTGATCAGCTCTAGTCTTGTGCTTTTCTGGTGGCTTTTAGAGCATGCTCCATGCCTGCGGTATCTCCCAGTGTTCTCTACAGCCAGGGGTTGGATAGCGACAGGGCTGGGTTTCTGCAAGGTGGGGGGACAGTCACAAGAATCAACCTAACTAGTAAGCCACATCTCCCACCCGGAGAGCTGTGTATGTGTCCAGCACACTCCTGCTTCTCAGATTCAGACTGGGGCCCTTCAGCCAGGTGATCCCCAAAAGGGTCATGTATCCGAAAGTGTAACAATGGAGCTCTATAAACGGCTCCATCCAAGCCCATTCAGTTCAGTGGTTGTTTGACTGGGTCTTATAACTGAACTTCCCTGACTGCTGATAATGTTCAGGTTGGATTCTTTTCTTTGTCATGGGACAAACCAAAAGCTTGGCTCCAAATACCCCCACCTCACGAAAATCTGGAGCAGTTTCTGAACTTTGCAGCTGAAGTCAGAGGAGCATTACCCTCACCTGCTGGACCAGCTGTTCCCCCAATCCTGGCAGTCCTCAACTGAGCACCAGCCATAACAATCTGCAGGCCAGAGAGCTGGTTGAATAAGTTAAATAAGCTCTATGTAAATAATTTACCAACGAGCCACAGAAAAAATGCCTTGGAACAATGGGCTGGGCAAATGTTATTTGGCCATCTCGAGAACTGATTGAATAGTACAAAGAAACCCCCCTCAGTTGGGAATCATTTACTCAACAAAAGATGCTACACTTCAGATAAATAACAACAAATCAGTTGGATGGCTCTGCGGGGTTCACATTCCCAGAAAGCCCGGCTCCCTCCAGACGGGTGATGCTTCTAACTAGTTAGATCAGTTCTAGCACGAGGTCACCAGCTTGAAACCCAACCACCCTGCTTAACTCATTGTGTTTTAAGGCAGCGGTTTTCAACCTTTCCAACCTACTGCACCCCTTTCCAGGCATCTGATTTGTCTTGCCTACCCCCAGGTTTCACTTCACTTAAAAACTACGTGCCAACAAAATCAGACATACAAACACAACAGTGTCCCATCATGCTATTACTGAAAAAATTGCTGACTCTTTCATTTTTACCATATAATTATAAAACTGGAATATAAATATTGTACTTACATTTCAGTGCGATACTTGAGCGTGTTTTTCACTTGTGAGCCTTGTCTGAAGCCCGAGCCCCAGGCAAAAGGGCTGAAGCATGTAACTAAGCTTCACAGACCTCCTGTGGCGTGGGGCCCTGGGCAATTGTCCTGCTTGCAACTAATGTCAGCCTGGCACCTGCGATCCCCTGAAAACCCCCCTCTGATCCCCCCAGGGGCTGCCTCCAGATTGCAAAACACTGATCTAGAAGACTTGAGTACCCCCTGGAAGACCTCTGCATACCCCCAGGGAAACGGGGTTAAGAACCACTGTTTTAAGGTGCTTTTAGATACCGCTGGTATGAAGGGCCTTGGATTTGCCCTTTTTCCAGCCTGCTGGAATAAACTCACCTGCATTCGTCTGGGTGGGCAATGGCCAGTCTTGAAGGATGTCTGGTCTAGTATTAGTGAAGAGAGAGTCAGGCAGCATTCCTGGGTGATTTACTTCACTGCCCCAGGAATCAGGAGCTCATGAATTGCAAATCACATCTGGCTCTCTGGAGGGGGTAGCATGGCTGCTCTTATCAGGGTGAAACCCATTTAACAGCTCAGTTATGAAAGCATTAAATGGTGTTAAATGAGACTGGTTTGTATTTCTGGGCCAAGCCATGTTTCAGGTACAGCTGGGATGGGAGTTGAGCAACCTTTCTAGGTAAGCGTGTGACGCCCGCTTCGCTAGCTGCCGGTCCAACTGTCGCAGGATCGTGGCGGCCACCAGCTCCCATATGAATGGGCCTCGGTGCTTGGGGCTGGCCCTGCTTCTCTGTGCGAGAGGCAGCTGGAGGGCATGGGCCCAAGCAGGGAGGTAGTGGAGACTCTCCCCAGCAGCTCAGGTGTCTTAGAGTTGGAACAAAAGCCAGGGAAACACGCAGAGCCACCCCTGCTGACCCTATTGACTCCGGCTCTGGCATGCATAGCAGCAGGGGTCCCCACAGCGAGGACATTCAGCCAAACGCCTCTCCCCCAGTAACTCAGCAGGGCACGGGGAAGCCTCCCTCCTACTCCTCACCTATCATCCTAGCTTAAAGGCTGTGTTAATCTTTGTGATTCTAGTGCCCCCTCACTGGACTCAGGGGGCAAGCAACTCCCCAATCTGGACCCTGTAGGGTTTCTCCTGCAAGAGGCCTCTCTGCTCTGAGGTGGTGATGGGATGAACTGCCTTTTACTGCAGGTGAGATTAATCAACCGCTCCCCCTGTCCCCCCCATTTAAAAGGGAAACCTGGCTGCTGGGCTAGTGTCACCTGGCTATAGGGCCCCACGGAAATCAAGGCAGGTTTGATTGCATTGGTAGCAGGCTTGGGGCCCTGGTGCCGTCTCTTCCATCATCTCCCTGTGCAAATATGGCAAGCAAGCTCCCCAGGAGGTGTGGGTCCTGTCCCTGAACATGGCTGCCTGACATAGGGCAAAACCACTATGGGGATCCATCCTGCCAGGTCCTGCACACCACCTATAAAGGTGCTGTCCACCCTCACTCCATCTTTACTTCAGGGGGAGCTGAGAGCAAGCAGCACTTTGCAGGATCAGGCCCTTGACTTCCCTGTATTTTAGCTCATCTGTCTATTAAATGGTGTGTCTGCATGGCCCGGGGGAGGGAGAGGGTGATAGCAATTTGCTGCGGTTACAGGCCAGGAGTAAATGACTTTCCTCCAGGTGCAAGAGGAGGAGTCGTGACTTGCAGAGGTGGCTTTGAGTCTGGAGAGATGTCTGCCCTTCAGGCTGTAGCCAGTATTGCTCACCCCAAATGTTCAAACATCAGGAGCGAGGCTCACCAACAATCCTGAGATTTGCTTTAAAAATCGTGAGATTATGAACAAAGAATAGATTTGCTCCTCTTTTTATTTGTCTTCTGCTTTTTGAGCCATCAGGGTGCCCAGGGGTTATATTTGGAAGCTTTCTCCACAGCCCCAAGGACCAGAAACATACTTTTTTTTTTAAGAATGAAGCCTATAATCATCACACTTCCACTTGACTCCAGGAGCTGGGGCTTTAAGGAAAACAATAATTATCCTGAGACTCATGAGAGTTGGCACCGCAGTGGAAGTGTACACTGCAGCTCTGGAGAACATACTGGCCTGAGCTCTGATCAAGCTAATGAGCTAAAAATAGTGTGTAGCCATGGCAGCAGGAGGGAGTAATCGCCATGACTATCAACCCATCCAAGATGCTAGGTACATATTCAGGGCGGCTGGCCCCACCCACTGTGCATGTTACCATGGCAACACTATTTTTAGTGTGCTAGCTCAGTTAGAGCTGACATGGGTATGGCTCCTGGAGCTGGAGTTTTACACCTCCTGCTCAAGGGTAGATGCACCCCCAATGCCTCCTAGTGCTCCAGCTGGGATGATGGAGCTTACATACCAGCCCTCACTCAGGCCTGTGCCTAAGGCAAACATATAACTCTAAACCAACCCATGCCTCAGTTTCCCCATCAGTCCCACAGGGCTGCAGCTGCTCATTCACCTTGGCAAATGGCTGGGCACTTTCTGGGCACTGCTATTAGCTGGACATGGAATGATTTAGCCCACCCATGGACGCTTCCCAATGCAGCAAGAGACCAGAAAAAGAAAGTTGATGGGGAAAGAAAAGAAATGAAGCAATGAGACGTTTAAGGGGTTTTATTTAATTCTGGTGGCTGTTATTTTTAAAGCCAGAACTTCATAAAAGTTGGATTCAGCAGGTGGAAGTTTTAACTCCGGTGGAACAGAAATTAAAAACAAAAATTGCTTTCAATCACCAGCTCGTAGGGGTCGGCCCACCTCTCCTGGCTGTCTCTGCTTAACAGCCACTCTGTTCCATTAACATTCAGTCAAGCAATTAAATGTAGTATTATCTTATTTATTTTGGCTTGCCTCCTTGCCAGTTCCCTGCTGTAAAGTAAATGATTGCCGGGTTAGATTAACAGAAAGCATATGTGGAAATTACCTTTTAATTTCTTAATTACATCGCACTCACCTGCAACTCAACCTGTCTGTATGAGGCAAGTGTGCTGTTAATTTCCATTGATGTATTTTCTGCATTCTTATAAATTAGGATCCTATGAAAGATGAAGCATGTAAAGAATTCCTTTTTCCTACTCCTACCCATCTTCTGGGACCCAGAGGGGGGCTATTCTTATCTTTGTGAGCAGTAGGAATTCATATACAACTGGGATATTCAAAGGAGTTAGAGTTGGGTGCCTAAATCCCAATGGAATTCAATGGGAGTTGGGCACTATTTAGTCTTCTTTAATAATCCTATTCATGCCAAAGTTAGAATGTGCCCTTGCGTGTTCTGCAGTCTCAGTGAGGTTAAGGGATAATAACCCCAGAAAGTCTCCTACTGTTTTTAATGAGAGCAACAGTGGTGAAATAAACCATGAGGTATTTGACTAGAAGAAGATCTTAGAGGGGTTTGTGGCTAGAAGACAGACAGGAATGGGACAAATCCCAGTCAAAGAGCACACATGTATGCATACAAAATCTGTGCAACCACTGCAGTGCTACCTTTCTAGGAGTCCGCTGCCTGTTGCCATTTTGCAAGGAGGAGTTAATGCAGGATGTTACAGAGGTGCTGCACACAGTGCTCTCTCTGGGAGACTTTGCTTCTGTTCTTTCTTATTTAGTCACTTCCCTTAATCTGGGATGTAACTCATTCAGGCTGAAACTATACAGTTGTGTGTGTAGAGAAGCGGAAAGGTTACAGGCTGAACTAGACCCACTTGGGATTTCCAAACAGGCTGCAAATACATACATGTCATGGAAGGTGGCTGGGGCTAAATTAATGGCTTTTGAAAAGGTTCTGGTGAGCATCATCAAGCCCTCCTTCCTGCAAGGTGTGGTATCTTAGGTGGCAGTACCATACTCTGCATGTGATTGCTAAGGGGGGAGGGCTAGCTCAGTGGTTTGAGCATTGGCCTGCTAAACCCAGGGTTGTGAATTCAACCCTTGAGGGGGCCACTTAGGGATCTGGGACAAAAATCAATACTTGGTCCTGCTAGTGAAAGCAGGGGGCTGGACTCAATGACCTTTCAAGGTCCCTTCCAGCTCTATGAGATAGGTATATCTCCATATATTAATGTAGATTAGTTTAAAACCTAACACAACACTATTTTGCAGAAGAAATACACTGCAAGTATTTTTTTGTTGGCTCTTGGTTCCAGCGTTACATAATTACCATACCCCAAATGGCTCAATTTGTGCATTCAGGCTTCCATTTTAGAACATTTAGGATGATCTCACAACCTTTTACTCCCACGAGCAATTCCATTGCCTTGAATGGGATTAATTGTATGAGCAAGAAGAGCTGCTAGCCAGATCATATCTCTTTATGTTGCCCAACCCTATAAGGAAATCATGTGTTTTTTTAGTGGCATGAATCACAAAGTACTTTTTGTTTAACCCATCCTCTCCCCATAAAATATGAATCTAAGCCCAAAATTTCATAGGTCCATCCATGCTCCAGGCCTCTACAATATAACTGCATTTGATCCACACCAGATTACACAAAACTCCTTATTCTCCAGAATGGGGTCACGTTCCATGACATCTATTAATGACTCTAAAGATTCCCTCGATTATCTGAAACCACGATTATCTCAACTTATTCAGTGTCCGCTGTGACATTTGGTTAATCGAGGTTGTTCTGTATTATTATTATTATTTTTCAAGTGGGGTAATTATTGTACATTAAGCCATTAGCATTCATTACTTCTACAATGTGTAATTAGAACAATGGTGGATAGATTGCTACTGACTCTAATGAAGTTTTTATAATTGTAATTTATTGTCATCAAATTACCTTTCTTAAAAATGAATCCCAATATTAGACCCTTAGTTCTGGGGAAGGGGTGGTAATTATTTCTAATTGATGTTTCTTGTTTGCTCTCTCACATGGGGAAATGCTGATCCAATCCCATGCCGTGTTTTGGCAAGGAAGTTAACCAAGAGTGGCAAAGGCATTCCGGCAATGAGACCATTCATCATGTGTATCTTGCTGCCCCGTCATCTTCTTCATTCCCATCCCTCTGAACGTGGGACGTGTGAAAGAGCCAACACGACTTTCTGGGGTCGCGAAGGAGAGGCTGCGACAGAAATTATTTGGGCTGATTTGCTGCTAAGTCACAGATGAGCTTTGGGCCAGCTGAGCGGTGGGAGGAAGAGGAGAATGGTTTTACGCCCGCTTTCCACCTTGCTTGATTCTGGAACCACGGGAGGTGGGGGGGCTGAAATGGCCCAACCTTCCTGCCCCGGGCCTGTCCGCTCCCCACCTCTCCATGCCCCCCAACTTGCAGCCTGTACCAGGGGAATCCTTGCCCATTTCTTGTTAGAGGTGCCTGGAGGCACAAAGGGACCTTAAAAAGCACTGAGCACCTGGGCGTGGATGCACAAAAGGACTTTGGTGTTGCGACGCTGAGCATCACAGCATGCAACTTTCAGGGTCTTAAAAAAATCAGTTTTGATTCACAAAGCCTGAGCGGCTGGGGGAGAGCTGGGTGCCTGAGACTGCCATTCACAAAAGCCAGAAGGCTAGGTAGGGAGCCGCCTAAGCTAGCCAGTGGGAGATGCCCCGACAGGGGTGTGTGCTAAGCCCTGTCCCTCCCATGGAGACAAACACCAGGCCGCAGGGAGATGCCAATTTCTGTGTGCAATCCACAGCCAGGAACTCTTTAGAGCAAGGTACCGATGCTGCTTTTGCAAGAAGCCAGGGGGCGGGAGGAAGGAGGCCAGACACCCCTCATAACATCTAGGCCAGTGGTTAGGGTACTCCCCTGGGATGTGGGATGCCTCCCTGTTCAAGCCCCCCCCCCCGGGAACAGGGATCTGCCACCTCTCAGGTAAGCATCCTACCCACAGGGCTATGGGCTAGTCCACTGTAGGGCTCCCTCAGGCTCTGCTGTTGCATTTAAGTAACTGAGGAGTCATTGGAGCAGGCGGACTGGATCTTGGGTCTCCCCGGTGAGTGCTCCAACCGCCAACCTAGAGAGTCGGTGTCTCTCTCCCTCTTCCTGCCCCCCATGACTAACTAAGAGAGTGAGCACAAGCATGAGACTGACCCTGCAGCCTAGTGGTTAGAGCACTCACCTGGGAAATGAGATCCCCCTCCCGCACCCCGCTCCGGGTCTGGTCCCCCTGCTCCAATGACATAGGAAAGCCTGAGGGAGCCCCACCTCAGAATAGCGCATAGGCCAATGGTTAGAGCACACCCCTAGGAGGCAGCAGCTCCCTCTGCAAATCCCTTCCTCCTTTCCGCTGGGGAGGGGACTTGAACCAGGGCTATCCCACATCCATTGGGCTAAAATTTTGAGGGTGCTTCTCCCACGCCCCCGCTAGCTGTTCTGCAGGAACTCACCTGAGGGCCCCGATTCAGTCAGCAGGCTCAGAGGGCACCTATGGGATCAGGCCCCACATGCGACTTAGGTGGCCAATCTTCCCCTGGCTTGTGGATCAGTCTGGGGCTTAGGCATCCAGCCACTTGGAGGAAGGCTGCAGTGAGCATGTCCCAAAGGCAGAGGAATGGGGACCAAGGGCATTTTTATTGCAAACACTTAGGCACGGAGCAAGTTTGGGCACCCACAGGGTGCGGCAGCAGCCAAGCGGGCATTTTGTGCATTACAGAGGAGCCTAACACAGCGATTTAGGAGCTAATTCTTTTTGTGCAGCCAGGCCTTGTTATTTACATGGCCGATTTCACCATTGCCATCGAAGCTAAGAGACAGGTTCATGCCGGGAGCTGTAATTTGTCCTTCCCATGCCTGGCTGTCAGTGAATAAACCTGGGAACCAGTCTGAGCCCTGGTGGGTGCGGGGAATCGCTCAGGGGCAGGCGGTCAGTATAACAACTCTCGCAGTCCCAGAATCTCCACCACAGGAGCCTCCTGCCAGAGGCTGCTAGGGAATTACCCCGAGCGATCACATCCTACAGCAGCTTTGGCCGCACCCCTACCCGGGGCACCGCTGCCTTTTTTTCCAGCCCACCCCTGACCAAAGGGAAGTTGTAGCCACTTTCCACTGCCGCAGCCTCCTCTCCCAGCAGCCCAGGTCCAAGGTCTATGCCAATGTAGCTCACGGGATGAGCGCAGCCCTATGTCCAAATGGCCTCACTGGGCACTGCTCTCCTCAGCGTCAGGCTGTGCAGCCAGAAACATGGTGGTGAGTTTGCGCCCTATGGATGTGGCAGGCTGTGCATTAGCGCAAGGATGGTAGAATCCCGCCTACTGTGAAAGGCACGGAGTACATCAGCAGTCTGCTCCTTCCACAACGCTCAAGGTCGCCCATCCAAGTTTGTTCAATGCTAAGCTAAAGGCAGACAGCCGAGAGGTGACCTATTTCCACCAATCTCTTGAAACAGGTTTCTCTCTGTAGACACTTGAAAGCTCACCAGCACCCAGGCGGGGCTTGCTTATCAGGCACTGATTTAATGTTCATTCCCCTGCATTTCTCCCATTGCCCTGCTCTCCTTTGCTCACATCTCCTTTATGTTCCCCAATCATAGAATCATAGAATCTCCGGGTTGGAAGGGACCTCAGGAGGTCATCTAGTCCAGCCCCCTGCTCAAAGCAGGACCAATCCCCAGCATAGCTCACGCCGAGGCACTGGCCATGGTGCTGAATGGCTGCCTGGCAAGAACAGCCCAAGCCCTACTAGTAACTTTGGGGGATGATCATAAAACTCCAGGTCTAATACTTTTCTCAGCTGTCCAGGCATTGCTGGTGCCCAGTAAGGTCATGGGGCTATGTAACATTTCATGGGTAACTCATGACAGCTCCATCCCTCAGGCCAACCATGGCCAGACCATGTCCCTTCTCTCCTAACCCATTTGTGTATTTCGAATGCACTGTGGTACCCGAATGGTGCTGGGAGCCAGCACCCATTGAGTTCAAGTCTACCTCATCATGGTTCTCAAATCACAGCCATCACCATGGCATCTGAGTCAATGTGAGGTGTGCTGGTCAATTCAATAGGACCAAGGTTGGATTTGAAATACATGGAATAAAATCATGTACAAAATGGTTGGGAACTCTCCAAGTTACCACAGGTTTCAGAATAGCAGCCATGTTAGTCTGTATCTGCAAAAAGAACAGGAGTACTTGTGGCACCTTAGAGACTAACATAGACTGGAACATACAGCAAGAAGATAGTATCAGAGGGGTAGCCATGTTAGTCTGAATCTGTAAAAAGCAACAGAGGGTCTGTGGCACCTTTGAGACTAACAGAAGTATTGGGAGCATAAGCTTTCGTGGGTAAGAACCTCACTTCTTCAGATGCAAGCCAGATATTTATCCATACAGAGAACATGAAACTGGAACTGGAAGTGCTAATAAATAAATACAACTATGACATTGTTGGCATCACTGAAACTTGGTGGGATAATACACATGATTGGAATGTTGGTGTGGATGGGTACAGCTTGCTCAGGAAGGATAGACAGGGGAAAAAGGGAGGAGGTGTTGCCTTATATATTAAAAATGTACACACTTGGACTGAGGTAGAGATGGACATAGGAGACGGAAGTGTTGAGAGTCTCTGGGTTAGGCTTAAAGGGGCAAAAAACAAGGGAGATGTCATGCTAGGCGTCTACTACAGGCCACCTAACCAGGTGGAAGAGGTGGATGAGGCTTTTTTCAAGCAACTAACAAAATCATCCAAAGCCCAAGATTTGGTGGTGATGGGGGACTTCAAGTATCCGGATATATGTTGGGAAAATAACACAGCGGGGAACAGACTATTCAACAAATTCTTGGACTGCATTGGAGACAACTTTTTATTTCAGAAGGTTGAAAAAGCTACTAGGGGGGAAGCTGTTCTAGACTTGATTTTAACAAATAGGGAGGAACTCGTTGAGAATGTGAAAGTAGAAGGCAGCCTGGGTGAAAGTGATCATGAAATCATAGACTTTGCAATTCTAAGGAAGGGTAGAAGGGAGAACAGCAAAATAGAGACAATGGATTTCAGGAAGGCAGATTTTGGGAAGCTCAGAGAGCTGATAGGTAAGGTCCCATGGGAATCAAGACTGAGGGGAAAAACAACTGAGGAGAGTTGGCAGTTTTTCAAAGGGACACTATTAAGGGCCCAAAAGCAAGCTATTCCGCTGGTTAGGAAAGATAGAAAATGTGGCAAAAGACCACCTTGGCTTAACCACGAGATCTTGCACGATCTAAAAAATAAAAAGGAGTCATATAAAAAATGGAAACTAGGACAGATTACAAAGGATGAATATAGGCAAACAACACAGGAATGCAGGGGCAAGATTAGAAAGGCAAAGGCACAAAATGAGCTCAAACTAGCTACGGGAATAAAAGGAAACAAGAAGACTTTTTATCAATACATTAGAAGCAAGAGGAAGACCAAAGACAGGGTAGGCCCACTGCTTAGTGAAGAGGGAGAAACAGTAACAGGAAACTTGGAAATGGCAGAGATGCTTAATGACTTCTTTGTTTCGGTCTTCACCGAGAAGTCTGAAGGAATGCCTAACATAGTGAATGCTAATGGGAAGGGGGTAGGTTTAGCGGATAAAATAAAAAAAGAACAAGTTAAACATCACTTAGAAAAGTTAGATGCCTGCAAGTCACCCGGGCCTGATGAAATGCATCCTAGAATACTCAAGGAGCTAATAGAGGAGGTATCTGAGCCTCTAGCTATTATCTTTGGAAAGTCATGGGAGACGGGAGAGATTCCAGAAGACTGGAAAAGGGCAAATATAGTGCCCATCTATAAAAAGGGAAATAAAAACAACCCAGGTAACTACAGACCAGTTAGTTTAACTTCTGTGCCAGGGAAGATAATGGAGCAAGTAATTAAGGAAATCGTCTGCCAACACTTGGAAGGTGGTAAGGTGATAGGGAATAGCCAGCATGGATTTGTGAAGAACAAATCATGTCAAACCAATCTGATAGCTTTCTTTGATAGGATAACGAGCCTTGTGGATAAGGGTGAAGCGGTGGATGTGGTATACCTAGACTTTAGTAAGGCATTTGATACGGTCTCACATGATATTCTTATCGATAAACTAGGCAAATACAAATTAGATGGGGCTACTATAAGGTGGGTGCATAACTGGCTGGATAATCGTACTCAGAGAGTTGTTATTAATGGTTCCCAATCCTGCTGGAAAGGCGTAACGAGTGGGGTACCGCAGGGGTCTGTTTTGGGACCGGCTCTGTTCAATATCTTCATCAACGACTTAGATATTGGCATAGAAAGTACGCTTATTAAGTTTGCGGATGATACCAAACTGGGAGGGATTGCAACTGCTTTGGAGGACAGGGTCATAATTCAAAATGATCTGGACAAATTGGAGAAATGGTCTGAGTTAAACAGGATGAAGTTTAACAAAGACAAATGCAAAGTGCTCCACTTAGGAAGGAAAAATCAATTTCACACATACAGAATGGGAAAAGACTGTCTAGGAAGGAGTACGGCAGAAAGGGATCTAGGGGTTATAGTGGACCACAAGCTAAATATGAGTCAACAGTGTGATGCTGTTGCAAAAAAAGCAAACATGATTCTGGGATGCATTAACAGGTGTGTTGTGAGCAAGACACGAGAAGTCATTCTTCCGCTCTACTCTGCTCTGGTTAGGCCTCAGCTGGAGTATTGTGTCCAGTTCTGGGCACCGCATTTTAAAAAAGATGTGGAGAAACTGGAAAGGGTCCAAAGAAGAGCAACAAGAATGATTAAAGGTCTTGAGAACATGACCTATGAAGGAAGGCTGAAAGAATTGGGTTTGTTTAGTTTGGAAAAGAGAAGACTGAGAGGGGACATGATAGCAGTTTTCAGGTATATAAAAGGGTGTCATAAGGAGGAGGGAGAGAACTTGTTCACCTTAGCCTCTAAGGATAGAACCAGAAACAATGGGTTTAAACTGCAGCAAGGGAGGTCTAGATTGGACATTAGGAAAAAGTTCCTAACTGTCAGGGTGGTTAAACACTGGAACAAATTGCCTAGGGAGGTTGTGGAATCTCCGTCTCTGGAGATATTTAAGAGTAGGTTAGATAAATGTCTATTAGGGATGGTCTAGGCAGTATTTGGTCCTGCCATGCGGGCAGGGGACTGGACTCGATGACCTCTCGAGGTCCCTTCCAGTCCTAGAATCTATGAATCTATGAAAAGGTGGAAGTAGTCATGCCAACTGTAAGAGGCCAATCAATTGAGATGAGCCATCATCAGCAGGAGAAAAGTTTATGCTCAAAGTATCCTCACACCTTCTATGGGTCTTCTCGATTATCACTTCAAAAGTTTTTTTCTCCTGCTGAGGATAGCTCATCTCAATTGATTGGCCTCTTACAATTGGTATGCGTACTTCCACCTTTTCATGTTCTCTGTATGGATAAATATCTTCTTGCTGTATGTTCCAGTCTATGCAGCCGATGAAGTGGGCTGTAGCCCACGAAAGCTTATGCTCAAATACATTTGTTAGTCTCTAAGATGCCACAAGGACTTCTGTTCTTTTTGCAAGTTACCACAGCTGCTCTTAGGCCCAGACCCTCAATGGGTATTTAGGGGCATAACTGCCACTGATTTTGGTGAGACAAGGTGGGGGAGGTCGTATCTTTCTTTGGACCAACTTCTGTTGGAGAGAGAGACCAGCTTTTGAAGGCTTGTCTCTCTCACCAACAGAAAGATACGACCTCCCCCACCATGACCCTCTAATATCCTGGGGCCGACACAGCTATAACTGCACTGCACACATGGATTTGAGTGGAAATAGGAAGTTAGATGCCTATTTGCCTTTGAGGATCTGGGTCTCCTTGACCATAGCTAGTCGGTATTGTGTAAAATCTTGGCTATGTAGGGGGAGGGGGTTGCTAAACAAGTTAGCCTCGGCGGTAATTCCAGTTACATGATGAGAGCGGTAATCAGTGTGCTGTTTAATTATTATTTTTATGATTACTGTGAATTAAAAATAAATAGTGCCGTTCGCTCCCAGCAGGGAGCAGAGTCTTGCCTTAACTGCCTCTGTTTGAATCAATTTAGGCGCAATTATCCCTCTTTCTTCGGCACACACACCTCAATTACACCTATCTGTTTGAAGCAGGCACAATAACCCCCTGGAGCTCTGCAGAGAGCAGGCAGAATAGAGCTGCTCCAGCGCTCTGCTTAGAGTGGGGGTGTCAGACTCATTTCCTATGGCGGTGCTGCTCCGCTCTCCTGCCACAGAGCACAGGCCACAGCCAGCCAAAGTTGCTAAACTATAACTACATAAAGATGGGCCATGTTGGGGATTACTTACATTTTAGACTTTAGTGACTGTTATTGCTGCTCTCTGATACCTGGCATCTCTTAGGACAAAAGGAGTGTTTAAGAGCGCTTTCTCCTCACCCAGACACGTACCAGCTACTGCACCTTCTGCGCCTCTTAAAGTGGTTCTACACCTGTATGAAGGGTTTTGCTCCGGAGTCTGGATTATGGGGGTGGGATTTGTAGGGGGAACCAATGTGTTGTGCCTTAACTCTGTCCACTGGACCCTGCTGGCATGCACTAAATGTTCTTTAGTGTGCATTGATGTAGTCCTCTTTCAAACAGGACTACATCAGTGCACACTAGCAGAATCTACATGGGGGAGTTAGAGCGCAACCCACTGGTGTGCTCTACAAATCATGCCCCAATGGTATGGACTTTGGGATGATGTAGACAAGACTGAAGATTCATGGGAAGTCTGCTGGCTTTATTACACTGGCCATATGTTTGACACGCCTGATTCAGAGGGTGCAGCATGCACTCCTGTCTGTGTGTGGCCAGCCCTGGTCTCTCTTCACCCCTTCAGAGAAAGGCCTGCACCAATGTCAGCCCTAGTCTTGAGTGTTACTGTGTTTGGTCCCTGTGCGAGGGTGTCAGGGAGGCTTTATGAATGGAGACTCCATCAGAACTCTGCTCCCTTACGCATCCAAGCAGAAGTATGTGCAGTCGTGCCCAGACTGGATCGAGCCTCTAGCGGCCTCAGGAGGTCAGGGACATTCACAGCCCTGCAAATGAGGGCAAAGCTCTACCTTTCTGACTGGGTAGCATTTCACCCACACTTTGCACTGGTGGAAATGACGACAGCACAAATAAGTGGGAATCAGGTCCTTAGAATAACACTCTTTGGCTCTTGCACCGAACAGGCTGAAAAATCAACGTCCATCCCATGTTCATGCTGCCAAGCGTGGGTTTTGGGGGCAGGTGCCTATGTGTAGTGCCTGCCAGAACTTGGCCCCATGTCTTTCACTCATTCACCACAAAAATGCAGCTGACTGTGGGGTAAACACACCAGCTGATTAACAGCACAGCACAACACTATGAGCTAGCTCAGGGCAGGAGGAGAAGAATACAGAAGGAGTCCCATTGGCTAGTTGCACCAAACAAGCCCTAACTAAGCAATCCTGCTGCAATACAAGATTCACCACCATCTGCAACCCCGTATCTAGCTCACTCCACTAACACTGGAAAGTTTTATTGTATTTCATGAAGGATGGGCAAGTCTGTACAGATGAAACTAGAAATGAAACACTTTCCCCCCAAATCTGAACCACATATATTTTGAGGGTCAGACAAGTTTTTTAAAGATATTTCAATGTTTAAGTTATTCGGGGAGGGATAGTTCAGTGGTTTGAGCATTAGCCTACTAAACCCAGGGTTGTGAGCTCAGTCCTTGAGGGGGCCACTTAGGGATCTGGGACAAAATCAGTACTTGGTCCTGCTAGTGAAGGCAGGGGGCTGGACTTGATGACCTTTCAGGATCCCTTCCAGTTCTATGAGATTGACATTAAATATGGAGATATACCTTTGTTAAATTGTTTTCATTAGAATTGGTTAAAAATGGATCCATGTTTTCATGCAATTTTAATTTTTTTTTGACAAACATTGAAATTTCACTGAAATTTTTAAATAGTTCCTAATGTAGAGACATCCTGACCATCTCTGACCTTGCCAGGACCAGAGATTCACCTGAAACTAAGCACCAGATTCAAATATATCAGTAGTTTCGATCAGGGTCTCAGTCAGCATTCCTGATTATTAGAGATGGTTAGAAAATAGATTATTTTGTCATGGAAAGCGTTGATGAAAACCCAGATATTTTCACTGGTATTTTCCAATAGAAAATTTTGACTTTTCACCCATCTTTTTTGTTTTTCAGCAACCAAAGAACAAACATTTCCATCCCAAAACTGACAAATATGGAGAAAAAATTGGTGTAGGGCTAAAAATTTCCAATTTTCCAGTTTCCTGATGAAAAATTTGAGGAAAGTGGACACTTTCTCCACCCCCCCCAAAAAAAAAACAACCCCAAAGCAATGCATCACATTTAGTCAAAACGTCTATTTTCCACCAAAAAAAAAAAAAAAAAAAAAAAAAAAAAAGTTGTGATGGAATTTTTTTGACCAGCCCTACTGATTATGTTCACAGGACTCAACTAGCGGCCTATGAAACACCAAATGTTGCAGGAACATTTTCTCCTCTTAACCACAGGGAGTGATGATCCCCTCCCAAGTGAGCCAGAACAAGTCTTGAGGGAAGTAGATTCTCCCTGGTAGCCTGCCACGACTCTTCCCCACCATCCATCCAACTCTCAATTATCTTGAGTAGGAGTAGAGAGGTTATGTTATTTGGCATTGGTGTGACCACTGCTGGAATACTGTGTCCACTTCTGGTGCACACAATTCAAGAGGGGTGTTGATAAATTGGAGAGGGTCCAGAGAAAAGCCACAAGAACAACTGGAAAACATGCCTTGTAGTGATAGACTTGAGGTGCTCAATCTATTTACCTTAATGAAGAGAAGGTTAAAAGGAGACTTGATTACAGCCTATAAGTGCCTACACGGGGAACAAATATTTAATAATGGGATCTCCAATCTAGCAGAGACAGATATAACATGGTCCAGTGGCTCGCAGTTGAAGCTAGACTGGAAGTTACTCTCATTTTTAAAAATGGTCTAATTAACTCTTGGAACAACTTACCAAGGGTCATGGTGGATTCCCCATCACTGACAATTTTACAATCAAGATTGGATGTTTTTCTAAAAGCACTGCTCTAGGACTTATTGTGGGGCAACTTTTCTGGCCTGTGTTATGCAGGGAGTCCGACTAGATCACAAGAGTCCCTTCTGAACTTGGAATCTGTGACAAACTACCATGCAGAGGGGAAGATGAGGATTGATTTGCTTTTTGTACCCACCCCTGAGTTGTCCGGGACAGCAATCATACTCATGTATTGGGGCTCAAAGGCTAGGACTCATGAGAGCTGGGTTCTGTTCCCCGCTGTGCCACTGGCCTGCTGGGTGAATTGGGGAAGTTACAGCCCCTTTCTGTGCCTCAATTTCCCCTCTCATCCTTTGTCTTCGCTATTTAAACTGGAAGCGCTTCTGGGCCGGGACTGCCTCTCACTCTGTGTGTGTGTGTGTGTGTGTGTGTACAGGGCCTAGCACTGGGGGGGGGGGTCCAGATCTTCATGGGGGGGGGTCTCTAGACACTTGTCATGCAGCTAACACATGGCAATGTTCATCTGCTGATCAAAACCTGAAGGTGGGCGAGTATCATTCTGGCTATTTCAGGGAGAGGGCAAATGGAGACAGAGGGGAAGTGACACACATGCCACCATCTTGGCGGCAACTGAGCAGTGGGGATCTCCAGAGCTAAAAGCATGAGCTACTGCAACCTAGCTACAACGGCACTTCCAGAGCAAGGCCTGCACCAGCCACGCACCAGTGGGTTACACACACCATAATTCAGTGCCAGAGGCAGGAATACTTAGAACTACTTAGCGTGCAAGGTCTCGGGGGTCAGGCTGGCCCAACAGGGGTCTGGTCCCTGACTAGGACTCTTAGCAGCTACCACAATACCAGTAAATAAAATAGAAGCCGGATCTGGTTCCCAGTCCATTGGCTCACCCATCTCCCCAGGCTGCCTTCTTACGACATGGTCCCAATCTAGGAGGGAGATGCAGGGCTCAGTGAGGGGAAGTGGGGCACATTGACATGTTAGCAATTATCGTAGCCATGCAAAGGTTTGGTCGGGACTGGGCCCAAGGTTTGCAGTTGGGGAGGGTCTCATTTGACCAGAGCAAGGTCATCCCGTAGCTATCCCATGAGCATCCCAGTGCGGCTCTGAAGCCCGGTTTACAGGAGCGCCCCTTTGGCAACTTGGACGGCAGCAGAAAATGGCCGATGTCCCCTTCGCTAAAGCAAAACAAACAGCCCACCCCCCCCAAGCCTTGAAAGCAGGCCCAGCCAACCCCCACCCCTCACACACTCCCCAGCCCTTGCACAAAGGCTGCCGACTGGAAGACGGCGCAGGGCTCGGCGCAGCGCTGATTAGATCGCTGTCGCGGGGGAACACGGAGGTTAATTGCCATTCTCTTTGTGTGCCACTCGGAGAGGAGACCGATTTCAGCTCAGTAGCAACAAAGTGTTGCCTGGTTTCCGTGGGTGGGGGCAGGGAAGGCAAGCTGGAGTGGAGCGGGGGCGGGGGGGGGATTGCGCCTGGACTTTGAGCAGAGCTGTGTCTTGTCTGGTCCAGCAAAAGAGAAGTGCTTAACAAGTATTAAGAGACACAAATAATTCTCCTTTTCTCCCTTTGCCCATTCTTTTCTCTCTCTTTGCTTGTAAATCCTGCTTATTGCATCTGAATAGCAGAATGGTTTCACACCGGACCTTTAATCAGGCCCCTGGTAGCCCCGGGAGGGGCAAAGTGGCTGAGGATTACCTTTTATTTTATTTTTTTTAGCTCCCCCCTCCCGGCACTCCCCCCCCCTTCCCTCGTGTTTTTCTTGCTCTGCATTTGTTCTTGAAGTAGTAAGGAGCAGAGGCTTAAAAGGGAGGGAGGGTGAGGGGGTTTTCCTACAAATTTAAGGAGATCTAGGCCTATTCAGGCTGACTTGTCCATAGCCTCGTTGCTTTTGTTCGGCTGCCATTCTTCAGTTGATTTCTTCACTAGTCAAAGCACTTTAATTCTTTTTTTAGATACTGAGAATCTGTCCTCCCCCTCGGCCCCCCTCCTCGCACCACCCCACACACCCTCTTTCACTTTCTCAGACTCTTTATCCAGTGTCCTCCTAACCACCAACAAAGCACCAAGATCATCGCAAAGTATTTCTTTCAGAGAAAGAGAACAAGAGAGAAGCCAGGGGAGATGGAGCTGATGGGAGGTGGAGGGTGGGCACACTCTTCGCCCTGTACTAATGCCTCCAGGTACAGAGGACATTGCAAGGCGCTTTGTGTCATTCTGCCCAGAGAGGGAGGTAAATTTAAAGGGTCTCTAAGTGGCTGGTATTTGATGGGTTGGAGGATACGCAAGGCTCTCTTCTCTCTCACAGCCATCAAATACCTGCCACTTAGCGACCCTTTAAATCTACCTTCCTCAATGGACAGAATGACCCACAGGGCCTTGCAATGTATTTTATACCTGGAGCCAAGGGGCAGCAAATGGGACGTCTCCCTTGACCAAAACTGGGTCTAAATAGCCAGAACTTGAAATCAGAAGCATCAGGAAGGCATTAGTAAAGGGGAACTGTGCGTGTGAACACACACACACACTCCATCACTGTGGGTTGCTCTGCCAGCAAGGCTCCAGTTAGCTTGGGATGCAACACTGGGAACGGTTTTGCCACCCAGATGTTTCCCATGTCACAAGGCCCCATGGCGAGTTCAGCTCTGTTGATGTTTGGATTAGCCTGAGTTAATTTACTTTGTTCTGGCCTGGAGTCTAATTTTGAACCAAACGCTCTACTGCAGCTGATTTAGGTGTTCTTCCGAACCAACATACCAACCTTTGGATGCTTAACCCAACAACCTGGTTCATGAGCACAGGCTTAGCCAAAGAGATGGTCACTTTCCACCTCTGTGGGATGTGTCCTGGAAATCAGGGGATTTTGACACTAACCAGCAATAGTACATGAGAAGGATCCGTGACTGAACGTTTGGAGCCTCAGAAAGACTTTGGTGTGAGTTTGGGAGGGAGGAGTTCTAGGACTGTCCTTGCTCCATCTAAACTGGCCCCACCCATGATAGCAAGTTCCCTGGAGAAGCCTCCACCTCAGGGTCCTTATCTGCTCCTTGCTCTGGCAATCTCCAGTTAAGTCAATGAGAATCAGTCGGAATAAGGACTGGGGAAGAACTTTGAGCCATTGGGGGTTAGTTTCCCAGCACCTCTCTGCATTTGCTCCGTTGACATTAATAGAAGTTTTGCCTGAGTGAGTACCTCAGTTTGTCTCCTGGAGCTTCAGTTTGGCCTCACTAAGTCTGGGGAGGTGTCTACGCTTGCATGCGCCTCCCTCATCCACAAATCGTAGTTACAGCTAGTGATGGGCCCCAGTGGCTGAAGGGCACTACCTTTCCTCTTGGTTGCTTCTCCTCCCTGTGCAGGCTGAGGCCTTCAGTACAGTTCCCTAATGCTAACATCAGAGAGGAGGGCTCTGCCAACAGCCAACTAAAGGTGGCTTGAAGGCAAGGAATAGCGTTAATGGGCATTCACAAAGCAAACACACTGGGTCACTCCCAAAAAAATATCCAGTCAAATTGTGAATGGCTGCTAGCAATTTTTGTGGAACTTGCTAAGCAGAAAAATGGCAAACTAGTATGTATCCTTCTACAGATGAAAATTGACTCCCCGCTGCCTTTCCAGCAGGTGTTTGAACCTCTTGGCGGGGTGGGAGTCAGAAAGTGGCTTTAAGGGTAAGAAGAAAAAGAAAATAGAGAAGCTATGGCAGTGTAATTCAGTGGTGTGAGCATAGGGCTGGGAGCTAGGCATTCCTGAGTTCTAATCCCCGTTTGGACACAGATTTGCTGCGTAACCTTGAAGAAGTTGCACAGGGCAAGATTTTGAAGTGTTCAGCACCCACCGTTTGAGCCAAATCTTCAGCTCAGTGCTCTTTAGCTACTTAAATGAGGGCCCGATCTGCAAAAGTGTGTTCCACTCCCACGGGGATGACCCTGGTCAGCTTTTCCACAGCACTCAGCACGTTCGGTGCTCAGCTTTTTGAAGATCCAGCCTCCTGGGACTCCCTTTCCTTATCTAGAAGATGATATTTAACCTACCATTAATATTTTCAAAACTAAAACATGCAGTATTCAGGCTGCCCTGATTCGGGTCATTACCTTACTTGCTATTTGCGACTATTCACACCACTGCTGGGTATTTGTCAAAGTGCTCATGAATCCCCAAAGTTTCACAAATGCGGATTCACCTGGAACTGTGCACCAGGAAGTGCCTTATTTGCTCACTGTTAGTCCGTGTTCTCTTGTTTCAGTCGTCTGATCAGCAGCACCATGTGGCATGAACAAAGACTGGCCCAGGGAACAGTTTGCAAACGGCCCGTGGGAGGAACACTGTTTGTCCAAATTATTTGGCAAATGGCACAAGTAACAAATCTTTTAAAAAGAAAAATATTAGGGTCAGTTGATGAATGATTTGGCCAAGTGATCCTGCAACTGGATCTGTGTGAGGAGACACCTAAGTCTAGGCAGAGTCCCCTGGGAGCCAGTGGCACTCTGCAAAGGTGCATTTGACCAACGACGCTGACAGAGTTGTGGGATCAGGGCCGACTCTGTTCTCACTTACATGGGTGTAAATCAGGATTAACTGTCCAGGGTTCAATGGAGGGACACTAGTGTGAGTGAGAGGACAATCTGATCAGTTACCTGCAGTAGAGAGTTTAGCCAGCCCTCTTAACACAAGTGACCACTCCAGATTCATTGTCCGTGCCCAGAGAAGAGCAAATCAAAGTAACGGTATGATCACTGCCAACAATGCTAGATTTTTACAATTCCTTGCTCCTCTCCTAATCTCAGATATTAGGAACACAGCTAAGGGCACCGGGCCAGGTCCCCAGCGCTCCAGGGACTCAGTGGAGCAATGCTGATTTACCCCAGTGGAGGATACGATTTATTTCTTGAGAATGAATCATTTTGGCTTCTGATCCCCCTCCCATCAGGACTGCAAGTCTTCTTAGGGGAACCCGTGGCATGGCTCCTTCTGCGCCCTGAAAGCCCTGGCATGACTGTTACAAAAAGTGGTGATGCTGCTGACATAGGCATGGGGATACTGCTTTTACAGATGGCTGGATTTCTCCTGCAGCCATCTAATGGTGGCGTTAGATTAAGCCGCAGGCCAAACACACGAGCGGTTTAATAATGAATGATGCAGGCGTCGGCAGCAACTTGTAATTCACGCAGTGGCATGTACAGAACAGCTGCTGTGTAAGCACCCGGCCTTCGAAGGGTGAATGAGCATTAAGACTGTTCCATAAAGCCAGCCCAGCAGTTGGGGATGCTTTATGAAGGGAGGCTGAAACGTGGACCTATCATTCTGCAGCGGCTGACAGGAACATGAGAAGATTTGGAAAGTACGATACACTGGCCTGGCACTCCTGCCAGGCCCAGGACTGAGGGGCAGCAGCGGAGCAGTCGGGGAGCCCAGGACTGGCATGGCAGGCAGTGCCAAGGATCAGGACTGAGAGGTATTGGCAAAGCAGTGAGGGTTCAGGCTTGGAAGACAGCACAGAATTTCAGCAGGAGTTTCCAGGGGAAACTCATCTTCAGTTGTTCCAAAGTTCTGGTCCAGGAGTATGGAAGGGATGTCCCCAGGGTCGTTACCAACATTACCCTCTTGTCCCCATTGTCCCCAGTGATGTAGTCAGACACTGAATACGGAATATCACCCAAGTGACTTCCAGCCAAGTGGCGCTCTGCACAGCGCCGGCTGCTGGAAGGATGCACCGTTTGACTCACCCGTCTCAGCAGCTCTTTACAGACCACAAGAGTCTGATTTGGGCCCCCGGACAGGAGATTCTGTTAATTGGCCGAGACCATGCTAGTGTCTGGCCAAGTATTGGTGGATGAAACACTGGACTTTCAACGGTCACTTTCTCTAGGGAGAGAGACAGCGGTTCTCAGTAAAGAACCGTAGGGGATCCTGGACCAATTTCCCACGTGCAGCCATTTTAGAAACTTGGGGTCAAATTTGCTGGTGGTGGAAATTGGTGCAGCTCCATTGACGTCAGTGGAGCTATGCCAATTTACACCCGCTGAGGATCTGCCCCTTAATACCCAAGGCTGCCTTGGAACAATAAACACTGCCTGGCACCGCTCTAGTGCATTTGTGCTGGAAAATTCCACATGCACCTGAACTAAGCTTCCCAGCACCCCTCCCCGCTCCACAAAGATGGGCATTATTGAGGGTTTTTTTTTTTTTTTTAAACAGAGGGGGAAACTGAGGCTGAGAGGTTCTTGCCCAAGGTCACACTGCTCTAATGGCAGAACCCAAGAGTGCCAATTCCCAGGCCTCCTGTGCTTACCACTAGACAACACTGTCTGTCCCTGACCATCTAAGGGGTAGCACTATCTCGGCAGGTTATTACACTCTTTCCTGTTTCCTTCCTCCAGCTCCTCCTATAGGAATTTTGTCCCTCCTCATCCTGGGATGTCTTGCCCAACTTCCTCTAATTGGAGTACACGAGAGGAAGGAGGGAAGGGGGGAAAGAAAAGCCTGGGGGGGGGGATGATATTTGCCAGCAAATAAGAGACTGTGTTTAAATATTGTTCCACAGCCTGTCCCCACCCGGCTGTGTTTGCTCAGCAAACAGCACTAATTCACCAGCTTCCCTTGGTTTGATTCAGTCTGCAAAAGCAAACCTTGTCCTCCAGGTTCGCAGTGACTACCCCTCCCTCTGCACTCAGCCTTGTCACTCATGCCTACCCCACTTCTGAACCTCCTGTTCTTCTAGGGTGAGCAGACATTCTGCTACTATCGGGACGGTCTTGATATTCGGGGCTTCATCTTTTATACACAACTGTACCCCCCGCATTTGGGAAAAAAAAAAAAAAGAAGTGTGCCGATTTTTCACACTTGCTGTTTGGTCACCCTAGGTCTTTCCCGCTCTTGAGGCATCTGCTGATGTGCTGCAGGTTTGCAAGACAGTGATCGTAATCGTTATTTAAATGAAATGAGAGATGGGTGGTTGGTGGCCGACAGACATTCCCCCGTACCATGGTTTGTTTTATTGTGTTGTCAGCCCCCAGGGGCGAAGGGTTTAGATTCTTTGGTTGCAGTGTTTTCCTGGGATGTTGGCAATACTTGGCAACAGCCACAGGCCAGCTGATACCCCCATAATCAAAGCCCCCAGACTGTCACGCTAGTGATTAGGTTCTGATGGGTGGCACTAGCCCAAGGGCTGGATGGGATGGACAGTAAAAGAGCAAGCGGTGGTGGGAGGCCCGTAAGTGTGCAGGGAGGCAGTGTCCTGCCATGCATATAGGCTGGCTCTGAAACCTTCATGATAAAGAGAAGAGCTTGCAAGTGGAAAGTGGGGTGGGGAGCAGCAAAGCCTTGTCTATTGGGTTGTCTGAGTTTCCCCGTACTCTGGCCTATGCTAAGGTCACTTTCAGTATAGTTTGTGCTGGGGGAAAGAAATCAAACCGCTTTTGCTCTTGAATGGTTGTTCTAAGCCATTACTCCACTCCTGACTCAGGGAGTGTCTTCACTGCAGAGTTAACGTTGGGCTAGTGCGGTGAGTTAGAGCCTAGGTGCTGCATTCACTTGGGCTGATAACCCACCCCCTTTGCAGTGAGGACACAGGCTACAACACTCAAGTACTGATAGTCCTCCCATGCCTTCCCACAATCCCTCCACCCCCAAATGCCTAGCAGGACAGACAAGTTCTCCCACAATTCACAGGGAAAGAATCATAGAGTGACTCAACTCATTGCAGCACAAAGAACCATGGGATGTGCCCCCAGAAGTCCTAGCAACACCCACGCAGGGGAGTGTTAGATCACCTTTCCAAAGCCACCTGCATAGCTACTTTCACCTTCTTCTCAGCCGCCCTAGCCCCTCTCAAGCCACACCTTTGGAGATAAGCATCTGCAGGCATTAGCTAAGCAAGCCAGGTGAGCTGGTTGCCCAAGAGCAGCCATGCAATTTATTCATGTAGGGACAAACCCTGTTTTTATTCAGTCTTTGTGCAGGCAAATTCCCATGGACTCCAAAGACATTATGCCCGAGTCGGAACGGAGTTAAAACCGAAGACTTCTGATTTTGCTGAATGCACATTGCACAAAGAAATGTTCAGAAATGTTGTACCCATTGCTAGGGTCATGTATCCAGATGTAGATAGCCAGCATTGGGTGGGGAGGCAGTGGTAGGGGGCTATGCATGATGGCAATCCCTGAGTTGGCAGCTCCACAGGGTGACATCATTGGAAGCCTCCATCAGACGGGGTCACGGTCTTCTAGCTCATCGGTGGTTAGAGCCCAATAATCACAGCCATTTCGATGTGGAGAGATGGTGGGAGGCAGGGTGGGGGAACCCTGGGCAGAACAGGGGGTATCACAAAAAAACAGAGCTGATTCACTAAGAACTGACCCAGAACTGGGACCAAACCAAAACTAAAACTTCCCTGAGCTTCAGAGGAATACGGTTATTTTGCCTTGTGAATCTCTTGATGTACACCTGTCATGAGAGCAGGGGTTCTCAACCTTTGCCCACAGTAGGATCCCCCCACAACTCTCATTGAGCTGGGAACCTCCTTAGTCATGTAGGCAGCTCTGTCCCCACAACTGCTCATGACCGCTGCCCCCTCAGGTTGAAAACCCACATGCTGGAGTAAAGAACTCCGGGGATCCCCAAACATCACATTTGCACCAGCTTCCGGAGCTGATGGGAGGGAGGGGGGCTGGCATGGGCGAGTCATCCTGCGGTGCTTGGGTGTTGCCACTGCCAAGAGAAAACACCCCTCTTCCCCAAGACAGCACAGCCCCAGTGCCTGTGCAGTGGCATATGTTCGTTCCCGCTCCCTCCCTTCCCTTCATTGCGAGTCTTCACAGGAGGCCCATTAAACACTTAGCTGACCTTGGACCTCTGCCTGTGACAGCTGCATGTGACAGAGAAGGGAGCCGCACGCTTCCCTTGGAGAGCGTCTCCGAGAGCTGTCAGAAAGGTGATTTACCGCGCGCTCTCCCCCCACCCGCCTCCTCCATTGCCAGCTGAGCAGAGACCGGGGGCCGCAGTGCTGCCACAGATGGGAAGAGACTTAAGCAAAGAATGAGGAAGGGGGTGGAATGGTGTGGTGGTGCCCCTGAGAGGAGGAGGGCAGAGAGCAGACATAGAAGGCCTATGCTATATGGCCTGGTCTCTCAGAAGCCCCATATCACATTCCCCCACGCCACAGGCTCAAACCTGCCTCTCTTATCTCTGACTGCACTTGTGGATTCCAGCAGGGACAGACTGGAAGATGCAGCACCAACGCAGGAATAACACAGCTACGCTGGCTGTATTTCAGGGCCTACATGTATTTCCGGTGACAACCCTGGAGACCAACGTCTCCATTTATCCATAGACCAGGTACAATATAGGTAACCACTGGGCAAGCTTCTCCCCAGGTCTCTCGCCAATGTGTCTCAACCCCAAGCTGGAGGGAGAAGAGGATAGCTCAATTCCCATGGCCAGTCCAAGCCATGCACCCTCTGGTAAGGCTACAGGGATGCCACTTGGGATGGGTTTGGCATCTGCACACTAGGAACTGGACTGAGACCTCCCAACTCATTTAGTAGAGAATCCCCAACAACCCCAAGGGAGTGATGTCCTTTGGTCATTACAGGGAGGTCTTCTCCATGGCTATAGCCTAGCATCCTATGGAATGATACTGAGCTCTTAATGTGTGATGGTCCCTTTAATAACACTCTCATTCAGAGCCCCAAGGAGATTCTGTATCTTCTTTCTTTCAGGACACCCATGTTTTTGCCTAACCAAGGGAAGGGTTTGCAATTCTCCCTAACATCTTGTGGCCCTCATTTCATCCTTTTGTCACCAGACTCAATAACTCATTCCTTTGCCTGTCTCCCTCCCATCTCCTCTAACCCTCCCAGATGCTTTAAGCCCCAGAGTAATTGAATCACAGAAATTAAGGACAGACAAGAGTCCTTCTCCTTGCTAATGAAGAATTGAGCCTCAAAGTATTTTGTAGTGTCCTGGTCAATTCCCCTCTTCCAATCTGTGTGAGATTCCCTGGAGAAAAGACAGTAGGAAAAATGAGCTGCCTTGACACATGCTGGATTGAAATAGCTGCAGCAGAGAGGAGGATGACCTACAGGAACCAGGAGGGGGTGAGAAAGATGGGTTTGAAATTGCACTGTAAGGTACTACCTTCAATCCAGCAGCAGAAGAAGATAATAGTGGGCTGCCAAGATATAGCCCTCACTCCAGATGCTTTGTTTTGTGAGAAACCATAGGAAAAGGTCATGGGAAATGATCTGGTACAGGTCACCACATTAGGTCATGGAGCTCAAAAGAGAAAGAGACCCAGTAGGCCCTAGTTCATCCCAGCCTCTGTTGCAACATGTTCGATTGATCATATGTGATGGGTTCCAAAAATAAAGCAAGGAAACTCCACTGCTCATTATTACAAGGCATATTGATCATCTATATGTACATAAAAGCAGGGAAAGAACAAAAGATCTCCATCACTGGAGATGTGCAAGGCTCAACTGCATACTAAAGGCCAGATTTTCAGAAGAGCTCAGCAACTACCATGCACCCACTGTACAGAGCTTGTTTTAAAAATCTAGCTCCAAGCTCTTTGTAACAGGCCAGCCCCCTTTCAAGCACCCCCTCATAGCCTGCAATGGCTATGCAGCACCCTGCCTCAGTGTCCCCTTGCCTTGTGGTGCCTCAAAAACTCCACACAATCCAGAGGCATAAACAAAATTCCCTTTGCGGGGATCTAATTTATTAAGGTTTTATACTATTTCTGTTGGCCCTCCAGTTCCAGACCCTTCCCCTTGGTCAAAGGGATACCAAAGCCTTCCCTCTAAAGGTGGGGCCAATTTCATGCCAGCTTCTTCCAGCAGGCCCCTTTATAGTCCCCTAATCCAGTTCCCCAAGATAGGCAACAAAGCCTTTCCAACACAAAATAAACTCAAATTGTCCTCACCTGGCCTCTAGCTGGGCACAGCTGTCCTCCCTAAAGATCTGTCTTTCCACTCTCCATTGTCTCTCTGCCGGCCCCTTCTTACTCACTGCAATTTCTTCTATTCTGCCCCAGGCCTCTTCCTTATGTACCCAGAGGCCTGAGTGGGTCTGATGACCCATCAATCACATGACTTGGCTTGTTCTCCCCACCTGGGGAGCAGAGTAGGCTGTGTCACAGGTGGAACTGCTGAGCCCATCACTCCTTAAAGGAGCCAGCCACCCTGCGATGCCATTAAAGAGCATTTAGGCATAGCAAAGTGATATGTGAAGATGCAGGTGGATGGACTAGTGGGCCCTTCCATCCCAAATGTTTCTGCACAGACAATGTGCCATACTGTGGCAAAGCGCTTACACCAACCTGGGTATAGGAAGGCCTTCTCAGCTGAGTAGAGGTCAGATATTTGCTTCTATAAGCACCCAAAAGCCAAGATTCACAGGAGTGGCTAGTGATTTTGGGTGCCCCTGTTTTAGCATGTCCCACTCAATAAACCTCAGGGGGGCCTAATTTTCTGAGGGCGGAGGCTCAGCAGTTTCTGAAAATCAGCCCCCTTTAAGGCATTGCAAGTTGGAAACCACCAACGGAGGACCTAAAATCTCGAGTTTTACTTTTGAACATTTGGACCTGGATTCTTATTTGAATCACTCAGGCATGCAGAGTTGGGAAGGAATTCAGACCTCACTGATGAAATTTTGCTGTTCTCAGGGTGGGGAAGCTGCAAATGCAGAAGAACATGGAAACGATAAACAGCGAAGATAATGTTGTCTGAGTTTTCTGCCAACACGGTGCTGCCGTTATGGGGCTCGGATTCTCTAACCTGGATGGCTATGCACTAGGAGCTGGGCCAAGATCCACCTGTTTATTTCACCCGTCAGGCATCAGATACAAATGACTTTTTGTTGGGGTTCCTAATAATCGTTTTGGAAAGGAAAATCCCCAAATCCAAACCTTGGTATTTTTGCATAAAAGCGTTTGAGGGACATGTGGATTTGCAAAGTTCCGTTTCCAAACTAGACCTGTAATAACAGGGGTGACAAATCAAGTATTATATACACTTGGGCATCAGTACAGTGGTGTGTAGCATGGCCATTGAGGGGTCACTGAGCCCCCTCACTAAGCAATGCCCCCTCTGTTGCTCAGACAGAGGACACTGCACTCCTGCAGTAACGGCTGAGCATCTGGGCTGACCCAAAGAATGTGTTGGCACTTCCCTGAGCAGCACCAGGGAGGAGTTTCTCTCATGGAGGAGAAAATGGCAGATGGGTGCCACTCAGCCACATACGCCCGCTGCTCTAAAGCCCAAATGACCAGCTAGTTCATCATCTCTTCTCTCTTTAGTCTCAGGATACCACTGTGAGATGGACCAGGGAAGAAGCAGGTATAGTGACCTTTAACAATCCCTGTGCTAAATGCCATTTTGAGGCCCTTCCCTGGGCCTTGGATCAGGGTCTGGGTGCTTTGCCCAGGGTGGGTGAGACTAAGCAGAAAGCAAATTCACCCATCTCCACCTACTCGAGAGGCACAGCCATCTCTCTCTGCAACACATGTCTCCTAGGGACGGAGAGAACAAGAAAAATTCTGGTGCCCATCCCGCGTTCCCAGCCCCTCCTGCCCTCTCTGTATCTTCAAAGAAAATACACCAGCCCTGCAGAAGGGCAATAGGATTCCCTTCCCGCCACCACCCCCAACTTTCTTTAAATTCATCTCCCTCAGCCATCCGGGGCTGTCCCTGCTGGAAAATTACTCTCACAAAACCTCCCTCAGCAGTAATTACCTAACTGGGGGGAGGGGAGGGGAGATCTATTTAGAATCCACTTCAGCGCAGGATTAGCTAATTAATTAACGGTTTCACTGACAACTCGAAGGGGAAGAGTGTGTTAAATAGGAATGCTACAGCGCTTGATTTATGTGATCTGACATCCCCGCTCTCGCTGCCATCTCCCCGCCCCCCCTTCCCTCTCCAACCCTGCCAAGAAAGACCCATTCTCGTGCCGTATCTCCGGAGACCCAGGGAGGGCTGTTCCTTACTCCACGGAAGGACCACAATGAACTGACAGAAGGACGGTGCGGGGGAAGACAATGCTGAGGTAATGAGAATGAGAGGGTTATTAAGTGGCAGATGAAGCCGGTTGCAGAATGGGCTACGGCCCACCGAGCTGTTTGGCTAGCAGGGCCACCCATCTGCCCAGCTTTGCCACGTGCTCACAAAGGCCATGGGAAGAGAAAAAACCAACCACCACCCACGGTGGGCATGGCTGGTGATTACTGCAGGAATGGCGTGCTTGGAGGAAAAGGCAGATTCAAGCTTTATCCAAACGAATTCACCAGCATCGGTCTGAACATCCATTCACCCCATGTGCACTCCTCCCCTCACACCAATGCCCGTGGCTCATTGACTGGCCTCAGGACAGCATGGACTAGTAATTTGAGAAATCTGCATTCTCAGTGTCCATGCTGCAGGTTCAGATTTCGAGGATACAGGACTTCACTCTGACATTCTGAGACACCTTGGAGAATAGATGCGGTCTGGGCATCCTCTTCTCCATGTCCCCTTCTGGTTCCCTTGTTTTGACCCTATGATTTGCATCCCCACTCCTGTTTGTTCATTTTTTTGTCCCCAGTGCTTGATTGATGTCTAGGTTCTGTGGCCCCTCCCTCACCTGAAGGGGCGGGCCTTCTTTTGCTTTGGTGATCTCCACTCACCAAGCCTAGTCATCAAGTACACCAAATACAATTCATCAGCACCAAATACAATTCAAAAGAGAAACTGTCACATTGTTAAGTGTCAGAGGGGTAGCTGTGTTAGTCTGGATCTGTAAAAAGCGACAAAGAGTCCTGTCACATTGTTGTATTTAGAAATAAAAATTGTCAGGAGTTTCCACTGAATTTTTTAATTCATTCTAAAAGCTAAAATATTATAATTTTCATCCCCCTTTTTTTTTTGCATTATGACATGAGATGATTCCACTCCTAGAAAAATTGCAAAGTTTCACACATTTGCCTTAGGTGAAAATTTGTCAGTTTCACAGAAAAAGTGATTTTTTTTTTCTTTTGGGGGCAAAATGTCAGTCATGTTTTTCTTTCGCTTACATCACCTTTTGTTGGCATGGAAGGCAAAACAGTGATAAAACTGCAGTGAAACCACAAAATGTTTCACTTCCCCCCCCTGGAATTTCTAGTGAAAAAGTGAAATTTCTTCTCCTTCCCCTTTGCAGGGTAATTAGTTCCCCCTAGAACTCTCTTTATACTCACCCCGTAAAACAGCTGCGATGTTTGCCGTTGACGCTATTCTGCATGAGATTTTTGTTGTCGTTGTTTAAGAGCAATACCTTAACCTGAAACTTTCATCTCATTGTTTCTGTGTGGCCCCCATGTCTCTCTGTCTCTCCACCTGTTGTCTTTTGTCTTGTACCCTGGAAGCTGTTTGGGGCAGAAGCCATCTTTTTGTTCTGTGTCTGAACAGTGCCTCGCTCAATGTGGTCATGGTTCATGTCTGGGGTTCGTAGGCACTACAGCAATACAAACACACTCCTCCTACTAAGCAAATAAGAATGTATTTTTCCATTCAGGGAAATCTCTGCTTGGGACAGGAAGTTGATAAAAAATTCACTCAAAACCTAGTGAATTCATTATCTGTTTAAAAAGAAAAGGCATCAGCTTATGTCATCTATACACCTGGGGTCCAGAATTCTTCCTTTTTAGTTTTTGACAATCATTAGAATCCTAGAATCTCAGGGTTGGAAGGGACCTCAGGAGGTCATCTAGTCCAACCCCCTGCTCAAAGCAGGACCAATTCCCAACTAAATCATCCCAGCCAGGGCTTTGTCAAGCTGGGCCTTAACAATCTCTAAGGAAGGAGATTCCACCACCTCCCTAGGTAACACATTCCAGGGCTTCACCGCCCTCCTAGTGAAAAAGTTTGCTAATATATGGATTTTCCCCACTGCCCTTCTACAGGCTTTTGAAATTAGGAAGATGAGACAGTTTTATCAATTTCTACCATGGGTTGCTGTCCTGCTGTGCACACTTAACTTCACCCAGTGGTAGTAGCCGCATTGACACTTCTACAGGTGCAAACTGCCATAGTGCCGTGTTTCTCTTTGCACAGTTGGTCACCTCTACCTCTGCTGAAGTGGAAGAATTCTGGATCCCAGGGCAGTAGATGACATAAACTGAGGCACTTCTACCTCATGCATTTTACACCACACAACATAGCTGTTGGGAACGCCATGGGCCGAAAGCAACAACTCTGCTCTGGGAGCCAACAGGAGGTTTGCCCATTGGATTTAGGAGCACTCACCATACGTAAAGTTCAACGTTTGCATCAGACTTTGCAGGATCAGGGGTTAGGATGGCTCACGGGGCTTGATAATTGGGGTATGGAACCTTCCACCTCTCGACGACGGGTTCAGGTTCAGCCTGGATTGGCCGTGGCCAGAAGCTGTTAACTAGGTGAAGAACTGGTGAGGCTCAGATGTTAAGTAAACAGGTGTTTGCAAATTGGCAGTAATTGGCCGCTTTGCTGGCAGCATGAACAGAAAAGCCAAGGGCCGAACTGGGCATGAGACAGAGCCGCCCTCTGATCTCTGCTGGTGATCCCTGCAGGCCAGCGTTGAGTCCCGCTGATGGGGGGTACAGGGAAAGCTTGCATGGCGGCTGCCCACATTGTATCCATTCCTACGGCAAGATTTCAGACTCCAGGGCTGTCAGTCTGCTCCTTTATATTATTGGATGGGAGGGGGGGGTTCACTGCTACTAAAGACCCAGCCCTTCTCAGCAAGAGGTGCCCTAGGGAATGGTATGGGAGAGCTCACCACTTCTACACCAGTGCCAGCTTCTCCAAGCAGGAGCTGCCTTAGGGATTGCTGGAGGAGAGCTTCTACATCATCTGGAGACTGGAAGGAGTGGGGCCGGAGGGAAAATCCCCGGCAGCAGCCTGTGTATACAACACAGGACAGGAGCACTGGCTCTGGGGACCTGCCCTGCAGCAGCCCGTATGTACAACATGGGGCAGGGGCACTGGCAAGGACGGGAAGCTCTCTCTGGCTTTAATCATGTTCCAGGAACTTAAGCGCCGGAGGGAGAGAGTGGGTTAAAGCAAAATAAATGTTAAAATCCTAAATAAATAAATAATGGGAGTCCCTCTCTCTTCACCCTCCACCCCTCCGCACTTAGATTGCTTTTTTTGATGGTTTCTAAATAGAGCCAGCTGATCGCATCTGGGAGTGAAATGAAACAGATTTCATTTTTCACACGCGGCACAATGGCTGCGCTGACAAAGGAGGAAGGCTGCCCATTGTTCCACGCTGCCATCCTCACATCCTACCTCTGTACCATGAATTAACCCCTTTCACCTCGGCCATTGTCACGACACCACTTCTGAGCTGCTGAACAAAGGCGCAAGAAAGCCCTCTCCATGTACAGAGGGGGAAGCGGGGTGGGGAGGGGGGAGCGGGCCAAGACAAGTTTGGGCGCAAGGCTGGTGTCTGTCATGTCTCTCTCTCTCTCCCTGTATGTGGCTGTCTCTCCGTATCTTGCCTGTCAATCAGGAACAAAAGGGGACTCTCTCTCCTCTCAGCCACTGCTCATCCAACTTTGCTTTCCACAAGCAACCTTCTCCCTTTACCTGCTCGGAGCCCCCCTCCCTTTCTGCCAACCGCAATACAGATACATGCAGGGTGCAGGGTGTGTGTGTGTGTGTGTGTGCGCAAGGCGGGGAATTGTTTCCCACTGACTGATTCCCCACTCACTGTGACGACCTGGGCCTGTTCTTACTGTGGTCTGTGAATGCTGACAGGGGAGTGTGGCTGGGATAGTCTGCGTTGGAGGATGGGAGTCTGCCCGAGGGCGAATACCTGAGTGTGTAACATGAGAACCCAGGAAGGGGTTGGAGGCCAGGTGAAACCTTGGCCCGGGAGACTGAACAAAGGCGGTGGGAGGGGTCGCTGAAGGCAGAGTGCTGGAAGCGGGCTGGAGAGATGGCTGGGAGGCAGAGATGGCTCTGACCCCCCAATGGGGGGGTGGGCTGGGATGCCCTGGGACCCCAAGCTGGACCTAACTGAGGGGGGCCCTGTTGTCTGTGCCTGCAAGACCTGTCTTGGACTGTATTCCTGTCATCCAAATAAACCTTCTGCTTTACTGGCTGGCTGAGAGTCATGGTGAATCGCACGAAGCCGGGGGTGCAGGGCCCTGAGTCCCCCAATACTCCATGACAACTGGTGGCAGCGGTGGGATCTACTGCACCCCGTGGACGGCGCTTCCTGCAGTAAGTGACTGGGGAGCAGTAAAACAAAGGGGGATTGACGGGGACCAGGCGTGCTGAAGAGTGAGAGAGAGACGGTTATTACCCCTGGGAGTGTGTGACCAGCGAGAAGGACTTTTGCAGTAACAGGGTCCCCCGGGGGGATCGCAGCGAGTCCCAGGGGCGGAGGAGTCTGCAGCTCGACCCTGGCAGAGAGGTGGTGACCTCGAGAAGGGCTGGCACACTAGGGGTCCCCCTGGGAACTGTGGGGAGCTGTGAGCACACAGGCCGGTGAGTGGCCAGCAGGAAGATGTATGCCAAGCGGCTTAAGAGCGACCTGGTGGAGCTGTGCAAGCAGAGGCGGCTGCGCAGTGGGAGGCTCACCAAAGAACAGCTCATTGCCCAGCTGGAGGCAGAAGATCGCGCGAATGAACTGATCCCTGTGTCTCAGGGAAGCAGCCTGGCAAATGCAGCGCAGGCACCAGTGTCTGTCCCAGCTGGGAGTGGTCAGCCGGCTGCTGAGGGCTTCCCGAGACCCCTCCTTCCTATGCCTAGGGGAAGGGTGGGGAGGTGCCCAGCAAATACCGAGGGCGCCGTGACCCCCCCGGCCAGCAGGGGATCCTCCCGGCGAAGCTCGCCGGCCAGCAGAGCTGCGACGTGCGGCATCCGTGGAGCGGAATTGGCTGGAATGGGAGAAAGCTAAAACTGAGAGAGCTGGAGGATCGTGAACAACAGAGACAGCATGAAGAGAGACAGCATCAGCATGAACGGGAGGAGAAAGAGAGACAGAGACAGCATGAAGAGAGACAGCGTCAGCATGAACTGGAACTGGCAAGATTGAAGGGCAGCGAACCCCCGGCTGCGGTGAGTGAGGGGGGACCCAGGACTGCACGGAGCTTTGATAAGTGCATCCTGGCCCCACACAAGGAGGGGGAGGACATGGATGACTTCCTGGAGGCCTTTGAGACGGCCTGCGAGCTGCACCGGGTTGATCCCGCGGACAGACTCCGGGTCCTTACCCCCTTACTGGACCCCAAAGCTGTGGCATTGTACCGCCAACTGGAAGAGGCAGAGAAAGGGGACTACGAACTATTCAAAAAGGCCCTGCTACGAGAGTTTGGGCTGACTCCTGAGATGTACCGGGAAAGGTTCCGGAGTCAGGATAAAACCCCTGAGATCTCATATCTGCAACTAGCCGTCCGCATGGAAAGATACGCCAGCAAGTGGGCTGATGGGGCCTAGACGAAGGAGGACCTGATTAAACTGCTGGTACTGGAGCAACTGTATGAGCGGTGCCCATCCGACCTGAGGCTGTGGTTGGTGGACAGAAAGCCAGAGAACCCGCGACACGCAGGGTGGCTGGCCGATGAGTTTGTAAAGAGCCGGTCAGGGGGTGGCAGGGAGGAGCCCCAAAGGAACAGGCCCGCCGCGATGCAGAGAGAGAGTCACCCTGGGACCTCCCAAAGGGGGAATATGGGGAATCCCCTCCCACGGGGAATGCCCAGCGTCAGGGACAACCGACCGGCTCGAGGGGACCCACGGGACATGAGCTGCTATTACTGCGGCCGAAGAGGCCACGTTCGGGCCCAGTGCCCCAAGCTCGAGGACAGACTGAGCAGACCGAACCCGCACCGGGTTAACTTGGTAGAGGCCCAGACGGACGAGGGGCAGGCTTCTCACGCAAGAGGGGCTGGCAGCTTATCAACTGCTCAAGAGAGAGAAGGGCCCCAGGCCAGCTCCTCTAGGGGGCTGGATGCTCCAGACTCAGGGTTTTTGGTTTATATGGTGGGCGCGGGGCTGTCCCTCCGGAGAGAGTACCTTGTTCCCCTGGAGGTGGATGGGAGGAAGGTCAATGGATACTGGGATACGGGCGCAGAGGTGACGCTGGCCCGGCCCGAGGTGGTGGCCCCAGATCAGGTGGTGCCCAACACCTACCTGACCCTGACGGGGGTGGGCGGAACACCAGTCAAAGTGCCCGTGGCAAGGGTACACCTGAAGTGGGGGGCCAAGGAGGGCCCCAAGGATGTGGGGGTACACCCGTATTTGCCCACTGAGGTATTGATGGGGGGGACCTGGAGAACTGGCCAAGCAACCCCCAGAGGGCACTGGTTGTGTCCCGCAGTCAGAGCCGGCGAGGGGCACTGCGCCCTGGCCTTGGGGGGGGGTGCCTTGCCTGAGGCGCAGGACCCTAACCTGGTGGGGAGGGAACGCCCAGGGACATGGCTCAGGGAGGCTGCAGCTTCAGACCCAGCTGGCGAGAAAGAGCAGGTGGCCATCCCTGTCCCAGCTGCTGAGTTCCAGGCCGAGTTACAGAGAGATCCCTCCTTGCGGAAGATAAGGGACCTGGCCGACCTCAATGCGGTACAGACCATGGGACGAGGTGGCCGGAAAAGGTTCCTGTGGGAGAAGGGGTTCCTGTACCGAGAATGGGCTCCCCCAGGGAAAATGGAGTCAGGGGGGATCAGGAGGCAGCTGGTGGTACCCCAGAAGTATTGCCGCCAGCTGCTGTACCGGGCCCATGACATTCCTCTCTCAGGGCACCAGGGAACCTGGCGTACCCAGCAGAGGCTGCTACGGAGCTTTTACTGGCCTGGGGTCTTTGTTACTGTCCGACAGTACTGCGGATCCTGTGACCCCTGTCAGAGGGGGAGGAAGGCCTGGGACAAGGGGAAAACAGCTTTAGGACCCTTGCCCAGCATAAAGGATCCTTTCCGGAGGGTGGCCAAGGTTAAAAGGGCGGCTCTAAACCAAGAGAGCCCAAAGCACAGACCTCCAGACTGGAGCGCTGGGAGAAGACCACAGCCCAGTTGGAACCCCAGAGGTATGGGGGTGGGAAAAGGGCACAGGCCGCATAAACCTTCCCACATGCGAACTGCGAGGGCCATCAAGCACCCCCGACCGAAGGGGGGGCGTGAAACTGGAGGGGCCTGGTGTAATTCTCACCAAGGAATGGGAGGGATGCGGGGGCATCCATGGGACCGGGGGTAGGTTCGAACTTCCCCGGGTCACTGGCTAAAGTGACCCTGCTCAGTTCGGTCTCGAAGGGGGGAGATGTGACGAACTGGGCCTGTTCTTACTGTGGTCTGTGAATGCTGACAGGGGAGTGTGGCTGGGATAGTCTGCGTTGGAGGATGGGAGTCTGCCCGAGGGCGAATACCTGAGTGTGTAACATGAGAACCCAGGAAGGGGTTGGAGGCCAGGTGAAACCTTGGCCCGGGAGACTGAACAAAGGCGGTGGGAGGGGTCGCTGAAGGCAGAGTGCTGGAAGCGGGCTGGAGAGATGGCTGGGAGGCAGAGATGGCTCTGACCCCCCAATGGGGGGGTGGGCTGGGATGCCCTGGGACCCCAAGCTGGACCTAACTGAGGGGGGCCCTGTTGTCTGTGCCTGCAAGACCTGTCTTGGACTGTATTCCTGTCATCCAAATAAACCTTCTGCTTTACTGGCTGGCTGAGAGTCATGGTGAATCGCACGAAGCCGGGGGTGCAGGGCCCTGAGTCCCCCAATACTCCGTGACACTCACTTACAACCACCTTACCCCAGGGTAGCCCACTGATGTGAGAACTGCGACTCCTGCTTAACGCTGGGCTGGAGTGGAGAATGAGCCCCCATTTCTCCACGCAGGGACTTTTGCAGGACACCGGGTCAAATGGTGACGTCTCTCCTGCTGCACTGCTACTTTTACATGCAACGATGATAAAGCACAAAGCCATATTAATAAGCCAGCGTCAGGTTGGTCCATCACAGGGATCTCCCTGCTCCATGTGCAGAGGGGAGTTGGCATCGTTCCCCTTCCAGGCCTGGGGAACTGTTTTGGGAGACTAGAAGGAGTGCTGGGATGGGGCCATGCACTGTCCCCACTGCTCCCAGCACAAATACAGAGAGATAAAAAGCAAAGTCACCAAACCACGTTAGGTTACCACTCACCCAGGAAAGTGTTATAGCACAAGTAAAATTACCCTAGACCATCACAGAGGTTACATTTTCACTAAGCAAAATTACCCTGTAACACCATGCGCAGGACAGTCATGTTGTGTCGCTGAGCGCTGGGCCTGTCTATCTGTAGCAACCTGCCTGGAACGTGAAGGGAGGAGCACAGGTTGCAGGAGGGAAGAGTTTGGAGGAGGCACTAAGGCGCCAGTCTCTGTGCACATGGCTGGAATGCTAGCTGCAGTTGCAGCACTGCCGTAAGCAGTCTCATAATAAAGAGCAAGTCAGCCCATGGTATATGGCGGCAGAGGCCAGACTAGTGAGACCCACTGGAAGAAAGAGCTTGTTTTTGACAGGCAAACAAAGCAGCACCTAGAAATGGAGCAAACAGGCAACATGGAGGGGCTTGAGATTTCCAGATAAAAAACCTTGCACGGTTAGTAAGGCATTTGATACGGTCTCGCATGATATTCTTATCGATAAACTAGGCAAATACAAATTAGATGGGGCTACTATAAGGTGGGTGCATAACTGGCTGGATAACCGTACTCAGAGAGTTGTTATTAATGGTTCCCAATCCTGCTGGAAAGGCGTAACGAGTGGGGTACCGCAGGGGTCTGTTTTGGGACCGGCTCTGTTCAATATCTTAGATATTGGCATAGAAAGTACGCTTATTAAGTTTGCGGATGATACCAAACTGGGAGGGATTGCAACTGCTTTGGAGGACAGGGTCATAATTCAAAATGATCTGGACAAATTGGAGAAATGGTCTGAGTTAAACAGGATGAAGTTTAACAAAGACAAATGCAAAGTGCTCCACTTAGGAAGGAAAAATCAATTTCACACATACAGAATGGGAAAAGACTGTCTAGGAAGGAGTACGGCAGAAAGGGATCTAGGGGTTATAGTGGACCACAAGCTAAATATGAGTCAACAGTGTGATGCTGTTGCAAAAAAAGCAAACATGATTCTGGGATGCATTAACAGGTGTGTTGTGAGCAAGACACGAGAAGTCATTCTTCCGCTCTACTCTGCACTGGTTAGGCCTCAGCTGGAGTATTGTGTCCATCTTAAAAAAGATGTGGAGAAATTGGAAAGGGTCCAAAGAAGAGCAACAAGAATGATTAAAGGTCTTGAGAACATGACCTATGAAGGAAGGCTGAAAGAACTGGGTTTGTTTAGTTTGGAAAATAGAAGACTGAGAGGGGACATGATAGCAGTTTTCAGGTATCTAAAAGGGTGCCATAAGGAGGAGGGAGAGAACTTGTTCACCTTAGCCTCTAAGGATAGAACCAGAAACAATGGGTTTAAACTGCAGCAAGGGAGGTCTAGGTTGGACATTAGGAAAAAGTTCCTAACTGTCAGGGTGGTTAAACACTGGAACAAATTGCCTAGGGAGGTTGTGGAATCTCCGTCTCTGGAGATATTTAAGAGTAGGTTAGATAAATGTCTATCAGAGATGGTCTAGACAGTATTTGGTCCTGCCATGCGGGCAGGGGACTGGACTCGATGACCTCTTGAGGTCCCTTCCAGTCCTATAATCTATGAATCTATGAATCTATGAACCTATAAGCATGGAAGTGAGAACCGAGGCTGCCTACAAAGCAGAGCTTGGGGGATAAAGACAAGAAAGTGAAGATGAAGGTTTTTGTGCCAGGCAGACACTGTTGCCAGGAATAATGCCCAAAATACTGGAACAGTTGGGGAGTGTTTGATGAGTATTGTGACCCCAGACAGAATGAGACTATGGAGCAGTGGACTCCAGCCTCTTTAAGCACAAGATCACTTTTTGAATTTAAGTGCAACCTGGGATCTACCTCAAAGAAAATGTAGAAATAACAATAATCACACAAACCCATGCAACCTTGCCCCACCCCTTCCCCCAGGGGTGGTGCAAGCAGCTCCTGTGGGGAGGGGGGGCAGGTGGTTCCGTGTGCTGCCCACGTCCGCAGGCACCACCCCTGCATCTCCCATTGTCTGGGAATGGGAACTGCTGCCCCTCCCACCCCAGGAGCTGCTGCCAGACATGGCGGCTGCTTCTGGGAGCAGCGCAGGGTTAGGGAAGGCAGAGAGCCTGCCTTAGCCCCACTGCGCTGCCGGACTATTAGCGCCAGCAGCATTATTCCCTGTTTGGCTGCAGGAGGGTTGGCAACCCTATTACGGATGATGGGTCGACCGTGGAGCCTCTGACGATCTCGGTCTCAGTGACTGAGATTGAGATCACGGAGCCTCTGGCAGTCGATCGACCAGTCGATCGCGATCGACTGGTTGGTGACCACTGCTGTCGAGAGATACTAATTTTGTAACCCAACCCAAGAAGCAAACGATGGAATAGTTACTTGCATTATTAGTGCTGAGAACTCTGGCACCCATGCGTAACTTTGAAGCCATAAAAGATTCCCTAATTAGAGACAGGGTCGTTTGTCAGACACACAATTCCAGCTTAGAAGAGAGATTGTTGAGAGAAATCCCTGGAGAAATGCCTCCAAATAGCAGGGGCAGCTGAACTGTCCGGGGAAAGGGTCGAAACAACAGCAGCCAGTAGTGCAGAACAAGGACATAGGCTCAAGCTAAAGGAATCCAGGAAGCGGGTTACAGACAGACTAACCAACAGTGCAGGCATCACGGTCCAGTGTATGCACTGTAGAAAGCAACACAACAGGCACAATGAAGAGGAGGGTATCTGCAGTGTGACACACTGCAGAGGATGGCTGCTAGCCGTTCAGCTGCCATGTTTGCAGCTATGCTCTTAGATCAACGACCAATTCGAGTCCAGCTGGGTTGTAATGTAATCCCATCAACAGTGATCAGCAGCAATCTTAGACTGGAGAAATGTAACCAAGTGCTGGGGATGTACAATAAAAACCATTCGGAGGCCAAGGGGCAAATGCAGACTGGCGATAAGAAACCCACTAAACAAGAGACGCTATCGCTTGGAGTTTAGAGTAGTTGACACACAGGAGACGCACCCACTGCTGGGCAGCAGGGCACTGCAAGCCAAGGATTTGATTGCAGTACAACACCACCGTATCCTCAACATGAGAGAAGCGAGAGAACGGTTGTGGGGGCCCTGTCCAGCAGTCTACCCGAATATAAGGATGTATTTCAAGGAGATGGACACCTCGAGGGCAGGCTGAAGTCAGCAATCGACCTCCACGAGACTATAATAACGCAGTTCCATTGGCCGTGGTGGAGCGCCCGAAGAAGGAACTGGCAAGTCTGCAAAGAGGCGGCATCATCTTACCTGCTAAAACTAGCACAGAGTGGATCAGCAGCCCATTAGCGGTGAGAAAACTCTCCGGTAAACTGAGGCTCTGCACTGATCCAAAACCGCTGAACAGCGCATTGAAAAAAGAAGTCACGACCCATTATCAGTGACTGAGGACATATTACCTGATTTATCTAGGGAAAAAGTGTTCTGTCTGTGATGTCAAGAATGGGCCCACCTGACAGCCTTTGCCATATCTTTTGGCAAGTACCACTGGGTATCATTCTCTAGGGGTGTCAGCCCGGCCCCAGAGATGATCCAGTGGAAACTGAACCAGGAACTAGAGGAACTCCCAGGCATCCAGACTGTAGCTAGTGCTATTTTTATTGTAAGAAGGAGATGTCAGAGAACAGGCAATCCTGGACCATGCTGCCGAGCTGTGACGACTCCTACACAAGTATCAGGAGTAGGGTATTAGGCTGAATGCAGACAAGCTGAAGGTGAGGAGGACTGAAGTCCCCTACACCAGATATCTGATGACTTCTGAGAGGCTGCAGCCAGACCCGGAGAAGCTAAGAGCCATTCAGGAAATGCCTAGACGTATGGATGTGAAGGGAGCCCTGTGATTTATAGGGATGGCCAACTCTCATTCCAGATTCTGTGCGCACCTTTCAGAAGCCTGGGAACCCTTGGGACAGTGATGTAGCGTGGGAATGGTCAGAAACCCAAGAGCAGGCACTGAAAAGAGTAAAGACAATCGTAATTACGGCCCCAGTCCTAAAGCATTACGGCCCCTCAGAGCAGCTAGAGCTATGTGCAGTCTGATCACAAGCCATTAGAAAGCACCATGGAGAAGCCACCGCTGAGTGCACCCACGCAACTACAACACATGTTATTGAGATTCCACTGCTGCGATGGGAGGAGACGGTACCACCTAGGAAAGGCACTGCCCAGATGCAATGAGCCAGGCATATCTTCCACAGTACCACACAGAGGGCTCCGTGGGACAGGAGTCTATCAACCTTCCCCTCTCGGAAGGGAGAGTCCAGGCAAGCCAACAAAGCACCATACAAGATGGGGTGCTGCAGGCAGTACAATGATTCATACTGCAGCACTGGCCAGACTGCAAGGAGCACGTGCCATAGAAATCTACCCCCTCCGATCCTTGTGCAAGAAAGGCTTTCATTTAGAGGGGACTCAGCAGTAATCCCGGTAGACTGAAGTGCTGATAGAATGAGATGGATACATACTCCACACCTGGGGATAGAGACATGCCTGAGACGAGCCAGGGAGTGTATGGCTTGGCCAGGCACAAATGCCCAATTGAGAGTGTACGTGAAACAGTGCGAGAGGGTGTAATGATCGACAGTAGACTTGAGAGCCTCATGAAATCCCAACCTGACCGGGTAAACGTCAGAGCAGACCTGTTCACTTTTTACAACAGGAACTATGTGGTCAGAGGAGATTATTGTTCCAGTGGCTGGGCGGTGGATGATCTTGAGGACGCTTAGCCAAGAACGGTGCTCAGGAAACTGAAGGCACATTTTGCAAGGTCTGGCATATCTGACACGCTATGGTCAGACAACGCGCCTCAGTGTACCGCAGCAGAACCCAGACGATTCAGCACCAAATGGGAATTTGAGCATAAGATGTCTTCCCCGGGGTGCCCACAAAGCAATGGGAAGGCAGAGTCAGTAATAAAGACAGCCAAGACACTGATGGCAAAGGCAAGACTGGAAGGGGTCCCTCCCTGGCAATGTTGGACTATCGCAATATCTGTTCAGCACAGAGACTGATGGGCCAGAGAACCAAACGTTTGCTTCCCATGAGGGTTAGTCTGCTGCAGACCAGGGAGGAACGGCAGACGGGATACAGAAACAGTTTAGAGAATGCTGAGCTAGGCAGTCAGCCTGCTCCAGCAAGGGAACCAAGAACCTGAGACCACTACACACAGGTGAGCAGGTCTGGATCCAACCAGACCCACAACAGACAACGGCCCCACAGGGGACACAGGGCATGAAGGACAGGGGTGGAGACTAAACCAAAGACAACTGCGGAATAACAGCCAGCACACTCAGACAAATGGTGTCAAGGCCAAGGACCAGGAGGACTTCAAAATGGCACTAGCCATCAGCTGGCCTGAAGGAGAAGAGTCAGAAGAAACAAGGTCTATGAATAATACAGAAGACCAAGAGGACGCCCCCAACGGAATGAAGGCAGCAACCGGGCAGAATCAAGCCCCCCACCAACAGCAACGACACAAGAAAGAAGCGGGAGACTCTGGAAGGACTATGAGGCCTACCAGGCTTCAATGGACTGGTGGTAAAGGCCATGTTGGCAACATGCTAGTAGCCTCTAGCCCCAACAAGTCAGCCAGTGCTTTGGGTGCTAGCCTGGGACTTGAGACACCTGAGTTCAATTTCCTGCTTTGACACAGACTCCCTGGGTGACCTTATCCTCTCTGTGCCTCAGTTCCCCATCTATACAATGGGGATATCTGCCCTGCCTCAAGGGGTGTGGTGAGGCTAAATATATGAATGATTCTGACTTGGTCACATGCCACAGGAATAGGGGCCATGAAAGTTGTCCTGTGCACAGATAGATTGAGAACTGGAGCTGCTCAGAATGTTTCCAGCTAATCACTTTTTCAGTTAAAAATGTTTCTTTACAACCAAAATGATTTTTATGGAAATGAAATACAGGAAACCAACCCCCTAAATTTTCCAGTAAGAATTCTCATTTGCTTGATTTAAAAAAATGGTTTTCAATAAAAAATAATTAGATTTCAGTTCAGATTTTGGGGAAAAATGGGTTTTGGTTTTCAAAAACTGAATAGTTTTACCAAAACACTTTTTTTTATTCAAAATAGTTTTCAAAAATTGATTTGAAACAAACACACTTTTTTTAGGTTTTTCAGTGAAACATTTGTTAGGATTTTTTTTAAAAGAGCTTTTCTCTAAATTTCCCAGGAAAAAATAATTGACATTTTCCAACCAACTCAACTGCGAATATGAATCAAAACAGCAATGTTTGAGTGGGTCTGAAACTAGGCACGGGACACTCAAGTAACACCAATTTTGTGTTGTTCCTTTTGTCAGGGCAAGAATATTATTATCCCAGGTTTTCCAGCACCATTTTGGGTATTTCTGAGCATGGCCAGATCCCAGATGTTCAGAGATGTTCCAAAATGAAAAATAAAGTTAACTGCATTTGTAATGAACAGGTCCGATTATGAACAGGAGGCTGCCAGGCAACTCTCCAAGACCACATTCTACAGGCCACTATCCTCTGATCCCACTGAGGAATACCAAAAGAAACTATACCATCTGCTCAAGAAATTCCCAGCTACAGTACGGGAACAAATCTACATGGACATACACCCCAGAAGCCCGACCAGGGGTATTCTATCTGCTACACAAGATCCATAAACCCGAAAACCCTGGACGCCCCATCATCTCAGGCATCGGCACTCTTACAGCAGGATTATCTGGCTATTTGGACTCTCTCCTCAGACCCTATGCTACCAGCACTCCCAGCTATCTTCGAGACACCATCGACTTCCTGAGGAAACTACAATGCATTGGTGTTCTTCCTGGAAACACCATCCTGGCCACCATGGATGTAGAAGCGCTTTACACCAATATTCCACATGAGGATGGATTACAAGCTGTCAGGAACAGTATCCCTGATGATGCCACAGCAAGCCTGGTGGCTGCGCTTTGTGACTTTGTCCTGACCCACAACCACTTCAGATTTGGGGACAACTTATACCTTCAAGTCAGTGGCACTGCTATGGGTACCCGCATGACCCCACAGCATGCCAACATTTTTATGGCTGACTTAGAACAACGCTTCCTCAGCTCTCGTCCCCTAGTGCCCCTCCTCTACTTGAGCTACATTGATGACATCTTCATCATATGGACCCACGGAAAGGAGGCCCTTGAAGAATTCCACCTGGACTTCAACAATTTCCACCCCACCATCAGCCTCAGCCTGCACCAGTCCACACAAGAGATCCACTTCCTGGACACTACAGTGCAAATAAGTGATGGTCACATAAACACCACCCTATACGGAAACCTATTGACCACTATACGTACCTACATGCCTCCAGCTTCCATCCAGGACACATCACACGATCCATTGTCTACAGCCAAGCCCTAAAATACAACCGAATTTGCTCCAATCCCTCAGACAGAGACAAACACCTACAAGATCTTTATCAAGCATTCTTAAAACTACAATACCCACCTAGGGAAGTGAGGAAACAGATTGACAGAGCCAGAAGGGTACCAAGAAGTCACCTACTACAAGACAGGCCCAACGAAGAAAGTAACAGAACACCATTGGCCATCACGTACAGCCCCCAACTAAAACCTCTCCAGCGCATCATCAAGGATCTACAACCTATCCTGAAGGACAATCCCTCACTCTCACAGACCTTGGGAGGCAGGCCAGTCCTCGTTTACAGACAACACCCCAACCTGAAGCAAATACTCACCAGCAACTACACACCACACCCAGAAACACCAACCCAGGAACCAATCCCTGTAACAAACCCCGTTGCCTACTCTGTCCCCATATCTACTCTAGCGACACCATCAGAGGACCCACCCATATCAGCCACACCATCAAGGGCTCATTCACCTGCATGTCTACTAATGTTATATATGCCATCATGTGCCAACAATGCCCCTCTGCCATGTACATTGGCCAAACCAGACAGTCCCTACGTAAAAGAATAAATGGACACAAATTGGACATCAGGAACGGTAACATACATAAGCCAGTAAGTGAACACTTCAATCTCCCTGGTCATTCTATAACAGATTTAAAAGTAATTATTCTTGAACAAAAAAACTTCAGAAACAGACTTTAAAGAGAAACAGCAGAACTAAAATTCATTTGCAAATTTAACACCACTAATTTGGGCTTGACTAGGGACTGGGAGTGGCTGGCTCATTACAGAAGCAGCTTTGCCTCTCCTGGAATTGACACCTCCTCATCAATTATTGAGAGTGGACTACATCCACCCTGATCGAATTGGCCCTGTCAACACTGGTTCTCCACTTGTGAGGTTCTCCCTTCTCTTCATGTGTCAGTATATAATACCTGTATCTGTAACTTTCACTCCATGCACCTGAAGAAGTGAGGTTTTTACCCACGAAAGCTTATGCCCAAATAAATCTGTTAGTCTTTAAGGAGCCACCAGACTCGTTGTTGTTTTTGTGGATACAGACTAACACGGCTACCCCCTGATACTTGCATTTGTTTGAATCTCAGAAATATTTTGAGTTTCTTTCCTTTTTTTATCTGAATAATCATGAGGACATAGGAACTGTCATACAGGATCAGACCAATGGTCCATTTAGTTCAGTATCCTGTCTCCAAAATTCAGAATTTCTGTCCCACATGAAAGTCTGAGACTTTGAAATTTGATTTTTGTCCCAAATCAGGATGAAAAGTCGAAGTGTTGGAATTTTTTTTTAAAGGAAATATTCCAAATATATTTTGTTTTGAGCTTATCAAAATGATAAAGGTTGATATGTTTTGCCTAGATAAGGTCAACATTTTTCAGTTTGACTATCGTTTATATAATAAGATGTAATTATAATAAGTTGAAAAATCAAAACGAATGAAACATTTCGATACTCTCCCATGAAAATTTTGATGCAATCGATACATGTCCACGAAATGTTTGCATTTCATTGAATCAGCATATTCCAATAGAAAACTCTTCCATCAGAAAATGTTCAACCAGTTCTGCTTGGGAGGAGCTCTCTGTAACAGTCTGTAAAGTCCCCTCATTGTCCCCTTTGAAGCGCTGCTTTACCATGATGGCTACAAAAAAAACTTGACAACGGGTAGTCAGCTGCAGTGCTGAAACCACTGCCTATCCTGCTGACTGGTATAGTCTTATTGTTTCCTTGTGCTCCCCATCTGCATCAGCATGTTAGCTCATCCTTTGGGTATGTCTATACTGTAATCACTGGGTGTGATTGCAGCTTGTGTAGACATACCCAAGCTAGCTTTAAACTAGCTCGCTTGAGGTCCCAACGAAGCTGTGGCTAGCCACCCAAGTACTTCCCCCGCATTGTGGGCAGGCTTGTACGTCCCATGCTGAAGCCTGCGATGTTGTGACTTTACTGCTCCGGGTGAGTATGTCTTGGGTACGTCGACTACTGCTGCAATGACGCCCTGTGATTACCGTGTAGACAGACTGTCGGATTGTAAGCTCTTTGGGGCAGCTTTTTGCTCTGTGTCTGTACAGCACCTAGCACAGTGGGGTCTGTTCTATTAGTTTAGATGGAATATAGGGACCCAAAGATGTTAACATAACCCAGGCACTGTCCAGCATGAACCAGTGTTAAACAAGCTTCAGGGTTTGGTCTACAGAAACCTCAGCCTGCTTAGTGCTGTGGCAAACGCACCATTGAAAATCCTTTTAACCTTTTATTAAAGGTAAAGAAAAGAAGGAAAAACAGTTAAAGCATTGGAAATGTGAAGCAGTAAAGAAGGCTTTCATTTTCACGCCGCCCCTTGCTCCCTTCCCCTTTAACTGGAAAGAGTTTTTAGAAAGAACCCCCCTGTGTTTGTCAGTCTCTTAAATGGTATCAAAGACGGTAATAACTGTCCTTTTGGGGAAAAGAGAAGACGTGAGTTGAGATGGGCTGGAGCTGCCGCTGTTAAAGTCCAATCCTGTTTCATCCCAGGTGGTGTTTGGGATTCAGCTGGAGCCAGTAGAGTTGATGATGGCGTCTGGGTCTCTCTCTCTCTGGCCCGCTCTGGTCAGGACGTCTCTCAGGATCAGGATGATGAAGGTCTGGTCCTAGGAGATGGTGAGGGTGGCAGCCCTGAGTGAAGCTTGCTCCACTAGGCAAATTTTTCTCCCCAAAGTCTCTTTAAGGACCCACAAAGGGAGCGGTCCATGGAACAGCCCCTTGCCTCCTTATTTTGTCCACTAATTGCCAACACACCAATTTTGGTTCATTAATTTCCGGTCCCACATTTTCTTGTTTCCCAGCCATGATCTTAAACACAGTCCTGGAGTTAGACCAGTAGGCCTTTTTGTTTGGAATAATGAGTCTATCTCCCTGGCGTACCTTTCCCCATCAACGTTTGCTATTTCAGGTGGCTCTGGCATCTTATGAACTTGCCCATATTTTTACAGTTGCGCTCATGATTAGGGTAAATTTGTAAGCCCCGTTATCACAGCAGGTCCTGGTCCATGACTTCAGAGGCATTACAATACAAATACATGACAACAGGAATAGGCAATGAGTGGCTTGAACCAAAGAGCTGCCTCTGAGCAGTCCAAAATTTTGTTGGAGCTTGGATTTGGTTCCAAACTTTATCGAGTGGGCCCGTCCCTAGCAGAAAGCATTCAGGGAGGCTGCAAAGTCTTCTCCACCTAGCTAGGGTTGTTCTGTATTACTCCTGACTGCAGCATCCTTTTAAATAGCATGGGATTGGACTCCCAGTCAGGGCCTGCAGAAGGTTAGATAAGAGAATACAAACCACAACGGTTGCCCCCCCTTTTTTTTTTTTTAATCTTTCCTTTTTTATTATCTTCTTATGGCTTTAGAATTATCTTCCCAGACACTACATTAATTTAGTCAGGGCAGGTAAGGTCAGACTCAGATACAGTTGTTCATATTTATGTATATTTGCCAAAGAAGATAAATGGAAAAACAGACTAGGAGAGAGAAGGGTGGGTAGGAGGAAATCTGAGTGGTGGGAAGAGAGGCCACTGCCCCATTGGAAAAGCTCGGGCAGGACTATTAAGGCCAAGGTCAGCCTGAGGGTTAGTGGGTGCCGCTCCTTGGTGGGTTTAGCCCATGTGGAAGTGTAATCGTGTGTGTATGGGGCGTTGCACATATGCTGGGCTGGGGGTGTATGGACTGGGCAGTGGGCACGGTGTGCAAGTTGTGTGCAGTTTGTGCATGGGGTGTTTTGTGTGTGTTTGTGCAGAGCAGGTGCATTTGTGTGATTGTGTGTTTGTATGGGGAGGGGAAGTGGGGGTGAACATGAGTGGGCTTGGTCTGGTTATTACGTGGCTGTTTGTGTGCGTCTTTGTATGTTGTGGGAGGATGTGTGTGAGATGTGGGTTTGTACATGGTAGTGGTGTGCAGTGGGGGTGTTGGTGGTGTCGACGAATGTGGCATGGGGATGTTCATGTACACGGTGGGGGAACATGTGTTTATATGTGGGAGGGGGTGTGCAGAGGGGTAGTGGGGTGGCAGTCTGTGTGTGTTGGCGTGGTGTGTGTATGTGGCACAAGGGTTGCCCAATGTCTTTGCTGGAACACCACAGGGATAGGAAGCCAGTGTGGGCACTTGGAGCCTTCACCCCAAGCCAAGAACCCCCAGTCCTGCCAAAGCCCAAGGCTGGCCATAGTCCCACTGGCCAGTGAGCATGGCTGATTGCGACGTAACGGGAGATGATGGGGAAAATAGAATTTAGCAACGTGGGTCTCTGTGGTGAAGCACAAGTCTTGCCCAACACTACTGCACTGCGTGTTCCATTAGCACCATCACGCCTCCACCCACCGCTCTCCGGATCCACGTGCTTGAGGCGGAGGCAGTGTTGCGGAATTGCCCTCCTGGTTCTGTGGGATTTGCAGCAGCACACGGTAATGACAGTGAATTTAGCTGCACAGTGGGTCACCCTGAGAAAGCAGGAGGCAGCGGGCCTCCCTCTGCCTGCAAATCCTATTTGCAGAGGAGCTGGCTGGCTTGAGAACGACAGGGACATTTCCCGATCTGTTCCCATCTTCTCCCCCTCCCACCTCCCACCCCACATTTGGAAAGTCTTAGATTTTGAAATTCTGACAAGCTTTAGGCTGGGCAGGTGGGACTTCAAGGCTCAAGGATGGTAGCTGTTTTCAGAAGTCGGAAGCAGAATCAGGGCTAATCCTGGGCCTGATACCTCAACTCATGACCAAATAGCATCTCACTTTGTGAGCAGTCCTGGGGGCTGCTGAAGATGAGTAAGGCGGCAGGATTGGACCCTCAGTTAATACAGTTCTCTCTGGACAAACCCAGCTTCCAAATGCTTACAGAACACTAGCAGCTGAAAGGGCTTGTTGCACGGGTGTAATTCGTGAAGCCAAAATGCTTGAGAACATACAAATATATGTGTCACTGCTCAGTGATGACTGAGGGTGGGCGAGTGTGTGTGTTGTGCTGGAAGATTTTTGCATGTGGTAAATGAGGAGGGTGTGCTGCAGTGAGGGGCTGGGTGTTTTGGGGGTTATTGTGTTGTGTGGATGATTGTGTTGAATTGTGTTGGGGTGTGTATGTTAGGAAATTTGAGTTGATTTGTGTTGGGGGGGCGGTGTTAGGAAATTTGTGTTGATTTGTGCAGGTGGCAGTTGGGCCCTGTAATCCATCATCTGTGCAGTCTCCCTCATACAACCAATGACATTGCTACAGCTAATTTGCATGCAGAGTAAGGATGGTGATTGGTTGAGTTATCTCTTATCTCACAATGGTCTAGGACTCTTGGCATGACAGATATATACCTTCCTGTGGCTGTATAATGCACGGGTGTGACTTGTAAAGTCAAAATGCTTGAGAATTTAAAATTGGACAGCAACAGACTATGAAACCCAGTGATGATTGAACCTGGTGATATTCTGAACAAAAAGAGCTCTCAGCCATGCTTGTAGCTGCTTCCGTCACTTCAAACTCACTCTACAGACATAATGGGTTTCAGAGTGACACTCAGCATTGACAATCCTGGAATCTTATTCTATAGCTTATGAGCCATATTCTACCATCCTTACTCATGTTGAACAGGAACTTACTCTGAGATTTGTCCATTGAAAGCATTGGATTTAATTTTGGAGCAAGATCTCACCCCTGTTCCAGTCCCTTTACGCTATACAACACTGCACTCCTTTTATAAAGGGGTGGTACCCTTTCACATGACCGTCTCATAAGCAAACTAGGGAAATATAGCCTAGATGAACCTACATTGAGGTGGGTGCACAACTGGTGGGAAAACCATACTCAGAGAATAAATATCAATGGTTCACAATTGAGCTGTAAGGGCATATCAAGTGGGGTCCCACAGGGGGCTGGTTCTATTCAATATCTTCATAAATGATTTGGATAATGGCACAGGGAGTACATGTATAAAGTCTGCAGATGATACCAGCTGGGAGGGGTTACAAATGCTTTGGAGGACAGGAGTAGAATTCAAAATGATCTTGACAAACTGGAGAAATGGGCTGAAATAAATCAGATGAAATTCAGTAAGGACAAATGCAAAGTACTCCACTTAGGAAAGAATCATCAATTGCATGCATCCAACATGGGAAACAATGGTCTAGGAAGGAGTACTGCAGAAAAGGATCTGGAGGTTATAGTTATGAGTCAACAATGTAATATTGTTGCAAAAAAAGTGAACATCATTCTGGTGTGTGTTAGCAGGAGTATTGTAAGCAAGACATGAGAAGTAATTCTTCTCCTCTACTCATCACTGATAAGGCCTCAGCTGTAGTTCTGTGTTCAGTTCTGGGCACCACACTTCAGGAAAGATGTGGACCAATTGCAGGAAATCCAGAGAAGAGTAACAACAATGATTAAGGAGCTAGAAAATATGACCTACGAGGAAAGATTGAAAAAATTGGGATTGTTTAGTCTGGAGAAGAGAAGACTGAGGGGGGCATGATACGTCTTCAAGTAGGTAGAAGATTGTTATAAACAGGAAGGTGATAAATTGTCCTCCTTATCCACTGAGGACAGGACAAGCAGTAATGGGCTTAAATTGCAGCGAGAGAGATTTAAGTTGGACATTAGGTAAAACTTCCTGTCTGGGTAGTTAAACATTGGAACAAATTACCTAGGGAGTTTGTGCAATCTCAATCATGAGAGATTTTTAAGACCAGTTTGGACAAACACCTATCAGGGATGGTCTAGATAATTCTTAGTCCTGCCTCAGTGCAGGGGACAGGACAAGATGATCTGTTGACGTCCCTTCCAGCCCTACATGTCTATGATAAAAAAAATCCCATCTTTGCTGAGGAAGGTCTCCCAAGGTGCAGGCACTGCAGAAGACAGCCATAAGATTGACCTCAGAGGACAGCCATTGCAAGCCTGGCATAGGAGGCATGCCTGGGATGGGGCTGGGAACAGGAGGTCAATGTCAGGGTGGGGATGTAGCATGCAGTGCTGCAGAGATTCTGAGCAGGATTGAGGGACAGAGGGCTGTACGTGGAGGCCACCTTAACCCAGACAGGCCCGAGAGCTAACCTACGTTTGGGGCCTCTCCATCCCCTGAAGAAGGCCAGGATCAGGGAGGCACAAGAAGGGCTAAAAGCTACCTTAGCCATCCTGCCCCCAGAACTGCGCGTTCTGGGCTGCATTCTTGGAGCCACAGCACAAAATCTTACCCTTGGAGTCAGGAACTACCCAGTCTGTGGCCCTCTAGCAGAACCTGGCTCTAGATGGCATCAGAAGGTCTGTCAGACCAAAGAGAGAGCAGTTCCCCCGAGTCTGCCAGATTAGCAAGGAAAACTAGCAGAAACAGGGCAGAGTTTTAAAATCTTTGTCATTGCTATGTCCACAAGAGAAAAAGTACCTTCTGTTCAGGCATTTCTTTCCTTCCACATGGCAGGTCTGGCTGCATTGCAAGCATATACGTTCTTTAACACATGAGAGAAGGAAAAAGATTGAGGATTTATCACAGATTAGGGATCAATTAAGAGATATGGTAAAAAAAAAGTTGTTTGTGAGTAATTATTGGCTTTTATTTATGATATGAACCAGTGGGTGCACATGTGGCTGACTGAAAGATCACCTCTGTGAATGTTATGAACTATGCGACTCCTTAACAAAATAATTTGTATTTGGCATTCGTGTGTGGAATACATAATGGCCATGTGAAAGACAGGCTGCTAAGGGAAGCAGCTTTAACCTTAACCTGTGCCAGACATCTACAGAGCCAGTGAAATTAGCAAAATGCAGATTCAGGCTCTGAGTGACCTGGTAGAGAATCAGCAAACTACTCACTGTGACCTCATTCCAGAAACAGAAAACTAGGAAAGACAGACTCCAAAATGACCATCGAAGCAAGGACTAGATTGTGCAACCCTTACTCATTCTGGTAAGTGTTTACTCACTGAAGTAGTGCCATTCACATGACGTGGCCCACCCACCTTAGAGATGCAATGCTTACCCGGAAGGAGAAAAGGCTCTTTTGACAAGCAACATTTCCCACACACCAGCTGTGCTCAAGAACATCTGCCCAGCTTTCGGTCGGCGTAGAAGAGTGGATTCACTGCCGGCATGCCCCTGGTGGATGAGTGTGACATAGCAGATCTTTCCTCTCCAACGCCCCCTGCTGATGGTCACTCCAGTTTCATGGTGGTTTGCCTCTTCTTGCAACTCAGCTTTCCAGCCAGGTCACGTTTTAGTTCCACCCTTTCCAGAGTAACGAAGTCCAACAAGTAAGAGTCCAATGTACTTACAATAGGTCTTCAGCCCTGGCTCAGGGTCCCATGCTCCTAACACCCAGGGGTTTCCAGTTGTCAGGGGCTGGCGGGGGAAGCCAGGCCCATGTTCTACATTGGGTTTCAGTCTAGGGACCCAGTAACCAGGAGCCACAGTCTGTTCTGTTAGAATCCTGGCTGCTGCCTCCTTGGACTTTCCTACCATAGGCTTTTTTCAGGCCTTCACCTCCCAGCTCTCAAAGTTTTCCCTTTGTTCAGAGCCGGGACTTGCAAGAATCCCCCCTGGCATCCCAAACCAAACCATCTTCTGGCCTCCTCAGGCTTGGCGTTTCAGGCTTACGTCTCCCTTGCCCTATTCCTCACACACCTGCTAGTATTCTTGCTCTGGAAGTCCAGAGCCTGCCCTACCATCAGGACTCTCACTGCCAGAGCCTGCTCCACCCCAGTAGCTGCTCCGTGTCTCTCCTGGTCCTGAGCTTCCTCTTCAGCCCTGCCAGACTCTCTACTGCCAAGAGAGGGACTACAGCCCTCCTCCCCTCTGGGCTTCTTCTCTTTATACTAATCACCCAGCTCTTCCCCCAGCTGGGACTCAGCTATGATTGGGCCTGGCCCAGCCTGCGGGTGCAACCAGGTGCTGTGGTTGAGCTCCAGTGAACTCTTTCAGAACCACGCTGGGGAGTGTCCCCTGTTGCAGTCAGCTATCAAATACGTGCAATGATAAAGCTCACTTTTAAAATGTGTGTTGCACAAGTAGAGCCAAAAATGGTCACGTGCTTGGAGAAGAATAAAAACAGCAAATCTCTTTGTAGGTGCAGTGATTGCACATCAAACTGCTTCAGATAGGCCAATACAGCTCCCCATTAATGGCAGTTAGGTACCTGTTGAACTGCATGCTGGAATAGAACGTGATGTTATTTAAAGGAAATTATATAATGCAATAGCTAAAGACACTGTACAAAACACATTTTTTTATTCATATTCAGGGTATAAAAGACAAGTACAAGGGCAAGGAACCATTACAACGTGTTTTAAAATCGGTATCACTTAATTTGCCAAATAGTAAATGCAGATTTACCATATGTGTCAGGACTAAGAGCATGCCTAGCCATGAAGTTATTTTAAAAAATTGTCTGCTATCAATGCCACAATGTTGCACACAGAGAACACAGGCAGCATACTAAGGAGACTTCTCAGTTGTCTTCCCAGGCCTGGTATTTGCAAAAGAAAAACAACATATTAAATGAGACAAATCAGAAACTGCTGCAATCCAGCCAATAAGAAAAATACCATTTGCCTTAACAGATAAGGTAAAAACTAAACTTGATAATATGGAAAAACTGAGTGTAAGTGAAAAGCAGAACAACTTTCAGACTCGGTTTATTTTATGGTTGCAAGTGAAAAGCCAAACAGAGATATGCATGGATTTAAATTAAGCCATAAAAAAAGTGAACATTACCCAACGAAAAATGTTGAAGACGTGGCCCCTAAATTCTCAGAAGCAAACAGTATTCTCAGCATTAGACGCAGGATGTGCATTTTCCCAGGTAAAGCTGGAGCATTCAAACTCCACGCTAGTGGCTTTTAATATGTTATTTGGACGTTCTAAGTTAAGCAAATGCCATTTGGTATTAGTTCTGCTCCCAAGGTTTTCAAAGAGTAATTGCACAGCTTTTGGAGTCATTACAAGGTATTAAAATTATAATGGAGGATGATGGTGATGCTAATTAGAACATTTGGGGTGTGTACCTAAAAGAACACAAGGAAAGATCTAGGTAAATTCTGTTGGAGATGAAAGAAAGACACCTAACCCAGGGCTTTCCAAAGCAAATCTTGCTCGAACAGGAGTTTTCTGTCCTGGATACAAGTTGGGAAAAGCTGATTCAGATAAAATAAAAGCAATCGTTGAAATGCCCACACAATGCAAAGTGGAAAGAGATTATTGTGGATATAAACGATTCAGCACAATACATTCCAAATCTATCTGTGGTCAATAAGCTCTGTAGGGAATTGGTGGCGGAAGACATTTCTGGGCATTGGAAGGCATCTGAGTGGTTCAACACACTTATCACCAGTCCACCTGCTTTAAAATATTATGATTTAACCAAGCCAGGAGACACATCTTCCTAGGGATTAGTTGCATGCCAAAGGCCTAAACAATGGGCGGAGTTAGTCCTTCAGCTGAGACGATACTGATCACTCGGGGCCCGATTCGGCAAAGCATTTACGCACATGCTTACGCCCCGCTGAATTCACTGTTTAAGGTGAAACCCTTTGCGGAAAAGGAATGGGATTACTCCTGTGCTTATAGTTCAGCATGTGCTGACGTGCTTTGCTGAGCCAGGGCCTCTAGGGAGCGATCAGGGCAATCCTTTGCAAAAAGGAAAGAGAATGAAACTGAGAAAATAAAATGCTGGCTAACGGCTTGACCCTACGAGCGCTGAGTACTCGGGCTCCAATCCAGCAAAGCACTCCAGCATGGGCCTGACTGCATAGTCTTGTTAACTTCCATATTGAGCATTTTTAATACATTGAAATCGATAATAGCAGAGAGGCGGGTTGGTTCACCGAAAGAACCTAAGGCTCCTTCCATTGGGGGAGAAGGGGATACCAGCTCTGGTGCTTGCAACACGGAGAGTATGCGCCACCTACAAAATACCTCACCTCCACATGCAGAAATGCACCTGCGCATTGTGGACATCTTGCTAGCACTGCTGAGCATGTGTCATCTTAGAACCAGTCCCAGCACTGCACACGCCTGCTCCAGTGCCGAGGTGGACGGGAGCTGCCGGCACAGCCGCTGCACCGTCCCGGCTAGTTCCAGCCGCTCAGCATCATGGACTGGACACAAAGGGAAAAACTGTGTTTAAGTTTATGTTAGTTACCACACGTGAGCAGCGTCTTCTCCTCGGGTGCTTTTCCCCTACAAAGCTAAAGGCCACAGGGTGAAAACAACGCGTCTCCACAACAGAATACCTGATACAATCCAAACCCTTCCATGCCCTGCAATAGAACATGTTGCTAATGTAGAGATGGGGTGGGGGTGGGGCGAGAAGCTATTCACAGAAACACATGCTTCCTTCGGCTCTTCCGTAGGGAGGTATGTCCCATTGTGGGGCCCTGAAAAACCGGTTATCTTCCCAAACGCTGCAATTGTCAGATCAGTAAAATGAACAGCCCCCTCGCCCCATCCCGACAATGCAGCCTACTAGCAGTGGAGGTCTTTGCCAGGCTCTTTCTTATCCACCCTCAGCCTCATCCTTATCTTCTGTTGTCTTCTTGTGGAAGAAGAGATAAAAGTAATTCTTATGGATGCTTCTCCAGTGAAGGCTTGCCTCCCCTTCCCCCACACCCGCAGCATCTCCCTGGTCCATCCAGATAAAGGGTGAGGACCAAGCACATGTCATTTTCTTTGTGCAAAATCAATATTCAGCAAAGTTTATCTGTCCAACATAGCAGGAAGCACTAATTTCATCCGCGTCAATTACTTTGATAAATGCTCATAATACTCAGGGTGTGAGAACAAGATAAAAGAATTACTGAAATAAAAAACACCCCCCGCATGGGCGCACACAGCCTCCCCGCCATTCAGCCCCCCAACACATACTCCTGAGGTTACAAGAACCCAGCTTTGAGGAGGTGCCTTGATTGACAGCTGCCAAATCTTCCTCCAGCTATTGAACATGCAAAGTTTTCTGAAGGTGGATGGAGGAGAGTGGAGGGTGTGAATACTTAGTTTCATGCGAATCTGTGAGCTGATGCATCTATACATTTGTGCATGTATTTGTGCGTATCGGAATGTTTTGACATGCGTCGTCCAGTGCGTTGTGTATTCCTGATTCTCCATTGCATTGCACCTTGGGTAGTCTTTTGGACCTGTGCAAAAGGAGAGCAAAGCGGGTGTGAAATCCTATCATTCTGATGCTTTACCACTGTGCACTGGTGTAAATAATTATCAAGGCCCAGCACCATGCAGAATCAAGCCCTGGACATGTTTGTCTCTGTGTTCATTTTTATATACTCGTCTCTGTTTGTGTGTGCTTGAATGATTGCACATGTGTATGTGTTTTCTGATGGGATCTGTGTGCCCGTGCCGCATTTTCATACACGTCTCTTTCAGATATTAAATTCTTCAGGTCAGAAATCATGCCATGGACTATGTTTTGTAAAACATTAGGTACATTTGAGCACAGGAGGCACTCAGATACTAAGGTGATGGATGCCAGTATAAATCCCTTAAATAGATGTGGCCAAACCCTGGATTTTAACAGTCTGATGGGCATGGAAGTGGCATGGCCTAATGGATAGAGCCCTGGACTGGGAATCAGGAGTTTGGCTGCTGGGAGACCATGGGCAAGTCACTTTGTCACCCTTTGCCTCAGTTTCCCTTTCTGTAAAATGTAAAGTGCTTATAGATTTCGTGGTGAAAAGCACGAGAGAAGAACTAGGTGTTCTTATTAACAACCAGCAGGGAGAACAGTAATCAAGGCTCTGTCTTAGCACTTGCTGTGCATACAGAAGCACCACTTGCGTAGCCCTGTAACTCATTCCGCTAGATCAAAGCGACTAACTTTGCACTAAAGTATTGTGAACAACTAGCACATAATGCTTTAACGGCATCACTTCACACCTGCGTTCATCTCATGCTGCACGGAAGAAACAACCCCGTAAGTCTATAGTATTGAACTAACCAAAAGGGCTTGATTTTCAGAGGTGCTGAGCTCCCAGAACTCCACTTGCAATCAACGGCATGCTAGGGGCTCAGCATCTCTGGAAAACAGGTACAAGGTGGCTCAAGGTGGGCGCCAAAATATGGAGACCGCCTGAAATCAATGGCCACTTTGAAAATGTTGCCCAAACTAGCAAGACGCCAACCCCACTGATCGGCTTGCTACACTCTTCACTGCCCTTCCTTAGGCTGGGTTTTCCCGTGATTTGCTTTGCTCAGGGACGCTGGTGTTGCACGCTGGTTTCTTAGCAGAGGGGGGCGCTGTGCACATGGACCTCACCAAACATGTCACCCACTGCTCAGCCACAGCCCTCAGCTACAAAGCCTGGGTCGTTCTTTAGCTCAAGCTGTAAAGACATGTGCCGTTAGCGCTGGAAGACCCTAGTTCAATCCCAGATGGCAGCTCGCTCTCTTGCATACACGGCGCCACGGAGTCAAACACCTTTATTCGTCCAACTCAATGGGAGCTTTGCCTCAACTGTGCAAAAGATGAGGAGGCATTTCAGGAGGTAGCCCATGGACTCCGATGGGAGGGGGAGGTGGTTTGCACCTCAGGAGGGTTCAGTTAGTGGGAGAATGCTGGAAAATAGCCCCCAAATGCCAGATTGGGTCGACTGGTTTTCCTCAGACTGTCCCATGTGTCTCCCGCAAAGCTTTGGGTCTGCCCTCCATTCTTCTCACTCATCCTCCCCGGCAGACACCGCAGGTCAGTGCCCAGTCCCGGAGCAATCGCTCCCGCCTCCACTCACGGCTGTAGCAGCCCTGGCAGCTCTGTGTCAGCAAGAACGGTTACAAATGACTCCTTCAAATATCTCTGACGCCTCCCTTCTCCGGCAATTTGTCAGGCCGCGCGGAGCTGCCACAGAGGAGTATCGCTGTCCTCTGCTCTCCTCCCGTTCCCTCGGTCTGTTGATGGGGGGAGCTTTCCATCGTTCCCTTATCGGCTCCATTCAGAGATGGACGAAGCTCTCCTGGGTTGCAGAATTTTGGACTTTTCCAATGTATATGTCTGGGTTCAGCCAAACTGGTTAAAGGGGACCCCTCCCAACAGAAAGAGCGGCAGAATGGCAAGAGAGACCCAGTCCAACTCCTGTTAAACTTCACCCCTTCTGCAGCCCTCAGACCCTGCCCTCTCTAGAGTCCTCCTGCCTCTTCTACAGTTCCAAGATCCTACCCCATCATGAACTCCGCCGGTGAAGTCTTATCCAACCAGAACCCAGCTAGACTGAAACAAGGGGAGGGAGGGAGATCTTTTTTACTCAATATTACATATTCTACCAAGTCTTTTAGAAACCCATGCTCTGGAGATAAAACCACAGGCCCCAAATCCTGAAGGCTTAACTAGAATGAGAGAACCAAGCATATGTGACCGATGTATAGTCATGTCGTCTGATGCACAACTGGAAGGCGCTCAGGTCGGTGATGAGCACAATATAAGAACTTGAATAGAATGAGTAAGAGTGAAACTGAGGAAGGCATTCATGATTCATCCCACAGAAATTCCGAGATAGGAAAGACCTGCTATGTTATCTGACACATCCTCCTCCGGCCAGAGCAGTATCGTTCCTTACAGTATATTGTCTAGTGCCCTGCCCTCCTAGCCGCTATTAATATTTGCTATTTGATATTTGTAGGTTTGGCAGAATTCAATGTTTTAAAAGTAATTTTGATGGACAACATCAATGCTTATTTTAAGCAGTTTTTTTTAAACGTTATCTTTTACAGTTTTCACAGCTGTGCAAAATTATGGGTTTTAAGCATTTATTTTCATTTTTATCCATTTAAATGTTCACAGTTGCGAGAATCATGGAACCATAGGATTAGAAGGGACCGCAAGGGTCATCTAGTCTACCCCCCTGTCAAGATGCAGGATTTGTTGTGTCTAAATTATGGGGGGGGGGCTCTAGACAATACTTAATTAATGACAGTAGATGCAGAGATTCCAAAAGTTAAAGCTCTATAACCGTTAAAACCACAAATTGTCAACATTCCACGTCAAAATACACAAAGTAAATAGGCTTAAATCAAACTCTAATACGTTCTCAAGCAACATTTGTCTTATTTTGCCTGTCTGCAAATTTCAATTACGATCGCTGGAGATATTTTGTCGTCGATTTGCATGTGTAGACATTTCTTGATAAAAATCTCACCTTTTCAAGCTTAGTTATTGGTATGATCTTTTGGAAGTGCATGACACTTCACAGAGCAATCAAGCAACAGTTCTTGCTGCGAGAAGCTTACAATTCCAAGAGGAGAATGCATTTGCCTAAATGATGGGGCTGCGCTCATGTCACTGGCTGGCTCAGGCCACAGCTGACTCACAATGGGCCTGGTTCTCTTTTACATTAAGGCCTTGTCTACACACAAAAGTTGTACAGCTTTGCACTACACTGGTATAGTTATAGACATAGTTATAGACATAGTTATTCCAGCCAATTGTTATTCTACAAACCGCACAGACTATTTTCAAATACCCAATAGATGCTCAGAGACTGGAACAACTTTGCAGAGGATTCAAGAAGCTTTAAAAAAAAAAGGGGCACCAAAATCCAGCAAACTTTTTTATTTGGGGAATACGATTCCACCAATTCTTCTTTTTATAAAACACACTATATTTCATTGACAAATATACAGATAAGTATGGGCATAAAGATTAAAATTAAACTATGGTTGGGGAAATAAATGAGCATGTTTTGATGCTTGATTTGAATTTCAAACAGCCAAAATTTTGAGAAAAAGGGAAATCTTTTTTTTGTTTTTTGTTTTGACCAGCCCAGATCAGGACTACATTGTTCCAGGTGATGCCCACAGTCAGAGAAAGTACCTACCCCGCTTACAGTCTAATTATACAAAACAGAAGATGGGAGAAAGGAAATACTGTTAGCCCCATTTTACAGATGGGGAAACAAGACACAAAAGGACTAAGGCCCTGATCCTTTAAGCCTTTCCCTCCCATTGGACTTGCCCCAAGGCTACCCAGGAAGTTTGTAGTATAGCCAGAACGGAACGCATAGTTCCTGAATCCCAGCTTAATGCCTTAGAAATCAAACAGTCCTCTCTCTCTTTTTTGTATTGAGCTCAATCACTCACTCACACTAGTTTAGCCCATTTATTAACTCATTGTGGGGCTCACTGTCATTAAGTCCAAGATTCTGCTGTATATTTTGTCTTAGCAAAAAAAAAAAAAAAAAAAGGACTAAAATAAAGAAGACTTATGTGGATGACACAGTTGTTACAAATGACACAATTACTGCCCTGTGTTTTGCCAGGAAAGAAAAAGACCCAACAACTCAAAGCCTAAAAAAATTCTAGTGAAGAATGATTTAATTTTGTAGATAATTTTGAATCATGTAATTATTTGCTTAGTTTTTCCTAAAATTAGAACTATGTTAACAGCACTTCAAGGGGCTTATTACAAGGACCCAATAAGAAAGTCTGTCTAATTAGTAATACTCTGTTTGGCAAGCATAATCCTTTTTTATTTGGAACAAGTAAAACTCTGTGTGTGTGTCATCAATTCAACTAATCTATTTTTGAGTTATACAGACAAAATGTCGGGGGCTGGGGCTCTGATTAGGGAAAGCACTTTAGCACCTGCTTAACTTTACGCACATGCTCAGCACAGGCACAGTAATTTCCTGGATGACTGAGAAGGTGTGGCAGTTTTGCTTCTAGGTTACCAGTTCAAATCCAGCCAATGGAAAATGAGCGTGCGGGTCCTCTTGCTGGAATAGTTCTTACATCACAGGCCTGAGCCCACCTGTGTGGGTAGGATTAGGGTGCTAAGGTTTTCTGCCGTGTGGCTGTGGAGTATCGCAAGGCTAGGCACAACCTAGAAACTGCTGAGCAGAAGGCAACCCAGGCTGGTGTAGTTAAGCATCTTGGGGGTTTCCAAGACACTTCTCACTATGGCATTTTAGAGCTAGTGATGAGGTTTAAGATTATGTCTTCTCAGAGGAGCCCACACCTGTCCCTATTTCACCCTGTATGCTTGAGATTGGGAGAGGCAACTTTGGTCACCTTCTTCTGCTCAGGCTGAAAATGTTCCTGCTCAGAAGACCAGCCACACTCTTCCAAAACTGCTTTCTGCTCCTGGCTAGTCGAGGTTCTCTTCTTGGCTCTACCAGGAATGGGGGAAAACATGCATCTCATTTCTCCAAAGTACAAATGGAGGCCAGTTTGCAAAAAGGAGAAAGACCTAAATTTGCTGAATAAATTGTTCAGTGCACCCCCCCCCCCGCCCCGCTCTAAACAAAACATCATTTGAAATGTAAATATGGGGCTAAATCATTACATATGAAGGCAAATGCTGTGCCAGCTAACGGATCCCTAGTATTATACATGTTACCAGTATAATGAGATGTATTAGACGTTATGGCAAAAGGATCTCATGCATTCTACGCTGTAGCAAAAGGATCTCTGGAAAGAATCACTTTAAAACAAGAAAGCAGTGGAGAAGGATCACACACAGTGTAGCACTGAGGAGGGGGGGAAATGGGGAGAAGGGAGCAGAGGGGAGTATTAGAGATTCAGGACATTTCAGACCCCATGGTACAAAGGTGGCTACAACTCTGCTGGAGAATGGCCTTGCTGCCTGACCCCATTCCAAGTCCATGTCTCGAATAGCATAATAATACCTAGTTCTTATCAGTAGATCTGAAAGAGTTTTACAAAAAGGGGTCAGTATCAATTGCTCTGATTCACAGATAGGGAAACTGAGGCACGGAGCCACAAAGTGACTTTCCCGAGGTCACCCAGCAGGCCATTAGCAGAGCTTGGAACAAAACACAAGTCTCCTGAGTTGCAGTCTAGTGCACTGCCCACTAGCTCACCGCGAGAGATTTGAAAATCACAGAGCAAAATTGGGAGGGGATGGGGCAAGTTACACATCAGTACATTGCTGCATGGGGGTGTACTTTACATAGAAAAGGGTGGAAGGCCAGGACAGCAGCAGGAAAACAAACCAATAGAAGGTGAGCGAATAAGTAGGGGGTAGAAGGGCCCACTTTTTCCTGCCTCAGTTTTACCCTTCCACCCATTACACTTTGCAATCACTCAGGCTAAGTTATCACCGCGTGCGATTTACGCCTCCTCTCAGCTGGGCCTCATAGTTTTCTTTACGCACTTGAGTTTTGTTATTATTTATATTACCGTAGCGCCTAGAGGCCCAGCTGAGCTCAGGGCTCTGTTTCCCTCAGCAAACGAGAAACATGTAGTGAGAGACAGTCCTTGCCCCACGGAGCTTACAAGACAGAGAGAGACAGGGAATGTCAGTGCAGAGAAGGGAAACTGAGGCACAAGAGGATGGGTAGGTCTGCAGCGCCGCTGGCTGTGTAGTTCCCAGCTTGCCTAAACATACATGCGCTGGCTTGAATCGAGCTAACATGAGCACTGCGGCCGCAGCAGCTTGGGCTGGCTGCCCGAGCACGTAGCTAGGATCTCAGAGAGGACTGTACGGAGGTGGTTAGTCTGAGTGCCACCCCTTGCATTGTGGCCATGCCACTTTTTTAGCACACTGGCTAAATTGGAGCTAGCATGTGTACGTCTACCCGAGCTGGGAATTACACAGCCAGCCACAGCATTGACATTCCTTAAGTGACTTGCCTAAGGACACCTGACAAGGCAGTGGCGGAGCTGGGAGTTGACCCCATGTCTGCAGAGCCGCAGTCCAATGCCTGAACTGCGACACTGCCAGGTAGGTGCCCCTAGAAATGTGTGCAAGGAGGACATGGGAAGTTGCACCTGCCACTGGCAGACCCTAGGCCTGTCAAACGCCTGCGGAACCTGGCAAGCTTCCATCCAAAATACAACGGCATTTGAAACAGGGGTAAGCTGGCTAAATCCAAGCGAAGAACGGCTCATAGGCGAACCTAAATGGCATCTAAGCTGTTCCAACCTCTCTGCTTTCCCACCTATGTTGGCTAAGTGCGCACAAAACACATGGTAAGCAGCTTCGGGGAGCGTGAGGGAGGTTAGGGCAAGAGAGAGACAGGAAAGAAAGAGACAATTCCCCCCACCCCCCTCAATTAACACGGGCTTCCTAGGAACGGAAAGTATTTCTGCCTATCGCGCCCTCTTAATACATCATATCTCTAATCCCTCCTGCACTCTGACCTTACCCATAATCCCCGCTCCTTTGTGCTGATGCTTCCTTTAAAAGTCTTCATCACCCAGCACCCGGCGTTAGAGAGGGTGAGACTTAAAAAAAAATGCTGGTGAAGAAGGGGTGTAGGGCGGTTGGGGGAGGGGAGCAGGAATACAGACACCCAGATAAATTCCCCCGGTCTGAGCAGCAAACTGTTTCTGTGATAGGGCCTGGATTGACACCAACTCTAAACCTCCCTATCCGCCCCCCCCCCACCCTTTCCAACTCCCTCTTTGCTCCCCGCTCTACCAGAGAATACAAAGCTCAGACCTGGATTATCTTCATTTCCATATGGAGAGCCGTGTAAGCCGGTTCAATGCATGGCTGGTCATTTTGTTCACAACTTTCCAGCAAGCGGGAGCCAAACCCACTGGGAAATGAACCGTTCAGCTCAGCTCACCTGGTGTGCACACGCATAGATCAGTAAATACATACACTGGGTTAAAATAAAGTCCACGCCCATTGCTAATTATGAGACAGTTGCCCTAATCTTTCAGGGCTTCTTTCTGAAATTCTCTTTTATTTCTCCTTCATTTTTAAAAACCACGTCTTAAATCTACCTTTCCGGCTACCACATGGGACCATCCCTTAATATTGGTGGATGCCTGTTCGCACTCAAGGGAGTAAGAGACTAATAGCAATTGTCTAAACCAGGGATAGCACGGACAGGTCTGCCAGTGCATCTCCATCCTGACCTGCAGCTTCCATGGCTAATACAGCCCTGTGCTCCTCCACACCACCCTGACGGTGCCCCTCAATCCGACCCGGGGCTAGTCTAGTCCCAGGCGCTCACATCGATGTTTTGATGCATTTGACTTGCGCCTCATACTGCTATTCTACAGCACACCTCAGTCCTGACCCCCCTGCTATTTCTGCCCCCCCCCCAGCTAGACCAATGCCCTTTAGTCATCCTGACCTGCAGCCCCCCCTGCTGTTCAAATTCTGAGACTGTCCAGAGCAGGAGCAGACAACTTCTATGATCGCTTTTCCCATTGTGAGGGACGCAGTGTCAAGACACCAAGACTCAAAAATTGTAGTCATATCCTCCATCAGCTTCCAGCCCAGATCTCTGCGGTGAAAGATCTCATGGGAATCAATCCCATATTCAACAAGGACATTAATGGACAACATATTTCTTTGAGGAAGGAATGGTCATGTCGTGTTTGAGCTGAAGAGAAGACTCAAATAAAACAAATTCTTCTTTCGCGCCACAGATTGGGCTGTCTCTATTCAGCCTTCTGGTCAGAGTTAAGGGGAATTGGCAGAGTAGATGTATGAAACCCAGAGCTAGACAATAGAAGACAATGTTTCTTCAGGAAAGAGTTTAGATTCATAGATTCCAAGGCCAGAAGGGACCATTGGACTCATCCAGTCTGACTTCCTGTATCACAGAGCTTTTAGAAAAACAACCAGTTTTGATTGAAAAATGGTCAGTGATGGAGAATCCATCACAACCCTTGGTAAATTGTTCCAATGGTTAATTACTCTCACTGTTAAAAATTTACCCCTTATTTCCAGTTGAACTACTGGAAGAGTTCAGATAGATACATAAATATTCAAGACCAAAAACATAGCCAAAGAAGTCCAACTTTGGAAGATTTAGCCAGCTAACAACATAGTGTCAGGGGAAGGTAGACAATGTTTTCACGCCTCTAGAAGTGGGTCAAGCACCAAATTCTGTTTATTAATGAATATGGAGTAATTTTGCTGAGAGGAGATGAGGGAGGACACATCTGCCCTCCCACCCCCCCAAGGGCTTACCATTTACCCCCCAGGCAGGGCTGGAGCAGTGGTAGATAAGAGTGAGCCGGCTCGAAGAACAGAACCCAAACTCTGCCCAGGATCTGAACCATTTTCAGAAGTCCAAAAAGCATACTTTGAGTTTATTTCATTTTCTTTTTGCACCTCAGCAGCTCCTGCCTTGGATCAGTACCCAGTTTCAGGCCTACAAGAGAGCCTAGGAGGGGTCCAGAGTGGTTTCTTTTTGTTATGTGAATTCAGCGCTGTAGGAAGATGCCCGATTTAACAGCTGAAGTTCTGTCTTTAGCAGCAGAATAGATACAGCACGCACAGGCATTAGAACCGCAAGCATCAACCCTCGTGTCCTTCACCTCTGATCTTGCAAGACCACCTCTGGAAATGAGCTCAGTCTCCTCGGTCTCTCTCCTGTACGAGGAGGGCGCCGGTGGTTTCTGTGATGCAGATAATTGCCTTAGGGGAACTGTACTCTGAGCCTCACCACTCATTTCACACAGACCACCAAACAGAGGCCAGCTGGTTACATCTTCCACAGTCACTACCAAACTGGGGGGGATTCCAGCCAGAGACCTAGAAGCTCCCCAGCCCACTGATAGCTCCCCTAAATCAGCCATGCACCCTAGAATAAGCCCCCAGGCCAAGCAGAAGCTGTACCTTTGACTGCTTCTCCAAACCTCACTCCTGGGCCTTTCGCCTGTTTTAGCTGGAAACCCCAGACCTGGCTGCACTGACTTGCGAATACATCTGAAATACCAGTGTGCTATTTAGTTCCCTCGTTCCACGTGCCATCTCTCTGCTTTAGCCACCCTATGCCTCCCCGAGCCATCCTGGCAGACGGACGAAGGGAAGCTGGGTGGATATCTTGAAGATACCTATCCCTGCGTGTTTCAGAGTGGAGATTTGCAATAGGGATGTGTATGTTTTTTCCTCCTTCTCTCCCCCCTCCCGCCGCTCCTCCCCACCTGGGTGTCAGTGCAGCACGGGTGATAGGCCGCAGTGATAGATCTGCCTTGGACACAGTCGACAATAGCTCTCAGACAGTCTATTAGTCAGCAATTGTCTGCCAGGCAGCCCGGCCGGGGCCCGGGTGCAGAGGCTGATAATGGCAAAGAACAAAGATGGCAGCTGCTTTGTAGAGGAACAGATTTGTGGCAAATCGAGATAAAATAAAGAGGAAGGAGAAAGGAGTGTATGGGAAAAGACTAAGTAAAAAGGGTGACCAGAGAGGGAAAGAAAGAAAGGAAAGAGAAAAAAGGAGAGGGGGTTGGATCCAGGCTGTCAGTCTCTGGGAGCGTCTCTGTGCTCTGATCTTGTGTGGTTATAGAGAAAAGAAAAGAGGCTCAAGGAAAATGTAAAGGCAGCTGTAGAGGAACAAAAAAAAAAATCATTTCCAGGCTCCTGGTGTCATAGGGCAGATAAGCACAAACACAGAGGCTATCAGGCAGCAGGGCTGGGAATGATGTCCCAGGGTGTGTATCGGTGCCTGTATCTCTGTATGTGTGTGTGTTTGCGCTGTGTATATCTGTGCCTCTCACTCTCTGTATCGGGGAACATGCATCAGGTTGTGTATCTATGCCTGCCTGAATCTGTGTGCAGGGGGCTACCTGCCAGGGCCAGCGTGGCTCAAAATGTGGGCGGTACGAAGCAAGTAATTATTATTAGGGTAGTATGTGAGATTGAGCCCCCAGTGTGCTGGGTGCTGGGCAATCACATGGTAAGAAACAGCCCCCACCCTAAAGAGATTGCAATCTAAAAAGACACAGAGTGGGAGAAGAAACTGAGGCACGCAGAAGGGAAGTGACTTGCCCAAGGTCAGCCAGAAGGTCAGTAGCAGACCTGGGAATAGAACCCAGAGCTCCTGAGTCTTTGCCCAATAGTCCACCTGCTGGACCTTGCTCTGAGGCTAGAGAATGAAGTGTAGATACAGGGTGGCTGGAAGAGGTGCTAACTCTATGCATCCCACTGGCATCCTCTGCCAGCAGGGATCCAATGGAACCTCCCGCAGCAACGGAAGCTGCCTTCCCTGCCATGACCCCCCTCAGAAGAGTGTGGGGGTGGCACTGGTGCCTGTCCTTCCCAGATTTGACTCCTTGCTGGGGGACGCCGTGATGTCACTGGAGCAAGGGGTGATTAATCTGCACCAGGGGTGGTGAGTCTAACCCATTGGCTGATGTCGCGCAGAGCAGAATTTGGTGCTCTGTGCACATGCATGTGTCAGAAGGGTGTTCTGGGGCACGTCTCTATGTGTGTTCCTGTGTATGTGGACTCATAAGGCCCTCAGTGCTACGGTCCCACCTTCATTGCTGCAACATTCATTATCCACATTCAGCAGGGCTGCATGGCTGCAACTGAGAATTTAGCTCAGAGCCCATGTATGTGGGTTGGAAATTGTCCCTGAAGCGCCCTCTGCCCATGAAGACAGACAAACTTTGCCTCTGCGCCAGCCACCAACATGGTCTTGGTCTGGATCTGGTGGGTGAATTTTAGAGCTTGTGAAAGGAAAGGGAACAAAATTCATAGCTTGTACAGCCAGAAGGGACGGGGATGGTCATCCCTTCTGACCTGCTGCATAACACAGGTGCAGGAATGTCTCACAGTGATTCCTGCGTCAAGCCCAGAACTTCCAGCGGAGCTAGAATATCTCTTTTAGAGACGTTTCATCAGGATTTGAAGACTTGGAGGGCCCTAGGGAAGTTGTTCCAAAGGTTAATTACTCTCATTGTGAAAAATGTGCACCTTGTTTTGTCTAGCTTCAGCATCCAACCACTGGGTCGTCTTCTGCCTTTGTCTCCTAGATTAAAGAGCCCTGTACTGTCAGAGATCTCCTCCCTGTGTAGGCAATTATAGACCAGGATCAAATCACCACTTACTCCCTTGGATAAATGAAATAAACTTTGGTCTCTCACTGAAAGGTGGGTTTTCCAGACCTGGAATCAAACTTGGATGTCTTGTCTGAATCCTTTCCGATTTGTCGGCATCCTTTTAGATGTGCAGACACCAAAACCGGACAGAGTATTCCAGCAGTGGTTTCACTAATGCCATCTCCAGTGACCACAACACGGCCGCACTGCTACTCGATATCCCCCAGATCACTAGACAGAGGCAGGTACAGTGCAGGCAGGTGCTGTTTACATTTCTCACCCACAGCTGCAAATTGTTCCTAATACTCAGCGCGCGCTGGTGTTCGAATCCTGGCACTCTCCTGAGCGGAGAGCACCAGTCATGTCACACTCCTGGCTGGGGTGGTTTTGGAATGTTGGCCATACCTCCTACTGAAACTTACGACCACACTGACCCCCAATCCCATTGACATCAGGCTGATAGCGGGAATGCAATTGAAGAAAAACTTCCCCCCAAAACGTCTAGAAAACGTGAATTTCAAAATTAAGTCGTCTTGGTGGCACCAAATTGCTTTAAGTGACTATGAAGGGTTGGGAAGGTCGGGGGTTCGACCTTCAGAATAATGGTGTGACCTCTAAGGCTGGGATTGCCAGAAGACTAAGGGAATTAGGTGCCCAGCACATTGAATGTCAGCGGGAGTCAAGTTTCTAACTCCATTAACTTCCTTTGAAAAATCCATGCCTAAAGTAATGGAACAGAGGACGACACTACTTCCAAAAATGGGCTGGATGGTGCTTTTAATACCACATCTTTCCTTGGGTGAAAAAAAATGGGCCAGATTTTCAGCCAAAATGAATAAACTGAGGCTGGAAATGAGAAGAAGGGGAGGGAGGTTCTAGAATAGCCCCCCTAGTAGGAGAGTGGGGGGCAAACAACCCAGCTAGTTTTAAGACAGAGCTTGGTAGGTTTATGACTGTGGTGATATCATGGGCTGCCTGTGATAGCAGGGGACTGACTCAGTGACCCAAGAGGTCTCTTCCTGTCCTATGTCCCATCTTCCTAAGAAGATCAGCTCCCATTTAGCCACTTAAATAAGTGGTTGGACTTTCAAAAGCGCCCAGCCCCACTGAGGCCCCCAGAGAAGTAGTTGGGTGTTCAGATTTGCTCAGTGCCCCGTGTTCCGAGAGTTGAATATCAAAAGTAGTGTCTTTATCTATGTGTTACTATCTGCAACCCCTGAAACGCCCAGCAGCTACACAGAACAAGAGAGCTGATGGGGGCTGCTCAACTCCTTTGAAAATCTGGCCTATGTGGCTATAATAGTGGGCAGACACATAGTAGTATGTGGTGGTATAAAGAGTTAATTGGCATGAACTTGGAATGGCTGCATTACTCACAGAGGAAACAATGCTTAGGTAGCTAGTGTACGAAGACTACTGCCTATCCTACTAGCCAGTATTTTCCCCGAAGAAGTGGGCTGTAGTCCACGAAAGCTTATGCTCTAATAAATTTGTTAGTCTCTAAGGTGCCACAAGTACTCCTGTTCTTCTATTTTCCCCTTGGTTCCTTGCACTCTTCCGGCTGTCTGTATTCATGTGGGTGGGTCATCTCTGATCTTATACTGAGACTGTCAACTCCTTGGGGCAGGATGGTCCGGTGGTTAGGAGCCTGGCTTAAGACATGGGAGAGCTGGGTTTAGTTCCAGGCTCTGCCACGGTCTTCCTGTGTGACCGAGCGCAAGCTGCGTAGCCTCAGTTCCCCATCTGTGCAATGGGGATAACAACACTTCCCTACCTCACAGGGCTGTTGTGAGGCTACCTGCATTAAACGATGGTGAAGCGCTTTGAGCTCTATGAGAAATAGGCGTTATTGGAACTGGCTTCATACAGCGCCTGGCACAATGGAGTCCCACGGCTACTGCAATAACAATACACCCCATTCCATCTCGTATTATGCTGATGCCACCCTCTGGAGCAAAGTGATTGGAAAACCTATTTTAGAGACCACTTTTGGTTGATATACTTTTTCCATCCCTCGGCCTGGAAAGTCAGGCTGCTTTAGTTACCACACACAGACCTCCACGAATTTGAAAAACACCAATAACAGTGTTCACTAGTATTTAAATCTAAAGAAATAAAGACAGCTCAGGGCATCACCTCCTGAAGTACTCACACTGTTGAGACCTGCCTGGGCTAGAAAAGGATGCTGCCTATATCACAGAAAGGCTGGAATTCTAGTTCATCCGGGGCTCCTAGTATTTGTTCCTAGACTTAGCTATTGACCCTTAAAAGGTATATTGGACCTTAGAGCAAAAATGTTAGGCCTTATAGCTACCAGTGATCCATGCTGTGTGTGGGGGGATTGACAGACAAATAAATAGCTAGATCCAATTCTGTAAGGGAGAAATGTACACAGGCAAAAATAGGTATTAGACACCCAGCTCCAATTGACTTTTGAAAATCGCCCCCTAAATGGCAAGGGAAATCCCAAACAGTTGAACAATCAGCATTTCAGATAAACAGAATTCATTTCTATGCCAACTTTAGCGAAGGCTCAAGTGGGGATAATTTAGGTCATTGTCGTTTACCTGCATCTAAATGAATGGGACAGTTAGAAATTTGTCTCACTTGGAGAAGCTAATTTTCCCCACTGGCCAGGGCCAGCTACGCTGGGTTTGTTAAAGCCTGAGATAATGAAATAATCATGGTTACCCATCTTTCCCGCGCCTGCCTCTCTCTCCTCTGTGGGACATTACTGGGACAAAGGGGATCGCTCTAGGTTAGTTCAAGTCTAGCCTATTTAGATAACCTTCTGGTTGGTCTATAGAGAGTAGAATATCCCCGCTGGAGGATCCCACAACAAATGAGCCAATCCCCTAATCTCCTTATCGTTGTAGGCCTCAGCCTCGAGGCCTGGTTATCTAGACGGATAAAAGAAAAGGGACACTGCACAGCACCTATCCCGGCGGAGACCCCTCCCCTTTAATCCTAGCCGAGTTGTTTCTCCCTTTATCCCAGTATTGAAAATCCCTGGTGAGAATTACCCCTCTCCCCTCCCCAGTTCATTCACGCCTGACCAGGGAGGCAGAAAAGATGCAACCAGACTGAGCAGGCGGGTTTTGCCGTTATCATCAACACCTGGAGTGTGAAAGCAGGGGTGGGGGGCAGTGGAAATTCCCGATCCCTGTCCCAGTTGGAAGGCTTAGAGGGGGAAGCCAGTCAGCTTCCGTACCCCTTTGGAAGGCCTGTAATACCAGCCAGATAAACACTCTAATCATTAAAGGGACAGCACTCCCCCAGGGAGCAGGCTAAGCCTCCGAATTCCTGTTTCACACAATTAAGGCTCTCTCTCTCTCTCGGTCTTACATTTTCACTCTTTTACATTTCTCCCCCTCTTCACCTTTTATTTATTCCCCTCCCCCCCATTTTGCTTTCTTTCAACATCCTGCTTTGCTTTTTTCTTCCCTTATCTGCTTTCCCCTCTCTGCAAATTCAGCTCTTTTTGTCTTTCTATTTTTCCCCTCCCTTCTTCTTTCATTCCTTTTCTCCACTTCCTCTCCTCTCCATTTTTCTCTGCATTCATTTTTTCTTTCCACCTTTCTTGTTTGACTCTTCCCTTTCTCCAGCCGCATTTTTTTTGCCCATGGGTTCCTTCTCTCTCCCTCCATTTCTTCTTTGTCATTCAATCTTCCATCCCTCACTCTCTTTCTGCCTTTAATTTCTGATTAATATGTTCTTAGCCAAGGAAAAAGCGGGGGGGGGTGTGAGGGGGGAAGAGAAGGAATCTTCTAAATAAATCATTTAGTCATGTGAGAAGCTAATCTCCAAGTGACGGCCCGTGTTTATCTAGTTTTTAGCAGTGCATGTTAAATAGTGATAGGGGACTAATTTTTTTTTTTGCGTGCGCTGGAGCGGCTGTGAAGGGATTTTTAACTTCATTTCCCAGAAAGAAAAATGGTGAAAGCAAAGATAAGGCCCCCCGAGCAGCTTTTCTCATGAACTGCTAGCCAGTGCAATTAAACAACAAGGACCAGAAAAGGGCAGGAGAACAGAGGTTTCCAATTATTGACAAGCTTCCACTGCAAAGGACTGCAGCACGCGTCCCTTGAGTTCTGTCCCTCTTGCCCGCACCCCGCTACACAACTTGCCTCCCCTCTAACCCACTCTCTGTTTCCCTTCCAAATCAGCGGGCCTCGTGACTGTCCCTTTTCCAGCTCACTTGTCTCTTCCAGGCTTTTTCTAGTGCCTTTGACGGTCTTGGGAGAAAGGCGCTGGCTTGGAACTCAAAAGTACTGCATTCAAGGCCTGGCTCGGCCACTCCTTTGCTGTGTGACTTTGTGTAAATCACTCGGGGACAGATTTTTAAAGGTATTTAGGTGTCAAAAGCTGCAGATAAGTGTCTAGTGGGATTTTCCAAAGCACGTAGGTGCTTAACTCCCACTGTTAAGTGCCTAGATGGGGGGCATGGATCAGCATTCACGTCACACTCAGTACCCGGGCTGGGGAATCTAATGATCCAACCAGCAGACCAAATTTGGTGATGAAGCCTGGTCACTGGCCCCTTGAGGCACGTTGCGCATATGCTGAGGAGAAGAAGAAGTGCCTAGATGCTTTTGAAAATCCCTTTAAGCACCTATCTGAACCTTTAGATTCCTAAATACCTGGCCCTCAATCTCTGTGCCTTACTCCTCCTCTGCAAAATGGGGATGGATAATAGAATCATAAAAGATTAGGGTTGGACGAGACCTCAGGAGGTCATCTAGTCCCACCCCCTGCTCAAAGCAGGACCAACACCAACTAAATCATCTCAGCCAGGGCTTTGTCAAGCCTGACCTTAAAAACCTCTAAGGATGGAAATTCCACCACCTCCCTAGGTAACCCATTCCAGTGCTTCACCACCCTCCTAGTGAAAAAGATTTTCCTAATATCCAACCTAGACCTCCCCCACTGCAAATTGAGACCATTGCTCCTTGTTCTGTCATCTGCTACCACGGAGAACAGCCAAGCTCCATCCTCTTTGGAACCCCCTTTCAGGTAGTTGAAGGCTGCTATCAAATCCTCCCACTCTTCTCTTCTGCAGACTAAGTAAGCCCAGTTCCCTCAGCCTCTCCTCATAAGTCACGTCCCCCAGCCCCTTAATCATTTTCATTGCCCTCTGCTGGACTGTCTCCAATTTGTCCACATCCCTTCTGTAGTGGGGGGCCCAAAACTCCAGATGTGGCCTCACCCATGCTGAATAGAGGGGAATAATCACTTCCCTCGATCTGCTGGCAATGCTCCTACTAATGCAGCCCAACATGCTGTTAGCCTTCTTGGAAACATGGGCACACTACTGACTCATATCCAGCTTCTCGTTCACAAATCCCCAGGTCCTTTTCTGCGGAACTGCCCCTTAGCCAGTTGGTCCCCAGCCTGTAGCAGTGCATGGGATTCTTCCATCCTAAGTGAACTCTGGACCCTATCCCTACCCTCCAGCTTACTGTCAGCCGCAAACTTGCTGAGGGTGCAATCCATCCCATCATCTAGATCATTAATGAAGATGTTGAACAAAACTGGCCCCAGGACCGACCCATGGGGCACTCTGCTTGATACCGGCATCAAGCCATTGATCACTACCTGTTGAGCCCGACAATCGAGACAGCTTTCTATTCACCTTATAGTCCATTCATCTAGCCCATACTTCTTTAACTTGCTGGCGAGAATACTGTGGGAGACCGTTTCAAAAGCTTTGCTAAAGTCAAGATATATCACATCCACCACTTTCCCCATATCCACAGGGCCAGTTATCTCATCATAGAAGGCAATCAGGTTGGTCAGCATGACTTGCCCTTGATAAATCCATGTTGACTGTTCCTGATCTCCTTCCTCTCCTCCAAGTGCTTCAAAATGGATTCCTTGAGGATCTGCTTCATGATTTTTCCAGGGATGGAGATGAGGCTGACCGGTCTGTAGTTCCCCAGATTCTCCTTCTTCCCTTTTTAAAAGATGGGCACTACATTTGCCTTTTTCCAATCACCCAGGACACTTCCTTTGTCTTGCCAGGGGCTTCCAGCTATCAGTGTAATGTAAATAATCTGTTTATCATGGACACTATTCAAAAACCTACCACCATAGTACCTGAGTGCTTCCCATGGAAACTACAGTAGCAGCATGAGGTTCCTAGGGAATGACCTTCATGAAGTCATCTGCTGTCTCCCTTGCCTGGTTGTAGGAAGCTCTGCTTGCGTTTGGTTTGGGGTCTCCCTTTTGCTGAAGTTTGCAAATATTCAATGACTTGGGATCCTTGCAGAAGAAAAGAGCAGGGATATAACACAAGTGTGTAAGGAGAGTATCCATTTCAGGCAGCCCTGGTTTTGTGTAGGAAACGACATAAGGAATGAGGTGGAAGACCCCACTGTCTGAGCTCATGAAAATTGGACTGGATAACTCACAATATATCAAACTAAGGTACACTGGGTAAAGCACTAAATATTGCAATCAACTCAGACATACTGGGAATGTTTGCCACTGGCCTCTGCTGGATGGAATCAGAACTGCACTCTATTGTGAGATTCATAGGTCCTCTGCCGCTAACAGATAATGAAGATTTGCCTTTAGCCTTAATGTTGGGGTGGCATGTGCTTTTTAGAGCAGGAAATCCTGTCCCTACGGCTACACTGAAGTTCCAAGTGGTGATGCTGTGCAGAAGGTCCTTGCGAGGCACCAATTTGTTGCTATGTACTGTAGGGAACAATCCTGCATTGATGCTGGGAGGATGGACTTAGATGACTTCCAGGTCATTTCCATCTCTTGTTATAATAACCTAAATTGAGCTGTGGCATCCAATTGTCTTTGACCGCAATGACCAACACTGAATGCTCAGTGTAAGGTCTGCATCGGGCTACAGACACAAGCAGTGGAGGCTGACCTCACGCTTTGCTTTCATGTTTCAATATTCACTCATCATTGGTGTTTCTCTGGGCACAACCAACTAGATGCAACTTGTGTGGGGCATGAGCGTATTTCCCACTGGTTGAAGAACACATCCACTGACTGATCCCTCTGACCCCTATCTCGTTGCCTTTGAAGGACGGTTCCTCATAGGCTCTCCAGGGCTTCTATAATCCAGTTTTAAATGCCCTATACAATGGGGCTTCCACTTTTAGACCGGTGGAATCTAAATGTCAGTGGAACAGTTCTTGCTGCTGGGAAATTCTTTGTCTCCTACTAAATTTCCCTTTTCTGAACTGCACCCTGTTACTCCTAAGCATGCCTCTTCGTACCACCGATGCCTATATTGCCACAGGGTTGTCCTGGGTTCACTCCAGCTGCCATTGAAGTCAACACAAGAGGCTCCATTGACTTCAGTAGGAGTTGGATTGGGTCACATGGTGCCAAATTTTGCTAGTTGAGTTATTTTGCTCTTCCCTTCTTGGACAATCCTTTCAGCCCATCAGTCACAGTTCTTGCTCTTTTCCCCCTCCAGTTTGCCTCTCTCTTTCTGGGGGTGAGTGGTGCTGTCTGGGGGGATGGGGTCTTTCCCACCTTGTGGAGATAACAGCATATTTAAGCAGAGAAGAAGAGAAGGTGATGAAACATGAGCCTCCCCTAATGGATGGTAGGGAAATAGCCTCTATAGGGACAGAAGAGGGGCAGTGCTCTTGGTTGCTTAACTTCTCAGGAAACCTGCACTCTGCCAAACAGGTTCTCCTGATGTTCTCTGGTTGCTGCACCACTACTTCCAGAGGCCAGCCTTTCCTCTTGGTGGCCACTAGAGGGCACTGCAGATCACAAGGAACAGGCAGGGGCACTGGGAGGGCATCATCCCCTCAAGTATTGGGTTTGGTGCCGTGCAGCTCTTGCTGGAAGGGTTCAGCCACTCGGCTTTGGGATAAGCTCCCACCACACTCTGCAAAAGCAGGCAAGTTCTCCAGGGAGCCTGCCAGACCCTCCCTTCCAATTCCACCGGGGTTGGGAAGGTGTCACCTCCCATCCTCTCCGTGCAGGTGCACCCGCTGCAAAGCAGTCCTGACCCCCTCCTGCAGGAGGCAGCTCTCTCTCTTTGGCCAGGCTGAGCCGTGGGGCAAGCCCGGGGCTGTGGAAAAGCACATGCTGCGGGGAGGATTGGACAGTAAGTGGGCAGAAGAGCTGGGCTAATTTCCATGAGGAGCTTGGAGGGGAAGGCTGCAGCAATTGCAATTAAGCCCGGAGCATTAAAAACACGGTAATGAGGGCCTACACGTCGAGGGGAGGTAGAGCGGTAATTTAAATGATATCCAGCTCAAATATGGAACGTCTAAATGTTCTCTCAGAGAGATTTATCTCTACATAGGCCTACCTAATTCATTTATTTAGTTAACTAGCTACTTATTGGTATCCGCTCCCTCTCTGCCTTTTGATAGATGGATATAAAGAGAGATGGCCACATAAATTTAGCAGACAGTGTTGCACTCAGCCACTGGCTAGCAAGTCCCTAGTTATGTTACTTCAGGCCCCTGGAGTTCTCTGTGGAGGGAACGCTTCAGGTGGTGGAAAAATGCAGGGGATGAGACAAGGTCATGAGTCACTGGCTTGGTTTAGGACAATGGCCAGATGCCCCAAATCTCAAGCATTGGCAACGAAAGATGCAATTCACGTCTGTCAAGTTTACTTTGGGCTTGAAGTCAGCCCTTTTGTCTCTCTCCCTTAAGTACTTCATCTTACTTTCTAGCTCAAAGTCTCCATTCCCATAGTACCCGAGCAACTTCCAACACCCCTGGGAGATGGGGCAGTGCTATTACTCCCATTTTACAAAGGGGAAACTGAGGCACAGAGAGACTATCTGACTTCTCCAAGGTCACATAAAGCGCGTGGCAGCGTGAGGTCTTGAATCCAGACCTCCCCAGTGCTAGGCCTAACCCTGGGACCATCTTTCTAGGCTGTGCTATGAGTTTACTCTAGTGCAGTTGTGCCAATGGCTGGAATGGAGGCTAAAAACAACAGTACACCAGAAAGAGTTCAGGTCCTAAGGACCAGCAGCTGTACAAGCCCACAGAAGGTGAGCTGGAGGAAGCCGTAGTCACCATTCCAGTAGCATTGTCAAGTAGAGCCGGTTAAAATCCTTTTGACAACTTTTTTTTGGGGGTGGTGTGAGGGGGGGAAGGACCCTTAAACAACCCTGTGGCACAATGCAGCTTTTCACGAAACCAAAATCATTTTCATCCAAAGGAATAAAAAAGCTGGGTTTTTTTTACTCACACACCCCTGCCCCCCAGATTTTGGAGTTTTGATGAAAACCCACATGTTTTTGTGGGGAAGAAATAATCATTTCCCAACCAGCTCTACTGTCTAGTTACGTAGGAGAGGGTTTCCAAAGGTGCTAAGGGGACTTAGGTACCAAACGTCCATTGAAACTGCACAGCCACTGCTATAGGGTTTTGGGGAAACCCAATCCTTCCCCCCCCCTTGCACCCTCACTCCTTTGCTTGCACACACCCCCCCACCATCACCCCCATCCATTTCCCCTCCTACGCCTGTCGATTCCTTGGGTAGGGTTGCGAGAACAGCTGTCAGCGAGCTGAGATCTAATGGCTGCCTGGAGAGCAGTTAGGAGATAATTAATATTTGCAGCCCAGTGCTGTGATTGCTGTAAGTCTTCCTCCTGACAGCGGAGAGGGGAGGGGGCCAGCTAAAAAAACCCAATGCATCCCTCAGTGGTTTGAGCCTAGCTCTGGAAGTGAAGACCACAGATAAGTGGACACCCAAAGTGGCATTGGAACAATTTGTGTAGCGGGGGTGCTGAGAGCCAGGGCCGGTGCAACCATTTAGGCAAACTAGGCGGCCGCCTAGGGCGCCTAGTGGTTGGGGGCACCTAAAAGCCCGCTCGGGCGAGGAGGTGGAGTGGAGTAAGCTGGGGCGGGGGGGAGCGCGGGGAGGGCTGCCCACAGTAACGGGGGGGGGGACACGCACAGGGGAACTACTCCCCGCCCCAGATCACCTCCACTCTGCCTCCTCCGCTGAGCACACAGCCCCAGCTCTAAGTCTCCTCCAACCACCGCAAGCCTGCAAGGGGAGGAGAATTAGAGCGCCGCCGGCATGGTCAGCGGAGGAGGCGGAGCGGAGGTGAGCTGGGGCAGGCAGGGTGAGCTTCCGCGGGGGGCGGGGAAGTCTCCCAGGGCAGGGTTAGCTGCCTCGGGGGGGGGCTCCCCGGATGGGGTTAGCTGCCTTGGAGGGGGGGGCTCCCCGGGCGGGGTTAGCTGCCTCGGGGGGAGGGGGGGACCCCGGGCGGGGTTAGCTGCAGGGGGGGGGGTAGCTGTGGGGGGGGGAGTTCCCGGGCGGGGGCGGTGGCGGGCTCCCCAGGTGGGGGGCTGGGTTAGCTGCCACAGGGGGATGGGGTTAGCTGGGGGTGGGAGTGGGGGCGCAAGGTGGATGTTTCGTCTAGGGCGCTAAAATTCCTTGCACCGGCCCTGCTGAGAGCCATTGAACCAATGTGTAACACTCCACTTCAAGTCAGGGGGTGCTGCTGCATCTCCAGCACCACTGGGCACCCAGACCCCTCCCTGGGTATTTTAGCAGGCCTGAACATCTGGTGCTTGGGAGGCGTCAGGTCACGGTTTCTAAGTGGAAAGCTCTTGGAGCCAGCAGGCGAGGCAGTGGCAGCACAAAGACGAGCTATTTGCAGAGCGGGATTTGTTGAGGCCAATACGGAGGTCTTAATTCTGGGTTCAGAAATGGGCCCATCCTAGAACTCAAACCCTGAGATCCAAAAGCAGCAGCATGGTGACGAAGTGAAATTCCTACTCACTGACTCTCGAGAGCTCAGCGACCCTAGTGGCAGCCCAGCCGGCTGGTAGAGATGTGTCCAGCTCCAACGCGTCTCTGTAAAGAAATCAACCAGGCATCTTTGCCCTTTTGTCAAAATCCAGGCAGTGGCACAGTCTGCCCTTGGAAAATGCAAGCTGGGAAGTTGTTCTTTGACCCTGGCCTGGCCCCTGCTCAAAGGGGAAGAGATGAAATAACTCTGCCCAATGGTATCCCAGGCAGCAATGAGCCGAGAGGATCCACAGTGTCACTGACGGGATGGGGAGATGCATTATCTTCACAGGCAAAATGTTCTAATTGCAAGTGTTTAGAGGAGCGGGCTGATTATTTGTACAGGCCTCTTGAAAGAGGGATGGGCACTGTGCACCCTTCACCCCCCAGCTCTGCCAATGCATCTCAGTCCTGACTCCTCCAGCCCCAGTGTTTCCCAGTCGTGCACCAGCTGAGTTCTGCTGGTGTACTTCAGTCTAGCTGCACGACCCCTCTCTGTTCCAGTCACACCTCCCAAACCGGGGGGCCAATACACCCGACCCCTGAGCTGTCAGAGCAGCCCTGGGCCTCCCTGGGAAGAAATGACCAATCGCAAGAAAGATTTTTTCCCCTATAGCTATGAAATCACAAACTATCCAGGCCTGGATCCCCACACTCATCCTCTGGGGGAGTGCCATGGTCTGGTTTTAGAGCCTGGTTTAAAGATGTGAAAAGATACAGCAAGATATTGCATACATCACCAACTGCCTCCCCTAAGGAATCATTGGAGTAGTGAGTAGAGATGGGAGAGATCATAGGCTATGTCACTGCTACAACAATAGCTGTTATGTTAAAAGTAGAGCCAAGGCACTGGAGTGTTTAGCTCAGTGTAGCTAGTGGAGGTAAACCCCAGGTCGGGGTATAACTTTACCTTGAAATAGGTACCCAGGTCAAACTACCTGTGCTTTGTCTCCACTAGAGTTTTATATCAAGAGAGCTAGCTTGACGCACGAATACATCTTTTGTTGCCGTGAAGACAAAGCCACAAGCAACAGAGTATTCACAACTCTCCCTGCAGAGAAGACATGCCGGTTCCTTGCGCTGGCGTTCACGGCCACTTTTCATTCGCAACCATTCGGGGGAGTGAGGCGCAAGACTCGTTGTGCAGAGGGAAAGCATTGTGCCTACTAGGGGAAGGACACACTCCCCACCTGAAAGGCGCTCAGAGCCATTTTAGAAAGCCCGTTTCGTGGTCTCAAAGGGTTTGCTGAGCCCCTATGTTCAGAGAATGTAAGAGAACAGCAAAACAATAGCAACTCCTCCTGTTTACACAGCGTAGGGTGCTGGCCAGGGAACAAACGCAACACCATGTGACTTAGGTGTCCAATCACACCGGGTGAACAGCAGATACTAAATAGCCAACACAGCAACCTAATTCACAAACTGTATTTGCACCAAGTGGAACAGATTCTGCCCTCCTCCGTTCATGTGCCACAACAGGTGTGTGTGTAACTCCCCAGAGCAGGCATGGCATTGCCTTACGTTACCCCGGGGCTGGGGCTAGGCGCTGGAGGGGGACAGGCCAGTGGTGCTACAAGGATTTCTGCCCAGGCAGCGAGCACAGGTAGCCGGAAGAGCAGTCCCCGGGGATGTACTTGACACCATGGGCGGTTTTATAGCCCCTCAAGCAACCCAGAATCTGGAGGATGCAGAAGCAACACGTGGCCACCTGTGTCCTTCTCCTGCTTGGCTGTGCCTTGCACTGCATCTCCGATGAGTGCACCATGGAATCAAACAATATCCATCCAAGAGCTGAAAGCCCTGATCAAGTCTATAGCCGTCGCCACCGGCTCGCCGACCGTTTGCAAACAGGAAAGAAAGGGCTAAATCCAACAGGTAATTTTGGTTTTTTGCAAGAAGCAATTCAGCCATCTCCAGTAGCAACTCACAGTGCACGCTTAATTCCCTGAGCTGGTTAATTGGACAGTCTCTGAACATGCAGACAAAACACGGGAATTTGGCTCATTCCATACTGGACTCGGGACGCAGCCAATAAAAGAAAAGCGCAATACTCTATTGTTCTTTGAGACTGTGAAAGCCAATTAATTAGCTACTCCCCCTGCTGGTGGAGGGATTTGTACACATGCTCTATTAATGATAATACCGTATATTGCTCATGCCCAGAGCAAGGGCCGGGTTTACATTTTAAACAAACTATGAATTTAAACACATAACAGCCGACTGGTTTTTCCAACACTGCTAATGGGATTTCTTTGCTGTTTCTGCCCACTTCACTTTAGGACATATTCCATCCTCCCAGATGGCAGACTCCAGATGCAACTACATGTCTACATTGGGGGAAGGGCAGCAGGGCCTTAGATTGTCAAATAGTTATTTTGAGGGGGGAGAAGATATCATGCACAACCTGTTTCGTTAGCAGTAAGTGATGCAGACGGAGTAGTGGGAAAGAGCATGGCGAGAGGCCAGCGTTACATGCTAAGGCCAGGTCTATAAGTTAAGTTGACCCAGTTCTGTTGCTCTGGGGTGTGAAAAATCCACACCCCAGAGAGACACAGTTAAGCTGACATGAGCCACAGTGTAGATGACGCTATTTCAAGGGAAGAATTCTTCCATCGATCTAGCTACTGCCTCTCGGGGAGGTGGATTAACTATGGCGATGGGAGAACCTGTGCTGCTGTCTTGTTTCAACTGTAGACAAGCTCTAAGGCTCTAGAGTTTGTGGTCCTGGTTTGGATTCCTGAGCCCCTAGTGCCACACAAAACTAGGTGGCTCCTGAAAACTCACTCCAGTGGTTGATCATTGGGATCTCTGGCCACAGTGCATTATTGGCGATGTAGTCTGATTGGAGACTTCAGCCCAGAGAGGCGACTGGAGACATGAAGCAACTGAACTACAATTCCCATGAGGCACTGTGGCAGCATTTCCAAATGCAAGTTTTGAAGTTGGGGCTTTCCACCAAAAATAAAAATTTCCTGCAGAAAGCAGGCACTATTCGTGAAAAATTTAATTACATCAACATCCCAATTTTCTGGTGAAAAGTGGCTTTGAGTGAAAATTTTCAAGCAGCCCTTGTGACCTCCTTTCTCCAGTTCCACTCAGCATGCCACATAACCCACACAGAAGGAGTCAGCAGGCGGGCAAGCCACTCTAGCTGCATGCCTCCCCGCCCTCTGCTTTACCCGTCTCACGGTGCAGCATGGAACCACACAGCAGAGGGGTTTGTCTGGGCTCCTTGTCTGTACATGCCCCTTGCAAACATTAAGGGAGGCGACTTCAAGCCAGACCTATTTAGAGTGGAAAGTCTTTGGGGCAGAGCATGTGGGATCTGCAGCTTGTGCCATCATTTGCACCCCTGCAAAGTGAGCATCGATCGTTACTGTTCTGACCTAGCACGTACTGGACTCACGTTCCACTGGTGTCTATCACTGCACAGGGTGAAGGGCCACCGAGAAACAAGCTCAGAGGCCCAGAGCCTCAAAGAGTCCCCCTGATTTCAGTGGGCTTTAGGGGCCTAAATACCTCTGTGGATCTGGGCCGGAGGGTTTATGTTCTGTGAAGAGGTGTGAATATTTATGGTACTGTCAATGCTGTCTGAAAATAACGGCGAGGAAGGAACTGTTTTAGGAGTCTGATGAAAAGGCATGTTTGGTCCAAAGGTTCTGTTGGCTCCTACATCTCACCCCCCCAAACTGCATGGTTACCTTGCTGCATGACACATTTGCTTTCCCACTAGTGCCCTTCTTAGCCAGTGGACACACACATCTTCCATACAGAGCGTATCTTTAATACTGTACATGTGCAGTGCAGAAAGATACAGGGACAAGCTCATCCTCCGTGCAATTCGTTGAGATCAATGGGCTTATACCAGGGATGAATTTGGCCCAGTGCGAGCCTTGCTGCCTATCGGAGGGTACCAATCAAAGAAAGGCCAATTTCATAGCAGTTTAAGTGTGTTATGTAGTTTCACCTACCGCCCTCTAATTATTTTTCTACGGGGGGTGGTTCCGAATCGTTAGCTAGCCAATGGGATAGGATGTTTTCGTAAGCCCCGGAGAAGGAGAGATCTATGCAGATCAGACTCAGTCCTGTTTAGGAGGGATCGATGTCAATCCGCCTGGAACCAGATTATAAACAAGCATCCTTTGCCCCCGGTTTATAAAGACCAGCATTCTCCCCTCCCCAGCCATGTATTTCCCCTTTAGCCGGTGCCTCCGAGGAGACTTTCTAGAGCAGTTCAGAAAGGGTTGCACCACAGAAGAGGGGCGAAAGAAGCCACGTTTAGTGCAGGGCTTAGAGCTGGTTAAAATTCTCATCAAAATCAGTCTTGGACGAAAGAGTCTTTTCAAAAGAGATGAAAATGTTCAAGGATGATTGTTAAAATTTCTGATTTTTTGATGAAAAAAATCAAACATCTTCCCCCCACACACACACATTTTTGGGAAAAGTTTTTGGTTTTCTAAAACTGAATTATTATGATTATTTTACAGAAAAACATTTTTACCAATTTTTTCTGTTTGGGGTTATCGGAAAAATTGAAGTTTTCTGTGGGTTTTTTTTGGACAAACAAACAAACAAATAAATAAATAAAGGCTAAATCGTCCAGCAGCTCTGGAAGGGCTAAATTCTGCTCTAACCGCACTGAAAGAAAGAGTCGTATGGATAGAATTTGGCCTGTGTGGGCTGTGATTCTGCAAAGTGCTTGGAAGAACAAGAGTAATAGCAGCTCAGGACCTGATGTGGCCAGGCCCTGGACACCCCACAAGAAGATCTAGGGGTCCCCAGCCCCCAAGGATGGTAAGCGCAGCTTAGGACTCTTGTCACTAGAGCTGGGCAGGGACTGGACCGAAGCAGAATGAAACCAAAACATTTCAAAATTTCCTGCAAACCCAAAATTCCAAATCCATTTCAGTGCGGGTGGGTCAGAATGTTTCACTCGGATAAAATGAAAATGTTTTGTTTTGAGTTCGATCTTTTAAACGTTATTAAAAACAATTCAAGGAATTTGGTTTCAAAAAGCCAGTTTGAATAAAAAAAATTAAAGTGTTGCATTCCAAAAATGTCATAACGAGCTGTTCCGACATTCCCAAAAGGTTTCGTTGCGGGAGTTTGTTCCAAACAAAACTTCCTCAAAAATCTACAAGGTTTTTTTATAAAACGTTCAGACTATGACCAAAGCAGCATTTTTCCTTGGGAAGCTGTTTCAGCGACGAATTCCCAACGAGCTCTATTCAGGACCGCTAGGGAGTCCCTCACCCCACGTCAGACTTGGGCTTCAACTTCCTTTTCGGAGGAGGTTGGATAAGGAAGGGGGAGGGAATCTGCCCAGTCTAGTTACAGGCTCCAAGAGCATCCCAGGCCTCACAGAATGATCCATGCAAATGAAATTAGAAACGTCTTGTCCCTTGGCTTCATCATTATGCTTCAAAACCCATCCTGTCCCTTTAAGATTCCTGACTTGGCTGGTCTCTCCACGTAGCGCATCAGCCCCCTTGCTCCCTGGCAGCAGGGCCTGGCTTCCGTCGGAAGGTAACCCGAGGGCATGACGCTCTGTGGCTTCTCTATTTAGTTATGTCTCATAATTACACGACTGTTCTCGCCACGCAGCATTAAGCAGGGTGTGTGAGCAACTGTGCGTGGGGAGGGCTGGGGGGAGAGGTTGCTTTTCCCGTTGAGGACGCCTTCTGTTGCTAGATAAACAAACGCACAGCACCCAGGCTAGCACTGAAATGGAGCGATGCCTTAAATACCAACAAACAGCAGTGGCGCAGGACGGGATATTTTCCATAGGCCTCCACGGGAGACTGGCTGAGCCCAGGAGACTGGCTGGCAAATGGAGCGTCTGTTGCAAGAAACCAAGCCAGGAAGGATACTTGTGTGGTTCGAGCACGATGCAGGCACACAAGAGATCTGGCTTCTATACCCTGCTCTGCTGCACATTCCCTGTGTAGTCTTGTGCGTCCCTCTTCGTGCCTCCGTTTCCCCAAGTCTGTAGAATGGGAATACCAACATTTTCTAACTGCCCACCGGGGCTTGTGAAAGGCAGTGATGGGGACTATGCAGGTAGATAGATGCTCTATGGAACAGGTTCCTACCTGGGGACCGGGAGTTCTTGATCTTTGAGGCTGGGAGGAGAATTGGTTCTTTCACTGAGGAAAGATGGTCTTGTGTGTAAAAAACAATAGGCTGGGTTTAAGCAGGGCTGGCTGACACAGCCTTCCAGCGTCACCTTGAGCATGTTACTTAACTTATCCGTGCCTCGGTTTCCCCATTTCTAAGATGGGGGTAATAATACTTCCCTCACGCACAGGAATGTTGCTTAGGTGATAAATCTATTAACATTTGTTCTCAGATACTAGAGAAACACAGCCTGTACATTCATTCTCTTGATGGATCACTGATATGCTTTTTAATACATGCAATGGTGCCGAATTACAAGGGCACAGAGCCACCAATAAGAGTGCCTGGTACTAATTACCAGCAGTTCATTACAATCCGGGGAGTGCTCAGCGGTCTGTGAAATGGGCTGTTGGGTCTCAGCCTCAGGGCAATGTGGCATAATGAATAGCGCGCCATGGCTTGAGACTCAGGAGACCCGAGTGCTAGTCCTAGCTCTGCTGTTGATTTGCTGGGTGACTGGTGCGAGTCATTTCCTTCCTCTGTTTCCCCATTTGTAAAATAGGGCCAATGATGCTGACCTCCTTGGTAAAGTTCTTCCAGATCTATAAAAATCAGTTCCCACATTTTTGAGGACATCCCTGAATACATCAGCCAACATGAACATTTTCTGCAAAAGTTTTGTTCTGTCATGGGGGCCCTTCACTGCTTCCTGCGCCTCCTGCTGGCTGTCCTGGGGATTAGCTGTACCCGCTTGCTCTCCCCCTCCGGTGGGATCTTCTCCCATTTTTCCTTGCTCTCCTGCCACACTCACTCCTGGGTCTGCAGCTTCCTCCCTGTGGCTTGGCACTCTGGCCAGGTCACTAAAGTCCTCCCCTTCCGGGGAGCTCACAGTCTTCATAGAATCATAGAATCTCAGGCTTGGAAGGGACCTCAGGAGGTCATCTAGTCCAACCCCCTGCTCAAAGCAGGACCAATTCCCATCTAAATCATCCCAGCCAGGGAGTTGTCAAGCCTGACCTTAAAAACCTCTAAGGATGGAGATTCCACCACCTCCCTAGGTAACGCATTCCAGTGCTTCACCACCCTCCTAGTGAAATAGTGTTTCCTAATATCCAACCTAAACCTCCTCCACTGCAACTTGAGACCATTACTCCTTGTTACAGACCTGATGTCTGGATGGTATCTCCAATGCCATTTGCCACTCCCCATTACACTGGATTCCTGTACAGGGACTGACTGCTTGTTGTGGGGTCCCTGGGCTGTTCTACATCTAGCTCCTGTTCCCTTGGGCTTCTTCCTACATATCTGGCTCCCCCCTCTCTGGGTTTGCCAGTCTCCAACTCCCTCCACTCAGAGTGTGACTGCAGCCTACTTCCCTGCAGCCTTTCCCAGCAGCAGCCCCCTAAACACTCCCCCCTCTTCCCAGGGAGCAACTGCCCAATAGCAGCGGCAGCCCCAGCCCTTCCCAGCAACAGCTCCCTTTGTCTGCAGCCAGCTACCTGGCTTTATAGAGGCCCTGCTTGCTCCAGCCCAGGTGAGCCTGTTCCTCTAATTAGAGCTTTCTTCTCAGCCTCCAATCTACTAGGTTAATTGGCCCATCTGGCCTCCCTTAGCCCCTTCCACTCCTGTGTGGGGTGGACACCCCATCACATGGTCCAACCGCCTTTTTTAGCCAAAAGAGCCTTACAATGATTTCACTCAGAAAAGCCATCCCCACCGCAGGACTCCGTATTGGCAAGGACTGAATGGGCTCCCCTCTTATCCCTCGAGATGGACTCACCCAATGCAAGAATAAGGGATATTGGAGGCGGGACTCAAGGGACGCTTGTGCTGCTGCTCTCCTTGCTGTACCTGGTCAGCAGAGAGCAGAGGACACCAGCTGTCCGTTACGCACCTTTCATGGGCGCTAGGTTCATTGCAGCTCCAAAAGGGAACATTGTCCCATTGAACAGCAGAGTGGACGCCGCATGGGCTGTGGCTAGGTGCTGCTGGCAAAGTGCCGAGAGACAACCCAAAGCCTCAATTAATTTAGCCATTACAGTTGTCCTCGCCCCCAGGATATCTCCTCCGCGTCAGGGTTAAGCTTGGAGCAGATGGAAATTAATGGAACAAAGAGATTTCATTCCCCTTCCATCCCTGGAGACAGAAGTCTTTCCAGCTCACAGCTGCTGGTGGTTGTGGGCTTTGGGTGAGGTGGGATGAGATGGGTCTTTTGGCAGGACAATGATAAAGTCCAAGGGGTGAGTGGGTAGATGGGCTGGGACAGACAGGCCCCAGGAATTGTGGGATGGCCTTGGAGGACTAGCTAAACAGGAGCTCAGGTACCTGCGCTCCAGACTGCAAAGTGGGTGGATAAGGGTGCAGCTCAAAGTGCAGCCCAACGCACACATCCTCACGTCCTCCCGGGTTCTGTGTGAGGATGGCCTGGGGGACAGCACTCAGCAAGCCTTGCAGCATAGACACACCCTGAGCAGACGGAGGGGAGGGGATTGGGGAACACCTTTATCATTCCTTGCAGGTGAGGGATGGGATCTGGTGGGGAGGCAGCATTGTGTGCACGTTGGGAAAACCTTGAGCGGAAAGACACCGCCAGGCTCCCATCCTGCCCATTCAGTCTAGGAAACATTAGAACTGGGCATCAAGCACTGAGCGTTTGCCCAGCCTGGCTTCAGCCACATGATAACAAGGTGCTAAAATAAAGCCAGTCTCCCTGCAACATGGGAGCTGCTAGATGCTCACCCCTCTGAAAAATCAGGCCCTGGGTTTAGGTGCCGAGCTGTAGGCTCTCCAGTTTGGAAGTGTTGGCTTTTCCCCTCCATTTCCCCATCTGTAAAATGGAGCTACTAAGACTCCTTGCCCCTCAGCGGCCTGGGGAGCCGAAACTCAGGCATGCTTTGAGAAGAGGCGGCACCGCATGTAAAGTATCATTTTTATGCTTGAAACTGGGAGCGCAGGGACCAGGGCAGCTTTGTATTAGGAGGAGGGTAAAGAAATCTCTGTCTAGCGACGGTGGATTGGATTTAATTCCATGCTCTGCGGAATGGCTTTTCTCTACCTTGCCCTGTGAATCCAAGAGCGACAGAGCTCCGGGCAACAAAACGAAAGCCACGTGCTTAGACAAGGGTTTCCCACAAAGGTTAGAAGTCGATCTGGTTAGAAGCGGCTCCAGCTCCCTGCAAGGGCTAGATAAGAACTCAGGGATTTGATCATTAACTTTGGACACACCTAGAAATGACAGCTCAGGGGGAGGATTCGAGTTTGACGCCCTCTTTCTTCCACAATGATTTCAGTGCCCAGGGCGGTAAGGAAGAGGGGTTATTCCGTGGCCCCGTTGTGCTAGACATTGTACAGACACATAGCAAGAGACAGTCCCTGCCCCAAAGAGTTTGCACACGAAATCAGCTAATGAAAGAGAGGAAGCAGAAGTAAAGTCACATAACATGTAAGCACTAGGCCCAGAACCCAGGTTTCCTGATTACTAGTCCGGTGCCCAACCCACGAGGCCATGCTGAGCCTGTGATACACCAAGGAGATGATATGTAAGCGGCTTCCTGGCCACACAGCTCCGCCAGCACATCTCAGCACTGAACTGCGGCACCTGCTCCTATTCCAGCCCCACAGCCACGCTTTGCCCATGCTCACAGTACCCTGTGGATTTTTCCTGGGTACATGGCCCCACAGCTCTGCCAACGTACCTCAACGCTGACCTCATACACTCCCTGCTATCCTTTGTGCGTGGGCACATACGTGTGTGTATACGGTAGACAAAAGCCCAGTGGTTACTAGGACATCAAGGGCCAAATTCTGGTCTCAGTTACACCAGCACAACCAGAATGAGGTTGGACGAAGCATAAACGAGGACAGGCTTTAGCTCCAAATTCCATTCCTCTTATGACTCAAGTGGTGTGTGTGAAAGGTTCAGCTCAGTTTTCTGTTCATTCCTGCTTCCTCTTTTTCAATTGCCCCAGAGCACGTGAGTCTTGGTTACACTAAGGCCCCTATATACTGCTCTGAAAGCATAAAGGGGCCTCAAATTGGGGGAAAACTGCCCCTTAGAATCCCTCCTGGGCAGAGGGCCTCTCCAGCAGGCGTAGAGCTGGCATAAGGGCTACCAAAGGCTGTGCTCCCACCCCACAGCGTAGCGGGCATGGCCATAGTACGCTGAACTGTTTGTTCTCTGTTCCTCAGGCCCCATCAGGGCCATGAGAAGCGGAGCATAAGTTAGAGCAGCCCCAAGACTGCTCTAATTTACACCAGGAGCCAGGTCTTAGACTACCCCCCCCCCCCTTACAATCCAACTGCATCCTTACCTCAGGGGAAGGAAGGGAGTAACAGAGCAGGCCCGTGTTATTTAGCTGGCTTCCGGGTCTGTCTCCTACCGCTGGTAGCCACTCCAGCTTTGGAAGGGTTCCATCAGCTTAAATATAGTGAGCATTGCCAGGGGATCTGCCGAGTGGAAAAATCGGGGATCTAACAGAGACAGCAGTGCCAATCTGCCACTTGATGGTGTGAACTCACAGAAAGACCGGTTGTCAGTTCAACATGCATAATTTCCTTTGATCCTGACAGACAGTTTCTTCTCTTCCCTTCAGAGCATGTCCAGAAATAGGTCAGGGAAGATGAATTGGTTTTCTCCTAACTTGGCATGCTGTTCCCTTGTTTCTTACTTACAGCATAAGAGATTCCTGCAGTGACTCTGGCTAGCTTGGGAGTAGCTGTCAGCTTCCCCGTGGGCAGTGCTCTGACATCTTTCTCTATCCTGCCCCCTGCTGGAAATGGAGTGATACAGTCCTAGCATACAATATAACCTTTATAGTTCTACAGCACCCCAGGAAACCTCACAAATCGACATAGGAGCTGCGTCGCTCACTAGCGAAATGCACACACCTCTGGGGTGAAAGGTGGCAGCTGGTTAACAGCACAAAGTAACATCACATGGAAAATCAGAAGAAGAAATAAGGAAGGGATATATTGCAGCCAATTGAAACAGTAGGGGAAATTCAAGAAAGCAGAATGTAATGCTCTAAAATTGAATACTGGGAGCATACATAGTCTCTTGTAAAAAGTACCAGGGTTCGTTGTTGATGGCTACAAGGGATAAGACTGTCACATCTCCTCCAGCTGGACAGAGCTTCTTGCACCACATGGCATCACTGGTTCACTAGAGAGTGAGATAAAACACACTCCGCTTATTAAATCACCAGCACCACGTTGCGCTCCTGGGATTCAAGCACAAGGTGGCATTGGCTGCAAGGGTAGCTGTGACCCCTCCAACAGGTACTAGGACTTCTATGACGCTACCTACCGTGACTGCTTTAGGGATTCCTGACAGTCTTCCCTACAGCCACTGTGGCTAGATCTTCCCTGATCCATGACTTGCTGGGAGAGGCTGTGCCTGGAGAAGCTAGGAGAACTTCTCCCTGGTTTGCGATTCCAGTGCACTCTGCAGGGGAAAGAGTACTGGTAAAATCCCCCAGTCCCATTACAGCTACCTCCTTGTCTGCCGCACAGCCTGCTGGGAGGGGCAGGGGGCTAGAGTGCCTCTGGTCTCTGCAATATCCTGTTTCTGCTGGGAGAGGATGCTACTTGTGGACCCTCACTCAGAAGTAGCGCTCAGGATGCAATGGCAGGAGGAAGAGGTACTAGAAAGGGCTGGAAACAGGTGGGTACCAGGGACAATTCTGGGCACAAAGAACATGATGAGGAATAAATGGCACCAAGTAAATCTGTTTGGGAAGTAATACAGAAGTGGGCATTCTGGGCCGATTTCCTCAATCAGGCCTCTAAAGGAATGATTCAAGGTGCCCTGAAAATCAGTTCAAGTCCCCAAATCAACTACTGGGAGTTGCAATTCCATAGTAAATGCAGTATAGTGGAGCTGTGAGGAATGCTATGTGACAGGGATGACAGGGAAGGACTGCTATAGAACGAGGCTTGGCAGAATTCAATTTGTAAGCATTTCTCCCCCAATGAATTTAAATTTTCACAGGTGGGAGAAATTAAGGGGGGTTAGGGCAGGCTGACAATGCAGCTGCCGGGGGCTCCCTGCATGACCAAGGGGCCTGAGACACCCAGGTGCAAGGTGCAGGAGAGTCCTGGCCTAGTGGAGCAGAGAACCCCCTGGCTGATGCCGTGATGAGGAAGACAAGTCACCGGCCGCAGGGGAGGCCACCCCACAGCAGAGTGGCTCCTACCTGGGGATGGCCCCAAACTCCCAGCTGTGAGTGAGGCCATGACAGCGGGGCTGCAGGGGGTGCCCTGCACAGCCACATGGCTGGGTCCCTGCAGGCAGCAGGCGCGGGGGAGGGCCGCGTTTGCTGACGTATCGATGGATATGTTTTTCCCTCCAATCGATTTCTGTGTGTCAGCTGCAATGGACATTTACTGACAACTAACACTTTAAATCAAACTCTGCCAAGCCTAGACACAACTTTTGTTTAAACCTTTCCTCATAGGCCAGGTTTCCTAAATCTAACAAAAAGTGCTAAAAGCTTTGGAGAACCCGACCCACGAGGAAAGGTTAAAAAAACCCTACAACAACATCGGGGCATCTTTAGTGTTGAGAAAACCTGAAGGGGGACTGTAGTAGGTTTGGGCCGAGGTTCAGCCCTCAGCAGGGCTGTGGGGTGTCCCACCGCCTCGCTCTGGTCCGGCGGCAGTCTGGGACAACAGACACACAGTTAGGGGCTCAGGCCCATAAGCAGGGGCTGAGTCAAGAGGTCCGAAACCCAGGCCCTTAAGCAAGGGCTGAGGCAAAGTCTATAGCAGCCCAGGCCCTAGGTCAGGGCAGGGCAGCAAGCAAACAGTCTGTCAGTGGCCCAGGCCTTGTAGCAGGGGCTGGATCAGTTTGGGGCAGCCCAGGCCCTAGGTCAGGGCGGGGCAGCAAACAAATAGTCAATCAGGCACCCAGCCTCTCTAGGCCAGGGGAAATGGGGAGTCTGCCACTCAAGGAGTGGGTGGCAGGGGGGACGCAGGCCCTGCCACTCCACTGCGTCCCAGCCCGGGGCCCTAGCAGCGACAGCAACTCGCTGCTGTCAGTGGGGATCCTGGCCGCAACACACTGACATCGGCTCTGGCAGTGCAGCAGCCAGACTGGGGTCGGCTGCCCCCGGGCTACTTCCACGCTCCCCCTCGTACGGTACCTGGGCCGTCTTAGTGTCGTCCGTGCTCTCTACCAGCATGGGCTCCTTGGGGTAGGTAGCGAAGGGCAAGCTCGGCTCCTCCTCGGGGTAGCTGGCACGGGGCAGGCTCGGCTCTTCCTCGGGGTAGCTGGCACAGGGCAGGCTTGGCCAGTCCTCCTCGGGGTACCGGGCGAGAGGTAGGCTCGACCGGCCCGGTGAGTCAGCAGGCTGGTCGCGGCCTGCGGCTGTTTCCCAAGCGGGAGCTCGGCCACGGACGTCTGCTCTCTCTGCCACGGACGTCTGCTCTCTCTGCTGGCCTGGGCTCCACTGAGCTCTGCAGGCGAGCTTTTATACTTCCAGGTCGGGGCCGTGACCTTGGAGGGGTGGGCGCCGGACCCAGTGGCTCCGCCCACGTTGGGATTAGAGGAGGTTCGGCCCTCAGCGGGGCTGTGGGGTGTCCCACCACCTTGCTACAGGGACCTGATAAGTCTTCAAGTACGTGAAGGACGGTTATAAAGAGGCTGGAAATCAATTGTTCTCCATGTGCACTGAAGGTGGGACAAGAAGAATGGGGTTTAATCTGCAGCAAGGGAGATTTAGGTTAGATATTAGGAGAAAACCTTTCTACCTCTAAGGATCGTTAAGCACTGCACTAGGTCACCAAGGGAAGCTGTGGAATCCCGTCATTGGGAGGTTTTAAGAACAGGTGGGACAAACACCTGGCAGGGATGATCTAGGTTTACTTGGTCCTGCCTCAGTGGACTTGATGACTTCAAGGTCCCTTTCAGCCCGTCATGTCTGAGATTCTATAACTTATACCATGTCGTGGACAAAGAAGGAAGGCTACTACCTAGCAAAGTGCTGTGTAGGGGCGGCTCAGAATAGAGGACAGAGTTCTACCGACTACATCCCAGACAGTGACACAGAGCATCGCCTGCAGGCTCCACTCCCTCCTAACTGCAGCGAGATTCCCAGAGCCAAGTCCTGAGGGATGCTGAGTATTGGCGTTAGGGGCTTGGGCCCCAGTGGAGTCAAGTGAGCATATTGTTTGAGTAAGAAGTAAGCAAGGCCTTGTCCAGACTTGGGGAATTTGAATTCAGTGGAGATACAGCCGTGCAAATCACTAATGCTGCAACCACCTATAACAGAGTTGGCACCGGCAGGGCTTAATGTGATAATGTGCTAGAGTAAATTGCATGGATGCGGTTTGTCTTCCCCCAGAGCAGCCCCTCTGCATGGGGGCGTTACACCCATGGTGCAGCAACATTGGTGGAGACCCCTAGCATAGACAGAGCCTGCAAGCTGAGCCCAGATCCTGCGAGGTGCTGAGTACCTTTGTCAAGGGGCAGCTGCCCTTTATGGGGAGTCAGGGCCCAGGCTGTCCAGGCCGGCCTTATGAAGGCTGATTAGTAAACCAGCACCTGGACCTGATAAAGCTCAGTTAGAGGGAACTTCAAAGGGAGACATGAAGTGCCTGTGGAGAGAAGCTCCCAGGAGAGGCCTGAGCAGGGAGCCTGAAAGGGGACTTCTCCAGGGAATCCACCAGAATGGTGAGTCTGTCCGAGAGGCTCCTAGAGGGAGGAAACTTCTAGACAGAGTGTTGCACTTTGCAGGCATCCAAGAGGGCCTGGTCTCAGCCAGGTGTCCCCCAGATGCTGGCTGGAAGCCTGGCCTGGCAAGGAATACCCGCTGTCCCTGGAGAACAGTCACAGTAGATGGACCTCGCTAGGGAAGGATCTTGCTCCGGTAGGGGCAAAAGACCTAACAGCGGGGGCAGAGACCGGCACTGAGAGAAGAGCTGGGTAGAGGCGAGCCCTGGCCTCGGGTGAGGGACAGATGGACTAAGACCGGCCTAGTCACCCAGCTGAGATGTTGGGGTGAATGTTTTGTTTATGTTGTGTGTGGACTTTGCTGTTAATAACTGAGACCCTCCATAAGGGGGCGACGCTTTTCAGCATCCCAGGGTCTATCTGGACTGGATACCCTGGCTGAGGGGGCGTGGGAGGGCAGAAATCAAGTAAGGGCTCACTAGCAACACCACGCCCACCTGCAAGGCGGCTCGATGGGTCAGCCGGGAACGAAGGCAACCGTCAGCTCCTGATGGCTTCAATGGGAGGCCGCCTGTGGCCGCGCAGTGGCTCACCAGAGACGCTCAGCAGCACCGTGGTTATTTCTGCCTGGGAAAGCAGAAAATGGGTGATGCCATGCAGTGTCACCCGCAGGGCCTGGGAAGCGCCTGTTTGCCAGACTAGGCCCTGGTCTCTCTGCAATGCCGGCAGGGGCCCCCTTCCCCTGGTCCCTCATTCAGAGGGAGAGCAGGTGATGCCATCTGTTTGCTGCAGCAGTGCCTCCCTTCTCTTGCTCACTCCAAGCTGCCAGCCTGCCACTCTGCTCCGAGCCAGCGCAGGGGAGGGGAGACCCCCGCAGGGCCTGGTGCCATCTGCACAGCAAGGTGGGAGCAGCGTGCCTGGCTGCCCGTACTTCCCGAAGCCACTGAGGTTTTACCAGCCCCCTTCAAGATGGCACAAGCAGCTGCTAAGGCCCTCTTAGCTGCGCAGCTGTCACGCATGCCCCAGAGCAACGGGGAAATCGAAAAGCGAGTTGGACAAGGAGGACAGTCTGGTTATTCAACCCCCGTCTCTCACACTCAGTCACACACTCCAGAAGGGCCCCACTGCTGTGTTGTGTGCCATTCCTTTGTGCCACCTTCAATAGCCTCCCCATGGACCTCTCCAGCTAATGGCCCACTGCCCTTTTGTCTGCTAGCTAGCCCACAAGACTATTCCAGTGGATAAATGCAGGGGTTTCCCCAACAGCAAAAGGGTCCGTCTCCCCATGCAGCATTTGAGAAAAGGTCACGTCACAAAGTGCAGCACTCATGCAAGACTTTAGGGTTTCATCTCATGTCAGGTATCTGTCTACATGATATGCAAGTCACGCGTCAATGGAGGTCAATGGTATGGGAGAGTCTTTGGATCAAAAGCATGGGGAATTCACAACTCTGTGGAACGCCTTTCAAATCCAATTCACCGCAGTCAGGATTACAGCTGGTCAGAGAAACATGGACCAAACCATAGTCGGTTGGATTGTGCATTTCTGTCCAAATCAAAACGCTTCCCCAGGTCAGGTTCTTTGTGCTGGAATTTCATTTGGTGAGAAAACCAGGGTAAAAGAAGAGCTCACGTAACGCTATAACATCCCCTTTGAACGAAATGTTTTGATTTTTCATTTTGAAATGCCTTTGTTTTGAATTTTCTTCAAAAATGTGTCGTATTATGAACACGGGTTTCAATTGGACAATGAATTTTTTTCAGAATTTCCAAGTGATCAGTTCGTGTTCCGATGGGGAACAAAGCCAGGTTTCCCAATTTTAAAATTCTTCATGAAATAAAACTTCTGTCTGCTGCTCCATTCTAATTAGGACCAAAATCTGCTGGTGAAACTACAAAATGTTTGTCAAAATCATTGATTATGCTGGGCTGGGGCAGAGCATAAGGGTTCTGTCTGTTTCCGTAGTATGAGCATCACACCATCATTAATGTATTTATCTTCACAGGGCCCCCTTTGGATACTATTATCCCTATTCTAAGCAGGTTAGGTGCATAAATCCCATCAAAATCAATGAGAGTTAGGTGCCTAAACTGCTTAGGTGTTTTTGAAAATCCCAGTATAAGTGGCACCCCCGCTTTAAGGCCTAGTTTTCAAAGCAATGAATGGATCAAACCCCAGCAATATCAGAGACCAATTTTAATGCTATGAACCCCTATGACAGCTGTGTTACTCTAGGGCTACCCCTAGACGGCAGCACTTACAGCTGTGTCTCTGTAGCACTTGCGATGGAGACGTTCTAAGCCAACAGGGGAGAGCTCTCCCGCCAGTTTAATAACTCCTGTCTCAGTGAGAGGCAGTTGTCAGGAGCACTTCCGGCAACATCGCGCGGTCCAGACCGACGTTTAAGTCTGTGTAACTTATGCCGCTCAGGGATGTGGATTATTCACACTCCTGAGTGACATAAATTATACTGAAATACCCTGTAGTGTAGACAAGGTCTAGGACAACGCAGCTCACAAAGCCCAAAGCACCTGAGATTTGGGCGAAAAGCAGGGGATCCAGCTGTGGATCAGTATTCCGGAGGAGATCAGACAAATCCAGATCTGACCATCTTTAGGATGGTCAGATCTGGATTTGCACATCTGGATTAGCAAAACCGTCCTCCTTGAGAAAGCCTGTCCACCATAAGTGATGTTCACAATAAAATATCAGGGTTGGAAGGGACCTCAGGAGGTCATCTAGTCCAACCCCCTGCTCAAAGCAGGACCAATCCCCAGACAGATTTTTGCCCCAGATCCCTAAATGGCCCCCTCAAGGATTGAACTCATAATTCTGGGTTTAGCAGGCCAATGCTCAAACCACTGAGCTATCCCTCTTGTTCCCAGCAACCCAACAGCCTCTTCTATCCCCCACCCCCAATGCTTTAGTCCTGTCAGAGTTTTGATCCCCAAATGGAAAAGTGCCAGAGATTCCATGAAGTCTGCTAGGGTCTTCACTATTGCTATAGATTTTATGTGGACGACCCTACCTCACTTCTAGGGATAAGGATTAGATGCTCCTTGTTCCTTCTCATCCACAGGTAAAGGAGGAGAAACCTTATTTTGTTATTGCCTTCTGTCCTTGCCCTGAGGGCATTCATGACGACCAAACAGGCTGTGTTTGGATGAACATGCTGATTAGATTTGACTGGTCGAAGCCAGAGTCAAGTTTAAGGTTCAGGTTTGGATCCAATGATACCAGAATCTCATTAGGTGGAAATCTGTGATCAACCATTCCAAGGAGATTTCGGCTGTATTTAAACCAGAACTGGGCAAGAGGTGCTTTCTGGGGTTGGCTCCCACCTGGAATCAACCCCGCAGAGATGAGTCAGGCATGGAGACTGAAATCTGACCTGCCACGGCCATCTCAAAAACTCAAAGGGTCAGATCCTCGGCTGGTGTAAATCAGCATTGCTCCCAGGAAGGCAGTGGAGCTAGGCCAGCTTACAGCAGCTGAGGATCTGGGCCCATGGGGATTTGGATTCATGGTCAGTTTTTGGCATGTCCTCTGCAATGAACCCCCAAAATGAACCATTTTAGGGAAGGTGGGTGGGGCTTAGATAAGGTTTATGCAGCCTCCCTCCTTTTGGTGTAAAGGAGACAAAGGGAAAGCAGGAGAGGGGAGCTATAGGAAAACCCCACGAAAAGAAAGGGCTGGCATTATACTTCACATAGAGAATGAATCCTGGCCCCCATTAAAGTGAATGACAAAACTCCCACTGACTTTGAAGGCCAGGATTTCACCCAGGGTCTATATGTCCAGAAAGGATCTGAACGGAAATGCTACTTAAGGTCAGATTCAACTCCTGCGAAAGTCCATGGAAAGTTGCCCGTTAACGTTAATGGGCATTGGATCAGTGAGTACAGCATTCACAGCAGAAAGACCAAGCAGGATTAAAATGAGCTCCACATCCCCTTGCGATACAGACATTCTTCTCAACGCGGGAACGAAACCAGACCCAAATCTATTTTATTTAGGGGATCAGCTGCCGAAGAGCCAACAGCTAACCCTGAACGCAGCTCCAGGCATGGCCGAGGAATTGATTTGCATCATTAGCTATTGTGCTCTTGTCACTTATTATTTTTAGAATGCCAGGGGTGGGCATGGCAAGGCACAGACAGATCCTATGGGAAGATGGGATGACTTGTAATACACACCGGTGCCCAGATATCCCAATGATGGACAACCTTATTAAAGCCTCGATCGACAGGCGAGTGGGCATTCAGGGAGCCTGGCTCTCAGGATCAGACACAAATGACGTACCTGAATCCAATATAAAATTGCCCAGAAATGGTAAGCCAAGTTTCCAAACCTGGATGTATAAAGTTAGTTATGGAATGGCCCAAGGTAGGTGTCTAAATCAGTCCTTAGATTCACAGATTTTAAGGCCAAAAGGGAACACTAGATAATCTATCCCGACCTATAGCACAGGGCATTAATTTCACCCAGTTATCCCTGAACCGAGCCCGATAACTTGGAACTGACTAAACCATTTCAGTCTTCTTACTGAAGGTGCTTACAATGTCTAAATATGGATGTAGATGCCCAACGTTAGGCAACCCTGTTTGAAATTTTGGCTTTTCACCAGTTCCCCAAAGTGCTCACTTGACTCCAAATTCAACTGCCTGGTTTTGAAAATTGGACCCCTGACATTGCTCTGGGCCTTAAGCAGCTACAGTTCTCTGATGATCAGAGAGGAGCATCATTCCTGTTTCCATAGACAAAGGCCAACATGTTCTTTTAGCATCAAATTTCTTTTAGTTTGGAATAAGGGGGAAAAAATAAAATCCCCCAGTGAGAGAGAGCATGGTGTGTGTGACTGCTCTCTAACAGGCTGAAGGAACTCTGAGACCAAAATGGCCGCAATGGAGGGTGCCCAAACTCTTGGAGTTTTAAAGGCACAGTGGCAGTGTTGTCTAGTGGATAGGGCACTGGACGGGGAGTCAGGAAACCTGGTTTATAAACCCAGCCACTGATCTGCTGTACGACCTAGGGCAAGTCATTCCACAATCTGTGCTTCAATTTATCCCCCTATGCTGTCTTGTGTAGCTTGTGAGCTCTTCAGGGCAGAGACTCTCTCTCACTATGTGTTTGTGCAGCCCCTTGCACAATGGGGCCATGATCTCAGTTGGGGCCTGCAGGAGCCACAGTAACGAATAATAGCTAACAGAAGAAAAGCGTGGCAAGTTTGGGTCAGGCTTTACATTTTCTGGCTAAGAACTCTCTATTAGTACTTACAGATGCTGCCGTTCATTCACTGAAGACTCACCGAGAACAGAGTTCATCCCTACATTTGCTGTCATTGCCTGGCAGTTAATTACAGCGAAACCTGGAACATTGTGGACGTGGGGCTAGGATAAGCCTGCAAAAAGTCGGGGGGGGGGGAGAATTCTGAATTACTCAGGCCTCCTGAGGCAGTGAAATGAGGCTGGAAATCTCAAGGGAACAGACTCTCGGAGGAGATTTTTGCTGCTTCCAGGCGGGTTGCAGAAAAACGTGACATCTCAGCGTGTCTATTCCAATATGTGGTATTATGAAAATGAAAAGCAACAAAAGAGCTACCTGCATTTAATTGAACTTCAAAACCAGCTTGGCTTGAATTCTGGAGATTCTTTTTTTCCTTATTATTAAACCAGCCCCGAGTTGTCCCATAGACTGTGTCTGTGCAGTGCCTGCTACTAAATGGACAAGGAAGGGTGGGGGTCACCTAGTAAGAGGATGGCAGAGTCAGAGGATGGAACCTATGTCTCTGGCTAGCATGGCTGCTGCACTAGGCCACACACCAGTCCTAGAGGGCAAGTGTTTTTATTATACCCAAATGGGTTTGCTCATTGCTGTGGCATCAAGATGCTGCAGTGAATGGTGCCCCATAAACATCTTAAATCAGATCAGAGAATACAGAACCGCTGGAGGCCCTAAGGGCTTCAGTAAGAGTGGATGGAGCCGAGAAACTCCCATGATACATAGAATATTAAGGGGCGGAAGGGACCTTAGGAGGTCATCTAGTCCAACCCCCAGCTCAAAGCAGGACCAATCCCCAACTAAATCCCCAACTGGCCCCCTCAAGGATTGAACTCACAACGCTGGGTTTAGCAGGCTGATGCTCAAACCACTGAGATATCCCTCCCCCCTACAGGGGCCCAGGCTGCCTAGTGATGGCTATAGATTCCATGGCCAGAAGGCACCATTGTGATCATCTAGTCTGACCTCCTGTGTAACAGACCAGAGAACTTCCACCATAATTCCTAACGCAGATCTTTTAGAAAGGGATCCAGTCGTGATTTAAAAATAGTCAAAGATGGAGAATCTGCCACAGCCCATGAGAGAGGTGACCGACAGAACCCTACTGGATTGGAGGGCTAGCTCTGTGACTGAGATCCCATATCCATGGGCTAGAACTTGTCCGGCACAAGGAGAAGTTTTGTTGTGCAATTGGTACTCACGTTAAAAAGTTTGAGAGCACATGCTCTCTCTCCACCCCCCAATCGCCTGAAAGAAGGCGGTTTAGACTCCGACTTGATCCCTCCGCCTGTGGTATTATCCTTCCAATTTCTTCCTCAAAAATATCAGTGCCTCAGCTTGCACACCAGAGAGTTCACACCTATAGAACACAGCCTTATCTCCCAGGTTCTGTGCAAGACAAGCCTGTTTCACTCCTCCCTCCCTAACCCTCTTAGACATAATCCCGTCTTTAATGCCTCTTGGAACGGAGCTTTGAACGACTGTGCAACCTAACTGGCTGACCTCTCTGGCTGCTCTCTCATGCCCATTTGGAGAACTCCGACTTGCAGAGAGATAACAGAAGCCTGGTAAATCCTCGCTGGGAAGCTAAAGCGATTGTCACACTTAGAGAAGTTTACTCCGAAAGGAAACTTCTAGCAGCTTCGAGTCTGCAGCTAAACTCCAGCAGGGGAATGGGAGAAGAGCTGGGTTTTGTGCCTCGGACCTGCGTCACACTGAAGGCTGGACAAGTTCTCCTAGCGGCTTTCAGCGCTTACGGTTTCTGCTTTGGAAAATGAAGAGCGGTTTTAGGTTGGTGAATCCGGACTTAGTACAAAGCGCTTACGGGAATAATATTAGTCGGTGAGCCAGGCCGCTCAGTTACTGAACCTTCCAGCTTCTCTTAGGCTGTATGCATGTAACAATCAGAGCAGATTGGTCCATCAGGAGTGGTGTGTGTAGCATCTGACAGACTGGTCCAAAGGGAATGCCAATGACTGAATTTCACGGAGTGTACAGCCAGGACGGATCATTAGATCAGTCTGACCTCCTGTATATCACAACCCTTTACATTTCACCAGGATACCTTTACCTTCAGCCCAATGACTTTAGTCTAGCTAAACCACTTCAAAAGGCTAAATCCAATCCCCTCCATTACTGTATGCGGAGTGGCTGTAGTCGGGTCGGTCCCAAGTTGGTCTAATACAAGATATTACCTCACCCACCTTGCCTCCCTAAAGCATTTCAGTCCTCGGGAGACTCAACTGTTGGGTGCCACAGGCGGAGAACAGGAAGGACTGAGGTGCCACCACCATCTGAGGGAACTGATTGGGTGGGACAGACCCAGATAATCCTAGGTGGTGATCCCTGCCCCATACTGCAGAGAAAGCTAAACCGCTACCCCATCGGACCTGGGGGGAAATTCCTTCCCAGTGCTAATTCTGGTGATCGGTGTGATCCCGAGCATGTGAACAAGACACATGAGCCCAGCATCTAGAAAAAGGATTCTCTGGACCTTCTCAGAGCACTGAGCCAGCCCATCTCCAGCTGCGGCTGGTCTCTGAATACATCTTGACAATGGTGGGGGAGCTTCTTTAGTTTGAGAGCAAGAGAAAGGACGTTCTTTATCAATGCTGGGACCTTAGCAATCACAATTGATATGGAGCAGAATTCTGAAGCCCCTACTTGCTTCTGTCTCAGCTAGGGGATAGCACTGCCACCAGTGGAAGTCGCCGCCCCACCACCAGCGTAGAAAGCAGCAGGTATTTCAGGATCTGGCTCAGAGAAAACTGGAATAAGTAGGGAAAACCTCAATAATTTAAACACCACCCCTTTCCCCATCCCACTACGGGGTCTTTTCTTAAGCTCTGTATTCAGCCTGGCTCAAAGCAAAACCATTGCATTCTGCCTATCAGCCCCGTGCTCCTTATTGCCGATGGAGGGAGGGGGAAAGTCAGCCTCCAGGATAAAGGCAGAGCACCTATCTGCACCAGACTCAGTACGGCCCAGCACGTAGGGCAGTGGCCTGAGAGCCAGGAGATGGGGATCCCTGCCCTTGCTGGGCCCGCTTGGGAGCGTTGTTTCGTTTTGGTATGTCCCTGCTCATTTCAATGAGAACTGAGCACCTATTGGTGCCTTAGACCAGTGGTCTCCAAACTTTTTTTGATCGTGCACCCCATCAGTAAAAAAATGTTGAGCACGCACCCCCTGCCGCGCGGAAGCAAGCGAAAAAAAAGCCGCTCGGACACGCCCACCTGAACTGCCAAAGCAAAAAAAAAAACGCTCCTCCTGCCGCGCATCCCCAAGGACCCCACTTTGGAGACCACTGCCTTAGACCATCTGCCCTTTAATTGTAAGCTCTTTGAGGCAGGGGCTCTCTCTGGCTAGGTGTACAATGCCTCAGCCAATGGGAGCTTGGGGCTCCAGCTGGGACCAGAATACCAGCAATCAGTTTGGAGTCAGCACACGGCTACGTGGTAAAATAATGAAGTGAGTTCACTGATTAACCCTATGGCTTCTGATTCCGAAGCATCCTGTCCCACGAGCTGTTTGCACTAAGCCGAGTACGCGATGCGCTCGGTGATGTATTTGGTAAATCTCAGAAACAAAGACGACTTGAGCAGTTTACCATTAGGGCCTCAAAGGGTTCACCTGCCTTGTGGCACTTGGCTACCACCCCACTTCTCCGGGCCCTTTCCTCCGCCCAGGGAAATAGCCTCGGAGAGCTATAGTCACCTGAAAGTTCCCAGACAGTCCCCTTAATTGGCACCTTTCCGTTCTGCTTTAAATTAATCAAATCCAGAGTCCCTATATTAATAGTGTAGTGGGAATTAAAATCATGCAATGCATTAAAGATGTAATTTAAAATTAATAACTCATAATTATTTATCATGGTGTATCAGCGGAGCTATGAATTTCCCCTCCTCACCCACCATTCATTTCCTTTCATTCTTCCCCTTTCGCTTCTAATAGCATCTTGGACCATTCTGAAGATCTGCAAGCAATTCCTGGAAATGCCAAGCCTCCGACAGAATACATTTAATTTAATTCTTTTGGGGGGTGGGTGGGAGAGACTTAATTGTGGTAAATCAGTACTTAAGAAAAGACATCCATTTAAAAAAGGACAAACTGAGATAATTTAATCAGTGTGTTGCCCAACTGAGGGAGAGCAATAGGAGCTAGATTCTAGCCACAGGAGGCGCTGTTGTCGTCTCCCTGTTGTTGCAGAAAGGACAGAAAACATAACATCCATCTAATGCCCCGGCCTTCCAAGAACCTCCGTCCCTGGTCCCCCCTTCATGCTGAAATGTAAATGCTGCCTTTACTTTCTTGCTATATGGATTAGTCCTGAATGAGGTCTCAGCCATGCCAAGATGGAAATGCGTCTATCCTAAGTACTTCTATGACCCCATTACCATAGTACCTGAGGCACTTCACAACTGGTAACACACTTCTCCTCACAACACCCCTGAGAGATATGGCAGGGCTATTTTACAGATGGGGAATGGAGGCACAGAGAGACTTGCCTGTGGTCACACAAGGGATTGCGACAGAGCAGGGATTCACATCCCGGTCTCCCAAGTCCCAGGCTAGCACCTTTGCATTAGCAACCAAGGTGACTTCCATAAACATGTTTCAGGGCCTCAGATAGGACATGGGTTCCAGGTCATTGTCATCAACAAGGAAGTAGGTAAGTGCGTGAGAAGGCTCAGAGACAGGGCTCCTTTCTCATGCCTGGAGATGATCCCTCAAAACCAAAATAGAAGCACTTTGGTGTAGCAGAGTCAGGATGCTTGGGGTGCTGTCCCTCTTCTGGGAATGACTGAACAGCCTTTAGGATGGCCATCATAGAAGATTAGGGTTGGAAGAGACCTCATCCTTTCACCGGCATGAAATTCAGAGAGAGAAAAACTTCAGCAAAGCAAACTGATTCCACAGCTACACAGGACCAGATCCTCAAAATATTTCAGGACCGAGCTGCCATTTAAATCAATGAGAGGTAGGCACCGAAATACCTTTGAAGATCTGGACTCAAATCAATAACCTAATCTTCTGTGCTGTTCCCAACAGACAGACAAGGACTCTAGGAACCAGGCCATTCTTTGCCAGCTCTGAATTCAGCTAGAGGGTTTTATTCCAGTCCTCCGAAAAAGCAAAGATGGGGCCGAGCTGGTTGGGATGGGTTTTGCTTCCGTCCATCTCTGGGAGAGTGCTAGGGAGGAGTTTGGGATTTTAACCCAGGGCAGGAGCTGTGAATGTTAGTTAAGATTCACTTGGACACTCCAAAAAAAAGTCACTGAAATTGAGAGAGAAAAATATGTAAATTATGTCCATGAACATGGCCCTGATGGTGGGTCCATTTTAATATGGCTGTGTGTGTTTTGCCCGAACAGCAGTGTCATTTTTAAGGTGCACCACGTAAAGAGAAAACTTTTCTCTGTGGGTAGCCGTCCTACAGCTTGGCTCTTCCGCTTGGGAGTCTATGTTTGTATTCGTCGAGGCTCACGTTTTCTTTAAAAAAAAAACCCTATCTTTGCATTGATTTCCTTCTCTGAATCTCAACCCCCTCTCCCCCCAACATCAATAAATACACCACAGAGCCTAAACATGCCAGTTTTGTTTAGTAACTCAGCCCTCAGTAGGGGCTCAACCAGATGCAGCGCCTGTTGTTGATGTAAGAGGGAGGCTATTTTAGGGAAGCAGCATTTAAACTGACTCCAGTATTACTAAGGCTGGATATGACGTGCTCAGACCGCCAGCTCTATGGCTTTTGTTTTCTAAGCAAGGAGGAATTTAACAAAGTGACTGATTTTTTTCTGCCAAAGACAACCTTGCCATCAAGGTTTTAACAACAACAAAGATGCAGTGAAAAGGGCCTCAGAATGACACATGTTAAGAAATAAGCTTTTTGTATACGGATAATTCCAGCCGTTCTGGAAAAGAAAAAAACCTTGCAGCACATTTATAATGAGCTTGGTGTCTCCTGGAAACCCGCACCCCATTATTTTGCTCTCCCACAGTCGTCAGAACTGCGATGGTCTCCTCTGGTCCAGGAAAGAGAAGCACAGTAGTTTTGTGCTAGCTAGTGGAGCCCGGCACGCTTCTTTGTACAGAGCCCAAATAAAGTAATTTCCAATGATTCTGTAGTTACGCTGCAATCCCTGATCACGTCAGTATCGCACCGTAATGGACGCCCCGGAGAAATAAAAGGGAAGTGTCCCATTATTTTGTAAGCAGCTGCTGCCATGTGCACCATCTTTATGAAAGCAGTCAAATCTAAACAAACACCTTCAATGTCTCAGGGGAATTTCTTGCATCAAGGCACTGAGACCCCATAATGGGGTGCAAAACTTTCCTGACCGTGCCCCCACTGAACAGGTACAGGTAGTCACCAGACCTCCAGCATGCTTCATGGAAAGCCTGGGATGGATTATCAGGGCAGTCTCTTGAGTTATTCTTAAATTCTGGTCAGAAATCCAGAGGGGATACCCCCAGGATCTTACTCGACCTGTCCACTCATACCTGACCTGCTCCCAGCACAGCTTTCAGTCCCTAACAGAGACCCATTCAAGAGAGCTGGGGTATGAAGTTTACACGTGAAGAGGTGTAGCTAAAGGGGTGGCCCAAGCATCTCTCTAGAACAGTGGTTTCCGTCCATGGGGATAGATTCTGTCTCCTGTCCTCGTGCCCCTTTATACACTACTCCAAGGGCACATGGGGCCAGAAGTGTGACTTAAAAGACCCAAGTGGAAATCCCCCAGTGCAGGTAATGTCAGCCCACCCTAAATGGCCCTCTGCTGCCAGCCCTGCAAGCATCAGTTCAGGGAGTGTGCTGGGAAGAGGGGAGGATGAGGCCAGAGACGGGAGGGGAAACATGGGGGGACCTGTCAGGGAATCTCTGTTGCACACACTGCCACAAATTTTCTGGGCTGCTCGACACCACAGCCCTCAGGAGGGCTGGCATAACTCGGAGCACCCCCAGGGCACCTCTAATTTTGAGTGGAGGCTGGTTTCTCCTGCCAGAGCAGCCCAGAATCTCACAGGTGCAGAGGTGCCTCACAGCCACCTTTGCCCACGTCCTGCTGGGTGCACCTTTTGTGCTGCAGCCGCAGGCAGTGCCGTACTGAAATCCTGGCCACCAAGGTGGGGAAGCCAACAAACGGTCCCGATTCCCAGCGTAGCTGAAAGTAACCAGGGACAAAACAGGGAGAAACAGTGCAATTTAAAGTGAAAGCAATTACCACTTCTGGGGAAGTAGACAGATCCATTCAGGCCAGATTTTTCCAGGACAAATTCAAGCTTCTGACCTTCATTTTCAAAGCCCTTCTCCGCACCACCCCTCTCTAATTAGCTACTCTCGTTGCACTGACCCGGCTTCCTCCACACACTCACTGATACCAGCCTGATCACCCATTTGCCTGCCCCCTGCCCCCAGCCTTTGCACTTTCTTCCCCATCCTCCTTGACCTTTACACTCAATTTCTCTGCTTCCCTTGTCTGTAAGATGATAGACACTGAGCGCTGCATCTGATCAACCCCAGCATTTCAGGGTATGTTCTAGGCATCAATGGGAAGAACTTTTATTAGGTGAAAAGTCAGAACACTGGAAGGGGGACATGGGTCCCTAGCCTCTGGCTAGCAGCGTCACTGCTCCAGCTGCCTCTGTAATGGTCTATAGATCAAAGATTTGGATGCTGTCAGACACTGACATCTCCCAGCATAATGCCACCCCATCTCAGCTCTGCCCAGACTGTTTAAAATATTGCCACCCTGAAGGCCTTGGCTCTCAGGCAGAAAGATTCACAGGCAGGGAGGGGGAAATGGGGGAGCACAAAGAAAGTGGCGGGTGCACACAGAGCCCCTGGCATGGGTGGGAGGCGTAATGGGAACACAATAGGGAGGGGTGGGGGGACTTGCAGGGAGCCCTTGAAAGAGGGGGATGGAGGATGCAAGGAGGCCTTGTGCGTGTACTGAGCTCTGCCTACAGGAGCTACGAAGTGTGTGATCCCCCTCTTATTTATTTTCCAATACTGCCTAGAAGCTTCTACTGAAATCATGGCCCCATTGCGCTAGGTATTGTAGATACACAGAGAGAGACAGTCCTTGCCCCAGAGACCTTCCAGCTCAGGGTGAAAATGCCACACTCTCACTTTGAGTAGTACCATAGTCCCCATGCTGTCTCCTTGTAACAACCTTTTATGTACTCGAAAGCTGTTATGTCCTAGGGTGACCAGGCAGCAAAAGTGAAAAATCAGGACAGGGATGAGGGGTAATAGGTGACTATATAAGAAAAAGACCCCAAAATCAGGACTGTTCCTATAAAATCGGGACATCTGGTCACCCTATCATGTCCCCTCTCAGTCGTCTCTTCTCCAGACTAAACAAACCCCATTTCCCCCCCCCCCCCATCTTCCCTCCTAGGTCATGTTTTCTAGACCTTGAATCATTTTTGTTGCTCTTCTCTGGGCTTTCTCCAATTTGTCCACATCTTTCCTGAAATGTGGCGCCCAGAACTGGACACAATACTCCAGTTGAGGCCGTATCAGCGCAGAGTAGAGCGGAAGAATTTCTTCTCGTGTCTTGCTTACAACAGTCCTGCTAATGCAGCCCAGGATGATATTCTCTTTTTTTGCAACAGTGTTACACTGTTGACTCATATTTAGCTTGTGATCCACCATGACCCCAGATTCCTTTCTGCAGTACTCCCTCCTAGGCAGTCATTTCCCATTTTGTATGTGTGCAACAGATTGTTCCTTCCTAAGTGGAGTACTTTGCATTTGTCCTTATTGAATTTCATCCTATTTACCTCAGACCATTTCTCCAGTTTGTCCAGATCATTTTGAATGTTAATTCTATCTTCCAGAGCACTTGCAACCCCTCCTAGCTTGGTATTGTCCAAAGTGTACTCTCTATGCCATTATCTAAATCACTGATGAAGATATTGAACAGAACCGGACCCAGAACTGATCTCTGCGGGACCCCACTCAATATGCCCTTCCAGCTTGACTGCGAATCACTGATAACTAGTCTCTGGGAATGGTTTTCCAAACGGTTTTCCAAACCGTTTTCCACCCACCTTACAGTAGCTCCATCTAGGTTGTATTTCCCTAGTTTGTTTATGAGACGGTCATGCGAGACAGTATCAAAAGCTTTACTAAAGTCAAGTTATACCACATCTACCACTTCCCCCCCATCCACAAGGCTTGCGACCCTGTCAAAGAAAGCTATTAGATTGGTTTGACCCAATTTGCTCTTGACAAATCCATGCTGAGTGAACGAAACGCTTTGCTTCAGGTTGGATCAATGTTCAACTTTGCATCTGCCGGAGCTACCATGATGCATCATGGCGGTAGTTCTGGGTCCCCCGTGTGCCCATTCTCTCCTATGGATCCTATGCCCTGGCCTGACTACACCTCCCATGATGCACTGCAGAGTCGCACTGTCGCTGAATCACCATGGGTGCTTCTCCTGATTAAAATCAAAGACTCTCTATACATTGGCGATCTTGAACTACCATCCCCAAACTTTCAAAACCATGCCTGCCCCCTCCCCCCCCCAGTATCATGAAACTAGCTTAAGTTAAGGTTTTTTTTAAAAAGTGACTGGTTTTATTCCTAAGGCTACCATATGTCCGGATTTCCCCGAACATGTCCGACTTTTCGGTCTATAAATAGCCGTCCGGGGGGGATTTCTAAAAATCTAAAAATGTCCAGGATTTCCCCCCGGTCGGCTATTTATAGACAGAAAAGCGGCGGCCAAGCGCCACTCGGCAGCAAAAGCCCCTTCCCTGCTCCCCCCATCCCCTGCAGCCTTACCACACCGTCCGGCCCCGCAGCTGTCTTCCCCCTCCTCCCCTCCCCTGAACGCTCTGCCCCCCTGCTCCTCCCCCTCCCCTGCTTCCCGCCAATCAGATCTTCGTGGGAAGTCTGAAAAGAAGCAGGGGCGGGTGGGCGGCAGCAGCAGGTAAGCTGGGGTGCAGGGGGAGGAGATCTCCGGGGAGGTGCGGCCCTAGCCGAGCGGCTCCCTTCGGCCCCAGCGGCTTGGGCCCTGGCCCCAGCAGCTCCGGCCCGGCTCGGGTCTCGGGGCACCAGCCCCAGTTCCGGCCGAGCGTGCCAGCCCGGCCGTGGCTGAGCGGCGCCGGCCGAGCACCCCAGGCCCCAGCTGCTCCGGCCCGGCCCCAAGCCCCGTGACCCCGGCCGGAGCACAGCCCAATTCCTGGGCTCTTTAAAGCCGGCCCTGGTCAGGGATGGGGGGTTGGGGGTTCGGAGGGGGCAGGGGGTGGGAAGAGGGAGGGAGTGGATGAGGGCGGGGCAGGGCAGGGGCAAGGCTAGAGTGGGGCTCCTCCCCTCCCAGTGTCCTCTTTTTTGCTTGTGGAAATAATGGTAACCCTATTTATTCCCCCCTTTGCCTTTGGCTTCTGAGCTTTTAGAGTGCACTCAGGTCACACGTTCAAGTTTTTCTCTGCAGCCCTGGGGGCTAGAAAACTTACCTTTTCAAAAGTGAAAGTGGAGATTTTTCTCATATTCACACAACTCCAGAAGCTGGGGTTTTCTAGAACAGTGGTTCTCAACCAGGGGTCCGGGGCCCCCTCGGGGGCCGTGAGCAGGTTTCAGGGGGGCTGCCAACCAGGGCCGGCATTAGGCTTTCTAGGGCTTAGGGTAGCAAACGAAGCCTCACCATATGGGTCTGAAGCCCAGGCCCCAAACCCCACCACCTGGGACTGAAGCCGAAACCGGCGCAGCTTAACTTCGTGGGGCCCCAGGCAATTGCCCGTCTTGCTACCCCTTAATGCCGGCCCTGGCTTTTATATGCCGAAAAACAGTTGTGGCACAAGTGGGCCATGGAATTTGTATAGCATGTTGGGGGGAGGGAGGGCTCAGAAAGAAAAAGGTTGAGAACCCCTGGTCTAGAAAACACTAGTTACCTCAAGAGTCCTGCTAAAACCAGAAGAGTTTGCAACACTATACATTCTTTCATCATTAATGGTCTTATCGGCTCTATGGTATTTGTGTGCACACACCTCAACACAATCAAGGTGAAATACACAGAAAGAAAAAGTGAAACTGAGGGCGGGGCGGGAGGGAAGGAAAACAAGCTAACAAACATTCCCTTCCCTACTCCACACATAACAAACGACGGAGGGGAAAAACGATAAAGAAAGGCCTCAGGAAGAAGGCTTTTAACTACAAGCTGGAGGAAAATAATGAGACTCTGTCTCTTTAAAATTAAATAAATAGATAAAGACTAAAATAAATGCAATAAGCGTATGCAAATGTGTTGAGCTGAACATCAGTGTCTGTAAAACAGATGAGGGAGAAAGTGCTTGAAGCTAGAGAGAGGAATGAGGCAGCCAGAGCTGACCCTGGGGTTAATAATTTTTACTTCTCCATCTCATTCCCTCCATAAAAAAAAAAGAAAGAAAGAAAAAAGAGGGGTGGGGGAGGGAGGTGGGCAGGGAGAGAGGAGACAGGAGTGTGTGTTTGGTTTGGAAGTAGCCACAGCAGCTCTGCTGAAGGTTATTTAACAGCATTGAAAGGAGTGGCTGCAAAGCACCTATTGTTTTATTCCACAGCTGTCTCTGTGTCAGCATCCCTACCCCTGCCTGGTATGTCCAGCCATTCGCCTCTCAGCTGAGGGGAGACCAAGGACAGGTGCGACCTGCTAACCCTCAGGACCGGGCTGTGCAGGGAGTCCCAAAGGGCAGAAGTAAGGAGGATGCAAACGGAAGAGGAGGAGGGGATGGAGGAAGGCGAGGAGCCAAACGCAGCCCAGGCACCACCTCCCCACGCGATCAGCTTTCTCTGCAATGGAGAAAGGGCCCAGGCTTGTGAGGTGCCGCATCTCCTCTGCCCCTGCTGGCTTCGGTCGGGTCCTCAGCACCTCTGCAGGATGGAGAGCACCAAGAGGAAGCTGCCCCATAGCTGAGTTTGGCATTGGGACAGGACTGGGTTTGCATCATGGAGAAGCTCGGGTACCGTAGCCCCTCCATGGAAGGGGCACCCAGGCAAGGACTCAAACAGGAAAACAGACCAAGGGCCTAATTCTGCCACAGGTCTAACTCCCATTGACATCAGATAACTCTCTTTATTGCATGTCTCTCCCAGTGCCCCTCCCCACGGTATCTGGGGGCACGTCACCATTCAGGCCATTATATTAAGGTTCCATTTATAAAGAGTTTATAATGGAATTAATATGGAATATTATAAGCATGAGTAATATGCACTAGGGACGGTTAAGCACATCTGTCTGCAGACACATGGCCCTTTACTGTAGTATCTGGGCCCGATTGCCTCACTATCTTGCCCGTATTTATCCACACACCATCCTGTGATGCAGGGAAACACCATTACCTCCCTTGCACACACAAAGACACTTGCGTAAGAGCACACCGGAAGCCTGAGCAGGGAGCTGAAGCCAGGTCTCCCAAGTCCATGCCCTAACTATTGGACAAGCCTTCCTTTCTCATAAGTAGAAGGTGCTTTAGATGCTTATGAGCTATGGTTGCAAGGAATCGATCCATTAAAAACAATCTATCCATGATTTATTAACGATTCATAATTGGAACCTAAGTGTAACGGCATTAAAACAGCCAAACAGCCCACTAATAGGTAGCAGACCCCCCCCCCATCAGCCTCCACCCCCTTGAAGAGACCTGACACAGCAGGGAGTGTCCTGAAGATGAAATAGTAGGGGAGTCCAGCGCTTGCTGTCCATTGGATAGCTGGATGAAGGGATGCATCTGGGCCCAGGCCAGGGGCTTAGTCATTGTCCCTGAGGAATAGACTCCCAGGAGCAAGGAATATCTAGTTTGAAATATACCACAGCAGTATTTTTAATAGGGAGAATTTTTGAAAAAAAAAATATTGGGTGTTAAATTGTTAGGCAAGGTTGTTGTAGGCAGTTAAACGGCTTTTGTGCTCCACCTCAGAAATGGCTGCATTTCAATGGCAGAATAAGCGAAGGGGTCTCCCTCATTATTGCATAGGCAATGAACAAAGACTGGATAAAAGAAACCAACATCACCCCATGGTTTTGAAGGGTGATTCGGAGACCAGCCACGGGGCATCATAAAAGAGTGTGTTTAGTGCCCGACCTAAATTGTTGTGTCATGTTGCTGTTCAGTGGCTGCTGTGTTTCACCCCAGAGTGGGCTGCATTTCAGTGGTGGGTGGGGTAGTGTCCATAAATCCTTTCCCTACCACACAGGAATCTTTTAGGGTTTAAAATTAACTAATGTCACACAGCAATTTGTGACCCTGAGTTGAAGGTTTCTGTCAAATGCTAAATATCTCCACTATCCATAATAATATACAAGTGATCAATCCCGCTTTCTGTAGGGAGACCCCTGCAGAAGAGTTCACTCAGCGCTGGAGCACCCCCTCATGGCAGGGCAGGGCAGGGCATAGCAGGTCTTTAGCAGCCCCTGCGGATGGTCGTACCAGTCCCAGGGTGGTCCGCGCTGACAAGGTCATATCTTAGTTCTACCCCTTCCATGGGGACAGAGTCCAACAGAGAATCCACAGTCCTTCCACCTGGCCTCAGCCCTGCGGCCCTTCATCCTGCTCTCAGGGTTTTAAATCAACCTTGATGTCAAGGGGCTTTGTGACATCTGCCCAGTGGCCGGTAGGGGAACCCAGGCCCTGCCTCTACGCCAGGCCAGAGACCATAGGATGAGCACCCACTGCTGTTCCAGCAGATACTTCACTGCTGCCTTCCTGGACTCCTTCCTACCGTTAGCCTTTCTTCAGGCCTTATCCCCAGCCCTTTCCGCAGCACCCCCTAGGGCTCCTACCCTTGTGTCAAAGTTCACCACAGGGTTTGCCCCTATCTTCCTGTTCCCCCTCCACAGGCTTCCCCCTCACCCCACCAGAGTACTTCGTGCTCCCCACAGGTCTCTTCACTCTCTGCCACCCAGGGAGCCATTGCAGAGTTTGTCCCTCTCTCCCTGAAACCACTCACAGTTGTTCAGTCCAAATGCCCCTTTGGCTTTGCCACCACCGCTTCTGGCTCCCTCCTGACCAGGACAACTCACTTCTGGCCCCAGGCTTCACTGCCTGTAGGCTTCTTTCTGTCTTAGGATCCTCTGGTCCTGGCTTTAGCCCAAGAGAAAAAACTCCCAGATGCCCTGGGTCTCCTCCCTAGCCTCTTTCCCACTGCCCTGTGCTCCTTCCTTTACAAAGACCCAGCTCCTCCCAAGCTTCTGTGAACATCAATTATGCCTAACACCCTTCCAGCCAGTGCCCTAATTGGGCTCAGGGTCCTGTTAACCCAGGCTTAACCAGTGTGAAATTTAGACACCCCAGCACACCTCCCAACCGATTTTTTTGCAGCAACCACTTTCCCTAGGGGCTGCTCTGTGTGGGCCAGCACATAGGGTACTGCACGAGGCACTGGAAAAGTGGGGTTTTAGTCCTGGCTCTGTTACTGACTTGATATGTGAGTTTGGGCAAACCACTTCGTTTTGCTCTCACCCTTTGTCTATTTACACTGCAAGATCTCTGTGGCGGGGACTGTAGCTTCCACTGTGTATGTACAGCACCTTGCATCGTGGGGCCTGACCTCAGTTTGGACATGTAGGGCTGTGATTTAATTCCTCACAGACATCTTGCAAGAACCCACTTAGAAAGACTGAATTTGCTGGAGAACAATCCAAGGAGTCGTTCCCCGGCAGTGGTACTGTAGTTGCTGATAAGGCCCTTTGCCTTCTCCTCCACCCCGCCCTACCCCACCTCTGCTCTAAGGAATCAGTGAGCCTGATCTTTCTCTGAACTCAGGGAGAACCGATTCCCTTTTTTTTTTTTGGTGATGGGGAGGGGGACGAGTTGAGAGCCCTTCGTACTGAGTAGTCCGTCGAATTCCCCTCCTGTAGAAAATTCTGAGATTGCAAAATTTGATTTCAGCCGCGTCGGGCCAAAATGTTAACATCACAAAAAATTCGGAGAAAGAAAATATTCCAAAAATGTTTCATTTTGACCTTATTGAAATGTTTCATTTTGTCTGGATCATTTCAACTTTTATATATTGTGTTATACACATTAAAGTCCAAACAAAATGTTTCAATCATTTTCTGCAAAAATGTTGATGAAATTCATACATTCCTGCAAAACTTTTCAATTTTGTGGAATCAACATTTTCCAGTGGAAATCTCTTCCTTTGGAAAACGTATGATCTGCTCTTCTACTGAGTCTGCTCTTATGCCACATTTTATGCAGTCTGGCTGGGTATTTTAGTTGTCGGCTTGGTCCTTCTGCCATAATATTTTTAAAGTTTTCAGAATCATAGAATCTCAGGGCTGGAAGGGACCTCAGGAGGTCATCTAGTCCCACCCTCTGCTCAAAGCAGGACCAATCCCCAGACAGATTTTTGCCCCAGATACGTAAATGGCCCCCTCAAGGATTGAACTCACACCCCTGGGTTTAGCAGGCCAATGCTCAAACCACTGTATCTGTTTGTACATTGCATTCAAACACATGACAATAGGTGCCTTCTGAATAGATTCCATGAATGAAATTGGGACTGCTGGGTCCTTTTCCCAGTTCTGCCAGACTAATTTTGCTTCATCTCCTTGTGTGCCGGTTTCCTGAACCGTACGATAAGGTGATAATACTGACCTATTTCACATGGTGGTTGTGAGGTTTAATGATTGTACGTTCTTGAAGCAGTTAGCGATGGTCAGATAGATGGAACTATACACGGGAAAAGTAAAATAATCAATGTCTGGGGATTTCCCTAAGTACCCTTTTTTAATAATTTCAGCCATTTTCGAGCTAGAGACCAGCAAATAAAGCATCTTCAAATGGTCTTGCAATAGGAAGGGGATACTGATTTGTTTTTCTCACTCTTGTATAGCACAAAAATGGCTGAAGGAATCTTAACAATACTTTCACCGCCCCCTTCCCCCAAATTCCTCCTTCAGGCAAAGCCCAAGCAGGGGAAATTTCAGCAGCAGAGGAGAATTTTTCAGAACATTATAAAAAAAGGGAAGAGCGAAGGATGATTTTGTGGTTAAGGCCTTGGTGTGGGATCCAGGAGATCAGGGTACAATGTCTGGCTCTGCCACAGAATTACTGCATAGCTTTGGGCAAGTCACTTAACCTCTCTGTGCTTCAGTTTCCCACCTGTTCAAACCTCTGTCTGTCATCTTCTTAAACTGGAAGCTCTTTGGGGCTGGGACTCAAAGGTGCTTTAACGCCCATTGGAATGACTGGGAGTTAGGCTCCCAAAAACCTTTGAGGATCTGGGCCTAACATTTCTTCAGTGCCTGGCACAATAGGGCATTATTGTGGCATATAACAGTCTGGCTTGATGTCTGATTCCCCTCCGTTTTAATGGGGATTGGGCACCCAAAACCTTGGCCGTAGTAACAACTGTAATAATAAAAGCGGGGGGGCGGGGAGAGATCTGTTTGTAATGAAAGTTCTAACGCAACCTTGATTACACCAGGTGCTGCCAGCGCTCCGCAGGGATAAAGGACTGGGAACGCCACAAGGGCTGGGAAATCTGCTGTTGTTAGGAGATAGATTCCCCACAGCTCCCTGAGCGATGACCCCCGCCTGCCGAGCACATCTGGTAAGGATTCTCCTGCCTGTCAGACCCTGAAGGAAGGTGTCATATTGTGGATGCAAACCAAGGCAGGGCGGGAGGATCGCGGAGGTGTAGCTGAAAGACTGTTGTGCTGGGAGGATGCTAGCGATAGAGCTTGTTACTTCTTCCAAGTGGCAAAGACTCTCCCTGTTGTCCTATTAATTCCCCCGGGGTCGGTTCTTTGCCAAGGCTCCTCTGACCCGCGGGTTGCCCCTCCCTGCAGAGTTCGGGTCCTGGAGCAGAGGATTAAGGGAGCAGAGGGAAGTGCTTTGCAGAACATAATGGCTGCCCCCTCAGCGTGCCCTCGGCAGGCGCCAGCAGGAGGGCGGCCAGGGGCAGCGTCCCGCCCACCTCCCTTCCTGCCTGTACAATTCCACACACTGCTGCGTGAGGAAATTGCAGGCCGTCGCCGAGCCAGCCGCACGGTCTGGGCTGTTCTCTTGGCAGCAGAGAGGCCGGTTGCAGGCAGCAGGCACCGGCGAAAACCAGCTCGCCGCTTAACCCTGTGCCGAAGGGCAAAGCGAGGCTGGCCTTTCGCCAACGGAACTGCCAGCATCCGAAGTGACCGCTCAGAGCCAGGGCAAGGAGGAACCGGGAGCCCCCCTGAATCGGTGCCTTTTTCGCCAGTCACTACCCCGGCAGCCTCGCGGCTGGCTGAGCTGCTCAGCAGGCCCCCGCACATGCAAGGAGCGGCCTGGAAGACTGGACGGGGAGACAGCTAGAAAACGTGGAGGCTAGAACTTGCCCTCAGTTAGCGCCGTCTGCCCCATGCCACATCCCGCGGGCATGCTTCGCTCCCAGTCGCTCCTGCACGGGGCTGCTCTGTGCTCTTTGGACGCCCTCGCCCTGATCCCCTTGTATCCCCCATGCTGACATCATTCCCTCCCCACCCACTGCAACCCTCCACCCCATGTGCCACTCACTGCAATCCGCCTGCATTGCGATCCAGCTCCCTCTGCCTTACACGCTGCGCCTTCTCACCCCCACATCCCATGGAGTCTGACCCTATCTTCCCTATACACAAGGGATTTCCCTGCACCCCAGGGGCTGTTCCCCTTCTCCTCTGTGCCCCACGCGCTGCAATAACCCCATTTCCCCTCCCTTAAGCCCTCACGCTGTGATTTACCCTCCTCCCCTCCCAGGTCCACTCACCATCCTGATCTTACTCCCCCGTTCTACCCCAACCCTCCGGGCCTCCGATTTCCCAATGCTGCGCCCCCCTCACCATGCGTGTCCAGCCTCGGCTAGTTTATGACCCCCTCCAAATGACATAAAAGTGTCATGTCAGCGAAGCCCGGGGCTGGTGCTGTGGAAAAGCCACCCCCCCATGCTGGCTTCAGCTGGATCCGGCAGATCGATACCGAGTGTGCTAAGCTGACACTGAGTCTCATTAGAGGGTTAGTTTTCATCTTCCTGCTCCCTGGCAGCCTTCACATTATCCCATAAAATTTATTTACTATTTCATGAATACATAAGCAGCAGGCAAACGCCGGCTTTTTATATATTTACACTGTATATATTTCACGGGAGAGTTATGTATGTCTCTGAGGCAGAGCAGAGGGAGAGAGCGGGACGCTGGAGCAGAAGGAGAGCGCAGCTGCGAGGAAAGAAGGAAGGAGAGGGAGAGAAAAAGAGAAAGAGAGGATGAGATGGATAGATCACAATGCCACGGTCCCAGTTCTGTAGCTGTCTAGGGAGTCACGCCCACTGAAATGACACCCAGTGGACGGAACTCTGGATAGGAAAGTTACAAGAAGAAACCGAGACAAGCCCTCATGTGTCTGGGAGATGTGGAGGCAAGTTACCGTATAGGTCAGAGGGTTATTCCAGGCAAATAAAAAGCTAGACCTGACTCTGAGCTCCTCCAGCCACAACTTTCTGGCCTGGCTTTTGAAACTTCGCCCTCCAAAGTTTGAGGCTGGTCGGATCCAGATTCAAAAAATGTAAGGCCGGAAGCGATCACCGATCAATCCCCCAGTCTGACCGCCTGTGTAGCACAGGCTGGTGCTTCTCACCAGTTACTCCGAGCCTGAGCCCAATAACTGGGAATTGAGTAAAGCATTTCAGCGTTCAGGAGACTAACCTGGGAGAGACTGAGGTGCCACCAATGCCTGAGGCCTCTGCAGTGGCAGGGAACTGATTAGATGAAATATGCCCCAATGACACAGGCACAGGAAGGCAGAAACCTGCCAATCTGAGTTGGGGGGAAATTCCTTCCTGACCCCACGCCTGGTCATCAGGGTGACTCTGAGCATGGGAGCAAGACACATGAGCCAAGCGAGCTGGCTAGACCCTTTCAAGGGAATTTGGGCCCAGCTGCAAGCTGACTTGAGACCAGTTCATGGCTTCACGTAGACACCAGACAAAGCCCACAGTAGCAGAGGGTCTAACCACCAGAGACCAGGTGTCGCTCTGTGGTTTGGACGGAGCTCTGGGGTTAATTTGAATTGGAAATGATTCTCTAGAGGAGTGTGAACTCATGCTCAGTGAACCCAAGGGACATGTTCGCAGTGAACCCCATGAAGCAGAAGCATCAGGTTGCAGGCAGCTCTGGTTAATCCGAAATTAAGGCTAGACTGTAACTCACCCAAGTCAGGAAATCCCCAGTTGTGCTTCTCACATTGCATGTGTAGCTTGTAATAAATCCCTGGCCACTTAGGAATCCATAGTTACCAAAGTACTGCTCACTGGGAACTTCATGGCAAGAGTGGGGCTGGATCCCATCTGGGACTCTCACTGGCTAGATCCCCCTGCTCCAAAACCACAAGCCCTACCTCCTGAGCTACAGAAAAACCTCTGTTAGCAGTCGAGAGTTGATGACACACAGTAGAGCAGCTCCAATCCTGTCCAGCAGAGGGCAATGGTGTGCATACACACCAGCCAGTTCGTCACTACAGTAGCTAACTCCATTGACCCTGAGATGTGTTACTGACATAGCCACAGACCTCGGCAGAGGCAGGAAAGGTGCCACTCTTGTTCGGCTCCATCATTTAGTCTTCGAGAGGACTCGGCAGGTAATGTGTTGGGCGACTGCCCCGTGTGAGGTTCTCACAATCTGTTCTCCTCTTCATCCTACAAATGAGGCCAACATGGGAGAGAGAGAGTTGGTACGCGATCTGTGGTCCCTCCACTCTGGAGAAGGAAGGGTGGCCTGGTAGTTAGCATGTTAACCGAGGACTTGGGAGACCTGAGTTCAGCTCCCTAAAGTGCCAGACTTCCTGTGCAATCTTGGATAAGGCACTTCGGCCCAATTCCTCAAAAGTATTTGAGCATCTAACTCCCACTGAATCAGTGAGAGTTAGGAACCTACATACCTTCACCTCTCTGGGGCCTGTGGAATGCAAATGAAGAACTTCAACAGGAAAAGAGCTAATTCCAAAATACGTGGTCATTGCTTGTGATGCTTGGAGGTCGAAGACTCAAAATGCGTTCCTCACTCTCCGCCATCAAAGGAAAAGTGCTTCTGTAGTGGGCCTGTCAGCTTGTTTTCGATGAGAAGATGCTATAAGTATGGATTCAAGGAAGTGCCACCACATTGGAAATATTGGGTGGCCCCCATCCTCCACATAAGCCCGAGTGCGCGCGGGGGAGCAGAGACGAGAGAGGGACACATAGGGGCTGAAGCAGCTGCTGCGGCACCCAGGATCTGGGCCCCCCCTTCCCAGCCTGGAGCCGGCTGCCTCTCCACCCTTGAGTCTAAGTAGCTCTCCCTCCTATACCTCCATGCTCCCATTCACAGCAATCTCCCTTTCTTCTCTTCCTCCACTTGCAACGAAGTTCTAAATAAGGAGTAGGTCATAGGCACCGACTCTGAGGGTGCTCCGGAAGTGGAGCCCTCACGGGCAAAAAAGGGTGGGTGCGTCTGACGAAGTGGGCGTTCACCCACGAAAGCTTATGCTCCAAAACATCTGTTAGTCTATAAGGTGCCACAGGACTCTGTCGCTTTTTACAGATCCAGACTAACACGGCTACCTCCATGATACAAGAACCCACTGGCAGCCCCCCTATAAACCCCTCTTCCCTTCCCCAGTGCCTCCTGCCCGTCAGCGGGCCATGCTGATCAGTGCCTCCCCCTCCCTCCCACCACCATCAGCTGTTTCACGATGTGCAGAAGGCTCTGGGGGGCAGGGGAGAGGAATGAGGACACGGCGTGCTCGGGGGAGGGGACAGAATGGGTGGGACAGTGAGGGTGGGATGGGGGTGGGAGTGGGGATTTGGGGGAAGGGATGGAGTGGGAGCGAGGCCTGGGGCAGAGCTGGGGGTCAAGCACCCCCCAGCACATTGGAAAGTCAGCACATTGGAGTAGGTAAGGGCTGAATTGCTGATGCCATAAATTCTGTCATGATATTTGGTGAGACCCCAGCTCCTGGAGTCATGTGACTATGTGAGAATCTCAGCTTTAATTTTAAGAGTTTCTACCCCTTGTGGTAGTGGAGGAAAAGCTTCAAAACATGACCCAAATGCTCTGTAAAGACCTAGAAACAACGAGACTAATAAAACGCATCTCAAATGGGTTATTTTGTAAAACTCCCATGGTTTTTAAACCAATCTGATGATTTTGGGGGCGCAACTCATGATTTTTGAATCACTGCAGCCTGGAGTTGGCAATACTTAAAGAAAATTTTTCTCTGTGCTATTATTGCTAATCAACACATTATTAAAACAGGGAGAACTGTAATCATCTAATTTATTGGTCCCGTTTTTGGTACTTCATTCGGGTTGGCCAGGGGAAGTGAATTGGTCCCTTTGCCTGTTTGTGCAGAGTCAAGTTCACGCTGCAGTTCTCACCCACTATTGTGTTTGGGGGGTTGCCAGCACAGCAGGAAAATAGTTGAACCCAAAGAAATAAACCAGCTTGTTTTCAAATGAGATTTTTAAAAAATGGTACATTTCAATTCCTAGGTGCTGTAAAAAGCTGGGGGGGGGGCATTAAATAAAATTTAAACTTCTGTAAAGGGACTGTTCGGTGTGTCAAAAATAAGTCTAGTCACAAGATTGCAGGCTGGGAACTTGCTGCTTTTTCCTAAAAGCTCATGCTTCAGGGTTTCAACCAGCCACCTGCTGGGGTCAGGAAGGATTTCCAACTGCCTTGCAATGTATTCTGAGGGTTTTTTTTTTTTTTAAACGGAGGACGGTTTATCTCCTTCCTCTGAAGCATCACGGATGGCCATGGCTGGAGATGAGACAGTGGATGTGGGGGGCCAGAGCTCTGAGGTGACACTGAGTGTTTTCCCTCTCTCAGGTGCTTGGCTGGCTGGGTCTTACTCACATACTCAGAGTCTAACTGATCGCCCTGTGTGGGGTTGAGAAGGACTTTTTCCCCCAGGTCAGATTGGCAGGAAGCTTGGGGGGGTATTTTTTACCTTCCACCAAAGCACATGGGTGCAGGTCACTTGTCAGGGTCCATCTCACTTGTTTCCTGTCATTGCGGGGGCCTTGGGCACGGTGCACCTCAGTCCCGCCTGTTCTCTGCCTATGGCACACAATAGTCTCGGCCCCTGTGGGCTGTGTTACTTTTGGCTCCTTTCGGTTGCTGGGTTTAGTGTACGGGGGCTGGGTGGTGATGGTGGCCTGTGAGGTACAGGAGGTCAGACCTCTGGCCTTAACACCTGACTCTATGCTTCACTTCATTGCTTCAAAACAAAGTGGGGAGGAAGACTCCCACTGACTAAAATATGAGGTCCGGGACGGGTGGAGCATGAGTCCAACCCATAATACTCTGAGCAACCCAGTTAACCACTTGGCAACCACTTTACTACATAAATATTGGCCCCACGTGAGTTGGCAACTTGTCTTTGCACTGTCAGGCAAAATTAACTGGCCCAGCGTGTTTTCGTCCCCGGCACCCACCGCCACTGGACTAATCAGGAGGGTACATTGCATCATGGATAGGGCTGGACTGACTGTGTTAGCCTAGTCATAAGGGAGGTCTAATGCAGAGGATTTTAAATCCAATATGTTGTTCCCTCTAGTCTCAGGGTGCACCCCACGCTAATGGCTAGAATGCTCTCTTGGAGTACTAGACACTGGCTTGCCTAGACGCCTCTCCAGGCGCGTTCAGGCCTGATTCAGCAGCCCATGCCTGTTCAGGAATGTGCTTCAGCACGTGCTGAACTCGAAGCAAGTGCTTGAGTTCCACTGACTTCAACGCAACCACACTCGTGCTTCAGTTAAGCATGGGCTTAAGCGCTTTGCTCATAGGCGCCGACTTTTACTTTTCCCTGGGGGTGCTCCACCCTCCACTCCGCCCCAGACCCTGCCCCCACTCCACTCCTTCTGCCAAGGCTTCACCTTTGCTCCACCTCTTTCTGCCCCTGCTCCTCCCCTTCCCCTGAGGTCCCGCCCTTGCTCCACCCTCTCCCCCAAGGCCCTCCCCTCACTCCACCCCCTCCCTCAGTCTCCGCCCTCCCCAAGCCTTTCCCCAGCTGCTAAACAGCTGATTGGCACTGCCGCTGAACAGTGCTCCAGCCACGGAGCACCCACAGAGTCAGTGCTCATGACTTTGCTAGAGTGGGGCCCTCAGGGCGGTAGGACACCTCAGCAAGCACTGAGTCACGTACTGCAGGTGTTGCTCTGCACACTCTGGCATTCTGGGAGAGGTGCTTGGATTTTCCCAGGATGCACTGATACAAACACAGCTAGGCAGTGCGGTACCTGGGGATGTACAAACAGGGCTGATGCATAACGGTGACAAACACTGCTATGTGGCTGCAACTCAGCTGTGTCTGTTCGAACTGGGCCACAGGAGTATCACAAATTGGTTACAACAGCACACTTATAAGGTGAGTAGGGATTTAGACAGTGAAATAGATTCCCAAGGGAGATAAATAGGATCCCTGCGTGCTTGAATTATTAAAAACTGGACTGAACAAAGCACTGATGACCATACTGTAGACAATGTAGTCCCTGATTCCGCACACATGGAATTCACCCCTTGCTGTGATTTCATTTTGAAAAATGTTTCTAGCCTTCATGACTGTGAACCCTGAAAACCTACTGCCACAAATGCAGCGTGTTGACTTCCTGAGTCTGCAGAGAGGCTGAAACAAGAGCTTTAAGCAGCACAAACTGCCCTACCCATCTCAATGGCAACTGTTGATTCTGAAACATAATGATTACACTAAAGACATTACTGATGCAAAAATGTGGAGCATACTGAAAATGCAGTGACAGCATAAATTAAATTGAATTTAATATCTCAATGAATGATCTGAGAGCTACTGGGCTGAATGCATTAGTCATTTGCAGATTTAACTCAAAAAAACCTTTTAATAGTTCAAATGTATGTAAAGCTGGTTGCAAAATTTTCACCAGAGTGCCACAGAATTGGCACCATGGTGCATAATTTAGGGTTTGCTCACCACAGAGCCTTGTCTATAGGGACCAGTCCTGTAATGACAGAGAAAAAAATGCATGATTTCTTCTTCCCAGCTCTGATTTAATGCAAGAAAAAAGCATGAGGATTTTCATTTTGACTGCTCACCAACCACTTGTAAGCCTGATGCCATTAAATGAAATAAGCACATAAAAGCCACTTAGGGTGTATAATGTAAAGAGGCAGCAGGGAAAAAGACAAGGTGAGTGCTGTGACAGCAGAAAGAGGCACTACAGCTTTAAAAAACTATATATATTTAGCCTCGCCACTTTTCCCTCTTCTGCCCTTTAGCATCTGTTCTGCTCCCCACCTCTATCCTTTTCCTGTCTTTTTTCCCCCTGTGCATGTGAAGTTGATCTGCAGCATAGGTAGCAGCCACTATACCATCTTTTTAAAAGACTACGTGTAATAAAACATCCCTTGTGGACATTAATAGCTCACCGTAAAGCAAAACCAACATATTAACTAGGGGGGAAATCATCAAATAATGCTTGGCAGAACCTAGCTAAATAGCCTTCTGTCCATGACCCTCATCATCATATCTGAGTGCCTCACAGTGCGTAAGGTATTTATCCTTACAACCCCACCAGGAGGTAAGGCAGTGCTGTTGTCCCCATTTTGTAGATGGGGACCTGCGGCCCAGTCAGGCTAAGTGACTTGCTCAAGGTCACACAGGAAGTCTCTGACAGAGCACAGAATAAAGCCCAGGTTTCCCGACAATTAGGATACTGGAGAACCCTTCCTTTGCATCCTTCCATATTGTATACTTGGCCCATCAGACACTGTCATTCAAGACTCCTAGTCTCTGGACATATCTTCCTCACCCAATCGAAAGCTAGAAAATAAAATTGTATGTAATGTACCTCCTATTAAAGGCTGACCATAATCAAAGGCCCAGATCTGAACGCCAGCAGCCATCGGTGGATACGAAGTTCACGCCTGGCTTCTCCCTGCATAACAGGCCCAACCAAAAATCTCAGCACAGATTCAACTAGAACTTCAGAGGAGCTTGGATCCAAACTCTTGGGCCAATCCTGTTAGGGGCTGAGCACCCTCGGCTGCCACTGACTTCAGGGAGAGTGCTCAGCAGGACCTTGAGGGATCAAGCCCATCTCTACCCAGTGGTGTGACTTTTCGTAATCCCCAGTTTTCATTGCAACACGGCCAGGTGGCACTTTGTTATAAAGCATGATCTCCACGGTGCCCTAACAAGAGCATCCCATTCTCTAGTATGGTAAGTGCACCCATCCCATGGCCTGCACCAGGTATGACAGACTCAGGTAGGGCTTTTCATCCATCAGTGCATCTACTTCAGACCTTCTCTATCACTATAGTGCAATTCCTGCTCTGTGTGAATTGCAGGGAGAGAGGAAGAGACGTCAGATCCACCCTGGGAAGCGTAGGCCACAAACAAGTCAATAGTGCAGGGAACGTAAAGGCTGCTGAACAAAGAGCAGCGTTTAGGTATTCTGATTTTCCTTGAAGAAGTCAATGACAGCATGTCTCAGGAGTTGCTGTTACAGACTGAGGCATCCTTCCACCTCTAGAAAACACCACTGCAGGAATGTGATGTACAGCACCAAACAGTGCTTCAGTTTAGGATCCCCAGCCCTGGAGACTGAAATCAAAGAGCACACATGATATAGGGGCAACACATCCACTCCACCAGCTGCCCCAGCCAAGATTTGAACCAATGGCCAACAGGCGACACATCCCATTACCAGTCCCCTGAGCCCCTCAGTCTGTGCTTGTTACCTGGCTTTGGTTTGGCCTAATCCTGGCAATACCACTTCAGGCACAGTAATCCTGGGAATGACGATGCAAAGAAAACCAGGTTAGCTACAGCAGAGGCAGTATCCACCTGCTCCCCCAGCAGGCTCACCATCTCTCTCCAGCGTCTCTCCATTGCCTGCCTCTCATAGCTATCCGGCTTCCCGCTGTCCGTGGTGTGCTTTTCATTCTGTCCGGGTGGACGAGCTTCCCCAAAGTCTATATAGAAAATGATTAGTATTGGTTGGGGGAGGGGAATAGTTCTCCTATCCACCAGCACAGCTCTGTTGCCTACATCTACCCTTCTCTACACACTTCTATGTATTTCAGGGGGTCAGATTCTGATCTCAGCCACACCAGAGTCCATTGACTACAGCAGTTACTCCGGAGGTGCAGCTATATAACTGACACTGCAGTCCAGTCCTGTAGCAGCAGCTCTGTCCAGCCCGCCCTACCAGGCCTATTTGTCCTCTTGTCCCTATCCTATCACCTGCTTCTAGCTCTCCATCCCATTTATCTACCGTACCTAGCAGCCAGTGCTCCTGTCAGTCTGTGGAGCTACCCATACATCACTGCTGTCTCTCCATGTTCATGTCTACCTGGGCCCGTGGTTATCTGTCTTTGACCCATCCAGATCATATCTATCACAACTACTATTGACTGCACATACCTATCTTTGTGGAGATGTCTGTCTCAGACTACCTGCCTATCCGTATCTTATCTATCAGACTTAGATATCTACCAGCCATCCTTTTGTGGGTCCCTCTTGAAGAACTCAACAGCGGCGCATCAGCAGCAGAGGTTATTGGCTTCAGTGGCTATTTTGCTTCAGATTGTAAGACCATGAATCCATACTATGGTACAGAAACAGCTGTGGGCCAAAACCAAGATCACAGGCCCATTGTGCCTGGTGCTGTACATACCTATAGCGAGAGACAGCTGCTTCTGCAAAGAGCTTAATGGACAAGACAGAGAGGGAAACAACTTGGCCAAGATCACTCGGCAATGCCGGGACTAGAACTTGGCTCTCCTGACCGCCAGCTCAGAGCTCCAGCCATTAGACCCTGCTGCCTCACCACATGCTGCCCTTAGCAACACTTGTGTAAATCCGCAGTAACTCCATGGACCTACTTGGAATTATTCCCAATCTACACCCATGTGACCTAGTGCAATTTCCATAAGCATACGTACGACGCAGGCAGACACACGGTCATACCAGCAAGCCGGAGGACAATTTGATTTAGGAGAGGAGGCTGGCCACCTGTCTGACAAACCCGGCTTCTCTCCCTCTCCACACAGCCCGGGTGAGGCCAGGTACCCATGGCAGCATGATGAACGAGGGAGCACTGATACAGCCAGCACTGTCTCTCTACAAACACCGCTCGATACTTCGTAGAGCGCAGCCATTTATACACCGTGATATATAAGGCTATCAAGTCACAGCAGTAACGGCTCCTGCGAGGCTCCCATTGGCTTCTACTCCCCTCCCTTCCTTCAGTCAGAGGAACAGGCATAAATTTGGCAAAACAGCTTCACTAACCTTTGGCTGTCTATTATGCTTGGGCTTTCTGGACCCGTCGTCTGCAAATTCATCGGCGGTTGAAGCTTCATAGTGTGTCATGCCACATCCAACTTCACAGGGCCTGAAATGGGGAAGCCTTATTCTGAACGGATTTGGACATTAATATTTGCGTATAAGAGAGAGCTGTGAGGGGTTTAGAGCGATGGCAAACTCACAGGACTATTGGAACCACCAAGCCAGCCGGCATAAGCGATATCTCCAGGGCTGCTGTCCTGTTGTGCCTGTCTGTGTTACAGGGCATGAGCATGGAGTATCCCTGTGCCATACGCAAGTTTTCTAATTTATGGTAAGAACAGTCATTGCTGACCTATGAGGCCTGTTCCCTTGGCAATTCCCCTTCCCCTCACACGTCCTCAAGTTCCGCCTGAACAGACTCCCTTTAATACAGCCCAAATGGCAATTTTTCTGGGTGGCTCCTTAAACAGAGCGGACTTCAAAATGTGAGCCAGATCTGGATTCTGGATGCTTAAAATGGCCACCACAATGTGGCGGCCATTTTAAGATTGGCATGGCTCCCAGCTGCAGCCGTCCAGGCATTCGCAGAGTTCCTCTTCCCTGACCCACCCCCTTGGCTGTTCCTGATCCAGGAGCCCCCCCACCTCCTGTGGTACGGGTCAATGGAGAGGGCAGTGGGAGCTGGACTGGGTCGGTAAAGAAGGAGCAGGGGGATTGACGTGGGCAGATTCAGAAGTAGTATCTGGAGCGGTAGTTAGTATCCAATGGGCGCAGCAACTCCAGGAACGGTGGATTCTGCCCAGTCCTGATATCGATTGTAGCAAAGAGGAAGGAACGTCTGTCGGTTACTGAAGGACTCAAATTGACCTCAGTCCCATACAACCCTGTTGTTACAGGAATTAAAGCTGAATTGAGATATGCTCTCTGGGTCCCTCACTTCAAGTCTGGATCTCAGATTGTGCCTAAGGAGCAACCAAGATCAGGGCCTCCTTGTGGTAGGCACTGTACGAAACACAGAATAGACAGTCCCTGCCCCGAAGAGCTTGCAATCAAAGTAGACAAGACAGACGCAGGGGAGGGAAAGGGGTGGAATGTCTAAGCAACGGTAACGATGTGATGGTGGCAAACATCACGTTAGTGCCCTGTTTTGCTGTATGTGTTTGTTAAAGGTGGTTTAGCTGGGAGGGGATGAGGTAAATGGAAAGAAAAGTGAAGGGAGAGGGGATACTGAAGGCAGGGGGGGGATGGGGATGGGGAAGACATGGGAGGAGAGAAGCGCAGGTGTAGAGTGAGCCTGAGGTGAAAAACCTTTAAGGGAGAGGGTGAGTTGGAGCAAACACCCAATCAGCACAAAGCAGAGAGTGTCCAGTCAAAATTAGCTCAGGGCTTGTCTACGCTTGAAAGCTGTTTCAGAGTAAGGAGCAGAGTGAATACAAAGCGCAATAGTTATTCAGGCACAGCTATTGGGCTTTACATTCACACCAGTGTTAACTTTCAAGCGTAGACAAGCCCTGGACAGCATGATCCTTGTTTTACTGGTGGGGAAGGTGATGCAGGAACAGGTTAAGTGGCTTGTAAAAGGTCACACAGCAAGGCGGAAGCAATGTCACAGGGTGGGATGGCCCTTTAATGGAATTTGCCTTAGCTCCATCTGTGACTAATTAGCCACATCCCAGGTAATGGGTCTGAGACCAGGGACCAGGTGAGAGCCTGCAAGTCACCTGGCCTTTAGATGAAAGGCCACCAAGCAGCTTAAGCTCTGCAGAAAAACTTGGGTCAGGAGGCAGGGGCCTGGTTTATCTGTTTAATTTACGCTGGACTCTTCTGGGTTTGAGACAAATCCATCCGTAATGAAATTCTGCTGCTATTGAGAGCTTTATATGATGTCCTGGTTTGTGATTTGACCCCATTGGTTTACCCAGAGCTGGGGTTAAAACTCAGGACCTTGTCTCTCATCTCCGGTGCTCACACACCACCACCCTCTAGAGAGTCAAATTCAAGCTCTTTGACCATCTCTTCAACGTGCTGAATGCTCTGGGCCGAGGATATTGAGAAGTCCGAAGCCTAAAGCTCCAGGATGAGTGGCCAAAATAGCTTTGCTCCTCAGGCACAATGGAGTCATCTACTGCAAAGGCAAAGCTGGTCTGTGCAGAAGACAGCCTTCTTGGGAGTCAGTCTAGGACCATGGGACAAACACTACGTGATCAAAGAACCACCATGGATCCCATCACTAGGGCAGGTCGGAAAATGAGCTTTGTGCTTCATGAAAAATGTTGAAATTTGTTTTTGTTCTGTATTGGAACAAAAATGTGACCCGTCAAACTTCTTTGTGGAGAGAGAGAGAGAGAGACCCCAGAGGTAAGGACATTCATCTATGAGTCTCTGCTCTGTGTTGGGCAGATCAGGGATTAAGCAGGAGTCTCCCACATCCCAGGTAAGTGCCCTAGCACAGGGCTATTGGTTATAATGTGGTGGGCAGCTCACACTTTGTCTCATATTTTGTCCTGCACCTGAGGCACCTCTTCAATGAAATTCCCAACAAGTTCTACTTAGAGTTTCCGTTCCAGGTGCAAGGCACATGTCTTCCACCTGTCTTCACGAATACCAACAGAGCACAGCAGAGACACTATTACAATAAAATAAACAAATTCTTAGATCATTTCCTCACCCCAGGAGACAGAGGGTGTGGAGATGGTCAACAAAGTTCAAACACTATTGATAAATAGAGGGACACATTTTACAAGAAACTTTGCGTGAAACGTGTCCCTTTTTGGACCACCTGCAGAAAAGGAGACAGATGATCAGACCCACCTATAACAAATGCTCATTGCATTACTTAAAGCACTTCTGGAAGGTGCTCAGATGCCACGGTGATGGGCACAGTACAGAATAACCAGTTCAGGGCTCTCCATCACCATAGAGGTTTGTTTTGTCCACATTCCCTATAAGCTGGTTTCATGGTAATCATCTCTCTTTTAGGAAGGAAGGGGTGGGGAAGAGAGAGAGATGGGGCAGATGGTTTACTGATCTCCCTTCTATAGAAGAGTGGCCCCATGGTTTGGGTGCTCACCTTGAAATTAGGACGCCGAGTTCAACTCCTGGATCAATCCCAAACTTCCTGTGTAACCTTAAGCCCAGCTCTTCACTTCCATTGATTGATTTACCTTTAAGGACCCAGGCCCTACTCTTTCTGTGCCTTGGTTCTCCAGCTGTAAAATGGAGCTAACAGCACTACCTTACTTCATGGGGTGCCACCAGGACAAAACCCTTGTCTGGCTGTGAAGCACTCAGCTACTCCAATGATGCAGGCTGTGGCTAGAGAGAGCCGCTGCTGGTCATTAGCCGGCAAGCCTTCATGTTCAGCTACCTTTCCCCTTCACGGCAGAGCTGAACCTGCTGCTCTCAATACGGACCCTGCGCCTAGGAGTCCAGAGAGCAACATTTTAGAGATGCAGCTTTTGAAAGTGGCTGTTTTTGGAGGTAGCCTCTAGGCCAGCAGAGAAGTGAGAGGATGTGTTAATTCTCTGCTTACCCATCTCTCCTGCATCATTGCTCTGTGATAGCTGCTGGATAGAGGGCATCATCTTTTATCTTCCTTGAATGATGGCAGCCCCTCTGGGGCTAAGGGCTGGTCTGCTTATGCTCCCCTGGTATGGGGTAAGGCCTTTTTCCTTTGGATCCCAAGGGAAATGTAAGAATCAAAACTGCAGATTGTATTACTCACCAAGGGGGGGGGGGACCCACACAGGCGGCCACAAAAGAAAATCAGCATAATGAGCAGCGCACATGGCAATGATTAAAATATTCCGATTAACTTTGGTCCCATTCAGCTGCAGGGCAAGCTGCATGTGATTAACCCGTATTCACCAAGGAGGGAAATTGTTTGATTTGGGGGTGGGAAAACAAGGGGTTGTTTTCAAACACCATCAAGGGGAATCTTTACATCCAAGTGTCAAGCAATTTCTCTGGGCGAATTGATCAGTGACTTTTTCCCCTCGTGCCCCAGGAACAGAGCGGCTTTTAGCTCTACCTGCACATGCTGCCGTGCAAGACACAGGAGCTGGCTGACAGAGGAGCCTGGGATCTCCTGACTCCCAGCTCGGTGCTCCACCTGCTGCCTCACCCTTAGCCACGATGTGTAAATCCACAGTAACACCATCCCGTTGTTACAGCAGGTCTCTCCTGCTGCCTGGATTAGGAGATCGAACATAGAACACAGCAGGAAATGTAGGGGTTAAAAAGCTACCAAAGGCCAGTGAGAGAGAATGGGAGAGGTATGAGCTGAGAGTGGATTGTGTACTGGTTGAGAGGGCAGGATGGATACCATGCCAACATAGCATTGGATGGGTACCAGCTGAGAGAACGGGACAGGAGAGTGGGATGGGTACGGGCAATGTCAATACAGTGGGTGTCTTACGAACGGAGAAGGGGATGGATACCTTATTGGCTGAGGGTGCACTGGATGTTGGCAGAGTAGGTTGGTTAGTGGGTGACAGAGGGGACATGGGAGTAACTTTTATTGTCCCAATAACCATGTGAATAAGAATCAAGCTGCAAGCAGGCATTAGATCATGACTCCATGCACTAGCTTTTCCCCTTTGAAGGATGCACTTGCTTTCATAACACATTGCTGAAAGATTCAACTAGCACCATGCGCGTAGCAATGGTTGGACTGGAAAGGCTCAGCGTTTGGTTTCAGATACACACCCACCCAAAAGTTCAGAGGCTTCTTTTCCAATGCACTGGACCTGAGAGCCCATAGAACGAGGCTGGAGATTTAGTGACAGTTTCTGGCCAAGTCTTGCTCCCAGTAACATGGCATGTGGGCAGCGTTCCTGTCCTGGGCAGCTGGAGCTGGGCAATGCAGAGGCTGCATGACAATGAAAGAGAGGGGAAACTGAAATGCTTCTGAAACCACCAAGTTTCTGCTCAATTCTGGATGAAAGTCTGGGGTAGGGCGAGGGCTCATTGTATCTGAAGTAGTGATAGGTCCAACTCATAAATCTAGAGCTGCTTAGCACCCAGATGAGAGAAAGGTCTGATCTGTTTCCAAATTTGGCAGCCCACCTTTTTGTCTATCATGGGCTAAACGAGAACGCTGGATTCAAGTAGCGCCTGGCTTTGGGAAAGTTGGCTCTCCAGTGCATGGTTTGGTCCCCTCTAATGCGAATGCTTTTTGTCTGTGGCAGGGTCACCATTCAGTGGCACAGGCTGATTTACAAACTCATTTAAGGCTATTTGGATGTGTGAATCCCCATCCATTTAAATTGGACCTGTGAGTCCCAATGCCTTTGTAAATCTGAGCCTACAATTTTGCAAAACAAAAACAAAATCAATTCAGTGTTAATTTAAAAAAACCCACACGTGTAAGTCAGTTGCGTCCAAATTGCAACTTGTGAAGCAAATTTACCTTGTCGGGCTCATCTAATAGGCAGATTAACTGGCCAGGCCAACCAGCTATTAGAGTGGCACGTTCAAACCAGGTGAGGACTTAAGCGTAACACATTTGGGGCAATCTCGGCTCAGTCTTCCTACATCACATGTACTGGTAACTCGTCTTTGCATTTACAACATCCTATTATTATAGCAGGTCTCTTCTGCTGGCTGGATTAGGAGAGCTAATGCCGAACATATCAGGAAACGTGGGTGTCAAAAAGTTACCAAAGGCCTTCCCTGGGCAACCCAGCAGGCGTGTGGCTTGAACAGCAAGTCCATTCCTGTAACAGGTTTACACTTTCAGCGAGTGCCCAATTAGACAGATCTCACTCTGTCAACATTGCTGCATGGTGCAGCTGTGTCCCCTGTGCTTAGACTGCTGGGCAGTGCTCGGCACCTCATGTTCTCCCCTCTGCGGGGCACCATCCCGCCTCGCTGGGATGCATTGTTCGGCTGGAAGTTTTCCCCTCCTGGACATGGCTTTGCACCACAGGCAGCATTTTACTTTGCATACGGCCAGGAAACATGGGGCTGTTGCCTCTATGCAGTCAGGTGGGCATTCAGGGCTTCATCTAGGAGGATAGACTGGAGCATAAAATCCAACCCGGACTCAAATGTTACAGTGTGTTACCCATCTCTTCTCACTGCAGATAATTCTCCAGGCATCTGGATAGCTCTCTGCTGCCATCCTCCCTGGTATGTTTCATTCTAGAAGTACAGGACAGTCACCTCAGGGAAAACACACCGAGAAACCGAAGAAGCCTTTTTAATTAAAATAATGCTTTAAACCTGTTACGAGACTGATCTTTCAGAGCACAGAAAGGGAGACTGGTGGGGAAAAAGACAGACCTCTGATAACAAAGGGACTTCCAACCCCATACATCATTCATATGCAATCACAGCGGAGGCTTCCGAAATCCAGATCCCACCTTGGTCAAAGGAAATTGACCTCTTCAATCGGCGCAAGAAAAGAATTGGCACCTGTTGCTCAGGTTTTCCGCTAGACAATTTGGATTTGACTCCCTCGCTATATTCAGCCCTGTGTTCATTATGATGGATCTGCAGAATACGTAATATGGCATCAGGGATCCCACCCCAAAAGTCCCTGAAGTTCACAGCCTGCCTGTATGTGCATTTGATGAATGACTAACACTTTATTACATAGGCCTCAAATCCATGTTATAAATACTCTGTACTTCTGACATACCATCACAGCAAAGCCTTTCCTGACTATCTTCATGCAATGAGGCAGTGGTGACTTTATATATTTCCTTGTAGTTCCTTAGTAGGCTACTCAACAAAATGCTTAGTAGATTTACTTAGTAGTTAGAATTACTCTTGTTTCTATGCATCAATGGAACCTCTATTCCTCTTGCATCCCTCCCCCCCAAATTCCCATTGACTTTAAGAAATACAGAACGACATGTATGATGCTAAGTATGTTTGTCTGTGTATACATATATGTGCTGTATATGTGAATGCCTAAAATACAGTATTTATGTATGTTGCTTATGAAAATATATGCATTCATATATACAGCACATGCATAAATAATGTATCTATATAGTAGTGTTTGCTACATATGCAAATGCAAAAAATACAATATTTATGTGCGCGCCCCATATGTGAATGTAAAAAATAAACGATTTCGGTATGTGCAGGATAAGTGAATGTAAAGATTCCTGCAGTCAGGGGTCTGCTGCATAGACCACAATATTTGATGACCATAATAGCCACATCTCAGGAGCCATTTGCTACATTCATCTCCCCATGCAGCCAGCCACCTATATATTTTCTCTGTTTAAAAATAGTAAGATACACCCGGGACTGATCCTTTTTCTGATGTAGTTTTACTCTGGTGACATGCCATTGACTTCAATGGAGTCACTCTTGATTTATACCGGTGTCAGTGAAATCAGAATCAGGCCCATCAAACTGGAATATGAAACTTCAAGAACCTGATAGCATGACCTGGTTAAAGTCAGCAGCTCCACTCAGAGGCCTCAGCTTCAACACAGCCCCGGTAACGCATCTTTGAAAGCACTGACTGCACTGGACATTGACATGATGGGTTTGGAGATTTGAAATCTGTCTTATTTAATAAATGGATTCACTTCAGTCACATTCATCTTCTCTTCATGTTCATTTTCTGGGCATATTCAGGGGGTTGAGTTTTGCTGGACAACACATTAGCAGAAAATGAACTTCAAAGCGATGTGCACGAAGAATTTTAAATTTGCATGTATGAGTACTGGCCTCAGCAGTGATTTCATGCTTATCCAATCAGGAGACTGAGCTGTACCATGTGACTTACTGGCCAAACCACTATTAAGAAACACAATGTGGAATGCTAATATTCATGTAGTGTTAATATTCATGATCAAGCTATGTGGTTAAAAACAGTTTGGAAAGATCATTGTTGAATACATTCAAATTATGAATACTTTTGAGGACATTGTGAATCATTCATGGACATGCCACAAACCAGAAAGGAGGCTAAATTCATTAGATCATTATTTGTTGAGACTTATTAGCTTAGCTCTAATTTCATGATCAAGTTGCATTTTCAGGGGAATGAAAAGCAAGTTCTAAAAATTCACTGAACCTAAAAATGTTACATTAAAGTCCCAAAGATTCTGAGAGAAAATTCACAATTAAGGTTGGCACTTCACCTTTAATAACACTCTGGTTCTTGGGGGTCAAAATGGGAGTGATCTTACATGTACTGCTCAGACCGTTTGGGAAACAGACTATTAGTTATTACAGACTTTTGACCTTTTGAAATGAAGGGCTGATCAGTTTAAATATTAACTCAAGACTGGAGGACATGATGGCAATGGGGAATTGAAAAATGGTCCATATTCTGTTACCATCAGTCATGGATTTGACCCAATGACCAAAAATTGTTGCCATCTGATGGTTAAGATTGGTGGGCTGTATGAAACAAGCTAGCGCACGTGGTTCAGGACGTAGCAGACATCTGTCTGCGAGCACCATTGTTAGTAGCCTCAGCAGAGAGAGACCAAGGACTGAACAGGACAAGAGAATAAACTCTCAGCCCCCTTTCAGCTCTGGTCCCAGCACATCAGGGTTGAGGCACACTGGCAGAAGGAGCTGTAGACAGGAATCTCCAGGAGTCTCAATCCACCATGAAACTCACATTAAAAAGAGCATGTGAACCTAAGAAGTCATCATAGGGACCAATTCTCCCCTCCTCATCGATCCTCACGGGAGCCAATGAGGTGACATGGGGCCTAAAGTCAGGGCAGATGATTGGCCATAGAAATAAGTTGCCTTAATTTAGGTTGACACCTGCCGATTTTCACAGGACCAACCCAGGTTTGACAGCACCATTTGCAGATCATTGGGCGCGGCTCAGGTTGTCCCTGGGGCTAACGTGATGCTATCACATTCTGATGTTGGGTACCCCACCGGTACGTCCATGCTTGGGAACCAGCATAAGCTGCTACAGTTTAAGCTAAAGAGGCAAGACTCCCCAGCTGGGTCTGCAGCAGACTTCTCTGTGGATTGGCACAGAAAGGGACCCGTAACACATCCTCACCCAGGGGTTACAGTTGTGCAAGGATGTTGTATTGGGTGGAGTCTGCAAAATCCCAACATCAGGATTCCTTGCGACATTTCTAATATTTCCTGCTTTATTTCAGGCTACGGATCCTGCCAGAACAGCCTCCTGACCCCAGCACTTCTCTCTCTGGTTTCAGTCCAGGCCTCAAAATGGAGCAGGGAGCAGAAATAAAATATTATTTTAAAAGCAATTATAACTTGTTTTCAATCCTGCAAGGTGGGGGGATGGAATGTAGTTCCATTTGAGGCCTTGGCTACACTTGAGAATTCACAGTGCTGCCAGGGCAGCGCTGTGAAGTGCGAGTGTAGTCGCGCCGCCAGCGCTGCGAGAGCTCTCTCGCAGCGCTGCAAGTACTCCACCTCTCCGAGGGGAACAGCTTGCAGCACTGCGAGCGAGCATGCAGCGCTGCAGACGCTGATTACACTGGCGCTCTACAGCGCTGCGCTCGGGGGGGCGCGTTTTCACACCCCTGAGCGCAGCAAGTTGCAGCGCTGTACAGCCCCAGTGTAGCCAAGGCCTGAGTTTTAGTTCAGGGTAAGAGTTCAGATGCTTTCTTATGTCATGAGGGGGAGGGATAGCTCAATGGTTTGAGCGTTGACCTGCTAAACCCAAGGTTGTGAGTTCAATCCTTGAGGGGGCTATTTAGGGATCTGGGGCAAAATCAGTACTTGGTCCTGCTAGTGAAGGCAGGGGACTGGACTCAGTGACCTTTTACAGTCCCTTCCAGCTCTATGAGATAGGTATATCTCCATATATTATTATCTGCCTTGTGTTGCCCATTTCATTTCTCACATTCTCAGAGAATCCTCTGCCCAGGGTGTAGGCATTCCTGCTAAAATGATCAACAGTGCAAGAGTAAGCAATGTTGGTGGGTGAGTTCAAGAGTTAACACCACATTGCCATGGACAGGGCCCACTCACATCTCTGTTGGACATACTGTTTGCGTCGGCCCATACACTTAAGTAGACAGCATTACGGCGGGTCACATTCAGAAGTTGGTTGGTTGGTTGGTGTTTAAATGAAAGCTTAAAGTTTTCAGAAACTAGCAGGGCCATCAGGTCCATCTGCTCATCTACTGGTTCCCCCCACCTCATCTTCTGCTGATCACATGGCACTAAAAGATGCACCTGGGATCAAAGGAATGCAAGCCCTCAAAGCAATCACAAATTCAGCCACTCCTTCTGTGACAAAGCCAAGACTCGGCAGCACAGGCCGAGAGTTGGAAAGGCAGAGAGGACCCCAGGTGCTTCTCTATGTCCAGTAATCTTAATGAAGAGCCATCCCCTTTATCTCCATGCCACCCCCACCCTGTCTCTTCTCCTCCAGGAAGAACACTACAGGTCTCAAGACAACACAGGAGGCTTTAGGCCAGGAAAACTTTAAAGAGGGAGAAAGTTGACTTTTGAAATGTCCCTGTTATTCTACACAAGAGGCACGATTGCAATCCTACACCAAAGGAAGTAAAATCGCAGGCCCGATCCTCAACCGAAGCAAACTGGTGTGAAAATGGATCTTTGATTTATGGCAGCTGGAGCTCTGGCCCGATCTCTCCGAGTATATTGAGTTTGAGAAGCCAGTTACATTACCAAAGTGTGACTGCCCCCACCTCCCCCCACTCGCTGCACAGTGTTTGCTTTGGCCTCCAGATCCCACTTTGGCCGTCTGGAAAGGTTACTGTAAACTCGCAGGAAGGAGAGGGCAAAAGTAATCAACCCCCCGGCTGACCTTTCACCCCAGCCCTGGCGAAACACGCGGCCGGGGCTAATACACTCGAGCCCAGCTGCTCGGCAGCTGACCCCCCAGAGGTCCCCTTGCTGACAAAAGGCCTATCTTCTCTCCGCCTAAATGATTTAAATTCTAATCAAACATCATTTATAGTACATCTCGGAGCCGTCTCCCGGGAACTGCTCCCACGTGAGCCGTTGCCAGGGCAACCAGGGGGGCTCATTTCAGAAATGTCAGATTGCATTATTGTCTTCACACTTCTCTGATAACCTGGTGTCTCTCTCTCTCTTTCTCCACCAGCCCCGCAGTTTTCGCTCACTCTCGCCTTCTCCCCCCATCCCAGCGCCAACCCCACCCCGCCTCCCAGGAGAAAACGACTAGCTCTGTTTCATTACTTGCCCCCCCACACATAGGTCCCTGTTGGGGCTCGGCTGTGTGGTCTGGTGTCATTTTGGTGTGCTAGATATGAAAATGAGACATAGATTTCTGCCCGCGATGGGCTGGTGCGGGAGGCTGCTTTTGCCCACCCTCCTTTCCCCCCGGGGGGGGCATGTCAGGTGACATCCCTGAGCTTCACAGGGTGGGGGGCTGCAGGACGCTGTCAAGCAACGTGACATTTGGATACTGGCTCGCGGCGCCCCTTGTATGACAAGGGGGAGCAACAAGAGTTCAGAAGCAGGTCCCCCTTTCTGGAGGGGATGGCAACAGCAGCTATTGTGTGTCCCCCCCACATAGCCACCCCCTTCTCATTCACACAGGGCACACGGTCTGTCCTGGGGGCAACCTTAGGGTGTGCTTAGGCCTGGCACTTGAGGCCTCTGGCTCCTACCATCTCGGTCCCTCTCCACATCCCTTTGCCTGAAAAAAGTGGTGTAATTGTTTTTAAAATAATATTTTATTTCTGCTCCCTGCTCTGTTTTGGGGCCTGGACTGAAACCAGAGAGAGAATATTTTGCCTGGCTCCAGCTGTTAATTTAATGTAAATTTTGGAGCTTCAGAGTGATCATGGAGCTGGAGATAGCCAATGAGCAACTAGCCCCTGGGTCTTTGGGGGAACGGGGAGCACATGGAATAGGGCAATAGCACCTAAAGGCTGCAGTCAGGGATCCCCCATTGTGCTAGGTGCTGTACACACACAGAACACAAGAGGGCCCCTGCCCCAACAGTCCAAGTATCAATAGTCATGGGCCTGGTTGCTGACTGCACTGCAGGGACCACCCCTCCGTGCGCATGGATGTTGGAGGGCAAAGCTGGTTATTGAAGGCACCTTCATAGGTTCCAAGGTCAGAAGGGACCATTGCGTCCATCTAGTCTGACCTCCTGTGCAACACAGGCCTTTGGATTTCCCTGAATTAAAACCCGTTAGAACTAGAGTGTATACTTTAAAAACAAATCTAGTATTAGAACATAAGAACGGCCAAACTGCGTCAGACCAATAGTCCATCTAGCCCAGTAGATGGTCTGGTAGTACTGTCTTCTGACAGTAACCAGTGCCAGATGCCTCAGTGGGAATGAACAGAACAGGGAAATTATTGAGTGATCCATCCCCGGTGGTCCAATCCCAGCTTCTGCAAGTCAGAGGGACACCCACAGCATGAGGCAGCATCCTTGACCATCTTGGCTCATAGCCATTGATGGACCTATCCTCTGTGAACTTACCTCATTCTTTTATGAACCCAGTTACACTTTTGGCCTTCACAACATCCTCTGGCAACAAGTTCCACAGGTTGACTGTGCATCGTGTGTGAAGAAGTTTTTCTTTGTGTTAGTTTTAAATCTGCTGCCTATTAATTTCATTGGGTGACTCCTGGTTCTTGTGTTATGTGAAAGGGTAAATAACACTGCCCTATTCATTTTCTCCATGCCACTCATGATTTTATAGACCTCTACCATATCCCCCTCTTAGTCATCTCTTTTCTACGCTGAACACTCCCAGTCTATATAATCTCTCCTCGTATGGAAGCTGTTCCAAACCCCTAATCATTTTTGTCACCAATCTTGCCTTAAAAATTGCTCGTGATGGAGAATCCCCAACCCGTGGTAAGTTGTTCCAGTGGTTAATGACTCTCACTATTAAAAATGTACGCCTAATTTCCAGTCTGAATGTGTCCAGTTTCAGCTTCTAGCCATTGGATCATGTTACACCCTTGTCAGCTAGCTGGAAGAGCCCATTATCAAATCTTTGTTCCGCATGTAGCTATTTATAGACTGGGATCAAGTCATATCTTAACCTTGCTGCTGGGCTTCTCGTGACTACAAACACAGCCTTGCAGCAAAGAGTACGAGGCCTGGTTAATCATAATCCACCGGACATTTAAATTTGGGGCTAAGGAACCATTGGGGTTAGCCAATAAGGAGCACGGGAAAAGCAGAACACTTATGACCATTGCTTCCCTCCCACTAGAAAAGCTGAAGTCTGTTGGTATGAACTACGCCAAAAGGCATTTACTAGCATTGTCAGAATCAAGGCATTTTCTACAAAGGTCCTGTCTGCGCGGACCTTCGAACCACATTTGAAAAATGACTTGGAATTTGGTTTAAAGAGCTTCCAGCTCACTCAGTTTCAGAATTAGTCTGGCTCTCAGTGCAAACTCTATTCACCATGCTGGATCCTAAGTTCCTGCCTGTGTCAGAATATAAGACATGGACCCTGCAGCGTAGTCAGCAGCCAATCACACAACTGTTTACCCTTGGCCTGTAAGCTCTTGACAGCAAGGACCATCTCTTCATTATGTATGTGCAGCACCTTGCACAACAGGGCCCTGATGAGAGCTCCTAGATGCTACTGCAATATCAATACAGTATGATAGTATTTAGTCTAAGCCAGGACTCAGGGAGACCCTGTGTGGGTGAAATGAGACAGCACAGACTACATTAGTCTTTCAAGGACAACCACAGGCTCTGATAAAGAACCTCCTTTATTCTCATGACAGTTGAATCCTGTCTCTTCTCAACTAGGAGAAATGCTACAGACTAGAACCACATCTCCAGCCCAGAACACCCCTGCACTTGGATCCAGGTGTCGAGCTTTCTCCACTGAATTCAAAATCGGTTTATCTGGAACTGTGCTTAAGTTTAATTCAAACTCATTGTTAATGTGCAGGATGGTAGCACCAAGAGGCCCCAACCAAACAAGCCCCCACCGTGCTAGACACTGTACAAACACACAGAAAGAGACAGTCGCAGTCCTGAAGAGCTCACAATCAAATAGCTAAGACAGACAAATGGTACGAGAAAGCACAGAGAAGTGACTCATGCAAGTTCTCACAGCAGATTAGTAGCAGAAACAGTGCTAGACCGAAGGTCTCCTGAGCAGAGCTGGGCAGGAAACGGGAAAAATTTGGAGATTTAAAAAAAATTCCTATCATGAATCAGGATGAAAAGTCAAAATCTCAAAATTTTTCACAAACTGATAATCCAAAAAACACCACCTCCCCGCCCACCCACCCCCCAAAAACAGCTTGGTTCCATCTAAATGTTTTGATAATTTTGAAACATTTCATGTCAATGTTGCCTTTTATTACTATTATTATTTTTAACTATAAATTAACTTAAATTTTGAAACCAAAAATCATTTCAAATCGAAGCACTGCACTTTTCATTTTGACAATATCAAAAAGGGCTATTTTGACAATGTTGGCCCCCCACCCCCTTTTTTTTTTTGAATGGGAAATTCATCAAAACTGACGCTTTCCTGCAAAAAAAATCCCCCCCCCCCTTTTTTATGAAATGTCATTTTTCGATGGAGAAATGATGTCAAAAAAAAATTCCAACCTGCTCTACGCCTGCATTTTAGTCGAGTGCCCAATGCACAAGACCGCTCTGTCTCTGGTTGCTTTTCAAACATGGTTTGACAGTATAGACGGGCCTGTTGCTTACCTTCATCTCGCAGGTCTGGAATGTGGCATAAGCCCACTCATCGGTTCTACCCTGTTTCCCCGAAAATAAGACAGTGTCTTATATTAATTTTTGCTCCCAAAGATGCGCTAGGTCTTATTTTCAGGGGATGTCTTATTTTTCAGAAATGAAAAATGCCTTATTATCGGTGGATGCCTTATTATCGGGGAGGTCTTATTATTGGGGGGATGCCTTATATTACAACGAGAGGCAAAACTGTAAGTAGGCCTTATTTTCGGAGGATGTCTTATTTTCGGGGAAACAGGGTATTTGTCTGATCAGCTTTGTATAGATCTGGGCCTTCTTCCATGGAGTTTAAGAAACATACCAGAGGTCTGGTCCGGCATGGTCAGTTTTTCACATGCAAGGAACATTGGGGTGGGCGTCTGAATTTGATCCTGGGCGTGTACTCTTTTTGCCAACTAATGCAAGGTGTAGGGGTTGGCAAAAATTATAATTAAGTTTCAAAACTACCTGTGGCAAGACTGAGACGTTCATGAATTTCCCTCTCCCGGGTGAAATTTCTTTCTTTGCTTAGTGTAAAAGTCAGTGTCCTTGTTGCTGAAGCTGCAGAAAAAGGTGGTGTGGAAAAAGGAAAAAAAAAAAAAAAAAAAGGGGGGGGGGGGGAGATTGCTTTTTTCCTCCTATAGCCCCAGACTTTGCAGCAGCGGCTTAAGAAACGGGAGCATGGTCTAAAGCTCTTAACTAGACTAGAATGCCTGAGTTCTAATCCCACCTTTCCCCCAGATTTGGTGTTTAACCTTCAGCAAGTAACTGAGAGGAATTGGTTTGGATTCAGGCCTTGTCTACACTAGAAAGGCTTTTCTGGCGTAGTTCTATGGGGAAACCCTCCTAGCCGTGAGGCAGCTTGTCCATCGGAAAAGTCCTTTTGCCAGAGTAGTTCAAACCAGTTCCCCAAATGAACCATGCTGGCCAAAGGACTGTTTTGCCGATATAGCTGCAGCTACACGAGGGCTTTTGCCAGCTATGCCTGTCGGGGGGTGATTTTTTCACTCCTGACAAGACGTTTAAGTAGGCCAGGCTGCAGCTTGGGACTTTGCTGCTGGTTCCATAGACCTCTTCCCTTCAGCTTTGTTTGTCTCAGCTTTAGGTGGCCTGACCTGATGAAGCTGAGGGGGCTGAACCCATAGCGTGGAGAGACGGTTATTACAATGGCCCACCAGACCATTGGTGGAGCGGCCTGTTAGCTAAGCCGTGTCCTTCCTCAGCGCCATCCGGCACCGACTCAGACCCATCACCTTCTCGTAAAATAGGCCCTTCACCCCAATGAGAGAAGCGCGCCCTGACACCAAATGCAGACGGCGGCCGCTGTCAAGCCATGGTGACAGATTTCACCTCGCACCAACGGCTCAGGCCCAGGAAGCAGCCAGAGCATGGTCAGCTCTGTGCTTTGAGCCAGTAGCCAACTGGGATAGGTGCAGGCTGGTCCCAATGCCCATGAGAGCCTGCGACTTCATCCCCAGGGCAATGCGTCACCCTGGCTGAGGGAGACAGTGAGCCGCGCATTCTGGCCTCCAGCACAGAGACCTGGACGCCAGCTCCAAGCCCGGCCTGGGACTCTCATGTTATGTTAGGTGCTCAGGCCTCGGCCTGGGAGGCCTCCTGAATTTGAGGTCACAGGCAACCAGCTCAGCTGCCCCCACTGGAGACGTCTGGGCAAATAGCCGTTTGCTGACGGGGTCTTGAAGGGGTGCAGCTCCCTCCAGGCCAGGCGGCCTGGGCCTGGCTATCCACAGCCCAGTACGAAAACTCCCTTCCCAATACAATTCCCTGAGCCACCCCAAAGCATCGCGTTTCTACCCTCCTTCATCATGACAGGCCTCGCACCAAGTGAGACCGGGCATCTCCTCCTCCCCCAGGGTGACAAACCAGGGTCTAGGGCCACCTTAGACCAACATATCCCTGCTACTTCGTCCTTCCACAGGTCCCTCACCTCTCCCGCACATGGGATTGGGCCACACACCTGATTTCCCCTTCCTCCTGCCCCCGTCTTCTCACCACACCCCATGGCCTGCAACCAACCCTCCCATGCCCCCCTGAAGCCCACCCAGCCCTTAAGAGCCGAGCTCTCTGCCCTCTCCCCACCCCTCCTGCCTCGGCCTGCCCAGCAGCGTCGGCGTGTTTGTGGTGAGCACGGTTCCTCATTGATCCAGCTGTCTGGCAGCGAGGCTATCTGATAAATCCAGGCGGCAGTAATGAACCTCCCAACACGTCTCTTCCCAAAGAATAAACCAGCCCTGGCCCAGGCGGTTAATATTTAACTGAATAAGGGCCATAAATATGGAAAATGGGACTTTTAATTAAATAAGCAGCTTTTAAAAGGCCCCTTGGGCTAGAGAGGCTTTTGTTTAAATATGATTGATTTGACACGTCCTTTTCCTCGCGCTATCTCGCTCTCGCCCACTCCTCGGAGTCTAACAAGCAGGGACACTCGGTCCTTGTCACACCGGCTGCTGGGCTTGTTCCCAGGGGCTAGAGCCAGCCCTGGGGGTGGGGAAGGGGAGCAGCCCCACGGCTGGCCAGCTGCCTCAGGGCTTTCGCCTTTTCCTTGCACCCTGACGGGCATGATGGGGAATTAAGCCGCAAGGAAGCAGCTGAGGAAATCTTTGGGTTTGGGACCGTGGGGAGGGTGATAGGGAATGGGCAGCAGGGCCGTGCAAACTGCCCTCGTGCCGCCGCCCCCCCTGCTAGTTCAGCCACAGCCCCCTGCTACTCCCGTTCTGGCCTCCCACACACGACTCTGCCAGCGGCCCTCAGGCCAGACCTTGCAGCACCGCTGTGACTCCAGGCCAGAGAGTTTTACCAATGCCCTGCCGCTCCCCCTGCCCTTCCAGCCCTGGTCTCCAGCTTTGCACTGCCCAAGTACCTGACTCCTGCCCTGAGACACTCGTGCAGTCCTTAGCAAGCTCTGCCAATGGACATCTGCCTGCAACCCGTCTTCCTGCTCCGGGACTGTTCCCACGCTGTGGGACTGTGCTGCTAGCACTGGAGGAGAACACTTGCTTTTCCCATTTGCACTCCTCCAGGAGAAGGGAGTTTTGCAGTAAAGATGGAGGCTCCATTTCCAAGCAGGTTCACTTACTGCTCAGGCATGCACCGTGTGGCAAAGCTTGGTTGCCCCAACCCTGGCAGAGCTCAGCCCTGGGTGGCACAAGCAAACATTTGCAGAGGTTCACAGGGAAAAGCCAGATACAGCGCCCATCAGTTGCCTGGTGGAAGGGGCTGGAGAAGAACTAACTTTCAGTGGTTTGACTGGGGAATCTTCCCTTTATTATCCATCAGCTCCGCACCCTTCAGGCTGGATTTCCCGACCCTCCTGCCCTCTCCTCCCTGGGTTGACCAGCCTCTGCAGGGACTTGGGTGCTTCAAGAATTGGACAGAAAGACACCTCCACCACCTTTGCCTAATTGCTCTGAACTTCTCCCCACAACAGTCTCTTGCTTCAGCCGCAAACTTGGAGGGGGCAAAAGGCTTAAGGCTTAGGTCCCCGGAGGTATTTAGGAGCCTAACTCCCATGCATTACAGTTGGAACCAGGCTTCTAAATACCTTGGGGGATCTGGACCCAAGTGTCTAGGATGGTCTTTGCCATCAGGTCGCCCCCGTTGTCCATCCGAGCCCAGAAGTGCAATGTCAGGTGCTCCGTCACCCTTTCCCTTCTTTAAAGTTGCTTAACATGGAGGCTTATTTAGGCTTCAGGTTGTTTTTATTTTAAAGCTACTTTGTAGATTCCAGTTTATTTCCTATTGTCCCAATGGAATTGGGACAAATGTTTTGTCTGAAACTTTTTTCGTTGAAAAATGCAGATTTGGCGACCCCGAAATGTTTCGCAAGTTCATGTCTGGTTCCCAGAACTGTGTCAGCTGAAAAAAAAAACCCTAAAAGTAGTTTTTAAAAAAATCAAAGTGTTTCATTTGGATGTTTTCAAAACAAAATGTTTGATTTCTTAGGATAAAACTCAAGTATCAGAGGGGTAGCCATGTTAGTCTGGATCTGGATTTGCAAATTTGACACCATCAGCTCAGGATTAAACAAGGACTGTGAATGGCTAGCCAACTACAAAAACGGTCTCTCCTCCCTAGGTGTTCACACCTCAACTGCTAGAAGAGGGCCTCATCCTCCCTGATTGAACTAACCTCGTTATCTCTCGACTGATTTTTGCCTGCATATTTATACCTGCCTCTGGAAATTTCACCACATGCATCTGACGAAGTGGGTATTCACCCACGAACGCTTATGCTCCAATACATCTGTTAGTCTATAAGGTGCCACAGGACTCTCTGTCGCTTTTTAGGATAAAACGGTTTCATTTTAAAAGTCTGTTTAATTTTTCAAAAAAAACCATCAAAACTGGTTACAAATGCTCAACATCAAACTCAAATGTTTTGTTTGACCGCAAGCGATTTTTCCCCCCAGACTTTTTGATTCGCCAAAACTTTTGAAAAATTTAGATTTTTGGTTCAACCCCAAATGATTTTTCTCTTCTGATTTTTCGGAATTGCCAGAGAATCTGTTATAGGCCCCTTGTTCTATGTCACAGATAAAGGGCTAGCGGCACCTTAGACCCCTGCTTCCAACTCACTGAACACATCCACTCAGCTGGTAGGCCCTTTGCCTGTAACGATACAAGGGGCAAACCCATGAGTACCCCACTCTCAGGCTGGTCTCTGCTGTAATTCCCTGGGCATCAGCTGCGATTGATCCGCAGGATCAATCTTCCCATCAGGAGCTGGAGATGAGCATGGGGCCCTCAAACCAAACTTTTCAAAACAAAGTATTTTTAATCTCAAAAGTAGGAACAAGGCATCACCAGTGCAAAGGGTTCTTAACACAATGGAAGATCCATGCGCATCTCTATCTTACCTAGATGCTTAGGGAGGCCTAGCTTATCCCAGACACCCCCACCTCCTGGGACTGGGGCTCAGACTGCTTCCCTGCAAGTATGTCTGCACTGTAAAACAAGGGGTGTTCCTAATTTGGGTTAAAACAGCAATGAAGACACAGCAACGTGGCTTGTAAACGCATTAGGAGTTCAACTCAAGGCTATAGTGGGGTTGAACTGGCACTGCTAATGAGAGTTTAAACTAGGCTGATCAGTTGTCCTGATATTAGGGGCTTTGCCTTATATAGGTTTGACACTCTGCATCTCCGGAGAACACCCTGCACCCCCATGTTCATCCTTATATGATTCATAGAATCATAGAATATCAGGGTTGGAAGGGACCTGAGGAGGTCATCTAGTCCAACCCCCTGCTCAAAGCAGAACCAATCCCCAGACAGATTTTTGCCCCAGATCCTTAAGTGGCCCCCTCAAGGATTGAAGTCACACCCCTGGGTTTAGCAGACCACTGCTCAAACCACTGAGCTATCCCTCCCCACAATGTGTGGTATCCAATGCAAAGTTTGTCGTGTCAGGTGTCTTGATGCACGGAGCATTGTTGTTATAGTAATGTTATAGGCTATAATTTCATGTATATAGTTATGAGGGAGAAAATGTGTCCTCATGGCTTAAAACAGGCCCAGGCAAAACTATCCCAGAACAGAGGGGCAGTTCACACCTCATCAGGGCATGTATGGGACAAACCCAGCTCAGCCTCACAGGAACAAAGGACACTGGCCTAGGCAGCAACAAAAGATCTGTTGGACTCTCAAGGGAGTCACCCCCTTCCCTTGGTCAGTCAGGGACTACGATGAGGTAATACTCACCTGACCCTGAAGGGAGGGGGGCAAAGTCAAGAGGGAAGAAAGAACATGATAAAAGGGAGAGACATTTGCCATGCTCTTCCTCTCTCTTCCACCTCCATCTACAGACATCACACCGAACGCTGACCAAAGGGGAGAGCGTGGCTGAAGGGCAACCAGCCAGCCTGTGGTGAGAAGCATCTAAGTTTGTAAGGGCACTGAAAGGGTTAAGATCAGCTTAGAATGCGTTTTGCTTTTATTTCATTTGACCAAATCTGACTTCTTGTGCTTTGAGTTATAATCACTTAAAATCTATCTTTTGTAGTTAATACATTTGTTTGTATATTCTACTTGAAACCGTGCGTTTGGTTTTAAGCATGTCAGAGAATCCCCTTGGGAGAACAAGACTGGTACATATCAATTTCTTTGTTAAATTGACAAACTCATAAGCTTGCAGCATCCAGTGGGCATAACTGGACACTGCAAGATGGAGGTTCCTAGGGTTGTGTCTGGGACCGGAGATATTGGGTAGTGTCATTTGGTTGCACAATCCAAGGAGCAGCTCACATGCCAGAGGCTGTGCGTGAACAGCCCAGGAGTGGGGGTTCTCACAGCAGAGCAGGGTGAGGCTGGCTCCCAGAGTCAAGGATTGGAGTGGCCTAGCAGATCACCGGTCTGGATAACACCAGGGGAACGTCACAATAGGACCCTATTCCCCTCCCCCCCCCCATAGGACCTTATCACCCCACCTCCCATCCCCATTTTTCACACTTCCTATTTGGTCACCCTAGTTTAAACCCAAATTGCTGTGTCTTCATTGCTATTTTAACCCAAATTAGCTAACCCAAATGAAGAACACACCTTCGTTTTTTTGCAGTGAAGACGTAACTTCAGTTGTTGCCAACTCTCATGACTCTGTCATGGGTCTCAGGATAATCATTGTTTTCCTTAAAGCCCCAGCTCCTGGAGTCATGTGCAGATGTGACGATTTCAGCCTTGGTTCTTAGTGAAACCGTAAGCTTCTGGCCCTCGGGGCTGTGGAGAAAGCATCAAAATGTGACCCCAGTGCACCCTAGAGGCTCAAAAAGCAGAAGGCAAAAAAAAACCCTCAAAAAACCAAATCTAGTATTTTGACATAATCTCACAATTTGAAAGCCAATCTCGTGATTGGTGGTGAGCCTGCCTCATGATTTTGGAACATTTGGGGTTAGGAATCCTGTAACTTGCCTGTCTCCCCCTGTGCTTCTCATCCATTCCAAAGTTCTGCAGTTGCCTGCCTGGAGGCCCCCTGAGATTATACCCCTGCTTGCCAGCCAGGCGGCCTCAGCATGGACCAAGGTAAACTCTAAGGGGAAAGACTCTTGCATTTTCCCTTTAAGTATTGGGAAGCAGGGCACCGTGAAGCTAATTGTCTCCTGGACGGGAGGGCATTAACCCTTCGTAACCCTACAGCAAGTACCACCATAACAATCAGACAGATGGAACATATATTATTCATGAAATATTACCGGCATCTCCCATGTCCATAGGTGCCGACTCTGTGGGTGCTCCAGGGCTGGACCACCCACGGGGGGAAAAAAAAGAGGGGGCTCAACACCCACCAGCCACAGCTATTTGGCGGGGACTCTGATTGGTTGATTGGAGATGCCACCAAACAGCTGATGGGAGGTGCCACCAAGCAGCAATTTGGAGGCTGGAAGAGGGGTTTGGGGGACGGCAGAGAGCAGTGAGTGGGCAGGGGCCTCAGGGAGGGTGCGAAGCAGGAGTGGGGCCTTGAGGGAGGAGAAGGAAGTGGGGGAGTCTTGGGGGACAGGGCCTCGGGGCAGAATGGAGGTGGAGCACACCTGGGGAAAAGAAAATCTCAGTCCCTATGCCCATGTCCGTCACACCTAGAACAGCATTTCTGCCTAGAAGGTGCTCCCCCCCCACGCCCAGGCACTAGGGGGGTCGTGCAGCAGAACGAAAGCCCAGATTTGGCAGGCAATCACATTTTTATGTGCCATCCCAACAGGCTCCAACAGGGCTGAGGGAAGGCAATGCCTCCGTTAGGCCCTGATTCAGCAAAGCTCTTAAGTGCCTGCTTAACTCGACACGCGTATTTAAGGCCCACGGAAATCAACAGGGTTTAGGCACACAGGCCGGAGATTTTCCAAGGGCCCAGAGGGAGTTTAGCTGGGCCCCGAATGTGCACGGGCACCTTTGACAACCCCACCACCCTTACAGAGAAGCACGTGTTCAAACGCTTTGCTGAACTGGGCACAGGGGGGTGGGGCAGAGCTGGGCCGGGTAAGTGCAGCAAGTGGGGGCAATGAACGTCCCTTGTCTTAGGGGTTTGGATCTCCCAGAAACCCTTAGGGGTGCCCCCCCCTTTTAAAATTTTTTATAAAGTGTGGAGTGGGAGAAGAAGGTAAAAATGATTTTAAAATATAATTGCTGCTACGCAGAAAGTTCCATTTAAGTGCCCGAGTGCCGTCCAACAGCCCCGGTGTTAATGGCACCAGCCAGAACAACCTGCTGTGTGGCAGGACAGCCCAGGCAGGAACCAGCATCGCAGGAACTTGGCTTTATCGAGCCCGTGGAGCTCAGCAGACTTCCTGGAGAGGGAGCGGAAGAACAGGAATTAGGGTGCACTGAAGCTCATACAAGGAAGGAGTGGAGCCAACAGGGCATGCCCGCGCCCCTGCCAGTTTTCTGGTCTGGGGGCCATAGCTGCTTTGGGGCAATGCTTGGGGCACAGGAGACAGGAATGATGGTCCTAGTGATTCTACCACAGGCCTCCTGGGTGACCGGAGGCAAGACACTTACATTTTTGGGGCCTCCACTCTGAACCTGTGAAACAGGGAGAATGATTCTTCCTTTCTGCCCCTCTGTGGCTTGTCTCTTTAAGCTGTCAGCTCTTTGGGGAAGGGATGTAGTCTGCATGTAGCTGGGCTGACCACCAGGATCTAACCTGGGCTTTGAAGTCAATGGGAGTCCCACTCCCTGCCCCCGATGAAGCCACGCTCCATCTTGCCGGTAACACTGCCTGGGTTCTATCAACCCTCCTCCCGCCCGTCACTCAGCCCCTGGAGATCTTCTAGGACAATACCACTGCTGGTGACCCACGTGATTCTACTCCTGCCGCTTCACCCCCACTTGGAGACCTGGGAGGGAGGGAGGGAGACATTCCCCTTGAGTCTGGGGACCAATACGAGGGTGAGGCAAGAAATCAGGACCGAGAACGAAGCGTTGATTCAAAGAGCCGATGCATCAGGGAACGAACTGCCTTTTATGGCTACAGTCCATTTCCAGCGTGCACTGAACAAAGGCCCTTTTCTGAATCATAAAGCATTTTACAGTAGCCCCACTTTGTTTAAACCTAGATGCATTCAAAAGTGTCCCTCTCAAGATCCAAATCCTTGATGAGAAGTAACGTCCCTAGCCGAGGCCCTGACAACACTTGCCATTACTACAGTTCATATAATTTTTAAAATCTAAACGAGGGTGAAGTTCTTCCATCAGCTACACACCGGTGTAGTTCAGCGTAGCCCTGTTGTCTTCAGTGGAGTTGCACCAGCTTTCCCCCAACATCCCCGAGGACAGAATTTGGTCGTACACTGAACACATACATTTACTTTGTGCACTGAACTCCGCTTGGGCAACGAAACTGGCTGCTTTCGGTGCCGCTCATAAGGCACGTCACCAGAGTCCTTCTCCTACGTGCACTGGTGTAAATCAGGAGTAGTGTTGCTGAAAGCAGGGGAGAAGTGTTGGCGTGAGAGGGGTGTAAGGGAGAAGAGAATCGGGCTCAGTTTCTGACATGCAGTCAGCACACCCTGGGCTGTGGGGGGGATGGAGGCGTGTTGTTCACAACCTTGTATCAGCCCCCATCCTCCTCCCCTTTCAAAGATGTTCAAAATCTTGAATGCACATTTTCATAATAGAGACTAACATGGCTTATTTTATATACTTACAATAAAGCCTATTATTTGTATGCATTTACAGTAGCATCTAGAAGCCTTATCTGACAGGGGCCCCATTGAAATAGGTGCTGTACAGACACAGAGTGCTATGAAAAGCACATGATCTAAGCAGACAAGACAAAGGGTGGTCCGGGAAACTGAGGCACAGAGCGGGGAAGCGACTTGCCCAAGATCACCTAGCAAATCTGTGGCAGGGCCGGGCATAGAATCCAGTTCTCCTCCATCCCAGCATAGCTGTTAGATGAAACTGCCTCTAAAAAACCACCTTTGAGCTGAAACTACAGTCAACGAGCTGCGTCCCTTTGAGAGACAAAGCGTTTGTGGTTTACAGTCTGGAGACATTAAAAAAACCAACAAAAGAGCCCAACAGAAATGCATAAAATCCTACCTAACAAAGAGACCAGATTTTGGCTTTGGAGAAGAGACGGTTCCTAGAGCAACGCTCCAGGCAGATAAATGACTTTCTTTTACTCCTACAGGTTGGGAGAAAGGGAGAGAGCAGAAGAGAAGCAGCACGAGGGAAGGGAGGAGAGGCACAATAAAGGAGAGTGGTGGGGAATGCTCTGCAGCAGGCAGGCGCAGGTCCAAGGTCAGCGCTCCCGCTCTGCTCAGTATGCAGCGCTACCTGCTGACTCCACATGAGTGCACCCTGGCAGCCTGAAGATATGCAGAGCCGTGGCCTCTGTCAAGCACACCCCACCTGCAACACAGCCCCCCCCGCCCTCCCCCAGCAGAGAGGACAGCGCTGTGCTTCATCTCCAAGGGCGATTTACGGCTGCCCTCGCTGCCCTGCTCCCGGATCCCATTTCACTGCAGGCCGGGCTTTACACGGAAAGCCTTGGGGCATATGCTGCCGCAATAATTCACGCCGCCTGTGACACGCCACAGCCGCTGCCTTGGCAACAGAGGAGGGTGTTACAAGGCTCCGGTGCCTCCCTTCTGTGTAAAGCCGGGGGTGGGTTTGTCTCAGGAACCGGGGAACCGTGGCTCAGCGGCCCGGATACATGCACCAGCCTGAGATATGCTAGGCAGTGCCACTTTTGGCTCTTGCCTGGCTACCTTCCCATCAACAAAACAGACCACGACCAAGCCAGCCTATTCAAGCAGAGATCTGCAAGGTCTGAGCTGGATCCCCAGGATCTACAAGATCCCTGTCAGGATCCAGGAGGTCAGGGCACTCACTGGCCTTTTAGCCAAAGTCAAAACATTTTGCTGCAGGTCCCAGTGAAATTACCTGAGCTGAAATTTCATCCCCGTCACACATTTGTTAGTTTCACGGAAGCATGGAGTGATGGAGCAGTTTGGTATCACTGGGCCTGTAGGCCCAAGGAGAGCACTAGCCCAGGACTGGAAGAGCAAGGGGATATTGTAGGTCAGGACTGGGCGATGTTGGCAGACCTGGTGCGACGGGTCAGGACTGAGGGGCAGCTGCAGAGCGGATGTGAGAGAGCAGGGCTGGGGGTACTCTATCCTGCTCCGGACCGGGCTTCCGACCTTGCCCCAACCGGAGATCACAGCCCTTGCACTGTACTATGTCTGGCTCTAGCCAGCTACTTCCCTGAGGACCTACATTCACGTACACCCCAAAATAACTCACAACCAGAGTCCGAATTAGAGGATAAGGTGCAGCGCTACAGTAATAAATGGACAGGTGATCAGTTCCTGTGCCTGGGAGTCGGGACTCCTGCGTCCGAACTTGGTAACTTTCACCCAGCATCATCAGGAGAGGGAAAGTGTCTTGGAGGCTACGGTCACTGCTTCATGGCAGTCCCTTAGCCTCAATAACCCATCCACTGCACTGCCAGGGGGCGGACTGCACCGTCTCCGATGTTTTCCATCTCTAACTTCTATGATTCTCTGAGGTGTCAAGTTCAAGGTCTCCGTCCTTCGCTTCAAGGCACTCTGTGGCCTTGGCCCAGGATACCTAAAGCTCCAGGACAAAGACTGTGGTCAACCACTCCACTCCCCAGACACAATAACCTTCTACCACCAGGGCAGAGCTCGTTTTTAGACTGTGCAATGAACACAAGCACTGAGGACCATCTCAAACCTGCCCACCTTCTGCTCCAAGGTGGACTTCTCTGCCTTGCCTTCTCCACATGCAGAGCAATGTGTCCATTTAAAAAATCAAAACCAAATGCTCCACTGCACACCCGATTCTCCCCTCAGAGAAGGGCAAGAGAAAGAATGCACTGCAGGAAGTGCTCAGAGACTGTCGTGATGGGGAAAAAGTGGCTGGACAGTGGACTGCCGTTCCCCTGGAAGGGGGGAAAACCGAGTGTGACACAGCTGGAGGGCTGTGCCCTGAAGAGGATGCCACAGTCCTTGGGGTGACGGGTCCAGGAGCGGAGGTGATGGTGGCAGAGACACCACCAGAAGAGGGCATACTGACTAGCAGAGCTGATCCCTGGGACATCCAGCAGGAGGCGCCGCAGTGGTGAGCCACGTCCCGTCACCGGATGGATAAGAACCTACATAGAAGAACACAATAGAAGGGTGAGCCTTGGCTGAGTAGGCCGATAGAAGAAAGGACAGGGATGTTTCTGGTGAGCTAGGTGAAGTTACAATCCCAAAGCCATGGAGACAGCTGCTGCCTGGCCTCCAGGTATTGGTAGAGCCTCACCAAAGAGTGTAAGCCACAGAATGATGCAAGTGCCAGTTGATTGGGGTTTGCTGAAGAAGCCCTGGGGGAAAAAAGTACTTCCTTAAGAATCTGCATTGGAATCTAGGCTGGGCCTAAGCACAAACCCAGCCAGCAGCTCCTGGGCTTTGGGGGTGCATGGACCTATGTCCCATGAAAGATCTGCAGCTCACAGAATGGCCCTGTTTCTGTTGCCAGCAGGAAGAGTAGAGGGGGAGGAAACACCACTGCCAGACCTTCATGTGCCCCCATCCAGCTATGGGATGGGGTGGCAATCTCATCTGATTTCCCCTTCACAATAACTTGAGATCCCACAGACCCCAGGGCTGGCTCGTGTCAGAATCCAAGAGCGGGTTTTACCAAGGCAAGTTGCACACAGACACTGATGCGCACGTGGGACACACGCAGATGGAGATGAACCATTGTATGGTGACTGGAGCTGGTTGGGAATTTTCCAAAGAAATGGTTTTCCATCAGAAAACACAGAGTCATCCAAACCGGAACCGTTCATGGGAAAGAGCTGGTTCTGACAGTCTGTTCGACTCCAAATATTTTTGACACCGTGTAGCGAGGCGGTGGGATACCCCACAGCCCCGCTGAGGGCCGAACCTCCCCTAACACCAATGTGGGCGGAGCCACTGGGTCTGGCGCCCGCCCCTCAGAGGTCATTGCGCTGACCCGGAAGTATAAAAGCCCGCCTGCAGAGCTCAGTGGAGAACAAACCGCTGGAGAGTGCAGATGTCTGCGGCCGAGCTCCCGCTTGGGAGACAGCAGCAGGCCGCGACCGGCCTGAGGACTCACCAGGTCAGCCGAGCCTACCCCTCGCCCGGTACCCCGAGGAGGAGCTGAGCTTGCCCCTTTCCAGCTATCCCCGAGGAGGAGCCGAACCTACCGTTTGCTACCTACCCGGAGGAACCGATGCTGGTGGAGAGCACCGAGGACACTAGTACGGCCCAGATACCCTACGAGGGGGAGTGTGGAAGTAGCCCGGGGGCAGCCGACCCCAGTCTGGCTGCAGCACACCCAGAGCCTACGTCAGTGTGTTGCGGCCAGGATCCCCACTGACAGCAGTGAGTTTCCGCCGCTGCTAGGGCCCCGGGCTGGGACGCAGTGGAGTGGGAGGGCCTGCGTCCCCCCTGCCACCCACTCCTTGGGTGGCAGACTCCCCCTTTCCCTGGCCTAGAGAGGCTGGGACCACTTGCTCATTGACTCAGCCCCTGCTTAAGGGTCTGGGTTCCTGACCTATTGGCTCAGCCCCTGCTTGAGGGCCTGGGCCCCAGACTGCGTGGTTGCTGCCCCTCCCTGATTGAGGGCCCAGGGTTTTTCCTGACCTATTGGCTCAGCCCCTACTTAAGGACCTGAGCCCCTAACCGTGTGTTTGCTGTCCCATACTACCGCCGGACCAGGACTGACGGCGGACCAGAGCGAGGCAGTGGGATACCCCACGGTCCCGCTGAGGGCTGAGACCTCTACACACCAGTTTCTAAGTCAAGGACAGGAAAACCAACCTCACGGAGAGAGGGACCAACAGGAGCTGTGCTCTGCCAAGAGACAGAAAAGCGCCCTGTGTGGTGAGAGAACAGATGTCCCCTCCCAAGAAGGATGAACTCTGCGTGTGATTAACATGGGTCTGTACTGCTCAGTCACTTTAAAATCATGGACTCTTCCTGCAAATGAATCTAGCCAAAGGGAACGCCATTGCTCTGGCAGAAAGGAGACAGACACACACACACACACACACACGAGTCCTGCTTCAAATATGCAGTAAAAACACGACTTAATAGCTTTGTTATTGTTTGACATTTGGGTTTTACTCGCTATAGAAAGTGGCACTAATTACTTCTTAGTTACACGGGAGCTGCAGGGTTTTATGGAGTGCTGCCGACTGTAATTGCAAAGCCGTTTTGTGGGCGAGCCGTGCAGTTCCTAGTCCTGCAATGCACCCCTTGCCCCCAAAGTCAATGCAGTCCGAAGGGTAGCAGAGGCCTCACGGGGGCTACATGTCTGGCATTTGCAATGACCAGTGGACACTGGGGACCAAACTCCATACAAAGTGCAATCCTCTCTCCTGGGTGTAGCTGCCTCTGACAAATACAGAAGTACTGAGGTGAACAGAGGAGGGAGACGGCTCACACCAGCCCCTCAAGCTCTCTCTGTGTGGCAGGCTATTAGCTCATGTCCATGGCTGGCTTTGGTATTTCACTGGGAAGCCACAGGTGCGTAATACAGGTGCATGCCCGAACTGCCAAGCAAATCTGCCCAGCTCCTGAGATTACCAATGCAGTGATGTCGGCTGTCTGGTTTGACCAGAGCTCTTCGCTGTTTGTTAGGCTGTGGTGCCCCATTCATCAGTGTTAAATTGCAGAGAGACAAAAGAAAACGCCCCTTTGCCCACTCCTGCCTCCTACTCTGTATATGGCACCCACAGTGAGATAGGTACTTCACAAGCCAAGTAAGATGACAGGGTCCTGGCCCAGTGCAGCTTAGAATCTACATCCATCAGGTCCTTGTTACAGACCCCTGTTCACTTCCATCCCATGTGAACTTAGTACTAGAAAGCAAAGCGAGGCTGACGGTACGTCACTTGAGAAACGTCGCTCTCCTATTTTGATGGTGATTCCTTTGCAAGAGAACACCTTGACTGACAGGGCTTCCAGAGCTGCTGCTCCACACATGGTGGATCAGTCGTTGGCTCCCAGCCCCTTGTCTCTGTCCATAGCACTCCGAGATCCTCCTATGAAAAGCATCCGAAGTGGTATTAGTGCTCAGCATTATGCTTAATCAGCCTGGAGCTCCCCATGGCCAGCATTCCTACATGCACCTTTCTTGTCTAGATATTTCTGCTGGGAGAGGCAGGGATCGAAGTGACTTCCGGGAGGTTCCCCACAGCTAGCAGTCTTTCCTCATTCCTTCTAGTGGAGAGGCCTTCGCTGGAGACTGTACCTTGGTGTGGTGAGAAGGTTTGCATGTTCCAGTGACGCTGAGAGCTCAGCTGGTAGCAGTTTACATTTCTGGTGGGTTATCCAAGCTGAACAGGCCAGAGGATAGGGACCCAGAGAAAAGCAGCCCACTGGCCCTCCAGATTGGGGGCTGAGCGATAGGCCAACAACCCATCCTTGTGGAAAAGTTAAGTTTAGAAACACAACAAGGTGGAGCCTTGTTCGATGCCGTAAATGACATGTGACTGGGCAGGAAGGATTCAGATTCAGTGGGAGAAGCAGAGTTGCAACTGTAATACCTCTCAGAACCAACACTCCATGTCTTTGGGAGGGTCAGATCCAGCTTGTGTAGAAATAATCACTGAATGAAACAATGCAGAAGAAAACTGGGAAGTGGACACGCCAGAGTCAGTCCTCGGCCCATTTAACCTCGGTTTGCCAAAGTTCTCAGAGGTGCTGATGGGGAGGAGGAAGAGACAGGGTGGCTGAAGTCTTTGACTGAAGAAGGGAACTGTTGGAAAAGTCCAGGATCTCCATTTTCCATCTCATTTAGATTCAAGCTCTTTGGGGCCGGGACGATCTACCACCTTGTGTTTCGACAGTCCCCAGCACAATGGGCCCTGTTCTAGATTGGTCCCTAGGCACTACCGTAATAACCACGATTACTAATGTGAAAAAGAAGGCACTTCCGGCAGCAGCAAGCAGCTGCAGTTGGGGCTAGCAGAGGCACTTTGAAGAGTCAGCAGTCCTGTCCAGGGAGGTCCTGTCTATCCTCCCTGCCCCCACACCTGCAGAGTTTGTGGAGGGGTGGCGAGTTTGTGCACATAGTCTTTCCAACTCATGCACCTCACCTTGTTGTAGGTGAATATGTGCCAAACACAGTGCTGAGAAATCTTGGTATTAAATGCATCCTATTTGAGTATCTAAGGTACTTATCTGGCCTGCATTACCACAGTATCTGAGCGCCTCACCATCTCTAGTGTACCTGTGAGGCAGGGCCCTGTACAGATAGGGAATTGAGGCACAGAGAGGCTAAGTGACTTGCCCAAGGTCACACCAGAAGTCTGTGGCAGAGCAGGGATTTGAACCCAGGTCTCTCCAGTCCCAGACTAGTGCCCTAACTACTGGGCATGCCTTCCCTTGCGTGGTTCCACCCCACAGGAGAGAACACCACACACTAAGAAGCCTTTGGCCGGGTGAACAAATGATGAAATGTTTTATAAAGGACGTGATTGCAATTGGCATTTCTGAGGCTGGTGCTCGAGGTGGCCATCTTGCTGAGGAGCAAAGTCACATGACAGGGCCCAAGGGAAGGGACGAAACCAATTCACAATCTGCTTTAATACTGGGCTAAATACAAGCGGGGTGGGTTTTCTCTTGTGTCAGGTTCAGTGTCGGTGAACAAGGAAGGCAGGAGAGTCTGTCACTTCCTAGGGAAGATAGATGCTGGATGTCCCGCCTCAAGGGCCAGATTTCCCCGCTGGCCCCAGTGGAATGAAGGAAACCACTTGAGCACTAAGGAACCACCCGACATGACTAGGGGAGTCCGAAGTGGCGATCAGCATCCAAGTGAGAAGGCAGCGATGAGGAAGTGTGGTACTGGCCCCCCCGTGCCCAATCCACAGAGGTTAGGATTGTTATAGCTCCAGCTACGGAGCCTTGCCTCATAGCTCAGGCTGTAACAGCTCATGCTTTGGTCCGTGGTTCAATCCCCACTGCTCTGGCCAAGATGGCAGCCATCACACATGTACTCTCTTTCCCACCCATCTCAGCAGGGTCTGCTTCTGAGAAGGAACCCAGTTCTGTTGAATTCTCCCATTGTCTTTTTATGACTGTTTACCTCCTGGGTACCCTGGTGATGGGGCATTAGAAATCTGTAGATCACCCACGGGCAATTCACCCGAGCCTGTCAACCTCCATCATCCAACACCTTCCCAAGCACATGGTCCCCCAGAAGGTCCCTCACCCACGAAGGAGCGAGGTGGCTCTTGATTGACGTGGCTCAGCTTTTGCTCTTATTGTTGCATTTCTCACTAGATTGCTTCACCTCTCTCTCTCCCCGCTACCCCACCTCCTCCTGCAGACAGAGGCCAAGTGAGAATGCATGTGTCCCATAGAAATGATCTTCCCTGCACAACTCCCTGCCCTTGCATTGTCTGGACAAGCCTGGGTGATTCCTAGTGGCAAAAAACTAGGGGGGGGGAGAGGGGGGAATGGTCATTCAGAAAAGCAGAAGGGGGGGGGGAGAGAAACCATCTCCCCATACACTCCCCCTTCGACAGCCTGCCTGCAGGGTGAGAATGAGACATACCTACCTTGTGAGATCCAGGGGGATTTTGCAAATTTCACACTCACTCCCAGTCTAATTCCACATACTCAGAAACTCTGCACAAAGCTCTCTAGACACTCCCAGCAGCACAATTTGAATTCTTGCCTATGAAAAGCCAACTTCTCGCTGGCCGACCCCGCTTCGCATTTGCTGCCCGGCCACTAGCACGCAGAGCAGGGCAAATTCACTCTGGGTCTGTTTGCCTTTTTGTTTTGCCTGGTTCTGCTCCTGCTTCTGGATGTAATAAACTCTGCTCCAGCTCTGCCTGCATGGGGGCTGGCCAGAGGGCTCTTTGCAACGCCACGTTCCCAAGAGAGCTGGAGCCTCTTGCTCAATGGTTGGGGAGAAGATGGGCGCATCAGGGAGGACAGTTCACACACCTTGTGCTGGGCCAAGCAGAATCCACAAGTTAAGTGGGATCAGGTCTGCCCAGTGCTGAGCTGGGAGACCTCCAAAGAACACAAAGGAGCTCAGGAAGTGGAGCTGGTGGTTTTGTAGACAGCACTGTTTTCTTAGGTGATTTAAATACAATGGGACCCGCTTAATCCAGTCCGTGGAAGTAGAGGTACTTTATCCTAATGCTGGCCATGCAGTAAGGAGGATGGCCTAGTAAAGGACAGCACCCAGCTGGGACTCGAGAAACCCAGGTTCAATTCCCAGCTAAGCCACAGGTTTCCTGTGTGTGACCTTGGGCAAATTGCTTAATCTACTTTGTCCCCCCTGGGGAATAATACTGAGGTACCTCACAGTAGGGGGATAAATCTGTTCAGATACCATGGGACAAGGGCTGTAAAAGTACCTAGGATAGACCACAGCTGAAGGGGAGGTGGCCTTGTAGACTCCTACCAGGCACGAACGCACAGGCTCCTCTGCCCTATATCATGGTTACCTCCTGTCCCGCTCTCTGCGGCGTCACCAGGTGGCAGGTCTCAGTAAACAAAGCAGGTCCAGCTGTGCTGAACCAGCTGCTCCCATTTGGCCAATTCCGAGGGAGGGGCAGCACCCGTTGCTAAAAAGGGCTGGGCCTTCCCGATGGCAACATCGTCAGTAACATTCACCATATTCATGGTAATTCAGTTTAATTTCCACCTCTTCGCTACGTTTCTTCGTTTCTTCCACCTATGTACATTTAAGGAGTCCCCGCAGAGGGAGCATGCACTTAACTATCCACACAAACAAAGTGACGCTAACTATCTCCCGGACCCTGACCTGTTCCCGAATGGAATTGTGTGCGTCAAGTTCCAAAGAAATGAGCGAGCACTAACTTGTTAACAGAGCAGGTTAGACTTAACTTCCAAGCATTCTGCGCTACAAAGCCTGGAATGGCGATCCTCTAATTACACTTCCCACAATGCCCCAGGAAGCTTAAGCACACCCTTTAAAACATTTATAAGCTTTTCATTGTGATGGCAGATTGTTATATTCATTTTTCTTTTTTTACTGTAGAAGTTAGGACAATCCTTTAGGCCACGTGTTTTTTTTAAATAAGGTGAGACATTGAAAAAAAAAATCAACTTTTAAAAGTTAGCCTTACCATTTTCTGTTCCAGTAACTCCATACACAAATAGCATCGGCTCCACTTCCTGGAAGTCCGGTCAGATGATGCCGCTGAGACACAGCAAACACAGCCGAGCGTGAGGAAAAACCCGGATATTATAACAGCGTTACTTTTTTAGACAAGTGTCTGGTTAAATTAAACTGCTACAGAAGCATCAGGAGGACTTACCTTACAATGTTTAATGTCACCCACCTCTCATTAATTCAAATGCTGTCTCAAATGACATCATCAGACTGGACTTCCTGCAGGGAGGATGGCTTCCTCTTGACCTTTTTTTTGGGGGGGGGGGGGTGGGTGGAGGGGGGAGTGGAGATCTGAATCGGTTTTAGTGACATACTCTTTAAAATTCCTAAAATATATTGATAAAATATGTATTTCATATCACATTGGTGTTTTCCTTTAAATATGGGTTGAAACCACCTATGCACATGTACATGCAATGACCAGTGCTTATAGGTTTATAGAATCTCAGGGCTGGAAGGGACCGCAGGAGGTCATCTAGTCCAACCCCCTGCTCAAAGCAGGACCAATCCCCAGACAGATTTTTGCCCCAGATCCCTAAATGGCCCCCTCAACGATTGAACTCACAACCCTGGGTTAAAGCAGGCCAAAGGTGAAACCACTGAGCTATCCCTCCATTGCATGTACTATCTATTGAATATAGAGTGGCCCTAAATTTTCCAAACTGACTTTGGCTGCCTCAGTATTGGGGGGTGCAGCTTGAGATCTGAACACCTGCACTCTGAAAACTAGGCTTGAACGCATCTCGAGTTGGGCACTTAATAGTGGAGACAACCCAAGTCTCTAGTTGCTTTTGAAAGTTGAGACCAATGTACGCCACTGTAATTCCCATCGATATCAACAACTCCTCAGACCAGTTGAAAAGCTCAGCTCCAGGATAGGATTACGAAGAGGTCACTGCAGAATCAAGTTCTTATCTGGTTATGTAGACGTTGGTAAGAACGGGCTATGAAATGGGTATAATCTTTATGTACAACGGGCTGTGACTCAAGGACCGCTTTCATTGACATGCTGGTTCACCAAAGAGTGCCACGGAAGGTCTGTACTGAAAGCCTGTTTCACTCTCATCAACATAATCACTGCAAAATGTAAGTACAGATAATACGTAAAGAGCTATGCATATATTCACACACTGAAAACGGTGTTCTTAAGGTACGTAAAACAGGTCAGCAGAAGGCAGTAAACAGGTTCCATTCACACAATGGACAGGAGACACTTCTCTTCTGGCCTGACCATTGTGTACTGTGTGTCTTACAACGCAAGTTAATTTGCATACGGAATCACCAGCTAATCAAGACTACAAAGTCGATAAGAGATCACAAAATCTAGAGGAAGGAACACACAGCAGGAGGGTGTCCTGTATGACTAAGATCAAGGATTAATCTGGTGTAACCAGGAGAATGCAAGGAGATACAAGATATCTTTCACGTAGGAAGTAAGCTGTCAGTGGGTTTGCTTCGTGAACAAAAGATCACCACAAAGCCCGGCTGTAATGTACTGGGAGGATTTTGGGTGAGCTTTTGCTTTTATGACATAATGTCGGCTTAGTTAAGTTTAGGCTCTAGCAGGCGTGTTATGATTTTAATTTCTGCTTCCTATCCTCTGAATCTCTGCTCTGTTAAATAAACTCACACACGCTTTTTCTGTAAACAAATTCAGCGCTGTGTGTTAAGCAGAGCTGGGGTCGAAGGGGTAACGGGTAAGCGGGGGCGAACCATTCCTTCGGGGACAGCGGGTCTGGTAACTCGGAGAGTGTCAGTAGCACAGGGGCTGGACACCGCGGAGGGACGCTCGGAGGGCTCGGGGGCTGTCGGGCATCTGTCACTAACCTGCAGAGGGACAGCAGAGGCTGCGTAGGCTGGTGGGGGAGTGCTTGTGCGGTCTGTGGCTAGGGGTGTCCTAGAGCTGACAGGCACAGACCAGGATTCCTCGCGCTAAGGGCAGGTGGCAGCGAGGTGCCTCACACATGTGGGTATCCCCAGGACCCATGACACTGCCCCTCACAGGGCTCCAGAGAAGGTTCATTAATGCTTTGAGATTACAGAACAAATGACGCTGGAGAAAGGCAAAGCAATTACTATGTGAGAGACTATTACACACGAGGCTTCCGAATCTGAGGGTTTTTGGTGCCTCTTTCATAGAATCCTAGAATCTCAGGGTTGGAAGGGACCTCAGGAGGTCATCTAGTCCAACCCCCTGCTCAAAGCAGGACCAATCCCCAACTAAATCATCCCAGCCAGGGCTTTGTCAAGCCTGACCTTAAAAACCTCTAAGAAAGGAGATTCCACCACCTCCCTAGGGAATCTATTCCAGTGCTTCACCACCCTCCTAGTGAAATAGTGTTTGCTAATATCCAACCTAGACCACCCACACTGCAACTTGAGACCATTACTCCTTGTTCTGTCATCTGCCACCACTGAGAACAGCCGAGCGCCATCCTCTTTGGAACCCCCCTTCAGGTAGTTGAAGGCTGCTATCAAATCCCCCCTCACTTTTCTCTTCTGCAGGCTAAATAACCTCAGTTCCCTCAGCCTCTCCTAGTAAGTCACGTGCCCCAGCCCCCTGATAATTTTTGTTGCTCTCCGCTGGACTCTCCAATTTATCCATATCCCTTCAGTAGTGGGGGGACCAAAACTGGACACAATACTCCAGGTGTGGCCTCACCAGTGCTGAATAGAGGGGAATAATCACTTCCCTCAATCTGCTGGCAATGCTCCTACTAATACAGCCCAATATGCCGTTAGCCTTCTTGGCAACAAGGGCACACTGCTGACTTATGTCCAGCTTCTCGTCCACTGTAATCCCCAGGTCCTTTTCTGCAGAACTGCTGCTTAGCCATTCGGTCCCCAGCCTGTAGCGGTCCATGGGATTCTTCCTTCATAAGTGCAGGACTGTGCACTTGTCCTTGTTGAACCTCATCAGATTTCTTTTGGCCCAATCCTCCAATTTGTCTAGGTCAGTCTGGACCCTATCCCTACCCTCCAGCGTATCTACCTCGCGCCCCAGCTTAGTGTCATCTGCGAACTTGCTGAGGGTGCAATCCACCCCATCATGCAGATGATTAATAAAGATGCTGAACAAAACCGTCCCCAGGACCGACCCTCTTGGACTCTATTGAAAAATCTCCGCCTAGATTAATATCCACTAAGTCTTCACCACCTCTAGATTGCCTGCTGTGACCTCACTCCTGGGTGTGCATCTTTTAGACCGTCAGCTCTTTGGAGCTGGCACTGGGACTAGTTTTGTGCACTAGGCAGTGCCACATGCACAGTCAATGCTAACCACACCACTATGCCCATCTCTAGTTTAACCACTTCATGCGAAGAGTAAATGACCTCTACACAACTACGATTGATCCGCCACGCCCAAGGAGTTACCTCTGAGATGACCTGGTTCTTTCTCAGATGACACAGTACCTCTGAGTAGAGACTTGGGGTAGGATTTTCAAAAAGCACTTGCTCAGCGTTGGCCCAACTCGTACCATTGATTTCAATGGAAGCAAACCGCCATTTAAAATTCTCCTTTTAAAACCCGAGCCACCAGCTGTAAGAGTCCCCATCTAAGAGGGCAGGAAACCACGCGCCCTGCGTTTGAGAAAGGGGCAGTGGTGGGGCTACCATCTCCTGAACTAGCGTCTGCCCTACCTGGCCCAGGTTTGTCCCTGTTCAAGGTTGGGCCATGCCTGGTGTCCTGCAGCCGCTTCCCACTTGATGCTCAGAACGGGATTTTCAAAAGCACTGTGCATCCGCCTAACGCTGCTTCCCAGTGATCTGAATGACAAAACGCCCATCGCCTTCAAAGGGAGCAGAGTTAGGTCAATGCTGAGTGCATCAGAAACCCCTTCAATAAAGATGGGAACGAACTGAGACCACATCCCAAGCTCTGGAATCATTTTAGGCAGCCACAAGATGTAACCTTCCAGGGAAGCCTTAAGGCACCTTCCCAGGGAGCAAGCGGACACTGTGACTGGAGATCGTACTGGGCTCACGTCCACTCCCTTGGGAAACCAGGCAAATCTGGCCAACAGCAGAGAGAAGGGTTTTTTTTTAAAGCTATGCAGTGATAAAACATATATATAATAGAACATTTGCAGCCAACACATGTGATCTGTTGCATCCTCTGTTAGCCAGAGCAGTTTTGCCGTAAGACAGCAATTCCCAGGGGGAAGGGGGCGAAGTGAAATACTTTATCAGCCGTGTACATATGTAAACCACTACCCCCGGTTGAAAAGCAAAAGCCTCTTTTCTTTTGAAACCGGGGAAGGGAAGGGCCACTGCTGGCTGCGAGCGTGGACAGAAATGACAGGCTCAGAGATGAACACGAATATTTTCACCTTCCTCGTGGGCTCGGATAAACACCCAGTTGTGGTTAATAGAAATAAAAAGGGATTCACCTGCTTTTAGTAACAGTCTTGAATTTTTTTTTTTAAATGTACACGGATGTTTTTTAAATTATTCAAGCAGTGGGAACAATCGGTTACAAAAGTGAGCGACTGATGTTCCCTTGAGGGGTAGCGTTCTCCAGCTGAAGGGCCAGCTCCCCAGATTGCAATGCTGGTGGGGGTGCGCCTCGCTGAGGTGAAGGAGTTAATGTTCTAGCCTGAAATCCTTCTCTGGTTTAACGGGGCCCTCCACAGGTGCACGTGGACTGGCATGCGTTGCTCGCAGATGAAAAAGGCTAGTCTTCCACCTGCAGATTCAAGGTGCATTTCCCTTTTGGGTTTAAAAGCCTGGCTACCAGACCTGTGTCTGAAGCAAGAATTGGTCCTCTGGTTTAAAGGCCTGGTGTAGCAGGTTCAGATGGCAACAAATCTTCTTGGTTGCAGAATACAGAGGTGGATGGATGCCACTCGCTCTCTCTGTGTCCATCAGCAGACGACCTGAAGGAACAGAAAAAACAAAACAAAAACCCATGTAGCATTGTTACCTTTCATCACTGTTTAGAAAGCAGGACAGAATGTCCTGCCACCAAATACACACACAGCAGAGGCCAATGTGCAAATAGCATCAGCAGCGTGGAGGTGGGGGGAGGCTGAAAGTGACCAGACCAATGCACCTGAAAGCAGCCAGCCCTTCTGCTGGGGGCAAAGAAACACGGACCCCCTAAGTGAAGTTTCCAAAGCCACGCCCACTAAGTGAAATGCCCATTAAACATGAACACTGCTGCTCCCCAATTCTAGGGAAAAGTTTTAATCCACACAAAATAAAGGTAAGCAAAAGGGATGGAGGAGGAGAGAGAGAATGAGAAAGAAAGGGGAGGGAGTGAAAGCGCACACGCGCGTACCCATCTGGGCAATGCATCACATTGAAATTGCCCTGCATTAAAAATTCACCAGCCAGTGAATTTTCAAGGGATTTGTAGTAATTAGATGACAAAATGCTGGCAAATCTCAGGCTTGCCGAAGATGTTACTCAGGGGTCAAAGACTCGACACTTTTGGCTGGGTAATTTGTAAGTGTCAATCACACTCAGCCATCAGAGAGAAAGGAAAGATCTAACGGCTGAATTCTAACTAAGTCCAACGTTCTTGCCTTCAGCCACCCTGTCTGCTATCATCCCCCCTCGCTCCTGCCTTTATCTAATGCAAACGCAGCCACTGCCTCTCGCGAGGGACTCAAGACACAGCAGTTTAAACACAGATTTCTTTTTTAAACTTCCCGTTTTTGATTTTTAAAACCCGGATGCCTGGAGTGAGTGAAACCTGTGCGGTTATTTTCCACGTGGCTAGAAAGACGACTACATGGCAGTAGAATGACAGTCCCTGGGCTCCCCAAATCCCAGTGCCATTTCACCTACTGGCGGAAGAACACATAGCTCACATCCAGGCTTTCTCTAGCTGACCCTCAGCGAGCCCTCGGCCCTGTCTCAGTGGCTGGCAAATCGGGATTTTCTCGTTTAGTCCCTTGCTACGTTCTTAGAATCACTTTTAAACAACGGCCTCTTATCCCACCCCTCAGGCTCCCGGGAGAAAAGAACAAACCAAAACAAAGCATTTGCAGTTTAATTTGCCTCACATGATACAAAACCAAGGTCTACTCGGGCTGTCATGGAAGACCCAGGCCCCGATCCTGCGATGCACACCACCTAGGAGTCCCTTATGCTCAGATGCAGCCCCACTGCATCTGAAGGGGATGAGCATGGATGCAGGGGGTTGGTTGCATGGAGCCCAAGGGGTCTCAGTGAGCAAACCCAGTAATAACTCCTGAGTGCGGTAATCCAGGGAAAACTGCTGCATGAGTGACACCGACCTGACTGAGCGAGTAGGAAAGAGAGGAGTGGATTTACTCCTTTTCTTTACTCACTACCCAGGATACCCTCCACTGACACGGCAGTTCAGTGGAGAGCAAGATGAGGCTTGTAATGCAGAGTCTTATGAAAGGGTCACCAGCTTTCAGTCACCCAGTTATAGACCCAAAGCCAGAGGACGGGTAAAGCACAGAACTGGGGAACAGGGTTTACTGGGCTCAGTTCTTGGCTCTGTTACAGACTTCCGGAGCCAAACTCTGTTCTCACTCACACCCGGCTCCCTCCTAAGTAACTCCACTTTAACCCACGTTGTAGTGGCTTCCATTTTAGGGTCTTGACTCAAACTTGGACGAACTGGTGCTCTATCCTGCAAGATGCAGCGAAGCACGTACGCACGTGCTTATCCCCTTTGACGTCGGTGGGATCCCTCAGGGGCTTACATTTAAGCACACGCTTCGGAGCTTGGCTGGATCTGGGCCAGAACTCAGCACCTTGCAGCCTTTGAGCCACACAACATCCCTGAGAGGGATAAACTCCATTTTACAGATGGGGAAATGGAGACGCAGGAAGGTTGGAACGTTTGGCTTGAATGTGGGTACTTGCAGTTAAGCACCTAAATCAAGTGTCTTGATTGTCCACAGCGCCCAGTGGCTTTGATGGGACCCGTGGAAGCTCAGCAAGCTCAACTGATTCAGGTGCCCATCGTCAGGCATTCAGTTTTGAAAGTGTTGATTTAAGTGGCTTGGCCAAGGTCCCATCATCATCACCATGGCAAAGGCCTAAGGGGCATAGCTCCTTGCAGACTAAACATCACCTGGATCGATCTCTAGCTACGGCTTTAAGGTGGTCTGGCTGGATATTTAGCGTATGTCCATCACTGGTGATCTTAGTGCATCACCGAAGCTTTCAGCCAAGGTCCCCCATGGAGTCACATTCTATTCTCATCTACTACTAGCATAACCCCAGAAGCTGCCACTCTTGCCTTGTGAATCATTCCAGGCTCACACACGTTTAAGAGCAGAATTTGACCCAAGAAACCTGTAGTACTGTTGGGCATAGGATCCAGGACTCCTAACTGAAACATCATCCTCTCTCTCGGGGTACACTGGGATCAATGCGTTTCAGATCAGGGATCTGCTGAACCAAACTTCACTCAAGTTTATGGCAATCACCCGACTCCCTTTGATGGAACAGAATCATAGAATCTCAGGCTTGGAAGGGACCTCAGGAGGTATCTAGTCCAACCCCCTGCTCAAAGCAGGACCAATCCCCAACTAAATCATCCCAGCCAGGGCTTTGTCAAGCCGGGCCTTAAAAACCTCTAAGGAAGGAGATTCCACCACCTCCCTAGGTAACCCATTCCAGTGCTTCACCACCCGCCTGGTGAAAAAGTTTTTCCTAATATCCAAACTAAACCTCCCCCAATGCAACTTGAGACCACTGCTCCTTGTTCTGTCATAACAACCCTATAATTCATAGCTGCTTATTCACACCATGTTCGAGATACAACAAAGAACTGATTGATTCACAAGAGTGTGTAGAAGTTATTTTAGGTCACCAAAAATCACAGGGGTGCGTGTCTAGTTGCATTCACTTCGCCCACGTTTTGTGTGTTTAAAGGATGTCATTGCCCACTCTCTAAACCCTGTGGCTCACATCTGTTTCCGGACTGCCAGCAAGGAAGAAGGAAAAGTGTGAGGAGAGGTAAAGACTGAGGAGGTGAAGGTGTAGGACTGTCAAATAGCAGAGGCTGGGTGCTGTGGCAAAGACGACACAATCTAGGGGAACTGGGCTTATACAGAGGGGACAATTTGGGCACCAAAACACCAAGAATTTTAGTGTGGGTGCAGCTGACCCATCAGACAGATCCCAGGGCAGAGCAGTCCTACTATATGCGACAAAGAATTCCCAAAATACTAAAAAAATCGAAGTCTTAGAAAAACAGTCCTCTTCCTCGATCCCCCCTGTGGGCTAAGTTTTGTAAGATTCAGCTTGTTTTGAAACACAAGAACAGAAGAAAATTACATTTGAAAAGAAGAGACACACTTTTGTGTAGCAATCTTGCCAAATCTCACCGTAGGATGGCGCGACCGTTATATCAGTGGTAACCCAGCCAAACGGCATTCTGTTGATCTCGGCCCATAGAAATGCCCTACGTAAATGACCTAAGGGGACTGTTAACGTTGGTCTAGGTTTTGCCTTAATCTAAAAAGTAATTTAACAGCTGTGAAATGCTGCCCAACAACAGAGCAGATGAGAGTTGGGGCTATTTTTGCTAGCCAACAGCAGCATTTTAGTTCTGTTATAAACATTTAAATAGCATTAATTTTGTGTTAGGGCACCTAGAACGTTGCAAAGGTGTCTTTTTTATTGTGATTTACATTGAAGGACATATAAGCAAACATGCCAAGCACACATGCTGGCAGGTAGATGAGGGCAGAGCTAAGGTTGTGTTGGGTATTTTATCTCTGCAGTTTCCATAGTTCCTTCCCTTTTTTCAGTGGAACTTTAACTTTGAATTTCTTGGCTTTCAGCCATTTGTGTTTTTATACTACAACATTCCACGAAGGGTTTTTTCCCCCCTCCCTGTAAGTTATTGATAAATATTTACAACTTTAACTCAATGAATTTTTCCCTTGGGAATAGATAAAATATGGATCTGGCCCCATATACACACCCACATGCGCACAGCGAGTGAAAGAACCAAGCCACTTGCTGTGATATCCCATTGATGATCTATCAGACCAGACCCTGGTCCCTGGGAGATGCTTTCTAGAATTGCAAAGGAGCCGGCCAATGGAATATACTCTGCATTTGATGTCTTTTAGGCTTCAGTTGAGCAAAACACTCAGGATAAAGTTTTCAAAAGGATGTAGGTGATTTAGGAGTTTAAGCTCTACTGAAAGACTCTTGGAATCTGAATAAGACTCAGGCCTGATCTGCACTACAATGTTGCTCCCACCAATGTAAGCCCCCCACTAAATCAACTGCATGAGAGGCGTAGCACTTAGGTCGCTCACAGTCAACAAAAGGAGCTAGGATGGCCATGCAAAACAATTTCGTAGTGTAGACTTTCCCGTAGGCTCATAAGTACCTGCGTCACTTTTAAAAATAGGTCTTAAGCTGCTAAGTCACTTAGGTATTTTAGAAAATGTTACCCTTAAAAACATGCTTAACTTTAACTACATGCTAGAGTCGCACTGACTTCAAAAAGATTTGAGCGTGTGCTTAAGAAACTGCTGCACTGAACTGGGACCTTGACCCCCTTAAGAAATATTCATACAGGGAGACAAAGGCAGCATGACTTGCAGCCACGGAATAAGGGCTCAGGATGCATGTTTAGGTGTGACTAAGCAGGAGTGATCCTCCAGCCTCTTCCTGCAGTTCCAGGAACATACCGATTGCCACATGGGATCAGTCCAGTGCAGTCTCCGGCCTGACAGTGGCCAGGACCAGCTCTTTCAGAGCAGTCCCAGAAACCTTGCAGGAGACAACTTCGGAAAATCCTGCCTATGGAGGAAGTTCTGCCCTAGTCCCTGCCAGTCAGAGGTCGTTGTATGTCCTGGAACAGGCGGATATAATAAAACCCATTGTTTTTTTCAAGGACTCTGTTTCATCCTATTGTACATCATCCACTCCCCTCCTCTTACAACCCTCAAACTCTTCACTTCCTGCACCCTTTGGTTCTTGCCATCACGGCTTGACAAAAGATAATTCAGCAGGGCTTCAATCTAACATTGTGGCTGTCTCCCAACAGCAGCCAATGCAAAATGTATCAGAGAAATTTCCCAACACCTCCTATAAATACACCTCCATGTGCCACAATGTACCAAGGGAGGAAGTTCCTTCCTAAACTCAGTCCGTTGATGGTTTTATAGTCTGGGATGAGGATGAAAGCTCATCTGATTGCATCCCTGTGAAAAGCCACATGCTAGTCTTATTCACAGGTCTAATTTTTTATTAAAAATGTCACCAAGAGGTTTGACTCAGCAGTATCCTGCCTCAGTGAGTTCCACAAGTTAAAAAGGGAAATAGTTTTATATGCAATTATTAGTTTTATATTTATTGCCATTGAGTGCCCTCCTTTATTATAACGGAGTACACGGGCAACAAACAAGCCTTTCTGGGCACAATTCCCTATTATATGTACACCTCATCTCAGCTCCGCTTGCTCATCTTTCCAATGACACATTTATGTTTATAAGCAGTGCTGTGTGCAATCATTTACACAGTACCTTTGTTCAACCTGGTGCCCCAGTCTTAGAGCATTATAGTGAACTGATGGGGACTGCTCCATCACTTGTGACACATGCAGTAGACCTGCAGAACAGTAGGAGGGTACTGAGAGGCAGCCATACACTCTTGCATTCTGCTGCTGCACACCATCGTCTCAAGCTGCACTGCCATGGTTTGATGCCCTCACAGCCTCTTGTGTGAATTACAGCCTTGTGCTCCCAACTCCTTTATTCTCTCTCTGGCTGGTGAAGGTAATGGCAAGAAGAAAGGAGAATTCATGGCTGAGGGGGACAGTGGAGGTCAAAGGTTCTGGAGTTCCAATATTTCGTTATCTTCTGGTGTGACATAGGGAAGAGAACGAGCCCTTTTCAACCTTTACTCCACAGTTCATAGTTCAGATAATTCTGGCCTAGCCTAGGAGGACTATATGGTGGTTTGAGGAGAGACTGAGGTTCCTAGATTAGTGAATATCTTCTGTACTGACTCAGAGCTCCATAGGCCCAACAGATCAGGGTTTCTCTGGGAGCTAGACAACTCAAGGCGAATAGTAACAACTGTACCACAAAGGGATAAGAGTCTGGTCGCCATTCCTTTCCTCTGGATCGACTGGGTGTGTACATGGCCTCAACTCTAGCTGGAGAGCCAGCGTCACTACCAAGGGCAACCCAGCACACAGTACAGGACGCGTCCGCTACTCCCTGAACAGACTGCTGAGGCACTCACCCCGAAGTTGGGCTTTTTAAAGAGCCTGGCAGATTCTGCTGGTCAGGCTAGAACACCTTCCTCCCTGCCCCAAAAACACATGCGCACTGAATTCAGAAAAACCATCACTTCATAGGTGTTAAGTCCAGAAGGAACCATTCTGATCATTTAGCTCGACCTCCCAGAGAATGCCGGATCATTTAAAGAGCTGGAGACCTCTCGCTCAGTTTGGTTTGGGGTATTCGTTCATTCCCGAGGAACAACAAAGGCTGGCTCAAATATACTTGGAGAGAACCACGGGGCCATTTCCTACCTCTCCCTGCTCCTCCACCAAGGCTCCTAACCTCACCACGGAGAACGGCAGCTCAATTCGAGAGCTCACTCTAGAATGCATGGAGCTACTGCACCAGCTCCGGCGCAGATGCTGAAGTCAAATACCGAAGGCAGTTGCTGCCAATGCCCTCAGGAGGAATGTTAAGATGTCTGCCTTCCACACTCGCCCCTTCCATTTCCATGCCTTGCTGACAGATTTTTATGTTATTTCGTCCGCGTACGGCACTGGTTTGCATATTTCACCGATTCAGGTCACATCGTGTACACATATGCCTCAGCCAACGTTTGTTGATATTCTCACTACCTCTCTCCTAGTTCCAGTTTGGGGTGAAAGCCTTCCTTATTAGCCAATTTGGATACCCATTTACTGTGAATTACTGAGCCTGATTATTATTCATGAATGGATAAATCTGAAATCTCAGTCTCTGCCATGCGATTTTTCTCCCTCTCGAATGCATATATTTAGGGAAAACAGGAGGCAGTGTGTATCACTCTCTCTCTCACACACACACACACACACACACACACACACACCCCATAGAAGGAAAATCTGGACAGTGGCTTTTCACAGCCCTAATTTACTTGTTAACCAGTATACCTGGATCTGCCCCAATCAGCACTGATGTTCACTTAGATGGGACACAGTATGCAGGTGGACGCTAGCATTGTGTTACCTGCAGGCACGGAGGGGGTGAGATGAGGGATGCTTTAAACCGGAGCAGGAATGGAAACTGGAGGTTACGGGACAGAGAGCCAACACCACCCAGGAGCTCAGAAAATTGGAGCATTTTGACTGCTGGGTGCAGGAGGCTTAAGAACACATTCCAGCCCCATGCACACAGCACCGGCTTATGACACGGAGAGTGAAAGTCCAACAAGGCAGGAGTAGTTTCGGGCTGCCATGCAATCTTCTATAATTGATGCCAGGTTCTCCAGCAGGGTAGGCAGAGGGTTTTTAAAATTTAAAGGGCATAAATAATGATGAAAGAACGTAATTACTAGCTAAGGAAAGAGTCCAAAACGCTACATAAAAAAAAAAAAAAAAACCCCAAAGAAATCACAGCGCACCTGCACAAACAACGGGGACTTGTACTGTGGACCGCACAATAATCATCACTGGCACTTACTGCATGCAGCCGTTTCCAGCCGGAGAGACACAAGGTATTTTATAGATGGGGAAACTGAGACACCGAGGTTAAGCAACTTGACTACCGCCACATTTCCTAGCTGCCCTTGCAGTCAAAGGGAATGAGGGAGGCAGTGTGGCCTAATGGATAAAGCGTTGGACTAGACTCAGGAGACTTGCGCTCTACTCCTAGCTCTTCCACCAGCCTGCTGAGTGACCTTGGGCAAGTCACTTCACCTCCCTGTGCCTCAGTTTCCTCATCTGTAAAAATGGGGATGACAATCCAGACCTCGTCTGTAAAGTGCTTTGAGATCTACTGGTGAAGTCAGGCATTATTAGTATTTTTCTAAACTAGAGCTCGCTCATGGGTGGGGAATACCGCAGGCTCTTCCATAGCTGACCTTTGAGAGACTTTGGTAACTTCAGCTGAAACACCAAGTTGCCTGCTTCAACCTGCAATTATTGTGCAGCTACAGGGAACCTGACAGGCTGGGGACCTGGGCTGGACCCCTACATCTTCACCTACAGATTGGAGTATTTGCACGCCTCAACAGGAGGCATCCTCTTCGGAAAATCTGGCACATGGTTTGCAATTGCTTTGAGAATCCAGCGGTACCCAAAATGGGAGAGAATGCATGGGATGTGCGTGCTGCTCAGAGAAGTGCAAAAAGAGCTAAGTCGCAAGGAGTGATGTGGCCACCTTTTCCTTTGTGGGTTGTTGAGCAGAGCAGGCAGGGTTACAGAGGAGTAACACAGAGGAGAATGACCATCGGCACCGACCCACAGGACTAAAGAGCTTACACACACCCTTGCAGGATCCAGCAGCTGGCTGGCGCTCGGACGTGGGAAGGCAGTGAGTGTGCTGCAACAACGCGGCAAGCTGCAAGTTCTTCCTTCATCCCCAGCAAAGGGCAGGGAAACAACGTTCACCGTGTCCGCTGCACTGGTTTCTTTGAATTCTGCCTAGAGGTGTAGGTAGGGTCTTGTGACAGAATACACCCCTGAATTCACTGCCTACACAATACTGTAATATCTTTGTACAAGGTATTTCTTGTCAGGTTTCATTTGAAAACTCATAATTTGCTACTCAGTATTGTCCTGATCAAATGGGTGTGGCAACACTGTATGTGAAGTTATAAGATTCCCCAGCCTGATGCTAAGAGTGCATGTTCAAGATCCACATAGCACCAAACTGGTCCAAAAGGCCTGTCTCGAACAAAAGAGCGCATGTTTGCCTTAATTTGCATGTAAGCAGTAATCAGAGTTAACAAGCAGGAAGGCAAAACCAAGGAGGCTCAGACGGGGGAAAAAACCCAGCAGGGAACATCCTTCCACACAGACACTGTCCCCTAGTTTCCAGATGGAAATGTTTTTCAAAAGGGGGATGGAAACTATAAAAAGAGGCTAACACCCCAAGCCACCCCTCTTTCTCTCCCTGCTCACCTCATTTCTGCATCTAAGACGACAAAAGGAAACTGCCCCTGAACTCTGGGGGCGGGGTCCTGACCTGAAGGTTTGGTCAGTAATCTGCTGGAGCAGGAGGTGTGACAGTTTGCTTTGGAAATGAGATAGTTTTTTAAGTAGATACTAAAAAGCCTTTTATCTTTATTTTTCTTGTAACCATTTCTGACTTTTATGCCTCATGACTTGTACTCACTTAAAATCTTTGTGTAGTTAATAAACTTCTTTTACTGTTTTATCTAATCCAGGGGGTTTAAGTTGAAGTGTCTGGGTAACTCTCGTTAAGATAATAAGCTGGTATAGGATTGCCTTAAAGGAATAACAGACTTAAAATATTTGCCCTGTCCAGGTGAGGGCTGGGCAGTCCAGGACACACATTTCTGGGAGAAGATCCGGGACTAGGGGTGTCCTGGGGCCACCCTGCAGTATAACCCAGGCTGGTGAGAGAGAGTGTAACCGGCAGACTGCAGTTACATACAGACACTCAGGGTGTGGCTTGCACGCTGGAAGGCTGTTTGTGAGCGGCCCAGGTGGGAGCTACTTCAGCAAGGCATTGTAAGACATCCAAGGTTGCAGGGCAGGGATGACACAGCCCTCCGCCGGTCTGGATTGTGCCCCAGTATGTCACAGGCCTTTATTCAGTTAGCCAAACGGGTGCTGGGTTTTCAGGTTCTCCCTTCTGTAAAGGTACAGCTGGAATAGAGCCCAGAGCAGCCAAAATCCACAACATATGCTCCGGCCAGGGCAAATGCAGTAGAGATATGAAGAAATCACCTGGACCTAGGTACCAGAGTGATGCAAGGACACACACACACACACACACACACAGATCATCAAGCTTTCTTGAGTAGGCAGCAATACAAGGTGTCACGGGGTCACCGGGTGATGCTCTGGAACTACTCCATACGAAGCCAGTCAGGACTCTGGGGAAGCCTCCTCCCTCTGAGCAGACTGTCGCTAGGGCAAGACGCTTACACAGCTTCGACCTTGCTGGGTCTGACCTCAGAGCATTGAGCATCACCTTCCTCACGGGCACTTCCCGCAGCGAGTCTGCCTGGGCAGGGCTCCTGGGGAAGCCAGAGGGCCCTGCACCCCAACTCCGCAGTGACTCTCAGCCAGCAGGAACACAATATAGAACAGAACTTGTTAGCACAGAAATCAATGACTTTCAGCCAAGTCCATCTTGGTGAGTCCTGTGCCAGACGCCCTGGAATTCCCCTCTTCCAGGCCCCGCAAGCAGACTGCCCAGCTTCCAGCCACCTGACCTCCAACACGCCCACCGCTCCTCCTCCTCGTCTCTGTCCTGCTTCCTGGGCAAAACGTGTCACCTGGTCGCATCCCCCGCCTGGGTGTCTCAGGTTATGAAAGGCACCGGCCATAGCCTATGTGCAGACAGCTGGGCAGCCTCACCTGCCCCGAGGGCCTCAGCAAAAAAATCACCCCCCCAATTCCCACCACCGAAATATTGGTGCAGTACACAGGGAAACTGAGGTACACGCAGGATTAGTATAGGACAGTAAGACTCGCATGCAACACAAGATGAATAAAAGCCCTCGTCGTCACACCAGGGTACAGCATGGGAAACAACAGCACAGCAGGCCTGGATGCTGGTTTAACATCTACATGCGGATTGCAGGCTATCCCCTGTGGTTTCCCTTCTGTCGGGGGTATGGGATGGATCAGAGAAACCCCACAGACCCTGGCCAAAATTTTTCAGAAGTGGTTTGTGATTTTGGATGCCCAATTTAAGTTGATTTTCAGGAACTGCTGAGCACTTAAAATTCATAACCCTTTAAGATGCCCCAAAAATAGGGGCACTCAAAATCACTGTTGAAAATCTCGGCTGATAGGTTTATTACGGTCTGTATTAAGCCGGTATTATTGTTGTCCCATAGTAGGTACTGCTGCCACTGAGGCCTTTGGCAATGGGCAGTTATGCATTAAAGCTCAGTTACATGAAACCATATTACTTTATCTAACTCAGTAAAAAGGCTCAATTCTAATAAAACCCTGTCCCCGTCATCACCGCCCTCTCTGTGGTCTTTGGGCTCCAGTTCTCTTCTTCCCAACACACAACTGAGCTGGAGTCTTAGCTGGGGTAAATCAGCAGAATTCAATGGACCTATGCCAATTTACTCCACCGGAGGATCTGACTGACAACACTTCATTTAAATATATATTTATTTGTTCTGTGATCCATGACGGGGGCCGCTAGGTACCACCGTAAAACAAATAATAAATAATACTAATAATTCCCAGCCAAAACCAATACATTAAGATGGAGGTCATGTTGAGAATGCACGTAAGGCTAAAAATCAATATAGGGATATTTGGGGAATTAACGATAAGGGAAATGAGAAGAGTTTGTATTATTCCATCATTAGGTTCATTTGAGACCAAAAAAGGTCTTACGATGGGTGCTAAATTTCTTAAAGGACACATTTACAATTTCATTTCAATTCAAACTAATTAATGGATATACTTGTACGTTGTCAGAAAATCCCTTTTGAGTAAGTGCTGTAATTTCAGGGGCAGACTTCATGGTGTTCTTCTTACATAACAAAGAAGTTGAATCCTTGCTCCAAGAGTAAAAATCAACTCAAATTGTACCATGGAGCTGTGATCAGCACCTCCATAATATTTTCTCTCTCTCTCACACACACACACAAAACTGCGTAGCTGTGATCAGCGCCTCCATAACAATACACACATATGTACATACACGCATACATATATTATATATGTATATACAGGTAAAAGCTTCCCCCACCAACATTAAAGAGATTTGTTTGAAACTAAATTGTCTGAAAAATTGGCCGATGCCAACTGCTGAATGAGATAAGTATCATTAAGGGAAAAGAAAGTCTTCATTACTTTCAAAGAGGAAAAGCCTGTACACCAATGGGGAATAACATGTTTTAAAACATATCAAAGGGTTAAATTAATTTTCATTAAAATTTAAATGCGAGAAGGCTCCCTTCCCCCCCTCCCCTGCGCCTTTGAACGTTTGACTGGCAACCATTTCATATTTCAATCTCGGCAGAACAAATTGAATTAGATGTTGAAACCAAACTCTGCTCTGTTCTCTAAAGCCTACATGCTCTGCTTGCGCTAATCCTTTTCGTTGCTGCTACACAGCACAGAGACGCTCAGCAAGAAATCTGCCCTGCCATAAAAGACAATAAGAAAGGAAGGGGGGAGGGACACCCAACAAACCCACAACCCCGTCAAGCCTTGCTTAAGTTGTCTTCCACATGTGCTTTAAAAAGGCAGGAGTCAGAACCCCCATTCTGACCCCCACCAGTTGTCATCAGGATAGAATGGATATCAACTATTTGTCGTCTTTCCACTCCTCTACTCGCTCCCTAGCCATACCTTTTAAAAAATCATTTAAAATGAACCAGAATCTCGACTTATCTTTTACATGATTTCCACCCCCCCCCCCCACCCAGCCTTCTAGTTCTCATTTCCAAATATGCAAATTCCATCTGCACAAGCCAATTGGAAACTTCCCCATCAAAAGATGCATCTCTACCCAGCCTGTCTTCTCAATTTCATGCCGTGAAATCATCATAATCTTGATGACCTCACAGCTATCGGAGATCAATAATAGGGCTTTCTCTTTGTTTTTCCCTCCCCAAAGGCACAGTAGATAAAGGTACCATGGACTGAGCGGGAGACAGGAATGCCACAATGGTTATTAATCATGGATATCACTGTAGCTCTTAGGAGTCTGGTCATGATCCAGATCCCATTGTGCCAGGAGTTGTACAAACCCAGAGCAAGAAGATGGTGCCCCTGCCTCAAAGAGCTTCCAATCAGTCTTAACCCCATCCCTCTTCCTGACAAACTGACACACCACTTTAACCTTTCCGTGCCTCAGTTTACCAATCTGCAACATGAGGGCAATGTCCATCCTTCCTCTTAAGAGTGTTGGGAGAATCCATGTTTGCACAGGGCGAAGCACTGCATAAGGGCTACAGTGACATTTAGTGCACTAGTCTTGCTCCACTGCAGAGATGAACCTAAATCTTGGGCGTCAAGCAAAAGTGAGTTTGCCTATTACCAAGTGGACGTTTGGTCAAGTAACAAAACCACCAATGCAGTTCACAGATTCCTAGATTCCAAGGCCAGAAGGGACCACTGTGATCATCTAGTCTGACCTCCTGCGTAACCTCCTGCCAGAGACCTGCCCCACGATAACTCCTAGAGACGAGCTTTTAGCAAAACATCCCATCTTGACTGTAAAAATTGTCAGTGATGGAGAATCCACCACGACCCTTGGTAAAATGATTCCAGTGGTTAATGACCCTCACTGTTAAAAGTTGACCCCTTATTTCCAGTCTGAATTTGTCGAGCTTCCACTTCCAACCCCTGGATCACCTTCACCCTTTCGCTGCTATTTGAAGAGTCCATTATTCAATACTTGTTCCCCATGTAGATACTTAACAGTCCAGTTCGGCATGACTGGAGCTGCAGGCAACATTAAAGGGATGATGGTAGAACCTTTGTTCCCGGTGCCTACAAAGGACTGGAAGGGCAGAATGCTCTGGATCAAGCCAGAAGTACATGGGGAGAGCTCTGTGTCTATTGTTGCCAGACTCTACCCTGCCTGTGCAATTCCCGGCTCTAACCAATGCTCACCGTCCTTTCCCCTCATGCTGCTCCCTCCCCACCCCCAAGTCTCTCCTCTTGCTCCCTTCTCAAGAGGAAGGTGTTAACAGCAGATGCATCTGGAGGCATCCTTATATTAGAGCCATTCCAAAAGGACAAATGGTATCTCAAGGCCCTGTACTTATTCCAGACGCACAGCATGGAGCAGACAGTTATTTAACCCAACTTGGATTATTCCTGTGGTCATGTAGCCACCTTTCCTTTCATCAGCAGAGCCCTGATGCTGAGTGTGCTTCCGTCACAAACGGGAGCCCGGGAAGGCAGACATATTAGAAAGGTTATTGGTCAGCTGCAGGCCCAGATGTGTTTTGAGTCACTATTCAGGAGGCCACCGGTGTTGTGGGTTTAACAAAAGTCCAATAATAAGTAAGGTTATGAGCATCCCACTGCTAGGCGTATTGGTAAGAGTCTTGCAACAATAGACAGCTATCACAGAGAAAAACAGCCTCTCTCACACTAATACATATCACACAAAATCAACACATGCCACTAAGAGCTGGCAGACTATCTGCGCACACAAGGGGCTAGTTCTGAGAACACAGCTAAGACTGAAAGAGTGTGTGTGGGGGGACCTTTTCCTTAGAAATATTAAAACTAGACCAGGCAAAGCAATTGAAAACTAGGGCGCACCCCAGGATTGGCAGGGAGAGCAGATGCCCTAATTGGCCTTCGTCATCCCGTGACACCTGGGTAACCTCAAGAGGTTTATGAGCAGGTGCCTTTCCTGACCTGTTCTACTCACACAGTCCTCAGAGCAGGTAACATTTTCAAAAGCACGTAGATGACTTAGGAGCCTAATTTTCAACTTAAGTTAATGGAACGTCAGACCCCAAGACATTTTGAAAATTGTGCCCAGTCTGAGCTCATTCCTTTGTTGGGTTTTGCTTTACCATCAGAGAAAACAACTCAGGGACATGGCTTTGCCTCTTTTGATTCTGGAAGTCGCTCTGGGAATCAGGGGAATTGGAAGAAAGACACTCTTGGTTCCACTGCAGGAGGAAGAAATTCGGAATGACTCAGGCCTCTTTCGGAGACAAAGTTCGGACAATGCGTGTTGCTCTTGTGGCGAACAAGTCTGACTCGGGGGGTCTCCACTGTTGGAAGTCACTTTTGTGATGGGTCTGTGCAATGACCATATGTGGTGGTCACTAACTGCCTGTTCACAAGTCTGATTCCTGGGAGGTGACGGGCCACTGGTGTTACCCTATTCTGATGGCACCTGTTCCAGAAGTCGATGGCTTTGAGGCAGGGGGGTGAGGAGTGGGCACCCCCTTGCTTGTTTATCCAGCACATGGTCATCATGTTGTCTGCGACGATCACCACGACTGAGTTTTGGAGAAGAAGCAGGAATGGCATACAGGCCACTCTGATGGCTGAGTTCTGGGATGTGCACATGCAGCCCCCTGTTGTTTGGGAACCAGGTGACTCAGATCTACAGGTGGTGCAAGTGAGCTCTCCATCCTGTCTCTGACACATCTGTGATGAAGACCTTTGCTGGGGAGGGGACTGAGAACGGAAACCCTTTTCAAGTGTTTGAGGGTGTCAGCCAGCTCCTACTGACATGATACAGTACTTCCACCTTCTTGTCTACCAGGGGTTTCACTGGAGAATCGACTGCCCTGAACCAGAGCTGGCAAGTGGCACCATGTACATGTTGAGGTGGCTGCTGGACTCAGCTGCATCGGTGGCCCCAGTGCTGGGTGATTGGCATCAATGTCATCAGTGCTGACTTTGACGGGGTTTTCTTCCTGCCTTTCTTCTCACTGCTAGACCCCAGGATGCAGTGTCTGCTCAGAGAAGAACTTGCTGAGGGTCACCCCATGGGTTCCTCGGAGGCGGATGTCTCCTCCAGGCTGAGGTGACAGGCATCAACTGCTTGAGCAGGTGAAGTCTGAGCCAATGTCCCAGGGCGCACGAATCCCTGTGCCATTGACGAGAGGGATGAGTTCATTGTAGGTCGGGTAGAGCCCAAACCCCGAAGGCTTGGAGTCCACCATGGCAGTTAGCATGAAACACCCTGCCCTGCTGTGCCCGGGTGGGTGTCTCTTGATCTTTTTCTCTTAGTTTTGGAATGTCCCGTTTCAAAGAATTAACAACGGAGGAAAGCGATGCAAGTCTCTTTACAAAACTAATGAGTTTGAAGCTCACGAAAGAGCAGTGGGTCGGACAGTCGCCAGGAACCATGTCGCTGCCGAGTCAGAGAACGGAGGGACCGTGACCTCTCAGCTCTTCATGCCCTCACACAGGAGCGTGAGGTGGCATAGGGCATGTGTACAGCCCTGATGGATGTTGCTCCTCAAAAACATCTGATGGAGTGCCTGAGGGGCCAGTGCACCTACAGCGGGAGCCGCATTGACACATCATTAAGGAAGAAATGAAAGTCATTGCACTTAAATACACACACAAATTTCTGATTGGTGCAACAATTTGAAGCACTGTCTTGCGCACGTCTGCACATGCAGAAGGTGAAAATGCAGCCACGTCTAGCCACCTGCACTGAAGAGGAGTTTACGATAAATCTACCCAATTAAAAAATAATCCCCAAATAAATGTCTCCCTAGAAACTCAGCAACCAAAAAACCAACTATATGAATAGAATATTAAGTTAAACCTGAAAACGTGCAGTGGAAGGCTGGAATTCACATTAAGGGTGAAATGTGCCATCCGTATCTGTCCCCCACACCATAAGCAAATGCACATAAAAAAAATCTGTAGCAGCCACTGTCCTTGCACGAGCACCACTGGTTGTGGGCACTAGTGCTGGGTGAGCAGGATTTGCTGCGGGGGCGCGGGATTTGCTGCGGGGAGCTATAACCTGCAATCGCAGGCAAAGAAGGGTGCAGCAGGCCTGGCTTATTTATTAGCGTGCAATGGTTTCCACAGAAGCTGTTCCATCCTCCCTAGAGCCTTCGGGACTTTGTCCCCTCCCTGTGCCCCACGCCAGGGAGCAATGCCAATTACCACTCAAGGCAGCATGAACAAGACACTCTAAGTAGCTTACCAGTCAAAGAAAGAAGGCAGTGCAACATCTTGAATCCTATTACATGCCACTTTGGGGCTAGGTGGCTTTTGTTTTGTGTCACAGCGTTTCACTTCCATCCTACTTTGCCAGAGAATTTAGCCCTGATGAGAAGCATCAGACTGACAAGCCTTCTCTGCACAGAGCCGGCATATCTGGGCATGGTACCCACACACTGGCTCACCACGATACACAGAGTGTTCAGCCCTCTGGGTCAGAGGAGCTCACTGTCTGTGTCCCACACTCCATCTCTGGCCTCTCTGCTGAGATGGCGAGAGGTCCAATTGGATTTCATTGCGATGGAGCGGCAGCTACCTGCCCACTAGAAACGGGACTAAGATCTCAGTCTCGTTTCATCCCTGCGACGCTTTTGCTCGCTGCAAACCCGAGACTCTAGAGGGGACTGGCTGCATGCTGCGAGCCCTGAGCTAGCCAAACCCCTCCAATACGACAGCCGTCTAGAGCAGTTTGTAGCAGGTGACTGTAGAATGCCACAGCGGTGTCTGAACAGCACAGCTGTCATCCAGCCCCGTGGTAACATCTCAGTGACCTTGAGGTGCCTGGTCCCTACAGATAGAGCGAGGCGGTGCAAGTCAGCGGTGGCGGTAGGAGAAAGGAGATTGCCAAGCTACCCATTTTGTGGCAACAGCTGCTGGCTGGTCTCTGGCAGGCTCTTTTGGCAGCCCATCTGTTTCCTCGAACGGAGCAGGGGCAGGTGAGGGAGAATTCGGTCTTCTCCAGCTCCACCCCCTTTCCTCTCAAAGCCACGTGAAAGCACATAAAGCGAGCAGTCTGGTGACCGATTTCACCCCAAAGCCCAAACGTGGCACCAGAACTGGACCCGGTTCTGATCCATCACCCCAGTATCATGACAAAAAAACTGGCGAGAGGGTGACAGGTTGCACACGGGGGCATCGCAAACCAGTCAAGAACTGCTTCCAGCTAATGGAACAACCAGCCGTTGAAGCAGTGCCATCTGGTAAGTGAGAGTCGGGACTGCTAGGGTCTTCTCCGATCTCTGCAACTGACCTGCTGAGAGACCTCAGTCATGACACTTAATACCGGCGGTGGACTTAATGTTTCTAAAGTGCTTTGGGAAGTTTGGATGAGAGGAGCTAGATAACCAGGGAAGAGCAGGGGCTGTTTCCACACGGAAAGGAAACCTGCCCTTTGCTTCTATAAGAGCTGCCACTCGCTGTAGCCAAAAGGCCCATGCGCCTTGGAAAAGACCAGGCAAGCAGTGGGCTGTGACCTCTGAGTCTCTGCTAAGCAGCTTATTTTACCCTTACCCTGAATCCTCCCCCATCCCCATTTGTCTTTTTGGACCAGCTGTTGCATCCAGGCCAACACGAAGACTAACTCTGAGGCAGGGCCTGCCGTCTTTGTACAGCACCTAACGCAATGGGACCCTGATCCTTGACTGGAGCTCCTAGGCGCTACCGTAATAGAAATAATAAAACAACTGAATTTTGAGAGGACCTGTCCCCGCCCTGCGTGGAACACATACCCTCAGACTCCAGACAGCAGCCGATGAGTCTGCTAGTCGCCTGCATCGTCATCCCCGTCCTCCTCCAGCTGCTCCAGGATTTCGTCCAAAGCCACAGCACGCTTCTTCTTCTTTGGGGAATCTGTGCAGGCCCAGATGGCAGAGGAGAGGGCGGGGTGAGAGAAGACAGACACAATTAAAAGACATGCATCTGCACCTCACTGCAGCCAGCTTCTGAGGGGCATTCCCAACCCCTGCCCAGGCTGAGCAGTGCACAGGGCTGGCAACCGGGTTCAAACGCTTCAGAGCCCGGTGCTGCCACACCTGGGATTAGAACGCGGGCGTTCCTAGCTCTCAGGCCTGAGCTCTGATCACGTCTCTCCACCCCAGACAAGCTGAAAGGGTCTCCTCTCACCTTTAGAGGAGCAGAAGGCCAAGTGAGCCTGCACCCTGGTCTCTGCTCCATGGGGCCTGGGGCAGGATGTGGGAAGGAAGAGAACGGGCTGTGGAAGCGTCCGCACTGCTCTGACTCTTGTGGGGTTGTCTTTGTAGCAGTGGGGAGGGCAGGGCAGGAGAGGGCTCCTAGGGAGTCCGTCTCCTTCCACTTGCTGCCCTGTAGGATGAGTGTGTGTTGGGGGGCGATGGGAGGGGATTGCAGATCATCCCCCGTTCTCCTCTCTGACAAGGGAGAACACTTGTGCCCTATGGGGGGCAGCCAGATGTCATTCGTGCGTGCGGAGCCTATCAGAGGGGCTCATCACAGGAAGCAAAGGGGTGAAGAGCAGGAGAGAGGGGCAGCACACCTGGTCTCAGCGAGATGAGAGCACATGGAGGGGGATACTGACCCGGGGAGAGGAGGGGGGCAAGGCAACCGGCAGCTTCCCCGCCAGGATAATGTCCCCTGGACGGCGTGCAGAGGAGGGATGCTGGCTGCCCCGATCCCCCGGGATGCGTACGCCATCCTCGTTAGCTCCCTCTCCCCCGCTCTAGCTCTCCTGAGCAGCTCGTCTTTAAAGCCCTCAACTATCATTTGCTTCTTCGTAATAATCAGGCTCTGGCAGTGCACAATGGCCTCTGGAAATTGAATTTGCAGGGAGGTAATGGGAGCTGTGGCAGCGGCGGCAGCCGGAAACAGAAGGGCAGGTGCGGCAAAGCATGAACTAAATGCCTGTCACTCTCTTGGCTGATGTTAACGACGCTGGGGCTGTGCCATGCAGACGCAGCCTGATTTCGACCCACTCCCCAATAAGGGGCGCTCCCTGGGGCCGGGTGTTCCAGGGGGTGGCGAGCGACAGCTACGCCTCACTGCCTCCAAAGCCAGCGGGAGATTTAACCCCTCTCCTGCTGCGGCCCCTGCGGTGACAGGCCTTTGTTTGGAAGCAAACGCCCACATTGCTTTAAAGTAGTATGCAGTGGGATGCCTTGCAGTGCCCACTCCTTTGATGTACCCTGATCTACTGAATCCATTTATACAGGAGCACGGCTCATGGGCATTTAAGCCCCCATGAGGCATTCAAGTCAGGACTGAGGGTCCCACTGCTATTTGTCAGGGAGGAGGTGGATGATCCACCCAGGACAGGGCTACGTGCTACATTTGTGTGTCCACGGGCCAGCAATGTGGATTGATCACGAACGTTACACGAGCTGTGCTGGCTAGTTGGGATTTGTCATGTAAATCACATGGGGCTTTTCCGTCTCCATGTTGGATCATGGCACCAGCACCTGGGGTGAGCCCTCTTGTGTACACCGTTAACGGTGGCTTTCTTTGGAAGGTGCGACATTAGGGATAACCCGCCTGGGCGATATGCTTGCCAAGAGTGAACCCAGAGGAGAGCGAGCGTGGCCAGAGTGAATTCATTTCAAGCTCCAGGAGAGCATCCGTGGAAAAATTATCACCCAGCTTAGTGACACCAGCCAAGGGAGACCTTTAGCCCTGTTTGCTGAGGAAAGACAGACAAGCTACCCCCCCTCCTCCCATGAGGAAGCGCACCTCCACATGGAGAACAGCTGTTTAAATCCGGCTCTCAGACATCAAAAGCCTCGCTGGGTTTCTCAAACAAACAAACATACCGTAGGACTGAAGAAAGGTGTAAAATAAATAAATGGAACAAGCTGTGCATTTTCTTTTAGTATTACAGCTGCTGCCGAAGATAAACAACAAGGAAATGTCACAAAGCATCAATACAGAAGAAATTAACCTGACAAAAGCTCACACCCCTTCTTTCCCCCCTTAAACAATTTTGCATTTCTGGAGTTCCCATCTAATGATTTTATTTTTCAATTAATTCCTTGACAGAATGCCAGAATTTCTCCCTCGACTTCTATACTTTAGGAATGCTGTGGGAGACAGGCGAAGGGGAGGGGAGATGGGGGGGGGAGGGGGAAGAGGAATTCTCCTGCTATGGCTTCCGCTCAGCGTCAGACCCCTGGAGACAGGAGGAAGGCTAGAATGATCTATTAAGAGAGCAACCCTCCCATTGTTAAAGTGAGACATAAGGCTGCAGCTGTGTCTTGCTTAAACTTGACAAGGAAACGTGTGACGAACTGAAACATCTGAAATTCTGGAACCTCACAGCCACCAGTAACCTTAACTCTGCCCTAGGATCCTTACCCGATCGCCATCTACGGCCCCCCTAATACTACCCAATCCCACAGTCATCTTTGACTCATCTCAGATCACCTTTCTACTAATTTTCAGGGATGTCAGAATTAGCCCAGCCTGCTACCTGGGTGTTTCCCCAATCTCCCTCCCCTGCACACACAAAACCCTCTCACCCAAGTGTGGTGATGGTTTCAACTTAGGCTAGCTGGGGCAGCAGGGCTTTCACTGGGGCTGTAACCCACCTGCTTTTCAGTGAGGACACAGGCTAAGCCACTCAAGTGCTGAAAGTCCTCTAGTGCCTTCCCTCAATTCACCCTGTGTGCCCACAAGGACAGACAAGTTCTCCTACAATTAAAAAAAAACAAAAAAACCATACAGCGGCTCAGCTCACTGAAGTGCGAAGAACCCTGGGATGTGCCCCAGAAGTCCTAATGACACACACGCAACACTAGGGAGGACACTGTAACTTGAGGTCACACTTCACTCTGTTATTGAGAAACAGGGATAACGTGCTCTCCATATACGTGCACCGAGTCCAACTGGTACTTTGCGCTCCACACTGCATAAAGCGGGAAGAGGTACGGTTACCCTCCGACCACCATCCTCAGCGTTAACTCATATGTAGCGCACAGTGAGCACACAGGGCTGGGTTCAGATTTCAGGGGTGACTCAGGAGTACCTTTGCTGATGATAGCGGAGTTATACCAGAGTAAAGGAGATCAGAAGCAAGCTGCATATGTCTAGGGGAACCAAGAACTGGAGACAGATGCTGTCGATCAGAAGGCTGCTGATGGAACCTTAACTAGAAACATTAACTCCAAATTTCCAAAATTTAAAGCAGCCCTAATCATCCTTGTGTTGCTTTTTGGTGTCTAAACGGGTTATACCTTATATTACGGTTATAGTCATAGTTGTAAAGGGTTAGCAATTGATGGGCAGCTGTTTTAATAAACAGCAAATTGTCAAAAATTAAACATGTCATTCGGTTGCTTATAGCCACGGCTCGTCAATTAAACCTTCTACTGATACATTTATCTAACACTTACCACCCCTATCAGCATATCATCTGATCACTTATTGACCCTTTATAAGCTACTCATCACAGACAAAAAATGAGTTAAAAGAACGTTGCAAAGTCAAACGCTCAAAACAATAGGAACGGCCGGAATCGAGGTTCCACAGGGCAACCCAAACATGGCCCCTTTGTGTGTATTATAATAGCGTAGGAAGCCTGAGGGTCTCATCTTGCTCTCCCTCAAAAGATCAACATCACCGCTTATCCCAGCCCAGATCTGGGGTTATCGCTTAGCTTGACTAGTTCCTCAGGAGCACAGGATGTAGACAGAGGGCACTGCATCAGGCAGCGTTCAAGTGTTTGCCTAGGCACTTCACATTCACCTCCGGGTCACTCCTCAGCTTCCAACGCTGCGCAGTGTGCCTGGAAGCTTACCAAACCTGGGCCCCAACGCCCCACGCTGGAGAAGGTAGTTCCACCACTGGTGGCTCTTCGTGGTAATACCACGCCAGCTGCTTGACTACCTAGGCTTGTGCGAGAGGTGCGTTTAGGGGGACGGGGAAAAAAGAGGAGCACAGGCAGCAGCCGCACTGTAATGGTGGCGGTATAAAAGAGGGAGACAGGCGGTCCTCAGCCTTCCATTTGTCTGAGGAATTTACATGACTGTCATCCCTACGGCATCTGAGCACCCCTGTGCGGTAGGGCAGGGCTAATGTCCCGTTGTACAGAGAGGAAACTGAGGCACAGACACACTGTAACTTGCTCAAGGTTACAAAAGAAGGGGGGGGGCAGGGAATTGAATCTGGGTCTCCCAAGTCCCACTGGACCTTCCACCCTCCTACACTGTTACCCTAACCTGCTAAAGTGCCTATAAACAGCGGCTGAAACATCATGGGTCTCACTGGCAGGCCTGTGGGCTTTGTAAAATCTGTCCTTCAATATCCAAAGTTACCTCCAGTGCTTTGCATCCCTTCTGCTGCCTGAGAGAGAACTTGCATGGCCTCCAACAGTTTGAATTTTAATTCTGAATAATTAAAATCACAGCTGAAAGCAGAAACTCATTGAAACGCCACTCTGCACAAACGCCCAGCATAGAAACCGGCCGACTCTTTGCTGTTTTGCAGACAGAACTGGGATTTGGCCAACGTCGCACGGGAAGCTGGTGGCAGAGTCGGGAAGAGAATCCAAGAGTCCTGACACCCCTGTAGTAGCTACTACAGCTCCGGCTCCCCAGAAATGAGTACGTGCCAAGGTATACATAGCTGTAGCAGGGAGATTTCAGCAGCTGGGCATAGACAGCTGAAGTGTCTTGAGAGGGGCTGCACAGAGCATTGGGAATGGGACCCTATCCGGGAGAGAGCTTCTCCACCTCCTTGCAGGGGGACTGGCCAGCTAAGGGGATGAGTGATGGGAACGCAGAGCCTTCCGCCTCTAGGTCGTCAGCTGCAATCTAGCTCAGATCACTGCGAATGAACGTTTCCACCACCCGACGGTGATTTGGTGGCCTCTGAAAAATAAGTCTGTCGCCACAGTCCAAGCCCTAGTAGGCAAGTGTGTACATCATCACGTCCCTTGCAACTGGCAACAACAAGCAGCGTCTGCAGACGTGCCCGGGAACAAAAGGGCCACAGCTGCCGTCAAACCATCGGCGAGCTCTACTGTACTGTGCAGGGTGGAGGCAAAGCACATTGATAGGGCTGCAGGTGTGGGACGCTTTCCCATGCCATACTGCTCTGTGGGTAGAGGAGTTCCATCTGCAGCGCTGCCAAGACAGCACCTTGGATCAGCATCAAATGAAAACAATATAATAAAATACAAGCTGCCAGCGAGGATCCCCCCACACACACACACACTTGCCCTGATGCAATGTAGAAGAGATCTGGGTTCAAGTCCTGGCTCTGCCACCGACTTCTTGAGTGACTCTGGGTGAGTCTCAACCTCTCTGCTTATTTAGAATGTGAGCTCTTCAGGGCAGGGACTGCTTCTTCCTATGTGTCTGTACAGCACCCAGCACAATGGGGCCCTGTTCTCAGTGTGGGTGTCCAGCTGCATATGTTAGAGGCAGGCGCTAACTCCCCACATAAGCAGGCCCTTGCTCTCCAGACTAGGAACTCCCAGAGAGGATGCAGGCAGGCAGCTGCTGGAAACGCACATAACCATTTGCGCACCTTCTAAAAAAGGGAAGCAAATTGGTTTGACTTTGGTGCATGCGCCGCGGCTCTGCTGCTCCAAGCTGGTTAAGGTTTGCCTGCTAACGATGCCATTTGCTTCCTTTAGACAATAGCAAAAGCCGACGGGGGCGGGGGCTAACAGGGAATTACCATGGGATTAGCACATGGCGGGGTTGAGGCTGTCACACTAATCCGGCAGGGTTTTACTCTCTGGCTACGGCACATGTTTGCATTGGTTACAGATGCTCTGAAAAACAAAACCAAACCAGAGGCATAAAGCAGAGGGGAAGGGAGATACATACTGGTGAAATGAAAACAAACACGGGCGCTGAGGAGCTCTTCAAACACTATTACAGGTGGGGTCTCTACAATGCATCTAGCAAAGGTGGCCACCAAAAAGCCTCTAAAAAAAACCTTCCAAAGGACGCAAGGATGACAACACTGGATTTGATAGTCACAGGAAGTACCACTGGGCCAGATCCCTAGCTGGTGTAAGTTGGTGCAGCTCCATTGATGCAGATTGTAAATAATGGGCCAGATCCTGTTAGCATCAATGGAGGATTACATCATCTCAGGATCTGACCCATTCTTTACATTAGCCCCACAGCCTTCTGCAGAGGATCTGGCCGGTCACGTCTGTTCACACCACAGCCTCCTGCAGAACGAGAGGAACTGGTTATAAAATGTTGCTGCTTCGCTGCCTTGTTTTTTTCTATGCCTCTTTAGCACTGAAACATGAAACAAATCCCCTGCCATACCGCGCCCCCACCCCCCACATGCTTTCCATTTGGACGTACCCATCACCCCTACACACACCCACGCTCGCCGCCCGCATCTTTCCAATGAAAAGTCACTCTTTCCCTCTCCTCAGCTTAGCGCGAAATTCCCCCTCCCGTCAGTTTAATTCTTTGATCGATGGGGAAGAGCAGGAAAAACGGCCCTGCGCAGCTGGCCTTCCAAGTTACCCCTGGCAGGAGATCGCCGGCCCCGCTGGTGACGGCTGAGTGAAATGTTTGCGGAGCACAGAGAACACAAGTCAATAGTAATTTAGCTGGATTGGGAGCAAGTACCTTCCCTGCACGGATTGCAGCTCCCGGGAGAGAGGGAGTGTGTGCAGGATATTACCGGCTCGCTCGGAAATAGTTCCAAAACACCACCTGCCAGAGCGAGAGAGGCCGAGGGAGGCTGGCAGGCCGACACCGGTGGTACTGCTGTCTGGAATCACAAAGGCTACCGAAGGCAAGAGGGGGTTGTGTCTGGTCATAGATGTGTCCCCCTCTCTGAGGCATCACCTCCTCTGGGAACTGACTGGACAGACCAGACTCCATGAAAGCATCCACAACCCCCATTTTCCAAAGGCCACGGGAGGACTGGAGTGGTGACAGCGAGGTGCACCCCAAAATGAGCCGGGCTCAGCTCCCAGTTCAATCGTGCACTGGTTTGTGTGCAAAGCAGCCTCAAGTGTAGAAGGAACAAAATATTCTAGGAAAATTCTTCCCATCACCCAGCTCCTTCCCTGCAGGAATCCAGAGCCCTGTGTAAGTCCTCGGAGCAGGGTCCGATGGAGCCTCGAATGGCTGAATGGAGAGCAGCTGCCATACAAGCTCATAGGAAATGCCCTAAGAGATAACCCCAGTGGGCCGCCCACCCCAGCACGTGTCTGACAGTGGACAGCACCAGATGCCTTAGAGGAAAATGGAAGAAACCCCATAATAACCTACCCACAGGGGGAAGTTTCTTCCCGACACCCCCCAGTTAGGGCTTGTCTACACAGCGACACTCAGGAGAGTTAATCCGAATGAATTTTTCAAGTGGATTAATTAAACCGCATTAAATCCCTGTGTGGATGCACTTAGTCAGAATTCAAGTGGCCTTAATTCAGTCTAGTTTAATTCACTTTAGAAATGAATTAAGTGTTCACGCAGGGGTTTAATGTGGTTTAACTAATCCACTTTACGTACATCTTTAGATCATTCGAATTAACTCTCCCATCTCTCCGTAGACAAGCCCTTAGTATTTGTTTTATAGCCCTGCAACCTGACCTAAACCCAATGGGGACTCAAGTACAAGTACCCCTTGGGCCGCGGCTGGGTCAGCTCAACTCCTCACCATGGGATCAGCACGGTGGCAGCCGCGTGTCTCACTCCTGCAGGCCGCCACCTCCCTGCACTGTGCGCGCTGTGGTGCGAGCGTGCCGAGGAATGGCAGCATCTCTCACTGCACAGCACACACAGCGCAGCAGGGGGCGGTGGGCGGCAGGAGCAGGGCATGCAGCAGTCGGCGCCAACCCCATGGGCAGGAGGCATCAGTGTCGCTGAATCGGGTTCCGGGAGAAGGCTTGGGACAGGTGAGCTTGGGTTTGGTTCCGGCTTAAAAATCAGACCCGAGCAGACCTCTAGCTTGTTTTATGCCCTAAAGCAGAAGATGCGTCTGACAAAGTTGGTCTTCACCCACGAAAGCTTATGCTTCAATACATCTGTTAGTCTATAAGGTGCCACGGGACTCTTTGTCGCTTTATACAGATCCAGATTAACACGGCTACCCCTGTGATACTAAAGCAGAAGAGTTTCTATCCTTTACAATTGTTTTTTCTTCCCCATGTTCTTTTTGAACATAAAAGCATCTACTACTTTTCTGGAATTCAGCTAAGCTCCTGCCTCAATGCTATCTCATAGCACTGAGTTCCACAGACTAACGGCGTGGTGTATGAAAAAAATATTTAAAACCTTGGTTTGTGTATTAAGAGCAAATGTATACAAACCGGAGTTACTAAAAAGAGAGCACTAAAAAGAGGCTATACTGATATATTATAAGAGGGCAAACGCAATCCTTGGATGCATAAGCAGAGGAATATCAATTAGGAGTAGGGAGGTGTTACTGCCCCTGTAGATGGCCATAGTGAGACCATTCTGGAATACTGTGTCCAGTTCTGGTATCCACCTTTCAAAAAGGAAGTTGGAAAAAACATGGAAAGGTTTCAAAAAAAGCTACAAGATGATTTGAGGTCTGAAAAACAAGCGAGAGTCTGAAGACACTCTCTATTTAGTTTGCTGAAGAGAAGGCTAAGAGGTGACTTGATGACAATTGCAAAAACCTACATAGGGAAGAGATTTCTGATAGTTGATGACTCTTTAGTCTAGCAAAACCCAAAAACCAAGATCCAACGATTGGAAGAAGAACCTAGACAAATGCAGATTAGAAATAAGGTGCATACTTTTAACGGTGAGGGAAATTAGCCGCTGGACCAAATTCTCTAGCAATGGTGGTTCCTCCACCACTTGCAGTCTACAAGTCAAAACTGGATATCTTTCTAAAAGATAGCTACAGAAGTCATAGTCTGGATGCAGGAATCAGTTGGGGAGATTCTCTGGCCTGTGCTATCTGGTAAGTCAGACTAGATGAGGATCGTGATCCCTTCTGACCTTAAATTCTATTAGTCTAAACTTATTTTGATGTATAGAAATGCTAAAAAGGGCACCCATCCATATGGTCTAAGACAGTGGTTCTCAACCTTTTTGATACCAGTGACCGGCTTGCTGCCTTCCTAAACTATCAAGGAGATCGCAGGTCTATGGTCTGGTCGTGGAGAACCACTGGTCTAAGAGAATCACTATGAAGAGGATGGAGTTTATTGTTGGTGCAAGTCAAACATTTAGTGAAAGTGAGGGCCGCAGTAGTCTTGGAGAGTGCACCAACATGTGTCATCCACTGCTAAAAAAATGGAGACATTGTTACAAACCCATCTCCCTCCTTGTTGGCACCGTGAAGCCTGTCCTACCCGCGGACACATGGGGTATTAATGTTGGAAATACCTGTACAACCTTGTTGCAGCCACAAAGAAGAAGAAACTGAAAAAGGGCTTTTTTAATAACCCCTCCCCCCGTGTTTCAAAATACTTAAGTTTTACTATCAATTAGCATGAAACATAGAACAACAGGACTAGAAAGGGTATATTCAGAAACCTGCGAGGGAGATGGAATATCCATCACGTGTTTGTCCTGCCCAGACATTTGCCTTATTCTAGTATGTGCCGAAACTTCCATGACAAGTTAATGGTTTTCTCACATTTCTGTGCAAGTCTTATTAATAACCAGTAAGAGAGCCAGGCGTACTGTAGTTCCGCAGCTCTGCCTTTATAGCACCGCCAAGGCAGCGTGATACAGACGGGCACCACCTCATCATATCAGTCCTGGGCGTGACATGACCAGAGTCTACAGACTTATTCAGTGAATACAAATCACTTGCATTTCTGGGGCACTTTTGATCCTAAAGGATCCCAAAGTGCTTTGTCAACTATACAGGCATCACTTCGCTGCCCACAGAAAGGCAGCCCCTCTGGTGTGGCACGAGGCAGCTCTTGAACACTGCACAGTAACGCTGCACAAGAGTTTAGGGCAGGAAGCAAAGAATGCTCCGTCAGCTCAAGGAAGGGACTGCTGCGCTGTCAGTCTGCAGAGGACATCGAGCTCCGATTGTCCTTCTCGGCTGTGGACAATAGGGACCAGCATGAAAAGTAGTTCACTCCCGGCAATACGGAAGTGGGAGCTATTGGTGGAAGGGAGCACTTGGAAGAACTGGTAACAATAGTGACCTCACCCTTAATGTAGGTTGTCTGCTCTCCATGTCTCAGGGTCCTGTGGACTCATCTCTGTTCCTGGGCACGAGCTCGGGGAGGCAGAAATGCCTTTTCCTCCTCCTTCTCCCTTTCCTCTCAGATGCTGCCCTGGTCAAAGTGGTACATGCCTTGGTGCCCTCAAGGCTAGGTTACTGCTGTAGGAGGACTCAAAGCCACCTGGAAACCACAGCCGATTAGGCGGATAGCAGCCCTCCTCATAAGCAGTGCTCATGTTGGTCCACCAAACGCTGCACGTGCTAGACAAGTGGTTTTCAAACTGCGGGTGACGACTCAGTAGCGGGCCGCGGAATGCCAGGCACTGGGTTGTGGTGGCGCTGGTCAGCACCGCTGACCGGGCCGTTAAAAGTCCCGATAGTGGTGCTGCCCGACTAAGGCAGGATAGTTCCTACCTGTTCTGACACCGTGCTGCACCCCGGAAGCAGCCAGCAGCAGGTCCGGCTCCTATGCAGGGGGACCACAGGGCTCCGTGCGCTGCCTCTGCCCCGAGCACCAGCTCCACACTCCCATTGGCTGGTTCCTGGTCAATCAGAGCTGGAGGGGCGGTACCTTTGGGTGAGAGCCACGCGGAGCTGCTTGTGTACTTCCGCCTAGGAGCTGGACCTGCTGCTGGCCGCTTCTGGGGCACAGCGCGATCCGCTGTGCCAGGACAGGCAGGAAGCCTGTCTAAGCACCCCTGCTGTGCGGCTGACCAGGAGCTGCCCGAGGTAAGCACGCACCCCAATCCCCTGCCCTGAGCCTCCCCAAACCCAGAGCACCCCATACCCCTCATCCCCAGCCCCACCCCAGAGCCTGCACCCCCAGCCCAGAACCCTGACTCCCTCCCGCACCCCAACCCCCTGCCCCGGCCCAGAGCCCCCTCCCACACCTCAAACCCCTCATCCCCAGCTCCGCTGGGTCACGGGCATCAACAATTTTCTTCAACTGGGTCACCAGAAGATACGTTTGAAAACCACTGTGCTAGACGGTCTGCCAGTCGAACTCTGGGTCCATTTCAATAACACAGCCTCCATTCTTTAAATCCCCAAATGGGCTTGAGCCTGGCTCTCCTGAAGATCATCTCTCGCCTGCACCCTGCCCATGCCCATCCTACACCACTGAGGCTGGCAGAGCCCGCTTTCAAACTAAGAGCCAGGAAACAGAATGCTACCTAGGAGAAGGCACCTTGGCCTGGTCCACACTAACCCCCTATTTTGAACTAAGGTATGCAAATTCAGCTACGTTAATAACGTAGCTGAATTCGAAGTACCTTAGTTCGAACTTATCGCGGGTCCAGACACGGCAGGCAGGCTCCCCCGTCGATGCTGCATACTCCTCTCGCCGAGCTGGAGTACCGGCGTCAACAGCGAGCACTTCTGGGATCAATCCCAGAAGATCGATTGCTTACCACCAGACCCGGAGGTAAGTGTAGACCTGACCCATGTGAGCTCTCTCCCGCCACCATCCTGCCGGCTTTCCCCTACCAGGTAAATGAGACACAATCATGGCTGTGCACACTGGAAACTACACCTGCATTCCTCCTGGTCAGTGAGCAGCTTTGTTACAGGGACCTGTTCCTCGCTGTCGAGGCAGGTAATCAGTTCAGGGCGTGGTGCCTAGGTACTAAGGGGAAGGGACCTCAGAAATGCATGCAATGGAATAACGTTGGGAAGACGGCAAGGACTGCTACTGAAGACTGGCCAGGGCAACACAGCTGTCACCCCTCTTCTTGTGCCATGGGATCTCCAATGACCACACATGGTCAGGACCTTGCTTTGACGTGTCACCCAAACATAAAACCACCAGTACAGCACCCCCAGTGCCATTAGGCGCTATGTCAGTGTTTACCCAGAGCACCAATTACTGTCTCACCAGCACCACGTCCTGCAGCAACTCTGGATCTTTGGGGGGGCGGCGGGGGTTGTCTCTCAATCCAAGCAACCACCAGCTCTGACCCCATTTCGCTTGTTAAGACAGGACAAGCTCACAGCCCGAGTGAGTCTCGGGAGAGATGGTGGTGGGGTGCTGGCTTGGCTGCCGGCTGCTAGTGATGCAAGTCATATTTGAACCCAGGTCTCCAGGCAAGAGCATTAACCCACAGCACTGCCCTACCTGCTATTAACAAAAGAACAGGAAGGGGGGCACTTTTTAAAAAAACAACCTGAGCGTGTAGCCAAACAAAGCCATTTCCCTCCTGCCTGAGAGGCCAGCAAACAAAGATTTCTGCATCAGATTCTTTTGGCACTATTATATGCGCTCTGCTGAATTCACAGGCACTGCGGCCTGCAAAAGGACTGAAAGCTTCTCTCAGTCACGAGCCTGCTGTTTGAACTGCACTCTGGATGAATGAGACACAGCCAGCAGCTTACTTACTTCCCTCCGCTGTGCTTTCACGCTCACTTCTCTTCCTCTCCTGAGCTCCCTCCCACGCACATGTCCGCCAGAGCATTCCCCTCTTTGCTTGCTATGTGGGTTCACTTTCGAAATCCAATTCAGGGGAGCGGGAGGAGGGACAGAAGATGCTGTACCCAGACAAGCAGAGCTCCCAACCGTCCCTACTGACGCTTTCTGCTCTCTAGTTAACTTGCCTCTAAGGCTGCTGATCTTTGGAGCGACTTATGCTCCTCTTTGAAACGACCATTGCAAGGTGCGTGTTCTCTGTCTCTTGGGAGACACGGGAGAAAGAAAACAAAGCTGTGATCTACACGGCCAAGAGCCCGACCCCGTGGGTAAAAGCTGCTCTCAAATTCAAAGTAAAGCTTGGTTGCACATAAAAAACCTGGCTGCCCCACACATTATTTGGAAGAACTGGGGGTGCACTAAATGCAGGGGAGACCATGTGCTTCAATGGAAATGTCTCGCTGGGAAGCAGAACGAAAGGAGGAAAATGGAGCGTGCTCTCTGCAAAGGAGGCAGCGCGGGGCCTCAGCAGAGCGGAGCGGGTTCAGGTGGTGTTTGTATGTTCACAGTACGTGTGCCCTCAGCAGGAATGCTCAGGGCTGGCAACAAATGAAAAACGTTCCGCTCCATGACTCACTCTCACTCTGCTAATCTAAACCGCGGCCTTGCTCGATGGGTGCTTGTGGTCAGAACAGCTCCCTTATCGGCCGGCGCGGAGAAGGAAGCACGGCTGGAGAGATGAGCACGTGGGTGGTTATAACAATCTGTGCCACAGTAACAACTAGCTGCGTGGCGAGACGGGATGGAGGAGGTCAGGGAATAAATGGTGAAGCGGTTTTGGATTACAATCTCATCGTATCTGGCTTCAGTCACCAATGACGAGTTTGGGGCTCTCAGGCACAGACATTTAGACTTATTACAACAATCACTCAGAGGACAGTATTCGAGTTCCAGCGCTGGGCTAGACGGGGAGGGTCAGAGAGGTTTCAGAGCAGAACTGCAGTGCATTGGCACAAAGCTGGGTATCGCACAGCGCAGACCCACAATGTGCCTGGCTCCACCAATGGAAAAAATGAGCCTCTCCCCACCCCCAGCTAACGTGCTATTCTGACCAAAACAATGGTGAAGGTGTATCGGAGAGGTTGCTGATGGAAGGGAGAGATGCAGCTGCAGTTTACCTATGCTTATTTCTAGCCCTTCCATTTTCTGCATCCTTACAGCAATGGTCTACGTCTCCCACACGTTCCAACACCAAAGGCATGCAGAGTTGGTGGAACACATTGCCCGTCCAGCTCCCAGTAACCCTGTCAGGTTCCCTTTGGGGGTGGCTTTGCAGGACCATATGCTGAAATAGAAAATTCCAGGCCACTAGGAGATGAGCTACGTCCCAGATAGAGTCACACTGGGCTCTCGGGCAACCACTGAACTCAGGTCCAGAAGGTGCACTGCTATTAAATACATATATTTCAGAAGCGCCTACAAGGCCGAATTTGGATCAGGGCGTTGTACAAACACAAGAGGCTTACGATCCAAGCAAAGAAACAAATGCAGCATCGCCAGAGGGATTGAAGCAGTTAACAGCTGAATGCACTCACTCACTGTCCCACAGAGATGCTTGGCCATGAACATTCCTTTTAAGTAGATGCCCTCACAGTGGACTCCAGTTCAAGCCCTGAGTCCAGGCCACTAGGTCCAGCCTCTTGTGTATTTCCCCGAAAACAGGGCTAAGCACAAAGTAACTGAATGCCAACTAGAAGTAACAATTAGCCAGGGGCCAGCGGCGGCTCCAAGCACCAGCGCTCCAAGCGGGGGGCGGAATGCCGGTCGCCGTGAGGGCGGCAGTTAGACTGCCTTTGGCAGCATGCCTGCGGGAGGTCCGCTGGTCTCGCGGATTCGGCGGCAATTCAGCGGCGGGTACGCCGAAGCCGCGGGACCCGGGACCTCCCGCAGGCACGCCGCCGAAGCCGCGGGACCCGGGACCTCCCGCAGGCACGCCGCCGAAGGCCGCCTGACTGCCATGCTTGGGGTGGAAAAAAAAAGCTAGAGCCGCCCCTGCCAGGGGAAGTGGCCAGTGTGCATGTAGGGAGGGCAGGGGTGGAAGTCTACTGGGTCTGTTTCCCCATCTCCCAGCACTCGCACACCAAGAAGGATTCCAAGCCAGACACTGCTCTTATTTTCAGTTCCAAACCGATGTGGCTTACTGAACTCTCTCTCGCTCCACAGCCAAGATCTGGGGACATGCTGCCCGTTTGGCTTCCAACTTCTATCCATGGCAGATAATACAAATGTTAGGACATGAGGATCCCAAGGACGCAGGGAAGACAAAAACAGACAGAGAACAAGTGCACAGAAATCAGGGCACCCGTTGGAGCCCAGTATGACCTGTTGGCAGAGCTGGCTAAGGGGGAGGTTGACACAGCAGGGGGAGCCGTCTGCATTTTTATTAGATCTGCAGACACCAGGGAAAGTCGAGATCAGTTTTTAAAATGACTCCCCCAGGTGGCACAGGGGCTCCGGAGACTGCAAAAACAGAGGGGGAGGCAATTCTAAATATAATAGGGACAAATGAATCAACTTCCTTGCAGCTCCCCCCTTCTCCTCTAGGGTCACCCTGAGGAAGCCTCTTTCCCCACCTTACATCCCAATTCCACGTGCCATGTCTGGAGCACAATTGTGCACAATTCCTCCTGCTTGGTGCACTGACATCCCCAGGCATTTGCACACGCCCGGCCTCCCTTGTGCTATCTAGGTCACACCAGTGGCTTGGGTCTTATTTCCAGTGCTCACTTGCTTTCCTGCCTCTCACCAACAGCTGACTGTCACCCCTTCACATTCAACAGCTGGTCCGCCTGGTGGGATCCAGGCGCACCCCTTTCACTGGAGACTGCCTTCCCAACCTGAATGTCTGTCAAGAACCACTGCCCGTGCAGTCCTCTATTCCAGGGAGCGGGAGAAGTGGTTTGCTTCTCATCGCCATGTACGTAAACTGCTGCTTTCAACGCTTTCCTGGAATGAATTGCTCATCTCAACCCTTTTTTCTGGAGGCAGCTGGCATGTGTCTGTTGGGGGCAGATTGCGCTGAAAGGCTGAAGGAGGAGCATTGATCTCCACCATAGTCCTTGAACCCAGGGGAGAGCTTCTTACACAAATATTTGCCAACCAACGCATTGGCACTTGTCAATGGCTGTCAATACAAGTCTGCAGTAGGGTTATCTATGGGAATGTCAGTTTCTGGAATCTGATCCAAACAAGTCTGTTCAACTCTCAACTTCTTATCTGTTCCACTTTTACCTGGACTTCATCCTCCTCCTTCTGGAGGCCTGTCTCTCTTGTAAAGTAGCCATTCCAGGCACTAAACATGCTGTGTGTTAAGGTAGCATGTGGGGATGTGGCATTTCAGTGTGTCAAAGCACACAATATCGTGCTCTCATGTAGAACTTTTCATCAGTAGATCTCAAAAGTGATCAGTAGCACTACCCCCATTTTACAGAGGGGGAAACTGAGGCTCGGCAGACCACTGGCTGGGCCAGGAATAGAACCCAGTGTCTCCTAAGTTCCAGTCCAATGCTCTATCCACTAGGCCATACTGTACAGTACCACTGCCTTATTACTCAGAGCCATGGGTATCAAAACAGCTTCCTGACCATTACCTATTTGAGATGCCTACATATTTGAAATTACCCACAGCGCTGTCAGACTAGTGAACCAATATGGACTGCAGAAAATCATTTCATGGATTGACTGCTCCAGCAAGTACATAAAGGGTTAACATATAGATGCATACAGGCAGGCATGAGCAAAAGCGTAGTCAGGATGTTTCCTGCCACCTCTCTTTGGCACAACCTGCATTACCAGGGCATGGCTTCCCGCCATTGCTCCTCGGTGCGCTTTACTCTCAAAGCAGAGGAGACATCCTTGGTTTCCACACCCACCAAGCAATACACCTTGCAGTTACGTTCCCAGGTTCCACCATCCATTTGCCAACCCACGAGAACAGACAGCTCCTGGGAAAGAACTGGTCTGACCCATGCCAGATAGGGACGTACTGGTCTCGGATGTATTTACCATTTGTCTGGATGCTACTACATTACCGTGAAAATGTTCAGCTGTTTTCCGTCTCAGGGCCTCCACTGTTTCCTCCGTGTCAGCCCACTCCAAGACCAGCCTCCTGCCGTACAAGTGTGTGCTGTGGCACAGGGCGTTGAAGGCTTTCTGAAGGTTTAAAGGGGGGTGGGGAAAAAGAAATTGCACGTAAGGAAACAAACTTAATATCTGTACGGGTTAAGTAATAGACACTACCCTCCCTCCACCTCAAAAAAATCTACAGGGACTCCTGGTACCCCAAGGCATCCAACCGTGGAGGAAGGGGGGTTACATAAGAACGGTCATACTGGGTCAGACCAAAGGTCCATCTAGCCCAGTATCCTGTCTTCCAACAGTGGCCATTGCCAAATGCTTCAGAGGGAGTGAACAGAACAGGGAATCATCAAGTGATCCATCCCCCAATGCCCATTCCCACCTCATGATCCAGACAAGGTGCTGACGTTCCTAAACGCCTTCATTACAGAGTCTTCCCCTTGAAATCCAGCTACTCAAGGGGTACAAATCCTGCGGCACAGCCACAGCTGGCCTGGGTCAGCTGACTCAGGTTCACTGGGCTTGGGCTAAAAATTGCAGGGTGGACATTTGGGCTCGGGCTTGAGCCTGGCCTCTGGGACCCTCCGGCTCTGCAGGGTCCCCGAGCTCGGGCGCCAGGACGAGTGTGAACATCCAGACAGCAATTTTACAGCCCAAGCCCCACAAGCCTGAGCCAGCTGACCGGGCCAGCCACAGGTGTTTAATTGCTGTGTAGACGTACCCTAGAAGACTGCGCTGTCTCCTGGGAAGAGCAGTTTTCTGCAGCATGGTCTCTTACGAATGCATTTGGTGGGGGCGGGGGGAGGAGACATAAAACGGGGTGCGGTTGAGAAACATTGGCCCAGGTTGGACGTGCCATTCCACACTGCCTCCAGGTGTACGCAACACAACAGCAGTACAACCGTGAGTGTGGTCTTCTGCTTAGAACGGGAGCAGTCACCTATGCCTCTCACACCGGGAAAGGTCAGACCAGATGACCACAGTGGTCCCTTCTGGCCATGGAATCTATGACAACACCACAGACCATGTCACTCTCCTGGTACGTCAAAGTGAGAGTGTGAAACACGAGCATGATTCCAGAGCACAGCTTTATGATTAAGTAGGTCCGCTGAGGCAATGCATTTTGAGAACTCCAGCTACTGGGGGTAAGAAGTCTTCCCTTCCACTAAATGCAGGTGATCGCATAAGTCGCGGGAGCAAATCCAGATGCACCAGAACCCCAAAATGGAATTGCCTCCTATTTCATTGTTGTGGTTTTGTTTCTCACACAATAAAAAGGTCTGAAGGTTTCCCTATTGTTTACTATTGCTAAAGAGCTTTAGGAAGGCCATGACTTCACGTTGACATTGAAGGCACAAATGCCGGCAGTACCATTAACACAACAGACTTTCTATATCCTCAGCTGATCAATGGGAATGCTCAGGAAACACCGGCTTGATCCTCAGAACTGTGCTCGGGACATTGCAGGAGTGGGCCCCGTTATGCAAACACACAGAGCCAGCACTTCTATAGCACCATTCATTCCAAGGGACTGCAAAGTGCTTCAGAACAAGCCCAGACACTGCTAGGGCTAGACAGGAAGACTAAAATGTTCTTTTAAATGTGTCAGATAAGGCTGAAATAAAACGTGATTATAAGGTTTGTAAACTGACTTCTATGGGACACCTACAGTGACTTACACATATGTAGAGTGAAAAACACATCAACTCACCAGGAAGTGAAATGCAGCCATGTCTGGGGTGCAACACAAGAGCTGTTTAACAGCATACAGCAACACTACACAACTATTCAGCACAGGATTTGAACAGCATATGCAATTAAAACAGGGACAATTTAGACAGACAGTATTGTATGTAGTTACTCAGACTGGCACTGGGTCAGGATACCAGAATTAACATAGTCTGACTCCTGTCTCTAACAGTGACATCTTAGATGCTTTAGAGGAAGTTGCAAGAAGGGCAAGGACAGGTTATGTCTATTTGAACCCAACCCCCCTTCCATCCTCTCACAAATCAGCCTGACTTGGCTCAGCAAACACTCAGGAACCAGATCTTAAGACCCTGCTGAGGGACGGGTCACAACCTGAGTCCGTCCAAGTCCTGTCATTTTGCAGTATGGATGCAGCTCGAGCGACTGACCCGAAGTGGCAGGTCTGCGTAGTGCAGTGTGGATGTGTGAGCACGGCTGTGAGACCTGGGTCCAGCAAGCGTTAATCCAGGTTTATCATGCAGAGTGGACATTCAAGCGCAGGCTTGGAAATACAGAGTCCACAAGCCCGGATCCCGCAGATGCGGGTTTACAATGCAGTGTAGACATACCCTTAGGGACTAACCTGACAAAGGGGGGAGGAAGGGGGGAGTATTATTTTTCTTACTGGCCCTACTCTGTTGATGGCTGGTTCATACTTTGAAGCAGGCAACTTTATAACCTGCATATATTTTTATCCAGACATAACCATGGACGTTCTTATCCATATAAATGTCTAATCCTTTTGTGCGACTCCTACAATGCTCCTGAAGCAATGAATTCCACGGGTTAATTATCTGTTGCATTAAAAAAATTGCCATTTCAATATATTGCCTGTTTCAGTGAATGTCTCCCCCATTCTAACATTAAAAAAAAAAGTGTGAACAGGAGTTCCTGATTTGCCTGCCCTCCCCCATTCATTATTTTATTGACCTCTCATCTCTCTCTTCTTCTTCTCCTCTCTAAACTATATGATCCTAAACTAGAAAAGGAAGGCTGCATTAATTTTCAGTTGGGTGTATTTTCTCCTCCTAGTACTTTTGCAGCTACAGCTGTTTTTATTTGCCGCTGCTGTTGTTTTAAAGGCCTATTTTCACATGGAATGTTACCCAATTAGCAGAGCAATGTGTTGGCTTAAACAAATAGTCAAGGGGTAGGGGGAGGACTCGGGAGCAGGGAATTGTGATGGCTGTTTACATTGGCACAAAGAGCAATTCCACCCCTGGCAAACAACTGCAGCTCTAATCACTAGGTCTCATTTGTTAATTTATACTTTTTAATTTCTCACTTCCCACAACCCGAAGAAGAGAAAGGCTGTATTGAGAACAGCCAGGAACGAGCACGTATTGCCAGGGCAGCCACATGTTGCCCTACTGGGGGGTCCAGCTGGCCACCTGCCAGGCAACTGGGCATCTCATATATATCGAATGAAGCTGTTTGCAGCCACCTGTATTGTTAATGCAGGGTGCTGCCCGTGAAACCACAGGTTCCAGCATGCTGGGATGTTCCATCCAGTCTGCATGCTGGGAACTGTAGTGTCTGTGGGTCCACCTTCAAGATGACCAAAAGAAGGTGGAGGGGAAGGGAAGATATGTTTGTGCCATTTTTTAATTTCTTTAGACGATATGAAGAAGGCCTACAAGGATTTTTTTCTTCTTTTGTTTTTAATCCTCCCCCTTCCTTTTTTTTTTTTTTAAATACATTAGAAATTCAGGTCATGTCTACACTGGAAGCATCTATGGACAACCAGTGAACAAGTAAGATATTGCAAAGCCACCAGAGAAACCACACGTGATACAGACGGACAGTGATTTTTTTTTCTATTCAGACTGTTTACATCTCAAGAGCTGAGAAGGTTCCTCCCAAACCCTCACCTCTGGAATTTCTCCAAAAGAAAACAGGCAAGAGGAGACTTGACATTCTTGATACCATTAATATAAACCGAGAAAAAAATGCTGATGTTCTTTCTACATCATAAAGGAAATGAGCAAAACCCAACTCTCTCTCTCTCTCCCCCCCTCTCCTTTTCAGGTCACCTTCTAAGAGGAGGTTGGGTGAATTCAATCCTTAGGATCACACTTTATCCCCATCCGACCTACTGGCTGATAACCAGAGCTGTGGCCAGCTGTTCACCCAAGACTGAAACTCGTTGGAAGAGACTTCTAACCATCCACTTACTAGTATCTCTTTACATCGATACACCTTTAAAAGCTCCTGGTGCCCTTGATTGTTGAATGCAAATCAAAAAGGAACTCCACCACAACCTAGCAGCAGCAACCTCTGCTAGTACAACCCAAGCCAGGTAAATGAAAATCCGAAGCAGCATCCTTCCCTCTCCACCACCCTTACGATTTTCCCCGGCTTTCAAAATGCCTCAGGGCTTGCATGAAAACTACAGGCGTAGTGTCCAAGGAGAAAAGGACATTCTCATGCTTAAAACTTGCTTCTGAACCCTTGTGGGTCTGATTTTACATTGTTTGGTTTAGCTTAATGTAACAGCTCGTTATGGCAGGAATTCTTTGCTAGCTAAGTGCCACTTACAGAGTCCTAAAATTACAATATGGCTTTGGGAGAGTCAGCCAGCTGAGTTAGCCATGGCTGCTCCATGTGCTGTGAATAGACTAAATCAGCCTAATGCAGTTTTCATTTGCAAATTTAAGCAAACTGCACCCCAAAATGCTTTGTAAAGTTCAGTAATAAATTAAATGTTGCTTATTTGTAATCCACTTCCAGGGTGCTCATTAAAAGGCATCTAGAGCCCATGCAGATGTGAACCAACAGCATGCAAAACATTTCCAAAAAAGCCTAAAGAAAACCAGCCAGCTAAATCCAGAACACAGCCAGGAAGCATCACACACATGCTCAAAATGTGCTTTCTGATGAGCCATTGAACTGTGGTGCTGCCGGGAGCACTGGTAGCCAGGCCCTGGGAAGGGTTAGAGAGGAGGCAGGTGTTGGGTACGCCAAAATGAACAGGGAAAGGTAGAGAGAGGAAGAGGTGGCCTAGAAGGTGCGGTGGGACAAGTTGATGGAAGGTGTTTTGAAAGCCAGAAGGGCAATTCTGCGATGGATTCCAAAACCAAGGAGCGGCTAGTCAAGCTGTTTGAGGATTGGGCTGTGCAGCTGGAAGAGATAGTCCGCTTGTAACGGTGTCTGATGGCCTGGGGATTTGGAAAGTCATAGATCAAGAGACTGGACGACTGCTCAGTTAATCTCCCTTGGGTGCTATGGCTCACCATCTCTAAATGCTGTTTTAATTTTGGGGACCCTGCTGCTTTGCTTCTCCATTCCCCATTGCCCTATTAAACACTCAAGCATAAGAGGCTTGGGGCCAGCGTCATTAGAGGGACAAAGGCTTGATAACATTAGACTGCTGACAAATTTCTTTTCCGTCCTAAAAAGAAAGAGTCCCAGTTGAGGACATTCCCTACAATGCCAGCTGAGCTCAAGTTTGTTTTAAAGGGTTGAACGTCTTTCCTGAATGGGCAATTTCTATTTGGAGACCAGATGTATTTTTATATCAGCAGGGGGGAAAGAAAGCAGAAACTCTGCTTGCAGTATTAGCGAAAAACAACCCAACTCTCTGCAGTGAGTACTCTAGGAAACGTACAAATAAATTAGTGCTGCTTTAATCAGAATCAATGTGCTTAGCAACACTGATCTGTGCAAAACAAATTCCTCCATGCAGTCACAAAACCAGTTCCCTTTAAACTTGACATCCATCTTTCAGAAGAGATGTAAACCAAGGACCTGGCCCGCGGTTGTTAAAAATCCCAGGGTGCTTTTTTACAAGAGTTAGGATGTTAAAAACGGTTGCCCTGGCTACATTCCAATTCTGATCATTATATCATTCCTCACTTTCCGTTATTAGAGGGGATACCCTTCAGTTCCTGTTCTAATGTGTCTAGAGCTGCTGTGTTCTGCAGTAGTGTCATACACCAGAGGTGGCTGCATTTCAGTAGTGGATTATTAATCTTACTACAGGAGCATCTGAGGTGATCATGGCCCCATTGGACCAGAAGCCATATTAACAAGAGTTGGCTGTCACAGGCTACTTGGGGAATAATGTCCTACTCAACGTGAGCAAGGGGCTCAGAATCTGGTTCTAAAAGACCCATTTGAAACACAATGGATTCTGAGAGAGTCTTAGGTGCCCAGTTCCTTTATGCTGTTATGAAAATTCCAGTTCACTCACTCGGAGTCATCATAATCGGCTTGCGAAACAGGTGGACAAGGCAGTTCACAGGAACTAAAAGCGCTTTTAATCACACGACAAACATTTTCCGTTTACAAAATGTTTCCAAGTTACCCCTTACAATAGGTTCTTCTTTCACAGTCCACAACAATTCAGCTCAGAGGTCTCTCAGCCTGCCTCCCCCCCTCTCTTGTTCACATAGCACTGAACCGGGAGCCAGTTATGCAAGTGTTTACAATATTCAGAATCCTACCCATCAATACGAGGTTCGTTCTTTTCTAGACGGCCAACAGAATGAACTTGGGTGTGCACTTTATTAAGACAATTAAATCCCTCAAAGAAACCGAAAACAAAGCTACTTTCCTTAAAAGGCAGAAAAGCACAAAGCAATCTCTCGATGGGTGGCACACTTACTGTACGCTCGGATTCTTAGCAAGACCAGGCAGGACAATGCCCCAGCACAACAGGTTCTATGCCCTCGAGAGTTACTGCTACGTCGGTGTCTAGGGACGAACGAAGTCACACACGGGACTACAGATCTGAGGGATGATGCCCAGGTGAAACATGCAACAGAGAAGTCTGCTCCTTTAGAGGCAGGGGGTCTGGGGACAGCCAGCCCTGTTTTGAGGCAGGGCCTCTTTAAGAGCAGGTGTTTGGGCCTGAGAGAGGAAGCAGAGTGGGTCTGGTGGCAGGCCCTGGAAAAGAGGGACTCCCAAGTCTCTGTGGGAAGACTGGGGATGAACTGCCAGGGGCAGGGAGTTGGATTTACATTGAACTGGTTTCATGTTGGGACTTGCTAAAGATTGTCAGTGCAGCCAGTAAATGGTGCCACGGAGAAAGGGCCTGAACAGACTCTGGGGGTATGTCTATACTACTTGCCGGATCGGCAGGCAGCGATCGATCCTGCGGGGGTCGATTTATCGTGTCTCGACCCCTGAGCGCTCTCCTGTACTCCACCACCGCGAGAGGCGCAGGCGGAGTTGACGGGGGAGCGGCAGCAGTCGACTCACCGCAGTGAAGACACCATGGTAAGTAGATCTAAGTACATTGACTTAGTTGCGTAACTTAGATCGATATTCCCCTCCCCCCCCCCCGCGCCCAGTGTAAACCAGGCCTGGGAGTGGCATTTACTCTTTCCTGGGCCGTGGAGACAAGCCGACAGCCTAGGAAGCCTCTCTGATGCATCTGTCCCCCTTACAGGCATAGGTGGCAGGAAGGGGAGCAGCAGAGCATGAAAAGCCAAAACCTTCATTTTGAGTCTTGCTGCTTTTCCCTGCCACAAGTCCCAACCCCCGTGCCTCAGGGTACGGGATACAGCAACTCATACGAGACAAATTATAAACACATAGAACAGCCAGTAGAGGGTGCTGAGGTGGACAGGCTCAGTACATGTTATCTCCAGCCCCAATCAGGACTCCTTTGACTGGAGCCAGGCTGCCATCTGCCAGACAATCGGGATCCAGGAACTCCTTGGATTATTCTTATTTGTAGAAGAATAGTATCTGCTGAGATCGGGGCTCCATTGTGCTAGCCACTGTACATACAAATCGTGGGAGACAATCCCTGCCCTAAAGCACTTAAATTAAATAGACAAGACAGACAAAGGGTGGGACTAGGGAAGTATCTTTATCTCCATTTTATGAATGGGAAATGGTGGCTCAAAGTTGGGAATAACTTGTCCAGCGAGAGTCAACCAGTGACAAAACCAGGACTGGACCAAGGAATCTTCCTAACTTCCAAACCTGTGTCCGTTCCACCAGCGATGCTATTCAACACCGAGCCACACAATACCATTTAGTGGGTTTTTACACGACAGCAGCGCTGTCACGACAGCTTCTCTGGCCAGTCAAAAACTCTACTCCTAGATTTATAGATTCCAAGCTCTAAAGGGACCATTGTGATCATCCAATCAGATTCCCCTGTATGTGAAGGCCTCAGACGGTAATTCCACAGTTCAGGCCTCGCCTACATTGGGAATTAGCAATGAGTCCAACCATTGCTGGCCAAGCACCCAGGAAGATGCACCACTGCACAATCCAAGTGCAGCCAAGGAAAGCCACAATAAAGTAAGCTGCTGATTGCTGAAATCTGGGCTGAATCCTACTTTAGACAAGGCCGTTGTTCTTTAAGTGAAAGGCCAGAAAGCAGACATCACTGGAGGGCTGGAAGGGGGAGGGATAGGGAGAGAGGACTGTGCCGCTAAGCTCACCTTGGCATCCTGTTTGGTGAGGAAATCCACAAATCCAAAGCCACGGTGAGATCCTGTCCCAGCCATTTTCTTTGGCAGGCGGACGGTCTTCAGCTCTCCAAAGGTGCTGTGAAGAAGAGACGGGGTAACAATACTTTGCTAAAAACCCACCTCACTTATGAGCCAAGGCAGTGCCTTTAAGGGATGTCCCCTTTCATGTATGCCTTGCAGGCATTACAGCTACAGAATGATCACTGCAGGCAAATGCTGTACCATTTCTCTAGGCCACATTCAGTGACAGATCTTGGCTACTAAGGATCTTCCAATTGGACACTCCTGATAGGGTGACCAGATGTCCCGATTTTATAGGGACAGTCCCGATATTTGGGGCTTTTTCTTATATAGATACCTATTACCCCCCCCCCCCCCGTCCCGATTTTTCACACTTGCTGTCTGGTCACCCTAACTCCCGAACACAGCAGAAGACGTCTTTGCAGTATTTGGCGTGTTTCTTCTCTCCTGGGAGGAAAGGGAGGATTTGCGCTGGACCACTGTACACGGTGCTGAACGCACAAGTACATCTCCTCCTCATTAACTGTTTAATATTAGGCAGCAGCACACTCGGCCTCAATTTATGGTGAGCTCCCCATTCCTTTCAGGCGGTATTTAAAATCAGCTGCTGTACATAGGGCACTGCTGTGAACCAGGAAAGGACAGGAGCCCATGGGGATTGAAAGCCATGCCAGGCAGGCTCACAGTGCTAGCATGGTCTTTCCGGGCACAGCTCCCCCATCTCCCACAGGTTCTACTCTTCACTCCCCGCGGAAGCGAGGATCCTCTTAGCAGCATCCTAACTTGTAAAGCATTAAAGAATCAGGCACCTGACTCCAGTTATCTCCCACTCCTGTCCGATGGGCTTCTCTTTTCAAGCTATTCTCTTACTTCAGAGCCCTTGATGGGCTGGGGCAGAGGGAAACGTAGCTTGTGAGAGAGCCAAAGGCTGATTTTGAATACTTTACCTTCCCCCCACCCCCCGGAGAGAGAGAGACACACACACTGCCATTTTAGAAATTCCACAAGAGGCCACCTTCTCTGCAGCTGAGCTCTAGCTCCCTTTCTTTTCTTTTCTTTTCTTTTCAATGTCCAGTCAACATACACATATGCACCAATTGCAGACAATAAATATTTAATGTGGACTGGGTCTGAATAGATGTGTTATTTTATTTGAAAATCTACACACACACAAAAGGGTTGGAGATGCTACAATGCCAAAGAGCGACCGGGACTAAACACAGTAAAGGCCGTAAATGCTCTCGTGAAATGATATAAGCTAAATCCAGGGAGTTAACCCGCTGCACTGGCAGCATGACCAGGCATTCATCTATCCAATTTCCTCAGGCAGTGCGGTGTGTAAATGTAGCATTATGAACCCTCAAAATGAATCTGCACGTCTGCTCCTCGTAGCTCTTCCCGCCCCCCCAACCCCCCCCTTTGAGATGGTACTAAGGAAACAAACAAACAGAATAAAACAGAAGAGACGCATCAGCCTTGGAGAGCAGGAGTGCTCAAGTCTAAACGCGGCAGAAACATTGCATTGTTTTCGGAGGTGAACCAGTCTCCCACAAGGCGGCTGGGGAAAATTGAGACTACAAGAACTCCATGTACTTCTCTATTATTATTTGTATTAGAGTGGTGCCTGGGTGAGCTAACCATGATTGGGGCCCTGCTGGTCTATGCACACCTAGTAAGAGATAGTCCCTGCCCCAAAGAGATTACAGTCTGAAGGGACAAGACAAAGGGTGGGAGGGGAAAAGAAGCAGACAGAGGGGAAGTGACTTGCCTAAGCCACCCCAGCAGGTCGGTGGTCAGATTAGAACGCAGGTCTCCTGGCTCCCAGACCAGTGCCCAAACAACATCAGGTCATGCTTCCAACAGGGGAATGTTGCAGGGTGGATAAAAATCAATGATTTTTTTGATAAAATGCTTTTTGAGGAAAACACTTCTCTAAAGAGTTTTAATTAAGATACATTATAGCTCAAAGATACCTCATCATGGAATAGGGATTATAAATTCTAATTCTATAATATGAGACAACATATTCACGTAATGTTTAAGAAAAGATTTGTAAATGAGTTCTAACAGTTCATGGATTAGGAACCCACTCTTATGGGGTTCCAGTGGCTTCTGTATAGATTATTTAGGTTAATCTTTCTACCTACCCAATGGGACTCAGTGCTCAGTCTAGAAGATACCATCAGAGATGCTTAGTTTTGTAGTTTTCAAACTGTGGATTTGTCTCTCCAGAGGTAACATGCTTGTTAACAGCAAACATGTTTTAAAATAAATAAATATAGAGAGGTGAGAAATAACAGACCTCAACTCTACTGTCCCTCTGCAAGTTTGTGTACAGAGTCAATCCCTTACCTCTCTTTAAAAATGAAAAGTTTCAAAAAGTTCAATGAATAGAAGATTGTTGGGGGCGGAATAGATCTGGACAAGGAGAAGAAGTCTGGAGATAAATATGAGAAGTGAGGGACATATGGTTTTCTGTTAAAATATTATGTTTGCTATTGAAGAAAAAAATCCAGAATACTTAACGTTGTTGTTTTAGTTAAATAAAAATTTAAATGTCTGTCTGGTGTGTTCTCCTCCTAATACAGCCTGGCAAGAAAATCCTCCAAATATTAATGATTAACCTGTTGAATTGGAGATAGTTCACCTCCCAATTTACCTTTGGTAAATGAAACAACCAAACAATCATTCATTTTCTGATACAGGTGTAAAACTAATCTGAAAAGTTTTCAAAATAAATCACTTAAAAAATGTATAGTGTGAACCTTCTAAAAATGAAACCTACATCTATCTCTGAGTTGTGAAGAATATGTATTAAGGTTATAACAACCAACAAGAATGCACTTTTATGTAGAAAACCATGATTAAATCGAGTCTTCCTGACTAGTGATTTAAATCAATTTGATTTAAATCAAATCCACCCTGGAATGTTGGTTCTTCGGTGGCACTGCCTAGTGTGAAGAGCATGAAGAAGTGCTTTTGACATGGGACATGCACACAGAAGAATATGAATTATACCTTGATCTTATATGATATGCCTCCCACAGGAAGAAATCTCAATGAGAGTGAGACTCCTAAGTCAGGTGTTAGAACAATGAGCAGAACACCACTTACATACCTGTGAAAATGTGGGTCAAAAAGCTTAAGTGACTTGACCCAGGTCACACACGCAGGCTGTGACAGAGATGGGAAAAGAACCCTGTTCTTCTGCCTCCCAGGCCTGTGTCTTGCCCACAAGAAGCCCAGGGAAGAGGTCAGTGAGGGAAACATGCTGAACTCCACCTCTAGCTCTCCTGCTGTTATCACCACCACGTTATTATAATCATTTGTACTGACCCTGGGGATTGTTTGTTTGGGGAGATGACCTGAAAACCCATTGACGTTCAGACTCACCCGAAGTGCAGGAAATCAGCAAGAGCATGAGGTGGGCATACCCACAACCCGGGTGGCAGGACAGATTTAACACGCCTGGAGGGGCTCCGGGAAAGCAAGCGACACCATGGGAGCTGAGCACGTTTGAGTCCCTTGGGCGTAGGGGACGGAGAGGGTTGGAGGGGATAGACGCCAGCTCCACCAGATGTGAGCTGCTTGACAGTGGTATCCACGGAGCAGCGGCTGAGGGGCTCAGAAGGGAACTCCACACAGGCTACCTCGGTGAGAGACCTGGCCTGGGTAGAAGGTCGGGTGACCAAACGTCCCGATTTTATAAGGACAGTCTGGATATTTGGGGCTTTTTCTTATATAGACTCCTATTACCCCCCACCCCTGTCCTGATTTTCCCCATATGCTATATGGTCGCCCTAGTAGAAGGGGTTACACCGGGACGCCCAACAGCAGCACAGATGACCCCGCTGGGGAGAGGGAGAAGAGCCACCCCACTGTGCTGATAATTAGAAACCATAACACAGCAATTACCATACGAGCAGCTGTGAATGAAGTGGAGAGACTGGGCCTTTAATGTTCCCCTTGCCACCTCGGTGGAGAAACTCACACCTCACGCATCCAATTATTCCTTCATCTAGCTATTGGGGGGTGGGGGGGGGCAATTACCCTCTCCTGAATGGGATATCCCTTATCCGGGGAAGATAGTTTATGCTTTGAACAAAGGGAGGCGGTCTCACATTTCTAATTTGTTTGAAGGGGTGTGCTATGCATTCACACGTACAAAGAGGGAGGTGTGCTTTATGGCAGCTCAGATCAATGACATTCCCCCCTCCTTTCCCTATACCCAACTGCGATGTACACAAATCCCACTTGCTCACAGGTGTGAGTGTGAAAATGCAGCTCTCTCTCTGGGGGGAGTGGGGACGGTTCCCTGATGGGTGTGTGGCACATTGGACTCATCAGAGAGGGTTGGCGAGGAACCTTGCTGTTGGAGCTACTAACACAAAGCGACACACTGTGCGACCCACACCATCTCCTCCTCTCTATGCATGAAGGAAAAAACCAGTGAGACTCAGAAATGGCAACTGACCCTTTCTTCATGGGACACCCGTGGGCAGGACCAGAGCTCAAACGCTCTGAAGTAACTAGTGACTGAGCTGAGATGTTGGGACAGGAATTTGAATTCCCTCATTTGTACTGTGCTACATACCTGCCAATGGAGCAGAGTAAAAAAAACCCAGTGGTTCTGGTATTACAATTCAGTGAGAGCCAAGACAGAAGGCTCCTCACACACTGAATACCAACATTCCCTCCCTAGTGCATCAGTGCCAGGGTTCATACACTGCCTCAGAGCGCGACAGGACTCACAGGGCCACGGGTGCATCACCGCTCACTCCGTAAAAGATGCACTGGTGACTTTGCTTCATACCGATCAACATTCACGCAAAGACAACAGCACGTTGGCCCTACTGGGGTGAATCATCTCTATGGATTCAGGAAGAAAGGGTCGCATACTTCTCCTCAATTGCGCACAAGCCCCGATCTGCACCTCTACAACCCACAAAGTGCAGGAACTCAGAGAGGCGAGACCTGGAGGATTCACCGAGGCAAGCCAAAAGTCACAGGTGGCAAATGAGCAAGATGAGCGGATTTCCTGTGCAAGACCCCAGCTAGTGGGGCACATCAGTGCTCCCCCTGAAACATATTCAGCAGCACAAGGTTTGCAGATTGTCTGCAAGGCTATCCTGGAAGTCAATAATATTCCCACCACACCGTCAACTCTTCCAGCAATTGGGTGGATTTCCTCTTAACCAACTGGGTGAACAGAGAGAGAAGCAGACGGAAGCTGCTAGACTCGTCTTCAGCTGGGAACAGGCGATTTGGAAGAAGGAGCCCATGGCCTGCTGACCGTGAGGATGGTATGTTACTATTAAATGGACTGAGATCCTTGGTTTAGTTTGGCGGATAACAAAAAAGCCTATTTGGCACCTAAGGCCCCAGATATTTGGTGTTAGCACTTGTGCTCTTTAATGGTGAACATGAAGGAGAATACAAATAAATATGGCCGCACATGTGCCTCCTCAACATACACATCCCCCTGTGGTGCCTGTTGCTGTTGCCAATAAGAACCATCCTCCCTGTCACTGAGGCCTGTAACCTAGGGACCATCACTGACCTCTCCCCCTTCTTTTGCCTTACACAACCCAGGCCATGTCTAAATCCTGCCTCCATAACATCTCAAGGTCCATCATCATCTTGCTGTCCATGCCCCCAAAAGTCCTTTCCAGGCCCTCATCTCAATTACTGTACCCTCCTCCTCGCTGACACCCCTTGCCCCTCCTTCTCCCCCCAACCCTCGGCCACACTCTTCACTCCGGCTCCATCACCTCATACCTGGATACCTCCACTGGTGTCCTCGCTTTCCACCATGTTTAGGTCAAGCTTTGTGTCCTCACCATCAAATTCCTTTATATTCCTCCTGCACTTATTTACCTGTTCTTTTCTATAATTGTGTTGCCCCTTTCAGAGTAACAGCCGTGTTAGTCTGTATCCGCAAAAAGAAGAACAGGAGTACTTGTGGCACCTTAGAGACTAACAAATTTATTAGAGCATAAGCTCTAATAAATGATGCATCCGAAGAAGTGGGCTGTAGTCCACGAAAGCTTATGCTCTAATAAATTTGTTAGTCTCTAAGGTGCCACAAGTACTCCTGTTCTTCTTTTTGTGTTGCCCCTGTGACCTGAAGTCACTGCTGAACCAACCTCAGCCTCGATGACCTGTCTGCCCACGTCTCCCACAGCTATCTCTGTGCTTTCTTCCACAGCTGCCCCTGCATACTGTCCCTAGGCCCTTACCCCTTCCTCTTTCAAATTCCCTTCAAGACCTACTTCTGCTGTGATGCCACCACAAGGAAATCAGCCAAGAAATGCTGGCTCAGCAAGACATGTTCTAACCCTGACTGCTCTGCATCTTTGCTGTGTCCTTTCATCCCATTCTCCGTCTGAATAATATCTATTTCGACTGTAAGTTCTTCAGGGCAGGGAGCTTTTCTTCCTCTTTGCAAAGTGTCTAGCATGCCTTTGGCACTACATAAATATCAGTGATTGTACTAGATGCTTCCATAATTTAGCCCATTCACATTATAAATTTCTGAAATGGTGTCATTCTTCTTAGACCGTAGACACTGAGCAAAGATCAATCAGAATTAGTGCGATAAGCTGTTAGTCACTAGCTAATCAAAGGAAACTCAGCTGAAAGACTCCAAAAAGGAAAGGGAGAGCATAATTTCACCACTGATCTATACAAATGGTCGCACAAGAGACTACAATATACAGTGCATCCCAAGAACAAGATGGTTAATCTAACTATTGCAAGGAATCACCCCTGAGACATGCCCCTCCCTCCCCCAAATATATATGCTAGAAAGCTCATCTCCCATTCCAAGCAAATCCAGTGCTGATTACATTGCAAAGTCTAGTCAAGAAAAGATTTAACAGTTTGCCAGTAACACAGGGCGTTCTGGGCAATGAATGCAAAGTTCCCAAGGAGGCACAAGCGCAGTGTAGCTTCTCCCTTCACTGACCTGCAAAATGCTGTCTACAGCATCAGGCCTAAATTCTGCATCATCTGAGCAAAATTTAGTCTTCGCTTGGCAATGATTTTCTTAATTTTTTTTTTTAATACATCACCCCCAAATAGCAATTCGCCAACAAACTATTCTGCCAGTCTCTGCTCCTGCACCGATTTACTGATTACAGAGGAATAATGGCCTCTTTTCTTTTCCCTTCTCCTTTTGGAACGAAGGACCCTGCCAAATAGTTTTGCCCCTGGGCTGAGTCGTGGTCAGTTCCACCCCCTACATGAGAGAGTTAATGAAATACACAGCAGAATGTTCCTCCCCCTCAGGTCTTCAGCTGACTCCGGTAGAGCTAATCCCATTACAAGAAAATAACGTGGATAATTCAAACTAATGAAATCGTTACAAGAATGTGGACAGCCAGAGGTGGACATTCAGAACCAATTTAACACTCTTTGGTGTCGTTATCCCCAGCACAGGAAATATCTGAAAGGAGGAAGGAGAAAAAAGCCCTCCTCTCTTGTTAGCTTAAATCCTGTTAGAGAGTTCAGGAATTAATCTGCCACATATCTTCCCTATTACTATTATCATCATCATCAATAATGTCTCCTCGGTAACCTCGGAAAATTAATGAATGAATGCACGGGAAGGAGGGCAGGAATGGAGTAAAGCCTTCTGACATGCTGAAACAAGTCTATCGCTCTTATTGCCGGCAGCCCCGGCTGAGAAATAAGGCAGGAGAAGGTTGTTGGAGGTATTTTCCAGCAGAACAGGCATTGGCTTGCAGAGCTAAAGCAATCTTAAGAAGGGGCTACTCCCACAATAACCCCCCAAGGGGCGAATCTGAACACAAGGTTAATGCAGTAGCTTCTCACCGATTGACTTCGTCTGCACTAGGTAATCCTGTTGGACAGGACACTAAATACTGACCACCACCTTTCACCCCCCAATCCTGTGTTACAAGCACGTGTCCTCTTAGCATGGATGAGGAGGAGAACCCAACTAGTGTGCTTCCCAGGCTTTATTAGATAGCACCTTTGTCTTCAAACTTGGTTGGCGCTTTGCTCACCCTACACCACAAGGCTTGTGTGGAGGCCTCTCAAACTAGTGCTGTGGAAAGGATTGTGGCAGGCGGCCAGAAACAGGGGGTATGCCTTGTGGAAGAGGGAAACGCTGGACACAAAGCAAACAGATTCCTCCTTTATACAGAAGCGCCTTTACTAAGGAAGGAAGAGGTAAGAGAAGTCGAGAACGACTGCACGTGCCATCTCAAACGGTGATCTCGCATGCTAAGCATAGCCGGTACGTGGATGGGAGATCTGCAAGGGAAGTCAGGGGTTCTGCAAGAAATGGTGATGCTGATTCTGCATGTGGCACTCTTTCTTCCGAGTCACCACTAAGCGAATGCCCTACAACAGTTTTGGGAGGCACTCTGTCCTGGAGGTGCCATATTGTGGGTGTCATGGAAAATAGATGGCCCCACCTACTTATGGTCATTTATAGCCCATGGCACTTTTAACAAGAGTAGAATTGTTAGCCTTGGTGTCCAGGCCAAATTCCATCTTGCATAACAATTCTCTGCCTATTTAATCCCTTCTGTAGTTTCAAATGGAGATGGTACTTAACTTTTCTCCATTTCCAGACCTACACTGTTGGCGTGCCCTATTGGACAACTGCCATGTTCCACCCCAGAAGGAGCTGCACTTCAGCAGTGAGTTAAACGATCCTGACTTATGCTGTATGTGCTTTGCAATCCCATTCAGTTTATATAGCTCATTTCCCTGAAGATTATATGACTAGATTGAGAATGACAGAGAAGTAGAATTAGAAAACACAAATATTTTAGCTCTCAAGGCGACACCAAGCTTTCCAGGTAGGCAGACTACTCCGTGAAATAATGGTAGCAGCTTGGAATGCTGTTTGGCTGGACCCTATTTAAACATCCCATGAAAATCAAGAGTGGCTATCTTTAAAAGCCAGTGCTAACCCTTATGGGTAGAGCTCAAGCAGATGCCAGTATTTAGAGCTAGGCTAACCCTTAATCAGCTGCTTGGCCTGTTAAATAATCCAATAGTTATAACATGAGAATGGACTTGTGGGTTCTATTCTAGACTCAGCAGCAGATCTGCTGTATGACCTTGGGAAAGTCACAACAGCCCTGTTGTTGGAGTTTGCCACCTGCAAAATAGGGATAATATTTACCAACCTCATGGAGCGGTGTGAGGCTTAATTCCTTAATTAATTAGTGCTAGCAGAGTGCATTGAGATAAAAAAAAAAAAGGTGCAATGCAAATGCAAACATTTTCAAGGAGTAAAGAAAAATAATGACACACTCCAAATGGTCTGATGAGTTTTAAGACACAAGAGAGTGATTTTGGTTTGCAAACAAGGCAAACCGCCTCGAGCCCTGTGTGATTGAGAGAGAGAAAGGGTTCAAAATCAGCTGGTCAATTGGGGTTTTGCAGCCAAAGGGCACCTAACAGTTATTCTGTGGCGCACACGTGGTCCAAACTAACACAGAAGCGAGTCAGCGGGAGGACTTTCCTTTCCATGGTAAAAGGAGAAGTGCCAGAGAGGGAGAGGGGGTGGGTGGCGTGGCCCATGGGAAGTGCCCAGAATGAATGCCACGGTTAGATTTCTCAGGGTGCTCTCTTGCGAACATGTCTAATTACATCCAGACGGCGCTTTCGGCGCACCTGCCACAGCAACTGTTTATCTCGCCAATGAGTTAAAGAGCATCATTTGCAAAGTTCGCTAGGAAGGAAAGCCAATTATCATGTCGCCGGCTAGGCACAAAGCACGCTCTCGCTTTATCTCCCCGCTCGCTATCCACAGCACGGCAGAGGAGCCTTTCATGCTAATTTCTGCTGACTTCCCCCCCACACCCCGCTCCCCACTGCAAACACTTTCTTACACACTGGCCCCCCTCTTGCTTCGCTCCTCCGTTTGGAAAACAATTCTAAAGCCTCTCTGAGAACTGGCCCACCAGCGAACCTGTGATACAGCAGAAGAGGGAGCAGTAGGTGGAAACAACCAAGTGTTGCTGCCAAAAATCAGACCTGCTCTCACGTGGTCGCTCTTCCACCCCAGACCCACTTGCTTTTCATCGCAAAAATTTTCAAACGTCCCCTGGTCCAATGAGATGTCAAAAGGCAGCTGGATTAGGCAGCCCCTGAAGAAGGAAACTGTGCAATATCATAATTAGAGTGGTCATTAGCGACACACGCAGCGGAAGGACTTGCAAATGAAGTGTGGCTTTTTCTCTCTCTTTTGAGCTCACTGTGAATATAGGGAGAGGTGGGGATTAGTCAATGGGACCAACTTCAAGTGGTAAAATAAAACGACATGTTGTGAACAGGTACAAAAAGGGAAAAAAACGTTGCTGGGGAAGTGAGCAGTATGCAGGGAGTGAAGCTCCTGGAGTGGGCACTCTTTGCAGCTCTTCCAAAAATCTCTCTTCAGCCACTGCATAAGGGTGGCACATTTCTTTTTGTTTAGCTTTGCCAGTCACATCTATCCCAGCACATCCCTCTCGCTGCCGCTTTGCTGAGCTCAGACGAGCCAGCAACTGTTGCCTTATCATTCTCACTTTTCCTTTTAAGGGGCTGTCCCAAACCTACCTTTCCCCTCTCCTCACTCCCCCACCATGGCGCTCACATCCTTTCAGGCATTCTCTCCCTGTGATTCAGGATTCTAGCACCAGGGCTAAGAACCTTGCCTTTGCTCTTCTAGCGCTAACTCTTTGAGTGTCTCGCCCCTCTTGTCTTCTGACGGTCATGTCAAATCCCTTCTTTTCTTAATGCTCCTGCTAATGGGTTGATGTCTCTCCCCTTCCTCTTCTTGTCAGCCAATATCCTCCTCTCACACGGGACCACCAGTTGACTTATTTGTTTTCATTGTTGATTGAAGTTTTATTGCTGGGTCCTGCTACACCTTCCCACACACTTGGGATTAAAGGCATCTGTATAGATCACGTGATGTCATGGCTGTGGGAGATGGAGCAAGCCCAGAGCTCAGCTTCAGGATCCCGGCAGAGCTAGGAAGCGTGGTATACAACAGAAGAAATGCATACTGCATCTACTGCTAACAGAGGCGAAGTAGCTGCTTAGAGAATTAAGCATCAGCTTTTGTAGACCTGGACTCCCCCAAACCACAAGCAAAATCCCACCAGGGAGATAAGCCCAAGGTGGCGTTCAGTATTTGTTTAACACATTCATTATCATTAAGGCCCTACTTGAATGGTGGGATGATTGTCAAATAATTGCGGCTGAGCTGCGGACAAGCCAAGGAAAATTGTGGAAAGTAATAACAGACCTGCGTTATTTGCGGTAATTTGGAAAAGCTGACAACAGCGGGAGCCCCGCCATGTGTGGGGCTGACAATGGGAGCTCCTGCTGTCAGCCACCTGGGGCAGAGAGTGGGAGCCCAGGGCTGGGAGTGGGGTCTCCTGCTATCAGCTGTCTGGGGCTGACAGCGGGATCCCGGGGCTAACAGTAGGAGCTCTGCCGTGTGCGGGGCTGAGAGTGGGGGCTCCTGCTGTCGGCCGCCCAGGGCGGCAGGGGCTTCTCCTGTCAGCCCCCACATACGGCTGGGTTCCCGCTGTCAAAACTGCGATGGAAGCCTAATATTGCAAGATCCGCAATATCGCAAATTAAGGGAGGCCTTAATCATCATCCTAAAAGTCTCAACGCAGGAGAAACAAATACACTTCAAAATTGAAATATACAAGCCTAGCACACTGTCAGTATTTCACCAGTTTTATCCTCTCTGCCTCTAGTCAGCATCCTTCTCAGGGCCTTCTCACAGCTGTATGGAGAGGGGAGGATGGGCGCTAGGTACAGTGCTGCAAGTGAGGTGGCTACGGTGTTATTTGATTATAACTCACAAAGTGTCCCCTCTGCTTTTCAATAAACACGTGATACATACGGGGTAGAAAGCTGTGTGTGGTTCTGTCTAATATACGACTCCACTGAAGTCAGTTTGGCCCAATTCCTAAGTCTCTTTCCCTTCACATGATCCTACAAGTTCAGAGCCCATCAGTATCTGAGAGAAGATTTGGGGAGGAAAACTGTAATATACATTTCCAGTATATTAATCCATATATATCGCCTCTCATCCGCCTGCTCTGTTCTCCCAGAGAAATTTAAATCCATCTGGGTATGGGCTCCATTGGTGTTTTGCTCTGTGAATTAAACTTGGCAACTCTCCACAACCACCTCACTATATAACCACCTTCCAAATCATTAGCACAGAGAAACCCGACTGTCCCAATACCCACCCATAGGTCTTAACCATGTTAACTGAATTTTCTATGGTGCTCAGGGGCCACCAAATGTGCTTCTTCTGAGTACTTATCGATTTGCCCTCAACACCCATATGAAATAGGTAACAATTACCCTCTTTTATAGAGGGGGAAACCAAGGCTGACATTTACCAAAGGCCACACAGGGAGTTTGAGGCAAAGCCAGGATCAGGACCCTGGTCTCCTTAGTACTAGCCCAGAACCCTCCCCACAAACCCATCCTTCCCCTCCCAAGAGCCCTCTAAGACGCTATTCACTAGCACTGTTTCCCCTTGCTTAGACTGTTTTCAGAAATGTAACAACATTTTGCCCCTTACTCAGTTTATTTTCCTTCACGGTTGCTTATAAGGGATCTTATCAAAAGCTTTCTGAAATTCCCAGTAAATTAGTAATTACGCAGGTTTTCAGACCGATAATTATGCCCTTCCATGGCCCCTGATGTATTATTTACCTGAGATGTCCATAATTAGAGCTCTTCTTTATAACTGGTATTATGGGCACTAAATTCTACTCCAGTCTATCGTCTAATTACACAGTTAGGCGGCATGCTAAACAGAATAAGCATAACTCCAAAAACTGGGCAAAAAAAAATCCTCTTTCAGCAGCACAGTGAAGGGGTTTAAAATTTCAATATCCCTCCATTTAACTCATTTTTAAACAGGTGCTAGTATCAGGTTTGGCTTCTTAATTTTGTTTCATTTAATCCCACTTTGCAAGGTTTAATGTTGTGCAAGATACTAAATTCTGTAAAGAGATTTATTTTCAAGCCAGTGTTAAAGGGGCATTTCCTTTCCCAGGTCTGCACAGATTTGCAGCGATTGTGGAAGCAGAATTGTATTGTCTTAAATTCTGTCTCTTTTCTCCCTCCCCGCCCCCTCCTTCTACCTTTCAAATAATGATTATTTTTCGACAGCTTCTCAGCTGCAGCTAGAGGAGAATGACAGACATAGACAGGTACAGTTGCCATGGTACAACTGTCACAGTACTTTAGCTCTACTGTGCTGGCTCCTACAGAATAATTTAACTAGCCATAGTGGCAGTAGGGGAGGTGGGGAATGCTGGGTGGCTGAGCCCAAATAATCTAACTTCGCCTGCAGGAAAACCTAGTTCAAGCCCCATCTCGGAAGATGCATGTTGGTGATCTCTGCTAGGTCCACAGAGATAGCGACTAAGAGATCCCCACTGGAATGTCTTTGGAATTAGAGAATTACAGAAATGGATTAAACTGGAAGAGCTATAAAGTCTAGCTAGCTCCATTGCTTGATCTTCTGGGAATGGACTCTGCAAACATATTCAGTCTGTTCCCCCCAAAACGATTAAGTCCACAGTAACCTCAAATTCTTTTAAATGCTGCAGGGCGGGAAGTATAACTGCTTGATCAGAGTGTTGATCAGTGACAGGTATCTGCTTACTATCTAAATTTATTCTTGTACTTTAAAACCCTGATCACAAATTACACTGCTCTACAGCCAAAATGCTTCTGAAATAAATGTAGTCAAACTTTACTAATTCTGGGTCACTGAGAACAAAAATGATGCTTAAAATTGTTGATTGGCTCTAGTTTTCAAGATATGCTATTGGGTCAGTATATATGACCCTTGACTTGGGAATGGCGGAGGATAAGTGAGTTATAAAGGGAAGGGATCTCAATTTAAACCAGAAATGACTAAAATACATCTTTGACTGGACCTATGAATAAATCTATGACTGGGTTTGGACAGTACTTGCTTTTTAGGCAAAACAATGAATGATGCAATCTGAAGCTGGTATTGCGTCATACATGATATGAATTGCATCATGTTATTCCTAGAAGTCATGGATGATGCAATCATAACGAAGCTTACATCTCTCTGCTGAACAAACTGCCCTAGATCAGCTCTAGAAATCACACAGTGTCGTGCTCTCTTATTTGTCAGTGTTTGATTTTGCAAAGGGACACATTTCTGTTTAGCCAAAGTGAGCAGAGATGCCTCGTACTTGTGTGAACAGTGCAGATAACTTCTGCTGTGTTTGTGGTGAAGTGACTTTTGCATCACAAAAGCACAGTATAACCACTATGGTTAAGAAAGCCTATCACCTTTATTTTGGCTGCAAAATTGGAGATCAGGACAAGAGGTGGGCCCCACGCATATGCTGCAATACTTGTGCAACAAATCTTCGCTAGTGGTTGAACAGGAAAAGGAAATCTATGCCTTTTGCAGTGCCAATGATTTGGGGAGAGCCAACAGATCATACCAGCAATTGTTACTTCTGCATGGTGCCTCCAGTTGGGAAAGGTGTGTCAAAGAAGAAAAAGTGGACTGTGCATTATCCAAACATTCCATCAGCTATACGCCCAGTACCCCACGGAGAAGGACTACCGGTTCCTGATGCACCAGAATCATTCCCACTTGAGTCAGACGAGGAAGAGGATGAAACTTCTGGTCCTGAACCATCAATGTCACAGGACCCACATTTTCTCCCATCCTCCTCCTCTGAACCACACCTCATAACACAAGGTGAACTGAATGACCTTGTCAGGGATTTGGAACTACCCAAGAGTAAGGCAGAGCTGTTGCGCTCCAGACTACAGCAGTGGAATCTCCTGGCAGGTGATGTTAGGATTTCCATGTTCCGTGACCGTCAAAAGGATCTTGTCCCATTCTTCTTCATGGAAGGTGATCTTGTAGCCTGCAATAACATCGATGGTTTGATGGCAGCCCTCAACATCGTTCACGATCCAGATGAGTGGAGACTGTTCATTGATTCAAAGACGAGTCTTAAAGCTGTTTTACTGCATAATGGCAACGTTTTGCCATCAATTCCAGTTGGTCATGCATTCCATATGAAGGAAACCTATGACAACATGAAACAACTTTTGAGGTGCATAAACTATGATCAACATCAGTGGCAGCTCTGTGGCGATTTGAAGGTTGTTGCTCTCTTGCTTGGTCTGCACACTGGATACACAAAGTACTGCTGTTTTCTCTGTGAATGGGATAGTCGTGCAAGATATTCCCACTACATCAAGAAAGATTGGCCACTCCGACAGTCATTGGAGCCTGGGAGGAAAAGTGTTCCGCATCCACCACTTGTTGAATCAAGGAAGATTTTGTTACCACCCTTACACATCAAGCTGGGTCTGATGAAGAACTTTGTCAAGGCCATTGACAAAACACAAGCAGCTTTCAAGTACCTTCATGGAAAATTTCTAAGGTTAAGTGAAGCTAAGATAAAGGAAGGTGTCTTTTGTTGGTCCTCAGATTCGTGAACTTCTTCGAGATGATGCATTTGACCATGCACTGCGTGGCAAGGAAAAGACGGCATGGAAAGCCTTCCAGTTAGTGGCAATAAATTTTCTCAGAAACAACAAGGCAGACAACTACAGGTCGTTGGTGGAAAACCTCCTCAAGGCATACAAAAGCCTTGGTTGCAACATGTCACTAAAGATACATTTTTTGCACTCCCATCTAGATTTTTTTCCACTGAACTGCGGAGCAGTGAGCGACGAGCAGGGCGAGCGATTTCACCAGGACATTGCAACAACGGAGAAATGCTATCAGGGCAAATGGAGCCCATCAATGCTTGCAGACTATTGCTGGACAGTGACAAGAGATGCTCCATTTAATGAATACAAGAGACAAGCCAAGAAGCGCTGAGTAGACACTGAATAGGACTAAACTATGTACATAATAGTTTTTTGCCTTTTCTTTCATAATAAATTTTATTTATATAATCCTTTTGCTGATTTTTAAAGTGTTACATAAACAGGACAGGTGAAATATCATGTAAAGCAACCATAAACACATGAAAAGACCTAGGTTTACAATTTATGATTAAAACTCTACTATCTACAATATACATAGACATAAAATGTAAAAACTTAAAGATCTTAGAAACAGTAGCCAATCAGTTGTTTTAATTGTCATATTTGAATTCAGCACATCAAAATACATAATAAATAGCACATTTTATCTCTGAAGCAGACAACTTCTCAAAAATTGTAGACTAGTGTTACACAACTGAAGCTAGAAACAATCTTGCCCTGAAACTTTATATATGCTTATACACGGAGATTTTCCCAAAGCCACTTAGGGGGCTTTGACACTCAATCCCCGTTAATTTTAACGGAACTGAGCATCCAACTCCATTAGGTGGTTTGAAAATCCCAGCGTAATCTCCTTTAGATCAATCAGTTACATCTCCCCTCTCACAAAATGGGTGACCATGCTCAGTTCCCAAGGCCTGTGCTCATAAGAGTCTTTCTATCTCAGTACCACCTTTCAGTCTTCGTAGCACGCTTTTAAAGAAGACACTGGTATTTATACTAGGTGAATAATCCTCATTCCATTGATGCCAGACAAAGCCCTTGGTTAGTGGAACTGTTAATACCCAAGGCAGAATGGGTTACCCATCCTAACAAAGGCAGTGCTATCACATATTGCTTTATGTTGCAGCTTAGATAGTTATTTGGGGGAGGGCGTTGTATCAGAGCACATGTGGAAACTAACAGCTTAGTTTCATACTGAGTACGGGGGGTGGAAAGGAACTGAGCCACCACTGATTTTTTTGCATGTGGTGATTGTTTACCTTCATGGCGCCACTCAGGAATGCTGTAGTTATCCTCTATGGGTGACTTTCTGCTCTAGTTCATTGCAGATGTTTTCCCCTGGGCCACATTCATTCAGGCCTCCACCTGGGTTTTGCGTAGTAGAAATTAGTGCAGAATCTCTATGAAAAGGCTTTTTGTAGACAGAGGAGGTTGCCCCTCGCTGGACCTGCCTAGGACTTACAGTGTAGTTTGCACAGTTTTACAGCCTAGTAGGTCAGTATCCCCACTTCTAAAAATTACACCACACAGCAAACTCCAAAGCTGTCTCTACACTGCAATTAAATACCTGTGGCTTTCCCGTGTCAGCTGACTTGGGCGGTAACATTGCAGTGTAGCCACTCGGGCTGAAGCCCAAGCTCTGGGACCCTAGAAGGGAGGAGAGTCCCAAAGCCCGAGCATCTACACTGCAGTGTTACAGTCCCGCAGCCTGGGTCAGCTGACAAGGGCCAGTCACAGGTGTTTAACTGCAGTGCAGACATACCCCAAGGTGCCAAGTTCTGCCTTCTGATTCTCAGATGCAACTCCCCCTGGGGTCACTAGGTGGTACCTACATGTATCAACAGGAAGATCTACCGCCCCAAACCATGCGAGACAGTGTGTGTGGCTGAAACCAAGTGAGAACTCCAGCCAGGCAGAGCACCCCACATGAGCTGGGGCTCTAGATTGTAATTCTGCTTGTGCAGATCACCTTGCAGGAGCAGGGCCTCAGAGTTCAAAAGCACCAAGTCACCACGGTAGTGACACAAAGGCTGGAATTTCAAAATAGCCCATAGCTCAGTCAGGCCTGAGATCTAGGTGCCCGACTCCCTTAGAAAACCCTCCCCTTGAAAATCCCACTCTCAATGTTTAAATTGCAGCTATGGTCAAAAATAATTTAAACTAAAAAAATAGTCCCAGGAGAGCACACTACAACTCCAGTCTCCCAGAGCCTCCTTCTGAATCAGTTTCAAAGCCAGACATTTAAATTCTCAGCTCCATGGAGGACATAAGTAACTGAGAACACATTCTATTGTGCCTTGCGTGTCACCAAGAAAAGCCCCAACGATTTAGCCAGTGTGTTACACAGAGTATCTGTTAGATACCAGGCTGAGATTATGGTGCTAGTAGCTGAAAGACATTAATTTCAGGTTCAGTTTTAGCAGACTACATCTGATCTGATGGAGAATAAATACAGAAGCACCAGATATTTTTAGGCAGACACCTATCTGAACATAGCTACAATTTGTAAGAGAATTTCCATTCCTATAAAGCTGCAAAAGAACTTCAAAAGTAACCAGATTAATTATTTTAATCAGAACAGACAAGAAAACAGATTTAAAAATGCAAATATATTAAAAATGAAGTTCACATTAAGTGCCTCTGTTCTCATTATTTGAGTACAACAACAATCATGAGATTTGATAGCGTGGCATGGACTCCAAAGAGGAAAAAACTTCCACACCCATCTTTCAGATCTTTTTAAAATTGGGACTGGACATAGCATTAGTACATGGAGTTAACATACCCACTCAGAGTCTGATGAAATGGGGGTGGGGAGGGGGAACCATTCAGAGACACAGTATTTTTGGTATTTGAAGCTTGAATTTGGGTGTCTGTTTCTGTTCAACAACACAAATAAAGCCTCGTCTCTCAGTATCTATTGGCTGTAGGTTGTCTCTCTTTATAAGCACCTTATTAAGCATACAACTGCAGTGTACAAGAAAATGTTATTTTTACAGGGTTTTTTTTTCCAAGACACCTTTATCGTATTTCTGCAAACCTCTGGCTACTTATCCATAGTTCTCAAAAAGTGTTGGGTAAGTCTCCCAAAAGAGATGCTCTTTTGGTTGACTTCCTTATTTGCGTATCGGCCCGAGGGAGGGTAACAGCAGAAGCGTGTACAGCCTTGGAAATAGCAGCATTACGGACAACAGAGAAGCTCAGCCTTCTTTTACAAATGGACACTGCAAAGCTCGTTCTCTTTTACTTTCCTGTAGATTTGCTTTGCAATCTATGTAGTGATTCTCAAACTTCCGTACTGGTGACCCCTTTCACACAGCAAGCCCCTGAGTGCAACCCCCCACCCCCTTATCAATTAAAAACACTTTTTAAAATATTTAACATTCTAATAAATGCTGGAGGCGAAGCGGGTTTGGGGTTGGAGGCTGACAGCTTACGACCCCCCCCACGTAATAACCTCGTGATGCCCTAAGGGGTCATGACCCCAGTTTGAGAACCCCCTGATCTATGGTATATATATATTCAGAATTTAAACATGTCATACCAACTTAAATCAGTTTTAAAGTGAAGTGAAGAAATACTTTTGTCCACATGTTATATAACAGAACTTAGTTTTAAGAGTCTGTGTTTGCATTTGTAATGAGCAGTTGATGTTGCGTTAGTATAATAGAGCTAGCTAATCCTTTTAAGTGGGCTCTCATGTATATTATGTACACATACAGATATGACCATGGTACAAGCATATACAGACAAAAGTCGTCAGGAAAAATTCTGCAGAAATATTTATTACCAGGCGAGGAAACATGGATGGTCTTGTGGTTTTGGCACTAGACTGGGACGCCGAAGATGTTTCAGTTTCCAGCCTTGCCACGGACTTGGGCAAACCACGGCTGTACCTCAGTTCCCCATCTATAGATGAGGAACAGCATTTGCTTTCTCCACACTTTGTGCACTCTTCAGATGGGGGCCTGTGTCACTGTATGTATGTACAGTGGCAAGCCCCAGGGAGTCCTGATTTTTAAGTGGAACAATACAGTAATACAAAGGAATAATAAACCATGCTTGCTAGCATGAGTGGTTCCATTCATGAGCCTTATCCTCAGTTACACTACACTGCTGTGCGGGGGTAAAAGCGTATTACACATAATTTATGCTAATGTTAAGGGCCCTTTACGCTACCAGTGCAGGGTAAATGGACCTTTATATACAGGAGAATAAGGCCCAGTGTTTGAAGGAGAGTATCCTACGTTTTAAAACTAAGATCAATCTAATAAACTGTTGCAAACTGACATCACCATTTAATGTTTAGCGTAATCACACCATAAAAGCATAGCTTAATTGCACCCCCAAAATTGTGTTCTTTGCACTTGTGTGTTTACTAGGGTTCCTGCGTGCTTTGAATTTGGGGCACAGGAAGTCCGTCCACTTTGATCATGTAACACTAGATTGCTTTAGTGTAGCTTACATTTTTCATACTGTCTGGAGAGGAAGAGGGAAAATGGTTTATTCCTTGATCAGGTATTAATTTAGTAAGATTCTACAGTATTTCAGTATAAATTTCAAGAATGTACAAATGGGATTTACTCAAGCAAAGCTGTACCTATCCACAGCTCTCTTCAATATGGTCCCATTGTATTGGCATGCAATATATTGTAAGCAGAGCAAGCCCATCTAATAGCAGCTGTGAACCCTGGCTACGTAACCTCACTAATTTAATAAATAGACATTGACGAGACTAAGTGGCTGCTTAGATGGCTTTACCACCCTCTTCCATTTCTCCCCCTCCCAACTAAAAGCCTCTTAAATAAAACAAATTAAACCACACACACACACACACACACACACACACTGCCTGAGCATTTTATGGCTCCATTCTCCAGCGGGAGCCAGAAAAATGCAAATGAATCCAGAGACCACAGAACGGCTCACTGAAGACTCAGAACGTTGTACGGGGACGTGTGTGTTTTGCTTCCCCCTCCTCCCCTCACCACTAAAACATCTGTAATAACATTCAGCACAATGCCATAGGTGTCTGCACCCAATCAGAGGCGATGGCAGACGCTTGCACCTTGCTGACAGATGCTGTCAAAATAGCCTTGCAGTCACGGGCTGGATGATAACGTGAAAATGAGATACAAATGAGGGGCTATCAGAGAGGGGTGGGATCATTGCTCTACTCAGTCCACTGGCACTGCACACTCAGAGAGATGTAACACACACAACTCCTGTAAGAAGTTAGGAAAGGAAATGATACCCCAAAATAACCTGCCATTACCAAATGTTTTAAAGAGACATGCCTATAAAGGGAGAGTGGAATTCACCTTTTCTAAGCAGCAAACATTTCTATGTTTATAAGCTGCATTTTCAGACCCAAAGCACTTAAAGCTAGTATACGCTACAGAGATCTTTCCCCTGGCTGAAATGCAGCCACTTCTGGGGTGGGACAAAACAGCTGTTTTGTGCCACAAATGCATCCATACTGTTTTGAGAGTCAGGAAGGAGAATAATTTCTCCCAAATGAAATTGCAGGGAAAATTTAGGGAAATAGGATGCAATTACCCAAAGCTACAATTGGACTACGTCAACATAGGGCTCCCATTCCTACAGCTGGGAAAAGGTGAAGAAGTCTTCAGGCTTACATTTTCAAATCTAGGCACCTACACTGATGCTCACAAAATATGCATGCACCTAGATAAGTATCTGTCTGTGCACCTGGTTGCTAGGGTTGCAGGCAAGAGTTACATTTTAGATTTTAAAGATCACAAGCAGACGTGGTCTGGGTTTTACATTTCACCTGAAACACAGACTTTGACTAACGTGTCAGAAATAGGTTGACTCAGAGCAGAATAGATTTATAGATTACAGGGCCAGAAGGGACCACTGTGATCATCTAGTCTGACCTCCTGTTACTCCTGGGAGAATTCGCACCCACAGAATTTTTTCTTGTCTGCAGGAAATACATTCTACCGGAGAGGTGCTGCAGTTACACCTTTCACCCAGCAGGGGCTGCTGTGGCATCAGGACAGAGGGTAGCTGGTTCAGGGCAGGAGCAGCCCCAGCTTCAGATAGGGAAGAGAAGAGGCTGCATTCTTCACGGCGCCCTGCCTGTGGGGCCAAGTCAGGAGGCATGGCACATGCGGGGACGGCCAGCGTGGGGCACATGGCTTTGGGGGTGGGAGGATGTCACAGACTGGAGTCCAGAAGGGCTGGGGGGGGGGGGGGGGGGGGGGGAGGGAGGATGGGTCGGGGGCTGAATGGGAGTTGGGATGCAGGGACAAATGGGAGTGGATGGCTGAGTGGGGGTGCAGGGCCACATGGGGCGTGGGGGGGGCTGATTGGGGGGTACAGAAAATATGTTTCTGTATTGTAGTTTAAATGAATTATTACTCAAAGTTCTGTATTAATATGCCTAGTAAGGAATCTATTTGTCAAAAAAAATTCTTGAAACTTTTTTGTTGTCTGTATTGTTACAGACATACTTGCTGACAGGTATTTTGAAATAAATTACCAAAATAATTGAAACTGGTGTAATTATACTGTGTTATTTTGACAAATAAAACATGCAGAATTTTGCAGAATTTTAAAATATTGCGCACCGAATTTTTATTTTTTTGGACACAGAATTCCCCCAGGAGTATGCTATGTAACAGCCCCCAGGACATTCACAGATTCACAGATTCTAGGACTGGAAGGGACCTCGAGAGGTCATCGAGTCCAGTCCCCTGCCCGCATGGCAGGACCAAATACTGTCTAGACCATCCCTGATAGACATTTATCTAACCTGCTCTTAAATATCTCCAGAGATGGAGATTCCACAACCTCCCTAGGCAATTTATTCCAGTGTTTAACCACCCTGACAGTTAGGAACTTTTTCCTAATGTCCAACCTAGACCTCCCTTGCTGCAGTTTAAACCCATTGCTTCTTGTTCTATCCTTAGAGGCTAAGGTGAACAAGTTTTCTCCCTCCTCCTTATGACACCCTTTTAAATACCTGAAAACTGCTATCATGTCCCCTCTCAGTCTTCTCTTTTCCAAACTAAACAAACCCAGTTCTTTCAGCCTTCCTTCATAGGTCATGTTCTCAAGACCTTTAATCATTCTTGTTGCTCTTCTCTGGACCCTTTCCAATTTCTCCACATCTTTTAATTCCTCTTTGAACTGGAGCATCTCTTTCAGAAGAATAGTCAATCTTGATTTTAAAATTGCCAGTGATGAAGAATCCATCACAAGATTAAGTTGTTCCGATGGTTAATTACCCACATCTGTTAAAAATCTGTATCTTACTTCCTCTCTGAGTACATGAGGTTTCCCCACGAAGACTGGTTTGAGGTTTGAACAAGTGTGGTTGGCCCTTTAAAATAAATTAAGAGTATTGCACTAACAAAGCGATCCTTAAGCAAACAGTCTTCTGAAAATCAGCTGGAGAAGACCTAGATCAGGGATGACTTCAGGAAGCAGTGTATCTTCTGGTTATTTCAATTCTAAACCTATGTGCTGCAGATGATAAACTGGGTCACAACTAGGGGTCCCCACAGCGTACAACACTGTACACAGATGAAGAGCTTGCAATCTAAAGAAAGCGGGCAAGTCTTCTTGGAGCAGCCTAAGTCATATGAAAGAAGTTTTTTGGGGAGGACCCCTTAATCCTAGATGCTTGGAGCAACAAGGTAGTAGTGTTTGTCACTTATGTAGGGCTTTTTCCATAGACTTCAAAGCATTTTACAGAAGTGCATATTCTCGTGTCACAAATGGGAAAACTGAGGCACGGGGCTGTGATGTGACTTGTTCAGTCAAGTAGAAAGTCAGTGACAAAGTGAGGAACAGAACTTGGGTCTCCCAACACCCAGTTTGGCGCTTTCTCAACTGGACAATGCTACCTCCCTAATATACATAACACCTGCTCATGATGTCTAGGGAAAGAGGGACTGAAGACAGTAACTTGTTCTCTTTTAAGAGGAGGGTTTCTAGAGGAACAGCACGTGCACGGAGGAGCAACGAGGCAGAAAGGTTGACTCTCTTCAAGCAGAGTATCTTTAAGGTTGGACAGTTCCCTTAATCTTCATCTGGAAATAGTCCCACAGATTTGTTCACACAATAAGAGAAGGAAGATAGTAAGAGCTGGCAGCCTCACACAGTTCAAATGTAACCCTGCAAACCTTGCTGATGAGTTTCTATAGGGTATTCCTGCAAATCGTCACTGCTCAAAGAGTTAACAATAAGCACAGCGCACCAACAAAGGTCTCTTACTAGGGTATTATTTGGAGCAACTGTACCTATACTGGGGGTCCAACTTTCACTGTACCCGTGAAAATGCAGATTCAGAGTCAGGGAGATCAACAAGAGATTAAAAAGGAACAGAAGGCAAAAAGCTGCTGGGCTCCATTTCCAAAGAAACTGAGCACTTGCAGCTCCAACTCGAGTTTTGGGAGCTCAACACCTCTAAAAAAAATATCTGCCCCGGTGAGTCTACATGCAACTCCTCTAAGCTCTCAAAGCTGAGCGTTTTACATCACACATCCTTACTGCGTAGAACCTCAGAGACAAGCTGCATCCCAAGGCACTTTACAAAGGGTTTTTTTTTAACTACAGGATAAAAACAAAAGGGAGAAGAACGTTAAGCAGCATTGGCAAGAGAGGAGAGGCAGGTTTGCAGATGAGGCCAAGGGGATAGTTGAGTGGTCTAAGCCCCAGCTGAAGTCCCTGGAGCCACAACCCAGAAAAGGTTTAGCAGCCCTTTCTTCTTCCGAGATGGGTAAATTGAAGTTTCCCAGGAGAGGCTCTTTTCAGACGGTAAAAGGCCAAGGCCATGATCTCTGCTTCGATGGACGTGGAGATCTCACGGACTTGAGAATTTTGGACTCAATTTTTCATCTCCTTGACTGTTGTACAGCACACTGCAAGCTTGGCTGCTGCCCTCTGCCCCAGATGTGGCTCCACCCCCTCAGTGCTATTAAATATATAGTTAGGAAAGTGCCGTGGGATCCCTTCAAGATGAAAAAGGTATTACATAAAACACAAGACAGTATATTAGGAGAGGAGATGAAGACTCAAAGGCAGAGATCCAGCTCCAGATGTCGGGAACTTGAAGGCTCTTGCACCAACAGAGTTGGACTAGGTGAAGGGACAAAAAGGAGGTAAGCAGAGGACCGGTCCATGGAAGATTTTTAAAACGGGAGAGTAATTTATAGACACAGCCTGACTGCACGTCTGCCCCCTGCCATTTCAAGAATCCTCCCAGTCACAGACGGCAATTGCATGTAAAGAAGGTTTTTACCGAAGTCCAACGTGTAACAGCTTCCTCATTCCCTACAGGTAGTGCCGTTTCCTCCCGCCCTTCTCCCGTGCCGTCAGGTTGCAGAGTAGACCCGCCTGCTGCAGCAGACCTAATTTCATGAGGCTTTTGTGCAAGCAGCGGGGTGGAAAATGATCATCAGAAGCCATCATGTGGAGACGTGCCCCTCCCATTTCCTAGATCCAGCCTCCCTCCCCCAGAACCCAGGCAGCCTGAACGTGCTGGGCCGGTGCTGTAGCAGAGAGAGGCTACCAATGATCTTTCCAAATACCAGCAGTTCTGAAGGGAGAGTGCACTCTTTTCCCATCCCACCGCAGCTCCCGCCTTCCCAGATACTGATGAGCAAGACAGCGCAGTCCTGCGTGACAGCGTGAAATTAATACGATTTTGGGGAAAGTTGGCAATGAATAATGAGCATCTGAAATACCTTGGTTCCACCCCTTGCTTCCACTTTAACCCCTTTGCTGCTAGCATGCCACTCGGGCACAAACGCAGCAGTATGTGTATGGGCTTTAGGTGCAAACAGCGGCAATTCTGCAGGGAAGCAGCTCTGAAGATGCAGTTGGCTCCATGTAAGCAATTGTATTGCAGAGTAAGTTTTTTCAAAGGCCAGATTCTGCTAGAAGCAGTTGGGCCCGGTCTGGGGAGGTGCTCTGATCGCACCCTGGGCTTTGGAATACAGGAGTCCCTGGACTGACCTCTCCTTCCAGCCTAAGTGGTGGACCTCAGATGAATCCCACAAAGGAATCTCCACACAAGGGAGCTAGAAACCATGAGGCATTTGCCCCTTCCTCCAACCCCCCAGGTCAAGTCAGAAAATGCAGCTCCTAGACTGTTCAGAATAAAGGATTAGATCATTGCCTCATATAGACTCACAGACTTTAAGGTCAGAAGGGACCATTATGATCATCTGGTCTGACCTCCTGCATGCTGCAGGCCATAAAACCATCCCTACCCCTTCCCTGGACTCTGCCGTTGAAGTCCCCAATCCTGTGTTTTAGTGACTTCAATCGGCAGAGACCCTCCTGCTAGTGATCCCTGCCCCATGCTGCGGAGGAAGGCGAAAAACCTCCAGAGGCTCAGCCAATCTACCCTGGAGGAAAATTCCTTCCCGACCCCAAATATAATAAAGGGTAGCAGAAAAGACCTCAGAGCCAGGACACAGGGATGAAGCAACTGTGCAAAAGCCAAGAAGGGCCCCAACCCAAGGGAAGTGGAGAGGATATTCTGTGCCCAGATACCATTTGTTAGCGGACTAGTCTATGGGAGCTCTCGTGATCAAGGCTACTAAACAGAAAGGAGGCCACTGAAATCTGACAAGGTGAGTGGGATCAACTATGATGAGGAAGAGCTTTTAATTCTAAAAAACACCCCGCTCTTATCTAGAGCTTTTCATCAGTAGATCTCAAAGCACTTTACAAAAGAGGTCAGTATCTTTATTCCCATTTTACAGAGGGGAAAACTGAGGCAAAAAGAGGGGAAGTGACTTGCCCAAAGTCACCCAGCAGGCCAGCGGCATGGCCAGGAATAGGTCTCTCAAGACCTAGTGCAATTCTTTATCCACTAGACCACCCTGTCTCATTCTTTCCTCTAAGCAGTATATTTGTACTGTTCCACTGGCAGGCACTGGCTGTTGCATATCCTTATCCACCTCCTTTTATCTTCCTTGCTTATATTTAGCTTATAAATTGGAGCAGTTGGGAGTTGCCATCTGACGTCCAGAAAGCCAGCCCTAAGAGGCTACCACAGAACCAGCTTAACTTGACCTTTTCCAGCCACAGACAGAAATGGATGCTGCAGCTTCCTTTTGGTTCACAACTTCCAGTCTGGTCAGGCGACCCTTAATCTCAGCAAGGTCTCTCCTAGTGCAAGAGTCAGGCTGGCTTCTAATTTCATCCATGCTTTGGTCATGTGACATAAGGATGGGTCTCAATTCCATCTGACTTGTCTTTTTCACCATGGCGGCTTTGGGCATGGGGCGGGGCAGTGTTTCTGCTGCTGCGTGATTCCCTCTCACACCAAATCGAACACTGAACATTCCAACTGCTCTTCCAGGGTTTTCGAGGGCTCCATTCCTCAAACCACTCCCGTAAGAGGCAAAAATAAGTAAAAGCTAGGTATCCGTTCACCTGCAAGGCTGAGGTTCCTGGGAGGAAAGGACAACTTACAAGCGGTTTATAAAACTGTACTGTGCCTTTTCACAAGCACGGAGAGCGAAGACTTGCTAAAATATCTGAATTTTAAATTCCACTGGATTGAAAGGAACATCAATAACATCAGTCCAATGATGCAGCTTGTTAAAACAATGCAAAGAATGGATTTTGCAAGTGTCAACATGAATGGAAAGCATTTGGGTGTCTTTAATAGAATGCAATTTTGTTAAGACATTCCCATGAAGGGAGGAAGACTGAAAAATAAAACACACTATGTACTACTGAAAAAGAGTGTGAAATTGACCTGTCTAGCTTCATGGTGAAAGTGCAAAAAATTAAAGTGCTTTTCATTCTCAACATTTCAAGAAATCTAAAAATAGAAACGGATTTTTTTTTTAATGCTTGTTTTCCATCTTGGTTGTTCCTTGAATTACAAACTTAGAGGCGAGCAGCTTTAGATGTCAGGCAACTACAATTTCTATATAGCAGCTTCTAAAAACCCTTATGGCCAACTTAAAAGCCATCTTAATAGTCAAGCATGCATCTTGCAAACACGCATGCTTTGCCTCTGCCCGAGGACAAAAATATTCTTTTTAACAGGTCAGGCAAAAGAACACCACCTTGTAATATGAATAGCACTAAATGGGTATCCAAAGGAGATGTTGGACTAGATTATTGGGGCTCAGCAAGTTGCTTCCTATGAAGAAGAAACTTAAAAAGCACCCATTCATGCACACACGAACCTTAGAGTCACCAATCAGCACAGATACGGCGTGGGGCTGGTGGTGGGAGATTGCCAGAGGGTAACCCGTTTGAACATGGCATTTCAAGCAAAAAAAACAGAAAAGCACTGATGGAAAACAAGGAACGGGGTGTAGGAAACTAATTTAGCCCCATCACTAGGTTCAGCTTAGTGCATCGGTGAGAGCCAGATCAGCAAAAATCACACTGAGGGACCCTGGAAATTCTTAGTTTGCATTAGACAATCCGCCGGAGTAAGAACAGGCAGTTGAAAATGGCTCAGCAGAGAGGTTTAGGGGAGCAATGAGGAGGCTCGCGATCTGGATTGTTAGCAACTCACTAAAACCAACGACTGTGATTAATATTCAGACCTCAGAAAGGAAAGATCCACTGAAGTAATGCTGTCAAGACAGCGTTAAAAAAATTCTTCTGTTAAACACTTTTCAGTTTCAATTTTTAAAAAGAACATTGAAAACCCATTTAACTGATTCCTACATGGCTCATCTTGGCCAGTGAAACTAGACTGGTCAGTTTCATTTGCGTGTTCTCATGCACTAGTCCAATACTGCTGTGTTCGGGTTTCCAGCACCTCAAGAAGAAAGAAAATCTTCGTTTATAAAAACCATGGACACTTTTCTAATGTGGTGACAGACACAGACGTGCACAATCCCTGCATTTGCATCTGAAAGTAGGTACTAGTATCTCTCGAATCTGCATCTGCAATTTGATTTCAATAAAAGCACTTTTATGGAAAGCACAATTTCCTATTGTCAGAGGTAACCTGGTGTTTTGAAGCTGGTGTGTGGAACTATTAGTAAATCCTCTGGGTTAGACCTTGTTGTAAGCATGCACCAGGGGCAGACTGTTAAGGCCCTGACAACAGCAACACAATCACAGCAAGTTACAACACTGTTCTATTATTCTTTATATTGCAATAGCCTCAACAGGCCTCAATCAGGAATGGACACCCTATTGTGCCAGGCGCTGTACAAACATAAGATATTCCCTGCCCCACCAACTAATGCAGATTGGGTGTCCCTGAAATGTGCAAAAGCCTTGGACATGTGCAAGGGCTGAGTGCTGTCTACACTATAGAATGGAACCAGACATGACCGCAACCGTAGCGTACACAGGCCTCAAGAACAGAGGCTAAAACCAGCACTTAATCTTTAGTCATTTCCATCAGGGAGCAAAAAAACAGGGATAAAAGAAAAGAAAAGACTTAAAAACAAAAGGGACAAAGATCACGCAACAGGTGAGGCCACTGCAGCCCAACCCACACACTGTTAATGAATGCCTCTTCCCACCTGTTGTGAATGCTGCCATTCACTCTCCTAGCAGGAGGCACACACCTACAGGAAGAAACAGTTCCCAGAGATGCTCTGGAGGAGGGGGAAGTGCAGCCGAGCAGAGAAACTCCATCCCTTTAGGATTGTGAGGCAATGCGGAAAGACACCTACAGCGCAGAGGTTCTCAGTCAGGAAGGGTGAGGGCAAGTAGCTGGGACAAATGCACTGATGAAAAAGCTTCAAGCAATTGCTGTTGTTTTTTTTAAAAGCACTTCCTATCCGTGCTCCCCAGCCTGCCCCCCACAAACCCCACCTAATCAGGGAGAGGATGCATGGGCCAGAACACAAGCATAAGGGCTAGAAGTGCAATATTTCAAAGATCAAATTCCAGTTTAAATTCTACATCACAATTCTTCAACCTGTGCAATTGCAGAGCACACAGGGCTTGTTCCTAGTTGCAACACTTTGTGTGTTCAGACCTGAGGATCCCAACTGTCCAACACAGGATCCTAAACAGGAAGCTGAAATCCAGAATTAAACACTAACGGGTAAATCCTCAGCTGACAAACAAACTACTCCGAGTTATGCCAGTTTAGGATCTGGCCCTAAATGAAACATCAAAGATTGTTTTAATTCACCTATAATAAATGTCCAGGTATAGGATCTGCATACTGTATTTAGGTGCCACCTTTGAAACTGGGCCTCCAGAATAGAGGTTTTCCACTAGTGAATGTACAGACTGAGCAACACAAACCTATACAAAAGATTACATACACATGAATTCATGCGTAGTGTAGACACACACCATACACCTACATCTCAGATGTATTTTAGTCTAGCTCTACCATCTACAGATAGACCCAATGAAATCAGTTCTGCAGTCAGTTAAGTAGATGAAATCACCAAATCTTATCAGTTCTTCCTCAGCATCTTTAAAACCCAACCTTACCTCTTCATTCCTATTCCTAAAATCCATGTGTCCATGTCCTGGTCCTCACTTTCCTTGATTACTACAATCTCCTCCCTTCTTTGCTTCTCACCTTGCTCCTGGTCCCCGCCTTACGAGCACTGCGTTTGGCCTACATGACTCCATTTAAAATCCTCTCGCCGACTTCCTCTCCTCTTCCTGAGGAAGTTCAAGCTCCTGATTCACCTTCATAATCCTGCACAACCCTACTGCTCATGCGCCTCTTGCACCAACCAAGCCTTCCTCCCCAATGACCCTTTTGTCTTCTGCGGTTGGCCCACTCTGGTCCTTATGCTTACAGACCCTGCTTTACAAAGAACCACTGTTTCCTTTCTTCTTCAACCACCTTCTAACAATAACCCACTGACAAAAATACGGGTAGGAAAGAGGACTTCAGCTCCACTTCGAAATTAGACATTTGCCTGGTTATCAGGCATATCATCTGGACTGCATTATCCATGGACCTAGCTGCTCTCAGATAAACCAATGCCCACATTAGCCATGCATCCTTCCCACTCTAGCACAAGCAGGTCATTCCAGCTAGCTTCAGCACTGTGATCATTACAGGAAATCCACCAACGAGACTGGGAGAGGAACATTATCCACCTCGTAAGAGGCCGTCATTCAGATGAGCATTCAGTACACGGGTCTCTTTGGAAAATCCAAGAGGCAAATCTGTGGCATATTCAACCACCTAATTAGTTCCTTCCTCAGTCTGAACATGCTCTAACAAAAAAATAAGACACAATGTTGTAGCTTTCAGCACCAGGAGAAACAGCAGCATCTTTACATTTTAATTTACTCCCTGGGCAGTCCAATGTTCCCTAAGAGACAAAGGGTGTTCGTGTGTCTTCGTACACAAATATGATTCTTCAAACAATTCTAGCCAAAAGCTGATATTAAATATAAATCTAAAGACAAGTGGCAGTAGCATTTGGTCATTCCAGGATTACCAGGTTTTCCTGTGCTATTTCTGCTCATGCATACTAATTTTTTTTTTTTTTTTGCATTGGTACATTGCTAATCCTGACCTGCTGTACCAATGCAGTTTCACTGAAACCTAAATATCTCATGGTGACATGTCAAATTCAACAAAGTTTTTCATTGGGGAAATGTCTAAACAATTTGTTTAGACTTTCATTTCAACAAGGTAAAAATGTTTCATTGTGACTATTTGATTCAGTTTGTTTCAACTTTTATATTAAAATATTTTATATGTATATATTACATACGTTAACATAATATAAAAGCTAAACAAAATGAATCAAAACATTTTGACATTACCAAAGTATTTTGATAGTCCCAAATTGACGTGCCTTGAAATTTTCATTTTATGGGAAATTTCAGCTTTTCAATCAGACTCAGAATAAAATATTTCAGAATTTCCCCACAGAATGGAAATTCCAGTTCCCAACCAGCGCTAATTATGGATCTTCAGTGACAGACACCAAGTCTTTGACAAAAGCGACAAAGAGTCCTGTGGCACCTTATAGACTAACAGACGTATTGGAGCATAAGCTTTCGTGGGTGAATACCCACTTCGTCGGTCTTTGACAAAATTCATTAACATTTTACTGTCCTGAACGAATGTGAAAATGCAGTCTGGTCCTTAGGTGACATTCTGAGGGCCTGGTCTACATTAGAAAATTAAGTCAGCTTAATTATGTCACTAAGAGGTGTAAAAAATCCACACCCCTGAGCGGCGTAGTTAAGCCAACCTATTTCCCCCTGTAGACATCGCTAGGTTGATAGAAAGATTCTTTCATCGACCTAGCTACCATCTCTTGGGGAGGTGGGTTAAGTACGCCAACTGGAGAATCCCTCCCATCGGCTTAGGTAGCGTCTACAATGAAGCACTACAGCGGTACAGCTACATCAGTGCAGTGTTTTAAATGTAGACAAGCACTAATACAGACAAGTTGATTATCTGTGTTATATCCTTCCACTGATTATGCATTTTAGTCCACTCAAACTTGACACATCCCACAATAATTTTAGTCGGCATTATATTCCCATACGTGATCTGTTTTTGCTTCCGTTTTACAGGGGTAATAAATATAATAAATAGAAAGCATTATATTAGCATTAATAGCAATCCTGTTTGTTAATGCGCATACGTCGGCCTAGTCTTTGTTTCCAGAGGTTGTATGGAGGAGTCTTCTATGGCACAATATTTTGAACTGTTGAAGAGTGAAAATAATTTGATCAGAAAGATTTGTACTGGGTATTAAGCTGCTAGAAGGATTTAGCAATTCATTTGAAACTAAAAATATTTAAAATAACCATTCCCACTTTTAAAATTGCAGCCACAGTACAATAATCGGTGTCAGGTGCTTAGCTATCTAAGCATTTTTTGTGGGTCATATACCCGAGCATATAGGAGATGAACGTACCAATTAATAGTTCTTATATGAGTAAAACCTCACTGTCCATTAATCGACAATTTTCTCTCTTCTGCCTTTGGTTAGTGAAAATTTCTATGGGTTCAAGTGCAGGAAGATATCTTGGGGAAGGGAAAATTTTCACTAGTCCTGTAGCCTCCCTTACTTGGAGAAAGGTGTGAACATGAAGTGTGTCTTGCACTATGCTTCATTATATCTCAGTGTTCCCTCATAATGAGGAATGAAGAGCTCGTTCTGGTAACAACTCCTATTTTCATAGGTCATTCCAAGCTTTGAAGAAATGAATAACGACGTAAGAATAACTTTATAAAGACTTAGTTAAAAAAAAAATCGACCTATTTTATCAACTGTATCCTTCACCCATCCTTTTTTTTCTTCCAGAAGAACAGATCCAATTTCCAAATCTTGCCCCTTGTAATAATATAGTTTTAGATTCATGACGGTTTCTACTTCTTCGGTCAGAGGGCACTTCTGTCCTGGCTAGTTTAGCTAGATTGCTCTTCTAAAAGCACTACGTAGTGAGTTGTGGGGTTTTTTTGTTTTGTTTTGTTTTTTTTGGGGGGGGGGACGCTTGTTTTAAAGACAATAGGCAACAAAGCCTTTGAAAAAGAATAAAATGGACAGACCATTTATTTTTAGTACATTAAACCTGTCCAGTATCATATTCCAATCTTTAATCCCATTGGTTTCTCTAAAACAGAATGTTACTTCCACATAGCAATGTGATATGCGATATTTATTCCTAGGAACCATAACCATGTGCTGGCACTATTTTCAGCTGTGTCTCTCCTCCCCGCACCCATAGCTGTAACCTTATTCCTGTTAAGGGTGAGGGTCCATACAAATTTTGTAACCAGAAAGCCTTACTAAATTTGTATGAATTAGACTCCTACAGGTAGAATATGGAGGTGATCGGATGTACAATAACGTAATCTGCATATAAAGCTATATAACTTGGTGTTTAGTCTGGAAGTAAACCTTGAATTTGGGGATTTTCTCGATCTTTTTTTTTAAATGGACAAAGGCAAATAATGAGGCTAGTGGGCAGCCTGTTTTTCTTCCTCTGCTCATCTGAAGCATGGGGCAGTGACAGATAGTTCTGATTTTAGAAGAGGGTTTATACATCTTGCCCAATTTACATGCAAGTTTCCAAAAACCTTATGTTTCCTCCAGAAAGAAGCCCCACTCGACCCCATCACCAGCTTTTTCTGAATCTGATTTTATGACAGCTCTTATTCAGTGGAGTGTGCACCATGTGCATTTATAATTCTACGAAGGCAGCCTACAGTGTTCACCCCTCCACAAGTCCTATTTGATCTAGAGAAAATGTAAAGTACCTTTTTCCATTTTAGTTGCTCCTATTTTAGGAGGGGAAAAATCTTTGTAACTTCATGTTCAGTGATGCGAGTCTGTACAATAATGCCTCCATTTTTTATGCGCTCTAAGTTTGGTGTAGAAAGTGATATGGCTATGAAACAAAGCATTAAGATCAAGACTTCTGACGGGAAGTGGTGATTATCTGGGACCAGCATGACACGTTTTAAAGGAACCTAATTTTCAGAAATTGCTCAGGAACTGCTCTCTGAAAAATAAGGCCTTTTCACAGGTCTCAAATTAGACACCCAAAATCATTAATCGTTTTTGAAAATAACAGCTTAAGAGCCTCTCAATATAGTATCAAAGAATTAAAAGTCTTCACCCGAGACACGTTTTTTGTCTCCCCTCTCCCATATTGGAAAAGGGCAGATATAAATTGATCAGCAAAGAGAGCAGACAGCCTGAAATACCCTCATTATTAGAGATAGTCCCTCCAGGCCAGGATTCAAGTATGACGACAGATACAGTATGAGGAAAACATATTCCAGTGTTGTCCATGCTTAGACAAAGGATTCAGACTCCAGGACTGCCAATCCAGCAGTGTTCACCATCACCAAATGCACATGAAGAAAATGGAGTACCTTCACTTTCCAACGCACTCCCTATGGATTAAAACCTTATCCCCAAACCTCTGAAACCAGACATGCACCTTGAATCCCCTGCAAGCTACAGGTTTGTGAAAGCAATACTAATTTAACACCCATGCATGGATTTTCTAGAAGTGTTTGTCTTCATCCTCCCTCTTCCTATGAAAGTTTTGTTAAAGTGATCCAAAACCCACCACTACCACGACCAAGGTGCAGGTCTTCAAGGTTAGCTTGAATTGGCTAGAGGAGAGCAACAACACAGGAGTGCAGGGACAAGGCAGGCTTTTATACATATCTTAGATTGCTAGTATTGCATCCTAAACCATAATCCTCATTCCACAGAGAGGCTAAGCACTGTGATGATGGATCTTTGAATCGACAAAACACTAGAAGAGAGACAGGAACAGAGTAAGCTGCAACTCTGAACAATCCATGAACGTAAGCCTCCAAAAGTCGGCACTGTTTAAACAAATCAATCATTGTCCATTTCAAACAGCTAGCGTTGCTAACACCTATTCTTGGGTAGATTTAAAAGGGAGAGCTCACGTGACAAAGCTTGAAAGGTGAAGACATTTTTTATAGAATAAAAAGGATTTTAAACCTTCTGTGTTTCATACCCTGCCCAGACAATAATTCAGAAGTGGAGTAAAGGAAGTGGGTTATGGGACATCACTTGGGTGGCTGGAAAGTGGCTTTTTAACATGTGAAACAACAGAGAAGAGGCTTGTCCCACAAGGCCTTTAACCTCTCCAGGCAGAGCTACCATTGGTCTGCAGTGTCATTGTCTGCGAGCAACAACTGCAGTTCCCCTCTTGTCCTTTATTTCCTGGGAAGACTAAGAGTGCCCCCTGCTGCCTTGGTGAGGGAAATGCCTCTGGTTCCAAAGAATTGTTTTAAACTAAAAAATTATTATCAAAAAGAAACCCACCAAAGGATCTAAACCTATGGCAAAGGCATACAATTTTAAACAAAGCCCCAGAAGAACGCCTGGCATTTAATAATGTTCACTGTGAGCAAATTTTTAGCCCTTCTGAAAAATAAGTAGAGATTATTAAATCAGCTGAGTTCTCTCTTTGCTGGCTTTTGTTCTGAAGATAAATAATGTGTTCCTAAATATATTGTGTAACTAAGTGAAACTGACATTTTGGTGGAACACTGCTTCCTGATTAACATGCATTGTTCTTAACACGCTTTTGATAATGGGCTACAGAAGCCTTCTGTTCCTTAAAACAGACACCATCAAACTGCTCCCATACCCCCACCTTCTCAACCATGCATGGTTTTTCAACGCCCTTTTACTAACATGAAACAAAACATCTCTCTGTACTGAGCTTTTATCTTTTGGACAAGTACAGATTCCTCTTGTCCCCTGAATATATTACAGAACCAAAAGCCAACCTGGCGCCGTTTATAATTTGGACTATTGGCCGGTAAACTGTGGATACCAGCTGAGCACTGGCAATTTGACGCATCAAGTTGGTTGCTCTACAACTGGCAGAAAGAGTTAAGTTTGGGACTTGACAGGTCTCGTATGATTAGAAATCCAGGGGCAATTTTCCTCCCCATCCTAAGAAGTTTGAAAAACGTTAAGATCCAAATTTTGGGCCTAGACCATTTTTAGGCCCTCTATCACTATACAGTCAAAGTACAAGCATACAAGATATAAGAGCCCCCAATCTTGGGGCAACCCTTGTCCTGTAGAAAGTACTTTACACGCACACGCCATTTTATATGAGGTTAATTGTTGCTAGAGAACCAAGCTTTGGGAGCTCCTTAACAAAGGGCGTGCACAAACTCTGGTGTCACGTGTACAGGACTGGGGAGGAATTTGGTTAGTTGTATGTAAAACAATCCTATCTGCTGTCTGGCCAATTTCTTGGCTCCTCACACCTCACTTTCTTGGGAAAGCCACGGAACATATTCTGGACAAGGAGAGATTTGAGGCCAGATTCTCAGTTATGATCTGAACCCTTTGCACTGCTTAAGAGGTGCAAAGGAGCCAGATTCTGTCTGTTACCCACCAGCTGAGAACTGCCTCAGTCAAGAAGAGCTGGGGTACAGAACTCAGCTCCTGCACCAGCTGTACCAAGGCAGCACAGGGAACATGTCAGAAGAGATAGGGATGTATTGGGGCATCTCGGTGTGGATCCTTAGTGGGCACATGGTCCCTAGGGGACCAGATACTGGTGGTGTACATTAGTGCAGCCCCAGGTTACTCGAATTCAGGCAGAGGCTGGTGCAGTTTGGCCCTCAGGATGAAGACCCTACGACCCGCTCACTGATGCGCCTCCCCTTCCCCCCCTACATGCTCCTGCTCCAAGTGGAGCTCAGAGGCGTTATCTGCTTATTTCATGTCATACGTCCATCTTTGCATTAAATACACATCTCACAAGTTCCGGACTATTTATGATCAGACAGCAAGGTCACCTGCCAAAAGCAGCCACCAATGCCCCAGTGAGTAAATGAGCAGCAGCAGATTTCTTTACCTGAACAGCTCTCTGATTTCCCTCACGGTTGCCTGGAATGGGATATTTCGGACCAAAATCTTGGAGCTCTTTTGCTTCTTGAGCGTTTGTTTTTTGCGGGATGGTGTCACAGTGGGCCTGTAAATCAACGGAGACATGGTAAGTTACACTGTAGAGCAACACACAACACAGACCTCTCTCTTTCTGGTTCCTTCCAGCTTACGAATCTAGACATTCTGGAGTCCAGTTTCCTGATCAATCTGCTCAATGGCTTCTTATTTGAATCAATGGACACTTCGTAGACCAGGTGGGAGAACAGAACAGTTTGATTACAGTTATACTTGGAATATATAAAAATCTGCCTCATTGGTTTAAAAAGATCCTAGTCTTCCTATGTGTTTGTGCATTATCTTGCAGACAGGACCCCAAATCCTGACAGGGGCTTCTGGGCTGGGTGCTATTTCAAGACAAGTAAATAAAGCACTATCTAGGGATTACCATTCTGGAACAAACCAACCCTTCCGTTGGTTTGCTGACCTGCTCTGGTACAACATGGAGAAGTTTGTAACACTGGCTAAATTAGTGTAAGTGAAGCACAGGTTGTGCCTTTAGTTTCACTTTTAGCTGGTCTCTGAAAGGCTGTAAATAGCATGAACAGTTCATGGTTCTGTGTAAAGCCATCAGGTTTGATTCCAAGACACGGATTCTGGCTGTCCAAGCCAGCAGGAAGTGGAAGCAATTCTTGGGCCTTAATGTACAGAGTGGTGCATTACCCCACTGCAGCCGAAGAGCTGTACTGATGGGCCCTTAAGGGAAGTCCCATGCAGCTCCCCTTGGTCTAACAAAGATGCCTTCAGCGTGAGGGAAGGGGCACAGAACAATATCATCTACAGGACAGATGAGGATGACAGTGGAAAGATGTTTTTCTTTAAGAAGTTGGGAGGAGAATAGCAAATTACCCCAAGGAGACCCTTGTGACAACTTTTCTAGTTTAGTTCACCTTAGATCTAGCCTCTCTCACTTAAGTGGTGAAATCATTTAGTGTTGCTTTGCGTTCTTCCGATTCCCAGAAGCTCAGTGCTTCCTTTTTTATTTTGTACTTAGTCTAATAAAAGCAGATTCCCACCTCAAATTTCATTTATTCCTATCCACTTGTTGGCCAAAAATATACCATATTAATAGGTATTATGCACACAGTATTAATAGAATATACATCAGTGATGGGAAATTAGGTTAACAATGTATTATGCTCTTCCCACAATTCTGTTCACCTATGTCATACATCCCACAACACTTTGCAAAGCAGAAATCAGCTTTGGCATTCGAAAATAGGAAACTTGTCAAAGCAAGGATGCAGGAACCCTTTGTACCAAGTACACTTTGGGAGTATTTCATGGCTCATCAACACTTGGAATGCAGCAATTCAACCCAAGATATGGGAAAATATAGGGAGGTGCTAAGGACAAAGCTGGCATAAACCAGTGGGTTAAACTTAAACTTTAAGTGATATGCAAAGCATTCTGTAACTTGTAAAAGAACATAGTATAAATACTACTAGTTGCAATGTGTATCTTTGAAGCACAATTTGTGCGCAAGGTGAACACGCTGCCAGATAAGGATTGCTTCCCAGAGGGAAGATATGTATGCTTCCTTTTCAAATTGTCCGACTTTGCCTTTAGACAATAAATATGGCTAAAATTAGTTATTTGGTCTCTAACATTTTTAAGAACAAACAGCGCATGCAGTCAAACAACTGGCTACACCTTTGAGTTAATACACTGGACTACCACCATCACAACTGCTATTTTTGAAGACCTATACCTGATCATCTGAAAGAGCCCAGGAAAAACATTTGTTCCATAAGCTAGGATGGTTCCAGCCTACCAAGTAATGTGTATTTAAGACTGGCACTATTCACCACCTGAATTACAAAGCGCCATCAGCAACCATATTGTAAAGAAATGAACGAGCCATTCTGGGCAATCAAGGGCTGTTGCTGCTTAAGTCTATTTGGTGCAGAGAAGTCAGACAGGAATCAGGCAGACTTACTTGATGGCCCTTTCGGAGATCTTCACGTCCAGCTGATGGCCATCTACTGAGCAACCCTAAAAAAGCAAGTTACAAAGTTTGCAAAAAGAAAGAGACCTTAAAAATGGAGAAGGAGTTTTACATCTCAATTCTCCTTCACCCAAGCGCAGCTAATACAGGTGAAGAGTACACAATACAGATGGGGAAGCAGTGTGGTCTAATGGCCAGGGCATTGGCATAGGAGTCAAGACACCTGAGTTAATCCCAACTGTGCCACTGATGTGATGTTGAGTGAGTTACTTCCCCTCCCAGCCTTTGTCTTTAGTTTGTGGGCCCTTTGGGGGCAGGGACCATCTCACTAGGGGTATGTTCGGCACTCAGCACAATGGGGCTCTGACTTCAGTCGCAGCCTGTAGATAACTACTGAAAAACAAATATTGGAAGGGTTCTCGGTGCCTCATGACCCACCCACTCCTCCCCTTTGCCTGCGTCACCCATGGTTACCTGGAGCTGTCTGAGGGCTTTCTGAGCATGCTCTGGTTTCTTGTACTCCACAAATCCAAAGCCCATAGGAAGTAAAGTTCCTGTCAGAAAGGGAAGGAAAGAGCCCCATAAACGCTTTGGCGAAAAGCATTTGATAGTGGCCTGCACAATGGATAGGCCCTTGTGACTGGTTAATGACAGACAACGAAAAAGTGAATCAACGCTGCTAGAAACGGGGTGAGCTTTGCTGGACTAAACCTGCCCCAAAGGAGCCATGGGGAATTAAAAAACTAACGGATATTGTGACATTTCAGGATACAGTCACCCTGGGGATGACGCAACGAAAGTTGTACAACACCTGGGTATAGTGGAAATCCATTTCATATGTAACTTTTGTGAATGCAACTAAACAAAACACTAACCATCGGTCCTACAGAAACGATAGCTATGCACATAAAAGGTCAGTGATCATACTGCTTACATACAAATTTGTTCATGTACAGGGTTTTCCTGCACTGCTGCAGTGGTAAACTTTTAGAATGAAATTTTCACCATAATCCAGACACAGGCATTCTCTGGGCATTCCTAACGTGCCTGATTCAGACAAAAGTTACCCCCCCGTAATAATGTATGCTTCCTTTTAGATGGATGTAAAATCTGAGTCTGGAGTTTTGACTGTATTTTTCACCTGAAACCCACCAAAGAGTTCACTCTGGCCATCAAGGAGGAAATACATTGCACAAGCCAATAAAAACAATTATAAATGGACCCTTAAATTGGTCTGTCGTCTAGGTAGATCCCTCGGCAGAAAGGATGGGCTTTTGGCTAGAGCCCTGGTTTAAGAGTCAGAAGAGAATTGGCTCTGCCACAAAAATCCCAGGTATCCATAGGCAGCTCATTTAAACCGCATGTGCTCATTGACCATTTGTGAAGTGGAGACAATATGTCCTTTGTCGTATTTAGAGGGGAAGCTCTTTGGGGTGAGAGGATGTGTCTCTGCGTACATTTAGTGCCCAGCATATGGGGGCCTGAACTCTCGTCCTATATATGTGAATGGAAACGGCTTGTTAAATAATTCCAAACCTGGAGCTCAATTAATTTGGGGAAAGGAACCAACGATTTCATGCTCTCCACTCTCCCATTGGTTAATGTAAAAACAGTGTCAGCCCTTTAGGGTGGCCCTATTCCCACTTGCCAGGCAGAGCCTTCTCCCTTTATTTCCAAAGGCCTCAGCAGCTGACAGAATGACTCTTCATCCCTTGCTGGTTATCCACACCACTGGGGATGTCAGCAGTACAGCAAGTGCGCAGATATAGAAGCAGCTAACTAACTGCTGCTACAGAGCCAGGAGCATAGGGCTCATACATATTAGGTCTTCTCCAAAACGCTGTGCAAATGTCTTGGCAAGGGAGGGAAGGATTGAGATCTATTTACAAGCCAGAGAACATTAGCTGCTGTCTTTCCCTTTATCACCTAGGTGGTGCCCTAAATTTCACTTGTCCCTCTGAGCAACACAGAAGAAATGCAAACTAGCATAGTCCCTATATGGTCATTCTTATCAGTTCAAGATTATGTGCTGAAGCATGGGCCATTCGCTAGAGATGACGATGAAAAGCTAACTTGATCTACAGCCCTTTAATTATTTCCTTATTCAGCAAAAATTTTCAACACCCAAGGCCATGCAACTCTTTTAGGAAACAGGCTCATGGTATCATAACTTCAGGGATCCATAAGCAAGGCCCTGAGCAGCAAATACAATGGCAAGTTTCCAAACTTGGATGGCACTAAGCTACAGAAGTCCTTCTTCAGTGACAGAAGTTGATTGTCCTGGAAGGTAAGAGTGAAACCAGACATGGTTCTGTCCTTAAACCCGATCATGTGTGTACCACAGATCATGAGCAAACATGGGGCTGGGTAGGCAGATGTGCCTGTGAGGTTTCTTTTTAAAACTGACTGAACTCTTCACAAGCCCATGGCATGAAGTAGAGCCTATGACATTTTCATGGAGCCTTCATCTGACCCACTACGAGTCCCACCATGGTTTATAATACTTACCTTGGAGCATGACCTTCCCGGTTTAATCAGCACTTGATTTTTAGGGCTTACGTTTTCAGTCATTCAACATATGCATTTCTGGGCACATAATGAAGATTTTTAACATCAACTATCCAATTGCCCACACAGATGAATGCACAAGGCATCACCACAACCAACCCAAGCAGAAGGAAATGCACAGCGATTCATAGGAGTACCTGCTTTGTCTTTCTTCCTTGAGATCGTGCAGCTCTTCACAGCTCCCACTTTGGAAAACGTCTGCAAAGAATTTTACACGGTCCTTAGTTCTCTTTGTAATTAAAGTGTAACCCTTTGACAACGTTCCCCTTTTGTAGCAACTGAAACAGACAAAGTCAACCCACAGAGAGACGCGCACACTGAACAAGGAAAAGACATACGTCATGCATTCTATTGTGACAGCCTTTATTTAAAACACTCTCTCAGTAATTATCCAACACACTGCACTCTAGCTACGGAAAGCTGCAGTGGTTTAGATCATTGCTACAGAATACCGAAGTACTTAAAAGAATGCTTCCACCCAAACACTGGCTCCTTCAAAAGCTGTCTAACAATTGCCAATTCATTACAATATCCTTAGATTTTTTTCTCTTTCCAGTACTGCATGGGAGGTACCAAAAAGTGCCTGTGGCAGCCCGGCTGTGTTATATGTAGGCTTGGAAGGATTCGATTTTTATTGGCAAATGTCGGTAAACGTGGATTTCACTGTGTACACACACACACACACACACACACACAAACATATTTCTATCAATGATAATCAAAACTGAAACAGGCAATGAAAAATGCTGCTTGAGAACTACAGTTTAAGGACTTTTACTTTGTATATTTTGACGTGTGACGTTGACAATTTATGTTTTAACAGCTAGAAAGCTTTAGCTTTTTGAATCTCAACATCTACTGTCATTAAATAACTGTTTGACACTACCCCCGCTCCCCTCCCCCGGTCTAACCCCTCCTATAATTTCCCACAACTGTGAAAGTTTAAAACAAAAAAATGCTAGCAATCAACATTGCTATTATCCATCAAAATTATAAAAAATAAAAACTGAATTCTGCCAAGCTTAATTCTATGCTGCACAGTCCTAATATAAATATAAGGTATGGTGAAGGGATTGGACCTAATTAGGTACCGGTGAATCTACAGGAATTTGTGGTTCCCTTAAACACATCAACTTTACAAATTCAAGGCCTTTGGATTCATGATACATAGGGCAGTAAAAAGGAGGATGGATAAGTTTCCTCCAATTTTGACTTCTTGTATGGGAGATTATTGAAACATTTGGTGTTTCAACCATGAGCGAGGCATGAAAGAGAAGGGAAATGGGGCACCTCTACTGGGACACAGGATGGGGTAACACCCTGTAGTCTGGAGATGGATTGCTAGCGATGTCTAAGCAATTAAGTTAGCCTTTGAAAACTGCCTGGGCTGGTAAACTTTCCAGGTAGACAGTCTACTCGACTGCCCTCTAACATGACAATTGATGTGAATGAAAAAACCCAACTGAATGATTCTCTGGGCATTCAAAGTTACCACCAGCCCCAATTTGGGCAGGATAATATTTTCACAACCAAGCTGGAGAACAAGCTCTAGCATGGTCTATAGCTACATCTACTGTCTCCAACCAGCAAAAGGGAGAGTTGTTTAGTGGCTGGGAAAGGAAACAGAAGGAACTTCAGGTTACTCTTCCTGGCTCTGCCACTGACTTATTGTATGTCCTTAGGAAAGCTACTTCACCTCTCTACTACTCTTTACCCTAGCAAAATGGCTATGAGACCTTCCTCATAAGGGCCAGAGGAGGCTCAATGTTTGTAGAGGCTCGGATGAAAGATATGTACTGACGAATGCTTTATTGATAGCTTTAAAATACCAAACAGTAGAGCAGCTGAAAGACTTAAATCCAGGCTGAGCCACAAACTCACTGTTTGACCCTGACCAAACCACTCAAACCGAGCTGCTCCATCTAAACAGAACATTGCTGGATACATGCAACACCCAGTCCCACCACCTCTCCCTTTGTTCACCTCCATCAGCGTATCTTCTGTGGTGGCAAAGTTGAGGTTTTTGATGAACAGTGTACATCCTGGAACACTCTCCTCGTCCTCATCCTCGTCCTCGTCCTCCTCCTCGTCTACTGCTATTTTTTCTGAGCCCTTTTTAGCTTCCTCAGTTTCATCACCAGCTGTAAAGCAAGAGAACAAACCATAAACACCATAAAACATAACTAACTCCAGGCAGTTCAGGAGACTGAAGAGATTTATTGTATTTTGACCCCACCATCAGAGCCATCAATGCCCAGACTACAGTGACTCATTTCTCCAGGTGCATTTAGTAACAGTTTGGGGATGAACTTGATGGTCTTGGACACGCAGCCAGAGCATGGATAGCTAGTGTAAGCCATGTATTGTTCTTCTAACATCCTTGAATTCTGACCTACGCCATCCTATTTCCCAGGAGACCAGACACTATGGTGACAAGCCTAGGTAGATACTTGCTTCAACCCTGGGCTCTTGTCCAGCTCTACAAGTATCCCTGAACAATGGCCTGAAATACCCACTACTACGCCAGTATAGGCTGCTAATCAAGTATTTGACGTACAAGGTCTACTCCTGCATCGGTGCATAAAGTACCTCAAAATATTCAACTCACTGACTGGATAAAAGGACAGCTGAGGATCAGGTTCAAGATGGCAGCCATGCTCCTAAAGCACCCGGCCAATACAGTAGCGCATCTGCTCTGTTAGTTTATTTTCCATGATCTATAGACCTTACTCAGCTGAACTACAATACAGATCATAGCATTTGGGAATCAACACACAATTGTACTGCTCTTCTGAAATACCACAGTTAATGATGACTCTGCTGTAGCGTTCCCTGGTACTCACCATATTACAGAGTAGCACCTGGGAACCGCCATCACTAACACAACTGCCTCACCTCAGCTACAGTTTAGTGCACCACAAAGGAACCTCCAGCACTGAGAGACAACAGAATTCCCCTCTGCACAACATCCTAGAATCAACAGGGTAGCAAATGCTGGGTCTCATTTTTTAATAGTTTATGGGCCAATCTTCAGTCACGTTCGCTGTGCCAACACATCCCCTTCGTGAACAGCTTCTGCTTCATTCCATTTTGTTGGGGGCTGTAACCAGGTTTTAAAGAGTTGTGTACATGAAAGGGATCTTCACGGGTTTTTGTTCATACTCGTTTAACTCGCTCACCACAGCGAGCACCACAAAGACTCCCCCGGCCTTTTTCCACTTTCAAAAAACAAACCGAATGCATTAAACTTCTAATTAATCTTCAAGAGCTCTGGCATGAAATGGCCCTTTTATGCTTTAATGGAAATGGCAACAATGATAACGTTGTCCTTTTAACATCAGTGGAACATGCAGCCGTTCTATCTCTGCCTCAAAGAGAAAAGAAAAAGGAAAGGAAAGGGGAAAAGAACTTCACATTTCTCTGAGGAAGGCCCTTTCACACCCATTGTTCAACAACTGAGGATGTTGGAGAGGCTGTCCAGAAAGGAGGTGGAGAGGAGTGAGAAAGGGAAAGGCAGGCTCAGGAGAGATGCACAACGCAGAGCGTGAGGCTAATATCAGAATCTAAACTGGAGATTTGCCTTGTGCCCCAAGCTTCCCAGAAAATGATGTACATGCAGAGTGGGGAACTCCAACATCTCCATCCGCCACCTGCTCCCATCTCCATTCCAAATGCTGGCGTTAGTGAACAACCCATGATTGGCTTCCGGCATTATCAGCAACTCAAACCCACATGCTGTCCTCCTTCCCACCCAGCACCAAGGCAAGGTAGAAGAGTGACTGAAACACACCCACTCAGAGAGGAAGGTATTGCCAACAGCCAGGCTCCTGGGCTCCCTTCTCTGCAGAAAAGCTGGGGTGCAAACCCAAAGGCAGCTCCAGAAACAACAGAGAGCCGAGAAGCAGTCATACCGCTATCACTATACCCCCAATCTCTCTAAAGGCTCACCTAGCCCTCCACTACCATTGTATCCGAGCACCAAATGTGGTGCTTTGCCTAATTCCTTAGCTTTAGTGCCTACCCTGGGCACCTCCACTGCTGACTGCAATTCCCCTCTCTCACTCCAGCGTGGCATGCACCAGCACTGGGCACCAACAGCTCTCTCCAGGCCTCACCACATACGCACGAGTTGCCAAACCACATCACCTCGTGACCAGCGTAAGATGCTTCAGAGGAAGGTGTAAGATCTCTTGAAGCCTTTGGGCCTCATCCAAAGCACACTGAAGTTAACAGGGATCTTGACACCGACTGCACGGGGCTTTGAATCAGCCTTATCTCGCCCCACTACAATTCCCGGGAGGTGGTTGGAGTTTTTATGGTCTCCAAGAGGAGAAGGATCTGACTCATTCCACTAGAGAGGTGCCGGAAGGCGGACATGGTGCCACAGACGTATGCCTAGCTTGGCCTTCCTACTGCATCTACCCTTTGTACTGAGCCCTTCCAAAACTGCTGGTCATCTGCTATCCTGCTGAATAGGAATGTTCTTCTGAGACAACAGGGCCATGAGCTGGGTTGGTTCCAGAGCGGACCCAGATCCCTGCTTTGGTTAAAGAGCTGCTTAGAACCAGACAAGTCAGAGCAACAAGTGATCAACTGGAAATTTCTTCTGCCCTGAAAAAGAGTCTTTTTTTTTTTCTGGCCAAGCACTTTCACTCTTAATTGCAAGAGAAACTTTTAGCAATTGCTGGAAACCAGCAAACTTGAGTAGAAAATTCATTGATTTTGAAGACAACTGGGTTGGAAGAGGGGAAAGATTTAAGGTGGGGGAAAGGTGCCTCCATCTACGGTTAGCACAACAGTCACACACAGCCACATGGGGCTCTGCTGTAATCAGACTAAGGAATTTACTGCTGCCTCCCTCCCACACCTTCCCCCAGGCATACGGTGCCAGAGGCTGACAGCAAAGACCATTATCAAACCGAAGCAGCTTTCCAGGAGCTCCTGTGCTTAAAGCCCTTTATCTGGAGGTGAGGGTCTCGGTTATGGGGAGATAAAACAGCTGCCCCTATCTTTGTCCCTCCCCCAGGACTTGGAATGGGAAAAGCTTTTCATCAGCTCCCTCCACCTCCCTGATGGTCTTGAAAAGGCTTCCAGGGAAAAAAATAAATACAAATAATAAACCCTCAGCTCTCCAACCTCCTTCCGTACTGGTTTTAAAAGTGTTTAAGGCCCCAAATATGCAAGAGCAATGCTAAAAGCCCCAGGGATGGGGAGGGGAAAGACATAAAAAAGGTCACGTCCTTACCATAAGAGCAGTGGGAATTCACCCACACAAGGCGTGCAGTGGGGCTTGAAATTAACACAGGCAAGCACACAAATGCACACGCTGCTCCATGACCTGCCAGCCAGGCGATCAGCTGGTCTGGGCCCTGCTGCCTGGTGCTACCTTCCTTTGTTCAATCAAAGCTGGGATCCTCAGGCCTGGCCCTTCAATTAGGTTCTTTAGACCCTTAGAGGAGGGCACCATGTAACACATGCAGACAACAGGCATGTGCTCAGCTGTGTCGATCCCCTCTCTCTGATGGGGAAATTCTGTCAATAACAGGCTTTGTTATAAAGTTTGGGGGAGGGGGTCGATCTGCTTTCATGTCATGTTGTCTATACTAAAACAACAAGGAGTCCGGTAGCACCTTAAAGACTAACAGATTTATTTGGGCATAAGCTTTCGTGGGTAAAAAAACCCACTTCTTCAGATGGATACAGACTAACACGGCGACCTCCTGATACTTGTCTATACTAAAGCGCCCCATCACAGCTACTGTTGGTGTTACTTCACCCTTCCTTCCTATCTCAGTACTGATAGGGCCCTCATCACCATGGTATCCCATCACCCCGAAGTCACCGAGGGATTTTATTCTCAACACCTCTGTGGGGTAGGAAAGCACTGCCCCGAATTTACAGATGGGGAAACTGAAGCACTGGGTAGCTTCAGTGACTCATCCTGGGAGGCTGTGGCAGAGTCAGGAATTGAACTCAGCTCTCCCAAGTCCTAGTCAGATGCTGTAACAACGATCTCATCCTTCCCCGAAAACCATTCCTTTCATTCATCTCATCTGTCTTGCCTTTCAGACTAAGCTCTCTGGGGCAGAGACTAATTGCTATATGTTCACACAGCACCTGGCACAATGGGGACCTGACCTGGTTGAGACCCACAAGCACTGCTGCATGTTTTGGCCTTGCTCGTCCTCTTGTTCTGGGACTGCTTCTCCGACCCTCCTTGTAGAGTTCAGTCTCCATTTATACCAACCGTGCCCAAGGAGAGAACTCTCTAGTCAGGGTGGTGGCCTGTGTAGAGTCCCTGTAAGCTATTTATGCTGCTTCTTGGAATAACTGAGACACAAGATGGGTGCGGCAACATCTTTTACTGGACCAACTTCTGTTGGTGAAAGAGACGAGCTTCTGAAGAGCTCTTCTTCGGGTCTGGGCTATAATAATAATAATGATCATCATAATACCCTTTCTAAAGCAGAAATATTACCCAAAAGCTGTCCCTTCAGTATCTAAGCGCCAGGGAGGCTACCTCTAAAGTCACCAGATTTGACAGTCTCAGGAGTGCCTCAACTAAAGGCAAGATCCTAGACAGTGTGATCATGTCCACTGCAAGTGGAGTGAGTCCCATCCACCAAGACATTTAAAAATGGCCTACACTGAGCACGAGAGACTACTGTATCAGGAACAATCCTGAGCGTCTCAAGGCACTGACCATGCCCTGTGTTCCCCCTGACTGGCTGCTGAAGGCTCAAGATCAGAAGTTTTAACAGAAGCCACCATAGATCCTCGCACAAAGCCAGAAACATTCACTGGTTTCAAAATTCTCCTACTGGCTGGGCTTCATAGACACAAAGCTGAGACTGGCAATGAGACTAGCACAATTGCTACATTGTTCGGCCCTGGGCATGAGTGCCATCTTCTAGCAATGCGTGTGTTTCAGGAGCAGGAAAAAAGGTCTTCAACCAGACAATTCCTGCCTTTTTTTGGCCTGGCTTTAATCTCATCTGCCTAGTTTTCCTGAAACTCCTCAAATCACCCTCCTTCAACAAAGGAATTTGCAAATTTTGGGACTGGATACCAGAACTAATACTAAAGCACATGAAGCATAATAACTATTGCAACCAAGCAAGATGCACATTTTCTTGGTCCACACTGCATTTGCGTTAAGGCCGAATAAGGGGAAAGTCTAAGCAAGCAATTTCTCTTTGCATCTCTTCACTGGCTCCCCCTTCTCTATCCTATCAAATATTCCATCCTCATCCTTCTCGACCTGGCAGCCATCTCAACAGACATCTGTGCTCTTCTTGAAGTCTTGTCCTCCCATGGCTTCCCTGACTCTGTCCTCTCCTACCTCTCTAATCGCTCCTTTAGCATGTTCCTTGGGGGATCCTCCTCATCCACCCTTCAACTCCCTGTGGGGGTTCTTTAGGGCTGTCTTTGGTCCTCTTCTCCTCTCCCTCTGCACCTCATCTCTGGGTAATCTCATTGGCAAACACAAATTCAACAACTACCTCTGTGCTGACAACTCAGAGATACCTCTTCACTCCAGCCCCGTCTCCTGTCTAGACTAAAAACTCAGCCTGCCATTGACACTGCCTCATGAATCTCTAAACACCGGCTCAAGCTAAACATGGTTAAGCCCGAGCTCCTAATCTTCCCCTGCAAGCCCTCCCCGCTACCTCCTTTCTCAACGATGGGATACCACCATCCAAACCTGCAACCTGAGTGTCATCTTCGACTCAGACCTCTCTCTAGGTCCTCACATCCAGGCTGCATCTAAATCTTGCCGATTCTTTGGGCATAACACCTCTACGATACGGCCCCTCTTATCCATGCACACAGCTACAAAATTCTCATCGCCTCGCGGCTTGATTCCTGGAGCATCCTTCTCTGGCCTTGACAAATCCCCGCTCGCGGCCATTCAGAATGCGGCTTCAAAGATCATTTCCCTTGCCCATCGCTTTGACTCTTTGCATCCTTCCCCGGCTCCCCCTTCTCTGTCGCATCAAAGATAAGCATCACTTTCAAGGCCCTTCATAGAGTCTCATTTGCTGCTGAGCTGGCGACATTCGGCCCATGAGGCCATCCTCCACTGCCCACTTTTTAAATTTTCAAACCCCTCCGTGCTTTCTCCTGCACTATTCCGTATGCTTGGGAGGCGCTGCCCATAAACGGCTCACCTACCTCATTCCCCTCCTGCAGATCCCTCCTCTGTCAGGATGCCTACGCAAAACATGGCAACGGTCAGGCTGTTGGTGTGCACAGACCTCTACCACTCACTCTGCCCAACACTCTCTCACCATTCACTTGTACTCCCCAGCATGTCAACAGCCATCTGTTGCCTCTTATGTTGTACTTCGATTGTAAGCCGCTTGTGTCAGGAACTGTATTTTTGTTGTGCGCTTGTACAGCACCTAGCACAATGTGGTCTTGGTCTGTGACGAGGGCCGCTGGGTGCTATGGTAACACAAATTAATAACGCTGCCCCTGCATTTCTGAGCCACAATCATTCTCCCACACTGCTTAATAGCTTGGCTCTATTCACCCCTCTGACCTCACACATGCTACCAACTGAACCCCGCTAGTGCGCCAAATCTTAACCCCATTTCCAACACCAGCACTGGCTTCCAAAAACCCAAAAGGAGAAAATGGCAGTAGCAAGCAAGTGTACTAATGTATTGCTTAGATCTAGGGACGGCTGCTTTCCCAGGTCAGCAGTCGAGCGCCCTGCAGCATGATGGGGGAAGAGAAGCTCTGCTCGTCTCTAGACACACGATCCTCAAAGCAACTTCAAGAGGGGACTTCAAGTAAGGCAGAGGTTCTCATCCAGTTAGGACAAGAACAGCATGGCCACTGCTCTACAGGAAGAGCAGGATTATACACACTACAGTAAATACCTCCTCCCCCAAGTCAAAATTCTTACCAGTTCCCAGCCTGGCTTCTCCTTCCTCTCCTGGAATCTCAGGCTGTTTCTTCTCAGGGGGTGGGCAGGAAAAGACACCCATGGGAGCCCACTCGAGATACAGAGGGATGTGCTGAAACTGCAAGGGTGACAGATACAAGGGATGTCTACAAGACAGGGGAGAAGTGTCTTTGGGGATGGGGGGGAGGGAGCATAAGTTCAAATCTCAGCTCTACCTTCTCAGGGGACATATTACAGGAGACGGAAGCTGGTTGGAGGTTAAAGGCACAGCCGCATGCTCTACCCGCAGGGTGTGTTCTCACTAGGGGTTCAGCAGCCTTCTCTAGGGCTGAGTTTGAACAGTACCGAAGGCCCAAGAAACAGCGGAGATTTTTATAACTAGACTTTACGCTGCACGTTGCTAACAGCGGTGACTTTTGCTAGCAACATGGGGGAGGGGGATTTTATTCTCCTAAAAGTGCCCTGATCCTCTCCCCACTTCTAGAGATTGCTTCCCTCAGCCCCTCCACATTGAGCAAGAACTTGCACCCTTTTGAATTTGATTACTAATGATTACATCTGAGGCTTTAAGATACTGATACCTGATCGAATGATTCCTACCTGGCTTCTCAAAGTGCCAATGCTGGGACAGAGAAGAGGGTGCATTTGCATTAGCCCGCCTAGCCTGGATCCCCTATCCCGAAATGCGAGTTCCACATCAGATGGTGCACGTTGCTGTCCCCAGGCTTACCTTGGAGTAGGCCAGCTTGGTGAAGGCTCGCTTGGCCTCCGTGGGCTCCAAGAATTCCACAATGGCTGTGATCCCTCCTTCCGGGAGCAGCACTCGCCCGAGGCTGCCATGTGGGCCAAAGACCTCCTCCAGCTCCACCACTTTAGTACCGGCAGGGAGGTTCTTCACTAGGATCACAGTTTTACTCCGTTCTCCAGCAGCCTGAAAAGGGGGGCCCAATAGACAAAGTCCATTCACTCACAGGGCGCATCAGTTCCCAACGGTACAATACAGTCACACCCACCGCTGTTCTCCATTTGCAGCTCAGCTAGCTCCGTACTGCTGCGGGCATTCAAACAGCTGCCACGTCCCACTCCAGGCTGGACGCATTTCTGTGGTGGGTGAATCTAGGGTTCAATCCTGCAAGGGGCTGAGCAATCTCAGCAACTGACTTCAATGAGAGTTGAGGGGATCAGGATCAACCCCCCACCATTTGAGATACTTGGGTGGGGAGAAGATAGTACATAACCCTAAACTGACTTATTTAACACTTACATGTGGATATTAAGGGCTGGAGCGGGAAGGCTGAGAACTATTAATGAGCTGTGATCGTTCAGCTGGTCCTGCACCAGCCGTCAGCCAGGAAACCCTATCCTCGGAGCTGTGCTGATGAGGTCTGTGAACAGCGATGTTTAGCATGCAAAGATGCCGTGCCGGTTATTCTAGCCTAGCACCCATTTCAGACATGGCTGTTTTTACTCTACTCAAAACTGGACCAAAAAAAAAAAAAACCAAAAAAACAAAAAAAACAAAAAAACAAAAAAACCCAATATCTGTAAAACAGAAAACCAGAAAAAAAATGGAGTATGGACTATGTAGTTCACATTTTTATACTCAAGCATCTCAGAATCTCTTTGAGATTATCTTGAGGCTTCTGATGGAGTTGCAGAAGCATAGAATATCAGGGTTGGAAGGGACTTCAGGAGGTCATTTAGTCCAACTCCCTGCTCAAAGCAGGACCAATCCCCAGACAGATTTTTGCCCCAGATCCCCGCCCCTCAAGGACTGAACTCACAACCCTGGGTTTAGCAGGCCAATGCTCAAACCACTGAGCTATCCCTCCCCACTCCCAGAGGAGAACACAAGCAGACTGAAAAGCCCTGAAGGGAGATTTCTAATGACAGGAGGCTGAAGGGAGCCAGGTCAAATGTGTTCACCTTCCCTGGAAGTTGGAGAAGAAACATTCCAAATCCTAGTGCCACTGACTCCAAAGTTTAGGGTTTTCCTCAGCTTCCAGCCAAGGCACTGTAAGGACTAAGCACTAGGAAACAATGGGATGTCAGAGGGGGAAGGAGCCTCACATTTTGTGTGTGTTGCGCACCATGTGATCAAGAGAGCTGAAAGGCCAATGTTCCCAATCCTCTTCGCACCCAGCTAAGCCAGGAGCAGACTGCCAACGTACAGACTGTTCTCTCTGCTGTTCACCCATTCAAGTTTTTATGGATGAGTGACCCAGCCCTACACAGAGAGCACCCCCACGCCATTATCCTGCAACACTCTCTCCTGAACGCCCGACCCCCTGAATATCCGGACACTACGGTGAGAAGAAATAAGCCATCTGCTGCTGCAGCGAGCAGGGTCTCTGCTGAGCTGGAGCTACTGAAGCGCCTCACCTGACTGAAGGAATCCAGGCTGACTCCATTGTCGATCAGGAACTGGCGGACGTCCTGGACTAGCTGGGTTTCGCCCAGAGCTACCCTCACGGCCACGCTGCCTTTGCCTTCCTGCAAACGAGAGCAACAGTGGTGAAATCCACAGAGTGACGAAGCCAGGAGCGTAAACTACTCCAGTAATAACAGGCCTAAACTATAGAGGTGCCGAGCACCTGCAACACCCAGGCCACTCAGACTCGGGCCTAACTGGAGGTTTGCATACAGACAGAGGATGAAATCTTGGCTCCGCTGACTTCCGTCAAGCCAGGACGTCATCCTGAGGTTAGCTGATGACTCGTAGGCCATAACTCAGCTTTTAGGTCCACATACCGGGCTGTTACGCAGATGCAACTCCCATGGGAATTCCACCCCTTGTAACTGAGGACACGATTCAGTCCTCAGCTAGTGAAACGAATGGTGCTGAATGCAGCAGTAAAGTGTTACGTAGGGTGGTTTTAGGACCACAGCTATTTCAGCTGGTGTCTACTTGGCCACTTGTGTGTAGTTATGAGCACACAACTGCAGTAATTGTGAAGCAAATTAGGCACATACAACACAGCCTGGATTTTACGAACACCGGTGTTATGAATAACCAGTTATAGGAACCATTTTTTCCCCACAGGGAGGGGAAAAAAACAAAAAAACCAAAACAAAACCAAAAATATTATCACGCAACAAAAGTGATGTTAATGAAGAACAAGTCGACATCCCTGCACATTCTGATGCTGTCAATGCACTGAAAATTGCTTTGCACTGGTTTGAAGAACAAGTGATGCAGGGCGCCATACTGCAGCTTATGCACTGTACAAATTGTAACTGAGATCTTCTGTTTTATGAACTCCTCAACCCTCAATTAGTTCAAATAGGGATTCTACTATACTTGTGCACTTAAGTTATCTGAATATCTGCCCTTTGATCTCTCATTAGGTTTCAGAGTTCACACGTGAATATAGTGACTTGAGCAGGGCAAACCTTGAAATCTGTGCCATGCTGCCTAAACCAACATTACATCCATCACATCCCACAGGCTCTCTTCACACAAGAGCTAGGAGCTACTTGGGTATTAAATAAAAGCAGTCAGATTCTACAGAATGCAAGTCATGTGGTTTGGACAACGTGCATACAGGGACCAGACCCAGCCCAGCCACTGGGTGCTTGGTACCACTTTTCCACAGTAACGAGATGGAGACTTCACACGCATGTCAGTTCTGACTTCAGTGGGCTATACTGCAGATCTTCCAAGGTGAAAGGCTGACACATGTGAATACTGTTCCAATTATGCAGGCAGAGCCAGGAATGATTTTTGTGAAACATACTTGCTCCTTTTAAAGCCTGAAACACCCGCTGTAAGACTGCCCAATATGTCCTCATTTAGCCTAGAGATGCGGGTAGAAACCACATGCCACCTGCTTGAGAGAGGGGGCTCCTGCTTCCTGAACCGGAGTCTATCCACCAGGCCCAAGTTTGCCTGTTATCCCCTGTTCACCACTGGGACCCACCTGGCACCCTGCTGCAGCCTCCCGCTTACCACTCACAGCGGGATTTTCAAACGCACCAAGCATCTACCTAACTTGGCTTCCCATTGACCTCAATGACAAAACTCCCATTGACTTCAATGGGAGCAGCGTTAGGCCAATGCCGAGTGCTACTGAACCCCCCGCCCCAGAGAACAGGAAGGAATGTCGGGCACTGCTAAGTAAAAAGAGCTGCCTTGGATGACCCAGGTGCCTGGATATACCTTGTATTCCATTTAGCACTCTGCAAGTGACCCCCATTCAGATGAACTCCCAGATACCGCCCACATCGAGTTGTTAGTGCCGAGTTAAGACAGCAGCACTTGGGTTCACACTATGAAGGCGCTATGCAGCCAAAAGAGCTAAGAGTCTAGATAAAAGTTGAGATGCAGCAAGAGCCATTCCATCAGGGTGGATAAAAATCAATGATTTTAAAAAAAAAAAAAAAAAGATTTTTATTTAAATCATTGTTTTTTTCCCTCAAAAAGCAAAAGATCATTTTAATTAAGATACCTTTGAACTATAATGTATCTCATCATGGAATAGGGATTATAAATTCTAATTCTATAGTATGAGACAATATATTCATGTCATGTTTAAGAAAAGTTTTGTAAATGAGTTCCAACAGTTCATGGATTAGGAACCCAATTTTATGGAGTTCCCGGGGCTTCTGTATAGATTATTTAGGTTAATCTTTCTACCTACCCAATGGGACTCAGTGCTCAGTCTAGAAGATACCATCAGAGACGCTTAGTTTTGCAGTTCTCAAACTGTGGATTTTTGTCCCCAGAGATAACGTGCTTGTTAACAGCAAAAATGATAGTGGTTGTTTTTTTAAAAAGTTTGTTGTTTTTTTAAAAAAAATATTTCATTTAGCTATTTTAGTTAAAAACAATTTAAACAAAAACAAACCTATTTTAAAAAACTTGAATGTTTAACTAAATTCAAAAATTCATGCTTGTTTTGTTAAAATATTATATGTTTGCTGTTGAAAAAAAAATCCAGAATACATAACGTTGTTGTTTTAGTTAAACAAAACAATTTAAATGTCTGTCTGGTGATGTTCTCCTCTTAATACAGCATGGCAAGAAAATCCTCCAAATATTAATGATTAACCTGTTGAATTGGATAGTTCACCTGCCAGTGACTTCATAAATATCTGCTTTAATTACCTTTGGTAAATGAAATAACCAATCATTTATTTTCTGATATAGCTGTAAAACTAATCTGAAAAGTTTTCAAAATAAATCACTTTAAAAAGGTATAGTGTGTACCTTCTAAAAATGAAACCTACATCTATCTCTGAGTTGTGAAGACAATGTTTGTTGTTATAACCTTAATACAAGAATGCACTTTTATGTAGAAAACCATGATTAAATTGAGTCTTCCTGACTAGTGATTTAAATTAAATTGATTTAAATCAAATCCACCCTGCATTCCATGGACACGTGTACTAAGGGAAACGTAGTTCATGGTACCATGAGGTGTGCTAAGACCCTTCGAAGAAAGACACCCAAAGCGGCAGCCTTTAAGCTGCAGGCCACACGCTTCCATCCACAGACTGAAACGCTGCTCCCCAGCTAGAATCCAACTCACGTGATCGAGAACTTGGCTCTTGGTGGCATTGTACTTCTGTGCGATTGCATCTGCCACAGCGTTCGTGCCCATGAACAGCGTGTTCCAGTTGTGAGAGCTAGAGGCCGAGGAAGAGAAAATTAAATAAGAGGCCTAAATTGTAAGATCATTCACACCTTCCAACTGGCATCTGCCTCAGAGTGACACAGAAGAGACACCCAGCGGGCCAACAAGGATCACAAACTGAATGGGAGGAAGGGTAGAGGATAAAATGTGGAGGAGGATGGGGGAGCAAGCGGGTTGTAAGTAGTGGGAGAGAAAACAGAAAGGCTGCATTTCGGTGGAATAGGACATGCTTCACTCCTACACAGTTACAGAGCATTGGCTGGGCTCTGTTTAGCCTGCCACCGCTGGAGTTAGGACACTGGATTAGAAGGACTGATCTGGTAAGGCAACTCCTATGAGCCAAAAAAGCATCCCGGTTCTTTGGCTGAGCCGAGGCCAGAAAGAGAGAAGATGCGAGGACACTAGAGTCAAGGGAGGGGCAATGTAATGGTCATTTTCCTGGCCCTGTTCCTTAATATACCCCGCACACATTTCAATTCTGGTCCCAGAGGGGAATTCTGCAGTTAGTGCCATATTAAAACAAAAGGCCCCTGCTGTGTGATGCCACTCCCCTCTGTACCTGGCACTGTTTGCTTTGTCCTTGGACTCTTTCTGCTTCTTGTAGGAAGAGGATCCTTCAGCATCTAGGTTCTCCCCTTCTTCCTTCTTTATGGTGGAAGGTAACACATGCAGCATCCTGCCCTAGGAGACAGACAGCACAAGACCTAGTGCCTCTGAATCCACATTCACGAAAAAAAAGTCTCGCTGCCTCAAGGTAAGATGAACTAGTCAGTGCAGCACTCCCATGCAACTTCCTCCCACAATGGCCTTTCAACCTGACCTGGGAGGACCTCCCCTTCCTTCTCTGCCACTTCAAGCTGGCATCAACGCAACGCACCAGAGCAGCCCAACAGGGAGTTTGAAAGATCAATGAACTCCAACCTCTTTCCCTCTGGTAACAGCATATGATCTCTGCATGGCACCGAGCGAGCAGCAGCTTGGAGTTTTTGGAACCCACTGGCCCACGCAAACTGGTGCTGCTACACTACTGCCCTCGCCCTTCCCATCTTGACAGCGCTCTGTTCCTCAATGCACTGAGCATCCCATTGAGCAGCGCACCGTGGCACCACCAGACGCATTTGACCTTCTGGCAATAATCCGTGACCCAACATCCCTTCCCCCACAACCTAACCATGCAGGCGAGTTAGTGTCACTGTACCTGAAACACCTGCCCGTCCACTTCTGCGAAGGCCTTCACTGCATGCTCTGGGATCATGTAGGTGATGAAGGCAAATCCCTTGGGTTTCTTGGTCAGACTGTCTATGGGGAAATGGATCTCGGACAGGGGACCTGCAAAAGGCAAATCCTTTCCATGAGACATGCCCCCTTCTCAGGCACTGCAGAGCAGGGTTCTGAGCTGGTGTCTTCTGCAGGAGCCCAGCTGATGGAACGAAGCCCGAAAGTTGGGTCAGCTTAGCACGTGCAAGGAGATGTGCGTTCAGAGAATCTGGGCCTGCTCAAGGGTTGACCGCATGGATACGGAAACCTTTATTTACCAAGTTGGTACAAGCCAGCAGGAATACCGACTTCCCCCACATCCTACTCCTGAGGGCATTCTGTGCCAAAAATTAAAAATTCTGCGCACAGTATTTTAAAATTCTGCAAATTTTATTTGTCAAATAAATGTGGAGGCTCCAGCAAGGCATTGGGAAGCACAGGCCACTGGCTGCCCAGAGGTGGGAGATCACTGTACATCTCCACCCCCACTCCCCCAGGATGGGGACTCAGTGGGGTGGGGATCCAGGTGCAACTAGTGGGGACTCGGTGGGGTGGGGATGCGGGTGGCTCGTCGGGGTGGTCGAGGTGCAGGGGAATTGGGGCTCATTGCAGGGGTTCTGAGTACAGGGGAGTGAGGCTCAGCAGGAGGGTTGGGTATGAGGGGGTCTGGATTTACAGGGGTTGGGCGGATGGGGGAGCAGCTCCCTGTACAGGGAACCCACCCCTGCAGCTGAGGAGCAATGGGTACAGGAAGCAGGGGGGTAAGAGAGTTTGCAGAGCTTCCTGCAACCAGGGAAGAAATCTGGGGGTGGGTCTGACCCGGCCCCAGATGCCATGCAGGGGAAGAGGAAGTCCCGTCCTCCCCAGCCCAGCCTGGCAGCTGAGCCAGGTGCAGGGTAGAAGCCACCAGCCAAGTCTTCCCCAGTCCCGCCCCCTGCCCCATAGTGATTTACCTCTCTGCCAGCTGTCCTGGGCACCCAAAACACACTGCTGGGGAAAGTCACATGACCACTCTTGTGGCTTCCTTTTGCTTCCCCAACAGAAAGTCATTTTTCTGCAGGGAAGCAAGGAAATCTGTGGGGGACATAAATTCTGCACATGCACAGTGGCGCAGAATTCCCCCAGGAATAACATCCCCACTAGCAATGTGCCTTGATTCCCCAGGCATCTAGACATGAGGAACATGGCCTCTTGATGCGCTGCATAGACTAGGCAACTTACAGGCCACCCAGATCTATCCGGGGCCAGAAGGAGAGGCAGTTCATCACCCAATCTTCTCTCTTCCAGTGGCACACTGGGGCTCCATAAATCCTACTCAACCCTGAGCTAGGAGGAGATGTCATGGAGGTGGAAGGGAATTCAGCCTAGATGGCCTCCTCCATACAGAGATTGCCAACCAGGAGGTCAAACATGACCGTGAGTTTTGAAATGGGTTCCAGTTGTAAAGATTTAGTTTTAAAATAGTGCCCATCCCTGTAGTATCTGGGCATCTGCAGGCTAACAGAGTACCACAGCTGTCTCCTCCCCTGCACCCAAATGAGCACTGATGATTAACCCTCAGATTGCTGGGGGGAAGCAGGAAGCTGAGTGGAGCTCCATTCCCTACCATATTTGGAAAATATTTGCTCCAAGTCCTCCTCGGTGCTAGTATAAGGGAGATTCCTGACAAAGAGCCTTCCTGACTCAGAGAGGTCCTCCTCTTCCTCATCAGCCTTCTTCCTCCTTTGCCAGGGCTGGTCTTCGCCCTTCCGGGTGAGCTTCATCTTCAGCCCACTCTCCTCTCGGAACACCTCAATGTAGCGCCCACCTGCCACACACAACACAGAGGGGAACCTTACCTCTCAGGCACTTCCAAAGGCCTCAGCCGGACGTGAGCCCAGACAATGAAAACATATGGTCGTCTCCAAAGATACTGAGCCAAATGTACTGCCGATGTAAGCTGGAAAAACTCCACTGACCTCCTGTGGAATGCCCCCTCCCCCCCACCAAATGAATGCAGCCCACCCCATCTCTGGGAGAAGAATGTTAATGATGTTTTGGGGAAAGCATGCTGCACCTCAAAATGAGAGAACACCACTGGCTAGACGCCTCACAGAGTCAGGGCAGCGCATTCTAGTTCTCATGACCTCTCTCCATTCCAGTCCTGGGCTTCCATGCAATAATGGTTTTGCAATATAGGACCGGCTTTCATTGAGGACTGGGATAAGTGCAGGATTTGAACACAGGGCTCCAGCACTAACCCACTGTGCCATCTCAGCCAGGTTTAAATCATCGTTTTTAGGTTTAAGACAAATGGAATGACCAAGACACTTCGCCCAGGTGCATAATGGAGCTTTGGCCTACCACCAGGAGCTACAAAAGTGCTGGAGTTCTACTGTAACGGCTTCTATGGTACCCATCTCAGTGTCATTTAGTATGAGAAGACAGAATTCCTCGTTTCTTGCCCACTGCTTCTGATCCCAGAGCACTGACGTTTTTGAAGATACCAGAGAAGTGACTTTGAGAGCGAGCTTGCAGCATTTGGCCTGTACAGCAGAGATCCCAAGATTGGGACTGCTCCCCGAAAGGTTTCTTGCAGGAGGGTTAGTGAGGGTGAAACGTGCTACATTGACAGGTCAGAGCTCTCTATGCAGCCAGAGACAGAGATACAGCATAGGCTGCTGCACAGCAAGCTTCGGTCACATTGTCATGGTGGGACTTGTGGGGAAGAAAAGGGAAGAGTGCCCAAGACCCAGCCAATCCCTGACCTCTTTGCTCAGACTCCCAACTGAAAGAGTGGGTTTTGTGATGTGGCTACTGGACTGAAATTCACTAACTTGGTTCACAGAGGCCAGCCAGTCAGCAGATGACGACAGCTTTAAGCCAATACCAACCTGGGCCAGAGTCCGACAGCTTATATATGACACGCCCTGCTCTCCCAACCCCATACTACTTGGTTAGGTTGCGACAGGTTAGCATTTGGTTCTTTAATGAACCTGAGCAACAGACTCAGGGTTATAGATCATGCTGCTCTTTGCGTTTGGTCTGCGAGCGTGATCGACATCATTTCCTGCCAGAGCAAAATCAAGAGACAGACCAGAATCCACTTGACACTTTAACAGCAAAGAGGGCTTACAGCAGAGCATCACAACACCCACAGACCCATTACAGTCAGTAACGAGGACCTACAAGCTGCCCTTACCCATGTATTCCTTGTTTCGTTTCAAGGCTTTCTGTACTTCTTCCTCGCCGTTGAAATCAACAAAGACGTAACCTGGAAGGAAATCAGGTTCAATTGAGCACCACCTGGGGTATGCGGATGTGCGTACGTACACACACACTGGCACTAACTAGCCAGTTAAGCACAACTTAACGATGCCAGCTTTTTCTGTATTGGATCTCCATAAACACGTGTTTAGCTCCCATTACAAATTGACTCTGGGCTGAAAACCAACTATCAGATTTCAGACAGGAAGGGATCTTTCATTAAAGAGAAATGATTGCTTAAGATGACTTTTGTTCTTGTTTGTGTGCATGTAAATGGTCGTAAACTGATTTGGCAGCTACACCCCATGCGTTCCATGTGTTTTTACATGCCTCGAATGAATGACGGGATAGAAGATGCACCCCCCTAAGGTTATGAAAAGAAAACAATACACATTGGAAACACACTACCAGCCCTGGATTCATTTTGCGTCCCTTCTGGTCCACGCACCATCACCAATAACCATGACCCAACTCGGTTCCAGGTGTGGTTAAGAGCTGAACCTCAAGGTAAAGGACCTCTAACCAAATTCCAGTTAACAGTTCTACAGAAGATGCATGAACCAGAACAGAAGCCATCTCCCATTTGGCTCTGCGGGGCTTGGAGTTGCAGAAAGCAATAAATCCCACTGGTCAGCAAAGCAAACCAAAGTGGCCCACTGCACACAGGGAACAGAGCTGTAGGGCAAAGGACACCATTTTGATGGTGTCACTCCTCATAACTCCATTCTAAGGGTACGTCTACACTACCCACTGGATCGGCGGGTAGTGATCGATCAATGACGCGATAAAATCGATCCCCGATAGCTCTGCTGTTGACTCCGGAACTCCACCACAGCGAGAGGTGGAAGGAAACGGAGTCAACGGTGGAGCGGCAGCAGTCAACTCGCCGCCGTCCTCACGGCCAGGTAAATCGACCCAAGATATTCGCGTAGCTGAAGTTGCATATCTTAGGTCGACACTCCCGCTAGTGTAGACCTAGCCTAAGGTAAGGAGATTGGAGTAAGTCAAAGGAACTTGAGGTATGAGAAATGGGGCAATTCGTAGCGATTTGGAACCACAGCTACAGGAGACAGCAAAGGCCGGCACGGAAAGAGCATTCCTAATGACATCTCTGCTGTCTCCTGCACCCACAATGCACAACCCCCCGCAGCCAGTACCTGTCTTATTCCCATGTACGTTTCTTGCTATTCTGATCGCCACCGGCTTCAGGGGCAAGAGGAATTCTCGAACGTTTTGCTGCAAATAGAAAAGAGGAAAACAAGAATTTTAGCAAGTCGGGCAGATTTCGGGGGCCTACTTTTGTAAATGTTACGAATGTTGAGTAGATCCTACAAAAACCTTTCATAAACACAGCCAGGGACAGACTTAGAGTCCAAGGGACTCTCTACAGTCTTTAATTAATTAATGGAGATATCCCATCTCCTAGAACTGGAAGGGACCTTGAAAGGTCATTGAGTCCAGCCCCCTGCCTTCACTAGCAGGACCAAGTACTGATTTTGCCCTAGATCCCCAAGTGGCCCCCTCAAGGATTGAACTCACAACCCTGGGTTTAGCAGGCCAATGCTCAAACCACTGAGCTATCCCTCCCCCCAGTCTAAACATACCAAGCCAGATTCCATTCTCATAACTAACCCATTAACTTGCAGATACCTAGAAGCCCCTGCACAGCACCTGCTGGTTTAAGTTGCTGACTGCTAAATGGCAGACCTTGGGAATCCAAGGACCATCGTCCTCTTCCCTGTTGCAAGCACGATTTAAGCCCTAAACGAGGGAGCGGGAAGGCCACGATGGCAGAGCACGTACCTCAGTGACATTGAACGGGGCACCGCGCAGCTTCACTGTGTACGGCGTGGTGGCTACATTGGGGTTGGCCCGATTCTTCAGGTGGACAGAGGAAAAAGTGAGAGACAACATTTGAAAAGTCATCCTTAGCAAGAGGTTTAATCTGGAACAGTTTCCGGACCAACAGACAGACAACCGTGGCCGGCCGCACAGTGTAAAGATAGGAGAGCTGGAGGCCTGATGCCATGGAGCTAGTCTTACCAGCAAGCAGGAGGCTGGGGAAAGGACAGAGTAACAGATGATTCACTCCCACCCCTCACATACAGAGTCAGGAGACCCAGATAGGGCGGAAACAGAGAGGAACAGCGCTTCGTCCCTTCCAACAGCTGGAGGTGGGGAGAGGGTTCAGTTAGGCACTGATACACTACGGCTGATGGGCACACATGGGATATGAAAGACAAACAAACATCCCTTCCACCCTTGGGCAGCAATCAGGGAATCCCAGAAGCTTGGAGATGGAAGGGCTGGGATTCACATAAATGGGTTACCCCTGGATCTCCACCTCATCTTTTATATCCGCTTCTGACATGTAGATGTGGCTAGTTGGCAGGCCAGTAGGTTTTCCAAGCCCTGCCTTAGAGAGCCTCAAGCTTTCAGCCCTCCAGTGGGTCTAACAGATCCCACATATATACAGCACCTGCCCTAGTTTGGCCTGCAGCTCTGTTACTCCATGAGGTTCCTGCCTTATTTAAGGTCAAAGGCCTGAGCCTGCATGCAGATAACTAGTTCCCAGTTTCTGCCCGTTCCTTGCTCGGGTACTTAGAGACAACCCCCAGAGTCAGGGAAAGTCACAGGTGCCAGAGTGTTCATAAAACAGCTGATGATTCCGCGTGGCCAACTGTATGTGAGACATCTTAAAGGGCTCCAAATTTCGGAGTGCACCAACCACCCATCCTCTAGAATTCAGGCCTCTTCAAGGTCGGTCAAGTTGGGCAACGAAAATCTCTAGTCATTTTTCAAAGTTTTGGCTAGCATGTCTAGTCAGTTACAGTGCAACCTGGGCGAGACAGTAAAACACAGGATTAATCACTACTAAGGGCAGTAATCCTGTACATATGCCCTGGGCATCCTGTGACTAACAAGGCATACTAGACAAGGGCATACTAGACAAGATGGCTCCAATTACATCCCCAAAGACTTCAGAGTATCTGACCTAGCCTAATGATGTAACAGTAAGGGAACGTACCATTAAATTCCCTTCAATGGTCAAATAATTTAATCCGTTTCACATTTCTCCATGCACTGCCCCACAACTTGACAACCAAGGGGACTGATTTTGAGACCACTATGGAAAACTGCCCCTTTGAGACAAAACGCTAAACGGGGAGACATACAAAACAAAAGCACAGGTATTTATATGGCCCCCCATCATTGTACTGTCAGAGCACCTCATAATACCCCCGTGAGGTAGGCAACTATTATCCCCATTGTACAGCAGAGGAACTGAGCCAGACACACTAAGTTTAAGACACTCGCCCAAGTTTGCACAGGAAGTCTGTGGCACAGAAGGGAACTGAACCCAAAACACAAACTGTCCATGTACTGTGTTATATCTGGGTTTGACTAAAATCAGGTGCAGGCCCAAAACTTCGCATCTGTGCTTGCTACATCCTGAATGGCTGCTAGTACAGTGTTTGCCTTTATGAGATCGCTCAAATGAAAGGAGACCTTGCTCCCCTCTCCCCGTGATGTCCCCGTTCATGCCTGTGTTTCCTGGCAGCATCCTGAGCAGAGAAGGCACTTGAACCCATGTCTCCCAAGTCCCTAGTCACCGGGCCATCCTCCCTCTCTCACAAATGCATCTATTTAGAATAGATACAGTGATTATTCATTGCAAACCCAGTGTTACGGGAGGGACAGGAGGACACAGACCATTAGATTTGGAAATCTCTCCCCGTAGGAATGGAGATGGACCGCAGCTGCCAAGTTCAACTCCAGAGCCAGGAGCTGGCACCCAGGGTTACAACTCAGGCCCAGCTCTAATTCGGTTATACCTCCAATGTTGCTCCTTTCTTCTTCTTCCTCTCCACCACTGTCCCCTGCCCTTTGCTCTGTCCTTCCAGCTCTGCCCCTTTTTCCACCTGGGCACCGACAGTTTCCAAGCTGCTGGGCTCCTTCTCATCCTCGCTTCCCCCCTCATGCTGCTCACTGTCCAGCTGGTCCTCCTCACTCTCCTCCTCGGCTGAGGAAGACGAGGAATCTTTCACCACTTTAGATTTCAGGTAATCCATATCGGAGAGCTCTGCCCTGGCAGCTGCCTTCTCTCTGGGGCTCTTCTTTACTGCCAGAGAGAAGAGAGATGGGCATTAGATATTGGGCATGCACACACACCCCATTTCCCCAGTGGGGCAAACGGCCCATAGCAGCACAAGCCCCCACATGCCCTTTGCCCAGCTGGGCTACTGCAAGAGCAGACGCCCTATATGCACAGGAGGCACCAGAGGATGGCTCAGGTTTTACATCCCAGTACCAATCCCCTTGCCTCTTCTCGGGTCAGGTGATCAAATCCAGCCACAGCTGGTAAGGATGAGAAGCTGTTACTATCCAATGGGCTGTTGGGTGATACTGATTAGATGGTCTGGTGATTCCCAGCAGAGAGGGGTCCCATCACAAGTCACCAGTGCAATTGGCATTACACTCTCTCAGCAAACAGACCAAGGGCGAAACAGGCCATGGATCTGAACGCCTCCCTCCTGCCACTGAGGTTTTCCATACAGCGGGGAGAATCCTGCTCTGCTAACGTTCATCCTACAGGGATCAACTTGGCTTTCCAGGCTGTCGGCCTTTCCCTGGCACTAAAAACACTCTGCTATTTAAAAAGTTGGATCAGCAATACACAAGGACATGGAAACACGTTAATGGGTTCTTCATTACTAGTTATCCATATCACTACAGCACCCAAGGCACTGAAGTGCGAGGCACTATACAGGCATAAGACAAGCCCTGCTCCAGAAAATTCCATCTTAGTTTAGGACAAGGTGTGACAGGTGAACAAAGATGGAGTTGGGTGGCAGGGAAGGAGCCAAGGTAACAGTAATACAAGTGTGGTTTTGCACGGACTTGCCGCGAGCACAACTTATAGAGGAGCTGGCTTTGGTTTGCAAATGGAGACCAATAGGCAGACGAGTATCAGACTCTCGGCTGAAATCTGAAGCACGGTACGTGGCCAGGATATATGTGCATTGTTCATTGATTCACCGGAGACCTACATTTCTCCCCAGTTATTGGCTTCCTTTGTAAAGCACTTTGAGATCTCCTGACGAAAAGTGCTAGATAAGAGCTAGGGGTTGTTATTCTTGTTTGTTCCAAAACCCTCTCTATGAACACCTCAATCTGTGATAGTTACTTAAATGTGTCACCTAAAAAAGAGTTCAGTTCAGTCAATTATTTGATTTTCAGTAGCACCTAGAGGCTCTGATCAAAATTACAGCCATATTGTGGTAGGTACCGTATGCACACACAATCCCTGACCCAAAGAGCTCACAATTTAAACAGACAACATGGATAAAGGGGAGGGGAAACTGAGGCATGGGAGAGATTCACTTGGGCAGATGAACCAGGGAGTCTGCAGTTCAGTGGAGGCTCAGTGGAGAGGGACTGAGGGCCTCACCCTTTGTTACCCACACTGATAAAACGTGCTGAAACCATAGTTACTACGCAGTTTGTATCTCCTCTTTTGGGATATAGGGCTCGATCCTGTGAGGTGCTGAGCTACTGCAATTCCCAACACCTCTAATAGGATCTGAGGGCACACAGCATTTTCCAGGAGCTGCTCAGCATGCCGCAGGATCAGGCCCCACATCAGTACACCATTGAAGAGAAGGATGAACAGAGCCGAGGGAGAAATTTACTTTTGGTGCCTGTGGTTTCTTGCTCCTTGTGGCATTTGCCCCTGCCCTCTTCCTCTTCGCTGAGCTCCTCTGACTCATCCGAGTCAAAGTTCAGATAATCATCCACCGGCTTCGATTTCCCAGTCTTGGGCTCCTCTGCCAACATGTCATTAGCCCAAGTGGCCACTTGAGTCCGTTTTTGATGAACCACCAAAAATTCTCTGAATGCCTCATCTCCTTCCAGCTGTTGGAAAAAACAACACACATGAGTAGTGAAGACAGACACTGGGGCATGTAGCCAAGTTTAGATCAGGGTCACTGTGTAATTCCTCGCAGATAAGATCTCAAGGGAAGGAGTCTGCTTTTCACCTGCCAGGGCTGATTTCCCTTCCATGAGATGCGGACAATTATGCTCCATTTACATCCAGTGTTATAGGCTACATCATAGTTAAACCACCTGTCTCACCTGAATCAACAGCCTTGGAAGCAGTACTCCTTCCTAATTATAATGCTACTAATTAAACACAAGTGCAGACAGTAACTCTGAGGCAACAAGTGAAATTCTTAATGGTCTAATAAGTATTTTGCACTTCTATAAAGCACCTTTAACCTGAGGATGTCAAAGCACTTTAAGCACGCAACAGAGACAACTACAAAGTTCACTATTTTACAGATGAGGAAACAGACGCAGAAAGGTCAAGTGACTTGCTCAAGCTGGGAACAGAACCCAGAAGTCCTGGCTCCGAGAACAGGATCGATGCAGAGACTACTCAGCAATTTCTACCCCATACTTTCTATATCAAACTCTTCTCAAATGGACAATTTTCACATGCTGCTCTTCTCAACTCACCTCTTTTAAGTTTCCTGTTGTATTTTTCTTCTTTTTATCCTGAAAGAAGCAAACACATACTTTTCAGATAGCCACGAACCCCATTATACAGATCAGGAAAAAGGCAGAAAGTGCTCACTAAGATCACAAGCGAATGGTAAACCAGGAATAGGACACGGGATCCCCGAATTCCAGATCGCCTGCTGCAGCCACCAGGGTGCACTTCCCCAGACAAAGTCTCTGATGTCCATGTCGCATACCCGAGGAAAGCAAGTGTGACTTACTTTCTTTGTCTCCGTGGGAGCTGGACTTGTTTTGGGCTTATCGGTGGGTTTCTCTGGTGCAGAAGGCTTCTGGGAGTGTTTACTCCAAGCTCTGGGCTTCGATGGGTCACCGAATGATTTACAGAACTCTACCTGAAAAGTTTCAGAGTAGCAGCCATGTTAGTCTATATCCGCAAAAAGAACAGGAGTCCTTGTGGCACCTTAGAGACTAACAAATTTATTAGAGCATAAGCTTTCATGGGCTACAGCATCCGAAGAAGTGGACTGTAGCCCACGAAAGCTTATCCTCAAATAAATTTGTTAGTCTCTAAGGTGCCACAAGTACTCCTGTTCTTTTTACCTGAAAAGAGCCACCAACAAGGAGCCCCCTTTTAACAAGTCCTACTTTTTATTATTTCAGTTGCATTTAAAGCAGAAAGGCTTAGACACTACCATGCTAAGGGCCCATTCAGAACCATATGTTTATGGTTCTTCAGTGGAGGGAAGCCTGTAATTATATTAATCATTTTTGGACATATTTAAACAAACTTATGTTCTCCACTGTCATCCAGTGCATTGTCTCCATAGAACAAGAGAAAATGTAAATTTCTCAAATACCGTTAAGAAGCGTACACACAACTTCAGCCCAGAAATCTGAGACTTTAAATCAGGTTAGCCTGGACCAGCACGGCTGGAGCAAAGGATAGAGTAGACTAACTCAACCGATTCAATTTGTATTGCAGACCTGAGTCGGACTGCTCCCCTTACCATCAAATTAAGAAGATTTTCACCTGCCTTCCTCTGCTTGAAGAGCAAATGCTGAAGATCATGCCCTACCGCTGCAGTGGCTCCCTTGGCAGAGGAACTGGTATGGTCCCACTGAGTCCAGGGAAATAGGATGCTGGAGGAATGCCATGTTGATCACGTTGAAGTATCCACACGGCAGATCCTCCTGTCCCCAACCCCTGAATGGAGTCTGAGAATATATTCCAGCTACTGGGCCCAAGTAGTCAACAGCTCCACAGCTGCTCTGTGGCTCGTGGGGACAGAGGAAGGGAAGGATTTTATCTCCCACATATTTGCCCAGTACATAGCCTGCTTATTCAGGCTGGATACTGGGCAAAGGACTCTTTCCTTAGCTTCCACAGTACTCCTAGCCCTTGCTGGGGGGGAGCAAGAGACTAGAAATCAAACCTGGCTCCATGAACAGCAGCAGGGATAATTACTAACACAAGTCACCGGGATGCCTGAGAATCAGTCCATAAACAAGGCTCCACCACTGAAGTATAGCCAGTTGAGTTTAGCGAAGCTCCCCTCCTCCTCTACATACACAAACACGATTAATTCATCCTAAAGAGTAAAATAATATCAAGTAGCAAACTTCTCCCAGAGAAAGAAGCAAACATTTCATTTTAAGGCCAACTCACCGTGATTCTGGCCATGTCTATGAAACTTTTGTTGAAATGATTCATTGCCATTTTGGCTTCATCTTCGGACTTAAAGCCAATAAATCCAAACTTGCGGAACTTGCCATCCTTGGTGAATTTCAGGCTGCAATCAGTCAGCGTGCCAAAGGCTGCAAACAGCTTCCGGAAGCGATCTTCCTTCATCTGCAAAAAGAGGATGGGCATCAGGGAGGCACATCAAAAGGGTGGAAGGTGGTTTATAGACAAGTCTTTGCACTGAAAAGCTCACAGTCGAAGTACACTTGGGCTTCATCTTTATGATGCCTCAGAAACACAATGTTTAGGGCACCACTGCTGTAGCCCTCATCACCCTAATATTAAAGTACAAGTTATACTGAGAACAGTCCAATTCCCTCTCAGTTTGCAAGCCAGCCCTGTTGTCTCTATATCTGTCTGTCACACCAAGATCTTCAGAGCAGGAGCTCTGTATTGGTGCCTTGTAAAGCACAAGTCTGTCACTGACCCAGAACAAACAGCAACCACCACATGACTTCCACAACTCAGCCTAAGAAGTAAGCTCCTCCTTGCCCAGGGTAAGAATCCTAGCGTAATGGTTAGTGAGTGAGACCCTTCAGACCTAAAATGCAGCGCAATCCCCAACTTGTGCCCCCTAGTCCTGCAACTTAGAGGCAGCCCCTAACCCTTGTCCCTCCAGCCCGAACAACTCACCTTAAACCCGGCCCCAAACTCTCCTTGCCCTTCTCCAGTATGGGATACCCCCACTCACCTCCCCTCCCACCCCCACGGCTATAGCCCACACACTGCACCACATGGGACACCGCCCCCCCGACTGTATCCTCCTCTCCTCCTTGCCAAGTGCATCCCCCAATTTACCTCTACTCCCCCACAGGACCCTAACCATCCCTCCCCAAGTTGGACCCTTCCCTCGCTTCACCTCTCGTCCCCAGGGCTACATCCTATCCTCCTCTGCATGTAGGACCACCACCACCCAGACTAAGCCCACCCCTTCCCCACAATCCACCTCCGCCTAGGACTACAGCCATCCTTCCCCCTCCCCCAACCCCCCTTCCCAAATTTATCTCTCCCCCCAAGAGGAGACTCCCCCCAAGGTCTATGCCCATTCCCCCACCTACCCCTTAAATGGGGACCCCCTCGGGGCTATGCCCCCGCAAATGGGGACCCCGCGGCTGGCCCCTCCCAGGCGGATCATCCCCATCCACCCCGGACTCACCCCGCTCGGCAGGTTCTTCACGATGAGGCGCGACATGGCGGGGAGGGGCCCCGGGCCCGCCCGTTCCCCGCTCAGAGATGGAGCCCCCCGCGCTCAGAGCCGCTCACGCCTCCCGCTGGCCGCCGCCATCTTGCCCGCCGCGAGTCACGTGATCGCCCTAAAGGCAGCACGGCACGCACGTGCGAGGAGGCCAAGGGACGGGGAAACGCTGCGGGAGGGGGAGGGTCTGTCCCCCCCCACTTCCGGGTAGCTGATGCGCATGCGCGAATCTGGGACGGGGGCCGCCTCCTCCTCCTGTGGGTGCAGTGCCGAGGTGCGGTCAGCAGGGGGCGCTGGCTGCTCTGCGCTGCTTAGCGGGACTGAGGACCCAGCCCTGCCCGGCTTGGAGCCTCAGTCCAGGCATGGGGCGCTGGGGCCCCGCAAAGCGGAGCAGCGGTGCATGCAAACCCGGGCCGGGCTGGGGGGCCCGGGCCGGGCTGGGGGGGGGGCTTGCAGCCAGGGCTGGCAGAGCGGTGAGGGTATCCAGGCAGGCACTGGTGGGAGGGGGGAGCTTGCCTTGCACGTGCCTGCATCACAGCCTGCCACTCTCCTGTGCACTGAAATTCACCCAAACTAACCCTCGCTGCCCTTTGCTTTGTCTCTGTTAAGGTCCTTCCCCGGAAACGTCCCTTGGTCTAGCCCGGGGTAGGCAACCTATGGCACGTGTGCCGAAGGCGGCACGGGAGCTGGTTTTCAGTGGCACTCACGCTGCCTGGGTCCTGGCCACCGGTCCGGGGGGCTCTGCATTTTAATTTAAACATTTTAAAAACCTTATTTACTGTACGTACAACAATAGTTTAGTTCTATATTATAGATTTAAAGAAAGAGATCTTCTAAAAACGTTAAAATGTATGACTGGCCCGCGAAACCTTAAATCAGAGTGAATAAATGAAGACTCGGCACACCACTGCTGAAAGGTGGCCGACCCCTCGTCTATCCAGGCCCTGGTGCTGTGGACAGAGGCTGGGGCCCGTTGGCTGGAGTCAGCCCCTCACACGCAAGGGGTGTTTCCAGGGAAGGGATGGGAAACTCAGCAAAGAAGTGTCTCCTCTTCCCAATAGGCCTTTCCATCTTCCTCCCACTGATGGCCTCCCTCTCTTTCTTCTCCCCGCCCATCTCCCTCCCCCCCGCTTCTTCCCTGGCTTTGGTTCTAGTCTCTCAAGGACTGAAATGCTTTTGTCTAACCCCAATTGCTGGGCTCCATATTGGGGTCACTGGGTGAGATGTAATGGCCTGTGATATGCAGGAGGTCAGATTAGATGCTCAAATGGTCCCTATGTTCCTTAAACTCTATGGAACTATTTGGCCCAGGTTAGGGGGGACCAAGTCACTCTCCACTCCTGTCTGCTCAGTGGCTATGTGATGTGTTGAGCTGGTGGCCTCAGTCCAGTTTCTAGCAGGAGGGGGTGTGATCTAGTGGTCAAGGCGGGGGATTGGGAGTCAGAGCTGGTTTCTAGTCCTGATTCTGTGACCTCGGGCAAGTCATTCAACTGGGCACTGTGGGAGCTGTGCCTCGGTGTCCCCAGCTGTACACGGGGGTTAATTATGCTTAGCCACCTTTGTGATGAGCTTTGAGATCCTCAAAAGGTCTATACATCCACATGTAAAGTATTAGTTGTAGTATTGGCATCTGCATCGCAGACCCACCACAGAGTGGGCATTCACTGTCAGTCCCAGCAGAGAAGCTAAGAAATAAATGAGTCTAAAGCCTGAATTGTCTTATTACTCCTGCATCTCCAGGGAGGGTTTGAGGCACTTTGCAGGGGCAGGATGAGGGAAGCACTGCATCTGTAGCTGCTCTGAGTGCAAGCAGAGAACTTCAGTGTGCCAGGCTATCAGCATGAAACCCGCTCCTCTCAGGAGTCTGTGGGACTGCTCTCCCCACCCCGACACACAGTGCCCTGGTGGTGGCCAAAGGGAGGTCCCACCCTCGCTTATTCCACACTTGGCCACATCCAGCCTCTCTCTGCTCATCTGCAAGGCCTTTGCCCTGTCCATAGCCAAGTCCCTCATAAAGACGCAGAGGTAACTCCTCAGCTGGTGTAAATTGGCATAGCTCCATTGACTGCCAAGCTACCTCCACCCAGTCTGACCCAAGCCTACACCAGCACTGGCTTGTGGATACATTGCCTGGTTGGTGGTCCCCTTCCCCTGACTTCTAGCTCCATCCTTGGGTTGGGAGCTCTCCGGCACGGCCCGCCTTGAACGTCAGGAAAGCACCGAGCTCATTGTGGGCACTCCCGTAAATAGTATGTCTTCAGAACGAGGACGCTTGGCTTAGCTGCTGGGAAGGGGAGGCCCAGCCGACAGGCCTGGTTAATTCTGCCCAACCTAGACCTCTTCACTCTCCAGCTCCTCACATCTCTTCCCTCATCCCGTTCACAGCCAGACCAGAACCAGCGGTGGCCTCCCGTTTCTGACCTGCATGCTGCTGGCCATGGGACTGGTACCAAATGAGAAGGCGGCTGTAAAGGGGAGAAATATCCTGTACCTTTGCTCTCAGCTTTCCTGGCTCTGTGGCCTTATCACAGCTCCAGCCATGCTACTTGAAACAGTATGTGCCCTTGGACAGCAGGCTCTCAGGAGACTATTAAGCAGTGTCCTTTATCTCCACACACGGCTTGGGTTACATACGGCTAGGCTGAGCACCCATAATCCATTAGCACTCACGGTAATCGCTCACAGCCCTGCCTGGCAAGCTGTGGCAGGACATTAGCACTGCAGGGGAGGGGTGGGTGTGGCAGTGACATCACAAAGGCCTTTTGCAGGACCTCAGCCTATTGGCCAAAGGTGTAGGGGAGGTGGTGACCTCACAGAGGGATGCTGACATCAGCCAGGCAGGACGGGGGCGCAGGGCCAGGGAAACCTCAGAGACCCCTGTGGCTTTGCTTCAGCAAGTCTCCTTCTCGAGATCTCTCTTTGAGGTCTGAGAGAGTATTAGGGGTCACGTACGTGAGCACCAGGAGGAACCTCTTTTGAGTTTTCTCCTTTCTTTTTCCTGATTTCACTAGAAAACAGACGTCCCTGTTTAGAAGGTAAGAGCCTCTGAGAGGTTTGGAACCTGTTCAGTCTGATGCATCTGGCGCCATCTGAATTTTAGGCATGGAAAACGCTACCTTAAGGTGGCCAAATTTTATTCCCCACCTGGGATTTTGTCCCTTAGAATCTCTGGGGACATTAAGGTTTGTCCTTTTTCTTTTACCTTTTCCTCCGTCCCTCCCTCCTTTCTCTTCGTCTCTTACTTCTTTTGTCTGTTCCCCTGTTCCCCTCCCACCACCAGGAGGGGTGTGTGTGTGTTGTGGGGGTTGCTCTACAACTCCCATTGTGGGAGGTCCACCGAAAAATGTGGGGCTGAAATAGTGCTCAGACAGTGATCCCCAGCTGTGACCTGGGCCATCCTTTGGGCTCTCTGGTGAGAACCCTCATCCTCCCGCCCCTCGGTCTCTACCCTGATTGGCTGAGCAGGGCGTTATTGACAGGGAGGAGACTCAGGTCCCTGTTGTTTTCTTTTAAGACCAAGTAAATAGTCATAACCAGTCATATGTTCGACAAATTTTGCTGCTTCTCTGCAGTTCATTATTTTCTCTACCATTCCAGTTCTCCTAAAATACTTGCTGAATAATTACTATGAACCCTTGCTGGTCTGGAACTCACTTGAGAGCACTTTATTCAGGTCATTCAATGTCTGAAATTCAAGATCCGATGGTTAGTTTGAAAATCAGGGCTCTTGGGTCCTATTCCCAACTCTGCCACGGACTGGCTGTGTGACCTAAGACAAGTCAATTCTCCTTTCTCAGCCTTAGCTTCTCCCTCTTTCAAGTAGGGATAACAATCCGCTCCTACCTACCTCCCGACAGGTGGAGGATGGGGATCTATTGGAGAGCGTCACTAGGAGCAGTGCATAAGATGAGGTGTCCTATCATGTTTACTCAGATCAGATTATGACATAATAGAATGGCTGAAATAGTCTATTTTATTTGTATTTTATTATGTTGCAATTGTTAAGAGCAGCAACTACTTAGCTCAGACTGAAACATCTTATCTAATTTTTGAGATCTAAGTGTCTCCTCTTTGTGTGCGACGAGACAAACACGTACTCCTGTTCTTTTTGTGACACAGAAGATGCTTTTGTTTTGCAACAAAATATTTTTGCAAAGAATTTTCATGCCACTTGATATGATTTCAAGAAACAAACTGGTTTAGTTTGAATGGGATTTTCGGACAGAAACGGTTTCAATGAAATTTCCCCACCATCTCGATTCCTGGGCTCTATCCCTGTCTTTGGGGGGTTTGCTGTCTGTTAGAACAGGAGTCTGATTTGGATAGGGATAGAGACCTCTTTAATGTTTTTAATGAAGTAAATACTAATGGGAATTGTGTGATCATGGGAGACTTTAACTTCCCAGACATAGACTGGAGGACAAGTGCTAGTAATATAATAGGGCTCAGATTTTCCTAGATGTGATAGCTGATGGATTCCTTCACCAAGTAGTTGAAGAACCAACAAGAGGGGATGCCATTTTAGATTTGGTGTGGGTAGTGAGGATCTCTTAGAAGAAATGGTTGTAGGGGACAGCCTTGGTTTGAGCGATCATGAGCTAATTCAGTTTAAACTAAATGGAAGGGTAAACAAAAATAGATCTGTGACTAGGGTTTTTGATTTCAAAAGGGCTAACTTTAAAAAAATAAGGAAATTAGATAGGGAAGTGGATTGGACTGAAGGACTTGTGGATCTAAAGGCGGAGAAGGCCTGGAATTACTTCAAGTCAAAGTTGCAGAAACTATCAGAAGCCTGCATCCCAAGAAAGGGGGGAAAATTCATAGGCAGGAGTTGTAGACCAAGTTGGATGAGCAAGCATTTCAGAGAGATGATTAAGAAAAAGCAGAAAGCCTACAAGGAGTGGAAGATGGGAGTGATCAGCAAGGAAAGCTACCTTACTGAGGTCAGAACATGTAGGGATAAAGTGAGAAAGGCCGAAAGCCATGTAGAGTTGGACCTTGCAAAGGGAATTCAAACCAATAGTAAAAGGTTTTATAGCCATATAAATCAGAAGAAAATAAAGAAAGAAGAAGTGGGACCACTAAACACTGAGGATGGAGTGGAGGTTAAGGATAATCTAGGCATGGCCCAATGTCTAAACAAATACTTTGCCTCAGTCTTTCAGAGGCTAATGAGGAGCTTAGGGATAGTGGTAGGATGACAAATGGGAATGAGGATATGGAGGTAGATATTACCACATCTGAGTTAGAAGTCAAACTCAAACAGCTTAATGGGACTAAATCGGGGGGTCCAGATAATCTTCATCCAAGAATATTAAAAGAACTGGCACATGAAATTGCAAACCCATTAGCAAGAATTTTTAATGAATCTGTAAACTCAGGGATTGTACCGTATGACTGGAGAATTGCTAACATAGTTCCTAGCTTTAAGAAAGGGAAAAAACGTGATCCGGGTAACTACAGGCCTGTTAGTTTGACATCTGTAGTATGCAAGGTCTCAGAAAATGTTTTGAAGGAGAAAGTAGTTAAGGACATTGAGGTCAATGGTAATTGGGACAAAATACAACATGGCTTTACAAAAGGTAGATCGTGCCAAACCAACCTGATCTCCTTCTTTGAGAAGGTAACAGATTTTTTAGACAAAGGAAACGCAGTGGATCTAATTTCAGTAAGGCATTTGATACGGTTCCACATGGGGAATTATTAGCTAAATTGGAAAAGATGAGGATCAATATGAAAATTGAAAGGTGGATAAGGAACTGGTTAAAGGGGAGACTACAACGGGTCGTACTGAAAGGTGAACTGTCAGGCTGGAGGGAGGTTACTAGTGGAGTTCTTATATTATGGGAACAAGTAAATAACTTTTCCTTATTCACTTTCTCCACATCACTCATGATTTCATATACCTCTATCATATCCCCCCATAGTCTCCTCTTTTCCAAGCTGAAAAGTCCTAGCCTCTTTAATCTCTCCTCATATGGGACCCCTTCCAAACCTCTAATCATTTTAATTGCCCTTCTCTGAACCTTTTCTAATGCCAGTATATCTTTTTTGAGATGAGGAGACCACATCTGTACACAGTATTCAAGATGTGGGTGTACCATGGATTTATATAAGGGCAATAAAATATTCTCCATCTCATTCTCTATCCCCTTTTTAATGATTCCTAACATCCTGTTTGCTTTTTTGACTGCCGCTGCACACTGCGTGGAAGTCTTCAGAGAACTATCCACGATGACTCCAAGATCTTTTTTCCTGATTCGTTGTAGCTAAATTAGCCCCCATCATATTGTATGTATAGTTGGGGTTATTTTTCCCAATGTGCATTACTTTACGTTGTCCACATTAAATTTCATTTGCCATTTTGTTGCCCAATCACTTAGTTTTGTGAGAGCTTTTTGAAGTTCTTCACAGTCTGCTTTGGTCTTAACTATCTTGAGCACTTTAGTATCATCTGCAAACTTTGCCACCTCACTTTTTACCCCTTTCTCCAGATCATTTATGAATAAATTGAATAGCATTGGTCCTAGGACTGACCCTTGGGGAACACCACTAGTTACCCCTCTCCATTCTGAAAATTTACCATTTATTCCTTCCCTTTGTTCCCTTTCTTTTAACCAGTTCTCAATTCATGAAAGGATCTTCCCTCTTATCCCATGACAACTTAATTTACATAAGACCCTTTGGTGAGGGACCTTGTCAAATGCTTTCTGGAAATCTAAGTACACTATATCCACTGGATCCCCCTTGTCCACATGTTTGTTGACCCCTTCAAAGAACTCTAATAGATTAGTAAGACACGATTTCCCTTTACCTAAACTATGTTGACTTTTGCCCAACAATTTATGTTCTTCTATGTGTCTGACAATTTTATTCTTTACAATTGTTTCAACTAATTTGCCCAGTACTGACATTAGACTTACTGGTCCGTAATTGCCGGGATCACCAATAGTGCCCTTTTTAAATATTGGCGTTACATTAGCTATCTTCCAGTCATGGATACAGAAGCTGATTTAAAGGACAAGTTACAAACCATAATTAGTAGTTCCGCAATTTCACATCTGAGTTCTTTCAGAACTCTTGGGTGAATGCCATCTGGTCCCAGTGACTTATCAGTTAATTCCAAAACCTCCTCTAGTAACACCGCAATCTGTGACAATTCATGAGATTTGTCACCTACAAATACTGGCTGAGGTTTGGGAATGGCTGGAAGGTGAAAAGAGACAAATTCCTATGACAAATAAGGCACAAATATTCAACAGCGAGGATGATTGACCACAGGAAGAAGCTACCAAGGAAAGTGGTGGATTCTCCGTCTCTTGATGTCATTTAATAAAGACTAGATGCCTTTCTGGAATGTGTTTACCCCAACAGTAGCTATTGTGGTAGACAGGAGGCCTGTGATATGCAGGGGGTCAGATTAGATGCTCTGTCTCTTCTGCCCATAAAGTCTACTCATTTCTGAGAAACCGAGTGTAGCATTGGGAGCAGCTTGTGATGTTTTACTGTCTAGCTGGCTTGCTTCCTAGAATGAACACTCATTGAGTGGGGTGATCCACAGGGAGTAGCTCAAACCTCCAAAGTGTCTGGCCTGCGGCAGAACATTAGCACTGCAGGGGAGGGGTGGGTGTGGCAGTGACATCACAAAGGCCTTTTGCAGGACTTCAGCCTATTGGTCAAAGGTGCTGGGGAGGTGGTGACCTCACAGAGAGATGCTGACATCAGCCAGGCAGGACAGGGGCGCAGGGCCAGGGAAACCTCAGGGTCCCCTGTAGCTTTGCTTCAGCAAGTCTCCTTCTCGAGGTCTCTCTCTTTGAGGACTGACAGAGTATTTAGGTTCACGTATATGAGCACCAGGAGGAACCTCTTTTGAGTTTTCTCTTTTGTTTTTCCTGATTTTACTAGAAAACAGACATCCCTGTTTAGAAGGTAAGAGCCTCCGAGAGGTTTGGAACCTGTTCAGTCTTATGCATCTGGCGCCAGCTGAATTCTAGGCATGGAAAACACTAGCTTAAGGTGGTCGAATATTATTCCCCACCTGGGATTTTGTCCCTTAGAATCACTGGGGACATTAGGGTTTGTCCTTTTTGTTTTACCTTTTCCTCCATCCCTCCCTCCTTTCTCTTCATCTCTTACATCTTCTGTCCTTTCCTCTGTTCCCCTCCCACCACCAGGAGGACTCTGTGTGTGTGTCGTGGGGGGTGCTCTGCAATGGGAACAGGGACAATTCTCCAACTTTGGGCAGTCGAGAGCCTCGGTGAGATAAGGGGCGTTAAAGCCCTTTGTGAAGGAGAAAGGGGAGTTTCACGGTATTGAGCACCAAGGAATTCTAAACTTTGCTAAAACATCTAGTCTGCAGAAACCAGAAATGGTCGAGGCCACATTGTAACCATTGTCTTTTTTAAAGCCCATTGAGGGATGTGAGTCCCACCTTTTTAGGTATCTGGGGTGCTGGGAGGAGAGAAGAGGTGCCTGTCTCCATTTTATGGCCTCAACAAACTAAGTGCTGTGCCCCAGTTCTCGTCAGAGATCCCTCAAAAAGAACGTCTTCCCATCCATTAACATATCTGGAAAGATACTGGAACTCCTTATTAAACAATCAGTTTGTCAGCACCTGCAGGACAATTTGGTTCTTAGGACTAGTGAGCATGGACTTGTCAAGAACAAATCATTCCAAACCAATCCTAGCTCCTTCTTTGGCAGGGTTACGGGCCTAGTGGAGGTGGGTAAACAGTAGATGTGATCCATCTTGGTGTTAATAAGGACATTCTCACAAACAAACTAGGGAGATGTGGTCTAGATGCAATTAGTATAATATGTGTGCACAGATGCTTGCAAGCCCGTACTCCAACAGCCCAGAACCAAACAGCAGGAAGCAGATCATGCAATGAACTCCTGCCAGTGCGTGTAGATTGCATTACATGCACCCCTATGGTGGGAGGAGGAGCTGCTCTGGCTGGGGCAGGGATGGGGAGGGACCAAACAGGCTGGTTAGTCAGAGGCTGCCTTGACCCCAGACTCACGCCCGCTCCCCGCTCGGTTCCAGGATGGCCAGGCTCCTGAGGATGTTCAGGAAGAAGGCTCTGCAGGTGGCCCCAGAGCCTGAGGGAAGCAGCTGCCATCTTCCCCAGGAGCACAGCGGCTCCTCCGTCCCCACTGGCGGGGAAGGAGCTCCCGGCCAGGCCAGGAGGTGGGAGTGCCCAGCCTTCTGGTGGAGAAAACCCGCTCCCAGCGCAGGCACCGAGGTGGGAGAGGCCAGGTCGAAATGGAGCTGGGCCAGGCTGCGGCTGGGCAGGCAGGACCCAGCGCAGGAGGGGAGCCGGGCAGGGTGACTCTGGGGCATGTTGTGTGGGCAGCAGCGGCCCCAGGAGCCCAGCCCTGATTCCCAGCAGGAGGCATCGCCCTGCCCGGTCACTGAGGACCTTCCAGCCTCCCCAGGGCAGGAGGTGGAGGATCCCTGTCCCACCACCAGCAGCTTGGCCCGCTCCCCATGGGACAGCAGCAGTGCCTGGGACTCGGGCAGCAGCGAGGCCGATGGACGCCGCTGCTTTGTTCTAGGTGAGGAGTCAGGCTGGGCTCAGAGAGAGGTGAGGGCGGGGCTGTGAACATCCTGGGCCCAGGCCCTCAATCAGTGCTATGGGGGCGGGTCCCCAGCCCAGGGGTCTGGCTTGAGCCACATGAACCCCACTAACACTAGATGCTGCCACTTTGGTCCTTGGTGCTCCAATTGGGGGGAGGCACCTCCCAGGGAGTCCAGGACAGCGTGGGGGGGTCTCTTTGCTATGGGCTCCTGAAGGAGTTGGGGGCTGAAGGCATCACTGAGAGGGGGGAGTGTGGGGCCCGATCTGCCCTGGGTCCCGGAGGTGGGAAGGGGACACATTGCCCCATCGTGCCCCTGTCCTTCCCCCAAGTGGCAGCAGGCGTCACCCTGTCCCCTTCTCTCCCTGGTGCAGGGACCGCCAGGGACTCAGGGGACGAGGAGGAGGAATGGGTGGACGTGGCCACAGAGGAGGCTGCTCTCAATAACAGCCGAGAGCAGCTCCAAGGCGGAGAAAAGGTACAAACGTATCCCAGCTGTGCTGGAACCGAGACTGTCCTGCCCCTTCCCAGCACCTGACCCCCTGCAGAGGGCCTTGTCCCTGATGATCCACCAGCCCTAATGGGGACCTTTCTCCTCCATGATCTGGGACCCCAGAGGTGGGGGTGTCTGTCACACACCAGCCGGGTCTCCTCCCCCCACAGGCACTGTCCCAGTTCCTGACCCTGCTTGTGGTGGAGTGGTGGGTGATTTGGACAATGGGCGGGTCCCCACTATCCCCCATTCAGGCCTGAGTCCTGCAGCTGCTGTGTGGGGCAGGGAGGACCCTGGCTAACTGGCTCTCTCTCCCCTAACCCCACTCCTGGTGGGTGCAGGAGGAGGCCCAGCAGCTCGTGTTCCTGCTCGCCATCCACCCCGCGTCTCGCTGCACAGCAGAGAGGGCAGGACACATTGGAGCCGCACTGCTGCAAGGCGGCTGTGGCGGAGAGGATTGTGGTGAGCGAGACACGGTGCCCAGCAGCTGGAGGAAAGACAGAGACATGGGAGGGGCAGGGGTCTCCCCAGGCCAATGGATGGGGGATTGTTGGTGCTGGAGGGGCAGCAGAGGGCAGGGATTGCTGGGGCTGAAGACTGGGGAGAAGAGACGGGAGAAACTCGGAGAGTGGTCACTATTGGGCAGGAATCGGAGGAGCGGGGGGCAGGTGGGGGGATCCTGCTGGCTGTGTGGGGCCCTGGCTGTGTAATCTCCTCACTGAGAAGTGTCAGTGTGGCCCGAATCTCACACGCTCCTTTGTCTCCGTTGGGTCTCACAGGAGCTCATTGAGGAGCTGCCTGATAACTCTCCACCCGGCGACGTCCTCGCTAACTCCCTGATTGCTGTGGGCAACCTCAGGTACCGAGACCCTCCCGCCCAGTTCCCCTAACCCCAGTGCTGCTTAGGCCCACGGCTGGGTGTCACTGCCCCTCCCACTCCCAGGTCACCACCCAAGGGTGGCTCCTCTGGCAGAGGTGGGGGGAAGGTTCACTCTCTCCTGGCTGGGCTGTTCTTTTCACTCCAGTAACATTGCAACGGCTTTGGGGAGAGGCTCACACCCAGGATCAGATACAGGAGGGGCAGCAGGGTCCAGGGAACAGGTGCTATTCCTGTCCTGCCACTGTCTGTCTGAGAAACCTTGGCCTTGTCATTCCCTGGCTCGGTGCCTCAGTTTCCATTCTCGCCAGCCTGTGCCTATTTCCCTGCAGTTTCACCTGCATGTTGGTGCCAGTCCCATCCCCGCACTGCACAGTCTAATGCCGGCTCCTCTCTCTTGCCAGCACCATGACACCTGCCCTGGAGCCAGAGCTGGAGACCCACCTCCTCCGAGCTGCCCTGCACGCCGTCTTCACCCTGGGCATGGAGAAGGACACCACCCAAGTGCAGGTAGATCAGCTAAAGTCATGGATTGAAGAGCCAGCTGTCATCCTGCCATGAATCCTTGCTAATTGCCTGCAGTGGGATGTGAATGAGAGAGGCCAGGATATGTGTTTGGGGTCTCACCAGTGCTTCCCAGAGACCCCACTTCCCATCCTGTGGCAGGTGTAGCCCCAGTTTCCCTAACTCTGACCCATGGCTCTCCCTTGCTTTCAGGATCTGCCTAGGGTCTTGCCAGACCTCCTGGACGCCATGCTGGGGAACCTGCTGGCAGAGTCCCCAGACACCGACAGGCTCCAGTACATCTTGGAGGTGAGCCCGATGAGAGGGGTGGGGGCAATTTTACCTTCACTCTTAGATCCATTTTCCAGTCTGTCCTCCTAGCTGAGCCCCCAGTGGGCATCCTTGGTCAGGGCAGTCAGTGCAATGCAGTGTCAGGCCCTTCCTCCTTGAAGGACAGAGGAAGGAGCTGGGACTTCAAGCCAGAGCTCTGCCTGGTTGTGTTGAGCACTAACCACAGGGCCCCTGGCTGGCTTGGGGAGTGAGAGTCTGAACCCCTCCTGGGAGATCCAGAAGAGGGTCCTCAGAGAAGAGTCACAGGCTCCTTCCTAGAGAAACAGGAGGGTCCCAGAGAATCAGCCCGTCTCTCCGACGGGCCCTGAGATTTCTGAGGGGATTGTTCAGGAATCAGGAGTGCAGGGAGGATGGGACCAGCCCCGACACTGAACATTGTTCCAGTCTAGAGAGACAATGACAAGTTGTGACCTGCAGGATTCAAGAATCGTCCTGCGGGCAACAATCCTCTTCCAAAGCTCTGCAATCAATGAATCAGATATTCCACCCTGCGCACAATGTCTCAGCCCCCTGGGGATGGGTGTGTGTCTGTGTCTCATTTCCACAATACGTGCACCTGCCCATTGATCCTGATCTGCCTCCTTTCCCCACAGCACATTAACTACTGGATCGTGTCCAGGGTGCCGCGAGAGAGAGCCAGGGCCGTTAAGAGCAGCACGGCCCTGCTCAGATTCACCATCACCCTCCCTGAGTTTGACATAAGTGACCTCTGACCCCAGCTTCCTGACTCCAGGCGTAGGTGATCTGGCTCCGACGGGCTGTAGGATCTGCTGCTGCAGGGGCTGTGGGTTAGGAGTGTTCCTCTTGGGGAGGCAGAGTCAGAGCAGAGAGTGAGCCTGGCTTGAGTCAAGTTCTTCTTGTCCTGGTTAAGTGGTGACTCTGGGCTTTTAAGGGGACTGTGCTCCAGGTTCATGCCTCCCTGTCATCCTGGAGCAGCTGGGGAAGCAAGTCCTCATGGAGGGCCCTGCCCACAGCCCTGTGCTCCAGGCTTCCTTGGGGGCAGAGGAAATTAAGGGTCTGGCTCTAGCATCTCCTGCAGAGGGGCTGAGGGGAAGGAGAGTCCTGGCCCGGGGGGGACTGGGAGCTGACAGGAAAATGCTGATGGAGTCCCCTCTCCCTCTCCCGTCCATTAGAACTCAGCCGAATTCCCCAGGATGGGTCACCACATGGCACAGCTAGCTCTGTCCGTCAGTGACCCAGCCAAGGACATCAGCCGGCAGGCCAGGGAGGGGGTTTACCGGCTCTACCAGCTGCTGCTGCACCAGAGGGGTAAGGAACCCAGCTGGGAAATGGCACCCGCTAGAAGAGTGAGACTGGGACCCCAGCCAATTTCTCTCAGACTGACCCCGGCTGGAGGATGAGTCTCTCTATCTCTTTCTGTGTTCCACACCACGCCCTGCAATTCTGTTGCGCCGGGCACGCAGCGAGGACTCTGCCCACTGTGCAGCCACCAATGGGATTGGAAGGACACAAGCCCTGCAACCAGAAGGACAAATGTGTGTGTGTCTCTCTCCCTGTCACCTACTCCCTCCTGGGGGAAACCCAGCAGCTGATGGGGGACAAGGTGAGCAGCTGCATTAGACTCAGGAGATTGGGGCGGGGCCCAGGCCTCATTCCCATCCTGTGGCCATTCGCTGGCCTGGCACAAGTTGCCTGGTGGGGAATGAAAGGGAGAGCAGGTGCTCCTGGGAAGGGAGATGAATTCACCTCCATGAGCAGGAGCGAGCCAGCTTGTCCCCGGAGCAGCTCCACCCAGCTCTTTAGCCAGGCTAATTAATGACAAGCTTTGCCTCATCCCAGACTTATGTTCTTAGGACAGGGTGCTATTGCTCTTGGGAAGGGCAGGAGAGTCCCCCAAGTGCCCTCTGCGAGACTCTCCTGTCCCACAGGGCCGCACCCAATTCCTAGTGGTCTGGTGTCTGTGTCACCCGAGCCACCACCCAGAGTTGCTCCCATCACTGGCAGCCTGGGAGGCCAAGGACTGACAGGTGATGGCGTCTGACCAGGCAGGGCTGAGGCACATGGGAAGGGGACGCTTGTCCTGCTGCTGGCAAGGCTGGACCCGTTCTGGAGAGAACAGGAGGATTCAGTCAGCAGTAGGGTTACCATGTCTAATATAGGGTTACCATATTTCAGCAAGCAAAAAAGAGGACGGGAGGAGCCCCGCCCCTGCCCCTCCCACTTCCCGCCCCCCCAGAACCCTCAACCCTCCCCCCGTTCCTTGTCCCCTGACTGCCCCCTCCTGGGACCCCTGCCCCTAACTGCCCCCCAGGACTCCACTCCCTATCTAAGCCTCCCTGCCTCTTGTCCCCTGACTGCCCCAACCCTTATCCACACCCCCACCCCCAGACAGACCCCTGGGACTCCCACGCCCCATCCAACCACTCCCCACCCCCTGACAGCCCCCCCCAGAACTCCCAACCCATCTAAACCCCTCTGCTCCCTGTCCCCTGACTGCTCCGATTCCTCTCCGCACTCCTGCCCCCTGACAGCCCCCCCGAGAACTCCCAACCCATCTAAACCCCTCTGCTCCCTGTCCCCTGACTGCTCCGATCCCTCTCCCCACTCCTGCCCCCTGACAGCCCCCCCCCAGAATTCCCAGCTCCCCACCCCCCGCTCCTTGTCCCCTGACTGCCCCCTCCTGGGACCCCTGCTCCTAACTGCCCTCCAGAACCCCACCCCCTACCTAAGACTCCCTGTTCCTTGTCCCCTAACTACCCCCTCCTAAGACCCCCCCCAACTGCCCCCCAGGACCCTACCCCCTACCTGTACCCTGACTGCCCAAAACTTTCTCCACTCCCCCCAAAAAGCCCCCCCCCGTTTCTTGACTGCCCCCTCCAGAACCTCCCTGGCCCCCTTACCCTGCTGCTCAGAACAGGGTGTTGGGCTCTGTGCGAGCCGAGCCGGACACATGGCTGCGCTCCCCAGCACAACAAAACCCGGTCTGGCCCTGCACAGTGCTGCCGGACTGGGCTGCAAGGGAGCTGCCGGCTCAGAATGCAGGGCGGATCCGGCTCCTCTACAGCTGCTCCTGAGTCCAGCCCGGGACTTCCCTGCAGCCCTCCCAGCCGCTCACTCTGCTAATCCCGGACATTGTGAGTGCTTTACAAATTCCCCCCGGACGCTATTTTTAGAACAAAAAGGAGGACATGTCCGGGTAAATCCGGACGAATGGTAACCCTATCTAATAAAAAAAGAGGACCCTCCACGGGCCCTGGCCCCGCCCATTTCCCCTCCCCCTAGCCCCGCCCCAACTCCACCCGTTCCCCGCCCTAACTCCGCCCCCTCCTCCCTCCCACTCCCAGCCAGGGGGAAAGGGCTGCCCCAGCGCTACCGGCTTCACGGTTTGCCGGGCAGCCCCCAGACCCTGCGCCCCCGGCCGGCGCTTCCCCTGAGCCGCCGGAGCAGAGCAGCTGGAGCCCGGGAAGGGAAGTGCCTGGCCGGCGGCTCGGGGTCCGGAGGCAGGGGGGCTGCCCGAAGCCAGTAGCGCTGGCTCGGGCAGCTCGGCTCTTAAAATCTGAGAGGGAAGGAGCGGAGCAGAGCAGCCGCGGGAGGGGAAGTGCCCGGCCGGCATTTTCCCGGACATGTTTGGCTTTTCGGCAATTCCCCCCAGACGGGGGTTTGATTGCCGAAAAGCAGGACATGTCCGGGAAAAACCGGACGTATGGTAACCCTAGTCAGCAGGGGCTGCTGATCCGTCCCATTCACCAGGGCTGCCATCCTGCGGCTTCAGCATTAGTGGCTGGGGTGACTTGGGGAAAGGTCTCAACCTCCCCACATCCCACTTCACTGCTGCCAGAATCCCTCCTGCCCCCCCCCCGCTACAGTCCCCTCCCTACCCAACCTGGGTGGGGCTGGAGGAGAGGGGTCGGAGAACTTGAGCTGTGGAGTGGAGGTGGAACAGCTGTCAGGGGCACTGAGGGGGACGTGGCAGGAGCTCCCCGTACAAGGAGGGGGGTTGCCACTGGAGGTCACTAGGAAGGACAACAAGACTCCATCCTGGGGGTCAGGAGGGGGAATCCATCCCTCAGAGGTGGGCAGGGGCTGGGTAGAAATGCTGCTGGTTCCAGGGGCCGTTAATCCCCCCTGATTCCTCGGAGGCGTCTGAGTCTCAGACAGGTTCTCGTTCCCTTGCAGCAGGAGGACGTCACGGCCAATGTGATGCGCCAGCTCCGTGTCATGCGGCACTTGCGCCAGGTGCCTGAGGCGCTGCAGGGCCTGTGCCTCTGAGGCCACCAGCAACTCCCGCTCCCTGCTGCAGGTACTGCTCTGGCTCTCTGTAAATGGGGAGCTAGTGGAAGGGGAAATGGAGCCCCCTAGCACTCACAGAAACCCTCTCCCCTCTCTGTGGAGCAGGGTCCTTTCCTCTGCCCCCAAATTCCTTCATCTGGGACAGGAGCTCTTTCCCTCACACCCATTCCCCTCCCCCCTTTCTTTGATCTACCCCCATCCCATTCCCCCTGCGCCCAGGCAGAGCTCTGCCTGCCCCATATGGGGCAGAAAGGCCTGTGATATGCAGGGGGTTAGATTAGATGCTCTAACTGTCTCTTCTGCCCATAAAGTCTACTCATTTCTGAGAAACCGACTGCAGCATTGGGAGCAGCCTCTGCTGTTTTACTGTCTAGCCGGCTTGCTTCCTAGAATGAACACTCATTGAGCGGGGTGATCCACAGGGAGTAGCTCAAACCTCCAAAGTGTCTGGCCTGCGGCAGGACATTAACGCTGCAGGGGAGGAGTGGGTGTGACAGTGACATCACAAAGGCCTTTTGCAGGACCTCAGCCTATTGGTCAAAGGTGCTGGGGAGGTGGTGACCTCACAGAGAGATGCTGACATCAGCCAGGCAGGACAGGGGCTCAGGGCCAGGGAAACCTCAGAGTCCCCTGTAGCTTTCCTTCAGCAAGTCTCCTTCTCGAGGTCTCTCTTTGAGGACTGAGATAGTATTAGGGGTCACGTACGTGAGCGCCAGGAGGAACCTCTTTTGAGTTTTCTCCTTTCTTTTTCCTGATTTTACTAGAAAACAGACGTCCCTGTTTAGAAGGTAAGAGCCTCCGAGAGGTTTGGAACCTGTTCAGTCTGATCCATCTGTTCCACAAGTCCTTCAGTCCAATCCACTTCCCTAACTAATTTCCTTAATTTTTTAAAGTTAGCCCTTTTGAAAAAAAAAACCCTAGTCACAGATCTATTTTTGTTTACCCTTCCATTTAGTTTAAACTGAATTAGCTCATGATCGCTCAAACCAAGGCTGTCCCCTACAACCATTTCTTCTAAGAGATCCTCACTACTCACCAAAACCAAATCTAAAATGGCATCCCCTCTTGTTGGTTCAGCAACTACCTGGTGAAGGAATCCATCAGCTATCACATCTAGGAAAATCTGAGCCCTATTATATTAATAGCACTTGTCCTCCAGTCTATATCTGTTAAAGTCTCCCATGATCACACAATTCCCATTAGTATTTACTTCATTAAAAACATTGAAGAGGTCTCTATCCCTATCCAAATCAGACTCCTGTTCTAACAGACAGCAAACCCCCCCCCCCTCCCCCCCGAAAGGCAGAGATAGAGCCCAGGAATCGAGATGGTGGGGAAATTTCATTGAAACCGTTTCTGACTGAAAATCCTATTCAAACTAAACCAGTTTGTTTCTTGAAATCATAACAAGTGGCAATGAAAATTCTTTGTCATAATGTGTTAAATTGTCTCGTCGCACTCAAAGAGGAGACACTTAGATCTCAAAAATTAGATAAGATGCTTCAGTCTGAGCTAAGTAGTTGCTGCTCTTAACAATTGCAAAATAATACAATACAAATAAAATAAACTATTTCAGCCATTCTATTATGTCCTAATCTGATCTGAGTAAACATGATAGGACACCTCATCTTATGCACTGCTCCTAGTGACACTCTCCAATAGACCCAGCAGTCCTTATTTCCAGGCCCCTTCACTAACCACTGCTGCACACTCCCTCCCACAGCTGGCAATTACAACCAGGCCCTCATGTCCGGTCCCCCTGCTTTGAGAGGGAGTGTACTCCACTGGAGTGATTGGAGCAGGGAACTGGGAGTCAGGACTCCTGGGTTCCATTGCTGGTTTCCTATTGACCTGTGGGACTTGGGGTAAGTTGCTGCCCCCTCTAGTCTCTGTCCCCAGCAGTCAAATGGGGATTTCATACTTTCCCACTATTGGAAAGTGCTGGGAGAATCCCCCAGCAAAAGCTGCTCTGACAGTGCTAAGCAGCATCTGTTTGCTTGTGAGAATGTCCTATGGGACTGTGTCAAAAGCCTTATTAACACCAAGATAGATCACATCTACTGTTTACCCACCTCCACCAGGCCCCTAACCCTGCCAAAGAAGGAGCTAGGATTGGTCTGGAATGATTTGTTTTTGACAAGTCCATGCTCACTAGTCCTAAGAACCAAATTGTCCTGCAGGTGCTGACAAACTGATTGTTTAATAAGCAGAGGCTGCTCCCAATGCTACACTCGGTTTCTCAGAAATGAGTAGACTTTATGGGCAGCAGAGACCATTAGAGCATCTAATCTGACCCCCTGAATATCACAGGCCTCCTGTCTACCACAATAGCTACTTTTGGGGCAAACACATTCCGGAAAGGCATCTAGTCTTTATTAAATGACATCAAGAGATGGAGAATCCACCACTTTCCATGGTAGCTTCTTCCTGTGGTCAATCATCCTCGCTGTTGAATATTTGTGCCTTATTTGTCATAGGAATTTGTCTCTTTTCACCTTCCAGCCATTGGGTCTTGTTCTGCCTTTCTCTGCTCGATTAAAGAGCCCTTTAATACCCAATATTTTCTCTCCATTAAGGCATTTCAACACTTCAGTGAAGTCACCTTTCAATCTTCTTTTGATAAGCTAAACAGGTTGAGCTCTTTCAATAGCTCACTAGAAGGCATTTTTCTCCAGCCCTCAGAACATTTGGTGGCTCTTTGCTGCCCCAGCTCCAATTTCTAGGACCATCTTTTTCAAAGGAGGACACCAACACTGGAGGCAGTATTCCAATAGCAGTCTCACTGCTGCTGTGTCACCTCCCTATCCTACTCACGGCTCTGCTCCTTCGTCTAATGATGGCTTTAGCCCTGTTCACCACAGCATCACACTGGGAGCTCATGTTGAGTGGCTTCTCCACTATGGCCCCTAAATCCTTTTCAGAGTCACTGCTTTCCTGGATACACATCCCCATTCTGGAGGTGTGGCCGGCGTGCCTTGTGGCTACGTATAGGACCTTGCATTGGGCTCTGCTCAAACTTGTTTTCTTTGAATGGGTCCAGCTGGCCGAATGAGCCAGATCGCTGTATATCACTGCCCTCTCGCCATCAGGAATTACCACTCTGCCTGTATTTTGTCACCCCCCAATCTTATCCGCAGTGATTGTATGTTTTCTCCCAATTCATTGATAACAATTATTTTAAAAAATTAGTCCTTGAGAGCTTCTTCAGACCCTTAGTACCCAGGACCTGCTCCCCACAGCACAGTGAGAAAGGCTGTCCAGCCCTGCTGGTACATACCGGATAAGCACAGAACAAACACACTTTAGGAGCTGTGTTGTCCATAGGCTCTGAACAACATGTGGGGGTCAGCAGCTTACAAATGCATGACAGACCTGTAGTGTAGACAGGTCCCAACTGTGTCTCGGTTTCCCACCCTGCTCTAAGTTTAGTCACAGCCGCCATGTCTTTTCCGCCATGTCCCTTAACCCCACGTCACTGCAGAAGAGAGATTTTCTGGTAGCCAGCTGGCTCTCGTGCATGTGGATGTCGTTCCAAAAGACGTGCTGTGGCTCAGTCCCATGCTATGGTTGGCTGAAGGAACCACTTGGTCACATTCTAGGCCCTGAGTTATACAGGAGGGGCGACTAGATGCACATAATGGTCCTTTCTGACCTGAACCTCTATCAATCGCTACATTTTCTGCTGCTAGGAAGAGAACTCTGAACCTATTTTCTCTCATTCACTTTCAGTCGGAATAATTTCAATCCAGGCCAAAGGATTTCCTCTTCCATTGTGTCTTCAGCACCTTTGCGAGCAACCAGTTACTGTTACCCACAGGTTTCCAGTTTCAACCTGTCCCAGGGTGAGATGGCCAGGAAAGGGGTTGGAGCTCAACTGCACCTGGCCCAGGTGATGCAGCTCCCTAGGGGGATGGGAATAAGTGTGGGGGTCACGTGACAAGACGCAGCCTGTGACTAGGACCCAGGCCTGCTGAGAGATAGAAGGGCAGCCTGTGCTCAGCCAGGAGAGAGACCCCAAGGGAAGCAGGCATGGGAGGGGCTTGGAGAGTCCTTTAAAGGTCAGGGACAAGCTGGGAAGGGGCCAGGCTGAGCACTAAGGACAAGGCCCTAGGAGGGAAAGACAGGGCAGTTTAGGAGATGGGGCAGATAGTCCAGTTGGTTTCGGCTCCCAGGACCAGACACCCAGAGGTGAAGGTGATTGTCGGGGCTTCTATCCTTCTTCCCCAGTGTAGATTTGATAGTGGAGAAGACTGATGCCGTAAGGGGGAAGTGAGTTACCCCAAGGTCACCCAGTGAGTTTATATCACGAATGCATACTCGGAAGGATCCAATAGAAACATGGATTTTCCAGTCTCTTCTTTCTAGGAGTCCCCAGGGCTAAGGTAAAACCCCTGCTGCCCCTCCCCATTCTGCTTACCTCCAAGATGTGCTGGAGTTTGTCTGTGCTGGGGGGTGCTGTCAGCAGGATCGAGAGCTCGTCATCCATGTTCTCTGGGCAGGCCTTGCTCAGAGCCTGCCAGCGGAGGGAGACCAGGGGTCAGGATTATGGAACCTGTTGTGACACCTGCCAGGATGACAGCAGGCCCTGTAGTCCTTGCCCAAAGCAGCTCTCTGCAGAGGGCCTGGTGCACAGCAGTGTAGGGAACAGCCAAGCTGCTAGGGATGGGAGCTGGGCTTCCTGGCAGAGTCCAGCACCCAAAGCCCAGCATCTGCAAGGAAGGGATTCCCTACAGAGGGGCAACATCATCTCCCACACACAGGGAGTCTCCCCCTGACACTTGATTCATCCTATGGCCTGTTCCCATCTCTGCCCACCACACTCCCAACTCAGCAGCTCCAGCGACCGAAGGGAGCACGAACCAGAGGCCTTCCTGCTCCTGGGACAGAGGAGTAGGTTGATGATCTACCTGGATGTGAGCGTTGGCCTTCCCCATGCCCAGGGTCTAGACTCCATTCAGGGCAGCGCACAGGAACTGCGATTCCTATTCTGGATCTAGTGGCAGCTTCAGTTTGCTGGCAGGAGACTGTACATGAGACCTTGCAGTTGCGGGGGTGACACAGGCACTAACATGTGCATGGGAGTTTGAGCAACAGGGCAGAGGCCTGTGTGGGGCAAGGAGGGCAGGGATTTGGGAAGCAAGAGCAGAGGATCAAACCCTTTCTTAATGTGGGTCGGGATGATCCCCATTTCAAAGATAGAGAAAGTGAGGCACCAGGTGGGAGAGTGACCTGGCCAGGATCACGTTACCGCTCAGTGGCAGGACTGCAAACAACCCGTTCCCTGATCTCCTCACTGGACGCTGCTGCCCCTCCTGTATGACCCCTCCAGCCATCCTCGCCCACAGGCCATCCCCACCACTCTCCAATACCAGGCTGTTTCCACAATGGAAGCAGGCTTGTAACAGAGTTCACTCACCGATAGGTGCCCCTTCCTTCAAGGCCTGGGGTCACAGATTTCTTGGGCTAGCATGCCCGCCAGCAGGTTTTTGGCTGGGAACTCAGCCCTTCGGCCAGGTGACCATCTTTTAGTCCACTCCTTCCTGGGTCGCGGTCATCCCAAACGAAAAGTCAAAAAATGTCTTTAACTGAAACAAGATCCTCTGTCCCTTGGGGGCTTTTCCTCAGCCTGACTTTGGCTCGGCCTGCCCTTGCTGGCCTTGGTAGCCCTTTCTATGGCCCTGTACATCCCCTTCCTTAGAGACCGTGGGAGAACCAGTCCTACCCTGGATTCTAGGTTCTGCCCCAAGGCCCTGTACCGAACAGCTAGGCCTGCTCCTGTACCTTTGTTGCGGTTTCCCCTGGTTTCCCCTCAGCTGGAGCTCACTCTGTAATCCATTTGGCCTAGCTCCAGGCTTTATAGCCCACAGGCCAAGCCCCCCGTTATATACCCTCCTCCTTAGAACCTGGCCCACGCGGGGGCAAGTTCTATTCTTCTCCAAGCTTCATCCCTCGTCATCTCATCGCTGTCACCGGCTGCGCGCTTGTACAGCCTGTGCGCAGTGTCTGCAGCTCCACTGCCAGCTCGCTCGGGGCAAACCTTCTCTTCTGCAGTATCCCGACGCTCTTCCTGCAGCCACTCAGTCTCATGAACAGCTGCTTGCAGAGCCTCTTCTGAAGCCTTTAGCGTCTTCTGTTGCCTTTTTGCTACTGCCGCTGCATCTGCCAAAACCTTTTCGGTCAGGGTCTGAGAACCCACCATGGACTGCTCCACCCTTGTGTTTGTCCCTCCTCCAGTCTGCTTCATCTCTGGGCCAATCATTTCGTCCTTCATCTCCCTGCAGCACCCGACAGGGTGTGTTGGTGGAGGATCTGCAAGGTCCATGGCCACCCCAGCCACCTCCACCTTGCCTGCCTCATGGGGGTTTGTGTCAGAGGACACCTTCTCCTTTCTTTCTAACTTCTTAGGGCCCTGGCCCCTCGTTCAGCCACTCAGCAATTTCCTAAGCAGGCCATGTCTTTTGATATGGCCTGCTTCTCTGCCCCCAAAACAAAGAACTCTTGCTCCCATCTTGGCATTAGGCCACGCTTGTACACTTTCTCAGGCCCTTCTCCCTGGGCTAACCTTCTCAGCACAGCCCAGGCATGCTCTCCTTCTCTGCTCTTTTTGTCCATGGGCATAGCAGACCCTGGGTTGATTTCCCTTTGCAGGATCTCTCACAGGTATTGCTGCTGCTGCGTCTGTAGCTCCACCTGCACTTCCTTCTGCGTCTGTTGGTCTTCTAGGAGCTGCTGGAGAAACCCCTAGATCTGCTTTGGCTGCTTAGCCAGTCCCTGGAACTGAAGTGGGAAATCCAGCGACCAGCTTGGTCCCTTGATACACCTGCTTGCGGGAGGGATAGCTCAGTGGTTTGAGCATTGGCCTGCTAAACCCGGGGTTGTGAGCTCAATCCTTGAGGGGGCCATTTAGGGATCAGGGCAAAAAACTGTCTGGGGATTGGTCCTGCTTTCAGCAGGGGGTTGGACTAGATGACCTCCGGAGGTCCCTTCCAACCCTGATATTCTATGATTCCTTCAGCAACCAAGACTTCCCTCACGGATCACAGGGGGAACTCAATCCTGCCAACTATGCCAATCATAAATGAATCTACTCATCGTTAGGTGCCCCCCGGCAGCCAGGCATGGCATCACAGCCCTCTCGCTGGGCTAGCGTCCCCCATCCATGGTCGCTCCAGCACCTCGGCAGTTTCTCTGCCTGGTAACTCCGGCCAGGTCACCACCTTTAGTCCACCCTTCTGGGGCCCAGCTTGCCTCACACTAAAAGTCCAAAGAGGTCTTTCCACAGACAGAAGTCCTTCTGCCATCACTGGGGCACTTGCTCAGCCTGTAGCCCCCTTGCTGGGCTTGGGAACCCTCTCCAGGTGCGTGTACGCCACCTCCTCTGGGGCCGGTAGGGGAACCCAGTCCCACCCTGACATTGATAGCAGCTCAGGGCCCTGGACCCAACAGCTAGGTCTGCACCTTTCTCTTTGCTGCACTTTTCCAACCTCTCTTCTCAAGTTCCCCTCCAGGCTTTCCTTGCTGCTCTGAACTTCCTACCTCGTTCTCAATCCTGTTGCTACCCCAGCTGGGCTGTATCACCACTGAAGTCTGGCTCTTTAGGGGGGCGGATATGGTGCCTCTCAGTTCGGGCTCATTCTGTAATCAGCTTTCTGTGAGTGCTAGGGGGCTCCATTTCTCCTTCCACTAGCTCCCCATTTACAGAGAGCCAGAGCAGTACCTGCAGCAGGGAGCAGGAGTTGCTGGTGGCCTCAGAGGCACAGGCCCCGCAGCGCCTCGGGCACCTGGCGCAAGTGCCGCATGATACGGAGCTGGCGCATCACATTGGCCGTGACGTCCTCCTGCTGCAAGGGAACGAGAACCTGTCTGAGACTCAGACGCCTCCGAGGAATCAGGGGGGATTAACGGCCCCTGGAACCAGCAGCATTTCCACCCAGCCCCTGCCCACCTCTGAGGGATGGATTCCCCCTCCTGACCCCCAGGATGGAGTCTTGTTGTCCTTCCTAGTGACCTCCAGTGGCAACCCCCCTCCTTGTACGGGGAGCTCCTGCCACCTCCCCCTCAGTGCCCCTGACAGCTGTTCCACCTCCACTCCACAGCTCAAGTTCTCAGACCCCTCTCCTCCAGCCCCACCCAGGTTGGGTAGGGAGGGGACTGTAGCGGGGGGGGGGGCAGGAGGGATTCTGGCAGCAGTGAAGTGGGATGTGGGGAGGTTGAGACCTTTCCCCAAGTCACCCCAGCCACTAATGCTGAAGCCGCAGGATGGCAGCCCTGGTGAATGGGACGGATCGGCAGCCCCTGCTGACTGAATCCTCCTGTTCTCTCCAGCAGGGCCGGCTTTAGGAAGGGCAGGGCCCAATTCGAACATTTTTGGTGGGGCCCCGGCAGGGATGACTAACAAAAAAAATAATGGAAAAAAAAGCCTTTCATTTCTTCCATGTATTATTTACTTTCCATAACTATATAAATCATAAAATTATATATTATGTACATTGCATCATATATGCTGTTGATCGGTTATTAATGAGCTCCGTTTCACGTGTGTGGGTCCCCGCCACTCCCTGAGGGTGTGCTAGGGTGACCAGATGTCCTGATTTTATAGGGACAGTCCTGATTTTGGGGTCTTTTTCTTATAGGATCCTATTTATCCCCCACCCCCTGTCCTGATTTTTCACACTTGCTGTCTGGTCACCGTAGGGTGTGCACATGTGTGGGTCCCAGCTGCTCCCTGCCCCCCTCATTGAAGCAGGTGTGCAGGGTTACTGCCCTGGGAACTGCAGGGCACCAGTGGACATGGGGCTGGCTGGAGGCAGGGCAGGGGCTCACTGGAGGTAGGGTCTGGCTGCAGGCAGGGCAAGGGGTGTGGGGCTGGCTGGAGACAGGGGTGTGTGGGGCTGGCTGGCTTTGGGCAGGGCCGCAGGGGGGTGCAGCAGGGGTTGCCTGGAGACAGGGCAGGGGGTGCGGCAGAGGCTGGCTGTGGGCAGGGGGTGCAGGGCTGGCTGCAGGCAGGGCAGGGGGGCGGGGCTGGTGCAGGCAGAACAGGGGGGGCGGGGCTGGAGGTAGGGCAGGGGTGCAGCAGGGGCTGGCTGCGGACAGGGGGTGCAGGGCTGGCTGGAGACGGGGCTGGCTGCGGGCAGGGGGTGTAGGGCTGGTGCGGGGACGGGGTGCAGCAGAGGCAGCTGGAGCCCCGGCCCTTTAAATAGCCCCCGAGTCCCCCGCTATCCCAGGGCTCTGGGGGCTATTTAAAGGGCCCAGGGCTCCCCTGCTTCTACCGCCCCGGCCCTTTAAATAGCCATGGGAGCCCTGGGGAAGCAGGCTATTTAAAGGGCCGGGGCGGTAGAGGCAGCGGGAGTCCCGGACTTTTTAAATAGCTCCCAGAGCCCCGCAGCCCTACCCCAGGGCTCCAGCAGTGGGGGTCTGGTAGCAATTTAAAGGGCCTGGGGCTCCGGCCCCTGCTGGGAGCCCTAGGTCCTTTAAATTGCCCCCTGGGGAAGCCGGGCCACCCTGGTACAGCGCACCGGCTCTTGCCAGTACACCGTACCGGGGCTTGGGCCCGGGGCCCGATTCAGGGGAATTGGTTGAATTGGCCTAAAGCCGGCCCTGGTGGGGGTATGGCCACAGAGCCTCAGGGAGGGGAACCCTGAGGTGTGGGGGCTGGGTGGGTACTGGGAGTTCCTCCTGAAGGGACGGGGGTTGGCCAAGGTCACTCAGCCCCGGGGTGTGGGAGGGGGACTGGCTGAGGGCACTCAGAGCCCCAGGAAGTGGGGGGGGGGGGCTAAGGGGAGGGACTGGCCAGGGGCACTCAGAGCTCGGGGGACGGGCTGTCCGGGGGGGGGCACTCACAGCCCCAGGAGGTGGGTGGGGGAGGGGCACACAGGATTTCAGGAATTCCCTGGCAGTGAAGAGCTGCTGGCGGCAGGGAGGAGCCAGCCGTGACAATCCCCACTTGGGATCCCTGGCTGGGCTAGTGGCTATGGGGGCCCGTGGCCAAGCTGCAGCGGAAGGTGACCTGAAGGAAATGCCTCGGCCTCGGCCTCCTGCTAGGAAGGGCCTGGGCCAGACAATGACCCACCGCGCAGTGTCCCAGCTCCCTGCCCCACAGCAGAGTAAGGTATGAGCCCACCTTGTGGGGAGGGGTCTGGCTCTTTTCAATCCCTGGCCTACGTGCAGGGACTGTGCTGCTAGGGATTGGGCTTGCATGGCTAGACGGACAGGGCGGACGAGCTCTTTCCCTCCAAGGGGCCTGAGAACAGCTGCTGGCTGCACAGAGTAGCTGCTGGCAGCTGGTAACAGCTGGGGTGGCCAGAGAGGAACACAGAGCTGCGGGGGCAGAGAGCGGTGGGGCCGGAGGGAGGGGAATAGGAAGCCTTGCGTGAGGTTAGATGTAGCTTCTCTTTGGGAGGGGGGCCAGGAGGAAGAACCCAGCTGTCTTTTAAACACTGCAGTTCAAACTCCACCAGTGGGCCTGATTCAGCAGGTCCTGCTGTGGCCTGTCTGTATTCCCAGCTGCCCCGGCAGTGGGACACACAAACGCTGCTGCCCTCCCGTGTGTAACGCAGGGGCCCGCCGGCCTCCCTCTTTCCATAGAGGCAGGACCTCAGAGTCCTGTCTCCGTTTCCAATGCAGCCCCAGCTAAGGGCAGGAATAAATTCACAGCCATCGCTGCCTCCTCTGCAGGGTAGGAGGGAGGGGCTCGCGCCAGGCACAGCAAATAGCGGACTCAGGACTGAGACACCTGCTTGGAGATCAGGGGATTGCCTGGAACAGGGGGCCACTGGGCAGTAAATGAGCCTGTAGCTCCAGGTGCATAGAGGCATGACTACTGTGCATGTGCCCAGAGCTGTCCCTTGGGTACGGCGAATAGGGGTGACCGCCCCAGGCCCCATGCTATGGGGGACCCTGTGCATCCATAAAATCATAAGGAGACGGGCGGGCAGGCGAGAGGGGGGGCGAGGAGAAGCCCCCCTACCAGAACCTCCCACGCCGCACAGCGGGTCCTGCCCACTGGTGGGCCCTGCCGATCAGCACCTCCCCTCCCTCTCAGCGCCTGCCGCGGATCAGATGTTTTGCGGCATCAGGAGGCGCTGGGGGGGAGGAACGAGGGTGCAGCGCGCTCGGGGGAGGAGGTGGGACTGGGTGGGGAAGAGGGGGGCAGGAAGAGGTGGGGTGGTGGTGGAGCGGGGGTGGAAAGAAGCAGGGCAGGGGTGGGGCTTTGAGGGAAGGGGTGAAGTGGGGACGGGGCCTGGGCAGAGCCGGGAGGGAGCACCCCCCAGCAGATTGAAACACGGCGCCTATGTCCCAGGCTCCACACCCCGCTAGGGACAGCCCTGCATGTGCCCCCACAGTTTGAAAACCTCTGTGCTAAATGGAAGGCAGAAATCGGGGGTGCAGCCTGGGATCATCAGTATTTTGAATTTCCTGGCAAGATAAAGTATATGATGCAGAATTCCCATAGTATTGGAGCAGGTGGAGAGGTAAAATAATAATAATAATATCTACCTCTTAGCCCTTTGCATCAGTAGACATCAAAGTGCTTTACTATGAAGGTCAGCATCATTATCCAGCTGGGGAAACTGAGGCACAGAGGGGAAGTGACTTGCCCAAGGTCACCCAGCTGGCCAGTGGGAGAGCCAGGAATTGAACACAAGCATCCTGAGTCTCAATCCAGTGTGCTATCCACTAGGCAACACTGCTGCAAGAGACAAAATGAGCCTGAGACTGACTTGAGGTACTCACATAGCAGGCACGCAAAGCCATACTGCGGCATCATTGGTGAGATGTAGAAAAATTCCCATCCCAAATGGGGATGAAAAGCCCAAATCGTGAAAATTTTCACCAATCAAAAGAAAAAACAAAACAAAAACAGAGCCGATCAATCAAAATGTTTTGTCAATTTCAAGCGGTTTTAAAAATACATCCATGTTCTAAAAAGTAACTTTAATTTCTAAACAAAACGTTGATTTGAATCCAGACTTTTACTTTTGAAAATGTCAAAACAAGAAGTTTTGACAATTTCTCAATTCCCCCCTCCGAACATTTTTAAAATGGAATTTCAGCACTGAGCCTTTCCCACAAATAATGTTGGTTTCAATGAACTAGCATTAAAAAAAAAAATGGTGGAAAGATTCCCAACCAGCATTCCTGCTCAACACTGTCATATCCAGGAGAGATGTTTCCTTCTATTCAGAGATTAAATCCATTAGCGCAGAGGGTCTCAAACTGTGATCCGTGGACCACCAGTGGTCCATGAGCTCCATTCAGGTGGTCCACAGATAGTTCCCTCTAAGGTGCACACCTGGGCAGCCACACACAAGAGAATGAAGGGCCACCCACCTAATTAGTGGAGCTGCATAGGCCTGGCTTCACTAATCAGGTGCCTGGACCCTGGAGAAGACGCACATGTAAGGTGAGGTGATGGCCTTGGGGGGAATAAGAGGTAGGTGGGAGGGGGCAGTGGTGAGAAGAGGGGCTGGAGGGAATTTGGGATGTGCAGGGCTGCGGCGGCCAGAGAAAAAGGCGACTTTCCCCAGCTCCAGGACTGTGGCTGCCAGGGAAAGATGGCCCTCCCTTCTAGCCCCAGCTCTGTGGCTGCTGTGGTGGGGGAGAGACCCCCCACTCCTTCCCAGCCCCCACTTAGGAGCTGCTGTGGTGGGGGAGAGAGGGAGAGACCCCCCACTGTCCTTCCCAACCCCAGCTAAGGGGCTGCCACGGAGGGGGAGAGAGGGCACATCCATCGCATTAGAAAGATAAGACTACTGATATCAATATGAGTTGTGTTTTTATTTGTAGAACAAAAAAACATCATGCATCCGAAGAAGTGGGCTGTAGCCCACGAAAGCTTATGCTCTAATAAATGTGTTAGTCTCTAAGGTGCCACAAGTACTCCTGTTCTTTTTGCGGATACAGACTAACACGGCTGCTACTCTGAAACCTGTCATTAATTAAGGGTTTTTTTTATATAGCGCTTTTATCCAAAGCGCTTTACAATAGTTAGCTAACCGTACAAACAACATTTGGAAAGATCATTATGTGGTCCGCTGAGACCCGCAGCAATTTTCAAGTGGTCCATTGAAAAAAAAGTTTGAGAACCACTGCAGTAGCATTCTAAAACCATGCGTTAGAGACCGTGATGCTATTCTTCATGCAGTTAGAGCCAGGAGTTCCCCAAGTCTGAGCAGTGGCAGCCCACAATACAGAGAAAATGAATGTTAAGGGCTTGCATACACAAACTATTAGTTGACAGCAAGCTGGGATATGAATCTATACTGCACTAGCCTGCCACGGACCAACTGTCCAATCCTGCTGCTGCTCGTTAGCTGCTTGTTAAGTGCACTTCGGTCTAGCCCTGTTTCAAAAGACTAGATGGAAGCCCATTAAGGACCCGTTGTCTGGCTAGTGATTTGGAAGGCCCAAAGAGTTCAAGGTGTTTATAAACTTTTTGACTTTCCAACAGTAGATAGTAATAGGCAGGCCCGTGTTTATTTTTAAACAGGGCTCTGGTTTTATTTAGTTACTTGTTAAACAGCCGAAAGCATTTGTTCAAATTGGAAGTGTATGGATTGAACACAAGAAAGAGTAATCAATTCAAAACAAGCATTTATATTGAAATTGTGATGGAGTGATTATGCAAAACAAACTTAGTCAGACCTGATCAAAGTCTCTCTCCTTCTGTAGTCAAAATATTAGAGTTTATTTTTAAAGCAACCTTTGATGGAAAGGAGAAGGTTAATTTTACTCTCACTTCCTTATCCAGTTCTTACCAGACAGACAAGGTGGAGGAGAGACAGGGTGAAATATGGCTTTTGTTGAAGTTTTTGGAACACCCGACTGCTGGTTAGTTACAAGTGGATGCTTTGGCTGGCAAGTGGACCATGACACCCGATGCTTGGACCCTGGTTAGTTAAGATCTGGTCAGGGCTGTCATCTGGTTAGAGCATTTCTCCTTACACAAGGCAGGTTTGGATGGATGCAATATAATTGACTTCATGATTTGATGAAAAGTCAAGAGAAAGAGAACTTCCACTATGTTACAGCATCTGTGAACCCCCAGCACTAAGACACGCCTGCATCACCTCTGCCAGATCACAGAACCTGGGAACCCCCAGGACTGAGACATCCCTACATCCCCTCGGCTAGATCACAGCACCTGGGATTTTGCCATTGACTCACCTCAAACCAATGTCCACTGATTTTGGGCATCCACCTTGAGACACCTTTCAAAGAACCCTAGGGTTAGAAGTAGGGTGCCTTTACGTGCCGGTTTGGCTGGGACAGTCCTTTTTTTAAGCCCTGTCCTGGCAGTCCTGCCTTTTTGGGCAGAAGTGGGCGTTTGTCCCATTTACTCTTGCCCACTTGATTGGGAATTTTTTTGCTGAGCACCTGCGGCTCTGGTTGACTTCAGCTGGAGTTGTGGGTGCTCAGCTGCTCGGAAAATCAGGACTTAAGGCCAGATTTTGAAATGTATTTAGACTCCTAATGATGCAGATCGGCGCCTAGTGGGAATCTCAAAAGCACCTGGGCCCTAGGTGCTTTTGCATCTTTAGGTACCTAAATACCTTTAAAAATCTGGCCCTTCTCAGGTGGGGCACTCAAAACTATGGGCCACTTTTGAAAACATTGGTCTTAACCTCCTATGCCTCAGTTTTCTCTCAGTAGCCTAGGGCCCCGCAGGGAGGTTGGCCTGTGAGTTCATTAATAAATATTCCTAAGATGCTAGGAGATCTTTTTAAATGCAGGCAAATGCAGCAGGTCTGAATGGAGGGCATCCAATCTGGAGAGGTGAAGAGAGAGGAAGGCATCCTGCCCCTAGCACATCAGGGATAACTCATGTACCACATCCCCCAGGTCCCCTCCATAACGTTCCCAGCAGAACTTCATTCCCCAGATACAAAGCACAGCAGCGTTTCATGGTAGCAAGCAAACACCATGGGCCTGATTCTCCAGTGCCTTGCGTCTTGTGCAATCATTTAAGCCAGTGGGTGCAAAACACCATGGTATCAGAGCAGTCGCATTTTATATCCACCTTGCACTTGCCTTGCACGGGTGAAAGTGACTGCGTGCGGTGCAGGACAGCCATGAATCAGGCCCTGTAGCTTTCAGCGCCGCAGTAGCTTTTGGGGCTATTACAGTTGAAACTGACACGATAGATGACCAGACTCCAATGCGTGATCTTCTAGCTCTTTGGCAAACTTGCCTTTTTTTGCTATAAATGATACATCTTTTCTTTGCCCTATTACATTACAAATACGCTGGAAATCTTCGCTTCTGCCAGGCTGTTACTGTAAGCAGTTTGAATGACATCTAGTGGTGAGCTGATGTCAGGGGAGGGCCCTGAAGACACCTTGGGGAGTGGCCAGCAGGGCGGCTGGCGGAGAGGGCCAGAGCAGAGCGCCGCAGAGAGGCGCAGCAGTGATCTCTTGGGGCGATGAGCGACTGCCCGAGCAGCGGAGTGTGTAAGGTGCCTCCTTACCAGGACCGGCTCCAGGGTTTTTGCCGCCCCAAGCGGCGGGGGGGGGGGGGGGGGGGGGGGGGAGGGGGAAGCCACGATCGCAGTTGCGATCGGCGGCACTCGGGCGGCAGCTCCACCGCGCCGCTTTCTTCTTCAGCAGGAATTCGGCGGCAGGTGCTTCCCTCCAAGAGGGACCCGCTGAACAGCCCCAAGCACCTGCTTGCTGGGCTGGTGCCTGGAGCCAACCCTGCTCCTTCCACGCCCCCTTCCACACAGGGGGGGAGGTGAATTCTGCGGATGAACCTCTGAACTCTGGGGCTGCACTGGCCAAGGACAGCAACTATGAGTGGGGTGCAGAGAAGGGATGGGCAGGGACCTGGAGAGGAGAGAGGGAGGGGGTGGGTGGGAACTGGGGAGGGGAGCAAGTTGGGGCTTGCAGGGCTGCTGTGGGCCTCTCACCCGGCCCCGGAGCTCCCTGCTGCCAGCAGGGGGGAGAGAGAAGCCCCTTCCCCAGAGCTAGCTGTTGCCAGCAGAGAGAGGGCTGGGGGGAGTCCTCTGGCCCCAGTCCCCGGGCAGGCTGCCTGCACCCCAAACTCATCCCTAGCCCCACCTCAGAGCCCGCACCCATAGCCAGAGCCCTCACCCTCCCCCCCGCATCCCGATCCTCTGCCTCAGCCCTGAGCCCTGTCCTGCACCCTGAACCCCGCATCCCCAGCTCCATCCTAGAGCCCTCACCCCCGCACCCCACCCTCTGCCCTACCCTGGGCCACCTCCCACACACCGAACCCCTCGGCCCCACCCCACGTGGCTCTCACATTGACGTTTTTTTGCCAAAGTGGCCCCCACTTCAAAAATAGTGACGAGCACTGCCCTAGACAGCGAACCTGGCCCTTGCTACAGCTGCCTCCACCTGGCGGAAGGGTTGGTTTTCCATCTAGGTGTCCTGGTGATTTTACTTCCCCAGGATTGCTTCCAGCTGCCTGTTTTGGTAGCGCCCATTACTGTAGTCACTACACACTTTCATTCCACTGAAGAAAACCAGTATCTACATCAATAAACAATTTAAATACCTCCAGCAGCGATGCCCCTCGTGACCCGAAGAGGGAGCTCTTTGCTTGTCTAATGCCCTAAGATTCAAAATATGATGCACAACAGGGAGTCTTGAAATTGAGGAGTGATTGAGCCGGAGACAGGGTGGAAGGGTGCTGGACATTCACAGGTGTGGTTTGCTCTGATGTTAGTCTGATGGGTGCACCTGGGCCTGGCTGTGTTGTGGGGTGTTTAGACCTGTGGTGGGACCATTGTTGGTAGTTCTACACCCAAAGAATGGCGCACATTTGCCCTTACACACGCTGGGCACATTTGCCAAGCTCTTCTGGCCAGTTCCCTGGCTCTGTGCCACCTGTGCTCTCCCCTATACCCAGGGAATCCCTGGGCAGCTGCCTACAGCTGCTTTGCGCTACTGGCGCTGCAACAGGGAAACCCCCAAACTAACCAAAGAGCCAAGTGACTCCCCCCAGCCCCATCCGGAAAAGACCTAGGGGCTGATTCTGATCTCAGGCCAGCTAAACTCCACTCCTGACTCCTCGCCTTAGAGACCAGTTGGGCTTGTGTTCTCTAGGCATAGGGTCCAGAGGGTGGGGGTAGGGTGGCAGGTGACCAGTTTTCTACTGGAAAGTCTGGTCAAAAAGGGGACCTGACAGTGTCCAGTCAGATCTACTGACTGGACAGCCAACGTCCAGTTTACTGCGGACAGAGGAGGTGGGAGGCACCGGGTCATCACCCGCACCAGGCCCTACTCAGCCAGGGCCACCTCCGGTCTGCACTGGGCAGCTGCAGCTCCCAGCCCTGGCTCCGCAGGCGAGTCCCTCCCGACCCAGGCACAGAGGGGGTGGAAGGGGAAAAGCAGGGAGCGACCGGGGGAGAGGGGAAGAGAAGCGAACGGTGGAGCAGGGCTTTGGTGGAAGATGCGGGGCAGGGCCTCAGAGAAAGGAGCAGGGGAGGTTCTGGCACTTCTGCTGGAGTGTCCGGTTTTTAAATATATAAAGTTGCAACCCTAGGTGGGCTATATCTAGGCATAGTGGGGTGAAGCTGAGCAAAGGGGAAGTTAGATGGACTAGCGCCAACGGAAGGATGGCACAGTGGTTAGGGCCCCTAACCTGGGATTTGGATATCTGGGTTCATGTCCCTGCTCCCCCACGACTTCCTTTGTGACCTGAGGCAAGTCACTTAGCCTTTCTGTGCCTCAGTTTCCCCATCTGTACACCGGGGAGAATAGTCCTGTTCTCTCCCACAGAGCATCTGAGCACCTCACAACACCTATCCTTTAACGGGGACCAGAGACGTATCACAGACCGACTGGCGTGCTGACGGTGAGCTCTGTGAGATGTTGGAACAATCTTCCTGCATTCAGCTGCTGGGGCTGGAGAAAGTACTGGGAAATATACAGCAAGGGGCCAGTCCTACCCTGGCTGGCTAGACCTTCTCCATAGCTGACAGCTCCGATGTTCCTGAGCTTACTAGCCTACTACAGTACGTGCAGCCAGACCCTGTTCCTTTAGAAGTGTTCCTTGGCAGAACGGATATTTGTCAGCAAGCAGCACCCCGTCTCGCTCCCTTCCGAGCTGGTGGGGGCGGGGTCCCATCTGTGGGGTAATGGTCAGCCTGGTCCTCCGCGGGTGTAAGTGAGCGCAGCTCCATTGACTCAGCTGAGGAGCCGGCCCCAGCTCCGGGTCAGTCCTGTAAGACCAAATTTAGGGATTGGGGATGAGTCTCTCCACGTTTTGGGGCCCAATTTGACACCCCAGAAGGTGCTGAGCACCCCCCCGCCCCCGAGAACCAGACTCCATTCAGCTGTTTCAAATGTGGCGCCCAAACCCCCGAGTCACGGTCAGGGGTCAACAGGGTCTGCACAGCTTGCAGCAAGCGACGCCTGGCAAATCAGGGAAGTCCTCTATACCCAGAGGCCATGTAGCATGGGCAGGGGCCATGCCTGCTTCCTCCCGGGGACAATCCAACCTTCCTAGCACCCAGATAGTGCTGCCAAATGCGGACTCAGGTCATCTTCCCCTTTATCTAGCCTGGTACAGAGCCACCCCCTGCCACTCCCCATTTAACAGTGATCTCCCCCCCCCAAAAAAAACCCCTCCCTCCAGGGAGGCACTTCGCACTACTGGCCCCATGACCTTTCCCCACCTCTCCAGCCTAGGAGTGATGCCCTGTCGCTGGGTGACAGCTTTCCTAGGGGGCCTGAGAGCTGCGGGAACGGGCCCCTATGTGGCTGCAGCTGCAGGCACAGGCAAGGGAAGGCAGCAGCCCTGGATAAAGGGTGGGTGATGCCCGCCCTGGCCTTCCCCTGCACTCTTCCTTCCACTTCTTAGAGCCCCCTTGCTTGTCCCCTGGCTGGCAGCATGGGCATCCATGTCTCAGGGGGCTTGGCTATGAGGAAAGGAAGATACCTGTGCTCCAATAACTGTATTGGCAAACAGAGCCCAGCCTTCCCCACGGAGCAGTCTCTGGGCAGTGTCATGGGGCCAGCCACCCGGTCTCCCTCCCTAGCCCCACCTCACTGCCTTTCCCTTCACGGGGCTGTCGGACCCATCACTCGGAATGGGGGCTCACACTGATGCTGGCATGTCCAGACTGTGTCCTTGCCTCCCCAAGCCGCCGTGGGTCCCTGGAGGCCCAGAGCAGCCCCTGCCATCTCTGTATGGAGAGACCGCTCGGCCCAATGACCAGATGGGCTCTCACGAACAGGGATGGATTCAGGAAGGCACCTCGATATTAGACAGTAATTCCATGGCCTTTAACCTGACAAAGGCCCCAGCTCCTCAGCTGGTGGAAATCGGCATCGGCGTCGTGGTGTGGTGATGTCACAATGCCTGCAATGGAGTGGTGCCGATTTATGCTAGCAGCCCAGGCTGTATCCCTACAGGGATGCAAATGACCAGCCACTTCTCTCCCTTTGCAGCTGCCCAGGGGACGTTCAGGGAGATGGAGTGTACTTAACCAACCTGGAATTGGGCCCAGACACCTGGGCTGACTCCCGTGAAAAGTACCAGGGGATCTTTAACATCCGCAAGGGGGCCCCGGCCTCCATTTTCTCTCTCCCGTCCAAAAGCCCGTAACAACGACACCCTGCATTCCTAGTGCCAAGCCTTTAAAAATAATGGGTGGCCTCAAATATCATGAGATTGTTTTTTAATTTGCTTTCTGGACCTTGAGGTTACACTTCGGTCATGTTTTCAAAGCTTTTCTCTAAAATCACACAGGCTAGAAGCTGCATTCATTTTAAAAAGTTAGAGATCCTCACGGACTCCCCTGACTCTGGGAGCTGGGGCTTTAAGACAGACAACAAACATGAGCTAATAGTAGGGTGACCAGACAGCAAATGTGAAAAATCGGGCCGGGGTGTGTGTGTGTGTGTGTGTGTGTGTAATAGGAGCCTATATAAGAAAAAGACCCCAAAATCAGGACTGTCCCTATAAAATCAGGACATCTGGTCACCCTAGCTAATAGCCACTGTTGGACCTATTCTAGATTTTTTTTAACCCAGTTATACTTTTGGCCTTCACAACATCCCCAGCAACAAGTTCCACAGGTTGACTGTGCGTCGTGCGAAGAAGTATTTCCTTATGTTTGTTTTAAATCTGCTGCCTATTAATTTCATTGGGTGACTCCCAGTTCTTGTGTTATGTGAAGGGGTAAATAACACTTCCCTGTTCACATTGTCCACAGCGTTCATGATTTTATAAACCTCTATCATATCCCCCTCTGTTACCGCTTCTAAACTGAAGAGTCTCAGTCCTTTTAATCTCTCCTCCGGTGGAAACTGTTCCATACCCCTAATCATTTTTGTAGCTCCTCCCTATATCTTTTCCAATTATAATATATATTTTTTGAGATGGGGCAACCAGAACTGCACCCCATATTCAAGGTGTGGGTGTACCATGGATTTATAGAGTGCCATGATGATATTTTCTGTTTTCTCTTTCCTAGTAGTTCTTAACATTGGTCGATGTTTTGACTGCCGCTGCACGTTGAGTGGATGTTTTCAGAGAACTATCCACAATGACTCCAAGATCTCGGTCTTGAGTGGTAACAGCTAATTTAGATCCCATCGTTTTATATGTATAGTTGGGGTTATATTGTCCAATGGACGTAACTTTGCATTTATCAACATTGAATTTCATCTGATTTTTTGTTGCCCAGTCACCCAGTTTCGTGGGGGTCTCTGAATAAGGAGGGTGTTAGCCACGACTCCCACCTACTGTAGGAGCTCAGATACCATGGTGATGAGTTAGGCTGGCACAAAGGGGATCTAGGGCAGTATGACAGGGTGTTCTACTCACCGCAGGTATGGGGCCTCCTCCTGTCGGGCCAGTGAACGCCAGCCAGGGCAAGGCCCCAAAGTCACCCAGGGAGCTCACCTATCAGCAGAAGGTTCTGTAGTGCATCGGACACCAACGAAGAGCCGCTCCGTCCCAGCCCAGCAACGGGGGGGTGGGACATGCTGATACCACACCCTGCCAAGCTCTTTGCTTCTCAGAGTGCTTGGCAAAGGCGGGTGAGGATCACGATCCCCATTTTACAGCTGGGGAAACTGAGGCACTGCTAGGGGCAGTGACTTGCTTGAGAGCCTACACCGGGCCCATGGCAGAGCTGGGATGAGAACTCACCTCTCTGAAGGATGTCCTCGGGGGGCCAGATTTTCAAAAGGGCTCAGCTCTCTAAATAAATGAGCAGATTTTCAAGAGAAGCGAGGAGCTGATCCCCTTTGAGAAATCAGGTTCCAGGCGTGGATACCGAGCACTTGGAAGTCTGGGCCCGCTGTCACCCAGAAAGTTTGTTCTTTAACCCTTTCCTTGTTGCAGGACACGCCCAGGACAACTGGCAGTGTGGCAGGTGCACCATGGTTAGGCCAGGCACCCACCAGCCCGCGAATGGAGGTGGAATGAACTCTGCTCCAGGGATCAAATCTAGCATCCAGGAAGGGGTTAAACAGACTGTTTTTTGAAGCAGGCATTTACTGTAGAGACGTGTGTCTTTTAGCGGGTCTGGTCCCTTACAGTCCTTTAAATAGGCTCCACCGAGGACCCTTGGGATTCCCAGAAAGTGCACAAGCAGCTGCGTCTTTGCTCTCCCGCTTCCCCCCATCATCTCCGTGATGGTGGCCATCAGATCAGCACAATCAGGGCCTCTAATGGACTGGTTAGCCACAGCTCTGGCTGTTACTCTCCTGCCTTCTTGATTCCCTGGACCTCTCTCTGTCACGGCCATCAAGAAGCAGGGGGTTGGGGAGGGGGGTGAATGGTGACACCGAATTGCGCTTCGAACAGGAGAGGGGAAAAGAGGGCTATTAACAAGATGGTCCTTCTGTACGTTCAACTCGAACTGTCACAAAGCATTAGGCGGCCTGCTCATCGGAGGAGCTGGACAGGGAATGGCACAGCGCAAAAGAGCAGGGGTCACCTTGCTGTTAAATAGTATTATGGGCTGCCTGCAGCCGAGCGGCTGAACTTTCAAAACCACCTTCGGAACGGGAGCCTGAGAGCCTTGGGGCCATTTTGCAGCAGGGGGATGGTGGGTCTGCGATTCTCCCCCGGGTGGTTAATACACCCGGAGAAAAAAGGACGTATGCTTTTCGATTTGGTCCTTGAAGTTTAGCCGGCAGGAATCAGGGTGAAAGAAAGGTCGATCCTTTAATAAGACAGGCAGATACTGCAGCTCCTACGTACAACTAGGTAGGGACGTAGAGGGAAGTCACGGCCTGATTCAAAGCCCGTTGACATCTGTGGAAAGACTCTTCTATGGGCTTTTTGACTCTTAGTACATAGCAGCTAGGAGGTGGAATCCTGTAACCAGCTGGTAGAGCCCATGGGAGGCCATGAATCCCAGCCCATCTGGCAAGATTGGGGAGCCAGAATGGCTATGATCAGCCGGCTCCTGCAGAAGCCGTGATCCTGGAGGTAGGAGGGACACTGGCTGCAACTCCTGCACTGAGACAACTTGGAGAACTTTGCTCATCAGAGATGCAGAGTTTTCCAGGCTTTGTAACTGCTAGTCCAGGACTGGAAGGATGGACGCAGCCCCGGGGGAACCTTCATGCTTGTCTGATCAGGAGCAACTTGTCTGGAGCTGGACGCTGGTGAAGGTGAACAGGGAAGGTAAGACCCCAAGGGAAGTTCCGGTGAGTGCCCCTGCTGAGTCACCGAGACGGTTCTGTGTCAGGCGGTCCCATGCCACTCCTTTCCCTGGCAACAAGTAGATAGCCAGAGCTCTGAGAGGCGCCCTATAGCAGCTCCATGCCAGGAGTAGGGATGGAGAACCAGCGAGTGGATCAGTACCACTTGGATCAGTAGGGAGTTCATACTAGAGCTTAACTGTTGTCCCTTTCTGTCCCCCAAGGACCCACAAGCAGGAGACCATTTAACAAGGTGTTGGAAGCAGATCCACAACAAGTCAATTTCCCTCCCCAAGTGACCAGAGCCAGTTTCTTCCAGACCGGATGAAGCTTTAATGAACTCACTTGCATTCGCACATGCATCACCGCCCCGTGTCAAGCCTGCCGGAGTGGACAGCACTTCCCCTTAGTAGATGAGTTAATGAAGCTCCTTCCTAGCTCATTGAGGAGAGCCCTGTATTTCTGGGGGCCAATGGCTGTGTGGGATCTGTACCCGACGCCCCCTCGCTGTGGTTAATTCATGTCCCCAGTGTTAGTGTATGTTCACAGGCAAGAGCTGCTACAGTGGCCGTGACAATCTCCTCTCTACAAAGGCGAGGGGCTGAGTATATTCCAGAGTCCATGCCAGAGGGAGCCTGGGGATCTGTATTCTAGTTCCTCCTCTGCCTTTTCCCAGCAGGTTGGCCTCTTGTCTGGGCCTCTGTTTTCTGGCCGGGAGCGACAGCCTTTGCTCACACAGAGGCACCTGACAATCAGCTAGTCTGGAAGGTGGTTCACTGATTCAGCATTGCTTAATATGCTAGGCACACAGAGCGTGCGTGCGTGCGTGCGTGCGTGCGTGTGTGTGTGTGGGACGGGGGGGAGAGTTGCCCTCCCAGTGCCACATTATATCCCCCCTGACATGATGACATGCCAATGGAATTCCAGCACTTCCGAGAACGCCCCCACTTTCTGCCTCAGTGAAGCCATGCACAAGGTCTGCATGTTTAACAAACCCCGGCGACCTCCATACAAACACCACGGAAGGATCAAAGCTGGGGCATTCAGCCCCAAAAGCACAGGTCCTTAACACCGAAACTAAAGGAATAACTCCCTCAGGTCTGACTTAGTAGCAGGCTGTTACAGTTACTAGCTGAACCACTAGTGGGAGACATGATCGCACACACTAAGTGTCTTACACTCGCATCTATCCCCTTCATTTTCCCCCAACAGTTGTGTTATACAGCCATGGTCGAAGCCGGGGGTGGTGGCTGGTCTAAATTCTGCTGCTGTTGAATATGCTTAAACTATTCATATTATTACAGTAGTAACCAGAAGCCAGACCCCTACTGCGCTAGGCACTGTACACATTACATGAGGTCGTCCTTACCTAGAAAAACTTACAGCTAAGGCTGGTCGAAATATTTTCGTCAAAACTGTTTATTGGTGGAAAGTTGGATTTTGATGAAGTGATTTTTTTTTGGCTAAAATTTCAATTTTTCAGTGAAAAACTGAACACCTGAAAAACCAAAATATTTCAATCTGGAAATGATGCCATGGTGCCTCATGGTAATTGCAGCTTGGTGGCCTCATGTACCTGTTGGCTCTATGGGCTTGTCTCTCTGACCAGAGTACATCTCCCAGGATTCACCATGGCCTCCCATGATGCACTGCCTCCCTTCTCCAAGAGCTGGGACCATGGTGCACCATGGGAGATGGAGTATGACCACTGAGCCTGGCCTACAGTGGAGAATGTGAGCATGAGGAACCCAGAATTCAGCTCCTGTGAGGCACCCCAGCAGCACTTCCAAACTGAAATCTTGGGGTTTGACTAAAATTCTTGGGTTTTGAATTTTTCTCCCCAAAATTGAAATTTTGCATGGAAACCTCATCTCCCATTTTCCAAACAGCTCCACTTACAAAATAAGTTTACAGACAGCACGTAAAACAAAGATGGAGGCACACAAGGAAGCAAGTGCTCTTGTGGTAGCGTGACAGGGCTTATGAGATGAAAGTCCAGCCAAATATCCCAGACACAGAACATCCACCTGACTCTCCTCATCTGGGCATGGTGGCAGCAGAAGGGTCTCTGCTGTGCTGTCATTTCCTCTCAAACAGCATTTCTAAACTGCTAGTTACAGTTCAAAAATCAAATACCGCTTGCTTTTGGGCCTTGCTGTCATTAACAAGAACGTGGTGGGAGGCTGTGTTGTCTAGCGGTTTGAGAACCAGTGAGTTTTCATCTACACTATGCGCCACTGGTGGCGGCATGTAGTGTACATGTAGCTACATGCCACAGTGAAACATGAGCTGCATGTGCACTGTGGGGCATAGCTACGTATGGCAGTGAAAGGCTCTGGTAGCAGGGAACGGTTCAGCCTTTCCCCACTGCCTTCCTCCACCAGAGCCTTTCCCCATGGCAGGCAAAGACTCGAACAGTGGGGATGCAGCGGACAGGGACGCACTGCTTGGGAGAGCAGGGTCATGTAGTAGATACCCACATCCTCCAGGCATGTCTTTATTCCCCTAAGCCGTGCCTTATGGTCTCCACTGCTATTTATATCCCTGCTGGGGGCCCACATGGGTACGTGGTCTATATGCTGCTGAAAGATGCATGGCATGTAGAGGTGCCCTTAAGGCAGATTTCTGAAGGCTCAGAACTCAGCCTCCCAAGCGCTGTTGAAAAACTGTCCCTTACTCTGGTGCCTAAATGGGACATGAGCTCTTTCGAAAGCCCGATCCTTCGCAGCTCTGATTCGTTAGAGGTACGGAACATTCCCAGTGACGAAACTCAGACCCTTACCTTCTCCCTGGGCTTGTTTCCCTCTGTTAAATGAAGATAATGGGCTAAATTCATCCTTGGTGTAACGCCATTGAAGTCAGGGATGGATTTGACCCAGCTTTAGAAGGTGCTTTGAGATCCGCAGCGGGAAGACACTCTCGCCCTGTGAAGCGTTAGTAGTCAGTATTACTCTGGAAGAGAGTTGGTAGACGTTGCTGTTTCCTTTCGTTTGCCACGTGCGGCGGCAGGCTGAATGCGAACTGGCTGCTGGGTAGCAGAGGAGGCCAGGAAGCCTGCATTGTATGCGAGCAGCGACGGGAGTGAAGGGTTGGCAATGCTCCGGCTTCCTGAAGGGGCACCCGCAGCTGACACTGATCAACGTCATTCCCACCGGGCAGCTGCTGCGATTCATAAACAACCGGCGGTTACATTGGAGTGGGGAAAGAAAATTAAAGGCCCCGTTGAATGACAGGGGAGCCTTTGAAATGCAGTGATTTATAGGCCTGCCCTCTCCCCGCCCCTCCTTCAGAGGAGTTCTCCAGCACAAGGATCTGAACAGAGAAGCAGAACTAGGAGGCTTCTTGAAGGGCCTCCATCACCTCTCTCGTTTCTTGAGCAGGGCTCCCTGATGAACATCCGTTCTTTGGTCCATGCACCGACGCACCAAGAACAAAGGTGGGCAAGAGGGAATCCCCTGTACTGCGTATCTCTTGGGCTGCTGAGACTCGGCCCAGCCTCCTGTGCTGCCGCCGGTCCCATTCTGATCAGGAAGCAGATAATACTTGTGCCAGCGATCGGGTGATTAACCAGCCACGCGGAATAACTTTGCTGCGCTGGTGGCTGTGAGGTTGGACTGCTGCAGGGTTACGGAGGGCAGGAATGGACGAATGCGAGTTTGTTCCTGTTTGATACAAACACACTCCTCTCTGGAAGAGTATTCTGGGAAAGGGCAGCAAATGGAAATGCTTGTATGTCGGATCCCCATCCCCTGCCCTGGGCTGGATTGTGGGTCTTCCAAATGTAAACCCTGTGGGGCCAAGATTCTCTCTCTGTCCGTTTGTAGAGTGTCTGGTACAATCGGGGTCCCCTTCCCGGTACAATCGGGGTCCCCTTCCTAACTGGAGCCATGGAGTGCTTTCATAATAATGTGATAAACCCATAATCAATAACAATAGCAAATAGGTGGGTTGGGATGTGGAGCCTCCCCCCACAACCAGGTCACGTATTTGAATTAGCCTGTGGAACTCACTGAGAACAAAAGCTTAAAGCTATTCAGAAAGGGACTGGACATTGATATGGATAATAAGCAAAATGCCAGAGTTAGTGTGGTACAGATTAAAAAAAATGAACCAGAGTTTTGGAAAGGACACAAACCCACCTGTGCTTCTGCAATACTACTAGTACTAATCATTATGATGGGCATAACCCAGACTGTAACTACCAGGGGTTAAGAAGAAACTTTCCCTGGAGGCAGGTTAATCCATCACTGTCTGCTGGGGGAGGTGGGGCCGGGGGAGGCTCTTGCGCCTTTCTCTGACGCAGCTGGTCTTGCTAGTGACAGCGAGGTCTAGGTGCTCTGATCCGCTCTGGCAATTCCTATGGTCCTAAGGATCCAGAAATCATTATTATCTGATGACTGTTCAGCAGCCTCTGGGAAATGAGTCTCACTTCACCTGCTGGTGGACAGATCTGTCTACCTAACTAATGTCACCACCACAACGGGCACTCGCCAGGGACAGAAAGGGAAAAGGGATCTAGGGCTTATAGTGGACCACAAGCTAAATAGGAGTCAACAGTGTGATGCTGTTGCAAAAAAAGCAAACATGATTCTGGGATGTATTAACAGGTGTGTTGTGAGCAAGACACGAGAAGTCATTCTTCCGCTCTACTCTGCGCTGGTTAGGCCTCAGCTGGAGTATTGTGTCCCGTTCTGGGCACGGCATTTCGAGAAAGATGTGGAGAAATTGGAGAGGGTCCAGAGAAGAGCAACAAGAATGATTAAAGGTCTTGAGAACATGACCTATGAAGGAAGGCTGAAAGAACTGGGTTTGTTTAGTTTGGAAAAGAGAAGACTGAGAGGGGACATGATAGCAGTTTTCAGGTATCTAAAAAGGTGTCATAAGGAGGAGGGAGAGAACTTATTCACCTTAGCCTCTCAGGATAGAACAAGAAGCAGTGGGCTTAAACTGCAGCAAGGGAGGTCTAGGTTGGACATTAGGAAAAAGTTCCTAACTGTCAGGGTGGTTAAACACTGGAATAAATTGCCTAGGGAGGTTGTGGAATCTCCATCTCTTGAGATATTTAAGAGTAGGTTAGATAAATGTCTATCAGGGATGGTCTAGACAGTATTTGGTCCTGCCATGAGGACAGGGGACTGGACTCGCTGACCTCTCGAGGTCCCTTCCAGTCCTAGAATCTATGAATCTATAAACGTATGTGGAGATTGGCTGCTCCGACATTGGAGCAGGATGGTAAAACATGGATAAGACTGACCTCTCCCTCTAGGTGGTTCCTCCAAGACAGAGGGGAGGTGCATATGGGAGGTTTTCCCTGCACCTGTCTAAGGTACTTATATTCATAGGACCCAAGCACCTCACAATCTTCAACATACTGATACTCCAGACTGTGAACCCCATTTTACAGATAGGTAAGTGAGGCAGAGAGAGGCTAATTGATTTTCCCAAGCTCCCACCTGCCATAGCAGGGAATCAAACCTGTGTCCCCTAAGCTGCAGGCTAGTACACAAGCCCCTGGACCACCCTGCCCCTTAGTTCTCACTTCCTGAGGGTGCAAAGCCAGCCTCTTTCACTAGCGCTATGTTCACTGACGATGGCCACCCTTGTGGCTGTGGTTGGGACCCTCCATTTGTGTGTGCAAGGTGGGTCAGGAGAAGGGAAGCCACCCAGCAGTGCCCCCCAGTCCCTCTTCCCAACACGCTTCTACCCTCAGCTTCCTTCTCTGGGTGCTGTGTGTGTAAAGGGGCTTGGGGAGGGTCCACGCAGCAGCTGCCTTTGATCAGCCTAACATGTGGGAGACAGGAATGCCGCCTCATGATCAAAGGTGGGAACTCGGTGACAGCCAGGACTTGGCAAAACCTCATCCGTATTAATACACGGGGGTGGGATTACCAACCCACCCAAGCAGCCCAGTCTGCGGCCAATCAAGGCTCCAGGGGAGGAATCTCTGCCCACAAGGCGGGGGAGGGAGAGGAGAGATGCCCCTGCACTGTTTCACAATCAGTGCACTTACAGATAGAAGAAATACACAAGCTGCCTAGTCCCTTCTATCTGCCCAGCCAGGGCAGCTGTGCTCCTTGCACTGGGGTATTGGGGGCTTTAGTCACGCCCGTTCGGCAAGTATCAAGCAATGGGCTTCCGCCTAAGCTGCAGGACCCCGTTACCCTGTCCGAGGCTCCCCATACACAGCTGTGCCGATGCCCCTCAGTCCTGCCCAGCTAGTCAGCCCTGGATTCTCCCCACCACAGCTCTGCCAGTGCTGACGTACAGCACCCCTTCTTATACCAGTCCATGGGCCCCCACGCCACCCTGCCTGTGCTACCCCCGCAGCCTGCGATCGGTCCTCTGTCCCCAAACCTCCACAACCTGGGAGCTGCACATCTGGCTCTTCCAAACCCAGGGGGGATTAAGAAAGGCCCCCGTTTGTGTCCCATCAGGGAATTATTTCGAGGCACAGGCCCAGCAGCCAATCAGGTAGAAGAACCCACATTTTGAGAGGAGGGTGAGAAAAAAATAAACCGAGGTGGCTGTTTTTGAAGACACTGACCCCTGTGTCCTTGGACGCCAGCCAGAGGGAAGCCGAGTCACCCAGAAAGGATGATAACACCAAACACTGGGAGTATGCCGAGCAGGGGGCACACAGGGCGCAAGACTATCTGCAGCATTTCATGCTTCCACAGACTCGCATCCATCTGATCATGCCCGGCTCCTTTTCCTTCTGCGTATCCACGGTGACGCACATTCTTCTTTCCCTTTCAAGATTTCTAGAAAGAACAAAGCATCTGGGAACTAAACAGCAAGCGGGTTAGCTGGGGAGACATGTTCTGGTGGCAAAGAGCATAGATAGCACATAAAACGCCTTGGAAGGATTCGCTTTTTAATGGTAAATGTCGATTTCACCGTGCATGAACAAACGGATGAAAAAGTATTTCCACTGATAATCATCCAAATTTACCGATAGGCAGAGTAAGAAAGGCTGCTTGACAACGTATTTGAGTTTGAGTTAAGGATATTTACTCTGTGTGTTTTGCCATGGGATGTTGAGAATGTGTGTTTTAGCCATTACGAAGCTTTAACACTTTGAATCTCAACATCAACTGTCATTAAATGATTATTGGCCGACCCCCTATAACGTCCCATAAGAAAGAAAGTTTAAAGTGATAAAAATAGGGGGATGGATGCTTAAAACCATAATTTTGCACAACTGCAAAAATTTAACGGATAAAAATTTAAAAATGCTTGAAAACAAACATTGATATCATCCAGCTACGTTATTTTTTAAAAATCGATCACATATTGCCACGCCTGCACGCGCACCAAGTGCATCGCTCCCAGGTTATCATTCTACCTGTTCCTCCCCAGTCCCCCAACAAACAGCAGATCCTTTAGTTGTCTCCCCAGCAGGCAGGACATAGGAGAGAGCCAGGGAGGTAGATGCTGGCTTCCAAATCTCAGATCAGTTGAGACCCTCGGGCACAAGCCATCCAGCCTACACAGGGCCCCGCTCCCAGCTACAGGACACACAGACTGCAGAGGGGCACTTGCCCTGGGAGATAGGGGCATCATTCAGGCCCACCCAATCCTAGGAGCGCATACTGCTGAAAACCGGAGACTGACGCCCTCCTCCCATGTTCGCAAAGGGCAGCTGCCAGGGCTTGGGACACTGCTTTTAAGCTCAGAGACTTTCCCAGTCAATCCAATTCCCAGCCTCCAGCCCTGGCTACTAGCCTCCCTCAGTTAATCCCTTCTTGACCATACTGCCCCCACCTGGTAAGAAGAGGGAAAGAAATAGGACCCAGAGCCTAGGGGCAAAGGACCGTTCCAATGGTTGCTCTGCCCCCTCTGTACAGACAGCCTGTTCCCTGATACTTTGCGCCTGAGATGGCAGAGGGAGGGATGTCCTAACACTTTTATCGCCCCCATAAAGATAAGGAGAGGGTTAAAAGGTCACTGGCTATAAAAACAACTCTGAGGAAAAGGGAAAGTGGCCAAGTCCAGTTAAACGCCTCTTGAGAGACAGCTGGGTTCTAGAAAAGGGGAAACCCACGTCCACTCTCTTCCCTCCATTACGGACTCAAGTGTCCCACTAGGTCATGTGGCCTAGGTACCTGTATAAGGGTGCAGGATTTGTGGGTTTGCCTTCAGCCCGTGAACCAGTCCGATGTCACCTTCTCTCTCTTTTCCCCCCCAACCCATTGTGCAGAGAGATCCTTGCTGTTAGTGTGGGAAACTCCTCTGGGGGAATTGGCTTGATTGAGCTGTAACAAGCAAGTCAGGACAGTTAAAGGCAGGATTCTCAGCCAGGGAACTCCCTGCTGATGGAGAGAAGAGTGAACTGCTGCATCCGCACAACACGGGCGCACTCAAAACTCTTCGCTTCACCCACAGTGCAGCAGCACCAGAGTCTAGCAGAATTGGACTCGAGGGGGAGGACGTCACTGCAGCGTTAACACAGGGGATCAGCCCCAGGGTAGCCTAGCCACAGTACAACACCCAACCCAGGTTGTGTCCTTACAGGCGCTCTGCTCCGCCGGGCGTTGCGGTGGACTGCTGGGGGCACATCCCAGGATTCGTTGTGCTGCAATAAACTGAGCTGCTCTTTGAGTCTTTCCCAGGGAATTGTGGGAGAACTGGTCTGTTTTTGATTGTGCCTTACACTACAGAAGCAGAGTGGGCCAGACCCTGGACTGGGATCAGGGGACGTAGGTTCTGTTTCCCCGTCCATCAGGGGACTGTTGCCTCTCGTCTTAGACTTAGATTGTAAGATGTCAGGGACTGTCTTTCTGCTGGTGCAGCGCTTAGCACAATGGGATTCTGGCGGGGTTTTGCGAGGAATACAAATAACAGTATCTACAACACAACAACTTTACCTTTAAGGCACAATTTAGGCCCTCCTAGAAACACATAATGACATATGAAGCATGAGAAGAAATCTGGAGCTATGTCAATATGACCACCTAGCTCTTAGACAACACTCCTCATCAGTCAAACCCAAAGGAAGTGGGTATCCTCATCTCCATTTCACAGAGGGGGAAACTGAGGCACAAAGAGGGACTTGCCCAAGGTCACTCAGCAGGTCAGTGGCAGAGCCAGGATTAGGAACTGGGTCTCCAAAGTCCCAGTTTGGCGACCTAGCCACTTAGGCACTCTGCCCCTTACACTGCGGTAATAGAATCACACCAATGGATCGAAGAGCAGAAGCCGGTTCCTTGAGTGAGAGAGACGTGGTTTTATATTAGGCTCATCCCCAAGTTCTGGCCCATGCTGACCTCTCCTGTCTGTGCTCACTCTTAGCAAATTCAGCCACGCCCAGCAAGCAGCTTTGGGCAGGAGAACGAACATGCTGCTACCATCATGGTGCCTACAACACCCAGGTGCAACACTTCTACCAAAGCTCCATCCAGCCCTGAGCTTTTCCATTTCCTTTCACATACATTTTTTTTTGGGGGGGGGGGGGGGGGGGCTGTCCCATTACTTATGTAAGTATTTATTTTTGTTGAACAAGGCACCACTGTCATTGTAAAAAAAAGAACCATTTAAAGGCCTGATAAGTATTAATCGTGGGGGGTCACTCTCTACCCAGCGGGGTCAAAGATTACTTCCTCACACTTGGCTGCCTGATAATAAGTCAATCAGGGCTGGGGTTTCGAGACAGAATTTATCAGCAGGCTCTGGGAAAGTAAAGAGATGAAGGTGGCTGCTAATCCCAAAGCCAGGTGATAATGGAGGGACCACGCCAGGGGGTATAGCAGAGAGTGAGCCTATGTGCCCTGGGTATCTTGGCTTTAGGTGTCATGGACCATGCACAGGCAGCACGGTGTGCATGTGAGAGAGATTATGGGAGGTAAATAGCAATAGAAAATTGAATCCCAGAGAGAACTTGTCTTTCTATAAGAAATCTACTCAAGGTCTGTAGTACAAACCTTAGAATATCAGGGTTAGGATGGACCTCAGGAGATCATCTAGTCCAACCCCCTACTCAAAGCAGGACCAAGCCCCAGATCCCTAAATGGTCCCCTCAAGGATTGAGCTCACAACCCTGCCTTTAGCAGGCCAATGCTCAAACCACTAAGCTATCCCTTTTTTTAAAAAGCAACAGTATTTTGCACAGGAATGATCCCAAAACACAACAGCTTCCAACTCCGCAGCACCAGAGCCATCAAACTAGAGGACTGCTTCAGCATTTGGAGCTGCTAGGAGTGAACGACTGGTGTAGCCGTAGCTCTGGACGGGGCACTGCTTCTCCATCTCGCAATTCCACAGAAGGGCAGGTAGAACCAGGAAGTCCTGGGGGCGTCCTAGCCATGCTCCTGATCTGGATTGTGGAATAGTCAAAAAAAAAGACCCACCCAAAAATCCACAGTGGGTTTTGCACTGAGCTCAGCGCATGCCAGGACAGAACTGTGGTCCAGGCCGAGCAGTGTGGACACTCGCACTGTGTAAGCTCGTTCTCATTATCTGACTGCAACAAAGTAACCCAGGGCCCTGGGCTTCTGATGGATGAAGGATGGAGTTGCAGGGTGCAAGGAGCTCCCAAATCCCACTCCTCGTGGGCCCCAGAGCCTGGCAGTGCATCCCCAGCATTTGGCCCTCTCACCACTCTTTTACTTCCAGACGCTTTGCAGACATTAGTGAAGCACCCACGGAGGGAACGTCTACACTGCGACCCAACCGAGCTTGTGCCCTAAAATAGCAGAAGAGCTGCAGCAGGTCAGGCTACCTGCCCGAGGAGAATGTCGCCTGAGACACGAGGTTTATGCTCGGATGGCTGGCCTCTGCCACCATCCGGGCCACTGCGCTATACTGCTATTTTTAGCACATCAGCTCGATCAGGGCTAGTGCGGGTACATAATTCCCAGCTCGGGCAGATGCCTCCAGCTGCAACGTAGACGTACCTTAATTGCCCACTCTAGAAGACGCCAGGCAGTGCATTCCCTGCGCTCCGCTGCACCAGCAATTGAAGGCTTGCCAAACCTGCGTCCTTCAAGCCATTCCCTCCCTATGCAGCATGCCAAAGAATGGCTTTGCTTTGCCGGGCCTGATGCCCCGAAGAACACACAGTACTGAAGGGAAAGGTTTGTACGACTTCCCTATTGCACCCCCGCTGAGCTTGGGACTCTACTGTGGTAGACGTGAACACACACACTGGAGAGACAGTTCCTGTCCTGAAGATTCTACGGTTTAACTACATAAGACAGACAAAATCAAACCAACCAGATAGCTTTCTTTGACAGGTAACAAGCCTTGCGGATGGTGGGGAAGCAGTAGACGTGGTATATTTTTACTTTAGTAAAGCTTTTGATACTGTCTTGCATGACCTTCTCATAAACAAACTAGGGAAATGCAACCTAGATGGAGCTACTATAAGGTGGGTGCAAAACTGGTTGGAAAAACCATTCCCAGAGAGTAGTTATCGGTGGTTCACAGCCATGCTGGAAGGGCATAATGAGTGGGGTCCCGTAGGGATCAGTTCTTGGTCCGGTTCTGTTCAATATCTTCATCAATGATTTAGATCAGGGGTCGGCAACCTTTCAGAAGCAGTGTGCCGAGTCTTCATTTATTCACTCTAATTTAAGGTTTTGCGTGCCAGTCATACATTTTAACGTTTTTAGAAGGTCTCTTTCTCTAAGTCTATAATATATAACTAAACTATTGTTGTATGTAAAGTAAATAAGGTTTTTTAAATGTTTAAGAAGCTTAATTTAAATTGAAATTAAAATGCAGAGCCCCCCAGACCGGTGGCCAGGACCCAGGCAGTGTGAGTGCCACTGAAAATCAGCTCGCATGCCGCCTTCGGCACACGTGCCATAGGTTGCCTACCCCTGATTTAGATAATGGCAGAGAGAGTACACTTATAAAGTTTGCAGCCAATACCAAGCTGGGAGGGGTTGCAAGTGCTTTGGAGGATAGGATTAAAATTCAAAATGATCGGGACAAGCTGGAGAAATGGTCTGAAGTAAACAGGATGAAATTCAATAAGCACAAATGCAAAGTACTTCACTTAGGAAGGAACAATCAGTTGCACACATACAAAATGGGAAATGACTGCCTAGGAAGGTGTACTGCAGAAAGGGATCTGGGGGTCATAGCTAAATATGAGTCAACAGTGTAATGCTGTTGCAAAAGAAAAAAAAAAAGCAAACATCATTCTGGGATGTATTAGCAGGAGTGTTGTGAGCAAGACACGAGAAGTAATTCTTCCGCTCTACTTGGCGCTGATTAGGCCTCAATTGGAGTATTGTGTCCAGTTCTGGGCGCCACATTTCAGGAAAGAATTGGACAAATTGAGAAAGTCCAGAGAAGAGCAACAAAAATGATTAAAGTCTAGAAAACATGACCTATGAAGGAAGATTGAAAAAATTGGGTTTGTTTAGTCTGAGAGGAGACATGATAACAGTTTTCAGATACATAAAAGGTTGTTACAAGGAGGAGGAAGAAGAATTGTTGTTCTTAACCTCTGAGGATAGGACAAGAAGCAATGGGCTTAAATTGCAGCCCATTTAGGTTTAGGTTGGGCATTAGGAAAAACTTCCTGTCAGCGTGGTTAAGCACTGGACTAAGTTGCCTTGGGAGGTTGTGGAATCTCCATTACTGGAGATTTTTAAGAGCAGGTTAGATAAACACCTGTCAGGAATGGTGTAGATAATAGTCCTGCCATGAGTGCAGGGAACTGGACTAGATGATCTCTCAAGATCCCGTCCAGTCCTATGATTCTATGAAAATGTGGGAGGGGAAACTGAGGCCCAGAGCAGGGAAGTGACTTGCCCAAGGGCACCCAGAAGGTCAGTGGCTGAGTAAAGAATAGAACCTAGATTCCCTTTTCCCAGTCCAGTGACTGGCCCACTTTGCTCCTGATACTTACAGAAGCAATCAAGGATCCAAGCCAATATTTACTTGCTGAAGGGTTTGCAGGGGACACAGGAAGTCAGCTGCCACATGGCTAGAACTGCAGGCTGGTAGTCAGACCTGCAAGAAAAGGCAGGAACCTGTGGTCACTCCCAGAGGCAGCCGCCTCCCCCTTAGCTTCCCAGGTGCTAGAAACCAAAGTAGGCTCCTTCTGGCTGGGTTCAGGGCAGCAATTTGTTACCAACAGGTACAGCAAGAATTAGGTGGGTGTGGGGGACAGGAGAGAGAGAGAGAGATGCAGAGAGAGGAAAGAAGGAGAAACAGATGAAAGAAGGGTGAGAAAGGAAAACTCAGCAGCAACTCTAAAAGCCAGGAGGAGTTGGCGTGAAAGGAGAGAGGTGCGGGCACAGGGGAGCGAAACAGACAGGAAAGAAAGAGAGGAGAGCATTGCATTGGCACAGCCTGTCAACACGACAGAGCAGGGAAAGGCTCCGAGGCAGCACTAGGGACAGGTCATTGCTGACACTTCAACATGGCAGGAGACCAACTAACTGAGCAGACAAGCCCCGTGCTGAGAGAGAGCAGGAGGAGGACGAAGGCTGAGATCAGAGCCCCTCAACACAGAACCAGCTTGGCATCCCCTCGGCGAGGACACAGGCCCCCCTCGTGCCCCGGGGAGCCAAGGCGCTGTCAGGGGGGCAGGTGTGGCAGAGTGACTGCTCCTTTCTCTCTCACCAGAGGACAGGCCATGCGCCTTGGCAGCAGCAGGAAGGCCTCAGTGTCAGCTCTGGGGGAAGGTTTGGATCTCGCCCCCCCCGGCCCCTCCGACATGCATCTTGCAAACACTTTCCCTATCAGAGAGGCTTTACATGGCGAATATTGAAAGCACCTGCCTGCCCTGGAATGGAATCAAAGGCCCTGGCGTGCCATTTGAATGGAACAATTATCCCCAGCCAAATGCTGTGCAAAAGAATGTAGGGCACCGTCTCATTTGGGAGCCCCCAAATAGGAGCAGAGTGCAATTAAAATAAGCAATGCCAGATGGTTTATTAGCAAATACAGAGCTGGGGGCCGAGATTTGTTTACACATTCCAGTAAGCGGCTTGGGAGCTAGTATATCACAGGCACGCTCCCCTGCGCGCGCACACACCAGATGATGGAGCAGGGGGGTATTTTATTTGTTGAGAAACGTGGCGTGCAGATACTGCGGCCGTGAGCTCATCAGTCCAATCGGTGGGATTAGATTCGATTATTGCATTACCACAAAGGATAAGCCCCGGAGAACGGTTGCATTCGATTAATAGAATGTAAGGCCAGAAGGGATCTAGTCTGACCTCCTGAACATCACAGGCCAGGACATCGGAGCCAGTGAGCTCAAGACCCTGCGTTTGGCTAAAGCATCGCTTCCAGAAAGGCATCGTCCAGTCCTGATCTGAAGCTATCAAGAGCGGGAGAATCCAACACATCCCTTGGTCGTTGATCCCATTGGCCACCCACTCCCATGGGGAGAAGCGTGGGCCTTATCTCTAATTGGAATTAGTCTGATTTTAACTGCCAGCCATTGGTCCTTGTGCTGCCTTTCTCCACTAGGTCAAAGAGCCCCTAAGGAACCAGTGTTTTCTCCACGTGACGATCCGTATACACTGCAATCGAGTTACCGCTCACTCTTTTTTTGAGAAACTAAACCGATTCACCTCTTTAAATCTCTCACACCAAGGCATTTCATCCAGCCCTCAATTCATTTGGGGGGCTCTTTTCTGCCCCTTGGCCGCATTTGAAGGATGTTGAAAAGCTGGAGACCAGCACTGTGTATCCCACTATTGTTCTCACCAATGCCGCAGACAGAGGTAAAAATCACCTCCTTGCTCCTACTCCCGTTTTTACGGCCAAGGATTGCATTAACCCTTCATGCCATAGAATTGCACTGGGAACTCATGTTGATCTCCTTGTCCTCTGTGGCCCCTAAATCCTGTTCGGAGTCACTGCTCTCCAGGTTACAGCCCCCCCATTCTGTAGGGGTGGCCTGCATTCTTTGTTCCTGGATGGATGATGTAGCATTTGGCTGTATTAACCCCCGTTTTGTTTGAATGGGCCCATCTTCCCAAGCAATCCAGATCGCTCCCTGTGAGTGCCCCACCCTCCTCATTATTTACCACTTCACCAACCTTTGTGTCATCTGCAAATATTAATGATCAGTGATTTGATATTTCCTTCCAGATCATTGATGAAAATGGTAATAGCGTTGGGCCTACTGCAGACCCCTGTGCAGCTCCACCAGAAATATGCCCATTCAAATACAATTCTCCACTGACAAGGACTTCTTGTGATTAGCCAGGTCTCACTCCATTTAACATGTGATTCATTGATATTGTCTAGTCAGTGCTATTTTTTAAATAAGAAATGGGATGGATCCCTTGGTGATTACCTGGTTCTGTTCATTCCCTCTGAAGAACCTGGCATTGGCCACTGTTGGAAGACAGAATACTGGGCTAGATGGACCTTTGGTCTGACCCAGTATGGCCGTTATGTTCTTATGTCCTTCAGCACTAAGTTAAACACCTTACAAAAGTCTAAGAATTGCATCTATGCAATTACCTTTATCAGCCAAACTTGTCATCTCAAAGAATGAAGTCAGGTTGGTTTGACAAGATCTAGTTTCCATCAAACCATGTTGAACGGCATTAATTCTAATTCTGTGGACACAGGAGATTCCTAGTGGAGTCTGTGGGACAGAGTTCCCCTAGCTGCTCCACTCCTATCAGGTGTTTGATCCTGCAGCTTAACTCGAGCTGATTTATTGGGGAAGAGGTGACTCAGACTCCAGCCTTCACAAAAGGGAAGGAGGAATCACCCTGGTCAGTGGCACTGCTTGTATGTATAAAGTTCAGCAGGTGTCAGTGTTTGCAGGATCAGAACCTTAGTTGATGAGCCAGAGACCTTGTCTCCGAAAGATGCGCACCTCTGGCATATACCCACTAAGGGTAACTAGCCACAGGGACAAACAAGCAGGGATAGAGAAAGAAATTGCTCTCTCTCTTGACATCTTCAAATCAAGACAGGATGCCTTTCAGGAAGACATGCTGAAGCCAAACACAAGTTACTGAGCTCAGTGCAGGAGTAACTGGGTGAAATTCAATTGTCTGTGCTACACAGGAGGGCAGAGCAGATGATCTAATGGTCCCTCCAGGCCTCTTGAAGTCTATAAAATGTTAAAGATGTTGAAATCTTGCAAGCAGAGGGAGATTTCAGCCCCAGCTGGGGAATCACGTGGAAGCTCTTGTGAGTTCTCAGACCTCCTGAATTGTCAAACTCTCTCCAATCCAGCTTTTCTGACAAGATTTCTGCCGTCTCAGCCTTTGTTGTATTGCCAACGCTTGCTATCTGAATCCCAAGTCTCCAGATATTTGGGGTTTCTGAAAGCTCCTGGAGTTACGAGAAGTTCCATTTTCACTGAAATACATTAAAGTTTCTAGCTCTCACGGTGGGGGAGAAAAGCTGGAAATGTGATGCAAGTGTGGGGTAAAGGCTCAGAAACCAGAAGGCAAGAAGTAAATACCCAACATGTTTTTTTGTTTTAAATCACGATTTTTTAACATTTGATATTGGCAATAATGGCTTCCTCCAACGTAGACACAGAAAAGTCATGTTTTATGATCATTATTTGTGACTTGTATTATGGTAATGCCTAAGCGCCGAAGTCTCAGACCCAGAGTCCACTGGCTAGGCGCTGTAAACACACAACAGAAAGGTGACCTCTTCCCCAGAGAATTTACAATCTAAAGGCTAGTCTAGGCTAGAAACGCTTTGCCCATACGGCTGTACTGGCAGAACCCCCTACTGAAGATGCAGCTTCTACCAGAAGAAGGAGTTCTTTTGGTGGTATAGTTAAACCGCATCCTTGAACAACATAAGCTATCCCGAAAATAGGTCTCTTTTGCAGATATAGCTGCCTCTACACAGGCGTTTTTGCCAGCATAGCCATGTCAGCCAGGGTGTGTTTTTTCCCACACCCCAGGGCCCAGACTGGTATAGCTAAGTAAATGGTGGTAGAAATCTTGCTGGTGATCGTTTGTCCTGTAGCTCAAATGACACAGCTGTGTGCTTTCAGAACTGGGGGATGAGGTATTAATCCTGCCTCCCTGAGAGTCTGTGATTTATATCTCAGGAATCCGTTTATTTAATTTTCCTCCTGCCATTCCAGTGTTTATTTTCAAACTGGTTGCATAAACCAAAAAGAGTCTTTTTAAAGCAATGTTGGGCGTGGTTATTTTGATGATAGGTCATGCTTTGGAAAACAAAAAGCCACCAAAAATTCATCCTTATTGCTACTGACTTTGCATCAGCAAAATCGTGTAAGTGAACGCATTTTATTAATCAGCTTTCATAATTATCTTGGAAAGCTACTAAAAATATTCAATGTTCTTTAAAGGATTGTTTTTAGAAGTTGAAAGTTAATCGTACCTTACTCTTACGTAGCACATTTCAGCTGTAGACCTCAAAGCGCTTTACAAAGGAGGTAAGACATCACCTTATTTTACACATGGGGAAACTGAGGCATACAGAAGAGACGTGACTTACTCAAGGTCACATATTACTAGGAGAGACACGAATAGAGCTCATGCTTCCTGAATCTACTCTCACGTGCTAGCCATTGGGCTAACACAGTCACACAATATAAGAAAATACCTGTCCCATAATTCAAATGTTTTATATTCTGCCCTAATATTTCAGTACAAATGGTTTCAGCTTAGGCCCGGATTCTGTCAGTGTATCCATGTGGGCAGTTCCTGGCACCACGCAGGCCCAAGATCTTCTCAGCACTTCACTGTGTGCTGTGGTCAAAACTAGAGTTTGCCAAGAACAGGATTTTCTATATTGGCATAAATTCCACAATTTCATTTTTTTTTTCCTGTTCCAAGACAGGCCAAAACCAAAAATGTGGAAGTTTCCTGAAAAACAAAATTCTGAAGAAAATTTTGTTTGGGTCGATCAAAATGTTTCCTTCCGATTTTAATCTTTAAAATGTTTTTAACTAGAAAACCCAATGAATTTCAGTTTGAAAAGCCATTCCGAAAATGTCCAAGTGGGGCGTCTCCATGTTACCAAAATGCCTCGATTCATTTAAGTTTCCTAAAACAAAATGTTGTTGAAACGGACACTTTTTCAAAACATTTCAATTTCTACAAAAAAGACTTTTTTCATCACAACACCAGTCTGATCGGTTGTAGTCAAAATGTGTTCATTGATCCATCCTGGCTTCCCAGGAATAACTGGGATTGGTTTGATTGGGAGTGATTTACAAATCGATGGTTCTCTATGTAACGCCTCTGGGGGGAGATCTGTGTTCTCCAGAGCCAGTTCTACAGGCCTGCTGCCAGACACAGCTGAGAGCAGCCTTGCGAATGCCATAACCTGCTCTGGCTGTCCTCACAAAAGGCCTTTATGCCAGCTGGGTACTGCTGGGCTGCTGCCTGCCCATGCCTTGGGCACTGGGGAGTCTCTGGCTGGAGTAGTGGCAGGGTTAAGAATCTGTCCCGTTGATTTCAGTAGATTTACGCTGGTTACATGAGATCAGAATATGGCCTGTAGAACCATATCTGCTAGAGATGGACAAGTCCGCCTCTAGCTCATCGGTGCTAGTGACAGGGCAGGCTCAAGCAGGTGCTTGGGGCGGCCGCTCCGGAGACGGGTGGCACGTCCAGGTATTCGGCGGCAATTTGGCGGACGGTCCCTCACTCCGCCTGGGAGTGAAGGACCTCCCGCCGAATTGCCGCCGCAGATCATGATTGCGATCGCAGCTGCGGCTTTTTTGTTTGTTTGTTTGTTTTGGCTGCTTGGGGCGGCCAAAACCCTGGAGCCGGCCCTGGCTAGTGAAGGTCTGTTCCCTATTGTCCAGTCTCACTTCAAAGGAGTGAGCAATGGGGCTTCCACTGGCTACATGGGAGACTATGCCACAGCTGAGGCAATCTGTCAGGACAGGTTCTTCCCAAATACACCTCTACCCAGATATAACACGACCCGATAGAACACAAATTCGGATATAACGTGGTAAAGCAGCTCTCTCGGGGGGCGGGGCTGAGCGCTCCGGCAGATCGATATAACGCGGTTTCACCTATAACGCGGTAAGATTTCTTGGCTCCCGAGGACAGCGTTATATCAGGGTAGAGGTGTATCAGCATTTGTTGTTGTTCATGTTTCTGCTCTTCCTGTACCCTAAGCCGTCCTTCTCCCTCCTGTGTTTACAGCCCTGCAAGCCAGGGCCTGAACCCCTCACTGGACACCTCTGACAGTTTATATACTGCGGCGAGGTTCCCTCCAACAGTAGGAAGAGATTTTAGTGCCCTTTTAAGTGCGGTTAAGAATTACAGCAGATCTTCCCAGGGGAGGAATGAGAACAGGCGGCTCCATCTGGGAAACACTCCGCAGCCTTCCTGTTACACGAGGGCTTGGCAGCGCCGGCCCGCGGAGCGCCAGCTCCAGCCCGCGTGGCTAACAAAAGGCAATGGAGTCCCGAAAGCAGCCATGGAGCCTCGAGAGCTCTAGCAGGAGAGCTGCAAGCAACGCCACAGCAAGCAGCTCAAAGGCAACGGCAACGAGCAACCGCTGCATGCCATGCAGCCACAGCCAGCACTCTGTACTCGACTGCTTGAGGTGGGAGACCCCCGTCTCCCTGCCTTGCCCACAGTGCTTCTGCTGTTTGTTTTTGTGTCCAGAGCTGGAGGAGGTACGGTTGCCAAGCAGAGGGGGCTGACACCTCTAACGAATTACAGTCATCCCAGCTCGAGGTGAACTCCAAAGCGCCTGTTTACACAATCGCTGAACTGCCTTCAGCCGCTCTTTGGTGCCAGGAGTCCCTCCAGCCGTGATGGATCCCAGCCGAGTGGGCGCAGAGGCTCGTGTTTATCATGTCAGAGTGATAGGCTTTGGATGGGGGAAACAAGTTGCTGTATTTCCTGGCGTATTGGCCACAGGCGTGATAAGATGCCCACCCAACGCTTGTTCCAGAAAACACCCTTTCCTGCCTTTTCCCCCAGTCACTGCACAAAAGCCTATGGCTAGAGAGCACCTCACATCAAAACATTTTAGAAACTACAGCTGCTGGGGATGGTCATGGTGCTCTGATGGGAGTGCAAGGAGCCCAAGACCACACAGGATTGGGCCCTAATGAGTGAACTGGAGCAAATACCGGTGGGAACGCATTTGTGCAGTTTAGAAGTGAATTCCCCGTTCCAGGGGAAGAGTCACCCCTGTGCAAAAGGCCAACCCAAGGCCTATCCACCACATAACTACCGCAGAGCTTTATTCGGCTTCCCATCTCCCTACTACCTGAACAACTTCGGTCCCACTTAAGCCCATGCGGGTTAAGCCACTGCCTGAACTTCTGGCTTAAGTTGTGCTAGCAGCCCAGGACTCCAAGCAGCCAATATGGGAGTCATGGACCAGCAGGGCTGAGGGAAGCCCCAGTGACCCCATGTTTCCCCTAGCCATGTCCTCCCATACACCAGCAGCAGGTAGAAGCTACAGCACTGCTCGCCGGTCACTGGGAGTTCCCCATACACTGGCGAGGTACTCCCTTGGCTAGTTATGTGGGCTCTGTGGCCACTTTCTGCCAGTTCAAAGCAGCCATACTGCACCCAGGTCTGACAAGAGGGGGAGAAAGTGGGGGGATAATTGTACGGGACCCTGAGCTCAGAGGGAGCCCAAAATGTCTGTGTAAATAAAATGAAATGGGAGGGCAAGCCCAAGCGAACGTGATGTACCGGGGCACATTTCTTTAATGAGCCCGTCCCAGCACTAATAGCAAAAAGGAAATGGGATAGAAAACTAGGTTTGTCTCAGGCCAGCCAGGAGGTGGAGACATCACACACTGTAGCTGGCTGTTGATACACGGAAGGGAAGGGACCGTATTCGGATGCTAGATCTCTCTCAGAAGTGACTGGTGTTCCAGTTTTATTTCAACCTAAAATGACCCAAATTGTACCATGACATGCTCTGCCATCTGCATGATCTCCTCTAGGCCATGCTGATTTCCCTGCTGCAGGCCTCCGGGCTGCAAAGCTTCATGAGTGGTGAAAGGTGGAAAGCACCGAATTGGCTCCGTGGCCATCATAGAAAGCGTCCCAGTCCCTGCTGCAGGGGCTGACCAGCTAAAGGACAACAGAGTTCAGTAGGGTGAGACAAGGGACTGGAGGAGCCGTACTGCAAATAGCGAGGAGGGAGTCAAAACCATAGGCTACACGCACATGGGTGCGCGCACTAGGCCGTGGTGCTTGTTTTAGTCATGTCAGCATATTATTATAGCCAGCTCCCTTCTCCAGGAACTTGGAGGAATAAGACCTCAGGGCTGGCCCTTGAGGGAAGAGGCTTCTCCTTCCCCGCTTATCTCCTGACCTCCTCATTTTGTTCCAGAGTTATTTTTGGAAATAAAAGCTTTTCTTCCTCCCCCAGCCCTTGCTTCTACCACACAAAGTGCCATTTTAAGCATCCTGCCCACCCAACCAGAAAAATGGCAGCGGAAGCCAGGGTAGAGTTAACCTTTAGAGCCACTAGAGGAAAGGAGAGGCCTTCTCGACTGATTAACCCTCCACTAACATGGCCACCTGCATGGAAAGGCCTCATCGGCATGATAACACAGGGAGGGGCACAAGTGAGCCGAGCTGCGAGGTCTCAGCATTCTTCTTGCCATTTGGTTCATTGGATGAGAGCTCTGAGAAAGGAAGAGATGAAAGAACAAAAGGGTGGATAGAGAGGGGGGGGAAAAAGAGGGAAAGGAGCATGGAAGGGATTCTGCAAAGGATGGAAACTGCAGAAGAAAGGGGCTTGGAGGGCAGTGAGTGCCGCGGGGGGAGGGGGTGTTGCTGGGTGACTCACCGAGGCAGGGGTGGAGCTGGCGCAGACAGGTGCAAGTGGATACCAGGATGGGGCCAGCTGGTGAGAGCAGCCTGGAAGACCACAGGGCAAGAAGAGTTCCCAGCTGACTGGTGACAGTTGCACAGACTGGCTTGCTGCTCTTCCTGTGGGATTAAGTAGTTGTCTCTGGGGGTCATCTGACCTGGTCCTTACTCATGGATTGGCTGCTGCAACATGCTTGAAGGATGAGCCATTGCAGGCTCTGGCTGAGGGCTTAGCTCACAGTGACGTGTCCATGCCTCTATGCATCGAGTCTCTGCTCTCAGGAGTCACCGGACCAAGTCCCTGTGTGCTTATTATTAATATCACAGCAGCACCTTCGGCCCCCAGTTATGATTTATTATTTGAGTTGTGGTAGCACCTAGGAGCCCCAGTCCAGACCTGGGCCCTGTTGTGCTAGGCGCTGCACAAAGACAGTCCCTGCCCTGGAGAACTTACAGTCTATATAAATGAGATCAGGGCCCCATGGTTCTGTGCACACTGCATACACACACTGGGAGACGGACCCTGCCCTTGTAGTCTAGATGAGACAGATAAAGAGAAACTGAGGCACAGAGAGGTGAAGTGGTTTGCCCAAGGACACACAGCAGATCAGTGGCAAAGCTCGGAATAAAATGGTCACATATAACAGGGTAGTATCCCAATAAATAGTCTGCAAGCCCTCTAGTGGCACGCTCTGTGTTCTTACGTTTCGAAACGTTCCAGAAGAGCCATGCTAATATGCAGCTAGGCCTTGCACGTAGTTAGTAAACCCTGTTCTCTGGACCCCAGCATGCTCACATGGCTTCTTCAGATTGCATTTGGTGTGTAGAGGGCACAAGACCCAACAAAACCCCAGGTTTCTGGATCCCCAGCCCATGCCCTATCTGCAAGGCCCCACTGCTGGCCTGCTCTGGGGCCTGAAAACACCATAGGTATCAGGCTGGGCGTATCGGCTGTATGGCTCCTTCCCACAGCTGAAAGCGGCTCCAGGTGTGTAGCTGAGCAGTTTGAAACTTGCCCACCTACAGACCTCAGGCAGCCCTTACTCTGGTGAGCGCCCCCTGCTGCCACTAGTCCTATAAAACCGCGGGGCAGTGCCGCCCAGGCGCAGGACTGCAGGGGTCATTGCGCTTTTGTTGTCCGCCCGCGTCACCGTGCGCCGACGCAGAGTCACAGTGGGAAGCCATTGAGAAGGCTCAGGCCCCGCGTGCTGACCCCACCTGAACTACAGCCTCTTTCCCAGGATACGCTGACGGCAGCCCTGTGTGCTCATTGCAAAGACATCGCATGTCCCGGCAGCTCACTTGTGGCTTCTTTCCAGACGTGGCCCCTCTCACTCTCCATGGGAGCGGGGTTTTTTTTGGCTCCTTTTGCCCTTGTTTTTGTGTGTTCTTCGAATGGCTGGAGCCCTGCCCATAAGGGAAGGGGGGGATGAGAGATGAGGGCTCCAGGATCTGACGACCTCTTCACACATACACCCCCTCCGGGCCCAAACACTGCCAAGTCAAGGGCATGCTTGGCATCTGTAGGTCAACAGGGTTTCTATGCCGACGCCAAGGAAACAAATCCCCGTCATTCATGGTGATGGAGATGATGGCAGGAGACTGGACAGGTGCCAGATCCCAAACAAAGTCAGAGGGAAGGAGAAAAGGCACACGTGCTGCTTGGTGCCAGCTGCTACAAACACGTCAGGGCAACAGGGCTCCGAGGCAAAGGTACTGCCTAGAATGTTAACCTCTCCAATGCCACGAGGATGAAGTCCACTAAGAGACCTGGGCACCGATCCTCAAAGGTATTTTGGCACCTAACTCATTCATTTCGCTGGGAATTAGGCTCCTAAATCACTGTGTTGAGTGGGGACCTGGAGCCTTTACATTCCACCTGCCCTCTAGGAAGGGAGTGGGGTTGGGTTTTTTTAGAACAGCAATTCAATGGATGTGCGATGACCAGCATCTTGGCTAGGAGGAGCATGGGATTGAACCGGAGACCTCCAGAGCTTTCAAATAAAACAACCCTGCTCCTAGACTTGTGCACCAGGCCCAGCTCTTGTAAATAGTAGCTGGAATAGACACCTGCCCTCTGGGGATTGGGCACCAAGAGGGACACGAAACACCCACAGACCAGTGGATTGTAGATACGCCATGTAAAGCCAAAAATCCCCTGTGGGATTTTAACACTCCACGACTGCAGCTTACGCAGTGAGAAATTGGACAGTCACGGCCTATTTGAGTACAGTAGATTGTGCAAAGTGATTTCTGAGTCAGGGCACTAACTTTTCGCCCTGAGGAGGGCAGCTAGTCTCAGCTTGTTAGAAGAATGACCCTGGGCAGTGGCTGTAAAGGGTTTTCACTTCCCCCATTTGGAGTCTCTCCTGCTCTTCCCCTTTCCTTTGGTTTGCATCCTGCTGTGCAGTATTGCCAGAGCTTTCAGCACATCTCCACAGTAGCCTCATCATTTATTTTGCTGCTCAAGTGCTTTATGCTTCAAAGACAGCCTGGAGGATGTATGCGCTCCCTAGGTAGAGACCCCCTGCCTCAGAGTTGAGTCTGAAGAAGCTGTTGCAGTATAGCTCCATCTGCTGTTGCAAAACGGGCCTTGCAGTTCAACGGAACACGATTTGCAAAGATGCTATGGAAGCTGGTGCATCAAGGAGCTAGGAGACAGGGCCGGCTCTGGCTTTTTTGCCGCCCCAGGCAAAAAAGCCACCGGCCGCCCCACCCTGTGTGGGGGGGGAGGGCGGCCGGAGCCCTGGGGGGAGGGGGGCGAGCCCCGGCGGGGGCTCCGCTCTCCCCCCGGCGGCCGGGGGAGGGCGGCTGGAGCCCTGGGAGGAGGGCGGCGAGCCTCGGCGGGGGCTCCACTCTCCCCCCGGCAGCCAGAGCGCAGGGGGCAGGGCGGCGAGAGGGCGGCGAGCCCCAGCCAGGGCTCGCTGCTCTCCCCCCGGCAGCCGGGGGGAGGGCGCCGGGGGGGAGGGTGGCCAGAGCGCCGGGGGGAGGGCGGCGAGCCCGACCGTGGCCCCGCTCTCCCCGGGGGCCGGAGCGCCGCACCGCCCCCCTCCTGGTGCCGCCCCAAGCACAAGCTTGGTGGGCTGGTGCCTGGAGCTGGCCCTGCTAGGAGCCCTGGACCCCCTGGTGTGTCCTCCCTACTGCCAACCTCAAATGCCTGCCCCTGGCAAGAAGTGATACAGCCTCATAAAAGAAGCAGGCTGGAAGAAGGGTGACCCAGAGTGAGGATTCATTTGTCTTGTTGCCGTATGTTTCTGGATGCCCTTCCAAAATCCTGGCTGCCTCCTGGGCTTTTCCTGGCTCTGAAGAGCCAATCAAGTATAATCCCTCTGAATGTGACAGAATCCTTGGTCACCTGTGTCCCTAGCTGCAGAGAGCCGTCAAATCCCCCTCACTGACACGGCAAAGCTAGAGATAAATACAAGAGATACAATGGCAGCTCCGGGGTGGCCCGGGAAGAGGACGTGGTGAGTGGAGGGGCTGTTGCTGGAGGCACCAAGACAAACTGCAGCTCATAGAAGCTGTGTGGCCTAGTGGATAGTGCACTGGACTGGGACTCAGGGGAAGGGGAAATATATGCTCAGTGTCATGAAGGAATAACAGTGAGGTCTGTTATGGGGAAATTCACTCCTGTCAGTGGGATCTGGTTTGTGGACTCGGTGTTTCCAAGTCCACACTGCCTTGTAAACCTGGGCTTACAACTGCCGGACCTGGCTCTGACTCAGCCCCGACAGAGGCCTAGGCCCCAGGTCCTGAGGGCTTCCTGCCCTCAATCAGACGGATGTGTGTGTGGCTGGAAGAGGGGCTGGGCTCAGTGTGCAACACAGACGTACCTACCTAGAGCTGAACTGGTGCCCAGGCCTTGTGCTGGCTCCCTCAGGCCACGGCACAGTCTGAGCAGCGGGGAAGCCTCTTTGCCAGGGCACTGGAAATAAGGCGGGTTACAAAGATTTACAAAATGGACAGCAGGGAGCAATCGGCCGGGGGTGGGGGGGAAGCAGAGGGGGGAAATAGAACCTGAGGGGCCTTTTCTACCCCAGCCTGATCTGAAAAGAGGAAGGGAAATAGGTAAGCGTCCTCTGCTATTTGAAGGGTACAGCTGCACATGCCTCTGGCGAGGAAAGACATCACCACAAGATGTCACCAGAACCCTTTGAGCAAAAGGGAGAGAACCCCGTGTGTTGTTGAATGGGCTCATCTGTACCCTGGCCAGGCATTCACCTGGTGTGCCTATCGCCTGCCACCGCCTGCTGCAACAGGCGAGGGATGCCAAGGGAGCGTTACCAGACAGTTGTTCTACCACCAGGCCGTCACTATGGTGATCGCTTGGATACATCACTCCTGGGGTAAGCTGGATAGCAGCAGAGGTGAATGATACTGGAGCGCAGGCATGGGCTGGCTGTTTGCCATCAGTATGTAACGAGCTGACTCCATACTCTGCATCCAACATATGATAACAAGGGAAGGCATGTGGCCTCCTTTAATTAGAGGACCAATTTCTCCATAGCCATCTCTGAAATTTACCTTTTTCTGTGGGAATCCCCTAGTGCACTGAGTTATTTCACTGCAGCCTTTCACCCCTCTAGAGACAGGGGGTTAGAAATCCTAGATCACAAATGAATTAAATTAGCTGCTCTCAGTCTAGTCTTTAGAAAACTTTCATTGTTGGGAGTGAAACAATACCAGTCTGCTGTGATGGGCAGTGTCTGCTCAGGCGAGGGTTGAAATGACATGGAGTGTTTTAGGTAGCTAGGCAGAGCTGTGTAGTATAGGATTGGGAGAGAAAGGCTGTTTGGTATTGGAAGAGCAGTGTGGCGTTCCACAGGACTAGCAGGGAATGCTGCAGGTCAGATATAACTTTCAATGGCTGAGCCAGAAAAACCAATAACTTAATAACACTGTATGGAATAATTGATTATACACAGTGTAATTAGTTATTACCTGCAAGCAGCCCTTGGCCTCATGAGGGTATCACTTTTAGGGACACTATCCTTCACCCCAAAGTCAAATTTTAAAAAAGTAAATCAAGCAAGCCAAGATAAAGAAAGCCAAAGGTGGCAGCCAGCTCTTTTCTAGTCAATGGGAAGACAGACACAAGCCAAGTTATGTGTGGATATTAAGTGTTTGTGGAATCAGGCCTTGCGTTGAATGTGAATAATAATTAAGCAGCTGAAAATCTGGATTCTCAATGAGCAACGATGCAGAGGTTGTATCCTTGTCAAACAGCCTTTCTCCCACACGGCCCATGTTCCCTCTTTATCCACAACCCAGGGGAGTCAATGGAAAGACTCCCCCACTGATTTCAGTGGGCTTGGGGTCAGCCACAGAACAGCAGATATTCTATAAGGGGCAGAAGCTGGCAGGGTCAGTGACATCGGAATCATGCGATTCCTCTGAACGAGCTAGACGGAGCGACAAGGAAGTTGAGGCCATGCAGATGTTGTCCTTTCTGGAGCTGAGGAGAGTTCTCAGTGCACGTATGGTGCTGTGTGTCCTGCTCAGGCCTGGCAAATAAAGAAGGCTGATGTCGATGGGGATAGTCCAGCAAAAGTTGAGCGAATGGAGTGGTGGAAAGTCTCTGCACATACCCTCCCACTGGAACCCAGACGGACAGATGGGGGCAAGAGAGACGGCATGAAGGACTAGCCCAGCCCCCCCAAAAATGAGAGGTGTCAGTCACAAGAGGAACACGGGGGCAGTGACTGTCTTTTTGCTCTGAATTTGTACAGCACAAGGGGTCCTAGCCCATGATTGGGGATCCTAGGGGATCCGTAATATACCTAACAGTTAAAGACAGGGCCAGCTCTAACTTTTTTGCCGCCCCAGGCAAAAAAAAAAGAGCGCTGCTCCGCTGTAACACCCCCCCCGCCACCAAAACCCCTGCCCCCCCCAGCACCGCGCCCCCCCGCCCTGCCAAAACCCCTGCCCACCCCCAGCGCCGCCCCGCCCCGCCAAAACCCCTGCTGCCCCCCAGCGCCGGGCCAGGCCGCCGAAACCCCCCCCCGAGCGCCGCGCCACTGCACCCAAACCCCCGCCTCCCCCCCCGAGCGCTGCGCTGACCTGCCCAAACCCCGAGCGCCGCTCCAGCCCGCCCAAACCCCTGCCCGTCGCCGAGCACCGTGCTGGGCCACCCAAACCCCGAGCACCGCGCCGGGCCGGGCCGCCCAAACCCCCGCCCTCGCCCCCAAGCGCCACGCTGCACTGCGCCGCCCAAACCCTGAGCGCTGGGCCGGGCCGCCCCAACCCCCGACCCTCGCCGAGCACTGCGCCGGGCCGCCCAAACCCCGAGCGCCGCGCCAGGCCGCCCAAACCCCCGCCCCCCCCCCCGAGTGCTGCGCCAGCCCCCACCCTCCCCAGTGCAGCACCGCTGAAACAAAAACAAAAAACCTCGAGCGCCGCCCCACCAAATCAAAAAAACAAAAAACCCCGAGCGCCCCCCGCCACCCCAAGATTGGCCACCCCTTCCAAGGTGCTGCCCCAAGACGTGCTTGGTCGGCAGGTGCCTGGAGCTGGCCCTGGTTAAAGATAGTAATTCCCCTATGGAGAGCCAGGAACTAAAGCTGGAAAATGCCAGCCAGGAGCCATGGTGGCACAAGGGATGTGTGGGGGAAAGCAGTGTCACTGCACCTCCTTTTGGCAGCTTTGGTGCATCTGACCCCAAATCTGTATTTAAAACTAGGTTTTTCTGAGCTTCCCTTTGGTGACCATTCCTGAAAAGTAGCTTTAAGGGGAAAGGCTTTGACTACCGGGAAGGGCACTGGGCTAGGAGACCTGGTGTCTATTCCTGGCTTTGCCACTGCCTGCAGACAAGTGACTGGAGCTCTCCATGCTTTGGTTTTCCCATCTGTCCAATGTGGCGAGCGGTGACGGCCCCCATTGGAGCTCTATGGATGCAGAGTGCCATGTGCAGAGCCAACTCTGCGCCAGAAACCCAGCCCTGCCATCCAGAAGGGAGAGTTCCCGGCAGGGCCGGCTCCAGGTTTTCTGACGCCCCAAGCAAAAAAAAAGCTGGAGTGCCGAAGCAAAAAAAACCCCCCAAAAGCCGGAGTGTTGCCCCTTGAAAAGAGCCGCCCCCAAAGGGCCAGAATGCCGCCCCTTGAGAAGTGCCGCCCCAAGCACATGCTTGGAATGCTGGGGCCTAGAGCCAGCCCTGGGTCTGGGGAAGGAACAGTGATATTCAGGGGAAATATTAAACAGCAGTTTCCTTTCAATCGATGAGACAGGAGCCTCTATCCAGTTTATGGCCGGATCCTCAACTGGTGCAAACCAGCATAGCTTCATTCGAGTCAATGGAATTACTCCCGTTTACATCAGCTGGGGATCTGGCCTGTCCACTCTGTGCTCCTGGTGTCACCGCTGGAGGAGAGGCTGAATTTAATGCCGTGCTTGCTTTTTCCAGGGTAATTCCTAGCTGAAATTTACTCATGGCCAGATGCCTCTCAGGCAGCCAGGTGAACCCGCAGAGCCCTGCACTTAGCAGACGGGACTAGGTGCAGCTTTCTTGGCAGCTATCTGGAGGGGGCCAGTGCTGAAGGGGGAAAGGGCTGGTTTGCTAAGTGCTTTAGAGGTCTGTTTGCTTCTGGGAAGCGCTGATGGCTTCTGAAGGGAAATAGGCTGGTGCGTGACTCTACCCTTCACACGCAGCTCTTTCAGCAGGGCCCCGGCTCGTGTGTGCGTGCTGACATCTCCTCCTGCTGCCCACCTGCCTGCTGCTAAAAGCAGAGAGAAAAACCCAATCCCTGCCTCTCGCCTTCTTCCCACGATGGGTGTGGTGGCGACGGGCCGGGCAAGGGAGGCGAGGGACAGGACAATTAAACTAAGTGGCCGTTTCCCATCTGATGGGCCTCCTGCGCCCCCTTGTCAGGCTTGTGCCCTGGGAGATAAGTGGCCGGAGGCCCCTGTGGAGATATGGACGTGGGCGTGGCTGCCTCAGGGAGCCCTCTCCCTGGCGGAGGGGCAGCGTTGTAGCCACACTTAGATCGGGCTTTGGATTTCAACCAGGCCCAAAGCTGGATCCCTGTTTAATCAGGGCTTTCAAGCACATCTCTAGCAAACCCCTGGTAGTGACAGGGCCAGCCCTTCTGCAGAGCAGGATGGAGTCCCCAGAGCAGAAACCACGGGATGCTTGAGCTTAGTCGGCTGCAAACCTTTGGCTCAAGTCTGAGAATGGACAGATTCCTCCTACAGCCCGTTATCCAGTGGAGGATTCATGTGCTTTCAGATGCAGTTCCTTCTGAGGGGGCAGGCTATGCACTGTCTCTTCTCCTCTCAGAAAACCTCTTCTGGGTTTTCCCCACAAAGGGGGGTCCATAGCCCAGGAACCCCTACTTCAGTCCTTCTGCTCACTTACTCTGTGGCTCTCCTGGGCCCCTCTATCTTTTCTTTCCTTTCTCAGCTCACACTCACTCACCCACACAGCTATCAAGAGAGTGTAAAAGCTTTATTCTGGGGAGCCACATTGGCCAACAATGGCTGTTGCTCTTGCATAAAGATCTAGTGATTTCCAAGTGGCCAAGTGCTAGTGTAACCACGTGCAGAGAGCTTGCACAACATCTATGGGTTTAAATAAGATTTAAGTGGTACCTAGGCTTTCCGCTGGCCCCAGGGTACGTGGGTGAATTTCACCCACTAAAATTGTGATTGAATGCAGGGAACAGGAGCCAAGTAGTTCTCTAACCAGGTTGCTGGAAATTCACAGACTCTTAATTCTTGTTAAGTAATTCAGAGTGGCCAACCTTTGAAATCTGCTCACCAGACAGTATTGTAAATTATTTGGGAGGTTGGCAGCCTGTGGGCAGCTATGAGTACATTCTGAGGAGCGCTAGTTTATTATGATGATAGTAACACATGGAGACTACTGCCGAGATCAGGGCCCCATTGTGCAAGGTGCTGTACAAATACATAGTGAGAGACAACCCCTGCCCCAGGAAGCTTAAAAGTACAGACAAAGTACCCAAGGGAAACAGAGAGAAGTGATTTGCCAAAGATCACACTGCACATTAGAGCAGTAAATAGAATCTGGATGTCCCGGGCAGTGCACTACCCACTAGACAACATTGCCTTCCCACTTTAAAATATGAATTTTAAGCCTCAGGTTATCAAAACATATCTCCTCCTATTCAACCCTGTGTCACGGAGTTTGGGGGGAGACAAGGCCCTGCACCCCTGGCTTCCTGCAATTCACAGTGACTCTCAGCCAGACAGTAGAACAGAAGGTTTATTAGACGACAGGAACACAGTCCAAACCAGAGCTTGTAGGCAAAAACAGGACCCCTTAGTCAGGTCCTTCTGGGGGGTAGGGATCTTAGACCCTAGCCTTGGGGTTCCCGCCGATTCCCCAGCCAGCCCAAAACTGAAACTCCACTGCAGCAGTCTCACTCCCCCTCCCCCCAGCTCCTCCTCTAGCCTTTGTCCAGAGAGAGACCTAGCTCCCCCCTGAGCCCTTATAACAGGGCCAGGTGTGGCCTGGTTGGGGCATGGCCCCAGCTGTGGCTGCCTCCCCAATCAGCCCAGCCTTCCTCCACCAGAGCGGGGTAACTGCATGCTACAAAGCCCTGGTGTGATTTCGTATACATCTAAATGCTAGTGCTGGGAAGTTGCACATCACTGACTGGGCATCTAAAAATCTTGCCACTGATTTGAGACAACAGGGATGCTCCACTATTGTCATGTCTACCCGTCTATTTAGTCTGCCAGCTTTCATATGTCACCAGCCTCAGCCACACCCTTATAAAAGAACCATTACAGGCTGATAGCCAAACAAGAGGTCATGCTCTAAAGCTGGTTATTGGCCAGTTTGGAGCTGATACCAGAAGCAATTTCTTCTTCAAGAGTTTTGCAGAATATGGAATAGACACTGGGGCCTGAGTTCCAATTCTCTTGAACTCATCGGCGACTGACCTCTGACCTCACTGGAACCACTGACCTGACTGGAACAGGGGCAGGGCCCAGGAGAGGCAAGCTGCTAATGTCCAGCAATAAGGAACTACCTGTGGCAAAAGAGGGCTTTTCACCCAGAGGCTGATGGAGAATAGATCAGAGGGATCAGAATGGTGGGATTTTTGCAGTACTGCCAAGCCTAGATGTTCAAAATCAGGAAGCAGGCCCTCTAAATTCATGAGATTTTTTTTTTTAAATGATAATTTGGGGTTTCTTTTTATTTGTTTTCTGATTTTTGAGACTTTAGAGGTCCCATTTTCCAACTTCTCTCTGCAGCCAGGAAAGCTTTTTCAAATAAGAATCCCCATCCACTTTTCAAAGGTGGGAAGTATCATCATGCCCTTTTACAGATAGGGAAACTGAGGCACAGAGCGGTAACATGACTTGCCCAAGGTCAGCCAGCAGATTAGTATCAGAACTGAGACTAGAATGCAGGTCTCTGATAGCCCAATCTAGCCACTAGGCTACATTGACTTGCCATTAAAAGGAAACCTGCGAAGCCTATGTAATCACATGACTCCAGGAGCTGGGGCTTTAAGAATCTGTCCTCCCCCCCACCGGGAAATATCACAGGAGCTGGCAACACTGTTCTCCAAGCTGGACTTCAACAGGAGCCAAGTTAGGCCAATGCCGAGCACTCTGGAAAATCCCATCCCAGTTATTCTTAATCCTTGATCTTCTCTACGGAGATGCATTAGCCTCTCTGTACAGCCCCCCCAGTGCCTGAGCCATAAGTGGGATCCCGCTGAGTTTATTACGGAGGCAGAGGTGCTGACTCAGCAAGGTTTCGCAAAGCTTGGTTCTCCCTCCCCTCCCCCCATTTAGATCAGGTTGCGTTGTTTAATGGACTGGTTCACAAAAGGCACGTCTGTTGCAAGCCCCCACTGCGTCTTATAAAAGTCAGCACTGCCGTCAAGCCGCGAGCTGGGCTGGATGGACTCGCTGCTGTGCTTTAGAGGCAGGTTATTGCCTTGTAAAACCCCCTCGCTGGAATGAGCAGCACTCTATACGGGCAAATCAATGCTGCCCTTTGATTTGTTAAATAAAAAAAAAAAAAATTAGATTTCAAGGAATATTCAATATGTTTTGCTCTTTGGTGTCCAGAAGGAAAGGAAATTATTAGCCCGTTAACAACTGCCCCTTGGTCTGTTTTCCCTAATTCAAAACAAAGTGCTTAGAAATTTGCAACCGGGTCAGCTTGAAACATTTTGTTTTGCCTCTGATCACTTGCAACACCCTGTAAACTTGGTGGCTTTTCGCTCCCTCACTAAGGGGATTTCTCCTGTTCGTTTTTTCCATGTGTCTCCAACATATGGAGCAATAAAAACCAAGCTCGTAGCTGGTGTTGTGAAATCGTTGGGGGGAAAACAAATTCAGATCTGCGTGACCTGGCGGAGACCCGGACCCGAAGGAAGCTCATGTTTTTATTAGCCAGGAAATTGCAGGATCAGCTCGGGTTGTGCCGGGTGTCCACATTTGTCCAAGTTTCACATCATAACTTGCATCTCGGTGGAGTCATTAATATGGAAGGAGAAATCTGCATGGATGGGATGGTAGCTTGATGGGAGGGTGAAGGAGCGAAAAATGGATTGTGATGTAGATGGTTGGGTGGGTGGATGGATGGATGGATGGCCGGGGAACAGATGAAAACCTGAGTGAAGAATTGAATAGATGGAGGATAATAATGGAGAAAGAGCTTGGGGAATCTGAGTAGATAGAAGAAAATGAATGAAAGGAAAGGGGCCTGAGGCAAAATGTAGGGCTGGTTTATAGAAAAGTGACAGAGTCTTCTATGGCCCTGACTGTTCGCAGGCATTAGAACCTTGCATAGAAATGCGGACTGACCCCGCTGATTCATTGTGGCATGTGGAGATCACTGGGGATTTGGGGGGAAATGGCTCTCTGGGCAAAGGGAACTAGATACGGGACAGAGAGATTATACACTACAGGAAGAGCCCGAGAAGCAGCCTTGTGTGGAAGAAGGCTTGGGCTGGGATTTATGTTGACGTCTGGTGGTTTCAACTGCCTATAAATGATCCATCCCAGGAAAACAGGGTGAGTTTGAGGACTGGGCTAAGGGTCAGGACGTAGTCCATTCACAGGGTTGAATAGCTGCTCATTAGAAATTATATTACTGGTAGTATTCAAGTAGATACCAAAGGCCCCAGTCAGGGCCTGGGTCCTATTGCACTTGAAGCTGCAGAAACATATAGGAAAAGATAGTCACTGAAGAGCTCAGAGGCTGAAACAGAGCATACGGGGCAAAAGAAGTCTAGGATATATTAGCTCCATCCACTCTGTTGAATTAGTACTTGTACCCTTTAACAATGGGCCATTTCCTCACCTGGTATAACTCACTGTACAGGAGCTTCACTGAAGTCAATGGAGCTGCACTGATTTACGTCTCTGGAGGAGTTCATCCCAGGTATATTTTTGTCTAACTTATTTTTAACAAACCATCCATACTAATTGCTGTTACCCCGCCCGCAGTCATGCGTGCTATGCGTTATCTGTGCATACACATTTCACCTGCTTTCCTAGCCTATGACCTCTGGTTCTGGCCCCAGGCAATAGCTCACATGGAGTTGTCACAAAACTGCTATTTGCTGTGAGAACAGCGAGAAACAAACAGGAGATTAACAGGGGACCTCGCACCAGCTCTAACTGCAAACTGCTGGGAGGTCCCCTGTTAATCGCCCGTTTGTTTTCCCAAGAATAATTACCCCAGAGCATTCCCCAAAACAAAGACTCTGTATTATATTGGTTCCCTGTTACAAGTTGGCTTGCCCCACGGGCTGGAGAGCCTGGGCCTAAGCTAAACCTGCCTATGATGGCCCCCGCCTGAGAGGAATCAGGTGATTGATTCCCGTATACAAGGAGCAGGAACCTGCAGGGCAGAGCCAAGCCCGAGGCAGAGGCAATTGCAATCTCTGTCTCTCTCTCTGGGCAGGGAGGAGGATGAGAAACCTTGGGTTGGGAGGACTTAGGAGTGGACTTTGTTCTGGGGCTTTGAGCTATTATTTTATATTCCTAGAATCTCAGGGTTGGAAGGGACCTCAGGAGGTATCTAGTCCCACCCCCTGCTCAAAGCAGGACCAACCCCCAACTAAATCATCCCAGCCAGGGCTTCGTCAAGCCTGACCTTAAAAACCTCTGAGGAAGGAGATTCCACCACCTCCCTAGGTAACCCATCCCAGTCCCCAAGGAGGGGTATCGTGACCAAGAAAAAGGCTGAAGTGAAGTTTCTTTGAACAGTCCAAGAGGGGACACTATGTGTATATGAATAAGGGTGTGCATGCTGCTTTGATTATGGGCATGATGGCGTGCGTTTGTGTGCTCTTTGCATGTGCAATTTTGACCATTAATTGCACACGCCTGTAGCGTGTGGCTGCGTGAACTGGTCTGAATTGCTGTACCTATGTGTATAGCGCGAGTGTGTGTGTGTGTGTGTGTGTGTGTGAGAAAGGTCTGAATGACTATCTCTGCCAGCTGCCTTGAGCTCAGGGAGGGGGATGCTATGCGCTAAATTCCTTGATAAGGACTATGTGAACACAGCGCTTTGTGCTATCCTTTCCTTCTCGGCTTTGCTTCTCTCCAGGGGCTCGTGAGCAGGGGCGGAGCTGGGGGAGGCGAGCAGACGGCTGGCGTTTGTAAAATTGTGTCCAGCTGTCATCACTGGCATTTGTCAAATGAAGTGACCACTCTCAGGACAGGTACTATTTCAAAAGTGGACATCACTTTAAAAAAGTGCTAATGTACGAGGCTGTCAGGTCCTGGCCTCGGGAGCAAGATCAGTTCTCTGATGTTTGGGGGAAAGATAAGGAAGCAGCGTAATCGCTGGCTGTGGTCTGTGTCTCTAACATACCCCGGGGAAGGGACCTAGTCTGGGCTGTTTCTACAAGTCATTCAGCAGAGTGCAACCAAACCTCATCTTCCCGAAACTCTCGCTCAATGATCATCCTCCCAGCATCCTTGTGTTACTCCAGGCTGGGAAGGAGGTTGCGTTTTGGAATGGGTTATTCCTGATTAAGCTCACAGTGTTATTTAATGTGTCAGGGACCAATCATATGTTCACAGAAGTAATAATATTCCAAACACCAAACAGACTTGCATAGTGAACTACCATAGCATCTACAGGCCTCAACTGAGAGATGGGCCCCCACAGGAGCCAGTGGGGCCTAGTACAGTGGTTCTCAAACTTGGGCCGCCGCTTGTTCAGGGAAAGTCCCTGGTGGGCCGGGCCGGTTTGTTTACCTGCTGCATCCGCTGGTTTGACCAATCTCGACTCCCACTGGCCGTGGTTCGCCGTTCCAGGCCAATGGGGGCTGCGGGAAGTGGTGCGGGCCGAGGGATGTGCTGGCCGCCTTTCCCGCAGCCCCCATTGGCTTGGAGCGGTGAACTGCAGCCACTGGGAACCGCGATCGGCCGAACCTGCGGACACGGCAGGTAAACAAATCGGCCCGACCCGCCAGGGGCTTTCCCTGAACAAGCGGCGGACTGGTTTTGAGAACCACTGGCATAAGGGACTGGGACTCGCAAAACTTGACTTCTGTTCCTGGCTCTGCCACTGGTCTGCTGGGTGACCTTGGGCAAGTCACGTTACCTCTTTTTGCCTCAGTTTCCCCATGTGTAAAATAAAGATAATGATACTGACCTCCTTTGTAAAGCGCTGTGAGATCTACAGCTGGAAAATGCTAGAGGAGGGTAGTATTATTATTGTGCTAGACACTGTACAAACACACAGTACGAGACAGCTCTTGCTTTGAAGGGCTTAGTAGTTTAAATAGACAAGACAAAGAAAGGCAGCTTGATTATAAACGGGAAGGTGAAATATAAAGAGATTACATGACTTGTCCAAGGCCACTGTGAGGAGTCTCTGGCAGAGCTGTGAGTCACCACAGATCTCCCGGGTCCCACTCCAGGCCCTGAACCAAGAACCCAACCCCCAGCTCAGAGCTGAATGAATAACATATTTAATAGAAACAAAAAGTTATTTCAAACTGAAAATTAAAAAAAAAAATCATTTAAAAAAGGCCAAGATGGGTCATTTCAATTTTTTTGGAATCTTTTTAAAGTCTTTTTTTCCACAATGAAAAATGTGGCAAAATTGACACGTTTTTGAGAAACATTTTGGTGTCGTCAAATCTGCATTTTTTGTGGGAAAAAAGTTTGGCGGGAAAAATTTTGCCCAGCTCAAATTGCAAACTCCTCAGGCCAGGGACTGTCTCTTACTATGTGTGTTCCCAGTGCATAATGCAAAGGAGATCCTGATCTCCCATAGCTGCTACTGTCAGGGGCGGCTCCAGGCACCAGCGCACCAAGCGCGTGCCGTGAGGGCGGCAAGCCGCGGGGGACGGTGTGCCAGTCACCGTGAGGGCGGCAGTCAGGGAGCCTTTGGCGGCATGCCTGCGGGAGGTCCACCAGTCCCACGGTTTCAGCGGCAATTCAGCGGCGGGGACGCCGAAGGCGTGGGACCGGCGGATCTCCCGCAGGCACACCGCCAAAAGCCACCTGACTGCCGTGCTTGGGGCAGCAAAATTCATAGAGCCGCCCCTGGCTACTGTAATCTGAAGAGCAGTGATAGGACAGCAATACCACCGTGATCTAAAAGGCGGCCATATATTTTCTTATTTCCTCCCCATTTTCACCGAGCTGCTTGGCTCCCACCCTTAATAACAGATCTTGGTGGATTTTGTTCTAAACTTCATCCCATGAGCTCTGCACTCTTTCACAATCAGCTGCCAACTCTACACAGTGACCTTTTAATGGCACCTAACCTGGTTGAATTTTAAAAGTCCCCCTCCCTTTTCATCCTCCTTATCTAACGCTCTGTAATTCCAGACAAGGAACATGATTTGGAGGGGGTTTTTGCTATCTCCCCCAGGTACTGAGACAGATGGGCAGGGCCATCTGAAAGCTGTTCCTTTAGTCTCATTGCCTCAGGAGCGAAAGAAACATTATTTGTTCATTTCCCATCTTTGCTCTTTACCTGGTTAGCGCAGAAATGATCAAACCCTAAACTGGAAGGGTCGGGTCTGATTTCAAGAGGTCAGCAATGGACTGCTAAGCGGGCCACCTGATTATATTGTTCTGGCCATTCAGGGTCCAGCTACGCTGCAGTAAACAACAAAGCATGACACCAAGTCTCAGAGCTGGAGTCAATTGGCTCAGGCTGGCGGGGCTTGGGCTGACGGGCTAAAAATAGCAGTGTAAGATGTTTGGGCTTGGACCGGAGCCCGGGCTCTGAGACCAGCCCCCAATGTCTACTGCAATTTTATACCCCCGCAGCCCGAGCTGCTTGAGCCCAAGTCAGCTGACAGGCCAGCGGTGGCCAGGCCACAGGTCTTTTATCACAGTGTAGACGTGCCCTGCGAAGCCGACCACCCGGGGTATACTGCTCTGGTCATTCAGAGTCAGCGCCAATGCCCACTGAAATTAACGGGAGCCTTTCCATTGACTTCCCTGGCATTAGATTGGGTGCTTGGTCTATCTGGGCTTCCCCATTCTGCTCATCTGACAAAATCCACTTCTCTTAAGATTAAGAAGGGGAATTTAATCTTTATATTCAACTCCGGTGAGATTTACAACCCTGTGCAGTAGACCACCACACTATTTTGAGTTTCTGGATTAAAATCTTTTTTGGTGAATTTAATAAAAAATTACTTGTGTTGGTTTTTTTTATTTAATAATAAGATACGATGGGCGGGCCACATAGCACAGTTCACGGACAATAGGTGGACCGCAATCATTACTGAGTGGTGCCCACGAGAACAGAAAAGACCACCTGGTCGGCCTCCAAGAAGATGGGAAGATGACATTGTTAAACGTTTCGGACGAACATGGAGAAGAAAGGCAAGAATGTGAGAAGAATGGTGTATGTGTTGTGATCGGCGCAGTCTTAACGACAGCTGAAGACCGATCGATCCACGTGATGCAGGTGAGGTTAATGTAAAATGCACCAAAACTATTTAGAAATTTGGGTCAAATTTGGGAAATAGTTTTGATATAGAAAAACTTGGGGGGAAAAAGGTAAATATTGAAATGTTTTGTTCTGACATTTTCAAAACGAACCATTTTGACATTTTGTTTTGAATCCACGTTTTCAAAATGACATGTTATTTAATAGAGTCCAAGGCCATAAAAACCATTTTGAATTGGAAATTTGTTTAGAAAATGTCATTTTAAATCAATATTCAAAACATTTTGTTTGACCTGAATATATATATATATATATTTTAGTTTGTTGAGGCAAAAACAAAACAAAACAGTTTTGGTTCAAAATTAACAATTTTGTTTAAAAAATTGTTTTATCAGAAAAATCAATTATTTGCTCCGCTCTAATTTGGAAGACCTACATGGCCTGACCCCTCTGCAAAAGGGTGAATTTCTCATAATTGCTACATAAACAGATCACAATGTTGACCAAGAAGATCCATCCTCACTTGGGATCCGAAGGGAGTTTTGTCCCCTGGATTTTTCCTTCAGTGCTACCATCATAATGGATTCTAGCCATGAATGGGTGATTCCTGTTCTTCTCACATGGGTGATTCCTGTTCTTCTCACATTTTTTCTCTGTTGGGGTGAGAAGGGTCTTTGGTCTTCACCAGACTCTAACAAGTCTAACTCTGGTATTTTGATACCACCATGACACCTTCTGTGGTGATGCTGTCCGTATTCACAAGCTGAACTGGCTCAATACCAGGATGGGAGACCTCTGAGGAACGTCTAGATGCTACTTGAAATGGTGTTGGTGGCTTAACTGAGAGGAAACCTTCCACAATTTTGCAGCAGTGTAGACACAGACTGTGTTTAGCATTGTGTCAGCTAGTCCGGGTTAAACACTAGTCCCAGAAGGGTTTATCCAGAACTAGCTGACATGCTGCTGAACATGATTTTTCCATCTCTACACTAACTATGTGGCCGGCGTCTCGTTGATTAATTTGACTCTTCAAAGGCATGTTCCAATAGGATAACAGTTTGGAGTGAAGACAAGCCCTTTATCAAGAATGATTGCAGCTGATGGAGAAAAGCATTGTATTTTGATGAAAATATTTGATGAAAATGAAAACAAATTAATTTTTGACAACCTATTTTGGGTTTTCAGTGAAAACCTGAAAATCCCCAAAATGAAAATATTTCAGACAACCAAAATATTTATATGAAAATGGGAATTTTCCATTTGACCAAAAAGTCATTTATCACTGAAAAAAAGTTTAGATGAAAATGTTTCAACAAGTCTCATACTGAACCAATGCCCCTGTTTGGTGGTGTTGGTAGAGCTGGTCAGTTTTCTTGTTGGAAAAATTTCACATTAAAAAATGAAAGTTAGTCAAAATTAAAGTTTTTCATGGAAATGTGTTGATTTTATGGGAAAAAGTAAAAATATTTTGTTTTGATAGTGTTGAAACCTTTCTTTTCAGTGGGGCCATTTTAATTTTTTTTCTTGTATATTACTGCAATTATTTTATTGTATTTTATTATCATATACATTTTTACTTGTATATTATATTACAATATTAACTGTAATATTTACGTACATATATTTATAATTGTATTCTAAAAATCAAAACTAAATAAATGGAAACAACACTATTGAAATGAAACAGTTTGACTCTATCAAAATGAAACGTTTCAATAGTCCTGAACTGAATGTTTGTTTCACTGGATATTTTAAAAATTCCTGAACCAGAATTTTTTCCCCCTGAAATGTCAGAATTTCTCATGGAACAGAAATTCTTGTTCTCGATCAGCTCTGTTTACTAGACACTGTTCTTTGGCAAATGCCATCTTTCCATAACTCACACAAAGACACCCTGAGGTCCTTACCACTTATGATAATAAAATATCCCATGGCACATTTCTTTCTTCTTTGTTACTAACATATTTTGAGTAGTGTTTTCTGTTGTTGCTTTAAAAGTAAATAAGTGTAAAGGATAAAAAATAAATACTTTTATGCACAATGCCGAATTAGCATGTGGAACTCACTGTCACTAGAGATCACCAAAGCTAAGACCTTAGTAAGATTTTTAAAAAGGATTAGATATTTATATGACTAATGAGATGTCCACAGTTACAGGATAGATAGGATAAATAGGGCTTAATAGGGTATGTAGGTTCTCATGCTTCAGGGCGTAAGCCAATCTTTAATTGATGGGGCTTAAGAAAAAAAATCACTTATAGACTGTTTGTTCCTGTATTGTCTACTAGGAGGTTTCCTGTACCTTTCTTCTGAATCATCTGGTGTTGGCTACCAGGATACTGGAGCAGATGGGCCATTTTTTGATTTGTTATGGCAATTTGTGTGCGACTGTCAAGAAGCTGTAGGCACAGATGAGTATCCAGGTGTAAGTACTGAGGTAGGAAAAAAATAAATTACTAAAATTGTTCAGATACCTCAAATCAGAAACATCAATTAGACTTTTCAGCAGCTTTCAGCCTTGACCAGCTCTGCCCCAGCCACCAAACCTCACAACCACTAGTGGTAGGTTTCTTATCATGGGCATCTTACCAGTAGGGATAGGGAAGGCATCATCGTCCCATGTCTAGGCCAATTGCCTGAGAGGAGACCTGATTCCATTGCTTGTTTGTCACTGACCTGTTCTGTGACCCCTTTGTGCCTGTTATGCCTTCTAGGCTTTGTCCAGCTTGTCTATTTAGACTGCAGACTCTTTGGGGCAGGGATTGTCTCTCACTATGTTTGTACAGTGCCTAGCACAGTGGGAATCCACTGTCACTCAGGACCTCAAGGCATTGCTTTAAGACAAATACGTAACAACAACAACAATAATATGGGCTTTCATGGGGTTAATGAACTCGTGTGAGGCAAAAAGTCAGTACAGTTTTACTACCCGACAACTTCTACCAGAAAATCTCATATATAGTAAATCTCTTAAAACTTTTATTTGTAAAACATGATTTTACTATGGAACAAAAAAAATTTGGGAAATTACTTAGAAAAAAAAAAACCTAAAAAGAGCTGAGAGTTGGAGGATGGATTAGTGAATAATGTGTGAAATAAAATATTCCTGTCTAATATGTCTAAGCAGCTCCAAGATTATATACCGTAAAAACAATGAGGAGTCCAGTGGCACCTTAAAGACTAACATTTATTTGGGCATAAGCTTTTGTGGGTAGTGGGTTTTTTACCCATGAAAGCTTATGCCCAAATAAATCTGTTAGTCTTTAAGGTGCCACCAGACTCCTCATTGTTTTTGTGGATACAGACTAACGCAGCTACCCTCGATACAAGATTGTATAATGACTGGAGGTACCGACTGAATTTCTGAGAGTAAGTTTCCTTGAGGATATTTACTACTTCTGTCCCAGTGCATTCTGGGAGAAGGGAAATTTCAGTCTGGAACAAGGAAGCCAGAGGATGAGGATGTCATTCCTGCGAGTTCCTCAGGGGATAAAAAGTCAGGAGCCACCAATGAGAAAGATGGTGAAAACACAAAATACAGGGAAAAGCAGAGCAAAGAACTGTGCTGTGAATGGGCCTGAGCCAAAGAGAGTCCGAGTAACCCATAATTCTCAGTGGTGCCTGTTGGAATTGCTGGTATTCAGCACCACCCAGAATCAGGCGCTCTGTGACCCACAACAACAGAGTAAGGCTTCTGCACCAGAACTAGGACAATCTCTTTTCATGAAGTTTTTATGGTCCAATGACCCATCTGCCATCTGGGTAGCAACTAGAGCTGTGAGCAACTCAACCGTTTTGATTGGCAAGGGTCTGTGGTTGGTTTAAAGTCATCAGAACATGAGGCTTACCAGCTGTATCAGACCAGTGGTCCATCTATCTGCATCCTGTCTCTGGCAGGAGCTTCTGAAGAAGGTGCAAGAACCCTCCAGTAGGCAGTTACAGAATAACATGCCCACAGGAAACGGTCCTACCTAACCCAACCCAACCCAAAGCCAACCAAGTAGGGTCTCATTTCAGGCTTTCTCAGTCAAATTTTCTAGACCTTGCTGGGGGCAGGATATGCAAAGCCACATCGGACAATTAAGTGCTCAACTCCCTGCTTTTCAGAAAGGGCCGAGCACCCATCCTGTGAGAAACCATGCTCCTCGAAGGCATCTCAAGTTGAACACAAATAACTGACTCTCTAAGTAATGAGCCAGTTTTGAAAATCTTGCCTATCCCCAAGGAAATTTCTAGGCCAGGAGTTTCATGCTCATTTGTGTGGCCAACTAGGAGATCACCCTTAGAGAGAGACTAGTCATCTATTTTGGTGTTAGCTCCTTTTCCCCCTTCTTCGAAATGTTAATGGAGGTCCTTCTCTTCTCAACGAGAAAGCCCTCTCTCTCTCTCGCTGTCCTCTCTAAGGACCGCCAATGAGAAAGCCCTCTCGCTTGCTGTGCTCCATTGAAGTTACTAGTTTAAAGTCCCTTTGAGGCTGTTCCCCTCTCCCATGTCAGTATGAGATAAGCCATGTGACTGTATTAGTCCCGATGAGCACTTCCATTTAACCCTGCTATTCTGTCTCCAAGGCCCATCTCCTTGCAGCGGGGCAGGGAAATATCAGAGGCACCCATGTGACCTTTCCTGGCTCAGAAGGTAGGGACTGGCTGTGGGAGAAACACCCAATTATTTAGCAGCTGTCAGGGTTAAGCTAAGTAACCCTAGGATGGGGTAGGTTGAGCCATGTGTGTGAGAGAGCAATCTCCCTAATGCAGACTGAGGAAGAGAGCGACGTACGAATTAAATATATTGCGCAACGCCAACTAGATGGATGCCTGGTTTTCGAAGAATGAAAAAAAGCTGGGGATGTCCCTCCAGACGCTGGAGCAATGGGCTCTGAGCAGACAAGCCCCGCCAATTCATCAGAGGACGTCAAGCTCTCAGAGCTGGCCATGGGATAAATCAAACTGCAAGAGGGGATGAAAAAAAAAAGTGTCGGAGGGGGAGTTGGGGGGAGGGAGAGGGACGGACAGGCAGTGAGAGGGAGAAAAAAAACTAGATCAAAGGCAGAAATTCATCAGAGATAACGGAATTATTTATTTTTCCTGCTGCTAGTGGGGATTTTTTCCCCCTTTGAGGCCCCCCAGATCCTCTGGGTTCCTACGTCTCCAGCCAGTCTGTTATTCTCAGGCATCCCACCCCATCCACAAAGCAACATGTTCATTTCATCACACTGCTCTGCTCTGCACAGGGAGACCTTTTGATCTTCATCTTTTCTAGTGTTTACGCGGGACAGTGCAAGAAATATATTTACAGTACACGAGGCTCTGGCTGATGCTGTCTGTACTCATTTGCACATTAATATTGGGAGCGAGGAGGAGGAAAGAGCGCTCCTTTAATTCCCCCATCATTTGTTAAAATGTTTATTTATAAATCCACAGGGCCATTTGTCTGGTTATTACTCAGGGCTTGATCAAATAATAACTCAGATTCTCTGGGTCACACAAGACAAACCAAATATACTCTAGATGGGGGTCTTTGTATAGCCTGTAGGTCCATCCTCTTGCCTTGCACTTTGTGTTTCAGGGACTTGGGTGGGCTCAGGGGACACATGGAGCTCTTCATCTCTAGGGGTGTCAGTTCAACTCTTGCCTAGGTCAATAGCAATTAAAATTGTTACTGCGGGAGAGCTTGTCCTGGGCTGGCTGGTGGGCTTAGGCTAGTTCCAGTGGCCAGGTTACAAGAAACCACTAACTGGCCCCCTTCTCGGCAGTCTCAAGTATTGTACAGACTCCACAGTTGCCATCTAGCCCCTTCCGTTTGGGAGGCACATTGGAGGTTGAGGGGTGGGGGGTGAGGGTGTGAGAAGGGAGCTCTCTTTACTGCACTTGCAGTGAAGCTAAATAGAAGGCTTCCCATTCCGTGTTTGTCATCTACATCTCCCCTCTAACTGCAGGGCTGGGCTTTCTATACCTCTTCAGGGGCTTTTTCTATTCCTTTAGCTTGGGGTTGAATAGACTGGCACCATCTCTCTTTTCAAATGGTTTGCTTTGGTCTTCATTGCTTTTCCTAACTCTTGGAACATGACTACCCCATAATATCACCCCATAGGCCATTGTGTGTCAGTAGCTGCTGTTGTGTTCTGGAGACCTCACAAAGCTCCTGGTAGCAGAACCGGAGAATGGAACGCATGTCCTTCCAGCAGCTCCCATTGGCCCAGAGCAGCGAACCGTGGCCACTGGGAGCCGCGATTGGCTGAACCTCTGGTCACGGCAGGTACACAAACCGGCCCGCCACGGGCTTTCTCTGCATAAGTGGCGGAACAAGTTTGGGAACCACTGGTCTAGGGTTTTGTAATAAAAACAACTGAAGTCCGTGAATGCAGATACCTGCTCTGTGACGGGGTGTATAATCTTTTATAACCTTGATTCATGTCATATGACCAGGGCCAGGAAATAAAGAGCCATCTTTTCCCCCAGTATGCTTGTGTGCTCCACTACGGTTATAAATACCTCCAGAACAAATGTGTGTAGCATATACACACGTGATCTGTGTGGAGCAGGGTGTCCAGATGTCCCGATTTTATAGGGACAATCCTGATTTTTGGGTCTTTTTCTTATATAGGCTCCTATTCTCCCCACCCCTGTCCTGATTTTTCACACTTGCTGTTTGGTGACCCTAGTGTGGAGGGATAACCACCACTCATACCCCACCCAGATGGAAGGATATTTTATGACCTTTGTAAATCTCTCGTTGGCCCTGCCCAACTGGGTGCTTTCCTTTAACACTATCTAAGCCAGCGGTGGGTGTCCTGGCCTTCAGGATCCTAGAGTGTGTGCAGGGGAAGAACCATCTGGAGGGTTATAGCTGGTTATAGAGAGCTGCTGGGGAGATGTTTGTTGCCCTCTATGCACCATCCTTCTGTCTGAACTGTAGCATAGCTTGCAGCTAAGGAATCTCAGGAGGAAAAAGTCTCATGTAGCTCCCCTATCCGCCAGAGTAGGGCAGGCCACATGCATATACATTCTTACAAAGTTCAAAGGGCCCTTTGGAGGATAAAGCCATAGATCAGCCAAGCTGTTCAAATCAGTCGAGAGGAGGGATGGTCTTGTGTTAAAAGCATTAGGCTGGGGCTCTACAGATTTGAGTTTAGTCCCTGGTTCTGCAAATTGCTTAATCTGTGTTCATCAGCTATGAAATTGAAATTGGATGGGGGGAAGGAAATGCTTCTCAGTGGTATAGGGTAATGTGTTTGTTAACAGAGCTGGTTCAAACTTGGAAATTCCAAAATTCCTTGAGCTCAAATCAGAACAAAACATTCAGAATTTCAAAAAGTTTCCCACTAAGCAAAAATGCCCCAACATTGTTTCAGAAATATTTAAATGATGGTTTGGGACTTTTTCTTTGCAATAACATTGAAGCACTTTGTTTCTGCTTTTTCATATTGACCTACTGAAACAAAAAACATTTCAATAATTTTTCATTGAACATTTTGATGAAATCAGTATGTTCCCATGAAAGGTTTCAATTTAGTCCAATCAGCATTTTCTGACACATGCTCAGTCAGAACATTTTCGACCGGCTCTGTTCACTAATGTTTTGAGGTGCTCAGATACTGTGGTGATGAGGGCCATATAAGGCGATAGATTCAGTCAGATTCCTCCACCGTTTGTCTGCGGAATGCTGACATTTGAAATGGATTTAAAAAAAAAAATCTTATTGCAATATGGCACCTTTCAGTTGGATTAGCTATTGTTAAATAACATTTTAAAATAGAATAGTAATAGCGAGATCTCTAGATCTCAAAGTGGTAGAAGCTCTAAGGATTAAGGTTGCAAACCATTTCCATTTTTAACCCTCTTGTTTTCTGGTGCTCACAACTTTGCAAAATTAATATAGGTATATAGGAAAATGGATATTTTAGGAATGGCTAATATCAGTTTTTGGTAGTCTTAGTTTAAGACTTCTTGCAGTTACTTTAATCCCCCTTCTCTCTCTCTCTCTCTCTCTCTCTCTCACACACACACACACACACACACACACACACACACACACACACCCTAGCTGTAGTCTCCCTCGCGGTGGTGCAGAGGGAACGGCACAGAGCAGAACTCTGAGCAATTAACAGCTTGGAGTGGATTTCCCGCCCCGCTCGTTCAGTCCTAAATTGGTGAGTCACAGCTTTGAAATCTGCGCTGGATGCCAGCTGAAAACAGAGGCTTTACACGATCAAATTGACAGATGATGCAAGGGCTGCCCTGCTAGGCACAGACTCATCCATATTCCGAGTTAAAAGAAATATTGCATTTTTAAGGGTAAAGAAACATATTTAAAAGATAAAGGAAGAGAAAAGCTTGCTGGTCATTAATTATAATAATAAAACAGAGGAGGGGGAAAAATTCACTTTAAAGACACGTTAAAGCCCCCTAATCTTCAAAGAGATAAAGGATGGCCAGCTGCCCCCAAGTGAAAGAGACTCCGCCAGGAGGCAGCCGCGATTCCTAAACTGAGGAGCACTCGAAAGGTTACTCCCGCACCCGGCATGAAAATAGGCCAGGGAATAAACTTGAACTGAGCTTGACTGACTTCAGATGCTAAAAGGGAGGGGAAGGAGGAGAGGACTGATGGACACTGTACATAGGTCTGAGGGATGGGGACAAACGGCTGATGCCAGCTCAATGGATTCATGGGCCTGGGAAAAAAGCGCTACTCACTGGCCTCACAAGTCATGACTTTAAAGGGAGAGTGGAGTGCTCTCCTCTGACTTAGTCATGTCCTCCTCCCACCCCGAGAATATGCTTTAAATACCTACTGAATATTGGGCTTTCCCCAGACTGTGCAGATCAATGGCTGCAGCTGACATTGGTGTGGTAGGTGGGTTTGACTAATGTCATTATTATTGGTGTCTGGGTTTTGATTAGGGTTGGACCAGGGCTGGTGGGTATTTAGGCCCAGATCCTGAAAAGACATTTATGCTCCTATCGCCAATTGAAATCAGTGGAAGTTAGGAGCCTAAATACCTATGAGGATCTTGGCCTTTAGCGCCTGATTCAAAGCCCTTTGAAGTCAATGGGAATCTTTCCCTTGACTTCAATGGGCTTTTGTTCAGGCTAAAGGTCCATAGAACATTTCCTGTGTTGGGTATTGCATTGGACAGATGGATGTGAATTAGGTGGAAGATAATGTAGAGGGCATGGTTCTCCACTGCCTCGCACTTGGTGCAATGATTCACACACACACTAATAAAAAGTGGGTGTCGAAAACTACCCGACCTGAATGGTTATCATCATCAATCATCATTTCATATCTGTATTGCAGAAGGGCATAAGAGAGCTCTAGTCATGGACCAGAACCCCATTGTGCTAGGCACATTACCAGCACAGAACAAAGACCTTTGATTGGGGTAAATGACTACACAAGATATAGAAAAGTGGAGAACTAGACCCAGATTCTCTGCTCTCCCAACTTGGGGCCCACTTAATTTTGAACTCACACGTAAAACTCATTGAAATCAATATTCTGCTTAGGATTTGTTTCAAATTTGACATTGAACTCAGTGAAGGCAAATGAAATAATAATTAAAAAAAAATAGAGAATAGAAGATTGTGTCATACAAACAAAGCCTGAGCATAAAAACAATCTGTCCAGGGAAGAGGGTTTTGTTGAATTCCAAGTAATTCCCCATTCTGTTGTATGATAACAAGAATTCTTATGTGTATGCACACAAGCTTTTAAAGGTTCTAGACCATCCACAGCTTTGAAGGCCTAGAACGGACAGTCAAACAACCATGGGACAAATGGCTAGTTTTATACTGGCTGGGCCAGCAAGGTCACAGTAAAGGAGAAATTGGAGGATTCTCAATCCTCCATGAAATGTATAAGGGACCCTGTTTGAAGTGGATTGGGAGTGGATGCAGAACAGCAGCCAAAGCCATCAGTGACCAGAAATGTTTGGACCAAAGCAATCTGGACAGTAGGTCTGGAACTGGGGACGTTCTACCAGTACTCCTCTCCAGTCTTCACTTCTTCCTTCAGGAAAATATTCCCTGCCCCCTAAAAATTTTGGCTGAGAGCAACTGGGGAAACTTCATTTGAAATAGGGGCAGAAGTTAGCTGATGTAGCAGGGATATGAGTCACTTAGGAGAGTTTCTCCAGCACTGCCATGATAGCAGGACAGCCTGTAGGTAAGAGATGGTATTTAAGCATGGGGGAGGGGAAGGGGTCAGCCATGTGGAGGTGCAAGTTACAGTCCAAAATGCAGCGCTTTCTAGAGGGAGTTCAACACCATTATCCACTTAAGACATTCCTCACGGAACGTTGAAAGGCGTTTCCTAGCAATGCAGAACCTACACACATGCTGAGGAAATTAGAGTTTGCTGCCTCATGCCTAGATTGTCGCTAGTGCTTTGTAAGTGCAATTTATTGGATTATTAATAATATTCTGTTATACTTCTTTTAACAAGAACCGAGTCCAACTGGTGATCTGCCATCTGGGTGTAAATCATTCCAAACAAACAATACAACTCCACAGAGTCCAAACTAACTGGCTTCCAGGAGGGCTTCTGGAATTGTAGCCATGTGCTGCAGCAGATTAATTCACTAACCTCTCTGTGAGGAGGTGTCTTTCCCGATTTGCTCTACAAACACAGTGAATTTACTGTGTGGAATCCAAACTCATCCCCTTCCCTGGCGTTTAGCTTTATGACAACAATAAAAAACCAACATGGTACTTTAAAAATCACCTCAAACCTTCTCCCCAGGTGTGGCTGCTCCCAAGGTTCCTCCCTTAGGGCTGCTCAGACCACAGATCCTGCCCTCTCTGAGAGACAATCCCACTTCATTTATATCTGGGTGGAGTAATGGTCATCTGTCTCAGTGAGCCAACAGAACCCACCCACACCTTTCCCACCAGAATCAGAACTTGCTAACAGATTGGGGTTGCTTTGGCCAAACACAACCAGCCAATTACACTTCCTGGCTACTGGAACAGAATGAGAACAATTAACGGTCAAAAAGAACGGAGTTTATTGAAAACAAAAACAAACAAACAATATAAAGGTCAAGATCAGAAGAAAACCAATCTCAAGTATCCTGCCCCCAATTTACATAAAAGGAAACAAACAAAAAATCTTAAGTCTTCACCAGAAGGATTCTCATCAGACAAACCTTCACGTTAGTGCATTTTCTAGTCTCCATTGTACACACCCAGGGCCGGCTCCAGGCACCCAAGCACATGCTTGGGGCGGCACCTCGTAAGGGGCGGCGGGGAGAGCGCGGCGCGGCATTCCGCGGGGGGGGGGTGCGCTCCGGCGGCGTGGCGCTCGGCGAGGGGGGGGCGGGCGCCGGCGGCTCAGCGCGGGGCTCGGCGCTCGGCGGGGGGGGGGGGCGGGCTCTGGCAGCCTCGGCGGGGGGGGCGGGCTCCGGCGGCGCAGCACTCGGGGGGGGGGGCGTTCTGGCAGCGTGAGGCGCAGCGCTGGGGGGGGAGGGTGTTCCAGCGGCGCTCAGCAGGTGGGGCGGGCTCCGGCGGCGCGGCGCTCGGTGGGGGGGTGGTGCTGGGGGGGTTGGTGCAGCGCTCAGCGGGGACTCGGGGGGCGGCACTTTTTTTTGCTGCTTGGGGCAGCAAAAAAGTTAGAGCTGGCCCTGTACACACCACAAACCCAATAACCCAGGGGTGGCCAACCCATGGCTACGGAGCCACATGCAGCTCTTCAGAAGTTAATAAGCGGCTCCTTGTATAGGCACCGACTCCGGGGCTGGAGCTACAGATGCCAACTTTCCAATGTGCCAGGGGGTGCTCGCTGCTCAACCTCTTCCCGCCCCCTCTCCTGAGCCTGCCATGCCCTCGTTCCTCACCCTCCCCCAAGAGCCTCCTGCATGCCACAAAACAGCTGATTGGGAGGTGCGGGGAGGCAGGGGGAGGTGCTGATCAGCGGGGCTGCCGGTGTGTGGGAGGCGCTGGGAGCAGGGTGGGGGAGCTGATGGTGTGTTGCTGACGTATTACTGTGGCTCTTTGGCAATGTACATTGGTAAATTCTGGCTCCTTCTCAGGCTCGGGTTGGCCTCCCCTGCAATAACCTGATGCTTGGCCAAAGTTCAGGACTGGAATAGCAGGGGTGAGAGTTTCAAGCACATTGGCAGAGCAGTGAGTGAGTCCGGGCTGCTCTATGCCCACAGGGCCTGGTTTTCCTCATGGCAACTCTGGCAGATCAGGAGAGTCACCAGAGTAGAACTGGTACAAGTGAGAGGAGAATCAGGTCCACAATTTTGTTTAAAGGGAGGGGGGAGATATACGGATTCACTCTATTTATCACCATCAACACTATGCTTGGCTTGGGGTCAAATTGTAAAAACACCTTTTAATTAGAGCTGGGTAAAATATGGATGTTTCATTTGATTGGACATTTCAAAACATTGGGGGAAATTGTTTTGGGTTGGACCAGCCCCCTGAATTTTGAATTTTTTTTGGCAAATCAAAGAGTCAAAAGAGTGTTCATTTTGAGTCACACGCTTCATTTTGATTGGCCATTTTTAGTTTTTTTTTTAAATAAGAACATTTTGGAAAAAAAAAAAGTCTTTTCAAACAGCTTGAACAATTCAGCAGTCAGCATGGATTCATGAAATGTTTCAGTGTTGCCTGATCTGTATCCCCCCCTTCGCAAAAAGCTCTACTTTTAATGCAGCTCAGAGCACCCCTCCTGGACCCCAATGCAACTGCTTGGTAGATGTTCCTATTCCCTTTTTCTACAGATGCCTTTAATACCCACCTAGCCAGAAACTGAACTGTTCCCGTTCCATCCTTTACTCCCTTGCTGAGCAGTTCCTTTTACATCCATTCCTGGGACTACTTGTCAGGCTTTACAGAGTCCCTTTCTGTATGCGCCCAACCTGGGCCACACATGCAGGGAGCCATCCAGATGCCTGTTAGATCTTGGAGGAACTGATGGTGGAATGCAGCCTGATTCTCACTGCTTTGGCAGGCTCAGAGCCCCAAACCTATTTCACTCAGGTGAGGTAGGTTAGAAGTAGTATATCCATTTTGCGGATGAGTTCAGTTGAGACACAAAGCAAGCAAGTAACCTGCCAAAGTCAGAGAGTGACTAAGCGGCAGAATCACTCAGGAGTCCTGGCATCCAATCCTAACAGCTGGACCACACACCCCTGCTTGTCTCAAATAGTGTTCCATTGGCCTGAGCCAGCGAGCTCCATCATTGATGGACCAGCATCTCTCTAGCCTCCAAGGGCCCTGGAGGCTTCTAAAAATTGTTTCCAATCTAAGAGCTGTGCTAGCACTGAGAGTATATCATGATGATCAACACCACACTGTCTCTTCACCTTGCCAGCCAAAACTAACAAACACCCAGCTCCTCATTCATTATTCTAATTCCATTGTAAAACATGCCAAAGCTGGCTCTGTCTGCGGTTTTACTTGATGTACTGCCTTTGCAAGAGAGGCAGGGTCTAATGAATTGGGTAAGCTTGCCGGTCAAGTTCTATAGCAGCTGCAAAGGACCTCACAGCTCTTCCAACCTCTCCCAGCAGGGGTCACTAGAGGGAGTTGCATGGAGTGCAGAGGTAATTCCAATTCCCTCAACAAGAGTCATTCTAGAGCAGGGGTGGCCAACCTGAGCCTGAGAAGGGGCCAGAATTTACAAATGTACATTGCCAAAGAGCCACAGTAACACATCAGCAGCCCACCAACAGCTCCGCCCCTCCCCCCGCTCCCAGCACCTCCCGCCCACCGGCAGCCCCACCGATCAGCACCTCCCCCTCCCTCCCTGCACCTCCCGATCAGCTGTTTCATGGGGTACAGGAGGCTCTGGGAGGGAAGGGGGGAGGAGTGAGGGCATGGCAGGCTCAGGGGAGGGGGCGGGAAGGGGTGGAGTGGGGGCTGGGCCTGTGGCAGAGCCGGGGTTGAGCAATGAGCACCCCCCGGCCCACTGGAAAGTTGGCACCTGTAGCTCCAGCCCCAGAGTCGGTGCCTATACAAGGAGCCGCATATTAACTTCTGAAGAGCTGCATGTGTCTCTGGAGCCACAGGTTGGCCACCCCTGATCTAGAGCATGGTGCAGGAGCATTGGCTGTAGAGTACGTCACAGCTACTCCTGCCATAATCTCCACCAGCAGGAGTCGCTGTAGGGAATGGCGCACGTGTGTTGGCGGTGGAAGCTCCCACAGACCTTACTAGGATGCCTGGGTTTTTAAGGGTTACTTTCTCCTGTATCTATCTGGACCATTATTTCTGCAAGTAGACTGTCACTTTGATGGTTTAGAAGCTCAGCAGGGCTTTAACCCTTCACTGTCCCTACCGCTTGGTTGCCACTGAGAATGTTTAGCATGGATCTCCTCTGACTTTTTCCCCGAGGAGGCATCAGTTCTAACTGAAGCCAAGTTCTGCATGCAGGTTCCTGAGTGATTTTATGCCAAGTGACATGCTGTATGGGTAACCAGACCGATTCCATAGCCATCTCGCAGCATGCCGGCCAAAGGACCTTGTCAGTTCGTCTGCCTCCTAAGCGGGAAGGGAGGCGGGGACCGCCCTCATCAATTACAAACATCTGTTTCTCCCGGATCAGGGCAGAGCAGCTGTTATCTCTGCCAGAGTGAGACTCAGAGTTGGAGAGTCTTTGAGTTATACAGTGATATCACAATAGGGCTTTATTTGGCATGACAGCTTCCATGCAATCTCTGCGCCCAGTTGCCAAACATGGGTGTCTAAACTTAAGTGCCTAAAGACACAGTCACCTAACTGGGTACCTTGACACTTGAATGTTAGGGTTAGGCTTGCACCAACCCCTGAGGTCTGAGCACCCTTGAACTTGGTGCAAGTCTAGACCAGAATGCTGTCACTGGTCCTCAGATCTATAATGAACCTAGCCCCCAATCCTGCATTAGAGGGACCTCTGGATCTGGATCTGAACCTTGTATCTCAGCCCCATCCCTATGAAACATGGATTTAGGTACCTACATTTAGGGGGTCCCCGATATATCCATTGCTGGGATGGAGAAAGGCTTGTGCATAGGTCCCCGTCAGTGCCACCAAACCCTGTTGGAAAAAACAAGCAGACAGTTAGCCCTGGTCTGCACTTTAAATGTAGATCGACTTAGTGATGTCACTCACACCCCTGAGTGCTGTAGGTGTAGGTGCAGGTTGGTCAATGGAAAAATTCAACCTAGCGACCGCCGCTCTGGGAGGTGGGTTATTGACGTCGATGACAAAACTCCTTCCATCAATGTAGGAAGTGTCTTGTAGCATAGACCTGCCCTTAATATGGCCTGGAGTGGCACTGAACTTTTCTATGGCCCCACCCCCTCTCCCGGCCAGGTAGAGGGAGCGGCGGTTGAGGGAAGCCTTGGCAATATAGCCCCATTAGCTCTATGCTTCTGGGGAGCTAGGGGGCCTCAGAGCCAGCATGGAGATGCCAGGCCTTGGCATGGAGAGCCAAAACCTCCTGCAGCTCTCCCAGGATCAGCAGCTCTTAAGGGGTAAATGTGGTAGATCAGCAGTCTTTGTACAAAATATGCCTTGTGAGATGACACTTAAAAACTCATAATTTGCTGATCAATACTGTCCTGATGAAATGTGTGCGGCAACACTGTATGTGAAGTTAGACAATCCCACTGGATGGTGATCTTAACTCATGTTCCAAACTGAAGTTGGCAAACAGGCCTGTCTCAAACAAGAGAAGGTGTGCCCTGCTTAATATGCAGGTAAGCTGTAAAGAGAGTCATCAAGCAGGAAGGGAAACAAAAAACTCCAAGAGGTGAGGAAAAGCAGCAGGGGGCATCTTTTCCTATAGGCAATGGGTGTCCTGAAGCTCAACTGGAAATGTTTTCCAAGAGGGGGATGGACATCATAAAACTGAGGGACAAACACCCCAAGACAGCCCTCCTCTTCTCTCGGTCCATCGAGTCACTACACCAGAAGAGCAAAAGGAAGGAGCCATTGAACTAGACAAGGGGTCCTGACCTAAGAATTTTGTTCAGTAAGACTGCTGAGCGCATGTGGGGAGAAAACCTGGCTTTGAATTTAACAGAGTTGGTTACGTTATGCACCAGTTGCATTTTATCTAGGGATGGGATGTGCTGGGGTCACCCTGCAATATAACCCAGGTTGGTAGGAGCTCAGGTGTGCCTGGCTGGCTACAGCTCACACAGGCACAGCTGGGAGTGACTTGCATGCTGGAGGCTGTTGTGAGCAGTCCAGGCTGGAGGCTAGAGCAGCCAAGCCATGTAAGGGAGGTGCAGCTACTCATTAGTCTGGATTGTATCCAGGGATCCTCCCAGCTGCTTCTGCCCTCAAAGACCATTGGATCAGGTGAGCTAGGTCTCTGGAGAGCAGCGTAAGGCACTGATGTTGCCTGTGATGGGGCTATCCAGAAGATGCTGCTGGTCCGACACCGTGGTGCCTTTCTCCATTCGCTTTCCCGCAAAGAATCCACCTCCCAGACAAACCCAGGAAGCTGGAGTCAGACACTCACACCACCAGCCCTCACCGTGGACACGGTTAGCCGCTCTCACCCCCGGCAGTGCCCTGAGCCTGCCTCCTGCTACAAGCCTCTGTGTGTGTAACAAGAACCCTCCTCTTTGACTATATACTCTCAGCAACTGACTGTTAAAATATAACAGGGACAGGGGTGTGGGGAAATGATGAGAGGGAGGCCAGGCGGCCTGGATTTTCCTATGGTGGGTGTGAGGGGAGGGGGCCAGTTCCCAAATGTAGTGAGCCTAAGTGGGATTGACTCCATGTTGCTTCTACTCTCTGTTGTTTTCTCTCCAGATCTTTGAGCCTGGAAGCTGGCAAGAGGCCCCTCAGCGTCTTAACGGCACATCCATTTCCCTGTTTCGTTCCTACTCCTGCTCACGTCTGCTGTCCAGAGTGATTCCATGAGGCTTGACGGCTGTGTCAGTGATGGGTGAACATCAAAAGGCTGTGGACTCACAAGGAACTAGGAGTTTGGATACTTATTCAAATCTTGCAGATCCTGTTAGGTTTGCAAACTGTGTGTGGAAATCGCCTGGGAATAGCCTTCCTCATGCAATTGCTGGGATTTCCTGCTCCAGCAGTAAATATCTCCAACAGCTGGGGCTGGGACACTAGATGGGGAGGACTCTGAGTTACTACAGAGAATTCTTTCCCATTTGTCTGTCTGAGGGGCTTGCCCGCGTGCTCAGGGTCTAACTGATTGCCAGATTTGGGGTTAGGAAGGAATTTTCCCGCAGATCAGATTGCCAGATACCCTGGGATTTTTTCCACGTTCCCACCATAAGGCACGGGCCATTTGCTGGTTTGAACTAGAGTAAATGGTGGATTCTCTGTAACTTGAAGTTTTTAAATTAAGATTTCAGGACCTCGGCCAAAGGTAATGGGGGGGATGAGGAGTGGGGGATGAGGTTCCGTGCCCTGCAATGCGTAGGAGGTCCAACTAGATGACACAGGCGCTGACTTTCCAAAGTGCCATTGGGTACTCAACCCCCAGCTTTGCCCCCACTCCACCCCTTCCCCCCAAGGCCCCACCCCTGCCCTGCCTCTTCCCGCCCCTGTTCCATCCCCGCCCCACCTCTTCCCGCTCCACTCCCACACCCTGCCTCTTCCTGCCCAGTTCCACCCTCTCCCCTAAGCGCATTGCATCCTTGCTCCTCCCCACTCCATCCCAGCCTCCTGCATACTGAAACAGCTGATTGTGGTGGGCTGGAGGCACTGGGGGGGGTGAAGGGCAGCTGATGGGGGGCTGCTGGTGGGTGCTCAGCACCCACCATTTTTTCCCCGTGGGTGCTCCAGCCCCAGAGCACCCATGGAGTCAGCGCCTATGCTAGATGATCATGATGGTTCCTTCTGCCATTTACGTCTATAAGCTGCTCCATATTAAGTGGCAGGACAAGAGCAGCAACAATGATACTCACGGCTGAACCCACCAACCACCTCTCTCAGCACAGGTTTGGTTTTAGCAGCTTGCTTGGTCGGGACATTTTAGGAGGGAAGACCGACAAGTTATGAAGCACCTTTTCCAAGGAATGCCACTATGTTGGCAATGATCACATGAGCACCAAACCCTTCAGTAGTGCGAGAAGACCACCAATGACAGACATAGACTGAACATCCAGCCAGACAGCCAAGGACATACATAGAGAGCAATGCAGGTGGTGCTTACTCTGCCAAGAGACCATGTCCTTTTGGCATCAGCCATGATGACAATGAGAAATACTGCAAGCAAAGCAGCAGCTTCCTATAAAAATGCAGAGGAGTGGGGGAAAGGAAAACAAGGCCTTGTCTATACACAAGAGTTGCATTGGTTTAATTCAAATACGTTTTTAAATCCATCTAAACACTCTTGAAACCAGTTGGCAGCTGGTTCACACGGAAACCAAATTAAGCAAAACTGATTTAAGGGTGTCCACAAGGAACTGCACTAGTTTAAGTAAAATTGAAATGACAATTTTAGTTAAACCAATGCAACTTGTGCATGTAGTAAAGCCCTAGGAGATGCATTCAGGCAAGATAGATATGGAAATAGTTCCTGTAACTGCAGCTAGTGAGAGGCCCAACCCCAGACTGGTTCCAGACACTCACCCCCCAGCCCCAGTTTTGATCCAGATAAAGATCCAATCTCTGTGCCTTGGAGCCCTCTGCAGTCTGGGCTGGTTAGGTAGGAGCATGCAAATCGACTTCACGGTGCCCAGGAGATGTGAATATGTTTGGGGAGCTCACACAACCATGATTTAAATAGCATATGCCCTGTTTGTAATGTGTTAAGAGGCATACCCCCTCCTTTCCCACCCTGCTCCACCTTGAGCCTTGCCATGGAGCAGCAGGTAGAGCCCTATAAATAAACGACAATGGGAAGGAGACCATCGGTTCTCCAGGAAAGCTCTTGGAAGCAGAGCTGGACACCAAGAGGGAGAGGGAGGGGGAGAAGGGTGTGTGTGGGGGGAAACTGACTGATGGTGATTTAGAACCTGTCTGAAAAGCAAACAAAAGCAATTGAAAACGGCATCATCTAGAAGAACTTAGTAGGTTGTATTTTCACAAGTGAGGACTGATGGTAAGGCCAGTCTAATCCCCCAGTGGACTTTCCACACCTCCACACAGAGTCTGACAGCGCCAGCTGTTTTGTCTTGCAGCTGATTGTTGAAATAACATTGCTAGACCCTCGCACTATTGAAACCGTGTGTGTGAGAGAGAGAGAGAACAGGGAACTGGAAGAAAATATTAGAGGAAATCTGTTAGGATTTCTAAACCCCACAATATCCCCCAATTTCAAATCTTCCAGGTTGGCATCTCATGTCCTGGTAGTAATGGACAGTGACCCTCGACTTGTTCAGGCAGGATCAGCATCTTTGGTCTAAAAAATGGGCTTAAAGTCTCCTGAGAACAGGCTCTCGCTCTGTGCCAGGACTCCAACTGATTCTGGGTGCATCAAAACCCCACAGGGATCGCATTCGGTTTGCTTTCAGTCCCAGTTCGAAGCACGAGTTCATCAGGACATGGCAAGAACAAATTCACAGGGTGCAATGGTAACCTGCTGCCTCACGTGATGATTCCCATCCTGGCCGACACACCAGGCTTGAACCAGGAACCTCCGCAACTCAGAGCACGAATGGGTTATGCCTAGCTGGGTCAGTGACGGACGCCCAACCTCTATGGATTGGACGCAGAGCGGGATCCGTAACACGCACTCACCAATGGGTGAGGGGGAAATGAAAGAGATGGGCTCCCCTCAAGCTTTTCACTGCCTTCTTACTAACCATGTAGCTGCAGAATTCATGCAACCTCTGCTGATCCCCACAGCTTTTTAATTGCCATGTGGTTGCATAACCCATCCCTACTGGCTCAAAAACAAACAAACAAACAACCACATTTATTACTTTTAAGTCAATCCTGTATTTTGGGGGGCAGGGATCTGGCACATGATTTTTGAACACTTAGGGCTGGCAATATTGCCGGACAACAGCTTAAGTGTGACAGCTGGGAACTCAGATGACTGTACAATATGCAGATTCCAGTTTATGTATGTGACGGCAGGCTGGTATGTACGTAGCTCTCTGCATGCAGGTCTATGCACATCCATGCTCACATGACGTTTCCTTCCACCCTTCATGAGCTTCCTAAAGTGTGCCATTATTGCATCACGGGTTTTCTTATTCCCATGGGAGCACCTGAGAACATCTGGAATCCAGACCAGATTTGATTTGCTCCTTTCCTCTTCTTGAAAGAGAGGGTGTGGGAGGGAAATGACTGACCCTTGGTAGTAATACATGGGGACATTACAGTGGAATACTGGGTGTCAGTGGGTCGTACTGAAAGATAGAACTGTCTGGAAAAAAAAAAAAAACTTCAACAGAATACTTTTCTATCGGAAATCGCAGCTTCTCCAAAGTCTAAATGTTTCATGGGAACATGTCCATTTTCATGAGAGGACTTCCTTGTTTCATGTTGATAACGTTGAAGTGTTTGGTTTTGATGATTGTTTCAACTTTTATATTTGAATAAAATATTAATCACATCTGATATTTAATGTTGTATATATTGTAAGTGATAATGCTTTGAAATGATCAACGCAAAACGTTTCTGAATCAAAAGCTTTCAGAATTCCCACCCCATGGTAAATTTCAAAATTTTGACTTTTCGTTTCGATTTGGGATGAGAGCAAAATTTCAGTGTCTGAATTTCCCATGGAACAAAAATTCCATTTTCCAACCATCGCTGCTGGAAACCAAATCAAAGCAGTTTTGACCCTGTCTAGCCTGGCTGTCTCCTTCCCCTCACTCCCATCCTCTGGTTCTCAATGGGTACGTCTACATAAACACCCACGGCTGGTCCATGTCAGCTGACTTGGGCTCGCAAGGCTCAGGCTAGGACGTCTTTTAATTGCAGTGTAGACAGTTGGGGTCAGGCTGCAGCCCAGGCTCTCAGACCCTCCTTGCTTCTACACCACAGTTTTACAGCCGGAGTCAGCTGACGCAGGCCAGGCGTGGGTGTTCAATTGCTGTGTAGACATACTCTAAGAGGGGACAGAGAGGAGGGTGCAGGAACAGTTGGGGTCAGTGAGACAGGAGAGAAATAAGGCACACCACAAAAGATGTAGATTTTGCTGTGATGCCTGTAAAATGCTGAGGAAGCAGGCTGGAATAAAGTTCTCCCTGCACATGGTCATTTACAAAGCAAGTTCTAATGGTCATGAAAACTCATAGGCTAATACCATGGGCTACAGGCTGGCACCACGCAGACTGTGACCGTGTCCCTCGATCCCGGCCCACAGTGCTGGATGCGATAACACACCCAGACCACCACCAAAAGCAATTCAGTCCTGCACCTGCGGCAATCCCGGCTATTCAGTTCTGGGACAGCTGTATCATCCTGGAAATATCCATTCCATGATCCTAATCCATGTTTTGGAATAACCAAAGCAAGGCCTATCCCCAGGAATCCATCTCAGCTTTTGCACTAGTCCCACTGTATGCTGGGACAAGTTAACATGCCATCTGTGTCATGTGATCCTTCAGGAAAGCGAAATGTGCTCAAGAGACTGTGTCATGCTATTTTTTAAAGTATATTTATTAATGAGAATCAGTCAGGACACAGCAGAATGTCCTCTGGGTATGTCAGGCTCTTTGTCTTGAGCGGCAAAAAGTGTTTCATGTGAACATTTTAGCTTTTTGAGTTAATTGCAAAAAAAAATTCCTTCATTTATCAGATAATTTTTGCACATTTTGATCAAAAGATGGAGAAAACAGACTGAGCACGTATTACTTTTGAGTGGCTTTTTCTACCCTGGCCAGGGTAGCAAGAATACTGCAGGCTGCCATCCTGTAAAATCCACTGACCTAGGGCCAGCCTCTTTTATCCTACTACTATTCTAGCTAATATTACAGCAGCCCGCTAACATTCACGATTACCTGAGGGGAAAGGTACTTTAACAGGAAGCGTAATAAAGCAATGCACTAATTCTATAGTGTGTGAGCACCTTCTAGTCATGACAGTATTACTCTAGTGTTTGAGTCCTAGAACAATTTCTTGCATAAGAAATTATCTTATCTGGGCTATCTTGATTATCACCTCAAAAGTTTTTTTCTCGTACTTAATTGGCCTCTCAGAGTTGGTAAGACAACTCCCACCTGTTCATGCTCTCTGTATGTGTATATATATATCTCCTCAATATATGTTCCATTCTATATGCATCCAAAGAAGTGGGTGGTAGCCCACAAAAGCTTATGCTCTAATAAATGTGTTAGTCTCTAAGGTGCCACAAGTACTCCTGTTCTTTTTCCAGAACAATTTATTATTTAAACATTTTGAACTTGGGTTTAGCTAGAGTGGATCAGCCACGTTCTTACGCAAGGTTAAAGGACCACAGGAAAGATGGCTTAGAGATTAGGCCAATAGCCTAGGACTTGCAAGCCCTGGGTTCAAGACCCTGTGTCTCTATGTGTTTCCTGTGTGACCTTTGGCAAGTCACTTAATCTCTCTGTGACTGGGTTCCTCATTTGTAAAATGAGAACAATAATACTTCCTTGTCTCAGAGGAATGTTATAAATATGTACTCCCAGATACTAGGTTATTGGGGACTGTAAAAGTATCCAAGGATGTGTCTTTAAAAAAAAAAAAGAGTGTGTTTTGCTGATGAAGTTTAAAATAGCTGCTTTTTAGGAGGAAGTGCTGTGTCTTTACTGCTACTTTAAACCAAACCTGCCTTTTTGTAATGAGGACAGATCCTATGTTAGAAAGAAGGCAACAAAGAGGTAGAGTTCAGGGGTTCATGGCATCCCGGCCTATACTCAGACTACTAGACCCCCACTTTGTGTCCAAAGATAGTCTTGAATTACCTACAGAGGTGCCCTCAAAGAGTTCCTAGCTATAGGAAGGCTATGAGACAGATCCAGAGAGCGGAGCGGTCTGAAAATGTTTGGATACTGCAGTGATGAGCGTTGGAGAGACAGAAAGGGGGTAGGACAGGGGATATTTATGGAGCTGCCTCTGCATTTGAGGGGGGGCATTTAATACATTCTGCAAAAAGAACCCATCCTGGGTTTATATGACACTCCCCTCTCAACTTTGAAGGCTCCTGAGGTCAGACTGTTTCCCTTGTATGAGAGAGCGAGTGAGTGAGTGGTGGTGCCTTTAGTTAACATGCTGTTGAGTGACTGAAAAGGCCAGCACGATAATACATGTGCTTAAGTGAGGATTAGTACAGCGGACTGCAGCGGCGGAATGTGAAACCACCACAAGGCAACTTCTGAACACAAAGGACATTGCAGAAGAGTGACTTACCAGTCGCATACCCCCTCATGGCTGGGCACCACATTGCAGGGGCTTTCTCTTCAGTCACCGCCACCAAACCCTATTCATGTCTGCTGATGATCCCCTTCTTGTGATGTAGCCCTCCAGCTGGGTTATGTTCTGTCCCACCCCTCCCAGGGTATCAATGTCCCAAACGAGTCAATGTCCTGACTCATTCTCAGCTGTGTCCGATAATTGTAATTAAGCCAAACCATCAGGATCACCTTGGAAGAGGTAGGGGACTAGTTGCTGCATCCCAGGTGAAGCTAGGCCTGATTTCCCCAGCCTGTAATAGACGACATAACATGCTTGACCCTACCCCTTGTTGTCCAGCTTAAACAATTCAATTTTCCATTTGATGGGAGTGGATTCCCAGGACTATTTTCTTCCAAAACCATTGTTAACTTTTGCCTTGACTATAGATGGATCCAACCCTCCGATCCACCTCCCACCCCATTGCCATCCCTGAGGTTTGGGGGTGGTCAAAATTGAAACAGAGCAAAAATGTTGCAGCTGGTGCTTATTTTGGTACGGGGAGGGGGGCCACGCTCCCAGATCCTGAACTTTAAGGGATTAAAATGTAACTCTGCATTTTGCAACTTGGGGCCTATTTCCAATCATGACCCATCTCCAGGCTGTGCGTATTTCAGATGTGGGACCCCAATGACCTCTCCGAATCCAGACTCTGTGTCTAACCCGGAAAAGGAGGGGGGGGAGGCAAAGAAACATAAAGTCTCCGAGTAAGTGAGCTCTGATGCACTTTAGCTGTGAATGCAGGTAACGGACAGACGCTGCCTCAAGAAGAAAACAATTCCATAACCCTAACCTTAGACATTTTCCTGAACAATTGAAGGAAAGGAGGAAAAAAAGCAAACCAAAGGCCCCACATCTAATTGATTTCCTGATGCAGACTCCTGTTTTATCACTTGCTATTTATTGAGTACCTGCACTGGAGAGCTGCAGGGTTTCTGCTCCCCTGGGATTTCTCTCCTCCCCCCTTCCAGACCTCAGCGAGGATGATGGACTCATTCGCTTCCATTCACCCTGTCAACAGCCCCCGGCCTTGATGGAGATGGATTACGAGCAGTGCAGGCAATCAGGTACACTTCATTAATACTGCATTCCCCTGGTTAGCAAGCGACCGCGTACAGCGTATGCTCGGTGAGTCCCACATGCGTGGTGCCAGCCTGTTTACCGCAGGGTGCCATTGTGTCTCTGGGGGTGGGGCTGAGGAACATTCAAAAGGATCTCTCTCACATCTGATATGATCCTACGTTTCTGGGCCGTTCCTAGGAATGGGCTGAACCAGCTGTGATAAGGATCCTGTAGTGTATTTAACTCTGCAGTTGTCTCTTGGTTTCTATGTCCTGTGCTAGTATACCCCTAAGGACTCTGCCATCTACAGAAAAAGGCAGCCATTTTGTATTCATTTCAGTACAGACTGTTACAGAGGAAGCAAATATACCCTCTGCTCTCTCCTAGAAATTTTACTTTAGTTCTTTCTTGTTCTTGGTGTAAAGCAAAGGACATTTTGACAGAAAGTATGTTTGCTTTTTGTATGGAGAAGTCAGGTCAAACCCCTCATGTATATTGATCCTGAATCAATGCTTTTGTAAGGTTTGAAAAAGTTGAGTTCTTTCTTTTCCATGTTTACTCTACTTTGTATTTCTGTATTCCATCAGGGGCCAAAAACAAACATCAAACTACCATGAGAGAAACTTTGCAAGAAATCTTGCAGGAGGAAGCCTGTTCTTTTGAGACTTATTTCTGGGAGATATCCCCTCATGATTCCAAACCAGGACTTTGTGGAACCAAAGAAACACCTGTACCTCTCCCCTCCGCAAATGCACCAGAGAATCCACCCTGGGTTTTACATTGAACTTGCTGGATGCTGTGACAGGACTTTGGGAGGTTAGCTTGTGTTGGGTAGATACTCATGAAACACAGTTCAGAAAAACTCAGAGTTCTGCACTGTTATGGAGTCTCAGCGTCTTGAGTTTAGGAGCCCCCACTGGATTCAGTGGGAGTTATACCACAGATTAATTTGGCCCAGTGGCCCCAGTTCAGGGATGAAATTACACCCACTATGTGTGCATGTCTGGGGGGCTATTGAAAGGGAAGTGTAAAGCTAAAGGTAATGGTATCTCAAAATGAAGCTGAGAGGCGCAAAATGGTGGCCTAATAAATGTCAATTTGAGTTGTTCAGGAGGAGGAGTACAGAAAATATCTGAAAAGCAACAGTGGAGCTTATTTTCTAGACTCTGAAATAGCAGCATGAGGTCAACAGCTGAGATCCCAGCTCTCAGGACAGTTGGGGTCAATTAGAGAGGCTGGGGGTTCTGGGAGCAGGGAGAGACACCAGGTTGATGGGCTAGTTTTGGAAGGATTCTGAGTAGGGCTGGTTGAAATTTTTCCAAACTCTTTTTCTGATGGAAAACGGGGGTCTTGACAAAATGAAATTTTTCATAGAAAGCATCTGCTTTCCCAGAAAATTTTGAATTTTTGTTAAAAACCAAAAACCTAAATACTTTGACTTTTGAGTTTCCAATTTAAGCAAAATCAAATTTTCCTCAACCTCCACCCCCACATTCCCAACCAGCCGTAATTGTGACACTTGTCAGGGGGAAACCAGGTGTTTCATGTTCTCCTGATATAACAGATGCCACAGAGAAGTCCTCATCTGCTTCCCATTACCACCCAGAGACCTCATAGGGTGCCTCTGTTCTACATAGATGGGAAATCAATGGTCAGAGCTGAGCAAGGGGTGGAAAAAAATGATCTATGAGTAAATTAAATTAGAGACTTTCTACATGACTAATTGACTATTGTAGTAGTCTAAATGACTACTCTTCGGAGCCCCCTTGGGAAGAGTGGGCACTGCTGTTGTCTCCCCAGATCCTGGTGGGGTTCCAGTGGGGTTGCCCCAGGGTCCTCCACAGCAGGGACAAAGTAGTCTAAATGATGCTGCCACCGCCCACAAAAAGTGGAGTCCAGAGCCTTCAGAAGAGAGAGAGGGAAAAACCATCCACTCTCCTTTCTGAGAGGCCCTGGGCAGCCAAGGGTCATGAGCAGCTTCTCCAAGACAGCAACCCTGGCTTCCAGGAGCTGAGGAGCTCTGGGTGATAGCCCTACCTTTCAGAACGCCACCCCAAACTGAGCTAGCATCAGCCTTTGTAAGGACCTGCATCTCTCCAGACTTGACAAGCATCACAGAAGCTCCTATTTGGCTGACTGTCCACAGGAGCTCTTTAATGCCTTCTCGACTGGGGTGGGGATCTGCCCCACCACAGCTACCCTTTCATGTTTGTTTCCTGCCAGCATCTGAACCTTCCAAGCCTACCTGGGCCAATAATGGTGAAAAGTGAATTTTGGTTGTGAGTAGTACTAGTCACGGAGGATGAAATTCACACTTATGCACTGTTTAAGTCTCATGAAGGCCACAGAGGATTGTGCTGGCAGGGGCATATTTTCCCCAGATGCGCTGGTGGTTAATCACCTAAGTCATCCAATCATGGAAGAGAAACACTAGCCCACACCTTTTAGTGCTAACTAGCACAGCACACGTTGAGGATATGTACCCAAACTGTTCTGAAATGATCTGCACCCCAAGAATTATTTACCAATCCTTTGCGATTACAAGCCCTTTGGAGAATTTCACCAGCTGTTCACACTCTAGAACAGAAAATGGGGGGGGACCCCAAGACATGTTCATTAAATATTAGTGGCCAGTTATGTGGTCGTCTCAAGATGTAGAAATCTCTGATACCACTGTGTGGTGGCAGTTAGGACATGCTCACTTTGCTGCAGTGACCACTGTAGCAGGACATCACATCAGAAAAACTTTTGGGGGGGCAGTTGTGTTACTTTCCCCACTTCTTCCTCCCTGCTGAGGCTGCAGCCATTCATGGGGGAGGTGTTAGTGTTCTGATCCCATCCCAGAGTGGGGCGGTGAGGTGGGAGGCTAGTCCGATTCTGGGGAGTGAGGAGGATGGTGGGCTGGGAGAGAGGTGTCTCACCGATGGCCAGCTCTGCGTGGGATTAGGGCCTGGTTTTCTCCACATTCAGCTCCGACCCAGGCTCCTGCTGCCTGGCTGGTGGGGAAGGTATGTGTGCCAGAATCTGCTCAAGATAATCTGCTCTCCCCCTCCCCCCCATAGACCTAGGGTGGTAGATTTAGCCTGGTTGCCTCTCCATCATGATGGACAGGTGGCTAGGCCACATTTGAGTGAGTGGCATTGTGATCTGGCGCATGGGGTTGCCACGTCAACTCAAATTTGGCCTGGCCGCTCTTCCCTCCTGACAGAAGGGCAGCTGGGCCAAACCTGCTGCTCTAGGCAGCTGCCCAGACATTTGCCACCTATAGTCAGGGGAGAAAAGGAGGGGCAGTAGGGCTCTGCCCCATAGCAAATGGTGCCCCTGCCCTGTACTCTCCAACATATCCAAAGCACTCTAGATTTCTGCATTACTGTGTCACGAACTTATTGCATGGGAAGATTGGCATTACCAGACTGGATCAGACAAATCGTCCATCTAGTCAAGAAGGCAATACCAGCCGCTTAAGAGGAAGATGCAAGAAACCTAGCAGTAGGCAGTTAGAGGACAGCCTGCCCCCAGGGAAAGTTTGTGCTTCACGTCCATTAGCAATGCTGCCCACAATGAAAACTGTATCCACTGAAAAAGGGATTTAAAAAAAACCCCAAACTTCTTATTAAAAGAGTCACATTTCTGGTCAACAATTATTTTTTTTAATCAAAACCAATACTGAAATATTTATAAAAACCTGGTTTTTGGTAAAAGAAGAATTTTTGGTAGCTGCTTGATAAAAATTTGAGACCCCCCCCCCCCCTCCCGAAACCAACAAAACAAAAAAAGTACACGAAAAATTGCAAAAATAAAAAGGAGCTCATTTTGAAGCTTTTGCTATGAAAACACCTTTGAAATTTAGTATTATTTTCCACAAAATTTGTTTTTCATTTTTCACCAGTTTTGTTAGTGGCTGAATTATGTCCCTAGCTTGAGAGTTGAAATCCCACCCCACGCTCTTGCTTTTAAATCTTGACTAAACCAGCTCTTAATGTTCTTCATTATCAGATGCGAGCCGGTGTCTGTGACGGGAAGGTAAAAAGTTTCCTTGTTGCTTTGTCATCTCTTGGGCCCCTCACGTCCCTTGAAAATAAATGCCTGTGTTGTGCTTCAAATGTTTCATTTTCCAATATATTGCAGGAATAGAGGGGAAGGCAAGTACATTTTTCCCGGGGGGGGGGGGGGGGAATTGGGTAGTTTGTATTCAGCAGCAGGTAGATGGCCTTTTGATCCCATGGGAAGCCTAGGGCACCAGGGCCTATGGATACGACTGGGGAGACCGGCTCCACAGCAACTCCTCTTTCTCTAATTCCCTTCTGAAATACTGGAGCCACTGTCACTTCTCATTAAAAGAGGCAAATGCCTTTGTTTTAATTTCCAGCCAGAGCGGACTGGATAATAGTATTAACCCCAGCAGGGGGTTGCAATAGACGGCACCTCCTTGCTTCAAATGTTTGGACAAAAAAAAAAATTGCTCTCATTAGGGCAGAAGTCCAGAAGATGTCGCTTTTGTACCCTTGTCTCGAATGGTATCGAGTGGCTTTGTTCTGTCTGAAGTCCTCCTCATCTCATCAGAGCAAGACCAGAAAATATAATTGGTCGCAGGCAACAGCTTGTTGTCAAGGAGCCAGAGAGTGAGACGCACACATACACAAGGGAAGGGAAGGTCAACGGCACCAGACTCGTGATTCCCAATTTTCTCTTTTGGGGGGGGTGGGGGAGAGAGAGAGAGAGAGAAAAAACTAGGTCATCCTCAGTGCCACCAGCCAAAACCATTTTGCCCCTTCCTGGAGTGGCAGCCGCTAAGGTAAAGAGTCTCTGTGAAGCCTCTGACTTGGCTGTAAAAATTGGCTCTGGATGGAGAACTAATCAATGACAAAAAAAACACCACAGCTCGGGGTGAGGAAATGAATGATTTGTTTACAGTGTTAGCCCTTTGATTTTAATAGGATCCCCAAACCCAACGCAAATTGCCTGGGAGATTTTGAGTCAGACTGATACGTGGCATAGGTAGCCATGGAGAGGCATAACAGATAGTAAGATCCACCCCCAGAGGGCCCTCCCAGAACTTGGTGCAGAAGGGTAAAAGTGCAGTGTATCTTTGTACTTTGTCCCCTCCTTCCCAAGCAAATTGGTAGGGAGTGATGGTACCTAGGCTCCACCTCCATTGGCCAGTCCATATGAACTGGTGCAGGATGGAGGAGTAGTAATGTGCTAGGCCACTGGTTAGGTCCAGCAGGACCGGCTCTAGGCACCAGCAAAGCAAGCACGTGCTTGGGGCAGCACATTTCCAGGGGCAGCATTCCGGCCCTCCTTTTTTTTTCAGGGCAGTTGCGCTCTCGGAGCTGCACCACTTAGACGAGGCGAGGGCGCCGCACCCCCGGCTGCAGCGGGAAGGGGAAGCTCCAGCCCCGGGATGCTGAGCTGCCAGGACCCAGCTGCTACCTGGGGAGGAGAGGGTGAGTCCTGGCGGGGAGCCGGGGCTGCGCTGCCTCATCTGCGCACTGGCTGCTGTGCTGCCTTGTGCCACCCCTTATATCGGGGCTTCTCTGCGCAGCCAGGTGGGGGAGGGGTGAAAGCCCCTGCAGGCGCTGGGAGAAGGTGACATCACTCCCTCTGCTTCCAGCACCGCCTGCGAGCCCAAGCCCGACCTAAGCTTGGGGCGGCAAAAAAACCTAGAGCCGGCCCTGAGGGCCAGTATCTAATTACAACCCTCTTAGTGGAAGGGGGCATCAGAGAAGCGATTGTCTCTCCGCATCCTTTGCTCCTGCATCAGCCCCGTGATCTGGTCTGCTTGTATAGGCTCCATCTCACCTTACTGACTCTAAATGGTTTCTGGAAAAATATACACATACACCAGGGGTTGTTACTCCACAATAATGTTACCAAAAGATAAGTATTTGACAGAAGGCTGCAGACATGCAGTGACTGGTCATAATGGGGTTGGCCAAGGGAGTGGTGCTCAGCTCTGAATTAAGGTTAAATTGGGACTCTGGGTTCAAAGGTGAATCAGGAGTAAGGGTCAGATGTGACAAGGCCTTCCAAAGGAAAAATGGCAGGACTAGAAACTGGGATCCAATCCAGAACCAAAATGGTAGGAGTAGGTATCTGTGGTTTAGTATCCAATTCTCCCATGGCCCAGCAGGGCTTGGACTGGAGGGGATAGATTTGGACTCTCTTTGGGCTTATAGACATGGGGTCTGATTCTCTACTATGTTCCAATCGTTTTTAAATGGTGGGACTCCAGCGGTCTCAGTAGAACTATTCTGGTAATGCTGGGTGGGAAATGATTATTCTCCCCCATGAAAAATTTTGTTTTGACAAAGAAAAAAGTCCACCATTTTCTGTTTCTGGGGGGAAAATAGTTTTCCATTGCCAAAAACAGCCAACCAAATATTATACAATACAAAACCCCAAAAGCTAGAGAGGAAAATGGAATTTTTTCCATGAAAATTTCTGTTTTGCTGGGGGCGGGAAATCAAAACAAAAACACCTCTCCTCACACAAACACATTTTGATGGAAAATTGTCAACTAGTTATTAACCTTAACTGAAGGAGGGCATTGGAACCCCGTGGATGACCTCCATTATCGGCAATGGGTCATTCGTTCTCTTGGTGAACAAGCATGTCCTGAATGTCCTTCCACCATCACAAGTTGAGAACACTCATGTATGGTGCCAGTATACTCCACATTTCCCTGAACCCTGCTCCATGTGCAGGAACAGAGTAACTGAGATTCAGACCCCAAATAATGATCTCCCTGTGTCTTAAGGCCCTAGTTTATTTAGGTTGCCAGGAGCAGATGCTGGGGTCTGACGGGCAGGCAAAGATTTATTTTTCCATAATAGCTTGTTCTGGTTCTGTACCAGATAACAGCCTGGAGAATTCAGAAGCTTTTTGGGACAAACATTAGAGAGTGGCTGATAGAGCATTCAGTGGCCATGGTGGAATGGCCACCATCTTGTCTGACACAGGGATTGAATTGGAGACCTCCAGAGCTAAAAGTGGGGATACTAACAGAACTCCCCCCTAACTCCCAGGCAGAGTTTCTCTGAAATGATGAAATGGTACCGTGGTCATTGTACCAATCCACAGATACCACTGTGCAGTGCCACAGAGGGGGACCTGTAACCCACACTCACCAGGGGCTTACAGCAGCAGCTAGCATTAACCAGATATTTTCCTATGGACACCACTAGGACCAAGGAGTTGGATTTCATTGTTTGTCTCTACAGCTGTCCACTGTGGGATCTGCAGACAGCTTACATACATTCCACATGAGTAGGGCTGGTGGGATTTGGTCCATGACAAGGAGCCCAGGCTTCCCAAGCCCACAAACAGATGCCATGAGCAGGCAGTACTTGACTTATCTCAGAAGCTAAGGGGTACCACAGCAAGAACTGGTGCAGAACTTAGGGGTGGGCGCAAGGCGATGGAAAGGAAGGTGCTGCAGAAGACAAACGTGGCAGTGCAGTCAGGAGCTAAGCAATAACCGAGGAAGGCTCGGCCTTGGAGAGAAATGGCTGTAATCATAACCACACCCGTCTCCTCTGCTCCGAAGTGTATTGTCCGCTGAAAAGAAGCAAGTCTGGTTTGGAGTGGGGTTGTGGGGGGAAATCACAAGAAAGTGTTCAATTAATTCCTCATTTACAACACAGCACTGGGCACATTGCTGTTCTCCGTCCCTGCCCCTCTCCCTCACCTACTGTCAGTATGTTTAGAAACAGGCTGGAAATGAATGTTTCTTTCCTGTGGGGTAACTGTCACAAAGGATAAGATTGTTTGTTATGATTCTATGAAAGGTACAAAGCCAAGTTTTAGAGATCCAGTTTATAGAGGCCTGTGAATTGGGCATGATGCCAATTCTACATTGGGCATAGGGCTAGTGAAGATTTTTAAGTGCTCAGATTCTCCAGCCAAATGCCTGAAGAGGCAATATAACCCATCCGGTAAGACACTGAAGGGGGAGTCTAAATTTCCTTGCCGGTAAAATGAGAATAATGATTAACCTTTACCTTCCCTTATAAGGTGCTGTGAGATCTTTGGATGAAGAGTGCTATATAGGAGTTTGTTATTAACTGCGTAGCTATTGGGTGGAGGTTGAAAGACAAAATGAAAATAGAGCTGGTCAAAAAAAACCAAAAACAAACCAAAACACCCTGCCTTGAAAAATGTGGTTTTGTCAAAAATGAAAAAGTTGTGTGGGAACATGTTGATGTCCATGAAATTCTACAGGGAAAAAGTCAAATTGTTTTGACTTCTCATTTTGTTAAGGTCAAAACCTTTTTTTTCAATAAGGTAAAAATGTTTCATTTTGGCTTTATAATTTTGATCAATTTAATTTTGATGTTTATATTTTAACATTATATATTTCATGTTATACACAATATTATATGTGATATATGAATATAAAACAAGAGTCAAATTAAAACATTTTACCTTATCAAAAAGGACACAAACTGAAACTGTTTGTTATCTAAATGAAACATTTTGATAGTCCTGAATCAGTTTTTTTAAAATTTTCACTTCACAGGAAATTTCAAAATTTCACCTTTTTGTTCCAAGTTGGAACAATTTTTTTTTTTTTCAAAATGTTGGAATTTTCCATGGAATGGAAATTTTGGTTCATAATGACGTGACTCTAGCTGGTCAACGGAGCAAATCAAGAAATACCTTATTTTTCCCCACAAAAAATGTGCATGGAAATTAAACATTTTTGTTTTCATCGATATGGGGGGAGGGGGAGAGATTCATTGAAAAAGCACAATTTTTGTTGCCAGAAATCAAACATTTTAAACAAACAAACATTTTAATGAAAATTTCTGCTTTCCCATAGAAAAAGTTTTCATAGATAAATGATTGATCAGTTCTAGACATTAACAATGGTGGTTTTGTGTGTGTGTGTGTGTGTTTTACAGAAATGTAACAGCAAGTAGTTTGGATAGTTAAAGGCCTTAAATTTTGTGACTCAATTCACTGAAGGCATGTTGGTCTCCAGTATAATGGCACAACTTGTTGGGTATGATTGTGTGTCTTTGTTCTACGATAGCAATGATTTAACTGTGGTCCCTGGAGCTTTGCAGGTGACCCCCGGAGACCTGTCTGGGCAGATGGTGCCCTCTACTCTGCCAAATATCTAACTAAGAAGGTGCATTAAAAGAAACTAAAAATGCATTAAATCCTTTCTTAATGTTGCCTGTCTGTGGAAGCGTAACCCACTGCTCAGTGTGACCCCCCACCCATAGCTGTTGAGAGTAGAAAGCCCCGTATTGTAGCTCAAGTTGTAGGGTTATGTGGTTTTCCATTCTGGAGGGCCTGAGTTCAGGCCCTGCTTTGTCAGCCAAGATGGCAGTTGGCAGAGAAGCAATTACTGTAGTTCCCAGTGATGCTAGGTTATTGTGAATGTGAGGGAAGTGGCCAGTGGGAGAGGAGGTGGTAGCCCTGAGACAATACATCTACTGTCCCATACCATGAAGAAGTTAGAATATTCCTCCTCTGGATTATATCCCTGCTGGAGGGATTGTGCCTCAGGGATGGTACAGTCTGAGCCTGGCCAGCTTTACTGATGGTGCAAAAGGGGATGGTAGAGCCCATTGGTTCACCTTGACCCCTAACTACCCCACCCTTTGGTGGAGGTTTGTGCCCATCCTTCAGGAGGATGCAAGGCCTGCATTTGTGCCTGGATCCAGCTTTGGAGATGCAAAGGATGCACACCTCCCCCTCTCCTTTGTGCCTCTGGGCAGGAGCTGGGCCACACTATGGAGTGTTCTGATCCCCCTGGGAATCTTGCGAGAGCCTGCACTGCTGCAAAACGGGCTGGAAATCTTAGACGCCAGCGTTTGGCCATGCCTCAAACCCTGGATCCCACTGAACAGCGGTAACATTGTACCTTAAATTGTCATTTGTCCAAGACTGAAGCCAACAATGTCTGGACTTTGCAAGGCCTGCTGTTATTTGTGGGAAGGGAGAAGGAAGACAAATTTTCTTTTGGTGGTGGACTCTTCATTTAAAAAAAAATTGCTATCACCTAAAAGTGGCTCTGCTTTGGAATGTTCGAGAGAGGCCTGTGGGGATCAGGGGTCAGAGTGATGGTGAGGGAATTAAAGGCTTTGAATAAATGGTTTGTTCCATAGTTGGACAGTTTATCCACTGGCTTGGGAAAATGGGATTACAGGATATCCAATGTGGGAAGTATTTGTGGGAGGATAGATAGAATTACACAAAGTCTTAAAGCTGCACAACCATGGTAGCCATTTCAAAACATTACATAAAGCAGAAGGAGACAAAAGAGGACAAAAATCAATGTAGTAATTCTATTTTTGTATTTTATTTACTTATACCAATACTAGCATTCAGCCCCCTCTGCACTGGGGGAGACTGCTGTTGTCAGGGTCTATGGGTTTGAATTCCCTCCACTGAGGCTCAGTCTACACTACCCGCCTGAATCGGCGGGTAGAAATCGATCTCTCGGGGATCGAATTATCGCGTCTCGTTGGGACGCGACAATCGATCCCTGAATCGACGTTCTTACTCCACCAGCGGAGGTGGGAGTAAGCGCCGTCGACGGGGAGCCGCGGAGGTCGATTTTGCCGCCGTCCTCACAGCGGGGTAAGTCGGCTCCGATAGGTCGAATTCAGCTACGCTATTCGCGTAGCTGAATTTGCGTATCTTAAATCGACCCCCCCCCCCCAGTAGTGAAGACCTGCCCTGAGACTAGGGCTAGCTGGTTTGGCCCTCAGGCCAGTAAACGAGTCCATCTGGGCTGGGGCAGAATTGGTGGCCTGCCTGATTGGCTGCAAAGAGCCATCCAGTCTGCAGTTACGCTCAATAGCTGTGCCAGGCTGATGGCTTATCTATTTGTGCAGCAAATAAATACAGTTAAAAGCTTCAAATTTTTAAGTGTGAGATTTGACAGCACTTGGAAGGATCAAGTTGAAAATATTAGTGGTAAGTGTACAGGCAGAATCAACTGTATTTTTGGAACTTCCTGGGGGTGTGGATAAGGAAGCAGCAGTAATGCAGTACAGAGAGCTAACACCAATTATTGACTACGCCGGTCTTCACTTTGGCATCAAAACTGAATTGGAGACAGTTCGACTCAAGCCAAGCTCAGGTGTTGTGAATGCCATGTGGCACCTTCATCACAATGCTGATGTACTGCAGATAGGCATTTCCCTCGCAGCTGTTTCTAAAAACGTCAGTCTGAAAGTTTTAACCTTTTGAGCTAAAGTCATTGACAACAGTGAAGAGGCAAAAATTCAAAAATGTCTCACGTAAGTAGGATTAAAGCGTGGACAAAGGATGTTGGCGAAAAGAAAAACCTAAAAAAGAGATTCATATCTATAGCGTCGGGGGAATGCATTATAAGTGGAAAATTATACCTACGGAGGTAGATATGGAATTATACAATGAAATTAAAAGAGGAAAAGGAGTGGTAAATAGGCAAGATTTAGCAAATCAATATGTCTGTGATAAATGGGGACACTACTGCCAAATGTATACCGATGGCTCCAAAGATGTAAGAACAGGCAGAGGGAGAACAGCATTCTCTGTTTTCACTGGGAATCAAGAAAGCTGCAAGGCTATCAAATTTTGTAGTCCTTTTGACTGCTGAACTGGCAGGAATAATGCTGGCATTAAGTTGAGTCAGAGATGTGCCCAGCTGCCACGGTCATCCTGTCCTGCTTCCTTATTGGGACTGCTGGTGATCAGAAATAGAACTTCAGATATCAGAAGTGATACTTAATGAATTACTACTGTTAACGGAATTGATGCAGTTGGGTGGAATCACAGTAATAGCCGGGATCTCAGCATGGTGGGCAACAACCTGGCAGACAAAGTGGCAAAAAATTGCTGTCAAACATGAGCAAGTTGATTTGGAGATCCCTTTAGGTAAACTGGAGATTAAAAAAATCTAATTGAAAAAAGACATTGAGAGGAATGGCAGGAACTATGGGCAAACAAAATGAAGGGGAAAGATTCTGTGAATTAGGCCCAGGAGTCACAAATTCCGATATACTCCAAGGGCCTGGGGGGAGAGGGAGGGGAAGAGAGAGAAGTGGCTCTATTTAGAATTTTAACTGTCCACTGTGGCTTAAATAGTTATTTGTTTCTAATAAAGAAGGTTTATGTGGAACGTACATGGTCCAGGAAACAGGTGGTCATCTCCTGTGGGAATGACAAGAGGCTACCATCAAAGGGGGTATTTATCTGAAATAACACAGAGGCCCTAAACTATTCAAATTTTCACTGCAACACCTAGAAAGAGCACCAGAAAAACTGGGTCCTATTTTAAAAAAAAAAAAAAAAAGCTACATGCAATATCACAATTCTTTAAAAATACTGGGAAAGATGAAAGACTAATTCTTGAGTTACTGAGGTATCCAGTACTCGATGGTCACCGAGTCAGCAAGACAGTCTGCATCACCATTAAACAAAGAGGTTGCTGGCTGTTCAGGGCTTATGCCTGCAGTTGTAGTGTCTCTTTTGCTTCCCTTGTTCCCAGCCTTGCTCCAACCCTACTCCCTTATCCAGCTTCTGACTCCAGCACTGACCCTTGGCTCTAACTCCTGGTTCCTGTCCCTGGCTGTAACCACTAGGCAGGGAGGTCTGGCTCTAATCACTAGGTATGACTGCCCATGCCCCAGTCCCTGAGAGCAGTTAATTGAGGAGTGAGCTTTTATACACAACAGCAAACCCCTGCTCACAGAAAGCTCTGCGAGTTTTACATCTGTGCAGAATAGATAGGAAAGACTCAACAAGACTAGCTTAGAAAAACTTTCCCCTGGTCATGTTAGGGCATAGTTTCCCCATCACTGCTGTTTAGCATATTCCTTGGAGGTACTGGCCACTGTCAGAAACAGGATACTAGATGGGCCACTGGTCTGATTTGGCATGGTAGAGCTGGTGTTCTGAAAAGTACCATGCTATACAATCCCTGGGGCTCACTTTTTCTTCCTTAGAAAGAATGAAGGGCTGAGCTGTAGTGATTCCAACCAGTGGCTCCAGGAAGCCTTGGATGCTTTAATGGGCATGCTAGTAGGTGCCTGGGAAGACAGTTTAACTTGCTCTGCCACTTATGGGGCTCCTGCCAATATAACGATAAAGTTGGTCTCTCATGGCTTGGTCTCTCATCCAGCATACGGAGCACATGGTGGCATGAGGGTGATATTGGCATGAGTTTGGGGCGCCTGCATCACTCACAACAAGCAAAGCCCTTAGCTTAGGCAAGTCTTGTCAAGCAAGTGCCAAAAAACCCCAACCTGTTATAACCCTAACAGCTGGTGGTAGTATGACACTTTAGAGAAAAGATTCATGTGTGTTTTATTTTTGTTGGGAGGAAGCACAGTCTAGTGGATCAGGTACTGGACCGAGTGTCAGGAGACATGGGCCAATCCTCTGGCTCTGTCACTGACCTGCTGGGTGACCAGGGGCCTCTGCCTCCCCTCACCCTTTGTCTGTCCTGCCTTTTCAGACTGTACACTCTTTGGGGTAGGGGCTGTCTGTCACTATGTTTGTGCAGGGCCCTGCACAACAAGAACTACTGTAACAATAATCAGATCCCTCCACCTGTGTGTACGTTACTTTAGCATGAAGGTCGGAAACCCATGACTGCTGGCTCCTTGGTAGCCGCTGCAGCCACACGGCCATTCGACAACCCTAGCAGAGCAGCAGACAGGCACGTCGGAGGAGCCTGCTCATGGAGGCCCTGATTGGCAGTGTCTACTGAGTCCCCTGGTTGGCTCCAGTGTGTTATTTAAGGCCAGGGGGAAACAGTTGGAGGCTATCTGTGCAGCTAGGCAGATCCTGGCTTCTTCTTGCATTTCCTGATACCTTGCCTGGCTCCACTACCCCAACCTTGGCAGACACAATGGACTTTTGACTTGGCACAGCTCACAGTCTCCAACCTAATCCTGCAGCAGGACATCGGGGAAGATTGTGGCTACTGGCCTTGACCAGTGCCTGGGATCCCGATACTTAATTTCTTTTTATAAGCTTCTATGCGACAGGACTATAGCTATGAATTAAAAAGAGGGCCCAAGGCCAAGATTTGGGGGTTGGGTGGGTTGTTTGGGCTCATTATACAGACAAGCTTGAACAAAAGTCTAGAATTAGAACAGAATTTCCCTGAAGCTCAGGGGTATTTAAAGCCAAGGTTCTGATCCAGTTTCATCTTTAATATGAATAACTGTTAAAAACCTATGGCCCTGGTTACATGCTCAGTTACACTGAACTTCCACCTATTGACTTCAATGAGAGCTGTGCTCATGGATCTGAACGCAGAATTGGCCCCCCATGACATTTTCATTTACATCAGGATGTCAGTTTTACAGTTTGTGATTTCACAACCCATAAATGCTAGATGTTAGAAAGCAGGACCCCTGGGTCCTCAATAGGATATTGCAGGTATTTCTAGTCCTGATGGGTCACAAGATATCAAACTTTAAAACTGTTGTTGGTCCACCACTGAATATTGCCCAACGTGGACCAGGGCAAGAGTTGCTTTTTTTTATTATATTATTATTAGTAGTAGTGTGGAGTGGGGGGGATTGAGGGGTTATGCCTCATTTCCCCAAGGGAGGGAATAAATAGTTTCTGTTGCATTTGTTCTTACCTGGGTGTCTGTTGAAAGCTGCTCAGAGGTTTGGCATGTGTGAATTAGCCCTGGCTGAGGAGGTGAATGAGTAGGTAGGGAGCAGGTGAGCTGCTCCAAGTTGAAAATGAAATGCTGCTTATCACAGGAGAGTCCCATATATCACCTGGCTGCAGAAATAAATATATTTGCAAACCGGATATCGTTAACCCCTGGGGTATGTGTTTTTACATGATGCATAAATGGCTTTTGCAACCTGCATAGGACTGGAGCTTTCGATTGGCTGTCAGTTACATCATAATCATAGCTTGAATGTAAAGGTTCTTGAAATTACATGGTAATGAAAACATTCATTTCATAATAGTAATTAGACACCCAAGGCAATATATCTCTCGGGGATTATTGCCTTTAGCTTTGTGCTGTTTGGCACATGCTATAATCACAAAGAAATGCACTGCCTGTCAGGTCACATTACTTAAACACAGTCTGTATAGTCACCTCTTAGATGAGATGGCTGGATTAGGGCCATAAAATTGTATGGACAGTGGTGGCTCGAGTTAGTGTGTGTAACTGTTCCCGGTAATGGTTTGCAGCTGTGAGAGCTCAGCTTGGAAACAGCCTCAACTCCGAAGCTAGTTCTCCCCTCTCTTACAAGCTGGTTAGGGGCTTAGTCAGCCCACTGAACAAGGCAATGGATTTAGGAGAGAATTCTGTGGCCTTTTACTTCTGTGTCCCATTCGGGGCCTGTAGATAGAGTCAAGAAACACCCAGCAGACCGGCTCAGTCTCACAGGTGCTGCCTGCAGAGATTTTCATTGGTCCAGTCCCAAGGTGGATTGCCTCCACTGCCTGCTGCCCATAAATAACAATCTCATCATTTACAGGATTTCCTGGAGACTGCAGCAGTGAAGGAGAAGGCAGGGAGGAGGAGAGGGAAGGCTACAGCAAATTGTGTCACTCCAAAGTTATTTCACAGGTGTGCAGTCAGACTGGGCACCTGCAGGAGGCCAAGCGTCTGAAACTATAGGAGAAGGTCCCCCTAGTCCAGTGCCAAAAGACAGGAGAATTGCAGCCAGCAGGTGACCCCAAACAGGTGCTTCCTACCCCTGCTAACAGCATCGGAGGAGACATGAAGGGCCTGTTACAGCCTATGCTGCCTGACTGCTTCACAACTCATGTTTCCCGTTGCCACCCTGAATGGCATCATGAAAGTTCCACAGTGCCTGAAGAGGCTATAAGCCAAGCTGCTGGGAGGTGGTCAGCAAGGGCTGCTTGGTTCCAAGCCCTTCATGGAAAGTTCTCTCAGGAGCCTGCAGGAATTCTAACAAGATGGCATTTGGAGGGATGCAGCCATTTAGGACAATCGCGTTAGCTCAGACTCCCCAATGCTGCGCTCCTCCCTCCCATGTGCCCTTTACCTTTATGTTCAGGTGGGGGAAGTTGTAGCTCATTCCCAAAAGTGAAGAGGTGAGGGGCTGATTCTGTGCTGGGGCTGGTGACTTTTCTTGACAATTTAGCAAATCTGAACTTAAACCGGTTTCATGGTGGTCTGTTGTTTGACCCGAACATTAACAAGCAGATTCACAGATTCCAAAGCAATTCAATGTTCATTCAGGTCTTCTTGATCCTTCCAAGATCAAGTAAGTAAGTAATCTGGCCCCCAGTCCAGCAAAGCACTAAAGCTAGGAATCAACCTGTTGTCGGCACAGAGGGCCCGAGGGGGCAACAGCTGTGTTCGTTGCCCGGTGTGCTTTGCCCCAATGAACACACCAGGGTGGAGAAGCAGACAAAGTTTATTCAAGAGCTCTGAATAGGCACTAGGAGACCAGCATGTCTCAAATCAAGTGCACTGATAGAAGCAGTTTTTCCCTTTTTATCTTTTTTTTTTTTCCTTCCCTACCTCCCCCTGCAGCAGTTACATTAAACGATCTTGGCTGTGCAGCTTGGGAACATTGTGAACTTCTGCAAGTTATTTTGTCCTTCAGCTAGAAGCATGTAGATTTCCCTTATCACTACCGCTTTCCAGCTGCTGGCCTGTGAGGTTAGTAAAGTTTAACATGGAGGGGCTTTGGTTCACTTTGGCCTAGAGCGGGGGGGCTTCATCGACTCTCGTGGTCTTCCACCCCCCCGAGTTACCTAGGGTGATGCCTAGTGACACCAACAAACCTGATGGAAGTAGTATTCACATGCTTAAAATGCTTTGCCAAATCAGAACCCGATTGCTCTGAACCTTGTGGGATAAGGTCCAAATGTTCAGGTCAAGTAATAGTAAAGAAGCCAATCAATGGAAGATTCTTGAGGCAGGGACAGTCTGTTCTGTGTTTGTACCGTGCCTAGACAATGCGATCCTGGACTAAAGCTAGGGATTCTTAGAGCTATGGTAATACAATAATAATTATAAAACTGAGTTCAGCCTTGAAAAGTCCAAGTAAGAACCTGCCCTCAGATGGGCACTTCGTGAATAGAGTCTCTACTCCACTCCTAGTGCAGATGCATGCATGTATGTTCCCTTCCAGGGGATTCCCTTTATTCTTACCTTTAGAGCAAAAGGTAAATCTTGGTCTTGTCCCTGCTGAATCTTTCTAAAGTTTCTCCTTGCCAGATCTCCTCTCTAGTGTGTTGCATTTAGCAACAGCTACACAGATCATTTTACGCTCCTGGGATGGCACTGAGGCCCATCCGGTCTGACTGCCAGGATGAGTCAGCAGATTAGCCCTATGAAGGGCCTTAGGAACCTAGCAGCCCATCACAGGCACACGCACAACTCCCAGTGATTTTAGTGGGAGCTGTGCCTGTATCTTGAATGGCAGAAGTGGATCTGTAGGCCACTGTGCATCAGACAGGCCAGGGAGCAGTACAAGGTAAGGATGTTATTGTACATTGCATATATAATTGAAATACCTACAACTGACAGTCTAATCTTCTTTACCAGGGACTCCACAAATTCCCTCAGTGTAGAGGCCTAAGTTGTCGCTGCTTTAAGGAGAATCCAAGTTTATTTGGAGACCAGAGCACAAGGACTGCTTGAATTGGGGAAAGACTGGTTCTCCCTTTCCTTGCCCCATGTGCAGTCATTACTTTCTAGGCCAGTGGTTTTCAACCTGGGGGTCCTCAGACTATGGCTAAGACGTCCAAAGGGGCCTGTACCTCCATTTGAAGTTGTTTAGGGGTCTGTAAATGGAAAAAAAAAGTTGAAAACCACAGCTCTAGGAAATAGGCGTTAGATGGGCACTAGAGGAGGAAACTACCTTAAAGGACAAAAAGCTATGGGCCTGATTCTCATCTCCCTTACACCAAGTTAGCTTGACTGGCTTCAGTAGTTACTCCTGCTTTGCACATAAGTCAGAGAGATCAGAATTAGGCTCTATTGCATTAAACTAGAGACAGGCCTACCCCTACAACACAAATCCAAACACCCCTCCCCCTGCACTTTGCAATTCAGCTCCAACTTTGGTAGCTCAAGCCTGTCCCAATAGGTTAGACATTTTGGCTGCCAGGTAGGGCTTTGTCCTAGCTGCTGCGCTGGCCTCCCCCTGCATAACAAAGGCCACTGTAGTTTAGAAGTGGAAAACTGTTCTGCAGGCCATACAATGAGCTAGTGAAACAGTATAGTCACCAGGGGACAAGTGGAATCCAAAAGGAAAGCAAACAAGGTGGGAGAACAATAATCCTCTCTTTCTCTACTGCAATGATTCCTTTGCCTCTTGCTCTCCCTCAGACTGTCTCAGGGCCAACTTTAGGCCGATTCCCCCGAATCAGGCCCTGCGCCTAAGAGGGCCCCACGCCCAGTGGCCTTTTTAATTTTTACTCACCTGGTGGCGCTCCGGGTCTTCGGCAGCAGGTCCTTCAGTCACTCCGGCAACACTGAAGGACCTGCCGCCGAAGACCCGGAGCACCGCCCGGTGAGTACAAGCCCCACGAATTGGGCCCCGCACTTAAAGCTGGCCCTGCCTGTGGCCTTTTGACACGCACACCGAGGTACCTCACTGCCAAGTCCCTGTCCTAGGAGGGGAGGGGAAGGGAGGGAGAAGGTTGCAGGGTGATCTCCTACCTCCATGCAGCCAGTGGCCTGTGCTTGCCACTGCCATGTTGTTGCCTCAATGCTTATTTATTGACAAAATTTGCAGAATTTTGCAGAGTTTTAGAATATTGTCCACAGAATTTAATTTTTTGGTGCTGCATTCCCTCAGGAATATGGGGGGCTGGGCAGTTGGGGGGCTGTGAGGGGCACTGGGAGGGGCTGTGGGTGGGAGATCGCTGGGCATAGGGATCTGTGGTGGAGATCTCTGGGTGAGGCGCCACTGGGCATGGGGGTTGCTGGGCAGAAGGGGGTGAGGGGTACTGGGCAGGGGGGCAGTGTGGTGGGGCATGCTGGCAGGACAGGGGAGCAGGTGGGAGGGAAGTGCAGAGGTTAGGGGTGAAAGCAGCACAATTAAACTGTTTTTAATAGAGTGCACGTGGCAAGTTTTCCAATACTATAAGCTTCTGTTTGTGTTGCTAAGAGCAAATCGGGCACAGGGGCACCAGTTTAATAATACTGCATTGGGCCCCATAAATCCTAAGGATGGCCCTGGATGGTCTCATTCATTTTGTTCTGTTTCCTCTTGCTGTTGTTCTATTTCATAGACTTGTCTCTCCTTTCTTAGAGGTTTTTAAGTCAGGCTTGACAAACCCATCCTGGCTGGGATGATTTAGTTGGGGTTTGGTCCTGCTTTGAGCAGGGGGTTGGACTAGATGACCTCCTGAGGTCCCTTCCAACCCTGAGATTCTAGGATTTCTCTTCCTTCTGTTTTCCTCTCCCTCCCACTTTTTCTTCTTTCCTTCTCACCCCTCCTTAGTGATCCAGGTGTAATACCCTAGTGGTAGTTTTTCCACTTATTTATCCATCCCCTTGATGCACACATCTTTTCAATGGAGCATTTGTATACCTAGGCTTCAGAGGATTCGGTTTTTATTGGTGAATGTCAGTAAACATCGATTTCCCCATACAGGAAAAAACTGATGAAAAAAATATTTATTCGATAATCAAAATTTACAGATAGGCAAAGTAAGAAAAATGTTGCTTGAGAACTTAGTCGAGTTTGAGTTCAGGATAGTTACTGTGTGTATTTGGACATATGATGTTGACAATTTCTGTTCAAGGGTGATAAAGCTTTAACTTTTTGAATCTCAGTGTCTTCTGCTATTAAATAATTGCCTGCTCCCCAATAATTCCCCACAACTGTAAAATTTTAAAATAAAAATAGTTTAAAAATGCTTTAAAATAAATATTGATATTAGCCATCAAAGTTATAACAAGTACAGATTGAATTCTGCCAACCCTGTGTACACTGTACCTTTTGGAATATTTTACATTTCCCACATGAGGATTTTGATTGCCTGTCTCCCTTTGGTTAGAAGTGACTTTTTGGGGGGGGGGGGGGGGGAGGGGGGGATTACTAAACACGACTTTGCTCTTTTTAAATTTTTTATAATGCACTTCAAAGACTGGCCTAGCCAGCTCCTGGGGATTGCTCCCCTCATCGCTGCAGCTCAACAGAAATGCTGGTTGTTTAAGGGCCTCCCCCTGCCCAACAGATTCTCCTGGGGGGCTTTGCAAAACTTCCCCTCCCTCTCTCCCCAGCACTGCCCCAGAGCTTGTTAAATTACTCAGGAAATCAATCATGGTTAAGGGCAGATTTCAAAGCTAGAAGAATTCCCCATTCAACAGGCAGATGGGTTGACTACTCTCATTTAGCCCTGCAAGCCGTGAGCCGAGATCATCCAAGGGTTCACCTCTCGGCCTCCCGGCAATCTCGATGCGCAAACAGCTTTTAAAATGTCCTTTATTTTTAAAAGGGTGAACTTGATGCTCATGAAAGAGAGAATCAGGTGGTTTACAACCTGGCACAGTGCATTGGGCCACTCCACCACTCTGGCTATGCACTTCAATCCTGAGCTGAGACACGCCCGGCTCTTCCAGTCCTGCCCTAGATAGCGCAATCCCATTGCTAGGTCAGTCCTAGCCCCTGGCCTCCTGGCTATCCTGGGCCAACTGTGCTACTGATCTGTCTATGCATCTTAGCTGCAGCACCCTCTGCTAGTCCAGTCCTGCAAACCGCTACAACTCTGCCAATGCACCCCAGAACAAGTCTGAACTTCAGCACCCTCCTGCGTTCAGCTCTGGAGCGCCTTACACAATTAGGCCAGTGCACTGTTGTCTCCTGCAGCACCCCACCTGCCACGCCATTTCTGGCTCAGCTCCCACAGCTCATTCAGTGCCCCTCAGTCCCAAACTGCAACACGTGCCTACTACGGTTGTCATGAGCAGGGCCAAATTAAGGCCATTGAGGGCTCTCAGTACACCCGCAGTGAGACCTCCTATAGACAACCGCACCATGGCCTGGCATCACCTTGGGGTGGCAGCAGGTTTCCCTTAAGATGAATGGGGCAGTTCACAACTCTTGAACCTATTGTTTCAGGCTGTCTTCAGACTCAGGCAGGCATTGGATACACTAGGGTCATGGCTCCAATCCTTTCTTTGCTTCCAGGAGTGCTAGAAACTGTTTAAATGGAAGCTGAGATTCTGATCTCACCACATGACTCCAGGAGCTAGAGCCCCAGACAGGGGCACATCCTGCCTAGACCTTAATCCAGCTAGGCTCTTAAACTCCTCACGGCTCTGTTAATGCCCCTCAGTCATGACCCACAGCTATTCCACCACTCCCATGCTGGGTAGAGATTCTCAGCACTGGAGGCCTTTTATACCGAGCACAAATATCCACTGCAGATTGGAATGAGACAACAACAACAGCCTTGCATCCCCATCCCCACAAGCTGTGTTACAGTTCCTATTGCTGCTGCTGGGGCCAAAAAGGCAAATCCCAAAGGCACCTCTGGTCATAGATGCACCCTTGGGAACACAGAGGGGCAGGGGGGGTTATCAGCTGCAGAAAGCCCTTCAGTATTAAAGGGATGTGCAGGGAGGAGGAAGAGGGAACCACAGAAAAAGAGAAGTAAAGGGAAGTATCACGGGGCCAGTACACCCCATCCTCCTGGGGGTGGGGCAGGCCCACCATTAAAGCTAATAGGCCTCCCCTGGGCTGCAGGGAAGCACAGCACACAGGCCAGAGTCAGAGGTGGCTCAATGGGCTACCCACTAAAGGGGACAGCCAGGTGTGGGGGACCAGGCCCTCCCTGCTCCCCTTTATACTGCAGCAGCAGTTGGAGCATGCTCAGCAGGGTCAGGGGGCGTGGCTTCTGCCGCTAAGAGCACTGCTTTAACCCCTTCCACTCCAGTGCAGAACCGGTACACCCCATCACAGGGAGCTTGCTGCACCCATACAATTCTACCAGCATCCCTGGAGGTGCTGGGAGGAACGCAGCTGTACATTTAAATGACTGATTCTTGGGGCATCTCCAGGTGCTTGTCCTCCCTTCCGTCTGACTGGTTAATTGCCATGGGGGAGGTTTCGGCCCCACTGGGGTTATGCAATGTCTATGCCCATTAGAAAGGTGATTCCTTGTCTGTTATCTCTGCTCCACATCTCTGCCTCCACTAGGGGGCTCCCTCACCCACAGAACTGCTGAGCTGGGGTCAGGCTTCGGGATGGCCTTCCCTCTACTCCTCATATCCAACCAGGGGTTGGAACCAGCTGAATAAGAAAGAACTCCCGTGTCTTGTTCGATGCTTGGGGTGGCAGGGGGATTGTTTCTGTGGGTTCTTCCTAATACACTGCAAACTAGGGGTAATGCACAGTTGCCATTAGGGATCTGAGTGCTTTTGGCCTGGATTCTTATTTAGTTCAGAGAAGAATCAGCCCAGGTCCTTGCTCTGTTAGCTCAATGCCATTCACTGTGCTCAGAATTAGGAGGTTACTCGTGCTCTGGGTTTGGCCCCAAGGATTAGGGGGCTGGGGACCCTCCCTATGATTGCAGTGAGCTGGGTGTTCCACCCACCCAGCCCCCGCGGGGAGAATGCATTGCTCTGCCGTCTTTGCATGGAGTTTGTTGCCTACACTTTAGAAAGGGTAAAATAATAAAGAGTAGGGAAAGGCTGATTTTTGCCCCATTCATCTGGGATCCCAGCCACCTTGCTTCTCTGCCTGTGCCCACGGCTCTAGGTTCACACGGAGATCTGCTGATGCGTCTCAGACCAGACCTGCATCCTCTTGTTTCTATCATCCTGGGGTCCCCACTCAGCTCTGCTAATGCACCTAAAATCCACCATGCAGCACCCCCGCTAGTCCAGTCCTGGGTGTCCACACATCGATGTCCCTCCGTCCTGACCTACACCACACTCCTGCTTTTTTCAGTCCTGGTCCATCCCCCAGCTCAGCTAGTGCATCTCAATTCTAACAAGCAGCATCCCCTGCTATTACGGCCCTAGTTCTCCCCGAGCAGAAACTGCAAATGCCACCAACCTGTGCCGCTTTTTCAAGCGACACAAGTGATATCCGTAATTCATTTACATCCTGATGATGAACGGAAGCCTCCATGGAGGAAGACTTAGTTCGCCGACCCACTGCACTGCATAGCCCTCCAGCAAGATCTGCCTAATTTGTTCATGGCACGGTGTGAGACTGAATCCTTGTAGGTTCTAAACACCTCAGTTCTGAGAGTGCGATACCTGTAACTCAAGGCAGGTCTTGCACATTTGGCTTATGAGGGCAAGCTTGACACAGCACACTGACTTAGCCAAGCTGAGATGATAAAACAGTGCAGCCTCTAACAGCAGCAAAGCAGCATTCATTCCTGCTGTATAGACTCCATGCGTTGTGCACCGCACACACAGTTCATTGGTAAATCACACACGTGCCTGGGGAGCTGGGATTAGAACCTTGATTTCCAGAAGTCTAAAATGCACAGGCCTCAACTACTTGCGTCTCTTAGCTAGTAGCTGGAGCATCTCTCTAAACCACGGCATAAGTCAGCCACTAGAGGGCAACATCTGTATATTTAGGCTTGGAAGGATGAGATTATCGGTAAATGTCAGCAACTCTCGATTTCACTGTACACGCACAGACAAAAATATATCTCCATTGATAATCATTGAAATGTACAGATGGGCAAAGGAAGAAGAATGCCACCTAAGAACTTACTAGACTTTAAGGATGTTTACTTTGTATATTTTGACATGTGATGCTGACAATTTGTGTTTTAATGTTATAACTTTTTGAACCTCGACCCCTACTTTCATTAAACGATTATTCCCCCCATAACTTCTTACAAGAGTGAACATTTAAATTAATAAACATAAAAAATGCTTAAACCCCATAATTTTGGGCAACTGTGAAAATTTAAATAGATAAAAATGCTTAAACATAAACATCAATATTATCCATCAAAATAAATAAAAAAAAATTCTGCCAAGCGTACTTAAATCACACTATGGTGATGAGAAACATCCAGAGAACACAGCAATATGGAATGGGGCTTTAGGAATAAGGTTGACAATAACATACTGGGAAACAACCCTCTGGGCAAAAGAGAGGGAAAAGAAACCTACCGATGAATTTTCAGAACCCTGCTGTATGTTCTACGACAGGCAGGGTTGATTTCTGATCACCTGTGACTTGTGGTTTTGTCTCCTTGAATGATTTGGTGTCAGTCCTTTAGGCAGCCTAAGTGGATAGCAGACAATTCCTCACCCACACACTTCTGGTCCTTAAATGGAGTTGGCTGGGTAGGTGGGTGGGGAACATTTTTAACTTCACCCCATGGCAATGGAAAGGGTTAATCCATCGCTGCTGCTTATGGGGGAAGTCCCACAGGATCAAGTGTTTGTCTCTGGATGTTCACGACGTCTCTCAGGGCGCAGCTTTAATGTTTTATATTATCACCAGGGGTGGAGAACTTTACATTTCGTCTAGCTTCTACACCTCGGAGGTGCAACACGAGACATGATTTGGGAGCAGGGTCCGCTGGCTCCAGATCCCCCTAGTGCAGATTTTAGGCGACTTGTTCCACTGCACCACGGTTCAGAGTGGATGTTTTGCCACCCACAGCCTGGGTCCCACCTGTTTTGCCTATAGTCGCCAGAGAGTAAATTGTGCTCACACTCTGTAACATGCCTGCTCCTTTAACAGGGATGCATTTAAGAAGCCTCTGCCCACTGTTTGTTGGTTTGCTCCACAGAAGATGCCTTTACTTCCCAGAACTGTCCCTTTAACAGGTCAGGTCTCCAATGCATTCTTCCCCTACCAGTGCCATGGCTGGAGGTTTCTTGTTTCCTCAGAGGCTCATTTCACAGTGTGCCATTCATAGTTTGTTTCATCTTCTCCTTAAAGAGGCAAGCGCCACAGTGGGCCCCACCGTATCCTAATAAATGCCAGAGGAATTTGTGATTAAGCCGTTCCATTAGCGTTTTATCCAGCAGGCTTTTGATTTGGTCGGTCATCAGCCCCAGGCTCTGCCCTGAGCACCCCCACTACCTCCATGTTTATCAGGCCCCGAGTGGTGGGAGATAGGAAAGGACTACGATAAGACTTTTCAAGTGGCAGTGTGCTGTAAACATTCCCACTGGTGCTGTTAGATTAGAGCGCTGGGAAAATGCCTCAAGCCCCCCGGACCACCAATGTGTCATGACAGGGCTAGGGGCTGCAGAGTTGTTGAAAAGCCAGGTGGGAGGAGCTGGTGGGGCTGAGAGTGCATCAACTAAAGTACTTGGCTGTCAGGCAGCAGGACTGGTTATTGCCTCACAGGATACATGGCTCGAATGCAGTGTGTAATGCACACCCACAGGGCCCAATTTTCCTGGGTGCTGAGCGTTGACTACAGGGGAGTTGGGACTGATTAGCCCTTCTGGATCCCAGGCCCCTCCGGCCTGTATATATCCAGGCCAACACTGAAAGTGCAGGGCCGACGAGAAGGGGGGGGAAGCCGGTACAAATTACCGGTGCCCGGCGGTCCGGAAGGGGGCCCGGGGCCTGGCTTCCCCCCCCACCTTGTCGGCCCTGTTTAGCTGGTCCGCCCTTGCTGGGGGGCCTGAAAAAATTTTTTCACCAGAGCCCGAACCTGCTGTTGGCGGCCCTCTGAAAGTGACTTAGGGTTTGGCTCCTAAATTGAGATTTGAGTAGCCAACCCTCCAGCTGTAGTGCTGGACTCTGTCTGTCGGGGCTATGTTTAACAGCTCAGACTAGATAATCATCACAGACAATTTTTAAATTGAGATTTTTCTGAAAGATCTGCTTTAGGAATGATTGGGGGGGGGGAATTCTCTGTGTTATACAGGAGGCCAGATTACATGAGCACAACGCTCCACTCTCCCATAGGAATCTACGAATTCAGTAATCCCATCTGGCCTTAAATTCCACAACTCTGTACGCTTTGACAGCCTTTCCTGTTCTCCCAATGGGGAACGCAGAGCGGGTCAACACTCAGCCTTTCCATTTCACAGGCAAGTTTGACTTTTTCAGAAGTGTGTTTTCATTTGAAATTAAAAATATTTTCAAAATTTCCCGCCAGAAGGAATTTCTGGACAATTTCCCAAAAATGAAATGTTATTGTGGAATGGCAACCTTCTCTAGAATGGAAAGTTTCCAACGTGAGAAAAAAATGTCGTTTTGAATTTGGGAGGGAATTTTTCATTAAAATCAACTTGTTTTCCAAAGGTTCCAATCCGGAGGAAAATGGCATTTTGCATCAGAATCATGTTTCAGAAAAAAACAACAAAAAAAACCCAGCTCTAGTAGAATTCCTTGGTGTCCTTCCATAACAACGTCCCCAGTTGCCACAGGCCTCCAGGGACATCTAGAAATCTGCAGGATTTACCCAATAATCTGGAGAGATCCAAGAAACAGGTATATTTTAGGGTACAGAGGCTGTTTTATTGTGCTGTGTTTGTGAGTGCAAAATGGTAAGGTGTTACCATTCGGCATACTACTCATTTTGACTGGTGTAAGTGACTTTGCACAGTGCTGGGCAATGGAGAAGCTGGTCCACATGGCTATAATTTTAACTCTGAGCTCTGGCAACACGTACAAACTAGCCCATCTTTGCCAATGCACGTCAGTTCTTGTACAGGACACGGAGTGCCTGGAATAATGCTACAAAGATGGGTTCTCATGTGCAGTATAGGCAGTAAATTTGCAAGTCCAGTGTGGCCTCATCAGAGGAGGGATGTGAAACCTTATAGGGTTTCGCAGAAAGTGATGCTGGTGGTACAGTAGGTGGTGCTCTTTCCACTGAGAGAGCACTGAACCACTGCCTCAGCATGCGGTTTGCTAGAGCTATGCAAAATCTTCTCAGCCAGACCCAAAACTGCAAAAAAATGTATCTAGCTCCAGGTTTTGAAACCTGGATCTCAGATCTTATTGATCAAAATGTGGCCAACACAGGCTCAGCTTTCAGCAAACCGGGGCTCATTTATTGGGCCAGATTCTCAGCTGGTGTCAAGTAAATTCAAAGGAACTGCTCTGATTTTCATCAGCTGAGAATCTAGCTCATTTCTTCACATTTTTCAGCTTAATATGTATTCCATTAGAGATGGGACCAAACAAATCCAATTGACTTGGGTCCCCCCCCCCCGAGCTTCATGGCTGTCTTTGCAATCTGAACCTAAAGCTAAATGTTGCAGATGGCCCCCCACATTAATAAATGAGCTGAAACAAAACTTTGGATCCAAACAGCCCTGAACATTGAGACACTCAACATCCAACTCTGGATCTGAATTATGCTGCTTGATCCTAGGATGTGATTTCAGCGGAGCCTCACTTTGAGTTTTGGAATTCAAAGGAATTCAGAACTCAAAACAAGACTTTTGGGGTGCAAATCCACCTGGGCCGCAAATGACGAGAATGTCTGCAGGAATCCTATGGAGAGAGAGTGAGATTCCCATCACTCTTGCATTCGGGAGCATTGCATCCATAGTGATAAAGGGCCAAATTCTGCTCCCACTTACCCCTGAAGTAAATGGATTTACTCTGCATTACGCAGATGTAAATACCAGCAGAATTTGGCCCATGTGCTTTTTGCGGCTCGATGTGCATGGCTAAAGAGCGGTCACATTTCATCCCAGAGGTGGCTGCATTTCAGTGGTAGGTATAATAACCTTGTATGTAGAGTCTGTAAGAACCTTAGCACCAGGGCTTCTCTGATAAGCCAGTGGATTTACATCAGCTGAGGAGCTGAAGACTAGAACAATAGAAATGTAAAATTTTCTTAGAAACCGGTAGTAACAAAACAGCCTTGTATCAGCCTATGAGCTGAAACATGATTCACACATGTAATGAGCATGATCTACCTCCCATTGCTACTGAGTTCAGTGGGAGAAGGATTGGGCCCTTGTGTTCTACTCAACTCACAATCCTGTGCGATCTCAAAGGTACATCCTCCCCCATAGGTTGGGCCACCAAGGATCCAGGAGAGGGGTGCGGGGGCAGCAAGGCTGGGGTCGCTCTGCAGTCTCAGTTCCCACATGGAGGGAGAGGAGGTTGAGAAATGGTTCCAGATGGAACAGAACCCAAAGCCAAAGTGAAAATCTATCCGTGAGGCTGGCGACTGGCACCGCAAAGCCAAGATCGAGGCTTTTGCTACACAATACGGCATTGAAGGAGGAACACAGAGAGGCAGGGGAATGCATCCTGCAGATCGGATGACGCCCGTGTCCGCTACACACCCTGTGCTCTGCAGTTTCTTAGTCACAGATTATAAATCCACAAGTGCTAGTGTTGAGGTACAACTGCAGGGGGAGGAGAAGAAGGAAACATAGGCCCCCCCAGCATCTCCCCACCCCTTGCGCATTTCTAGTGGCCAGTGACTCAGATACAGACATGGTGCAGATCTTAATACAGCAAACCCTGCATGAAATGCATGGGGAGGAAAGAGTCTAGACAGACAGTCAACCAAACTCCCAGTTCTGCTCTTGCTTACACCAGTTACCCATTGACTTCAGCGGAGTCACTCCTGATTTACACCAGTGTGAGAACAGACTAAAGCGCAAATGTGTTTACAGGGGTCTGACCGCTGCTGGATGCTTCATGCACTGAATACCAGCCCCGATTCCCATGCTGGTTTTACGCTGGTGTGACTCTATTCATGCCAATGGAGCTAGCCCATATTTATACTGGCAAAAATAAACAGGAGAATCAGGCCCACCCATTTGGGTGTAGAGACGAAGAGTCGGATTCTCTGGTTCACATAAGCAGCACAAAGTGACCTTAAACTGGTCAGAGATTCCCACTGGAGAATTCACACTGTATAGGGGGAATCTCTGCCAGGGAAAATCTGGCAGGAGCGGCAAAGCCACCTACCATGCCAGCTGCCCTCACCCCCAACAAAAGCAGGAGGAGGGGGCGTGTTGGGCGGGGGGCGGAGGTGGAAGAAGGTATATTGGAGCTGAAATCTCCAGCAGAAGGACCCCTGCTGCTTTAACTGCCGCCGGGGCTGAGCAACTGGGGATCATGGAGTCGCAACCAGCTCCCTACAGCCGCCCCTGTCCAATAGGTCAGAGCGCAGCTTGGATGTGGTGGAAATTCAGGGTGAAGGGGATTCAGCTCTGACCCCATTTACACCAGCATCAACACAGAGCAACCCCCTCTGCATTAGTGGGGTTGCTTTGGATTTACAGGGATGTAACCGAAGGAAACGGGGGGGGGGCAGTTTGGAGGTAGGGATGGACTAAGCACCCAAAAAGTGTTCCTTTCTGCTCTCAGCCAGAACCTCTTGGGTCTGCCACAGGGGATGAAACTCACACAGCCATCGTTTATCATTGTTCTGGCAGCACCTGGAGGCCCGAGTCAGGGAGCAGGGCCCCACTGTGCTAGTCACTGACATGCAGAGACATTCCCTGCCCCAAAGAGCTTACAACTGCAGCATGTGTTAGTGGAAGGGAGCTTTTTTCCTGCTCAAATCTGGAATTGAACTAGCTCTCTCTGTTCCATTTGAGGGACAGGCCTCCTCCCCCCACATCAAGTGCAGAGAGGAATGAAGGGGGTGGTGGGGTGGGAAGACTTTTTCTAATTTCCCAATAGGCTGAGGTTGGGTTTGACTAGAGTTGCAAGTGAAGGTTCATTCTGGTATTTATTTTATCTGAGGCTACATCTACACTACGGGGGGGGGGTCGATTTAAGATACGCAAATTCAGCTACGCGAATAGCGTAGCTGAATTCGACGTATCGCAGCCGACTTACCCTGCTGTAAGGACGGTGGCAAAATCGACCTCCGCGGCTTCCCATCGACGGTGCTTACTCCCACCTCCGCTGGTGGAGTAAGAGCGTCGATTCGGGGATCGATTGTCACGTCCCGACGGGACGCGATAAATCGATCCCCGAGAGGTCGATTTCTACCTGCCGATTCAGGCGGGTAGTGTAGATCCAGCCTAAAGTAGTTTGCACACACACATGCCCAATAAAAACCAAACAGCCGCCACACCTACCAGCCTGGAGATTTATTATTGGTTTGTTTGTTTCCTTTTCTATTCTCATTCTTCAGTGATTTGTGTTGCTTCTTTGCATTTGGATTGTGTTTTTCCTTAAGTGTCATCATAGAGATACACACATACAAACCCTTCCATACACACCCACACAGTCATACACACCGTGTCCCCCCCGGCCTCTTGTCTTACACCTAGATTGCAAGCTCTTTGGGGCAGGGATCAGCTCTTTGGTCTTTGTTTGTACAGCACCAGGCACAATGGGGTCCTGCTCCACGACTGGCCTCCTAGGTTCTTCTGCAAGCATAAAACCACATCAGTACTACTACTACTACACAGGGTAAGGTCCTAAGCCAGTGCAAATTGCTTTCAGGGGAGATAGGCCCATTTATATCAGTCAAGCATCCTTCCCACAGAGCCATACTCGTTTGCTCATTTTGTTTGCTAATGGATCATCACAAATCCTCCCTGAAACACTGCGTGGTGCCGTGAGCTCACTGGACATCACTCCTGCCTGAGTCTATTCTATTTTCCAGCCGGGGACAGATCATAAAACATTCCTGGATCCAGACGATCTGGAAGTCATGAGGAAGGGGGAATTTTCTTTGAAGCAAACAGCTGGCCTTCTGTGGTGCTTTGATGCAAACTCCCCCTGCCCACCAATAGCACCTTGGCCTCCACACTACTTTCATAGCTTCTACGCCGGCAGCGCTGAGTTCTGGGGTCCTCCCACTTTCCCCTATTGGTTCCACCGTGAGTAAATCTCAGTCCTCAGACTCTCTAATTTATGATTTTTACATTTGCCGTGGGTCTCTGGCCCTGTTATTAATGACAACCTTCAGGAAAGCTCCTCAGATGCAGAGCTTGATTTTCTGCCCAGGACCTGTGGACAAGTTTTTCCAAGACAGCCTCAATAAAGCAGCAGGTTTCCATTAAGTCAGAGGGACTGGACTCCTTTCCTTTTGGGATATTGAAATCCTCTGGAGCGGGATAAATCTTGTATGTTTCACTTTCTGAATTTCTAGCTGCATTTTCTTTTTTAAAATAAGAAAACTCCTTTTTGTCTTACACTGGCATTAGCAACATTCTTCAAGAGATGCCCAGACTGTGGCCTGGGGTCTGCATGCAGCGTGTGATATCCTCAAATGTGGTCCACTTGTGGTCTCAGCCCTCTCTGTAATTGGCGGGTTGAAGCACCATAGGTTTTTATTTGTGGTCAACACAGGCAACCAATGATTCCCAGGAGTCCATCAAAGGTAAGAAGGCAAGCTAACTTTCTAGAGGTGTGCATTAATTTATGATGAAATATGCAAATACATATGCAAATTAGACATGGCCCTTAACCAACTACAGCCCTCTGTGTGTCAGTGAGTGAGTGTTCCCAATGTAACTCACCAAATTGTGTCTAATCTGAGTACAAAATATTTTATATTCATTGGTAAGTATGTGTCCATCTCCAGGCTTCCTATGATATGTACTGCACCTTTTTATAAACCCGTCAAATCTTCCCAAAGAGCAGCATAAATGTTTTCTACAATGCCATTGCCAGTGGGGGGGGAGAGAAGAGGGCTGGTACATAGCTTTTGTATATGACCATGAATTCTTTAAATCAGCACAGTATAAAATAGTATGGATCAAATTACTGGTGGCTGTATCAGGTGACGGTCAATATAGAATGTGACTTAATTTGCTTTTAGCTTGTGCCTCTTATATTCAATGTGCTCTAGCACTTTACAAAGCAATGCGCTAAACACAGTACTGTCACAGTACTCAGCATGCGGCTGAGAACTTAGAAAGATTTTTTTGACAAGGATGCTGCTGTTACTAATAAATCTTATCCCCTTATATTTATATACTGTAGCTCCTTTCATCAAAAGGACTCCAGTGCGTAGGAAGGGATCGGTCGCTGAAATGCAGGTGGAGGATTCAGAATCTGTTACTGGATAGAAGGTCTACACAGCAGTCTTAAGGAAAAGTGGAGAACAAAGACAGACAAGGGAGATAAATATTTAAGCTTCGTGTGGCAGAGAATGTCTTGTTATTATATGCTTGTACAGCACTAGCACACGGCCGTGGGGCCCTGATCTATAAGGTATATAATAGATATAGACACACAGAGCCAGGACAGTCCTACTCTTTCTGAAAAGTGCCATTCCAACTTTAACTTGCATCTACATAGCCACCAGAGAGAAGAATGAGGGCCTGCGTGGATTACAGCATAGATAATCTAACCCTACCCTTATGCTGTTAATAGGGGACTTGAGCCTACAACTTTTTGATTCCAGGGCAAATGTACTGCCAGCTAAGCCTGTCAGAACAAGAAATGAATGATGGCAGGAGTAGGGATATGACTGTAACATCAGCTAGTATTAATGTACCAAATGGGTCAATGTCGGGGCGGGACTCATGGTTTAAAATTGGTGTTTAGGCTATCAGACATTATGTTTTAACTATCAAAATGGCCCCACCAACTGATTTTTCAGACTGTCCTATGTTGATATAAAAGAATCATTATAGAAAACAAGTGCCAGACCCTAAGCTGGGATCAGCCCTCTATATGATAATAGATAATAAAGTGATAAGTAACAGTCAGCATGGATTTGTCAAGAACAAGTCATGTCAAATCAACCTAATAGCTTTCTTTGACAGGGTAACAAGCCTTGTGGATAGGGGGGAAGCCATGGATATGGTATATCTTGACTTTAGTAAAGCTTTTGATACTGTCTCACTTGACTGTCTCATAAGCACATTAGGGAAATACAACCTAGATGGAGCAACTATAAGGTGAGTGCATGACTAGTGGGAAAACCGTTCCCAGAGAGTAGTTATCTGTGGTTCACAGTCAAGCTGGAAGAGCATAATGAGTGGGGTCCCACAGGGATCAGTTCTGGGTCTGGTTCTGTTCAGTATCTTCATCAATGAGTTAGACGAGGGCATAGAGAGTACACGTATAAAGTTTGTGGATGATACCAAGCTGGGAGGGGTTGCAAGTGCTTTGGAGGATAGGATTAAAATTCAAAATGATCTGGACAAATTGGAGCAATGGTCTGAAGAAAATATGATGATATTCAATAAGGACAAATGCAAAGTACTCCACTTAGGAAGGAACAATGAGTTGCACACATACAAAATGGGAAATAACTGCCTAAGAAGGAGTACTGCGGGAACGGGATCTGGGGACATAGTTGATCACAAGCTAAATGTGTGTCAACTATATAACACTGTGGGGAAAAAAACATTATTCTGGGATGTATTAGCAGGAGTGTTGTAAGCAAGACACGAGAAGTAATTCTACTGCTCTACTTTGCGCTGATTAGGCCTCAACTGGAGTACTATGTCCAGTTTTGGGCACCACATTTCAGGAAAGTTGTGGACAAAGTGGAGACAGCCCAAAGAAGAGCAACAAAAATGATTAAAGGTCTAGAAAACATGACCTATGAGAGAAGATTGAAAAAATTGGGTTTGTTTAGTATGGAAAAGAGAAGATTGAGAGGGAACATGATAACAGTTTTCAAGTACATAAAAAATTGTTACAAGGAAGAGGGAGAAAAATTGTTCTCCTTAACCTCTGAGGATAGGACAAGAAGCAATGGGCTTAAATTGCAGCTAGGGTGATTTAGGTTGGACATTGGAAAAAACTTCCTAATTGTCAGGGTAGCTAAGCACTGGAATAAATTGCCTAGGGAGGTTGTGGAATCTCCATCATTGGAGATTTTTAAGAGCAGGTTAGACAAACACCTGTCAGGGATGGTCTAGACAATATTTAGTCCTACCATGAGGGCAGGGGACTGGACTAGATGACCTCTTGAGGTCCCTTCCAGTCCTACAGTTCTATGATTCTGTGACACAAAGGGGCTGGAGATTGTTTTGGGGAGGGAAGTTTCACCAGCATGTGTTGGCAGATGTAGTCCTTGGATGTGGGGGCGTTCGAGGGCTAGGAGGTGTGTGGCTGGAGCAGCTTACTTAATAGCCGATCTGCTCCCGCGTTTTTCCCTCTCTCAGCTGCACTAGTGAATTCAGCATCTAGCCCTTAAATTTAAAAAAGGAACTCTGGGTATGTCTACACTGCAAAAAAACCTCTGTGGCCACAAGTCTCAAAGCCAGGTCAACTGACTTGGGCTCGTGGGGCTCGTGCTCTGGGGCTGAAAACAGCAGTGTAGATATTCCTGCTCAGGCTGGAGCCCAGGCTCTGAGAGCTACCTGCCTCACCCCATCTCAGAGCCTGAGTAGGAACAACTACAATGTTTTCATCCCCATATCGTGAGACTGTGTTTGTAGCCCCAGGCTCTGAGACTCCCTCTGCGAGTTTTGTTTTTTGCCATGTAGATAATCTCTGTTTCTAACATGGACTTATGCTCTTTGAGCTTTCTAAATTGCAAGTGGCAAAATTATTTAACTTTTTACATATAGTAGATGGCTTCCTACTACACATGCATGCAGACCACACACTCAGGGCTAGAATGGGGATGGACTGCAACATGCAAGTGAGCAGCAGTACAGAATTGTTTGCAACACATCAGCTTAAGTTGGCAGGGGCCTTTGAACATATAGTGCACTTGTAATGGCCATTGTCATGACATAGATACACCCTATCATGGAGGCCAGGTCACGTATGGTTAAAAGAAAGGGAAAGGCTGTACTGGAGCTGGTTAGGTCCTATGCTGAAGACCCAGACTATAAGGCGTGGTAGTATGGCCTAGTGGCTGGAGTCAATAAAGTCACCTACCTTCACGGAGCTGTGTGGCCTATTGGCCTGTTGGGGAAGTGAGGCACCACCTAGGGGTGTGTGGCACCTGGGTAGGGGGACTCGGGCCCTCCCTGCTCCTTTGAGTCCCTGTCCAGGGCCCTGGCAGTGGTGAGGGTGCTCAGCTCTGACTCAGTGGAGATCTCCCCAAAACATGCTGACCTGCTTCCCGGTCCTCCAACTAAGTCCCCTGGGCTGTTCCCTACCCTGTCTTCCTCAGTGGTGATCCACAGTTCCCGGGTCTCTGGGGTCCTGGTCTGGTGCAGCTCCTCATGGCTTGGGCCCCTCTCTGGGTTCCGCAGGCAGCCTGGAATCCATCTGGGGCTCGGCATGCCTTGGCTTTGTGGTCAGGGCCTGTAGCAGTTCCCAGGAGGGAGCCTGTGATCTGCATCCTTCCCCTTCAGCGGCCTGGCCAGACTAAGTGGGGCTGCTTCCTTTTATGTCCTGTCTCCAGGCTGAACATGCCCAGCAGAGGTGGAGGGGTGTGGCCTCCTCGGCCTGCAATGCACAGTTAACCCTTTCTGGGCGAGGAAGGGGTAGGCACACCTCATTACAGCCACCATCTTGTCTGACACACTGTGCATCTCCAAAGCTAAAAGCATGACCTGCTACAGCACTAAATCTTTGTGGGGTAGGCTGTGAAAGACTCATAACCTCTCTGGATTGAGTAGAGGGGGACCTGTAACACATTCAGCAGTGAGCTGCATACATTTAATACTAGTAAGCTATTACTATTTGTATGTCCTATGCACAATGAGGTCAATTCATGGCCGCTCTGGGAATAAAATATATTTTGTTTTTTAACTTGAGAGTTTCCATTTAAAGAATGCCAGCCTGCAAGTCAGATAATGCTGGGTTAACACTTGCAGTGTGGTGGATGGGGATTGTTGTAGAAGTTCAAGGTCTTGGTCCTTAACTTCAAAGCACTCCATGACCTAGGCCTAGAATACCTAAAAGACAGTCTAAAGATCTGGGACAAAAACCGTGGTTGACCACTTCATTCCTCTGGCACAGCAGAGCTCTCACCAATAAGAGTAAATTCTCATCTCTGCAGGAGGTAGAACTTCCTCCAGGAGCTGGTCCAAGACTGTGGAATGAAGTCCCCCAAGAACTCAGGACCATCACAAACCTCCCCACTTTCTGCTCCAAGTGCGAGGCACATTTCTTTGACCTTGCCTTCTCTAATAGAAACACATAGCAACAAGGATATTTATGAAATAAACCTATCAAAAGAAGACACTCCATTACACATGCTTCTCCCTCTGGGGAGAGGATGAGAGAACAAATGTGTGTGAGAGTGTATAGTCATGTCGCTTAATGCTCTACTGGAAGAAACTTAGATACTACAATGATGAGCACAGTATAAAAACATATATAGAATAGAATGAGCAATTTTCAGTGCTGCTGAAAGTCCTGAAAAGATTCAGGCACAGAATCGCTTGGCTCCATCCTTCTGCAGTAGTTTTATGCTTCACAACAGGCCCCATATCCTGTTAAGCAGTGGCCAGCTGCAATAAACACAGTCATTAACCACATTTCAGAACAAATACATAATAATATGTGGTATTTATATTTTTACCACCCCAGTGGGACTTTGGCAAGTAAATAATATTTTACCACCATGGGCCAAATAAACATACTGAAGTGGAAATAACATATTTCCTTTGCCTGTAATAACCACACTGTTGTTCCAAAGGGGGTGTCAGCTCTGTGCTCCTGAATCAACTAGACCCTGCGGCATTTCCCCTCTTCTCTCTTCACTGTACGATGACCCACAATACTGGGACCTGATCCAAAGCTCTCATTGATGTCAATAGAAAACCTCCGGTTGACTTAACTAGGACCAACCCCATGACCATTAAAGAAAAGGAAGGATGAATGGGTTTGGTTAAAGCAAGATACTGCAATCCATCAGTCTGCAACTCTTTGCCCATCCTCCACCATCTCTTTCTCATAGGATTCTTGATCTGATAGGGATGGACAGAGGGAAGGATCTCAGGGCATCCGTGAAAGCAATTACATTTTTTCTTTATTTTCTCTTCCCTATTTCCTTTCCTTCCCTTTTATAAAAACAAGTAAATTAGATAACCAAACTCCCTCTCCCCCAGCCCTTTATTTCCCACGTAAGGTTGAGAATTTAAGTGCACTGAAGTCTGGAAATCCCAGGTTTACATTTCCAAATTAACCATGTGCTGACTGCATTGGGCATATGATCTAGCCTACTACTGATGAATACACACACAGCCGTAAGCAGAGACGTGCCAGGTACCTGAGTTTCCATGAGAACTTTAACCTCTGCATTTTCTGAAGTTTGTTTAAATTCTCAGCCTTAATGTTTCACTACTGTAACTTCTTGCACTTCATGGTAGCCTTGTTTTTTATTAGGCACCAAGGCCCAGATCTTCAAAGGTATGTAGGCACCTAGCTCTCAGTGAAATTAATGGGGTGTTTGCCCAGATCCTCAAAGATATTTAGGTATCCAATCCTGCCACTTCCATTGACGTCAGTGGGAGTTCTCACATGAGACTTCAGGACTGGGTCCTTATTTTGCTGGGTGTTGACTTATGAGGGTGGGCCCATGCTGTGACCACATTTGCTGAGCTTTGAAAGTCAGCATCCTCTATAACTACACTATTCCTTAGGGTACTTTGGGCTACAACCTCCCCTCTTATACACACAGATGGCTCCCACAGCAATCAACAGATTAAATTCTGCATGCAGGTGGCTCCTTTCACGTCAATGGGAGTTGCATGTTTGAACACAGAATTTGGCCCTGTCTGTACAGCTGGTGACTTGTTAGAGATCTACAGAATAAAATAAGGCTGCCCCTTTGCTGTGTGCCGGTACTGAGACCTCAGACGGTGTTCACCTAGTGTCTGGCCAGCCCTCCCTTCTTTTTAATGGAAGGATCAACTCCTCAGTTCAGGTTCTATAACTCCAACTACGGAAACAGCTGCCCATTCCCTTCCCCGCCCTGGATCAATACTGTCCCTGCCAGGTCCCAGCCTCAGCATTCGATGGCATACATTATTTATCACTAATTGGACTGGAGGCTTTGTGGGTGCCAGTGAATCAATTAATGAATGAGTATTTTCCATCAGGGTTCTCAGCACCCTCCAGAGAGACTTGCAGGAGCAACGACAGGCGGTGATGGGCTTGTGGCGAGTTCAGGGGTGGAAGGTAAATCTCAGAGTTTCCCATTTGCAAGGCACTGGCGAACTGAGCTGGAACCCAACACAAAGCAGAACTTACCTTGCACACCCACACCTCCCTGAGGTCCAGGAGAAGACTTGAGCCAGTTTTATCTACGCACCATCTCATAGACTCATAGACTCATAGACTTTAAGGTCAGAAGGGACCATTATGATCATCTGGTCTGACCCCCTGCATGCTGCAGGCCACAAAACCGTCCCTACCCTTCCCTTGACTCTGCTGATGAAGTCCCCAAATCCTGTGTCTTGGTGACTTCAATTGGCAGAGAACCCTCCTGCTAGCGATCCCTGCCCCATGCTGCGGAGGAAGGCGAAAAACCTCCAGGGCCTCAGCCAATCTACCCTGGAGGAAAATTTCTTCCCGACTCCAAATATGGCGATCAGTAAGACCATGCATGTAGGTAAGAGTCTCCAGCCTGACCCTTGTTAGCCATTATACTATTTACCTGCTATTGCTCGGTATTCCTCAGCTAATATGTTTTACCATTAAACCATTCCCTCCATAAACTTATCTAATTTAATCTTAAAATCTCCATCACCTTCCACTCCCCTAGTGACCCTACCTTACCTTCAAGGGTCTATTGCTGGGGATGGAACCCTTTTGTCCCACTCCCCTCCCAACCTGCTCAGGGATGGACCACTGTCCTCCTCTCACACTTATAATCTGCAGGTGGGAGTGATCATTTTGGATGCAATTGAATGGCCTCCTTTACAGGTTGTCCAAGATGCAGCCACCTTACGGTCTTAGGCCTTGTCAATACACTAACTTGCGCTGGCTAATTTAAACCGGTTTAGTTAAAGTAGTGCAAACCCCTGTGTGGATGATCTTATTGTGGTTGAAGAGCAGCTTGTTGCAGTTTAGTTTAACCTCGTTCCTAATCAGTTTAAGCTAAACCCAAATAAGCCAGGCTAAAGCTGAAATAAAAGCATCAATGTAGCAGTTGGTATTTGTTTAACAAAACTGGTTTCAACATCGCACCTGAAGTTAAGGCGGCACGGTTCTGTGTAGATGAGGCCGTAAATGCTCAGACACCACAATAAGGGGAGTGGCATAAGGACCAGAATAGAATGCAATAGACTAGACTTTCCCATTTCCTTATTCTTGGATCTTTAGGGAGATTGTGTGTAAATCCACCATCACTCCAGCCTATGGAAAAGACCGTCAGCTAAGTAGCTCCCTGTCTGCTTCCCAACTCCAGTTAGCAGCAGCAGCAGGGCCATGAAATCCCCCTTCAGTCCTGTTGCTGCTAATCTGAAGGTCAGTTTATCTCCTACTCTGGCTGCGTAAAACAGCTTGTGAAGGAGAAGCAGTGGGGCTGCAGGGACATTTCTCACTCCCGCGACTGGATGGGAACATGGACTGTTGGCCCTGAAGAACTTTCCCATGGATTAGAGGGGCCAATAGAGCTTTATTGACCAACCAATTCAGAGGGAGGGATCAGGCCAAACAGTTGCCCCTTGAAGCACCAGCCTCTAAAGATCCCTGAGAGGTTGATAGGAGACAACTGCTTCCTTCCTCCTAAAAAAACACTCAAAGCTACGGGAAACTGGGGTTCTAAGGACTTTGGGAGGCTGTTGACATGAGACATAGTCCCAGAAATCCTGTTGGAGGGAAGTGGGATATAGGGGCAGAGGGCTGTCAATAAATATACCAGTTTTCTTATGAATCTACCAGGTTTTGTGGGATCTGCATGGAAGGCCTGATCCAAACCCCGCTGGAGTCAATGGAAGACTTAACCAAAGCACAGAGGAATCACAACCCCTTGAATGAGCAAAACTCAGCCATGTTGCCTTGCTGGACCTTCCCACTGCAAGCTCCCTTGCTGCATAGGAAAATGTATCTCCACCTGGATGATTCCTTTCTCTCTCGGTACATACCAGGACATCCTCACCAGCTGACTGGATCGATTGCTCCTTATTCCAGGCCAATCAAAGAGAAATCAGGCCAGAAATCAGGAAAGAATAACCTACTCGTCATTTGGAATTCAACCTGCAGACGGACTTCAGAACCCACTTGGCTCATGGAACAGCCTCACCATGGAGAGGGTTGTAAAATGGAGCAGCCCCAAGGACCAAACTGCCCATGGACAGCCCTCAGGATTGGGGGAGCTCACTGGCATGCAGCCACCTTAACCTGACCCATGGTGGAGGACACTGCACACACGTATAGGAACAGACCATCTGCTGAAGTGTTTACCCTCTAAATAGACAAGCACAGAGAGAGGAAATGACTTGTGCAAGGTCAGAGTTGGGACTAGAGCCTGCATCTGCTGCATTCCAGCCTACTGCCCTATGCATTGAACCAGACTGCCTATCTTACGAGGCACTCATGATTACTATGACAGTACTAATCACGATTACTACTGGAGTTCATGCCCTGCTGGGAGAAGCAGATAGCATCTAACCCAGGTAAATGCACCTCTCTCTCTCTCTCTCTCTCTACTTCAAGCACACGCCCCTTAGCACAAAGGTGAGTACTGCTTACTGTATGTTCAATGCCACTGATTTCCATAGGCCACAAGATACCCCAGGAAGGGCACAGGCCCGTAAGCTGTGGGGGAGACGCTTCCTGCGCCCGTCACAGTGCTTTTTCAGCAATCACATCGGGCTGCTCCGTGCTGATTCCCAACAGATGTTGCCCTAATGAATAACAATGTAATCTCAGTTCCTTAATATAGTGCTGGGGCGTGATAAGTCTGAAATTGCTGTCATCGTCGGTGCGGGGATGGTCTGGTCATTGTTCAGAACTGTCCTCCTCCGATGATTATGTGAAGGGGAATTTATTTTCTTCCATCCACTCCCACTCCCCTCCCTCCCCCATATTAAAAATATTTGGGCATATATATTTAAAGGAGCTCAATAACAGGCCAGGATGTACATTTTGATGGGAGAAGCATGGATTGGAAATGGGGGAACCACATATAACCATGCCTAGCGCAGAACACACAATTCAGTACTATACACATCAAATCAGTGAAAGTCCTGGTTCTGCAGCAGCTACCATGATTATTTGCAACATATTTGGCCATTGTATGGGGGTATTCATGAGTGTAGAGCAGGGATGGACAAAGTTTTTGGCTCAAGGGCCACATCTGGGTACGGAAATTGTATGGCGGGCCACGAATGCTCACGAAATTGGGGGTTGGGGTGCAGGAGGGGGCACAGGCTCTGGGGTGGGGCCAGAAATGGGGAGTTCAGGGTGCGGGAAGTAGCTCTGGGCTTGGGCAGGGGGTGAGGTTCAGGGGGAGGGTCGGGCTCCAGCTGGGGGTGCAGGCTCTGGGGTGGAGCTGGGGATGAGGGGTTGGGGGTGCAGGAGAGTGCTCTGGGCTGGGACCGAGGGGTTCGACTGGCAGGAGGAAGATCAGGGCTGGGGCAGGGGGTTGAGGTTCAGGAAGGGGTCAGGGGTTCAGACTCCGGGTAGCGCTTACCTCAAGCAGCTCCCAGAAGCAGCGACATGTCCCCCCCTCTAGCTCCCAGGCGGCGCTGCATGGTGCCCTGTCCACAGGAACCACCCCTGCAGCTCCCATTGGCCACAGTTCCCAGCCAATGGGAGCTGCGGGGCCAGCGTGCGGAGCCCCTTGGCTGCCCCTATGCATAGGAGCAGGGCTGGCTCCAGGCACCAGCGAAGGAAGCAGGTGCTTGGGGTGGCCAATGGAAAGGGGCAGCATGTCTGGGTCTTCAGCAGCAATTCGGCGGCGGGTCCCTCAGTCCTCTCTTCCTCTTTGAGCTGCCGCCGAAGTGTCGCTGAAGAGGAAGAGAGGGAGCGAAGGACTCGCCGCTGAATTACCACCGAAAAATGAAGCGGCGCGATTGAGCTGCTGCCGAAGTGCCGCCGATCTGCTTTTATTTGTTTATTTTGCTTCACTGCTTGGGGCATCAAAAAAGCTGGAGCCGGCCCTGTGTAGGAGCCAGAGGGGGGACATGCTACTGCTTCTAGGAGCCGCACAGAGCGGGTCAAGCCCCAGAGCCCACTCCCCGGCGGGAGCTCGAGGACCAGATTAAAACGTCTGGAGGGCTGGATGTGGCCGCTGGACTGTAATTTGCCCACCCCTGTCTTAGGTCCTGTGATGGCCTGAGGGACAGGCCTCTTGCTAAGTCCTGTCTAGTCTGGACCCCTTCTGGGATGAAAAAAGTACAATTAAAAGTTTAAAAAAAAATCCCAACCCAAAAGATCTTTCTGTCCCCTCTTGGGCTAGTCCTTTAGTTTCATTCTCCAGCCCCCCTGGACTCAAGAGTTCTTATTGTGGGTGTGTATGCCCTTTCTTCAGAGCTGGTAGAGGAACCCAGGCCCACCCTCTGCTCTGCATCCTGGCCCAGAGACCCCATAGTGAGTAGCTAGGTCTGCTCCGTCAGACATGCTGCTGTTTCCCTGGGCCACTTCCTAACGCCAAGCCCCATGTGCTGCGTCCCTGCAGCCTGTGCTAAACACAGCCCCTCCTCTGGTTCCCAGGCCTCTCACTTCTCCCTAAATTCTCCCAGCACTTTTTTTCTATACCGGAATACCCACCCATCAGGACTGCATTCTGGGCCTTGCCCCTTTTCTAGGCCCATGCCCACACAGAGATGAATTCCATCTCTGTGGCTATCTTCAGTTTGCCTTCCCCAGGCCCTTCCCAGAGCACAGGAACTCCCTCCCTCTTGGGATCCTCCTCTAACTGAGTTCGCCACTCTGTTTATGCAGTCGTCTCAGATCTCCTCACAGTGGGGTCAGTCATTATAATAAAGTCTCCATATCACATTCAGCTGGGGGATAGCTGCCAGAGCTGATTCTGGCTTGCCTTAAAAAGCCAGTCAGCCTGTGACACCGCCCTCTTGCACATGAATCAATTGCTTCCATCCTACCCAATAGGGAAGTCCATTGGCTTCTTTCACAAGCCACATGTCACATTCAAGTGTCAGGAATGGGGAAGGCCAGACTATGAGGGGCGCAGCTTTACTGGGGGACACCTCCTATGGAAGTTTGATGGCTCTTTGGTAAACTTAGTTTCTGGGAGATGAATGTGATGTTCTTGGAAGCAAGCGTTTGAGAACATTAATCACAGTCAGGCTCTGCACAAGTTTCTCCCACCTTTTTCTGCAGTCCAGACCTGCACCTGAGAGCTGGTCAGGAACTTTCTGATGAAACTTTTTTGTTGGAAAATCCCCATTTGTTGAAACCTTAGCTGTCTGCAGGGAAAGGGCCAGTTTTGCTGAATTTCTGTTTCAAACAAATTTTTAAAAAAGCATTGAAATTGTCAAAATGTCTCATTTTGACGTTTTGTAAATGAAAAAAATTCCAGGTTTTGGGTTAAAGCACCTTTTCATTAAGAAATGTAAGTAATTAGTAGGGTTTTTTTTAATAAAAGTCAAAAATAAAATGAAATGCTTTTAAATTATCAAAATGAAATGTTTCGATTGACCTGATCCAATTTTTTAATTATTATTATTTTCAGTTTATGAAATTTTTCAAGATTTTAACTTTTCAGCCCAATTCACAGGGCAGGAAAAAATTTTGAAATCTTGAAAATTCTCACCAGATGGGAAAAACTGTTTCCGCCCCATCTCTACATCACTCCTGCTATTCAAGTCTTGCCCTAGTTACGGTCAACACATCTTTACCTTAACCCACAGTATTCTTTTATATTCCAGTCTGGGATTCTCCACCCATCTCTGCCAAGGTACCAGGATCTCAAGTGACACAATTTTTTTTGTCACAATATTTTTTTCAATGAACTTTTCAACCAAAATTAATTTAAAATAGTCACTTTCATTGCAATTGTTTGGTTTTTCAACAAAAAAACACACCCTATATTTTTGGGTAAAAATGTTTGGTTTTCAAAACCAAATATTTATGTTGAAAAAATATTTTTGTTGTTGTTTTGGGGGTTTTAATAAAAAAAAACAATTTTCCCTGGGAAATTTTAAAAACATTAAAAGAAAATAAGAAATTTCCAGTGCACAATTTTTTAGCATTTTTCAAGTAGCTCTTTTTCCAGCACACCCCTGTTATTCCACTCTGGGGTCTTTTCAGAACAGAGACAGCCTGTTATGGAAAACTAACCTGAGAGCCTCCCAAACTCTATTTCATTTGTGACTCAAGAAATCTTTACACAGAAGGTTCCAGAAGTGAGGGGCCAGCATGTTATCCCCTTGCATCTCATTGCTTCCCATGGTGGTTTTATTTGAGTTTTATGACTATGCAGTTTATTTGCTTGAAGCATTGTATTAGCTCCAGCAGAGGGCTCAATAAAATGGCTTTGAAAACATTTTGTTCCAATGTGCTGCATAAAATACAGCAAAAACCTGTCCGTGATTAGAGGAGATTTTTCTGGGGTCCAGCCTGGCTTCTAATCTGAAGCAGCCTCTTTTCTCTCTTGTTAATACTGTCCGAACAACTGAGGAAATGTTATGGTCAGGTAAGATACTCCTGTTTCCCAGTTTTAATTGAGCCCTGAATATTTCATGGACTATTCAGGGACCGACGGAACCAGAAATAATTTGTCTTTATTACAAATAGTACCAAGCTGCAAAGTTCACGTTCACAATACATCCAAATTTGGATCTGAAGTTTCAGTTTGTTCCATTGTAAACCTGGGACCCATTTGCAAAAGTGGGATATGGATCTTGACTATACCAATGTTTGGGTCTTTTGGGACACGGGAGTGTAGCGTGGGACCATATCTCATTTCCGTATGTTAATGGATGAATTTCAGAAGATTTGGAGTTTGAGTTTGTTTTGAGTGAGCACCCAGGTCTTTGGATACTTACGTATACAGAGCAGGTCCAAACATCCTGAACCCACTGGGTCTTCAAAACTGAAAACTCAGTTTCATCAGAACAGGTCCCTTCAGCTGGGAATTCCAGTTATCGGTAGTGCGGGGATGTGGACAGCTGTTGACTAGAAACTGGCCCCAAACCCATCAACTTATTTCATTCAAGGAAAAAACAGCCATTCTATGAGAAGACTATCAATAATTACCAACTTGGGTGAGCTTCAATCTATACTCAAGTAGAGGTGCAAGAAGGTTCTGTTTCCTCTTCCAATCTCCCGAGCCAGCTTTGGCTTTTTCTTGAAATTAATCCATCTTTTAAAAAAAAGAAAGACAAAGAAATGGTCACCCTCACTTACCTGGGCTAAATCTCAGGCTACATCTACACTACGGGGGGGGGGGGAGAGGGGTCGATTTAAGATACGCAAATTCAGCTACGTGAATAGCGTAGCTGAATTCGACGTATCGCAGCCGACTTACCCCGCTGTAGGGACGGCGGCAAAATCGACCTCTGCGGCTTCCTGTCGACGGCGCTTACTCCCACCTCCGCTGGTGGAGTAAGAGCGTCGATTCGGGGATCGATTGTCGCATCCTGACGGGACGCGATAAATCGATCCCCGAGAGGTCGATTTCTACCCGCCGATTCAGGTGGGTAGTGTAGACCCAGCCTCAGAGGAGTTAATCCCAGAGGGACCCATTCACAATTGTTCTATGGGAACAAAGAATTATCAAACCAGAACAACAGGGAATAACATTTACTTTATACCAAAACAAACAATGACACAAGGCACAGGGCAAATGTGTAGCAGGCTAACACAAAAAGAATGCCTGAATTATTCAGCATAACAAAGAGATTCATTGGATGGATTTCATTAATATTACATATCCTAGGGGCTGGGGAAAAACGAGCTGGGCTTTTTTAATTCTGGATTGAGCTGGGACGTCTAAATCCCATTCTGAGGATATGATATATCTCCTGCTCTTTTTATAAGTCTCTGTTTGTCAACGGCCGCAGCAGACATCTCCATGACTAACCCTGCGATCCTTGTGTCTGGAAACAGCACCGGTAAAGCAGATGGGAACTCAGCTGTAACTCAATCTAGCTTGCTCTGTGTAAAATGTAATAAGAAGGAGGCCCAGGCCTGTGATTGTAAATTTTCCTTCTGCACCATGCCTGTCCTCCTGAGTCTCTCTCTACCAGACTATTCCTTCAGCTGGGCAGTTGTGCACTGTCCTGCTGCCTTCTTGACTCAAGGATTCCAGGTAAAAGAAGTTGGCACTAAGGCAGATAGCCCGACTGGCAGGAGGAGGGAAGGCTGGCAGGAGATGGGGAAGAGTGAGAAGAAAAAACTGGTATGCAATTAAGCTACTTGTACCCAAATAAGGTAATTGGATTGGTCTGGGGTGGGGGTCTGACAGGAGGGATGAAGTCTTCTGCGTTCCATATGCACATATGTAGGGAGCAGTTCGGGAGGGGAGGTCACTTCCGTGGCACTGGTAATCACTAACTTGTGTGCAGCTGGGGAAATAACCAGCCTCTAACTGTTTTTCTTTTAGCTAAAGATTTTAATTATAAAGAAGTAAACTGAAGTGAAAAGGTCTCTCCCCTCCTCCTCTTTTAGACCGTCTCGTCCCAGGTTCTCACAGGCAGTTGGATGCTACAGTAAGGCCTGTAAATAAATAGAACTGAATAAAAGTAATGCCACCTATAGCCTCCACGGGCAATGTATCTTTCATATTCTTGCGCTGGTATTCCCTACTGCTCTCCTTAACAAGAGCCCTTCAGTTCACACTTATTGTTATCATCATGTGTCAGCAGCCTAGGGGAAAGGAAGTATGGTCTAGTGGTCAGCATGCTAGTTTAAGCGTTGGGAAATAGGAGTTCCATTCCCTGCTCTGCAACAGACTTCCAATGTGACCTTGGGCAAGCCACTTAGTCTTTCTGTGTATGTCTACACTGCCAATCCCCCTCTCCCTTGAAATTTAGCCACCACATTACCACGATCACCTTCCAATAGCACAGAAACCTCTGAGAGGGACACTACACTGCTATTTTGAGCCCCATAGACACTAGTCATGCAACTCACTGGCTTGGGTTTTTGTTTCTTTGTTTGTTTTGCAGTGTAGTACCCTATGTGCCTTGGTTTCCCATCTTTACAATAGGGAGAACAACACTGCCCTACCTCGCAGGGGCATTATGTGAATAAATATGTCTCAAAGATTGTGAGGTGCTCAAATACTATGGAAATGGGGCTATATAAGTATCTCAGGCAGATAGATTACTATGTTTATGTAAACTACATTTACTATCTACTATGATAGATTACCTAGTTTACTACGCACCTATTAGTTCTCACAACCTAATTAGGTTTGGCCTGGATCATGCTTTGGAAAGGCCAACACTGCACAGGAGGTAAGATCTTGCTCTGGAAAGTAGTGTTGTTCCATCTGACCAATCGCTGACTGAATGTCCCTCTCAGGGGTCACTGTGCTATTGGAAGGTGGCACTGCTAAGGAGGTGGCTAAATTTCAGTTGGAGTAGAAAGCACCAGCTGCAAGTCAGCTCCAAACCCTCCTGTTTAGCAGAGAAGGAGACTTAAAATGGGAACTGGGAGCAGTAGGGTCTGAGTCTAGCTGTTGCTGTACAGAGGTGTCCACATCGCAAAACCCACTCCCCACCACCAGACCCTTCTGTGGCTGCCTCAGCAGAGAGCGCCTTTCATTGGACTCTAGGTCAGGCTTCAGTCACATTGTGAGGACAGACTGGGAGGCAGCTGCATTGATGCTAGCTAGGCTACACCTGTGCTGTGGCTAGAGAAATGGGTTGAGTGACCAGGACCCCAACAGCTTTCACCAGCACTAAAGGGCTACTTGCGTAAGTTGCATGTAGGGAGGCAGATTGTGCATCTGAATTCATACACAGAGGCGTAGTTCTTACAGCTGTGCCCGCTGCCTTCGAATGGTTCATTCCACTGTGCTGGTTTGAGTTAGAATCATAGAATATCAGGGTTGGAAGGGACCTTAGGAGGTCATCTAGTCCAACCCCCTGCTCAAAGCAGGAGTAAAGCCACCTGCAAGATGATTGTGAGCAAGGAACTGAAACACCCAGGTCAGACAGCCACTTGAATCTCCTTCCGAAAGCCTGCAGCAAGTCAAACCAGAGTATCACTGGTGGGAGGAAAGGGAGCGGAGCTACCAAGGGCCCATCATCTCTCCACCCCTTCGGAAGAGTTCTTTCCCCTCCAGCTGAGGTATCACGTGACAGTGGCAGCTGTGCAGGGTAGAATATACTGCACCTGTTTGCACTGTAGTTGCACCATTATTAGCCTTCTTAAACAGCTGTAATTTGGGATGGAGGGGGTGGGAACCTGATGTCCCAAATCACAGCATCTCCATTGCTTTGTATTAAAATGGCCTGGGATGTACTTTGCAATAAATATATGAATACACAGCCATTTTAAAATGAGATACAGGCAAGCTGTTTTTAACTGAATTACCTCAACAGAACTTTAGCTGGGGCTCCTCTGGTTACTTCCTACTCTTCAGATTCCCTCACTGTAAAAGCCATTACTTAGTACGTCCTGATTTATGGTGCCTGAGAGCACACATCAGCTTAATTAGAAGAGCTGCTTTTAAGGATCGTCGTTTAAAGAGGCACTGATGGCAAAGTGGCTTCAGCCCCAGATTTGACCCGCAGTGCCATGAAATTGATATTATCAGGTATGGAACCTCCTCCAGATTGGAAATATCAGTTATCCTCAATAAAATCACCAGCTGCAGGCAAAGTTAAACAAAGAAACAAATGCTCCCTACAAACCCCAAAGCGTTTGATGATGAGGGACTTTTGTGCTGAGGTGACTTGCACCTTATGCCACTACACTTGTATACCCAAATCAGTGTGACTCCATTGACTTCAATAGAACTAGAGCAATTGACTCCAGCTAAGAGTCTGCCCGAAGGGGTTTTCAAACTGTAATGCTGTGTTACTGGGGATGGGGTATACCAATTCCACACTGCGCCAGAAGGGGTGAGCTCATTCGGCCTCGTCTTACTACACCTGCAGTAGGCATTACGCCTGGATAGAGGCACTGCAAAGGCTGAAGACAGCTCAGGCAAGGGCTGACCAGGAAGGAGAATTGATGGCTAGTTGGCCCTCAATGAGAGGAGTCTGGCTGGTGCCACTGTCTGGAGTTGGTCTGCTGGTAGACAGCCACCCTGGTCCTGTTGGTATCCAGGGTGGCCAGCCACCCTGGTGGAAGGTAGACAGGCCTGCCATGGGGAGCCCAAGTAGATGTGAAGGAAAGCCGGGTGGAAGGAAGTCTGCCCAGGAGTCTCTAGGGGGAGTTGGGTGGCTCCTACTACCAGGGGAGAATAGAAAACTCTCCCGCAGCAGAGCTGCCTGGGGGCAGAACGTGCTTAGAAGCTCTGCAGTGAGCTTGGGGAAGAGAGAGAGACAGCAGCTGATCCACTGGGAGCTTGTGAAGAGGCTATGAGAATAGAAAGGCCTTAGATCAAGCATGGCAGGAAGTGGCTGAGGGATGCAGTAAGGGGTCTAGATAGTCAGGCTTTATTGCTCATTAAAGCGTTCCTGGACCAGCACCCTGTGGAGAGGGAGGCCCTAGGTTCCCTCACTAGCTCACTGAGGAAGGTAGAGCAGAAACCCCCGGCTAAGGGGTTAGGGCTATTGAAACCCCCTGATAGCAAGGGTAAGGACTCGTGAGTCTAGAGTTGGACTGAATGCCCCGAGTAAGAAGGGACTGCTTTTTTTGGTTGGACTTCTGGCTTGTGAGCTATAGCGATACCAAGGGTTGCTGCCCCAAAGAATGAGATTTATGGCCCCAAAGAGAGATTCAAGGCCAAAAAATGAGACTTTTCAGGTGGTGTGTTAGGTCATTGATAAAATATTCATATTTTTTGTTTTTAGCAAAGTTAAATATATAAATGGGAAATTAATAGATAATTGAAAGACATTCACATAGTATAACCAGATTTTCACAAGCATGTATGTTAGTAATACGATACAAATAATGAGTGGATTTTTTGTGAGATAAGGATTGTAAGTTTGTCTGTATAACTTTGGATATGTTACATACTATATTTTAATAACCCTGGATAAAGCCATCAGTTATTATTTAACCCTCATCAGGATACATTGAAAACTGTATAGAAAACAGAAAATCTTGGACCCAACAGAAAATTGTTCTTATGAATTAATCAAAACTTTCTGAAAACATTACAACCAGACTTTCTGACAAAGTACTAGGAATAAATTATTGAACTACTACTAAAAACAAAAGAAAAAAGTCACCAAACAAATTACTGCTGGGGAACTCAAGTGTCCTGAAGAGCATTAATAATAATTATAATTAATAACAATAATCCTAATTATTAAGCATATTTGACTTACATAATCACGGAGGGATTCGCCATAAGGAATTTGTGGTTGTGAAGACACTGCTCTATTTGTGTGGTGTATTTCACTTTCCAGATGATGAGTTGCATCTTTTTCTTCTTGATGGTCACAGGACGGCTCCTGGCAACACGGGGTATATTTTTTTTTTAAAAAAAAAGCTTGCTACTGGGGCAACGAAGGGCCATGAATTTGTGGAGTGTAGTTTACATTTGAACTGTATTTTGCAAAGCCTGCAAACTTTTGATCAAGTACTGCTTGTTTTTTGGGGGGAACTCATAATTTTTTGACTCATATCCACACAAACCAAAAAAGGTGTGTAGCTTCCTGCCCCCTCTCATGCACATATAGAACGCAGGCCTGTAGTCTCCGTGGTTACCAAACTACACAAGCTTGGAAACCAGCTTTCCAAGGTCTAAGCCCCTTCTCTGAGGGCCCCAGATGTATTATTGTCTCTTTCCATGCCTGAGTAACAATATTTTAAATCTTTATATACTTACTCAGAACGAGTGAGAGAAGCTTAGGAAGGTGTGTGAGTGAGATGGCATGCTAATGAGGGAGTCTCTCACCGAATGAGTGAGAGTTGACATGTCTGGAACTATATGTGGCCCAGACAGAAGGCCAAGTCACAAGACCCCCACAAGGCCAAAGTGGCTGTCAGCAGGGGGTGCAAAAGGAGAGCCTGCCACGCCCAGCCACATGGCGGGGGTGTCAGCTGGTAAGTCACACTGTTACCTACTACTAAAACTAGTCAGATTTTTTCTCACAAAAACCCCAAATTCCCTTTGAAAATAGTGGTTGTTTTTTTCCCCCAAACTCCATATTTTTCTACAGGGAAGTGGGAAAATATCAAAATTGACAATTTTCTGATAGGAAAATTTAGAACAAATTGTTTTGAATTTCCATTTCCAAATAAAATGGAATCTTTCGTTTCATTTCAACGTAAAATGGAATTTTCTTTTTTGGCTTTTTGGGAGGAAATGTGGATGTTTTTTGCAACTTTTGTTTTCCAGCCAACTCCAGAGCTGGTTGAAACTCTTCTGAATTTTGAAATTTGGATGAAATTAAATTCAAAATTTGATTTAAAGCGAGAGAACTTTTTTACAAAATATTTGCAATTTCCTTCCTCCCTTCCCCAATGATACTGCTGGCTAAAATAAAAAAAAAAATTGGCAATATTAAATTTCAATTTTGGGGAAAAACTGAAAATGGTTTTTTTTGGGGGGGGGAGGACAGACAATCCATGACATATTTTCCCTTTTCTCCCCTTCCCCGACCCCAGCCATCTTGTGTGTTGTTGATTAAGGCTGTATTGTGTTTAAGGAGCTGGTACTTGGATATCAGTTTAATTTGTATATCTAAGTAATGGTAGGGCTTTTGGATCAGGCAACGCTTTTAAAACCATTTAAACTAATAATTAAACAATAAATTGCTAGTTATGGGGTTGATCACTTTTTTTTCTACCCCTGGCTTCCATTCCATATGAAATCTATCTTGTTTGGTAAGGCATCCCAGCCTCTTTCCACCATACCTGGTTTGTGCTTTCTCTTCCATTAACCCTCAGTACTGTATGTGGAAAGAAAAAAGGACCAAGGAGGAAAATGAGGCATTGATGCTTTTATGCTGCAGTTGTACTGCTGCCCTTTCCTTTGGGTTGCTGGTGGAGCTACAGTATTAAAGAGATGGAGTTTCTGCGTGTCAGTGTATGGTGAGGGAAAAGACTGGGGTGCTTTCCCTAGAGTGCTATTGCACATGTGGTGTGGGGGGATTGGTTGGGAGGGAGGGAAAGAATGGAGTTATAGGACTTGTAGTCATTGGACTTAGTCTTACTAGTAGGAGAGGATGGAGGGTTCAGTGCTTAGGGTACTAGCCTGGAGGAGCCTGGATTTAATTTCTTGCTTTGCCACAGACTTCCTGTTAGTCCTCAGGTAAACTAAACTCTAAACCTCCCTTCCCCATCTGTAAAATGGGGATAATAGCACGTTTCTACCTCACATGTATGTTGTGAGGATAAATACATTAAAGATTGTGAGGCGCTCAGGTGCCACAGTGATAAGGATCTAAGAGAGATTGGTCAGAGCAGCTGGGTAGGAAACTGATATTTTTATTTCCAATGTACAAAAGCATTTACTGATATATATATATATATATATTTGGTTTGTTTTTTTGGTGTCTTACCTTTGGAGTGTCCATCTTGGGCCCAATCTTCAGATGTGCTGAGAACCTGCAGCTTCAGTTGCTCCAACTGGAGTTGTTAGAAATGAGGAGCCCCTACAGACACAAGATGTGTAAGCATGGAAGCACCCCAAAATAGAGGGCCTTCCATTTGATTGGGCTTGGAGAGGGCTGAAAGTCTGAAAAACTAGGCTGGAAATCATAGAATCATAGGACTGGAAGCAGGGGTGGCAGGTTTGTAGAAATTTTGGTGGTGCCCAGAACCCGCCCCCCCCAAACTCCGTCCCCCCCACTTGCCTAAGGCTCGTGGAGGGAGGAGGTCTGGGGTGCAGACCCTGGGCTGGGGCAGAGAATTAGTGTGCAGGGTTCAGGCTCTGGGAGGGAATTTGGGTGCAGAAGGGATGAGAGGTTGAGCTCTGGGAGGGAGTTTGGGTGGGGAAGGGGGTCTGGGGTGCAGGCTCTGGGACTGAGTTTGGGTGTAGGCTCTGGGCTGGGGCAAGGGGTGGGAGTGCAGGAGGGGGTGAGGGGTGCAGGCTCTGGGATGGAGTTTGGGGATGGGAGGGGGTGTGGAGGGAGACCTGGCCCCAAATGTTGGTGGAGCTGGGCCCCCGGGCCCTGAATATTGCTGGAGCTCGGGCACCACAGGCCCATATAACTCACCGCCCCTGATTGGAAGGGGCCTCGAGAGGTCATCCAGTCCATTTCCCTGCCCTCATGGCAGGACTAAGTATTATCTACCAATGACGGAGATTCCACAACCTCCCTAGGCAATTTATTCCAGTGCTTCACCACCCTGACAGTGAGGATCCCAGAAGAAAAGGACTTCTTGTGAGAGTTCTAGGACCTCCTGCTTCCTTTCTTCTGGAAATTCGTTCAAGAACATGTTATTGAGGTATTCAGGTGCTTCTGTTGGGCAGCTGTGTCTGGAGCACTCTAGTGTCCAGGAATAGTGAACGTGAAAGGATCGTGACTAGATGGTTGAATAGAAATTCCCTTTGGACTCGTGCTCATGGGAAACTGTAGTTGCTGCCATCTCTAATACTGAGACATGTCAATGAACTTCCTTGGAATTCTGCCTCTCTGGGGGAGAGGGCTGTGTGTGAAGGAGCCTTCTACATCGGAGCACCATCGGTGACAGTCCAACAGCACTAACCTCATACTGTCACTGGCAAAGTGTGCACCTCTGCTGCCCTTGCGCTGTCTTCGTGTCTTAAATCAACAATGGCAAACCACGCCTGCTCCTCCCTCCCCTCTGCTTCTGGGACAGTGGGTTGGGGCTGTTCCTTCATCCATCTGGATGAAGCCTGCTGGTGAGGTGAGCTTTCTCTTAACGTTACAGCAATCTCCTTGCCTGGCAGCAGAGACCCCCTCTGTCAGCAGCAGCAGCCGTTTCAGCTTTCTGTTCCTCTGGGTCTCTCGTTCCCCCTGGCTGCAGGGGCTGGGTTGCTCCACTACTAACCTGAGTGCTGTTCCCGGCTCTGCGACTGAACTGCTGTGTAACTGCAGGCAAGACTTTGCCCCTCATTTGTCCCTTCTATAAAGCGGAGACGACGATGTTTGCCTTGCTTGGGAAAACTCTTTGAGATCTATGGATGGCAAGTGCTATATAAATATTTTCATTACCAACTTCAGCTCCGGTACCTCAACCTCCAGGTACGCTTCCCATATTTACAGTGTAGGGTCTAACGTCTGAAAATGACTAGTGATTTTGGGTGCCTATCTTGCAGCACTTAGGCCTCAGAGGGTGGTTGCTCTGCTCTTTGTGAAAACCAGGCCCCTTTAAGTGGAATCAGGCTGGGTAATCCAAGAATGAGGCGTCCAAAATAACTAGACGTTCAAAATCTTGGTCCAGGCACTAGGAAGGTCCAAGCAGAGCCCTTTAGCTTTCAGCCCAGTCTGCACCACCATGTTTCCCATCGTGCGTCCCTTTTCTCTTCCCACATGTGCTCCCAAACACTTTAAAGGTGGCCAGCAATTTTTTTTTCTTATGAAAATTTTCACTGGAAAACTTTCTCCACAGCTTTTGAGGTTTTTGCAAAAAACACAGAGGAAAAAGTGGATTTTTGATAATTAAAAGTTTGGGGGTTTGACCACCAGTACCCCAAAACTTCTGGTTTAAAACTGAAAAAAAATTTTTTTTTTAAAATGCAAAATCCTGAATATTTTCAATGGAAACTTTTTTGGAGGCAGGAGACCATTTTTGACCAGCTATACCATCCCCTTAAGCAGTCATTTCAGACAGGTGCTCTCCTCCTCCATTCCCCAGCCAGCCAAGCCCTTGGAAAATGCCTCCCATGGCCAGACACACCTGTCACAAAGCAAGGCAGATTCCTCTGCCCTGACACTTCAACACAACCCACTTGGCTGCATCTATTTTTAGACAGCTGATGAGTAAACTGGTGTGAAGCACTATGGGAAACGAGATGCAAATGTTGTTGTGGAAGCCCATTACTGTTTTATGGAGGTCACCCTGATCTAATTACGCCACTGTTCCTCCCAGCCCCAGCTTGACCCTGGCTGATCCTGAAACGGATTAACATGTCTTGGTCACTTGAGCGTGTGTTGTGTGTCTGCTCTGGCAGGGCAGCGGCTGAAGGTCTGGCCGTATCTCAGTGTTGTTTTGACCCCAGCCTTTCCCTCCCCCCGCCCCATGCCAAGTCCTTCGCAGACCTGTTGAATAGGGGCTTTCATTTCAGTGACCTCTGGGGTCATCTGTTTTCGGAGCATGAAATATGGCTGCCCAGTGGTCAGAAGCAAAGAGATAAACTTCACTGAGGAGCCTTAACAGGCCAATGAGCCGTGACTAATGATGATTGTGGTTTGTCTTTCTGGAGTTAAATTTATTGGGCGGCTGACCACTTAGTGCACTGCCTGGGGGATTAACCCTTTCAGGTATGACGAAGTGCTTGGATTTGCATTGGATAGAGAGCTCCTCCTTTCAAACATGCACACCAAGAGGAGGTTCTTTTCATGCTCCTGCACCAATCCTCTGCCCCACTCTGAGCAGGACCTTTCTCCATGCCTGGCACTGCCCCTTACCCCCAAATTCCTCTTAGCCCCCTCTAGTGTGGGACATCTTAATCTTTTTCACCCTTTCCCAAAGAATCTGTCCCGGGCTGGGTAGGGGCTTTCCTCACAGCTGATTCCTACCATAATAGCATACTATTGCCATATCCCTAACACTGACTCTCCTCTGTCACTTCCTACAGTCAGAAAAGAAGGGAGGCCTTGAACTCTAAGTCCTGTGCTGAGTTCAACTGAATTGCAGCTGGATTGGCCTCAGGGCTCAGCTAGGGTGACCAGATGTCCTGATTTTATAGGGACAGTCCCGATGTTTGGGGCTTTTTTTAATATGGGTTCCTATTACACACCCACCCCCGTCCCGATTTTTCACATTTGCTATCTGGTCACCCAAGGCAGGGACGGCTCTATGTATTTTGCTGCCTCAAGCACGGCAGTCAGGCGGCTTTCGGTGGCGCGCCTGTGAGAGGTCCGCTGGTAACGCGGATTTGGCGGTTTGCCTGCGGGAGGTCCGCCAGTCCCGCGCCTTCGGCATACCCGCTGCCGAATTGCCGCCAAAATCGCAGGACCGGCGGACCTCCCGCAGGCATGCCACCGAAGGCAGCCTGACTGTTGCCCTCATGGCAGCCGGCAGGCCTCCCCCCGTGGCTTGCCGCCCCAGGCACGCGCTTGGAGCGCTGGTGCCTGGAGCCGCCCCTGACCCTAGGCTGAGCTGCCAGACTGGTGTCCAGACACAACTGGGGACAGCCTAAGGGCTCAGTTACCAACAGCCAAAGTGCTAGGGACCACTTCTTACGCCTCACCAGTGCTCTCTAAAGGCACACAACTTGGAGGCTGTTGCACTGTAACTTATGCTTGTTTGTTTGATAGTACATCCTTGGCATACCTCCTGTCCATCTCTCAGTGTGGGGTTGGGGGAGGAATGGCATGGCTTTGCACACCTAGTATAGCAACATTTGGCTGCTGGGGCATAGGCACTGACTTTTTTTTTTATTATTTTCCTCCATGGGCACTCCACCCCCGCTCCACCCTGAGGCCCAGACCCATTCCTCCGCCCTCCCCCAGGTCCCGCTCGGTGCTTTTCGCCATCCTTCAAGCGTCTTCCGCCAGCCGCCAAAAAGCTGTGGCTGGTGGGTGTTAAGCACCCACTATTTTTTTTTCCATGGGTGCTTGAGCCCCGGAGCACCCATGGACTTGGCATCTATGTGCTGGGGAGTTTATAGTTTCCTTTGGAGAAAGGCAGGAGATAACTGGGATGGGTGAAGCTCTTGTATAGGTAGGAGTGAAGGAAAGAGCTGATTGGTGGAACAGACTGTCAATCACCTGGGGAGACAGGGGAGGGACTTCCCTTCCATGCAAAGTGTTCTGGGTAGGGAAGTCTTCTATAAAACTCCCCTGGCTTCCAGCTGTCAGTTAGTTGTCAGAGTATGTGTTGTGTGGAGGAGAGTGGGCATGTTGCCTGTCATGTTATAGACAGTATTCCTTGTTGCTTTTCCTTTTAAAATAAATCTAGAGTTTTTTAAACTTCTCTGACCTGGGTCTTGCTGCTGTGCTCTGCCACAATAATAATCTACCATGTTGTCAACTGGGCTAGAGCTGCTCGAAATAGTTTGAAATTTTAACAATTTTTTAAGTTGAAATTCAATATTTTAACAAATTGTTGTGGAAACTTTGTCTTTTTTTAACCTGCTCTAAGCTGGGACCTCTATTTTCTGCCCTAGAGGAAAAGGGTGATACCCCAAAGATATCCTGCTTATTTGGGGGACCTCTGAAAAATCATCATAATGGCCCTATCAAAAATCCTAAGGCTGGGCTTCATGGGATCCCATCACTAAGGGATGGCTGGGGATTGTCAGTGCTGAAGAACGCTCCTAAACTTACTTCAATTACCAAAATCTGCTTGCAGATACATAGATGCAACTCCCGTTCAAGACAGCAGGCCAGATTTTGTTTGTGGGTTGGGAGTAAAGGCAGACTTCCACTGAGTGGGTGTGTCTGAGGGGAGAATTTCCCCCTGGGCTAGTGTGTGTGTGTGTGTGTGTGTGTGTGTGTGTGTGTTAGGAGGGCAGGAGAGAATGTGGTTTCTTGGTTGGTAGCCAGAACGCACAAGCAAGCACTTTTTTACAGCACCCCTTTTATAATATGAATCTATCACCACTCCTGATCCACTACAAACTGGTTCCTGCAGTTCCTATGAAAACAGACCCCAACTTACCCTTCATTGCTCTGTGCCTCAGTTTCCCCACCTAACAATTGGGGATGATATTGCTCTTTTTTGAAAAATGCTTTGAGCTATATGAATGAAAAATATAACAAGGTGTTGTTAGGAAGTGAAAAGTTCACTTTTTATCTCATGCCTTCACTGAAAACTGGCCCCCTCACCCTTTTGAGAAATCCCTAAAACAATCTCCCATCCCATAGGTGATCATGCCTTCCCAAGAAGGCACAATAACTGCTTGTGCATTAACAGAATCACTGTACCTCCTGTAGGCCTGGTCTACACTACAGAGCTAGGTTGGTGCAAGGCAGCTTACGTCAACCTATGGAAATATTTACACTAAATTTCATGCCTGCTGACGTAACTTCCGCGCTACGCCGACTTACCTCCACTTCTGCGAGCGGTATAGAATCAGCATTGATGTAGTTCGGTTGACTAAGTGTCAGTGTAGACAGTGCGTTGCTTATGTCGACTGTTACTGGCTTTCAGAAGCCGTCCCACAATGCCCTTTGCTGATAGTACAATCAGTACTAGTGCGCCTGGTGAAGACGCACACTGCTGACTCAAGAAGCAACGTGTAGATACACACAAGCAAAGTAATTAGCGTGGCGGCTGTAAGTTAGATTGACTTAACTGTGTAGTATAGATATGCCCTCAGACTCCTGTGGAGCCTGGAGAACAGGAATTTCAACTGCTGCTTTTCCCCAGAATGGTCAGCAGGGGGTGCCCTTGGAGAGTCTCTTCTCCCATTGCACCAGGAGAGCGGTGAGTGCAAGGGTCACCATAGTTTGGAAAACCTGATGGAGAGCAATCAGTATTATAAAATCTGGGTGACTCTAACTGCTATAAATCTCTGGGGTTGTGATGTGCCTTATACTGATGCTATCATAGCAGATATATATTATATTTATAATACAGGAAACACATTGCTTTGAGAACTCCCTGTTTCTTCGGGCATCAGAGCTATTTTTATATCACAAATCCCAGTGAGCCGGCTGCCTAGGGGTTGCACCAATTGACAGCAGAACAGTGGAGCCAGTGTTCTGAAGGGGGGGAAAGTATATAGTTGCAGATTTGACTGATACGCCGCAGGCTTCAGTATTCTGCAGAGTGCAGTATTTGGGGATGCGGTTTGTTTGCAGCAGGGAGATGCTGAATGGGAATGCGGGCGGCACTGACTTGCAGCAGCAGATTGCCAGGACACAGCACTGTAATTGGAATGCTGATCCCAGTTTCCCATTAGCCCGTCATTGTTACGACTCTTCAGTTCGTTGGAGCCAGGTTTGACAAGCATTCAGGGCTCTCAGGTTTGACGCTTCCCTGCCTTGCACCTGTAGCACACAGATGTAACTACTATGAGTGTGCTGGAGTTGCTCCTGGTTTATGCAGTGTATGTCCTCACTACAGTTATCCTGGGTGATCAGCACCTGGGTTAATCTAGCCCGGTGTGAGCAGCCACACTGCAAAGCCATTCCTGAGTTACTAAGTATGTGAGGTTTTTACTCACGAAAGCTTATGCCCAAATAAATCTGTTAGTCTTTAAGGTGCCACCAGACTCTTTGTTGTTTAAGTATGTCTACACCACAATAAAACACCTGTGCCTGGCCTGTGACAGCTGACTGAAGCTTGTGGGGCTTGAGCTGTGGGGCTACAAAACTGAAGTGTAGATGCTTGGACTTGGGCTGGAGCCAGGGTTCTGAAACCCCCCAATGGGGGAAGGGTCCCAGAGCCCAGGCTCCAGGCCGAGCATCTACATGGCAATTTTACAGCCCTGAAGCCCAAGCTGCAGGCAGCTGACACAAGCCAGCCATGGGTGTTTTCACTGCAGTATAGACATTCCCACTGCATCCGTAGTGATGCAGCACTTCGGTGTGTTTCCTTCCCAGTGAATTGTAGGAGGATTCCTGTCCTTCTGGGCACATGAGAATTGGGGTAAGGCATCGGAGAACTCTCAGCACTTGAGCAATTTAACCTGTGTCCTTCAATATGACATGGGTAGGTTATCAGCCTGAGTGAGCATGTAACTCATGTGAGGGGAGGGATAGCTCAGTGGTTTGAGCATTGGCTTGCTAAACCCAGGGTTGTAAGTTCAATTCTTGAGGGGGCCACTTAGGGATCAGGGGCAAAATCAGTACTTGGTCCTGCTAGTGAAGGCAGGGGCTGGACTTGATGACCTTTCAGTGTCCTTTCCAATTCTCTGAGATAGGTATATCTCCATATATAACAACTCAGGCTCTAATCCACACTGCCAGCTAGCCTGGGTTTAAAGCACCGCTACACTCAGATGAGAGAGTTTTGAGTGTGGACAGGACCAAGAGCCCAGTCTAATTCTGCAGTGAGGCTATAGAGAAGAATTCTATCCAGAGCTTGAATAGTGCAGTACTTCATCTGAAACGTTTTTCTGATGAAGCAACATTGATTCTTTCCTCTCCAATATTTTCTCAAATGTTGTCTAGCCCTTGTAGGAAAATGGCAAGTGTGTTCCACAAAAAAAAAAAAAAAACTTCAAAAGAAGTGGAGATTTTTTTTTAAAAAAAAAACTGTGGACATTTTCTGGATCTTTTCTGGGTTTTTAACAAAGTCAGAACCTGGAAAATTTTCTCCCTTTCAAAAAAAAAAAAATCAATTTTTGGTTCTTACGTTTTTGAAAAATGGATAATTTGGAAAGCAACAACTTTCCTGTCAAAATATTCATTTCCATAAAAAGATCACTTCTGGTTGAAAAGAAATGTTGACCAAAAAACTTCAGCCAACTCTAGCAGTATCAGTATTAAAACTTTCCAATCTTGATGCTTACTAGCATAAATGATGTTGATTTCCTTGCAGTTCTGGGTTAGGACTTTCCTTCAGAATACTTCACAAACATTTTGAAATACTTAAAATTTGGGCTTTTTTGCATTTTGTTGAACACTTGCAACTGATCCTATTTTTGTGGTAAAACCCCCTTCAGTGAAAATAGGTCCGTTTGTGATTTAAAAATGGTTTCCCCCTCTGAAAATGACACACGTGGATTTTCAAAGTTTTCACTGACCAATTATCAGATTTGTAAAACTTCACACAAAGTTGCCTGAAAAACAGGAAAGTATTCTGAATTTTTTTTTTAAACTTCATTTTTTGTTTTTGTCAACTTGAAATTTCATTAAAATCTTAAGAGGTTTTAAACCACCCTATTGGTTGGTAGGAAACAAGTGACAATGTTCTAACATTTTTATTAATCAAAATTTCATTAAAACTTGTAAAAGGAGCATGACAAAAATGGAAAAGTTCCATGGGAAAAAACAAACAAACTCCTCACAGCCATACAGAACGGTCCCCTGGCCATAACCAGCTGGCCCCTATATTCCCAGTCCTATTTGATCTCTTGCAGCAAGAGACTTTCCTTAGACTGTTATCAGTAAATAGTATCCAAGCAGGAGATACAAAAATACAACTCTCTACCTTTCTCTTCCCAGGTGGAGGACCACCCACAAAAAGGGCATGTATACAAATTCCAACCAATCTGCTAGCTGACTCTTCTTCTAGGCAGTTGAGTGAAGAGGGGATAGGAAAAGATACTGAGGAAGTTGAGGGGACTGGATAGACAGAAGGAGGTAGTGGAATACATATACTGTATATACAGAGAAGGAAGAGGCAGATGTAGAAACTAAGAGGTGGCAAATGGAGAGATGGGGGATAGAGGCAGTGATAAGAAAGAGGAAACAGGTGGGGGAAGAACTCCCATCTCCCAGTTTCCCATTGTAGAAAGAGACCTTTAAGTCTCCAGTCTCCAGCAGCAGTGATTAGCCAAGACATGATGCAGCCTTAGCTGGCCTGATACAAGGTGAGAGGTCACCAGTTGTCTGATAAAAGGGAGTATCTAAAACCTCTGGGGTGTGTGTGTGTGACAGTGAGAGTTGTAGTAATGGTAATGGAACTGTAGCAGAGAGAGGAAAGCAAGATTGCAGCCCAGCTCCACAGACGCACTGTATTATACCCTGCAATCACGCAGCTAAATAGATATCAAACTCAGCACTGCCTTGATCCTCCAGTACATGCCCACTTGCTTCTACTTTTGCAGATGTTACATGGAAATGAGATGGGGTAGCCTCAGCCAACTGCATTGTTCTTCCTGTGGTGTCCTAGCCCTCATGCTCTGTGATTAACAAAGAAAGTTGTGGTTTGGGGAGTTTGTGCAATCTCAGTGTTTGAAGTTATGTCAGTACAAAGAGCCTCGAACCTGCTGTCAATTAGCCCTAATGGATGAGAGGCTGCTGATTGGATTGGGAGAGGGTTGGAATTCCCTTGCTGAGCCTTGTAAAAGAGTTTAAAGGACAGGGGGAGATGGTTAACCAAGCTGGGACTGTCAAGGAGTAGGGAAAGAACAGTGTCCGTAGATAAAGTTATTAACCCCTTGAGTGCTCACTTCCAGGCACATGAGAACTTCATTAGAAAAAACAATGGCCAACCAGCACTTTGTACCAAAGAATGAACGAAGTCTGTAATTTTCAAAGGCCTTAATGTTCACATTTTGGAGAAATCCAATGGGATTTGGGCACTTAACTCCATTAAGTTCTTTGGAAAATCCCAGACCACATTTTGTAGGAGTTTGAGGAAGTTTGGTTAACTTCTCATGACATCACCATTCTCTCTCTTCTCCCTTTACCTTTTTGAGGTTACAGTCAGGCCCAGAAAAACTCTAGCTCCTAGAGCAGCGGAGGAAGGGTAGAATTACAAACCTGCAGCTCAGCTTTGCAAATGCATTTGATACATCAGATAAATAGCTCGGTGTTGGTGATTGAATTACAGTGAGGGTTGGTGATAGGTTCTTGATTTATAACCTTGGAGGCTGACTTTTTGTTTGTTTGTTTTGTTTAAGCCACACAGAAGATAAAGCTAGTGGAAGTGCCAGTGTGTGACACCCCATACATTGCTGCCTGCTCATGTGTTTCATCTTAAAGATACCCCTTTTAGGAGAAAGGGGAGAGTTTCATTTCCACAGATCAGCCAGTCCTTGGCTTCGCTGCTTGTTAAAGGGGGCAACTAGGGTTGACTTTGGCAGATTTTGGGTTAATAGACCAAGAAAACAACCAAGTCCCCTTCTGAAGGTTGTCCAGTGGCCTTAGTGAAGTACCAACTTTCATTCACGGGTAGGTTTGGAGGTGAAGCTGTGTGACTTAGAGATTAAAGGCATCGTGGCCCATTGGTCAATCCTTGAGCTGCCCAGTTCTCTTCCTGGCCGCTAGGTGCTTATCTGAACCCAAACCATAAAGTTCACACATGCCTACCAATTACGGAGTTGGTGACACCTGGCAGCTGGGGGCGGGAGGTTTCTGAAGCTGGAGGAACACCAAGTAGCATGCAGGACAGTTAAGAGTGGAGGCTGAGATGACTGTGAGTTTGGGTCTTGTTAGCAACCTCCCAGGACGTGCTGGAGTTTGCAGTAGTGGGGAAGAGCTCCCCACTAGTCCTACACCAGTAGGCAGAGCAGGCCCTCTACGGTCACAGAAGAGCCGCAGGGCGGTGACACTAATGGGGTTACACTGTATTTGAAGAAGAGTGGGATTGCCGGGAGATGGCTCAAAGGGTCCTCATCCTCAACACAGCTCTGCAGGGGCTCCCTGGCTGGGTAGTGGATCTGGCAGTGGGATGGGGCTGGGGTAATATTGCTACCTCTCCGGGTTTTCCTAGATTGGTCCCTTTTTTGGAGGTAGCTGTCCTGGGAAATCTGTCAGTACACACTGCTAACCGTTCAGGTTGATGGGCTCAAGATCATCTAGATGTGCTGGTTTTCTGTACCTTAGAGGTGGTAGCCCTACGCTGGCATCCCCATGGCTCTGCATAGCCCCTGACTGAACCCTTCTGGCTGGAGAGAGTGGGTAGCAGCTGCTTGGCTGACTGCGGCCCTGAGGCCACACTAGATGCCACAGGGCGATGCCACAGGGCAATGCCTTTTCTGCGCCTTGGTTGGGAGCAGAACCCCTGCACCTTACCTACTGCATGGCACCCATATGTACAGCCCGTTTACTCAGGTTGTGCACAGGGACAAGGCCTTAGTGCTTAGTAAATAGTGTGAAAATCCCAAATTGGTAACATGTTCCATTAGGTGTCTCTATAACACCACAACTTAACTGTACCACAGCTGGTGTTTGGTTTGTGTTAGGCCCCCAGAGGTTTCTTGGAACAGGATTGCACCAAAAGAGTAAGGCATGAGCCCTGTGTTAAATGCCCATGGAAGCACTTACTTGTTACATGTGTGTAACCATCACTTTGTTTAGCTACAGAACTGAGCCAAGAACCCATTAAATGGTAACAATTTTCATTGTGTTTTCACTTTGATGGCTTTACTTATGACTGACTCTTATAGTGCATTCAGTGGGCCCAATCCTGCTGCCATTAAAGTCAAAGACACACGGTGCATTGAATAGGAACCAGATTGAGCCCAATGTTAGCTACGGAGACTTCTGTGACCAGTGTCTGGTAAACGATGAAGCCTATATTCATTCACAATGATTTGTTCTACACTCTCTAGTACTTCCCTACCTCTCATGAGAGTGTTGTGAGGCATAACTAATGGCCAGTACTTTGAGATCCTCACACAAAAAACTGTGCAAGGATTATGATTAAATTATTAAAGTGAAACATTGTTACAACCTCTGCAATTAAAATTTAGCTTGTGTCATGCTTTGGTGTCAGGAAGACTAAATCAATGCAAGGGTTAAGGTCTAAGGGCTTAACCAGGGATACGCATACCCCCAGCGGTATGCAGAGGTCTTCCAGGGGGTACATCAGCTCATCTAGAGATTTGCCTAGTTTTACAACAGGCTACGCAAAAAGCACTGGCAAAGTCAGTACGAACAAAAATTTCATACAGAAAATGACTTGTTTATACTGCTCTATTTATTATCCACTGAAATGTAAGTACAATATTTATATTCCAACTGATTTATTTAATAATTGTACGGTAAAAATGAGTCAGCCATTTTTCAGTAATAGTGCGTGGTGACACTTGTGTTTTTTTATGTCTGATTTTGTAAGCAAGTCGTTTTTAAGTGAGGTGAAACTTGGGGGTATGCAAGGCAAATCAGACTCCTGAAAGGGGGACAGTCATCTGGAACGGTGGAGAGCCACTGGACTGGAAGAGCACCAGAGCTCCACTGAGGATGAACTGCCTGTGTTAGAAGCGGAGGGTTAGGGTTAAGGAGCAGGACTGGGGGCCTCTTTTTGATGTTTTTCATGCCAGCAGTCAGACTGTATACAGAGACATAATTGATTTCCATAGGAAAGGACCTCCTTTCCCTGCCCCCATCGTGTCTGATCAGGGAGAGTAAGTGAAGGGAAGTGGAGAATTTCTCCCCAGTATCAATCCATTGCAGGCTGTTACATGGTGAAGGGAGAGCTTACTCTTGGTCTTAAAGTGAACTTGCTCTGTGCAGCCATTGGCATGTTTATGTGGTCAGCCATGCCTCCAGCCACGTATCATTTAGGAATGGGGATGTTTAAGCAGGAGAGTATAAATACTTCTAAGCTGCTGGGGGTCATTCTGCTGAACACCCATGTGATGAGGAAGAGTATTGTGTAGTGCAGGGGTTCTCAAACTGGGGGGCGGGACCTCTCAGGAGGTCACAAGGTAATTACATGGGGGTCGCGAGCTGTCAGCCTCCATCCCAAACCCTGATTTGCTGCCAGCATTTCTAATGGTGTTAAATATTTTTAAAGTGTTTTTAATTGATAAGGGGGGGGTCGCACTCAGAGGCTTGCTATGTGAAAGGGGTCATCAGTTGAAAAGTTTGAGAACCCCTGGGGTAGTGGCTAAAGCATGAGACTGAGAGCCAAGACTCCTAGGTCCTAGTTCACTTTGTGCAGGTTTGGGTGAGTTATGGCCACTCTTCCTCAGTTTCCCCCTTGGTGAAATGGGCATAATGTCAGTTACAGAGTGAGATTGTGGAAAATGAGTTTCTGTTCATGAAGCAGTTTGACATCCTCAGATTAAAGGGTTTACAGAAGCGTGAAATAAGGTTGTAGTAATCATCCCTAGCTCTTATGTAGCACTTTTTTATTAGTAGATCTGAAGGTGCTTTACAAAGGAGGTCAGCATCATCTCCATTTTATAGATGGGGAAACTGAGGCACAGAGGTCGCCCAGCAGCAGAGTTGGGGATAGAACCCTGAATATCAGTTCAGTGCACTATCCACAAGGCCACACTGTAGTATGGATACAGTTACTGCGTGAGACTGTAAATTGGAATATTCAAACCAGCTGAGACTTTAAAAAAAAAAATCAAACCAACCTGAAATCAAATATTTGGGGAGAGATATCAAAACTTTTTAGCTTTAAAAATGAGACCAACAAATGCGCCCATATTTCTCTACTGCCTGGTTTTGGCCAGAACTGGATGGAACCCTATTGGAAACAAGGGGGCAGATTCTGTCAGGTGCTGAGTATCTCAGTTCAGGGCAACTGCACCTGAATTTTCCCTCAGTGGTCCCTTGGGGCACACTCACGCTCAGGTTTCTGGCTCCCCAGCCATTGCCTTTCTTGGCTGGAGATCTATGTCTCGCTCCTGTCTGACTGGGGTATTTCCAGGCTGCACAGTTCCCTGCCTTCACTGTGTTATTCCCAGCAGAGCCAGGCAGCCCAAGCACACCTGCTTGCTGTCTCTTTGGAGACGGTGAACTATGCGATTGCTCCAGTTATAAGTTACCCACGTAGCACTTCTTATGCGAGCCTATTTTATTCTTAAGGTAAAAGCACTGCAGAGAAAACAAAGAACCTGCCTGCATACTAATAAGTTTCCCAGAGAACTCCCCAATCTTAACATGGGCTCTGGCAGGAGCAATCCATCAACACCCCGTCCATGGGTTTATGCTCACAAGTTCATCACAGCTTCAGCTCAGAACAAGCCCCTGGCCTTCGACTGGGCCTACTGAGGCCCCATCTTTCCAACCCTGCCCTAAGGATTGGAGCCTTTCATGGACTAGCAGTCCTGTCCATTTCCTGGATCAGGAAGAAGGCCCTGAACCAACTTAAAATGTTTATCCAAATGCTCCCGCATTTCTCTACTTCTTGGCTTTGGCCAGAACTGGATGGAACCATAGTGGTAACAAGAGACCAGAGATGTGGCCCCTTGTTACCAATAGGCTGATCTGAGGGGCATCAGGTGCTAAGATCTGCTGAGGGGTAGGTAGCTGTCAGTAAACCAATTTTGGCAACCCAGTTTTCAAGCTTCTGCAGCCCTGTTCCCTAGCCCCAAACTGTATTATATGTCACCTCCACTAGGGTAGAGTCTGAGCACTTCACAGTCCTTGGTTATGCTCACCACACCCTTGTGAAACAGAGCTATTTCCCCCCTCTTAGACACTGGGCCCTTAGACACAGATTTTTTGAAAGGTACTTAGAAGTCTATAGATGCAGGTAGGATTTTCAAGGATACCCATGCAGGTTAGGCGCCTGTACTCCCATTGACCTTTGACAATCTGGCCCTAAGTGACTTGTCTAAGGTTGCACAGGAAGCCTGTGCCAGTGCAAGGATTGCATGTGGGTCTCCTGCCAGCACCCTAACCACTGAGCCATCCTTCCCCTCTGCCTCTTCAAGGGCTGCTCTCAGTTAGACACTATTCTAGGGTCCCTAAGGGCCCACACGGCTGTTATGGATTGGCAGGGCAGAGCTGCTCTCCATCCAGCTCCCGACATGTCCCTCCCCACCCCCTATGGCAAGGTGAGAGAGCTCTGTTGGGGGAGAAACCATCTCCTTTGGCTTAGTGCCCACAGCACACGGGCTGGAGCCAAGGTGGAGAATCTGACCTGTGATGAAAACGGAGCTCCATTGTGAGGGCATTGGTCTACATTTGTTCCTGTTGTATGCAAACTAATTTGCACTTCCCTGCTCCTTCCTAATCATATAATCCCTGTGGTTGTGATAAGGTCAGTGCTTGGACTGGCTGCCATCAAGGAAAGCCCGGGGTGCTGAGGGAAGCTGTATTATTGAGGCAGCAGGTGGCACTCTTCTCTCTGGGTGGGGCTAGAACTGGTGGCCGTGGCCATGGCCTTGGCCTAGCGTAGTTTTAGGAGTTCATAGTTTAGGAGATACCATCTTGATTTGATGTTGCACAGCAGTCCTTACCATTGCATTTCTGATGCTAAATCAGCCTTGATGTCTCAGCCAAATTCCGGTCAAGATTATTGTATTTTTGTCTGCTTAAATTTCCCCAGCGATTTCAATTGGATAGTGAATTCTTCACTTCCTGCCAAAGCTTTGGGAAGCATTTCTGTGCTGTGTCTATCAAGCTGATGCATTCCACCCCAGAGGTGGGTTGCCTTTCATTGGTCCCAGAAGTGCTAACTGATTTGCAATGAAATTTTTATATAAAAATCTGAGATAATATTAATACTGAGCTATAAAAACTTATTAAACAGATTGGGTCTGCCTTTCTAGCTGCCTTCAGCAAAGGAAATTTCTTCCTTTACGAGTGCCGTGTCTAGAAAAACAGTCCCAGGCAGTTCTAGATAAGAAAAATAGTAGGTATGTCTTAAATATTTCTGTTCCTTCAATGTTCATAAATCTGTTGGTTTAAAACTGTCAACAGGATAGAGAAAATGTGAGCTAGAGACATGGTTATCACAAGTAAAGGAATTTCCTCAAATGTGAGAGCAGGATAGTAAATACCGGCAAGGACGGGGGGGAGGGATGATGGGGGAAATCCCCACATGAAGTGTTGTAAATCTGTGTGAACCTGATGCAAAGACCATTGAAGTCAATGGGCATCTTTCCAGTGACTTCAAGAGGACTTTGGGTCAGGTCCTATGTGAGGTGAGGCTGGTCAGGAAATTATATTTTCCCTGAAAATACTTCATGAAAACAACACTTCAGAATTTTTCAGGTTTTTGTGGGGCCAACCAGATCAAAAAAGGTGCCACTTTTGGTTGTCTAAAAGTATCAACTTTTCAGTTTAGGTTTTGTTTTAATGAAAACCTCCAATACTCTTGATAGAAATGTGAATACACACGCACTTTTTCTTTTCTTTTTTTTTTTTTTTTTTTTTTTTTTTTTACAAAAATTCCTCTTAGGTTCAAAAGCGTTTTTTTTCCATCAAAAAATGTTTCCACAGAACTGTCGATCAGTTCCACCATGAAGCTACAAAATCATAAGGGAAGGGCACTAATATCCGGGCGATGTTACTATCACAAGACTTCTCCATGTGAATAATGGCTGTAATGTGGCTTTGTCACAAGCTCCGAGGAATAGGCAGAATGTAATTTTGCAGCCTCAGGAGCATACCAGAAACTAGACTGAGTCAATCTCAGTCTGGTTCCTGTTTTGTTCCCCCCCACTCCCGCCCCGGCTCTAGGGAAGAAAGAATCTGTCCCAGCCCTACACCATGTGCAGATTGCTTCTCGTTGTGGGCTGGCTGAGCGGTGCTTCTGACCAAGGTTCTGCCCATACCCAGTCCCTCCCTGGCCACTCCCAGCTGCACAGGTGTGGAAACAGCAACCCCACAAGCTCCTCCACCCCAACACGGTACTGCACAGGGGCACAGCAAGGATCGGAAGCTGGCCCTAGGCAGTCTAACGTGTATATTCAACCCTGCCGGCCGCTTGGCACCTTTGAAAATCCGATCCAGGCTTCTCCAAATTGAGCACTCAAAACCGGCGGGCACTTTTGGAAACGCTTGTCTTAGTCCCTTTGCTGTCAGCCCCAGCAGCCAAGACAAGCTCTGCGTGGGCCAAGGACACTGAACTGTCATTCTGTCAGGGCTGATCTGCCTCTATTCTGGGGATAAACAGACGGCTTAAGTTCCCAGGGCTGCCAGGCCAGTCCTAAATTCATCAAACATGTTCAAACAAACATTTTTACAATAGAAAAAGAAAGAAGAATCAGATAGTCTGGTGGGTCAAATTCCTTCCTGGCATGAATCAGTGGCATTGGATGAGGGATTAATGTGGTGCTCTAGTTAAAAATTATTCCTCAATGAGCTCCATCCCTCTTCTTCCCTATTACCCAGTTCTGCCTGAAGCTGCCGTCCTGCATAGTACAGCATTCCCACTGCTGCCCAGCTCCTCCCCTCCATTTCCCGCGATACCCTGACCGTGTGCAGCCGGGGCTGCACGGCTGCCTTTCGTGGGTAAGAAGTCACTTGCTAATATAAGAATGTTTACATTCAAATATAAGTGCTATTACACCAGCCTATATAATAGTCCTCTCTGTATATGTTTTCAAGTACTTAGAGCTGGGTTTTTTTGAAAGCCATTATGCTCATGTGATTTTCCTCAAAGCCTTTTGGAGAGATTTTGTTTTGACAGGAGGGCATTAAGGGGGTGAAACTGATAGCATAAGTACCACTTACAGACTTTGATCAGCTTGAGTCATAATTCTCCTGGAGAAAGTCTTGTATATATTAGTGGAGGAAATTAATTTTATTGCCTCTGAGGCTTTTTCCTGGTAAAGTGCTGGGACTTCTCCCCCCCCACTCCCCACCCCCCGGAAGCTCTTGTGTGCAGAACTGAAGCACAGCTAAACTGCCAGCCTATTCCAATTCCCAACCTCTTCACTCTGAGAGCAGCATCTGCAAATAGCTCGGTGCAGCTCCATGCTGGATTTCAGACTCTGCAAGAATGGTTTGCAATGCAGGAGAGTTGCAACCAGCTTTTTCCGTCTCCCTGATTAAGTAAATGATCCAGGGATGAGCTGCAGCAAAATTATGCATAGTTTGAGGGTTCTCCCTAAGTTCCTGAAGATAAGCAGGTAACGGGAGCCAGCAGATAGCTAACAAGCTTCAGGCAGGGTGCTTGATTCCCAGGCTAATGGCTTGCAAAAAAGCTACGTGAGAATGGGCCACGTATTGCATCATCAATCATATTTCAACACCAGGGCACCGTGTATATGATAAACTCTGCCTCCCTCCCACCCAAGGAGGGAGAAACAAACTTCAGTTGTGCCATAGACTTTTGGGTGAATAGATCTCTTCTCTCAACTTGCCATAAATCATGTAGCTCATGCACTGTACGCTCTTTGCCTGTCTGGCACACAGAAAATGGTTGGGATTTGTTTGCCAAATGTTGCATTTGGCATAGAAGTGTATGGCTGTTCTGAAAGACCGGCATAAGTGGTAATTTCGCTGACTATGAACGACTTTGCTTATGCCAAATCTGAGTCAGGATGCAAATTACAAAAGAAGAAAACTGCCTTTTCTTTTTTATTAGGTGCTAAATACAGTCTATGTGTTGTCCTATCAAAGTGGATGTTGAGAGTGACAACCCAGCTAATAGAAGCCAATATAAAAACACTGCAACATCAGATCTTTCATAGGCTGAATATCAGCTGGTCAAAAAACAAAACAGAAACATTGAGATCTTCTTTAGATGGTTTGGACAGGACAGGATAGGGTGACCAGATGTCCCGTTTTTAAAGGGATAGTCCCGTTTTTTGGGACTTTTTCTTATATAGGCACCTATTATCCCCAACCCCCATCCCGTTTTTTCCCAGTTGCTATCTGGTAACCCTAGGACAGGACACCATTACCTAGCATTTTCTGGGAACTGATAACCAGAACTGGTGGCTGTCACATACAGCATAGCACCAGTTATCAGCAGGTAGGGACCTAGTGCTCCACAACTGGCAACTAATTAATACTCTTCCATGAAAATCCCAGGACTTCAGAATCACAGCTCTGTTTCCTCCCCTCCCCCCCTGTCCCCATCTCTTGTTAACCACTCTGGCCTCTTCCTCAACTGAAGAAAAGGCCAATCCAGGTTTAAACTAGCTGTTCACAGGTGATCCCAAGATGCTCATTATAGCACATGCTGCAAGGCATTTAGTTGCTATCTTTACATATAGGAAAGAGGCTGCCCGTGATGGTAAAATGAAAACACTGGAACACAAGACAAAACATTGTTCTTTGGTTACAGCTGAATTTGCAACACAAGAAGTCTGGAAACCTGGTATTTAGGGGTGTTTCAAGATTTTCAGAAACATGGCTAGACTTCAGTTAATTAGCATCCTAACCTGACTTGTGTCAGGGCTGGAAAAATTGGGGTCTCTTTACAGAATATTTATGGAAAGAATATGGGGAGTCTGTTCTGTTGTGAATACAAATACACCCAGTCTTCACAATCAGCAGCAATATGCTAATACATTTCTCACCTTTGAAGCTCCCACCCAAATCTGAATTTACAATTTCCACCTAAGTAGCCAACTCAAGCAGAATGAATGTGCCAGGGAGATATTAAGCTGAGGAAGATGGCTTTGACAGAACAGTGTCCCAGGCATGGTGCTACATCATAGGCTATGGATGAAAAGAATATCCCCCTGTCCTCAGACCTTTCTCCTTGCCGTGCCAAAATCCAAATAAAATGGAACAAGAAAATGTCTGAGCAAAGCTAGTGGAGCTGGTCAGAAAACTTTAGTTGAAACAGCATTTTCAGATGGAAAAACTGGCTCAATGAAAGTGTGGGTTTTTTTTTTTTTTTTATGAAACTGTATCTATAAATGTAGGTGAGAAAAAATTGGGAAAACTTTAAAAAAAAATGTTAAAATGTCCCCCAAAGTGGAATGAAAACTGTCTTGATGTTTGTCTCTGAAATCTACTTTATTTTTTATATAATAAGGTCAAGGTCAAGACAAAACATTTTGAATTCGTCAAAATGTTTTCACTTTTATTTCATTTAGTGAATTTTTTTTTAAAATTAGGCATTGTTTCAATCCCGTTTTTTCAAACACTGAGTTTTTCTTGGGACAGAATCTATTTTCTGGCCTGTTCTCATAGGTAGACCTCTATCCCAGCACTGCCCACCACCATTATGTTAATCTGTCCTCCTTTTGTTGTTCTATCACACTTGAGTGTCTTTTGTAGTTTAGAAGAATTTGTTATTCCCTGTATGTTCAGGTATAGGAAAAATTCTTTCCTTTTCCTCCTCCAAACTTGAGCCAGCCTGCTTCCTCCAAAAGAAAGTATGCTTAATGCTCAGCTGGAGTCCAGCAAATGTGAAATGTTTATCCCAGAGATTACTAGTTATCTCTATACTTTCAACCTCTCTCCAGGGTTCAGCACTAACTCTTGGACTTAATGAAATGGAGCAACTCCCAGAGCCATCTACCAGTGACAAGCAGTGGGTGAATCACTGGCTCTGTCATTCTGCTCTTCTCCCTCATCTTCTCCTTCCCTGCTGATCATTCCTCTGCAATTCAGGGATCTTTTTTAAGTGGCGAAAATATATTTGTGCGTCAAAAAAACAAAAAAACCCAGCACAGGTCTCGAGCTTTCATCTCATCACCCACTCAAACGCAATCTTCTTCAGATGCACCTTAACGTTTTTGCACCACTCTCCATAGAAGAGGCCATGAGAATTAGTGCCATGAGGCAATGCAGGTATTATTGGCCTCTTTAACTTCACATAAATTGAGCAATAATGGCAGTCTATCTCCCTGGTCAATGCAAAACAATTCCCTTCCCTTCTTCAAGTATCTGATGGGTGGAAACTTCTACATGGCTATCATTTAACCCCACCTCATTTCATCATGGATAGACTTTACAAAAACTAGACAAGCCATTTACAAGACAAACTTTGCCTCTCTACAAAGGAAAAAGGACACTAAACTATCTAAACTGCTACATGCCACAAGCAGCCAGAACAGTAGTTCCCTTAACCCACCCAGCAATATTGTTAATCTTTCCAGCTATACTCTTAGCCCAGCAGAAGAGTCTGTCCTATCTCGGGGCCTCTCCTTTTGTCCCTCCAGACCCATGAATATGATACAGTTCTGCGGTGACCTAGAATCCTACTTTCGACGTCTCCGACTCAAAGAATATTTCCAACATACCTCTGAACAGCATACTAACCCACAGAATCCTCCCTACCAGCACTACAAAAAAAAGGATTCTGCATGGACTCCTCCGGACGGTCGAAACAACAGACTGGATTTCTACATAGATTGCTTCCGTCGACGTGCAAAGGCTGAAATTGTGGAAAAGCAACATCACTTGCCACATAACCTCAGCCATGCTGAACACAACGCCATCTACAGCCTCAGAAACAACCCTGACATCATAATCAAAAAGGCTGACAAAGGAGGTGCTGTCGTCATCATGAATAAATTGGAATATGACCAGGAGGCTGCTAGACAGCTCTCTAACACCACATTCTACAGGCCATTATCCTCTGATCCCACTGAGGATTACCTAAAGAAACTACACCATCTGCTAAAAAAAACTCCCTGACAAAGCACAGGAACAAATCCGTACAGACACATGCCTAGAACCCCGACCAGGGGTATTCTATTTGCTACCCAAGATCCATAAACCTGGATATCCTGGACGCCCCATCATCTCAGGCATTGGCACCCTAACATCAGGCTTGTCTGGTTATGTAGACTCTGTCCTAAGACCCTACGCTACCAGCACTCCCAGCTATCTTCGAGACACCACTGACTTCCTGAGGAAACTACAATCCATCGGTGATCTTCCAGAAAACACCATCCTGGCCACTATGGACGTAGAAGCCCTCTACACCAATATTCCACACAAAGATGGACTACAAGCTATCAGGAACAGTATCCCTGATAATGTCACAGCTAACCTGGTGGCTGAACTTTGTGATTTTGTCCTCACCCACAACTATTTCACATTTGGGGACAATATATACCTTCAAGTCAGCGGCACTGCTATGGGTACCCGCATGGCCCCACAATATGCCAACATTTTTATGGCTGACTTAGAACAACGCTTCCTTAGCTCTCGTCCCCTAACGCCCCTACTCTACTTGCGCTACATTGATGACATCTTCATCATCTGGACCCATGGAAAAGAAGCCCTTGAGGAATTTCACCATGATTTCAATAATTTCCATCCCACCATCAACCTCAGCCTAGATCAATCCACACAAGCGGTCCATTTCCTGGACACTACTGTGCTAATAAGCGATGGTCACATCAATACCACCCTATACCGGAAACCTACTGACCGCTACACTTACCTACATGCCTCCAGCTTCCATCCAGGACACACCACACGATCCATTGTCTACAGCCAAGCTCTAAGATATAACCGCATTTGCTCCAATCCCTCGGATAGAGACAAGCACCTACAAGATCTCTATCAAGCATTCTTAAAACTACAATACCCACCTGCTGAAGTGAAAAAACAGATTGACAGAGCCAGACGAGTACCCAGAAGTCACCTCCTACAAGACAGGCCCAACAAAGAAAATAACAGAACACCACTAGCTGTCACCTTCAGCCCCCAACTAAAACCTCTCCAGCGCATCATCAGAGATCTACAACCTATCCTGAAAGATGATCCTTTACTCTCACAGATCTTGGGAGACAGACCTGTCCTCGCTTACAGACAACCCCCCAACCTAAAGCAAATACTCACCAGCAACCACACATCACTGAACAAAACCACTAACCCAGGAACCTATCCTTGTAACAAACCCCGATGCCAACTCTGTCCACATATCTATTCAAGTGACATCATCATAGGACCTAATCACATCAGCCATACCATCAGGGGCTCGTTCACCTGCACATCTACCAATGTGATCTATGCCATCATGTGCCAGCAATGCCCCTCTGCCATGTACATTGGCCAAACCGGACAGTCTCTACGCAAAAGAATTAATGGACACAAATCTGACATCAGGAATCAAAATACTCAAAAACCAGTGGGAGAACACTTTAACCTGTCTGGTCATTCAGTGACAGACCTGCGGGTGGCTATATTACAACAGAAAAACTTCAAAAACAGACTCCAAAGAGAGACTGCAGAGCTAGAATTGATATGCAAACTAGACACAATCAACTCCGGTTTGAATAAGGACTGGGAATGGCTGAGCCATTACAAACGTTGACTCTATCTCCCCTTGTAAGTACTCTCACACTTCTTATCACACTGTCTGTACTCGGCTAGCTTGATTATCACTTCAAAAGTTTTTTTTTTTTTTTTCTCTTAATTAATTGGCCTCTCAGAGTTAGTAAGACAACTCCCACCTGTTTATGCTCTCTGTATGTGTGTATATATATCTCCTCATTATATGTTCCATTCTATATGCATCCGAAGAAGTGGGCTGTAGTCCACGAAAGCTTATGCTCTAATAAATTTGTTAGTCTCTAAGGTGCCACAAGTACTCCTGTTCTTCTTTTTGCGGATACAGACTAACACGGCTGTTACTCTGAAACTTCTCATTTCATCAAACTCTTTGGACTTAATTCTGATGGATTAGAGTTGGGTGGGAAAATGGCTTTCCTGTCCCATGAGAATTTTCAAGATTTTTTTTAAAAATCTTCTGACCCAAACTGGGACCCAAAAGTCAATCCCAAACTCTTGCAAACTGAAGATCTAACTTTTTTTTTTTTTTTGGATTTGATCAATTGAAACATCTTGTTTCAATAACTTCAAAACTGTGTTTCAATGTTCATCTTTAATTTTTTTGGACATTTTTGTATCTTAAATTAATTTACATTTCTAAATGAAAAGTTGGAATGCCTTTACTTAGGGAAAAGTTGGAAGGGAATGTTTTGACAATTTTGAAACTTTTTTTCCAAATGGGAAACTCGAGAAAACGCAATCAAAAGTGTGTGTGGGAATCAGCATTTTCTGACAAAAAATTTGTTGTCAAATTTCCCGACCAGCTCTATTGCATAGGAGCAAACATGAGGCCAAGTTTTTCTAAAGAATGGGGTGCCTTGTTTCTAATGCGTACCTCTCAATGTCACTGGATGGCACTGCAGCACACTTATGTGTTGATTTAGGGGAATGTGACTTTTGCCAAGGCTTATAGTTAAATTTGTGGCATAAAAGTTCCATGCTAAGCTATGGTGATTTGGATTTTAGTTGTTTCTCTGCCTCTTTTAAAAGTCTTTAAAACTGATTCGTAACTGTATGAGGGGCTTTTCTGTCCTATTTAAGGGTGAAAACCACAGCATGAACAGAAAAGAGGGCTGGAAAAAGATTTATTAGTGGCTCTTCCGTATCATCCCCTAGGTAACTGTTCACTTGCATACAGATGGAATGAAGCATTCAGGATTTGGATAAGGAGGATTCTAGAACTGCGAGGTTCAGGATCTTGATGAATTGGCAAACTGGAAATCCTAGACAGGCTGAGACTGTAACAGGAAGTGAAGAGACCCTGGAGAAGCAGGGAATTGCAGCAGCATGGGTTGTACTCAGTACGCTGAATTAAACAACTATTTTTTCCTGACACTTGAATTGTTGGAACTGTACATGTGTGAAGCTCAGCATATATCCTAGTATATTCCAAAGTAAAATGTCTTGATCTAGGGCTCTGACTTTAAATCAATATTCAACATTTCCCTCTTACTAAAGTTGTACTTCAAGGGACAATGTTTCTGGTGAACCTTTTTCACTAGTGAAGGATCTGTGTGTGCTGCAGAACCTCTAGGAGAACCCAGGCGTTAGCTCCTCTTTTCTGAGATCATCCTCTTTCGAGTTGACACCTGGAAATGCTCCTATTTTAGTGTGCTGCAAGGAAATGGACCTACTGTAGAATGAAATGTCAGGTATTATAAGCTCAATATTTATACAGAGATGATTGAAATATTTTGAATGTTGACTGACATTTTAAAATTGAGAAATTTGAATTTTGTGAAATTTCTCCTTTTCTATAGGACAACTTCAAAGAAAAATGAGGGTTATGTGTGGTGGTGGTTTAGTTTTTGTAGGGTTTGTTTTGTTGAGAGAGAGAGAAAGAGAGAGGGGTCAAAATAAACTACCTTGATACATTTCTAGCTATGTACACTATGAAATGAAGAAATTACTGAGTGGCTAGGCCCAACTTGGGAAGCAAAGTAAACCATTAAACCAGGCTCAAGTTGAGAGTCCCTCTGAAGAGGTGTCTTGGGAACTTGAGGCAAATTCTGCTTGCAAGAAAATTTGCTATTTCTAGATTTAAAAACCTGAGTACATGTGAATAAAGGGCCCCATTTGCTACGGCATAGTTAACGGGGATGTAACTGTCAATACAGTCACATGGATGGAAAAGTGGAGTAGTGTGCAATGGCTCAACCCTAAACACTAATTCAGCACATAAGAGAATAAGTGAGATACCGACACGGCTGGTTCAATTATGCTCCCACTGGAGATCCAGCACCCAACTCTGAATGGTTTCCAAGGGAGCTGGAGCAGATGTAGTGTGAAATGCATTCTAGTTCTCCCTCTATGCAGTAGGCTTCCAACTCTATTAGGAATTACAATCCAAGTTTTGTTTTAATGAGTTTTTCCAGGAGCGGGAGGGAGGACCATCTTTGTTCACTGATGCTTCTAAAATAACTAAAGGTAACAAATTTTCCTTGGCTGGAATGAGTTTGGGCTAAAAAGACCCAAACTGCTGAACATGGACAATAAAGACAAGTTGGAGAACATGTTGGCTATATAATGTATCTACACAATGTGTCAAGCTTTCTAGATCTTGTTTCCCACTAGCAAATGGTTCCCTTTTCACCATGCCGTCATACCTCAGCCTGGCTCTGCACGCCTGGGGGCGAGTAGATAGCTGAGTCTTTAGGTTCATTCAAGCTTGGTTGATCTTGAGGTTCTAGGTGCCCGTGTAGCTGAAAATGGGAGCAGGAGCTAAGACACCTATTTCTGGTTCTGCTACAAACACCTTATGCAACCTTCTACAAATCACTGAGGCCCAGAATTTTAAAGGGATTTTGGCTCCTAAGTGACTAAATCATAGGCTCCTAAATCAGTTAGGCATCACAATGTCTGAATACCTTATAAAATCTGGGCCTTAGGCCAAAAGTTTTAAACCGGGGTGCCTAAAGTTAGGTCTCTTAAGCCACACACAAGTAATAAAGGTGCCTACGTTACCATAGTGCCACGGAGCCCGAATCAGGGACCGAGACCCCCTTGTGCTAGGTCCTCTACAAACACAAAGATGGTCACTGCCCCCAAGGAGTTTACAGTCTCAGGAAGAGAGACAACAGGTGGAATCAGGCACAGGGGGAGCACAAGGAAACAAGGAATATGTCTACACTGCAATAAAAAATCCACCACAGCAAGTCTCATGGCCCAGGTCAATTGACTTGGGCTCCCAAGGTTTGGGTTGTGGGGCTAAAAATAAGTGCATGCACTTGAGTTGGAGCCCCAGCTCGGAGACCCACCCCTCTCTCAGGGTGCCATGGCCCAGGCTCCAGCCCAAACCCCAACATCTACTCATTTTTAGCCCCACAAGCCCAAATCCGCTGAGCCTGGCTAGCTTTCCACTGCAGCCAGCCTTCAAAAGAACATGCTGATTGCAGCTGCCTACGTCGCTTTCTGCCAGGTTGTCGTGGTTGTAGCCTTGCACAGCTCAAACCACAGCAGTAATCTCTTGGTGAGCTTCTGCAATGAGCTACTTCATATAGCGAAACATTCTGTGCTCAGTAGGTGTGTGTTGGGATGGAGTGCGACCCCACTTCCAAGGACCTGGTGGTTCACAAGTTCTAGTGGCTGCTGTCCTGTGGTGCTCAGAGGTGGGGGCGGCTGCTGGACCTTCCCTGCCCTGCTGGAGCTCAGCTGCGTGGGGCAGGAGAAAGCACTTTAGATAAGAGAGGCAAACAAAAAGGCAGAGCTTCGGTGCGTTTGATGTTGTCAGTCCCAGATCTCGCTGAGTCCCTTTGGAACAGACTTCAGTGCAGAGACCAAAAACTTTTCCACCTTTCCGTTCAGACGACAATACTTTCCCGATGTGGCTCTCACTGCACATGTCAGATCATCGTGTGGGCTCCCCTTTGCCCTCCTCCAGGGAAGCCGTTACCCAACTACGCCAGAGCCTCTGACATGGCGGCAAGTGACCCTTGGCAATCCGCAGAAATTCAGGCTGACAATTTATTGATAACATCAAGTGACACTTTAGTGCCTCCGAGGACCTGGTCTCTCCTGGCTCAGAGCGACAAGCAGCAGGGAGGAAGGGATGTTGTCTGAGGTCCCGTCTGGCCTCACACTTTCCTTCTGCCACTTTCAGGTTCCTTCATTTAGCAAGATCAATATCTTCCAGTCGCACTGGTCCTCCCTTCCTTTGTCAGCCTTGCTGACAAACAAGGCATTAGTTTCCTCAGCAAGTCACTCGCATCTCTGAGTATTAACCAGGTGCTCTGCTGACAGGTGGGAGGGTGGAGAAGCCCCAGGCTGTTGTTACAAAGTAGCCTTGCAGCATACACTTTCGCTGCTGTGGACTGCGTAGTAGAGAGGGCAGGAATGGAGCTGAAAGGGTTTGGTTTGGTTTGGTTTTTAATACCCAAAGGGCCAGATTTTCAGCTGGTGTAATTCAGTGTAGCTCCCTGGAGATGAGTGGAGCTATGCTGACACATCTCCTGAGGATCAGTCCCTCAGTGCTTTTTGAAATCCATCTATACTAATGCAAAACCTCAAGCCCTAACTTGTTGCAACATTAAAGCTGCAACGGTCGGGCTATGTCAAAGCAAAAGTTGAATGTCCGGGCCTGATCCGGCAATGCCGCTGTGCATTCTGTGAGGTCATCGACCCGGTGCAAAGGGCCTGAAAAATACACCAGTCAGAATGTAGCATTTCAAACTGCTTTAGCGCTGGTGTCAATGACCAGTGCAAGGGAGTGGAGAATCAGGCCCAGACCATTAACTCTCCCTCCTTTCTTGTACGTTAGCTAACTCTGTGGTGACATACATCTTTCTCAAACAATAATAAAACCTCTTAGAGCGCTGCTCATCTATAGCTCTCAAAGAACCTTACAAAGGAGGTCATTATCCCCATTTTACATATGGGAAAACTGAGGCACAAAGAGGGGAAGTCACTTGCCCAAGGTCACCCACCAGCCCAGAGCTGGCAATAGAACCAGGGTTCACTCTACTGCTCTGTTCATTAGGCCATGGTGTCTGTAACATAATATCATACCGTTTATTCTATAGATTTAGGGCATGGTCTACACACAGGTTTTGTTCCAATATAACTGTCTGTCAAGGGTGTAATTTGAGAGGGGTGGGGTTAGAAGACTTATACTGGAACAACTTCTACTGTAGATGCAGTTCTAGCAGTATAAAGGTGCCTTGTCCCAGGTTAGCCTAAACATTTCCATATGGGAATAGTTATACCAGTATAAACACTTCCATACTGATATAACTGCATCCACACTAGGGCACTGAACCACTTTCAGCAGCATAATTTTTGTGTGTAGACAAGATCTTACTCCACTCCTTTGCTTTTTCCACTCACTCTCCAGGACTGGCTTACTTGTGGAGTAAGATAGCCCTGCTCATGTGGCAAGGTATCAATTTTCACTCCTTAGATACAGAGCCACCGAACATCACTTGCTAATAAATTAAAGACGATAGTCATAGAATCATAGAATATCAGAGTTGGAAGGGACCTCAGGAGGTCATCTAGTCCAACCCCCTGCTCAAAGCAGGACCAATTCCCAGCTAAATCATCCCAGCCAGGGCTTTGTCAAGCCTGACCTTAAAAACCTCCAAGGAAGGAGACTCCACCACCTCCCTAGGTAACGCATTCCAGTGTTTCACCACCCTCCTAGTGAAATAGTTTTTCCTGATATCCAACCTGGACCTCCCCCACTGCAACTTGTACACTGGCCTAGCTCCACGGGTTTCAATGGAGCTGTGTCAGTTTACACCAGCTGAGGATCTGGCCCAATACTGTCAAGCAGGTGCAGTACTGCCAATCCCACCTCTTCAAAAAGCAGGAGTCCGAGGTCACGCCCCCAGCCCCCAAAGCGTGAGATTGTCTTAAAGCTAAGATTTCAATGTGGGGTTCTCTTTGCTTGCTGGTTCCTGAGCCTTGCGGGGGGGGGGGGGGGGGCATTTTTTCAGGCCATTCTCTGCCACCATGAGGTCTAGCAACCTGCTTTCTTAAAATGAAAGTTGACAGAAGGTGGAAGGGGGTAGAATGGTGTGAGATGGTCTTGAAAGACTTAATTCCTCATTCGGTAAAGCTCCGTGAATTAAAGTTCACTTAGCTTCCTGCGGGCCTTCAGAGGGGAAAAGAGGTTCCCAAACCCTTGTATAGAGAAGAGAATGGCCCAATGGTTACTGGGGAGAGCTGGGGTCCAGTTCCTGCTCTACCCCAGACTTTCTGTGGGATCTTGGCCAAGTGACTTAGACCCAGATCCTCAAAGGTATTTGGACATCTAATTCACACTGATTTCAAAGGGAGTTAGGTGCCAAAATACCTTTGGGGATGTGGGTCCATCTGGGCCTCAAGTCTCCCTCTGTAAAATGGAGATGGCAGCTCTTCCCTCCCTTCCATGGTGTTGGGGGATAAATACATCAAAGATTGGGAAATGCTCAGATACTATGGTGATGGGGGGCCATATATGTGCCTACAGTCTTTACTGCAGTGGCTGCAGTCAGTCTGTTATTACTCTTGTCTTTATAATTCCTGCAAGGGGCACAATAACCACCCCCAAATGCTCTGCCTGCTTCGTCCTATGGCTCAGCTGTCCCAACTAGAATTTTTTACCTGAGAAAATCCCAGGGCTCCAAGAGCCTACAAGAATCTGATCTAGCCACATGCACTTAGCACTCTATACCGGGAGAATGAGAGGTCGTTGTAGGTCATTGATGCAATTCTGCTGTGTGCCGCCTTGCTGTGTGGAGCTCTGCATTTCCACATACAGAGTCGGAGGGCACGGCTCTCCTGGGGGCTAGCATGCTGTGAAGAAAGGGGCATATTCTGTCTGCCCTCAGCCTGAGCACACGACTCCTACAACTGGTGCGAGGCACTGTCAGGTCAGTCAATCTTTGCTGCCCAGAATTCCCTTCACCCTGCCACGCACACACATTTCCACCTCTTTCACTGGCCTCCAAACCTCCCAGCCAGCTCTAAAGGCCTGGTGTCATTGGTGAGGCTTCTTTGGCAATGGAACAGCTGTATGTGTAGCTCCCACTGGACTCCATCAATCTTCTTGAGATGGCTGGAAGGGTTACTCCCATGGCAGTCCCTCCCCACCAGGGGCCCAGCACTTCAAAAAGCAGCAGGGGGCTGATATATATTTTATAATGAACATTCGATTCAGCTAAAACTTCTGTTCATTTAGGGGCAGCCCTAGTCAAGCACTAAGACATGTCAGCCGGTGCGTTGGCGAGCAATTACAGCACGCCTCAGGCAGTGTGACACACGATCTGGAAGAACAAGGGATTTGAAGCACCTTGCAAACACAAGAGTTGCATCCGAAGAAGTGGGCTGTACTCCACGAAAGCTTATGCTCTAATAAATTTGTTAGTCTCTAAGGTGCCACAAGTACTCCTGTTCTTCTTTTTGCGGATACAGACTAACACGGCTGCTACTCTGAAACCTGTTCAGAGAGTGGGTCTTGCTGGTTTCACAACATGGAATTTGCAAAGAGACACCAGGCAAAAAGCGAGGTCCTGTGGATTAACAGGGGGGTGGTGATGAGGGCATACCATTGTTTGCAGCCAATTGAAGAGCTCCATTTGCATCTGGCATTCTAAACCAGAGGTCGGCAACCTTTCAGAAGTGGTGTGCCGAGTCTTCATTTATTCATTCTAATTTAAGGTTCTGCGTGCCAGTAATACATTTTAACTTTTTTAGAAGGTCTCTTTCTATAAGTCGATAATATAGAACTAAACTATTGTTGTATGTAAAGTAAATAAGGTTTTTAAAATGTTTAAAAAGCTTCATTTAAAATTAAATTAAAATGCAGAGCCCCCCGGACCAGTGGCCAGGACCCGGGCAGTGTGAGTGCCACAGAAAATCAGCTCGTGGGCCGCCTTCGGCACACGTGCCATAGGTTGCCTACCCCTGTTCTAAACCCATGTCATAATTCACATTAAGGGCTAAAGATTACTTCCATTCAATGAGCTGCAGAGACCAATATGTTGCCCATTGATTTCTTATCACCTGCTCTCTCTGCAGAGAGAGAAACACTCTTCTGCATTGATCCAACCAGTTGTTTCCATAATGGTCACTTTGTCATATGAAGCTTGAATAAGAAATATCATGGGCCTCTTTTTCGGAAGCACGGCGCTCCCACAACTCCAGCTGTAGGTAATGGGAGCTGTTTCTTTGCTCAGCCTTTCTAAAAACCAGGCCTCACTTTAACATCAGAACAAGTGTGGGCTGCCGTTCATTTCATTTCTCTCTGCTCTACGTAGCCTTGTTAGTAAAGCCTCTGGAAGGCACAAGGGATGATGGCCTTGCCACTTAAATGTGACTGTTGAAATCAATGGCAAAGCTCCCATTGACATCAGTGGTGCAGGATCAACCCCGAGTGTGGTCCTGCTCTCGACAATGACTCTGAGTTCTGGCTGTTTGAGAAACACCACCCCACTCTTTATGCTCCTCCCCAGCTGTTGAGATCAACTGGGATGTTCTTGCTAGCAGTACCCACATCCGATTGCTGGTGATCTCAGTGAGGAACAGGGCCCTCAGCATGGTAATTTGTTTCCCTATTCATCTTGTGCATGAGTCTTTGCAAGATTGGGCACTTTAGGCCCTGATCCTGCCACTGGCTCTGCTGAGGCAGACCTCTGCATCAGCACAGAACCTCCCTTGTGTCAATGGGACTCCATGTGGATGCTAGGATTGGCCTGGGCAGAGCCATTGGCTGGATGAGGCTTTGGACTGCAATTTCTTAGAGGAAGGCATGGTCCCTGCTCAACCTGCAGAACCCCGCACCAGAGCTGGGCGGAGATGGGCCATTCCATTTTGCGGGCGAGTTTCAGGTTTAGAAATTTGGTTTCGTTCTGATTTTGAGCGGATGTCCCTGGGAGCCCAGGCTGCAGAGGAGTGGTGAACCTGGGAGCCAGGGCTCTAGGGCTCTCAGTTCCCCATCCACCGGCCTGGTGAGCTTCCAAGGAGCCGGACGGGTCAGCTGTCAGGAAGCCAGGCTTGATTCGGTTGGAAACCTGCCTGGTTTCCGGTGGAATTTTGTGGAAATCCACACAATCTTGAGGATTGTTGTGATTGTGGTGAATGAGCAAATGCCAATGAAAATTGTTTCACTGATTTTTTTCTTTCCAACCAGCTCAATCCAGCACACTGTGGTCCCTACCAGAAACAAATGAATACAAACCATAGTAACTTGCCTAGGAACGTATCCTGGCCAGCACAGGAAGAATGGAATCCGCTCTAATGTGTAGCTCTGAACCATCCATCGTATCCTCAGTGCTAATTTTGCTTCCATTAATATTTAAATGAGATATGAACCCAGAGCTGTCAGTTCAGCTGTACCATCAGTAATTATTTCCTGTTGTTCTACATGATTTCAGCATCCTCTGGAACTCAACAAAATTCTTCCCCACTCCAAAATGTAGTAATTTACCTTTGCTATTTCATATCTGCCACTTTATTATGGGCCAGATCAGAGAGGAAGAATGGTCCAGTGGTGAGAGCATTGACCTAGGACTGGGGAAACCCAGATTCAATTCCCTGCTCTGCTACAGACTTCCTCTTTGACCTTGGGCAAGTCACTTAGCCTTCTCTGTGCCTTGGTTCCCCATCTGCAAAATGGGGCCAATAGTACTTCTCCACCTCATGTGGGTGTTGTGAGGGTAAATGCATTAAAGATTGTGAAGTGCTTTGAGAACTACTGATTAAAAGCGCTAAGACAGTGGCTCTCCACTTTTCCAGACAACTTTATCCTTTTCAGGAGTCTGATTTGTCTTGCGTACCCCCAAGTTTCAACTCACTTAAAAAATACTTGCTTACAAAATTGGACATAAAAATACAGATGTGTCCCAGCACACGATTACTGAAAAAGGGCTGACTTTCTCATTTTTACCATATAATTATAAAATGAATCAATTGGAATATAAATATTGTGCCTACATTTCAGTCTATAGTCTATAGAGGAGTATAAACAAGTCATTGTGTGAAATTTTAATTTGTGCCGACTTCGCTAGTGCTTTTTCTGTAGCTTGTGGTAAAATTAGGCAAACATCTAGATGAGTTGATGTACCACCTGGAAGACCTCTGCATACCCCCAGGGGAACATGCATCCCTGGTTGAGAACCACTGATCTAAGAGATGAGCACTCAGAGGGGTGCTAGATCCAGCTAAAGGCCGGGGATGGTGGGGCGGGGGGGAGAGCCAAAGGATGTCCTTTGGCTCTCCCAGCCCTGGGCCTCTCCACATTAATCTGGTCCCTTAATGCAAGGATGCAAGATAGAGCATCCTCCTGGAGGCTTGCATCCGGTGCCAGATGTCAAATACCCCTCGGGGCTGATATGGCAGACGGGGATCGCTGGAGTGAAACGGAGTTTCAGATATGCTCCCTTCCCCAGTCACAGCTTCTACTCTGGCAGTAGGTTTTGGGGTGAGGGTGACGTAGATATTGCTCTGCTATCTCATCTGAGGTTCTCCCTATGCAAAATATACTTTCTGGGCGCTGGAGCGGCTCTGATGGAGCAGTGCAAGGCCTGCAGCGCACAGCCCAAGACCAGGGCTGGCATTTCAAACAGTCGTGAGAGCTGGATACTAGAGCTGGGCAGGAACTGGATTTTCTGTTTCGTGGGAAATTCTGAAATATTGGCCTTTTTTTCCTATTCCAAAATGGAACAAAAACAAACAAAAATTGAAATTTACAATTAAAACAAAACTAACAAAATTTCCTGGGGAATGGGGGGGTCCGTTTCAGGTCCATTAAAAGGTTTTGTTTTGATAACATTGAAATGTTTCATTCCAATTTTAACTGTTTTATACTTTAAAAAGAATATACACAAAGCAATGAATATTCAATTTTCATTTAAAAAAAAATTTAAACATTCCTTTCTGAAAATGTTGAAATGGGGCATTTCAAGGTTCTCAAAATGCATCATTTCATTTTTGTTTCTGAAATGAAATTTCGGTTTCAAAACATTTTGATTTTGATGAAAATGTAAATTTTATTGAAAAACCATTTTAATGAAAAAATTCTGACCAACTCTACTTGATATAAAAGTCTTCAGATAGACCTGTTAGTCAAATGTTACAGAATTAAATGTTTTTTTTTTTTTAAATCTTCAACTTGCTGTGGCATAGAGCATTATCACTTATTTTACACCTGTTAGTGTGTAATTCACTGAACCTATCTTACTGCTTTTAAAGTACCATCTCCCAGAAGAGCTGTTTCAAGGACCACTGATTCCTGTTGTGAATAATTCATTATCTATTTATAGATATACATTTTATAATCCATTGCAAAGAGTTACAGAGCCATAATGTATACTCTCACAAGAATTTCATTTTGCTGGCTGTATGACAACAGTTTTTCACCTCCGTTTCCTAAAGAGGGAAACAACAGACAGTTGTTTAATTAATATTTATGAAGTGCTTTGAAAGATGCAAGAAGCTATGTATGGGCAAGGTCACCTGTAAGGAGTATGATTTTGCAGGTCTGTTTATTGCAAGAATTCACAGGTTCATAGATTTTTATGGGGAAAAGGAACCAATATGATCATCTAGTCTGACATCCTACATAACTCAGGCCATAGATTTCACCTAGTGATTCCTGCATGGATCCAATAACTTGTGGTCCTTTAGTAAGACAAAGACATCTAATTCAATGGAATCGCTGCCCCCCCTTTTTTGTCAATGTATTTGACTGCAAGTGTTAAGTACAAACATGTAAACAGAGTGGGCTGAACCACTAAGCAGGAATGGGGCATGATAGGGAGTCTAGTCTGAGCTCATCCAGAGGCTGGCAAAGATGAAAGACTAGTTATTTGCCTCTGTATGCAGGGATTTGCAGAGATAATAAGTCTGGGCCTGCTGTGGGGCATAATTAACACTCATGTAGTATAAGAGAGGAGCGTCTGAGGGGAATTTGAAGCTAAATCTGGCAAAGAGAAGGTGAAAGAAGAAGGGTCTCTGTGAAGAGGGCTGGGGCATTTGATTGAAATGGGCCATACTTCAGACCTTTGCTTTAGTCTGGGGTGAAGCCAACCAAGGCTTAGGCAGTACCTTGCCTTTAACTGAGGGAAGCCCTGTCAGATCGGTATCTGATGCCCAGATGCACAGCACTTTTCTTTGTGTTGACTTTGTTCTGTTACAAGAAAGCCCAGTCCAAATATTTGTTTATAATCACTGAGGTGTACAGAATCCTTCCCTGCTCTGATTGGCCTTTCACACCAATCTACAGGAAGAGTGTGGATTACAGGAAAATGCAGAATCACACAAATTCTCTTTAGCTGCAAAATTCCCAGATTAGGAAGAGCCATTTAGAAATAGCCTGGGCTCCTTCACTTTTGTGTATGCTGTATCATAGACTCATAGACTTTAAGGTCAGAAGGGACCATTATGATCATCTAGTCTGACCTCCCGCATGATGCAGGCCACAAAGCCGTCCCTACCCTTTCCCTTGACTCTGCTGTTGAAGTCCCCAAATCCTGTGGTTTAGAGACTTCAAGTAGCAGAGAATCCTCCAGCTAGCGACCCCTGCCCCATGCTGTGGAGGAAGGTGAAAAACCTTCAGGGCCTCTGCCAATCTACCCTGGAGGAAAATTCCTTCCCGACCCCAAATATGGCGATTAGTAGAACCCCGAGCATGTAGGCAAGATTCTCCAGCCAGACCCTCATTGGCCATTGATAGTATTTACCAGCGATGGCACACTGTTCATTTGACTAAAATCATGTTATCCCATTAAACCATTCCCTCCATAAACTTATCTAGCTTAATCTTAAAACCAGACAGGTCCTTCGCCCCCACCATTTCCCTCGGAAGGCAGTTCCAATATTTCACCCCTCTGACGGTCAGAAACCTTCGTCTAATTTCAAGCCTAAACTTCCCCACGGCCAGTTTATATCCATTCGTTCTCGTGTCCACATTAGTACTGAGCTGAAATAATTCCTCTCCCTCCCTGGTATTTATTCCTCTGATATATTTAAAGAGAGCAATCATATCCCCCCTCAGCCTTCGTTTGGTCAGGCTAAACAACCCGAGCTCCTCGAGTCTCCTTTCATACGACAGGTTTTCCATTCCTCTGATCATCCTAGTGGCCCTTCTCTGTACCCGTTCAAGTTTGAGTTCATCTTTTTTAAACATCGGAGACCAGAACTGCACACAGTACTCCAAATGAGATCTCACCAGTGCCTTGTACAACGGAAGCAGCACCTCCTTATCCCTACTAGATATGAATGTATGAATGTATCCTTTGAACTTCCACCAACTCAGTTCTTGTGGAATGAGACTTATTCCCCCATCACACAATGTGCACCTCGGGGGAAATACTGGCCCCGATGAAGCCAATGGCACAGCTCCCACAGACTTCAGTGGGCCCAGGATTTCACCGCTTACTTTAAATCTACTACAAAACAAAGCCACATATCCTGCTCCCAGTGAAATCGTGGGAGTTTTGCTGCATCATCCAAATAGCAGAATGAATCTTAATAAATGTATGACAGCAACATTTCAGATAACCAGGCTTCACTTTTCATATTCTTGACCTACTGTTAACCATTGGCCCATTCAGTGGCATCAGTCATCTTTTTACACTATTATAGGTGGTGCTGGAAAAAATAGTATGTGATCATGTAGTTAAACATTGTAACGCATACACACAGTAGGCTGAATTAAGATTGCATGGGCAGCTTTAAATCTGACACTTCCTAATTTTTGAGTGCTTGACTTTGCAAGCTTAATAATGTTCTTCTAACACACGGTAGTTTTTGTATGTGTTTGATTTACGTACACACACACACACACACACACACACACACACCTTGCCCATACCGAATTAAATTTTACTAGATTCCCTTAAACAGAATCCACAAGAACATGGGGTACTATTATTCTCTGCACTACAGTGCTATAAATCCTACTTCTGAATCCATTAACTCGTTCAATAGTTGGAGAGGCATACAGACGCTATGTCACACGCTTGGCTGCAGTACATGTTTATTTAGGATATTTTGTTTTCCATCAGCAGTATTATCTCAGTCACAGTCTCATTCAGAAACCTCATCTATTCATTCTATTAGAGTCTGTATTTTCCCTCTACCTTCAAACATACTTCCACGTTTAAGTTAAACTCATCTGAGACACTCATCATCATCATTATTATTTATTTAAGCCCCAAGGTGACATAGGCAAAGGCATGGTCTTTCATTCTCTTTATGTGTCAGTAAGTCTGTTAGCAGACTTAACAACCAATGTTTAACACCTTACAAAAATGTAATAATGCTACTTTGCACACCTGGTGTAGCGTCTTAGTTTTGATCCATCAGCTTCTCTAACAGGTAATTCATGATCAGGTCTAAGTACTCCCATTCATCAATTGGGAGTCAGAAAGAACGTCCTAGAACATTCCATTTGGAGTGTCAGGGTTACTTCAGTATCACTCCCTGTCACTTCCCTAGGTGCTATTTGTCCTGTGCACTGAATGAGGCAAGGGTCTTGTGGAGAAAATAGTATGTGATCATGTAATTTAAGACTACCATAATGCATAGGCACAAGGGGGCTGAATTAAGGTTGAATAAGCAACCTTAATTCTAGCATTTCCTACTTTTTGAATACTTAAGCTTGCAACCATAATAATTTTTGTCACTTTTTCTGTGTTGTCCCATGAAACAAAGGCACTTATTGTGAGGGATCTACGGACCATACGCAACCTCTGCCTACTCGGAGTGGCATTCTGTCCCCCTCTAGTGGTGGCTATGCCAGCTGGAGATTGATGAGTCTGCTACAGCCGTGGATAAGAGAGACCTGTCTTTTAGCTCATGCATTTAGCTCAAGAGCTCCCAGGTTTGATCCTAGGCGATGACCACTAAGGTGGTCAGCATTGCACATATAGCAAAAAGCTCCAAGCACAAAATGTAATGTCTTTAAAAAAAAAAAAAAAGTCAAGTGGAATGATGATGATGATGATGAGCGATCACTTGTTACCGAGTATGATCATCTTCCATGAGAGTTACGGGTCCTCAGGTGGCTAATAAGGCAAATCCTTGAACCACAAGTTCTATTACAATGAGGGCAGATGTTTTCAGTCTCAGCAGGAGGCTGTTGACCATGACTGGGAGCCAGTCTCTCCTTCCTTCGGCGCCTGTTGTCCTCTTCAGCTTGTCGGCGAGCAAGTTCAAAATGCAGGGGACCATCATGTACGTGATCTTCAAGTGGAATAGACACCATTAGACAGCCTAAAAAACATTCACATCCCATGCATCTAGCTAGCGGAAAGGAGAAGAATGAAATGGGGAGTGTAATATTTGGTGCGTAATCGGCAATCGAGTTTATTTGGGGGAGGGAAGCACAGTGCGTTTACTAACTGTACAAGCACACAACACGGGCTGAGTCTGCTCAGGCTTCTGAAAACAAATTCACAATGGGCATGCTCAGAGGCTTCAAACTGCTATTAGCATAGCCACACCCAACCATTGCATCCTCTTATTACTACAGTCACTCCATACAGGCAGCTTGATACCTATCCTTAACATCTCACCTTGTTGAGCTGCCTTAATTTCTTTAAGACGACACTTCTAATGTTGAAATAATGCAACACTGGGCTGGGTCAGTTAGTTTTGAAATACTTTTTCAAAGTCACTCTCAATTAGAATGTGTTTTGGCCCTGTGGGTATCTGGCAGCTTTTTGCGGATACAGGCACTCTGATGTGATTCGTTCCAGCCTGACTATGTTGTGGCTTTGGCTAGGGGCTACTTGGGCTAGGCAACCCTGGCAGTGTTGGCATCTGTAGTAGGACACATTTGAGAGGGAAATGCGTATAGCGATTCTCTTGAGACCCGTATTTGTTCCTTGGACAATCAAGTTTCTCCCTTTTTTTCTTCTTGTGTAAGTAGGTGTCTGGGATGCGTCAGGTGTGGCCAGTAGATCTCAGTGGCTTGCTTATTTTCAAAGGAGCCCAAAGGAATTAGGCACATTAATCCATTGGCATTTGGGTGCCTAATTCCATCCTCCATGTGTAAGTTTATCGCATTTATATTGTGGTAAGTGCCAGTCGGGGCCTCATGAAAGGTAGGACCCCCTGTGTGTTTGGATCTGTACAAACATAGCCCTGAGTCCTGTAATAATGTATGCATATGGTTAACTTTGTGCCCCCGAGTAACCCCATTGATTTCAATATGTGATGGTAAGAATGCTCATAAGCCGGGGTGGGACTGAAGCTGTATTCGCTCCCAGCCCCAAAGGGTTTATAGTCTAAGGAGAATAAAGAACACTTTGCCAGACACCATGAGAAATGTTACTGCCAGGAGACTAACCTTTATACTATATCTCTCTTCACACCACACTGCTGCGTCTACACTAGATATTCCCCCCCGGATCTGCTCTGGGACTCGAACCTATAGCTTCCGGCCTGGAGAGGAGAAGGCCACCACCTCCCGCCCATCACCACTGTGGCTATGTGGTCTATAGAGGCAACATGATCCATTCTAAATGTTGGTCAGATGGTCTGCATGTGCACTCGAGCCTCCGTACGTTTTACTTTCTACTCCGCCCCCCTTTATGCTTTGGCAGGACGCTGCCAGACCAAGATAGACTAGACAGAGCTAGCTGACCTCTAACCCCTGAGGAGCAGTAATGGATTGGAATATTGATCCCAGCACTTGTCACGCTGAATTGAGGTGCCATTGTTAAATCCCTAACCTTTAGCTGTGCCTGGATTCTGTAAACTCCCACTCTCTCCTAATGCAGACGCCGCGAACATGATGTCCAACAGGCTATTAGCAGGAGAACAGCCTGTCCCCTGTCAAAACACACAAGGTGCCACAGTCCCCGTGGGAACGCCAGCATCTGCTGACAACTCTCTGGCTTGCCTTCCTCGCCGTGCAACAAGGCATGAATAATAGCGGCTGCATGGCTAATCCCGCAAGTGTAATGAAATCTTCACGAAACCTCAATAAAAAGGGATCACTGGCAGCAAGCAAGAGAGTTACGGCTGCTCCGTCTGGAAAGAAGAGGGACTTATAGCTAGTTGCGGGGTGGGGAAGCTGCAGAAGAGAGAGAGATTGTCCAGCTTCAGGTTTAACTATCGCTCGCTTTGGAATATGAAGTATAGCGTTGCAGGAAGCCAGCATCTTACTCCTCCTAAATGAGTGCAAGTGTGTGAGGGGTGCTTATTCAGAGCAGCGTGTGGAGGGGAAGGGGGTTTGCTTTTAGCCCCATGATGGGTGAATTTCAGAAGGTTTGGAGTCGAAGGGCCCGATTCTCCCCGTCCTGCGCCTTGTGTCATCAAATCACAATGGTAGTGACTTACACCCACTTTTCCCTGGTGTAGATGCCAACGCAAGGTGCAGGACAACCCCAAATCAAACCCTGAGTTTAGTTCAGCCCCCAAACTACTAATAGTAATAATGAACAATGGGTGGACTTTTCAAAAGTGCCTAAGCCTTTTAGGAGCACAAGTCACATTGAAAGTCAATGGGATTTGATCCACTAAATCAGCGGTTCTCAAACTATGGGTTGGAACCCCAAAGTGGGTCGCGACCCCGTTTTAATGGGGTCGCCAGGGCTGGCGTTAGACTTGCTGGGGCCCGGGGCCAAAGCCCAAGCCCCATCACCTGGGACAAAGCCGAAGCCCGAGGGCTTCAGCCCTGGGTGGCAGGGCTCAGGTTACAGCTCCCCTGCTTGGGGCGGAAACCCCAGGCTTTGGTCCCCCAGCCTGAGGCGGTGGGGTCTCAGGTGGGCTCAGACTTTGGTCACCCCTCCTGAGGTCATGTAGTAATTTTTGTTGTCAGAAGGGGTTGCAGTGCAATGAAATTTGAGAACCCCTGTACTAAATCTTTGACACTTTTTAAACAAAAATAATAATAATCATTAAAACATAATAAAAGCTAGGGTAGAATTGAGTTCTTACTCAAACCTTGGATCTGAACTTTAGTGAAGTCTGGATCCAGCTTGATGGCTTGGGACCATCACTGCTACAAAATAACATCGTTTTTAAAAGCCCACAAATCCTCATAATTAAAAAAAAAACCCCAAACCCTCAATAAAATTCCAGAGTATAAAACCACTGCTGATGGGAGTCTTTTGAGTCTGCCAGAGTGCACTGGAAATCTCTCAAGAATCGTTTTTCTCATGAGATATCTGGAGTTCATCAAATGTTTTGTAATAGATCATTAATCCAATGAATTTAATCCGTTCTCATGCCAAGAAGTTATCCCCACTCTTATTTTTATTAAAGTATTTGTCAACTGGTATCGGTGAAGAAATTTCAGCCTATGAGTTGTTTTATGAGCCATTCACTAGGCATTATTCATGGGCTGTGATTGGGTAACAAGGTCATCATATGATATTGCTTCTGCTCCCGACTGAATGACTGAAACTTTTAAAACTGAAGAATAACAAACACAGAAGAGTCACTTTTGTGCACTTTTTGGGGGGGGGGAGGAGGGGAGAGAGGCAGTGTGGCCTAGTGGATAGCACACTGTAGTGTTCCATTCCCAGCTCTGTCACTGTCTTGATGGGTGACTTTGAGCAAGTCATTTTACCTCTGTGTGCCTCAGTTTCTCTATCTGTAAAACAGGGAGAATACTTTCCTCCTTTGTAAAGGCTTTGAGATCTATGGCTGAAAAGTGGTGATAGTGTAGTGTTTATTGTTGTTCTTGATTGCATATGGGTACAGGTATCATACCAAGGACTTCTTTTTCTTGAGCATTCATGCCAACAAAAACTAGCCCAAATATTAATGAATAGGAAGGCGCACAAATGTGTCAATAGGCTGTTTGGAATTTGAATGACTATTCCTCAGTACTGTATAGTTTTGTAGTTGTTTTGTACTCGGTTCTGCATGTAACTTTTTCTGACGAACTCCTTTGGGGGTGAAATGTGCCAGGTTTGATCTCAATTCAAAGGTCTGCTTGCTTTAACTTATGAAAAAAAAAATCAGTTCATACCTTTGTAAATCAGTTGGTGTTGGAGCAAGAATTCTGGGATCCTTCCATAATCATAGAAATGTAAGTCATTCTCAGTATGGAATTTAGGTCTGAGTTTCTATATAGAGAATGAAGTAGACTGATAAAGAGGGGGGAAGTAGAAAGACTCCCTTCCAGTGGGCTGGTTTTGATAGTAGTTCTCACCTCAAACTGGTTGCCCATCCTGAATCTTGAAGGATAAACCTGGTCCTATCCCGCTTCCTGGAAGAGTTAGCCAGAAGGCCAGTAAAAATCCTGAATGTGAACTGAATTCATGTAGGAACTTCCGCAACCCATATGGAGGCGGCAGCTCTCCAACAATAGGATGCAACGGATTATGGAGTGTGTTTTATTAATTCGCTCCTGACATGCTGAATAAGCATGAGACTACAGTGCAAGTGCTATCAAAGCAAACATGGGTTGCATCGATACACCCATTTCTCATATATGGAGTATCTTAAGATTTGAACATGAAACAATATATATATAAAGTCACACGTTCTAACTGATACACACACGTATAGGCTTGGCAGAATTCAACTTTTATCGCTTATCATTTCAATAGAAATTTATGTTTGTTTTTAAGCATTCTTTTCTGTTTTTTTAGATTTTAGATTTTCACATTGCAAGAAACGATGGGTTGCCAGTCAATAAGTGAGTTAGACAATAATTATTTCATGACATAAACATTGCGATTCAAAAAGTTTAAGCGTTAAAACTGTTAGAACACAAATTGTCAACCCCATATGTAAAAATATACACAGTAAATGTCCTTAAATCAAGTGCTAATAATTTCTCAAGCAGTATTTTTCTTACTTTGCCTATCTGTAAATTTTGATTATTATCCATGGAAATATTTGTTGTCAATGTGTATGGTGAAATCAATATTTATTAATATTTACGGATTAAAACTTGAATCCTTCGAAGTATATATAATAGTGGGTGTGTGTATATGGTTTGACAAACCTTAGCAGGTGTGAGCTGTCACCTTTACCATACCAGCTGACTCCTGATTGCAAATCCAGCTCAGAATTCTTTCATATTTGCTATTTGGACCATTCAAGTTCCCCTGTTCACTTTAGAATGTAAGAATGGCCATACTGGCTCAGACCAATGGTCCATTGAGACTGGTATTCTGTCTTCTGATAGTAGCCAGTGCTAGATGCTTCAGAGGGAATGAACAGAACAGGGCAATTGTGGAGTGATCCATCCTGAATTGTACAGTCTGCAGCTTCTGGCACTCAAAGGCTTAGGGACACCCAGAGCATGGGACACCTGACTATTTTGGCTAATAGCCATTGATGGACCTATCCTCCATGAACTTATCTCATTCTTTTCTGGACCCAGTTATATACTTTTGACCTTCACAACATCCCTTGGCAATGAGTTCCACAGGTTGGCGGTGCATTGTGTGAAGAAGTACTTCCTTATGTTTGTTTTAAATCTACTGCCTCTGATTTTCATTGGGCAACCCCCATGAAATCATTTAATCATCTCTGACATTGGCAACTTTTTCTGTGATAATCTGATTCTAGAACTCTAGGACACTTCTACCCCGTGAGAGAAAAACCAGCATGGTGTCTCCAAATCTGGGATTGAGTAACACAGAGAGCACATTTGCTTTTGATTCCTTGATGTTTTATTTATGTATTTATTTGTATTATAGTACTGCTGAGAAGCCTCATCCAAGAGGGGGGAGGGATAGCTCAGTGGTTTGAGCATTGGCCTGCTAAACCCCAGGTTGAGTGTTCAGTCCTTGAGGGGGCCGTTTAGGGATCTGGGGCAAAAATCTGTCTGGGGATTAGTCCTGCTTTGGGCAGGGGGTTGGACTAGATGACCTCCTGAGGTCCCTTCCAACCCTGATATTCTATGATTCTATGAAGATCCAGGCCTCTCTATTCCAGGCACTGTACAAACACCTAGTAAGAGATCGTTCCTGCTCTGGGGATGGTATTCTCTCAATAGAAAAGGCAAAGTATGGGAGAGGAAACTGAGGTACAGAGCGGGGAAGTGACTTGCCCTATATCCAGTGCTCAAGTCATGCTGCAATGCCCTGGCACTCTTTTTAGGAACAAGATGGTATTCAGTACTTCTGCCCGTCCTGGGCCAGGTGGTGCTTTGCATCCCCAGCTGCATCGCATCCCCCAAGCCAGCTGGGCAGGGAGCATTTGACAATGTTGGGAGCCAGGTAGTGGAGCGGCCTAGACAGCAGATTGCTCCTGAGAGAGCAGGAGCTGGGCTCAGAGAGAGGGGGAGGCAGGGATAGAACAGACTTTGCAGGGAGTCAGACCCTGCTCCCTTGGGCCTCCTCCGCTGCCCCTATCTTCCTCCCTGTTCCCTTCTGCTCCCTCCCAGAACGTCTTTCTGCTCTGTGTTCTGGCACTTCCTGTTTTTTGGATTCCAGCACTCCCTATATCAGGCATAGAAATATTAGTGACAGAAATATCAAAATTATCAGAGGTTTGGTCCAGCTAGAAGCAGGGATTGGCAACCTTTCAGAAGTGGTATGCCGAGTCTTCATTTATTCACTCTAATTTAAGGTTTTGCGTGCCAGTAATACATTTGAACATTTTTAGAAGGTCTCTTTCTCTAAGTCTATAATATATAACTAAACTATTGTTGTATGTAAAGTAAATAAGGTTTTTAAAATGTTTAAAAAGCTTCATTTAAAATTAAATGAAAATACAGAGTCCCCCGGACCGGTGGCCAGGACCTGGGCAGTGTGAGTGCCACTGAAAATCAGCTTGCGTGCCACCTTCGGCACACGTGCCATAGGTTGCCTACCCCTGAGCTAGAGAATCAAAGGTTTATCTGCTTCCCCTCAGCCATGGGTAGAGCGACCTCAGCAATGCAAGGCAGTGTTCCCAAAGCTTAGTGGATCTCTGACCAGCTCTCTGCTCTGACCATATTCCTGCACGGTTCACAAACACTGGCACAAATAGGTTTTGTTTACATCAATGTTTGGGGAATAGCAGTTTTACTCACTAATCTCCGTGTCTGCATGCAAACAGAGGCCTCCATTTGCAAAGAAGAGAATTCAATATTCTCTGTTCATTGGGTTTTATTTCTTCTTTTTCTTCATGTTTTTTATCCAGAAGCTCTCTTGTGCTGGGTGTTGGACATCCATATAGCAAGAGCCTGCAACAGAATGGTGACACAATCAAACCTCGACTCTTTAAAGCAATGAATAAAACATTCTTCTCCCATCTCAAATGAAGGCAATCCTTGTAAGTGAACTCTGCACCACAGGGCTTTTTTGCAGCTGCACTGAGAAACTCACCCTTCACAGGATTAAACTTGAAGACTTCTGGTGCTATGAGGAAAAAAAAAAAAAACAGGATCAAAGTTGGCAACGGGAGGATTGGCGGAGATCCCTGATTGGCACGAACACCAGGCGAACTCTATTGATTTCATTACACCTACTTCTGCCTGACCCATTAAACATGGCTCACGGACAAGGTGGCAAAACCTTCAAGTTGCACTTTGTTGTATCTCTCCATGTCTCCTGGGGCCAGCCATGTCTAACACTTCCCCCAACTTTCAAATGCGGTAGAGAGGAGAAGCACAAAGATGGTTAACAGCACAGTGCACTGGCACTCAGCTAAGCCATGCAGGCAGACTGACTCATGAATGAGATGCTGTTAGGAAGAAGAATATGGGTGAGGGGGAGCTATCCAGTAACCCAGTTTCCCAGAGCTTTGCATCCAGTTTGGCTCCTTTAACAAGAACATAACAATTGTTGCATTGGATCAGACCAATGGTCCATCTAATTCAGTGTCCTATGCCCAACAGAAGCCAGTCCCAGGCTAGAGCGACTGTCCTGACGATTGAAAGAAGTCACACCAAGCTCTAGGGGGGCATAGAAGTTTCATTAGCCCTGAAATGGTTCTGTCCTGCTCCACTTTGCACTTTTTTTTTTTTTTTTTAATTTTGTTTCTGGAAAGGGGGATGAAACCTTTGGCACCACAGACCTAGAATATCAGGGTTGGCAGGGACCTCAGGAGGTCATCTAGTCCAACCCCCTGCTCAAAGCAGGACCAATCCCCAGACAGATTTTTGCCCCAGATCTCTAAATGGCCCCCTCAGGGATTGAACTCACAACCCTGGGTTTAGCAGGTCAATGCTCAAACCTCTGAGCTATTCCTCCCCCCTTACTATTGTCTGACGTAAGGTGCACTACGTGCTCAGCCTGAGCAGCAGTCCAAGGAGCTGGGAATCTCTAGGGATGGGATTGGAACTTTGCAAACTCCAGTGCATAGTAATTTTTCTCCAGGAGCAGGGTAGGGATGAAACTGGGACTCTGAATCACAATTTAGTCCGTGTTCCCCTTGCTCCAGGCGGGTGGTTTTCTGTGTTATGTTCACAGCATACAAACCGAGAAGTTAGAAAAAAACATAAAATACTCTTGCTGGAAGGTTGCAATGTAACACTACTTTATTTCTCAGAATTCAGAACCCTACCACACAAGAACCCAGAAACAGAAAGAGACAAAGCAGGCTGCTCCCTAAGGCAGAGGCACAACTCAACGCACCTTACTTTAGGCTGGCTTTTTGCAGACTGACTGCTGAAGACCCAGATAACACACTTATCTGCAGTGTCCCCTAGCCTACAAGTAAGACTGTAGTCTTAAAGTGATATCTTGCCGTTTCCAGTACACAACATTCTGCACCAGCACTTTCTCATGTGCAGCTTTCTTCCCCCTCTGGCTCTTCTATGCTGACTAGTGAGTTGATGGAGCAAAGCCAGGACTCTACTCACTCCCGGCTCACCTGGGTGGCAGAGGCAGTAGCAGCCCAGTGGCAGCTGCTCTCTCTCCATGCATGGGGGGTTCCTTACATCTTCTTACACCCCTGTGCGGGCATGCAGCAAGGCTCCCAGTTGAGTCCTAGAAAGGCAGATTGCAAATTCCCTGGAAAATGATACCACTGAATTTTGTACAGGTCTGTTCGGAACAGGAATAACATAGGACACTGTAGGTCAGGAGTGAGGTGCCTGGGCAAGACAAAGAGGCTGCTAGTATTAGGCACAGTGCTAGCTGGACTTATTTTCAGCGGTAACTGAACTGAAACCTAAAACACCCCAAATGTGTTGGAACCTCTTGTGGCAATAAATCAAGCCCTGCTCAGTGCTGCGGTGAAAACATCACTAGGGGGAAACGCCTGCACATGGTAAAACATTTTGGAAATATCTGCCTTAACCCTGCAGTAGAGCCCGCATCTTCCAAGGGAAATGACCCGTCTTTCCCAATTTCCTTCTCTCCCCTCCTTACATATTTTTCAATATGCAGTTCCTTTTCCTGGGAGACTATTAGGTCAGCTGTTTTTCCATGCTGATCCTCATTCTCAATCATGGGTCAATGAACAGATTTTTATCTGACTCTACAAGGTCCCATCAGCCCTGCAGCTAAGCTTTGATTATCAACGAAGAACATGCCCTAGAAGGCTGGCATTTCAGCTCGATCTGGGTTCTTATCCGAAGCTAATAGGAACCACTAGTCAAAGAATAGGACTGTAAATCTCAGCTGGCCATGTTCCAGATCTTCCAGCTGCTGAGAGCCTCCCACAAGGTGCTAACTGAATTCTTCAACCCCCACTGAAGCCAGTGGGCCAAATCCTGAAGAATGTATTTGATCCTTCTATTGGCAAAATCCCCAATGAAATCAGAGAGTGAGGATGGAGTGAGAATTAAGAGCCAGTTTAGACAATCACGTATATCAGCGTATCTCCAGAGTAATCCTGTTTACTTCTTTGGAATTACTAAGGACTGGGGGATTCATCCTTCTAGGATTGAGGATGCACAGTGCCTTATGGGATGTCCTTGGCACCTTCTAGGATCAGACACCTCATTAGAACAGAATTTTCTTGGACAATTTCACGTATTTCTTTGCTCTTCCCAGGCTGGAAATACTACAAGAACAGTCTCTTGCTAATGGTGTCTTGGAACTTCCATTTCTAGACCCATCTGAAAACAAATATTAGCATCTGACGAAGTGGGTAATCACCCCCGAAAGCTTATGCTCCAATACATCTGTTAGTCTATAAGGTGCCACAGGACTCTGTCACTTTTTACAAATATTAGCAGAACTTTTCACTTTGGCGCCTCAGAAAATGCTCAGTTCAGGTTCTGGTTGAAGTTTTGCATCGGTTCTTATTCTCCCCAGAACAGCTCCCCCCACCTGCAGTCCCAATTCTGAAGTGGAATGTTGCTTACCCACTTAAAAAGTGGGGGGAGATAAACCCGCCAACCTTTCTGGACACCGGCAATAATCCACACTGGAATGTCCCTGAAAAGATGCAGGAGAAATTCTTAAAATATATTCCCCTCCAACCACAATATATTCCATATGCTTGGAAGCTGAAGGAGTGGGAAACTGGTACATTCAGTTACCTCTGGTAAATGTTTCAGTCCTACACTGGGGAAAATCTTATCAGTGTTTCTTCTACTTCACAGCTGGAAGGAATTTAGAGGCAACTACAACATGCCATTTCAAAAGAGGGATAAGTCCACAGAACTGCTTACAAGCCACTGTTGTTATGAGAAGCTCAGGGGGTTCGGATCATCTTTAATGCTGGCCACCAAGGAATCAGAGTAAAAGGCCTCTTTATTGCCATGTACTTCATTACAGGAATGATCTAGAGAGCTTATCCAACAAGGGCATGTGAAATTGGAAGTTTGTTTGGTGACTTTTCAGCAATGATACCCAAGGTCATCCTGTTAGAAAATGCACTGACTAATTTTAGGTGATCAATGAGTGTGTGCTGTTCTGAAGAATTTTGGCAATGTACACAAGGTCCTCTTTGAATAGATCCCTTTATGGATGATCCATAACCAAACGACCCATGACTATATGCTATAAAATGGTTTTCATGCCGTCTTTCATGTCATGTGACTGCAGCCAGACGGCAAATAACAGGCACGAAGCAGAGGACATTCTTATAAACTGAACAGAATAGAATGAAATAAAGCGATAGAAATATTCAGCGAGAAACCTACAGAAATATTCAGAGAATAGTACTATGATCTATTTAAACTGCTTTACCACAATCAGCAAAGTGGTTACCATGGTGTTTTCATTCATTATGGCTTATGATTTAAGGCCATATCCTGTGTTATATCGGCAGTATATAGGAATGAGGTAGTATCCCTTCAAATAGTTTAGGAGCCCTCCCTGTCTTCTGTTGCATCAAAACCTAACAGAGCATAGGTGCATATATCTAGTTAGGCTTTGTATGTTTTTCATATATATATATATATATATATATATATATATATATATATATATATATATATATATATATATCTCGTGTGACAGACCCAGACCAGTGAGGTACAGGAGTCTGGTAGAGGGCAAATATACTGGTCACTGGATGAGTAGTTTTCTATTCCCTGAGTGACCAGAGCAGGGGCTGCACTAGAGTAATCAGGAACCTGCTAGAACCAGTTAAGACAGGCAGGCTAATTAGGACACCTGGAGCCAATTAAGAAGAAGCTGCTAGAATCAATTAAGGCAGGGTAATCAGGGCACCTGGGTTTTAAAAGGAGCTCACTTCAGTTTGTGGTGTGAGTGTGAGGAGCTGGGAGCAAGAGGCGCAAGGAGCTGAGAGGGAGAGGGTGTGCTGCTGGAGGACTGAGGAGCACAAGCGTTGTCAGACACCAGGAGGAAGGTCCTGTGGTGAGAATAAGGAAGGTGTTTGGAGGAGGCCATGGGGAAGTAGCCCAGGGAGTTGTAGCTGTCATGCAGCTGTTACAGGAGGCACTATAGACAGCTGCAATCCACAGAGCCCTGGGCTGGAATCCGGAGTAGAGGGCGGCCCTGGGTTCCCCCCAAACCTCCCAATTGACCTGGACTGTGGGTTCTTCCAGAGGGGAAGGTCTCTGGGCTGTTCCCCAACCCACATGGTGAATCTCTGAGGCAAGAAAATCCGCCAATAAGCGCAGGACCCACCAAGATAGAGGAGGAACTTTGTCACAATAGTTAGTAAACACGGTTATTAGAACCCAGCAGTGTTCTGGTGGTTTCCTCATGTTCTTAATGTTGTTGTGTCTTTGCTCTCTACACAATGGCTTAATATATAAAGGTATATTCCATTGCCTAGCTCTCCGGCAGCAGCATATGTGGGTTATAAATTGAACTCGAAAGAATAATGAAAAAGATTTAACCAATCGTATTCATACCTCATCTGAAGGATTCAACTACTCGCTACAATGTTATTTGTTGATGGCAGGTCACATTTTGGGGGAAATAGGCATATTTATAGTTGGGGATGCTATTTACCGTTGGAGTGGTGCATAAAATTGTTTAATCTAATTGTCTACTCAGAAGACACTTCAAAACTGTAAAAGCATCTTTTCTGGGCAAACACTGGTGTGAAGAATATTAGCCACACTGCATTTTCTGCTACCACCTGTAATACCTTAATGGATCTTGTGATCATTGGGCGGTTCACTCAAGGTCTACTGTGCCAGCTTGCTGGGCAGAGCTGGGGCAGCACACAAGGAAAACACACACAACACCAAACATCTACCCACACCACCCATCCACCAGAATAGCAAGAATTTTCTCAGGGCTTGTCTTCTCTACCAGGGAGATTTAGCAGGTCTAGTGAAGACCTGCTAAATCAATGGCAGAGCACTCTCCGGTTGACTCTGGTACTCCATCTCCCCAAGGCCATGTCTACACTTACGAGGGATCGACTCTGCTGTGATCGATGCAGCGGGGGTCGATTAGTGGGTCTAGTGAAGACCCGCTAAATTGACCGCAGAGCACTCTTTGGTCGACTCTGGTACTCCACTGGAACAAGAGGAGTAAGGTAAGTCGACAGGAGAGCGTCTCCATCCACACAGCATGGTGTAGATACCACAGTAAGTCGACCTAAGCTACATTGACTCCAGATACGTTATTCACATAGCTGGAGTAGTGTAACTTAGGTCAACTTACCCTGGTAGTGTAGACAAGGCCTGAGAAGAGTAAGGTAAGTTGACCGAAGAGCATCTCCCATCGACGCAGCACAATGAAGACGTTATTCACATAGTTGGAGAAGCGTAACTTAGGTCGATTTACCCCCGTAGTGAACACAAAACCTCAATTCTAGATAACATAACTAACTTTTCACTGATTATTTTCTGTTCTCATTTGGAAAGGGTTTTTTAAAAAACTGTTAAGTAAGACCAACATTTTCAAATAGTCAGCATCAGAACTGAGTGAAACTTGGAATTCCCACCCAGCGGGAAATTCCATCATTTCACCACTTGTTTTTTTCGCAAATCATGACAAAATGTTGAAATTTTTGGCATTTCCATTCCGCAAAAAAATTTGAAATGTCAATTTGGAAATGTCAAAGTGTTCTTGATCAAAGCAAAGCATTTTGCCGTTCCCAACACTGATATGTTTCCTTTCAGTTTATGGAAGGCTGGACCCAAAACACTTCCTTTGGAGTCAGATTAATATTAAATTACATTATCCCATAGCGGCACATTGCCTAATGGAAGCTGTAATTGGGAGTCAGATGTCCTCATTCTCTCCAGTAGGACAGGATCACTGGCCAGACTACATCAATGTATCCGGTGCCACTTGACTCCTACAGGATGCACTATGCATTGCAAAATCTGCATTGTGTTTGGGAGCTGTCGTCTTCCTGTGAGCCTGCCCGTAGAAGAGAATGGGGGTTGGGGGGTGTTCCAAACTACAAGGACTGCACCCGTAATGGTATGGGCCAGTGATTCAAAATGAAACGTTTCTGGTTAGTTTGAAAAACAAAACATTCTGATTCAGATTGAACTGACCCAAAATGAAATATTTCACTCTGATTTTTCCAGTGGAAAATCTAAAATTATTGATAAAATCAAGAAACTTTCCCCCACAGAAAATTTCAACTTGGCAGAAAAGGCACGTTCTGGCAGAAATTCATTCTGATGGGAAAACTCCCAACTCTAGTCAACTTAACCCACCCCCGACCATTTGCTTCCTCTGTGCTAGCACCAGGAGATCAGTTTGGCAGTGGCAGGTCTGATTTATTTTCATTGGGACAAATTCCCTCCATGCACCAGTTGTGGCTTATATTAAGGACTTCAGTAGGACCTAGGACTTTGTATGGGCCTTCTAGAATGGGGGAAAATGTCACCTCACCTCAGTCGATATGTATGTGAAATATTTGATATGTATTTGAAACAGAGTGGAGGCAATGTAGCCTAGGCAAGTGTTTCTCAAATGTGGCCACTGTGGCCACATGCAGCCACGAGGGGATTTTTCTGCTGCAACAACAGCCTCCTGGGTAGAGATGGTCGGGGGACAAGCAATGGCCCCTCCCTGCAGCACCCAACTGTTGCTCCTGGATGTGCTGCCTTGGTGTTTGCTGGTGCCCTGCTCCATGCAGCCTCCTGGGGGCTCCTGGCAACGTCTCTGCAGACACCTGGGACTGGTGTGTGTGTGTGTGCTCTCAGCGGGAGAGGAACCTTTGACTCTGCAGGTGGCCAGTGAGTTCCCGACCCACTTCCCAGAGGTTGAGGGGCTTCAGGCTTCAGCTTGCTGATGCGGGCTCTGGGCTTCAGCCCTTCCTCCATTCCCACCCCCACCCCGGCTTCCGTACCCAGACTCCAGTGGCAGGCTTTGGGTTTCAGTTCCTGGGCTTTAGACCTGGGTGGTGGGGCTTGGGCGTGGCAAAATTGCCAGAGTGGCCACCAGAAATGTTGTTATGAGAACCCCGGCACTATAGGAGAGCAAGTCAGGATCCCTAGGTTCTGTTCCCTGCTGTGCCACTGGCCTGTTGGGTGATCCAGGGCAAGTCACTTCCACTCTCCATGCCTCAGTTTCCTTATCTGTAAAATGAGGACAATGTTACTGCCCTCCTTTTTAAAGTGCTTTGAGACCTATGGATGAAAAGTGATATAGAAGAGCTAGACATTATAGATAAAGTATCTAAATTCTAAAGAGTATTCCCTAATCTGTAACTGTTCTAGTTCTCATCCACTGACATTGCTGTAGCTCTGCCTCTCATAGCAAAGCATTTAGGACTTGATCTTGCACCTTTCACATATTCTAAGGGACCATTCAAGGTGAATTAGCCCCTTGACACCCCTGTAATCCTCTTTTTGTCCTATGACTACAGGGGTGTTAAAGGGCCACTTCACCTTGAATGGTCCCTTAAAATGCCTGCTAACTACTTATGTTAAACTATCTGTTCAACCTTGTGTTTGTGACACTCTGAATACCTTTCCCAGACCCGAGAAACAGCTCTGTGTAGCTTGAAAGCTTGTCCCTCTCACTTGATCCAATAAAAGATATTACCTCACCCACCTTATCCCTTTCATTACAATTGTTTATTTCAAAAATGCATATTTTGGGCTCCCAGGGCTAATTCTTTAATGGAGCCTCAGTCAGCATTCAACTTTGTGTGCCTGATTTTGCACCTGGACATAATTGTGGGCATGAGGTATAGCATTTAGACATGTAAATATCTTCTTGGGACCTGGGTCAGCAAGGCATTGAAACCCATGCTCAATAGAGATGGGTAGAGAATGGAAATTCCTTTTCACAGAGATTATTGAGATTTCAACATTTGTTATCCTACAAATTAGGAATGAAAACGCAAAATTCTGAAACTCTCAGTGTACAAAAAGTTGTGAAACAAATTCATTGTGGCTCCATCTAACCATGGTTTTGATTTTGACTTTTTCCCCCATTTTAAGATATAATACAAAATTTTAAAAAATCAAAATAAAAAGTTGTTTTAAAAGGAAAAAACAAAATGTGTCATTCTGAGAATGTCAAAATGGGATGTTTTTTCACCTATTTATTTTCCCCCCTCCAAAATGAAATTTCAGTGAAATCGACAAGAGAGCACAAAGTATTTGAGTTTTAAATAGAACTGCGTTTTCCAGTGAAAAACTATTCCAGGGCCTTTTTTCCAACCAGCTCTATTGCTTAATTTAAAGTATGTGTTTGCTGGATTAGGGCCTTAGAGGGGGCAATGAGATAGTTCACTTAATGTTATTGTTTGCACCCACAGTTAATCACAGACAGCAAATTCGGCCACCACCTTGGAGGCCATTTTAAAGTCTGGCCACTGTAGTTTAACTTCTGCAATGTTAAGACTGATGAAGTCAAAACATTTGATTGGCTCTTTTGCTTTTATCTGTTGGCAAATTTCAAATGGGTTCGTTTTTCCTTCGAATTAAATGCTTCCGTGTTTTCTTTTTCTAGCTAAAGGGGAAACAAATGCCAGCAGTCCCGTGCCCCTGAGCAACCCAATAATAAACTGAGTATGTAGCCCGTCATTCATGAAAAGGCCCACAGGGAGTGCAGCTTAGCGAATGGGAAAGCCCTGTATGAAATCAGTGTAGTCATAATGGAAGAAAAGAAAAAAATCCATGCGAAAACAGATGTAAAACCCAGGCTTCTAATGAACTATTACAAATAAGCAGTGGAAGAAAAATTACTTGGAAAACACCAGGCCAAATTCTATGTTGCCATAACGCCACTGAAGATGGAACTACCCTGCCAGAGAAGGCAGCCCATTTGGTAAGTTTCAGGTGTAGGATTTATTTTCCAGCTCACCATTCTCCTGCTCACTTCCCCTTTCACTGATCAGTGATTCCCCCAGTGATACAGAGACTACAGAGAAGCAGCAATTCACAGAAGTGATACTTTGCAGAGTACAATTACATGACTGCATTTTGCAAATGACAGTGACATTTCACAAACTGTCCTTGCCAGAAAAAAAAAATGTGTATGTTAGATGCTCCACAAGACGATGCCAAATTCTTTTTATTCCAGTAGATATATCATCATGCAGCAAAAGTCCCATTGTGGAAATAGTCCCAATTTTTTGAGGTAGAGAAACTTAAACATCTGGTGTGTAATCTCTTGGTAATAAAATGAGTCCAACTGTTTATTTGGACTTTTTCTTTATTACAGGCCCTTAGGTACGTACAGCCACCAAACATGGTATAGAGGTGACTTGTGTGGCACACAGGTTAATAATCATGCAATTTACAGTAAGTGGCATGGACCATGTCAAGTCTAAAGTGATCTAACTAGCACATACATACAGTTCTGACCAGAAAAATTAAAGGTCAGGAGGGTGAAAATTTGCCAAGAGACAGAGTCATCTTTAGTTACAATTCTTTTCAGAGTTTTTTTCAGCTCTTGTTCAAGCAAAATTCTTAGGGCACGTCTACATTGCAGTTGGGAGCAAGCCTCCCGGCCCAGCTAGACTGACTCAGGCCCGCCGGTGGGCTATTTAAAAGGGCCTGGGGGCACCCGGCCACCCACCACCACTGGCAGCGCTGCCGAGCTAAGGCAGGCTTCCTGCCCATCCTCACTCTGCGCCACCCCCGGGAGAGGCCGGAATGGCCCTACGGCCTCTGGGGTGGTAGGGGAGGCAGGGGGTCTCCGCGCACTGCCCCTGCCCTGAGCGCTGACTCCGTAGCTCCCATTGCCTGGGAACTGGGGCCAATGGGAATTGCGGGGGTGGTGCCTACAGGCAGCGGTGCACAACACCCTCTGGGCCGCCCGCCTAGGAGCCGTTGCCAGAGAGGTGGTCCAGTCACTTTTGGGAGCTGCCCAAGGTAAACGCCAACCCCCTGACCTCCTCTTCCACCCCAACTCCCTGCCTCAGCCTAGAGCCTGCACCCCGCACCCCCTCCTGCACCCAAACTCCCTCCCAGAGCCTGCACCCAAATTCCCTCCCAGAGCCTGTACCCCACATCCCCTCCGGCACCCCAACCCCCAGCCTGGTGAAAGTGAGTGAGGGTGGGGGAGAGCGAGCGACAGAGGGAGGGGGATGGAGTGAACAGGAGTCGGGGCCTCGGAGAAGTGGTAGGAAAGGGGTGTGGCCCCAGGGAAGAGGCATGGCATGGGCATGGCAAGGGTCTTTGGGTTCGCGCAATTAGACAGTTGGCACCCCTACCGGGCGGGCATGTGGAAGCCCTGGCCGTGCCGGAAGAGCAGCGTAGCCGACAGCTCCCTGGGCACCAGCCAGCACAGGTGCAGCACCGCCCAAATGTCAGGCGGACCGCGTCCGCGTTGGTGCGGCTTGTGCGTGCATGGGGGCCCACTGACTGTTCTGCCCTAGGGCCCGGAATTGTGGTTGGCAGGCCTGGACTGACTAGTCTCCCTAGCTCATGCTACGGTGCTAAAACAGTTATGCAGACATTGCCTCATTGGTGGAGGCTTGCCCCCGGCTCCAGTCTAGACATACTCCTCCTGGTTTCAGTGTAGAGGGCTGGGCTTTTGAAAGGATTTTAAGGGCGTTTGGTGACCAGCTCCCATTCAGTTTGTACTCCTCACTCCTTTCAGAATCGCAGCTGGAGATCTCAAGATTTGGATCCAGATTTTGAATGTTCCATAGTCTGGGGTATTTGGATCTGAGGCTAAACCCTTGCTAAAGACAAGAAGCATTTGTGAAGTTCAGATCTTAAGCTAGAATTGGATTTTGACCTTTCTGAAATCGAGGGATGGTCAGAGACAGGGTTTTGATTGGTGCCAACCTCTAGTAAGTTTTAGACATACTAATAGGAAGCTGTTCCATCGCAGTGGGTGACATATGGCACAGAGCTGAGAATGGAGGTAGAAGAGAAATGGGGCGGCTAGAAGAGAGGAACACTAGGAGTGTAATTGAAACAACCTTAGAAGAGACCCCCTGGGAGAGCCCATCCCCAGTTTTTCATTGAGCCCAGTGCATTCTGTGGGAGCTTCCTCAGTGCTGGGTGGATGCATGACTAGGTCATGCCCCTTCCTGTCTAGCCTCAGGGCTTGGATTTAGGGAACTCTCTGCAGCGTGGACCACAACAGGAAGGGGGATGGAGGGGAATGATGGCAGGCGGAAGTGAGGGGAGAGATGTAGGTGAGGGTAAAATTGTGATGGGTCTTGAGGGTGAGGCTCTTGAACCTAAAGTAAAAGTGAGAGAAGCTGGGATGGGATTCAAGGAGGAGGAGATGGAGAAAGCCACTGGCTGGGTTGGTTGTATGAAATTTTCTAATTAGCACAAAATGGTCATTTAAAAAAACCCAGCATTGAGGAGAAAAATTGTGATCATAATTCTCCTCTCAGACCAGTTTGATACCCGTGTCATGCTGCTGACTTCAATGGAGTTATTCCTGATTTACGCCACTGTCCCTGAGCGAGGAATCCAGCCCACTAGTCTGAGAGTCCAAAACCTGTACTGTTCAGAGGGGACCACGTCTCAAGAAATGGTAAGGTTGGTAGATTCAATCTGTAATTATTCTGTGGAGAGTGCCTTTAGGAGAGCTTGGTGCTAGATCTTCAGAGATCTGCTTTAAAGTGCTCATTGAAATGAACAGAGAACATAAAAATCCAGCCCTTTGTGACTTATGCAGACCTTGAGTCTTACAGCTAAGTAGCAGGAGTTGATGAACATGTGACCATAAAATCATCAGGCTTAGAAGAATGTGGCTACATTGGGGTTGGGAGTCGGAGGGGGTGGGGGATGAAGACGGGAGCTGGTAATGTTTGAAATGTTCCCTGCCAATGAGACTGTAAGATTTCCTGGGTCTATTTTATAATTAAGCTATAGCCTGGGGTGCTTGTCTTGAACGATTCACTTCATTTCTAGCTCGTTAATCTCATTGGAAATGTATATGGCTGTCCTTAATTCCAGCCTGATCCTCTGAAGACTTGTATATTCTCCTTTTTGATAAAAGAAAATTAATCGAGGCTAGTCACATTCTGAGCTTCTGTATTGCATGGCTGATACACATTCCCAGAGGATATCTGGGAAAATATGGCATATAGGTAGAGTGTTGCCAATTCTCCCAATATTAGGAGGTTTTGTACTTCTTCAAGCCCCAGCTTCTGGAATCATGTCATTCCATGGGAATTTCAGCTTTCATCGAAAAGAAAAGTATGTTTCTGGTCCTCATGTTAAGGAGAAGAGCTGGAAAACAGCTAAAGGCTCCAGCATCAGAGGGTAAATGAAAGGAACCCTCACTTTTTTTTTAATCCTGTGATTTTTAAAGCCATGTGCACTCTACCCCTCTGCAGAAGAGCTTGCCACAAGGCAGTCCCTGTGCTCTCCTGAGCTCCTTACTAGTGCTCCTGGTGGCTAGCCACACCAAAAGAGACAGCCTTGGGCAGAATTGGCTCGCTATGTTGAGTAGCGTATGCTGCACTCTCTGAAAATGTGGTACAGAACGCCAAGGACCCCAGGGGTCTACCTTACTGAGCATAATGTCTCTGGGCTGGCTGACTAGAGTGGCGCAGTTCTGACAATCCTGGACTGGAAATGAACAGGCACCTATCCTCCCGTCTGAGATTTCTCAAGTCAACCAATATAAAAAAGGGAGGTGGGGCGGAAAATTGCGGCATAAATAAATGATTGTCCAAAACACGGAGAGTGGTGTCCCTGAAAAGAATTCCCCCAGATTGCAGCTAACCCCGGGCATGATTTCCAGGAGGATATGTGACATCCAAAGCATCAGCTAGGATCGTGGCATACTGTAGTGCCGTCTGAATGAAAACATGACCTTGCAGGTGGACAGAGAGAGAAAGTAGGGGGCAGGGCGGAGAGGCAAGTTTTAGGAGGATTGCATGCATGGCTACAATGAGAATATCCTCCATAGACAGCCTCGCTGTCGTTCTACTGCATCTCTACAAAGTGAAATGGATTAGCAGCTCACTTTCAATCAGGCTGAATTATGAGCTCAGCGATTTGCCGGACGTTTTACATGAACCAGAAGATGTGTTATCTGATGAAAATTGCTTAATTTAATATCCTGGCCTGACAAGCGGTGAACTGTACATCTCCCGGAGAACTTGCCAGTGCAGATGATTTTACTTAGCTGAAAGGATTAAGCAATCAAATCTCTTTTTTTCCCCTCCAAAACCCACTGCAGTAGCCTGGACAGAGAAACTTTCAAGAGCTGGTGGTGCCAGGGAAAGAAGCAGTGTTAGGAAGTGGATCAAACGCACCTGGAGAAAGGCCACTCTGTAAAGACACACATTGGGTCAAATCTTGGTCCCATTAAAGTCAATGGATGTTTTGCCATTGACCTCAGTGGGGCCTGGATTTCACTCCTTGTGTCAATGAGGCGATCCTGCAAGATGATAGTATGGGTTGAGGCTGTGTTAATTTTTTTTATGCAGCTCCTTCTGTAGGGTGGAACTGTTTGATATGGTGGAGGTGCCAGGGACAGTGATGGGTGGAGGAAGTCTTGGCTGTATGAGTCTCTTGAGAAGCGTGGTGGGAGGTTGAGAAGAGGATTCCACAGCTGAAGTAGAGACACCAGAGCCTCTCTGCAGATCCTCTGAGACTCCTGGGGCTGGGTATGGGAAAGCAATCATGAAAGGTGCATGGACATACCTAAAAATCACTCATGGGAAAATGTTCCCATTATTCCCCCTTGCTCCTGAAGCTTTCCCCCCATTAAATAGATTGGGTAAGCAAGGACACTTCCTGAAAACCGGGTGCATTTGAAGTGTTGCGAGTTGGGCACCCAAGAACTGAATCATCCAAAATCACTAGTTACTTGTGATTAACAAGTGATACAAGAACAAGTGAAAAATCTTACCTTAAATATCTTGAGATGGACCTTGCTCATCTCAGCTTTCTAATGACGTTGGCTTACGTTGTTTGGAAACCAGTGCTTTCATTTGCTCTGCCTGATGTACTGAAGGCAGCAACCTCTGTTCCGTGCTGCAATTCTCTTTTTCAGATGTTTCTGAATGACTTGGATTGACAGGGAAATTAACTTGCCCCCCCTTCCCCCCAAAATGTTCTCAACCATATGCAGAAGGCATGAAAATGCAGTGGAAGGTGAAATGTTGGTCTGGTGGCATTTTCCAAGCTATAAACATGGTTCATAAGGCCCATTGATTTCAGTGGAAGTTATGAGCCTAAGTACATTCTACTCAAGAATCTGAGTTTTCCTTTTTTTTTTTCTTTTTTTAAGTGAGCCCTCTAGCTATTATGGTTGCAAAGAAAACTTTGAAAATGTGATGCAGATGTAATTAAAGCAGTGAGATCTGCCTGAATTTGCAGAGAACTTGAAACAATCTCTCTCAGAAGGGTGAACTCTGTTGTCCGTCTCAGCAAGGGGTTAGTTCAGAGGCTCAGTGATGATCATTTGAATGCAGCATTTCACTCGTGATCAAAGTACATAAGAAAGAAGAGATGAACATATTAAGATCTTCCATTGCAATCTATCGTGACTGACAGCCATGAGGGAGTGATGCTTGGGAGAACACTTTTTTTTTTCTTCCCAGTCAGGAAGGAACCAAGCCCAAGTTGCCCAGCAGAAGGTAAAAGGATCTAGGGTGTGGGCTGAGCAGCCCAAAGAGGACAACCTAAGGCACACGCTTAAGTGCATTGTTGAATCCAGGGTCTAAATCAACAAAACCTCCACTTTTTTATCATCTATTTTTGTGCCATGGTAGTCCCGAGAGCTCCCAACCAACAGCAAGATCCAGTGTACTAGGTGCTATACGAACACATAATAAGAGACACTCCCTGATCTAAAGAGTTTAGTCTCAACAGACAAGATAAAGGGCAGCGAGGCGCAGAGAAGTGAAGTGATTTGCCCAAGGTCACACAGTAGGTCAGTGGACAAGCCAGGAATAGAGCCCAGTGTTCCTCATCCTAGCCATGAGGTCACACTGCGCCTCTGAAGCATTCCTGAATTAACCCGAATCCGAGAGACAATTTCCCATTGCTGCACCAGAGCATCACAGCAAGCAGGGAATGTAGCTGCACAAGGTTCCGCTTGCTGCAGAGATTCCTGGGTCTTTATGCGCTGAGCAGATGAGGAGTAAGAAGGTATCCATTTTATCTACTCACTTGTGAACTATAGTAGCACTGTAGGAAAAGATCATTCATTGAAAGTAAGGTTCCAAAGAACAACAGGGCCAGATCCTTAGCTGGGGTAAACTGGGTGAGGGCCAAGGCATCGTTTCCCAGAGTTGATCAGTAGCAGGTGTCTATCCAGGAGTCCGTGGGAACTCTCAGCTGAGTTCTTCACAAGGAGACCTGCAACGTCTCTGCTGCATACCGGGTTGAAGAATAATCCTCTGGAGGGAACACGTTTAGCTGTTCGCTAATGTCTGCATGAAACTGCTCAACTAGGATGATGGGATAAAGCTGTACGAGGGGAAAGATTTACTGCACACTACGGGTATCCATTTAAGCGGAGCTGACAGCTATCCTCATCCTGGATGGGCCTTGATGGATTTGTTACTCACACTGAGAGGCATTTTAAAAGACCTATAAACATATTTAAGCGACCTTGAATTTCATCCGATTGAAATGAAAAACAAGAGGAAAGAGGCCGATTCCTTAGAACTGTCTTGCTGAAGCCACCTTTGATTGGATTAATATTAGTTATGGTGTAATGGGCAGTACAGAGCTCTCACTGGTTCCTCAACCGGGCATGAAACAGATAGAGAAAAATCAGCCCAACTAGGGGATCAGGAGATCTGGAATTTCCTAGGCACTGGCTTGGGGAATCTACAAGGAGCTTAAGATATTTTCTTGGGAAAGGGGAACAGGACTGGCATTGGACACAGGAGCTTGTGATTTGGGCGGTGTGCGGTATACCCATTTATTTTGCAGAGGCATAAATGACAGCATGAGATGCAAGGCAACGGAGAATCATGCCCTAAGATTAGTAATAATGTACTTCAGTGATGGGTGATTTAGAATATGATGGATGGATGGACGGATGGATGATGGATGGGGGGGAGGGGGAAAGAAAGAGGAAACTGCCAGGATATCAAAACCAAAATTCCTCTTTTTTTTTAAATCCTAACCGAACTAACTAACATTGGAGAAGCCCCATCAGTGGATTCTCTGAAGATTCTCCTACACCTGAGTGTGCGCTAGATCACACTGCTAGACGGGGTCTTAGCCTAGTCTGAGGCCAGCCAAACAAGGCTCTGATGAGTGGGGGAGGCTGCAGCAGGCAGAACCTCAAAGCAGAGGCAGGAGGTGGAGGGGTAGTTCATGGACTGAAGCATAGGAAGATGGGTGACTTAAACCAGTCTTAAACAGGACCCTCCCCAGTTCCCATCTTGAAAAATAATGAAGGTCAGCAGGGTATTTATAGAGAAATTTTCAAATATCTACTAGTGTGTACTGCACTACGGTAGAAGCATGAGGTCAGACGCATTGGGTCTGTGAGACTCAGAAGACCTGTGTGCTAGGCTCTGCTTCTTCTACTTACCTGTTACATGAGCTTGGTTAAGTCACATTGCTTCTCTCTTTCCCCTTCCATCGTCCACGTGTCTTGTATATTTTGATTGCAAATTCTTCAAGGGCAGGGCCTGTCTCTTAGTATGTGTCTATACAGCACCTGGCACAATACCGAACGCTAACATAAAATATTGGGAAATCAGCCTGAGGAGCATTTTTCAGCTCTCTATGCACTGTTTGGGTAGACATACAAGCACTACGTACTATAGAAGTGTAGTCATGGCAGCGCAAGCAGCGGGATGGGCTAGCATCTGCGTAAGTACCTAGGGTCTCAGACAGGATTGTAAAGGGGCAGCTAACCCATCCCACTATTCGCAGCACAGTGGCTACACTGTTGTTTTATAATGAGCTTGCTTGAGCAAAGCTAAGATGTATATGTCTCCTGAGCTGGTAATTACATCTCCAGCTCCAGTGTAGCTGCACCCTTCGAGATCAATATTGTCATCTGGAGCTGAAGGAGAAATGCAGACTCATGAACTCAAGTCGTGGCAGGTAAGTGAATGGAAATGAATGGTTTGTACTAGGAAAATAGGGTATTCTGGGAGGAGGGACATTTTTTGGTATCACTAGATAGTGGGATTCTTTCCTTCAACCCAGACAGAGGATGTTGAGCAGTGGAGTTGCTATATACCTCCTCATATTATAGCATCCAGCCCTACAGTTTGTTTACTTTTTGTGGATTGATCTAATTTTTTCAAAGCTTTAGGCTCGCAAAATGCATGTGGCATTTGTATGCCTCATTTGTGTGCCATTACCACGCTTGTGTGTGCAAATTGGGTATTTATGGGTACAAATATCCATCAGATGTACAGTTGTGTATTTATGAGGAGAGATTAAAAAGGCTAGGACTTTTCAGCTTGGAAAAGAGGAGACTAAGGGGGAATATGATAGAGGTATATAAAATCATGAGTGGTGTGGAGAAAGTAGATAAGGAAAAGTTATTTACTTATTCCCATAATACAAGAACTAGGGGTCACCAAAGGAAATTAATAGGCAGCAGGTTTTAAACAAATAAAAGGAAGTTCTTCACACAGTGCACAGTCAACTTGTGGAACTCCTTGCCTGAGGAGGTTGTGAAGGCTAGGACTATAACAGCATTTAAAAGAGAACTGGATAAATTCATGGAGGTTAAGTCCATTAATGGCTATTAGCCAGGATAGGTACGGAATGGTGTCCTGAGCCTCTATTTGTCAGAGGGTGGAGATGGATGGCAGGAGAGAGATCACTTGATTATTACCTGTTAGGTTCACTCCCTCTGGGGCACCTGGCATTGGCCACTGTTGGTAGACAGGATACTGAGCTAGATGGACCTTTGGTCTGACCCAATACGGCTGTTCTTATGTTCTTAACTACTTGATTTGCAATGTAATTTCATTTCCCTAATTTGCAGTAAGTGCACATGCAAATTATCTGTCTATCAATCTATAGTATCTGAGTGCCTTCCATATAAAATCAATAGCAATACTGAACTCCCTAATGGGTAAAGTCTCCTTTTGAGGTATGGGAGTTTGTTTTTTGGCTGGATGGTTGGTTGATTTGTTTGTTTCAGATTTTGTTTTGTTGTGGGGAGGGTGTTTGGATCGAAGGAGGTGTCAGTGCTGTGAGGGTCATTCTTCCTATGGTAGAAAAGCTTTTTTGAAGGAGTAGCATTTCCTAAAGATGGCCAGGCCCTGAATTCACCTGATCTCTGGAAGTTCACTCCCTAGCTGGAACCCCTCCACCAAGAATGCTTTGTTCCCAACTGTTGCACACTTCATCCTAGGCTTTGTGATCGCTCCAGGAGACTGCAAGTGACTCGGTTGTGTTTCTTCTTATGTGGCAGCTCCATTACTTGAGGTTTGCAGTCATGGTAGCCCAATCTGTACGATCCTCTGCTAATCTCCTTGTGGATAAATTCTCCTTTTGAGCCACCCAGGACACCACATCGTCCATCCAAGATCTTCTTTTTCTGCCTCAGATTCTTCTGCCATCAACTTTCCCTTCCAGTGCTCATATACATGCATCGCCCACTAAATCTCTTAAAATATGCCTTGCAAATCAAATCTTTCTTCTCATATGATCTCTAATCTGGTTCATAAAAATGAAATGGGGCTCTCATTTCCGTGCCTTTTGGAAATCGTGCTCTGTGGATAATGATGATGCCAGCCAGCCTCTTTGGATGCCAACTTTTAGGCTTTTTAAGTTTTCCCAAGACATGCCTTTAAAATGCCGTTGCAGGGCTGGTATGTGTGAAGCCATTACTGAACCTTGTGGAGTGCCATGAGTCCTTATGGGCATCTTATAGAAAGAACTTCTCCCAGTAGCTGCTTTGGGTGTGTACAAAGATGTCTTGTTTTGTTTTAGATGGCACTATATCCAGAATCAATCTGTAAAGCAGGAGACAAGATAGGCCCCCACACTGCTTTTTTGCATCATGTCTTGTCCTCAAACATTCCAGCCCGGGTAAATCTTTGACATGTGAGACATTTCTGGACATTCTTGCTGCCACCGAACAAGAAAAAATGGTTGGACTTTTGCAATTTCTTTTTCTTTCTTTCTTGTCCCCAAACTTTTTTCTTCTGCTGCTGCTGCTTCTTCATTCCAGAGTGAACTCAGCTCTGGCTTTCCCAAAGTAATACACTCATTTATCAGGATTGCAAGTTTTTACACATTGGCAGACTCAGTGGCTTTCCATTGGGCTCATGGCTCTCAGCCACCATATGGAATGAGTTGCACATTTTCACTCCTTATCAGAGTTGAAGATGGAAATATTTCCTTGCGTCTTCTCAGAGTAGTTCCACAGTTGTACATGCGCAGGAAGCCTTTAACCCTTACATGGCTGGTAGGTGGCTGTTGTTATTAAAGGTGAACCTCAACGCTTTTCTAAGATACTGCGCTGTGTGAGTTCGATTCAGTGGCGTTATAGGCATGTAACAGAGGTGAATCTCTATTGATCTGTCGGCTATCTATCTATGGATCGATCACAGTTCTTTCTCTCACCTGCAGTGTTGTGAGTCTATAGCACGATCACCGAACTCATCAGTGCAGCTAGTTTAAGTAATGATAATGGACCAGACTTTCATCTCACTTCCGCGGTTGTAATTGGGGTGTGACTCTCTGAAGCCAGTTGAGTTACCTGCCTTCACACAACAAAAATTGAAAGCAAAAATCTGGCCCTTGGGAATCCCTGGCTGTTGCAAACACAGCGCTCGGGGCTCAGCTCTTGGCAGGTAAGTGAGGGAGATTATAAGACTGTTCTGAATGATTGCTGTGGCTTTCTCCCCCACGTCATGTATGATGGTGTGGAAGGGCACCACACTCGGAGCAGGACCTGGATGTATTCTCTCTCTGTGGGACAGAGGCAAACAGAGTGTGTCTGGGGCATTTTCTTTTGGGAGCTGCAACATACTCTTTCTCCCCGTTGGATCCAGTGCATGAGCTGGCATGGGAAGGGACCTGGCCTGTTTTGCGCCTGCACACATTAACCCTGATTCCTATTTATACTAAGGCCCCTTTACCCCACACTGGCAGGGTATTGGGGCCTTGCAGTGGGAGTTTAATGTAACATCTCTGAGGGTCCTTTATGAGGCCAGAATGTTGAACAAGAAGCCTGAGTGTGACAGGGCCATGGTGTGATGAGTGCTCTGAGCCTGATGAGCCATTTGAGATAGTTACCTGCAAGTCCTAAGGGCCCAGCCAACCCACAAGCCAAGGTCTAACCAGGCGACCCCAAGGTAGGTGTATAGTCTCCTAATGAAGCATCCACGCCAGCCAGTGTATCTTGTTGGGGATGCTCCCGGCTATCTGTTCTGACGGACAGCTGCTGGTCCAGCCCAGGCCTGCTCAAGCCACGTCTGGTCACCTGGCTGTCCTGACACACGGGATAGCTATCTGAGTTTAGAAGTTAGCCCTTCATTCACTCGCTCTCAGCCAATTTTTACCATCCTCCTGCATGTTGGGGAGCCCCTTGACTGCCTGACTAGCCCCCTTGATTTCAGTGTTAGCTCCATGTTACACCCATTGATTTAGAGTTAAAGCACTCCAAAACACCCACCTCCACGAGAGGCTGGTGCACTGTTTACACTGGTGCTTTACTACGCTGAAACTTGCTGCGCTCAGGGGGGTGTTTTTTCACACCCCTGAGTGAGAAAGTTGCAGCGCTGTGAATTGCCAGTGTAGACAAGCCCTTAGCTCCATGTTAGCAAGGCTGGCAAAATCGAGCCACCCGTGGTATCTCCATAGACTCTTCGGCGTGGTTGGAAAAATGGGGTTGGCATGGAAGCTCTTGATGATGGCAGCTCCGTTGTATTTTCATCTTCTACCCAACAGTGTTGTTTTCCCGGAGGCTACCTCCTCCTTGCCCTTAGTTCAAGGTAGCCCAATTGTCTCCCTGGCTCCAAAGAAGTCATAAATTGGTCTGAAGTTGATCAGGTGCTTTGGTGGGCAAGGGGCAGAAGCTAGGCTCCACCCACTGCCCCCGCCAGGGTGAAATAGTAGGTATTCAGAGTGTATTTTCCCGGTACGTCTGGATGCAAGGGCCAGAGAAGCTGCACAGGACCCTAAAAGAGGGTCTTATTCCGCAGTTAACTCCTGCCTGGATGTGCAGTCCAAGGCAGAACTGAGCCCTAGGTGGACGATGACAACGATACCATACAGCTATCAGATGGATAGAGGGGTATGCATGGCAATGATAGATGTCAGAGGGAGTTTTTCTGCCTCTAGCGTATAGCAGGTTTGCACATGGGAGGTTTACAGTCAGAGCCCTTCTGACAAGAAAACGAGCTTTTCATTTAAAAATAACCCAAAACATAAAACCATCGTCCAGCGCTTGGCCTCCCTTAAAGCGTTTCATTCAGCTCACTTTCGATCTCCTAGACCCTGCACCCTTAAATGCACAAAGTTTGCCAGCTGAGGAGATGATTTTGGTAGAGTTCCTAGCCTACAACCGAGGCTTCCTTGCCACTGTAAGCCTAGAAAGCTGCTAGGTTGAGCGGCGTCCAAGCAGGTTCTTCCTGCTGCTCAATGGAAACATTTTCTGTGTGTTTTATATAGGGTTTTTTTTTTTCAGTTCTTTGAATTAAGAGAAGGCTTTGAAAACACATTTTTAAATCCTTCTCTTCATGTTGCAGGGTCTGTTCTTTCTCTCCTAAGTCTGGGCTGCAACATAGGTATGCAGAGCAGACTAGATCCAGGGCTTTGGCTAATGTGATCATTTTGGGACATGAAATGGGAAAGTAAGGCCAAAGCTCACTCCAGGCAAGGATTTCAATTTCATTTGAGTCCATTTCAAGGGCCTGCACAGGGTTAGTTTTGCTATTTTTTCCCCCTTTCCAAAATAATGGTAGAGCCATCTAAAGTTGGCTTTACAGAATTATTGGGCTGCCACTGAAAAAAATGAATATCGGAAGTCCTTTCTATTTGCCCGTATCTCTACAGATGAGCTGCCACCACCAATTATCCAGGAGATGAAATCCTTTCTACTGATCCTGCAATTCCAGATTAGACTCCTGAATTGAATTCTGGATTAGGTAGAAACAGGAGCTGGCACAACCAAGTGATGCAGTTATTTATCCTGCGCAGAATAGGGTCTTTGGGGATGACTTTGTCATTCCTTGGTAGAGATCCGGCACATCCTGGAGGCAATGAGCTTGTCACGGGCAACTGAAGGGTGTGAGATCATATGTTACTGGCGGGAGTAAAGGAGGGTCATCGGCTGGCTGATTCAGAGAGCTCTGGTGACTGCTTGAGACCCTGTGTTCCCACTTGCTCGCCACTACATTGGTTAGTATCAGTGAGAAAAAGTCAAGGAGCTGCCAAGGGAGTAGAGTGGAATCAGCGATAGCTAATAAGCCATCGGGTCAGATACTGCAGTGGAGCATTGACACCATAGAGAGGGAAAGAAAAGGAAGAGACCTGTATGAGAGCGTATTTGTGTGTGATTCGAGAGAGAGAGAGAGGTAGTTCACAGTGACCTATGATTTTAGACAAAACAGCCCCAGAGGAAGATGCCTGGAAAATTACTCTGAGCACTTGCATTTGCAAAGCAGGTGTTTTGGCTTCTCCCAAGACACTTTTGAAAATGTTATGGAAGGAGGGAGCAACATGGGGGGTGTGGGAAACCAGAGGAGCCAAAATGTCCCAGCAGGCCGAGGGAGAAGTTTGAAATCCAAAAACACAGTGGGCCTCGAAGGAGGAAACTTGTCACCAGACTCCAGCGCCGCCTCGTGCCTCTTCACTGCCGGTGGGTGGAAGAGACCGTGCCTTTGTGGTGATTTATGAGAGCAACCACTTCTTGGGCTAATACGCTCCTGAGGCAGGCGAGGCCACGGGGCAGCACTGGAAGTGCTGATTGGCTGACACAAACGTTGTCCATGGAATGCAGGCGGGAAAGACGTAGCACAGACCTAAAGCACAGCGATATGTATTAGAAATGTAGAAATTGCTTTTCCAACTCAGACTACCCGTCTTTGTGACCCAGCATCCTGCTTCCAGGGACAGTCAGGACACAATCGCCCATGAGAGATGACCCTCCCTCTACACGCACACAATTACAGAGCTGGCCAGCTGCACATCGCTATTCTGTCTACCTACATGGCCCTGTTCCCTGGCCGTATCACCTCAAAAGCATTAATGGATTGTATCTTCACATCACCCTGTGGGGTAGGGAGGTGCTGTCTCCAGATGGGGAACTAAGGCTCTGTCTACATGGCCCTGGAGTTTGGACTATGGGGGTGGGAACCGCAGCGCGCACTAGCGTGCTTTGCTGTATGGATGTTGCTGGTGCGACAAAAGGTACCTAGTTTGCATGAATGTAATCCTCTTTCAGACAGGACTATGTTAACATGCACTAGGTACCTTGTAGTTTGCACCAGCAGTATCCACAAGGGGGAGGTACAGCAGAGCATGCTAGAGTGCTGGGCAGGTCACACCCCCATAGTCTAAACTGCAGGGCCCTGAGGCACAGGGCAGACGTGCCCAGGGTCACCCAAGAACTTGGGAGCTGAGCCAGGAAGTGAATCTAAGCCTCTGGAAATGCAGGCCGGTGCCCTGTCCACTAGACCCGTGTTTCTCAACCTTTTGACGCCAGGGACCGGCTTGCTGCCTTCCTACACTGTGTCTTGGAGATCTGTCCCGGTCATTGAGAAAAACTGCACTAGACCACCCTTCCTACCCCGTTGGGCAAAGAAACAAAATCTCTTCCCAGCCTCCACAGGTGATCATCTTATGTCCCAAAACATAAGATTTCATATCTCCATTACTGGAGGTATACCAAGGTACAAAGCAGTAGGAAAGCCACCAGCCTCTACAGGCATGAATTGGCTACCTCGTAGGTAATCCCCTTTCATGGTCTGCCTGGTGGGGAGAAGTGCTTTGGTGTTGACTTTGAAGCCACCAATGTCTTTCCAAGTTGTGATAGGCTCAGTTGCCTCCCCAGATGGTAGGCAGAGCTCTCAGCTGTAGAGTCCATCAGGATCCCGACCTGCAATTAAACAGGGCTTTTCACTTGAAGGAAATTTTCCACACTTTTTTCCACTTGTAAAAGCATCCAACCGTGGAAGGATTGGTGAGAAAGAGGAGCGTGTCGCCTTTAGGTTATGGGTTGAATCCAGCCATGGCTGCTAAAGACAAACATTGTTCTAATGCCCATATGGTGATTGTGCCGACACACTGCATTTTTACCGCAATGCTACCTCTCTCCCCTTGTATTCACCTAAGGCTTGATTTTCAGAGGTGTTGAGCAACTCTGAGTCTTCTTGACGTGTGTTGTAAATTGATGACTGCAAAAGGTTCAGGACAATGGAGACTCAGACCCTAAAGACTGAAGTTATTCTATAGACTGTATGTCAACATTCCTGCCACTTTCCCTATTGAACTGCTCTTCATGGTCACCGAAGACTGGAAGTCAGCAAAAAAAATAAAAATAAAAAGTGTACTTTTTTGTGACAGTGTCAAAATGGTATTTTCTTTCTCTCAATTCACTTTTCTCAGTGGAAGAAAGCTTTGTCCATATTTTCCCAGGGTCAGAGCCCCTCCTTTTTAACCACTCATTTCCCCCCACTCCTCCTCCTCCCCCCCCAAAAAACAATGAAAAAACCCAACCTGTAGAAGGCAGCTCCTTCCCTTACTCTTGCATGTCCAAATATTTTGTTTTAAGGGCTCAGGAGCATACGAAGTATTTTAAACTTGTGGGAAAAAACAGGCTGGAGGTTTTTCTCTTTTTGCTAAACCCTTGAGTCCCGATCCAGCAAAGCATAAGCACGTGCTTAACCTTAAGTGCACTGAGAATTCATATTGAGTTCAATGGGATCATCCAAATGCTTAAAGTTAGGCATGTGTTTAAGTGTTTTGCTAACTTGGGCCTTGTATGATGGAAATGTCTCTAAGGCTACTCCCTGGGTGAGGCCAGCTAGTTCTCCTGAATTATACAGGTTCTCTGTCTCTCTCATGTGCCTAGCCAAGCACAGAGAAACTGTGGAGTTTGGCAGCCTCCTTTGATCTTGCCTGCCCAAGCCCAAGTCTGATGGGGAAATTCCATACCCTGTGCCCTCTTTCCAACATCCTTGCCAGCTTCTGCAGATGTTGGTTCGGTTGGGATTTTCTCTCTCCGTGGTGTGTGTGTGGGAAGATGGGGGGTAGTTTCAGTGGTGGGCCAGGGCTGGGGGCTAACATGAATGGCATGCTTCTGTGAAAGGCAATCTATTTCCAACTGATGAAAGGAAATACTTTTTTTTACACAAAGCACAGTTAACCTATGGAACTTGCTGCCACAAGATATTAAGCTGAGCAGGATTTAAAGCAGGATTAAACCTTTCCATGGCTAATGAGAAGATCCTTGGTTGCATTACACAAAAATAATGAAAAGATCGCCCCTGTCCCAAAGGACTTACAACACAGGGACAGTTGCACCCCGGATACATTTGCCCTAAATCCTGAGCCGAGCCTATTCAGTTACAGTAGGAAACAATTTTTCCTGATGAGGGGCTTTATCAGATGCCCATTGAAATCAATGGAGGGATAGCGATTGACTTCAATGGCCACTACGTTAGGCCCTGAGTGTGTATTCCAGTGGTTCTCAAACTTTTCTACTGGTGACCCCTTTCACATAGCAAGCCTCTGAGTGCGACCCCCCCTTATCAATTAAAAACACTTTAAAATATATTTAACACCATTATAAATGCTGGCGGCAAATCAGGGCTTGGGATGGAGGCTGACAGCTCGCGACGCCCCATGTAATTACCTTGCGACCCCTGAGGGGTCCCAACCCCCAGTTTGAGAACCCCTGGTGTATTCCTTGTCAAATGGTGGAGAGAATCACCCAAGAGGTAAATCTTCAGCTGCTCAGTTTCCCTTTGCAGGCAGGTATAGCGCTTGCTATTTGTGTTGGACATGAGCATGTAGAAGTTTGTATATTTATTTTCACTCTCACTGCCATGCAGCATTGTAATTCCATGATTGATGGCAGGGAAAACCAGTTGATAGTCCCATGCCAGAGCTGGGATGTTGTCAGTAAAGTGTAGGTTTAAGTTGTATGGCTTTAATTGTTACTTTATGTAATTTATTGATGTATGTATTTGTTTTAAAAAAATGAAAGTACCATCCACATCAGACACACGCCTGGTGTATGGAACTGCCATTGAATTCGGTGACAACTGGGTGGCCGTGTCTGGTGGCAGAAACTGATCTCTCTGTTGCTCCATCTCTTTATTGTCTGTCTAGTTAGTTAGGAACCCAAATCCCTTCAATTTGCAGGCCTAACTCCTGTGAGCTCTTTAGTAAACTCCAGCCTTATATTGCACTCATCACAGTGTTATCTGAGTGCCTGAGTTGCCAGGATAAGTGAGCATGGCAGCTGATCCCCTCACTGAGTGTGTTGTCCAGGAGTATTGACTGTGACATTCTCCCTTTGCTATGGGCTAAATCCGGGTCCTGCTGAAATCGATAGCAAAACTCCTGCTGACTGCAAGGAAAGCTGGATTTGACCCTATTAATAACGATGGGTTTCTCCACGCAGAGGGCGCGTGCACAGTATCGGGGGGCCAAGATCTACCATGTGGCTCAGCAAACTGCATTCAGCCCTAAAAGAGTAATGAAACATCGTGGAGCTCTGCATGATTCTGCAGGTCTCTGGTATCGGAGGGCTGCCAGCGTGCTGCTGAGTGCTCCCGTGGCCTGAGTAAGAACATATCTGCATCACATGGAGGTGGGTTGGTGCAAGTTCTTTATCAGTTTGCTGGTGATGTTAATGGTTGTGGGAGTGCAGGGTTCATAGCCTTGGGGCTGGAGCCAGGTATAGCATGTGGAGATGCAGCGCAGGCTTCCCCCAGAACAGCTCTGCTGGTCCCTCTCAACCCCAATCCATAGCGCTCCCTGCTATTCCAATCTCGGGCCTCTCGGAAGTGGCAAACTGAGCCCACATCACGTGGTGTAGGTATGAGGTACACAGCATTCCACACACAAAAGGAAGAGCAGGACACCGCTGCCAGAGGCCATTTCCACTTGTCATCAATCCTGTGGGACTCAGATCTCAGAATCCAGCTGTGAAAGGCAGCCCTTGAAAAGGACTTCAGGCCCAAACACATGTCCCCATCCAACTCAGCTTATCACCTCCCCCTCTTCCTGTCTCTTTCAATCTACCCCCACCCCACCGCGTCGCCATCATTCTTTCTATATAAAAATGGCTAGCTCTTTCTTAGATGTATTTATATTATTTGCTTCAATGGCCTTCTTGGCAGCTTACTCCATAGTTTTACTGCCTTGTCAAAGAATTGCTGCAGCTGGAATTCCCTCTTTGCTAATGGTTAGATTGTGTCCCCCCAGCATTTGAATCTCGCCACCCCCCCACCTCCCCACCACTAGTGTGAGCAATTTATCTTGTTCTCCTTCATTCAATCCCTTCCTAATTTGGAAAACTTCTGTTCAGCTCTCCTTAGAGTCTCCTTAGAACCTGGAATCATCCCAGTTGCCCCTCTCCTCTGGGCAGTAATATCCTTCTTGTGACCACAAGTGAATGCAGGCATTATTTTAGATGTGGTCTAACCTGTGGCTTGCACAGTAATACAGTAACTATATCCCCTCTTTTGGTTTCCATCCGATCCCTTGGTTGAGGCAGCCGCAATATCCTAGTTTCTTTCTTTTCTTCCTTATCTTTTTTTTTCCCCCACTGCAGCCATAGACAGAGCTGAAGGCATCAAAAGATTTTTGTGATTTATTAAAAGACTTTATCCCTTCCTTTTCTTTCTGCTCCCTTTGTCCTAATGTGCTGGCTTCTCAATGCAACCTTGAAAGTTATTCTGATGCCTTATCATATGGATGTCAGATGTATGTACTTTTGCTTGTCCTGGGAAGAGTGATTGCTGACCAGGAATGACAAATATCTTATTATTTGACTACACGTGGGATTTTGAAGAAGGGTAGAACACAAAGGAGCATTGTGGTAACCCTCTCCTTGAGCAAGAACAGGAGTACGAACCATGGCTCGATCTATCTAATCTATCTATCGATTCCCATACACCCTATCTCTCCTCATACACCCTGTCTGTCTGTCTATCTACTATCTAGCTATCTACTCTTTTGCAAAATTTGACATTTCAAAATTTCATAAAAATCGCAGCCAGTTCTCTAGTTGGTATTAAATGGCAGTGGGAGAAGATTTCATCTCTTTGTCCCCGATTTGTTTTTCACATTTGGAGAGTTCAGAATTCAGAATGGCATAAAAACTGCAAAATTCAAAACAAAAATCTAGCAGCGCCTTTCCAAGTTGCAATTCGTGAAACAGACAGAACGGAGTCGTTCGGACTTTTCAGCAGCGTTCGCCACTGTGAGTTCTTACGCCGCTCCTCCACTGCTGTCCATTTCTCCCGTGTTAACAAAGCAGGCCCTTGACGCCATCGCTCGAGTTGAAAAGCAAAGATGCTCGTACATTTCCTATCCACTCTCCAGCTGAGAGAATTATTTCCTTCTTTGAATCTATTTAAAATGTTTTTATTGCTACTCATCTGATCATAGCCTGAGACTACTGTGCCTCATTTTCTGTCTACCCTGCACACTCCTTATGACAGTATATAGAGTACTCTTAGTGGCATTTCTAAAACACCCAAACAGATTAGGTGCCTAAATCCTATTGAAATCAACAGGTGTTATACAGTACTCTTAACGCAGATACTTTTTAATATCCCATTAGGCACCTATCTGCATCTTTAGGTGCCCAAATACCTTTGAAAATCGGTCCCTCAGGCACCCAAATTGCACTGAATTTCAGTGGGTATTGGGTGCCTAACTCCCTTAGATCCCTTTGAAAATCCCAGTCAAAATCTACATCGTTCTGAATCAGGCTGTTACTCATTGCTTGCTGCGTCTTAAAACACAAGCCATCTATTTGGTATCATCAGCCAGCTTTGATATCCTACAGGCGGCGTTTCTGCCCAAGTCATTTACTTATGTGATAACTGACAGGTCCAAAGTTAGATCCTGGGAGTGTCCCCGTAGTTATTTTCGTCCAGCTAGAAAAGCTCCCTCTTCTTATCTCTTGTCCCCAACAATCTAACCAAGTAATTTATTCCTACCAGCTAGAAAGGAAGAGAGGGGGACTGATGTTTGTTGTTTTAAAATCTTGGGAGGTGCTCAGATATTAAGTGATGGATGCCGTATCAGAACCTAGATAGATAGATGGTCCCAGTTTCTTCAGACAGTTTTCTATCCCACAGTCTATTTGACCCTGTATTCTATTTCTCTCTCACTAAGCTGATAATCTTTGTTGTGGAAGCTTATCAAGTGATTTCTGACAATCTAGTAACTATAGAACATCCATGAACTTTTCCCTCAGGCTTCATGGCAGCAATATCTCTGAAGAACTCCTACTAAAGCAAGGCCTGCTCTTCATAAATCACACACACATATTGGTTGTCTCTTAATCAATCTTTTCCAGGTGTTCCCTCACTAAACCCTGATTGTTTGGAAGGCTTTCCTTGCAATGCGGATTTTTAACCGGTCAGTAATGGCTTGCGGTGCTCCAAGTCTTTGACTTTACTTTGCATGATAGTGTCTTGTTTGCCGCTTGCCTGTCCACAGAAATCTGAACTGTCCTCAGAGAACTTGTTACAATATGTGATTATAACTCCTGGTTGGATGTCATTATGGATTCTCTACCTCAATATCTGACCACCTGAAAAGAATCTAGACTGTTTCTTTATTCACAAATCTTTTCAATTTTTTTCTTAGCACTCGTAACTCCTCCTTCCCTATCATCAAGTACCAGGAAATAGATGTACTCTTTCTTGAGTAGCTATCCATTGGGAACAGCCTTCAGGGCTGGTCAAAAATTTTACATTGAAACTTATTTTCCCCAATAGAAATCTGAGTTTTTGACTACATGATAATTTTCACAGAAAGTATCTGTTATCCTCAAAAGTAAAATAAAATTAAAATAAAAAATTGATATTTCATCAGTGAATCAACCCCTCCTCCCCCCAAATGTGACAATTTCCTAGCTTTCAGGAGTTTTTGAATGAAAATTTTTGAATTTCCATTACTTTTATTTGTGCGTGTGTGTGTGTGTGTTTCATTAAAAAATTTTTTTTCTCTTTTTGTCTAAATTTTCTATGGGCAAGAAAAAATTTCTGACCAGTTCTATCTACATTTTCATAAAGATAGAAGTAAAATAATTGTTTAACAATTACTTTGTTCCCATATCCAATTCACCACTATTGTATACCATATTTCTCTATCTTCTGTTATTTTTGAGGAACCTTTTAATGTCAGTTGAAATATTGTCTGCAGCTTGACAATCATTTGTTCCCTTTTGTCCCTCTCCTTATTACTCTTAGTTAATCTGGTTTATTTTTCTAGATTTCTAGTCTCACAACCTCTTTTTCATCATATTAGCAACCAGTTTACTGGTTTCAACAGAGTGGAGATTTTTCCTCTCTTTCTTAAACACTTCTGCTCATCTCTCTGCAATAGGGATAAATGACAAGAATCCAAAACCTTTCAGCAGTATCAACTACCCAGTTATCAAGTCATTCTTAAGACACTGATAATGAACCAATAATTAACTGGAAACATCCCACAAACTAGAGCTGGTCAGAAAATGTTTTTCCTCCCATAGAATATTTAGGGGGTTTGTTGAAAAATCAAAAAATGAATTATTTCAGCCAAAACCAAAATATTTCAGCTAAAAATAATTTGATTCAGAAATGCCACTGCAGTGCCTGTTGGGAGTTGTAGTTTGGGTGCTTTGTAATCCTATTTTCTTCTTTAGACCAGTCTTCCTGGTTGGACTACATGTCTTGTGGCTTACCACAGTCTCCCCTCTTGATGAGGGTACAGAGTGCATCATGGGAATCCCATAGCCACGTTGCATCATGGGAGGTTAAGTCTAGCTGTGGATCCCAGCCCACTGAGGAGAATGGACCATGAGACAGCTGAAAAACCAGTTTTCTGTGTGATAGCAAAGTAATAAATTATCATAAACTGGAAGATTGCTCGCGGTATGTAAAACTTGGACACAAATTCAAAATAGAATCTCCAGATCCGGCTAAATTGCTTCCTCAGTTTCTGAGGGCTGGTCTACACTGGGGGGGGGGATTCAATCCAAGATACGCAACTGAAGTCGAAGTATCTTGAATCGAATTACCTGGGGTTGAGACGGCGCGGGATCGACGGCCGCGGCTCCCCCATCGACTGCGCTACCGTTGCTCGCTTGGTGGAGTTCCGGAGTCGACGGTGAGCGCGTTCAGGGATCGATATGTTGCGTCTTAACGAGACGGAATATATCGATCCCGGATAAATCGATTGCTACCTGTCGATACGGCGTGTAGTGAAGACGTACCCTGAGTTACTGAAACATGCACACAAAAAATCCTTTTTCTGTATGATAATCAAAAAATTATCCCAGTAAGACTTGTCTGTATCTAATGAACCAAGGGTGTAACAGACCACTGACAAAAATCTTTTTTCTTTCTAGAACGGGTCAAAAGAGGGGGAAATGGTGGTTGTTGTGTTTTGCTTAATTATTTTTTTCTTATCTCTCTTCTGTTCTTTAATTTGAAATTTCAAGATTTGAAATTTTTCCCCAGATGACTCATCGGTCAGAAAATGAGGAGAAAAAAATCACAAAAAATGTCATCAAACGCATTCTCTCCCCCACCTTTGAATTTCAAATTTCAATATTCAGATTTGTCAGTGTTTCAGATGTTAAAATATGAACCGGCTATCCTTCTGTGCTTCCTTCCTTTGCGGCTCTTGTTTCTCTCTCCTTCCTAATTAGTGGTTTGGTGGAGAAAAAGAGTGGAAAGAAAATAATATAAAAATAAGAGGGCCTGGGGGAGATCTTGTAATCAGGCACCAACACCAGGCCCTTTGTTTTGCTGAAATTGGATTTGAGGTATAGGTTATTGCCACTAGTTTCTCATCTGTGTTCAAATCCTAATTTTTGGTCATTGGAGAAAATGATTTCATTTCCAGAAGTTCAACCTAAGGTATTTATGTGGCCTTCATCATTATAATAGATGAGAACCTTACAGTCTTTTTATTGTATCCACACAACACATCTATGAAGTACTATTATTCCCATTTTACAGTTGAGGACTAAGACTCAGAGAGGCTAAGTGACTTGATTAAGGTCATGCAGGGAGTTGGTGCCAGTGCTGGGAACTGAACCTGGGTTTCCCAAGTCCTGAACCATCACCAATTGCCCAGGCTATGGCACAATTGTCATGCTGAAGCTGTCCAAGAGGGTCTGCCCTACTTAAACCCTCAAAATGGAGCTTAGGGGGTAGACCCTCGGCTACCAGTGATTTCAATGGAGCTATTCACACAAGCACAGTGTTCTGCCCCTGGGTGTGGCCTAAGCCTTCAGTGAGAGTCGGTCACCTCGAACAGTGTTGTCAATATTCAGAGTTCTTAAAGCCTCCGCTCCTGGAGTCATGTGAATACATGAGGATCTCAGCTTTGGTTTCAATAAAAACATTTCTAGCCCTTATGGTTGCAGAGACAAGCCTGCAAATGTGATTGGATCGTCTCTTACTGGCTCAAAACCCAGACGGCAAATAAAAAGCATTAAAAAGATATTATTTATTATCATGTTAAACCTCTTGATTTTTAAGCCAATCTCATCATTTTGGGGATACTGCTTAACTTCCTTAGGTTACGTTGATATTCGCAGCCTCAGTGCCCTGGACAGTGTCAAAAACCATTCCTGGCATGTCTTTGATTTTCTTTTACAAACAGGAGCAGGGAAACAGTCCAGGTCTTCCCCGTCTTCATCCCCACAAACCTTCCCCTAGCTCTGTTCAGGCTGAAGAACCACTGTTCCAATGGGATAACTTGCTGCAGGACAGATCCTGTCAGCATTATCCAGGCTTCCCCTAGTCTTCTTCTGGGCCTAGTTGTGAGAGACTGCCTCTTTGAACACTGATGGTTGATTAGTAAAACAAGTCCAGCTCCTACTAGCCACTCTCACACCTGATGGAGGGTGAGCTCTTAGAGTGGGACATCTCTCCCTTTTTCAAATGTTATTGGTTTTTATTTGAATTGTAGTAGCACTAGGGACCCAAATCATGGATCAGGGCCCCGTCTCCTAGGTGCTGTACAAACACAGAACAAAGAGATGGTCCCAGCCCCAAAGATATTATGGTGCAGGCATACTAAATCTCAGGGGAGGTGCAAGCTGTGAGTGGAGGGGATTAGTTATTAAGAGAAAAGCTTCACTGTATTTTAAAACATCAATAAAAGCAAACCAAACCCTCTTTAGAAGGACTGAAGTTTTAATTCAGGTGGAAATGGGGCTGCCCAGAGTTTCCAGTGGTTGTTAAAATGTCTTATGGGTTTTAGGTTGATTTTTTTTTTCCGCATAAGTAAGTGTATTTTAATGATACCCTATTTAGAGTTTCTAATCTCGGCCCACTACACACTTGGCACGTTGTTAGTGACCCCTCTGGCTGAGTAAAGGTTTGTGTTGGTAGGTTCTGCAGAGAGTTGTATAGAATCCCGGATATCTCTGACGGACAAAGGCGTCTTGAAAATTACTATGATAATTTATATGGGGCCTGGTTTTCGGAAGAGCTGAGCACCCACAGATCCATTTGTTGCAGAGCCCTTTGACTGAACAGTTTTCCATCAAAAAAAGACATTTTGTCAAAATTTGAACATTTTGTGGGAGCATGTCAATTTCAACTATAGTTTGACTCTCTCATTTTGTTTTGATAATCTTGAAATGTTTTGTTTCCAGAAGATAATGTTTTATTTCAACTTTATCATTATATTATATTATATTATATTATATTATCACAGGATAAGGTGAGATGGGCCTCGCCCCACCGGAGAGACAATTTCTTTTTAAGGATCCAAGTTTCGCCTGGGATGGAAATTCCAGTTTCTCACCAGCTCTTATCTGTAGCCGGTGGCAGCCCAGCACCTCTGGAAGCATGCTGGATCCTGGACAGAGTGCAGAAAAGTCGTGCTCCTTGCCCTTTTTACATTCTGTTGGCCCAGTCCTGGAAACACTGCTCTGGATAGAATGGGACTACTCATAGTACTCAAGTCAGCAAAAGAAGAAAGGGAGAGGAGAACAGATCACAACTGGAGCTGGGCAGTTCCTGGCTGGAAATTCCATTTTGCGGAGAATTTTGAGATTTCTAAATTTGGTCTCATTCCAATTCAGAACTAACCCCCCCAATTTCAGAATTCTCAGTGAAACAGAATCCTATTCTCTGCCCAGCTCTCCTGGGAGCCTCTGGGGCAGCCCGCCCTGCAGTCCTTTTCAGTGTCAACACACTGGCAAATTCCGACCAAAAAAAAAATGTTTGGATGAAATTTCCCCCACCAGCTCTAATTACAATGAAGATCACAGGGTTGCTTGGCTAGCTACATGCACATTTTGTTGGTAAAGGCAAAGTCAAGGGAGTGGCCCTCGTAGTGAGGAGATGAGTGGCTCTAGGGCAGCAAACGGAATGAGGAGGTCCGTGAGAGGAAGCAAGAGGCAGCAGAGACAAATTGGAGAAGGATGAAAACATTCTTTGGTTGACATGAAGGAGCTTCTCCCCCTACATGCCCTAGGGTGAAATAAGCCTTTAGAACGTAAGTGTGGATGACTATTTTGCTGCCCGTGAACATCTCTATATTGCTATGTGTCTGATCACTCTGTAATTGCCATCTTCCACCAGCTATTGCCCTGCTGTGTCTTTCTTGTTTTATTCTGAATTCCAGCTGCTATGTCGTATGGGTGAGGGGAGCTCTAATCCTGGACAAAAGTCTAACAAACGTTTGGGGACAGTTTCTTGCAATCATGCATGTGATAGTTTTAAATAGCATCTGTGCTTAAAATATTGTGGTGGCCGGAGAAACCGCTTTGTGTAAGCCATGAGCCAAAGCCCATTAAAGTCACTGGCAAGATGCCCATCAACTTCAGTTGCCTTTGGATTAAGTCCTCAATTAGATAAACTTTGTGCTTCCATCAGTCTTTCCTCACATAATATTTACCTCTGATCAGAAGCCCATTCAAATCATGGGAATTTTGCCATTGACTTCAAGAGTTTGGATCAGGCCCAAAGTACTTGTAGTTCCTTGCTTCAGGAAAAAGGAAGCAAACAAGAACTACAGTATTAAAGGATCAGAAGAAGGGCTAAAGATAAAGTGTTGGTATCATAGGGTCTCAAACTTTTGTCCTGGAAGTTATGTCCTGTTGCTGTTCTTAGGGGGATTGTCCTTTTTAGGAGTTGGAAGACTCACTCGCTGTACTAGAAGGTCTGTGTGATATTGTCATCTCCGAACAAGTTGTTCACACTCTATTCTTCCATCCCAATGGGACCCATTCTTGGGATCAACCTGTATGCAGCGGTGGTTGAAAAATGGTTTCAGTTTTTTTGTGAACATTTTCACAACTATTTCAGGTTGGTTTGTTTGTTTTACTGCAATTCAAAATTTTGGCAAACCATATCATCAACATTTTGAAATTTTCAACCAACTCAACTTGTATGTCTCGTTTGCTATGCTGGAGGGTAGAAATGTGAAAGGGGTGAAATATCTCCTTTGTCTTTGTGCTGTACCTCATGAAACGTTTGTCCACATCTCCAGAGTTGCTATGACTCCTGGCTAATTGGTTTCTATTAGCTCCTGAATTTTTACCAGATCTGGTTGGAAATATTTGATGAAAAGAAAATTTTCAATGAGAAACAAAAATGAAAAAATACAAAAGTTTTCTCCAAACTACTCCCCTTTCTCCACCACCTCAGTTTTCTGACCAGCTCTGATTCTAATTCTGACCACTCTGTTGGCATTTCTGCATCTTTGTTGTTCTTAACAGTATAGTCATGTGAAGGCAGCGTCTGGTCTCTCTCTGCACATGGTTGGAAAATCCAGCTACACCTGGTAGCAGGGAGTGTGTGTTGGCACAGGAGTACAGGTGTATGTAGACTGCAGATGAGCGCCTGTATTGTGAGTTCCATGTACTAAGTTATACAGAGGAAGGCATTTGCAGTGCACTACAGCAGGTTTTATTAGGCTACAAAACCCCATAACTATGCTACATATCCTGGAGCACAATCTATTGACACTTTACTAAATACTGACATACATATAGACATGAAGCACTCCTGTTACACCCTGGTTCAGCTAAAGGGAGAACTGTTCTCCATCTTCACCCAGGACTTGAACTCAACCCTGGCTTCAAGGATCAAAAAAGTTTGGTTAACCTTTCTTTTCTATTTGCCAAGGTCTCCATGAGCATCTGAAATGACTTGTTTTGATGGGAAACAGAAATACGGAATCACCCAGAGAGAAGATACTTCTCCCATCCCGAGCCAGAAGTTCTACCAGAACTACCACAAACCTGTTCTGCTCAGATCTTCAGCCTTATTTCTAGACCAAAAGGGCTCATACATCTAAGGATTGGGCAAGGCTCTGAACTTGGGTGAGATAGTATAACAGAACCTTCAAAGCTTTCAAAGTTTGCCTTTTACTGAGATTGAAATTCACCCCTGTTCTGAGGGCCAACACAAGACCTGTACATTATCATTAGGGATAGTCTAGGTATTCTCAATCCAGCCTCAGAGCATGGGGACAGACCAGATGACCTCTTTAAGTCCTTTCCAGCCCTCCATTTCTAGTCTATGATTCTGTGATTACCTACGTTCTACATCAACCCTCAAAATAGGGCTTAAATCGGACGTAGGCTTTGTGCTGGCTCTGGAGAGAAGAAGAGAGATTATTAGCAGGTGCGATTTTACTAACGCTGAGCCAATTAGCACAAGCTCCCCAAATATTTATTTTTTGTGAGAGCAAGAAGAACAGCAGAGAACCTTGTTCTAACTTTCTCCTTGCCTTAGCAAACATGAATGCACTTCAGCTCGTGAGCCAGAGCCCAATTCTGGACCGAAAAGCTAAACACACAGATATGTTACATATTTATTCGAGGCAGCAATTGGCCAGGAAATGGCTATAAAACACACATTCTGAATAAAAGGAGGGAGATTTATGGTGCTTTTGCGAATCTGAATCATATTTTTCTGCATCCCCCAGGCAGGAATACCCTAATCACTAACATACCCCAAAACATGTACGCACAGTGGGCCGGGAATTGCTTCCTTCTGGCCACAGCTCCAGCTAAAGACGTGATAGGGAGTGAGCTACTTTATCTGACAGTCAGTAAATGAATTGCCAATTCATTCTGAGCTCGGAGGGGTTTTTTTCCTCCTTTAAAAAAAGGGTCCTTTTATATGTGTCTTTGATCAGTCGGGGTCTTGACAAATTATTTTCTGAGGAATTTCTTTAGCCTTAATGCCACAAGGAAAAAAAAATAGATTTACTCTCAAAGAAAAGCTTTTATGTTTTAGAAATTACAGCAATGTAAGGGGCTTTCCTCCATTTCCCCTCATCTCCTTCATTTCAAGAAATGGAGGCAGGTAGCAATGAAGATTTTTCAATTCTGTTTTAATCGAGAGGATGGAGTGGGGAAAGGGCTGCAAACTCTACAAACAATTTTCATTCGTGCTGTGGAGGGTGCTCAAGAAACACAGCAAAATCTCCTGAATTTACAGGTAATAATGAGTTCATATTTGTTATTAATTCTGTTAATAATTAGGCACATAGGGATTTCATTCATGCATCAGATCTGTGATCTATCTTGTCCAGTTTACTGTCTCCAATGGGGTCTTAGATGCTTCAAGGGAAGATGCATGGAGCATTGCAGTAGGTATTTATGGAAACACTTGCCCACAGGAAAAGATTCCTCTGACTTTATGCCCCAAAATATGAGGGCCTATATCCCTTCCAAAGCTCTTGGTTTTTTGTTTTTGTTTTTAATCCTGGCTTTGTATCCTACTAAACAATTGGTCTCAGTGACAACATGTGGCAGTGAGTTCCACCAGGTAATTCTGCACAGTTTGTTGTTATTGTTAACTAATGCTGTTGCATCCCTTTCCCCCGCCCTGCAGCATTTGTAAGAATTCATTTTCAAGTTGCATGTAATGTACTGCTAAATGATCCCTTTTCCTGCCCCAGGAGGGCACACTTGAGATGGCGTTGGGTCCAGAGAACACTGTCCCCCGGCCTACGTACATACATAGGCCTCCTCTGATGAGACTCAGCCTCCTAGGACACGTGTGCCAACGAGCTCGACCTAGCACAACAAATGTAGCTGCCGTAGCTCAGGCAATGGCTTGGGCCAGCTGCTGGAGTACAAGCCCGCCTGACCCCCTGGCTACATACGCAGGGGGCTAGTCTGAGCTGCCGCCGTGGCCACGCGGCTCGTTTTAAGTGTGCTGGCTCAACCAGAGCTAGAGCATGGCTGGCAAGACGTTCCCTGCGAGTCTGCAGGATCAGGCCCTTTGATTATTAGCTCCCTGGGGCAGAGATCCTGATTTTGTGCAGGGCTTAAATGTCATGCTATGTAAATAATGAATGAGAATGATTGATTACTTATACAAATATGTTAATGTTGATAAAGAATAGGATCTGATTATTTGAACAATTCCCCACCCTTCCCCTTCAGCCCTCCCTCCCCACACATACACTATACACAGAGCCAGTACAGTCTGTGGAAACTAAAAACCTTAGACTTTTTTGAGGAGTTGAGGACCTTGGCTTGTTACTTGTTCAGTGCTCACCTGTTAAATCGCCTCGTGACCTAGCAGAAAAGTTCTGATTTTGGCTCCATTTCTCCCCTGATTTTTCTCTCACTGCTGCTGTTCTCCTAGCTGGGCTAATCGCACCTCCCATCATTAGTGCTATCTCCTGATTCTTATACTCTGTGTGAGTCTATCACGGGGTGGCCAACCCGTGGCTCCGGAGCCACATGCGGCTCTTCAGAGGTTAATATGCAGCTCCTTGCATAGGCGCCAACTCTGAGGCTGGAGCGACAGGTGCCAACTTTCCAATGTGCCGGGGGGTGCTCACTGCTCAACCCCTGGCTCTGCCCCAGGCCCCAGCCCCACTCCACTCCTTCCTCCACAGCCCCCGCCCCTTCCCCTGTGTCTGCCACGCCCTTGCTCCTCCTCCTCCTCCCCAGCCTCCTGCACACCACAAAACAGCTGATCGCGGCGGGCGGGAGGCACAGGGATGGAGGGTTAGGTGCTGCTGGCGGGTCGGAGACACTGCGGGCGGGTGGTGGAGAGAGCTGACGAGGGGCTGCTGATGTGTTACTGTGTCTCTTTGGCAATGCACATTGATAAATTGTGGCTCCTTCTCAGGCTCGGGTTGGCCACCCCTGGTCTATCGTGTTACAAAGGGCCTGGACATCAAGAGCAGTGGATCTGGGAACTGGTGCAAACCAAGAGAAAGGGTGAAATCCTGGCCTCATTGAAGTCAGGGGCAAAACTCCCGTTGAGTTGAGTGGGGCCAGAATTTCACTCAAAGTCATTCCACCTGCCAGCCTAGCAGCTTCGGTCAGGGCGTAGCAATGGGGTTGGAGGAAGACATATTCGTACAGCACCTCACACAATGGGGTCCTGGCCCATGACTGGAGCTCCTAGATGCTACCACAATCATAATAATTAACTAATTATTCAGAAGAGGGAGGGCCTCCGAAGCGATCATAACTGTGTGGGAGTGGGTGTATTACTTCCAGTGCTTTACTTGCTTCCCAGTGCAATTACAGAATATGCCCTGCTTTTCCTATCCTCCATTAGCAGGTGTGTAAATAACCAAATCGCAGCAAATCTTCTTTAAAAAATCATATCTATTGTAGGGAGGTCATCAGTATCTGATGACATTGAATCAAACGGTGTTGTTTCTCCTCCTTGCTATATCTCTTTGAAAGACAATTAAAAATACATTCAGTGCCATCCAACTATTAAGTTCCCATGTAAGAAATTGCTGTAGTCAGCACTAGGGCAGTATGTGATTGCCAATGGGAGCCAGTGTGATTGCCCTTTGTCAGAGGGATCCAATTACTAATAATTGCACCTGCCAGTCACTGAGGGAGCTAAACTTGGAGCTGGGAGAAATTTTTCAGATGAAACTTTTTCCAGCAAAAAATGCAGTTTCAGTGACAAAGAAATGTTTTATGACTTAATGTCAGTTTCACTTAATTGTTGTTTTGGTTTTGTTTTTAAACCCACTAAATGATCACTTTGATATTTTTGAAGTGACATGTTTTGATTTTTCTCTTAGAAATGACCTTTACTTTAAACATTTCTTTCAACTGTATTTCTTTTAAATAAAAACACTCAAAATTGAAGTGAAACATTTTGTTTGACCTGAAACACTTTTTAAAAAAAAAAAAATTGTTTGCCAAAAGTTTAAATTTAAAAATTAAAAAAATCATTTCAAGTTGACCCAAAAGATAAGGATATTGATATTGATCAATATTGGCACCAATAGCCTTCCTCTTTTTCGGGACTGTCAGCAACTGGATAAATCAGTGTTTTGCACAGCTTTAATTCATATGCAGACACAATTTTGGAGGGTGACACCTCAGTGAAAAGGGAGCCGGACTGAGACCTTGCTGAATATTTGGGACATCATGAAATGATAATGATCATAGAATCGTAGGGCAGGAAGGGACCTCAAGAGTTCATCGATCCAGGCTTCTGTGTTGAGGCAGGACCAAGCAAACCTAGCCCATGATGCTGATGATTGCTATTGTTGCTTTTGAAGCAGTGCCTGGTGATGCCACCTGAGGTGAGGCGCTAGGTGCTGTACAAACACATAGCAAGAGACAGTTCCTTCTTCAAAGAGCTTATAGTCTAAAGCCATGATCCTACAGATGGGTAAGTCTTTCCAGAGAGTGTAAGGGGAAACAGAATGAGCCGAGGAGACCTGGGTAGTTATAATAATTATTATGTGTCAGCTACATGCAGGAATAAGAAGGTAAAAATGACAGGAGTTGTGAATGAGAATAAAGGCAGTGGCCTCGGTCAGATTGTATTAAAGGCTTTACTATATGCTGGTGCAGGTTCCTCGCCCTTCCCCCTCTAGTTTAGAGGCTGCCCCATTCCATTCAGAATTCAGACATTATTTTGCCTTCAGGCAGATTAAAAGTCATTTGTTAGGTCTTAAACTGAGGCCAAACTTCCCCTGGCTTTTAACACATTAGACACCCCTGAGTGAGAATAGCATAGAAACCCCATTCATAAAAGCCAGTTTCCTTCTCAGCATCATGTACCTGATTCTCACTCATGCAGAGTTTAGATTTCTATGTATTTTATAGAGAGTAGTAATGGGTGTGTATATGGACAAATATATGTAACGTGGTGTGCATCTCTAGCTATCCATCTATCTACCATGTTTTACAAAGGTACAACATCTCGATCATCCTAGGGGCAAAGGACAGCATATGCAATGGTACCATTTCTACAATGGTAGCTCTACAGCTGTTCGTAAGTATTGTGAGCAATAGAAAGATCACGCTTTAATCTCTGGACTGGTGCAAATAATCTGATCCAACTCGTACTGACCTGATGTTTTAGTGTGGGAGAAAATGTATTGACAGGCCTGGATTAATCAATGTACACTTAGTGCCCTTGGAAAAGGCCCCCATATTGGGCGGGCCCTGGCCACCAGACTTGGGTCAGTGGTGTTGCGACTTTGCACATGGGGTTGCAGGGTTTGGCCTGGCCATCCCTACATTGGGGACGGGGCTGACTGCACCAAATCTGAGTGAATGTGGGGGTCCCCCAATTTCCATAGTACTCAGGTCCCCAAAAGTATTTAATCCCTCACTGCATATTGACATGAGCCATAATTATCATAGTGACAGGAAGCCCTAGTAAGTTCCCTTTTGGGATCGATCTCTAATGGGAATGACATCCTGAGAGTAATGCAAACATTAAGAACAGGAAGTTAGAATAAAATATTAAACTCTGAGACCCAGCTGCTCAAAGGTATTTAGAGGCCTAACTCTCATCGATTGCAATGGAACTAGGTGTCTAAATGCCTTTGAGGATCTGGTCCTGAATTTCCGGCTTGTGTGGGATCATGTCGGACCCACAGAACCCAATTCTGTGCTGACCTACATTCCCTGCAACTCTTCTTACTTCAGTTGGGCTGCAGGCCAGGTAGGTCTTTAGAGATTTATGGCCTTAAAACTGTTTTAATGTCATTGATTGTGATACAGTTCAGGATATGCACACGTACAGGATGGAGTTAGAAGAAGCACGCAGCATTGGCCTAACGCTGCTCTCCCTGAACTCCCAGGCAGTTTATTGAGTGGGAGCAGAGATAAGCCAGCGCTGTGTACTTATGAAAGTCCCACCCACAGTTCCTGCAGAATAAAAGACGGTTGCCAACTCTTAAATTTTGTTGCAAGTCTGGCAATATTTGACATTTTCTGTAAATCCCCAGCTCCTGGAGGCAAGTGATTACATGAGAATCTCAGCTTTCATTTTTAACAAAGCAAGTATTTAGCCCTCGAGGTTGCAGAACAAAGCTTGAAAACATGAAGCAAGTGGCCTCTAAATGCTAAAAAAAACCCAGAAAGCAAAATAAATAAAAAAAAATTAGAACACCCCCCCACACACACACACAGACAGACAAACAATCAAATCTTTTTTTTTTAATATCATAATTTTTAAGTCTACATTTGGGCTGGGTGGTGGGGGTGACTCATGATTTTTGAAAGCTTAAGGTAGGCAATCCTGCACTGCTACTTTTACAACTCAGTTACCTCCCTAGCTGTAATATCCATAGACCAAATCTTGAAGTCCTCACTTAGGCAAAATTCCCTATGAAAATCCGTGGAAGATTAGACTGCTTAAGAATTCAGGATTTATCCCCATGTGTCTAACTGCCAGGAAATGCACAGCGCCTGGCTATTCCCCATTTTTTTATACATAAATTCCCAGACCTCAGGGGACAATGCATTTCAAGGGGATTATTGCATGACTGGGATGGTCAAAAAGTCAGTCTGCCTTAGCTTTGTGCCTTGTACTAATATTGAAAGCATGCTATAATCCCCCCAACATGCACAGTCCACTCGCCTGCCTCATTCACCACAGATAAGGCAATGCACCCTACAGCAGCCAATAAAAGCATTTACAATATATATTTGTCTCACATGAGTTCTAAAAATCAAGAAACCCACCCAGTCCCTTCGGCACCTGGGCTGAGAGTTCTGGGCCAAGTGAAACCCTGACACAACTAATCTGTGTATAACTGGACCGGGGCTAGTTTAAACTAAAACTGTCACTTCAGTGGATATGGTGAGTTCCACTTTATATCAGTGTTTTCTGTGAAAAGAAAAGGAGTTTTTGTTGCTAGATTAAGAAATACATATTTCTGGAATAAATTTACCTACGTACCAAAGCTGTAACAAAGAGTTTTTGCTATTTAGCTATCATCACAGAGAGCAGAATTTAGTGATATATTCAAAACAAAATCCCAAGACACATGGCACTCACCTGGTTTCTAATTTCCTTACAAATTCAATGCACAATCCATTTTTCAGGAGGTTGCTGGCATTCATGAGCTTTTCGAGGGAACTTCGGTTTAGTTTTGAGCCAGCTTCATTCACAATCTCCCTTCAAAGCCAAAAGGAACTCAGACATTTTTGACTGAGTTATTTGGGGTTACTCGAGTCTGAAACTTGAAGCAGTTCTCAGCGGGTGTGAAAAGATGGGGCTCAGAACTGAAGGACGTGTTCAGATTAGACTCAGTGAACCAAAAACAATGGGTTTCACTCAACTCTAGATAAATGCTGTGCATGAGAGGGGGTGTGCACTAGGACTAGGCGTGTGGTGGTCCTGAGTTCCAATCCTGGCTGAATAGAAGAACCACTCTGGCTCTGGATAAGTCATTCTACTTCTCTGCATCCGTTTCCCCATTTGTAAAATAAGAATCAGAATGTCCGTATCTTCCACAAGCCATGTTGTAGCTAATGCTTTAAGTCTTTGATTCCAATTGAAATGATTGAGAGGATCAGGTGTTTAGCACCTATGGAAATCAGCCTTCAGGTATCTGAAATTGGGCACCACGCAAACTGAAACCCCCAATTAATTAGCACCTTGGAAAATGACAGTTCTGTACGGTAAATGCTAACGATTATGATGTTATGATCTGGGATGATAAAGGCTCCATTTCTGAAACACTGCTTAAGCACCTGAGTAGTCCCATTGAAGTTAAAGTGAACCATGTTTAGGGCCCTACCAAATTCCATGGTCCATTTGGGGCAATTTCAGTCACAGAATTTAAAAAATCATAACTTTCATGATTTCAGCTATTTAAATCTGAAATTTCACGGTGTTGTAATTGTAGGGGTCCTGACCAAAAAGGAGTTGGGGGAGGGGTTGCAAGATTATTTTAGGGGGGGTTGCAGTATTGCCACCCTTACTTCTGCACTGCTGCTGGCGGGGCGCTGCCTTCAGAACTGGGTGCCCGGCCAACTGCCGTCGCTCTCTGACTGCCCAGCTCTGAAGGCGGCGCAGAAGTAAGGGTGGCAATGCTGCGATCCCCCCTAAAATAACCTTGCAGCCCCCTAGGGTGACCAGGTGACAAGAACAAAATATCGGGACACATGGAGGGGGCAGCCACAGGCTCACCCCACCCCACTAGAACCATGGGGGAAGGGGGATACAAAGCCTGAGGAAGCCACAGGTCGGGGGCACATGGCTCCGGACGCAGCCCTGCTGCAGGTCACGGGCTCACGCCCCCACTCCAGCCCTGCTGTAAGCCACGGGTTGGGGGCGCATGGCCCCGGCTCCGGACGCAGCCCCCCTGCAGGTCATGGGCTGACACCCCCACTCCAGCCCTGCTGTAAACCACGGGTTGGGGGCGCATGGCCCCGGCTCCGGACGCAGCCCCCCTGCAGGTCACGGGCCCACGCCCCCACTCCAGCCCTGCTGTAAACCACGGGTTGGGGGCGCATGGCTCCAGCCCCCACCACAAGCACATGACCCCAGCTCCCGCCTGCAATCCCACTGCAAGCCACAGGCACAGGGACCCAGCTGCAGCCCTGCTGCTTACCTGGGGGATGGTTCCCACCACTGCGAGGCACCCGGCAGGTTCTTCTGGCTCCTAAGGTCAGCAGGGGCCAGTGGGGTCTCCACTCCACGTGCTGCGCCTGCCACAAGCACTGGCTCCATCTGCCATTGGCTGGAAGCTGTGGGGGCGGGACTTACTTGGGGGCGTGAGTAGCATGCAGCACCCCAGGGTCAGGGGCAGCCAGGGGGGGTCTGTGCCCTGTCCGTGCCCACAGCTCCCATTGGCCATGATGGAGCCAGCGCTTGTGGTAGGTGCAGCACACAGAGACACACACCCCCCCCCGGCCACCCCTGTGCCTAGGGGCTGTAGGGTCCTGCTGCCTGCTGTTTCCTGGGAGCCCCACTGCTGGGACCCCAAGTGGGTGCTCACCAGTGTACTCCTCCAGCCCCGAGCCAAAATATCAGGACAAATGGAGTCCCGACCGTACATCGATCAGGACGCGGGACAAACAACTAAATATCAGGAAAGTCCCCATTTTATCGGGACCTCTAGTCACCTTACAGCCCCCCTGCAACTCCCTTTTGGGTAAGGATCCCCAATTTGAGAAAAGCTGATCTCCCCCTTGAAATCTGTATAGTATAGGGCAAAAGCACACAAAAGATCAGATTTCACGGTCCATGACACATTTTTCATGGCCATGAATTTGGTGGGCCCTAACCACATTGTTAAGTGCCTTGCTGATATGGAGCCAAACTCAGAAGTCGGCTCAAACCAGAACACATTGTCCAAGTCCCCCTTGTAAATTTAGAGATGTTCAGATCTAGCTCTGAACCCATCTTTCTAAAGGGTCAGATTGCAACACAAAATCCAAACAATCCCAGAATTTATGGAAGTTCAAATTTGGACCTAAATTCAGATTTCAATTTGCATCCCTGAACTTTGGGAAAGTCCAGAAACAAACTCTGTGTCCCAGGATTGTCTGTATATAGAATCAGTATTGCCAAACCCAAACATTCAAAGCTCAGGAGTCAGCCACCCTTCACCCTTCACCCCCCACCAAAAAGCCCTCCAAAACAAAACCTGAGATTGGTTTAAAAATCACAAGATTTTTTTTTTAATAACTTATCGGGGTTCTCTTTCTTTGACTTCTGGCTTTTCGGCACTCAGGTTGCATTTTCAGGCTTTACTCCACAGTCATGAAGGCTAGAAACGTACTTTCTTTAGAGAAAAAGAGCAGCTGAGATTCTCACCTTATCACAGGCTTCCGGGAGCTGGGTCTTTAAGTAAAATGCCAAATATCCTGAGACTTGCGATGAAATAGTGAGAGTCGGCAACTCTGAGAGAGAACTCCAGTGTTTTGCATTCCATCAAAGACAAGTGCAAGATGCCTTGCTTTTGTGTTCATTGCAGGAATGAACTAAAGAAAGTCACTCGTGTTCTTAGAGCTGCCACCTCCAGCAGGTAACCCAGGGAAAGGAGACCTGCACCACAGCTACGGAGCTGTAGCTATTGGCATTTGACGTTTGAAAGGAGGCTGGTGTAAGCAAACAAAGAGACCTGTGTTTGCCCCCTCTGTGCCTCCGCAGCCCCTGCAGGCAGAAATTGTGTGATACGCAGGGAATATTTTAGCCCAGGAAGGCAGCTGAAAAAACAGAAGGCTCACGACCACAGCTCGGGCAATGTTTAAAGACACATTTTTCCAGTTACAGGGTAGAGCAGAATGCATGTATTGATCAAGATGAACATAGAAAGCACTGGTTTATACCCAGTGGTAATGCACCAGGTTCATTTCCCGGCCGCTCACGTGTGCAGATTGCTCACTCCAGAAATGCCAGCGAAGGGGACGGTGTTGTGGTGAAGGTACAGGGCTTGGAGTCCGGAGTCCTGGGTTTTATGTTTGGTTGTGAGGCTGACTTCCTGTGACCTTGATTGAGCCATTGAACATCTCTGTGCCTTAGGGTCTTCATCTGTCAATTGGGGTGATACCCTCCTTCAAGGGGATGGGCCAGGCTTGGCTCTGTTCTTGACTTTGCTAGCTGGACCCGATGGGTCATTGAAAACTATGGATTAGATTACCATTTATTGTTTGTCTTTTCGAAAGAGTGAAACCCAGCTCCCAGTGTATTTCAGGGGAACTGGGCGTCTAATGCTCTTAGGACCCTTTGCAAGTTCCAGCTTTCATCATTTTCCAAAAGCCAATATGGTGTGTGCTGGGAATGGGCTTGAGACCATCAAATTCATTCCATTGTGGCCTGAGCCAATTTGGAAGACAGTCCAGGATTGCAAGGCTCAGTTACTTCCACTTTTGTCTAGTTTTATTTATGCCATTCATTCCCCCCCTCTCCACCTCACTCTGCCAGCGTTGGCCTGTCTGATCTCTTCTCAGAGATTTTAACCCTCATGTAGCGAATCATAGAACCATTTGGGCTGGAATGGCCATCTGCTGGGGCATCTAGTCCGTCCCCTGCCCCAAAGCAGGAGGAGTTTCATTATGCCCAAGCATCCTCAGTTGCAGAATATCTAATCTAGCCTTGGAGATGATGATTTCCACATCCTCCTTTGGCTGCTTTTTTCAATGGCCTAAATTGGTCCTCTGCAGATTTTCCTAACATTTACTATCAAACGTCCCTGCTGTAGTTTAAGCCCTTCAAGAATATAAAACAAGGGAGATTTAGGGGAATCTGTAATAAAATATGGCAACATAAGAGAAACTATCCATATATTTAAAGATCCACATAGCAGTGTTAGGCCATGTCTACACTTACAAGCTAACAGCAACACCACCGTACTGGTACAGCGGCGCCGCTGTAAGAGTGCTCATGTAGCCACGTTATGCCGACGGGCGAGAGCGCTCCCATTGACATCATAAAACCAGCTCAATGAGCGGCGGTAGCTATGTCGGCGGGCGAGCGTCTCGCGCCGACATAGTGCTGTGCACGTAAGCGCTAATGCCAGCAAAAGTTATGTCGCTACGGGGAGTGGTTTTTTTCAGACCCGTGAGCAACAAAAGGTTTGCTGACATAAGTGCTAGTGTAGACATGGCCTTAGTCTCAGCCAGGAGGACATTAAGTATGAAAACTGTGGCCTGCGGCCAGATTTGCAAAGGAACTTAGTCACCGAATTGCCTCTTTAGCGATCTTAGTTCAACGTTTAGGTGCCACTGGCATTCACAAAACCACTCTGCAGCTGCTGCCGAACCCTGAAGGGGCCTAAATCCCCATAGGTGCCTAACTTTCTGCCGGGAGCCATGCACCAAGCTGCCTAAGTCCTGATCCATCCCACAGCTACCATGCTGCTTGGCATCTGAGCTTATGCCTAAATCCTGACGGGATTCTCATGCGAGGCATTCCCTCGTCTAGCTCTCCTGCAAGGCCCAATCCTGCGCATATTCCCAGAGCACACCCTCCCCACCCTAATCACCAGGGGCAATCTCACATTCTCCGGCCTAATGAATATTTAACACAAGGTGGGACACAGTTTCAACAGGAGAAAACACACGCACACACACACACACACACAATAGCCAGTCTCCTGGAGGTTCGGGCACTTCCGTGCAATATGGGAGTTCAAGCCCCTGCTCCAAATCAGGCAGGAGAGGGATTTGCGAACAGGTCTCCTGCCTCCCTAGTGGGTATTCTAACCACTGGGTTCTTGTTTGTAATGCGGAGGGGTCTCTCTGTGGTGTTTTTGCTCCAAGAAGGGGATTCCGGTGGAGGTGGGCACTTTCTTTTGGCCTGTCAGTGAGGCACCTGAGGCCTAGATCAATGGGCATTGGGTGCTTATGTATCTTTGAGGATCTGGGCTCTTGCCCCTTTCCTCTGCATTTCGCTCTTGGTAGCTCACTGCTCAGCTTGTGACTTCTGGGAATCCCTTTCTTAGGCAAAGTGCCCAGGCCCCTAACTCTGGGATCTGAATTCCACGGAGCAGCAGGGTGCCTAGGGAGTTAGACGTCGAAATGCTCTGTCCCCTTTGGGAATCTAGCGCTTTTCCTTAAGGAGGGGCAGTAGCCAGTAGGCAGATCCGAGAGACCTTCTTGGCTCTGACAGCAAGCTGTGCACCCTTGAGCAAGTCAAGCCACCTCTTCTTTCCTGTCCCACCATTGGCTGTCTTGGCCATTTAGATTGCAAGCGCCTTGGGGCAGAGGCCGTCTCTCTCTCCCTGTGTTTGTACAGTACCTAGCACAAGCAGGCCCTGATTTTGATTGTGGCCTCTGGGAGTTACCATAATTCAAATAAATAATATATAAGGCACTGTCACTAACTCTGTCTCAACTTCCCAGAATCCAGGAAGGCATTTCAGTTTTTTCCATTAAGGAAAACAAGGATAAAAAAACCAAGAAAGGAAATTAGTCAAATCAAAAGCCTAAGACTTCTCTTCTGAAGCATGAGAAATAATTAACCAATGTGGGTTTATTTTCCCTAATGCTCTTGCAGGTGCAATTTAATTAGTAATTTATCTTGGACTATCTAGGTGCTGAGTATTCTGGAGGTCTAGCACAGGTTTTATGAAGTAGTGTAAAAATTGAGTAATTCCCATGGGTAGATTCACTGCTATGAAGAAGACCAGCAAAGGCCTTTGTATATAACTTTAAATCCCATCAAGCCCTCAGAAGAAGGTTCAAGTGATCAGTAGGTCTTGTTTTGTCCCTCTGCGCATGGGTCAATTTTTGTGAGTAAAAAGGACTCAGAGAGGCGCAACTACAGGACTGAGGCCTAGAAAGGAGCATCGCTGGGAGACAGTTCCAGGTGAACACAGCAATCCAGTTCAGGCTCTTTTCCAAGGAGTCAGAGGCTCAGTGGGCCTTCTTCCATTGAAGTTAAAGGGAGCCTTTCCACTGCTGTTAATAGGAGCAGAATGAGACCCATCTCAGTCAGAGATGGAGAAGAACTTTTAGGTCATTTCAGTCCATCTCCACTGAGGGAGGCCTTTCCAGTTTGCTCCTTACAAAATATTTTCTAGTGCTAGTTTACATCTCCTTTAAGAGATGGTGCTTCTGCCATTTCTTCAGTGAGAGCATGCTGCAGCCTAATAAACCTCATTGGGCCAAAGTCTGCCAACTTTTCCCATGTTGAGCAGCACCTGATTCCAGGCCTACTCCTGCTGACTTCAGTAGACTATTTGCAGAGTAAAGCTAGTGAAATCTAGCCTCTGGACAGCTATTCGCCACTGGCCCTCCACCAGTGTGATGCTAAGGGTAGGTTATAGGTTGGATATTGAATGGGAAGAGGGAAGAACATGAAGAAGGATAAGCAAAATAAAAGAATATTAAACCAAACATTACTTGTTATTAAAACCCCTTTTATATTTTGGAAGGAAGCATGGTTTTGTGCTTCAGACATAGAAATGGAACTTGAAAGCTCTGGGTTAAATTCCTGGCTAAACCTCAGACTCCTTCTGTGACCTAGTACAAGTTACTTAACCTCTCTATGCCTCAGTTTCCCATCTGCAAAATGGGGATGAATATTTCCTTTGTACCACCCTGTGCCTGTTTAGATTGTAGGCTCTTTGGGGCAGGAAGTGTCTTTTACTATACGTATGTGCAGCAAAATGGTGTCTCAATCTCTTCCAGAGCCTATAGATGATAGCAAAATACAAATAAATAATAATAATTTAGCTTGTGGTTGTTTGCTAGAAAAAACAGAAAATGGGTGTCTGGGTACCTTATATTCATAGCACCTGGTATTTATTAGACATAAATTGGCACACAAGAATATGGTACAACTAGTTAGTAGGGATTTTCTTTTTCTTAGCAACACAGATGTGGTCACATTTCTATAGACCATCCCACATACACACCAACACTCACACACATTCACCCACATCCTCATTCCCCTTCATAATCACGTATACCCTAGTCTCTTAATTAGGGTCACTTTTAATTAATATATATATATAGCAGAGGTTGGGGGGGTGGGGAAGAAAAGAAACCATACTTGAATTCGAGTATCAATAAAATAAAAAACTCTCAACCAGCTCCGTTGCTGGTTTTATTACCTGTTCGTACTTATTAGCACTCCTGTTTATAAATAAATAGTACCAGTAAAATATTACATCTGAAGAACCCTGCAATAAAAGTTTTTATTTATACACATTTTCTGCTTCCCTGCCACCCCTGTGTTTGCTGCACTTTTAAAACATGTTTTATTCAGTGTCTCATTTAACCTATGTGAACTAGTGTTCATTTTTCTTTTCTTCCTTTGATTTTTGAAGAAAAATAAAGACTGAAAAGAAAGAGATGATTTTACACATTTACATTTTCACCATTCTTTAAGAATGCAGGTTTTTTTAATTTCTTTTGCTGTCTGCAACTCCCTGGTTGGCTCAAGGCCTTGTTTTCTTGTTGCTGTTAAAAGCAGGGCCGACGAGAGGGGGGGGAAGCCGGTACAAATTACCGGGGCCCGGTGGTCCGGAAGGGGACCCGGGGCCCGGCTTCCCCCTCGTTGGCCCTGTTTAGCCGGTCCACCCTTGCTGGGGGGCCCGAAAAAAAATTTTCACCGGGGCCCGAACCCACTTTCGGCAGCCCTGGTTAAGAGTTCTCCTGAAGACCAACCTGGCTTTCAAGTTTTTAAGCTAACCCAGGACGTAGGGGTTAAATAAGAGACAGTCAGGTAAAGAGGAAGAAAGAGAGATGTGAAGGGAAGAAGAAAGAGAGAAATACAGAGCCCAGCTTGGCAAGGAAATTATTTTACTAGACTGCTTCTTTTGGAGACAAATTTCAGGCATGTCGCATTTATATTGAAACACAGCACAATGCAGTGAGTAATTGCAATCATGAAACAACACATGGCAGAGGTAGATACCTACTTTTCTGATTTATGGGGGTGTCATTTGTTTTTGTTTAAAACAAAAATAACACACACTGAAATCCACCCTTTTTAGGCCTCTTTAAAAAGGGACAGTGTCTTTTTGAGATAATTGCAAGAATATATATATATTATTATTATTTATTATATAACAATGTCAACATCAAAAAAAAAAAAGTAACATCCTAGTTGTTTTCATCCAAGCACTCTGATTGTGTTAAAGGCAGCAGGAGTTGTGTGTTCACTTGAAAACCAGAAGGAATGAGGACACAAGTTTTGTGCAGCAATAACACAAAATTTGTGCAAGTGTCTGGAGAAGGGAATGGCGGGGGGAGTGTGCTGTTTTGTCGATTTTCTTTTGGAACAAAATAATAGAAAAAAGTCACAATGAATTATTATTTAATCTGTGATTTCAAACAGCTGATCGGATCAGTGTCCATCTCTCGCATCCTAACTGTGAACATTCAGTTAAAGGAGTCTTGCAGAATATTCTTGTTTGTTTGTTTTCAATTTTTCATGGCTAGATTTCTTGCATTTCCCTTATTGCCTTGTTAGCTGTTCTCGCTCCACTCTGGTACCATGCCCACCCCATGAACAGAGTGGTACTGGTGAGGTGAAAGGGTTCTGGGCACCCCATGGGAATAAAGGAATTCTGCTGGCTGTATGCTGGGAGGAGACTGGATGCCCGTTTGAGGTCCACACTGCCGGATGATGGGCTGGTGAGAGACAGATGTTTGGTGCTGGAACATGCTGTGTGTGTCCCCTATTTGTGGTGATGTATGATTGGCCACACCAGTGAGACGGGGCATAAGAGGACCAGAGGTGAAATGGGCAGAGAAATGCTGGTAGGGTAATCTGTCCATAGGCTGCATGGCAGTCACTGTGCAACTGCTGTAAGATGGCACGGTCGGCCACGTATTACAGCTAATGTCTTCCAGGCTGGGCACAGGGTCCGTGGGGGGAGCAGAGCTGGCATACATACAAGCTTGGCGCTGAGCAGTTTCAGTCCTGTACGAGGTATTCAGTCCTTGCTGCTGGGAGTAACTGGACCTGTAGAAGGGATCCTCGTCTGCTGGTGAGGTTTCCATGTAGGGTTTCTTGTACGGATGCTCCGTGGTGGAACATTCCTCATCTGCTGAGAAATAAAATGCATAGTTATCAATAAGAACATGTTGCCCTGTGTTGAGCCTCCCATCCTAGGATCTTAAAGTGCTTTACAAGGATGGGTCAGTAGCATCATTATCACCGTTTTTTCAGAGGAGAAACTGAGGCACAGCAAGGTGACTTGCCCACAGTTACACACAACTGGGTCAAATTCTGTTCTCAAAGGCACTGCTGTAAAGCTGGAGCCATTCCATGGAGCTGACCCAGATTTACATTGGTAAAACCAAAAATAGCATTCATCCCCAGGTCTCCAGACCTCCCAGATCCCTGCTTCGTATTCTAGAAAGGAAAACAGGCTACAAGATAACCAGGGAACAGCCAGGACAGAATTTAGCAACAGGTAACAAAATTCTGTGCTATGTTAGGTTTTCCACATGAAGTGCCTACAGGTCACCTTAACCTTCGTCTCAGGGAAATCCTTTAGAAATAAGCATGGGAAATATTTATTGTTAGGGTCCAAGTTTATGTGATGAGAGACAGTATGGTCCAATGGATAGTTCATTAGCCTAGGACTGGGAGACCTGGCTTATATCACTTGGCTCTGCCATTGACCCCTTGTGTGACCCTTGGTAAGTCATGGCACATCTGTGCCTCTGTTTCCCTTCCCACCTTTTCTCGGTCTTCTCTGTTTAGACTGCAAGCCCTTTGATCCAGAGACGGTCTCTTGCTATGTGTATGTACAATGCCTAGCACAATGGACTTCTAATCATAGCTGGGGCTTCTGGGTGCTATTGTAATCCAAATAATACATAATGATATACTTCAGCTATAAATATGGAGCTTACCATAAACCCACCCTGGATTATATTACTGTTGCCTGATCGGAAACATCTAATTTCAGGGTTTACACCCCTAAATCAAGTGTGACAAAAGCAAAAGCAGCGTGACAAAAGCAATCACCACTAAATCAGAAAGAGCTTTTTCCAGGGCCGTCTTTGGTTTCTGCAGCATCAGTAGTTGAGTTCGTAGCAGCAAGAGGAATAAGAGAAACAGCTGAGATGCAAATCTCAAATAAATATGTATTTAGTCATAGATTGAAATCCTGGCTCCACTGAAACCAGGGGCAAAATTCCCATTGCTTTCTATGAGAAAGGATTTCACCCGTATTTTTAATGCCAGATGGGACCATTGTGATGCTCTAGACTATGTCCTAGCCTATAACGTCTGGTTGAGCGATAGTTGAGCTTTAGCATCTCTTTTAGAAAGACATCCATTCTTAAATTAAAGACTTCAAGTGATGGAGAACTCACCATGCTCTAAAGAAAGTCTAGAAAATATCCAAAAAAGTGGACTTCTGACGCTGAGTTTTCAGAGAAGGATGCAAACATGAGGGCTGGTCAAATACTTTCCATCTAAATAGTTTATTGAAACCCCAGTTTTCTGTCAAAGGTTTGTTTGTGAAAAGAGTCAGCTTTTCACACACAAAAATTGAATTCTCATTGAAAAATGAAGCACCTCAGAGTAGAAAAGTTTGCAGGTTTTGGCTCAAAATTGAAAAAATTCTATTTGGAATTGTCCCCACAGTGCCTCACAGGAGTTGTATTTTGGGTTTCTCAGGACCCTATTCTCCTCCATGGACTAGGTTAGACAGCAAGACCACATTTCCCATGATGTAGAGTGGCCAGAGACTCCCTTGATCCACTGCAGTGGCCCAGCAGGATGGGGAGACCATGGTGCATCATGGGAGTTGTAATCTGGCCTGATATCCAATTCCATAGAGGAGAATCAGGGCATGAGGCACTCAAACTGCAACTCCCATGAGGAACTGCAGCAACATTTTTTCAAATAAAAATGTTCACGTTTGGGCCTAAAAATTTGGGGGTTGGATTATTTTTTTGCCAAAAAGTCAAAATTGTCATGGGGATGGGGGAGGGGAAGAAGGGAAGGGAAGGGGCTGGAATGAACATTGTCAGACCAGTTGTAGTGAAGAGTGAACGTGCAAAGATGCGAGTACCCACCAAAATATGTGTACACACACATTACCTTCAAAATGCATGTGCAACTATCATCTCTGCAAGTGTGTACTCTCCTGCAAATACAAGTCTGCACATAATGTGCCTGCAAAAATCCCCAGGCACCCTGGTTGCCTGCAAAACCTAGTATTTGCATGTGCTGTCAGACTACATCTCCCATGATGCACCATGGGCTCCCTTCTTGCTGGGACACCTCAGTGCATCATGGGAATCCCTGGCCATGCTACATTGTGGCCGATGTTCTCTTGCTACAGTACCCATCCCACAGAGAAAAATGGAGACATGAGGAAAACATGCAAATATAGGATCTTGTTGGTGCAACCAGTGAAACACACTTTTACAGGCTTGCCCATAGCTCACTGCTTTGAAAATTGGGATACTTAACAATTGCCTGTATATCCAAATTCATGTACCTGGGGCCAAATTCATTTCTGGAGGATTGCAATCCCATTTGACAACACTGAAATCCACATTTTAAGCAAACACCAGAAATCTGAATCTCTAGCTATAGATACAGCTATAGATAGTTTACACTGACAATCAGTGGATATTGTACACTTTCAGCTGCACTTAAATCTGAGAGTAGAAGAGGAGAACAGCACAATTTTGGAGCGAAATTTGGGGACTTTTTAAAAGCAGTTAAACAATTATTACTTGGGTATAAACATGCATTATTCTCATTATCATTGATCTGATGGATCTCAGTAGTACTAGAAAAACAACGAGGAGTCCGGTGGCACCTTAAAGGCTAACAGACTTATTTGGAAAGTTTTGTGGGTAAAAAACCCCACTTCTTCAGATGCATGGAGTGAAAATTACAGATGCAGGCATAAATATACTGACACATGAAAAGAAGGGAGTTACCTCACAAGTACTAGATTAATATTAAATTAGTACTAGAATAAAGCTTACATAGTGTCAGGGAATCATGGACATGATAGCCCTAATCCAGCAAAGCACATAAATTTAAGTCCTTTTGAAGTCAATGAGATTTAAGAACAAACTTAAAGCTAAACACATGCTTTTGTGCTTTGCTGAATCTGGGCCTATATCAGGAGATGGATTTAGAGTAACATCCTGTCTAACCCTCCTGAATATTTCAAAATTCCGGTCCCAAGAGCCACTACTGAATAATAAGAACACTAGGGCTGAAAAACGTCTTGTAAAATGAAGCATTGTTCTGCTAATAAATTTTTCATCATTAAGCTGTAACGCAGCCCCAGCCATGCTTGCTGGCACTGGGAAACAGCAACCCTGGGTTTTACTGTTTATTTTCCTTTTTAAAAAATAGTTGAACTTTGCGTTTTTTCATTGTACTAAGAATTTGCTTGAGTTACAACCGTAGGTTGTTGATTTTTCCATTTAGTCAGGACATTCTTCTCCCTTCCACAGCAGAACCAGGCAAACCTCTCCAAGTTATATACCCTTTTCCAGATTTACTGTCAGGTGCAGAGAAAAAATAAACCTGACTTTCATTTTGTAAAATCAGGACGTTATAGGTCAGATCCTCAGCTGATGTAAGCTGGCATGGTGCCTATGAATTCTCTTGACATCAGTTGAGAAACAGGCTCTTTACTTCCACACTTCAGTTTCCCCAAAAGTCTGATACCAGCCCCCCACAAAAGAATTCTACAGTTTATCCTAACTGCTCTCAGTCTGTCCTTTGGTCCATCTTCCCAACCCCCACCCCTGCTCTTCCTCTGAACAAGTTCTTCAGTGAGGAATAAAATGCTGGTTCATCTTGAAAATAGTTGCCATTGTGCAGTGCGGAAGCCAGTTCCTCAGCTGGTGTAAACTGGCAAAGTTCCATGGGGCCAGATTCTCTGGTCTGCTCTGCTCTCTTTCCACTCTTCCCAGAGCTCCCCAGCTGGGAGCACACCTGGCATGGAGTCCTGAGCAGGCACAGAGCTGACAGATTAGATTCCTGTGCCTCCCTCCCTACAGCTGGCAAATGGATCCTAAGAAGCCATTGCTATCTAGCACAGTTTAGAGCAACCCCAAGACACCTCTAAACTGTTCGGGGGCCAGGACACAGAATCCAAGGGCCATAATCCTCCTCCAGACTGCTCCCCCACTTCCCAGCCTACAGTGAACGTAGCAGATAATCTTGAGCATTGTCTTCAGTGGAAGTGGGCCGATTTACATCAGCTGAGGAACTGGTCTTGTGTGATTTTTCCTTGATGTTAATAACCTGATAGCTTTCTAATGTATTCATTCTGGCAGGGCCCAGTCCTGCAAGGTGACAAGCACCCTGACCTCTGGCTACCATCACTGGGAGCTGAGGCTGCTAATCATCTCACCAGATCAGTCTATTATGATGGGCAAAGCTCAAAGGTCTGAGGGTTCTGCTGAGTGTGGAGAAGCAGTCAAAGTTTGGGCGAAGCTTCTCCAAAGTGTATCCAAGCAAAACGGAGACGGCTAAATTAGCTGGAAACTTCGTGAGAACTGGCTTCCTCACAAGGAATTTGGTGCTCCTTTTATTGAAAGGATTTGAGCATAATTGGACCCAAGATTTTCGGTATTTACGACTTCCAGCTGGGTCGTAAATACCACAAGAAGAGCTTTTTAAATGGAATTTGCACGTTTCTACCACTGGTCCCATCCAGAATCAGGTACAAAAATGTAAACTATATGGGCGGCTTTGTATCTTGTGGGTCAGATCCTCAGGGTTTCTCCTTTCAAGTCACTGAGGATCCGGTCCACTAGACTCAAGGCAACAAAGAATTGGGCCCTGTTTTTGTTTATAGAAAAAGTTTGTCCACATTCATCAGGCTCAAAAAAAAAAAAAAAAAACCACACAGGTGGGCTCAATTTGAGTTTATGCTGAAGGCTTGAATGCTTTTTGTTATTATTATTGTACTCAATCTAGTTTACCCTCCCTGGGTTTGAATAACAAGCCGAAAGTTATAAGGCCAACAAGAAGTAGCAAAGAAAACAATTCCTGGGAGGAAAAGGGAAGGACCATTTTTAAAATCGCCTAAGCAAGGGTGAATGATGCCTGTATCCTGGGACATGGGTCCAAAGAAAGGACTCACGAATGGACTTCGAGCCAATTGTTCAGCTCGTATAAATCCACTGGTCCAACAATGTCAAGGTCTGCAATACTGCTGTGCAACTCAAAATCGATTCCAAGGCAGAAATGGCTGCAATTTGTATGAAGACTTTGAAGGAGGGAGCCCAAAGTTGGAGCATCCCAGGATGGGGGTTCAATATCCTATGGAGACAGATACATTCGCTGGGTCAGGTCAAAACCCTTGTTTGCTACAAAGGCAGGGAGGATGCATTTGGTACCTTTGGTGTCAATAGGATAACCATAAGTAACCCCTTAGACTGAACAACAGCCACTGAATTGGGCCTCCTAAAACTCTCAGAAACTGGGATGGTGTATGGCAAAAAAAAAAAAACTTAAAGGAGAAGTTGTGCGGATTCTATTGAAAAACAGGGCTGTAGCTTCTCTGTCCAGTATGCAGAGAAAACAACAATCCTGCTGCTTCCCAAAGTGAAGGAAGACATGGGTAGGACGAAAAAGAATGGTATAACAGTGCGGTACTGAATTGACAGAGGCGTGTGCCCTAATGGTGCCTGTTACGAGAAAAATGGGCATTTCCATATCTGTGAAGACCTACTGAGGCTCGGTGAAGCAGTAAGGAGAGAAAGTCATATTCTTTCCACCATGGACGGTATCGTCTCCAACTTCGCTGGTACAACAATTTGGAGCTGAAAGTAGCTAATCTGTCATCTAAAAACCATTCTCTTTATGAACTACTTTAAACAGACTCTGTGTGGATAAAGCACAGGAATGCACTGAAGTAACTAAAGACTCTGTTGATCTCATCTCTACTACTGCCATTTTATGAGCATTTCAAGTCTACGGCACTTTCAGAAGACACAAACAACAAAGGTCTCAGTTACACCAAGATGACTGGAAGCCTGTAGCATATTATTCCAGATGACTTTCAGATGCTGCGACCAAGTATGCCCAACTAGAGAGAATGTTTGTCGAGGGTATGTGCATGCAAAGAGGGCCACAAGATATTTGCAGGCTCTTATCTATAGGAAGCTTATAACAGACTGCAAGCCACTCATGCTATTAAAAACAGTAAAAACCTAGACATACCTCCTAAGACGGTGCCTACATTTTTTAAGATTTAGATTTATTCAGAATACTGCCCCAACAAAGCCCCTGGCATGATATTTAAGAGCACCATGGATCACCCAGATTTTCCAGAGGCTTGGTATGATACAGAAGCTCATGTAGGTGCCCTTTTGAGTGGTCTGCCAGGCTCGCCGCTGACATTTAGAACTACTGATAAACAACTATAAACTGTATCCAATTTTATATGGATGACCAGTCAGACCAGTTACTTGTCAGAGCATCCTCACCCAGCATGTGACTCCTATGAAATAAGAAGAGAACTCATCAAAGCTGAAGGTCTGATTATCTATGGCACATGTACTCTAGTCCTTCAGGCTTTGCAGGATGCGGTATTAGAAAGGGTACCTAAGGGACTTCACAAAATGCTAGGAGATGATCCAAATGCTGGTGTGAAGGCCCAGAGTAGAGCAGGTGCTGAACAACAAGGTAGAATCCTGGAATAACCAGAAAAAGCACAAGCCAAAGAACCCCTTGTACCCACATAATTATCCAGAAGGGCTTGGAAACAAATAGCACCTGACCTGTGTGACAAAAAGGCACCTACATGTCTGGGAACCACTGGTTATTTTTCTAAATTTGTAGAAATTCTATTTCTGAATAGACGCACAAGTCAATGGGCTATAGGAATCTTAAAAGGCTTTTTTTTCCCCCTCATTTTGGCATTTTGAAAGAAATTGTCTCTCTCAATGGGGCCCAGCCCTGAGGTCTAAGCTTTTGGGATAAAATATTTCTTCCTCTCTCATCACCCACGAGCAGAAGGATTCAGTGTGGTCTCTGAGGAGCATAGATTGTTAAGAGAATTCTACAGCAATAGGATCCCACATTAGCCCAGCTGTTCATCTACAGGGGAAAACAGATCAGTCACCAAGGTAAGTCCATCTTTGCTCAACAGATAAGAACAATGCACACTAACCACAGAGGCAAATCTTTGTCCTAGCAAGGGGTTGAGAGGCTGCTGGGAGATGTGAGATGCCTCAGGATTTCCCCTTTAGCCTTTGGCATACAGATCAAAACTTACCCAAGCCTAAATCAAGAGACCCAGTCCTGATAAAAATGGATAAGGGAAAAAAAAAAACTGGACCTGACTAACTGTTGCAGCTACACTCTGACAGTCTTCATGGTAGAGGCTGATCAAAGTGTTTAGCACAGAAAGATACAGGTAGCATCTTCAGCGAGTTCTGGACACAGCTGAATTACCCTGTGATCCCAGTAACCATTGTACCCACCGCACAGCCTTGCTGAAAGGAGATATTTCTGTTGAGACTAGCGTACAGGAGTTAATGCCTCTGCGGATTTGATGATCCAAGTAAATCAATTGAAGAAAACCCGCCTCAAGACCAGAAGCTGAGCAGAGCTGGGTTAATAATGAATCTGGGGAGTTTATATTTTTGTAAAGTATTAAAGCTCATTAAAAGTTATTTATAAAGAAAATAAAGTGAGAGGGGAGGGGAAGATGTGAAGTGATGTGCGCTGTGTTCTTAAAACTGTAGCAGGAAGCCAGGTAGGTGCTGGATCCGGGAAAGTACAGTGAAGCGAAGAGAGAGAGCACGTTAGGGGGATACCGTTTTCCTTATTCTTATAAAGTTCCTTGTTTCAGTGTTAGAGGAAAGAGACCCGTGACAAATGCAGCCTGAGAGTCAGGTGAAAGCTCGGGTCAGGTTCTGATTTATCCCAACTGGTTTGCTCATCCTTCGTTACTTTTCTTTTTAATTAATCTCACTTTGCAAAGAGCCACTTGGCAGCAATGTTAGCTCTCTCTGTTTCCCATTAACTTCTTGTTTCTTTTCTTTAAGCCCTGGTGGCTGTTTTCGATTTATTAGATGCATGGGGGGGGGGCACAGAAAGGAAGGCAGAGATTCAGGCTCCTGAGAGGTACAGTTCTGGGCTCAGGGAAGAAGTCGGTGGTATCTGACAGGACACTGCCACTCTTTGATTAAAGCATTTGGCGGCTTTGATAAAAGGCCCTTAACTGCTTATGCCACTCAAGCCACTGGAGAGATAGCGAGGAGACAGCCGACGAGGGCTCCCTTTGCCAGTCCCCTGCACTTTCACAGGGCCATGCCTGCCGAAAGGGGCTGGTGAACTTATTGCTGAGGAGATATCGTCTCTTCTGTGACAATAAGAGGAAGTGAGATAATTGGGGGATTGAGGGAAACCACCCATGGAGCCACCACTTAGCGGGAATCCCAAAACTGGAAGGAAACCTCTGTTGATTCCTTATCACTTTACAATGTGGAGGCCGATGATGAATTGCTTTGTGTGGCCGGGACACACAGCAGTCAAAGATTGCCGTGAGTGTTTGTTGTTGTTCAGGCTTTCTTGTTTTAAAAAAAGAGCATGGGGGAAGAGGGTCTGGCAAAGGTTACGCTAGTTGTGCAGTGGAGCGGAGCTCAGATGCACCGGAGGCGGGGCTCGAACTAAGGGAGGGAAAGGGTAGCAGCTTTCTCATGGCTAAGGGCTGGTCGACACTAGGGGGGGATCGATCTAAGTTACGCAGCTTCAGCTACGTGAATAACGTTGCTGAAGTCGACGTACTTAGATCGACTTACCGTGGTGTCTGGTGAGTCGACTGCTGCTGCTCCCCCGTCGACTCCGCCTGCGCCTCTTGCAGCGCTGGAGTACAGGAGTCGACAGGAGAGCACTCAGGGGTTGATTTATTGCGTCTAGACTAGACATGATAAATCGATCCCCGCTGGATCGATCGCTGCCCGCCGGTCTGGCGGGTAGTGTAGACATACCTTAAGTGAGCTGAAGGGCAGAGTCTGGCTCTAAAGGGGGGTGGTCTCCTGGACAGGATTACTCAGGTCTGTAATTGCTCCTCAGTCTGAATATGGGGCTCCCCGTAAAGCTTTGGCAGGACTGGGCTAAGGTCACACACCAGTCAGTGGCAAAGAACTCAGGTCTCCTGATTCCCAGTTCAGTTCCCTATTCATGGGACCAAAGACTTAAAGGGACAATAGGCCCCATGCAGGCTGTCTGCATTGGGGTGTATTGCACCCAAATGTAAGACCGTATTCAGCAAACACCACTTGAAACCCAGAATATCTAGGTATGTGCATGTTTAGATGAACCCTTAGACCTTCTCAGAGGCTATAGAGACAGATAAGTCACCTTATCTCAGTCACTGGCTATCTTTCGGGATGTGGATTTGACTTGTAGCTGTGTTGCCACCTCTGCGTTTCAGCTGAACTGCTCTTTCGGAACCAAGTTGAATCAATTCTGTTGATACTAACAGTGGCAAGGCAGCTCGTCAGCCAGGGCAATTCAGCGTCGCTCCTGACGTCAGTGGTTTACAACATCTGAGGATCTGGCCCAATGCGTGTAACGCAGGCGACACTGACAATAACAAGCCTTTGCCCATCCAAAGGACTTAACTTGAACCCCTGGCTGGGGAAATCAGGTATTTGTGAGGAATGCCAAATGGGTTTGACATCCATTTTTGCATGGGGAACCAATGAGCGAGATGAGGGGAAGTTGCCAGGGCCTGACCTTTTCTCTTGGTGCAGTGGTAGATCTGGCTGTGCTCCTGGGAGATCGGGTACGGGTTGGCAGGCGGTAGCAGGTCCTGGGAGGTGCTAGACACCCCATTCTCGCACTGATACTGGGATGCTAGGTTGGAGGAGGCCGAGAGAACCCTGGTCTCACCACTGAAAGGGCTGTGATTAGAGGCCACTTTTTGTCTCACCGTGCTCCTAGGAACCACTGGGTACTCTTTACTGAAAAACACAGGTGAAAAAATGCAGCACGTTAGTATCGTCCATTTGCTCCAACTTCCAATAGAACCATCTCTCCAAGAATCTACGCCTTACTTGTGTTTTATCGGGATAACACGCTACGGGGGACCAAAGCACTGCTTATTTTTCTTCCCTCTAGGTCTCTTTAAATGTGTACCTCCCCCGCTCTGACTGCTATTATGTATGTATAATAATAACCAGACCTACTTCTGCCATGCTGCTTACGGGGAATCAAGCTGACTTGGACGTAAATTATATATCGCTTGCCTATTGCTGTTTCTGTTCCTTTCCACCAACCTCCGTCAGTTTGTCTGTCCTCAGATTGTGATCTCAGAGCAGAGTGTGTCTAGAAAGCACACAGCCTACAATGGTGCTACCATAAATAAATAATCAATTATAAATAATCTAGCTGAGCACGGAGGTCTGCCTCATCACAGAATCCTAGAATCTCAGGGTTGGAAGGGACCTCAGGAGGGATCTAGTCCAACCCCCTGCTCAAAGCAGGACCAATTCCCAACCAATTCCCCCCAATCTTGGGGGCACAACAGCGTAGCTGAACCGACGCAAACCCCCAGTGTAAACATGGTGCGCCAGCGTAAACTGGGACTTGCTCCCTTGCAGCTAACCTGGTTTGAAGCATCGTTGTAGCTAGCTAAAAACCTCACGGGGGACCATGCCGTATAGTCCTTTTCATCCATGGTTCGCAAAGCACTTTAGAAATGTGGGTTGGCGTGATTATCACCCTCTGGGAAACTGAGCAGCTCCACGGAGGTCAACTGCACCCACTGTGTTATTTGTATCCAGAGACCTCAGCCAAGATCAGGACCCCATGGTCTGTCTGTGAGGGCATAGGAGGCTTTAATTGACACATCATGACAGGCAGTCCCTGACTCAAGGCGTTTACAATTTAAATAGACAGGGCAGACACAGAGTGGAAGGGGAAACTGAGGCTCGGAGAGGTGAAGCAAATTATTTAAGTTCACCGTGCAGGTAAGTAGCAGAGCCCAGAATAGAACACAGGTCTTCAGTCTCCCAATCTTCTGCTGTATCCACCTCTGATGTATACATGGAGGTTACTCATGTGACTAAGGTCTGCGAGCTGGAGTCTGGGCCCGATTCTGCAAACACATCCGTGGGACTCGGGCATTAATGGGACATCTTATGTGAGGAAAGGGACTCCTGGTTGCAGGATGGAGCCCTATGCAGGATCAGGCCCTTTGGAGAGAACCCATCGCTGTGGCAACTAGGAGCTTATTTACAAAACTTAACAAAGCCAATTATAGAAAACTCCCTGCAGCAGGCAGTGTTCCTCCAAACCGCTGCCTCTGCTGCTGCCAGAAACATTAGCAGCCATGCTGTCATGGGGAGAAAAAGTCAACCGAGAGCTCAAAGCCAAACAAATGTGTCTCGCATCGTGCCCTGGAGCCGGCCAAATTTTGGGCTCTGGTGGTCTGCCAAGCAGAGAGCGTTGCAAAGGTGGGGTCCCTTCCCCTGAGTTAGCCCATGGGAAGGGCTAGTAGGAGCCCAGCTTTGCTGCTGTGAAGGGCTTGAAGGCCAGAGCCCCTCTCATATGCCTGGGCTGTACAGGATAAGAAAGAGGGAAAGGGAGTGGTATGAATGCACTGACCTGATTTTGCAGGATCTCTCCCTCCCAGGGAAGCCAATGGCAGTTGCGTATTGCTAGGGGCTCAGAGATGCACTTTCAACTTGTGCGGGTTCTGCCCCATGCTCTTGTCAGGGGAAGGGTTTTGCCTTCTGGAGAGGGCAGGGGGCCACGGCCCTCAAACATCATGGAGCTCAGGGATCCCCAACTCCGGGTTATATCATCCTCTCTAGCACAGTCAGCAGCCAAGAGTGTTTTCCTCCTGTATATGCTGCAGCCTCTGCACTCCAGGAACCAGAGTGAGAGCAGGGCTATGACGTGTCAGTCAGAACTCTGTTTATTAGTTACATGACAAGATGGATCCTCCGGAGTCTAAGCATCCAGCACCCCTCACAATGGGAGGCCATCTGGCGATTACACAGATTACCAGTGAGGAGTGTGCTCGACCCACTGGCAGCATGGGTCCCAATGCTACATCGGCGGTCTGCCCCCTCTCAGAGGAGCCAAGCTAAAGGGGAGTTTATACTTTAACTCCCGCTTGCATTTCCCCTTGAATCCAGAGGAGGGTATGCTGCATATAGGGCCTGATCCCCAGTCCCTTTTCCCTCTGCCCCAACCTACCCTGAGAGCCCCCCTTGTGCATGGTCACATGGAGGGAGGGGCTCCCCTAGGCTTGGAGTGGGGGGACAACACAACATTGCTTCATTTCCCTCTCTGAGGCTGCTTTGGGGAACACGGGGGTGACTTTCCATGGTGTTTGTCATGGAGAGAGAGTAAGTCTGTGTAGGAATGGCTCATCCCCTCTCTGTTCACATGCACAACTCACACAGAAGTTACATATACACACACACACACAGTATAGACCACTACCTTCAAGAGGAAGGGATGGAAAATCGGGGGGTTGCCAAAAGTGTCTGCTTTCAGCTGAAAGTGTTGATTTTTGTTTTTTTGTTTTTTTGTTAAGAAAAACCATATGTCTGAAAATCAGGATGTTGTTATTCAGAATTGCCACCACAGTGCCTGATGGCGTTGTAATTTGGGTATCGCATGCTCCTATTCTCCTCTATGGGTTGGGCTTCCCACTTAGACTTTATTTCCTGAAGATGCACAATGGCCATGCCATTTCCAGGAGGCATCAGCTCCCTTTACATAGAGGGGAGACCCAGGGGAGATGTAGTCTGGCCAGGGAAGCTGGCCTGTCGAAAGAACTCGAAGTACAACTCCCATGGGACACCTCAGTGGCATTTGTCAGAACAGAAACGTTTTGGTTTTCAGCTCAAATATATGTTATTTTGATTTTTTGCCAAAAACTTAAAATTTTCCATGGGAAAAAACCCTATTTTCTGACCAACTCTATAATATAAAATGTCCTTCTTCCAACTTGCCTATCTATCTACCCATCTATCCATCTATCTAGACAGACATCTACAAATTTGTATCTTGGTCTTCCCTGCGGTGTCTAAGTTCTCACAAAGAGATTTCTCTGGCACCATCTAAAGCAGCAGTCGTCTTGAAACATTTATTAATGTTTGCAGCGCACACTTGATATGTACTGTGAACATTTATCATCTGAGATTGCCCCCTTGCTCTTTAAAAATGCATTAGACATTTTTCAGTGCCGAAAAGTGACTGCTCCAAAAATAGCCAATTGTAATCGTAGGCCAAAGGTTTAATGGAACGCAAGGTTTTATTCATTGCTGGCACAGAAAGATTGCTGGGTGTAGGACTTTTGTTTTTCAAAATAACTGCATGAAGGGGGACAGGGGAACGTGAAAGGCTGCATGCTACTGGCAAGTGTATTCGGCCTTCTGAGCAACAAGGGGATACTGTTGTCATACAGCCAGAATGCCAGGGCTCTACTTTTATATTACAATGTTAATGTAGTACGTTTTTTTCACATTAAACATTGTATATAAAAAAGCTGGTTTAGGAAAGAATTTACAAGGAGGGAAGCTATTTAGAGCGTTCGAAAGGACTAATGGTAAATGTTCAGTTACTGTATTTTATTACTGTTTTGCAGTAGAACTGAGGGGCCCCAATTGAGGTCAGGCCCCATTTTCTAGGCATTGTACATACACATAGGAAGAGGCAGTCCCTGCCCCAAAGAGCTTACAGTCTGAGCAAGCCAGAGATAGCCAGAAGACAGTATTCTTTTGTGTTATTACCATTTTACTAGTGGGGAGCTGAGGCCCAGAGAGGTTAAATGACTTGCTCAAGATCACACAGGAAGCCTGGTTCTGCTGCGTCTCAGGCTCCGTCTATACTTAACCTGCTATGGCAGCACACCTGTTGCACTGCAGAACTTCAGGGTAGACACTGCCTATGCTGATGGGAGGAGTTCTCCCCTGGGTGTGGGGAATCCGACTCCCCGAGAAGCGGTAGCTAGGTCGATGGAAGAACTATTCCATAGCCTAGCGTTGTCTACACCAGGGCTTAGCCCGGCTTGAATGCATCGCTCAGGAGGGTGGCTTTTTCACACCCTGGAGAGACGAGCCCTGAGCCCTAGCCCTAACCACAAGGCCTCACTGTCTCTCTTAAAGCCAATGGGAGATGCATGGCTAAAACCCTACACAGCTGTTTTAAAATCTGCCCCCTTAACAGAGAGTGGGGGGGGCGGGGGAAGGAGAGAGAAAAGAGGGGAGGCAGGGGGAAGTGGTCCTTCTCCGTGCCCCTGACCAGCAGCAGCAGGGAGGCCAAGGGATGACGGATTCCTGGAGTGACTTCTGCCTGCCAGACAGCGGCACCAAAGCAGCCGCTGGAGGTGGGGATCTGGAATGTCTCTGTACAGCCTGGCTAGCAGTACTAGAAAGCAGCTCCCATATGTGGTGGCTAAGTACAGTGGATGCAGAGTAGGGAACTCGCCACGTGTCCTATGTGCCCTGTCAAATCAGCTGATGTTTTAAATACCAAATCCTCACCACAAACTGCTCAGCAACAACCCATAGGGCGTATAAAGAATCAGAGAAAATCACCAGCTGTTCTGCTCATGAATAGAAAAGGGGAGACATTTGGAGGACAGAGAGAGGGGGGGATAAATGATCTGTGATGAATTATTTGCCCATTTCTAGTCAAATCTATTGCATGCTCAGAGGAACGAATCCTTGCTCAGTCACAGTGCCCATCGACATCACTGGGAATTGTACCTGGCTAGCCCTGAGCAATGTTTTGAGCAACAGACGCAACTCCAGTTTCATTGCCTGTTCAGCAAAGGATGTACAGGCAATGAAAGGGTTAATGTGGGGCTGAGCAGCCAATTATGCTACCTGGCTGCACCTGGAGGGAGGGCTCAGCTTAATGAAAGATGAAGCCCAGCTGGGGAAGAAGCTGGGTGGGGACTATAAAGAAGGGAAGCCTGGCTGAGAAGGGAGCTGTAAGAAAGAATTTTCCAGTCATGCTTTAGGACTACAAAGTAGAAACATGGAGGGGGGTGTCAAGGAGGTAGCCCAGGAGGAGAGTTAGCCCTGAGATCCTCTCCTAAATAGAGACATGGAGCAGCCTCTGGCCTGGAGCAAGCTCTACTGCTGAGGGTCCCTGATAAAAGTGCAGGACTGGACTTCCTGGGAGGTGTTCAGCTGAGTAAGGGAAATGTGAGCGGGATGAGAAGTCAAGCCTGAGGAGTGCAGAAGTTGGGTTACATTTGAACTTTGGTTGGGGGATTCCAGCAGGCAGCCCTGTGAGCCCTGGCCCTGACAGAAGGACTAACTTGAAGAAGCTGTGGGAAAGGCCAGTTGACAGGCTTTGGTAGAAAGAAGGTCAGGGAAGCTGCAGCACAGAGTCTGACTGAGCAGACATTGGTGTCTGGTAGGGTCCTGGACTGGAAACCAGTGTCAGGAGAGGGCCTGGGCTCTCCTAGTCAGCCCTGGAGACGATGGTGTCAGGCCCAGAGCTGAAGACCTTTCGTAAGGACATTGGATTATCTGTGGACATGGTTACCCCAGAAAGGGTGGGACTAAAATGTGACCAGGCCGGAGGGCTGAGCCATGAGAAGAGAGATGACCGGAGCAACCTGTCAGCTGAGCGCTCTAGAGCTGAAAGAGGCACTCCACCATCCCGAACCACAAGCGGCTGCATCAGCGGTAAGTCTGCTCTTCGACACCACCCTTTTTAAGTTAAGTGCTGGCAAAGTTCATAAGCCCATATTGGTTTTATTTATTATCAATAAGCTTGGCAGAATTTGATATTTTTTTAATCATTGAGAGATTATATTAAGTGTTTTATCTATGCAAACTTTCATAGTTGCAGGAAATTATAGGGTGAGAGGGGGTCTGATGATGATGGTTTAATGACCGTAAACACAGAGATTCCAAAATGTAAAGCTTTAAACAAGGCCACTTAATTATCTGCAGCTCCAGTTCTGTGTGTGCTGGAGCTGGCTGGTTTAGCAGAGCTGTAAATACGTGCTCTGTGCAGCATTCACTAGAACGTGTTTTATACACGTTAAGATGGGACTCTGAGTTCTCAGGCAACATGTTTGTTTCTTTCTTTGCCTCTCTGTGAATTTCAGTTATCGGTGGACTTTTTTTGTGTGTGTGGTAAAATTCTACATCAGCAACATCGATAATTAGCCTGGGAAGGACTAGAATTTTAACAAGAAAGGCATTTAAAAGAAGGGCGAATGGAGAGCTGAGCAAACTAGACAGGGAGGGCAAAAGAGAATATAATAATCGCCGCCTTCAAGAGTCAGAAAAGTGGTTCTGTAAAAATCACCCCTCTTTGCTCTACATCCCCCCCGCTCCCTGTGTGTCTCTGAATTTTATCTGCTTGTTTTACTGGCAAACAACTTATGTCCTCCGTGCAGAGCCAATGCAGCTATGGGAGACTAGGCTGCAATCCAATGTGCCTCCTGCATCATCAGAGAATTGTCAGCTAGGTAGTGCTTGCAAAGGGCCAGGTTTTCCTGCATGTGTGTGTTTTGCACACACCTGGCTGGCACTGCACATGGCAGCTCCAATGTGCACAGGCAAACTGATTTCAAGATGTGCATGCACACACATCAGTGGATTAAATTCATGGCTGTACAGAAGACCAGTCTAAGGTATATGCATCACCCAAATCTGCAAATAGGGATTAAGTGAGATTTAAATGGTGTATATAATCCTTCCATTGACTCTCTGCCCAGTTTATGCACCTCCACTGAAGACTGCATGGATACACACCCACACAAGTTGAATGCTGCCATATTTGAAAGTCTGGTTTGGAGGCCACAAACATCAACCATGCCTCAGTGGAGCAGGGAAGAGGCAAAGACTGTTTATGCTTCCATTTATCCTAAGCCATCTGGAGGGCCAAACTAGCCTCTGTTGCAAGTTAGAGCAGCCATAGGGCTGCTCTAGCTTACGCCAGATGGAATGGTCCCTAAAGAATGTTCCACTTGCTGGAAATTAACAGAGCGCATCAAGCTCTTGTCCCCTCTCCAGTTCCCTTTCCCCAGCCAAACCAGATACAACCACTATGCTAAGTCCAAGATTCCCCAATGCTGGAAGGATCCTCAGTTCCAGCTTTACAGTAGCTTTTAAGTACGTTAGCGTTTTGCGTTGCAGGGAGGCAGCCCAGCAGTTGTTTGCTGTTGTGCGTTTAGGAGGCACAAGAAGCACAGTTGGATTTTCAGCTCTCCAGCAGAGTTTGCAGCACTGAAAGTCAAACAGCTTCATTTGATTTTGCAAACTGAAATTGAATCTTCATAGAACCTCCCCATGTGAGTGTTGTGCCACTTTGCTGACTGCAGAGAGGTCCACGTCCCACTTACATGAAGCAAAGCAACTGGCATGTCCTTAAGTAAAATTTGGTTTTATAAGGTACCTCTTCTACAAAAGGTGCCCCAAGGCAGGCAACAAATATCAAGACTATCCAGAGTTATCCGAATTTGTTTAAACAAAAATTTGGAAGGGAGATTAAAACCTCATGCTGCAGGGCTTAAACCAATCTCTAATAGAGATCAGGATGAGACCTGATGTGAGGGCAGACTATTCCATTTCTACTGTGAGATCTACACTTTCCTCCAAAGCATTTTGTACTGGCCAGTGTCCGAGACAGAATACTGGGCTAGATGGACCTTGGGTCTGGTCTGGTCCGGTCTGACAAGTCCTATGTTCCTAAGGTCAATAAGGTGAGTGCAATAGCTAACTGCAAACCCAACGGGTCATATCCACTGATTTATCACTCACATGCAGCCTTGGGCAATCAGGAATGGTTTTATTGAAAGGTTGGCCAGGACACTGAGGTTATCCTTGACTCTTTTTTTGAAGAGAGTCATGGGATCTTTAACTCTTACCTGGTCCTCTATCTTAAGCAGAGGGGGCTTATGTTTACCAGCCCCCTCTATAGCTGCAGAGTCAAAACTGGGGATGGACCTAAGTGCAGATGTGCATATTTGGCACAAAGGTGTTTGATTTTAGGCCAATTTTTTGTTTGTTGCTCGGAACAGGGGTCAGGAGAGGAATGGAGGTTAGACACAACTGATGCAGAAAGAGGAAGATTGAAATTCATTAACATACCATCCCCCAACAAAAAAGCCTGTCGAGTGTAAATTTGCATAATTTTAATATTTGCATAATAGTTACCTGTATAACTAAAAACAGGTGTCTTAGAAGCATTCTTGGGAGTGTGTCCTGGGATCCTGAATTTAGTTAATCTACATTCTGAGGGAAGTCAGAGGAAAAGCTATGACACACTGCCTTCCCTCGCCAAATGACTCCCTGATCTCCTACAAAATCCCCCCTCCCTGAGCTATCAGGCCAGCGCCATGGAAAGCAACTGAGTGGCTGGGTTACGTAATGGAATGAGCTGAAAGTCGGGAGAGTTGGTAGGGCTGCACTATTCATCTCCACAGCTGTGCACTCCACATCGCTATCCAATATCCCATCCTCCCCCTGCCTCCTCGTTTGAGAGGTGATTTAATGAGACCAGTTTGGACAGGTGCAGGTAGTAGTTTAACACTTAACACTTCCACACACAACACCTGATACCAGAAGTGCAGCCTGATGGGGGCAGAGGAGGGGAGTTGCAGTGCAGTGGGGGAGTTCACCAGAAGCTGGGAGTGGGTGACAGAGGATGGATCACTTGAGTGCCTGTTCTGTTCATTCCCTCTGAAGCACCTGGCATTGGCCAGAGTCAGAAGACAGGACACTGGCCTAGATGAACCATTGTTCTGACGTAGTATGGCCATTCTTATGAACCAGAATAGAGAATACAGGAGACCTAGAGCTATACTAAGGTGAGGGATCAATAGGCAAGCGAAAAGCTGGGGCATAGGGGGCATACATCCTACTCAAATGGTTACATTTATGCCTGATGCAAACTCTTCAGAGCTAATGTTTTCAGGCTAAATATCTAGTCTTAACTGTTGCTGAATGTGAGTATGGGGAGGGGCAGGGGAATAGGAAGGTGCCCTGGAAATTTTGATGTCGGTATTAATTAGCATTTAACTGTGGTGACCTTCTGGAGATATTGTCTGGCTGGATGGCTGCCCTGTAACTGAGCACCAGAGCTGTGAAGGAAGCATCAGCAATATTATGCTTCCCTAATGGAGATTTTGCAACTCTTATTGTAATATCTGCAGAGCATGTTGGAGTGGTACCCATGGACCAGTTCCTTAGTCTTACTCTGGACCTGATTGAAATCCATGGGATTTGGATCAGGTCCAATGAACTACATGCATCAGGCCCTGGGTTTGTAGTCAGTCCTTACCCAGGCAACCTTCTATTGGAGTCAGCTTGGCAGAGCAGGGACTGAGCAACATCTCCCCACCAGGGGTGATCATGGTAACCCAAGAGAAAACCCCCACACTAGGGGAAGTGTCTAAGGTGACACATGAAGCTGCTGAGATTTCATTGAGCCAGAGCATGGGAAATGAAAATGCAATGGTAAGAGGATAGCTTGCAATGGAACAAACCCCAGTTGCATCAAGCATGATGGTCCTAGCCAAGAGATTTGGTGTCAGCATGTCATCCTGAACAGACTCTCCTTGGTGAGTCCTCAGATTCACCCAAAAATTCCACCAGCACCAACACACACGCTGACCTGCACGTCTCAGCTATGGAATCCTGGCACTAACTCTTGGTCCATATTGCTCATCCTACTGCACAAACCAAGGGGCATCTCCCCATTTAGTGCTCTAAACTGTTCTTGAAAGGTAAAATCTAGACACTGCCATGATAGAAGATGTTGGCCCAGAGTCTGCTTTTGGTCACACCAATATATATATCCAGAGCAATGCCTTTGAAGCCAATGCAATTACTCTGGAACAAGGCAGTTACTCTGGAGTTCTACTACTCAAAACAAAAGATGGCCCTTTAGCTCTGTTAGGGAAAGACCCCTATACAATGCCAAGCCTCTTCTACTGTTGTATGCCCCATTCTAGAACTTTGTCACACGTTATAAAGGCCAGTGATAGCCATTTAAGTCATTCAGTGTTTTGCTTTCATATATATATTTCCCCCTAAACAAGAACTTCCCAAATGTGAAACTAAGTACAACTGAATTCGTTTGAATGGTAATTAGGACTTGATTTTTCAGAAGTGCTGAGCGCCTGTGACTCCTCTCGAAGTCAACAGGAGCTGCAGGTGCTCAGCAAAAGATTCAAAATGAGAATGTGGTTTTTACTGTGCTTCAGCCCTGAGCCCACAAACTCTCTTCCCGCCCTCGATTCTATTAGCTGCAGGTACAAAAATCTGAACTCCCTAGGCAATGCCCCCTCCCCAAAATCACTCTGTAGATATAGTTTATTAATACACCTCCATTGGCTCATGCGTGGACAAGTTTAAGGGCAAACTTCTACTCTGGAATGCACAGTGCAGATCCCTGCTTTAATTTAATCTGCTGTGGCTCTGTGCAGAACGTTCTGCATGTGATCTCCAGGCTTAATTCTCACTGGCACTATTAGGGAGCTGAAGACAAAGCTCTAGGGTGAAATATGCCCCAACAATTCTCCACTGTCTGAGGTATGAATGTGAGAAATAATTTGCCTAAAATTTCAGAGCATTAAAATGACACAAACTTTCATCTGAATTAGTTTTGAATTTCAGCATGAACACAACAGGCAAACAAGTGTAAGTGTGTGTAATATATAATACACACACACACACACACACACACACACACACCTCTTACTATGAAAGTAACAGATTTCATCTCCCAAACTAACTAAAGCTCACAAGGTATGTACTCCTAAAGTATATATGCAACTGACATGACCATGAATAGTCCTGTTACTAGTGTGGGGAAGATAAACCTGTATTGGAGGCCTGCATTAACTAGAATTTGGATCTCACTGCAGACCTAGTCTGTTCTTTGCATATGAATTACCTGTTGTTGAAAGGTGTTGGCTTGATCACCCAGTTGACTGAAGTCTTTTACTTGGACAGGCCTATATGCTCACTTCTGCTGTGTATGTGGAGGGGACCAAACCCATGGAGGTGCCATGCAGAGAGGACGGCAGCTAGGGGGATGTTCTCTCAAACTCCTACATATGCATACATGTTCTACATAGCTGACCGTTCCCAACTGCTAAAACATCCATGTGTCTGAAAGGCCTGGTTAGAAAAACATGCATGTCCAGGCAGCTGGGGGTGGAGCTGGGGGGAGAAGTCCCATGGTACAGGCATATTCCTTCCCCCAAATGGTGAATTTGCACCAAAATAACCTTGGATATCAGTACTACTCAGAGTAGCAGGATTCTGCTGTAGACTCTACAGTCCCCACTGTAGATGGGGGCTCAGCAAAACACAGGCAGCTGTGGAGCAGAAAGTGGTGGTAAATCAAGGTAGGCTTAGCTGGTACCATGGTGTGGGTGGGGGAGCTGTTTGGCGAGTCCAGAGTCGGAGGGACTGGCTCTCCACAAAGAGCCTGAGCACTACAGAGATCCTGCTGCGTATTCCCATGGATCTTGGCTCATTGTTGGCTTTGGAATGTAGTGCCCCCACCATGGGCGCACATTCTGCCACTCTGCATTTCCATCAGCCCCATTCCTCTCCTAAATCCAGGACTCCCTAAAGTCTCCAGGTCCCTACGGACTGCAGAGTCCTGTCCTGCATCTTTTACCATGGAAAGGTTCATATTGGCTGCACAGAACACATACAGTGATGGCACTGCCAGCATGTCTCTCACCTGACCTGAAGGGGTCACCCTGCCAGAGACAGGGTCATTCAAGACACATGACTGTTCTATATTTGCTCTTTTCTAAGGTTGCCCACAAGGAAGAGCATGCTCGTGGTGGTGGTGGGTTTTTAGGTGGTAATGGGCCTGTCCTACTCCAACTGAACTTAATGTCAAAACTCAGACCAACTTCAGAAGTCAGACCCAATAGGCCAAATTCTCTCCTGCCTTTTGGTCCCTTTTCTGCCACTTTGGTAGTGCAAAGGTGCTGGGGAGCAGCCAGACCTGGGCAGCTGAGAAGTCCCCTTGTTTAGTGTCCCTGCACCCTCTCCCCTCCAACCTATGTACCAGGGGACATGTCTGGGGCAGGAAAGTCTGTGCTGAGGTAGATCCTCAGTTGGGGTATGATCCCTTAAACCCCACCATGATCTAATGTGGGGACAAGTATGAGAACCAGGAATCCATAACCAGCAGATGCTCCCCTCCTGTCCTGGACCTCATCTTGGCTTTGCAAATTGTTTTGGTTCTACTTGCTCTGTTGTCTTACATTAAATGTCCTCCTTCAATAACCACAGACCTGTATTTAAAACACAACAGAAGTGAGCTCTAACTAGAAGAAGATAGCGTTGCCCTTCCTTCATCATGAAAAATTAATTCTATCCATGGCTACATTACCCAGCAAGATGATAGGTCACCGACTTCTAGTGGTCTATTTTTACATCTTTTCAGCTCTTTTTATAACAAGTAGCCTGATGCGTTTAGTGCAGCAATGTTTTCAGCTGGCATAAATGGATGCAGCTCCATTGACATCGATGGAGCTACGCATCTGACCCATCATTTTAAAACTTGTTTCTCACACACACACGCACGCGCACACACACACGCACACACACACACACACACACTCTGGTTCTTTATTTCAAAATAACCATCTTACTCCACCCTTCTCCAAAAGAACTTCTTTGTGAAAATGTCAAGGTGCTTTTTGTCCTCTGCCATATGGTAAATTGTTTAGGAAGCAAACTAAGCATCAGAAAATATTCTGCAGAGTTGGCACTGTGTATCTTAACCCTTTCAACTACTCCAGTTCCCACTGTGTGTGTATTTCCAAGACTCTGTTCACTAGATCAACAACCACAGGATTGCATAAAACTATTCACTGACTTTAGCACCAGCTCAGCATGGCCATGATTTTCAGATGACATGAAGTTTTTCTAATAGTCTTCAGTGTTTCACCCCATAGAAAAATAGTTCAAGGTTCAAGACTTTCCATTTACCAAAGCTGGAGGGTAACTGAACAACAAAAACTTGTCAGGACATGATTGTCCAAGTTTAAAAGGAGGTGTAAGTAGGGAAGGAAAAGCTATTTCATTTTTCAGTGGACTAAAAATATTGACGCCACCTGCCAGGATCTGTGTAGCTGTTAGAAAGGTTGTATGATAAGGGATCACAGGACAGTCTGATTATCGCAAAGGTGGATTCGGAGGCGAATAAGGCAGCTTTATTTTTGGCTTTCTTGGATGTGAGCCTACAAACACTTGAACATGTGAGTAAATTTGTCCAGTTGCATAAGATTAGTCACATGTCTAAGTGTTTGCAGCATCAGAGACATTATTTGTTATCTAGCAGTATGATTTACATAGCCATTAAGGCTCTGATCCTGCCAATGCTTGCACACGTGAGTAACTACACATGGGAGCTCGGAGTGCAATGGAGTGAATCAAGTTAATAGATTCTTAGACCTTAAGGCTAAAAGGGACCCTTCTGATAATCTAGTCTGACCTCCTGCAGAACACAGGTCAGAGAGCCTCATCCAGTGATTCCTGCATCAAGTCAACTGCTTGTGGTTGAGCTAAAGCAGGTCTTCTAGACAGACATCCAATCGCCATCAGAATCCATCATGTCCCTATTTAAGTTGTTCCAATTGTTAACTACCTTCTTTCTAATCTGAATTTGTCTGGCTTCAGCTTCCAGCCATTGGATCTTGTTCTGCTTTGTCTGCTAGATTAAAGAACTCGGATATTAGAAATCTTCTCCCCGTGTAGGTACTTGTAAACCACGACCAAGAGAGCTCGTATCCTTTTCTATTTTCAGTCTTGACCGGTTTTTCATGAAGTTAAGCATATACATAAATGTTTGCAGGATTGAGGACTAAATTTGACAAACTAAAGTAATGCGTATGCAGTAAATTGCTGCAATGGCAATACATTTTTTCATACCGCATGTATAAATATTTTACCTTTGCATTCTTGACATTCTGTGTAGCTCCATGTCGTCACTACCTCGAAATCCTTTAGCAAAGGGATTGTTTTCAATCTTTAACTGGGTTATCTGAAGGAAGGAACCAGAAGTGGTTTACTGTGAGCACTTCATTCCTGCTCCAAAGAATTAGGCATTACAAATCGAGCTTCCTAGAATTCGAAATCTCGGAGCTGACAAGAAGTCCTCCGTCAACACCCCCTCTTTCTTAGGCTTTGTTATGCAACCCTTATGATAAAATTGAGTAAAGACACTTACTGGAGTAAGGGTTTACCAGAATTAGCCCTTTCTTCAGACTACAATTGCTTTGTATTTGAGTTTAAGGTGGTAATTTATATTGTGGTAGCACCTAGAGGACTCCACAAGATTATGGACCCATTTTTCTAAACATCTATTATATTTGTATTATATCTGAGCAGACATAACTGAAGTGAACAGGAATTTTCCCCCTCTTATATCAATCAACAGATACCCACAGTGCCTTTCATCTCAGGGCTTGTCTACATGGTGTGGGGTGTGAATTCTAAAACACACCCACATGTTGTGCACTAACTGGCCCGTGTAGACCTTGCTGGAGTGCACTAAGAGTTCCCCACTGCATGTCACAAAGATGGGTAATATCCCCATTTGCTAACTGAGGAAACTGGCACTTTTTGCTCAGGGCAACACAACCTGACAGCAGTGGATATGAAAATAGACTAGGTCTCCTAGTTCTCAGGATTCTGCTCTTGACACTAGACCATGCTGCCTCCAATATAGACTCCTGCTGAAGCTGGTTAACTGCAGAGGTCCTTATTCTGTACTTGTTTAACTTGACACATGTGAACAGTCATTCCATTTGAGTTCTGTGGGACTTCTCATGTATACAAACTTAAGCATGTGCATAAGTCTTTGCAAGGTCACAACCTTTGCAAGAATCCATGGGTGAAATCCAGGCTCTATTGAAGTCAGTGGCTAAACTCCCGTTGTTCACGTGGGCATGGTGTTGCAGAACACAAGTAAATAGTTCTTACTTGCTAAACACAATGGGAATAATTGCTTGAGTAAGCAAAGTTCTCTCATAAATTGGGGTTTATGATACTGGTACCAAAACACACACACTTCTCTCTCAACATTTCCATGAAAATATTAGAGCCCTGCAGTGCAAATGCTTAAGTATGTGAGTCAGTCGTCCCACAGCCTTCAGTGGGACTGTTCACATGAGCAGTGATTAATGTGTGTTCATAGATTTGGGCCCCAAGAGAAGTTTAAAAAAAAACACTAAGTGACCTAAAGCCCTTGTTAGGGGCCTGATCTAATGCCCACTGTGGTCAAGAGGAGCCTTTCCATTAGCCAGTGGGCTTTGAATCAGGTCCTAGCTCTTTAATTCATTATAAGCAGACTTTACGGGGAGCTGCACTGTTTTCATTTTAAGAAAGAGCATGATCAGAATATTTGGCTCATTTTAGTCTGACTTGTCACCTCAGAAAAGCATTGACAGCAAGTGAACCGATGTAAATTAACTTCTTCTGAACCCATTTTGGCTTAATAACACTCAATCTAATTGCCACTGACTTTGATAGGTTTTTTTTTTCCACTTTCTAAGTCAGTCAATTACATCATTTTATGAAAAAGTAAAGGCAACTCCCATAAAGTCCGACTGAATGCCCAGGACAACATTATGCAATAAAACAGGGCTTTAAATACTGTATTACTTTGGGAGCAGCGGAGGGTTAACTGAAGGAAACTGTTGTCAAAGGTCTCACCTGACCTATAGATTCATCTTTGCTTTACTATTTCTCTATGATAAACTGGGCACAAAGTACTTCTGAACAGTTTATGGAAGGACTTGCATATAAAGGGTCACCTTTAAAACTGTCCATAATTATAACAACATTTGAGAAAAATGTTTACATACACTTCCATTCTATATATTTTTTATAGATGTACAGTTTTAGATTATGTGCTGGTAGTGCCACCTATTAATGTTGCCCAACACTTCTCCTTATAAAACACCATTTTCAGTTGCTTTTAACTTTAACCATTAGAACTCACATTTTCCATGCCACTGTCTTCCTCAGGCTTTTTTTGTTTGTTTGTTTTTTAGTTTCAGCCAACAGAATGCAGCCATTTTTTTAAAACAAAGCTAGGAGATAATGTTTTGCCCATCTTAAAAATCTGGCGATCTTTTCTCTCAAATGCTAGCCTCCCTATATTTTGGAGCAGGGTCTCAAAAATTTTGCAAGGGGGGATCCTTTGACAGGGAGATGTCTTTTCCTGTCCCTCTGAAAATCTGTCCAAATTTTGGCCCAGTTATAATCCTTTGGAAAAAATGCAGTTTGCACATGTTCATTAGACTTTTCAATTTAACAGCTCAAATCTGAAGTTTCCATCCTCATTGACAATACTTCATCCAGACTAACTCTGATAGTATCTACACTAAAATGTAGCTCCCACCAATGTAACTTGCCCACTCCCCTGACTTGACTTGCTTCTACCTCTGCAAGAAGCATAGCGCTTAAGTCAATGTAGTTAGGTCAACAGTGTCAGTGCAAGCCATTGTGTTGCTTACATCGATTTGTTGCTGGCTTTCAGAAGCTGTCCCCCAATGCCCCACTCTGAGAGCTAAATCAGTGCAAGTGCTCCTGGGGAGGACATGCATCCCCGACACAAGAAGTCTAATGTGGACATGCAAGAGCAATTTAATTATTGCGGTGGCTGTACATTGGAGTAACTCAAGTTGACTTAATTTTGCAGTGTAGATTTGCCCTGAGTGTATTCTAGTCCAGAATGACAGGCTGAACTGGACTCTCCCTGTAATGGCTATTCACAACTGTTCCAGGTCAGGGTGGGGCTGGGGGCTGGAACTGCAGACAGGGAGCCTGTCTTTCCTGTGCTCTCAATGACACCCCTGCTGGTACCCAGGCAGTGTGGAGGAAGCTGTCTGATTTGAATGCAGAGAGAACAAATCCTAGACCTGGGGGAGGGAAAGAAGTATATTGGGATAAGGAATCTGGTGACCTGACAATGGGAGGGAGTGGGAGACAGACTGAGACTGGCTGGACAAGAAGACTGGGGCTGGGAGCTGGTGAGAGAAATGAGATGGGGACTTGGATTGGTTGGACAAGGAGCCTGGGACTAGGAACTAGTTGGGTGGTGGGGGTTGCAGAGGGAGGGGAGACAGACCAGACAAGAAATTGGGGTGTAGAAAAGCAACTGATACTAGCTGGGCAAGAAGACTGGGACAAACAGCCAGGAATGGGGATGACTAGACAAGGATCTGGGGACAGACTGGAAGGAACCCTGAGATTGGATTAAGAACCAGGTGGGAGACTAGGACTGGGGGATGGGGAGGGGGGGACCTATAGGATGAGGAGCCAGGACAGAAGAACTGGGATACACTGGGAAGGAATCTGGGGACAAGTTGTAGTGGGAGGTGGGAACTGGGACTGGCTGGGCAAGGAGACTGGGATGAGTAACCTGAGGAGATTTGGGAGTAGGTAGGTGAGAAGACTGGGATAAGGAACCAGAAGTGGGGAAGAGGATGGGACAGGTTGGAGAGGATGTGGCAGAGCCCAAAATGGAACCCAAGATTTGAGTCTCACCATTCCTCTGCTGTTGGCAAATATCTGTGAAACCTACTGGTAAAATGTCATCCCCTTCTAGTGCTGGTCCCCATAGAGGATGATAACCTACTACTGCTATCAGTTACTCCATTAGCTCAAGTGGCAGAGGTCTGTGAGGTGGAGCTAAAGGTTTCAAGCTTGCTGATGCGCATGTGACCATACAGTTCTTTTCCTTGCCTTGTTCAGAGTGCACAGGATGTATGGTGCTCTGGGGATGAATCAGGGTTGTGAAAGAAAGGAAGCTGTCATCTGTAGGACCCCTGCCTCATTTGTAGCAGAGGTTGAAAGGTAGGTAGTAAAGGAGGCAAGAGATCACAAGAAGCATAAGGATGGCCTCCTGGTTAAGGTGGTTGAACAATCCCCTGGAGAGCTGGAGTCTATCCCTGCCTCTGCCACAGAGTTCCTATGTGATGCTGGGCATGTCACTTAAACAAGTGATCAGTAATTGTGTGTTCCTCACTTTCTGGGTGCCTGACTTGACTCCCTGGGGTTGAAGTGCAGAATTGCTGAGCTTTGAACATATAAAATGCTCTAATGCTAAGTTCTCTGAAAAACCAGGTCCCAGGCATCTCAAATCGGGTATCCAAAATCAGCAAGCCCCTCTCCCTCTCCGCCTGCCTCCAGTCCTGATCTGAAAAATGGGTAATACAAACCCTTCACCTCACATAGATGTTTGTGAAGCATTCAGATGTTGTAGTGATGAGTGCCATAGACTCCCTGAAGAAAATTAGTAACCCTGTCTTCAGAGCTAGATGTGAACAATGTGCAGGAAATAAGGCCTGGGGCCATATACCAAACAATTGGTATGAAACAAAATTGAATAGCTGCTCAAAATTGAGCACCATCCATCATGTGTGCTGAAAGAGGCAGGGGCCTGGTGAAAAAGGGAAGTATGATCATGCAGTTGGAAACTCTACAATAATGCATACGCATGGAGGCCAAATTAATATTGCCCAGGCAACCGTCCTACTGGCATTTCCTAATGGCTGAGTGCTTGACTTCATTTAAGATTGCAGTGTTCTTTTAATAGAGGTTTTGAGTCATGTGTGTGTATACATAAGTGGAAAATAGGACACATTTGGTACATATCTAATGACATGTGTGAAGACGTGCTGTTACAATGTACGCTTGTGCGTTGTCCTCTGCACATCTCTGTGCACTGTAGCACATCTGTGGATGTGCTGTCCTTTGAGCTAGGACTGTCCTTTCCTAGTGCTGTACTTTAGAGGATCTGGGCTATAAAGCATGTTAAATAACCTACCAAAAAATAAGCAAAAAAACCGGATATCCTAGGGGGAGCCAATATAAAGCCCAGGTCCAGCTAGGGGGGCAGTAGGTTGTAAAAATTAATGAGAATAATTGTGAATTCTTGCTTTGGCAAGAACCCTCACGAGGGCAGAACTTTAATTATTTCTGTCTATTAGGGTTCATTTCCTGGTCCCAACCAGAAAGCTAGTACCTAATAAATACGAGCGAGTAACACAATGATTTAAGCTACAGCAAAAGAGTCCTTAACTGCAGGGGAAGTTTAATATTTGGGCATCAACCTGATTGCATGCCTCCATTGTGCAAACGGCAAGGAAATGAAATGTGCATGTGACCTAGTTTAACGGTACATATTTCTGGGGTGAGGGTAGGAGTTGTGGGGGGTGGGGGAGAGTCTCCTCTGAGCTGCTGACAACTGCACTGAAAACCTGACAAACTTCCTTCATGGCTTCACCCTCCCTTGATGGGGCTGGGGAGGGGGAGATCGAGTTTGTTTAAATATCTTTTCTGGCTGCCTAAACTATCGGGGGAAATAAACACCGAATCCATCAGGGGGAATGCAGCGATGCAAGGAAAATAAATCCACGGGTCTGAAATCAGTTGGGTCTTTCGATAGCATCTAGAAGCACACGGACTCTCTCCGATCTGCATATAGCCGCACAGCGGAAAGAATCAAGGCTCACCAAAAGCCTACGCACAAGTCACACCGGTATCCATGTGCATATGTGTAAACGAGACAGACGGGTGGGACTGAACAAATACCTAGGTTGAGAATAAATATATTCACCATTGTGCCATGAAAATATCTTTTGCACAATCCGCATCTCATCCGCAAGGGAAATCAGTCCCCGCGGTGAAGGAAATAGACCCACGTTTTCACCGAGATTTGCTTTTCCTTGCTAGAGTAATATGAATACTGTTAAACTATTTCACTCCTCAGTCACACAGAGCACTAAAATATCGGCTAGTGCAGGGTCTCGGAAAACTGGCTCTTACTACAACTGGGCAGTCTGCAAACTTGATTCCCTTCCCTGGAGGGAGATGCCATTTAGAGTAGATCATTAAAGTTATATAATTTCTCAATTGGGTCTTTATCCTGGGTTTAGAGCATTTAGTTGTTCCTGAGCGGTTGGATGAATTCGTGGGGCTGCAGAAAGGGGATCCACCCGTGTGTGTCTGTCTGTTTTCCAGACTGGCAAATACACAGGTCATGTCTTATCAACCAAATACAGACGACTTGCAATCAAATATCCCTCTCTAGGGAAGTTTACCCAAACATTTGGATTGTGTTGGTATTTGCCCACAAGACTCTTCTTGCTTCTACAAAGAGCAGGTCAATTCTAAGACCTCAAAAGCGGAGTTTGATTTCCTATAGGAAATCAATTTTCAAGTGGTTTTTCTGTCCTTTTTACTACCATAAATTCTATTTTTATATAGAGAGATGTATAAAAATATAGGTAAACCCATCAACCAGAAGTTAAGCCAGATCTTATAGCATCCACAGCGGGGTTATAATTTAAACCATAAATTGGCCAAGACTCAATTTGGCTTCAGTTTGCTAGCAGTGATTGTTCTGTCCGTGCCAACATCTCCCGGTTTTTAACGGCTTGGAGCTATTTTCTTTTTCTCCTCAGTGCCAGTGAGATGCTGTTTCTTCACAAACTTATCTCTGTTTTTGTATCGAATGGGTTGATGGCGATACCGATGAGATTGAGAAAGTGAAACCTGTTTAAAGTGGTTCAGGCGTTTCATAGCTACATCTCCAGGAAAACATCCATAATTTATCCGGAGTATTAAAGTGACACGTTCTTGGTTTGAAATTAACCACATGATTTAACCTTTTTAAACACAATGAAACCATTCTACACGTCCAGCAGTGTAATTAAAAGCCCTCGCCCTGACTTATAAACAGTTTATGGAGGATTTTTTTTAAAGGATTTAAAATTCAATTTTACCTTAACCATGACCTCGGTGCTTTGAAAATAATCTGTTTGCCTCTAGTCTAATCCTGCTCTTTTGCCACAAATTTATATTTGCATTAATAATTAAGGACTATCTGGCTCCAGTTAAAGCATCCACACACCCATCAGCCCTTCTAAAGTGGTCTCACCTGATTGCTATTTGGGAAATTTAACCCCCCCCGGTCCCCCATTTATCTTTGATCTGTTTCACCTTCTGTCATCTTCTTCCCCCCCCTTTTTTTCTTTAAATATCTTCCATTCTTTTTTCCTGCTATCGTACACCTAGGACCACTTCTCCAGCAGGAAACATGTGCGATTTGCCACCGCTGGAAAACCTGTTTTGTCAGGAGTAGACTCTCTCTCTCTCTCTCTCTCTCTCTCTCTCCAAAAGGGTTTAAAGGCAAACAGGGCTGGGTCGCTTTCACTACAAGACGTCAGGCCGGCGGGCGGAAACTTTTAATCGAAATAATACCACGCCCCAAAGCTCAGATACTTCGTCCTACGGACGGGCCACTAGGAGACACGCAAAGTGTGTATAGTTCATAAAAGTTCCATGCAGGTGTCACAAGCATAAATACGTGTGTGTACATCAGTGTGCGCCTCTATACGTGTATGTGCCGATATACTTGTGTATAGACCTCTACACAACACCCATCCCTCTCACGGCTTTCTTGCGCAGAAAAATAAGACGAGGTATTATTTTATCCGCGCCTTTAGAGTGCTTCCCTGGGTGTCTTTTTCCAACCCGCCTCCCCTGACTTCCTTACGGGATTTAGCTACACCCCGAAAGCCCTGAGAAGAGGGACAAGTCACGCAACTCCCTTGCGGGCTTTCGAAGAGTTTGCCAGCGAGGACCCATTCTCAGAACAAAAGGAGCTAACGCAGCCAGAGTGGGTTATAAAACAGAACTGCGACAGATACCGCTCGGACTCCCTGCTCCAACGCCAGATTACAAGCCTTTGACTGAGTGGGGGGGGGGGAGGGAGAGAAAACCCAGTTCCTGGGTTGGTCGCCCCACCTCTGAGCTAAACCATCCTGTTCAACTACCTTCCCCTCTCCCCCCGGCTTGTGCTAAATCCCATCTTTACACCGTATCGCTGACACGCCAGGAATAACCCCCCCCCCCCCCCCATGAACAGTGCAAACCCTCTGAGCTGCTGTGGAAAGAAAGAAGGGGTCTGTGTGATTCGGGGGGGGGAGAAATGGTGCGTATGTTAGTGGGCGAAGCCTCTGCCCCAGCACTCAGCCTCTTCCACGTTGCGTGGCTGTCCCCCCTCCTCTTTACCTTGTGGTTTTGGTAGGAAGTCACGGCGATGAAGGCCGTCTCCGGAAAGACATGGGTGCAGAAGGCGGTGTTTTTGGAGCCGAATCCGTTATTCTCGTCCGCTTTCACGATATGGAGCCTGGGCTGGTATTTGTGCATGGAGTTCAATATGATCTTAAAAAGAAAAAGACACACAAGGGGGTTGTCAAGCATCGAGGCCTAGATCCTTCACTCTTGCCTCAGGCCAAGAGCCCCCTGACAGGGTTTGGGGGGGGGGGCTTCGCTTGGGAAAGAGGCGCCCGAGGAAACCCCAAGTGAGCTAGTTTGATCATTCATAGACTTCACGTCCCTCTAAAACTGTGTGGGGTTGTTTTGCATCTTTATGGGTCTCCCAAGGAGTAGAAATAGTTGAACTTATTTTCTGGGGAACAAGGCAGACCTTCTCCTCCACTGAAAGCCAGCCCCTTGACACGGGAAGCAGAAATGAATATAAAATTCATCTCAACAAGGAATCTACAACCAGCCTGGCCATAAATCTTGTTCCCCGCTAAACATGATCTTGCAATAACAGAACTTTAGAGAACTTGAGGGACACGCGTGTGCCTGGGTGTAACATACATATTTACATTTAATAAAAGCCACTGGGCCAACAGTTCTCCCGGGTGCAATGGAATGACCTTAAATTTCAGCATTTGGCTCGCTGGCTGTGTATCTCAGGGGAACGGTTAGTCTCCTGTTTTATTTTGACTGCCTACGCAGTACAATTATTGCTGGGCTAGTCACATTTCTTGTGGGTGGGGTTGAGTACGAAAGGAAATCCGACCCATCAGACATTACATGATAGAATTCCTGGGGCTCGTACGTTTAGTCATTGCTCGGATTGTGGGAAAGGCCTGAAATGAAGACCCAGGTGGCGTGATAACTACACTGGATGTCCCTTAAGTGCCTTGTTCAAGGATGGAGCTGTCTCAGTGATGACCCTGGAGGGGATTATTTAGCACTGTTCGAAATGACTGTGCAAGGGGAGCAGCTGCCCTCACAACTGGGGTGTGTGTGTGTGTGTGTGTGTGTGTGTGATTATTTTTAAGCCAACAACCTGAAAGTAGCACTTGCCTCTCCCCTGAAATGTCTCTGTTTCTTTGACTCGACTGTTGCCCCCTTTTTAAACTTGTCCACTTTTTAACCGCTAAAAAAGCTGGCGGAAATGGTTTGAATTGCTAAAATGGCCACAGCTCCTTATAAAAAGAACATTTTCAAAAATACTTGGAGGATTTTTTTCCCCCGAAAGATCCACGAACTTTTCCCAAGAACAATCCCGGGGGGTCGCCATTTTCCCAACTGTGTCTAGCGATAAAATCAAGAGTTGGCCCAGATGTTACCAAATGTCAACATAAGGAAACATGGCTCCTCATTCGGATACACGGCGGGGCTGGTCTGGGCTGGCCCCCATTGCAGGTTCACCCTGATTTCTTTCTCCGAGAGCTAATCATGGTCCTCCATGGCTCAGCCCAGCCAGAGACCGGAATTATTTTTCTAATCCAGCCACCCGTCTCTGCATAGACATCTCTGGATGCCAGCGTTGGTGCCCACCATAAAACCAAATACTGTCTCTTTCGAAAGCTTGGCATTCAACTGGGATTAATCCTGGAAGAAAAGATTCTCTCTCTCTTCCCCCCCCTTACCCTCCCTTGGGTTGCAGTCTGTAATGATAATGACTGCTGCAAAACTCGGCGACAGACAGACGCAGTCTGTCCCGCCAGCCCCGACCCCTGCAAGTCATCTTTGCCTGCCAGGCCCTCTCATCCTGGGGCTTTAGCCAAATTGCTTTGACATCCCGGTAAGTCGTGGACATCAACGGTCAACGATCTAATGATTTTTAATTTCATTACAGCGAATCTAATTGAGGGACCACTGGTGCCGCTTCTCCTCTGAAGTCCCTATTGTTTAGCACGGCCTTAGGTTTGTTTAAAGAGACTTTTTCATATCGCCGCCTGCTCACAGCAGGGAGTAAAATGGCTGCTGGCCTCTTCCTTCCAAGGGCATCTCCTATCAGCCACCCGCCGCCCCCTTCCTTCCCCAAAACTTTCTTTGAAGCCTGGGTCCTTGGGGTGGGAGAGTTTAGAAGGGGAAGTTGCTGGTGGAGTCTAAACCTCCAAACACAGGCACGATTCCCCCTCTCCTGGAGTTTGGGCAGGAATCTCAATTCCTGGAAGGGACGCTTCTCCACCCATGCTGAATGAAGAACCACAAGGAGAGCCTATGCCCTATTCTGGGGATCTGGGGGAGGGATAGATAAACCACAGGACGAGTAAGAGTTGGACGGGGGTTAGATGGCTCTCACATCCATCCCACAGTTTCCTCAGTAAGTGTCTCTTCTCCTCCTCCCACCCCCCCCCCACACTTAATTGTGCGAGCCATTTGCATTAGCAGGCCACATGGAGGATTCATTCCATCAGTGGAGGCCACGTGTCTATGGATTTCATGGCACAAGATTTGTCGTTTTTAAGAGAATCAAAGTGTTGAAATGAGACTGGAAAATGCACTCTTGGAAACTGGACACTGGGAATCTTGATTCATCCACTCTTGTCTAATTATAAATATTTTTGTTCAAAAGAAGACCTTTGAAAAATGATTGTTCCTGGCTTGGCAATTCACACGCGCCTTTGCAGAAATTGTTTGTGGATGAAGCGCTAGCAGGATTTCTTTTTGAGCCTCGCTCCATTTTGAATGGGAGACCACAAAACACATACCGTCGTATTGCCTTGAATAATTATGCCTGATTTTTACCTTTAACCCAATTCACGGCGGCAGCAAGCAGATTTTAAAGCGCTAAGGCGCCACATGAGGTTAAAACCAGGTAGCTAAATAGTTACTCACTGCAGCTTGGCCTGGCCAGCCTGTTTTTAAGAATACTGTCAAGGTGCAAACCTGCATAAGCAACTCCCAGTCCATACAGCTAAATACCCAAATTTCACGAACGTTGCGAATGAACATGAATTCAGATTTATCCACTCTCCCACTGACATTCCCAACTCTATAATGCTGGGAATGACCTCCACTTCCCTGGGCCGACACTCCTTGCAAATGTTCAACACCGAACAATATAGGCAACGCAGTGCAGAATGCAGACAGAGGCTAATGCAAATGAAAACAGGGCCACAGAGCGGTTCTTGTACTATATTTCTGGTGAGAGAGAGAGAGAATAATAAAAAGAGGACCTCTACAGGTTATCTACTCCAGTCACCTGCTCTGCTGTAGGGTGTGTGTGTGTGGGGGGGGGAGTGTGTATGTGAACATGAATTTTTTTGCTTCATACACGGATCCAAAAAGTACCATGCTGTTTATGTTAAAGGCTAATTAGTTCCATTGCCTGTCTTTCCCCCGTTGCATTATTCCCTTCCATTACGGCCTCGGAAGCTTTGCATCTGGCCCCTATAGGATTTCTTACGGTTTTCCCTTTCCTACGAATGACACTCCACTGTTTCTCTAAACAGACCTGCAGTCTGCGCGTTGTAGTGTCCCACTACAGCTGCCAAGTTACTGGGACAAGCTCCGCTCAGATCCAGCAATTTACCACGTTGCACAGAGAGAGGGCTCGTGTTTTATATTTCACCAAGCATCACCCCCCCCTCCTTACCCCCCCCCCATGTGTCTTACAGGAATGTCTGAAAAGGCAACGTACAGAAGAACAGCTCAATTATAGCCAACTGTCCTAGGACGTTGTCAACCACCAGCATGCACCAAAAGCCAGCGAGTGAAAACAATACCAACGTTATTCGTATTAAACCTCGATCCCGCTCCAGCTTCTCCCCATCCCCCCTTGACTTTTCATTTCATCGGACAAGCAGAGATGCCACAAAAATAGCAAACGAGTGCCCCCCCCCCCAAAAAAATAAACCCAGCCTGAATATTAGCTCCCGGACCCTGCGCTGGCCAAGAAGCCAACCCCAGCGCGCGCAGCACGTGTCTGAGTCCGGAGCTGGCAGACTTTTGTTGCAATGATTTGGCACCCGGCTTTGCCCAGCCTCCTTCAATCTGAAACCAGCGGAGTTCAGGGTGGAAAGCAGGTTTCGGCGGATTGCCCTAGGGGTTGGGCTCCCTTTGGCCCTCCGGAGCGGGGACTCGGTAACGGAGAGAGGAGGGCGCCTCCTCGCGAAGGTACTTACATGTCCGAACGGGTCAAGGTGGTTGTTGGTGAGCTTGAGTTTTTGAAAAGAAACTAACTGCCTCATCCAGTGCGCCCCAGTAGCGGGTGAGTCTGGGTGGACGTAGAGCCTGCCTGGCATGGCCGGCTCTGCCTTCCCTGTCACTGACCTAAACCAAAGGGACACAAAGCCAGCTTAGCCCTCGGGACCCGCGTCAGGCCTACACACCATGTTCACAACCACGGGGCGCGCAGGGAGGATCGGGCTTCCAACGAAGGGGAAGTGTCTGTCTGTCTATCTAGCTACCGCCTTTGGTCTATTTCAGAGGACTAGGTCGCATCAGATAGTGTGGCAGGGGAAGGAGACACGAACACACACTGCTCTGGAAATGAATTGGGATTTTTGACACATTTTCCGTTGGATTCTCCCCCCTCCCTTCCCGTTTAACCTCTTCGTCCCCTCTTCCTAAATACCAAACGTGGCAATTCTTAACATTTACCTTCATGGCGATTTTCTCTCTTAAACGCAATTAAGTTGTTGGCCCCACGATAACCAATAGGGTCCAACAGGACTAAAGTTATTCGCTAATTAAAATGTTGTGCCCCCCCCCCCTTAAAGAGTTTGGCAAACTGGAGTTCTCTCGGGATAGTCTGCAACCCCCCCCCCCCCCAACTTTTCTTCCTTTGTAGCTTATTAATAGCACCCGCTGACAGCTAAAAGGTATTTTTCAACCCATTTGAACTCGGTTTTGCTAACTGTGCAAGCCAGACCCAAAGATTTCCTCCTATCTCTGCACCTCTCCCGTCTCCCCATGCGTGCATACCATTTATTATCTGCAAATTTGTATCTGTGATCATCCGCTGGCACAATATCCATGAGCAGTATGTACTTAGTTTTTGGATTGAGTCCAGTGACCTTCACTTTGTAACTGGGGAACATACGCCTAAAAAATAAACAAATAAACATAAATATAGAGACGAGAACATGACAAGAAGAGCGCAAACTCAGGCAATTGTGAGGGAATTATACGCTAGGGTAATTCAACCATATTAAACGAGAAACCATTACACACACACACACACACACAACATAACTTTCCCTTTATGGTCCAACCGGGACTTTTTTCTTTCTGTGGGTATTGCTCCGCCGTTATAGTTCCTATCTCAGGCAAAATAGTTAATTAACTAAAGTTACTAGTTTTTTTTTTTTAAAAACTCTTCTTTTTGTCTGATCAATCCAGTAGTTCAGTTCTTCATTCTTTTACAATACAAGAGTATATAATCTTTCAGAGATAGTTATATTTATACCCCTACAAAGAATAAATTACATTTATGTAAGTATGAGCCATTATTTGGTGGATTTTTTTCCCTAAAATATTGGCCTTTTAATAAAACACATGCTCGTACATATCATAGTTGTGTGCACATGTATGAAATGTTATATACACACGTACATAGGATGTGTACACATATATACATAAACACACTGGACAAATATTTTGAAACATGCAAACACCCTTGAAAATGTGACTTTTAGAAAAAATTTTCCTTTACTACAAGCAACTGACTACAAGCAATATTATATTGGTTTGAGCTTCCCCAGGGTTCAGAAATAAGCATATGAAACTGTGTTCTTCAATTGAAAGAAAACCTTAAACTTACTTATTTCTGAAATGATATTTGCTTTCACATCTTTGCAATATGAAATCCAGCCTATTTATTAGTTCAGATTGAGTGATTTGAAAACCGGAAAAAGAAAGCTATACAGAGCAAAGTTACGAATCAAAAATAGCACAAACTAATATTTAATATTTTGCAGGAACAGGGAAAAAAGACCTGAACAATGAAAGATAGCGATATCCCTAAATATATAACTAAAAACTATGACCGAAACGTACAATTTCTACAATAATAAAAATAAAGTGTTACATAAATAGCTAAAACTGTTTGGTTTATGCTGGGGTGTTATATGCAATTACTTCTATAGACGCTCTATGTTGTAAATGTTTTTCATTGCTACCCATATGAGACTTTTCTCCACGCCTGTGCTGGGATTTTATGCAAGGTGTTTTATTTTTCTCTTCACTGCTCTGTATACTCTGATCCTTTGCAAGGCAACTTATTCCTGGCATTTTGAAACAAGTCCGTGTGCTGGTCATTTCACAGCATTGGAGTCTATAGTCTATTTGCTCCTTTCCCTTTTCTCAGTAGGACAATTAATTTAGTCAACTCTGTTCTATGCAAACCGTACTCCCTAATGCTTCTAGAGAGCTCCAGCCCTTTGTTTATATCCTGTCCCTTTCGTTGTGGAATATTCTCCTTTTAAAACGATACCATCTTTTCAACAATAGATATGTTCAAAGGGAAGCCGAGCCGTTAGACGGATCTATTTGTTATCCACTGCAAAACTTGGTATAGCTAGATCTTAGTTTCTCTAAAGCACAGTTCGGGAGACCACACCGAGCACTAGATAACATAACAAAATGCAGATTTGATTCTAGATTGTTTGCAGTGTAACTCTAATTTTGAACTATTACTATTTTTCTGTCTGGTGACTTTTTTCCTGTATCGAACGAACCCCTGTCCATGATGGCATGAACGTTGTTCAGTTGAATATAAAAAGGACAATAATACATTTCGCTGCCCCGGAGTTAATTGATGGGAATTTGCAAGGAGCTAGGCAATACCGATTCTCAATCGATCACTAGTTCTTCTCCTCCTTAACTTTTATTTCAGTGTTCCTTCAGCAAAGGGGGCCTTTCGGTGCCCCAACGCGTTAATATCAAGGGAAATGGTAAATTGCACCAAATGCGCTTAAAAAAAAAAAACTCGCCCACCAACCTCTTTTAAGTGATTAGATTTACCAGGCCAAACATGGAAGTGATCGCTCTCTCTGTCTCTCTGATTTGCAAACTTACGTTATTCTAGATAGAGACATGAATAGTAGCTCAGGGTATGTACTTTTTAACAGAATGACTGGGAGATGTCTCTGCATGTGGGTATTTGCCTAGAGCGGAACACAAAATAAATGTCTAGAAGCAGAGAAATCAAATATTTAACTGCTCCTTTTATTTAAAAACAACAACAACCCGGTGGACGATTTAATATCACAGGAAACTACGCACGATTTTGGCCAATTGATTGCAACCAGCGTGAGTTTGGAAATACTCCAATGAAGTGGATTAAGGAGAACCCTGTCCTGGTTCAATAAGAAGCCAGAAGAAACAAATCTTTTTAGTATACACTGTATTGGAGGCCTTCCTCTGAAAATATTCCAACCAGCCTTTCTCGCTGATCTACTTCAAATACCCATCGAAAAATGTCTTCAACATTTCTGTGGCTTCAATTAGGCAAGAATCTTATTTTATTTCTCCCTGTTTATTTTCACTCTATTTTGTAACTCGTAATTATTGAGATTTTAGAGTGATTTAAAATGAACTTTTGACTCTCGCATGACACGTGTCATACATAAGGCGCACACACACAAATAGACAAATATGTGTATGTATTGTGTGTCATCGGAGAGATGTTCATACAAAGTTTCTTTTCAATCTCTGTATACACACAGGAATGTATATATTTGTACATAAACATCTGTGCGTGCATAATATACATCTGTGTATACAATATCTATCTATAGCTATATTCATTTTTAAAAATAGAAGCATGCGATCTTTTATTATCCTTACCTTCCAGCCTTTGTTATAATCATTTCTGTCCCCACTTCGTGAAATTTTAGCCACAATTCTCGTTCGTGTAAAAACACTTTGATCCCCTCCATGCCCTGCAAAGAAATAAGTTAATGAATGAACACAGGAGAGGACGAGCTGCGAGCTTTCCAAGAGCTGGGGGAAAACAGGAGACCCAGAAGAGGGATTGAACTTTGGCATGTCAGCACCGAGCGCTTCTGCTTTCTATACAGTCCTAACTGACGGGACATTAAAAGACTGTAACTCCCAGACCAGCGCGAAGGAATGATTAATTGAAGGGAAATCTCCAGGAAAAAAAAAATTCAAAGAAGCTGTTGCAAAGCATTGCAGCGAGGAGACGGATTTCTGCCCAGCACCCGCTTTCGTAGGAGACGTTTGTAGCCTTTTGATATGGGGCTAGAGTCAGGCACGGGGCCAACTGCATCAAAACAAAACGTGCTGTTCGGGCAAGACAATGTGCGCGTTTACTAGAAGGAACACGATCCTGGGCAGAGGCGATTCGAAGAAAGAGAATAAAATACCGTGTGCAAAGCCAGAGAGGAGCCCCGCACCCTTCAGTTCCTCTGCTGGTGGAAATGGGCCCTAGATCCACCACAGACCATGTAGCGCGATATATTTATATAGGTTGCAACGGCAGTGCGAGAACAATACACTATTGACAGTAGAGCACCCGAGCCTGCGGTTCTTCACCCCCCCTCCCCTCCAAAAAAACAAAAAACAAAAAACACTGCACCAGGAAAGAAGGATCGGGCCTCAAAATCGGTTTCCCCCCGTCACATAATTAACGTGTGTGTGTGTGTATATGTATCTATATCTATATAGATATATAGTACGTCGAAAGAAATAATAATCGTATGGCATTTCATGAATATATATTTTTAAATCTACTTCTTCCTATATGATTTTTGCGCGCCCTCATCACAATTAAGATCTAAATAAGGATAGATTTAGGCTAGAATCTCTTCCTCCCCGCTTTATTATTCATCTCACACTAATCATTTTCCATTTGTAGATGTACCTGAGATGAAATCACATAGCTACACTCAAAACTTATTCAAGACTTTCCTTGACTAGGCTACGCTCTGAGCCGTGTTGTGCTCTGCTTTCATTTAAAGGAAGGGGAATATTCGCTTAATCTCAGCCTTAACAAAAACTACCCTGCTTCGAATGGGCTGGGTTTAGACGAACAATGGTTTGTTCTAGTCCACGCGAGCCGAATCCTTGAGGTAGGCTCTAGTTTAAAAGAGCAAAACAATCCGTTCACTGGGCCGCCGGCGTCCTGGCCTACTCTCCAGTGAAACGGTTCGGTTCAAAGGCAGAGCGACACACTAATATCCGTCCACCGACGGGTGCATGCTGGAGAGTCTCAAAAGAAATGATGAGCGCCCCTTCCCAGCAACACGGGGAGGGCACATTACTTCCCCAGTGCCCCCCAAACCCTTCAGTTTAAGGAAGAGAGGTGGAGGGTTAAGGAAAGGAGAAATATGCTGTGTGCATTGTGTATGTGATCGTGTGTGTATGTGTGTGAGCATCGTGGATATGTGTATCTCTGTGTCCGTGAATGTTTGTATATTTGTGTGTGTGTGTGTGTGTATAGATGGGAGTTTGCTCGTAATTACCATAACTAATTGTTCTTACAGCAGTTAGAGCTGCTCTAGTCTGACACTAGTGTTCAGTCTCATTACTTGACCCCGTGGGCCTAGAATGACCCATCTCTACAGCACAGAAACCCAGACACATCTCCGCAACCATTCAACAACAACCCAAACAGGGAAAACACAATGCAAGCAGCGACTGCTTCTCGTCAGGTCTCTCCCCCTCCGCTTACCTGCTGGGTGAAAGCTGCCTGGGGAGAGGAAGGCGACTTGCTGCTGGCCCCTAGCTGACTGTCTTGTTTGGTTTCAGATTGAAGCTCTTTAGACTCGGAATCAGCCGGCGTGTTGGGGAGCCCAAAGCCTTCTTCAGCATCCGCCATGTTACAAGCTTCCTTCGCTGAGGAGTCTCCCACTGCAGGCGTACACAGCAGAGAGGGAAGATAAGAGAGACATAAGTCAAAGCTGGCATTTAAGAAAACGTAGAGAGAGAGCTATAGATATAGACCACCTTCTCCCCCAGCACGCCCTCTTCAGCTGCTTGGAGAGAAAATATTGGACCCTTTAACCGGTGGGGGCAAAGAGAAGACTCGACTTGATTATTCCAGTCCGCAGGGGAGATTAATTTTTTTATCAAACATCACACACACACACACACACACACAGATTTTTTATTAATCAACCCCCCCCCCCCCCACACACACACACACCCGCACGCACACACACGAGGAAAAGATTAACAATATAGGTTAGCTGCCCTTCTAGTAAGCTGTTGGCTAAATATATCTGGAAAGGCCAATCGCGATAAGAAAGCGGGTATTTTGGTTTTTTTGGGAAGCGCTAGAGTGGAATTAATAGCTTATAACAGATTTCACCTTTTTAAAGAAAATGTACAAGCCTGACGCGTGAGCAACTGACCACCCTTGATTTTTATTCTGATAATAGCGCCCTATTCATGGAGCCATCTACAGCTGATATTGCTTAAGATGATTCCTTGGGAGAACTGAATTCCTCCAAAGGGCGCTTTACCCTCACGGAGACGGGAAGCAAATGATAAAACCTCATTTGCAAAGAAAAATAAAGTCCCCTTGCAAATGCAAACCGTGAAGCAATCAACATTCGCCCAGGAAAGTGCCTTCTCCATTCAGGTGCAAGTAACGCGTGAAGTTGCCTTTAATAGATAATATCAAGTAGGGTCACTGTAGTGACGAATAAATACATAAAATCAAGCCATTGTATAATTTCATGTATTAAATGTATCTGTCAGTTACACTTGCAGCTAAATTGATCTAACCTACAATATTACAGCAGAAATGCAAAATCGGAGAAACTAAACTGAGAGAAAAACTTCAATCAAATACTAACAGTAAAAAGTGAATTTCAAAGATTTTTTTAAATTGTCCTTTAGGCAGCAATGAGGGATAAAAGCGATTAAATTGCCTGTTTTCATTCTCTCTCTCTCTCTTTTTTTTTTTTTTTTTTTAAGGCTTCAGAGCTTTGGTGCCATTTTAAATATTTTTACCCATTTAAAACCATGTCCCAGAGTCGTTTTTAAAAGCCAGGTCAGGTGGAGAAAGTGGCATGTTTTAAGCGCAATAAAATAATGGCTTCTCCAGGAGCTCTTTCCTTCCCTACCCGAATTTAAAGTGCCCTCTTTAAATATGAATCCCTACTTATAGTCTCCTTTAAGTATTGAGACGTGACGTGGTGGGTTTGCACTGGTGCTTGGGGGCGAAAAAGACGAATTAAAACAAAACCTGAAGGGGGACACATGCCACTTCCCTCTCCAAAGATCATTTTATAAAAGGATCTCGCTTCTCCCCCCCCCCCCCATTCAAATGCTCCTTTCCCATAACGCACAAGGCAGATGGTTTGTAATAAGTGGCTGAAGGGCGAAGTGGGAGGGGGGGAGGTCTCGGTGCAGCCAAGGTGTGTGAGAATTGCGTGTGTCGGGCAGAAGGGGATGATACACGGCTGCTGGATTTGATGTCTCACGGCTCCACGCAAAAGCCATGAACGCTAATGGCAACTATGTTGTTCCAGCCACGCCAGAGCCAGGGTCCGTTTCAGGCTCCCGTCGCCGGGCTGCTGTTTTCACTCCGCTTCTCAGCGAGCTCTAGACATCCTGCCCGAGCCATTTTTAATCGGCTTCTCTCGCGCGCCTGTCTCGCTTCTTCCCCCGCAACCGGCGAAGTTGGAAATAAGGCACGTTCGTTAAAACAAAGAGCCCGGAGCCGGGGCTGCAGCCGCCGCAGCTGCCGAGAAGAATTTCCCGAGCCGGCTCGCTCCACGCGTCGCCAGTTTTAAACATAATTAAGCAGAAGGGGGAGGGGGGCTGGAAAAATAACCATAGAGACTCAGCCCAAATTGAGATCAGCCCCCCCCCCCCCTTACGAGCGCCAGAGAGGAAATGGGGCTTGACAGAACCAGGCCTCGATCGCTCTATGAAAAATGCATCTTACGCTGCTAGCTAGCACCAAAGTGGGTTAGCAACAAAAAAAAAACCCTGTCCTTTTGTTCCATCGTTTATTTGTGTTTCTCTTCAAACCCCCCCCCCCCCATCTCCCGGGAGGTTACCTGGGAGGAAACCCCTTTGCTGGTTTCCTCCCACAGGCCTTGGCATTCCTTGGGAAAGACAATGTCTGTGTAACAATGACCCCCCCTGCCAGCACTTTCCTCTTGCTGTCTCCCCCTCCCACACACACACACACACACACACAGACAGTGACGGACAGACAGGGCAATGGAAGATCCGTTACCTTGCGTGTTGAATTCAATGCAATCAACGCATTTCCTTTACTTTCCCCCCCCTTGCCATGGCAATGAGTGGCATCAGGCTTCTGCTTTGCATGTCCTTGAATGTATTTATGGTCAGACCCGCATTTTATGTTTTTAAAGCACAGCCTGGTGGGGGGGAAAGCTCTCCAATGCAACACTGTCTCTGGCCCTCTTTCTCGCCAAACACTTCCAGGTTGTCAGACGCACCAGAAAGGATCCTGAGACCGAGATAAAGCCTCCCCTCTCGGCCTGATCGGGCGGGTCCGGACTCTCCCCCACCCGGCCCCCTCCTAAGGAGGGGGGGGGAGAGAGAGGGGAAGACGACAACCCACAGTTGAGAGAGGGCGGTCGCTGTGTAGCAGGAGTAGCCTCCCCCAGCAGGTTTGTGATCCTGGCTAGTTCCCTCTCTCTGGAGAGCGGAGCGCGCTGCACATAGGGACTAGCTGCCGAGCGGAGGGCGGTGACGGCTTTGCTCGCCAAGTGCTGAGCTCTTCTGTCCAACCAGCTCTGATCCTGCGCCGAGTCTCTCTCTCGCCAGCCCCCCACCCCTCCCCAGCCTATTCGTCTGGCAGGCAAACGAGAACAAGGCACAAAGACAACCATCAAACTCCCCAGTCACCCTGCCTCCTTCCCCACTCCCTCCCTCCTCCATCCATCTTCCCCAACCGGAGAGAAATTTCAAAGCTTGTGAATCCCCCAAAGAAACCCTTGGCTTCCCTAACACAAACCATACATCGACCCCTCTCCCATCCCCCCCAGCGCGCCGTCCCCCCAAACACCCCTGAATATATAGGTTCATATTTTAAACCAACTCCCGAAAAATATTTTCTAGTTCTCTTGGGGGCCTTTGACATATGAAAAAGGGACTCGTTGACCCAAGCCAGACTGGAGAAAAGGGATACCCAGGGCAAAGATGGAACCAAGGCACCTCGTTACTCAACCGCCTTAAATCCAAATGGGTTTAACACAAAACGAAGGGGGTGCCTAGCATTTCGTATGGTATCTGCAGAAAGATCAAAGCTCTTTTCCAAAATAGATCCTCCCTCCCTCCTCTCTTGACCCCCCACCCTACCCCACCTTTGCAAAGCGAGCAGGAATTCTCCAGCCCTTCCACTGCGAGATGCAAATATATACAAAAGCTCCGAGGCTCTGCTGTATTAAAATAATCAAGCCGTCAGTTGAGAAGCGGGGATGTGTTTTTATCTGCATCTTCCTTCTCTCTCGCTCTCTCTATTTAATGTATTATTTTGAGGGTAAAGTTGAATAGGTCAACGCAGGGTAAACAGCCGCCCTGTCGCATTCTACAGCCTGAAGAGAACCAGATTGGTGGGTTGTATTTTTGATAAGAGTTGGAATAAATGGCATGGTTTAGATCTTTCTTTCCAAGTAGGGTTTCACAGAAGCTGAACAATCGACCCAGACTTCCACCAACAAGCCCCTGGAGTACTAATTCTGGATTCCTATGAAAGTTTGAGGTGAAGTGGGGATAAGACAACTTTGTGCAAAATGTGTGTGTGTGTGTGTGTGTGTGTGTGTGTGCGTGCGTGCAGTTTGGCATCTGCTTAAACCTCTTCACGTGTCCTCCAGTTTAATTGCAACTTGAAAAGAATCAGTAGTAGTAAATTCTTTTAAAAATGTGCATAGCTGAACCTACCGTTACAACCAACAAATTAGAGACCGGTATTATAACATATTATTTTCTTATTATTTTTAAAAGGGAAATTATATGCAGAGCAATGCAAAAAAAAAAGTATTTTCCCATAAATATTGTAAATGTCAGAATAAATCAAGTTGCTTCTTTGGCCGTAGCATGAACATGCCTGCTGTTTATCTTGTAAAATTCATTAGCTCAAATCTCTGTTGCTGTTAAGTAAAGCGAATGACATTTCTGCCTTTCTGCAGCCCCCAAGTGCTTTCTGAATGAAAGTTTCCAGGTAAGCAACTTGGAGGCACCATGTCAGGTCTCTTGTATATTTTGTAACCACTAACTTGTTTATAAAATCCCAGAATTGCACATGATCTCAAAATAGTGAAGATCAGAAATGGAATTCTGCTAGTGAAATTTGAGATTTAAAAAAATAAAGTTAGAAAGTTGCATCCGTAGGATGGTTGTTTTCCAGTGGACAGCAAAGTAGCATGAATGGAAAGAAATGCAAAGAGAGATGATCTAGTCTAAGGTGCAATCCACAACGTGGGACAGAACGATCAAACACCGGGCAATGCTTCTGCCTTTAGGCTCTAATATTGCAATGGAAACACTCACCTCTCCAGATCCAAACTAGCTTTTTCAAGGACCTTGAAGAAAAGTTGAAAACGACGCTGATAAATCGCGTTTATTTCCTTCTGCAGAGTGGAAAAAACAATAATCTAGGAAAAGGACCTCAAGCCCGGGCGCTATAGGGCTGTATAGAGAAGGAGCCTTCCAGCTAGAAGCCGATTTGTGGTCTCAGACAAATTAAATATTACTGTTTATTACCAGCCATACTCCAATAAAATAAAGAGAGTTCAAGGCGATAGCTGCTATCTCACCAGCCCTTGCACCTATAGGACTCAGATACGTCATCATACACGCAACTGGCCCATTCTATCATGGTTGACTGCAGCGGTAATGGAAGGTTAATTTGTATTCTTCTTTTCCTTTAAAGCCCTATCAGCTAGGTTTCCCCCTTTGCAAAGAAACCACTCGGTGCAATGCAAAATGCAGCCAGCCTGGGGGGGAAATATAACCAAACAAACGTGCTTAATACATTTAAAGGGGAAGGACTGGAAAATCCGAGTGCTGTCTTGGAATGGAAGAGGAAAATGACCATTAAAGCCGTTGGCTCTCCAAGATCAACTCCGTTAATCCCACGGTACTGGCACGGTGCAGTTTACTTTTTAAAAAATGTACAATTAGTGTTAATAGGAAAACTTGTCAATGAATGTTGAGGCGCCTCTGAAAGCCAGGGTGCTGGGCTGTATGTAGTAAAGGATAACCCGGTTATGGGCACAGATTCGAGTGTGCTTCGGAGAACTATTCTCTGCCATGATTCATGATAATAAAAATGGTAAATCGAGGCGGTTTCTTGACAATAGAAATTGACCGGAAAAACGTCTCCTCTCAAACTCTAATGAGTCGCTGCAAATGACTTAGCCAGAGCATGTAAACCAGATCTGTTAAGCTGGTGCAGTTTTGTGTTGCATTTCACCTCACCCTCTCTGGGGCACAAAGATTTTCCAAAAAGCTGCTAAAACATTGTGTCCTCCAACACAGAGAGAGAGAGATCGGAAGAGAAATCAAGAGGAGAGAAAATAAATTGGACACCATACGGCCCTCAGGAAAACCCTAGATACAAAGCAAGAAGTTGTTGCAGGATCTGTGGACTTCAAGGTAAGTGAATACAGCAGAGACCCAGTGAGCTTCCCAGCTATTGTTTCACTGATTCTCTGCCCTACAGTTTCCCCTGTTTCATGCAAGTGACCTGGCTTTTTCTGGTGGTTGAGTTTGTTCCCCGCCTCCCCACCCTCCAACCCCCCCAGATTTTCATCCAGAGAACCATATTGGGGCTAGTGCTTCCCGGTACTCACCGGGCTAAAGAAACAGCGGATGCGGACTGCAGCATTCCAAGCAAACAAGAGCAGAACAGAGTGAAGGCCGGTTAAAAAGCAATGCAACCCCAACTCTGGGGGGGACACCCCCACAGATCGGCCCAGCAGGGCAATTGTCGCTTTTAATCACCAGGAAAACCGACTCCGTGCTCCCCGATCGAGTTCAGAATACACAGACACGCTCGTTTGCCCGGAGTGGATTGAGTCCCTTTTTATGGAGAGCCAATATCGGACAATTTAGCAACAATCTCACCAGAAACGTTTTGCTTTACGGTTGGTCCTACTTTGCCCTAGGCTGCATCAGGCTGGCATTTACTTGTGTATAGTTGCAATTTCAGTTTTAACCTTAAGTGTGCTCTTCATCTCGAAGGGTCTTGACGCTGTTTTATTTCAAATGAAAACAATGCCCGTTCACACACTGCACTGGTGCTGATATTCCCCCGCACTCCCGGCCCATATGTTGAAATGTACAGAGTCCTATTAGCTGGAGGAGAAGCAGGTACCGAGTGGCTGCAACTACTTTTGAAGCCTTCTCTCCTACACTAAAATAATCAGATCAACTCCCAGTGTCAACAATGAACACGTTTACTTGCTGCCTTTTTATTCCAGCAAGGAACCTTTCAACTCAAGCAGGTTGGAGACTTTTAACTATTTTTCCTTTAGGGTTTGCAAACGATGGAAAAAATGCTTAAAAACTAAGCAACAGGAAATACAGATATGTGTGCGTATGGATACGCGCGCACACACCTAAGCACATACATCTATATCTATACACACACATATTGTGTTTCTTCTGTTGCTCGTTTGTTTACTCAGACTTGGGGGGGGTGTGTGCATATATTTAGATATAGAGGTAATCACATTCTGTGTATGTATATATGTTGGGGTGTGTGTGTGTGTGTGTGTGTGTGCGCGCATATATTTAGATATAGAGGTAATCACATTCTGTGTATGTATATATGTGTATGGGGGGGTGCATATACATCTGTATATACTGTGACATTCTCTCACTTTATTCACAGGGCTGGAGCCTTATCTTCTCTATTCCAGCAATAACACCCATTGACTTCAATGGGAATGTTGCCTGAGTAAAGATTACAGGGTCAGGCCTACAAACATAACCTTTGAACGGGGGCGCCTTTGGGGAGCTTGCGGTTCCTACAATGTCTGCATATATTACCAGTGGTATTGCAGTTAGCTGGAAACAGCGGCAGCACCCATGCAGCTCGTCTGACAACTTTGTATTGTGTCAGTCGCATCAGTTACTTGTTTGTCTAAATATTTATTCGGGGAAGGAAAGAGAGATGGCAAAGCTGATGTCTTGCAGTGGGTCGAGATATCAAGAAAAAGAAATAATGCCTACCTGGGATCCCCTTTTTGGTAAAGGATTTCACATTTTAGGGTGACATTTGAACATTTTAGGAACAACATGATATTCACGAAATAAGTGTACCAGAATGCACTGGGAGTGCTTTTTTTACTTTTCCATTTTCTCTTTCGACTTCTCTGAAACAATCAATGTCTCCGAAACATGAGAGCAACTTCTGTCTTCCTTTCTTTCTTGGAAGTTGGCTACAACACCTGTCTATCTATACATTGGTGGAAATATGTCTTTTAAAAGTTTCTTAAGTATTTAAAGAACTTCACTCTTTCCTAAATTGCTGGGGCTTTGACTTAATGCATTAATTTGAGGATAGTCGGAGTTATGCCTCCGTCAAAATAACGCCCACACTGGTTCAAGCTGTGTCAGTCTTCCCATTACAAAATCACCGCTTTTCTGTGGTGTATCACTCGACTGCTCTAGAGTGAAACTTCTGGGGATCTGATAGTCTGCGTTGATCATTTTTAAATTACAGGTGGACAACATGTTTTTTAGAAGTTTTGTGGTTCCACCCGCGCTTTCCCCCCCCGCTTCTTGTTACTTACAAAATATATATTTATAAACACAGTTTCCTGCAGCCCATTAATTCCCCGTGCGAACTGAAGCTTTAGCATAGTTAGGAAAATGAAAAAATAGCAAATACACTGAGGTTTAGAAAGTGTATCTTGTACAGGTACAGAACGTTCCTAGCGTCGGGGGCTAGGCAGCGTTTTTTTAAATGTCCCCTGGCTATACAGCGTTGTGGCTATTGTGTCACTAACTGGCACATTGAGTCCCTAATAATGCACACTGATATGACAGACCGGTCCAGAGACCAGAATAATCTGGTCTCAACAATCCACGGCTAAACTGCCCCAATGGTAGGTTTTGACTGTATAGTTATGTAAAAAACTTTGTCATCTGTCCTGACCCTATTAGAAGACCCCCTATAATACATGGACAGTAGAGGCAATCGGAACCCAGAAGGAGACATTATGCTGTCTCCTAGCCACCATCTGCTGATTACGGGTCGCTAAAATACCTGTCGATAGGACAGAGCACACCCATGTTACGGTCTTTTGTCAATAACTCTCAGATGAAGGGTCAGAGACACCGATTGGAATAAATATAAAGGATTTGTTCATTCAGAGCTCATCTGGCTTCAGTGCACAGTATCAGACACATCTCAGTGGTAGATTTCTCCCCACCCTTGGTCTTAAGGAAACCATCCCCCCGGAAATTAAATACACGCGCGCGCACAAACCAGAGTTCACATGGTATTAAAGGTCTGGTTTAAAGCCAGGAAAATCAGAGTTAGTTTTGCCCTCCTGTACATAACTCAAGGAGTTTTGCCTGTGCAGAGTATTCCTATGGGTACATAGCCCATAGGGACTTCAGTGTTAAGCACAGGGTATAGGGTAAGCCTAGGGTCTGTCATTTAAACCAGACCCTTCATAATTTGAGTCATTTAAGGTAATGCTTTGCTGGGTTTATCTGCATAGAATCCATCTCTCCCCATTACAACCTGCCCCCCACCCCCACCTCCTGAATCAATGACTAACGCTACAGCCGGATAAAAGCATGTTATTGAGGCCAGAATAGCAACGCTAATCTTCTATTGCCAAACACAGGGTCAATCAGTACTTTATCTCGGTCTGAAGAAGAAAATAAAATAAGATAAGGCCCCATCACTCCAGCCCCAGAAAGAAAGTGAAAGGGGCAAGAAGGGCTAAAGCCTTCAGTGCCCTGGGCCTTTCCCTGAGAGTGATCTCTGCTGTAATGACCTTGGAGGGGGGAGGGAGCCACACTAAAACGGTTAGAATCATTCACTGAAAAACGCTGCACTAGTGACACCTGCAATTTTTCTTTCTCCCTTTTCCATAACACGAGTCAGGAACGGCTCTTAATACCATTTGCGGTACAGCTATTTCTGAAAGACAAGTACTTAGAGGAGGGAGAGAACACGTGAAGGTCATTCAAACAACTTTGTCATCTGGGGAAACCAGCTCCTTTCTTTCTTTCTCTCTCTCTCAATAATATACCTATACACATAACATCTAACTGGGTGTGGAATGCATCTATTACATTACATGTGATTAGTGTGTCCAAAAGATGAAGTTTCAATGGTATTTAGGCAAAATATCTTTCTACAGTTAATATTTGAGCGAATATATGTACTCAGACATATAACTGATTCCACTCTCTCTCTCAATTATAAATATCTTTGTAAAATCTCTTTCCTTTTGCTAAAAGCGTGCACAAATTTTCAGTTGGCCTCACGACCTCAACACATAGGTGTTTCCTTTTGCCTCTTATTTCCCTGTGGAAGGACCGATTTCCCCTCCAAGTTTTAATAGATTATTTTTAAAACAAAAAACACAGATTTTAATTATAAAACAAACAAAACATCTCATTTGGGAAAAAAATAAACACCCTTTCCTTAGCCACAACGTGTTGAGTTTTCCTGGCCAGGAGAGAAGTTTGAGACTAGAATTCCTTTAAAAATATTCTTTCAGAGGAGCAAAGCCATTTTAAGCGGCAACATCTCCCCTATCTCCCGGGGGTTTTGCTGCTTATATGGGCATCAGTGGGTATAGACACTCATTCCACATACACAGTCAAATTTGGGCAAATGGCTGTGTAGGAAAAATCAATTAAAAACTCCGTAAGACAGTTTGATCACGAGGTAGCTATCGTGTTTTTCGAATAAGGACCTCATTCTCACTTTCATCTTATTTATGTTTGTGTGTGGGCCTGGTTTTGTGTGTGTATATATGTGTAAGTGTATTTTTGTGTATTTATACATGTGTATGCTTGTGTGTGTGTATATATGCCTTTGCATCTGTTTTGCTATGCATTTGTGGGTGTGTATGGATGTGATCAACAATTCCTAATTAATAATGATCATATTGAAAGCCTAACCCATCCCAAACTTTTACACATAAGCCTCTGCTAGGTACAATCTCCTTACCTTGAAACACTCAAAACTCTTCTGACTGCGTGTAGAACCCACTTTCATACTGCCAGGGGCCTAGGTAAGTAGTTTCCAAGACAATGCTTATTTTCTGTCATTAATAACACATTAAAAAAAGATTCTTGTTTGGATCCAAGACTGTTTTTTATGGTTCAGTTGGACAAGACTGAACACATGTTAGTTTAAGCAGGTTCATGAAATAGCTGTAAATCAAATAAAGTTTACGAGTTTAGCAGGAAATACTGGATAGATGAAAAAAAAAAAATTCCGGAGAGCAACAGGCTGATGTAGGTTGCTTTGGTTTTGTCCTGCTCTGTTTCTCTCTGTTCTCTTGAGCATCTTGCGGATTAAAGGCCTCGGACCTCATTGGAGCCTCTGTGTTGGCGCCAAGTGGCATGTTATTAATCAATTGTCCATAGGTCCAGTACACATAAGAGAGAAATTTAATCACCAGAAACCAGACCCAACATAAAAGAGAATCTAGAATCAATTCCCACCCCATTCCCCTCAACTCGTGGAGGCAATCAAATATTTCTCTATTTAAAAAAAAAATGCACCAAACAAATTGCAAATTTTTCAGAGGTTTAACCTGAAGAGCTCTTAAAAAAAGCCCTGCCTTGGTCTTGCTATAAAAGCTGATGAGGAAATAATACAGTCTAAGAATTTTATAATGAAAAATAAATTTTAAAAAGTGACCTAGAAAGAACCTATTCGCTCCCCCTTTTTGAGGGTGAAAAGACGGAGGTGCGTTGCCATTTGGAAAATCAAAGGCAGAGAGTACTTCAATTTTAGCTGTCACTTTGGAGTTCTGCGCATTGTTAGTTGCATTGCGAGTATAAAACCTGCTCCTTGAGTTTTGCTGGCTGCCTATGTGCAAATTAAGGAAGGTCGATACAATGAAAGGAAAAGAACATGTGGGAGACCACATCGATTTTTTTCTGTGTAGACAATAGATATTTTCTGCGGCCCGAAGGTTCTTTCTCCTTTCACGTAACTTGAAAAAGTTCATGGGTCTGATTTTATTCAAAGGCATATTTTCCCTTGAAATCCAACAAATCATATATATTTTTAAAAGAGCCACCAATGTTCTTGTGGATATAATTAAAATAAATAAACTAGTTTATTTATACAGCTGATTGTAGCTAATTCCACATTTGTATCCCATATTGATTGTGGAAATATTTGTAGTTAGAGAAAACATGGGGTGTTTCTTTCATAATCGATCTATCTAATGATATACATTTATTCAGACTACAAAATATCCAGCAATTTGTTTGCTTCGCTTTACTTTTCCGTACAATTTTTTCTGTATTTATTTTAAATTCAATAGGCAGAATAAGAAATGATTTAAATGCAATCAGCCGATTTACTGAAATAAATTAAGTATCCTTCCCCCCATATAGTATCTATGGGATCTAAAATATAAAGACAATCTCATCGAAGTTTAAAGAATACGAATGAAAACCACAAATAAAGGAATAATAGAATTTAATACAAAATACAGTGTCCAAAATGCCCTTCCCTTTATTTCTGGTTCATAGTTTGCTCCCGCTTTATACATCTAGAAGCTTCAAACCAATTCTTTGCATGTTTAAAACCTTCAAAGCTAGATTTTTCCCTATCACTGCAAATTATTTCTTGCCTTCGGAAAGTTGCGTTAACCTATTTCGCAGCGGTGGAAGCTGCCCGTAGAAACCACCTGAAAGGGTTTTATTTCGCCAGAATAAAAACGCATATAGTGAGATTGAGAATGTGGTTAAATTTAATCTTAGATTTAATCTTAAATGTAATCTTTGCTGTCCTAATTACACATTCATTTGCCTTCCGCGGACTGGAATGACTTTTCTTGCTGGTTGCCGCAAGACCATTTGGTAAAGCTCTTTTTTCCTCTTACCTTTGAAATCATATTTCACAGAATATGGGAACCTGAGTCTAAATTATTCTACAAACCTATTGACAGTCTAGGGATGTCTTTGCCCGATTGCAATGCAAGGAATAGTGTGTGTGTGTGTGTGTGTGTGTGTGTTTTGGGGACAGGGGGTATGAGAGGCAACAATCAGAGGTCATAAAATTTGACAGACATGCAGCAATATTTAGCTCTTTATTTTTTCCCCGGGGTTGCCTGGTGTTTGTTTTTATTGTTGTTGTTATTAGTTTTCTAACTACTTTTTGCCTTGCCTGGCTTAGGAGTTGGCGGTTTCTATTTGTGAGGGGCACGCGCAGGGAGGGGTGGAAGGGAAGAGGGTCGCTCTTGGGCTATATTTGGAAAAGAATTTAGAAGTCCTTCCAGCAAAGCTGTGCAAAAGGTACCAGGCAAACCCGCCAGGCAGGCAAGGAGGCGGATGGGCTGCGTTATAACACTCCAGGGCTGACAGGCAGCCCCCACTGTTCCACTCAGCCCCATAGAGGTGCTACATCTTCCCCCTGTGATTAGAAAATGTCCGTTTCCTGCCTCCCGGTGTATTTTTTAAGCAAAAGACACGTTGCATCATGAGACATCCTCAGTAAGGAAACGCTGGTTTTGTTGTACACATTTGTTACTTGAATTCTTTTTGCCTGGAGAGAGTTCTCACCCAACGTTACATTATTCCCACCTCTCTCTGAAGACAGGGAACCTGATTCCCAAGAGCTAAATCCTGAAATAAGTTGAGATCTCATTTAGTAAAATAGAGAGACAGAGAGATCCACAACCAACGGGCGGGGTGCAATCTTGCCCCCATCAACCAAGAGTGCCCTGCGAGGCTTAACCACCCCCCGAGCTGCTCTTTGAGTTGTTTGTTTCAGTTTTAATCGATTCTTCTTGATATAAAGAGAGAGACAGGATCATTCCTTCCGTAAATGCTGGATCTGAGTGTGCTAAACGGGAATTAAGGAGCCCTCCCGTCTTCCTGCCGGTTTCAAAAGCCTGCTTTATTTAGCAGTGGAAAGAAAGCAGCATTTTGGGAGAGTCACTTACCTTGAGCTTAGTTTTCCATCCAACTCTTATTTTTAAACGCTACACCCGGCACCAGAGAGGCACTTCAGCCGCAAACTCTAGACTCTGAAAAAAGAAGTTCGAATCAGAGTTTGACAAGTTACCTTTCAAATGTCTCCCGTTTACTGCCTTCGCAAACCCTGCACTCTCTAGCTACTGTGCTGAAAACCTGTAAGGTGTCCTTGGGTCCTCGTAGAGTTGTTCACATCCCAGGAGCCCCCAGTCAAGGGGCAGAACGTTGCACTGACAGTTAAACGCACACACATGCCAGTCACGTTTGCTTAGACCTCAAAGCCAGCACGTGGGCGAAGTTGTTTTTTGAAAAATGAAAATGTTATATTTGCCTGCAATTTCCATCAATCTTTCCCCTAGTTGTGGTGTTTTGCCGAGACGGGAGCGCTCTCTGTTCTGTTTGCCTGGAATTATACTTGCTTTAAAATGCTCAGCACAGAAAACCTCTGTGATCGCTTTCCTACAGCTCACATACCAGACTGGAATCATTCAGAGAAAGTAGCGTAAGTACATTTTTTCTGAACAATCGTAGGGAATGTTAGCATCGGCGAGAGATGTATGTTTGTGTGTATATATGCCCACACACCTATGTATATACATATATATGTAGTCAAGTATCAGGGGGTAGCCGTGTTAGTCTGTATCTACAAAAACAACAAAGAGTCTGGTGGCACCTTAAAGACTAACAGATTTATTTGGGCATAAGCTTTCGTGAGTATAAACCTCACTTCTTCTTTCACTCTATGCATCCGAAGAAGTGAGGTTTTTACTCACGAAAGCTTATGCCCAAATAAATCTGTTAGTCTTTAAGGTGCCACCAGACTCTTTGTTGTTTTTATATATATGTACATGCATATATGCGTATAAATATGTACTTTTCTACACTATACAAATATATTTATCTATTTATGCTTCTGGCTGTATTTATATATAGGTACACATATACACGTGTCTGAATGCATATGTATGTTTGTAAGTATACACATATATATGCATATAAACGTCTATGTACAAGTCAGACTACACACACACACACACACACACACAGCGCCATAATTTGGCAATGATATATATAAGCAGTGATTATAAATACATAATCACCCATATATATTTATCACTGCTAAAATATGGAGATATGTGTATGCGTATAGAGAGAGCAGGTATATGTGTACATAGATGTTTATATGTATGTATGTTTATATGTATATGTTTGTGTGCATATACATACAAACATACATATGCACTCAACATTCGTATATGTACACACATACATATGTGTGTGCATATATACAGAGATACATTACAGACACATGTGTGTGTATATACCAAAGTACATATTTATACATGTATGTGTGTTTGTATGTATATACCGTACATATATACACACGTATGTATGTGTGTGCATATATACACAGATGCACACGTGTGTGTATAAATGTGTCCGACACCCCAAGCGTATGTGTCTACATACCATGCATAGAAGATGTGTTACCCATGTTTACACACATATACATCTCAGACATTTACATTGCCTGGAGAATTCACCTCCTTCTGTTTCATGTGATTGATTCCCAGTCTGGTATGTGGACTTGAGACAGGGCATCAAGCGTTCTCCTCTACTGACAAGTCCCCCAGAGCGAGTCGGGCACACCTCCATACTGACAGAACTGCACATTGCGGGGAGACCTGTCACCAACGGTGGGAGCTATAGGTGGCTAAAATCCTGCAATGTTGATCTCGGGGAAACTGTCTCTCCCTGCAAAGAGAACATTGATTTCCAAACCCCCGGATGTCAGTTACACTCCATAACTCCTCCTCTATGCAAGTCCGGGGTTGCCCCCACCTCCTTCTTATATTTTGCAGCTGTGTGGCGAAGGTAGCTACAGATAAGTGAAAGTGGTATTTTTATAGGCTGATAAAACATACTTATCTAGGCTTTTCTGAATCTCACCAAGATTCCCTAATTGGTCATTTGCCCAGTACGGGCTCCGAAGTGCTGATTCTCCTTATACACTATATGCAAAAGGGATATCCCCCCCCCCCCCCCGTGTCTATAGATTGCTATTTCTCCCAACCTGGAACCATGACATGTTGCAGTCTTCCCCCCCTTGCTCTGGAGTGTCTTGTACCGACACGTTTGCCCTCCCATACTATTTAATGGTGCCAATCACATTAAATTATATACTCTCACAGTCTTTTAAATTCGTTTATGGGCTTTCGGGGCACTAAAATAATCATAACAAGAAGAAATAATAATAAGAATAGTAGTAAAAAGCAGTACATGGTTTAGCTTATAGGCCAGCTTTTCGGAGGGATAATGTTCCAAACTGATTTCTTTGTGTTCTTTCTGGTCACCCACCCCCGCTCCATTTTTTTTTTTTTTTTTCGGAAAAGAGACCAGATTGTTTTCTTTATAGTTTCTATTCCCACCGTTTTAGTGACTCCTGACCCCATAACCTCTCATTAGTGATATCCCATATGCAGCACGGCCATGGAAAAATAGTTTTGCTATTAGAAACGGAGAGATTATTGAAGCTAGGGGTGCCCAAGGGGGCTTGAAGGAGGGGGAATGCGAGCCAAAACTGGGATACACTTCAGGTTCTTAATTTGAAAGTAGCGAGTCTTTTCTGAAGCGTGTTTAAATAGTGTTTCAACTGTACCAGCTCTAAAGATGGACGGATAGATAGTTAGATATGGGTCTGATTGAGTCATAAGTCAACAGAAGTGTTGCCACTGACTTCAATGCCACAATAATGAAACCTTTGACATTTTTGTTCCCATCTCCCGCTAGAGTTTGGTCGTGATGGGGGAAGGGCACCTTCCTTTCCCGACCTTTGCTCCACAATCATAGATTCCCCATTGTCTCAGGAACCCAAATGTATCGGTGGGGTGGGGTCCGGCATCCTAGGCAAAACGGGCCAGATCTAGTCCCGGTGTCTGACAGAGCGTGACCCACGTGTTCTCTCTTCTAGCAATCATAGGTGAATTCAGCCCCTCAACCCAACAGCCGCGCCCAAACTTTGAGAAATGTAATGAAACCCCTAGTCATCTGAAACCAGCGAATCCCCAATTAAAGCGCATCCACCATCCCTGCCTGGTAGACAGGACAGCGATGGAGGGTTTGTCCCAGATTAAAATGACGTCTTTCCGTTGAGTGGTTTTGTTCCGTTTAAAGATACAGACAAGAAATTGCCGTGTGACATAGGCAAGGAGCGGCCCTATCACTGAAGGAAGATATCAAACGATTACTCCCAAAATAGCTAATCTTTCCGGCGGGGAGTGGAGGGGGATGTTACTTGCTGAACTCTGAGTTAGTTGGTTTAGCTAGAGAGGACACTTTTCCTCCCTTGGACTCAATGGGGTTCTTTTATTTGTGAGTCTGTAGGGCTGGCGTAGGAGAATGCATTGACTTTCTCCGCACTGGCCTGGAGCACACAGGAACACAAACAAACACGCCTGGACAGACGCATGTGCAGGCAACACGCGCCCCCTGGCAAACCCAGACATCCCCACAGTACCAAAGGCCCAGGCACAAACACCCACCCACACGGACACACACCTCGCGAACGCACCCAGCGAGCCCTCCGGTTCTGCGCGCTCTCCCTCCGGTTCTGCGCGCTCGCCCTGGTTTTGTAATGGCTCCTGTATGACTTCGTAACAAGCGACCACGGATCTGAGACCTGCGCCCGTTAACCCCGGTCCCGGCTCGTTGCCCAGGGCGGCTCGCCTTTCTTTTCCCCTCAAAAGAGGAGTAAACTGCCACTGGACGTTCCCATTTCCTTAACCCCCCTGATCGTGTCCCGCTCAGTGTGAACACCCCGAAGGGAGCTTGGAAAGTTCCCGCTAAACTAATTGCGGAGCGCTCTTTTCTTTTCCTGGGGGGAGGGGGATTAATGGACGATCTGACCTATCGCTGCTGCAGGCGCATGAATCAAACCAATTCAAAGAGCCCGGTGCAAAGGTTACCCTGACCCCTGACTACCGACTCAATGCTTCTTTGAGGCTCCCATGCAGCGGGGGCTGCTCCGGGCAAGCTAGGTCCATTTCCCGCTGCCCTGTGCACGCACAGGCTGGTAATAAGCTTATCAATGAATTTGGAATGAACTCAACGGTCGGTCTGGTTTAATGTTCCCCTCAGAGGTGCCGGGCGTTGGGGGGGGAGGGGGTTAGTGGGCGGGTTGTGGGTTTTAGGGACGATCCTGCGGAATCGGGCTCTCTGGTTTGGTGTGTACTGAAAAGCACCAGAATAGTGCGTGTGTGATCATTACAATTCATTTTCCCCCAATTCAAGCTATTAGCTGCAATCATTTGATCTGGGCATTTTTTTTTCCTGCCTAGAGAGGCCAGTTGTCTATTAAGTGCCCCATCCGGCTCCTACTAAGGTTAATAGCAAAGCCCCCTTTGGCACGAATGGAATCCGGAGTGGGACCTGCTGAGAGGCAGTGGGTGAACCCCGGACTCCATTAAAATCGGTGGGATTCTCCCGTTGATTTCATTGGAGCCAGGATTTCCCGTCTTTCCCAGCCACAATCCCCTGCACTTGTTGCTTCTTTATGAAGTATTCTAATGTCTCAAAATGCATTTAAATAAAGAAGGTATTTCTGGTTCAAATTATCCAATAAAAATCATGAGTCCTGGGAAATGAGGGAGCTGCGTGTGGTTTCTCTCGCTCTCTCCCGCTCTGTAAAATTTGCTTAATTTTGCAAAGAACAATAGCCCAGTCAACTCCACGCTCTGTTCCCTTTGCTTTACGCACCTCCGTGGGCGAGCTATTGTTGAGACAGGCCTGAGGGTTGGGAATTTGGAAAGGAAAGACATCACCGAGCAAACCTCCCAAAGCAACACGCGCCGGTTGTTCGGCCTCTCGCTCCTAGCCGGAAAAGGAGACGCGGGGTGGGGATATAGCGGCTCTCATGCTGCAACCTTTCGCCATGCGACACTCCCCTTTGAGATCATCGATTTCAAACAAATTTCCCTGAGTAAGAGCTGCAGGATCAGGTCCCATTGGAGTGGGGGTGAATATTCTGGCCCTAATGGGACCCAGTGGGGCTGTTCCATTGATGATCCCAATAGGACTAGGATCTCCAATCCAGACCAGCCTTGAAGGCAGTGCACATGCGTAAAGTTAAGCACGTGCTCAAACTCTTTCTTGTCTCGGGATGGATGAAGCACCTCCTGGACAGGAATGAACATAAGCACTCGCTAGATTCTTCCCTGACTGGTGGCCTGAGCGAGGAAGCTAAACTTGGCCGAGTTAGCCCAGCCCTCCTCCCCTTGACTCTTCCCCAGACTAGTCTGGGTTGCCCCCGTGAGGTGACGTTTGCCCCCAGCCCCAGGGAAGGGCGCAGAGCAGGAGCTGGCGGAACAGGTCTCACTCCGGAGTGCTCAGGCGGAAGCGATCGCTGAAGTAGGACGTTCACTGCCCTGTCAAAGTTTCAAGTTCACCCTCGGTTTAAATGTCAGTTTTAATGGAAAGAGCCCCCCCCCCTTCCAGCCCAGGCTGACTTGGGCTATTTTTATTTCGGTAATAAAGAGCTTTTACTTACCTCTGCACTTGCTTTTAACCTGAAAAAAACCACCTTATAAATGGGGGGAGGGGAACGCACCCCCCTCTCTTGTTGCCATCCGCCTCTTTAACAGCTTCAAGACATTAGTGACGATTAAATGGTTGCTTAGCGCGGATGACCTGGGACTCGGATGGGAAGGGGCGCGCCCCGACCTACCGCAGCTGCGAGAGAGCGGGCCCGATCCTGCCCCCGTTTGAAATCAATGGCAACCCTGCCATTGGCTACAGCGGCAGTGGGACCACGCCGGATCCGGTCCCTCTTCAAATCCCTGGCTAAACCCCTGTTGATTTCAATCGGAATAGCCAGGGGCCCGCTCCTGATCCCGTGTGGCAATCAAATGCCAAACTCCCCCTGACCTCTATGCGGGCAGGAACGGGGCGGATCCTGATCCCGTTTAAAACCAATGGCCCAGGTGGTGTGGGAATAGACCTGATCTGCCTAGCAAAGGACCCCAAGAGAGGGCCCAGAAATAACGGAGGGGAAAGATTTGTCCCGTCAAAATAGTGGTTGCCTTTTCCCCCACCCTGGAGCCATCCATAAATCCTGTTATTGCGGCAAACTCCGTGTCCAGACCTGCTCCCGTTGGCATTTTGTTTGTCTGTTTTGTTTTTGCCATTAGCTTCAGTGAAAGCAGGGTATAGTCTTGTGCTACTGATATTTGCAATCCTGAATCGATCCGCAATCCTGAATCAAGTCTATTGTCCTCTCCCCTGTTCTCAAAGAGACAAATAAGTAGCGAGGTAGAACTATAATTGAGGGTCCTGGGTAGAGGATCTTACCCCACTCTCATAGTTCCAATGTGCTCCCCCACCAGTGAGTTATACAGCCAGTTAATAATACGGGATCTGCGGCTCTAATAAAAAGTATCACCTCACCCACCTTGTCTCTCAAGGAGTTCTGGCAATTGGATCTCACTGTGCAGTTCTGGGCTATTAGCAGCTGAGGCTGGGGGTTTCAAATTCATCTACAGGAGTTAGGTGCTCAGCTCAATTTCAACGGGTTTTGGGCACCTAACTCCCTTAGGTTCCTTTGAAAATCCTGTTCTGTACCCTATGTGAAAGCAGTTGCATGGTCTCTGTGCAGTCCCCAGTGCATGACAGTCTTTATTACACCACCTGCCTTCAGAACTGGTGGCAAAATTCTCAGGCTTGTTGGGAGGCGGAAGGCTGAATGGACATTAGAGACTGATTTACCTCCTGGCCTCAAAAAGACCCTCCAGATAAGGGGTGAGGTAGGGCCTAAGGAGAGGGTGGATTTTGTAGTTAAGGCAATGGACTAAAACACAGGTGATTTAAATTCAGTGCCTGGCTCTATCATAGAATCCCTTTGTGACCCTGGAAAGTTACTGCATTTTGCTGTGTCTCAGTTCTCTATCTGTGAAATGGGGATAATAAAACTTCCTTTGTCTATCTTGTGTATTTAGACTGTAAACTCTTTGGGAAAGGAGCTGTCTCTTACTATATGTTGGTACAGACCTACAGCTTGGAGGTCACTAGTTGTATATGTTCTTTGTATAAATGGAGGACTTCAGCATCTATCTATCTATCTATCTATCTATCTATCTATCTATCTATCTATCTATCTATCTATCTAATTACAAACTCTATTGAAATTGATCACAGTCTAACTTCATTTGATCATTCATTCATGCTCTCTGTGGCCACATGCACACATTCTTGATGCTGCCCCCAGAATACAGCTGACAACACGAATAGTCATATTATGATCTCGCTATGACATCAAGCATCCATCTTACTTTGCTCATTCTTATAGGTGGAGACTGTCCTGGCCTGTTCTGGCTACCCATATGCTTACATTGCAGTTCAGCTAAATGCCATTGTAATTGCACACACTGCCATGAGTGTGTGTGAAAAATCAAATAAAAGGGAACATGGAAGGGAGTAAAATGGGGTGGAGAATGCAGGAAATCCAAAGTAAATTTGCCCTTCGTTTTCCTTGAGTGGGATGGCCATATTGCCTAGGATTTGCACAAGCCCTCTGCACAGGGGCTAATTTCTCCTGAAATAGACAAGTTTAAAAGCCCAAATGGCCAATGTAAATTTAATATGCAGCATCAGCTGCAGTGTATATACAAACAGTGGGGTAAACTCCTTAGGCCGGCACTTTTGGCAAAACCTTCAGAAGAGCCAGGTCCCATGATCAGATCTGACTCAGGCACTTAGGGCCAGATCATGAAAGGTATTTAGAGGCCTAACTCCCATTGGAATCAGTGGGAGTTCAATGTCTAAATAACTCTGGGCCTGAGAGCCATATTGAGACATCTAAAAGTGCAGGTAGTTGCCTGGTGAATTTTCCAAAGTCCAAAGTGTACATCTGGAGCAACACAAGTTAAGTTAACGGAGGTTCTCTGGATTGACGCTGGTGGAAGTGGGATCAGAACTTGTCCTACAACATTTTAATAGGGAATAATTTATTTATCTATATTTTTGTTCGTTTTTCTGTTTAAAAACCCTATAAAATTCTACAGAAGGGTTATAAATTACTGTCGAATTCTCTATATTTTCCCCCATAAGGACGGACCTCCTCGTTTTGTATCTCAGTGCAATCATGAGGTGCTTTGTGTGGGTTTGGAGGCACAGTCTGTGAAGGAGTCCACACAAGGTATTCCTCTAAGAGCCAGATTGAACTTTGCATGTTCAAATACCCTATGGGAGTGGACCTAGAACTCTTTAGCCCTGTGTCCCTGATCTCAGCCACCCTGGGCAGATCAGTGTTCGGGGGTTTCAAGGTAACTTTTAATGTTGCCTTGATTTCATGTCTCAATTGCCTCTGAAGCTGTGGGACAAGGATCATGTGTGTATATTGGTAAAGATGGGTTTTACAGTGTTTAGCAGGCATCTCAGGAAGTTGCAAATCTACTCACCCCCACCCCCTCTCCCCTGTTTATACTATAGCATTGGTGGTGGGGTGGCTTAGTTTTTACGTGTTTTTTTAGAAATGTTGGGTGGTTGGTTGGTGTAATATTAGCCTTATTACATCTTGTTACACCAGCCTGGAGCAGTATGAGTTTATAGCATCCATTAGACTTTGCACCATTGCTGAATTTCTTTCTATCTATCTATCTATCTATCTATCTATCTATCTATCTATCTATCTATCTATCTAAAACAAGACCATGGCATCTCTACAATCAGTAACATAAAACCAATAGTTTTATATAATGTTGATTTCATAGGATAATATTTTACAGTGTGGGGTCACAAACTGACACCTTACAGTACAGTACTGGGATTTGGCTTTAAGGATTACCCTGTTAATAATGTAATGATATCTTGCATCACTAGTAATCACATCGTTAATGCTTTAGAAGCTATGGTAATCGTCACTTGACTGATAATTATGCGTTGTAGCAAAAGAGTATCATAGCAATGTAATTGCCACTTCCTTGTCAAGTTTAGGGATTGTTTTCACTTGCTGCCACTGCTGCTCCAGAAAAATCTGCTTTGTTTCACTTGTTCGCTTTGAAAAAGTCTCCTAGGTGCTGCATATTTTGTATTCACCTACCTGCCAGCCTATCAGATGGAAAGAGGTCAGTGATGTCACTGGAAAGGGGAAAATAGAGATAATGCCCCAGACCAGTCAGTGAGGATATAGGGATGGATCCAGGGCCAAATTATAACACAATTTTGGTTCTCCTTCAAAACTCTTCCCTCTCTGCTCCCCTCATGGACTCTTATATACCTTCCATTCTTGAATCCTGGATCTTCTTCCCAAGTGAGGGAGCCAAAACCATGCCTGCAGAGACGCCAGCCATCAAAAGTTAGCTGTATGCTACACTGCCATTTGATATTCTGTCTCAAATTAACTGTACCTGCCTCTGACTTCTGGCCTGGGGAATCCTGCCCTAATTCACCCTGAAGAAATCCAGTACCACATAATAAAGTCCCTCTGTCTATGTTGTGTTTATATAAAACAGAGATCAAATCATGAGTAACTGGAAGACCAACCAGAACCCAGGTAGGAAGAAAAAGGAGATGGATCTCTATGTGGGAAATGAATTGTTAAGATGGACAAAGCAGTTGTTGGCCAGAAGTGACATGCAGAGTATGTACATTGGGAATTGGTCCTGCTTTGAGCAGGGGGTTGGACTAGATGACCTCTTGAGATCCCTTCCAACCTTGATATTCTATGATTCTACATGCACACCCACACACCCCTGCCCTACCCCCAGTTGTCCAGCTGATGCATAAACTACCAGAAATTGTCTTTATCATGAAGAAACCTGATTACACTGCCTTAGATGCCTGTCTGAACCTGGAAAGAAGCATTTTTTTTTTCAAAAGAAACCAATGCAGAGACAACTGTTTCCATTACATGGAGACAAGAAATTGTTGTAACAACAGATCTGTTGTTAAGAGACTTTGAACCTATAAACATTTACAGTCATGACAAAAGTGGCCTCGGTTGGCAGATGATCAGAATGCAACATAGTTCTTCAAAGATGTGCCAACATCTGTGTGTGGAGGAAAGAATGGAAGAATGTGTGACCTTGTTATTTCCCTTGGCATAAGAGTGAACAAGAAATCAGCAAATCCTAGATGCATTTGTGGCATATGAAGCCTTCCTGTGGGGTATAAAAACAACTATAAAGCTTGGGTGACTGTTATGGAGTTATCCCTTTGTCTTTGCAAGTGTAACCTGAGATCAATAGTGAAGCAAAATCTCCCTTGTATTGTGCAGTTGCACTTGGAATAATGCAGGTGTCAGCTCCAGGACACACAACCAAACTTTTACAACTTCTGCTTGAGGGCATTGCCATATTACTCGAGAAATGTTATCCACACTCACTGTGAGTAAAACAGAGTCAGAAGGGGACACCTTAACTGGACATGGTTCCTCTAATAGCCTTGCTATAGTTAATTCATATGATGGTGGACATAGAGTCATAAAGTTTAAAGCCTGAAGGGACCTCTAGACCTTCTAGTCTGACCTGGTCTATCACAGGCTACTAAACACCATCCAGCCACCAATGTGTGAGGCCCCTGCAATGACAGGTAATTGATTACATGAGATATGCCCAGATGATCCTGTCAAGTGACCTACATCCCATGCTGCAGAGGAAAGTTGAAAACAGCCTCTGGGATGCTGCTTTAAAAACTTATATGGCTGACTATTTCCAAAAATGTGGGTTCACCATATAGATTCCAAAGTACCTCAAATCCCTCCTCTTCTAGGAATGAGCATTGCTTCCCTACTAGAAGGAGTAGCTGTAGCACTTAGAAGCCCCAGTCAAGGAATTTAGGATGATGGTGCTCGGTGCTGTACATATGCTACACAACTTGCCATCTTTACTATAGCTGGGAGAAATTCACAACTTTTGTTCTTCAGAATTTCCTATGTTAATGGTGGTCAATTTCACATGATATCTCAGGGACATCCGCTTCCCAAACTTTTGGTTTATTTAAAATTTCTGTGTAATGACCTTCTTTGCACTGAATATGCAATTGTTCAGTGCATGAGCAGTCTTCATACAACAACAGGCCTATTTTCATTCAGCAAGTAGCCCCTTTCTGCTCCTACCTCCATTTAGAAGAAGATGGAGATTTTAATTCAAGAACCGGTGCTGATCTTCCAGTATCCACAAAGCCACCATGCCATATGCCTTTCCAATAGCAAACTATTAATTAAAATCAAAGCACTCATTAAGATTTTCATTCTTTTAAACCAGGGGTTCTCAAGCTTTTCTACTATACAACGCTCTACTTCGCGCTGATTAGACCTCAACTGGAGTATTGTATCCAGTTCTGGGGGCCACATTTCAGGAAAGATGTGGACAAATTGGAGAGATTCCAGAGAAGAGCAACAAAAATGATTAAAGGTCTAGAAAACATGACCTATGAGGGAAGATTGAAAAAATTGGTCTGGAAAAGAGAAGACTGAGAGGGGACATGATAACAGTTTTCAAGTACGTAAAAGGTTGTTACAAGGAGGAAAAAGAAAAATTGTTTTCTTAACCTCTGAGGATAGGACAAGAAGCAATGGGCTTAAATTGCAGCAATAGAGGTTTAGGTTGGACATTAGGAAAAACTTCCTAACTGTCAGGGTGGTTAAGCACTGGAATAAATTGCCTAGGGAGGTGGTGGAATCTCCATCATTGGGGATTTTTAAGATCAGGTTAGACAAACACCTGGCAGGACTAATTATCTAAACCATTCCTGACATGAGTGGAGGGGACTGTACTAGATGACCTCTCGAGATCCCTTCCAGTTCTATGATTCTATGAATCTATGAACACAGAGATTGTATCATGGACCATCTCCCTTGCCCAACCATCTTTGTCCATGCCCCACCTTCCCTTCCATTCCCCATCAACCAGTTTCACCTCCCTTCCTATTCCCCATTGCCCCATTACCTCCTCTCCTATTCATGGTTGTATGGACACCATGCCCTCTTCCATTCATGGTTGTGTGGATTACCTCCTTTCCCATTTGTGAGCATATATCACCCCTGTGGCAACTACGGGAATTACTTACATGGAAAACTAATATTAGAAAAGGGTTAATTTTGTAATGAGTATTTTAATGTGATGTAGCAGCTGGAAACAAGGAGAAGGAGGAGGAGACAACACCATGTGCCTGGCCACCTCTCTGGAAAACAACAGTGAGTGTTCCTGAACTGCCGTTTGAGAATCGGTGCCGTAGAGCAAGCAGAGAATGCAAGGGTTAGTCACAGAATTTCTAACCGTTTCACTGAGAGGAGCTGAGATATCTGATGGCTAAATTTTGATGCAAAAATTACAAAGTGGGCATGACATCAAGGTATCAGACTTTTAAAGAATGACCATGTGAGTGCCCGAAAATATTTTCAACCATGCTCATCTTTACAGTATATTATCTATTTTGAATGTTCCATGAGTACTAGTTGGATGTTTTAAATACATTCTCGTTGACCCCTTTTGTGTCTGCTTTGTTCTGCAAATGTCCCAGGATCTGACCCAACGTCCAATGAAGCCACACTTTGACTCCAAGAGATGTCAAAGTGGGCCACATGTGAACAAGTTTACTGGAAAGAATGTTTGCTTCAAATTTTTGACAAATATCTACAGAAATCAAATAACAGCTGTTTGTTAGTGTAACAATTTACATGTTCAACCACTTGGGAACCAATAGGGATCTGTTGTAGCTCTCAATATGCAATGTTGCAGAGTCAATGACATCATCTTGCTCCCTGAGATAAGGTATGGACTAATAAAGCTCCCAGAAGGACTAGAAGCCCATGACCATAAAATGACAATTCTCACATTATGTTCTTTGCACCACGATGATTCACAAAGAATTTGCTGATGGTCTGAAGAGCTAGTCACCTAGCTAACTTTCTTCCTTGATTGGACTTGCTAAATTACATGATATAGGGAGCTAAGAATGCATTAAATACTTTCCTAATATGTTTCCATGTAAGTCCGAGCTGTAGTTGCTAGAGGAATGTAGGCTCTTCATCATGAACTGCAGGGGCATGGTGCCTGAGATCATCATGAATGGATGAGAAGGTGCCCTTCAAATAATCTCTCTGTGGAATCAATGGCCCAGAGGTTGAAAACCTTGCATAGTACCCAACTCTTCCACACTTTTCTAACTTTTCATTAGGAGATCTCCAAGTACATTAAAAAGGAGGTAAGTATCATGGTCTCCATTTTACAAATAGAGGCACAGAGATGCGAAGTGACTTGCCCACCCTCACTGATTGGCAGAGGCAGGAATAGACCCCAGCTCTCAGGCCAGAATTCTAGCTAGTAGGCCACAAATTGGCATGATCTAAGACCCTCCTAGTCATGGATCAGTAAGTAAGAACTGTGGAGCTCTTAATGTAATATCCTTGGACCAGATTCTGCCCACCCTTACTCATGTTGGCTAGTATCTTATTCTGTGAGTAGCCCCATTGATTTCAATGGCAGCTAGTCAGGGAATAAGGTACCTACCACTCATTCGGAGTCACAGTCAGAATCTGGCCTTTCATTCCTAATTATAATAATGGGAGTTGCATAGATATTGACTTTGGGCCGTCCAAAAGGAAGGGAAATTAGAATAAATGAATTAGAGAGTGCCATGATGTGCCTTGTTTCGGCTCGATTTTCAGAGGGTCCTATGCACAGTTAGTACGATGATGATTGTAGTTGCCAGGAGTTCACATGATCGATAAGGACACCGGTATGTGTTGAAATCTGACCATGTTTGCTTGACGGATGGTCAGAGGTTCGGGGATTGCAATCGTGGCTACAGTCAAACCCTCGTCTCTGGATCTCCTGAAATGCGCTACGAGCCTGCTCGAAAGGCACCTGGAGTCTTTTCCTGGACTTTGCGGGGCTTTCACTCAGGCTCCAAGGGTGGTTTTCCCTCTTTAGGAGCCCAAACCTGACTGATTTTCAACAAGACTCAGTCACGTTAGAAAATCCCACCGCAAATGCCCATCCTGCCGTTGGTTCTTATGCGTTGGGCGTCCCACCCGCGATGACTGCCCGAGGCTACGGAATAAGTGGCATTGCCTTTGTGCTATGCTTGGCAGTAGCAAAGCCCATAACACTTCTGGTCGCAGTGTCTAATCAAAGGGCAGATTTGGGATGGCGAGGGGAGTCGGGAGTGGGGGGGGGTAGGGGTAGTTCTGTATGAACATCAGGCTGCACGGATTGCTATACAATCACAAAGTGACACGTCCAAACGTGTGTAACCTGCCAATTGGGAAGACGATAGGCGATTGCAAACATGCTTGTTAACGATGAGAGATTTGGCATGGCCGCTCCTATTTAGCGGGAAAGTCAATCGACATGGGGCCGTTTGGAATATTAAAATCTTTTATTTCGAGCACACCCGAAAGAAGACAGGATCCCCCAGCTCCCTGGCGGGAGTGGGGCGGAACAGAGAAACATCCAGGACAGAGGTTCCGTCTGGGATCTTTCAGCATTTCTTGTGATCTCTGTTTTCCTTTGTGCCAATACCGGCAGCCAGCGGGCTTGTCTGGATCAAGAGAGCAAGATGAAAGATACAGGGCGGGAAGGTGTTTTCTGAAACGCTTCCATGCACATTTCCTTCGCAGAGGTGATTTGTTTTTGTCCGATTCATTTCCCATTCCCTGAAAATATACTGAGAACTCCCCTTCCTATCTCTATGCCCCTTAACATTGCTGGGAAAGTTTGCCCCATTCCCACCCTCAACCACACACACACACACACACACACACACACACACACACACACACACACACACACACACACACACACACACACACACACACACACTCTTTCTCTCTTGTGGCTTAAACATCGCGGTGCGTTCCATAACTTGCTGATGCGGTAGAAAATTCCTTCGCCATCAGTAACTCTTATTTTTCACCAGAGGACTATAACAGCGTTTGTGATTAATATTGGAGAAAGCCAAACTATAAAATGAGAATTAGCCAACAGGAATCAGTGTCCCAGAGTCTATTACTGTGCCAGCTTCGGGGGGACACAACAACGTCCTTTCATTTGCTCCCAGTCAAACCCTCCGGGACGGGTGGCACTGAGGAAGTGTGTGTAGATACTATGCACTCTGACAAGGGATTTTTAATTCACAGATGGTATCTTTAATGCTGGGTAGAAGAGCAAAGGAGCCCGCCTCTCCATGGATTTCTTTGGAGCCCTAATGCCCCATGGTAAAGGGCTTGGCTGGTTTATGATCATTATCTAGAATAGGAAAGAAGTCCGTTTGAAGCTGCCTTTTCCAATTCCTTATTAGCCTCCAGCGCCTTAACTTTCTTCCCTAGGCAGGTAGAGTGACTCCAGCTATGGCATTGGGTATCCTTATTAAAGGGCAATCTGTGTTCTCCTCTTGACAGACTCCCACTTGAAGATTTAGCTTCCTCGCTCCCTGCGGGGATACCCCTCTAATGATTCCACTGCCTTTGTGCTCTGCTGTTTGTCAGGAGGGCTGACTTAAAAACACCCTGCATCTGCTTAGGCTAGAGAGCTGGGTTGCCTACGATTTAATAAACCTATAATTTGCACATTTCTAGTATGCCCTGTAATCTCACCGCTCTGGGACCCGGGCTAAAGACAAATCGCAGAGCCCGAGAGCTGGCATAAGGCACCGCCAGAGAATCAGAGTAAATAATGGCCTGAAAGCTGCAGCAGTAAAATAACCGAATGGAGAGCAGCCAACAATGATTGAAAAATAAACATCGCTCCGCATTCCCTGCAGTTTGCAGCCCGGCTTTATTTATCGTCCCGTTTTGAGAAGCTGTTGGGTGAACTTGGGCCATTCGAATAGCAGATCTAGGGGGACGCTCGAAAGAAACTGACCTGGCTTACGGATGCCTTTTTATAATGCAACTGGTAGTGCTAACCGAGTTTTACGTGTAGATGTTTAATTAAGTCTCCACGTTTTAAAGTGCCAAAGCTGCTCAAGGAAATTGACACAGGCCTCCCACCTTACTGGGGCCATGTGTGCGCTTATTCTCAAATACAAAAAACAACACCCCCCTCCCACCCAAAAAACCGACAACCAACCACCCCCAAACCGCACAAAAACTAACTAATTAACCAACTAACCGCAACCCAACCATCCATTAGGGGCTTTATTTCTGCACTAAGATCAAAGGCACACACACAAACAAACACACACAGGCATTATATATGGACAGACACTCACAAATGACTGTATTTGTGATCAAATGACCTACCGCTAGTGAAAGCTTAGCAGTGCACGTGTGATATCCATATGTATGGCCCGTTTGAAGAGTACAGGCAATACTTCAATAAAGCCAGATCACCTGATTACAGACAATAATGTGTGTGTGTGTTTGAAGGGATATGTGCGTCAGGATGTATGCTAGGGTTCGGACTCGGTAAACTGAAAATTAATATGATAAAACGTGAATAGCCAAACTGAAAGCTACAAGAGAAATGATGGGGGTGTTTTTAGTTTGTCTGAAACAGGCATTGTAGCGGGGAGGGGAGAGAAGCTTTTATTTGGGAGAGAAGAGAGCTCGAACTCATAACCCTACACGGCGCCTGGAAGAGTCAGTCTGACTTGAGCGCAGTACAGATGTTGATAAGATCGTCCCACTAGAACTATCCTATGTCTGGCCCCGCATGCCCTGAACGTCAAATCCTATTATGGCTGCTTAGGGCACCATAGGCCCAATTCAGTTTTCCGGCACAGCGGTGTAAATCCGGAGTATGTCCTATTTGCACCGATATAATAGAGCAAGATCTGGCCCAGCGCTCAGTTTTACGCAATACAATAATGGCTGGGGGAGGGGCTATTTGAACAGGTGGTTGCAACTTTTACAACATTTTGCTTAGGTAAAAGCACATCCAACATACGCTGGCGGACGTTGTAAATGAAGCATGGGATATAGTTCGTTATTATTTGTGTTGCCCATGGTGCCAGGCGCTGTACAATCCCGTGGGAAGATACCGTCCATCCCTGCTCCCAAAGGGCTTCCTGAAGAGGCGATGTGACGGTGAAAAGAGCGTGGGAACGTGCACGTGTCCAGTCGAGCGGAAGTGGTTGTGTGGGAGGCACGTGCTGTGAATGCTCGTGAGTCCTCACAGATGTGTGTCTACGTGTGACTCTGTGTGTGTGGCACGAAAGCATAGGTGTGCGAGCGTGGAAGGGGGTCGGATCTGCGGGTGTACGCGCTTTCTATCCTAATCCAGCATGCGAAACTCTCGCTGCACGTTTTGACAAACGGTGGGTGGTGTGTGTGTGTGTGGGGGGGAGTTAATACACTCAAGGATACATTGTGCGTCTACATGGGGCACCAGAGTCTAACCAGAGCGGGACAGACCCCAGTATCTCCCCTGAACTTCCTCACGCCGATGTTTGGGATTCTCTGCACAGACTTCTGCTTCTTTGCAAGGTTTCGCGCTCCTGCCCTCGTTAGCGGCAGCGCGAAGCTTTTAAAGAAGCGTGCCCGCGGAGTTTGGAGTAAGGCCGCTACGAGACTCAGCTCTTTCGGTAACACGAGATCGCTGAGAGCTGCACCGGTCCATGAGTCAATAGGTCGAAGAGCCTTTTGCTTGGGAAAACGTTTTCCGGCTCGGGTGCAGTGGAGGTGCCCGTTGGAGCTGCACCTTTGGTTTGCAATAAATGAAATAGCTGCGCTCGGAGATTTTATACGCCAGGGGGGAGTGGTGGTGGTGGTGAAATAATCTTCGGACGCAAGAAATAGAAGAAAGAAATCCCTCAAATGTCAGCAACTAGAAGCCAGCTCTGGCAGCGTGTTTACGATGTAAGATCCTGATAAAACTTATAGTAAAGTTATCTCTCCCTCCCTCCGCCCCAAATATACCTTCCAGACGGGCTTGGAGGTAGCTGGGCTCTGTTAGAATTGGATACTTAGAAGACAAACCGAGGGGGGGGGGGGAGATATATATAAATATATATATACACTCGCCTGGGGAATTGTAAAGACAGATTCTCTTCATTCTGCCAGCTCACAGCAGAGGAGAGAGAAGCGCGCAAACAGGGTGGAACTGACCAAACTGGAGCGCACAACTAAGCGCACCCAGGTAGATCCGTGCGCTAGAAAGGCAGGATAGGGCCCCTGGTTGCGCTCACTCCAGGAAGAGGCTAAAGTTGTTGATTATTTGAGGGCCTCCGTTTTGCCAGCCTTCTCGTTAGTAGGGACTAATCCCTACCCGGAAGAGGGAATCAATGGGGTCGATTGGGGTGAGGAAGGTATTAAAATCTGTGGGGATCTTATCCTCCCTGTTCGGGAGGGGAAGTGAGATGCTTTGGACACGGGTCTACTTCTGTTCTAAAAGCTGGTTGGCGCGATCTCTCAAAGGAAAATCACCTGGCGTAGATCTGGGCCCGATCCTTCAAACACAACCCGGATCCTCTTAACACTATTACAACCCCGCTCATCTCTCAGGGCCACTTACACGCCCTGCTTCCAGGACCCTTCAGTCGGGTTTTCTTTACTTTTTCAACTCAATATGCGGTTGTGGGGTTTTTTTTCCTCCCTAGAAAGAACAAACATTTTCTCCCATCACAAGCTTTCGGGCAAGGTCAGATAACAAGGCAGCTGGTGTGCAACGAAGTTGTAAGGAAATCATTGATATGTCGTAGGCTGAGTGAATCTATCCCAAAGAAAATATTACGTAAGTGAGTCTGATCAACGTGCCCGGGCGAAAGGCGCTCTCATAAAGGGCTAATGGAGCAAATGAAACAAATGATCATTGGAAATGTTAAACACAGAGGGGCATTTCATCACACCAACATAAATTCAGCTTGGAAGAGGTTTTTTTTTTTTTTTTTTTTAATCCTCTTGTTGTTCAATGCCAAGCAGTTTGAAGACCAACCGGGGGGAGATTTTTTTATATTCATGCTGGCAATTGAAAAAGGTTAAAGGGAGGTGTAGGGTGGGGATAAAACTGACAAAGCCAGAGCCCGATCCTGGCACTCCTGGTCCAAAGCCCATTGAAGTCAGTGGAAAGACTCCCGTGGACTTCAATGGGGTTTTGGATCCGGCTGTTCTTACGCACGGGAGTAGCCCCCCGGAACTCATGGGGTCACTCGTGCGACTGGCGCCTCTGAAGTCAATGCGGGCTTTGTCGCTGACTCCAATACGCTCAGGATCGGCCCCTACGTGGGGAAATCTAGCGTGGCCCATCTTTTTTTTTAATCTAACAACACCTTACTCACTTCTTCCCCTCCTCCCTAGTACAGGACCAGTTTATATAAGCCACAAAGTTTGGTACAATCTGCTAGAAAACACTGTCTGTCCATGCCTTAGCCTACACCTGCCCCTATGGATGCGTGACTCTACTAATTATGATTTAATAAAGTGATACAAATGCCCTTATACGCTGCATTACGGTGCCCCTCACACATTGTTTCTTCTGGGGACAAAACAGGGGCTTTCCGTTCATTTTCGCGCCAAGTATTTTCTAGGAGACTCTAGGGAACTTTTGGATACATTAAAAGAGACAGAAGCTCGGCAAATTCTCCTTAAACTGTTCTCTACTGGAAATTCCAATAAAAAAGTCCTTACGAATATTAATGGGGGGGGGGGGAGTATTTGAAAATTCAGATCTATTAGTCGAAGTACTATTAAACTTATTGTGCAGTTAGTTGTTTATAGAGGGCAGTTTTCAAACGAGCCGGTATTTTTGTCTGGCAACTGTTGGCTTGGGCAAAGTTGTCTTGGATAGAATATTTGTTTGCAGAGAAAAAACTACATTTGCGCGTAGGTGAATTTTGGACACACGTATGTAACATATAACCATATGGCATGCTTATATGATGGTAGATAATATGTATATGTATACACACTCACGCACGACCTTCGCATGCACCAGTGGGGGGGGTGTGTGTGTGTGTGTGTGTGTAACTCTGTCTTGGGAACACTTCTTGCACATGCAAGTACAGTTACTCAGATGAATACTTTTTTCTCACGGGTCCACATGCTTGCAGGATCGGGTCTATCTATATGCCATATGATTACTCTGGTATGTTCTTGAAATAATCCGAATTCTTGCACTCGTGTGAAGGCTTTTCTTTTGTTTGAAATTAAAATGTTTAGAAAACTAGAGACAGACAGAGAGTGAGAGAGATCCTTGGAAACGGCTTGAACTAATTTACCCCAGAAGAAGGAAATCTTTCAGGCAGTTACCTCTGCCAGCATGTTTAAAATGTATAAGTAATTTTAGATTGTGTCTTCAGTTAATATATTTTACCCCTTCTCCTCTAGATGACAAGGAAGACCAGTCATTGCAAGATGTCTGCAGATACAGCTCTTTAAGAGTTTCCATATTGTATGGTTACGAAAAAATGTGTTTGTGGTCCCTAAATCCCTCCCGACAACTTTCTAAAGTCATCTCGTGTTATGGTTTCCATTGTTTGGGCTGTATAAATCGTCTTTTGAAATTACACTCACTTCTCCCTCACGCCAAACCTGGAATCCTTTAGAAGGATAGAAACATTGAGATTTATCTGACAAGTGTGTGTGTGTGTTGGGGGAGGAGGGAGACTTTATTTCCACGGCTATCAGAGAGAAAGGAAGAAGAGTTCTAAGGAACACTTTACAAATTCGTGTTCGAAGTAACTTTGACGAATGATTTCTTCACTTAGCAAATCGGGATTACAGATTTCCTTGGTACATTCAGGTCTGGATTTGATCTTAGTGTTTGGGTGTATGCCCGTTAGGTTACTGCAGAAATAAACTTGCGTCCCTTATTTCTGAAGAGGTCTAAAGGAGATACTTACCTGCCTGTTTTGATTATCGAATGAGCAAGCCAGGCCACTGGTCACACACAATATTTAAAAAAAAAAATAATCATTTTATTCCCTCAATGATTGCAGTGTCTTTCTAATGATAAATTATGTTACTTAATCACAAGAGCAAAAACATCTATCTATCTATCTAATCTTAAGGAAATGAATCCCCTCTGTTTTACAGAAGGAAAACACTTCACTTTTTCTCTTTTCTTTTCTCTTCCTTTCTCTTCTCTTCTCTCTTCCATAATCTAAACCACATACATCATCTGTATCTGTGAGCTCTCTCAATGCACTTGCTCGCCTCGCAGAGAAGTCCTGAATGTGCCTTTCCCCGTTCAGTTCCCTTGTGGGTCTGAGTGTCGGAAGAGTTTTCGCAGGGCTTTCTCTCCAAATTAGGTTGAAGACGATCACTCCTGGTTTCCTTTCTGCTGCTGCAAAATCAGTAGGGTGCCGATTTGTTACAACGGCTTCGTACACACCCCAAATAAAAGCTTTGATCCAAACTTCCAAGTAAAGCAAAAAAAAAAAAAAAAAATGTAGGTTTCATTCATTAAACGTAGCATCGAATGTTAAAAATGTTTTTCCAAATTCCCCAGGTATTCTATGGTGTTGCTCAGCCCGTGACTGTGAGGAAGATGAAGAGGAGGGTATAGGAGACCGGCAGGGGGGTCAGAAATATACTAGTCTCTTCTACAGTTGTACAGCGATTTAAAAAAAAAGTGTGGCACGTTTGGGTTTTGAAAACCTAAAGCAAGAACAAACAAACAAAAGGAGGGCCCGATCCCGACAATACTGATGCACACGGGTGTCTATAACCAGCGATACCGTGGGCTTGCTCACAGGGACACTCAAAGTGACTCCCGTGTGTTTTCAGGATTGGGCCCTTGAGTGCTCAGCTATTGGGTATCAGATAGCCGAGGTCTCGTCGAAAGAGACGGGACTTGCCACTTAATATTGCCAATGCCTTTAGCGAATTTCAGTGCATTAATATGTCGTTACACTGATTCGTACACAAAATAAATACACTTGGACATTAACGCAATGTACCACGATGTTCATTTTCTCCCAGTGTAATTACTGTACTTGTGTGGGTACACACACATATCGGGTGTATATTATCTCTGAGTACACACACACACACACACACACACACACACACACACACACACACACATCATTTCTCCATCCATATTCACATGCCTATTCAATACAACAATGCCTTTCCAAAGTGAAGGTTTATATTATTTTTGTCTTAGAGTGAGCACCATCTGCGAGCATTGTTTGTATTATTTAAAGTTAATCTCTGAGCATACATACATCTGTTGCATACATTTCATATTAAATGGAACCCATATGTTTATATTTATATATACCTGTGCAAAGCATGACCCAGTTCTACAAGCCTCACTCAGGCATAGTTTCTCCCAGCTGATTTGATTTGGTTGATTGATTGATTGATTGATTGACATAGTGGGAATCGCAGGCTTGGGCCCATGGTTATATGAATAATGGCTTTCATTATTTTCAGAAAATATACTTTTGCATGTTGTCATATGTATTAGACATTCACAGAAGCAAACATAGAACTTCATGGATATAATCCAAACCTCCCTGAAAATATTTGATCACTGTCTGGCAAGTATACTCCAAATGTTATTCCTGCGAGCGACTTCTGCTTTATGTGCAAGTATTGGCCCTGACATGCTGCCTTTCTATAATTTCTATCTAGATGACATTAGCAATGGACCGCTTCCCCAAGACAGCAGAATGCAGCATTGTTCTACCTGCATTTTCCCCACATCCACCAACCTGCCCCTCCATAGTAGGACTGTGGACCAACAAGGGGCTACACACTTCAGCACTCCAACCCCACAGTCCTGCTGCCCTCGAGTTTAGAACAACAGAGGAAGAAGAATGTGTGTGTCAGGAACGTGAAGGTTTGGCTAGGAGAGCAAATGTCTGCCCACGCAAACTGCGCTCCTCGAGCCTGTAAGACAGAGCCTGTTCCTTCTTATCCCAAAGCCTCTGGAATTCCCATTGAGGGCTTTCATTCCCCCCCCCCCCCCGCTTTCGTGGGCCCCCCTTGTCCCACTCATACGGTGGCTTTCAATCTTCAGAAGTATAACAGCCCTGAAAGGCAGTCCTCCCCCCAGTCACCCCATACACCATCGCAGACAGGCAGGTATGTTTGTAACTTCACTTCATAGAACAACATCTTTTTTTTTTTGGTACCTGTTTTATTATTATAATTATTACAACACCGGATGACCGATCCCACTTATTGTGTATGAAGTGGGAAATGGATTTTCCTTGGTGAATTCCTTCAGACGCTAAACAATTCACAATATTAGAGTGTGGGTTTTTTTTTTTTTTTTGGCATCCAGGGGTGAAACAAAAAAAGCGCGCAACTTGTGATCTTCGTCTTTCAAGGAGTAGCCCTAAATCAAAACACCTGTTGCAGATTATCCTGCGTCCCCCCCTTGTAAATGGAATCATTTAAATACAAACAAGCGAGGATAAATGTATTGGTTTTCTCCCCCCTGACCTGGGATCACAGCTTTGGAGCTCGGTAGCGCTTAGTTGAAGACATTAATAATACATTCGGGAAGCAAATATGGGAGCTTTTCTCAGGTCACCTTTTGCCCTGCACACAGATACATATACACACGCGAGCACACAGACAGCTACACCCGGAGAACATACATAAACCCACTCCCGACACACGAATACACAGACACCCACGCAAAACGTATTCAGATGCACACAATCAGGCCTATCGATATAGCTACACACACACACAAAACATTGGCACACAGCTATACACACAAACACCACACTGAAAGCGGCGCGCAGAGTGTCCTCGCTAGGGGGGCTACACAAAACACAAGTTTTCATCTCTCCCTACAACTGGGGTTATTTCACTCTGTCCATCCCCTGCCGAAACCCCATCGCCAAGCACTCAGGTAACCACCCCCCGGCCTCCGCTTTGGAAAGGATCAAGGACCCAAGCGGGCGAACATTACCTTGTTGCCGGGCAGGGAGTCGGCACCAGGGCAGAGGGCGCATGGATGAGAAGTACGGCACTTCCCCTGACAGCCGTTTCATTTGGCCACTGGCGCCGTTTCCGGTTGTAACTACTAGGGGACCCAATGAGTTTTGCTGATAAGGTATCACAGTGTCTCTCGTCCGCGGGCAGCACCTTAGCTCTGAGCTCCACGGGACCACTGGCCGCAGTTCCAGGACAGCCGGGAGATGTCGAGGTATTTCTGGTAACAATCACATCACACACATGCCTACATTCCGGCTTCCTTTCTCTTTATCCCTACCACCACATTTGAAGTCACACCTTCTACTGGATTTCTTAGGTCCGGGGTGGGGGGGTGGGTTGCTGCTGCTGGTTGTTAATCTGTAGGGCTCCACCAGGCCAATAAAACCAACATAGCCAGAAACTTCTTTTTCAATAGGAACTTTCTTCTTCCCCCCCCACACGCCCCGCGAGAATGCCTGTTTGTTTTCGCCTGGGTTTAATAGTAGAGTCTGTAAGCAGCGCTGGGTTTGTGTGGCGGGGGAAACTCGAAAAATGCCCTGCTCTGAAAGTTACTCAAACTGAGATGCCTTTGTTTTTCTTTTGCAGAGACCTGTCCTAGACATTACACACACACACACGATAATATATATCGATATATCTATATGTGAGTGTGTGTTTTATGTGCAGTCATTCATATCTATCTATGAATAACTAGGACAGGTCTCCTCCTAGAACAAGAACAGAGGCCTTAAGTCTTAAACATCAAGAAGTCTGATACACATGTACATCTTCCTAGTGTTTAACACACGCACAGACACCCCACACATCTGGTCTATGCATACACACATCTGTATCCATATACACCCATCCATACACACACACATCTATTTAAGATATTTTAACATTTAAGACTTCTAATAATAATTATTAATTAATAATGTATGTGTGCAGTCAGAAGGGGGGGGCCCTGATCTTAGCTGGGGCTTCTTGTTGTCACCTAATACCCACACTATCCTGTGGACTGAAAGCCAGCTAAAGGACGGTAAGCCAAGTATTATGTTTGTGGGAGGCATCTTGTGGGGTTTTGCAAGGATCTTTGGTCAGGTCTTATCTAATATTTTCATTAATGATCTAGTGAAAGGAGAATGCAGCTCATTAATAAAACTGGCAGATGCTTCCTAGCTGGGAGGAGTTGTGCACAACTGTGAGGACTGAGAAATAAAAGAAGGGGACCTAGGAAGAGTAGAACTATTGGTAGAAAATAATACATTAGACTGGATTTAGAAAAAAAGTAGGCTAATACAGCTGGCAGAAAAATCACCCAAAACACAGATTTTCAACGGGGACCTGATCCAAACCCCAGTGAAGTTGATGATCAGGCCCAGAGAAGGAAAAGGCCGTGGACAGCAACTTAGACTTGTGTTGGTGGTGCAAAATGCCTGCAGAAACACAAAGGGGAAACGCACCTATGAGCTGTACGCACAGAGGTACAAATGCATGGAGCAGGAAGATAATGCTCCCACCCTTGCATTCTGTGTCTACACTAGAGACCTTACGGTAGCACAGCTGTACCAATGCTCTCCTGACATAATTATGCCACCCCCAACCAGTGGTGGTAGCTATGCCGGTGGGAGAAGCACATGTAGTGTAGACATGGCCTAGGAGTAGACGGATCTGACTTTAAGTCCCAGCTCCCCATATGCTTCTTGGCTAAGCATCATAGCTTCTCTGTGTCTCACCTGAACAATGGGGAAAATAGCACTTCCTTACTTCAGAGGGGAATTGCTATGGGAGTCTGTAGAAGACAGATAAACAGGCATTATTGAGGAGGAGGATAAAAGGCCTGGGATAAAATGAAGCAAGAGAACATTTAAGATGAATAGCAGGAAACTTTTCCTGACAGTGAGTTCTATTAGAGTGAGGAATAGCCTCCATAGGAAAATGTTGACAAACCCTATTGCTTGGGCATTTAAACATAGATTAGAAGAGGCAGTAGGAAAAGTAGAATAGAGACAAAGATCCTGTATTGGTGGGGAAATGAAGATGATCTAATAGGTGTTCCCACTTCTCATTTTGGGATAGCCATTTTGGTATTTAAAACAGAAATGGGTACAAAGAAGCCACACATCATTTCTCAGCAGTTAGAAGAATAACAGTGGGGTTTAGCTACAAAACAAACTCACACGTTTAGAGAGATCAGGTGGATGAGGTAATATCTTGTCTCTAATATCCTGGGACCAACTGGACTACAACACATCTACACATTTGGCATTCTAAGTCCCTTCATGAACTACAGGTCATAGAATTTAAACAAACCCAGCCACCACACTTATATTTATCGGATCAGCTCCTGTGAATCAAGATAGGTCCATTGACATCAACAGACCTACACCAATGTACTCCACTGAGGAGCTGGTCCACTGTATTTTAGCACATACATCTGACTACCCGTCTGTCTATCTGTCCGAAAGATTGTAGCATTGTAGGTCAATCAAATCGAATACATTTCTTTCCCCCTTTTAAAAGTGATAATGAGCCCACCTATTCCAAAAGGCAAAGAGAAAACATGGACCCAATTAACTACAGCATTGCATCCATTTTAAAGACTCTAATTCCATTGAAATTAACTACACCAGCATGAAATTGGACTAAGACAGTTGTGGATCAGGTCCATTATCTTAATCCTGATCATGTCCATTTATTTTGCAATGATGTTTTTAACAGCTCTTCCCTAAGTGGCTGATTATTTTAACATTTCTTTCTTTCCCTTTTAACACCTAAGACTTAATTATTAAATGAAAAACCTATATCTATTTGTGTCATCACCATCAATATTTAGCGAAGCCGTGAATATGATTATGGACTGCGAATATGAACAATGCGGGAGGATAAAGGAGGTGTATGTGTGTGTATGAGAGAGAGAGAGAGATCCCCAATTAATAGACATCCATCTCTCATAATGAGCCCTTTAGGAAGAAATGAAAAATGGTCAAAGCCTGGTAAAGTCAATTAAGTCACTTTCAAATAAGAGGTTACCCAGCAAGGCCAAAAGTTAACATATAAAGGCTTATTGCCAGGGCAGTAAAAATAAAATGGTTCTTGAATATCTGAAGACATTTGGTTGCTATTATAGACAAGTGGAGCTAATAATGTGGGCACATTCGCTGACTAATCGTGGGACTGGGCATCCTATAAGGACGCATAATAAGGAAAGACTGCAAGGTTCTCTAGCTAAATAAGTCCAAAAGGGCCATTATAAAACCACTGACACAAGAAGTGTGGTTGGGACAAAGAGCATTTATAATGAGAGCTTTTCAAACATACCCATAACTGGAAGCTAGCAGCGTGAACGTGGCTAAAGGACATTTGTTTTTTATAGAGAACACATGGCGAAGCTTTATGAAGCAAAGTCTTCTAATGATGTTTAGAGTAAACATCCTTACCACCATAACAAGCTGTTTGGAAAATTAACTGTGCTTTCCCCTTCTTTAAATCCAGAACCGGGAAAAAGTAACTACACCTTACAGGGTTTTTTGAAGGAGTAAAGGCAATAGTTTCAAACATAAGATAGATAGAAAGAAAAAGTGAATAGGGGCAGTGTGATGGGTGTGTGCATCCCACACCAGCCTTGAGGCCAATTAGGTCGCCTGGCCTCACCTGAGAGGGGGAGGACCAGGGTTAACTGAGAATAGAGCCCAGCTGGGGAGGAGCTGGGCCAGCCCTGTAAAACCAGGAAGCTGGCAGTAGAAGGGGGTAGTAGGAAGGCGGTCTGAAGTCATTCCCTAGATGGAAAGTGAGTTGGCTGGGGACAAGGAGGAGATCAAGGGGAAGAATAAGCCCTGGGGTCCTGCCCTGAACTGTGGAGTCCAGCAAGAGGCTGAGAAAGGTGAAGTAGCTATGGGGCACAGGGGAATCTCTAGTGGTAAACCAGAGATCGGCAAGGAGATATAGATATGGGGTAGGAAGGCATCCAGGGAGCAGCAATAGGGTATGGATGGAAAGTCATAGGGTCTCTGAGCTGGGACCTGGAGTAGTGGAAAGGCCTGGGTTCCCCTACCAGCCACTGGGAAGGTGGGAGATGTGGACTGGAAGACCATCTGAGGTGGTATCCAGACATTATGTCTGGTGGGACTTTGTTACCCCAGAAGGGCAGGGGACTGCATAGTGACCTGGCCAGAGGGCGGAGTCATGAAGAGGGAGCAGCCTGTCTCGTGCAGAGAGAGGGGTCATAGTGTGTGTAACGGGTGGAAGGGGGCATCCAGCATGAAGAGCTGCTTCCCAGAGCTAGCCTCAAGAAGGTGCAGCTGCGGTGAGTGGGACCCCTTGACAGGCAGGTTTGTTCTAATTCCTGCCAGGCTGCAAGGATCTGATCTTGCTCTCGTAGTGAAGGAAGATGTTCTAGCTTCACTGGGAGTAGAATTGAGCCTCAGCTGTGTGCCGGGCTGATGCCTTTACTACTTATGCAGACAATGCTCCTGGTGAAGTCCATGGGAAGCCTACCTAGGTAAGGAGCTTGGCAGTATGGCCAACAATTAGGGCCCAGTTCTGCCGCATATACTCAGGTTGAGAAGAACCTTACTCCTTGAGTGGCCCTACTGACAACAATGAGTCTGCTCGTGTAGTAAGGTGCTACTCAACCGAAGACAGGGCAGCAGAATAGCGCCCTTTGCACATCAGTGCCTCATGTTAGGCACCTAGCTCTGAATTTAAGCGCCTAAATAACAAAATGGATTTTCAGAGGGGCTGAGCTCCAGCAGCTCCCCCTGAAAGAAATGATGGCCTTCCTACCAATTTCAACAAGCGTCCTGCCAGAGTACAGAGTGTGTGCTGACTCTACGGTTTGGTCCATGCAGTATTAGGGATGTGACATATCCACCTGCTCTTATTCATGGTGGAGCCAAATCATGACTTCCTTCCTCAAGCCAAGCTACCGTTGGGTCAGATCCTGAGCGATGCTGTGCAAATGAAAGTCCCAAAGAAATTCCTCTTGCAGGGATGTGTATTCCTATCCACAAACAGCTGTGTATAATTCCTCAAGCAGGCAGTGGGGATTGTGCAGATTTATTGTCATACAGTGAGATCTCTACATTACTGAAGACAACATACATCTCTTATGTTCTTCCTATCACAAGGATGCTCTTCCCAGTGGAAGACTCAGTATGGCGGTGGGGGGCGGGGGAGTGGAGGGATGCACAAGGTAACTACAGGTGTATCCTGGACCAGAAAACTTGCCCATCACTTACAGTACATGTGTTCGCTACCATTGGAGTACGGTTAACTCCACATGTGGCGCTGGCTTGCTCACAACTTCTCTCTCTTAGGTACTTATATGGCCCCCATCATGTTGCAAGCTGTAATGTAATTATCTTCCCAACACCCTGCTGAGGTAGGGCTGGGCTATTATACCCATTTTACAGATGTGGAACTGTGGCACAGAGAGATGAAAGGACAGATTTTTTTCAAAGGTATTTAGTGATTTAGGCACTTACAGAAAGGTGCCTTTTGAATATCCCACTAGATTACAATCTGTGTCTAAATACCTTTGAAAATCTGGTCCTCGGGTCATATTGTAAGCCTGTAGGAAAGCATGGACTTCACTCTGGATCCATCTGCCAAGTTCTATGCTAACGCCCTAGCCACCTGCCTGTCTTTTTCTGGTCTTAGTCAAATGTATGTGCCTCCTGAGTAGAATGCTGAGGAAAGGGGTGTGTCTGGAGTGGATAAGGAGTGTGCTAGGGCTCAGGCCCCATTGACACAGTGGACATGCAATTTGGAGCAGGAATAGATGCTGTTTATTGGTTATATTACGTAGTGTTTCCTGGCCCCAAGCCAGGTCAGAATCCCATTGTATTAGATCCCGTACAAACATTTACTAAGAGACAGTTCGGACAAAAGAAGCAAGACAAAGAAAGGGAAACAGACTGACCAGGATCACACAACAGGTCCTCGTCAGAGCCAGGAAGAAGCTCAATTGATGCTAAGCCCAGTTCCCTATCCACTACCATGTGCAGCTACCTTCTGAAGAGGCGGCCAATGCAATTGAGGGGAGGTCAATGAGAGAGTGGAATCTACCTCCATTTATTTATCCACAAGTACGTTACAGCTGCAAATCTGTTAGCCTAGCACTGTGGCTTGGAAGTTGCGTACGGTGGTTTTGGCTTTATGCTCTTGGCTATTATATATTGCAGGTTTCCTTTCTAAACATTTCTTACCAGATGCTAAGAAAAATAATCCTAAATATCAGATTGCAAACCCGCAGTCCACATAAATGTATATGTCACACACGTCACTAGACTTACAGGAATGCAAACATGTCTAATGAGTGGAGCATGGAGCACTTAGATTCTTCTCCTGGTTCCGACAAGGGGCCACGTTCTCCTACAACAGGGGTTCTCAAACTGGGGGTCAGGACCCCTCAGGAGGTCACAAGGTTATTATATGCGGGTCACAAGCTGTCAGCCTCCACCCCAAACCCCGCTTGGCCTCCAGCATTTATAATGGGGTTAAATATATTAAAAAGTGTTTTTAATTTATAAGGAGGGTCCCACTCAGAGGCTTGCTATGTGAAAGGGATCACCAGTACCAAAGTTAGAGAACGACTGTCCTACAACCTTTGCTTCCATCCCATTGTGTTGGCAGTTCTATGGGTTTCGGTCTGAGCAAGGTTGGTAAGAGATAAAAGAGATTGCATCCTTGTTTTTTCTCATCCAAGCAGGCTCCCATTCCCTCACTCCATCTATTCAGATCTTGGGCCCTGGTCTTGCCTCTGCACTTTGAATATTTCCCCTCTCCTTTGAGCAAGTGGGCAGAGAGGGAGTGGAGAGTGGTGGGAGAGGACAGGCACTGCAATACTTGCTGGCCAGACTAGTAACCAGACATTTTTTGGGGGGTGTAATAAGCTGTGCCTTCTGCAGTAACTTACTTCCCCCATGGGGCAAGAGCGGTGCTGAGGAGCTACATCTCCTGGGGGTTACTCCTAGGCCGATGCAATGTTAGGCATCACCCCTTGTTTAAGGATGTGCTTAGAACCAAATTCTAGCCCTACCAGTCTACCATTGCCAGTCCTTCATCAGGTGAGCACTTCCAGGGTCTTCCCATAGGAGTGCTCATGGCACTATGTGTTTGTTGGACAAGACCCTCACCATGGTAGGGGTTTGCTTTGGTTTGGACGAAGGGCCTAGACTTTCCTGAGAGGCTTTCAGCACCTCTGGCTGCCATTGCAGTTTTGGGAGCAGAGGGCACTTGGGACTTGTGGAATCGAGGCCTTCATGTCTATGATGATGTCAGAGCCTTCTGACCTGTTTGGGAGGACTGGGAGTCATTGGGCTACCATTCCAGCAAGGGGTTTTGGTGACCTCATAAAGCACACAAGTGGAGCAGGCGACAGGGTCTCCAGTTCAACTCTGAAATGGGATTTGACCCACACAGCCCTGTGGGCAATTGGGAAGGAAAGGGGAGAGTGGGCAAACTTGTCCTGTGGGTGCAATGAGCAGAGCTGCTCAGGGATAAGGACACTCCCCAACTTTCCATCCACCCGCTAAGCAGCTCTCTGCTGGTCCTCGGTCCCCTCTGTGCAAAAACCTGGGGCGGGGGAAGGGAACCATGATTCTTTCTTTGTTACAACCTGTGGGGGGAGGGGAGGGCTCTGTATCCCTCAGTAGCATCTCCTCTTTCTTTCCTTGGTGACAGCTCTGGTTTGGAACAGTCAGCAAGGACAGTGTGTGCGGTTTCACCAGCTGCCAGTCAATCAGCCTTGAGACAGCTTGTCACGCCCATCTCAGGGAGGTGCTGCCCATGCTCAATGCCGCCTGGACAGCGTCCCCCAGCTCGCAGGTGGGGCGGACTCAGAACCTCTGCCCCTGTAAGCTCTGTGGTGCTGATTCACCAGTGGGGAGAGCTCCCACTTGACTTCTTTGGGAGCTGTGGGCGCTCAGCACCTTTAAAATCTGGCTGTAAGGCTACACCTGGGACACGAACCCCCCTGGCTCCAGAGGTCTCTGCACCACAGGGCTAGGGAAGCTAAGCTTTGACCCATGCTTGCATAATGAAGGGGCACAAGCAGCCACCTGCATTTTCAGACTAATGCTAATAAGTAGTGGTAGAGGCAGTGTGGCATAGTGGACAGATCACTCAACCAGGACTCAAGAGACTTGGGTTCTAGTCCTGGCTCTGCCTCTAGCAGAGCACATCACTTCCCCTCTCCGTGCCTCAGTTTCCCTATAATGGTACTGACCTCTTTTTGTAAAGCACATGGAGGAAAATCCCATTACTATATCAGACATAGATTAATTTATGAGTCAGAGAAACCTTTCCACGGTCCCTGGTAGCTCCCTCCGAGCAGCTTTCTGTGATAGACACTCACGGGTTAATTTACAGAAGAAAACGCTTCTAGCTGAAACTGGCTGTAAGTAACTTACCGGATTCTCCTCCACTGAACAAACAACTTTCCCCTGGCAATGACCCCAGGGAGTTCTAAACCCTGCCTGCCGGACCGAAACTGGTGTCTCTGCCTGAAGGCTGCAGTTAGAAATGATTGACCCTGTGGGAGGGATGGGTTCTGCCAACTTCAACTGCTGCTGCAGGAAAGCAAGAGAGGTACCTGGTAGAACCCAATGTCAAACACTTTCTGGGGTGTAGACACAGGAATAGAGTAGCTCACCTGAACTCTTAACCCACGCCACGCACATACCCTAAGAATCACTTAACCAGTGAGTTGCATCTTTAAAATAGACCACTGCAAAGCACATATAGAATGCACAGTTATGATTCATTTTAAATCTCCCAGTAAAACTTACCCTGTCCTTTTTAAGGTGCGCGTATGTCCCCATCACCGCAGTATCTGAATGTCTCAGTCTTTACTGGATTCCTCCTGTGAGGTCAGGAAATGCTATCGCCTTCAATTTTCCAGAAGGGAAACTGAGGCAAAGAGCGGCTAAGAGGAAGTCTACACAGCCCATGGAAGTGAGCCTCCTAGTCCAAGTGCTAGTGTAGACAGTGCTTTGAAGTTGCAGCTCGAGCTGGAAGTCTGTGGTAGAGAAGGGAGCTGTATGTGGGTCTTTGAAGTCCGAGGCTAGGACCTTGACTATTAGACCATCCTTTATCTCCCATTACAGAGTGTAGTCGTGTTAGAGGATACTTCAGAGCAACGGGTTAAAAACAAAAATATAAGAATGGCTATACTGGGTCAGACCAGTGGTCCATAGAGGCCAGTATCCTGCCTCTGACAGCAGCCATACCAGAGTTTCAGGGAGAGTGTACAGAACAGGACAATTTTAGAGTGATCCACCCCCAGCTTCTATTCCTGGCTTGTGGTATCAGAGGTTATGGGTTTATCTATTGACAGTATTTCTAAAGGACCCACTTCTATAGCACATAAATGTTTTAGGAATTTAAAAGAGTATTTCCTGGCAATGGTGGCTCTTCCACACTGGAATGTTGCACCTGTTTAATTAAATTGGTTTTAGTTAAACTAGTGCAAGTCCTGTGCCTTACAAGCATTCCAGGGTTGTGTTGGTGACCATACAGTTAAAGGCGCTAATGTTGGGCAAAGAAAGAGAATTCCGGCAGTGGAGGTGCCCTGGGTCTCCTTCATTAAGGATTTGGAAGAAAAAGTTATCACTGTTGGCCAAGCTATTCACTGTAAACAAACAGGCCTACAATATTCTCCAACATTATAAGATAAAGCAACTGAGCATTTCATCTGCTAATGTTGACAAAGCTGAGTCTTGCTGTAACTGAATTAATTATCTTTCCAGACCTCTGGATTAGTCTCATTAGTCGCAATATAGTGGTAGAATGTCAGGCCCAACCAGAATCAGGACTGCATGGTGTCAGACACTGTACAAACAGAGAGAGGCAGAGAGACAGTCCCTGCACCAGTCTACAGACAAAGTGGGGCAAGGGAAACAAAGGCACAGAGAGGTGTAGTACCTTGCCCAAGGTCATGCAGGTTTGTCAGTGGCAGAAATGAGAACACAACCTAGTTTTCCCAGCCAGTGACCTATCCACTAGAGTTTAAACTGGGATCTGGCTATATTCCCCACATCCACTCTCATTTTTTCCTCTGTTTCCCCTCCATGATCCGTAAGGGGCACGGTCAAGGGCTTGAAATGCCATGAGAATGATTAAAGGATTAGAAAACACGCCTTACAGTGATATATTTGAGGAGCTCAATCTATTTAGTGTGGCAAAGAGAAGGTTAAGGGGTGACTGGATTACAGCCTGTAAGTATCTACATGGGGAACAAATATTTGACAATGAGCTTTTCAGTCTAGCAGAGACGGGTGTAAAGTGATCCAGTGACTGGAAGTTGAAGCTAGACAAATTCAGACTAAAATTATGTCATAAAATTTTAGTACTGAGAATAATTAACCATTAGAACAATTTACCAAGGGTCGTGGGGAATTTTCCATCACTGACAATATTTAAATCAAGATGGGATTTTTTTCTAAAAGCGCTGCCCTAGAAATTATTTTGGGGACGTTCTCTGGGCTGTGTTAAACACAGGAGGTCCCCTCTGGCCTTGGAATCTATGAATTGTCTATGCGTGGCTTTTGCCCCAGTTTAATTAAATGAGTAGAAAAACCAATGTAATTAAATTGGTGCAATCCTCAAGTGTGGAAGCAGAACCACTGCCATGAAATGTTCTTTTCAATTTCTCTCCCGCAAAACACCTTGCTACTGTGGCGATGGGTCCATTAGAAATATGATCGAGAAATAGATACTTGACCAAGAAGAAAAGAAACAACCTCAGTCCAGATGCTCGTTGCTTCTGCAAGATCAAGCCTATGGATCCCTAGGAAATGGAACAAATGGAAGTGGGTAGAACCATCTCCATGGCATGGCTCCATCATCTCTCTGGCTTCCTCTGAGAGAGCTCCTTGGGCTTGTGGGTCCTCACTAGGTGAGCTGGGGATGGTAGTGGAAAGGGCTGGGACAGGATGTGCACCCTCTTGGGCATCCTTTCCAGCTCTTCTTTTGCGGCTCTTCAATGCTTTTCAAAAGATAGCGATATGTCAAGGCACCCTGTGGGGTCTTTCCTGCTTCCCCAGTCCCACAGATGCTGTGCAAAGCTCAATGGAAGCTCTTCCTGGGGAGTTCTCCTAGTATGGGTCTGAAGGTCATACAGAACCAGCAGCATTGTAAAACACAGCCTGTGGCCTCCCTTCCCCATTCACTGCGGGTTAAGGGCTAACCCCATTGGCCAGAGTTTTAGCTGCCTTATCTAGCAAGATACGAGGACAAGCAAACACCGTGGGGGTGAGGATTCACTTTCTATGTAAGTGGATATGCAAATTAAGCCCAGCTGGTGGCATTTTGGCAGGTTGCCAGGGTGCTTGTTGGGGCGCTCCTGCTACACCCATTCCTTTGGCTAAAATTCCACACACCCCTCCCTGCATGGCCTAGAACAAGGCTATGCCCAAGTGCTTTGGTTCTCGTTCGTTGCACTTGGCTCCCACACTGACACTTGGAAAGGTCTGGATTCCCTGCTGCCCATTTCCTCCGGAGGCGTGTGGGCACATTCACCGTTGTAATAAAAACATCATGACTCTGGGCAAAGGGCCTGATCCAACACCCATTGAGGGGAATGAGAGGATGGGCTTGGCACCTACACTGCAATAATTTTGCCAGCTTGGGAGACTTCTTTAGAGGTTATCCCTGGGGTACAAGCAGTAACTGTGTTTGCACTGAGCCAATGTCCCCATTTCCAGTTGTGTTTTCGCAACTCTGTCTTATGCTTCCTTAGCAACCCATAAATTCAGATGCCTGAATTTTTCTATCCTTCTCTTTTGATCCCCACGTAACGACCTTACTCTTTAAACCATAACAGGTATTTTCCTTCTAAAATACCTGAGGTTTAGGACAGGTAGTAAATGGAGACCTGCCTCGTTCTTTTAAAACCTGATACTGCAGAACCACTGGCCAAGAACCCAGTCTTAGTGGCTCTTAGGGGGGGGAAGGATGTATTTTTCCTTCCTACTTTGCAAGTAGCACTGATGTTTTCCTTTTTTTAAAAAAAAAATAGAAACCTTTCTGGAGGTACAAAGCCATATTGTGCTTCTAAAGTCATTTTATTTCCTTCCCCTTGCTACAAATTTAGCACAGCAAATATATTATGCTGCCAAATTTAGGGCCAGATCCTCCATTCAGCTGAAACGAATGGAAATATTCTCATTTTATACTTGCTGAGACCCTGGCCCTAATTTATTCTATCCTGATGCTTAACGTTTTAACAAGGAGACTACACTGTATGAGGGGAGAGGGGACCGATCCTGCTCCCAGTGGCACAGCTCTCAGTGCTGGATTTATTTTCACAACAGCCCTGTGATGGAGGATCCCCATCTTGCATTTGGGGAGCACAGGTACAGAGCAGATGACGTGACTTGACCAATGTCACATAGGCAATCTGTGGCTGAGCCAGTCTTTGAGCTTAGATGACCCAATGCACGGACACTGTGAAAATGAATGCTGCTACATATATCATTAATAGAGACGGTCAAACAACAGGAGCATCCAACAGCGGTGTTTTGGAAAGCGTAGCTATGGATTTTGATCTTGGAGATTGAGGGACTTGAGTGGTATGTTTGGTCCCTCTGTGTTCGTGTTCTCTGTGTTGGCCCCTGAACAGGCCAAGTGAGACAAGTCAGTTTGCTTGTATCTCAGTACGGGCCGTGTGACTGTGGGTCTTTGATTAGCGCCAGTGTTTGTCACATTGAGATCCCCAACTGTCCAAGGAAGTCAGATGATCCTTATTGGATATTCTATATTAAGAAAAACAGGCAGGATGTTCTGCAAGGGACAGGCAAACAGCAGGATGGTGAGCTGTCTTCCAAAGCCACAAATGACACTTCACTCTAAGATGAGATAAGCTTCTGAAGTTGTCAGGCAATGATCCAGTGGTGATGGGGCATATTGGCACTAATAACGCTGCTTTGCTGGGTAGCTCACAGCTTATAGATGACTTCAGGGAACTCTGAAGGAGAAGACTGTCCAAGTGATCTTTTCAAAGATCCTTCCTGTCCCATAAATGAAGGAACACAGAAGGCCAAAGATTTTTGTAAGTAAACTGCTGGCTATGTAGATGGCGTAGGGTGGATGGTTTTGGTATTGTGGAATAATGAGCCATCTTCTATGAGGAGAGGGACCTGCATAATTTGGATGATGTCCATCTCTAAGAAGAGGAGCCAATCTCCCCAGGGACAGACTGGTCAGCAGGGCATCAGACTAACCATCAAAAGGGAGGGTGAAAAGAGGGAACAAATGTGCACTCATTTAAAACTAAATCGTGATGTTGAGAGCAAAAGTCATCACCAACGGATGTGAAGAGAAGGAATTCTTGAATTGCCTATGCACCAGTAGTTGGAGCCTGGGAAATAAACGAGGAATTGGAATCGCTCATTTATTAGCATAAATTCAACCTAGTTGGTATAACTGAAACCTGGTGGGAAGATTTGCCTTCTTGGAATGCTAAAATTACTGATTATGTGCTATTTAGATAACCTATTTAGGAAGAATCAGGTGGGCAAACGGGGAGAGGGAGTGGCTCTCGGTCCAAAATGGCATTACCTGTTTCCTAGTCACTGACAGTTCAGAAGCAAAGGATCTTGATTGTCTAATGGATCAATGTCCTAACTAATAAAGCACAAAGTGGGATACTAGATGCTGTCTGTTGCAGACCACCAGATCACATTAGGGAACAGGATGACTGGCTCCTTATGCACCTAAGAATGGCCATACTGGATCAGACAGGTGAGCTAAACTGGTTTCCAGCTATGCATTCGTCATTGTTCAGTTGGGGCCTAGGGGTCTCGGCCTGAGCTGGCACCTCGTCTGCCAGTGCCAGTCGTCTCTTTTCTCAGTTGAACAGTCCCAGTCTTTTTAATTTCTCCTCAGATGGAAGCTTTTCCATACCCCTAATCATTTTTGTTGCCCTTCGTTGTATTTTTTCCAATTCTACTCTCTTTTTTGAGAAGGGGTGACCAGAGCTGCACACAGTATTCAAGGCCTGGGTATACCATGGATTTATATAGTGGCATTATGATATATATTTTCTGTCATTATCTATACCTTTCTGAATGGCTCCTAATATTCTGTTTGCTTTTTTGATTCTGCTGCACATAGAGCGGATGATTTCAGAGAACTATCCACTATGACTCCAAGATCTTTCTTGAGTGGAAAACATAATCCCAACCATACATACAAAAATGATGGGGTCTAAACTAGCTGTTTCCAATGTGCATTACTTTGCATTTATCAACATTGAATTTCATCTGCCATTTTGTTGCCCAGTCCCCAGTTTTGTGAGATCCCTTTGTAATTCTTCACAGTCAGCTTTGAACTTAACTGTCTTGAGTAAGTTTGTATCGTCTGCAAGCTTTGCCACCTCATTGTTTACCCCTTTTTAAAGATTGTTTATGAATATGTTGAATAGCGCTGGTCCTAGTACAGATGATTGGGGGACCCTGCTATTTACCTCTCTGCACTGTAGAAACTGACCACTTATTCCTAACTTTTGTTTCCTATCTTTTATCCAGTTACTGATCTATGAGGACCTTCCCTCTTATCTCATGCCCGCTTACAAGCTTTTGGTAAGGGACCTTTTCAAAGGCTTTCTGAAAGTCCAAGTACACTATATCCACTAGATCACCCTTGTCCACGTGTTTACCCTCTCAAAGAATTCTAATAGATTGGTGAGGCATGATTTCCCTTACAAAAGCAATGCTGATTCTCCCCAAATGTTTTGTGTTCATCTATGCATCTGATAATTCTGTTCTTTACTATAGTTTTAACCAGCTTGCCTAATATTGAAGTTAGGCTTACCGGTCTGTAATTGTCAGGATTGTCTCTAAAGTCTTCTTTAAAAAAATCAGTGTTATGTTCACTATCCTCCAGTCATCTGATACAGAGGCTGATTTAGTGATGGGTTACATACCACAGTAAGTTCTGCAATTTCATATCAGAGTTCCTTCAGAACTCTTGAATGAATACTATTTAGTTTTGGTGACTTATTGCTGTTTAATTTATCAATGTGTACCAAAACGGCAGCTGACGTCTCAATCTGAGACAGTTCCTCAGATTTGTCACTTAAAAAGAATGGCTCAGGTGTGGGAATCTCCCTCACAGCCTTGCAGTGAAGACCAATGTGAACAATTCATTTAGCTTCTCCGCAATGGTCTTGTCTTCCGTGAATGTTTCCTTAGCACCTTGATCGTCCAGTGGCCCCACTGATTCTTTGACAGGCTTACTGCTTCTGATATATGTAGGGGAAAAGGCTGTGTTATCATGGTGTAACTGTGCCTCTGCCTCTGCGGGTCACAACTGAGGATACCAAATTCAGGACAAACTGCTGAGAAGTAGGGTAGACACATCCCAAAACTGGAGGTTATTCTCCCATGAGATATATCAAATCAGCAACAAAAGTAAACTTCTGTTTTACCACACTGGCTAACAAGAAGTCATAAAAGCAGTTTCCTTAGGCATTCCAGTCCTTATATCACCACCCAAAAAACTAGACTTAAAGAAGCACTCATCTCTAAACCCAATCTCCTCAAATAAAAGGTTCTTCTGATCCCCAAGGGCCAGTCACACACCCGGCTCAATATACAACTCAGATCTTACTAAAGGACTGGCAATAGCATGAATTTTGGGTATCTAAAATCTACAGGTTTATTCATAGAAAGAAAGGTGAGAGTTAAAATTGGTTAAAGGAGTCAAATACATACAATAAAAGCAAAGCTCTTGGTTCAGGCTTGTAGCAGTGATGGAATAAACTGCTGGCTTGATACGTCTCTGGTTGCTTTCATATCATTGGAAGGACCTCAGTCCCCTGGTTAGAATGCTCCCATAGTCCAGAGGTTTGAGCAGGAAAGAGGCAAAATGGAGGTGATTCCAGGGCCTTTTATATCTTCTGCCATGGAATCCCATTGTTCTTACTGTGAAATATTACAGTAATAAGATGATGATTGGAGTCATATGGACAAGTCACATGTCCATGCATAATTTTGCCTAGTCATATCAGGAAATCATTACTGATACCTCAAACAGCCCGTTCACAGGAAAGTTCCTTCAGGGTAGGTGCGTGTCTTCCATTGTGAGTCAAATGTTCTTTTGATGGGCCACTCAATTTGAATAGTCCCTCTCAACATTTTGATTAAGAAACTAAAATGAGACACATTCAACACAGCACACATTAAGTGGGTTAAAAACTGGCTAACACGTAGATCTCAAAATGTAATTGTAAAATGGATGTTATCATTGAGTAGGTGTGGTTCCACAGGGATGGGCTATTTAACATTCTCAATGATATAGAAGAAAACATAACATTATTACTAATAAATAATGAATGGTAAATAATAAAGAGGGCAAGTCACTGATACAGGGCAAAGTGGATTTCTTGGCAAACTCGACTCAGGCAAGCTACATGTGTATCAATATCACCAAATGAAGTCATATATCTAGGAACAAAGAATGCAGATATATTTACCAGCTGGGAGGCAGTGCCTCTGAAAAAGACTTGGGGGTCATGGTGGATAATCAGTTGAATATGAGCTCCCAGTGAAATGCTGGGGCTAAAAGGGCTGATGTGGTCCTTGGATGTATAAAGGGAAGAATATCAAGTAGGAGGAGAGAGGTTATATTACCCCTATATTGGCACTGGTGTGACCACTATTGGAAAACTGTCCTGTTCTGCTGTCCACCTTTCCAGGATGATGAAAAATTGGAGAGAAGAGCCACAAGAATGATTAAAGGACTGGAAAACATGCCTCAGAGGGAAAGAGAAAGGTTAAGGCATGAGATGATCACAGTCTATAAGTACCTACATGGGGAAACATAATTTGATAATAGATAATAATTTGCCAGACAAAGCTATACAAAAAGCCAATGGCTAGAAACTGAAACTAAATAAATGCAGTCTGGAAATAAGGAGCAAAATGTTAGTAGTGAGGGCAATTAACCATTGGAACAAAGTACCACGTATTGTGGTGGCTTCTCCATCACAGACAATTTTAAAAGAAAAGGGAAAGGCATGGTTGGGTTTCTAAAAGATGGGAGGGGGGTGGGGGGGAAGTCCTGTAGTCTGTGTTGTTCAGAAGGTCAGACTCAGTGGCTCCTTCTGGCCTTATAATCCATAGATCTATGAATAATGCTGCTACATGTATCATTAGTAGGGATAGACAGTCAACTAATGGGGGGAAGTGCATAATTGATCATGTATTTGATTAATATTATCCAGCCTTCTGTGGAGTTAGTTGAACAGCAAAAAGATGGTTTCAAAAATGTGTCACTTGATCAAAAATGGTCAAATATTATGACCAGAGTAGCCCTACTATTAATTTCTGCTGTGTGCCATCAGGTCTGCACTTCCTCATCTTCACAGGGCACAAGCAAGATAAGGAAAATCAGCCGAAGCAACTTAGTTAAGGGGAAAGGGACCAGTGGGCACCACAGAGGTTTCAATCTCAACTCAGCAGTTCCAAGGGGAAAGCCAAGACAATCCCTAATGAAAGCGAAAATGTAATTAAAAATAATCTCCCTCTGAATCATTTAAGGGCCTATTTAGGGATTTCCCCCCAGATACCAACATCCATTGCGGAAGCAGCAAAGTGGAATTTTTAGCACCGTCAGCTTCCAAGCGTGGAAAATAGATTTCAAATCCATGCCTTCTATATTTAACCATCTTGTTCCTAGTCAAGTTTTTTAGATATAATTCATCCTCACATATGACAAATGACAGACTAAAAGAGCGTGCCCGGAAAATATTAATAATTGAACTCAATGAGTTTTCCTAAGGGTTGCTAGAATCCAGAAATGTCATTCTTAGTATATTTGGGGAGGTGAGGGAAATAGAGACTTGGGTTTTTTTCCAGGCGAGCTGGAAACTGGACTGTGTACTGTAGGAAGTCTCCCAGAGTATGACAGAAATAGGTTTAAAGCAGGTGACACTTTGAACTTAGCTTAGATAACTGACCCTCAAAATCAACAGTCCAAAAGTTTAGTACACAGATTGCATTGACATGTCTAGTTAGATCTTCATCAAAGTGCCCCTGACTTCAGTAAGTCAAATTAAAATAAAGAAGACAGGTTGCTTGGGTTATCTCCTAATATTGTTTTAGCCACGTCTCAGCACTAATGGACAATTAGTGGACTGCGCGGTTCTTTATATAAAGCAAGAGGAGGAGAATTCTTTGTCTCTTTGAGTGTTGGGGGGGGGACTCTTTAGAGCTCTGAAATATACAAAAATAGCAGACGGGGGAGGGGTGTGGGTGGGTGGGTGGGTGGTTTATTTTGGCCGGGCGGATTCCAAAGCAGAATATAGTTGAAAACAGATTCCTCCCCGCTTCAGCACCAAATCCTCTGCTCTTGATGCACTTGTAGAAAAGAAAAAGGAAGTCTGCACTTTATAAACAACCAAGTATATGCCCAGGATAAAAGGCAGGCTTGGGAAGGCGTGGTGGTAAGAACTTTAATGACATTAGCAGTTCTTCAAACCGAAAATGCCACATTATTTCTTATGCTAGCTGGTCCCCACCTGTAGCTTGACATTATATGGATGCAGACGTGTGTCTTTCTTTTAGGCCAATAAATAACGTGCCAGACGAGGAAAATATTGACCACTGCGTTTCAGAATTCTTGAGGCATGCGGTAATCCACTCCTCCCGAGAAAGTAAGGTCATAAAGGAGCACGAGCCGCTTCCTACCATACTACCGAAAGTGTGCCTCGCGCAACCAGTCCGCGGGGCTGCCAGAAATAAGACGATAAATCAGAAATGCACAAACTCTGCTTCTCCGACACTCTCTCTCTCACACACACACACAGTCCCGTTCTCTTTCCTCTTTCTTACACCCGTTTTAATGCTGTCTCATCCTTCCTTCCTCTCTCTCCCACACAGGCACCTTTTGCCTTCCCTCTGTCTTTGTGTTTCTCTCTCGCACTGCCCGCTGGCTCGCCCGGCCGCGCTCTAAAGGCCAGGGCTGACGGGGCTAGAGAACATTTCCTGCGGCTGATATTCAGCCACCGTGCCTAGTAAAAGTATGTCCATGGAGTCAGTTCTCTGGGTTTGCCCTCTGGGGCTTTCAGCCCCGGCCCTGCCTAATGCCGCCCAAGGATCCCGAGAGCCATCGCAGCCTTTGCTTTCCACCTAGCTTCGGGTCTGAGTCCTAATCTCGTCTCTCCCGGCTCTGGCTTTTCCCCTTTCCCCCCTGGCCGTGGGGCGGGAAGAAACCGAATCTTTTGGCTATTGCATTTAACGCCCTCCTCGCTGATCCGCTGGCCGAGCCTCGAGTGCGGGCTTGGGGAGCCGGGGCCAGGAGAAAGTCACAAACGGATACAGGGATGTCTCCGAATAAAGGAGGGCAGCCTCCAGGCTGGCCACCAAGCCCGCTTGCCAAGGGACGAGCCGCGGCGGCGGCAAGCTAGCGCCTGTCCCTAAGACACACTGCTCCCAGAAGCGCTCAGAGCACCAGCTATTAAAGGAGTTATAACTGAGGGCTAGCAGACCTGGCAAGCCACCGTCCGTGTTCACTCGGGCCGGGCCGGGCGCTGCTAGGCTGGGAGCCTGGCGCGTTTCCTTCCGTTCAACGCTTGAAAGTTTCATGAAATCAGTACCTTGCCCCAGAACAACAAACGGGCTCTTCTCCGCTCCCCCCGCTTCCATTCCAGTGCTAAGGCGTTAAAAATACAAGTTCTATCCCCTGCCTCAAAGGACTGAAAAGAAACAAACTCCTTTTTCTTTGGCCAGCTGCTAACCGTGGCTACAAATGGAACGAAAGATACTAACATGGAAAGCTCTGAGTCAGTTTGCTATTAAATATCGATCGATCGATCGATCTACATACACCTCATCTATCTATCTATCTATCTATCTATCTATCTATCTATCTATCTATCTATCTATCTATCCCCATACACCTCATCTATCTATCTATCTATCTATCTATCTATCTATCTATCTATCCCCATACATCCCCTCCCAGCTATCTATCTATCTATCTATCTATCTATCTATCTATCTATCTATCTATCTATCTATCTCATGTTCTATACGAGTATATAATAGGCATGTAACATATATCACTATACAGCTATAAAACTATATATACACATGTAAGTATCTCTGTCTCCTTATAAGCATATATAACTACATATACACATAGCTCTCTATTGTGTGTTTTATATAGATATATTGAAAAATCATTTATTTTCTTTCTCTCTCTTTCTAGTATGACTGTGTAGTTGTGCGTAGACGAGTTTAGGGCTAAATGGCTTCTTTCTTTCTTTCTTTCTTTCTTTCTTTCTTTCTTTCTTTCTTTCTTTCTTTCTTTCTTTCTTTCTTTCTTTCTAAAAGCAAACCAATCTATTGTGTATAGGTTTTCTCCCCCTCCCCCCGGGCTAGAGCATTTCTTTGTTTAACTTTTAGGTGACGATCCCTGAAAGAAAAGAAAAACAGACCTTTTCTTTTATACACTTCTAATCCCTTCTGTCTCCACTTTTTTTCTTTATAGCTCAAAGAACTGACACCCCATCCGTTTGTTTTGCTCCCTCGACGGTGAGCCGAATATATGCAGCCCCAGGTTGCCTTTGTGCGGATTTTAAAGCGACCAATTTATTTCTTCTTCTTCTTCTTCTTCTTCTGTCTTTATCTGGGCACCCCCGTACCAACTTCACAGTGTCCTTCTGCAAGCAATATGCGAGGAGTATCTATAGCCCGGAGGTAACCTCCTAACAGCTCTCGGGCTTGTTCCCTCTAGCTGGTTCATGTCTTGCTTTTGTATTGTTTTCTAATCCCACTCTTTTTCTATAAGAAAGTGTGTTTTTAAAGGATGCACTTTATTATCTGCCCTAAAATCTTGAGCCTCCTTGATTCAGAAAAATCATCACACAGCGGCCCCAGTGTCCACGTTTTAAAGAACCCTCCGTTCAGGAAAATGGATAGTACTCCATCGATTTCCCCCCTGGAAGGCCACACAAAAGTGATGTTGTTGTTATTGTGTGTGGAACAGAGACAACGGTGTCTGTCTGATGGGAAACAAGAAATAATAAACACGACGGGCGCTGAGAAAACGTTACGCGTTCAACATGAGGGCACCCAAACTATGTTGCTGCTGGGGTTGTTTTCATCCTGTAATTCACAAGATCTTTTCGGTACGGGGAAGGGTTTGTACTGGACAGAAGAAGGGGGTGGGGGGGAATCAGAGATTAAAACAAAATAAAAACAAACACCTGGCTCCTTTCACCCACGGAAAAATATTTGTACAGTGCAGGAGATGAGGATTTAGTTTGTAGAAAGTGAAATCAACTTGGGTTCCGTTTTGAAACAATCTCGCTTTTCTCCCTCGCTGCTTTCTTCGGAGAGGAATGAGCGCTAGTTCTTTGACTTTTCGGGGCACACAAAGGAGGGAAGAGCTGGGAACAATTTGAGCCGAGGACTGTTGCCTGCCAAAGAAAAACAGTTTCGCTCGGCCTGAGAAGACGCGGAAACTGACATTGCGTTGCATTTATGACTGAAATGATCGCCATATAACGCATTTGGCACGTGTCTAACACAATGAAAAGGTTTCGTGATCAGCTTTGGAAGATACAGACGCTTTGTGGATTCGTTGGACTAAACTTTAGTTTCTTCGCAAAGATAAACCCCGTTCGCATTTGTATTCGGAAGCTGATCACAGGGCTAAAGACACGCGTATGTTGGCCATATTAGCCAATGTTTTCTTTTCACCCCCAACCTATATTCTATTGCTGACCAACCCCAAATACAACTGAAACTCCACGGTTTATTATGCTCCATCTAGCAACAAACAAGGAACATATATCTCGTGTGTGTGTGTGTGTGTGTGTGTGTGTGTGTGTGTGTGTGTGTGTCCAACATTTATATACAGTACAGCGGCAGACCCTCCTCAGACATTACAACTCCCCCATAGACACAAATCTTGGTTCTTGGCATTCAACTCCCATCATTTAGTTAAATTTTACTGCGGTCTGAATCATACAGAGAAAAAATTCTAGCGTTATTGTTCTTGGTGCTGTTTTGATATCAATAAACAAGTAATAATCGGAGCAGACCTCGATCCTTGTAGGCAAGAGTTGGTCCGCCAGACTCTCTGATTTCCCGGTCTGGGGCACTGAACTTTGCACGGGACTAAAGTAAAAACAACCAATCAATATTTCCTAAGTCTGATTCTTCCGCCGTTTTTGAAGCGAGTTCCCCGAAGTTTCTTCCCTTCTCTGTCTGATGCAGTGAAAAGTCCAAACGGCTCCGAAATTTGTATGTGATGCCGAGGAGCAGAAGGGGGAAGAGACCCACGGTTTGTTTGGGAGATCCCCCCCTAGTAATGGACAAACAACGAAAGAATCCGGTTCAAATGAACTAAATTCTACCCAGCAAATTTAACGTGACTTTCCAGGAACTGGGGGTCGGAGGGGGACGGGACGGGACGGGGACCTGTTTTCCAAATTATCTGCATCGTCGTTGCAAGGAAAGCGAGTTGCAAAATAAAACTTTACGCCCTGCAAGACATAGAATTATGAACATTTGGTGGTAAGCAGCTGCTTTTAGGTTCAGATTTATTTTTAATTCCAGGGATGATTTTTAATTGATGGGGGGGAGGGAGGGAAAAGGGCAATAGTTGCATTTAAACTCTCAAATGTGCACTAAATGATCTTAAAAACAAATTTACTTTTCAATTCAATCCCCCGCGTGGGACAAGCCTGGACGCTGGCACATCAGCGCAACGAGAGCGGTCATTAAGAAGGTATTTAGTTTTCTTTGGCTCGTTGGTTTGTTTATAGCCAACTTTAAAGCGTTTCTTTGTGTCCTGAGTCGCGCCGGAAAATACAAGATCCGCACGCACTTCGGGGTGGCTGGAGGAGAAGAAACCGGGACAAAAGATAGGGCATTTCAGCCACACACTGCCCAGGGAGACATGTCTGCAGAGAGCCCTGCCTTATCAGGGCACAACGCGTTAATAGGAGATAATTTGGCTCATGCCAGGGGCCTGCTTTTCGGTTTCCCCCCACACGCACTTTGGTGTTACACTAATGTACGTTTCAGACGCCCGAGGATCTGTCAAATGATCGATTTCAGCTTCCGAAGCAGGGGAGTTTGTCGGGCCTCCCCACCCCAAAGGAGATGTGCTTTCCGCCGGTTTATGTGATGTTTTGGCTCAGAGAGACGCGGCTCTAGGTCACCTCTATGTGCCCATGGCTTCCCCATCGATGATTCGTAGTTATTGGGAGACAACACTAGACGCAACCCGGACAGAAACTGGCTTCTTGGATCAATGCACGGCTACCCGCTGCCTTCTGGATCAATAGGAAATGAACCTTTCCCCATAGATGCTTTCAAAGGCTGACCAATGTTTTTTTCATCTGCTCCCCAAAACGCCCAGGGAACTGACTCCCAGTTCCAGTCCCAGCTGAGGACTTTCAATCCAATTCCTTTTTCATCCCAGTTCCGTGGAACTGATCTCGGGACAACACAACACAGGCGCCAGAGTTTCCCACTCGCACAAAAGCCCAGAATCCGCGCAAAGAGCTCCTACTGCCTGGCCTGTTAGGCCAGTCCGCTACCATTTTACCTTAGTCCGGCGCTAAATTTTGCACCGAGTTCACTTGCTAGTGTAAAGCACACACGCCAAGAAACAAACGAGCAGGAACAAAACCACACCGACCAGTGATTCCGAGACATTGGCGGGGGGTGGGGGGGGAGTTGCGCGGATTTTGAAAAGAAAGTTCTATTTTCAAAAAAGAAAAAGAAGAAAAGCCGCGCACATCCATTAGTAGGACCCTATCCTGCAGCCATGGGTAAAATTGTCCCATTTGTTTTTCCTGGCGGCAGGCTCAGGCCTCTAGACTAGAGGGCCTGAGATTGTCTTTTAGTGCCTGCCCTACCTTGTTTGGAAATGTTTTATTGAGGCCAAAATCCACGGAGCGTTACTCGGGCAAAAGCTATAATAGGTGGCTGAGGACTTTACCAGCAGCCTTAAGTAAGGGCTTCAGGATCGGGCCCTGCCTCACTAGCCTAACCACAACTTTAGGAGCTGAGCCTTTGAACTGAGTCTCCATGTCTGTAGGGATCTGTGTAAGACTGGGGGGGAGGGGGGGTCTCTTGCCCCAGCCACTTCTTTATAGACACTAATGGTTCCCAGGACTTCATAGTAACGCAGGGGCGAGAGGCTGCTTTGTGAATGCCTGGCCATTCTAAATGGAGATGTTTGTACAGTCCGTTTGCTTGCAGTCAAATAGGAGGTGCCTTTGTGGGACACGCATTTGGGCTGGGAGCCCCTTTAAACTGTAGTCAGGTGGCTCAAGCCAAGCAGATGCCCACTGGGTAACATGCAGAGGCAGTGTTAGCCCATTGGGAGGCTGTGAGCAGGAACAATCCCCGCCCCCTAAGTTTACTAATTGCATGATCTTCACAAATCAAACGAATAGACCAATACCACATGTGCCAAGGCACTTGCTTCAACCCCCCAGTCAATACGCTGAATGGTATTTTGGAGGTCATTCTAAAGTGGGGTTCCCTTGAGCTGCATGGGGCCCTAAGCAATTGCTTAGTCAGTTTATGCCTAGCAGCGCCACCACTGGCTCCATGCCGCCTGTTCGTGCTACTCCCCCACCCCACCTAGTCCTTTTACAAATGAGCGGGCCCCCCTTTACCCTCACAAAGGCCTGGCAGGTTAACGCTTTGGGAATCAGGACACTGTCTGGCTCTTCAGGGCAGAATAGCCTCTATTTGTGACAGCTGCTCCCTGCCATGGGTTATACACTACAGCCCCACTCCCATGCCAACATCTGCACCTCCTCAGCAGCTCCCTGATAGGGGCCCAGGGTTTGGCTACTTGGTCATGAATGTGGCTTCGTCCTCTCACAGCCACAGGTATCACCAGCACGATCATCAGTGCTTGGGGGAGTCTACTCTAGAGAAAGCAAGTTGTTGTTGTTGTTGTGTGTAGGGGAATTGGCTAAGGTTTTTCCCCCAAGTCAGGGACCATCCATCCCACTCCTGAAACATCCCCACTTGAGACTCCATTTCAGATCACATTCATAAACCCTCCTGTGTTAACATCAGTGCGGTGCTTTTTCTTATTCCATCATTGAGATGAATGGGGCAGTGTGTGTTTGTGTGTATGTGGGAGACAGAGCAGTGTTATCTGCGCGCCACATGTTTTGCTTTGTTTTCATACATATCGAGATATGAATGAGCGGAGTTCCCTTTAAATAGCTCTTTTTATTGCCTGCTTTAACAGAAAATACAGAGTAGGCAGTGTTTGATATTACAATGTAAAACACATTGGTGTTATGCTATAGGGCTGGCTTGCCCCTCCCTCCTTTCCTGCTTCTGGCCCTCTCCCAAGCCTGGTCCAGACACACACCCCACCCCCTTCCTCATTCTAAGGCCACATTCCCTCCACCCCCAAGTCAAATTGCCTGCCTCTCTGCACGCGTTCACACACACACACACGGGGGTTAGCCTGTCCAAAGTAGACTTTCAGTTAATCTTGATATGAACCTCTTTGACAGTATAAATAGTAGAGTAATAATTGCTTTCATTTCTGTAGTGGCCCATATTCAAAGGCCTGTTGTAGCCTGGTATAATATAAATCTTAAATCAAAGCCACAATCATGCCCCGTAACGAAGAAGAAAATGCAAAAACTGGTAAAGAAACAGCAAACTTGAACCTCTCTCCCATACACGCATCAGCCCACAATTGTACAATAAATTACCCCCCCCACCTCCCCCCAAAAAACCACCCCTCAAGCAACCAACAACTGAAGCTGATCAAGTGAGTAAGAAGTAGAATTCCCAGCTGAAATTCAAGGAACCTATTCCAAGAGAAGAACCCTAATGGTGAGTTTGAGTATGTCTCACATGTTGTACTGCACAGAAGCAATCTAGATTGGGAAAATGTGAAGGTGCCACCAACAAAAAGTTGCAAACAACTAAAGGAGGAGAATTGAGGCCTGAATGCTTTTTTTACACCCAAGCCTCATCTAGCTAGGAAAGTTGCACCAGTTGAACTAAAGATATGCTTTTAAATCCAGTTAGTGCAAACTCCTGTGTGGACACTCTTTTAAACCAGTTTAAACCAGGTTTATCTTAATTTAGTTTAAATCAGAATTGGATTAAGCTAAACCAAACTAAAACACAGCAGAAGAGAGGAAGAATGGTCCACTGGTTTCATGCTACCCTATGGAGTCCTGGGTTCAGCTTTCTACTGGTGCCCTCTATGACTTGGGCAAGTCACTTAGGGTATATCTACCCTATGGAGCCTAGAGTAGCATAGTTATGCCAGTCAGGGGTGTGAAAAAGCCCCCCAGGGCTTGTCTACACTTGCAACACTACAGCTGCACAGGTTTAGGGTAGCAGCGCCATTGTAGTGCTTCAGTGTAGACAATACCTACGCCAGTGCGAGGGTAAGTGCCATAGTGCAGCCAGTCTCAGACACTAAAGCTCTGAAACGGGCTATATTTATGATACCTGATATATCTATGCCAATGGTAGGCTCTGTAGGTTAGACATAACCTCAGGGCTGGTCTACACTACAAAGTGAGGTCGGCTTAACTACAAGTTTCAGGGCTGTGTGAAATTTCACGCCCTGTACGATGTAGTTAAGCTGACCTAAGCCCCAGTGTAGACACCACTAGGTCGATGGAAGAATTCATTCATCAACTTAGCTCCCACTTTTTGGAGCGGTGGATTTCCTACCACGACGGAAGAACCATTTTCATCATTGTAGTAAGTGTCTACCCTGCTGTGTTATGGTGGCGCAGATGTGGCTTCCCATTGTAGCATTTCGAGTGTAGACATACCGTCAGACTCGAAATGTCTGTAATGGGCAATATGTCTATAGCCTTGTCTACACTACAGGGGTAAGTCGACCTAAGTTATGCAACTCCAGCTTCATGAATAACATAGCTGGAGTTGACGTAGCTTAGGTTGACTTACTGTGGTGTCTGCACCACGCTGCTTTGATGGGAGACACTCTCCCATTGACTTCCCTTACTCTTCTTGTTCTGGTGGAGTCGATGGGATCGTGATCTGCAGTCGATTGAGCGGGTCTTCACTAGACCTGCTAAATCGACCCCAGTGCATCGATCACCACAGGGTCAATCCCTGGTAAGTGTAGACATGCATATCTACACTATGGAGCCAATACTGTCATAGCTATGCCGGCATAGCCCCCTAGGTAGAGGCAGCCTGCACTGACAAAAGGAGTTTTTCTGCTGTTGTAGGAATACCATCTCCCTGAATACAGTTATCTGTGTCAACAGAAGCAGTCATCTGTCAGCTAGCCTTATCTACACTGGGGGTTTTGTTGGCATAACTATCTTGGTCAGGGGTGTAGTTTCTCTCATGTAGACACAGCCTATGGCCTTGTCTACACACAAAAGTGGTACTATTTTAACGATACTAGTACAGTTAAAGTGCCTCTAGCGTGGACACAGTTATACTGGTAGAAAGGTGCTTTTTACCAGTTTAGCTTATTCCTGCAGGAGTCGGGGAACAGTTATATCAATATGAGGCAGCTTTATACTTGTGTAATTGTGTCCACACTAGTGGCTGTATTGATATAACTATTTCAGCAAAAAAATCACACCCCTGACTGAAATAGTTTTACCAGTAAAAAAATCTGTGTGTAGACCAGGTCTTAGGAAGGTGCAGGAGAGAAGCATCATTCTCTGGTTGCCATTATTCATGGTCTTTTTCCTAGAAAGGTGAATCAGGACTTGATTCCTTTGAAAAAGCTAATAAAATTCCAGCTCAAAATGCAACTATGGAAATGGGAGGAGAGTTATGAACATGTAAGATAATGTTTAGTTTCCCTGTGCTTTTCTTTTCCAAAGATTTGATATAATCCTGATTTTAGGGGTGAATTCTACTTCATATTCACTTGATTAGTCACAGCAGGCTGGGAGGGTTGCAAGCACTTTGGAGGACAAGATTAGAATGCAAGATGGACTTGATAAATTGGGGAATTGTTCTGTAATCAAGAGGATGCAATTCAATAAAACCAAATGCAAAGAACTACACTTTGAAAGAAAAAATGGAATGCACAGCTACAAAATGGGGAATAACTGGTAGTACTGCAGGCGAGGATTTGAGGGTCATAGTGGGTTACAAACTGAATATGAGCCAACAATGTGATGCAGTTGCAAAAAAAAAGGCTAATATTGTTCAGGGTGTGTTCACAGAAGTGTTGTATGTAAGACCTGGTGTACATTTAAAATTTAGGTTGACATAGCTATGGCACTCAGAGGTGTGAAAAATCCCCCCCCCCCCCCCCGCACACCATAGCTATTCTGACCTAACTACCAGTGCAGATGCAGCTAGGACAATGGAAGAATGCTACTGTCCACCTAGATACCGTTGCTCAGGGAGGTGGTGTTCCTACAGCAATGGAAAACCCCCTTCCATCGCTGTAGGCTGCCTTCACACTGCAGTTATGGTGGCGTAGCTACAACACTTCACCTATGTCGCTATAGTGCCGTAGTGTAGACATGGCCTAAGATGTGGGCAGTAAACATTCTGCTCTACTCGGCACTGGTGTATTGTGTCCTGTTTTGGGTGACACGCTTTCAGAAAAATGAGGGCAAATTGGAGAAAGTCCAGAGAACAGCAACAAAAAAATTATCAAAAAAACCAGGAGTACTTGTGGCACCTTAGAGACTAACAAATTTATTAGAGCATAATTTATATATAATAACAAATTTATTAGAGCATAAGCTTTCGTGGGCTGTAGCCCACGAAAGCTTATGCTCTAATAAATTTGTTAGTCTCTAAGGTGCCACAAGTACTCCTGTTCTTTTTGCGGATACAGACTAACACGGCTGCTACTCTGAAAAAATTACCAGAGGTTTAGAAAAATCTGACCTATGAGAAAAGGTTAAAAAAACTGGGTATGTTTAGTCTTGAGAAACAAAGACCAAGCGGAGACTTGATAACAGTCTTCAAATACGTCAAAGGTATTACACAAAGGATGGCGATCGGTTGCCCTCCATGTCCAGTGAAGGTAGGACAAGAAATGGTTGGTTTGATCTGCAACAAGGGACATTTATGTTAGATATTAGGGAAAAACTTTCTAACTCCAAGGATAGTTAAGTACTGGAATAGGTTGCCAAGGGAGATTGTAGAATCACCATCGTTGGGGGTTTTTAAGAATAGGCTACATAAACATCTGCCAGGGATGGTCTAGGTATCTTTGATGCTGGCTCAATGCAGGGAGCTGGACTTGATGACATCTCGAGGTCTCTACATTTCTCTGATTCTATGATTGAGTTCCTTGTGTGGTTAAGGTGATCAGAATTTGGCTCAGCGTCTCTGTCCAGGAAGCCACGGCTGAACTTTAAGCTCATATTTAAGACCCATTGACTTCAATTTGCCTCAAGCACTTGCTTAAAGTTAAGCCTGTGTTCAAGTGATTTGCTGAATTGGGGCCGACGTCTGGACAAAAAAACAAGTTAATAATTATTCACCGTTGCTCAGGCACAGCTGTAAAAGAGGAATCAAAGCATCATTTAATAAAGAATTTTAAGGTAGGTCATTCCCTTCCCTTCCCTTTCCTCCCCACCCCCCTTCCCTCCCAAGCATATTTCAAGCACATTAGATGTTTGTCTCTGTCTCCCTGTCAATGGATCTTGAACACATGAATGGGGAGAGCAGGAGAATGAATGGGGCACTTCAAAGAAAAGGCAAACCATTACTAGGAAATCTGTTTATAGAGAGAATGAATGATTATGAGGGAAGATGCTGACAGAGAGAGGAAGAGAGCCAGAGAGAGTTTGCATGCTGCACAGTTACTTAGCCCAGTGACTCTAAAACTTTTTGCTAGCAAGCACCTCTTTTTCCCTTGACACCCCCCCCCCCCCCCCGCAATCTAGCCAGGACCCCCTTTCCATTTAGCGATATGAGAAGGGCAGAGTGGTTATGATCTGACAACAGTCTGTAACCCCCCCTTGTGGTCATGACCCCTAGGTTGAGAAGCCCAGATTTAGCCAAATATCTTCACTATTCCCTCCAGGTCTCATAATTCACAGGTTTCTGGTATCTGACCCCAATTTAGTAGATAGTTCTTCTTCTGCTGCAGCTTCTTTGTTGTCGTTGTTTTTGTGCCTGTAGGCTCTGATTTGGGCTCAAGGCCCACATACACATACAATAACAAGACAGTCCTTGCCCAAAAGAGCTTACAGTCTACATGATAGAAAGACAGCTAGATGGGGTGACAAATGGTATAGAGCAAATAATACCTACTGCTCATACAGCGCTTTTCCTCTATAGCTCTCAAGGTGCTTTACAAAGGCAGTCCACATCATTATACAGAGGGAGAAACTGAGGCACAGAGCAGGGATGTGACTTACTCAAGGTCACCTAGCAGGCTAACAGCCAAGCCAAGAATTGAATCCAGGTTTTCTACATCCCAATGCCATGCTCTAGCCACAAGGCCACTGTAACACTGAGATAACGCAATGCTCGGAGGCCCCATTGAGGGAATCAGGAGCCCCTTGTGCTAGAATTGTAGTTTTGCAGTAAAAAAAATCTTCCGTGCTATTTGGCAGAAAAGGACAAATGCCAGGAGCGGACTTGTGCCATGCCAGTTGCTCTTTCCGCATTGCTTTGGCAAGATGCTGACAATCTTCCAAACACCTAGTGCCACACACAAACCCCTTGTGCCGGGCTCATGGCATGGAATGTATTAATCGTACAATAATGAACAGGGAAGGTGAGTCATACTGCCCAGCACTGGCCTTATTCCTAGTGGTAACTGACTGGCTTACCAGCTTGCGTGTCGTATGGATCACGTCACAAGAGACAGCACTTTCCAGGGAACCCCCCATCCCCGGGCTGACTCTTGGAGTATTAGCACCATAGGCAAGAAGAACATTTAGAAGATACACGCCAGGCTTCCATCATTTAGGCCTGGCAACGAGAAGTGTGTCAGCCAGGCTCTGCTCGCTCAAGTCTGGTGTATGGTTCAGAGGAATGTGTGGACCCAGTAGAGAAGACGGTTTCAAAAGGCCAGTGGCCTCCAACGGGCCTCCATAAGTTTGGCAGCCTAGCTCGGAGTCTGCATCCTGCCACTTCCGCCCTATGCCACAGCTACCGTGTAGTGCCACTCACTGTGTGGTCTGGGTGGTCACATTGGCGCACCCCCGCTGAACTCCCTGGTAAGAGTTCACTGCAAGCTCCTCCGTCTCCCCCAGACTACTACAGTGGTGTAGCTTTAAATAGCCTTTCATGTAGGTGTGCACCTTTCCGCTCTCGCTGACGCAATCATCTCCTGTTCCAGTTTGGGATTGTATAATCAAAAGTGAAAGATGTAAGTAGTTCAGCCTCCAGCTGAGCGTTAGCCAAGCAGCAACCGGGCCAGCTAGCTTTCAAAGGCTGGTTTTCAACTACCCAGGTTGTTAAAAGGAAGAGACAGGGAATAGAAGCCAGGTTAGGGAGGCAGGATGGCCTTGTTGATAGGGCCTTGGCCTGGATACCTAGGTTATATCCCCAGATCTGTCACACACTCCCACTGTCACATTGGCAAGTCATTTAGAACCAGACCTTCATTGGTTTTAATGGGAGTTACGTACCTAAATGCTTTTGAGGATCTGGGCCTTAGTTCTCCAGCTTTAAAATGGGGCCAATAATCTTCCCTCGTGCCTACCCTTTGTTCGTCTTGTCTAACTAGACTTTAACTTCATCGGGGCAGGGACTTTCTCTCATTATCGGTATCTATGGTGGCTAGCCCAATGAGGCCTCAAGCTCCATTGGACTCATGTGCCCTGGTAATACCAATGATCATTTAAAGACGAGGACCTGGTCACCACTAAAAAGCTACGTCAACCCAGCTATGTTGCTCAGGGGGGTGGATTTAAAAAAAAAAATCCACACTCATAAGTGGTGTGGTTAAGCCAACCTAGGTCCCTGGTGTAGACAGCACTAAGTTGACGGAGGAGGTGGATTATCTATGCCCATGGGAAGATCTTTCCCATCGGTGTAGGTAGTGTCTACAGCAAAGTGCTACAGCTCATAAGAAGGAAGAGGGCGAAGAGAGATACAAACATGGACATCGCCTCTTCCTCCTTCTCTCGAGTTCTAAGGCCTATTCCTACTGGCATGACTTAATGTGGGCAGTCACGTTACAGGCACTACCTAACCGGAGGCATGCTGCCAACAAGGCTCACGGTCAAGCTCAATACGCTGGTGAAATCGTAAACCACTCACGCTTCACTCTCCTGGGGAACCTGTGAATTGCAAAGTTATAAATACATCTGTTGGGTGACATCATAACAAATGAGTTCAGAATGGCACTCAAGTGGCTAATGATGTAATCGTCACCCCAAGATGTATTTATATCACTGGGCATGTGTAGGCACGAATGGTTTTGCAATGAGCATGACATTTTGCTCTCTCCTTCATCATGTTGTCTCCTCCCCATGGCCCAGCTTTCATATTACTCTTGTATGTCTTCTCCCTGTTCCAGGGGGCAAATCATTAAGGTCTTAGGTTTACTCAGAGTATGTCTACACCAGAAACACAACTGCAGCTGCCCAGCAGTGGAAGGGGTTCTTTTGTCCCTGTAGTAAATCCACCTCTCTGAGAGGTAGTAGCTAAGTCAATGGAAGAATTCTTCTGTCAACCTAGCAGTGTCTATACTTAGGTTGGCTTAATTGCATTACATAGGATGTGAAATTTTTCAGAGCCCGGAGCAATGTAATTTAGCTCAGCTAACTGTAGGGTAGATCAGCCCTCAGTCATCACTCAGGGCTGGGCTACACTGAAAACTGACATCAGCATAGCTACGTCGCTCATCTGGGGCTTTTGTTAGCAGTTTACCTGTGGCCACATCGCTTTGAACTTTATATATACTAATATTCTTATATACTGTTACCCCTTTTCATCCTGTGTGGCTAGTCAAGGTTTGGGGCCCTGGAAAGTAGAAATTGATGGAGTCTGGTATTTTCTTTGACACAGCCTTGTTTGTTTACAAGGAAAGTACAACGTCCTGTGGCTCTGAACACAAAGGGAACCAATAACAAAAGGAGCAGTTTCTTTGCTTGCAACCGCCAGCCTCATTGGCCAACATCAGGCCCCAAAGCTTTTTCTAGGGTTACACTGCAAAGATTCCTGGTTGGTCTTCTTGCCTCTCCCTGGCTGTCTGTTCCCAGGCCTAATCTACACCTATCTGTTCTCAGGCCTGGTCTACACCTAAAACTTAGGTCTGTCTAGCTACATCGCTCAGGGCTGTGGAACATATCTTGCCTGGTGTGATGTAGTTAGGTCAACCTAACCCCATATAGACACAGCTAGGGGGATGAAAGAATTCTTCTGCCAACCTGTCTGGCACCTCGCGGAGAGAAAAATCCCTTCTATCACTGTAGCAAGGCTCTGCTCCACGACGCTACCATGCCATAGCTGCAGCACTGCAGGCTTGTAGAGTAGCTATAGCCTCAGTGTCTGTGTGTTCTTTCACACGTCCACCTGGTCACAATGTCCAGTTGAACCTTCCACCCACATGGTGCTAGTTTCTGGGCAGGATCTATTAGGCATTGTTGTAGGTGTGTCTCCTTAACTGTCTCTTCCACCGATCTTAAAGGAGGACTCACTCACTCACCAGTTGGACGGAGGATTTTACTCAACCCATAACAAGCTTTCAGCCAGCTCATCGCCACATTTCACAGCGGTAGGCTCCCAAGCTAAAATCACCCTCAAGACTGCGAGGAAGGCTTTGTCTACAGCCATGTCTACATACAAACGTTGGTTGATGGAAGTTACATTGGCATAGTGCCACTACAGTTAGGCAACGTCTATGCCTAAACCGCTCCAGCTGGACCACTGTAGTGCTTCAGTGTAGTCATTCACTACAGCGAAGGACTTCTTCCTTTGGCCTAGTGGTGTCTACCGTGGGGCTTTGGATGGCTTAACTATGTTGCTCAAGGATGTGATTTTTTCATAACCTTGAGCAATGTAGCTAAAGCAACCTAAATTTTAGGTGTAAACCAGCCAAAGAGTGAATTGAGAGGAAGAATGGCCCAGCGGTCAGGGCATTAGCCTAGGATTTAGGAAACTGGAATTCAAGTCCCTGCTCCACCACAGACTTCCTGTATGAACTTGGGCAAATCATTTAATCTGCCTGTGCCTCTATTCCCACTCTGTACAATGGCTATATTATCTCCCTACCTCACAGGGATGTTGTGAGGCTAAATACATCAAAAATTATGAGGCTCTCAGATACTACAGTAAGTAACCAATATAGCTAGATTTGAGTCTAAGGTTGCCTTTGAGCCATACATCAATAAGGGGACAGAACCAACCTTCGAGCCAAACTCCTGCAAAACTTGGAGGAAGCTTGCATCCAGACCCAGACTTTGCAGCTAGCCCACATCAGAACCAAAGCCCTGGTTTCAAAACACTCTAAACTTCAGGAAAGTTTTACTCCAAGATCAGAACCCTAGAGCTTGGGCTTGTGTGTAATTTTTAGTGGTCTATTTACTGTCAAGGTGGAATATAAATATGAATCTGGTTTTGAATTACAAAAAAAAGGCAATTGTATTTTTGTGTGTGTGTGCTGTGACCTGACCTGCTAATCTCTTTTTCTTCCTTTAAAGTTGTCTTCTAAATCTGCACATTAAAGGTGATTAGATACCTAAGGGACTTCCCATGTCATTAGTTAATACTTTAGAGCTTGTTTTGGTTCCAGCTAGCAGTAATGCAGGGCCCTTTTGCTAATACATCACCCTGCTCAAATACGCCTGCACAGTCTCCAGATGATATACCCCACCAGTGTCTGCCTCTGTACAACTCGCAGATTGGAGAGTCGGAGACGAGTTTAATTTAAAGATGATCCGCCCTTGGGCTGCCAAAGGAAATGGCGTGTCAGCTACGTCAAAAATAGATACTGTTGTGCAGATATATGGAGGGCGAGATGGATGCTGCCAGTGCTATTAATTACCTGGATTGCCTTTAAATGTCAAAGCAAATCCTTACCCATTCCTTCTTCAAAATCTAAATCACAAAGAGAGACAAGGTCAACCCTAGAAGGCTGGAATGCTGGAAAAGGAAAAAACATATACATAATGGGTGTGTGTGTGTGTGTGTGTGTGTGTGTGTGTGTGTGTGTATACTAAAAGGCACGTTGAGCTATTGAGTTGAGATTTTGGAATGTTACTAGATTGATAAATAAATAGGTAGACGCCAAACATTAAAAAACCCCTAATTCCACATGCCTTATAACGCCTGATACTTCTCCCACTGAAATCAGCCCTAACACAGCAGGAAATTCTATGCTAACATTATTTGCTCACATTTTACCCTCAGTCTTTTCAGTATTGTTCAGTTGAAGGTCTAACCATATGGGAATGCAAAGGAGACTGGAAAGATCTTGCGCTCCCTTGGAGTGACTGCAGAGCAAGCTTGGCCTTTTAGACCGTTGCTTTCGCCACCACAAACAAATTCAGGCAAACATGACACCTACATGCCTGGCCCCTCAGCAAAGTGCGCACCAGCTGGTAATAGACACGACTTTAGCCAATGGCCAAAGCCACTTTGGGGCTTGAAGATGGAGAAACCTTTTGTGATTGAGACTCAAATCCCACAGCTGGATAAATCAAAGCGGCTAAAGTCTATTAAAAATGCTGGAGTCTTTTTTTCTTTTTTATCCACATGAACGTTTTTAGGGCTCTTTTAGGTTTCAAAAATCTGCCCCGCTTTGTTGCAATCATGTTCTCAGCCAATCATGTCAAAAGACTGAATGTAATACAGTGCGGTGTTGCTTTAACTCCGGTCCCATAAGGGATTAGCTAGCGAGGCTTGGAGACATAGAAAAGGAATGTAATCGCGGTAGACGTTTATCACTAGCATGGTTGCTACGGGCACACGGCTGATTCTTGTACTCTTCTTCCTTCAACAGGATCGTCTCCTCTAGATAACTGGGGACACGCTAGCAACCAGATGCACATTAGACACTGATTTCAGGGCAGCACATCTGAGAGCCCAGTAGGTTTCCATGCATGGTACGTGGGGTAAAAATGTAAAGAATTTCTGATAAACACATTTGGAAAGCCACTTAGGGCTACTAGAGAGACATGGAACTGGGAAGGAAGGGAGGGTGTGCGTGTGTGTGGTTTAGTTATGAGCTGCCTGGAGTCTGAAAGGGAACTGTGCATCTGTCCCGAAATGTATTAGTAAGCTATCTGCCCGCTGGCTCCTAAGACATCAGTCAATCAACACCATTCTCTTATCCCCCTGTCTCGAAACCAAAGAATTTTAAAGGAACACTGCCGAGGGTGGGAGGCCATGAAATAGTGAATCCACCTTGAGCTATACCGTTTTTGTACCACTTTAGCTATTTTGGTGAGGGGTGTGGTTTTTTTACCCCAAACAGTTAAAGCGGCACAGTTCCCAGTATAAAGGAACTTATGGCAGTACAACTTATTCTCCTTTTCATAGGGGACTAAGCTACACTGGTATAGGCATCTTTCTCCCAGTATAGCTGCATCCAGTTGGAGGGGGAGTGGATTGCACCAACTGAAGTATACCGGTTACATTTGCCTGCCCTTCAGTTAGCTTACAGGTTGGCTGGTTTTTCATTTTAGTTTTGTCTTTCAGTGAAGGCTGTAGGGATGAGATAAACAAACAGTGCAGTGACTCTGACCCTACAATAACAACACAGGCCAGGCTTTTCCCCATCATCACAGGGGAGAGTGCTCCCATCTCTGGGTCTGTCTGCCTGGCACCGGAATCCTTCCATTCGGAGAGGGTGTGCAACTTGCAAATGAAAACACAACAGGCCAAGGTGTCAGCTCCTCTGTTCCTGCACTTGGGGCAGGATGTGCCTAAGATGGCTTTAATGACCTCTGGGCTCCCCTTATTCTGGGACTCTGCCTGCTCCATCTTACATTCTGCCTCCCACGGTCCCCATGGGGAGCAGAGAATAGCTGGAGTGCCGTGCTTTCTGGCCAGGCCCCAATATTTCCCAGATCTGGACCCTATACCAGGAGCTTAGAGCCTTTATACCAGTTCAACACTGGCTCAAGAGGCTCCCTGTACAGAGGGTATTCTCAGGGGACTGTTTCTGCCCACTTTAAGGCACCTTTATGTTGCCAGACCCACGTAAAGGTGCCTTAGTATATAACACATCTCAACCTTTCCAGACCACTGTCCCCCTTTCAGGAGTCTGATTTGTCTTGCGTACCCCCAAGTTTCACCTCACTTAAAAACTCTGTGCTTACAAAATCAGACCTAAAAACACAAACGTGTCCCAGCACGCTAGTCCTGACCAGTTGCTCCCTTTCTCATTTTTACCACACAATTACAAACTAAATCGATCGGAAGGTAACTATTTCAGTGTGATACTTGAGCCTGTTCTTCACGTGTGATAGCCCTGCACTTGAAAACCCCCCTACCCCAAACCCATCCTGTGACCCCTCCCGGTAGCTTCAATCCCCAGGCTGAGAACCACTGATCTAGATGAGTTGAGAACCACATGGAAGACCTTTGAGTCCCCCAAGGGTACACCTGCTCCTGGCTGAGAACAACTGGTATAACAGAGTCAGGCTTAACAGGTAGATGCTTTGTATTCGTGACCTGTCAGCATAGGCCCTGGCCTTGAGAACTGGGGTGTTAGAGTGGTCAGAGCAGGGGACTACAAACTACTCCTGACCACTACTCCTGGCTCAGCCACTGACAAGTTGCAAGCCATGAAAGCCTCTCTCTGCCTCAGTTTCCTCCTCCGTAAACGGCGTGTAATAATGGGTACTAGGCTACCGCGCCAGGCTATTCTGAGGCCTCATTAACGCATGCAAAGCGCTTCGAAAGCCTCAGGAGAATGGCAATGTGGAAGTGCAAAGTATAATGATAAATACAGTGCGTGCCACTTCGCAAAGCTAATCAATAATATGCATAATGATACTTTGCACTTCTCCAGCATGCACACTGTGGGAACACAAGGCACTGTGTAAAAGTGGCTAAGTATCATCTCCATTTTATCGTTAGGGAAACTAAGGCCAAGGGTAAGTAGAAAAACAACAAGGAGTCTGGTGGCACCTTAAAGACTAACAGATTTATTTGGGCATAAGCTTTCGTGAGTAAAAACCTCACTTCTTCGGATGCATAGAGTGAAAGTTACAGATGCAGGCATTATATACTGACACATGGAGAGCAGGGAGTTACTTCACAAGTGGAGAACCAGTGTTGACAGAGCCAATTCAATCAGGGTGGATGTAGTCCACTCCCAATAATAGATGAGGAGGTGTCAATTCCAGGAGAGGAAAAGCTGTAAGTAGCACACTCATATTGTCCCAGAGCCAACGGCTGAGACAGGAATAGAACACCTGACTCCCAGCCCCATTAACCAAAGCTGATTCCTGATTCCTCCATGGCTTGCCACTAAAAGGCGCTCGGGGGAATGTCCATTTCTGAGACGTCTGCTCTCACTGTGCAATTTCACCCTCAGATCTGGAGGACTACACCGTGGTCCTAGTGCAGGCAATGGGCATTTTGCCACTGAGTTCAATGGGACCGGGATCTGGCCCCTGAAATCATTTTGAAAAGCCTGGAATCCATCCCTTCTCCAATCAGTACCGGTTTCTCAGAGCGCTACTAAGACCAGCCTAATCCAAGTCCCATAAATGCATTGGGCCCAATTCTGACCACAGGGCACATCAGGCTTTCACTGAAGTCAATGGGATTTTTGCCATCAACTCCAATGAGAACAGAGTTAAATCATCACGACAATGCACCTGCCACTGGAATCAATGGGCAAAATTCTACCCCTGCATAGTCTCATGGAATCCCACGGACGTTCATTCCCTCTGGGGCACCTGGCATTGGCCATTGTTGGAAGACAAGCTATTGGGCTAGATGGACCTTTGGTCTGACCCAGTATGACCGTTCTTATGTCAGTGTGGCTGGATGGGTGTAATTGAGGGATGAACAAAGCCCAAAGACCCACACGTCTGGGAGCCAGTGCAGAGTTGCTGGTGTTGTGACTAGAAACACTGCCCCATAAAACCACTCATGAGCCTATGAGACATTGGTAAATGCCCCTCTGCATAGGAGCAAAGGGATTGTAACAACCATTTCATTACGGGCTCAGTCCCACTCAAAGCTTTACCCGATTAAGAGCTGCAGAACTGGACCCCAAAGAGTGTCCGGAATCTTCCCTTTATGCAACACACACTTGGCAGGTTACCTCTCTGGTGAGTGACTCCCTCCTTTACCAAGCAAGGCATTCCACCCTGCAGCTGGCAACGCTGCGTTCAACAACTCCAGCTACCAGCTTAAAACTGATGCCGCTAGAGTCCAAGAGGCAGGGAGACAGAGAGCCAAGGTATTTGGGATTTTTATGGGGTGGTTTTTGATTCATAGACTCCAAGGGACTGCTGTGACCGTCTATGTCTGCACTGGCAGAGTTCCAGCGCCGCTCAGAGAGCGCTGAAGGGAAACCGCTGTTGTGTGTTCACACTGTCAGTTGCCTGTGCAATAGTGTGTTCACACTTGTGGCACTTGCAGCGCGGTGCATTCTGGGCAGTGATCCCACAGAGCATCGCTTCCTCTTATGCCGCAAAGAGTTGTGGAAAGGCAGAGGGGGTCACAGGGCATCCTGGGTCCTGTCCCGATGCCCCGTGATGCACTGCTTCGCATCCCAGCAATCCCTCATGGAATCATAGAATATCAGGGTTGGAAGGGACCTCAGGAGGTATCTAGTCCAACCCCCTGCTCAAAGCAGGACCAATCCCTGTGCTTCCATCCGCATTTGGCGCCATCTTTCAGCCGTTTGAGTACTGCGCGCTCTGCCTCTTTTGGGCTGCAGGAATAGATCCCGCACTGTTGACCAATATGCTGCTCGCTCTCACTAACTCGTCACAAGTGACAGTGGAGTTATTCCTTAAACTACAAAGGCAAGAGGAGTTTGACACTGAGCTCGCCACGCGTAGTAGCTACGCCATGAAATTGCTTGTGGCATTCACAGAGGTGCTGACCACAGTGGAACGCCGCTGTTGGGCTCCGGAAACAAGCACTGAGTGGTGGGATCACATCCCCGTGATGCGTGTCTGGGATGACGAGCAGTGGCTGCAGAACTTTTGGATAAGAAAAGCCACATTCATGGGACTGTGTGATGAGCTCGCCCCAGCCCTGCGGTGCAAGGCCATCAGAATGAGAGCTGCCCCGTTGTTGAGAAGTGCGTGGCAATTGCACTGTGGAAGCTGGCTACGCTAGACTGCTACTGATCGGTCGCTAACCAGTTCAGAGTGGGAAAGTCGACCGGTGGACTCGTGTTGACAGAAGTTTGCAGGGCCATGAATCGCTTCCTGCTCCGCAAGACCATGACCCTGGGCAACCTGCCTGACATGGTGGATGGCTTTGCACAAATGGGCTTCCCTAACTGCGGAAGGGCGCTAGAGGGCACACATATGCCAATTCTGAGACCAGACCACCTAGCCACCGAGTACATCAATTGGAAGGGGTATTTCTCTATGGTTCTCCAGACACATGTGGATCACCGTGGGCGTTTCATGGACATTAACGCAGGCTCATAAGCGCCAACTTTTCCCGGCACTTGTGGGTGCGCGACCCCCCCACTCCCCACCCCCATTCCAACCCCTTCCCCAAAGTCCCCGCCCCAACTCCGCCCCCTCCCTGCCCCCTATTGGACCCTAATCCCCATCCGGGCCCTGCCTCTTCCCCGAGCACGCCGTGTTCCCCCTCCTCTGCCCCCCTCCCAGCGCTTGCCACCGTGAAACAGCTGTTTCACAGCGGGAAGTGCTAGGAGCTAGGGGGAGAAGCGGGGATGTGCCGTACTCAGGGGAGGAGGCAGTGCAGAGGCAGACGTGAGCTGGGGCAGGAGGGTGGGGAGCTGGCAGTGGGTGCAGAGCACCCACCAATTTTTCCCCATAGGTGCTTCAGCCCTGGAGCACCCATGGAGTCGCTGCCTATGTGCAGGCTGGCTCCGGAAAGGTGCATGATGCACGCATCTTTCGGAACACTGGCCTGTTCAGGAAGCAGCAAACAGGGACTTTCTTCCCAGACCAGAAGATCACCATCGGGGAAGTTGAAATGCCCATTGTGACCCTGAGAGACCCTGCCTACCTCTTAATGCCGTGGCTTATGAAGCCATACACGGGGCACCTTGACAGCAGCAAGGAGCAGTTCAACAACAGGCTGAGCAAGTGCAGAATGACTGTTGAGTGTGCTTTTGGCTGTTTAAAGGCCTGCTGGTGCTGCCTATATGGGAGTCTGGACCTGGCCAATGACAATATTCCTATGCTTATAGCTCCGTGCTGTACACTCCATAATATTTGTGAAGGGAAGGGTGAAACCTTCATTCAGGGCTGGACCGCGGTGGCTCAGTGCCTGGAGGCTGAATTTGAACAGCCAAAGACCAGGGCTGTTAGAGGGGCGCAGCACGGGGACGTAAGGATCTGAGATGCCTTGAGGCAGCACTTTGAAGCTGAAATCCACTAATATTTGTTGCTATGCTCAGGAGTGCAGTGCTTGTAATTCTAGGAGGTGATTGTGATTGGTGCAGATGATGCACTATGAAGGTTTAAGAAAATTGCATGTTGCTTTGCAGGGCTCTGTTTGCTTTTAGTTAATGGAATAAAGATTGCTGTCAAACCAAAATAATTATTTTATTAAGAACAACAACCAGAGGAGAGAGACAAACAAAAAAGCACATCAGCGCTGTGGGGGATGGGGGAAGGGAGGGTCCCATGAGGAGGTGGGGTCCCGGGACAGTTAAAGATATGCAACCTTGTCCTTTGGAGTATAGTGCAGCGGGTACTGTACTTCAGCAGGGCTAAACTGCAGAGGGATGGGTGTTGAGTGCAGTGGGTACTGGGAGTCCGCAGGGCTGGACTGTGACGGGGCAGGAGTGGAATGCAGCGGGTACAGACTGGAGCCAGGAGGTTGATAAGAGTGTGTTGGCGGTATCTGGGGGGCGCATGGGAAAGAGATTTGCGATAGCGGCTGCAGTGGTGGGTGGGCGCGGAGCTGCTCGGTTTGCAGTGCTAATAGCGCCTGGAGTGTGTCCGCTTGGCACTCCATAACGTTTAAGAGCTGCTCCGTGGTTTCGTTCTGGCACGCCACGTTCTCCTTTCGGTCCCTCTTCTCGCTGTCCTGCCACTCCTTCAATTCCTGTTTTTCAGCCACGGAGTGCATCATGACATCACGCAGAAAGTCCTCTTTAGTTTTTCGTGGCCACTTCCTAATTCTGCGCTGCCGTTCAGCCGGCGCTAACAAAGAGGGAGGCTGGGCTCCCACGGTCTCATCTGTGAAGCCAAAATGCAACATTTTACAGCAGCAGAATTGTTTGCACCACACAGGCCACTGATTTAAAACACAGCCACTGTTCACATACCTGTCACTAACTGGCTGACCCCAGGCAAGCACACGTGAGCCACAAGCCCCCCAGAATGGTGAGTAACCGCAGGGGCAGGGGAAATCAGTGTCCCAGGACCGTACTGTACACTGGGCACGTGGCTCTTGGGGAGAGCCAGCACGGTGGAGGGGCGGGGGCTTATAATCATTATAGTCCCCACATTTTCCACAGGCTGTGTTCATTATGGAAGACATCTCACTGCTGAGGGTGAGCAGGGAATCAAGGGAGGGTCTTCTCCAAGCCTTCGGCTTCCGCCCTGCCCCCTATGTGGCTTGCCTGTGTGCAGCAATGGTCCCCCCCAGTGACGGCAGAGTGGCACGGGAAAGTTACCGTTAATGGGGCAAGAAACAAAGCAGCTCTGCTGAGGAACCTGTGGCAGCGGATTGCCCAGTATCTCCGTGAGAGTTTCCTGGAGATCTCTGAGGGAGATTCCCGTGAAGTGAGGGAGTCAATCAACACCCTGTTCCGCCGCTCAGACTAGGCATGTGGTGGTACATGCATCACTCAGACACAAGCCTGCTTTCTGCAACCCTCCTGCCCCCAACAACTCGCTTCAGCGATTCCCCAAATTAAAGCCACTTACCAGGGGCCTCCTCTCCTGTTTGTGCTTCGCCAAGATCCGACAGCTGTGACTGACTAGCCTCCTCTGGGGTAGAGAAGAGCTCCTGGCTGCCTGCACCTCTGACCTCTGAATCATCCTCTGCCACTGGGTCCCCCTCCACATCCTCGTCCAAGATTTCCTCCTCCTGGCTTAGTTCACTCTCAACCAGCACGTGAACCACTGAAGTATCCACAGTGGCCTTCGCAGTGGAGGTGGGGTTGCCACCGAGTATCGCATCCAACTCTTTGTAGAACCGGCAGCTCGTAGGCGCAGCACCGGAGCGGCGGTTTGCCTCCCGCGCCTTGTGGGAGGCCTTCTGCAGCTCCTTCACTTTGATCCTGCACTGCAGTGTGTCCCAGTCATGGCCCCTTTCTGTCATGCATCTAGAAATCTCTCCGTAGGTGTCATAATTCCTACGGCTGGAGCGCAGCTGGGACTGGACAGCCTCCTCTCCCCAAATGCTGATGAGGTCCAGCAGCTCAGCATTGCTCCAAGCGGGGGATCGCCTGGTGCGTGGAGCAGGCAGGGCCACCTGGAAAGATGCGCTGAGGCCACTGCACACGTCACCGAGCAAACAGGAAGGGGACTTTCAAAATTCCCAAGGAATTTAAGGGGTGGGGCTCACAGTTGGTCAAACCTGAGGGCAGGGCAGTAGAGTTCAAACCGATGACCAGAGAGGCGAGAACAGGCATTGTGGGACATCTCCCGGAGGCCAATCGCAGCACTGTAATCGACCAGGGTGTCTACACTGGCACCACGGCGCTGTAGTCCCAGCGCAGAAAGCTGTATGCCTCGTCATGTTTTTTTTACAGCGCTGCAATTGTGCCGTTTCTGCGCTCTAAGTGACCTGGCAGTGTGTGCACCGTGGGAGTTACAGCGCAGAAAGCTGCTGTACTGCTCAGAAAGTTGCCAGTGTAGACAAGGCCTGAGCTCCTGTATAACACAGGCCAGAGACCTTCCCCTATAGCATGCCTTTAAAAACCCTCAGATCTTCATTTTAAAATTGCCACTGATGGAGAATCCACCATGACCCTTGGTAAATTGTTCCAGTAGTTAATTAACCTCACTGTTACAAACTGATGTAATCAAGTCACTCCTTAACCTTTCCTTTGTTAAGCTAAGGGAGCTTCGTGCTTTAAATCCTGAACACTTTTCTTTGTCGTGTGTGTGGGGGGTTCTTTTCTTGCATCAAGTAATGGATTTTGCCTGCTGGTAAAATAATTTCATAGCAGTAAATCCGCAATGTGTAGCCCACATATGCTGCTTTCAGGCCTCTGCGGGGTGGTTTGTTTTGGAAGTGGGATTGCTTTTATGGGGGCAACACAATTAATTTATTATAGGGTTGCAATATAAATAAGGGGCAATAAAAAAAGCGGGGGGGGAGAAACTTCTTCTGCTGATTAGAGCTCTGAAAACACGGCAATGAAAGATTCAAGCTCTGAAAGTAGAGAGAGAAACTGCCCCTTATCTTTTAGGCAGACTAATCATCTCGGAGGAATTTTCCTCTAGCCTCAGTGCCACTTTTTTTCTCTCCATAAACTGGTTTTAGTTATTTTAAGAGGCGCAGCCTCAAAAGCCAAGTCGTTTATCTTTCCCAAAACATTTTCCAGCCTGTCACGTTATGAAGCCGGGAACGTCACGTGTGCTGTCAGGATTTTTTCTCCCTGCAGAACCGATTGGTCTCCTGTGGCTTGCTGATCCGGAGGCGATGCGATGGTCTGCGGTGCTGAAACCTGTGAGGGGATCAAGCAGGAGACCAGTAAGATCTTCTGAGAGATTAGCTCAATAGTCCAATGCTGAGAATCAGGCCTGTCTGTGTCTGTGGTGGGAATGAGACAGAAAAGAGCTTTTCTGAAGGCAGGTTGACGTCACCAAACATTAACGGGTGCCAGTGGCATTATATAAGGCTCGGGGCTAAATTGTACCCTCAGTTACACCACTGATTTTAAAAGAATTGCATGGTTGGTTCCTGCCTGGACCTTAAATTTTATATTGACCATATTCTGAGTCCCATCTCTATCCAGCTCATTTATCAGCCATTCTCTTGATGCACGGTTCCTGGTAGTTGCTGTAATCAGTTGGTGCATGGTATCTTGCTTAAGAAAGAAGAGGAGGACTACTTAGACAAATGAAAAATGGGCTTCTTTCAGCGTTTGGACTGAAACGATAAGTTAATCTTTCAAGTCTGGTAAACAGCAGGGTTTGACATCAGAATACTGCCACCAACAGGGGCTTATGTTGAACTACAGATGGTCATGCCCAGGGCTTTAAGACCCAGGAGATGGGACAATGCTGTCATTAATCTTTTGACAAGTTTTGCATTCTGGCTTCTGAATTTAGAAGCACATCAGATTGGAGAATTGTGTTAATGGTGCTCCGTACTGAGATTCTTTCTGCAAAGTTACAGTGAAAAGGAACATTAGACTTTTGGGGTTACGTTCCTGGCTCTGCTACCAACTCATTGCCAGCTGGCACAGGTAACCTTGCCTCACTTACCCCTTCTGAAAAATGGAGACTATAATATTAACCCGCTTCTCCATGGGCTTGTGAGACTTAGTCAAGAAATATTTGTAAAGAGCTTGGAAATCTCAAGTTAAATGTGCACTACTGACAGGGCTCCCAACATGGAGGGTCACGGCTCCCAGTGGGGATACAGAAAGGTGTCAGTGGTAGCCTTCCCATACTGCTGAATAGTGAGAGGTCCTAGCTACATCCTAATTAGATGGGAGAAGGTGCCGAAAGGAAGGGTACAGAAAATACAGAAAAAGTTGAGATCGAATGCACTACAGAAATGCAACAAGTAACTAAGACAAGATGTAGAGATACTCAGAAAATGGAATTCCATCCCATGGGAAAGTCTGCAATTTCAAAATTTGCTTTCAACTTGACTAAAGGCCAAAGGTTGAAATCTCAAAATATTTTGTGGAGGAGAAATTCTGAGATATTTCAATTCAGAAGCATCATCACATCCTCATCAAAACGTTCACTTCAAGTTGCTCGTTTTGGTTCATTTCTATGTTGAAACATTATAATATATCAACACAACACACTATATATAACAAACAAAACAAGAACATCAAAAGGAAATACGCCATTTTGTTTTCAAATAATTTCAAAAGTTTTCCCATCGAACCCCGTTGAAATCGACTTGGTCCCATGAAATATTTCAATGTCAACAAAACAGCCTTTGCTGGTGGAAAACTTCCATTGGGGAAAAGAAATTATCCAGTTCTCCCAAGCTGCAGACTTCCCATAGTGTAGCTCTGGGGAATCTGAATGGAAATTACGGACAACATCAGACCCATGTAATAATTCATCCAATTGTACGGAAACAAATGGGTTCAGATGTGAATTTTGAAGAGGCCCCTCTTTTCCATTTCTTGTTGTTCCCTTTAAAGCTTTGGAGTTGGGTTTTAGCTTCTCTTTTGAATGCACAAACCGTTTTGCCTTTATTCAAGCTATTGTCCAGTAATATAGTATTCGGGCTACACACCTTCACTACAACTTCATTAAAGAGACCTTGATGCTGCCCTTCAATATTACTGCTTGCCTTTGGATGCTTCATTGAGGGAAAGGAAAGCAAGAACAACAGGCCCATGAGATACATGCAGATCTTTCACCTAGGTAAAAGTATCTGTAAACCTCGTTAGACATTTAGGGTGGTATTTTAACATCCAGATCCCTTAGCCAGCTAAAGTGTGGCGATTCTTGGACTCAAAAGAACTTCAATTCCTTGCTATATTCATACCTTCATAGAGTATTTGGGAAGATTATGTTCAGGTACCAAAAGCCTATTGACTGGTAAAAAAATCTGTATCATTTTACTGCCCTCTAGTGGCTGAAGCAAATGTATGCAGCAAGAGAAGTATTGTTTGTATTAATTATAACTTCTGGTACATTTTGAATGAAAACTGCTGAATAAGAGACCAGATGTATGCAACCCCAGTGACGTCAATGGGATGGTCCAATGAGGAAGAACTCCAGGATCAAGGGTCACATGTCTCATACAAATCTTGTGGTTAAGATTGCCTTGCTCCTTCTAATGCCAATTTATATTTTATTATTTATTATTAGTAGTAGTAGTAATACAGTAGCGTCTAGAGGTTCCGACTAAGATCGGGGCTCCATTGTGCTAGGGGCTGTACAAACACTGAGTGAGAGCCAGTGCCTCTCCCAATCTAACGAGACAAGGCAGACAAAGGGAGGCAGGGTAAGGAAAGCAGTTACGTGCCCAAGGTCTCCGGCAGAGCTGTGACTAGACCCTAAATCTCCTGAATCCGAATCCAGAGTCCTACCCACTGGATCACACGGCCTTTCAAACAAGAAACCACCTCGTCATTTGACAAAAAACAAAGTAGCTTTTTGTCATTGCTCAGGTGAGGCAAAGGGCTGGTCTACACTGCCCCGCCGTTTGGCCTATGGGGTTTGTGACCAGAAGTGCACACCAAAGGGCTGTGCTGCTTCCTGGGGACACTGCGGACACAAATTGAAAGGTTCCTAGTTTGCGTTAGCAGAATCCTCTTCAAACAGGACTACAGTAATGTGAACCAGGAGCCTTTTAGTTCAGGCCTGCAAGCATCCACACATGGGTAGCAGGTATCATAGGCTGGGGGAGGCTGTGCCTCCCCAAACAGCCTGGTGTGGCCCCGCCCATGCTCCATGCCCAGGCTCCCTCCTGAAGTTCCCTGTGCTCTGCCCTGGCCCAGGCTGGCTGGGGTTGGACGGCCTGCCTGCCTCAGGGACTTGGGGTGGCTGGCGCTGGGGCAATGCTGCGGGGCTGGCTGTCCGGTGCACCGGGGCTGGGGCCATGGGCCGTGGTGGGGGTGCCCTGGGCTCCTGCGGGGGCGGGGGAACAGAAGGGGAGGCGGGGTCTCGGGCACAAGGGAAGGGGCTGGGGGCTACACACAGAGAAGTTACAGCGTGTGCAGCTATTCACACACCCATAATCTGAATTGGTGGGGCAGTGTGGACGTAGACTAAGAACCAAAGTTCCTAATTTTTAACCCCTGGTGTTAATAGTTGCATTTCCTTATCACCGCCTCTTATTAGGCCTTGGTACAGTGCCTGCACATTGGCCAGATCCTCAAAAGTATTGAGGTGCCTGACTCCCATTGATGTCAATGGGAGCTCAGAGCCTAAATACCTTTGAGGATCTGGACTAATGAGCCGCTGAGCCAGATGGGGCCTCCAGGTGCAGTCATAATACAAAGTGGTGTGTGTGCTTTCCTATTTGCACTGCACAAATGTACACGTCGTTTAGACCCTTTGTGAAGCGATGCTTTGGGTGACAAAAAAAACCAACCACCACCACACAGCTTTGCCGGTTTACATACAAATCAGGTTATAAACAAATACATACACATTAGCATTTAATAATACATTGCATGTGTCTCGTGCCTTCCACTGAGGTTCTCCTCATTCTTTATAAGTATGAATGAACGAAGCCTCACAGATCCCAGGCTTGCTAGATGAATATTATCCCCATTTTACAGATGGGAAACAGACATGCAGAGAGGGTTAGGCCAGCCCTTTCAAATGTGGCCACTGATTTAGGGTGCCCAAATGTAAACCCTTTGGACCGGCTTTTCACAGCTGCTGAGGACCCACCATTTTCAAAGACTTCAGCTGGCAACCGCCTTCACTCGGCCGAATGATAGCAACTTTTCCTATGGCAGAAAGCAAAGAATGCTAAAGGACACCCCTGCCTTATACTAATTTCCTACCCAGTTCAAATTATGTCACCATCATTTGGTTAGTTCTGATATGCCATAGGTTTAGCATGCACAGAATTAATCCGATGTACTGGATCCGGGGCAGAATTCAGGGCGATGTATTCTGCATTATTAATAATTATAATATCATTTGTATTCAGGTCGAGCCAAAAAGCCCTAAGCAGGGTGAAGACCCCACTGGCTGTTCACACACAGGCCAAAAGCTGCAGCTCTGAGAAAGGAGAGCGTGCAATCTGGGAGCAGCCCCTGGACTTACTGTGACTCAGACACTGCCCTCTGTAGGTATTAAAAACCTGCAGCTTGCCCATGACAGTTGACTCAGAGTCCCAGGGCTTGGGCTCAGGGGCTGTTTAATTGTGGCGTAGACATCCAGGCTCGGGCTAGAACCCAGGATCCTGGAGGGGGTGTGAAGGGACAATATATCCCAGGCTCCAGCCCAAGCCCAAACATCTACACTGCCACTGAACAAACCCTTAGCCTGAAACCTGCAAGCCCAAGTCTGCTGGCACAGGACAGCCGACGTCTAATTGCAGTGTAGACACATCCTGAGTCACATCTCCTCCCCTGCGTTCTCCTTCCTTTCAGGTAAGGATAGCAAATTACTCCTGGCCTATATCAGCAGCAATGTATTCCCTTCCGCTGCCCCCATCTACTCTGATCCCGGAGTGTAGGAGTGGGGAAGGGAGGAAACCCAAGGGTCATGGTGGGTTTTCCATCACTGACACTTTTAAAATCAAGTTTGGATGTTTTCCTATGAGCTCTGCTCTAGGGATTATTTTGGGGCAGGTCTCTGTCCTTTGTTATACAGGAGATCAGACTAGGTGACCACAGATGTCTCTTCTGGCCTTGGAATCTATGGGGTCAGGGCCTCATGGTTCCCCACGGCTGCAGATGGGCTGCTCCAAGAGCAGAGTGCTTTGGCAGCTCCCTTCCTGTCTCCATTTGGTCTGGCCCCAACTCCTGCATGACCCTAGGAAGGGGAACAATGTAGGAGCATGCTAATTGCTGTCTGCTATGGTGGGGCCATAGGCAGGCGTGTGAGTGGTTCTAGAATCTGGCCCCCTGCATTTCAACCTAGTGTTCCTTTTACCAAATCACGTTGCTTCAGTCTACGCTCAGAGGCACAAAACCAAACTGTTTTCTTTCCAAGCTTCAAACAGGGCGTTAGGAACAAAAGAGAACACTGAAATAAAAACACGTATAAACACAAAGCAGCTGGCACTTCCCTGGTAGCATTGAGTCCTGAGAGGAATAACAAAAGGTTCTAGTAAAGCCAGGTAACAAAAGGTGTTGTTATCAAATTGGCACACGTATGGTATGTGCCAATGTCTGTTCTCATGTGCACCTTGTGAAATCCTGTAAGTCACAGTCAGCATTCAGCCCATTCACTTTTACTTAGAAATCCTTGGTTAATACCTCAGCAGAGACACAGATTCTTTATGCTAGTGCCAGGTGCATGGTTTGATACAGTCCCTCTGTTGCGTCTGATGCTGTAAAGCACCGCGCAGTTTGCATTCATTTCACAGGAACAGCTTTTTGTTCCTGGGGTCATGGGCTTTGTTAAAATGGAGGATGCAGGCATCCGTCCTGTTCTCTGGCAGCTCGGAAAGACAGCAAACTACTATGACTTAATGGAAAGGGACCTTTGGGTCAAATGGCAGCGTCTCCTGCTATTGGAGCCGGTGGTCTTCCTTTCAGGTCTTAGCAGAGAGTGAGTCACTTAATGGACTTGCTTTCCAGACAGGTAAAATATACAGGATTCTAAACTCACCAGGAGACATCTTTGAGTCCAGAGACTCAAGGAACCCAGCATGAACTCAGAGAGTCTTTCCTTAAGTGCACCTGCTACCTTCATCCAAGCCAAGTCTTTCTCCTAACTTCTTTATCATAACCTCTGGCCTCAGCCTGCAGATTTCAAGCATCTTAGATGTTCTGTGATCTGTTGCAATGGCATCTTCAAAGCCATCAGGGACAATTCACGCCTTCAATTGACCTTGACAAAAGTTTGACTCAGGGCAACATTCTACCTACTCTCAAGGGTGGTTGGTCTGTTTGAACGAATAGACTAAAACGACACTGATCTCTTTTGAATCCTTTTTAAACGGAGAAGTGTTCCCCACCTTATTCCAGCTTTTTCATAGACCGCTGTACGATTCTTCTCATAGCTGTATACCTCAAGCTCCCTTCTTCTCTTCTTCACAAAACCTGCGTGAGTAGAAGCAAAGAGTCAGTGGCTGCATAAAGTTATGTGCTTGGGAAACTTATCGATGAAGTTGTACAACTGCACAAACCCTTTCATCTTTGTAGCTGTGGCTAAAAAGGTCTTAAAGTTAAATTGCTCCCATTTTGGTCAGCCCAACAATCTAAAAATCAAGTTAATAATAATGGCAATTAGCAGACTAATGATCATAATTACTAATAGATTCATTCCTATCATTACATCATTCCCACCATAATAACCACCAAGCACTCTTGCCATCCTGCTCCTGAAAATGAACTCCTTATGGCTAAAAAAGAACAGGAGTACTTGTGGCACCTTAGAGACTAACAAATTTATTAGAGCATAAGCTTTCGTGGACTACAACCCACTTCTTCGGATGCATATAGAGTGAAACATATATTGAGGAGGTATATATACACACATACAGAGAGCATGAACAGGTGGGAGTTGTCTTACCAGCTCTGAGAGGCCAATTAAGTAAGAGGAAAAAAAACTTTTGAAGTGATAATCAAGATAGCCCAGTACAGACAGTTTGATATGAAGCAAGTGTGAGTATCCCCGATAATGTCACAGCTAACCTGGTGGCTGAACTTTGTGACTTTGTCCTCACCCACAACTATTTCACATTTGGGGACAATATATACCTTCAAGTCAGCGGCACTGCTATGGGTACCCGCATGGCCCCACAGTATGCCAACATTTTTATGGCTGACTTAGAACAACGCTTCCTTAGCTCTCGTCCCCTAACGCCCCTACTCTACTTGCGCTACATTGATGACATCTTCATCATCTGGACCCATGGAAAAGAAGCCCTTGAGGAATTCCACCATGATTTCAATAATTTCCATCCCACCATCAACCTCAGCCTAGATCAATCCACACAAGCGATCCATTTCCTGGACACTACTGTGCTAATAAGCGATGGTCACATAAATACCACCCTATACCGGAAACCTACTGACCGCTACACTTACCTACATGCCTCCAGCTTCCATCCAGGACACACCACATGGTCCATTGTCTACAGCCAAGCTCTAAGATATAACCGCATTTGCTCTAATCCCTCAGATAGAGACAAGCACCTACAAGATCTCTATCAAGCATTCTTAAAACTACAATACCCACCTGCTGAAGTGAAAAAACAGATTGACAGAGCCAGACGAGTACCCAGAAGTCACCTCCTACAAGACAGGGCCAACAAAGAAAATAACAGAACACCTCTAGCTGTCACCTTCAGCCCCCAACTAAAACCTCTCCAGCGCATCATCAGAGATCTACAACCTATCCTGAAAGATGATCCTTTACTCTCACAGGTCTTGGGAGACAGACCTGTCCTCGCTTACAGACAACCCCCCAACCTAAAGCAAATACTCACCAGTAACCTCACATCATTGAACAAAAACACTGACCCAGGAACCTATCCTTGTAACAAAGCCCGATGCCAACTCTGTCCACATATCTATTCAAGTGACATCATCATAGGGCCTAATCACATCAGTCATACCATCAGGGGCTCGTTCACCTGTACATCTACCAATGTGATATATGCCATCATGTGCCAGCAATGCCCCTCTGCCATGTACATTGGCCAAACCGGACAGTGTCTCCGCGAAAGAATTAATGGACACAAATCTGACATCAGGAATCATAATACTCAAAAACCAGTGGGACAACACTTTAACCTGTCTGGTCATTCTATGACAGACCTGCGGGTGGCTATCTTACAACAGAAAAACTTCAAAAACAGACTCCAACGAGAGACTGCTGAGCTGGAATTGATATGCAAACTAGACACAATCAACTCAGGATTGAATAAGGACTGGGAATGGCTGAGCCATTACAAACATTGAATCTATCTCCCCTTGTAAGTACTCTCACACTTCTTATCAAACTATCTGTATTGGGCTAGCTTGATTATCACTTCAAAAGTTTTTTTTCCTCTTACTTAATTGGCCTCTCAGAGTTGGTAAGACAACTCCCACCTGTTCATGCTCTCTGTATGTGTGTATATATATCTCCTGAATATATGTTTCACTCTATATGCATCCGAAGAAGTGGGTTGTAACCCACGAAAGCTTATGCTCTAATAAATTTGTTAGTCTCTAAGGTGCCACAAGTACTCCTGTTCTTTTTGAGAATACAGACTAACACGACTGCTACCCTGAAACCTGTCCTTATGGCTAGCCTCTGACCATTAACCTTCTCTCTTGTGCTGCCTACTCCAGCTCCTGAACCTGATCTAAAATGTTACTAGCATGAAAAAAATTGAATCTAACAATTTTGTTCCAAACTCAGGGCCTGATATTGCCCATCCTTCCTCCCAGCAAATAGAATCTTACCTTGCAGGGAGACCCCAGGGCACAGATCCTCAAAGGGTATTTAGGAACCTACACCCATTGATTTAAACGGGAATTAAGCACCTAAATCTGTTGCCCCTCTTTGACCCGAGCAGCTAGTCGAAGTTTGGGGCCCTGGGAACGTTCCAGCTGGAAGTAGAAATTGATGGGGTCTGGTATTTTGTCTGATACAGTCTTGTTTATTTACAAGGGATGTACAAGTGGAGGAAGAACCAAGAAAAAATGAGCATTTTCTTAGTCTACAGCCCCAGGCCTTTTTAGCTAACAGACCCCAAACCTCTCTCTCTAGCTTTCCCCAGGGTCTCTGTGCTCACCAGCTGCTGCCTGGCTTTCTTGCCTTCTGCCTCTCTCGGAGTGTTCCCTCTCGGCTCAGTATCTAGGTGTTCTGCTTTCGCTCGCCCACTCCCATGCTTTACCCAAAACATTACTCAGCAAAAGCTCCTCTGCCCACCCAGTCGAACACTCCTGGGTGGGTTCCCAAGCACTTTTGTCTCAGGTGATTAATTTATCCTGACAGTTCCGGTACTTGAAGGGTGAATTCACTCCCAATTTCAAAACGGTTTGTGGCCCATGCAATCACCAGGCGCCAACTTCCATTTTTCTGGGTGGGTGCTCCACACCCGCCCCCGTCCGCCCCGAGGCCCTGCCCCCACTCTGCCTCTTCCCCCAAGGCCCAACTCTAGGGTTACCATATTTCAGCGAGCAAAAAAGAGGACGGGAGAAGCCCCGCCCTAGCCCCGCCCCTGCCCCTCCCACTTCCCGCCCCCCCTGACCTCCCAACCCTCCCCCCGTTCCTTGTCCCCTGACTACCCCCTCCTGGGACCCCTGCCCCTAACTGCCCCCCAGGACTATCTAAGCCTCCCTGCCTCTTGTCCCCTGACTGCCCCAACCTTTATCCACACCCCCACCCCCAGACAGACCCCTGGGACTCCCACGCCCCATCCAACCACTCCCCACCCCCTGACAGCCCCCCCCAGAACTCCCAACCCATCTAAACCCCTCTGCTCCCTGTCCCGACTGCTCCGATCCCTCTCCCCACTCCTGCCCCCTGACAGCTCCCCCCCAGAACTCCCAACCCATCTAAACCCCTCTGCTCCCTGTCCCGACTGCTCCGATCCCTCTCCCCACTCCTGCCCCCTGACAGCTCCCCCCCAGAACTCCCAACCCATCTAAACCCCTCTGCTCCCTGTCCCCTGACTGCTCCGATCCCTCTCCGCACTCCTGCCCCCTGACAGCCCCCCCCAGAACTCCCAACCCATCTAAACCCCTCTGCTCCCTGTCCCCTGACTGCTCCGATCCCTCTCCCCACTCCTGCCCCCTGACAGCTCCCCCCCAGAACTCCCAGCCCCCTACCCCCCCGCTCCTTGTCCCCTGACTGCCCCCTCCTGGGACCCCTGCTCCTAACTTCCCTCCAGAACCCCACCCCCTACCTAAGACTCCCTGTTCCTTGTCCCCTAACTGCCCCCTCCTAAGACCCCCCCCAACTGCCCACCAGGACCCTACCCCCTACCTGTACCCTGACTGCCCAAAACTTTCTCCACTCCCCCCCAAAAGCCCCCCCGTTTCTTGACTGCCCCCTCCAGAACCTCCCTGCCCCCCTTACCCTGCTGCTCAGAACAGGGTGTTGGGCTCTGTGTGAGCCGGACACGTGGCTAAGCTCCCCAGCACAACAAAACCCGGTCCCTGGCCCTGCACAACAAAACCCGGTCCCTGGCCCGGACCGGGTTGCAGGGGAGAGCTGCCCTTGTATCAGCACAAAGTGCTCTCGCTCCCGTTTTGCTACGCTGCATGGCAGTAACCGCTCCCAGTTGCAAAAGGGGAGGGCTGCACTTTGTGCTGAGACACTTGCTCAGAATGCAGGGCGGAGCTCCTCTCCAGCTGCTCCGGAGTCCAGCCCGGGACTTCCCTGCAGCCCTCCCAGCCGCTCCGGGGGAGGGGGGAAATCCCGGACATTGTGAGTGCTTTACAAATTCCCCCCCGGACGCTATTTTTAGCACAAAAAGGAGGACATGTCCGGGTAAATCCGGACGAATGGTAACCCTACCCAACTCTCACTCCGCCTCTTCCTGCCCTGGCTCTGCCTCCTCCCTCGCTCCGCCTCTTCCTACCCCGGCTCCTCCCTCGCTCTGCCTCTTCCTGCCCTGGCTCCTCCCTCGCTCCATCTCTTCCTGCCCTGGCTCTGCCTCCTCCCTCGCTCCGCCTCTTCTTGCCCCAGCTCCTCCCTCGCTCTGCCTCTTCCTGCCCCGGCTCCTCCCTCACTCCGCCTCTTCCTGCCCCGGCTCCTCCCTCGCTCCGCCTCTTCCTGCCCCAGCTCTTCCCTCGCTCCGCCTCTTCTTGCCCCAGCTCCTCCCTCACTCCGCCTCTTCCTGCCCCAGCTCTTCCCTCGCTCCGCCTCTTCTTGCCCCGGCTCCTCCCTCACTCCGCCTCTTCCTGCCCCGGCTCCTCCCTCACTCCGCCTCTTCCTGCCCCGGCTCCTCCCTCGCTCTGCCTCTTCCTGCCCCGGCTCCTCCCTCGCTCCGCCTCTTCCTGCCCCGGCTCTTCCCTCGCTCCGCCTCTTTTTGCCCCAGCTCCTCCCTCACTCTGCCTCTTCCTGCCCCGGCTCCTCCCTCGCTCCGCCTCTTCCTGCCCCAGCTCTTCCCTCGCTCCGCCTCTTCTTGCCCCAGCTCCTCCCTCGCTCCGCCTCTTCCTGCCCCGGCTCCTCCCTCGCTCCGCCTCTTCCTGCCCCGGCTCTTCCCTCGCTCCGCCTCTTCTTGCCCCGGCTCCTCCCTCGCTCCGCCTCTTCCTGCCCCGGCTCCTCCCTCGCTCCGCCTCTTCCTGCCCCGGCTCCTCCCTCGCTCTGCCTCTTCCTGCCCCGGCTCCTCCCTCGCTCCGCCTCTTCCTGCCCCGGCTCTTCCCTCGCTCCGCCTCTTTTTGCCCCAGCTCCTCCCTCACTCCGCCTCTTCCTTGCCCCAGCTCCTCCCTCACTCCGCCTCTTCCTGCCCCGGCTCCACCTCCTCCCTCACTCCGCCTCTTCTTGCCCTGGCTCCTCCCTCACTCCGCCTCTTCCTGCCCCGGCTCCACCTCCTCCCTCACTCCGCCTCTTCTTGCCCCGGCTCCACCTCCTCCCTCACTCCGCCTCTTCTTGCCCCGGCTCCACCTCCTCCCTCACCCCGCCTCTTCCTGCCCCGGCTCCGCCTCCTCCCTCGCGCCGCCTCCTCCTGCCCCAGCTCCGCCCTCGCTCTGCCTCTTCCTGCCCCTGCTTCTCCCCCTCTCCCCAGCGCCTCCTGCCCGCCTCCGAACAGCTGATCGGCAAGTGGCTGGTGAGTGCTGAGCACCCACTATTTTTTTTCCCGTGGGCGCTCCAGCCCCCGAGCACCCATGGAGTCAGTGCCTCTGCTTCTTAGCACAGTCAGACCTTTGAAGACCTGGGCCCTTGATTTCAATGGGACATGTCATTAAGTCAAGCACTACACATTGTGGCTAAGCCTGGAAGAATCTGGCCTACCTCAGGGATGGGGAGCATCTCTTCTTACATCTCTATAAAGTACTATGCACAGCTGTGACACTAGAGTAATAAATAATCATAATGATGAACACTTTATATCTCTGGGGGTCCTTCTCATCACTAGCATCAAGTGCTTTGCAGACACTGGTAATTAAGCCCCCTCCCCCGCTAATACTGCTGTGAAGTATGAGGTGAGTAAGAGATATATAAAAAAATCACTTAATCCATCCATTTTCTTTCCAGCTGCATCTGTTTAACAGCAGACAGCTATAGCTGACAACATTTTAGGACAGGAAGTGAAGAATGCCACTGCCTGTTGAAACTGAAGGGACCATCTGAGTCAGCAGAATGACTCAATAACACGTAACCAGGTGAATGCCCTAATTCTTGGGAAAACGCCATTGCATCTTTAAATGACAACATGTTGCCAGACCTTTGGTGTGATGTCCCAAAGAGGTGCTGAGTTGCCCTCAACTTCCAACAGAAGCGTGTTCTCTGCCATCACTGAGTAAAGAGGAAGGATGGTCCATTGCTTAGTGTGCTAACCTATGCCATGAGAGACCCAGCTTCAATTCCTTGCTTTGCTGCACACTTCCTCTATAACCTTGGCCAAGTCACTTTCAATGGGAGTTAGGCACTTAAGTACCTCTGAAGGTCTGGATCTTAGTCTTGCTGGGCCTCAATTTCCTGTCTGTAAAATGGGGATAATAGGATTACCCTATCCAGGAGCGCCGCCAGCTTTTTTGCCGCCCTAGGCGGCGGAAGGTCCCGCCCCCAAAATGCCGCCCCCGACAGAGGCGGCAGAAGATCCGGCCACCATGATCGCCACCCCCCAAATGTTAGTGCCCTAGGTGACCGCCTAGGTTGCCTAATGGGTTGCGCCGGCCCTGACCCTATCTCACAGGGATGTTTTGAGGATAAATACATTAAGGATTGTAGGTGCTGGACGTCATACAAGTACTTAAGATGGATTTCTGCTTCATAGAAAAAAGCATCAGCAAAAGAACCTGTGACACTGAAAAAGATTTGGGGGTCATGGTAGATAATCAGTTGAACATGAGCTCCCAATGTGATGTTGAGGGCAAAAAAGCTAATGCGATCCTGGGATGCATAAATAGAAGAATCTCAAGTAGAAGCAGAGAGGTTATTTTACGTCTATGTATGACACTGGTGCGACTACTGCTGGAATACTGTGTCCAGTTCTGGTGCCCACAACTCAAGAAGGATGTTGATAAACTGGAGAGTGTTCAGAAAAGAGCCAGGAGAATGATTAAGGGATTAGACAACATGTGATAGACTCAAGGAGCTCAATTTATTTAGCTTAACAAAGAAAAGGTTAAGGGGTGACTTGACTACAATCTAAAGTTATCTATATGAGGTACAAATATTTAATAATGGGCTCTTCGATCTAGCAGGGAAAGGTCTAATACAGTCCAATGGTTGGAAGTTGAAGCTAGACAGATTCAGACTGGAAATAAGGTGTATATTTTTAAGTGAGGATCATTAATTGTAACAATATACCAGAGGGCGTGCTGGATTCTCCATCACAGACAATTTTAAAATCAAGATTGGATATTTTTCTAAAAGATCTGCTCTAGAAATTATTTTGGGGACGTTCTATGGCCCGTGTTATATGGGAGGTCAGACTCGATATCATAATGGTCCCTTCTGGCCATGGAATGTATGAATCAGCAACACAATGTCCTGTAACACCTAGGTGTATTTAAAGATCTCCCATTCAAATGCCTACCCAGTTTAACACTAGTTAGTTTGTGGCCTCTGAACAGCTTGCTACACAAGGTGGTATAAGTTCCGGTCAAAAGCATCAATCAATCAGATTCTGAGCACAGCAGTGGAGGTGGGGTCCAGGTTTTTGTGAACAGGATTTGGTTTTTGACAGAAAATTTTAAAATGCAAAATTTCCTTTTTTTAAAAAAAACAACACAGTTGTTTCAGTGGCAGGGGAAACATGCATTTTCTCCTATTTTTTTCATTCCCCTTCCTATTCCCTTTTTTCCAATGGGAACAAAAGTTTGGCGAAAGTGAGGTTTCCCCCCCCAAACACACCAAAATTAAAGGAAAAGTTTCATCAGAACCTGTGAACAAAACAATTTTATTTCCTTCACAAAATACACTTACGTTTTTTCCACCAGATGTAGAGATGTCATTGTGTGGGATTGCTATGGAAAATAATATTAAACAAGTGAATTGTTGGTATAGTCACTTAACAACCCTGCAGGAGAACGCTGATATTTTAATAGAATGGTGAATGATAGAATATTAGCCGCTGAAATCTTTCGTCTGACTGTTAAACCAATTTTAATACAGATTGGAACCTGCTTTACAGCACCTTCTGCTGGGCTCTGGCACAATTGAAGTCACAAATGGCATAGCTTGTAAGCAACATGGCTGCCTGTTGAGCACGGATTAGGAACGCCAGATCTAATCAAATCCATTTAAAAAGAGAATGACATAATATATTAATGGTTACAAGTGCTTCTTACCATGTTCGCGTCCAGGCTATTAGGCTGAGCAAATCTAGCACAATGTAGCACGAGGGGTATCTGAATAAATTAGGTGAGATTGCACTGTACAGTACAACAAAGCCACCAAACTTTAATGTTTAAAGAATGCTTTGTTTCATTTTCTATTTCCCCAATCTGTCTCAAACCACACCCAGCCGCAACCCAGCTAGTAGGAGAGTTAAGCCCATTACCAGTTAAATAATACTTCAGCTGGTGCTGGTCTCTTTAGAGGCTGTTGGCTTAGATCAGGGGTCAGCAACTTTTCAGCAGTGGTGTGCCGAGTCTTCATTTATTCACGCTGATTTAAGGTTTCATGTGCCAGTAATACATTTTAACATTTTTAGAAGGTCTCTTTCTATAAGTCTATAATATATAACTAAACTATTGTTGTCTGTAAAGCAAATAAGGTTTTTAAAATGTTTAAGAAGCTTCATTTAAAACTAAATTAAAATGCAGAGCCCCCCGGACCGGTGGCCAGGACCCAGGCAGTGTGAGTGCCACTGAAAATCAGCTCGCGTGCCACCTTCGGCATGCGTGCCACAGGTTGCCTACCCCTGGGTTAGAGCCTAAATTTTGCATAATTGGAAAACTGTGCTTGAGAGACCCAGGGCTGTGATAGTGTGTGTGTGGGGAGCGGGGCTTGCAGAAGCCAGGAACATTAGCAGAGCTAAACGTGCCCAGGCCTGACAATAGGATGCCCTGGTAGTATTAGTCTCAGAGATCCACTATTATTCATGCATTTCTCCAATAAAATGAATGTCTGGAGTGGCTCAAGACCGTGAGTGCCTGCCGCAGGGCAGACGGGCAAAACCAGGGCAGATGCTCCAAACTGGTGGTGTGTCTATGGATTTCACCAAGCCAGTAACAAATGTGAACTACTGGATCACTATAACAGTCTTACTGTGGAATCAGACAGTCCCCGTAGAGTGACCCTCCAGTCTATCTTGCCATCCAGACAAACTTGACTTAGTAATAATTGGTCACTTTCACCAAAAATCACACCACGTTCAGGCTGCTTCCAGTCCCAAGAGATCAGTCACTTACTCCCAGATCAATTGGTATCCTAGATCTTACACCAAAGACGCTTGTAACCAATCCTGTAATAAACTATCTAAAGGTTTGTTTTTTTTTAACTAAGAAAGAGAAATAAGAGTTATTTACAGGTTAAAGTAAGGAAACATACACACACCAGTGAGTTACCTTCTAAATCCTAAGAGTGACAGAGTTTTAGTGATCTGTCTATTCAAAGTGTCTTTCCCAAGTACAACAGGGCCCTAACCGATCCTTTGTCTTGCAAAGATTCTTCATGGCCCAACTGATTTTGCTCATCCTTCTGAGTGGATGGGGGAATGATTCCCATGCCTGGGTTCACAAGTTTAGGGCAAACATTTTCAAAACTTACATATTATCTTAAAGCCTGAAATAGAGATATTACAAGGGAGATTAATGCCATGCAGCAACTTACAAGCATTTCATAGAGTCTAAATACTAAATACATTCTTATAAGACATAGGCTTGGTCTACACTGGCAACTGAAAGACAAAACTTTTGTTGTTCAGAGGTGTTAAAACACACACACGAAAGACAAAAGTTTGGTGGCCGAGGAGGCCGATCCTTGAGCCACAGGCTCACAGGCAGACATTGGAGGTGGTGTTGGCCCGCGATTGCCACGTGACTGTTGTCTTTCCTTTCTTTTCTGGCATTTTTCTGCGACCAGGGCAAGGCGATTGCCCTCAAAAGTGAACATTCCTTCTCTGACAGGTCTTCGCCAGTTTTCCCCTATCCTGGGTTGCTGTCTCCCAGTGTGTGGTGTGGATGCCACATCTCTTGATGTTTATCTTGAGGATGTCTTTAAAACGTTTCTTTTGGCCTCCCCATTTCCTTTATCCTTTGGTGAGCTGGGTATACAGCGATTGTTTTAGTAAGCGTACATCAGGCATGCGCCCACTGTACCTGTTCCACCTCAGCTAGTGCTGGATAATCAGGGCCTCAACACTGAAGATGTTGACCTCTGTGAGGACACGGACATTAGTGCAACGATCCTCCCACTTTATGTTGAGGAACTTCCAAAGAAACTGCGTTCCAGGTTTTTCAGGTGTTTTCTATGACTGCTGCGGTGTCAACTGCCCACTTCACCTTGAATGGTTTCTTCTAACATGTGTTAACTCCCTGTGTTTAACAATCTGTTCCATCTTGCATTTAGCTGTGCCACTGGGAGTACCTTTCCCAGGCCGGAAGACGAGCTCTGTGTAAACGTAGGCTGTGTCTACACTGCCACTTTCAGCGCTAAAACTTTAGTCATTCAGGGGTGTGAACAAACATCCCCCTGAGACAAAAGTTTTAGCACTGAAAAGCGTCAGTACAGACAGCACTTTAGCTACCACCGTTCATTTGGGGTGTTTTTTCTTTATCGCCGGCGATGAAGCATGTCTACACTGCCCACGTCACAATGCTGCTGTGGCCACGCTGTAACGTGGGCAGTATAGACATAAAGCCATAGGCGTGCGCAGCCCATTTCATTAGGGTGTGCACCCAGGGAGCCCCGCCCTAGCCCCGCCCCATCCATTCCCTCCTACTTCCTGCCCCCTGACTGCCACCCTCAGAACCCCCAACCCCCCCGCTCCTTGTCCCCTGACTACCCCCTACTGGGACCCCTGCCCCTAACTGCCCCCCAGGACCCCACCCCCTATCTAAGCCTCCCTGCTCCTTATCCCCTGACTGCCCCCCTAGGACCCTACCCCCTACCTGTCCCCTCGACCTTTATCCACTCCCACTCCTATCCAACCGCTCCCCGCCCCCTGACAAGACCCCCAGAACTCCCAAACCATCCAACCCCCTCTGCTCCCTGCCTCTCCCAACCCCTCTCCACACCCCTGCCTCCTGACAGCCCCCCCAGAACTCCCAACTCATCCAATCCCCCCCAGCTCCTTGTCCCCTGACCACCCCCTCCAGAGCCCCCCACCCTAACTGCTCCCCCAGGACCCTCCTTGCTCCCTGTCCCCTGACCCCTGTCTACCCCCCGCCCCCTGACAGACCCCGGGACTCCCATGTTCCATCCAATCCCCCCGCTCCCTGATTGCCCCCTCCAGAGACCCTCCTACCCCCTAACACTCCCGCCCTGGATCCCAACCCCATCGAACCCACCCTGCTCCCTGTCCCCTGACTCCCCCCACCACTTAGCCAACCCCCTGGCCCCGGACTCCTTACCATGGCATGAGATGAGGCTCCTAGCCTGCCCGCAGAGCCAAACGCTGCCCCGCAGGAGCGCGCGCAGCCCTGGCCCCCAGAGCACTGCACACGGGGCAGCATGGCTCCAGGAGAGGGGGAGGTAACTGCCTCCCCGCGGAGCCAAACCCTGCCCCACGGGACCGTGCAGCCCTGGCCCCCAGAGCGCTGCACGCGGCGGCAGGACTCATGGGGAGGGAGAAAGGTGGGGGAGGGGCCGGCAGCTTGCTGTGCTCGGCCAGGCGCTCTGGCCAGGGAGCGCAGACCCCGCAGCTTGCCGCGCCTGGAGAGGGGGGCCATTTGCCCACCCCTGCATTAGGGTGTGCCCAGACACACCCGGCACACCCCGTGCGCACGCCTATGCATAAAGCTTGTCTCTTTCACCAACAGAAGTTGATCCAATGAAAGATATTACCGCAGCCACCTTGTCTCTTTAAATATTCTAAGCATTGGCCTGCTGCCAGATGAGAAAAACATAGGATACTGTTCAATTAAAAGATAATAAAACACACTGGGCTGGGTGTTTCATGGCTGTTTGAATTTCAAAAGGGATTTCAAATCTCTCCTCCTGCCTGCTTCCCCCACCCATCTAACAGCAGCTATAAATCCTCTTCTATCCCATGAGATTATTCCACGCCCGTCAATTAATCTGGAGAGAATGTGATTTTGTGGATTGAGCTCAGGGACCGGATTTGGAAACTTCAGAGCTCGAATCTTGTCTCTGCTACTGATTTGTTGTGTAGTTTTGTGCAAATCACCTATGGCCTAATTTTCAGGGGTGCTGAGCACCGTCACCTCCCAAGTGGGAGCTGCAATTGCCTCACCTATAACATGGGGACAGTTTAGCTCACAAGATGTGAAGGTGAACTAGTTTAGGCATGAACGTTGATTGTGTGGTTAAGGTGCTGGCCTGAGAATAAGGAGATTTTGGCTTGATCACCGACTGTGTGTGTGATTTTAGGCAGGTCACTTCATCTCATTCTGTTTTTTGTGCTATTTCGATTTTAGTGGCGAGGACTCTCATACCACGGGTTTGTACAGCACAAGCACACTGGGGCTCTGATTCAGTTGAGGAACCTGTTACCATAACACAAAAAATAACAACATCGATACAGGGGGTTGAAACTGCAAAGTTCTAAGGTTTATGATCGTAATGTGACAGCTTTTGCTTGCATTTGGTTTTTTCCCATCTCTCTTTACATTCCTTCTTGGACTGGCTCTTTAAAGAATTGAATATATGTGCAGAGGGAACAGATGCAGCAGAAATAATAATAAAAAAAATCATAAACGGTTCAAAGTAATGGCTTATATTCCAGAGATAAATTTAAAAATAAATCATATCTAAACCTCCAAAGGAACAAGAAATGGTGAAAAATGGTATAGAGAACAAGGAGAAAGAAAGAAAGAAAAATTGAACAAAAAGGAAGCAGAGAAGGGGAGAGAAAAAAATCAAAAGATTCCAAAAATTCATAAGTTTCTTTGGATTTTTTTTCTCTCCCCTTCTCTGCTCCCTTTTTGTTCAATTTCTTTCTTTTTATGAATACTGTATTAATACCATATGGAAGCCACTCATCTCCCAGTTTTAGAAGGACCCTTTGACAGGTAGTATACAACCTGAGTTTTCCTTCAACTAGAAAAAACGCATTTGTTTTTAAATTGGAACATGCTTGGTAACCTTCCCCCAAAAACACAGGTTGAAATTCCAGGCAGAAAAAGACTCACAAACTTGAACTAGTTTTGCAACACCTAAAGCTATTTTGACCTCCATGAGAACAATAAACAAGTGTTCAGCTGTCACTCACCACCTTCACCAGAGCTCACTGAAGCCAATGGAAGGTTGCTATTGACTTCAATGGGTTTTGGATCAAATCCACAGTGAACATATTAGTTTTAATATACAGGATCAAGTGTTCTCAGAGAACTCATTTCAATGATGAGCCAGAAGGATATGTTTGGACAATGGCTTAAATTCTGGCATTGAGTCATATTTCCCTGTGATCGAGTCCTAAGCAAGCAACTGTTGGAGAATATATCATTACAGTACTTTGCACTCAGACAGCACCTTTCATCCAGCAGTTTCAAATGCTTTACAAGGGCTAATTAAGTTTGTAATATCCTGATGCGGCAGACAAATATTATCATCCCTATTTTATAGATGACTTACCAAATCCAAAGCCACACAGCGAGTGGCAGAGGTAGAACCTCAACACATTTTGAATATTATTGCCTGTCTCTAAAATGTTGCTCTCATTTTCTGTCTCCATGAAGAGATATGCAGGGGGCATTTAAATGCAGTAATCTTCATAACAACCCCAGTCCCACTTGTCAATTCCATCCATCTCAAGAGGCTTGATACATACCTAGATTGTCGGCTCTCTGTCATCTTTATGCTGTATGTTTGCACAGTCCCTAGCGCAGTGCCCCTAGATGCTACTATAGAACAAGTAACTAATACTAATACAACCAGTTTAATATAGCACAGATATGTAGTGGTCTGGTACCTTGGAACCTGTCCCAGGGCATAATTAAATAGACTGAAGCCATTATCTGTGCCCCTAGTGTCTTAATCCATGTTTTATGGATCTTTTTACATGCTTGTCTCTCAGATTTTACTGCAATTAAAAACCAAACAAAAAGCACCACATCATAACTATAGGGTGGAGTTTTACTGAGGAGAAACAAGTTTACTTGAGCCTGTTTTATGACAGACAACATATTTATTACTGGGATATGGATTGCACATGGGTAGAGATGGTAAGTCCTGCATTTTCTATTATCATACATATTGATTATTATAATAGAATGGGAGTTATGGAAATCTGTTGAGAAGAGATTATAACTCAGAGGCATTTTACAGAAGACGAAAGAGCTGTGTGTACCTGTGAAAGAGAGAGAGAGATGAGGGGAAGCCTCAGACATTGTAAGGAGAGCTGGGTACATTTTTTTAGCCAAAAGGTTTTTGTTTTTTTTCCAATGAAAAATGCAGAATTCAGACTGATCGAAACATGTAGAGAATTTAGATAGAATTCACGGAATTGTTTTGGTTAGAAATAAAAGGACAACAGGAAAACATCCGAAAAAAATCAAAACATTTTGTTTCTACATTTTCAAAATGAAACATGTTGATTCTTTGCTTCGAAAACATCATTTCATTTTGAATTTGAGAGCAATTTTATTTTTTGAAAAAGTTTTTTTCAGTTTGTCAAAATGTTTGAAATTTTTGTTTGTTTGTTTCAGCTTGACCAAAAATGGTTTGTTTTTTCAGTCCGGCCACAGAACTGAAAAAAATCAGTTATTTGCACTGACCTAATAATAAATATTGCACACACGTTTTCCACTTTGTACCAAGGGGCTGGCCTAGAATGTGGGAATAGTGGAGCTCAGGGATGTGGCACCACACCTCCTGTTCCTCAGCCGCACGCTCTGTGCTGGGAAGGCTGCAAGGGGAGATATAGAGTCACAACATCTGGCCTATGCCCCTTGAGGATTCCCCAAATGCAGGGTGGCCAGATCGGTGGTGCAAATGGGGTTGTATGGGTATAAAGAACTAGGACCTTTGTTTTAAAACTGAAAAATACAGCTTTAAATTGCGGCAGGGGAACAGGTTCATGAACTCATGCTAGTTTTGCAAACGCCAAAAAATAGTTTGCGAGTTTCGCCACTACTTTGGAAATTCCATGATGGTTACCCATCCCTATTTCAGACAATAACCAGGTATTGAGCTGTCACCAATGGAACAGATTCTTCTGTACAGGATCGAGAATACGCCCAGAACTCACATGCTTCTCACAGATAAGCCCAAGGGATCAGCAGGGTGCTGTCCATATCTTAACAAGGAGAATCCTGCCAAAATATTCCCCTTAGCCTGTGATACACACTGTGTACAAGGAGGGAGGGGACAGGGTAATAAACAGGGAAATTGTCCCAAATTTCCCTTTGCTTTGGTGGAAGGCCCTCCAGCATCTTCTTCAGCACATCACTGAGAAGGATGGGGTTTGGCATCCCGGCCAATTGCTTAAATTCTGGGATCTGGTCAGAATTTCCTTGTGAACAAGTCCACAGCAAGCACCTACTTGAGAATATGTCATTTGCACTCAGGCATCACTACCATGTGCTGAGACAGGAGTACTTAATTCCTGCTTCAGGAGTCGACGTAGCTTAGGTCAACTTACCGCGGGGTCCACACTACGCTGGGTTGACGGGAGACACTCTCCAGTTGATTTACCTTACTCTTCTCGTTCGGGGTAGCGGGGTCGACTGAAGAGCGATCTGCAGTCGATTTGGTGGGTCTTCACTAGACCCACTACATTGGCCCCAGTGCATCAATCCCTGGAGCATTGATCCGGGGGGTAGTGTAGACATAGGAATAAGCTATAGCTGCATCCACACTAGCAGAGTTGTAACACTTTAACTATACTGGTATAGTTTAAAGCAGTACAACTTTTGTGTGTAGATGAGGCCTTAGATAATGCCTCGCATCATGGGACTCTAATGCTGACTGAGGGTTCCAGGAAGCTACCAACATAGAAATAATAAATATTAATAATAAAACTCACACTCTCAAACAGCAAATGTAGCTGTCTCATTACCTAGGATCAGAGCCAGGCTGTCATGACCCAGACTGAGGATATAATTGGCCTCCAGAGTTTCTTAATGGTTGTTTATGGATCATATATGGGAATCGACATGTGCAGATTCCAACCAGTGAGGTACATAACAGCAGCATATGCCATGCCCACGCAGTAGGCTCAGTTTGGTCAAGTAAGTGGGTGAACATAAGTTGTTTGCACGGAGACAAACAGTCTGTTTTGTGACTGTTATCTATTGCTGGCGGTTGTACTGCACCTTATCATGGCAGGGTTATTCTCGCTCAGGTAGAGAGAGCAAACCCTGGAATGGCTGTTGCTATCAAGGATTGTACATGCACAAGAGGATTACACATTTCGCTCAGGGCTAACAGGCATTAGGAAAGTGCACTGAGAGGAAACGTGTTTGAACAGCACCTAGCCAAATGGGATCCTGGTCTCCGACCGGGACGCCAAGACACTCTGGAAATACAAACTAATAATAATGTGTCATGCACACATTGGGGGAGGGATAGTTCAGTGGTTTGAGCATTGGCCTGCTAAACCCAGGGTTGTGAGCTCAATCCTTCAGGGGGCCATTTAAGGATTTGGGGCAAAAATCTGTCTGGGAATTGGTCCTGCTTTGAGCAGGGGGTTGGACTAGATGACCTCCTGAGGTCCCTTCCAACCCTGATATTCTATGATTCTAAACCAAGGTGGCCCTTTGTCTTCCTCCGGTGGCTTGACCACATCCAGCTGTTTACAAGGCTGCCGTGGTTCTAAATACACATGCTTCATTCATGTATGACTGGTAGTGGGAGTTCATGCTTTTTTAGAGCCACAGGTCACTGTTACATATGAAAGATAAACGAGGTTAGCAAACAATCATTTGGCCTCATTGCTACATGTTCCAGACATAAAAAGCTTGCAGGAACAGCCCCCCCATTTTCATCTTTGAACTAATGACGATCTGAAATTAAGCCCTGGTCATTGTTAAGCAAATACTCGTAAGTAGCAAAGAGGAAGAGGAGGAAGAAAAAGGTAGTGTCTGGACTGGGGGTTTGTTACATTTAAACAAACATTTGAAAGTTCCGCTGCATGGCAACAGCTTAATTGTGTTCAGACAGCTGTCTTGAGAAACAACTTTCTTGAGAGCTTCCTGTTATTTCCTCATTCGGATCCTGGCCTGTCTCGTATTTTGGAACTTCAATTTACCGCCCCCTGCTGAACCGTAGACGAGCAGATGGAAGCAAAAAACGGGGACAGAAAAAATTAAGCTTATGTGCTTACCATCATCTTCATTCATCTGTATTACAGTAGCATCTAGGGGGCCACACTGAAATCAGGGCCCCGCTGTGCTAAGCACTGTACAACCATGAGACAATCCCTGTCGTGAAGAGTGTGCAGCCTAAATAGGGAAGACCTGCAAAGGGGGAAGAAGGCACTCAGAGATGCAATGATTTACCCACTGTCAGTCACAGAGGAGGGATTAGAATTTAGGTTTGCTGACTACCAAGGGCAGTGCCTTAGCCGCTAGGCCAAATTGTCTCTCTGTACTGAACTGACAGTGGTTTTCACATGTTTTGCACTCACTTTTCATAGGTGACCACACAAGGTGAAAATTATCTTTGACCTGGTCTACAATTAAAACTTACGCCAACAGAGCGATCTCAGCCCGGGTGTGAAAACAAACAAACTCACTAACGTAACAACATCGCTATGCTAGCGAAAAAAGCCCCAAACCACCCCACCCACCCACACGTGGATTCAGCAGTGCTGATGGAAGAGTGCCTCTGTCAGTTTAGCGAATGTCATCCGGGGAGGTGGAATTCCTACATCAGCAGAAAAACGCCTTCTGTGGGTGTAGGCTGCAAGCTGCGCTGGCACTGGGGGGTATGACGGCAGAAACTCTGGAGCACAGGGATAGATTTTGACGCGTTCTCTTCATGCCCGTTTGTCCTCCCGAATACCAGGAGAAACAAAAATAAAAACAATAATACTTCACGCATAAGTGCTTTTCAGCTTCAAAACCTTTTTTTTTTTTTGAAGCAAAGCTTAGTTAATTAATTAATAGAGAAAGAGGGAAAATGTGCATGCAAGCAAAGCACAAAAGCACAGAAATTGAGAGGGCTCTGAGCAGAAATGCAGCTCGGGGGGAAATTACCTTGCCTTCTCTTTCTTCATTAAACTCAAATTCAAGTCCAAACAGGCACCAGTCTGAATGCGGCCTGAGAAACACACAGGAATGGGGTGTACACATTACAAATTGGCTCTGAATTACAGGGCAGCCTGAATTCACTATTCCCTGTGTGTGCTTGTGTCTTTGCACAGTGAGGTACTTACGTCTCAACACATCCGTGGCTTTCGGAGTATATTGACTTAATGAGAATTACAGTTGGGAAGACGCCAATACGCAGAACATCCGACAGTTGTTTATTGTTCCAACAGTCTTGTTGAGTGATATTTGTCTTTGGAAAGAGTTTTGATGAGCCCCGCCTTGCTGTCATAGAAGTCATGGAGATGTTTTGACAAGGACGTCAGTGGGAACGAGCTCTCGCCTTTTAGTTCTTGCTCCAAGGTAAATAGTGGTATTTCCCCTGTGGTAGGAAAGAAAAGAAAGAAAGAAAGACTAAATTTTGGAGTTACAGGAAATAGGGGAAACTGGAGACAGGGGAGTTATTTATCAGACCAGCTATATGCTGCGAGTCTCTCTGATCTGCCACTAAACCATATATGTTAAGCGAAGCACACGGAGGGTGTGAATGGTTGCTGAGGGTGTCAATGGCAGCTTGGGTAGACATACCTGCGCTAGCTGTACTTGAGCTCGCTCACTAAAAATAGAAGTGAGGACACCATGGCGTGGGCTTCAGCGCTGGGTGCAGAAGCAAGTAGGTACCTGGGGGTCATTGTGGGTTTGTGCAGCCCACCCTGAAGCCCAGCCATGGCATCCCCACTTCCATCTTTAGCAAGCTAGCTAGAGCACAACTAGAGCAGGTCTGCCCCGGCTGGAGTGTAGACATCCTCTGAACCAGATTAATCCTTGCATAAGTGCAGGTGCCAGCTGAGGGACAGAGGTGAAGCAGTTTGAGCCTCTCCTATTCAGTAGCTCTGGAAGCTGGTGCACCCTTAGGCTAGGGTAGTCCTGAGGCCTGCCTTAAATCGCATCCCTGAGTCAATGGCTCCTTTTGCTGGATGTAGAATAGCTGGGACATTACAGTACTCCAGACAACTCTCCTTCTGCTCCAACACACCTCCTCCTTCCTTCAACCTGCTCTCAGCCCACCCCCGGCCTAGCCCAGAATGCCCCCTCCAGCCAGCGCTGTGGCAGAGAGAGAGCAGAGCTGCCATGGCCAATTCTACACGCAGCATAGGAGACCAATATTTCCCAGAGGGGGCTTCTTGTGTCTGTCCTATGGCCCCTTTGGTCCAGCTTAGCGAGACCAAAGGAAAATGATAGATTGGGCCATGGGGCCAGATTCTTCTCCCAGATACAAATCTGAAGTAATTTCACCATATTCATTGGAGTTCCTCCAGATCTCCGACAGCTGGAGCTGAGAGCAGAACCTGTCCCGATGGCGCTGTCACGGGGAACTAACTTAAACCAGCCTTTGACTCTTGCTTTTCGGTTTTCGAGCATTAGCTGTCAAAAAGGCCCCACTCGATTCTTCAATGCAGCTAAAATTCTAACCTTTTGCAAGCCACGACCCCCACAATCTCTCTATCCGACCAACAGTGAAGGATAAAGCTCCCCCAGTCAAATTATGGAGGCACTGAGTAACCACAAAGAGAAAGATACCTGGCAAACTGTGCAATTCACAGCTTCAGTAACTTATCCCTATGATTTAGTACAGTTGAGTGGGTCCCGGACATCTTCTTTGAACAGTAGCACGCAGCATTCACAGTAGCTCCTCAGTGTTCGTTTTGGGGATGTGCCAGGTTCATATTTCTGTCATTTTCCTTTGTATCTGGGTGTCCATATATCTATTTACTGCTAGTCGAGTCATTGCATTAGCAAATCATTCCAGCTATTTATTTAGCAATCCATCAGTGTTGTTGTCACTTTAATTGCCTCTGTCTCCATGGATTGCTATTATTTATCTGTCTTATTAGCAATACATATAGTGCCATCCACCAATACATTCATTCCATAATTATGTGTGTCGATGTTATCTATGGACTTCCTCCCGCTTATAGAGTGGCCGCTTTCTTAGGAAGGAGAGAAATGTGCTTCAGAGCACAAAAAAGGTTAATTTCATTGTCCGTTATCATTACTGATTAATATTTTCTTTAATTGTTAAGCACTAACACCGCACTCAAGACACAAAATGAAGACCAGCCTTGCTCCGAAGAGCTTGACATTAAAACAAAGAGCCACGTTGTAATAGCCTTACTCATGCTGAATAGCACCTTACAGCGGGTGGAGAGACAAAGGGGATAGTAACGGTGCACGGCACTGTTTTCATAGTGAGGATAGGAATCACATTCTGGCCCAAAAGGAACAGCAAAGATGGGACATACTGGGAAAGCCGTTGGGTGGGAGAACTTGGAGAGACAGGCTGTTTGTTTTGGTTTTTTGAATGTGTGATTGCTTCGCTTCTTGCGGGCATTGGAGAAGGAGGGATCTGAATGTCAGGAGGTGACTTGGTGAATAACAAGGATTAGGCTTTTCTAGGACATGCCTTACCATAATAGCTATAACTGTAGATAGCTGAGCGCTATATCTCCACGACCTATCTTCTCTTTGTAGCTCTCTTCCTATGGTGACAAATGTCTCTCCAACTTCTTTCATCGGAACCCTGGTCCCAGTAGAATATATTTGAGTTCAATTATAAGAGGCCAAGTACATCGTTGCCCTGGCCCTGGTATAATCATTTACAGGAGTGCTAGTGGGTGAAAAAATGCTATTAAAGTAGAAGGTTGTATTTTGCATCTACTTTGCACTGGTATAAATGACAACCCAATGTGCAAGGAAGGTGTGAATCAGGCCCCAGGTCTTTAAGACAAGGACTTCTAGCTAGAGTCATGAAGTCTGTTTTGCCCTGCTCCAGCATAAACGTATTTGCTTCAGTAGTATGTTTTTTTTTTTTATTCCCCTTCTTTCTCTGCATTTATTTTTCACTCTGTCCCCTCTCTTCTCCCTGTTTTTCCACCCTATTTCTTCATAAAATATTTTCCTATCTATTCCTTTTTCCCCTCTCACCAAACTAAAATTCAAACTCAATGGTGCTGGAGTTAATCCAGCACTAGAAGCCAGAACATTTGAGTAAATTTGAAATTAGACAATGCAAAAGTTATCTGTTGCTATGAATAAGTGTCATCTATCTATCTATCTATCGATCTCTTTTCTTTAAATGCTTCCCCGCTGTAAGTCAATTATGAAGCGTAAAATGGTTCCAAGGAACTATTTGCTATTTCCTAGCCAAGTGGCTTACACATCATAGACTAGCAGCCTCAGTCTTTGTGCTCAAGACTTGGCTAGCGTCAGGTGATGGAAGAATTCGGCAAACCTCCCAGACCTCAGGGAAGCGTATCCCTTTTCATGGATGTGTTTCCCAGCAGCAGCCATGAATGGGCTGATTTGTGCACGTGTGCTTGTGTGGCGGGTGGCAGGAGGGGAGGAAATGACATGTCAGGTAAGTGGCCTGTTGCCATCCACATGGTTTGCTCAGTTAAGTTTTCCTTGGAGAAGGCCATTGTGTGGTGTACTTTCTCCCTCTTGGGGATCGGCTCAAAACTGCCGGCCAAAAGCGCTGCTTGAACACCACTGTGGCTACTAATTTGTGGTCAGGCACTAGAGAAAGCCGCACCATTTCAGTGAGCTGTCCCAGCCTGTGGTCAGACTCACTGCAAGTTACGTCAGGTGAGAATTAAATCAAGATGCTTTGGGGGTGTTTGGGTTCTCCCGGTGCGTCCAAAAAGGGATCCTTCCCCTTAGCCCAGTTGAGAGGCATCCCACTTGCCAGCTTTCAGCTATAATCCACTCTTGAGATTGATTCTTATACAGAGGAGCCAGCCCCTCTTATATCATCAGAACAGGGCTGATGGAACAACGCCGCACACACAAGTCATTTGCAGGTTCAACCCGGAACCCTCAGCAGCACAGCCCAGACCTCTCTCCACTTGAGCTAAAGACCTAACTCTCACCTGGCAACAGTAGCTCTATAGACCACACACTAGAGGAGGACATGCCAGGCATTTCGCTAACGGGCTACGCATAGGATTTGTACTTGTCCTCCACGTGGGGTGAACTGCCCCCCCCCCTTGCACTTGTTTAAATCTCTTGTAGAGGGTAAGTCATTTCACACACAAGCTTTCCTCCGGCTTTCAAGGGGTGGGAGATGCTGGAGGTGGAGAAAAGCAAATCCAAAGCCTAAGCTGGTGGATGGCCGCCAATTCCGCTGGGGAATTTAATAAACTAACAAATCTTTACAGGCATCCAAGTTCTATACTTCAAACGCAGAGAAAGGACAAGGCACACTGCATAGGGAGGCAGATTGTTTATCAGCCTCGGGTGTCCAGTTCTCAGTCAATGCTGAGATACTGTTATTAGAATGCTCATTTAAACACCTACAGAGCTCACAACTCATGGCGGTTGGGAGTTTTCCAGCTAAATGGTTTTTTGATGGAATACGTGTGTGACGGGTTGGATCACAGAAACACCCTTGGGAACTGCCAACTCAGGTGCCAAGACTACTTCTGCCCCTGCTTTCCTGCCCTGCCAGCCTGGGACTCCAACACCCTGTCCTGTTGAGCCAGTCACGCCAGTCTGCTCCAACACAGACCCAGGGTCTGAACCACGTGCTTCAGAGCTGCAGACTTAACTGAAAGCAACTTACAGAAGTGTTCCGGTCTTTAACACTCAGATGCCCAACTCTCAATGGGGGCTAAACCCCAAATAATTCCATTTTACCCTATATAAAGCTTATACAGGGTAAACTCAAATTGTTTGCCCTCTATAACACTCATAGAGAGGTATGCACAGCTGTTTGCCTCCCCCCCCCCAGGTATTAATACATACCCTGGGTTAATTAATAAGTAAAAAGTGATTTTATTACATACAGAAAGTAGGATTTAAGTGGTTCCAAGTAGTGACAGACAGAACAAAGTGAATTACCAAGTAAAATAAAATAAAACACGCAAATCTAAGATTAATACAGTAATAAAACTGAATACAGATAAAAACCTTACCCTTAGAGGAATTCCAGTAAGCTTCCTTTTACAGATTAGTCTCCTTCCAGTCTGGGTCCAGCAATCACTCACACCCCCTGTAGTTACTGTCCTTTGTTCCAGTTTCTTTCAGGTATCCTTGGGGCAGAGAGGCTATCCCTTTAGCCAGCTGAAGACCAAATGGAGGGGTCTCCCAGGGGTTTAAATAGACTCTCTCTTGTGAGTGGAGACCCCCCTCCTCTCTCCTATGCAAATTCCAGCTCCAAGATGGCATTTTGGAGTCACATGGGCAAGTCACATAGATTCATAGATTCTAGGACTGGAAGGGACCTCGAGAGGTCATCGAGTCCAGTCCCCTGCCCGCATGGCAGGACCATGTCCATGCATGACTCACAGTTTCTTACCAGGTAGCAGCCATGGCTTACCTGCTACCTTGAATGTCCTCATGTAGACTTCCTATGTGGATTGGGGCCTCCCAAGATCCGTTGTCCCTTCAGTGTTTCTTGATTGGGCACTTCATTTGCACATTCCTTTCTCAAGAAGCTGACCAAATGCTTTACAAAGGCTACTTAAAAATCAAGCCAGTGCCCAGCCAATATTCATAACTTGGAATACAAAAATGATACATGCATACCAATATGATGAATCGATTCAGTAGATCATAACCTTTACAGAGATATGTTACATGGCATATGTAGCATAAAACATATGCTCGTTATGTCATATATATATTCATAAGCATATTTCCATAAAGCCTTATGGGGGGCACCGTCACAACGTGGTTTCCAAAAAATGGACATTTTTTTATAAGGAACTGTCTGCTTTGCTGAAATGATTTGATTTTCCCCCTCAGAAAAAAATCTATAGCTAGGGCTTCTGATTTTAGGTTTCAACACTGATAAAACACCCCTGATTTCAAAAATAAAATGCAATTGTTGTTTATCCAGTAACCACTGGAAAAAAACACAAGAAATGGTTACTCAACTTATGTTGACTTTACCCCTTTCCCAGTGGAGTTTGTGACACCCCTGCTCCCTGGCTTGTATCTAAGTGTTTGTCCACATGGAGCAGTAATTGTGGGCTATGAAGGTGTGGTTTCTAAAACGCACTATTGTGTTGCACATGAATTGGTCCATGTAGACCCTGCTAGTGCACGCTAAAGGTTCCTTCGTGCACTTGAATGTAGTGTTGTTTGAAACATTACTAGCTGTGTATGCAAATAGAACTGCTCAAGAGCCACATTCTCCAGTGGGCTACATCCCTTTTACGCTGCCTGAGTGGAAACAGGCAAGAAACAACCAGCCGAGGATTCCCTTTGTATTGAGGAAAGCTCTGCTGATACAAAGCCACCCCCAACCCCTGCTATAAAGAGGGGCATGTCAGAAGCAGGGTGGGGACTGATAGAGGGCACAGCCGAGCAGAGCTCCGTTATACCAATAACAAATGACAATGTGTGGCTACAGCCACAAGTAGGTAGCAGTGCTGAACTGCTCCAACTCAGCCGGAGCCTGGAGGGGCACTGGCTCCCCCTAACCACTGTGCAACCCATAAAGAGGATGCTGTGAGCCTGCTGCTAACTGGCTGTGTGGGAGGAGGAAGGGTTGGTGCCTTGACCCCTCTTTTTCTCCTTCCGACCATCTTTGCAGAGGCCAACGCCGCTACCTTTGTGGAGTGCAAGGAGTCACAGTGCCTGGCCCTTTTACAGTGGGAGGTAGTCTCCTTACCATATACTTTCTCCTTCCTTTGTGCATACAGGCACAGCCAGGTCTTCGAGTGGTGAAAACAGCATCAGTGCATGCTTCTGGAAACAGGGCAATGTATGCATCAACCTTGATGGTACCATTTCCAACGATGGGGCCTGACTCTCCTCCACTTTCACTATTGTAAATCAGGAGCGAGTTCACGGCTGTCAGTGGAGCTACGCCAGTCTCCTAAGTCAAGAACAAGGGATATGTTCCATGACATGAAATGGTGGCAAATGCAAAACTGATTAAAGAAAATGCTATTTTACACATTGAGAATGTGGAACTCATTGCCACAAGACGTCACTGTGGCAAAGATCTTAATGGGATTCAAAAAGGAATTTAACATTTATTTGGATAACACAATGATTCAGGGTTATAGCGTAAACGTTACAAAATTATCAAGAGATGTGGAAGGGATGTAGGCCCAGATCCTCAAAGGTATGATTTCAATTTGAGTTAAGTACATAAGTACCTTTGAGGATCTGGACCCCATAAACTCTCATGCTTCAGTGCTTAAGCCAACCTCTAATTAACAGGGGTCAGGAGAAAATTTTTCCTGGGGGTAGGTTATCCCATAACTTCCAACTGCAGGATTTCTTGCACCTGACTCTTTACCTTACCCTGACCAATGTCAGAGACAGGTTACAGAATTAGGTGGACCATGGGTCTCATCCACTGTGACAATTCATATGTCCCTAAAATCAGTCCCCATACAACTTTAGAGCCATGGGGAGGACAGCACAAACAAACCAATGCCTAGTAAAAAGAAAAATAACTGCGTATAAAGTGAAGGAACTGTGATCATTCTTAACACGACAGGAGGTGTTTTTAAACAGCTGAGAAAATTAAAATCTATTTTTAAAAGCTCATTGACAGCATTCCTTTAAATGAGGGCTGTGGTTTCAGCTCTGCAGTTTCCCTTATTTATGGGGGGGGGGAGTTAATTCCATTTGCATGCTAAAGACATTTCTGTTGCAGCAAAATCTTCCCTCTGAACCTAACCACACCCCTGCTCCTCTGCAGCAACATGAAAAGGGAGAACTCTTTGCTCTCAATTAAACAGATACATATCTGGAGTAACTTTACTGATGGTAATGGGACTTACTCTATATTTACACTGGTGAAAATGAGAGCATAGACTGCCCCGTAAGACATTCTCTACTTATTGTCATCTAACCTCATGGGAATCTGCAGCAAGAGGGATAGCTCAGTGGTTTGAGCATTGGCCTGGTGAACCCAGGATGGTGAGCTCAATCCTTGAGGGGGCCATTTAGGAATCTGGGGCAAAAATCTACCTGGGGATTGGTCCTGCTTTGAGCAGGGGGTTGGACTAGATGACCTCCTGAGGTCCCTTGCAACCCTGATATTCTCTGATTCTATTGGAAAGGCCAGGTCAATTGCATCCCTGGTGTAACTCTACTGATCTCAATAGCATTACAGCAGGGAGGAACCCAGTTCACCGGGACCAAACGAAGAGGGTATGTCTAGATTGCAGTTAGACACCCGTGGCTGGCTGGTGCCATCTGACTAAGGCTGAGGGGGCTTGGGTTAAGGGGCTGTTTAATTGCAGTGTAGAGGTTTGAACTGGGGTCCTACAGCCTCCTCCCCCTGTTACCATAGTATTGAGCCCCTTGCAATCTTTAATGTACTTATCCTCACAACACCCCTGTGAAATAGGGCAGGGCTCTTATCTCCATTTTACTGATGGGGACCTGAGCCCAGAGAGCTAGGCACCTAAATACCTTTTAGGATCTGAGCCTAAGTGACTTGCCCAAGGTCACACAATGAATCTGTGGTGGAGTAGGGAAATGATCTCCCAAATTCCAAACTAGCACTCTAACCATTGGACAATACTTCCTCTCTATGGCCCTGCCTAACTGCATGGGAAATCTCTCAACAACAGGGTCCCTCAGGAGGTTTCTCACATTGTCTGCTCCCAGTTAGGTCAGGAATACAAAGAGAACAACCTTTCCTCTCAGTATTTGGTCTCTTCTGCTTCCATTCCCAGCCAAGCTCAGAAGCACAATAGCCCAACAGAAAGGACAAACATATCATTGAGAATCAGCTGATTTTCCTTTAAAAAAGCCTGAACAGTTTCTATTTGGTTTCAGTCTGAATTTCTGGCAAAGATTCCGGTTATTCTGTTTCCCCTGAAGCGCTTCACCCATCCCTACTGCTAACGCTCCCGATCATTTTAATTATTCTGTGCTCACCTCAGGCCTTAGAACAAACCTGCCAGCCATCTGGCAGGAACTAGTGACATCTAGCAAATGCATTCACTATGACAAATAGACAACAGTCTGCAGAGAAAATAAATTCACATACCGGTGTGTCAACTTGCACATGCTAGAACCCCCCTGATTCACTCTTCCAGGAGTACAAGGAAAGTACTGTTCCTTGTACTCCGAACCTAATCTTGGAGGTACTAATGCAGACAGTCTCAACTGTGCTCTCTGGAGCACTTTCGGGGGATGGAGGGTTGGGGGTGTCTATAGAAAACTGACAGGTCACATGGTGCTGGCTTAGGGTGACCAGATGTCCCGATTTTATAGATTTAATATTTTGGGGTCTTTTTCTTATATAGGCTCCTATTACCCCCCACCCCCTTCCCCAGTTTTTCACACTTTCTGTCTGGTCACCCTATGCTTGCTCCTCCTCCATTTTTACAGATGCTACTACAGGCATCCAGGTTCTTCGCTGGAAAGAACAACCTTGGATGGTCATAAAAGCGTCTGGAAACCAGGAACTGAGCGCAGTTGCTTCCACCAGGCACCGCTGCTACATAAGAGGAGCTGAAGAGAAAATAGATGCCCCCATTGGAACACTAGGAGAGTAACCTCCAAGCAAGCAGAGAACCAGGAAGCACGGCCAGGATGTAAGGAAGATGTGACATACGGGAGTGCTGCTAAAGGTCTAAACTTTATTTCCTGGCCCCAGCCATGCAATATGGATCAGAGTCACATGATAGGGGTTAGTATTAATGGCTACTATTAACGTGTTCCTTACATAATCAGGTGCAAATAAAGCACGATATGAAACCCAAAGGACAATCGCAGACTAAATCCATGTACTTTACAGACATCTGGGATGCAGATCAGAGGAGACAAGCTGAACCCATGATGATGGAATTATTTGCCTCTTAGTGGACATCTGTCAGTAGAGTGACTATCATTGAAACCCAATGGCTTTTGGATCGCACGGTCACTTCTTGTTCTCAAAACAGTTCCCTCTGCAATTCCCTGTTTGGCCACCAACCAAAGCTTGTGTTTCACCCTGCTCTAGCGCTTCACTTTTAGCATAGTTTACAACCATGTCCTCAGGACTCGCCTATGTTTATGACCCTGAAAGAGAGCAGGGGAAGATGTGTCTGATCAAAGGGACAAATTCACATAATCAAGAGCGTGTTGTGTATCCAATTGTTCCAGAATGCTGTCAATCCATTGAGGCTTTTCTAATTCCCTGCAGGCAAAGCTAGAGACTTGCCTTCATTTTACATCCACAAGAATTTCCCAGAAGGAAAATAGCTGTAAATTTTGTCAAGAAGGGGAAGCCCAGTGCTGTGGCTGGGGCCAGGAGTTTATTTTAGGAAGCAGTAATCGATGATCAGCCAATTGCAGCACTTTCCATGCCTTGTAAAATGCATGTGAGCTGCCTTGTATTACTTTGTAATGTACTCACTGTAACTAGGAGCTACAAGTATGTTCTGAGGTCTACAAACACACCCAGCACTGAGAGACATAAAGGGCCAGATTGTTAAAGGTATTTAAGTGCCTAAAGATGCAGGTAGGTGCCTAGTAGGATTTTCAAAAGCTTCCCATTGATTTGCATCGATGTGCTTTTGAAAATCCTATTAGACATAGCAACTTTAGGTGCCTACATATCCTTAAAAATAGGTCCTAAAGAGCTCGGTCTATTTAGCTCATTGAAGAGAAGATTAAGAGGATGGTAGTCTATAACGACCTGCACAGAGAGAAGTTGTTTGATAGTGGAGGGCTCTTTAATCTGTTTGACAAAGGAACGATCCAGGCTAGATATGGAAGCTAGACAAATTCAAACTGCAAATGAAGCACAAGTGGGAGTAATTAACCCCTGGAACCGCTTACCATGGAACATGGTGGATTCTCTGCCACTTTGAGTCTTTACATCAAAGCTATACTGTAGTTCAACCACAAGTTGCCGGGCTCAATGGAAAAGCAACCGGGTGAAATTGTCTGGCCTACATTATGCAGGGTTAGAGTAGATGCTCACAACGGTTTCAATTCTAGCTTTAAAATCTGTTAGGCTACAACAACGAGATTGTAAAAAATGACAAAGAGACCTGTGCAGGGCCGGCTCTGGCTTTTTTGCCACCCGAGGCAAAAAAGCCTCCCGCCGTGCCTCCCCCACCCCTCCCCAGTGTGGCAGGGGAGGGCGCCGAGCCCAGCCGTGGGCCCACTCTCCACGACCGGCCGGAGCGCCAGGAGGAGGGCGGAGAGCCCGGCCGTGGGCCGCTCTCCACGACCGGCCGGAGTGCCAGGAGGAGGGCGGAGAGCCCGGCCGGGGCTCCGCTCTCCCCGGCGGCCAGAGCGTCGGGGGGAGGGCGGCAAGCCCACCACGGCTCCGCTCATCCCGGCGGCCGGAGCGCCGGGGGAGGGCGGCAAGCCTGCTGCATCTCCGCTCTCCCCGGCAGCTGGAGCGCCGCGGGGAGGGCAGCGAGCCCAATCGGGCCCCGCTCTCGGGCCAGAGTGCCTTGCCGCCCCCCTCCAGGTGCCGCCCCAAGCACATGCTTGGTGGGCTGGTGCCTGGAGCCGGTCCTGGTCCTGTGGCACCTTATAGACTAACAGATGTATTGGAGCATAAGCAGGGCCGGCTCCAGGGTTTTGGCCACCCCAAGCAGCCAAACAAACAAACAAACAAACAAAAAGCCGTGATCGCGATCTGCAGCGGCAATTCGGCAGGAGGTCTTTCGCTCCGAGCAGGAGTGAGGGACCATCCGCCGAATTGCCGCCGAACAGCTGGACATGCCGCCCCTCTCCGAAGTGGCCGCCCCACGCACCTGCTTGGTAAACTGGTGCCTGGAGCCGGCCCTGAGCATAAGCTTTCGTGGGTGAATACCCACTTCATCAGATGCAGGTAGTGGAAATTTCCAGAGGCAGGTATAATAGGGTGACCAGATGTCCCAATTTTATAGGGACAGTCCCGATATTTGGGGCTTTTTCTTATATGGGCACCTATTACCCCCCACCCCCATCCCAATTTTTCATACTTGCTGTCTGGTCACCTTAAGGTATAAATATGCAGGCAAGAATCAGTCTAGAGATAACGAGGTTAGTTCAATCAGGGGAGATGAGGCCCTCTTCTAGCAGTTGAGGTGTGAACCCCAAGGGAGGAGAAACTGCTTTTGTAGTTGGCTAGCCATTCACAGTCAATTTTTACAGATCCAGACTAACACAGCTACCCCTCTGATAAATGGCACGATTGTGTTTTTCACTGACTGATAGGCTATCCACACTAAAGTAATTGACAGTGGATGAGGTTACTTCTGGAATGACAGTCCCTTCACACTTTAAAAGGTGTGCTCACTCAGAAGTGTGTCGTCGGTCCTCTCATCACAGCCCATAGGTGTCTCTGAAGTTAGGACACATTGCGCAACAGAACTCTTGCTTTTTAATAGGTCTCTCAACTAGTTCGATCCTGATTCTGCAAAGTACTCAAGTATGTACCTAACTTTAACTGCATGAGTTGTCCCATTGAAGTTAATTGGACTCCTCATATTTAAAGCTAGACATGTTCTCAAGTCCCTTGTTGAACCAGAGCCTTAGTGAACCAGCACTGATCCAAGGAAGAGATCTTTATTTTGGGGATACTGTATAGATGTCTGAACCTGCTCCATTGAAGTCAATGGGAGTTTTGCTACTGAGTTCAGAGGGAATCAGATCAGGGCCAAAGAATATAAATAAATGTGGAGCTACCCATTTTAGGAATGTCCATATTCAACATAAATAAGTGACATTTTAGAGAGAAGTGAGTTCTCCAGATTGGGCCAAATTCATCCTGGTGTAATTCAGTTGAATTAAAACGAATCACACTAGAGATGCATTTGGCCCATCGAGCTCATTTTTTAAAAAGTTTTGCAACGCCACAAAACCACGTGCGCAATTATACGTTTGTCTGAGGCTAATATTACGTGTATGGAAACAATCTGTGCTTAGCTCCAAGGTGTTAATTGCCTTAATGAAAATAGATGATCGATGGAAAATCAAATGTGATACCTTCTTTCAAGCCTAGGGAAAATTAATTCTGCAGTGATGTATTGCACTGGCACAATAACCAAGGTTCAAAACTGATTCCTCAAACTCCCATTGACTTCAATGGGAACAAATTGAAGTCTCCTTGTTTTAAGATCCAGGCCACTGTTGGCTGCTTTTTAAAATCCCTTCCTACATTATTTGTTCAAGAATGAGAATTTAAGAAGAATTGGAAGGACATTAAATGATTTTCGACCCAGGGGAAAATTACCCCTTGGAAGCAAAAACATTAGCAAAATCACATGGCACAAAATCACTTAATTACATCTAATCTACAACCCTTCGCTCACACTGGCAAACATTTGTGCATATTAATGACACCCACTCACACAAGAGGTCCTCTTCATGGCTGTGGGGCTACTCATGGGAATCAGTGCTAGCCAACATGAGTAAGGCCAGGTCTACATTACAAAGTTATGCTGGTATAGCTATGTACTCCGGGGTATGAAAATAACACAACCCAGCTGACATAGCTACGTCAGCAAAACCCCCAGTGTAGATCCAGCTATGCCGGCATGAGAATGCCTCTCTTGGCACAGCTAATGTTGTTCAGAGAGGTGGTGTTACCAGTATGACAGAAAAATTCCTTCTGTTGGCATAAGTACACTACACTTGCGGGCTTTGCCAGTATAGCTATACCAGCAAAGCGTCTGTAGTGTGGAGGAGGCCATATGGCAGTGCAGCTATGCCACTGTAGTGTAGATGCTTTGTACTTCGACAGAAGGGGTTTTCCTGTCTATGTCGTTAATCCACCTCTCCGAGAGGCAGTAGCTAGGTTGACAGAAGAATTCTTCTGTTAACCTAGCTGCAGCTACACTGGGGGTTAGATTGATCTAACCCCGGTACTCAGGGCGGGATGTTTTTCACAGCCCTGAGCAAGGAAGTTAGGTCAATCTACTTTTTAAGTGTAGGCCAGGCCAAGGTTGCACGCTCAGTGTTTAGCTAGCTATGAAATCTTTCTCCTACAAGTTCAGGCAAGCCAAAAACTGGAGTTGGATCTTAACACCTCTTTCAAGGATAAACAATGGGCGTATTGTAGCAAAGAAATCAAGCCGGTATTAGAAAGCATAGAATGGCAATATGGTTTACAAGGCTCTCTCTCTCCTCCCATCTCCTCAAAAACAGATCTAATGTCTAGGACAACAGGCCCAGACTGTAAATACCTCAAGTGCACCCTTATTCACACAATCTTATGTTGTCGCCTGTTCTCTCATTTTAGGCTCAATGTTCTATACTGCACTGAAAAGGTCCTGACCTTTTACTGGCCCCTAGACTGTGTAATTGGCAACTTCTCTTGGCGTATACATCAGACAAGCATAGCTAGACATGAGCTCATTTTTGCCTTAGTAAATTACTCTCCACACACTTGAAGTCAAGGGTTTCAGTGGGTTTTGGATCAGGCCCTTAATGCTGAAACCTCCTTCCTCCCAACTTAGCTAGAACAGAACCAGTTTTACAAGCAGGGTCTTAGTTCAGAGTAAACAGGGCCGGTGCTTCCACTAGGTGACCCTAGGTGGTCGCCTAGGGCGGCAGGATGTGGGGGGCAGCATTTCGCCACCCTCTGCGGAATTTCGGCGGTGGGGGGGTCCTTCCGCTCCGGGTCGGTGGCAGAAATTCAGCGGCGAGTCCTTCACTCGCTCCGGGACCCGCCGCCGAAGTGCCCCGAAGACCCAGAGCAGAAGGACCCCCGCCGCCGAGAACACAGCTTCAGAGGAGGAGCTGCTACCGATTACTGAGGAGGAGCGCTGCCGCCTAGGGTAAATAATAACCAAACACAATGAACCACAGTCCAGTGGAGTCCAAGGAAACCACCAATGGACCTTTATGTCAAGCTAATACTTACAACCTTTTCACTCGGAATACGGCTTTCTATTGTTAAGCAGAAAGAGGCATTCTTTTCCACCTGTTCTACGATGGGGTTTTCAGAAGTGCCTACATGACAAGTCTCATGGAGAGCTATGCCCAGAAGTTATCGTTTAGGAGACCCCTGCCATAGATATAATCAGAAATCTGGTAGAAGACTTTGCTTTCCCCACCAAAGGTCCTTCTTCAGTGCCTGTGAGGTAAGAAATGAACCTGGGTCTGAGGTGATGGCTGGAAAACCAGTTACTGCCAATCTTATTGCACCAGCATCACTCTCCTCCCTCCCTTTGACCCCTGGACGTGGAAAATCTTCATGGATAAGCTTCCCCCATGGGCTGAAACGTTAAACATCCTGCATTGTCTTTCCTCTCATTCCCTTTGTGCATTATTTCCACTGACGATTCATTATTAAATTTAATGGATGGACATGCCCATACTGGCAAGCAAAAGATTAGGGATGCTTCTGTTGTCCTTGTCATACTACTCCATACTCGCCACCATACACCAAACCCAAAATTTGTCCATTAGCTAGGAAAGGGCTAAAACACCCACATACCTCATCCAGACATTCAGAAATAGTGGAGGTGTCCTGTTATGGGTCCATCTGCACAACTCACCAGACAGGCCAAAGGAGCCAAGGAGGAACAGAAGCCCTTTGAGAGAACATCCATAGTCCACGTTAGAAGCCCTTTCATGAGAGGAACTGGATAGCTCAGGGTAGAGAAATGGGCTCTTGTATCCTTCACCTCTGACTTGTCAGATCAAATTCACCTGGCCAGTGCTTAACTGAAAGCTGTGACCCATCTGATGGTCTATGAAAACAGTTGGTCCATTCCTAGTAAGCCTTCTCACCACAAGCGACCTTCTTATTAGCAGACTCAGTAGAGACACCAAAGCATAAATGCATCAAGGAGACTGAATTCTCTCACCCCTGAGATGATCCCTCTGGGTCCAAGTGGAGACACTTTACTGAGGCAATGCAGAGCAATTTACACGTCTTCTGCATGATGTAAAGAGAGTGCCTCAGTCTTCAGACTCGCAGCTCTGTGATGTACAGGTATGAACTGGAAGCTTTTCACATCTCTTATGGCTTTCTTATTACCTCTCCTCATGAGAAATTTTTTTTTTAATGGGCTGAATCCTGAAGATTAACTAGTCCAAGAGTTTTCAAAGCAATTAGTGATTTTGGTTGCTTCCGTTTTTGAGAGCCCAACTAGAGATACCTTATAGGAACCTGGTATTCAGAAGCCGGGGGCTCATCAATTTGATAGGATTCCCGGCACTGATTTTTCACCTGATTTCTTTGGTCATCAGACACCTGATCCACTTTTGCTGGATATGAGGCAGGTTGTTTGAAACAGTTACCTAGAGGTATTTTCAATCATTTCCTCCCCTACACACACACCCCAACGCCTCCGTAGTGTGGAGAGATTTAGAACTTACACAAGATATTAGAGGCCACTTGAAAAACCTGCGCTAACACAAGTCTGTTATTGTACACCTTGTTTACTTAAATCCATTCTGCGGTCTGGGACCAGGAGACTTTGCTCAAGGAAATGTACTGTTCAAATTAATGGGGGGGGGGGAGTAAAACTGCTGGCTTTTGGCTCAGGGGTAAGTGCAGGCAAAAGTTGTTCCTGGGAACGTTTTCCGGGGGCCAGGGACACAGAATGCGTTTTGGAAGGTATTTGTTTTAAATAAAGAAAGTTTATACAGCTTGAGAAAATTATTTGGGCGGAAATTAAATCTCAGAACATAGCTCTGCCAGCTCACCTTGACACGTGCAGCACTCCTCCTTCCCCTTCCCTTTCCCGAGCTTGGTTCAAAAAGCACGTTTTCGTTCGGAGAACATTGCATGCATCATACAGCTAGATCCTGGCCCGGCCTTACACACCCGCTCACAGCCAGAAGGGGGAGTCAGAGCCACTCATACTCACCTCTGCATGGCAGCCTCAGCCTTTAGGTCAGGGCACAGGGATAAACAGCCTGCCTCATATATACAGCCCCTCGGGAGCAAAAGGGCTGGAGCTGAGCACTTGGGGGAAAGGAATGTGCACTTAGCAACATACTGCAGCAGGCTACTTCCCTCCTGCACCATGAAGGGAGCAGGGTCAGTGTTACTTCCCTGATGCTACTTCTGGGGCAGGGCAGCTATGTACCACCTTTGCCCAGAGCTCTGCTCAAAGAAACAACCCAGCCCTTAGTTTGAAGAGTGAGAGGAGAAACTGTCTTATTCAGGAAATGCTACAATATGCAACAGTAATAGTCCAAGCCGCTGCAGCAACATGAATGTAATCTGTAGTTGTGCTGTACAGACCCTATCAACCAGAGGCCTTGGTGATGGGCACAATACACACACAGTCAGACAGAGATTGTGATTAGATTATTTTAGATTAGATTTGACTGCCTAGTACTTTAATAAGGACTGGGTTGGTGCACATATAATATATGTGCAAAGTATGCAGCATGTTTCCTGCTGGGGGTGGAGGATAACAGCCTACTACTGTCACCACCTAATGAAGTCACTGCTTTAGCTCAAGTGGCAGAACTCTGTGTGGTGATGTGGTGAAGGTCCCAAGTGCAAATCCTGGAGACTGCGGTAGGGGCAACAACAGACCCCCACTGGAACTAGAGAAGTGAGGCAAACTTTGCTCTTAAAGAGACGTGAATGAGAAATTGGGGCTTCTTCAGTGCTGCAGCCCAGAGCTGAGCTCCAGACTAACGCACAAAGGGGTAAAGTGAGATATTGAAGGCAATAGGAGCCCAGCATAACAGATTCAACTTGATTCTCTGAAATGTCTCCATAAAACGTCTTACCCCTTTAGTCTGCATTTCACCTTTCGCAGCGTCCGCATCTATGATCCCTTTTAAATCATATTCTTCATCATTATTGTCATCATCATCATCATTCCACTGAGGCATCAGAAAAAGAAAAGACCAGGACCGACTCAGCGGCAGCTCTGGATGAGTGCTGGGAGTCCTGTGAGAGCCAGTTCACCCCAAGCATTACATTGGATTCAGTTCCTGTCCTCACCTACTTCCCAGCTACGTCTAAGCACTGTGCCAGGAGAGGGTTCCTGCTCCCAAGAAGCCTGTTCAGGACTCAGCCCTCTGAGCTCCCATGCCTCCAGGGTGCAAGGCCCGGACTCTGGGAGACCTCTGCTGGGATTTGGTTCTTGTGAGCTCTTGCTGACTGAGTTCATGCAGTTCTTGGCTCCGCCCCACATCCTGCCCAGGGTACCTCAAACTACAAGAGCTCCAATCTATGATGTATTTAAGGGGCTGGAGGAAACAAAGTGGAGAGAGAGAAAGGAATTATTTCACCAGTGCCAGAGGGTGAATTATTCCTTGGGATTGTACCAGATGGGGATGGGACCAAGTTGGGAAAGAACAAGAGTTGGAGGGCAGAGTCTAGAACAAGAAAAACGGAGGGGAATAAATCCCACCCTATAAATTCATATTGTCCTAAATTAGGAGGATGAAGGGGGCATTCAGATATTCATCAGCACACCTGCTTCCTTCGATTTTTTTTTTGATTGACTGATAGAAAACCAAAAAGAAAGAGAAAAAATTCTGCTGAAAAATTTCAGTTTGTGAATGAAAAGTCAAACTTTATCATGGAGAAAACCTCATTTTCCAACCTCCCTAATGCACATCTCTTTTCAAATTTGCCCCCCATTAAGCTTTCTAAGTTCGTTTGAAAATCTGGCCCTCCTTTCAGGATGATGCATGCAGGTGACTAAATGAACAAGGATAGCTGGAATTTTTCGACTGAAACATTTTTTTTTGTCAAAAATTGTTGATTCAGATTGACTAAAACATTTTGTAAATTCGCGTTGAATCTGCCTGCTTTAGTTTGAAAAAACAAACAGAAAAATCCTCCCAAAACCAAAATGTTTGGACATTTTTGTTTTGATTCAAAACCTTTTTTTGTTTGAAAATTTCCTTCAATTTAATTTTTAAACTATTGATGTTAAAAAAAGCTCAAAATCAAAATTAGACATTTCATTTTGGGTCAAACTATGCATTTTCCGGCATTTCGCTCTGCGATCACTTCCCCCAACGAAATAATTAGGCACAGTCTGGAGTGCGAGACATTGTAGTTGAAAGCAGACTCAGCAAAATGCGGTGGGGAGGACATGTGGCCCGACTCAGCGACAACAGATGGACCGCAGCTATATCCGAGTGGTATCCGCGAGAACAGAAACGGCGACGCAGTCGGCCTCCAAAGAGGTGGGATGATTTCCTAACAAGGAGATACGGACAAACATGGCGAAGGGTGGCCAGAGCGAGAGACGATTGGAAGACGTGTTGTGATTGGCTCAGTCTCAACCGATGAAAGGCCGACAGTTTACGCAGTCTATGCATTTAAAAAAAAAAAAAACACCTTTGAATTCACCAACGTTTGTTTAAAATGTTGTTTTCAGGTTGACCTGAAATGAATTTCTCCCCCCGCACCGCCAGAATTGTCAGAGAACCAAAAAAAAAAAAAAAATCAAATTATTCACGCTGTTCCAGGTACATATAATCTGTCAGGAACAATGGAGTTAGTAACTATAAGTCACTGAAATCAAAGGTGTAATCAAGAGCAGAAATGTAATCTTGGCACATTAGTATATAAGAAACAATGCATGAGACATTTGAGGCCGAACTCTATAATAAGTCCCCTCTGTGGGATGGTACCAGACAGGTTATATCTGATAATTTGCTTTCAATGTAATTTTAATCATTCTGGTCGTAATTATAGCCACAGCTGGAAAATCAGGTGCATCAACAAGTTTCGACATTGTGGAAGGCCAAAGAAGTTTGAAAGATTTCTCTCTTCCAGCAGAATGTTCTTAGGAGTTTGGGCGTGGCTGGGGGACCCCTCTTCTAACACAGAGGAAACCGGAACACCCTTCCCAAACAACAAGCATTCAGAAAGGCTGAATTGCCTATCCAACAGCTTGGCAGTGTGGTTTGGGTTGCCCAATCCTCTAGGAGTCTCCAGGAATTAAAGATTAATCTTTAGTTAAAGATAATGACATGTAATGAAATCTCCAGGAATACATCCAACCAAAACTGACAACCCTGAATTTGGCCTACTGGAGAGTGCACTGGGCTGGGAGACTGCTATTGCTGCTGCTTGACCTTGGGCAAATCATGTCTCCTCTCTGAGCTTCTATTTCCCTTCCCAGGCCTTAGCTGCCTGATGCAGGGACACCGTGATTGCACAGCATCTTGCACAACAGGCCGCCAACCTTGGTTGGGGTCTGATGCTCTACGTGCAATACCAAGAGCATTTGGGGTGTGGGCGTGATATTCTCCTGCCTTCCTTCTCTCACCCACTCCGAGCTCCCAGCGAGGGTGGAGTGAGTTTAGGGACCACCCGCCCCTGCCATTGGCTCTTTGCCGGTCCCCAAAATAGTCAATGAACGCACTTTTCTTTACAGGTGCTTTGGGTTTTCAGGTTAAAAATCCTAGGCCAGATGCACAGCTGGTGTCAGCCGGCGTAGCGCTCTTCAGCTCACTGGAATTGAGCCAGCTGGCACCCGCTGAGGATCTGGGCTGCACTCACAGAAGCAAACCGCCCTGAGGAAATGAGTGAAACCCATCAGAAATACAGAGTCAGCAGTCACCAAACCAGGATAAGTTGAAACTCGCTAGGGAGTTATTTGTAGCTGAGGTGTTGTGCAGTGGACAATTATTTTTAGGAGGAGGCGTGAGTTCACGCCCATATTCCCTTATGTATGTCTCCCCGCCTCCCTGGTGCCGTCGTGATCATCCCTCTGATCTAATAGGGCTGGGCTCACACTTCCTCGAGAACCTCTCCAGCCACTCGCCGAAGGAAGGGGCGTTCTCACCAGTGACATGAGACGGACGCCTTCCTGAATGAGCTGCGTTGTAATGCTCTTAGCCAAGGGCATCTTAGCCCTTTTCTAGACTGGGGTTAGCCCTGGTTTAGCCAATGATGGACAGCAACCGGGGTAGCTGCACCAGTGCAAAGCTCAAGTGTAGATGAGACAGCCACAAATTGCACGGATTGAGTTTAATCCAGTTTCAAGCCGGAGATAAGCGCAACTTGTGCAAATTGTAGCTTTCTTTGGTCAGCATCAGAGGTCTACAACAGTTGCTGACCACCAATGACTGAATCCGAGGTACAGAAAAGGTAAGCTAGATTCTGCCCTCAGAAGTGCATACCCACCGAGTTACATGTGCTCAGAGGAAGTAAATTATCTTATATGGAGCAGGGGTAGGGTGACCAGATAGCAAGGGTGAAAAAACTGGGACAGGGAGTGGGGGGTAATAGGCACCTATATAAGACAAAGCCCCAAATATCGGGACTGTTCCTATAAAATTGGGACATCTGGTCACCCTAAGCAGGGGATGGACAGTAATCCACCAGCCCCATGTCTTTGCCTTGTGGTCATTTTAATAGTCAGCCCACGCCCCCTGCAAAGTGGGTCTGTTCTTCCCTGCTGTGCCCCTTTAACTGCTACTGGCAATGGGGCATATGCACCAAGCAGCACCATGTACTTTAAAGGTCCTGTTTGAGGCCTCAGCTCCCCTCCCTCAGGTGAAGAAGCATTCAAGGGAGAGATTTCAGGTCCCTCCTATTAAGTTCTCACTCCCTCCTCTGCCCCTTTCTGTGCCACAAGACAGCACAGCCCCAGGCCTACAGTAATGATGACATTTAGCACTTATGCAGCACTGTTGATCTTCAAAGCGCTTTACACCCAATGACTAATTAAGCCTCCCAATAGCCCAGAGAGGTGTTATTAACCCCACAAGGCAGGGGAGGAAACCGAGACAAGGAGCCAGACTGACCCCTGGGGTATTGCCGCTGACCTGAGGCATACAGGTGTCCCAGCATGGTGTAGCGATTAGAATCAGTCTCATTGCTGGAATTAGCATTTAGCTTCGTAGGCTGCAGAACTAGGATAACAGAGAGAACTTGTCGCTCTCACCAACTGAAGTTAGTCCAATAAAAGATGTTGCCTCACCCACCTTGTCTCTCTATTATCCTGGGACCGACAGGGCTCCCATTACACTGCACACGAACTTCGATAATCGCAGGTCTCCCACCCATGCTCTGATACCCCCAGATGAAAGGTGCTTTTAGTCCCCAAGAAGTCCTTAGCCTTGAAAAGTTCAGGGGTGGAATGGCATCAGATCTGTGCGTATTACCGGAAGCCTGGATACAATGAGAGCTTGATTCTCTGCCTGCTTCCCATGGTGTAACTCGTTTTGCCTCAGTTACAGTCAGTTTGGTCCTGTGTCTAACGGACTAGATGGGGACACAGAAGACCTGTGTTCATTCCCAGTAGATCTGCTTTGAGGCCTTGGGAAAGTCACTTCTCCTCCCGGTGCTGCAGTTTCCTCTTATCTATTTAGACTGTAAACTCTTCAGAGGAGGGACTGTGCCTTACCATGTGTTTACACAGTGCCTACTAGCCTGATCTTGGTTGGTGCCCCCGTAACACCTCACCCCCTCAGTCCATATATAGCCATACGTGAAATAAGTTTCAACTCAATGCTCGCGGACAACACAGAAAGCATGCAGCCCCTTCTACATCCCAGGGTCTGTATCCAATAGATTCTCTGTACTGTTCAGACCACGGGGCACTGGAGAACCTAACCAGAAGAAACGCTCACAGTTGTGAAACAAATGATCATACACAAGTGGCAATTTCTGATTGCCTGTCAATGCCTCTTCATTAGTGTATTGATCATATAGTCCACACAAATGACCTTGTCATTCACTTTTAAATTCCATTTCAAAATAACCACACTGGACAGAATGCATCTGACCTATACCCAGGGTACAATATCTAGAGTAGTGAGTGGCTGTGTCACCCCCACCCCCTAACCTGGGGCGCCCTTTACCCTGCTTGGCTGGTTTTGCCTCCACAAACAACCTCTAACATGTACGTCACTCCTAGCTATGCGTGTGTGCACTTGCAACCTGCTAGTCACACTCCAGGGTTCCCTCAACACACTCCCAGTCCCAGACATTTCCCCAGAAATGTATGTTTGTAGGGTCCAGCCCTCTCCTGGACAATACAAGCTCATATAAAGTCCACCATTTTAGTGATAGAAGCGGGGGAGAGATAGCTCAGTGGTTTGAGCATTGGCCTGTTAAACCCAGAATCCTTGAGGGGGCCATTTAGGGAACTGGGGTAGGGTTACCATTCATCCGGATTCCCCCGGACATGTCCGGCTTTTTGAACTAAAAATAGCGTCGGGGGGAATTTGTAAATGTCCGGACTTCCCCCCCATGCAGAGCGCGCGCGGCTAACAGGGCAGCCGGCCGGATGGTGCCACTTACATGGGGCTCCGACAGCCAGAGAGAGCCTCTCCTCCGCTTCCCCTGCAGCAGAGATCACTGCCTCCCTCCCTACATTCGCAGATCGCCTCCGGCAGTCTGGAGCTCCTCCCACGCTCCTCCTCCACTGCTGCCCAGCGTGCCGTGACGAACAGCTCAGGCCGTTCCTGAGCAAGTTCACAGAGACGTTAGGTGAAGGCCAACAACAAGGGGGCCAGGAGGTCGGAGAAGGGGCAGGGAGGTTTTGGAGGGGGCAGTCAAGAGACCGGGGGGGGCGGGAGTTCAGGGGGGGGCTTTCTGGGGGAGGCATGGATAAGGTTTTGGGCAGTCAGGATACAGGTAGGGGATAGGGTCCTGGGGGGCAGTTAGGGTGGGGGGGGTCTTAGGAGGGGGCAGTTAGGGGACAAGGAACAGGGAGGCTTAGGTAGGGGGTGGGGTTCTGGAGGGCAGTTAGGAGCAGGGGTCCCAGGACGGGGCAGTCAGGGAACAAGGAGCGGGGGGGGGGTTTGGGAGTTCGGGGGGGGGGGCTGTCATGGGGCAGGAGTGGGGAGAGGGATTGGAGCAGTCAGGGGACAGGGAGCAGAGGGGTTTAGATAGGTCAGGAGTTCTGGGGGGGGTGTCAGGGGGTGGGGAGTGGTTGGATGGGGTGTGGGAGTCCCAGGGGTCTGTCTGGGGGTGGGGGTGTGGATAAGGGTTGGAGCAGTCAGGGTACAGGTAGGGGGTAGGGTCCTAGGGGGCCAGTTAGGATGGGGGGAGGGTCTCAGGAGGGGCAGTCAGGGGACAAGAGGCAGGGAGGCTTAGGTAGGGGGTGGAGTCCTGGGGGGCAGTTAGGGGCAGGGGTCCCAGGAGGGGGCAGTCAGGGGACAAGGAGCGGGGGGAGGGTTGGGGGTTCTGGGGGGAGCGAGGAGTGGGAGGGGCAGGGGTGGGGCTAGGGCAGGACGGGGGTGGGGCTAGGGCGGGGCTCCTCCCGTCCTCTTTTTTACTTGCTGAAATATGGTAACCCTAAACTGGGGTAAAAATCTGTCTGGGGATTGATCCTGCTTTGAGCAGCAGGTTGGACTAGATGACCTCCTGAGGTCCCTTCCAACCCCAATATTCTATGATTCAATATGCACAAATCCTGTTACCCCAAATGGAGCTTCTCAAACACACACACTGGTTTAGCTAAAACAATAAAGCAAAGTTTATTAACGACAAAGAGAGCGATTTTAAATTAGTACAAGTAATGAGGGGCCAAAGTCAGAATTGGGTACAAGAGAAATAAAGCTAAACCACCACTAGTGCCTATCTTAAACTGATAAATTCAAAGCAAAAGGTTCTCTCACCACATGCTCTCAATACTCTTCCTGGCCATACCTCTAGGCCAAATGCCTTCTTCTGTGTCATGGCTGCTTCCTACGTTCCTTCTGGTTCAGTCAATCGATGGACAGAGTGAGAGAGGGGAAGAGGGCTGCTTTGGGGTGTTTGTCCCTCATTTTTATGGTGTCAGTCCCCCCCTCTTAGAAAAGATTTCCTGCTGAAATTCAGGGGCCAGCATCCCTTTTGACTGTTTATCTCCTGACGGTTTAGCCACCCCTTGGCACTCCCTTTGTGCTTGATTGCCAATTTCTGTCTAGGCAGGGCTGGGTTTTGGAACATGTGTTAATAACACCATACAGTGGAATCTCATAACTTTACCTAGAATGTTGCCATATATATTTTATCAAGACAATATTGACCAGCAAATTATGAGTTTTCAAATGATGTCTTGCAATGCATACTTTGTGCAAATATTATTACAGTAGCATGTAGGTGGTGAGTGCAGGGCTGAAGACCGTCACAATGACGTCTAAAGATTTATTATGTTTCTGGCCCAAGAAGTCCTCAGCCGCTGTAAATCTGAGCAGATCTGTTGACTTTAAAGGAGGATCTGGCCCTTTACATGTTTCAAAAGAAATCACATCACTTCTGAGGTTCACGTTTCATGTCAGATCTGGGGAATTTCAGATCCAGATCCAGGTTTGGATTCTATCCTATCCTCCCCTCCAAAACAAGTGTAGGGGTGTTTGCTCTGAGCTCATCTCTCGTATCATGCACTGATTGTTTGGAAATGCACAACCGACATGCTACCGGTGACCGATTTAAATGCCTGCCCGGCACTGGCCTCAATTCTCTGCATCTAATGGTGAAAGCATTTTCCCATTACCCTCCCTATATTAAGGTTGTTTTAGCTTGAAAAGCCTTCTCTAATCGTTCTGCCCCTCAAGGCACAAGACACTGCTATCAAACAGGTTATACAGCCCCAAACCGAGACAGATGCTGAGCTGCAGAAGCCAAGGATTACGGAGAGATTTCAGAGTTTGGGAAGAATCCCTGGTGCCAGAAAAAAGTAGCTAGCTCTTTTTGGCATAATATCAACAGGTCTCTCTCACTGGAGCCATCTAGTGGCCAAGTTTATTATACCTTTTTTCCAAATATAGATATATCCATATATAGTTTAAAATTAAAATACCAGCTGTCACATCTTATAATGGCCTTGTAAGCATTGAAATATAATGGGCAAATCAGAAGACAGGCAGGTTTTGGCAAATCATACATAGAGTTATTTTCATACAAGGGCTCTGATCTTCAAAGATTGATTGATTGATCTCATTGATTTCAAGAGCTTTGAGGATCTGGGCCAAGACTTCTGTTGGAAGGGAAATATTGTTTTTCTTTCCCTACTCTACCTTTCAAATGATCATATCCATTCCAAGATGCTTTCCAAATTAGGATGAATTGGAAGACCTAGCAATAATCATTTGAACGGAGTATCTTGTGTTGTGGACCTTTTTAGGTCAGTCCCTGAACTCTGGTGGGGGCGTCAGAGAGAGACAGATTCCCCTCTGTTGTAGGCCCAACTAAAGAGCTTTATCTCAAGCTCTAACAACCTGTGCTTTTAGGTCTGGAGGTCCCTGCTTCAGTTCCTGGTGCCTCAGCCAAAGTGATGACCATCACATTCGCTCTGTCGAAGCATGAATGAATACCCTACAGGAGAAGTAGTGGGAGGCTGAGTTTATCAGACCATGAAGCAATGTGTTTCTCATGGCTTTGCCTCTATATACAAAATATAAAACATACGTGGCCCTATTTCTTAACTGTATAAAAACCAAAATAGTATGGTAAGGTGGGGCTTGTCATTAAGGCACCAGACAGAGTCTAGCCCCATCTGTGCCACTGACTTGCTATGAAGCCTCTGAACCAGTTTCTTCTTCTGTTAAATGGAGAGAGCACCAAAGTTTCACAGAGTTCAAGGCCAGAAGGAACCATTAGATCAACTAGTTTGACCTCCTGCCTATCACAGGCCATTACATTTCACCCAGATACCCCTTCACAGAGCCCAATAACTTCAGTTAAACCAAAGCATTTTGGTCCTCAGGAGACTAGAGTTGTGTGTGCCACAGGGAGAGAACATGAGAAACCAAAGCACATCTGTTCCTGAGGCCCCTGCAGTGGCAGGGAATTGATTAGGTGAGATATGCCCAGATGATCTGTTGTAATAATTAAGCTTACAGATTTACCCTTGTGGTAAAAAGTACATGAACGTTCACAACATGTCACAATCTAGACCAACAAATGTTGATGGGAATAGGTGCAAGAAAACCAGTCAAAGAAACTATCAGCCCAAACCAAAAGGACCATGCTGATATAATCCACGGACGGTTGAAATTATGTTGCTTAAAACAGGTGATGTGGTGGCAGAAGTCATTGAACCAAAACTGGTGTCAGATATTAGACCTAATTGGTGGACAAAATTCCCTTTGTGGGTCCTTAAAGAAAGAGACTTTGGGGTCGGGGTGGGAGGGGAGACAAAAAGAACAGACAAAAAAGGAAGAGCGGATGGAGGCTACTGAAGCAAGCTTCACCATCTTGGCTGCTATCTCCACCAACTCCTGCAACCCCAGACCTTTTTTGTCCTAATCCTGGGAGATGTCCTGACCAACTCCGGCCAGAAAGGGGGATCCAGTTGACATTGCCACCCGTATCAGCTCCTGCTGAACCTCAGTTACCACCTGCGATAAAATAGGATGGGCCTTTATAACAGCAACAGCACCAATTCATCTCAGCCAACCTCTTCTCTTTCCCCGAAGGACAGTTATTACCATCTCTGATACCCTCTAAGACCCCATCAAACATGGGGGGGGAACAAGAAATGTTGTGAAAATGAAAGCCTTACTTAATACTTTCCATTTCAAATGCTTTCACAGTCTTTCCGTCTTTTCTGTATCTTTAATAAAAGGAATTTTAATGGTGTGTTTGCCATGGTACTAAACTGGCTGAGGTCTTTGTATACTAAACTCCCAATCTTATTTAGTTCTAACACCTTTATTCCACCTAAATTAACACAACAGATCCTCGCCAGTAAGAATACTTGCCCAGATCAAAAGGCTGCAATGAGGCTTAATTAACTAATGGGAGAAACTCACCACTGGACAGAAATTCAGCAAAAGCCCCATGCAGCTCTTAATTCCACCTTAGACCCTCAAAAATAAGTTTTCAGTAGGGCACAGAGCTAATGTTTGCAAAGTGTTTTCTAGTTCCTCCATGGAAGACATTCTATAAGAGGACAAAAATAGAGATTATTTAACTACAATGCTGTATACTAATAGATTAAAAAAGAACAGACATGTATATGAACTAAACTATTGGCAAGTTAATTTTAGAAAATCTAAATCAACATGGGAAATATTTTTGAGCTCAGGAGTATATATATTCTGTAGCTATTGTTTGCACCATGCTTTAATATCAGGTCTGATCAGAGGATGAGGTGCACATATAAGAACTAGATGGGGTATTTTTAAACACAACCACCTTTGGTGAATATTTTTTAAATCATTTGATTAACTAACATAGAATTATAGAATCTCAGGGTTGGAAGGGACCTCAGGAGGTCATCTAGTCCAACCCCCTGCTCAAAGCAGGGCCAATCCCCAAATAAATCATCCCAGCCAGGGCTTTGTCAAGCCTGACCTTAAAAACCTCTAAGGAAGGAGATTCCACTACCTCCCTAGGGAACCCATTCCAGTGCTTCACCACCCGCCTGGTGAAATAGTGTTTCCTAATATCCAACCTAGACCTCCCCCACTGCAACTTGAGACCATTACTCCTTGTTCTGTCCAGAAGATTCTTTCCTTCTCTAAGGGAACGAGGACTGGTCTACCCTAGAAAGTTAGCTCCACCCAGTTACGTCACTCCAATGTGTGAGACATCCCTGAGAGACATTGTGAAGCTGACTTACGCCCCAAAGTAGACAGCACTAAGTGGATGGCAGATGTCTTCAATCGACCTAGCTATTACCGCTCAGAGAAGTGGATTTACTACAGCGCCAGAAGAATCCCTTCCATTGCTGTAGTAAAAAGAAGAACAGGAGTACTTGTGGCACCTTAGAGACTAACTAATTTATTAGAGCATAAGCTTTCGTGGACTACAGCCCACTTCTTCGGATGCATATAAGCTTATGCTCTAATAAATTAGTTAGTCTCTAAGGTGCCACAAGTACTCCTGTTCTTCTTTTTGCGGATACAGACTAACACGGCTGTTACTCTGAAACTTGTCATTGTAGTAAGTATCCACTCTATGGACTACAGCTGCGGTGCCGTAGCTTTCCTAGTGTAGACATACCTGCAATGGGTCTGACTCGCCATTGCTCCGCAACTTTTTCTGTCACTTTCCAGGCAAGTGCAAAGTGGGTGTAAAACACCAGCAAATCAGGGTAGTAGCATTTACACCTACACAAGGGGCACGGCAACAGAGAATCAAGCCTGGGAGTTATATAATAATGGCACTAAACCTACAGGAAAGGGAAAAAAAAAAAAAACACAAAACGAGGCCCTGAGCCTGCCACGACTTCTCCATGTGCTTAACTTCACATACAATATGTAACTCCACTGAAGTCAATTCCGTATGGGAGGCGCATGTGGAAGCTGGCTGCAGACTACTCTGTTAGAGAGGGTGGGAAGCAATGGGGGCCAGCACGGTCCAAAATGTGGGTGGCATTGCCCAGGAAGGGGGCATGGCAAAGTTGTCTGGAGAATGCACTCATTGAGCATATCCTCTCTGCTGGCAGGCCTCCGATGGGTTCACAGGAAAGATTGAAGTGGAAATCGTACAAGGGTCCAAGCCGTGGTAGCATCTCTTGGGATGTGTCTCCCCTGGGATACAGAGGGCCTTACTCCCTTAGGATGGCACTGATTGTACCAACCTTCACCTTTGTACGTTAAAGAGCATGAAAAATGGTGTTTCTACTGGTAGCGCTGGAGTGGGGGGTGTCATCAGCTCCACTCACTGTTGGGAAGCCTCCTCCTGGCCACTGTGGGGATTAGGTCTTTCCAGGTCCAACACCCCCTTTCTGCTGTTCATTCACATGCCCATCTACCTCTCTTTCTGCGACTCCAGCGGGTCTCCCTTTGTGGTTTGGCCCTCCAGCCAGCTCACTACCTGTTTTCCCTTTGAGGGGTCAAAGTCCCACTGGATGACTGTCCTAGGCAGTCTTCTACTCCACTGCCTGGTCTGTGCCACCTCCCCAGTGGATGGGAGGGGACCTGGGCCCACCCACTACTCCAGGTTCCAGCCCAGGGACTGTACAACCAGCAGCCAAGCTCTGCACAGTCCCAAACCTTGCTACTGTTTCCCTGGGCTGCTCCTACTTCATCTGTCAGGCTCTTTGCCTCTATCCGACTCATTCGCCACCCTCCCCTAAGTATACCCTCCCCATAGGGGTTCCATTCTCCCCCTTCCCCCCGTCCTCCTGTCATTCTGTGTCAGCTTCCTGGCTCTCTCATAGTCCTGCCTTTTCCTTCTCAGCAGTCAAGGGTTACGGAGCCAGCCTCATTCCCCTCAGGTGGGGCCTATCAAGTTAATTGGCCCCTTCTCAGCCCCATTAACCCTTTCAAGGCTGCTGTGGGGTGATCATCCCATCACAGGCGGGCGCTTTTAATACTCGGCGAGCATATTCCTAAAACATCACCTACATCTCGGTCATTTGTTTTCCTTTTTATTTAGCTCTTGCTGTCTCTCAGGACTATTTCAGGGACTGTTGGCATGTGCCATCAACAAACAATCCTGTTAGTTCTGTTTTTAGAGGCGCACGTCTGATTACGCTGTACCCAGAGCCCAGGATACAGCTGTAGCCAGATGATTAGCCCTGCGGCAGTCAAGGAAGAGACTCCAGAGTAATGGGGATAGGTTTGTTGTCTCCGAAAATACTGGTGCTGGATCATAGCATAAGCCGCACCACTAGATGGCTCCATTGGGAGGCACCTACTTTAACTAGAGCAGCCAAAAGAAAGGAACTGAATCATTTGCACACTACAAAAAACTCAGCAGTCAGTACATAAATACACTCTTGCATTTTGTGCTACAGTCTTGCCACGCAGCAGAAGCTTGGGGAAGGAGGAGTCTTTACAAATAAATATTTTCCTATGGTTTGTACTCACTTTTATGTTCCGCTGTTAAAATCAATGAGAACTGGGCATCTGAATTCCCCAAGTGTTTTAGATCCCCCTCCCCCTTTAGAAAATAAATGAATAACTCTTGCCAGTGAAAGATGCAAGGTTGTTAATACCATCACTATGACGATGCATCTCACAAACTCCCCTCTGAAGCTCTGAACGCTCAGAGTGAGACCAGGAGGCTCGTGGCCTGTTGCCCTTGTAGTCATTGCACCGGTGCAAGGTAAGTGCAAAACACTACATCGGATCAGAACGGTAGCAATTTATACCCACTTTGCACTGGTGCCAATGACTGCACACAGCGGGGGGCAATGGGCAATCGGGCCCCGAGTTGTTACGCTTTGGAGCGGGAGAGATTCAGTAGGAGCTATGCAACAGCAGAATCCCTAGAGAAGCAGTCCTTGCTGCACTTCCTGGTGGCACTGTAGGACTACCAGCTGTCCCGGACTCTGCAGACCTGGGTTCCAGGCCCTGGATCCTTACAGCTTGGGATCTCATCCTTACAGTCCCTCCTAACCCTACGATTCTACCTGATCACAGGATACAGCATACGCTACCTTCTCCCACCACACTAGTCTGCAAGAGCAGAGGGTGGATTACACTGTGGCCCTGACCTCACCCTCCTCCTACACCTCTACTTCTGTTGGCAGCAGATTCACCCAGATTCTGCTAGGACAGAAGGGCTGGAGTTATACTTGGCCCCATCCCACAGAGTCCAATGATCGGGAGGAAGTTTCTTGGGTGCCTGCCCCATGCACATCTGGTTTTAGCCTTTAATAAAGATATCCACAGAATGAGGGAGGATCTTGCTACCTAACATCATTCGCTACTTCTTTCTTTACAATTTCCCTACCTTGGCTACAAGTTTGCAGGGAGGGAAGTATAGTTCCCCTCTTCTATTTCTGCCTTGGTAGAGCTCTTGCCTTTCAAAAAGTATTGTAAATAGAGCTCCCCAATCTTTTCTATCAGACTAGCAGGTCTCTTAATTTTTGCCACCAAAAGAGGACCCCATAAACCTTCATAGACCCTATATACTCAAACCTAAACCAAAAGAGGCCAGAAATCGATGCATACCTGAGAGTACTTTTAATTCCATCTCTCGCAAGTTTCATTTCAAGTGCTATTAGCTGCATTGCCCCCAAAGAATTTGCTGGTCAAAAATGTCGAATAGTTTTACTAGAAACCTTGAAGAAAAAGGTTTTTTCCCAAAAAAATTTCTTATGACTATATATTTGTTTGGTTTGCCAGAAAACAAACAAAACAAACCACACCACAAGAGCCAGACAAAAACATCAGATTTCAAAAGCCATTTTTGAATAACTGTTTAATTAAAAAACACACACACACACACACACACACACCCGCCCACCCCCAAAAATTCAGTTTATCATTGGGGAAAAAAATGGCCAGAATGAAAATTTTCCATTTTAGTTTAAAAGTCATTTTTCATTGAAAAAGTGTTTTGATGACAAATAGTTGACCAACCTTCCTCAGTGGATCATGGGTAGAGGGGGGGTCTCCTGTATGAAGTGTGATTGGGTCTTAATGGACAAGCAGCTCAACGTGAGGTCCTACTATACTTCTGTAGCAACACAGGCTAACATGATCCTTTGATGGACAAACATGGGTGTAGTGATTAGGCCTGGGGAGGTGATTTTACCTGTGTATACATCACTGGTGGGACTGATACGGGAATACATCACCCAGTTCTGGTGTCCACATTTTAAAAAGAAGGTTGAAGAATTGGAGAGAGTGCAGAAAAGTGACACAAAAATGATTTGAGACCTGGAGAATATGCCTTACTGTGAGAAATGTAAAGAACTCTGTTCAACTTACCAAAAAGAAGACTGGGGGGAGGGGGGACTTGTGTACAGGGTCTAAGTGCCTTCTCCAGGAGAAAATGCTGGGTGTTAAAGGACTCTTTAACATAGTGGAGAAAGGAGAACAGAAGCTAGTGGTTGGAATCTAAACCGGGGCAGCTCCAGGCACCAGCGCACCAAGTGCATGCCTGGGGCGGCCTGCCGGTCAGGGCCGGCTCCAGGCATCAGCCCAGCAAGCAGGTGCTTGGGGTGGCCCCTGGAAGGGGGTGGCACGTCCGGCTCTTTGGCGGCAATTTGGTGGCAGGTCCCTCAGTCCGTGTCAGAGGGAAGACCTACCCCCGAATTGCCACCAAAAAATGAAGTGGCGGCATTAGAGATCCCGATCGTGGCTTTTTTTTTTTTTTTTTTGCGCTTGGGGCAGCAAAAACTATAGACCCATGGGGGTGGCAGTCAGGGAGCCTTTGGCGGCATGCCTGCAGGGGGTCCGCCAGTCCTGCAGCTTCGGTGGCAATTCGACGGCGGGTACACCGAAGCTGCGGGACCAGCGAACCTCCCGCAGGTGCGCCGTCGAAAGCCGCCTGACTGCCGTGCTTGGGGCAGCAAAATACATAGATCCGCCCCTGAATCTAAAGCCAGCCAACTTCATATTAGAAACGAGATGCACATTTTAACTGTGAAGATGATTAACTGTTGGAACAAACTACCAAGGGAAGAGGTGGATTCTCTCTCTTGCTGTCTTCAGCTCAAGACTGGATGTCTTTAGCTCAAGACTGGATGTCTTTCTGGGAGATATCCTTTAGCCAAAACACAAGTTATTGGGCTCAATGCAACGGGGTGAAATTTAATGGTCTGTGATATGAAGGAGGCTGGACTAGATGATCTAATGATCCCAGCTGGCCTTAAACTCTTCGAATCTATAGACCAGGCCCCTCACCCACTGAATGACTAAGACCAAAGCCTTGAATAAACACCAAATATGAACCTGAGGCCAGTGGGATGATGCAATATATTCTTGGGCAGTTTTTTTCCCCTGCAAAGGAGGCAGGCTGCTGCATTTTATACATCTGGAAAGGTTCCATATCTTCTGCTCAGAGAGTCACCACCGCAGCGTAGCATGTAGATGAATTAATAGATTGGAGGGACCAGATTCTCATCTTAGAGGAAGGGAGGTTTCCTGGGAGTGGACGAAGGCATTTCTCACCACCATGGGTAGTCTAGTGCCTGGGGAAGTAATGAGTGCAGGAAGATCCCAAGGCTTACAGGATTACAACCAGGCTTGGTAGGCATGAGATCAGGGCCCCATTGTGCTAGGTGCTGTACAAACACATATTCAGACCGATCCGGCCCTGAAGCTCTTACCAGTACACAGAGGGGAAATAACTTACATTAAGTCACACCGCAGATCAATGGCAGAACCAGGAACCACATCCTGAGGCCAGTGTCTTAGTCACGGAACCAGCTGCCACCAAACAAACAACGCAACTCTTTGCTATTGCCTTGATGCCTGAGGGAGGCAGAGATCAGTGTGTTGGCAAACAATCACCACCATGACAGAAGCCAAATAAATGCTTGGGTTCATCAACAACCAACAATAGGAGCTCCTTGAAACTTTCCCTTTCACTTCAGTCTTGCTTCAGTTCAGTCAGAGCAGGTGTTGATTTCTTGTGAGACTGTGACATGAGGCGTTGGGTGGGGCCAGGATAGAGGTGCTCAGTCTTTGCTCCCAGGAGTCATAAGAAAGGGGTTTTCCTAGAAGATTTCTGACTAGACTGGAAGTATTCTTCCCCCCCGCCCCAAGAACAGGCTGTATCAGGACACTTCTTCTGGTCCCAGGGCAAGGAAGGGAGAAAAGGAAGAAGACTAAGTTGGCCACATGTTTTAGAACCTCCCAAAAGTTTGGTGGGTTCAGGTTCAGGGTAAATGTTTAGGGTGGAATTTTCAAAAAGCATTGAAGTCCCACTGAAAGTTTTCTAAGTCACTTAAATATCCTTCAGGATCTGGGCCTCAGTGTTTAACTCCCATGGGAGTTAGGCACCAAAATCTCTTTCAGGATCCAGGCTTTAGGGTCATATGAAAATCACAGCCTTAATTTTGTTGATGTGCACATCTCTAGTACCGGCCAGACCTGAAGGTTTGAGTGGAAACTCCCCCACCCCTGCTCTCCAATCCAGCAGCTTTCCTCTTCCTAATTAATTTCTCAAGATGCTGAGGTCTGGCTGAAGTAGCAGTCTAGGGTGACCTGCCCTAAATTGAAAGTGGCCCACTCAAATCCAGAAGCAGAATAATAAGCCAGGCATTCTTTGGTGATTTCCGCCTTGCAAGCAACTTCGCCTGCACTAGGAAGAGAGAATGAAAACACAGCACAGGCAGCGCTTAGAGTCGTAGGGGCCCTATTTTGCTTTTCTTTGTGGCAAGATGATCTGCCACACACTCAGCCGCTTCCGCCCCTCATCTCATTAACTGATGTCTGTTCAAGAGAGCCTTGGTTCTTTATTTCCCCCCCTCCTCTCTGCTGCTGCTGTCTGCGACTGCAGAGACAACCCAGGTCATACATACAGGGGTTATGGCAGGCAGCCAGAGCGCGGGAGGCAGGACAAAGAGGCAAGGAGATGACTGTTGATCTTGAAGATGGGTAACTCACTGAGGCTTTTCTTGCCCTTAATAAAAGCGTCTAAATAGGCTCAGAGAAGGCTTGCAAAAATCCCTGGCTACTGTTATGGAAGAGGACAGAATTGTCTTCAGATACTCTCAGCCTATTAAGGCTGATACATTTTTGTTGGAGTAGCTGTGAGTGAGTGACATATTAACATGGAGTGTTGACAGTGTGTGTGTGAGAGAGAGAGAGAGAGAGAGAGAGAATTTTGTCTGAAGCATGAAATCCATTCAATATTTCCTCTGCTGTGTATTCTCAGTTCCTGCCTTTTGACTGGAAGCCGCTCCAGCCCTGGACTGTTGGCTCACACATTTCACCTACCGCACAGCCATGTGCTAGAGAAATGATAAAAATAATAATTTCAGCCCACATACACCCTGGTCCTGGCACAGGATGAAAGAAGCGTGTTACACGGACGTGCAGCAGACTTAACGGAGTCTTCAGGGAAAGGGTTTGTGACCTTGGCGAGAATGACGCCTAAGCTGGGGTGCCTCAGACTGCGGCCTAGCCGGCAAACAAAGGTCCCTGACCTTGCACAGAGCATCAGTCGTGCAGATCCCCGTGCCCACACGGAGCCCCCAGTTCAATGATCTGCCTGGCAGACTATTGACTTCAGTGGGTGCTGAAGTGCTTTGCAGAGTTGGGGCCTTAGTGCATGGGAAACAGATCATGCCAGGGGGGCAGCCCTGAAGAATGATTGACACCCTTGATTCCCCTTTGAGTCAGTGGAAGATGGGGGGCTCCGCATTCCAGGAGTCAGCCTGGGCCCATTGCGAGATCAAGCCTCTTGTGCTAGCTCCTGAGTCCAATGAGAGGAAGGGCGGCTGAGTGGTTACGGGATTTGTCTAGGATTTGGGAGACCTGGGGTCATTTCCCTGCTCTGCTGCAGGCTCTTTGTGACCTTAATTCCTCTATGCCTCAGTTCCACATCTGTACAATGGGGATAACTGCTGCCCTGCAGACGTGACACATATGGAGTCAGGTACTCCCCCCTCCCCCCAGTTTGGCTTGTAATGAGCATGCTCACATGGACTGAGCATGCTCAGTAACACTGCTGAAGCCAGCTGCCCTCACTCTGCACACACCCCCACTATTGGCAGGCACAGATCATCTCTGCTGCCCTGCTTCACAGGGGAGGTGTGAGGGGAAGGGGGGCCACATGGGTGCTCAGATATGGATGTAGAAGGTTTCCATGGCAGCAGGATTGAGTGTCTTAGCCCCAGTGCAGGCCCAGCAGCAGGACCTCATTGCCAACCTGGAGAGGCTACCTGTGGAGTAGAGGGGAGAGGATAATTCACTTTCCTCAGCCTTTCAGACAAGTCTTCCAACAAGGTTGCCAATTAGAGGGAGATTTCTGGGAGCCGGACACTTGTCTGCCATGATTTGGATTAAAGCCACCTGATGTCAGCAATTTTCATTCTCTACATCCCTGGGGTGGCCTAAACTGGTGACCCAGAGATGAAAAGCACCTGTCCAGCTGCCCATCCCAAAGCCCCTCTGTCTCCCCTGGAGAACAGGGTCACTCAAAACACACTTTCTGCAAATGGTCCCATGGGAGCAGCATTTCTTAAGCTTTTGAACACAGTGTCCCCCCTTCAGGGAAATGAAAGTCATTGCACCCACCCCCTCTGGGCCCCAACCATGGGGCTTTAAAGGCCAACCCATGTCAACCACTTCATCTTCTGCACCCCCAGCTATCACCCCCTGCAGCCCATAGAAGGTTCAGTCACCAGCTGGGGTTCCCCCCTGGTGGGGGAGCATGGCACAGAAGCCCTCTAGTTTCTGTTACCCCTAGTCTGTTCCTTCTTGTGACTCACCCCTCCAGCTGGGACACTCGCAGCCTCACCCCTTCTGGGGCCCAAACAAAACCCAAACACCTGAGTGATCACATACCAGGCCCCATGTAGGCTCAAGGGTCCTTGACCCTTTACTCCCAAGACCCCCTCCTGCAAGGGGATGTAAGGAGAACTCAGGCACACCCTCTCCTCTGGGCTCCAGCCCAAGACCTTTGTGTTAAGCAGCTAAGGTCTGTTCCTTATCACTCCCCACTGGCCCCCTAGACTGCCACCTACCTTTGCCTGTTTGCCAGTATCTGGCATGGAGCTGCACACTCCTCTCTCCCCACACTACCATCTTTCTGGGCAGCTTTTCCCAGTTTATGGCTGACGAGATTTCTCAGGGTGGCTCCTAGCCTTTCTGACAGCTCCTTAGACACCCCCCCTTCACCTGTGCAGTCATCTCCCTACTACAGCATCTCTCTCTGGGCTCACCTCTTAGCCCTGCAGGCCATCCTTTAGAGACCCACCCAGGCTGATTCTCCCCAGCTGGCTCTAATCCTTAATTATATGTCTCCCCCGTGGGTGCCACAGAATGTGCTTATTGGATGCTACAGCTCCCCTTAATGCAGTCACTGCCAGTGTGGGTGTTATGAGCCCGGCCACACCCACACCTGCTTTGGGGGATGCTGATGCAAATCTTCACACTGTGATAATTCCTCTGTTTTCCTTCATGTTTATTGATTGGTGAAATCACTAACCAAGCTGGCATTTAAAGTATCATCATTGCCATCTGTGTTAACATCCATTGATATGAATGTGGTGTTCGGGCCTCAGAGCCGTTGTCTCAGGCTCTGTGCAAACTCAGGCAGACTGCGCAGTATGAATTACATTAGGTCATGTTTTCAAGGTTTCCTTTACAACCATAACATCTAGTGACTTAGGGTGTTTGAAGCCTAGATACCTTTGTGGAGCTGGGCCTTACCCTTTTTTTTAAATGCAAACAGAGACTCTGGAGAGCAATTTAGGGATCTGTCCACATGTTTCCTCCCATCCTCCAACTAGTCCTTCACATCTCACTTTTTTCAAAAACACGACACTAGAACCATAGAACATATAGGGTACATGTTCCAAGAGCACCTAAGTGACTTAGGTGCCTAAAATCCATTGAAAGTCAATGAGACTTGATCTACTACTGGTCTACGCCTAAACATTAGATCCACCTACCTAGATCTCTCAGGGCATTGCAAAAATTGGCACCCAGGGCACTGTAGTTAGGTTGGCCTCACCCTCATTGTAGATGCAGCCAGGTCCATGGAAGAATTCTTCCATCAACTTGGCTACCATGGCTCAGAGAGGTGGATTAAGTAGACGGATGGAGTAGGAAGGTGATGTAGGAAATGGCTGCACTGTAGTGTAGACGTACCCTTCGTCACTGAGGCCTGGATTCTCTAAGGCATTTAGGTTCCTGACTTCTATGGAAATGAATAGAAATTAGGAGCCTAAATACCTTGGATGATCTGGGCCTGAGGCACTTTTGAAAAATTCATTCCTAGGAACCATGAAAAAAGCAATGATCTTCAAGTCCCCACCACAATAAACTCTTAGGAGTAGTCATTCCAATAGATAGATAGATAGATAAGGATCAGGGCCTACTGTTCTGGGTGCTGTGCAAACATTGATAAGAGCGAGTCCCTGGCCTGGAGGACTTGCAGTCAGGAAGATACAAACAGGCAAAGGGTAGGGGATGGGAATGTAATATGCGAGTAAATTAATCTGGCAAAAAATTGACCCTGTTTGCTTGCCACACGTTTTGTTGTTGTTTTGCCTTTTAATTGGGGGCTAGAGGTGGGGTGAGGTGTGGGAGGAAAGGAGAGCAGGAGCTAGGAAGAGGAAGGGAGGAAAAAAAGGATCGGAGATTTTCGCCTTCCTTTGCAATGAGGGGCACGGGTCACTTGCTGGTTTAAACTAAAGTAAATGGGGAATTCTCTGTAACTTGAAGTCTTTAAATCATGTTTTGAGGACTTCAGTAATTCAGCCAGAGGTGAGAGGCCTATTACAAGAGTGGTGGGTGAGGTTCTGTGGCCTGCCATGTGTAGGAGGTCAGATTAGATGATCATAATGGTCACTTGTAGCCTTAGAGCAGAGGTGGGCAAACTCCTGCCCGGCCCCTGAGCTCCTGGCCCGGGAGGCTAGCCCCCGGCCCACCTCCCACTGTTGCCCCTTCCCCACAGCCTCAGCTCACCCCGCCGGTGGCACAATGCTCTGGGCAGCGGGGATGTGAGCTCCTGGGGCAGCGCAGCTGCAGAGCCCAGCCTGACCCGGTCTCTGTGCTGCGCGGTGGTGTGGCTGGCTCCAGCCGGGCGGTGCGGCTGCCTGTCCTAATGCTCTGGGTGGCGCGGCTGTAGCGTTGCCAGCCGCTGGTGCTCCAGGAAGCGCGGTAAGGGGGCAGGGAGCAAGAGGGGTTGGATAGAGGGCAGGGGAGTTCAGGGTGGTGGTGAGGGGGTGGGGGTGTGGATAGGAGTCAGGGTGGTCAGAGGGTGGGGACCACAGGGGTGAATGGGGGCAGGGGTCCCGGGGGGGCAGTCAGGAAGGAGAGGAGGGGTTGGATGGGGTGGCAGGGGACAGTCAGGGGCAGAGGTTCTGGGGGAAGTCAGGAGATAGGGAGAAGGGGTGGTTGGATGGAGCAGGAGTCCCAGGGAGGCAGTCAAGAATGAGAGGAGGGGTTGGATGGGGCAGTAGGGGGCAGTCAGGGGCGGGGATTCTGGGGGCAGTCAGGGGACAGGGGGTGGATGGGGCAGGGGTCCCAGGGAGGGGCCATCAGGGAACGGGGGGGTTGGATGGGGCAGGAGTCTGGGGGGGGGGCATCAGGGAGCGAGAAGCAGGGGGAGTCGGATGGGGGCAGGGGCCGGGCCACGCCTGGCTGTTTCGGGAGGCACAGCCTCCCCTACCCAGCCCTCCATACAATTTCCAAAACCTGATGCGGCCCTCAGGCCAAAAAGTTTCCCCACCCCTGCGTTAGAGTCTAGGAGCCTCTGAGAGCCCAGCTCACCCCCGGCCTAGTCATAATGAGCAGGCTGGGTTTTGTAAGGGTCATGGCAGGGCTGCATCTGCAGGAGGGATGTGGAGGAAGAGGAGGCAATGGCTGTACAGATTTTATCAGGGTGTTTTCCCATGAATAAAGGGTAACGTGGGAGAAAGTCTAGAGACATTCCGGGGGGTGGTTGCAAAAGCTGAGTATGTTAGCAGAGCGATGATGGGGGTTGATATCATGATAAGTTACTAGATCAGCTGGGGTGGGTGGAATTAAGCAGTGAAGAGCCTTAAGGATCTACAATCTAGTGTTGTCTTGATTTGTCTCTGACCCTTCCCTCTACTTCTCCTAGTCTCTTGCTTCTGTGTCAGTCCAGAAAGAGTCTATAGGATTTTCATCCCTTCCTCTGGGGAAAGATGCCCTTCCTGCCTTCATTCTCCTGCAACAGGGCTGGACAGGCAGTTTCCTACTAGGCCAATATAATATCCCATGAACTGGGGCCTGCATATCAGGATGGTTTCCCATGCAGCTCAGATCCAGTTTCCGGTATGACAGTGTGACACCAGGTGACTGCGTCCTGAGCCAGCCCATCTCAACAACCTCTCCTGGAGGGAGTTGGAAACACCTGCCCGATGCTTGGTGTCACCAACCAGAGGAGCAACACCAGGCTGGCTGCTTATTAAGTTACCGTTTTAGCCTCCTGCAGAATAGAAAGCAAGTGTGTGGAGACGGGTTACAGCAGAGAAGAGAGAGGATGGGAGCAAGCTCAATGCACTACAGCTGCAGATCTGGGTTCAAACCCTGTTGCCAATTGCTTGTCAGAAATGCATCTTATGGACCTTTGGCCATATGACAAAAGCTATCAAACAAACTGGCCTGATCAGCAGTCTTTATTCAGGGCTAGACTGGTGCAGGTCGAAAATAATGTGCACTGGTTGATGGGGCAGCCTGTAATAGAAGAAGGTGTTGCAAATCAGGGCATAGTGACAGAGCCATGGCTGGGCCCAGGACTGGAAAAATGGGTCTTGCATGTCAGGAATAAAGTGCATAGAAGGAGCCCAGGACTGCAATATCAGGAATAATATGATGGTATATCAGGAATAAGGGGCACAATTTTCAAAAGTGCCTACGTGCCACTGCCAGGACTTAGGCTCCTAAGTCACTTTGGAAAATGTTACCCAATGTTCATTGGCAAAGCTATGTGGGGCCCAGGACTGGGCTAGCAGAGGGGTTTTGTATACCAGGATTAAGGTGCCAAAGCAGAGTAGATTTGAGGCACTTTCCATGCTATGTCTGGCTATAACTAGTTCTGTCACTCTCTCCCTTTAATGTGTACCAAACTGATGTGAACATATTTTTAAAAGACTATCTATAGATTCCTCTCTCTCTTCTGGATTTTGCTGGAAAAGCTGTCATTTAAAAGGACAGAGAAGAAAAGGCATCAAGTAATCAATTACCCCCCAAATCAGACTATCATTCAATAAATAAATCAGCATGTCCCCTTTTAGTGAAAACCCAGAGTCCCAAAGATTCCCCCTAAGGATCTGAACAGGATGTCCATTATCCAAACTGATAGCAGCTATCCAAGTGGAAAGAGCAGATGCGCTTTCACATTTTCTGACACTTTGCCTTGCATATTGCGCCATCCTCGCTGAGCATAAAGTGATCTGGACTTTAGATAACACATTAAGAAATGTAAGGAATTGCTTTGCTTTCCAGACTGCATATCCCCTGTCAATTTGGATCAAAACCCAACACCCGAGGAATTAAGAGTGGTTACTTTGATACATCTCAAGTTAATCCTTCTACTTCCAGCAAAATTGCTGGCCATCTAGTTGTGAATTCCCCCAAAGCTCTGTTCGCACAGCTATACTAAACATTTGTGGCAAGATCTGCCATTCTTCAGCATGACAATCATTCTTCCCCCCCACGCCCCACCCCAAAAGAATTAACGTGAAACTCTCAGGATTTAACTCCTTCATAAATCTTTCAGCCTGCTGTAGATCAGGAATTACCTGCCACGGAAACCCGGCATGTTGATCCTTGCAGAGGTTGCAAAAGCAGCCTTGGCACTCACGCGCATCGACACGATTCAAAAGATCTTAATGAGAGTGCACACCAGCTTGAGAAAGGACAATGGGAATTTCTGCTGAATAATCAGGGACAGTTGGAAACTAGGACAGCAGTTTATTTTCCAGCTCTGCTGAACCTGAAGATCCTCTGCCCGTCTGTGTCACCAGGACCTCTCAACTGTTCCAGAAATGCTGAGGTTGAGGCCTGGGATGGCTGCTCCACAGGAGAAGCTAACCTCCTTCTCACGGAGAAGGCTTTCTTTCCAAATGTGTGACCACTGCACATTAAAATGCAACCAGTATAGTTCCCATTGTTTACCCTGAAGCCTTCCTGCTTTTCATCCTTGTTCTCACATTTTAGTGGCCTCCCTCAGCAAATTGACCAGGAGCTTTGGGAGGAACGTTGGTTGCAAAATTTTCAGCTTCTCAGGCAGAATAGCTGGGGGGGGGGGGGGGAAAGAAATAGCTAGTGCTGGGGGGGATAATATAGCAATAAAACTATAATAAAACAAAATACTTGAAAATCAGAACAACCTGTTCTTTACTGACCTGTTGGTTAACCCAATGTTAACTTTATAGGAGGGAGAGGGGGGATTTCCATTTTAAAAAATTCCTTCCTACTAGAGCACAGCTAAGCACACGCAGTATTTCTGTAGTGTGTCTATAAAAATATAGAGCCAAACTCTTCTTCCATCCAAAGACCCAAAGACCCAAAATCCACCGAAATCACTGAGAGCTTTACCATTGCTTTCAATGGGTTAGTGAACAAGCCCTATTCGACTAGACTCACTTATATACATTTACTCAAGCCAAAGAAAGAAATTGCCTGTAATTATGAACATCAGACAGGCCCATCCTTTCCCCTCATTTATGGACAACACACAGTTTAATTTAATTTTTATAACTAAAGCACTTCGAAGTTGGCTCTAATAACCAAAGAAATCGTACCAAGTTGTTTTCATAGGTTTACCCCTATTGGGTAACACTTGTGGAGATATTTCATGCCAGTTATCTTTCGGGGGGGGTGGGCGGGGACTGAAGAAGTGAATTAGAGAGCCACAAGAACAGGCAAGTGAGCGTGGTGAATTTTCTTTGTTATATTTTCTGCGTGTAACTTACTTCTTTGCAGATAAGACAAAGGAGGTGAATTTACAAGCCTGTACCAGCAGAGGGCACTCCAAGAACAGTTTAGCCCGCTTAGGCCAGGCCACTGAATCGCTCCGTACTGTACTCCGCATGAACTGCGATTCCCCCCTTCCCTTTCAAGCAGGTATGTTGATTTACTCCCTGTTCTAGCATGATTCCAATGGAGAGCATTGATTTATGAGGATTATAAAGAAATGCAAAAACAAGGAGCTGGGTTTGGGACCCCAACATATGCAGGCTTCGGGTGCAAGATGGTCAGTGATTGCTCAGAATATTATTTCCCCTAATAACAGGCGACGTGGTTACTCAGAATCCTTGACTCTATTGATTACTATCTGCAAGGCAGGACAGCCGCTCGCTCGGAATCCGTCGTGGTTGCACAAGTAAATCGCTCCGAAACATTCGACCAACCCCAGAAAAGTTCCCTGACAGTAGAAGTTGCATCCATGGGCTGGGAAGGGTTTAAATATGTATTTGGTGGCTCCCTTCATCCGCCACCCAGTCTCATTTAAACAATTATCAAGGGAAAAAATCAGCGACCCAGTGATTGTGTGCTAGCAAAGGCGCTTCTCCCCAGGGGCTAAACAGAGAGGAGACTAATCATAAACTGGGGCTAAAAATGACGCCTGCTTCTCAGAAAGAAGCAGAGAATCGCAATGCGAGGGACACTGAGAGTATTAAACTGGCAAACATACGTAAAGGTGCTTTGTAGCTAAATAATCTGCGGGGGGGGGGGAATGGAGAGAGAATTTTAGGACATTTACAGCTGAATTTTGTGATTGAATTTGACCATGATGGAAAAGAGAAGTGATAGGACACGAAGTGTTTAAAGATGTATGTAAAATAGTTGGTAGATTTTTGACCCCAGTCTAAGAGTATTACTTTATATATACATAATTATAGATGTGTGTGTGCACATATTATATATAATATGATCTGTATTTATATGTAAATACTACTTATACTGTGTACTTCTACAACGTGTCTATATTATAACTCGGTGTATGTATAATATGTGTATATACACACAGAAAGTGTGAGGTATTTCTCATATCATACATACACGATAGTATAATATTACGTTATATTACTTAGATAACATATAGTTGTATATGTATTACTTATATAAATATAACACACCACACAAACTTTTTAATGTCATGCCAGTTAACGTAGTTTAATGTGTGTGTCTGTGTGCATTTTGCACACACAGACACACACACCTCTCTTTTCTCATCATGGTCAATTTCAGCCACAATCTTCAGCTGTGAATGCTCTTTTCTCTCTTTCTTTCTGTTTATTCGGCACTCCGAAAAACTACACTTCCTCTGTTAAAATCCAGGTAGCCCTTAGCCTCATTCCAGTCCCAGGTTGCACTTTCCCCAGAGCAAATTATTCGTGATGCAAACCAGTATCTATCCCTAATTTTACAGAATCGGGGATCGTTTCACACGTGTTCCTATGGGTGTCTAAACCTCGGGGTATTTTTCTCTTTTCCAGCTGGAGTCATGTTGAGAAATCGGCAGTCCGAGTTAAAAACACACACACACAACAATGCAGTTGTGAAGTTAAAAGCCCCTCAATGACTGATGACTTGTGACCGTGAGACACATATATGGTAAGGGGTGGAATGGGTCAGAACCCCTTTCAGCCTTAAAGTGAGACTTATCGGTAGCGGTCTTTTAAACCACGCTTTTCACCCTTCCTAGAGGAGAACTTTGGGGAAACACTAATGCTCAGTTCTGGCATTTTAAATATTTTTTAAAATCTTTAGTTTAACCCGAGACTCGGGGCGGAAGTGAGCGGAACTGGGACTCTGGGGGGAAATGACGTGTCCTTCAAAATAAAATCACTGACTTTTTTTTTTTTAACAAATCACATTTAAACTAATTCGAAAGAAACACAAAGCAAAAAAGCAATACCCAGAACCGAGTCCAAAAGAAGCCTGTCCAAGGGGGATTCATGACAGACCTGCTTGCAACGCTAAATTCCCAAGGAAGTAAACGAGAGAACTGATTGCAAACCGAAATGTCCAGGTTATGACTTTTGCAGATGAAAACGCTGTTTTGCATGCGATAGCGCCAACACCGCCTCAGAAATAGCCTCTTCCTTGAAAGAAAAATGTTATAAAACTTTACACGCCTGCCTTAAACAAATCCTCCCTCTTCCCCGTTACAAGTGGCTGCGATCTAATGTCTCAGCCGATCTTTATAAGAACAAATGTCCTGCATTTTATTAACACTTCAGCAAAAATGGGGAGCCGTATGTTTCCCTGAGTTTTTTTCCCCCCAATACTGCTATGGTGTATCTCCATTTATGTATTTAGTTGGGGTTTTTTTAATGGACGTGTCTAAAGTGAGTTTGTTTGGGGTTTCCTCACCCCCCAAATATCCCTTTTCTGTCAGGTTAAATTTGCAATGAGAGGATTTTTAAACTTAAAACCAACAAACTTAACTTAAACGTGCAACAAACAAAGAAGCTAGCAAAAACAAACCAACCAAACGCAAAGTACACCTAAAATGTCCTCAGACTCAATCAATATTGCTCTTTCTTTAAATTGCATTTAAATGATAGATAGATAGATAGATAGATAGATAGATAGAGAAACACCGCCTAACTGTAGATTTCATCAGGAAGTTAAATGAGCAAAATTTTCAACAGCGCTGCTTCTGGTATTCCAAATTTGTCTTGGAACCCAATTGAAACACGCAGCAGAGTGGAGCCTACTGTCTCGGAGCAGCTCGTTTTCAATCACAGACTTTTCAATCCCACGCCAGTCAAGATGTCAAAAAGGTCTGCTTGCTGACTGCCGAAAGGGGGGGGGGGGAGCAGTAGACACCACTCCAAGGAAAGATCCCATGTGAAGCAGGAATTCTGTCCCCAGTCAAATTGCATTAGACAAGAGTTGTTTCCCTTTCTGCTGTAAGAATTTTAGTTCATTTTTTTTAAATTGCTTTAACGGTATTTTCTCTTAAACTAACAGAGGAACGGAACTGGGAAGAAGGGGTAAACGGGGGGGGGGGATCTCACTGGCATGAAAAAACAGCAAGAAATTAGATCTTCGGTGTTATGAAGTGTGTGTTGGGGATTAAAACAGTTGCTCGTCTAGATCAAGGAGTAAACAGCACAGACGTGTAATCAAAAATATCGGAGTATTATCGAGCTTCTGCGAATTCGGCGAGCCTGTTCAAATCTTAACGCCCTCCCCATGTGAGCACCTGCCTCTCTACCCCCTTGTTAATCTGTATTTCTAGCAACATCTCAAATGTCCCCACTGAATCGAAGCTGAAGCAACACCGCTGGAAGAGCCCCGTCGAGCCACTTGACCGCAGCTGAATTGACTTCTTATCAAGAGCAGGCGTGTCAATCCGGATTAGACTTCTCTTGTCAGGATGGCTCGGAGCAAGGGTCGCAGGGCTGCCCTGCATTGCCAGCTCAATAGAGAGTTTCTCCTCGCCATGTTTTTACACGCCTTTCGGGTCTTGATTGTTCCCTTCTAAGGAGGGGGATTGGTTAGGCGGCGCAGGTGTGGAGTTTGGGACTCGGTCGAAAAAAAAGAAGCAGAATTCGCTTCAGTTCTGCTCTCTGATGAGTCAGTGGCTTTCTCTCCCCCTCCACCCCCCACCCCCCAGTCAAAGGCTTCGGGGGGACGGGGAGCTCTTTAAACTCTCAAACAATGTAAGAAGGTCTGGGCTGCAGCGAGGGGTCGCTAGGTCAGCGAGAGAACGCGATCCGATCTTCCCACTACACGATTCGGAATGTCCCTTTTCATGTCTGTTTCCCTGTTCCGGTGTGAAGGGGGGGGGAGCGAGTTGTATGGGGCGTTGTGTGTAACAGAGTGTGAGGGGATATTTGGGTGTATTAAAGAGAGGGGGTCGTGCGTGTGAGAAAGCGTCTGTGCGTGTGGAAGAGAGAGAGAGAGAATATTTGTGTGTCTCCATAGTCATTGTAAAAGAACCACCAAAAAATCTTGTCCGTAACGCCCTTAAATTACTTCTACGAGCAAACTTACATCTGCCCCCAGCTGCAACGTCCGCATGTCTCCCCTGAGCCTGACCCGACCGGGGAGCAGGAACTTCGACAGGAGGAACTGCACGCGAGCCATTTTTGTGTCTGGAGCCTGGCTTCGGCCAGCCCCGCCACCTCCTGAGAACAGCGAGTCCATCTCCCCGTGCGCCCCTCTGGGCCTCTCCAGACGCTGTTATCTCAGCACCTCGGAGCATGTGTCTGCAAGGCACGGACAGAGCAGTGGGTGTCCTGTGCACCCAGGCTGAAGAGCAAGAACGTGTGTGTCTCTCGCTGCTAGAGAGGGGAGTGGAGGGTTTTTTCCACGGGGCACGGAGATGGGCACTAAATTCAAGGAGCTGAAGGAAGGAGCGGTTCGAGTGTATTGCGTGTGACCATCCCCAGCGCTCCCTTTCTGAGAAGTGTCCCGGGGAAACGCGGCACGACAATGCCAGTTATGAAGCCCATTCTCCTTACTCGTGCAAAAACCCCATTCACTTCAAGCGGCTTTTGGCCACAGTTCTTGCGCCGTGCGCGTTTGTTTCCCCACCAGTAGAGATCTAAACACATCACTATGTTCACACACTACTGTACACACGGCATAGGTGTGTACTGATGTATTTATAACCACACTGGTTACATAGGCATTAGAGGCTTCCAGTCTCAGCTTGACCTTGAATGCTAAGCTTAACACATAGGCGCATGTGTGTATATATGTGGATACACACACACACACATCGAGAGACACCTATGCCTTCTTGATATATAGGTATAGATATATGCCCATACTTGTACAAGTACCTTTAGAAAGTAAATAACTTTTTGTTGACCACAATCTCACATTTGTGGTATGTGTCCGTGATTTTAGCGATGGATCTTGCAAAAGACATGCAATATCTTGTGTGTGGGTGGGTGTGATATATGTGGTGTCTCTGTGTTTCTTACAACACAACAGCGTCTTCAGCCCCGGTACAAAACGCGCACTAATCCTCCTGGTTTCTGAGATGGAAAATAATTACTTTTCAAAGCTGCACGAAACTTGTGTCTGTGTTATTAGTCACTTCCCTGTAGCGCGGCTCGCGAAATGCTACAGCCCAGGGTGCAGTAAACTGAGGGAGGAGATGGAAGAGGGACAAACTGCAGTTGGTCGTTGCTTTTTAAGCCATTTCAGAACAATCGGTAATGAAGGAAACGTTTTCCTTCCTTGCACAGAATATGGAGCTCCCTTTGATCCCCTCGGGCGACATGTATCCTGTTTTATTCTGCTCGTTCAAGGGGGCAAATGAACAAATGACATTACGGCTGAAGATTCCATTTCTAGCAGGAAAAAGCCTGTATTAGCCTGGAGGAGGGGGAGTATCCATGCGTTTTTAAAAAGCGATCGAGGGGCGCCAGGACATGGAATATCAGCTGGTGGGTTGGAAGCTGTTGCCTATTACTGGAAGCTGCAAAGGCCAACAACACAACTAGTTGCGCAAGCCGGCACAGTGTGTGCATTCCAAGCAGGAGGGAACCGCTCCATTGAAGGGGCGTGGGGGAGGAGGGTTCTAATAGGAGCTGTAGGGGAAAAAAACGCTTGGGTGTAATAAATTGTCACTTGTAATCAATAAATAATTAACTAATATTATCTTGTGGGCTGAACCGATCGGGCAGGGACCGCAAGAACTGCGCGTGCAGCTTGAAGACAAAAAAAAAAAGAAAGAGCGAGAGAGAGAGAAGACTGGCTGACGTGTGTGCTGTTTGGTGGAAAAATCAGAACAGCTGGTGTCGCCTGGAGCAGGACAACGTAAGGGGTGTGAATTCAAGGGGCACGTGACCGCTAACTTTCCTTTTGGGGGGTCGGGGGAAAGAAAAAGAAAGAATCACGTGGTGGAGGAGTGTAGGGCAGGTGATCTTTGGGGGCTCTCCGGTTCCCCAAGACCTTTAATTCTGACCCTCTCTAGACTAAGAATGACAAATTGTTCACCAGGAGAAAAACCCGAGTGACGCGGTCAGAGCCGGCTGCCCCTTGTAAAGCGCGCTCTGGCTAGAAATCGCAAACAGTTGCGTCTCTGCTGAGCACTGGGTGGTTTCCTCCTATTGCGCGCGCGCACAACTCCTTGGGGTTCTTCTGCGCGTCACACGTGGGCTGGCAGCTCAAAGCCCGGGGCTGGGAGGCAGACCCGTGGCCGCCTTTCCCATAGACTTTGCCCTCTATCAAGCAAAACTCCCGCTGACTACGACGGGGAAAGCAGTCCCCGTAGGCGTCCAAATCACTTCACCGCCTCGGGTTCCAACACCCAGTTCCACACGGCTCGGTACAAAGGCTGCTGCATCTAGCTACCTGCGGTCTTCCTGGCCCGAGAAGGAAACTAACCCCCGGTTAGCAAAAGCCTGATTGCTTCCTTGAAGTCAGATGAGGTCCTGCTATCTCCTATCGCCTTGCGATCATATAGGTGGCGCTCCTCCCCTGCTAAATGCTCCCCTAGCGCCAGCCAGGTCGCCTTGCACAAGCCAGCAATCCCATAAAACCATTGGGGATATCAACTCAGGCGCCAGGTGAGTAATAGACAGGATAATCCAGAGAGATTGCGCGCCGTTTACCTCTATCCACAAGCGCCACAATGGTTACTCATTAACGTTACTATATACAAATGAGATACACACGAGATAAAGCCATTTGCAAGTCAGAATTACACCTGGGGTGCATAACTCTTCCCTTGTGGGGCCTAGGTCTTCGCTTGCCCGAATAGGAAAAGAGCAAACAGGCAAGGGAAAGTTGCCCTTACTTCTGATCTCCAGGTGTGAGGTTTGAAGATTCCCCCCAGCGTTCGTGGGGCCATCAGCGGGACTCAGCCATTTTGCTAAGGGCTAGTTCGATACCTCAGTTCCATTGAGACATTTGGGGCGAGCTTCTAATCAATGAGCCCAGAGGCAGCGGGGAAGGGGTCGGACAAGTACAATTGCTTTACCCCAGACATCAACAGCGAGTCTCACTCTTCGCCCCAAACCCTCGCCCTGAAAATATTTCTCAATGGCTCAGTGCAAGCAGGCATCACAAAAAGAAGCAACAAAAATCCACGAGCCCCAAAGTAAAATTACTCTTACACCGCTTCTGTGTAGCACAGAAAAGCGACGGATAAGTCAAGTTCTTTTACACACATATTCCTCTAGCCCTACACCTCGGCTTAAGCGAGACGTTCACACGAGGCGAAAAGGATGGCTTTTCCAATACACTTTTTATGCATCAATTATTGCACACGTTCATAGCCCTGAACATCTAGCTCGAATGGTGATAGACGCTGCTTTGAGTTTCTTCAGCAGCAGGGTAACATACAGCTTCTGGGTCTCTAGTCATTCCCAGCCAACAGCCTTTCTCCCTAGAAATATTTGGGCCGAAACTGACGCCTTTCGAGCGGGGGGTTATTAGCTAAATGGTGCATCATTGAAATGACATTTCTTACTAGTCCTCACAACGGGCTTGCAAGAGACCCAAAGACAAAAAGCGCTCGCTCCTGTCCCTTAATAACGTCAGTGGGTGCCGACTGAGCCGTCCAAATTTAGCACGCAGTGGTTTAAAACAAGCCCATCCACTCAGCTCTCAAATATTAGAAAACAGCCTCCAGTGAATGATCAACTGGAGACAGCTCTGCTAGGAATTTGTGCGTTTGTGTGTGTAAGTGCAATATGTATGTAGGTTTAAGCAGTGTGTGTGTGTGTGTACGCATGTTTGCAGTGTGTGAACCTGTGTGCAATATGTAGGGTGTCTATACAGTGCTTGTGCAGTGTGTGCTTCTGTTAATGGCTTTGTGTCTGGATACAGCTATATGTGTTACTGTTCCTAAAACTCCTGTCAACTTTCTTTCCTCTACTAAGTACAGGGGAAAGTACAGAAAAGTCAGCAGTTGGCCTCTAACATTTTGACGTCTTTCCTGTACTATAAAGAAGCAAATATGTTTTATTGGGGTTCAATTTTAAGAGGGAATGTCGCTTTTCTCTCCAAAACTCCCCATGAACCGAAGATCGGATGAAATGAACCCCAAAGTGTGACTAACCCCTTTCTTTTGCACGACGTTTTCAGCAGCAGTTCTCCTTAAGGGAAGCGTCCAAGTGCCCATTGCAAAGGGATTTTAATAGGTTTGTAGAAGATTGCTGTGTATATATCCACTTTCACCAACTGGACCTCTGTTTATCTACAAACCACTCAATTCAGAGGCCTTGCAGGGCGGAGGAGGGAGAATAAAACAGGATACAGCCTGAAAATGGATCCTTATAATATTTATTACTGGCTGGAGATGAATCACTTTCCAATATATGGGCCACTAACTGTTAAAAAAATCTTTTTAACAAGGAAAAATATATATATACTGCTTGAGAATGTGATCAAGGAGTTGGCAAATGTACAGAGAGCTGGTGCCAATTTTCTTTATTTCTATTCTTATAACCTCCAAGGCCTGGTGGGGGTAGGTAACTAGAATCTAAACCCAATTATTAAATACTGAATTTGTGTTCCTGCTACAGCCGTTTTATATGTCTTTATTATTATTATTACAACCATAAAAACAGGACAAGTTGGAGGAAGAAAAATGTGTTTTCAGGGCAAATTTAGAATTATCCTACTCCAAAAAACAGACGGAAAGAGATAAAATAGTAATACCACACCACATTATAAGCACTTTACCTGCAAACTTTTGAGGAAACCTTTGCATTAAATTTTAACAGATCTATTCTCTAATTCTTCACTTTTGCTTTATTAATTTATGATGGATAAAAGCAACGCTGAGCCATTCTCATTAACTTTTCAAATGTCACTTAATATTTTTCCATTAAAAAACTTGACTGAGTTGCATATGAATCCACTTTTTAAAAAGAAAAAGAAGAAAAAAAGTTTATTATTAAACAGTTTGGTATTTTCCCAGGAACATTGCAAGTTGTCTTTCTCTTTACTGCTTGATTTAAACGAGATCCTTCTCAACTCATTTCACATGGAAGATCTTAATTTTGATATAGAGCAAGGAAGAGAGAGACAGAAAAGGCAATATTTTATAAACCCCACTCTTCTCCCTCCAGTTCAAGTTTTAGGAAAGTTTCTATTAAGGCATTTCACAAAAAGCCCAAAGACATTTCAATAAAAATTTATTGAAACTTCAGTGACTTTTAAAAGGGGGAGGGGGAAATTACAGAAAATTCCAAGAACTTCTTGACAATTATATAACACAAAGTATACCTTCAATTTTCTTTTAACCAGCTCTGAGCAGCTGACTTTCAAGCCATTAAAATATGCACCCACTCAAACAAAGACAACAATAAGCATAACAGTAGTAAAAATCCATTGTGATTTTGACACACCAAGGGAATTGGAAAATAATATCTTTTAAAAAGTAAAGAAAAACCTAGATTCTTCATCTCTCTCTCTCTTTTTTCCCCCCTTTCAAGTCACAGGAGAAGTGTTATCATTTTATTAATTTTTTTTTTTTTGAAATTTTATACTGGGAGTAGCACTTTTAACACTGAAAAACAAGAGTTAACCGCTACAATGGCACTTTTCTTTCATTCTTTTTTAAGTTCATTGATTTTTTTTCTTCTTTTTCTTTTGCATTCAGCTCTTTTTTTAAAAAAATCAGTTAAGTTTTTGCATGGTGGTGAACCAAAAAAAAAAAGTGATCACTTATCATTGGGGTATATTTGGTTGGTTTGTTGGTTTTAGGTGTATTTTTAAAGGAAGTATGAACTGGAAAATGACTAAAACAAAACAGAAAAATATGCAGTCGTATTTACAGAGATATGTACACTGTCAATAAATTAAAGTTTAATTTTGAGTATTCATATTCCACTTATTTACAAGTTATCAAATAATTACATAAATACTTTGTTTTAATAATAGTGTCCACTTTTTTCTTCTCATTATGTTTAAACCTTGTTATTGCATATACAGTAAAAGAGGGAAAGCTGTAATAAACCTACAGTCAAGCTACAGAGGTTTAGATAAAATATTTTTTCCCTTTCCAGCTACATTTTTTATTTTTGTTGCTACAAAGGGGAAGGGTGGGAAGAAAGGGGTAAGGATCATATTTTTTATTTGTTTTTTAATGTTTATCCCTGGGATTTTTAACAAGCATCCAAAAATAAAACAACCCCCCCCCCCCAAAAGCGGACTACTAGGGAACATGCAAAAAGCCATAAGGTGGCTTTGAGACATCACAATAATATGTCAAAAGACACAGCTTCCCTTAATATAGACTAACAAGAGCTATATTTAATAACCCAGCCCAAAAAACAATATTGAAAGAACTGATATGCAAGTTACTTACACATTTTTTAGAAAAAAAATCACTTGTCTTACTTTATTTTTAATCCATATGTTTGTTTGCTTGCTTTACACATTGAAGAAAAGAAATAAACACCACCCACACAACCACCTCCCTGGCCTACATGTCATTGCTGTGACCAGCATGATCTCTGATAGCAGCTTCCAAACCAGCTCTTCCACCTCCAGCCCCCCCTCCCACCTTCTCCTTCGCCCATTTCAAGATACGTTTTGCTGATAAGCCAGCTGGGCTGGACCATGTGGTTTCCTTCAAACAAAGTGCACTGCGAGAGTGATTTGAAATGAGACAATAAAGGGGAACCCCCCTGTTCACCCGCTCTTCCCCCCTCCCGCCCCTAGAGGGGAAGGGGGTGCAGTGGAGAGGGGACAACACTAAGGAGACCCACTCCTGGATCTGTCTTGCTTGGATTCAAGTCCACTCACTAGACGCTGGATGTTCTGTAGGTCGCTGGTCGCTTCCTTTTCAGAACAGAGTTTGGGCGACAGGGACACGGAGCCCGAGGAGAGAGTCGAGGACCGGCTGTTGAGTTCCGAGCCAGAGTCCAACGCCACCGAAGCGGGGCTAGCTGCCAGGTTGCTCGATTTGCCCTCCCCTGTGCTGCTGGCCCCGGTGGGCAGGGCGGTGGCCAGCAGGCTGCTGCTGTCCGGCAGGGGCACGGGGATGGAGTAGGGGCTGTACCTCAATCGAGGGCGGACGGCGCTGAGGAAGGGGTGCCGGTGCACCGAGCTGCTGGCTGCGGAGGAGGCGGCGGCTGCAGCTGCCATGTAAGTGTAGGGGTAGGGAAAGAGGCTTCCGAAGGGAGACATGGCCAGGCCCTGCGAAAAGAAAAACAGAAGCAAAAGGGGTTGGGGGGGAGAAACTGTCAGTGGTTTTTCTCCCTTGGTCCATGTTCCCATGCAGCCCAGAGAGCCGGAGAGAAAACACACCGCTCCCTCAGCTGGCCACAAATCACCTCCCTGGCTGGGGAGCGTTGGGGTCTGTTTTATAGAACAGGAGACACACACACAGAGAGACCTGCATGTCAAAGGCAGAGCAGCCGGGAGTGTGAGAATTTACACCCGGAGCAGATCAGGCCTGGGCCCTTAAGGGCACAGCCAGGCCCCCATTTGCAAGCCCCAAAGTGGAGTCACTTCAATTCATTTGGAAACACCTCCCGGGCTTTCCACAAAAGGTGCTGATCACCCATTCAAACCACTGGGCCCAAGGCCTCTGAAAATCCGGCCATTTACACAGGAATGCGAGTGCTGAAGTTTGGGCACCGAGATCATGGTCCCTAATGGAAATTAGTGGAGATTCCCCCCCCCCTTTTTTTCCTACCCAACCGTCTTTTTATTTTACTTTCCAGAGCCCTACAGTCTCTTTCATCGCTGACTGATGAATTTCAAATAGCACCGATTCCCCCCACCCGTCAGATCCCCAAATTCACTGCGCTTCTTTAAAACAAACGCATCAAACTTGAGGTTAGTAAGGATCACTGGAAGTAAGGAAGCCACGGAGCTTGGAAGGGAACCAGATCTAGATCAAACACACTGCACACAAGTTTCCCAGGGGGAAATAAAAATGAAAAGACTAAAAAAAGAGACAAAGACCCCCCCCCTTTATTTTTCTATCCTAGGTTAATTTTTATACAACCTGGTGCTTTCAACCCGTTGCAATTTTGTAAAACGCTCCCTACCGGGGTGGGGGGTGGGGTGGTTCTGACTCTGTTCTTAGTTGCAGGGGTGTAAATCAGACGTCAGAACCCAGTGTAAACGAAAGGCGACTCAGACCCCCTGGGTGCTCAGGGGAAGGCAGAGCAGAGGAGGGAAAGGAACCCCAGCCCAGCAGCACCCTGAGAGTGCCAGGGTTAGGAAGGGCAGGCCTGGGGGGTACCTGAGAGGCCAGGACGTGCTGTTGGAGATGAAACGGTAGCGCAGCTGCCGACGCCCCAGAAAGTCCTTGAGCCGCTGCTGTGGCCATCACCGTACTTTCCAGTCCGCTGACCCCGGCCGATGCCCCGGACACGGTGGCCAGCAAGGGGCCCATGCCGGCGGCCATGCTGGAGAAGGCTCCCCCCATGGCAAACTGACTAGGGTGCAGGAGGAGCGGGTGCCCGCTGCCCAGGGGGTTGAAGAACTGCTGGCCGGCCAAGCCGTGGGGGAAGCCGAGGTTCTGCAGGGGGCCCTGGCTCAGATGCGCCGGGCTGTCCGTCTGAACCGTGAGCGGGGCGAAGGGGTCCTTGCTCAGCAGCCGGGACTCATCCACCTTCGGGGCGTCCCTGAGGGGGCTTTTGAGTTCCTCGCCGCCCAGGCCTCGGGTGCTGGAGGAAATGGTGGCTGGGCTGTGCCTGGAGTCAGGGGGGGCTTTCTCAGTCCGGCTGGGGCCTTCCCTGCTCTTGCCGCCTGCCGAGTCGGTGGAGAAGAAGGGCGCTTTGGCCGGGCTGCCGCCCTTCTCCCGGGGGTCTTCCGCCGCCGCCGTGGTGGTGCTGATCTTGCCAGAGTCGCTGGCCTCCGGCAGCTGCTGCTCATCCTTGCTCTCGGCGTCGCTCTCAGCCTCGCTGGGGCACAGGTCTGAAAGGCAAAGGAGCGGGCGCTATTGCATATTCCTGGCCCGGCCAGACAGCACCTCTCTGGGCGCTCCCCTGTCCTAGGGCTGGGGGAATATTCCGTGCGGGCCTGAACTAAAACCAGAGCGAATCCTTCCACTCCAATCAGCAGAGGAACAACAGACACGTGCGTATGGCAAACTACCCCAAACTGAACGTGCCTCGGGCCAGAAGCATTCCTCTCGCTTACACGGGGTAAATCCGAATTAGCTGCCACATAAATCTGTATTGGAACTCGGAGCAGGTCGTGGCGCGCATTGTGTGTGTATACCAAGCAAAATCCTCGATTTCCTATTCAAATGTAATTAAACAGGGGATTTTAAAAATAACGTTATGGGATTTGTGTTTGTTTCTAAATCACTTTCTGCAGCTTTCAGACTTTTCCACCCCCCCTGTTTAAAGACAGGAAACCCGCTGCAGGCTTTGAACAAACTCCTTCCCTCCTATCCCCAACCCCCACCCCTCCTGGCCCTGCATAAGATTCCTGGGTATTTTATCTCCTAACCTAAGTGCAACCTCCAGGTGTTAAGATCGAGTCTGTTTTTCAGATCCTCTCCCACCTCCACCTCTGCACGACTTTAAACCACACAATAAATAAAATAAAATAGGGACGTGTGGGGGGGGGGGAGAATTGAAAAATAAATCCAATGTCTTGGCCAACAAAACAGAAAGCACACGGAAGATTTCAAAACCACCGCCGAGAAAAGGGGAAGAAAATAAATCCACCGCGATTTTTCTGCAAGAAAGCAGGATTTTATAAAGGGGGACTGGGGAAAGAGCCTGCCTTTAATAACAGATTGAAACATGAATATTAATGGACTGGCTCCAGTTTTGAACTTTTGCCCCGTGGTCTGCCTTTGCTCCCTTGACTCAGGGCTGGCTCCTTTCTGAACCACAGGGAGGGGGAAGGGGGGGAAAAGAGAGAGAGGGAGAGATTCAGAGCACAACAGCAGAAGAAAAAAAGCGAGGGAGGGGTGGGGAAGAGAAGTGGGTCTGTATATATCTAAAGAGCCTTTAGCGGATGCATGTTCAAAATCATCTGCTTCGCTGTAGCCAGAAGTTTGGCCAGGAGCGAAACTTCTCCTTCACGCCAAAAGGAAAAAAAAAACACCAACCCAGAGACGGTCTCTGGCGTAGGGATCTCGAAGGTGCGTGCGGGGAACGAACCTCACCTTTCAGGTTGGATGTGCCCACCGCAGACACGGCGGGGGACGAGGACTGAGCGAAGCACTTAAAAGCGGTCTGCTCGCTAGAGGATTCATCGGAGGTGCCGTTCTCCTTTTTCTGCCTCTCGTCATAAGCTCTCATGGACTGCAAGGTCAGCTGCTTTCTGGGGGGACAGCGAGGGAGCAGAACCTCTTCAGGGGGCTTTTTCGCTCACCCAGGACTTCAGTTAACCTGCTAACTAGCACAACTGCCCGTCTGCACCCCGCCACCCCCTTCTGGTTGTGCAGCATGATGGGGGCCACGGAATCTTTGCACTAATAATGACTTTGTAAATTTCAGATTTTCCCCCCGTGTGCTTGGTGGGGATTGGGTCACATTTATTACGGATCAGGGTTCATGGAAGGAATACATTTTTTGCAGGCAAAATTAAAACGCTCCGGATTGTCTGCTAATGAGAAGAGATTCTTGGAAGCTGTTAGCATCAGTACTTAGCTAGGGCAGAGTATTAAATAAATGAGGAGGAAAAAAATAATTCCCAAGCGATTAGCTTTTAAAATGTTAGGATGTTCCTGGGATATCAGGCATCTTAATGGTTGCTAAGATTGCTAGGAAGTGGTTATTTTGCTAGGTACTTTATGTAATCTTTTCACCAGCAATTAACCCGGAGTGAAATCTATTTATATTTAGAGAGAAATTAGAAATAATTTCCGTCTTGTGGCTTCAATGTGGGTTTTGTTTTCACACTCTGCTGGGGGGGGGGGGGGGGGACGGGGACGGGAGGGAGGGTTAAAGAACCAATATTTTTCATCTTGAAAATTGATCGGAAATTGATAAAATACCACCTCCCCAGTTAAATAAAAAGCCTCTTTGTCAGGGCATTAAAACACGTCTGTTGCCACAATAACAATAAAAAAATGTCCTAGACAATTTTATAATCAGGGTGCCATCTCTATAAAAGAGATGTACTATATTTTCTCTTCAGTATAGAAAGGGGTTTTTAACACCCCTAGGAAGTTACCAATGTATACTATGGCATGTAGTTAGCCGTGGGCTCTCAAATCTATACTTCATTCCTCCTATTTTTCAAAGCCAGCTGCAAACACATGCTTTAATATCCTTCTCTTTTAAGAGAGAGCTCTCCTTGCCCGTATGTCATTTTCTTAAAATACCAATGCCACTTCTCGTATCAATCCAATGCAATATAGAAAATAAAGGTAAAAACACAATCGAATCACCCGCAATCTGTTTTGCTTTATGAAACAAACTCTCCTTATTCAATCTGGCGGGGGGGAAGGGACTAGTTTGGAGCAAGCTGGAAGTTATCTTGACCTCTGGACATGTTCTAAAGTTGGCAAAATAGAAAGAACAGGACAGGACAACTTTTCAGACTTACCTTTTCTCCCTCCTTCCATTCCCGGTGTCGCGAAAACCTTTGGCAAAGGGATTGTTGTCAATTTTTAATTGGGTTATCTAAAGAAAGAAAAAAAAGGTGGGGAGAGGCCACAAAGTAAGCCACCTACATTTTCAAAATCTCCTCCCTCCCCTGCAGTACATACAGCAGGAGGTTTCCTCTTCAAGAGACACAGCGCATAAATCAATACGCGGAGGGGCAAAGATTTTTGCGTTTGTAGGGGCAAGCAGACGACTTGGTGGATCTACACGTTTGAATACTCTGGCTTCGCACAGTTCTAAAGACACATTTGTCTCCTCAGTTACACAGACTGGCTTAGTCAAGTCAATCGCACAGAATGGCTAGCCACTGAAAATGCCCAGGGTTGCTAATACCGCGCTGGAAGCAAGGAGTGCACTGCGATTCATTAAAGTTATGCCTCAGTTTAAACTCTTTAAATGCTATAATTAAACCGCAAACGAATCAGAGCCACCCCCTTGCTATATAATAAAGTACTTTATATAGTTATATTGCACAGCGTGTGCTGGGGGAGGCGAATATAGAGCTGATTTTATTGAAAACGCCTTGTAATGCATCAAGATTTTTTGGATTAAAAAGCACTGGGTTTACCCTTGAAAACATTTGTTTTCGCTTAGCCGCTTTACATTTTTAAAGCCTATTTAAAGAATCGGTGGGGCCCGGGAGATCTTAAAGAGACACTGGGCAGATTTAAGCCCCCCCCCCCTCCAAGTTTGCGGCGTGCCTGTAAATACGAGGCGCGGGGTTTACACTAGAAAAATGCACCAAGGGTTTCATTTACAAAATCGGGTAAGAGGGACGGGTATTTCATTTATTTATTGCAAACCCAACAACCTGCAGCTCCCTAAAGCATAACTTATGCCTTCTGTTTGGATTCCCTGAACTCTGCGTGGTATCTCCTCGGTCTATAAAGTTAAACCCAGCACTCATCGATTGCACGAAACTAACAAAGGTCTGGCTAGGTGAGTCGCGGAATGTGGGTTCTGACCTCTCGGGCAAGATCGCCAAGATAGAGCAGGAGGCGAGGGGCACTTTGCCTCCATTACAATAGGCTTTACACACACTTTCATGGCAATGAGACAAGTACATTTAGTTCTATTCTGCAACGAAATCAGGCTCCTCTGACGGCTCCAAGCGAGCACCGCTGCTAGCAAGTCCCAGTGCAAAATCCAGCCTCATCTCGCCTGCATACATTTCCCTTCGATTTCTTTACAAAAAAGCACGGTTGTGGAACCAGTGTAAACTGCCCCCCTTCCCCCAAATGACAAATCGCTCTTTAAAACAGAATAATTAGGGGGTGAGGAATTTCCCTCCAACTTTTAAAATATTCATCTCGTGGGATAATAGAAGGGGGGCACACAAGGATTTACAGATCGCAAAACTGCAGCAACTCAGCCAGGTGCTTTGAATCCAGCACTTTCTAGTTTAACAAAATAAGTTATAACGTGTGTGTGTGGGGGGGGGGGGAGAGAATAAAAAAACGCCAGTTTTGGTTCTTTGGTTCCCGAGCCCTGTCTCCGTTGTCCTAAATTCAGCATTCAACAATCTGCCACATACAACTCCTTGGGTGCAACCGATCCACTGGCAGACTGGAAAGCAGAAGTCTGGCGCGCTACAACTTTTGTCCACACTGGCTCGTTCCGCCCTTAAAGCTAAACTCTGCTAGAGAGCTTCGCTGATCAGAACCTATGCCCCCCACCCCCGAATCAATAATAACAGTAATAAAAACACTGCCGGACAGAAATAATAATAGAAAGCAAAGGTGCTTTCCAGCCTTATCCCCAGTGTTGTTAACGGAGGTAAACTGGTGCAAAGGCCAAAGGCAATGCAAACGACAGCACCCGCTCTGGCCTGTCTTTCTAAACACCGATCGGATTGAAAGTCACCCCTCCTCCCCCCCCCCCCACACACCGACCCTGTTACTCGTATTTAATCCACACCGAAAACACAGATACCCTCCCTCACGTGCACACTCAATGTAAACCCTCCCGTTTGAAATAACATTTCCAAGGCAAATTGGACGCGAGATATTAGGAGCCTTGTTTGCACTGCAAAAAATGGGGGCAGACTTCCTGATTTTCCAAGCAACAATGCACCAGAAAAGCTGTATTAAAAGCCAGCACGTAAAAGGACTCGCCTTACCTTATCATTCTGGTATGCGGTCACCGCGATGAATTCAGTTTCGGGGAATACATAGGTTCTGAACGTACTGTAGGGCAGCTTCAGTATGTCGTTGGCTCGGACAATATGGAATCTCGGTTGGTATTTGTGCATGGAGTTTAAAATTGTCTGCAATCGCGGGGGGAGGAGGGACACGATCAGATACAAAAATAACAACAACCGGACTTACAAGAGTGATCGGTTGTGAGGATTAATTTGTTCCCTCTCCTTTCCCAACGCACACCTTACAGTCCCCACACGTTGACAGCTACCCTCCTCGGTTTTCAATTAATATACATCTCTCTATGCATTTTGAAATCGACCAGCATTTTGGCAGCCGATGGGGGAGGGGGAGAATCGTTTGCGATAAGGACAAAATGTATTTTAATTTAAAAAACAATCAGGGGCCTTAGTTGTAACTAATTGGCGGCCCCAATCCACTTAAGGCCTTCTGCGAAGAGCAAAAATTTATCATCTAATCAAATCACAGCCAGCAAATGCAATCTTCACAACATTAGAGATTCCCCAACTCCCTGCTCCTATGCAGTCTTCCCAAGGAGAGAGAGAAGATCATTTAACTTCTTTTAGCACTTATCAGCCTATTTGTTTGATTTAATTATTAAGTTAGTTTTTATCACTGCACACCCAGTAAATGTAATGGAGTGGGCAGAAATGAATGGCCCCCTTGACCTCTCATTTTTGTGTCTGTTTATTTTCTCTCTGACTTGCATTATAGTATCTTGATTCATATATATTTAAATGTTTGCATTCTCGGGCATTTAAACCCTTTATACACATCCTCATATAACTTCCCACAGTAAAAATGTGATCATCTCTATTTTAAAGCCAATGTTGCCTCCAATGAGTTTCTCGATGTACCAAGATTGAAATTAGTATATTCATCAAAAGGGAAATAAATAAGTTACATTATAAACTGGACACGTGGGTGTTACAGAGGAGGGTTTTTTTTTTAATTATTTCCACAAATCTATTCTTTATCGATGCAAAAATCAATGCAAAAGCTGCTTCTTTCTTTTTAATCTTTTTTCTTTTTTTCCCCTCTTTGAAACCCCCTCCTGCAATATTCCAGATCTGTTCGATTATGTACGCTTCACCCTCTTTGCAAACTCAGTGGCTGGTTCTGTTGCAAATTGTATTATGTGGGGGTGGGAGGGAAGGCATGAAAGAAAAAGTAAGAGAAGAATCAAAAGGAAAAGGAACTTACAAATCCATGCTTGTCAGAGATATTGTTAGTCAGTTTAAGTTTGTGGAAAGTGACGACTTTGGACATCCATTGTTCTCCTGTAGCCGGACTGTCCGGGTGGATGTACATTCTCTTTGGCATTTCAGGGTCAGCTTTGCCGGCTACCATCCACCGGGAATTATGGAATTTATATCTACAATCATCAGCCGCCACAATATCCATCAATAAAATGTACTTGGCCTTTTTATCCAGCCCAGTGCATCTCACTTTAAATGGAGGAAACATTCTCCTAGGGATATAGAGAGGAACAGGCAGACAGAAAAAAGACAAGATAAAAAAAAAACATACAAACAAAAAAGACCCCCCCCCACACACTATAAATGCCTATATCCCGGTGCCATTTCAACCAGTAATTTTATATCTCAATAGCAAAAGGCTCTGAAATAAACACGATTTACCACCACCAGCCCCGAAAGTGTGTGTGTGTGTTTTTTTCAATCGCTTAGAGGTTTCAAGAGAAAATTCTTCCTCAAAAAAGCATGTGTTGAGGATGGGTATATTTCCCTATAATCGCCACACATTCCCCGCCCTCCACTCCCAAACTTCAAAGCCTGACATAGCATTTGGATCTTGCCGCGATTTGTATTTATTTGATTTTATTTCCCTGAGTGCTACACAAAGGAACATGGGAAGCCATTGGTTAATGTGTAAATGTTCTGCATTTTTAGGAGTCATTCCATTAGCTGTGGGGGCGAAACAAGATTTCTGCTGGGGCCGGAAGAGAGCCACAATGTTCTACGTAAGTGTGAAATTCAGAATCCAATAATGTCTCCATGCAGGAGAACATATCTGAGCAGGGCTCCTTGCAAACCACATTCCCCTATGCTCCCGTGTCCAGTTCTAAACTGCAACAGGATACCACAAATTTGCTGTTTATTATGCCGAGTGGTTGGCATTCAGCAATCTTCACTTAAAAGGAAACACACGACTTTGCACCAAATAAGAAGTATCTAATACTCTTCAATCTTTCATGCAAAAGTTTGGCCACAGAAAAAAAGGGGGGAGGCGGTAATGTCTATAGGGACAATTTTCTCCCGCTCTCAGTTCTTTTGTGGCTATACAATCTACAAGTCATGCAATAAAAAAAAATCTAGAAATGAAATCTTACTATTATGCGCATTATAGGATTACTTCTCAGGAATGGTTCGTTAAGAATTATTTGCTCTTGCAGATTACATATGAATTAGAAGTGTTTATAATAAAATACAATTAAGGACGATTAATGGTGTATATATGTATGTATGTATATATATATATAACGCATATGCGTGTATTATTAGTATACACATTATATAATACTCACACATATAACACACCCACATTCATATTTAATATACGTCTGTGTGTGCACTCATAAATGAAGGAAGATAGATAGCTAGATAGATAGATAATATACACACACATCAATGTATATATTCTAGAATACCAAAATTGCTCGCAAAACCTTCTCTAGGGCAGAAACCTCTAACTCTTGCTGTGTGTGTAAGATTATTTTTTTCTTTTTTATCAGTTTAGGTATTTCCAAATACCATTAGTCAGCGCAAAAGCTTGCATAGATCTCAGTAGAAACACAGACTCATAAGGAAGCAACTGAAAAAGAGAAGTAATTTCATCTAACACTGCTGCGTTTACTTCAAGAGCAGAATTATGCCCCCTTTCCCGTTTATAAAGGACAACATGCAGTAAAGCAGAAATCAAGCCAGTTAAAATCCGAACCAAAATTATTTGTTTCTCTTCTAATATTCCACAAAGTAACACTGAGCTGTTTTCTCACACACACGTGTGTCTACACACACATCTTCACACACACACAAAATCAACATCGACTATTGGTGATTCAGAAGCCGAATAGGGCCCTGCCGCTTCGTCACTTCAGCTGGCTGAAAGTTTTCATAATTCCAGAAGAAACAAGTTTTCTGGAGGAAGTCGTTGACTTTCTTTGGCACGGCATTGTGGGGTGGAGGGGAAGAAAGAGCCAAACGCACCAACCTACCTTCCTGATTTAGTGATCACCATTTCTGTGCCCCTTTTGTGGAATTGTTCCCAAAGTTCTTTGGCTTCCAGATGCACTTTGGGGTCATCTTCCACCTCTTCTTCTGGCTCCAGGGTTTTGAGAGGCCTCAGATGAGCTGCCGCCTGGTGACCCAGGGAAGAAAAGGGAATGCCAGTCTCAGCCGCCCCGACTAATTGATCCATAATCGGTTTGGCCAGAGCCCCGGGAAGGGAGAGGGCAGCCGCCCCATTGGGAGGCAAAGCCAGCGCCGGGAAGAAGGGAGGTTGGTGTCCCAGTACTGCGCTCATGGCAAAGTCCGGTGCCCGGTGAGGTAAAAAGGGATGATAAGCCATGCTTGTCCCAGGGATTACTGGATCTCTCATCGGTATACTCATCCACTCCCCCCGGATCTTCCTACAGCTGGAGGAGCCCTGGAGTGGTGTCTAACAGTACATCATGGAGGGAAAAATCACCCCAAACAGGGTGTGTGTGGGGGGGTCAAGATCTACAGACACAGAGTACATGAAACAGAAAAACTACACACTGCAACTGGCCCAGTCAGGAGCCATCATCACTCAGGACAGCTTCTCCTGGTGGCGGCGGTTGATTAGTCTTAATGGTTTTTCCCGAGTGGAAGTTCTTGCATTCAATTTCAAAGGATGTAGAAGAAGAAGAAGAAAATCCAAGGATGTCGCCGCTGTGGACACGGGAGCTCCTGGAGCCTGTGTAGGTTTTATTTTCCTCTCCGTCGGTTGCAGAGGTTGAAGGGTCGAAGCCGCGTTTTCGTGCTGTGGTTTATTTTCTTGTGGCGGTGTGGGGGTCCCTTTCCTCCCTTGCACAGCTAGGCTGCAGAACAGAGCCTGGGAAGGGAAGGGGGGGATAGAAAAACAAACAAAACTCCCCACAAAACAGAAAAAGACCCCTGGCTTGATCACCCTTCTAGCAAACAGCAGCTACAAAATTTGCAGTGAAATCTCGCTTCCGTTCCCACCCCTTCCCCGCAGAGCCTTCGGATGGAGCCCTGATTCCAATAAGAATCTCTTCTTCTTCTTCTTCTTCTTTCCTTTCCTTTCCCCCTTCCCTTCTCTCTCTCTCTCTCTCTCTCCCTGCCTTTTTTATTTGGAATTACACCCTGGTCTCCGCTCCGACACACTCCAGCAGAGGGGAGAGAGAGAGAGCGACTTTCAGCTCCAAGAATTCCCTGTGAGCTCTGCTTCCCTTGCACCAGATTGTATGGATGTGTTATGGGTCGCAGGGGAGCTGGAGCCTAGTTGATTGGCTCTTTGACGCTTTCGGACCAATTGTGTGGCTCCATAGGCGTGGTTTTGACAGGTCGGGTGGAGGGGGACAGAGCCGAGTTATAAAAAGAAGGTGTCGGAAACTGTAACGCTGCAGCAAAGCATCACTACTACTCCATGGCGTGTGAATATGTCAACATGATCAGAGGGGAGGGCGCAGCGAGCCACTGGGGAGAGAGCGAGAGAACCGCCTCTAGGTGGCTTCTCCGAGACGAAATCGCCCCCCTACCCCGGCTCGAGCTGCTCCAGCCCTAGAGAAGGGGGGGCTGGGAACTGCTCGCCTGTCCCTGGAACAGAGCAGGGCTCTGTACCTCCTTCCCGTTGGCCAGATCTAGGGCTGGCCCGCTCTGGGCATTTTCATTTTCGATTTAGTAGCCGCCTGGCACAGCGGGGTTTGCATTGCCTCGCCGCCTCGCAGGCCAATAGCCAGGGCAGGCGCTAAGGGGTCGGGGGGGCTTGGAGCCGCATTAACGCTGCCCTGGGAGCGGCACCAGGAGGTGTGCGATTTGCGGCTGCTGGTGAACGGGCCTTAATGACCCGAGTCTCCAGGGGCCGGGGATTGTTGGCCCCAGGCCCGCGTTAGAATTGCAGGGGCTACGGTTCCCCAGGACCTCCCGTTTCAACACGTTACTCTCCGCCGTGTGCTAGCTTCTCCCTCGTACACACGCTGGACTCGAGTCTACAGGCCAGATACAGGGGGTGGCTATAGGCCAGAGACACATGAGGTGGCAGCTGCCCGGTACCAGAGTCAGACCCAGTGAGATCGACTCTTCTCCGTGCTATGTTCGGATCCAGTCCAACGCAGGGTACGTTACAGACGCGTGCGATAGATGCCCGGTCTCCGGAGGCTATCGCTGTTACACGTGTGTGGAAGGAACAGGGGGCTCCCCTCCCGGCATGAGGTCTGGGCTAACGCCACCTCGAAAGAGGCTCACTCTGAAGGCGAAAGTGTCTCAAGGCCTGGCTCTTGTTCTAAATCTTTTTATCCCTCTATCGCCAAGTCTTGCAGCGGGGGGAGGAGGATATCGGACTCAGGGATCGCCTTTACGACATGCAGTCTCCCGCTCCCTGCTCTTTTCTTCACCCGAGTTTTATCTGCACAGGAATCTTCTAAAGCAAACCGTGCAATCTTGCTCTCCGGCCTCTGATATGGCTGGGTCCTTTGCCCCAGTGGCTTCTAGGGGAGACTGCGGGATGGGGGGGCGAGGGGTAGTTTTGTTAAGCAGTGGATTGTGCTAGCAGTTCATGCTGGCGCCGAATGGGTTACTCCGCAGCCTAGCGCCTTCCCACCCCTCCTCCTCCAGATGGGTGCGCAGGGAGAAGACGGGAAGTGCAGTGCTATTCTCCGTGTTCTTGGGGGTGGGGGGGTGGGAATTTGGTGGGGGCTGGAGAGGGCAAGCCTTGAAATAAAGCACAATCAGGCCTTCTCTGGAGTACCCCAAACCCCTGCTGATTTCAAGGGGTTGTTAAGGAATGCAGGATCGGGCCCTAGCTAACATACCTCTCCTGTGTCCTTCCACCCCTGCTTTAGGGAGATCAGAGCTGCGCTGGCTTTGTATTGGCAGTGAATGTTCCTTTGGGAAGGACAAGCAAGTCATATCTTGCGGATGGGGCTCGTGTGAGAGAGAGACAGAGCAGGAAATATGTGGAGTTTGGAGTGTGTCTGTGGGGAGGGGGGGATGGAGCTAGTGGGGGTGGGAGGGAGGAAATGAGCAGCCAGAGAAATCATACAGATGTACAAGCTGGGGTGGAGAATGTCACATTTTTTGGAACCCTCTCTCCCTCCCCCCTCCCCCCCCCCCACACACACTCCGCTTAAAGAAAGGGAACTATATGCTAGGAGCAAACCAGAGAGCGAGAGCGAGCCGGCAGTGGCATTGTGGCCTGTAGATGTAGATAGCAGCGGAACATCTAAAGTGATTAGCTCTTCTAACGTTGCATTTTTGACGCACATGGTTAAGAGCGCTTGGCGCCAGCCTGGTGAAATCCCTGTAGTAACCAGCGTCTAGGATCACTTTGCATTCACCAAAATATCTCCCCTTCAGTCTCAGGCGAGGGCAGAGGAGGGGGGCAGGGACCAGGCCTTCAAAGGCGATGCGGGTGGATGGGGGGAGGGGGAGGGAAGAGCGTCGCATTTTTGCGAACCCAAACGCTTGGACCCTCTAGTGATTCTAGGGGCCAGCTAATCCCCTTGGTTATCGTTCTCAACTAGTTATGGCAGACAGAGAAAGAGAGAGAAAGCGATTGCAGATCCTTCCTCCGGCCCCTGCTAGAAATCCGTGATTCCGTGTCATTCATCCCCTCTCCTGGCCATCACAACGAGGATGAGGCTAATACAATAATGAATAGAACCATCAAAATAAGCAAATCTCTGCTCTGCAAAACTGGTGCATTCAAAGTTTCCAGAAATCCAGGAGTTCTTTAAAAGCAACCCCCACGAGGTCTCCAGTGTTTGCACGACGTTGTCTGGTGGTGTATCTGAAGTGTGTATAGATACACACATCTATCTCTGTGTGTATAGATATCGATATGGGGGGGGGGGGTGTATTTGTATATACATCTCCGTGTGTGAATGCAGAGAAATAAGCACATCCTACACACACCCAAAGAATGATCTGCACATACACACAGGAGATAATTGTGGGCTTGGGCTGGGTTTTTAAAAGTTTCGGTGCAGGACTGCAGACTTAACCCCCTTGGAGTAACGTCGCTTATAAATCCACCACCCCTGCTAGGGAAACCAAAAGCAGCGGCAGAAAGAAAGAAGTTCATTTATATTTTTCCACGCAGACCCTCCCTCTGCCAAATACCGCCCCCCGCCCCATTTACTAGGCACGGAAAATGTTTGTGGATTATGATTTCCAATTGCAACGTCTTGCTAATGGTGTACAAACTTCCGCCAATTATGAGTGACCTCCCAGACGAAGCCCCCCGGAGACTCCTATTATGAAGAGATGCTGCACTAATCTAGGATCAAAAGCAGGAAGGTGCGAACTCCCTTTGTCTCTCCTCGGCCGCCTCATTCCCCCTCCTGTGTGTGATAAATCTACACTGGCGCCGACTGCGCGCTGGGTGATTAATTTGCAAGCAAACAAAAGGGACCTGATGGCCAGCCATCTTAGTTAAATATTGGCCAGCGCTTCCAGCTACTTGTTAGCCCCCTTTCTTGCAAGGAAAGCGACAGGGTCGAGCCCCAGCACAAAAGCGAAGGGCGGTGCGCCAGGCCAAGGGAGGGGAGCAGGGCCAGAAAGGTTGGGAACCTGGGCCGATCAGAAGCAGAGCAGATAACGTGGCGAGATAAGGCTGGCTTTTCCCTGCCTCGTTTGAAGCCCGGGAACGAAGCATGTTAGACGCTATCTTGCTCTTCAAAGAGGCATTGAGATGTTTTCTGTCTCTTGGAGGAGTGGTTAGGCCAGGGCCCCCTCTAATCTTTTAACACAACGGCTGCGATAGCGAAGGCCGCAATAAAATAAATAAAGAACCCGGTGGTACCTTCCCTGTCCCCTCTGACCCTGAGCCGATCAAACGTCCACAAGCCCTTCGGCTCCCCGACGGTTTCATCCACGAGCACTTTGCCTTAGCTCTGCTCGCGTCAGGCTTTTCCTTCTTCTCTTGCCATACACGCTGAAGAGGCTGCGGCAGGCAGGCCTAGCCCTTAGCTTTGGCCTTGGGGACCCTTGTTCGGCGTCCCCTTTCAAGGCGAATAGCCCATTCTAAGTCTACCTGCGTATGTGCGCCAGTTACTGTGCGCTCCGGGGGCACCGTGTAGTATAGTTGTGAGCCCAGATTCTGTATGGGAGTGTGCACGTGTGCCTGTGTACGTGCACTGTGTGCGCGCGCTCGCTCTCACTAGGTAGATGTAGATTTGTGTGCGCACTGTGTTTGCGCGCGCACTGTGCCTGTGGGCACGATATATATGGATATTTGTGTATGTGCTTGTGTGTGTGTGTGTGTGTATATATATATATATATATATATATATATATATATATATATATATATATATATCATTGCTCCATATACGTGTGCATTATGTATGCGCATATCTGTATGTGTTTGGCTGCCTGCGTGCATATATATTTGCATCATGTGTACAGTGTGTACCATGCGTGTGTATTTGCATATGTGCGGATGCACGATGTATACACGCATGTGTATCTGTTTAGATGTCTGTGTGCACTATGTGCCCCGTGTGTATTATGCCGCCGTATAGGTCCCTTTGGGTGTGGGGGTCTGTGTTTGGATAGGTGTGTATTTCTAAGTGGATGTGAGTCTGTCTGTGCATTGCGCATCTTTTCTTTAGATGTTTATTTGTGGGCATCTCTGCATGAGTTCACCGCGCGAGCACCTGTAGGTGTGCGTGAAGCTGCGCTTGTGTGTTTGTGCATCGGAGGGGCGAGAGGGGTGTGTGTGTCTGTGCACCTGGGCATGTGTGGGTGCCCATGTGCATGGCGCTGCTGCCTTTCGTTCCACCCCCTCCTCCTCGCCCACGGGGCCCTGGCTCACGTCTGAGGCTCTTTGAAGGAGCCGGAGCCTTGGTGGCCGAGCGCTGTTTATCTGAAATAAAACGGACTGGGCGAGTTTGCTTTGGCACGTTTGCTGTAAATATTCTCCCTCGCACGTGTGAGGTCTGGCGAGCCACGATTACACGCTCATTCCTACTTAAACTTTCACCCCCATTCGCCGGCCCTTTCACTCCAGCAGAAGGTGTCACTAACTAGGAAGCGGTGTTGACACAACCGCATCCTCGCTTCTCATTGAAGGGCTCAGTCCTAATTAAGTAGGTTCCTTAGGGGGGTTAGTCAATATGCTCGGCCTAAATAAACTTTTACGGGGGAGGGGGAATTGCTCGCGCTCTCTCGCTCCTATCAAGACCTTATTTTAGTGAGACTAGCCCAATTTAACACTCAATTTAAGCCAAAACTTTCCAACTGGGATTGCCTAAAGTTAGACCCCCCCAAAACCCAGCACCTTTAAAACCCCAGCCGCTTCGATGGAAGATGCCTAAACATGGGTTTTAGGAGCCGATCTGTAAGCACCTAGGTCTCGGAATGGCGCTCTGGGGCTTTTAGCGGGTTACTGTTTGGTTGGCAGAATTGTCTTATCTGCTTAGAATGTCACACTTGCAGGAAAAGCACTAGCTAGAGGCTTCCACTTGAAACCGACCAAGAGACCCTCAAGGCACCACCCCTTACGTTCCTGGAGGTGCTGGAGAGTTTGCTTGAACTTTATCGTATACCGAGTTGAAAGGGAGTCCGATTAGGCCCAGCCGGCCGCGGCTAACATCCAAACGTAACATGCAATAAAAGGGAAGACTGCTCAGTGACTCAGATTAGGACTAGAGCATGTCCATTGAATACAGCGATTTGTCAAACCCTTCTCCAGCAGCGGAGGGAATGCGATTAGTTAACATTCCTACTGAAGGACAGGACGGCTCTTTGACCAGATTCACAGGATAGTGGAGCAGCACCGAGGGCTTATGGTACAAGGAGAGCACCTCACTTCTGAGTGATGGGTGGCCCCGGGTCTGATCAGGCTCCTTTCAATTACACGACCTTCACAAATGTACTAAAAGAAATCATCTAGATTGTCTTTGTCTGTTTTATGGCCTCCTTCCTCCCAGGCCCTCTCCCCGGTTGCTTACAAGAGCTGGGACCCGTTTCACCCTTCAAGCCAGCATCCCAGGCCCTGAGTAGCCTTGATTTACTCAAGGTGCTTTCCATTTGGCCCGGTATAAAAAGCAATGTAGCTTTCCTGTAACTTACATTTACATGTCCTTTGACAGGGGCTTTGAATTATTGATCAGGGCAATTTAGTGCAACAGTCAGATGTGTGTGTTGGGTGTGTACAGAAGTAGAGATAGTCAAAGTTGTCTAGCTAGGGGCTACACAGCATGATGTTTAGCCTATAGACACGCTTTGGCGCCAGTTGGTTTAGGCTCTCCGTAAAGCACCATACGGTACACAAGCAATCCGTACTGATTTGTTTGGTGGGGTTGGTTTTTTTTCCTCCCCAGTTTTTGCCAATATGTTGCTGGCACAGTCTAAGTGAACGCGCTCACCCCTTTCTAATGATCATCTTTCTTTCACCAGCGGCGATGAGGTAGAAACGATGAATAGCTAACGCTGTGGATTAGGTTAAAAGAAAAGACACACACACAGTTGTCTTCTCAGGAAGTTGAGCTAATTGTCGGTTCCTATTTTCGAGCAGATCTGTCTTTTCAATGCCTGCTTTTTGTGTGTGTGTGTGTGTGTGTGTGTGTGTGTGTGTGTGTGTGTGTGTGTGAGAGAGAGAGAGAGAGAGAGAATGTTTTATTCAATTACTTTAACACACACACACACACACACACACACAAAATGAAGAGAATGGAGGGTTCCTGTAACAGGAACCCTCTAGTATGCAAGATGCTACATAACACCCCCCCCCCATGCACACACACTTTTCTTGTATACCCTGTATAACAAGGCACTCGAGACTACACAGTAAAGACGCTGATTTTTATCTGCTTTGACCATCAAACGCGTTCTTTTTAGCCAGACACAGCCCTGAAGCCTCTTTCCCATCTCTCCCACAACCCCCTTCCTCGAGTTTTTGGTACAGCTGAAGGTAAGTGCTCGCGAATGCCTGTGTGTTCGGATGCGGAGCGTTCCCCCGCAGTCTGGAGACGGGTGCTGCAGAGGGGAGCGAGGTTTAGTGACTGTCATAATGAAACGGACAAACCAGCGCTTCCAAATAGGCTTATGCATCCCAGAGAGTCAGTCTCTGTTTCCGCAGCAGCACTGCCTGCGAGAGTAAAACCAGCTGAACTGAGACATCTTGCTTTTGTTTTTAAGCATTTGCTTCAAGGTGCCATGAAGGCACCAGGCAATCGATTGCTACCGAGGTTTCCCCCTGCCCCCCCCCCCTCCCGAGGGGAGGTGGGAGAGGGACATCTGTAGCAGAAGAGCATGGCAAATCTAATAGGGGCTACAGTCAATAGGGAAATGACAGGCCGAAGAAGAACTGGCTTCTTCAAATCTGCTGAACTAACACTCGCCCTATAGCAGCGGACACGTTTTCTCAATTTAAGCCGGGTATCCATTACTATTTTCCTTACTGGGTTTCAATTAAAGAGACAAAAAGCATGCACTGAGGGCAGGAGATAAATGAAAGGGAAGACGAAGCTGCGGGCAAGTCCCTTTCTCCTCGCTGGGTGTGTTACCAAATACGAGCGATTTACTTCCCCAAACAGAATAAACCAACAGAGCTGCATGCCAGGAAAGAGGGAACCCGTTTGCAAACCTGTCCTGAGACTGGAAGGCGCTTGGAGAGGGGGGGAGGCGCCGCTACCACACCACCATGCAAGGCCTAGAATATTGCCTGGTAAAATCCAGACGCCCTCATTGCCAGAGAATTAGGTAGATTCATTCAGAGAACCATAATCCCCCCGCCTAAAGATGGCAACTTTCTCTCCGTCTTGATTCCATCATATCTACACATGGTTCTCTCCGGTTAAATCAACAGCGGGATCGCACTGAGATCTATCAATAAGTAATTCAGAAGAAGCAAGTAACTGGAGGGAAGGGATAGTTGTTTCCCGTTCCTTGTAATGCTCCTTCATCTATTTGGTAGGAGCAGTTAAACCCCCTGGACTTTTTAAAAAAAGCATCTCGGTACTTAGAGTATCTCTGCATTTTAAAAGCTGTACGTTCTTTACTAATAGGAACCCGAGCGGTTGTTCTTTTTTTCAAGGCAGCCTTTTAAGCTGTATACGTTTTCAAAGCACTCCTGTAATTGAAGATCTAAGATTTACAGTATCGCTACACAAACCAGAAAGCCTGGTGTAGGACAGATAGATTCAGAGACCGAGAGCTGTCTTTAATTAAGCATATGACTTCCAGAGTCCCAGAATCAAAGGAGAGTTTCCCCCTCAAATCATTAAAAATGTATTTAGATTGCCGGTATAAGATGTACATAAACGGCACATTATTAAAAACAAAACAAAAAAAAACTTGGATCAATTTCCACTAAACTACTTGAGCTCCCCCCCCCCCCTCAAAAATAAATACATGGGACATATGCGCTATACTGGTCATACACCGTTCTAATATTGATAGTGTAAAATGCTCAGAGTGAATAAGTAGGAATTAGTCTGCTCTGAACTCTTTCTTTAGGTACAATTATGGGGATAGTTTATCTGAACCAGGGGGAGGACAGAAAGCATATCATGTACAATTCTACTTTCAGTTATATACCCCCCAAAACATTAAACTATGAATATAGATTGGCAAGAGATAGAAAAAAAAACAGACTTCTAATTTGTAAATCCTACACATCTCTTTTGGGGGGGGCGGGAATCCAATAATTGATCAGATCTTCACTTTAGAAAGTTTAGTGATGAATTCTGTTCCCCTTTGACAGCACATCAGCAATTTGCATGTTAAGGGCAAAGTGCACGGTACAATGTGCAAGGTCTCCACCACCTTACTCTCATTCAGTGGAGTAGCATCGGGGAAGATTTAAGATTTAAGATCACAGGAGCTACATTTGTATTGTTCCCCATCCCATCCCTGGGAAGCGTGGAACTTCTTTGATAGCACGGACTTCCCCGCGATGTAAAACTCACGCATCCCAGCCACGTACGGCTCAAACCGGTAGTGTCACATAAATATAGAACATCCCTACAGAAATCAGTGGGGTTTCTGTAGGATTGGTTACGTCAGGACATTATCACGACGACATGCTGCGTGACAGCCACTCCAGGGAGCTGAGGTTTTGTACAGACAGTTCCCATCACTTTTACTGCGCGCTTTGCCCTTTCCAATCCTGCTAGTTCGCAGCTGGAAGGGGACAAATTCATCCAGGTTTATAATCTGGCCAGAGCAGCTGCCGCCAAAGGTGTGTACCATTCATTTTCATCGGAGTAAGTTTTATACGGAATCACAGAAAATGATCTTGGCTGTTTCCGTCTCTCCTTGGAGTCTGTTAAACCTTTCCTTGATATTGGTACCCCTTTTGTCTAAAATCAGTCCGAACCCCCCCATCTTAAAGAACAATTCGACTTGATCACAGCTAAGGTTGGGTGGTGGTGGTGGTTGAAAAAACAAAACAAAAACAAATCACCAAGGCAACCTCCGCCACAACCCATTCAATGGATAAGCAAAATAAGAGGAGTTTAAATTTGTATCCTGGGAATTGAAAAGGATCTCCCTCGTTTTCGATGGCTGATGGGCAGGGTTGTTGTTGTTTTAATAGATGTGTTTCCTTGGAACACATTTTGAAAGAATTGGCCACAATGCATACAAGTGTGGAAAAATGCAAGGTAATTAGGAGGGAAAAGAGGAATATTGGTTACGGAGGGGAGTGAGGGGGAGGGGATGGAAAGAGTCCAAAAATCGATATAGTTAAAAAAACCACCTTTAATTCACCATTTTAAACGGCTCTCTAATTTCTTTCTGGCTGCAGAAAGGACATGTTTTACATTTGCTCTTGCTCCTGCTCCTTGCTTTTCAGCTGATAAAAATTATTTAAAAGTAGCCAGTTAGCCTAAAAACGCCCCAGCACCCCACCCGTGTCTCTCTTCCTTCAGCAAGTTGCAGGCCATTAGTGTGCCTGGAGTAATTACTGTTCTGTTAAGGTTCAGTGGAATAAGCAGAGTCGGTTCCTGCCACGGAGTTTTTGCAGCAGGGGTGTTGTGAAAATGTATTAAACACAGATGAGTCAGGAGTTTACAATTAAAGAGCAGACTACAGTCACCCTTCCATTGCAGGTGTAAATCGTGTTTTCTTAAAGGAGTCAAGCTTGCATGCGCTCACTACTTTGTACAAACCTGTGACTGCAATGATCTGAAGGGGGAAAGTTACCGATTTAGGACTTAGGTGGTGGTGGTTGTTTTTTTTAATTGGGCAAGTAAAACATGATGCAGTAGCCACCCTCACACAAATAGCATTGCCTAAATTCTTTATGAAATCTACTCGCACTGGAGATTTGTATGCTGAATTAGCACGGCGGAATGTTTCTGAGTTCATATGGCTCCAAATCTATAGTTCAGCATTACAGACCATCAGCGAGCATGATCGATACACACTGCATCTGGTCCACGCCTATGCTCTAGCCAGGAATTTCAGCTCCACTCAATGGTCTGGGGTTCCCTGACCTGTTGCAAGTCGTGAACCCTTTCCATTCTGTTCATCACACGGGGAAAGGAAACTTCCTGATGTTCGCACGCCTCTTTGAAAGACTCCCAAAGGCATATGGGTAATAAATGATCCCAAATACACTGAAGATATGGAGAGAAAATATACAGGGTGGAAACGGAGCTTTGGATGTGAACTTCCAGATAAGGAAAGGTAAAATACTTTTTCCATAGTACTGAAAAGTAAAGAACGTGCCTAGATTTATCTATTTGTTACCTCATTCTTACAGGAATGACATTATCATTATAGCCAAGGCTAGACATGTGTGTAACATATCAGACATGTAGGTCACTGCTAGATATTAAGGTTACATTTATAAATAATTGAAAAGGGGCTAATAAATTATCAATAGGTGTTTTATTTAAATGCCATTAGGACAAGTGTCAACCCCGAGGCAAAAAAATCTTTTTAATTTCAGGTACAAAATGGGATTTTAGCGATTATACGGAGTGTAGCAGCATTCGATGCAAAATGCACGTGTCTCATCTTCTTCCTGTGCAACAGGTTCTGGATTGCATCTGGTGTACAAAGTGTGTGTACTTGTGTTTGTACCATTCACACACAGCGGAGAAGCGCTGTTCTGAGCACCGGACGTCCAGAAACATTGTGTTTACAGATTGGAAAAAGCCTCACCAAGAACTGAAGTGGGAAGAGTAGAACATGTCCAAACATCTAAACAAGATCCAAATAGTACAAAGAGACGGAAAATCCAGAGAAGCCACATAAAAGAAAAGTTAAGTAGGAAGTGGTGTAAAAGTGGTGTCATTTATTTTGCCTTCCCTTACAGATGTTCTGCATAAAGCCCTATCTTAATGAGGGGGAGAGAATGAACGCTGGGTGAACCTAGATGCTCTGTGCAGCCAGAATACCCTGTGCGAGGGGCTTCCCTATGTTTAACCTCTTGCTTCACCACCTCCAGTGACTACAGCAGCTCTGCTTATTCTCTGGAGGGCCAATTGATCCCCTGGGATTGCACATCTCTGGCCACTTGATGGCGCCCCAGGGGCCCTCACCGTATGTCTCTCTCCAAGAAGAAAAAGTGTTTTCCTTACCTGAACAGTTCCTTCTCGGTAACAATTGTTAGGCTAGGGAGAGAAAAGATTTATAATTAACTGGCTCTTGGCAGAATGGGGGGGGGGGGGAGATTGCTAATTCGTATGCACGCTGCTTGCTCCAATTGGGCAAAGGCCAGTCTAGGGGCACCGCTCGTCTCAAGGAATTGCCATAAACTGTCTATTAGAAGTGACAGACAGGCGTTAATGTCCCGAAACCGTGCGCCCGATGCTGGATGGCATCTCTTCCCCCACTCCCCTGGCTGCTTCGGGCACACTAATTACTCAACGTATTTCAGAGTTAGGGCTAGGGGGCTGGGTGTGGCGGGGGACGATCGGGAAGCCAAAGACTTGAAGTTAGCAGCAGAGTTGGGCAAGAATGGTTTCTAAGTTTAACATCGCGTAGGGGATCATACCTTTTGTGATAAGAGGCACCGACTGGCCCAACTCAAAGAAGTGGCTGGGAGTGAAAAGAGACGGAGGATTATTGATAAAAGAATTGATCTAGAAGGCCGATCTCTTTCTTGCTTTGATGGCCGAATTGGACAAGGAGACAGGAGTCCCGCTTAAAGTGGTACAAAGGAGGACAAGTGTCAAATACACACGAATATTCCTCAGAGTGTGTGTGTGTGTGTGTGTGTGTGTGTGTGTGTGTAATCCCACTACCAACAAAGACGTTACAATGACCTCGAACAACCAACAACAATAATCAAACAAAAACTGAAGTTCCTGCCTGTGTTTATTTTTCAGACAGTTCAGTCAAATCCCAGGTCCTGAAATCTCTCCAGTCATCAGGATCAGTTAAAAAAAAAAAACCAAAAACCAAAAACCAAAAAAAAAAAAAAAAAAAAAAGTGATTTCCGACTGCAGATGAAATCATGGGATGACAAGAACAGACCTTTACCTAGGACAGGTGTTTTCAGGTGTATACTTAGTAAAATCATTCCACTTGCAATATCGAGACTAATTAGATCCTATAGAAAACCTCTAGAGACTAGCGGGAATGAAGGGAGAGAATGTTTGATTCTTGATTAGCGTTGAGTCTGTTAGAACCTTATTAAGAAAAATCGCTACAATCAAACCAACTCTGCCTTGTGGTTCGCCTGTTACATTTCAGCTACTCCTCCTTCGCCGGCGCCCCAATGCAGCTGGGGGGCGGACGGGAGTAAAAATAAACTGGTGTCCATTTGTGTAATGATATTTTAGCCCAACTGACCGTATCTGAATGCAGCATGAAAGCTTTCGTTTACAAAAGACGTCCAGCGCAATTTTTCCATCTCCTGCCTGGGAGAATTGTATTACATTTCCATTGTAAAGGCTTTAAAAATACATTATCGGTTTTATTTGTTCCTCCTGATTTTGCAAGTATATTTAAAAAAGACCCTTTATCTGCCACCTCCTTCCCCAACTCTTTCTTTTGTATTTAAAAAAACACCTTAATTTTATGTGATCGATGGCCGAGGTCATTTGGTGCATAATTAGGTCAATAAAATCAATGCTTATTCCTCGGATGGGCTGAAAGCTAATAAATTCCTCTTTTATATTCCCTCCCTCCGATTGCTTAAAAATCTACCTCCCCACCCCAAGCTAATACAGAAATAAAGTGATACACCGCTTAGTAGAGAAGTCTCATAAAATACCCTGTCACTGCGCGTTCATTTACCTACACGTTGATAAATCGCTATAATCGGAAGAATCGAAGGTAATAACGCATCCATCAGCCAGCTAGCTCAAAGCTTTTCTCTTTTTAAGTCGCTTCGGGTTCCTCCCCCCCTGCCAGCCCCCCCCCCCCCATTGTTTTTAAATGTGGAACGTTTTCCAGCAAATCCAGAGATGCACAAAGGGGCTGGCTCCCTCTGCCCAGAGAACTTCATCTCCCTTGCGTTCCTTCTGAGCTCATCTTAAGCCTCCTAAAAGCCATGTCTTGTCGTGAACTGCAAAGAGGGTGCGGGGAGGGGGAGCTGGAAAAATCCTATTACAATTTGGAAAGCGAAGCTCTCCGCGCATAAACCCCCAACCATTTGCACGGAGCAACAGAAGGGTGTGGGGGGTTCCTAATAAGATCAGTATAGAGGGGGCTACACATCCTAACAAAGGTTCACTAGTCTACAGTGGGCTCCAGCCCTTTGACATACATTGCAGATTAATTGGGCACTGTAAAAAGGAGGGAGGTGGGATTCCAGTTAATTAGTCCCGAAATGAATCAAACGAAACATTATAGGAATTGTCTCCGGGTACCGGGTTGTTAGTGGGGATTTGGGGATCAGCTTTTGTGCCGGACAAATTGGATGTGAGTAGCGTGCGGCTGCCTTACACGCTGGTTTTGTGAACTGGCGACAGCTCTAGTCCATGGGAAAACTTAAAGCGGACCCTGCACTGTCACGGAGCCTCATTATCTCATGGCTGAGTCCATCTTTCGGGGACACCACTTAATCCGCCGTGGCGCGCACAACCGCACCGGGCTATGCTGCTAACAACGCGGTGTCCTGCAAACCACACCACCTTTTCTCTCCCCCCCCCCACCCCCAGCAAAGGGTGGAAAGGTTCCGTTAAAACTCTGCGTGAAACCTTTCGGAATCAATGGCAGGCAGGGAAAAAACCCATCTTTTGAAATCAACATCAGATGTTTTGTTCCCCTAAACTGTCTGCTCCGGGAATGATGTCGGGGAAGTTCTACCGCCTGCATGATGGAGGAAGTCACAGTGGTCCCTTCTGGCCTTGGGGGTCTATGAATCTAAAAGCCGCTGAAGTAGATGGGGATCTTGGCAGTGACTCCAGTGGATTTAGGGTCAGGCCCCAAATTAGAAGTGCATTTTTACTGAGGCAAGCCCCCAGGTAAATAGGAGCTTTCCTAGAGTAAAAGCCAGGTAATAAATGCTAATAACCAGCAACCCTTCAGGTCTCCTGACTAGTCAAATCAACCTTCAACATAGGCTTGGTTTTTTTAAAAGGTTTCCAGCTGACCTGATCCCCTCAGCGTTATTTGCAAAGTAGGAGGCTCCCTTTTTTCAAAATAGGCTATTGTTTGTTTGTTTGGTGCCTTTCCAGTCCCAGTCCCAGGAAAGGAAGTGTGGGCTGATGTCCTATTTTTAAGGCGGCCTCGGTCTATATTGTCAAGACAGAAGGAGCACCCTGAAACTCCACTGGGGCCGCAAAAAGGTACATGCCCCCTTTCAAGAATCCAGCAGGTGCCAAGTACCAGGGTAGTCGCTTCATACACCAAAGAGCGAATCGAGAGCTCACATTTGAACTTCTGTGGGCCAAATTCTGCAGCCCCTTTTCCTGTTCAACTCCCAGTGACTGCACGTTGAGTTTTCCCTGCAGGGTTAAGGGTAGCTGGCTTTCACTTTCTGGAGAGAACCCACGGAGGTGTATTCTCAGAGTTTTTCTAGCTCCTCCGATTTTGTTCCTCAGAATAAGAGGTTGTGATTCTGCTGTGGGGATCTTTGGCTGAAAAATGGGGAAAGAAAGAATCAAATCAATCACCTAAACTGATCAGTGGTTTAGAGAGAAAAAAAAATAGGTAACTGTGGGGAAAAAAATTAAAAGCTCCCAACCTCACCTCGCTCTCCGGCCTGGAATTAAAAACAAAATTTCTTTTGGGAGCTTAGCCATCTATAAAAACAATTTGTAATGAGGTACTCGCCTGGGTCTTATCTGGAAGGAAATTGCACGAACTGTAAATTTCTTTGTCCATCTAGAGAGACAGGGTATGTTTGCACCCATGTGCCTGCCTGTGTCTGCCCGGCCGAAGGAGCCGGAGAAATTGTGTATTTAGATGTCCATGAATTTCCAGGAGCTCCCCCTCCCCCGACCCGTTTCTCAGGGAAGTGATGGTTTCCAAGGTCGCAATTAGCCACTCGAGTGGACGCGATCTGAAAGGAGCCAGCCCGTGTCTGCGGCTTGGAACGCCACGGCACGACGGCGGGGAGGTGGAAGATGGCTGCATCTCCACGTAGATGTGCAGGGTCCTGCGCAAGGTGGATGGGGAAGGGAAGGTCTTTTGCGGCGCCTGATTAAATAGCGTTTCCTAAAAAGTTAGTGGCAGATTTTATGGGGTTTATATTTTCTGATGGCTGCTGGAAAGAGAGCGAGAGAGATCCGATCACTCAGCTATTAGTATAGCGGTAGGATATTATATTAGTGTAAGGTCCTGCCAGCCAAATCCCATTGTAGGATCAGATGTTAGTGTACGACGGGGAACCCAGTTCTCCAAGTAGACTTGGGCAGCTATTCCTGGATGATGAGAGATTCAGCCCACGCCTATTAGAACAGGATTGTAGGAGGGGGGGGGGGGGACCCAGACAAACAGCTGCCGGAGATCTTTCATTCGAGAGGCGCAGCCCTTGCCCCTGGTGTTCACCAAACACAGGGGCTGGCCCCAGCTGAAGGGGACTCATGAGTGAACGCCGCAAAGTGAACGCCTCTCCTTTGCAGCCCTAACTAATGTGTCTTTTACCCGCCTGGCTGCCTTTAAGTAGCACCATGCCTTGGTGGCTCAGGGCGCTGCCGTGACTCCCCCTTGAGCGGACACCCTTCAAGTTCGCCAGATTGCTGCGAACTTCTGACCACGCATGACAGGGCAGGGCAGGGCAGGGCTCTCCCCAAGCAACCCCCCTCCCCACGTAGCACGTGTCCCTTCTCCCCATCCAAACAGGAGCCCTGTTTTGTCGCGCACGAGAACGGCGGGTGGGTTTTTTTTGCTTCCCACGTCAAAAGATCCGTCCAGCCTCGAAGGTGTGTAAAAAAAAAACAAAAAAACCCACAAACACCCCCCCCCCCCCACGGCTACCACCCCACCCACCCGCGACCGTGTTTTGCCACCAGGTGCAAGTGTCGTCTCACTTCTGAGCGGGCTACTTCGCAACGCCAGGACACACCCCACTGCCGCAGGATGTAGCCGTTTTAACCGCAGGGTATTGAGTCGTCTGTCGCTTCCCCCGCCCCAGCCCTCCCTCCATCTTATGCCCAGGGGCAAGGTCAGGCCGATCGCTCGAAGGAAACTTTTGGAAACGTAGCAAATTCCGCCCCGCTTCGCCTCTCCCCTCCCAGCCCCAAAGGTTCTTCTGCCCCAGAGGGGGGGCCGCGAAGCCCCGCTGTTTGGACGTGAACCGACGGCCCTTGGGGACTTGAGAGGAGAAACTGCTGCGCAGGACGGTAACTTCGCCACATTTCTTTTGTTGTAACATCCACATGCCTCGAGGCAGGAACCTCGCGGAGACAGAGCAGTCCCGTTCGAAATGGGGCGCAGCCTTTCAAAATACCAATGGAGCCCACCTGCCGGCTGCGTCTTAGAGATTAGACCTAGAAACATACAGACGGGTCGAGTCTCTCTTACCCATTTTATTCCGTAACTCCCCCTACGCCAGCCCAGTTACCCAACGGAAGCCAATACTTCGGTTTGCTTAAAATAATCAAAACAACCGGTTAATAAGCCATGTCCCTCTCCTCCCCCCTTAAAACATTTTTAGTTAGGCATACAAGATCCCGCACATTTTCTGCAGACCACAAAGGAGAACATGTGGTGTGTGGGGAGGTACTCTCAGCTGGTCCAAAAAGACAAGACAGAAAGCAACGAACACAGAGAGCGAACAAACAAGAATACATCCAGAAAGAAAAAGAATCAAGCGATGTGAGCCTAGGGAAATTCACAATGTCCATCTCTGTAGCTCGAAGTAAAGGGGATAAGATCAGTTAGCAGGTCTGTAGTGAGTTGTAAAGGAAGTATTCCTGATGTATTACTTAACATGCCTATATAGTTATCTGTCTCAGCATTAATGCGTCCATTAAATCACTATTGAGTAACATCAACCTATTCCCAGAGTACTTGGTCGCCTGGGAATATGGTTTCTAACCAGGATCAAACATCTGATGCTGACAAGTTATGAGATAAGTTATAATTAATTAGGGTTTGCTACATCCACAGAATGGTTACTTTGGGGAAGATCTGGCCAGGAAGGATTTCAGCTTGTAGGTAGGATTCATAATATTGAGTTAAAAAATAAATAAATCAAAGGTGGCCTAGAAGAATTGAAAACCTGTAGCTTTCAGAACTCAGTCAAGATTAAAGCAATTCTTGCTAGGAAACTCTCCCCAGTCTCTTAATGAAAAACATGGGGACCTTTGGATTGATCAAGGAGCAACAGCTTCTTGAGAACTGCTAAAAACAAAAAACAAAAATCCCTCTCAAGTTTACGAAGAACTCCTCTAAGGGGTAAGGGTGCAGTCTGCGGGTACTAGGGGGTCAAATGGAAAGTGAGAAAACCAAGAAAATCTCAGGCAGATGGACACATCTGGTCAAACGCTGCACTTTCTGAAATTTCAGAAATAAGTTTTTTCAACGATTTCCCAACATTTTGATAGAAAAAAATTGCAATTTTTTCCCCCCGGCAAAAAAAATTGACTTCTTGGCAAAAAAAAAAAAAAAAAGTTAAATGCAATTTTATTACCCAAAAGCTCCAGTTTTTTTTTAAATGCATTTTAGCAACTTATTTCTCATTTTTCAAAGTGCATTTCCCCCTACAAAGAGACCCCCTTGCAGTTGTTTCCCCCCAAAATGTGTCGAATTGTTTCATGGGGGGTGGGAGAGAATCACTTTAAAACCATCAGAGTTTGTCTGTCTGTCTCCCACCCCATTCATGAGTCTATTCCGACTACACCAGCCATGTCTCCTCCGCTCCCTCACTGTCCTGCTGCTGCCTTCTTAAACGCCGTCTCCAGCAAACAAGTGGATTTGTGTGTGAGCTGGAATTGCCCTTATTTGCTTTGCTTTAACAAACAGCTGAGGGGGGTTTACTTTAAGGCACGCTATAAAAACCAATACACGGAGGGGGGGGGGTGTTAACTGGCGGTGGGGGGTTCGTTTGAAGGGCAAAGCGATTGTTGGGTTTATTTGCTTGCTCTCTGTAATAAAGGAGAACTCCTCAGGTGCGGAGGCGCTGGGAGGGTGGAATGCCAGGACAGATTTACACCTGTCCGTACAGCTTAAATTGACAAGTCTTATAGCCTACAGAAATGACCACTGGTGCCAGGCAGTCTGGGGAAAGCCAGCAGGTTAACTTGGTTAAAAAGCACAACACGAAATGGAAAGAGATCACTTCAACTGATATACACACAGACACCTCAGCCTCACCCCCTCCCTGCGCCCTTCTTAACAGGGAGACAAATATCACCAGTGACCCCTCCAAGGGCCTGGGCTGTGCTTCCTTGCTAATGACGGGCTCTCAGACAGCACCCTTGATGCACATACAGCCTTCTAGCTACACCAGAAGAATCTGTCTGGCTTGCTGGCCCCTACAGCCCAGTTCGCCACTCGCTCGGAAAGGGAGAGAACCCCCTCTGCTTCCCCATCCCTTTAATATCACACCTTGCTGACAGACGTTATCCAGATGCCTCAGGAATCCAGCCTGGCAGAAGCTCCATCTTCAGCAGTGAAGAGGAGGAAGACCACGTTCCCTTCTTCCAAGGACCTGTTGCCAGCTTCTGGTGCCTGCTGAAAACTGACCTCAGGCCAGTCCTTGAGTGTGGAGCCAGGGCCACTCAGCCAGTGCTTCCAACACACCCAGGCCCTCTCCAGCCATTCAGATGAAGAGGGTTGGTGAGGGTCAGCAGATGCATGAAGGTCTAGAGAGAAGGCAAGTTTCAACAGTTGGCAACTTCATACAAAAATGTCAAGGGAGGGAGGGAAACAGCCCCGCAGGAAGGGATCTGAAATCATCCAGATACCTTTTAGTGGTGGAGGGTGACCAAAGTATCTAAATGTAGGCTCTAAGGCTTAGACCCTCATCTGGGTCTAATTCTGTATTTAGGCACCTACATAATTGTCCTGATTGTCAGAGGTTCTGAACAGCTGCAGCTCCCACTGAAATGACTGGGAGCTTCTAGGTGCTCAGCACCTCTGAAAATCAGGCCCTTATTTAGATGCCAAAATAAAGATATAGGGGCTTTCTATGTGGCACCCACAGTTGAATGCTTTGGCCTTAGGAGGAGGCCAGAGTGGCTAAAAAAGGATTTTTCTGTAGCACCTTAAAAGTAAATAACTAAGTGTTTAATTTAGATTTACACAATTATTGTGTATTAATTAAGGGTTAGGCCCTTCTTCCAGGTTGAAATTGGCCTGTGCAGAGAGTGAGCAAAAGGCCTCTATCTAACCTAGGGATGTAAATGAGGTAAAGACCTTAGGTATAGGCCTTTTGCTGGCCATCCACACCGAAGTGAATTTCACCTCTCAGTTTTCCTGGAGATGTTTGGGATGAATGAATTGGGGTGTTTGAGTGATGGGATGCACCAGATTGCTAGTTGCATTGGGAATATACTGTAGCAGGCCTGTGGTTTTATTTTCCAATCCATGGGCCTACACAGCTCTCATATTTTGTTAGATTTTTTTTATTTAAGTTTTGCAACATGCTCAGGGCCTGGGTTAGACTCAGTGAACACCTTTGATTCAATAAATGCCCAGAGACTGCCGCTAACACACGTATTGGAAGTGAGCTGCAGTGTAGCAGATAAGCATCTGTTTTATAATCAGCAAAATGCACGCTTTGGATCAGCAGTTGGGATTGAATTTGCATACAATAAATACTCTATTCATTAAACACATTTTAAGGGAGGTAGCTGTAAAGGCTCCGGGGAAAGAGAGCATTCTGAAATACTATGTTAAAATGTGTCTTTGCCAGGCTACATACATTGCCCACGGATTGTTAATGAGATGGATGAATACACATTCCATACAATAAGAGATTAGACTGATGCAGGGGGGAAGCTGCAGTTGGTGCTGAATGAGACAGCCCGCATGTTAAGCAGAGTTTCATGCACAAGGCACATTATCCCAGTACCCTACACTGCATATCATCTTCTAGGCTACGTTAAAGGCCTTGCTTTTGACTTTTAAAGACCTACAAGGCTTGCATCCTGGCTATCAGAGGTCAATTCTCTTCTTGTGCACTGAGATCACCTGAAGTTTCTGAGCTAACAGCTCCTTTCTGGTATAAAGAGGAAGGTGCTGACAGCAACCTTTGCTCAGTGAGAGGCCCTTAGCTAAACAACTCACTGTTCTCCTTGGTTTACCAACACCCAGATTTGGTTCCATTCAGGGCATACTGTAAGACCCATTTGTCCTCCAAGACACATCCTGAAGGTGGGGTGGGATAAGAACATAAGAATGGCCATACTGGGTCAGACCAAAGGTCTATCCAGCCCAGTATCCTGTCTACCGACAGTGATCAATGCCAGGTGTCCCAGAGGGAGTGAACCTAACAGGTAATGATCAAGTGATCTCTCTCCTACCATCCATCTCCACCCTCTGACAAACAGAGGCTAGGGACACCATTCCTTACCCATCCTGGCTATTAATGGACTTAACCTCCATGAATTTATCTAGTTCTCTTTTAAGCCCTGTTATAGTCCTAGCCTTCACAACCTCCTCAGGCAAGGAGTTCCACAGGTTGACTGTGCGCTATGAGAAGAAGCACGTCCTTTTATTTGTTTTAAACCTGCTGCCCATTAATTTCATTTGGTAGCCTCTAGTTCTTATATTATGGGAACAAGTAAATAACTTTTCCTTATTCACTTTCTCCACACCACTCATGATTTTATAGACCTCTATCATATCCTCCCTTAGTCTCCTCTTTTCCAAGCTGAAAAGTCCTAGCCTCTTTAATCTCTCCTCATATGGGACCTGTTCCAACCCCCTAATCATTTTAGTTGCCCTTCTCTGAACCTTTTCTAGTGCCAGTATATCTTTTTTGAAATGTGGAGACCACATCTGTATGCAGTATTCAAGACGTGGGCGTACCATGGATTTATATAAGGGCAATAAGATATTCTCCATCTTATTCTCTATCCCTTTTTTAATGATTCCTAACATCCTGTTTGCTTTTTTGACTGCCGCTGCACACTGCGTGGACGTCTTCAGAGAACTAGCCACGATGACTCCAAGATGTTTAAGAGCAAGGAGAAAGCTGGGTTGGGAGATGTTATCAGGATTGGGGGGGATACTGTCGGGTGTCTGTGTGTTTCTCCTGGTATGATGGATGGGTGTAAGCCTGTTTGACTGTTTTTATATTGTATTAAAATCTGCTATTGTACTGAGAGCCTGTGATATAGGTACAACGGACCAATCTGAATAGATCAGTGAGACCTACTGAGGTCAATGAAAAGACTCCCAACAAGCTGGGCAGGCTTCAGGTAAACACGTACTACCAAAAGGCTTGGAGATTAGCACTCAGCAAAGGAATAAAAGATGGGATTTTAAATTGATTCTTACCACAAGGGCTAGTTTTCCTTGGGGCATATGTATGTATGAAATAAACACAGGCGAACATGCACATGCCCATCCACACACATCACTCGGAGGTTTCCTGAGAAAACGAGTGACAGCCAAATTGCCGGGTAGCCTTTCACTTCTTTTTTTCAAATTTCGCCGCAGTTTTGCACTGAGAACAGGTGTCTTTCACACCTAGCACATATTTCACTTGGCTGAGTGTTAACAGTGAAATTAAAACCTTTCCTTTGACCTAGGAATTTTGATGGGAGATGTAAGAGCATCTCATTCGGGAGGGCGTGTTATATGTTTCCACAGGAACATCCATCACTTCTTCATAAAAAAAAAAGAGCGAGAGAGAGACTAATAAAGCATACTCCATGCCTGTTATTACTCAGTGAATTCAAAGGTGTCTCATTTTTTAATAGGCCCTTAGCAATCATGCATGTGTCTTGTCGTCTATCATCCAGCGGTGACATCTTCTTCGATGTGAAAGGGTCATGAGTGATGCTGCTAAAAGGGAGGAGAATTGCAGCTTTTCATTGCGATGGGTGAAATTATGGCTCATTCTAGGTACCTGCACAGGGGCGTGAGTGGCAAAAGACAGCCCCTTATTCCTCTCTGTGGTCTATCTGCGGTACAGGGTAGGATTGATTTCTCCATGAGGCCATTACTTCCTTTCCAGTGCAGGTGGGTGGGGACAGGGCAGTGGGTGGAGCATTGACTTTGCCGCACCCCCTCCCCCTTCCACCCAGCATGCCAACCAGTGTAACTGAGCCAGCCTGGAAGGGGAAGTAATCCACACTAGGTGAAGGGCTGGCACAGATTATTTCCTTCCAGAACAAGGGAGGAACCAGGACAGCAATTGTGACTCAATCACAATTTGGAGCCTGCTCTTCTCACAGGCCAGTGCAACTACATGCTGCCCCTTACTGGGGGCTTGTGGTAAATCCACAACGGAGCCCTCAATAAGGCCAGAAAATGGTCCTCTCACAGATGCGATGTCTTTTCTGTCTCCATGTTAGAAGATGGGCCCGAACCCCAGCTGCCGTAAATCACTGGAGCTCAACTGAAGTCAATGGAGCCATGACTTACACCAACTGGAGATCTGGCCTTTTCGGGTATGTCTACACTACAATATAACACTCTTGGCAGGCCCAAGTCAGCCAAGTTAGGCTCACAGGGCTCGGACTGTAAAATTCCATTGTAATTGTTCGGGCTCAGACTGGAGGCTGAGTCTGGGACCCTTGCAGAGGGACCCTTGCTTTATTGTAGCCCATGCAGAGTATCTGTGATGAGGAAGGGGTGGGAATAACGCGTTGTTTTCACTATAAAATTAACTTTCTTTTCTAGCCGTGCCTTGCAGACTGTTTCCTATCACACGGTGTTATGCAAAATTAACACGTAGCAATTACTGTATAGGGCGCCTTTCATTTGAGTGCCTTGGAGGGGGCTTGGAAGCCTAGAGGAATTTTGACTCAGGGCGTCTCGTGAGGTAGACAAGGATTGTCGTGCCCATTATACTTGTGACTAAACTGAGGCACAACAAAGTGAAATCCCCATTTGTCAGAACCACTCCTTTTGGGGCCTCATTTTCTGTGTGCTCGACCTGAGCCTCATTCAGGGAGCTGAGCAGCGAAGGTCAATGGGATCTGCAGGTACTCAGCACCACTGAAAATCAGGACCGGGGAAGACCCCGTGGCAGTGACGGGTACAGAGCACAGGAGTCCTGGTGCTCATTTGGGCCACGTTTTAACTTTTCACTATAGAAACATTGCTCGGAACAAATGTGGAAGTAATAAGTAAACATAGATCATCCAGTATCACCTACCAGAGAGGGGTTATGCATGCAGTCTATTAGGCGTTGAAGTGAAATATTCCTAATTGATTTTATAGGATGTTCAATATCTGGATTTTCCTTGCGACAATATTGTTGCATTAGACAAAAAAATGAGAAGATATTTAACTATATTAGAAGCAAGAACCACAGGGAAAAATCTACTAGATCACAAAGGTATAAGGGGAGAATCAAATATAAAAGGAAGAAATTTCAGAGAAGACATATTATGATTGCTATTATGGGGCCTCAATGTGCTAGTTACTGTACCAACAGATAGCAAGAGACAATTCCAGCCCCCAAAGATATTACAATCTAAATAGACAAGACAAAAATTGTGGTAGGGGAAACTGAGGCACGGAGAGCAGAAGTGACTTGCCAAGGGCACACAACAGGTCAGTGACTGAGCCAGGAATAGAACGCAGCTCTCATGAGACTCAGTTCAATGCTCGATCTACTGGGCCATGCTACCATTTCTTTGATTTGGTCATAAATAGAGCTGGGTAGGAAACGGTTTTCTGTCCCAAATCGGGACAACAAATTTTCTGTGAACGAAAAATCTGAAGAAAAAAAAAAGCTGAAGTATATCAAAACAGCCATTTTAATTACTTCAAATAACTTTGCTTCCATTTTGACCATTTTTAATTTTTCAAAAAAATATTAATATTTCAAAAATGAAAAAAATCATTTTGAAAACAAAATTTGCTCAGAAAACATTTAACAAAACATTTGAACCATTTTGAAACTTTTTTTCCCAAAATTGTTTCGAGTAAAGAAGAAGTGCCACAAAACCAGCCCTTTCCCATAGAAAATGTTGGTTTCAGTGAATCAGCAATTTCCAGTGAAATACTTTCTGCTGAAAAATTACTGACTAGCTCTATTAGGAATGAGGGGTGTCGTTTGCTATGGAGTGAGGTTGTCCCCAACCCTTGACTTTTCATAACTGTATATACTCCACTTTTTGAACTCCCTAAGCCTCCCTCACCACCCCCAACTTTGCAGGATACAATATAAACACATAATATTCTATATACTGACAGAACTTGGCCTCCCCCTTGAATTTTTATGAAATGACGCTCCTGCTCAGAACGTTAGAGGATGAGGCTAAATATCTATCCCAGGATTACTCTTTACAAGGAATGAAAGTGAAAAACTGCAAGACTTAGAGGCTACGGAACAACGTAAAAGCTGCAATTGCAGCAAAACACCAGGTTCATATTGCATTTCTTTTGAGAGTTCTAAAGGTTTTAAAGGATGAAATAACTGCTATCCACAAAAATTAATGGGGCCAGATCCTCGCTCATAAAAATCAGCATAATTGCATGGAAGTCAACAAAGCTATACTGATTTCCATTAGCTAAGGATCTGGTCCCTCACATTTGTCTTTAACTACAGGTACAATATCAGTAGATTGTTGTACCCCCTCTTAGAAAATTGGCTAAGGGTGATCTCAGACTGGTGAAACATGCTTCACTAACAGAAAAAAATAGAAGGTAATTTTATAATAGTGTACTAAATGAACCTTGATGAGCATAATATAGTAGGGACAAAAGAATGTGGGTAAATCATGCCTCCCTTATCCATATGAATTCTTTGAAAGAGTTAATAAAATGGCAGGAGAAGGAGAACCAGAGAATATAATTTATGGAGAGGTTCAAAGGGCTTTTGATAAAGTCCTTCACTAGAGTCTCTGAAGGAAATTTTACAATCATGGGGTTGGGAGATAAAGTGCTGTCATAGATTAAAAACTTGGTGAGACAGAAAACAGAGTGTAGGAAATGAATGGCAAATGGCCAGTATGGAAATAATTTGCCAGACGTATCCCCAAGTTTTTGGAAAGTGCTTAACAGGGGGAGGCTTCTGCAATTAGGGTTGGGGAATAATAAATTATAACAATAATTAATATTATAATGATGATGCCTAAACCAGCGCCCATTGAAATAGAAATAAGTTTGCTATTGACATCAATGTGAGTAGGACCAGGCCCATATAGCGTGGGTGGTGGTTTACAAAGGACGGGAAGTATGATCTAGTACAGTGTTTCTCAAAGTTTTCAGGTGGGCGACCCCTTATTTAAAGTAAAAAATTGTTACGGCCCCCTTACATTTACTATGGAAATATGAGTAAACAATATCGATGATGATGATAAATTATTCAGAGTTATATCTGTGGGTGTGTTGAGAAATTGACGGGGAACACATGACCTGGAAGGGTAAAGGTGGGTGGAGACTGGAGGAGTGAGATTTTCTTTGCTTTAGACTATGGTGAAACTTTCAATGACTCATACTTCCCTGACCTCTTCCCCACCCCGGGGGTTGCAACCTACCGGTTGAGAAACATTGATCTGGAAGAAATGTTTGAGTAATTAAGTGAAATATTTTGCTGATGACTTACTTAGGTAAGTCAAGCCTAGGGAGAATTGTGATGAACTCCAGAGGGACCTAAGAAAACTACATAATGGGGCAACTTACTAGCAGATCAAATTATTCAGCATGGACAAATGCAAGTTAGCATACACTGGAAGGAGACGTCTAGAGAACTAATGTAGCTGGATGAGTCATAAAGCCATGGTAACGTCTTAAGAAAAAGAAGGAGGCAGCACTTCATTGAAGATGGGCAGCAGCAGTCAAAACATCAAATAAAGGCCTCAGATATTAAGTAGGGTGGGGCCTTGCCAAATACTTGGATGGGAGACCTTCATTTGGAGAACAGCTATGTTCTGGAGGAAGTGCTGATGGGAACGTATCTGGTAACGATCTGCCCTGAGTGAGTACTAACCCAATTCCCCAACAGCTAGGAGACCCTATGGTTCTGATCAGACCATATTTAAGAGAAGGCAAACCCCAAATCCTGACCATTTGTGGACATTAAAGATCTCATGGCATTTTTCACAAAAGCAGGAGCAGTGTTCAAAGAGAAGGGGTAATGATGAGATTTCCTTTTCTCTGGTGGCGTTCAGCCTCACCTCCGCTTATTGTTAAACCGTCATTACCAGGAATACCCTTTTGTGATGGAGCAGGGAGCGGGGCAGATTTGACCTGGGAATGTTGCAGGGGGGTTACATTGGGGATTGGGGACTTCCCTGGAAGGAAGCTACCTGAGCTGTAACCTTAGCCAAGAGTGGGGTTGGGAGAAGTGATCCTTCTGGCTGGAAGACTGAACAAAGGAGAGGAGGAGCAGAGGGGAGGGGGGAGAGAGCTGCTGGAGGAGTTTGGAGTTTCAGTTTGGGCTGGGTGGTGCAACGCAGGGAACCCCAAGCTGGGGTCTAAGCTCCCTAAACCCCCCAGAAGGACTTGATTGAGGGGTTCTGGTTGTACATACATGCTCTGCTTGGGCCTGTGTTCCTGTCATTAATAAACCTTCTGTTTTATTGGCTGGCTGAGAGTCACGGTGAATCTCAGGAAGAGGGGTGCAGGGCCCTGACTCCCCCACACTCCGTGACACCTTTATCTCCAGATCTGGCTTTCTTTCAGCTGAATGCCTCCCCACACACACACACACCAAACTCAACAAATCTAATGTGAAGATTTCACATTAACCTGGTTTCGTGTTTCCGAAGCAGATCCATCCACAGCAGCTGTGGCTTCAGTCCGTTGCAGTTTATTGAAGACAGGCCAGGAGTTGACACTGTTAATCCTTGTGGCTTCCCCACTTTCCAAACCATTCCTCTTCCTTTGGTTGAAGTCAGTGTGATGTAACTGGAGTTAAAGGCTGACAGACTCCTGGGTTAAATTCTTTCTGTTGTGTTTGCATCTCACACTGAAGAAGGGCATCTGACCCAGCAGAAGGATGAGAGAGGAAGGCTTTGAAGAACTGACACTGACTGTGTTACCTTGGGCCTGATGGCTCACCTGCATTACTAGCATTGTGCTACTCTTTGAGAGACCTGGGGCCTGATTCACATCTCCATTACTCCAGTTTTACACCAAAGTAAATCCGTTAAATTCACAGGAGTTACAGCTGTGTATAACTGGAGAAACATAGCGGCAAATCAGACTCCTAATTTTTAGTGTACATTTCAAACAGCCTCTAGTCAAGACCAATGATCAGTCTAACACTTAAATAAACAGGAATCGATGGAATGTATACGCACTGAGGGCACAACACTGCAAGATGCTGCCCTGCCTCAACTCAACGGATTTCGGTGGGATTCAAAAGCATTTGACCCTTGAAAGCACTGAGTCCTGGTCAAGGAAACTATTGCACAGATATTGACTGCACGGATATTGACTGCTTCCCATGCTTTTGTGTGTGTGTGTGCACCCATAAGTATCACATAATCTTGGCCCGTCCAAACATAATGTGGGACTCCTGGAGTAGGAAGCGGGAGCTGCTAGTGAGAGCAGATGCATTTGGATAATTTCCAAACAAAAGCCATTGCACTAGGGGATAAAGACAGAGGCCTACATAAAACTTGATAAAGGTTATGCGGCTGTTGTGCTGAGACCACTACCTAGCATGCTGATCAACACTGTCTCATTGTTTCCTTGTACGCCCCACTCTGTCTCTATCCATCTGTTGACTACCTTGGGGCAGAGACTGTCTTTCTGTTCTGTGTTTGTACAGCACCTAGCACAACGGGGTGTGTGTGTCCATGACTAGGGCTCCGAGGCGCTACGGTAACAAATAAATAAGTAATAATACTGTAGTACTTGCCCCTTTATTAAACACCTCACCCAAGACGTTGCAATCTACCAGTACAAGTGCTTACTCAAACACCGAAAGGAGCCGGTGTGTATGGAATCAACACATTTGACACACATTGTAAGCTCAAGGCATGTGTTTTGTTGTTGTTTGCAAAATCTTATTACCCTAATGTGGGCAAAGATCCTAAGTCACTCGGTTTAGCTCTATCTCAGTCTTGCATTGGACTTGACTTGGAAAATCTCAGAAAAATAGTACCACGGGGCTGCACAGGGACTGTGGCACAGAGTTCAGCTTCACAAGAGGAAGGGGTTGTGCTGGAGCTGATTGGCCAAGGGACGTCTACAAAGCTGAGTTCTGCACCACTCAGAAGCCGGCACAGCTCCCGTGCACCCTGAAATCACAGCCTTCTCCATGGCGATCGTGCTGAGAAGTGATGCTCCATGACCCGGGAGCTGGGGGAAGGAAGTTAGCCTAGCAACCCTCGGCTGTAGTCTGAGGCTACGTCTACACTAGAATTTACTGAAGTGTAGCTTACATCGCTCAGGGGTGGGAATAATTCCCACCTCTAAGTGACATTAGTTATATCGACCTAAACGCTGGCGAGCTTCTCCCGACAACACAGCTACCGCCTCTCACGGAGGCAGGAGTGATGAACCTGACAGCAGAGCTCTCTCCCATTGGCTTAGAGCAGCTTCACCAGAAGCACTACAGTGGCGCAGCTGCATAGACAGAGCCCGAGTTCAGTAAGCGTCCCTCAGGATTTTTCCTGTCTCTCTCAGGCTGTCCATGGACCAAGCAGTTCAGAAGACCTGTAGCAGCGCTTCAGGGAGGGTGAGGTTAGTGTGAGTGAGAACCTGAGAACGTTCCCGGACGTCTGCCTGCTGCTTTGCAAAGGCAGCAGAATTGCCCACCTGCTATGGGGCCCGATCTTTACTTGGGGTAAACTGGCCTAGCTGCATGGGCTTCAAAGGATCTATGCCGACTTCCACCAGCTGAAGTTCTCATCCATTATCCTTAAGCAAACAATGGCTCCACTTCTGATCTCACTTACACTGGTGCAAATCAGAAATAACTCAGTGGAAAAGGGGTTACACTGGTGCAAAAGTAGTGGGCGTAAGCTCAGAGGCAGGTCCAGTATAGTTAGTGCAAGATTGTGGCTTAAACCCATGGTCCATGCTGGAGAGCAGTGGGGGGAGGAGCAGGACATGGGCCATAACCTCAACTGGTGTAAATTGGCCAAGCTCTATTCATTTCGGTGGAGTATGTTGATTTATGCCGGTTAAGGTTCTGGCTCTCTACACTAGTGAGACTGCAAATTCCTCAGGGCAGGGACAAGGAACATTCTGTATTCTGCACCGCGCTGATTCTCGGCTGGCGTAAATCAGCATTGCTTCACGGCTGTCAATGGAGCTACCGACCAGTTGACCCCAGCTGAAGATCTGGCCCATAATTGTAAACTTGTACTGTGACCTCAGTGTCCCAATGTATTAATAATCTTCACACAGAAGGCACACAGGAAACAAACATACAGTTAATCAGAGCTGCCAGAGAAGCGTTTCTTTTTTTATCATGGGAAAATGAAATAAAAATAATAATGAAACGATGTCGCCGTTCTCCGTGGGAAATTTTAACTTTTTGTCAGAAGATTAAAAAAAAATCCAGCCAAAATGCAAAAATTTGGGGGGCTTCCCCAAAGTCAACGTTTATTGTGGCAAGCAGACCTTACTACAAACCATTTTGCCGAATCAAAGTCCCAAGTCATTGTTGGCAACAGAAAATTTCTAACCAGCCCTAACATGAAGGCAGGAAGAAAAGCAGTGGTTGTTAGCTGGTGTCTGAAAATCGGTTCAGGTGATACAAATAGGTGGAGGGAAAACTGTATAAAAACATTCAGGTGAAAATTCTGGCAGAAGGCTGTGTGGACTCAGGAGGGTAAAGCTACTTCCAATGCAGCATTTGGCTAGTGGTTAAAGCAGGGAGCTTGAGAGTCAGGTTTCTTGTTTCCTCTCTGCTTTGGCCTTGCTGGGAGACCTGGGTCAAGCCATTTCCCCTCTCCATGACTCCTATTCCTACATTGGCAAAACGGGTGATACGGTATTGCAACAGTTATTGTGTTCATAATTAGCTCAGAGCAGCCTGGAGCGGCTGCCCTGGTAGCCTCCAATGTTCCTCAACCCAAGAAGTAATTGCCTGGTCCAAGGGGGAGGATTCCCCTCAAAGACTTTACAAGGAGACCTAAATCCTCACCTTCTCAAGACTGTAGGCAACTGGCCAAACTCATCCCTCCATTGATCTCACCTATATCTGTTCAGGTTTAGAGGATGATATGCACCGAGCATGCCCAGTGCCTCTTGTGCATTGATCATGGTAGGGAGAACTTTTCTGGGCTGGCTGGCTGGCAGTGAACTGAGGTAGATCTTTAAAAGAAGGAGCCATTTGGCCTACAGGGAATTCTGATGCCTGATGACTCCATTACAGAACTGGAGCGGTCAGGCTGGCAGAGGGCAGGACTCAGGTGCCCAGCACAGAGGATATTGTTCTAAATGGCACCTGCACCATCACCACCAACTTGCCGTGATCACATGTGGGGAGGATGGTGCCCTAATTCCGTCAGCAGAGCCCTCTCACTGCTATAGGGATGGGGTTCTTGCCATGGCCCACCTCAGATGAAAGGGGTCTGTTGAGTAACTGCCCAACAGATATTAGTCTTAAAATAACATTTAAGTCTAGTGGCAGATTTGTCTGTGATTCCTCCTCTCTTTTGAGCTGCACGTGGGGGTTCATACAAGGTTTTGGCCTGTAGCATCTCCAACACCCCAACAGGAAGGAAAGAGAGGAAGGCTGCTAATATACTGGGGTTCTCATTTACATGGGTGCCTTATTCCCCCATTAGATCTCTTGCTCCTTTCTGTGGCATGGGTAGGCTTCTTTCTTTCTAATCCAGGCTAAGCTCGTCCAGAACAGATTGACCTAGTTCTCAGCCGCCACTTTTGATCATCTGGGATTGCATGTCCCCAAAGACTAAGGATCTGCTTGTACCAGACTGATTCTTAGGAGAAGACATACAAGTTGATAGAGTTGGCATAAAATTATTCAACATAAACGTTATCAGATTCCAATGCTGACCTCCCAAATATCCTTCGTTTTCATGCTGTGGCCTGCAAATTGCATTTATTTGCTGTGGGGCCTTTCATTAACTATGCCCATAGGTAAGCATGTTGCTTGGTAACCCATTAGGGGCCAAAACAAATGAACAGGATCTCAAGCTAACTGGGCCAAATCTTCAGTTGGGGAGAGCTAGCAGAGCTCTTTGACTTCAGTGGCTGACTTATGCCAGCTAAGGATTTAGCCCAGGTAGTTGTCTTCAATCCATCCTTGGTTTCTCTTTCCTAAAAACAATACTGAAAAATGGTTGAATAAAATTACCCCCAGGTTAGTCCTGCAATACAAAATATCTTCCTACTCCAAGCTTAGCATTACTTTTTTTTTTTTTTTTTGGTTAATGGCCTTTTTAGTGGGGATAAATATATAATGTTGCTTCATTGTAGGTCATGGTATTTCACAGGCATGGGTCTCTTTTTGTAAGTGACCATCTAAGAACGTATTTTGATTACCTTTGAAGCTTGCAATAAAGGTGTTAAAAAGCAAGAGAGGTTTTCATGTGCCGCATAGAGCCTTGATCTCTGTAACACACATACACAGAGTGAATTTGTTTAACGTCTGTCTGCAATTTTCTATCATGCTTGAAGCCAACAAGGGAGAAAAAAAATGTGTGTAGAGGAGTTGCTTTGTTAGCTAGCTATTCAGTGGCTCTTTTCCAAGGAGATAGATGAAACCACATTAGCCACTCCATATATGAAGTTATATGACACTTCATGACCAGCCAGCTCTACTATCCCTTTTACAGTGCCTACTACCCTCTCTGGTGAGAGCTGTACGTAGGCAGGGTTCCCTCAGCCACATTGTGGCTGGCACGTGTGTCTTTACTTATCTCCCAGCATACCTATAAGAGGTCAGCCACTGTTTTGCCATAGTCTTCTAAAGTTTAACATGCCAAAGTCAGACTGATGTTGCACCAGTTCATGCCTGGGGAAACCTAGAGCAATAACAGTGCTGTCTTCCTGATACTGCAGGCAGACTGACAGAAGTGATAGCTCCACTCATCTCTGAATTGGATGAATTAGTTAGAATTGACATTTTTACTAACCATTAGTTGGGATTTTTCAAAGGAATCTAGTAGAGCTAGGCACCCAAGTCCATTAGAATTTCAGTGCCTAACTCTTGAAAACTCAGACTCGATTCCAGTCTAAAAGTCAACATTCCAAACTATTTCTCTGTGGGTCATTTTAACAGAAACACCTGGCTACGCTGTGAACATGGAGGCTGCTTGAACAAACCATTGCCATCACCTCCCCTTTATTTATTTATTTGTATTGTCGTAGTGCCTTGAGTCTGGATACAAGCACCTCTGAGATAGCTGGCAGAGCGTTCCACTTCCATGGGGCCTCTCATACAGACAGGTTCATACAACAACTGTGATGGAAAGGGATAGGTCTATCACTACTTCTATGGTGCAAACAATTCCCAGGGTAAGAGATGCTGCAGATTGTTGATGGCCTTGGTCATACCTCCTTTCTGTTTCTTTAATCTCTGAAGAAGCCAGTTATTTAACTAGTGTCAGGCAAAGAGAATGGAAGGCAAAAAAGAGCAATGGTCAATTCAAAGGTTACCCAAAGACTTAGGCTTTGTCTGCAAGAACAAATTGATCTATAGAACTTTTCGAATGTTGTTTCCAAAGTGCCATCAACTATATTAAAAAGTCACTTTTATCTCAGAATAGATTGTCCACACGAGGAGTGTGATGTTGGCAGACCAGGTGCCTGCTCATGCCAAAGACCTCATGCCTCAGTGGAACACTGACAAATACAGAGCTAGAATCCATCGAGCTCACCTGTGTGTTAGTATTGTTAAAATAGGTATTAGGATTATAAAAATGTGCTTAACAGTGAAACTTTATTGAATACTTGTAAATTGCTGAACACGTTAATCTCACTTATAACATCTGTGTACCATATTGTAAGGTACTATTTAAACATTTGTATTCTAAGACTCTATGATGGTGTAAGTCAGCAGGCAGGAGAGAGACATTAATTAAAGTAAAGTGCTGATCTCCAATAGAAGGTGTTATGTCCTGCCCCACAAGCAAGGCACACTAACACCAGATGAACTATTGTGGAAAATCAAAGAGGAAAAAAGACTTTGCTGATTAATCTGCCCCTCCCCCCTATGACGAGGAGTAGTGCAAGTGAATTCCTTCCATCAGCTGAGTTTGCAGTTCAAAGTGCAAGGGGAGGATATCTTGAGATTTTAAATAATTTTGGTATGAATACTAGCTTGCGGTTAGAGGTTAACCATCAGCTAAATTTGTGGCTCAAAGCGCAAGGGGGAGGGGGAGGGGGAAGGGAACAAAAAGCCCTAACAAGGAGGAAGTGTGCCTTTATGCTACTGGGACTCTGAGAGGCAAGGATTACCAAGCATAAACAAAAGATCCCCAGTGCTTTGTCTGGGTTAGCCCTAAAGGACATATAGAGCTTGCTTATTATAGAAGCTTTTATTTTGAAATTTATGATTGGAACTCATTTGTGTGTATGTATGTTTCCTTTTTTTAATCTTGTAAATAACTCTCTTGTTTCCTTTTCCAGGATAATACATCTTTAGCTAGTTTATTACAGGATTGGCTACAAGCATTGTCTTTGGTGAGAGATCTAAAGAACAATTGACCTGGGGTAAGTGACTGCTCCTTTGGGACTAGGAGTAACCTGAAGAGTGCTGTGATTTTGGGTGTAAGGGACCATCTATCACAAAGATAGGCTCACGCGGTGGCGAGAGAGATCGGAGCACCCAAGGGAACTGACTGTGACTTCATGTTTTGGCTGTTAGTTTACATTTGATGGTTGATGGGTGAAATCTAAGGATAGCACTCACAACCGATTTGGAGTTTGTGCCCTGTTTCCTAACAATCCTCTCATGAGGTTGGTACTCATGATCTTGAGCCACCGCTGGATAGCTTGATAGGGAGTTATATTAGCATAGTTATAGTGGTATCATTATACCACTATATATCTGCTGGTCAATTTCCCTGTCTGGAAAAGTTCTAAGACACCATAGCCTCTACACCAGGGGTCAGCCACCTTTCAGCAGTGGTGTGCCGAGTCTTCATTTATTCACTCTAATTTAAGGTTTCGCATGCCGGTAATACATTTGAACATTTTTAGAAGGTTTCTTTCTATAAGTCTATAATATAGAACTAAACTATTGTTGTCTGTAAAGTAAATAAGGTTTTGAAAATGTTTAAGAAGCTTCATTTAAAAGTAAATTAAAATGCAGAGCCCCCCGAATCGGTGGCCAGGACCCAGGCAGTGAGAGTGCCACTGAAAATCAGCTCGCGTACCGCCTTTGGCACGCGTGCCATAGGTTGCCTACCCCTGCTTTAGCACTGCGGGTTGTGTCTTAGCCGTAAAATGAAGGCCATAAAGTCTTTCAAAATATACATGCCATTTATAACAGTATTTACACACTCGGTGTGATATGATCTAGATTTCTGCAAAAAAAGATTTATTTTCGTGAACAGTTTTTTTCCCCCCTTCAGTAAAGCTTTTAACCAAGAATATTATCTCAGTTTGCAAAATCCTTGAGTTGTTGATTTTTAAGCAGAACACTTATCTTGGTTAGAGCCTCTCACTGCTCAAAAACCAAAACATTTAGATTTCAGTGTGTAAATTTCAGATCTAATTGGAATGTGCTTTATGATTCACTTCAGTTTGCCAACACTTTTACTATTTGTAACTGGTGAGCTCATTGATAATAAATACTATGTTTCCAGGTGATGTTTTACATACAATCTATCCTGATGTTTGAATATTAATAGAGATTTTCTCCAGCTTTAATCCAAGAAATAAAAGGTCTGTCTATTTATATATCTATCATTGGTAGAAATGTATTTATTATTCCATCACTGATATGTGAAAGTCCATTCAATGATCAGTACAGTAGAATATCATTTTTTTAAAATCCTCCTTTATTTTTTAAAGCCATCTTTCTAATGAACTCATCCCAAACAGTGATTCCAACTGCTACTGCCCTATCATTTATACTACTGGGCTAATAATTTAATTTTCATTGGGTTGGGGGGAGGGAAACAATCTTACTAAATTGCTTCACTTTGGATAATGCTCATCCTCTGTCCAATTTTGATTTATTTCTGCCATTGACATTTCTACTTTCTTGGAAATTAATTCCCTTATTTGAAGGGGGGGGGGAGAATCCTTTTTGACATTGAAAGAGAAACAAAGATTTCATGGTGTACCCTATGACTTGCTAGAGAAAGGACAGTACACATTTCACACACACACAGCATCATGGGGAGATCTCTCTCTCTCAGGCCTGGTCTACACTTAAAATTTAAACCAACATAGCTATGTCACACAAGGTGTGAAAAGTCCACACTCTTCTGGCTTGCTCCCAGTGTAGACACAGTTATGATGATGGAAGAAAGCTTCTGTGTACCTAGCTACTGTCACTCGGGGAAGATGATGTTCCTACACAAACAGAAAATGCCTTCCATTGGCATAGGCTGTGTCTATAGTTATGCCACTATAGTATAGATAGACAGCCATACTCGCACGTTTCTCTTCAGTCATACTGTAATGGAAATAACCAGGGCCTGGTCTATGCATTTATTGTCTCAGTTAGGGGTGTGATTTTTTTTTTTTTTTTTTTTTTTTTTTTTTTTTACTGATGAAGTTATACCCAAACAATTCCTAGTGTGGCCACAGTTATATCACTATAAAAATGCTACATCAGCATAGCTTATTCTCCTTCTCATACAGGAATAAGCTATTCTTTTATAAGTACCTTAATATTGATATAATTGCATCCACACTACAATACCAGCATGATTAAAGCAGTACAACTTTAGTGTGCTGACAGCGCCTTGCCTCTGAGAGAAAGTTGCACCCTCTTAACTGAAATCGAGTTTGAAATCAATTTAGTTAAACTGGAGCAACCCTCTGTGTGGACACTCTTATTTGGGTTTAAGAGAGGCTCATTTGGGTTCTCTTAAACCTGTTCCTGATCAAGTTAAATTCAACTGAAATAAACCTAGTTTAAACTAAAATAAACATGTCCACACAGGGGTTTGCACCACTTTAACTAAGCCTTTAGTTTGGATTAAGCAAATTTTGATTCTAGTTTGCATGTAGACATGTTTGCAGAGTATCACAAGGATCACACACACATTACTATGCCACAGGGTGCCTCTGTCACTACCCAGGGTACTTTACTACCTGGCCTCAGTCACAAACACACACCAGGTTGTTATCCTATTCATCACCTATGTATTTATTCCTTTCTTGCAAAGTATAACAGCATACTGCAGACTTAGAGCAAGACGTGGTTTCCTCGTAGCCTTCACGCCTCCACCCCTCACCCTGTGAGTTTTCCTACCGAGCTTTCCCTTACTGTCTGCTTCTTCCATTTATATTCTCCCAATTACATCCTTAACCCAGTGATTACCCCCCAGGTGCTCACAATTCCCCAACAGAAAGTGGTTAATTGCTCATAGCTGACCCTGTAGCCTTCTTCATGCTGCAATGACATCAGTGACCAGGGTGCTACTAATAGTGTCTTGACACAGGATCGCATACACACACACAGTACGATGGGCACCTCTCTCTCTCTGGTACACACACAGCTTTCAGTGTCTGCTGATTCTTCCCAAATCAGTCTTGACTGACAAACAGATCCCTTTGTCCACCTCCCAATGCCTTCAACAGCTGAGAGATCAGATCATTTTCTCACTGTAATCTTGACCAGAAGAACCTAGAGAGGCCCAAACTTGAAACCGTTTGAACTGAAAGTTTGTGCTGTGTTGCACTGCACATGTTTCTTTTCTTTAACCAGAGGGCATAAGACAATTATTTTGCATGTACAGTGCATATAAAAGTAAACTTGCCATAAAAATTAATCCTGCAGCTTGTTTAATAAATAACAGCTGTAGTGAACAAGATACAAGAAACTGACAATTAGGAAAAGTTGGAGCAGTTCAGCATACCCCAGGAGAAACCAAGGAATCATGTGGAATGGATCTGTATGTGAACAAGAACTAAAAGGAAGACGCGCTTTTTAAAAAAAGCCTTAATGACAACTGGAAAATGACTGTAATTTGCTTGTAAACTAATGACCCTATCTTAGTGAAAGGAAACAATTACAATAGAGCCTCATTATACAATACAATATAGCCTGGGCACCATAGATCGTGATAATAATAATAATAATAATACCACCTTAGCCCTTATAGAGCACTTTCCATCACCAGCTGTCAAAGCACTTCACAATTTCTAGTATATGTTTGCAGTTGTAGCCCTGTTGTTCCCAAGATATTACAGATACAAGGTAGGTGAAGAAATTTATTTTATTGGACCAACTTCTGGTGGTGAAAGAGACAAGCTCTGTGTAGCTTGAAAGCTGGTCTCTTTCACCAACAGAAGTTGGCCCAGTAAAAATATGACCTCACTGACCTTGTATCTATAATTTCTAAGATAGATATGATGCAGGCCACTCACTCAGTGTTAGAGAGGAAAGCATCACCATCCTAGGACAGAAACAGCAGAGAGCAAACTTCCATCCCCTGCCTCAACTGCAGGGCCAGCTCCAGCTTTTTTGCCACCCGAAGCGGCGAAAAACAACAACAACAACAAAATGGTTGAGTTCCCACTGAAGTGCCGCCGAAGAGGAAGAGACAGAATGAGGGAACCGCCGCTGAATTGCTGCCGAAGACCCGGACGTGCCGCCGCAATACGGGATGTAGTGCCGCCCCTTTCTATTGGCCACCCCAGGCACCTGCTTCCTTCGCTGGTACCTGGAGCCGCCCCAGCTCACCTTTTGGACAAACCCCGGGGTTAAGGAAGTTCCTTAATACCTCTGCTAAGAAAAAGCAAGAGGGAGAAGAGAGAAAAAGAAGTGGGAAAGGGGATAAAGACTCGTCAGTAGCTCTGGGGACTCTTGTGTGGAACATGGGGCAGGGCAGATCTCCCATAATCAGCCAAGTAATTTGTAGCCAGCGCTGAGCTTTTCAGAAACTCAACCTAAAGATGCTCTTATCCCTCTTCTGAGGGATAGACGCGGCTCCTCACTGGAGTGTGTGTTGGGGTCTGGGCGAGGGAGTGAATGACCCGGGGAGCAATTTGTCTGTGTTTGGTTTGCTGCTAACATTGGGCCACCGATGTGAGTAGTTGAGAAATGCAAGAGAGGCTAGAGCACAAAAGAGCAGGTTCCTTGGAGGAGGGAGGTCAGGGGGGACAGGGCCGCCCCCCTAGAAAGCCGAAGAGCCAAATGGTGGGCTCTGCTGGGGGTTTGAGGGTGATGCTGCTGTGGGTGGGGAAGGATCAAGATTTCTCTGCATTACAGGCAGAGCTCTGAAAAGAAAAGCAGCCCCCGGAGATGCCAGGGGGCGGCTCATGTGTCCTGCCACCTCAAGAACAACTTCCCGGTTGATCGGGGTAATTACTCTTGCTACTCCAGCCAGAGGGGTCTGTTCAGGCAGGCCACCGTTCGGGCACCAGCAGGCAGGGCTGGCCCACAACATTTTGGCACCTGAGGCGGGGAGCTCAAATGACGTTCTCCTTCCCCCTTCACTTGGGCGAAAACTTTGAAACTCTGGGTCCAATGGCGCCCCCTCCCCCACAGTGTGGCACCTGAGGCTGCCAGCAGGTGGGTCTGGACAGGAGTGCAGGTAGGGGCGAGAGATGGGGCTTCATGACAAGCATCTTTTAATACTTTCACTAGGAGGCTGGTGAAGCACTGGAATGGGTTACCTGGGGAGGTGGTGGAATCTCCTTCCTTAGAGATTTTTGAGGTCAGGCTTGACAAAGCCCTGGCTGGGATGATTTAGCTGGGGTTGGTCCTGCTTTGAGCAGGGGGTTGGACTAGACGACCTCCTGAGGTCCCTTCCAACCCTGATATTCTGTGATTCTAACACCAGGGCGGTCTCTCTCTCTCTCTCTCCGCCCCAATATCTCCTCCCTGTTCTCTCTCTTCCTGACTCAGTTTCTCTTTCCCTCACGGCCCTGCTCTCTCTGTCGCTTTCTCCCCCATCCCCATTTGACCTCTCTGCTTCTCGCTTAGATTCTCCCCCCCCCATCCTTTCCAGCACAGAGCCCTTCACCCCTCAAGCGACGGTCTTCGGGGGGCCCGAAGCGAGCTTGCCGAACGCTGCGGTGGTGGAGATGAAAGAAAGCCCAGCCCCTGTTTCCCACCCAAAGCCATTATCCGTCCCGACTGGAGCCTAGAGAAGCTATTTCCACGGGGTAGCGGGGAGATCCCGCGTACTGCACACGAGCGACTTAACTCCGAGAAGAAAAGAAAAGAAAAAAAAACCCGAGGTGCCATTAAAGTTAATTGTTTTTATTGCCGGGTTAACTGTGTCTTGTAAATCTTTTTACGATCTAGCCAAGGAAACACTGTGAGGCCTAAAGTCTAAATAGCCCAGGATGGGTAAGGCAGGGGCAGGGGCAATCGGTGCTTGGGAAGGCTACTTGGCTCCCCTTCTGCAGAATGTTCTGTGCCGCGTGGTTGAAAAGTCCCACCAAGGATCCCGGGAGTTTTCTAACTGGGAGTTAAGGTGAAGCTTAGAATTAAGGTGAAGATGCATTTTGTGCCTCTGAACCCAGCAGGGTCTATTGCCCACCAGTGGGGCTGTCGTCATGCCCGGAGCTCCGTAGGAAATAGACGTCTCCCCCCCCCCCCCCAAACATAAGAACTATTCGCGAATGAATCAGAGAGAGGCAAAGGCGCTGATGAGTTCAGGCTGGAAAGTCGGATTTGAATGACTGCGGGAGCGGAGAGCGATTGATCCCAACGAGCCGCGGTTTGACGTTTGCCCTTGAAAAGCAAACCGAATGAGACGCTTTTCAGAAGCGGGATTTGAAGACATGGGGCGGCTTCCGGCCCTGCATGGCCTCTCTCCTTGGACAGTCCCAGGGGTGGAGGAAGAGCCGAGCCGCATTCATTGGGAGTTCTCGGAGACCCACGGGGGACAGCAAAGGAACCCCAAAGAAACAGACCAAGTCACCACTGTTTGCTTCACCTTCTTGAACGTGGTGCTTTCAGTGCTTCTCGAGCGAGGCTGCCAGGGGATTTCTTGGGAGAGGAGGAGATAACGGGCGGCACATTTTCCCACCCAGAGATCAAGTTTGTGCTTTGCGTGTGACTGACTCCATAGACTCTTTCCCTCCATACTTAGGGATACTGTATCTTTCTGGTGGCATCTCTCTACCTTCAAACCTACCGCGCAGTCCTGTTACCTAAAGTCTTTTTCTCCCCATCTACCTATCTATCATGTACATATCTATCTAAATACAATCTCTCTCTCTCTCTCTCCTGTATATCTCTATACCTAAATCAAGTCTATCTATCCATCTATCGAGACTGGCTTTGCTACCTACCTAAATACAGATTTACCGACATATACACACACACACAGATACGTATACACACATACATGCTGTACGTAGGTGTACACAACATATACACACAGACTGGACAGTGGAAGATCTTGAGAGATCTATGTATATCACAGAACCGCCCCTTTGATCCTGTACACTTGCCTGGAGAAAGCTAATCCCCATGGTGTGATATAAGTACCAGATGCTTCTTGGGGGAATTGTACTAGGGCACAGGGTTAATGCCCCAGCTTTTCTTTAAAGTGTCCTGTGGATTAATCCCTCTTCCCTGATTAACAGGGTTGTTTTCAAAATGACAAGAGCGTTAGGTCCTACTCCTGTTGTTGCTGCTGCAGGGGGAGATGTTTGGGGAACAAAGTGTTTTGATTTATTTAATCCCTCAATAACCTTTTTCTCCCTAAAGTGACCTCTTTCTCTTTCCACAAGATTATTAGTGGGTTCGCCATTGTTGAAGCCTTGCTCATAACCAAGGAGAGAGAAGAGGAAATGTTGCTATTCTGGTGGTTTGGGAGGGTTAGTAATCTGAAGGCTTTTCCTTTTCCTTATGTAAAATGGTCATTTGTCTTCTATTCAGATAAAGACACTGGATGGACTTTTTAGGGGCTGGAGGGGAAAAAAAGCCATTTTCAGAAACAAATTTGCCAACTGCTTTCAGCCCCTGGAATCTTCGAGCACGGCTCCAAATCCGCCTGGCTGTCGAGCCAGATTCCTATAGACCCTTTATCAGTGGCTACATTATTTGTCTAGCTAGCCAAGTCTCATGCAAAGTTCAAAGTTCGACCCTTCTAGTGCATGCAGTTTTAATCATACCGCTATATTAGTCCTGCTACCAACTGCACTTTGAAGCTCCTCATCCTCTCAACAGTGCTAACGAGACAGGGCCCAATTCAGACGTACAGTAGAGAGGAACTTGTTGCAAGTCGTAGAAAACGAAAAACAGATTTATTTTGCTTCTCTGCCTTTTCTGTTCATTCCCTGTCTTACTGAGGAATAGACTTTAGGCTCCTATTCCTCCTTGGGAGGTTTTATTGTTAAGGATCCACACATTGTGGAAGGAGATTTGTTGATAGCAGCTAAAGTTGTAAACAAATTTTTCTTTTTCAGAACTAAAACTCAAGTTCTAATCCCCTGAGAAGAACCCTTTCCATGCATTTGAAGAACTACTTGGGAAATGGACATCCTCCATTCATTTTAAAACATTCAGTCAACCTTTCATTTCCTCCCAAAACTATTTGTTCTCTGCCAGTTTTGGTTTTGGGTTGTAGTTAGTTTGATCTATATACCTGCCCCCAGGAAATACCAATCTTCTCCTTCACTTGAACAATTTTCTTTGATTCTTTACTTCGAAAGGCTTCAGCCTCCAGGATATTTTTTAAAACTGTACCTCCTTCCAACATATTTAATATGGACAATGCTTTCGGACATGCTACAGGTAAGCTGGAAATAGGGGGTGGGCCACTGAACACGACCCTGCATCACAAACAAGGATCCGTAACCCAACACAGACTCTGATTGAATCTTTGGAAGCTTTTGCTTTTGTCCTGGGCCTTTCCTCATATTGCTGTGATGATGTTAATATCATTTTAGAAATGCAGCTGGCTTGGTGCATCACACAACCAAATTTCTGCATTTCTGGGGAGCCAATTTGTACCCCTTTTACCCTTCAATCAATCTCCCCCCCCTCCCAAAAAATCCAGATTTCCTGGATTGCTGGAGATTTGCTAGGTGGGGAATCCAGAGAGACAGTTGCCAGGGAAGATGTGGGGAACATTATATAATACAGGCAACATGGGGGGGGGAGGAAAGCTTGCAAAAGTTATTAGTTTAACTAATGGAGAAGGTCATGGCTGGTCTGAAAGGGAGCCTATCTCCAAGAAGCAGATAAGAGGAGACAGCTAACAAGTGGGCACACGCTACAGCATCCCCCCACTCCACACACATACAGATAAAATAACTTCTCTTGCAGGAGGAGGAGCCAATCGCCTCCAAAAAAAGAGTTTCCAAAGGCTTTGCTAGGCATTAACCCTTCCGAGGAAGAATTCCCTTTCCCTCAAGACAGTGGGCTTGACTGGCTGAAGGACTGGGATCCTTGGTGACTTGATCCTGCACCAGTGGAGTCAAAAAGGAGGCTTTGCCAGGGGCAGGATCAGGCCAGTAGGGCAAATTTAAAAGCCCAGGAGCCATATAATACTCATACAAACCCATTCATTTCCCAGGTAAAAGTGAAAGCAGAACACAGCCCCAGGAATTTATGAAGTATTTGTCTGTCTTGTGCATACGCATTCCCTGGTTTTGAGAGGAAATCTCAATCCCCCATACAATAGTTTTGTCCGTAGAAGACTCAAAGGAGACCTTCCTATGCTCCTGCACTTTCAAATGGTAACAGGCCATGCACAATGAATGCCTCCCAAGGTACACTTGCTCCAGGCCTCATAAAACTCTCCTTGCTTTCAAATGGACTTTCTATCCTCTGCAAAGGAAGGCGGGATTACAAGTACAAGATGAGGAAGAGCATCAGGGTGAAGCTAGAAAAGTGATTGTCACCACTGAACTGTCTCGGCTGGCCTGTCTTTCCTTCAGCACTGGTCATAATATAGCCACTCAGCATACAAATCCAGGACAAAAACCACCATGCAAAGCATAAGTGAGTTGGTAACTATCTCAGTTGAAATTTAAGGGCTCAATTCTTTCCACAAGTGTAAATCCATGTAATTCAGTTGGATCACTTTGGACTTAACTTGGTGTTATTGGGAGAGGAATTTATCTCCTCAATTCCTAAAATGCACCTGAAGTCCTACCCCAACTTTATAACTATATATTGGCATTAGGTGTTTGGCTCTGGCTTGCTCACATCCATTCAGAAATGTAACTGTTGGTCAGAATAAAGTGAAATTTAATGATGGTAGGAACTGGACAGGAAAAGGACTAGATTAGTCTGGCCTAGTCCAACAGGGAGTAATTATGGACTCAAAGACAGAGACACAGATGAACTCCAACCTACACACACAGCCAGACACACAACACACATGCAAACTCCAAGACACACAACCTCACAATTCTACAGCTACACACACATATGTACATGCAATACAAACACTGACCTGGATGTGGATCCACTCAGGCATATGTGAATATACACCTTCCACAAGCATAGGTCTCTGAGCATACAATGCTTCTTAAGTCTCGTGAAAGAGCGTTGGATTGCAAACATCTGTTGTGCAACAGTTTTCTACAAAGTAATGGCAGTGAACAAGTCTTGTTTCTCAGTTCACTCAAATCCAGGTGAGTTCATCACAGAGACAACAGTGAGCATGTGGCTGTACAAATAAATAATAATGTATCAATTTATCTGGTTGAACATGTATAGATTGCCTCTCTCTGCCTCTCGCCCCAAAATTTTCAGGGGTGACCAATGACTTAATTTCAGAGTGCTCAACCTAAGACACCTGATTTTCAGAGGTGCGCGCTCAGCACTTTCTGAAAATCAGGCCTCTTTCAGATATCTTAAGGTAGGCATTCCAAATCACTACTTATTATTAAAAAAAAATTGCTATGTATTCTATATACTCACAGTGATTTTATACTTATTTAATATGCACAAACACAACTAAGTTAAAAACATTAAGGTTGCAAAGTCACAAGTTAGGAAATGCCAGAATCTGTTCCTCCTCCACTGTGCATATGCATTATAATACAGGCTTTAATGACATGATCCCATACTATTTCCCCCCCACAACCCCCCCAGAGAGACAGATGGTACTCACTTAATAAGCAGCTATTCAATAATTTGTTTTCTTCTTAATGTTCCATGAGTGGCCCTATGTACTGTAATTATTTTTATTATTAATAGTAATCCTCATTGGCTTTTGTATGATGCTCATCATTATATCTGATTGCTTCATAAACTTTTATGAATCTATTTTTACATCACCCCTGTGAATGAGGGGGTGCTATTGTTCCACGTTACAGATGGGAACGACGGCACAGAGACACTAAGGTCACTAGTGTCCACTAATTTGGGGTGCCCAATTTACAATGCCTAGAGCCTGATTTTTCAGAGTGCTTCACATTATAGAGCACTTCAACGCTCAGCTCCCCAGTGACTTAAGTTGTTGCTGTGAGTTCTCAGCACTTCTGCAAATCAAGGTCTCAGGTTGGGTATTTATACATGAGAAACCCACAATTAGTGGCAACGCATGAAGAGTTTGGTTTAAGTGACTTGCTTACCATCAGACAGGCACTTTGTGGCAGAGGCAGGGCTAGAATCCAGTTCTCCAGGACAGCAGTCGACTGCCTTAACCCTGAGATCATCCTTTCTCTTCCTGCAATTTCCCACTGCATTTACAACACACTTTCCGACTTCTGCAAGGAAGGAGGCAGGGGCCCAACAGATAGCACTCTTCTTCCCTAGGCTATTCTGATTCATCTCCACAGTGTGGGCCATTCTGTGCCCTGAATGAGTCAGGGGTCCTATGGAAAAAGCGGCATGTGGTCCTGTAATTAAATATGGTATCATAATACATACACACAGCGGTGCAAAGTTATGGTTGCACAGGCAATCCTCATTCTGGTATTTCTTAACTTTTGAGTGCTTGATTTCACAACGTTAGCTTTCGTTTGGTGTGATTTAACAGGCTTTTTACAAGCAAGCTGAAATTTCATCATGTGGCATCACATTGATGCCCACATGGGTCATCATAGGGGTTGAACCTTGAGTGCCCCCACAAATACTTCTCCCACTGGAGCTAATTGCTTAGCTGATAGCAACAGTAAATTGTCATCCTCTATGTGGCCCAGCACTAGAGGGGTGTGATAAGACCCCCACTTTGCCAGTGGGTTTCACAGATATTTGGTGACAGCAGAAGAATGGTGGAACCGAGTTCCATTCCAGGATCTGGAGCGGAGTGTGTTCTAGTGGGCACAGAGCTTTCTGCCCCATCCTCTGTAACCTGTCCCCATCCTGTCTTTATTCCAATCCCCAGCACCTCATCCTGGTCCCAGTCTCCTTGACTACCCAGTTCCAGGTACTTCTGTACCTCTGGGCTCCTCACTCCATCCCCAGTCTCCTTGCTCAGCCAGTCCCAATCTCCCAGTCTGACATCCAGTTTTTCTCCCCACCCCAGCTCCCAATCTCAGTATCCCTCCCTGGACTCCTCAGCTTCTTCTTCCAGGCTCCTGGCTCAGACAAAGTCCAGTTTCCTATAACCCCCACCCACTAATCATCCAATCTCAGTCTCCCTCCCCACTCCTAATCCTGATCGCCCCCATCTCCTTGGCCCAGTCTCTTTGTCCAACTTCATTCCCGCCAACTGACTTCCAGTCCCGCCCTGTCCCCATATCTCCCCCAGCTGCCAGTCTCCTTGCCCAGTCAGTCCCAATCTTTTGCCCTCTCTCCAGCTCCAAGTCTCAGACCCCAAGATTCTTGATCCAATCCACATAAGCACGATGTGCGTCTAGCATACACACGTTTATACAGTGCAGAGGTGGCCAGATATAGACAGAACTACAAAGAGATGGATACATGCATTGTGAAACTTAGATTGCAGTATGTTTGGCATACCAAGCATATGTAGAATGTATAGAGATGTGTAGAAAGAGAGCCAGAGGGAACATCCCATTCCCAGTCTCCTTGCTCACCCAGCCCCAGTCCAAGACCCCGTCTTTCTTCCCCGGCTCCCTCCCCCTTGCTTCTTATCCCAATCTCCCCCCAGGCATATATAATACAGGATTCTTTATCGTGATTTTATCCCCGTCAAGACTCTTTATAGAGGATGTTTGTGTATAAGGAGGATAAAATCTACCCTTTAATGCACCAAGTTCCTCGTGTTTCATTTGGCTCGGAATGCTGCGATGTATTTTATACCGTACCTGCCTTTGGAACACATGGTGATTTATGGCCGTGTGAAAATTTAACCAGTTGTTGGAAGGCGCGGAGGCGGGGGTTGTCTGGCTGGTGGGGGGGGGGAGGGGGGGCTGGGGGAGGAAGAACTGTGAAGGGAAAACAACAAGGCCAAGGTAAAAAGAAAACTGCCAACTTCCTAGCAGCCCCCGTTGGCAAGCCAGGCAACACGCAGCTCTAGTGCAGGGGAGAAGGGGGCACTTTTTCCACATTAAGTGTTGGAAAGGCAAAACCAGGATCCATAACTTGGAAATTATAAAAGGAAGTAAATCCATCAAAGCAAATCCACTGGGGAATACAATTAGGCAGAGAGTTGACAGAACACAAAGGAGCCTCGATTGGAACGGGCTCTGCCGTTGAGTGACAATGTGCAGGCTCGCAAGGCGGCAGCAGCAGGGGGGGGGGAGAGAAAAGTTAAGGGGGGGGGGTCAGCAAATGTGATTCGTAGGAGACTGGGCAGGCAACAAAATCGATGTCAATTCATTTCGGCGGGGGGGGGGGGGTGGAGAGCTGGTTATTTTCCTTCCCCAAGCCTGCGGGAGGGCAGTGTCCAGAGTGATCCCCAAGGGGTCTTGAGCCATTGCGACATCCCCACGCCTGCCTGGTGCATCCTAACCCCCTAGGGGGAGAGGGGGGGACCTCGCGCGCGCACGTCACTGGGCCATACACGGACCCGCTGGTCCATTTCAGGCGCCCTGAAGTCATTCCAGACTATGAAGCTTGTAACGACACCTCCAAGAAAGACGGAACTAGCCCCGCTTGCTCTGCGGCCACACAGACAGCAGCCCGGCTCCAAACCCCGGGACTGCACAGACACGGGCTCGGTGTTGCTATGTTGTATTTTGTTCTGGAGTCGTTCCCCCCCCCCCATGTTAGTTAAAAGCCGCGAGCAGCCCCCCCAGGCTTGTTTTGCATTACTCCCCACGCCTGGCAGAACTGCCCTGTGAAACGCCAAGTGTCCCCGCTTCCATACACGCCCAGCACAACGCGATCTCCATGAGACCTTCTCTACCGAAAACCCCTTTCATACAGGTCTGATTGCAAAACTGAGCAGTTATAGGGTTTCCCCTTCACCTGACCTAGGCATAGGAAGAGTTAATGCTGTTAACGGGGGTTATTGTGGTAAGACTCGAGGAAGAATGCAAAGTATCCAAATTTATATATAAGACGGGTTGATACTTCCCTGGTTTTATTGTGATTTTATTTGGGGGAGTGGGGAAGGGATGGAAACAGGACATTCAAATCTGATGCGATTCAGTGTCCACAAACCTGGTAGGCAAACATCTCCAGCTCTATTTTGTTCACAAGCAAATCTATTCCCCGATCCCCAGACTCTTCCGGAAAGTGGACAAATAGATTTGAGAGATATCAAACGATCCTCCTTCCGCCTTTTCTATTTACGGTGTTTAATCTCCCACATCATTCCCACTGGAAAAACAAATTGTCAAGACAATGAGTTAATAGTCAGCAGCAGTGACTTTCTTTGCTTGGAAAAAAAAGAGGAAAGCGATCAAAGGTATATTATAGACATGCAATTAATTATATTACACGATTTTTTGCCTCCCGCAAAGGAAATTTAATGAGTAAAATAATATATAGTTAAAGGGTTTGTGCCCCCTCACTGAACCGGATTAACAGTATTTATTTCTTTTTAACTGTAAAAAAAATTACAGTAATGAAAAATAATCTTGACAGAACGCAACTTCCGGAAGGCTGTCCCCCCGCAGACACTCTGAGAGCTATTACCGAGATGAAGCAAGGCTGTATTAAATGGTAACCAAATTAGGTTAAATAAAATCTATGATCCCTCCCTCCTGCCCCCAGACCCCTAAACCCGGGAAAGCTCTCTTTTGCGAATTGATTGGGTCACTAACACTGCATCGTTACCAACCGAAATCCCCAAAGCCTTGCCAACGCGGAGCAGTTGGACACAGATTTTGAAGCCTGCAAAAGAAAGGGCCAGTTTGGGGGTTTGTTAGTTGCCTCCTTAATCGCAGGCAAACATCTCGCTCGATGGACCCTTCGCAGGCTGTTGTCCTGAGCGCGATACAACCCACCCCTGCGCCCACCGCATCTCATGGTAAATGAGTCTCCCCAGCTCCCATTCCAGCTCCTCCGTTCAGGGCTGGCGATCTCTACAGCAAACGGCATCAGATGAATGGCAGCTGAATGGAGCCCCGTGGAGGAAAGAAATCTACCGTCCCTTCGCGGTCGTGTGAAATGGCTCCGCTCAAAAGAGTAGCAGACACCACCGCATCTTGGAGGATCCTGGCAGCCCCTCGCCCCTCTAGAGCATCCAAATGGAGCACGCCTGGGGCAGCGCGCTCCGAAAAGCGGAGCGTCTCTGCTAAGACCGCAGGGGCTCGGGCAAGTTTCCTTCCCACAGCAAGTTTTGCGAGCCTGCCAGGGGAGCTCAGAGGCGACCCGCACTCCGCTGCCTGTAATGTAACAGTACAGTTTATAGGATACAGCGGAGCAGGCATAAAACTACTGAGTCAAGCATTAGAACCAGATGCGAAGCCGCGGGTTTCATGGGCTTTCGACCACATGTTCTTATGAGCACACAGGTGTGCGCGTAGGGAAAGGAGCTGAGCCGAGGGTACCGCAATGGGGAGCGAATACAGGGTTAGCCCCTGGGAAAGTTGCCCCCCCCTCCTCTTAACCACCAGTTGATAGGGGGAAAAATGAAGGGCCCGATCCTTCCCCCAGTGAAGTCAGAGCCACCGACCCCCGCAAGTATCTCAGAAACCTGACGGGAAAACTTTTCAGTATCAAGCGGTCTTCAACAAATCTCTCCCTAGCGGAGCGGGGAATGTAATGGCGGGGTGTTCTTCTAAGGGGGGTGTTTGGGAGAGAGGCGAATGGGATCCCCAAAGCGCGCATCTCAAATCTACATGGGAGCCAAATGTCTCACGTGTTGACTGGCAGTGTCAGTCCCCCCCCCCATTCAAATCTATCTGCTACGGAATATCTGAAGGGGGGGCGCAAATACAAGTCCTGTCTCAAATGGGAGGCGATCCTGCTTTCCAGTGCTGTGTCTGTCCCGAAACACTCAGGCCAAGCCCCCCGCCTTGGGGAAATCCAGAGGAAACACGAGGCGAGATCCAAACGGCTACCCCTTGTCCAGCGCTCGGCAGCGCCGAGGAGGCAAGGCACCTGTGGGGATCTATTGCGAGTCGGGCAGATAACGCGTGTGTGAAAGGTTAGCTCCCGTCTGAACCAGTCCTTGCAGTTCCTGGAGGTAGCGGGGCTCTCGCCCCCCTCCACAGCCTGTTCTCCGAGGAAAGGCAGAAGGGAACCACGGCTGGCTGTAACCGAAGAGCGGAGGACGGCGGGGAGATTAGTTTTACGTTAGCAACTCAAGGCTGCGAAGGTGCCGCGGGATAGATTTTGCACTGCGGGCTTCGACTAAGGCATCTCCCGCTAAACTTTCCGTCTGAAACTCGCTCCTCCTTCTCCTTTACCGTTACACACACCCAGGATCCTTCTCTGGCCTCACTCGGATCTGTGCCCAGATCCAAGCACCCAAGGTATAGCTCCCCACGCCCCCCAACTTCTTTTCTAAAACCGATCGCCTCCCCCCCACACTTTTGATTTAATTTGTTTCTCCGGCCTAGTGACTTGGCTTTGCCTTCCTTTGAACATTGGGTGTATCGCTGACATCAATCATGCCTCAGTTTACACAGGGGTAAGGATAGAATATCAGAGAAGGTGACCAAGCATGGCACAGGATTCAAATCAACTCAGCATTGATGAATTGGGTTCAAGCGGAGTTTCAGAATCATAACAACTGTTGTTCCCCATCACATAACATCAACAGGGCCTTTTAAAGGGAGAGTATCCATTTACTCCAGCACATGTGATGCATTAAGACTTTCATCTTCTATTAAACCTTAAAGGCTGAATGCATCTTAGACAAACTCAATTTGCTCAAGCTAGTTCTGCGGTGATTTCACACTGTTACTCCTTTCCCTTCCTCGGAGGAGTTTTCCCCCCAATATAGTGTTTTGACATATCTTGGTAGTTGCCTTTTGGGAACAGCAGCTGAGTATGGAATAGAGCAAAAAGAGTTTAGCTCCAAGAGTGAAACACCTCTTAAAAGTGTAACTCTGCATGAAGCCTCATGCAATGTGAAATTTACCTTCCCATAGGTCTGAAGAGCAGGCGTTTCTTGAAATCTGAGTTCAGAAAACAACAGCTATTTCCAAAATGAACCAGAGTGTTTATACCCAGGCCAGTATTTGATTGTACAAGAACCTTAACTGGCAGAAGGGGCCAGCTATTTCTTAACTGAAGGTGCCAAGGGCAGATAAATGAAGCCACAAGGAGCTACCCTACATGCACACTAGGAGTTGAGTTTAGGTCAGGTTTAGCTAGCACACGCTAGGCAATTATCAATCAGTTAAGTAGAGTCAAAACAGGCCACAAATCTAGCCTAGACCTATGGAGGGAGAGAAAGAGAGAGAGACACACACTACTTCTAAGATTCAGGCTTCCATATGTTGAGAAAGATGAGCCATATTTGTACATGTTTGATTCTTATCTACCAGCTGGGATCACTCATCCTGGTTGTAACTGAAATAATAATGAAAGAAAAGCATGCAGGCCCCGTTATGTTGTGAACATGGGCATACAAACCATCTATATTCACCAGGGATCAAGGAGTGACCCGTCAGAATCACAGGCCTGTGAAATCAGTGAGTAGCATTTCTGATTGCTATTTTGCAAGACGAAACCTTATGAAGTACTTCACTATTGTGTCTATTGTGTTTGGTTCTATACTTAAACATAAATCAATTGCAGTTTTTCCCTGGTGAACCTTCAGGAATTTAAGTAAATGGAAAGTACAAAAATCCCTAATCCAATCCTGACAGCATTCTCCCTTTCTTCCTTAGTCACAGAATTGTAAGACTGGAAGGGATCTTGAGAGATCATCTAGTCCAGTCCCCTGCACTCCTGGCAGGGCTAAGTATTATTAAATATTAAGTCCTTAATAAATATTAGCCTGTAATTACAGAGGCTAACAACAGGATGCAACAAAGATGTGCATGCTTAGACCTCATACATTGAGATAGTTATGTGAGTTAGCCCTCTAAATCTGCTGCTAACAATTAATATTAGCACAATTATTTTAACAAATTAATTGATTTGTCTTGCATCTGAAGAAGTGAGGTTCTTACCCACGAAACCTTATGCTCCCAATACTTCTGTTAGTCTTAAAGGTGCCACAGGCCCCTCTGTTGCTATTTTAACAGAGAAATTCCAAGATCACACTTTTAGGAAAACTGTACAAGAGAATTTGGTATTAATTTGGTATTAAAACTTTGCCTGCACAAGAAAGTTGCACCACTGTGACTAAAGGTGTGCTATTAAATTAATTTAATTAGGACAGTACAAAGGACTATGTGGACACTTATTTTATTTTCAACATTGCTTCATTTGGGTTAGTTTAAATCAATTAGGAATCAGTTTAAACTAACCCCAAATGATTCAGTAGATGGGCCCTTTTCAATATCCAGTTACCATATTGCATTGGGGGCACTGCTATGGGAGGTGATGCCTTTTGGATGAGATGTAAAACTGAGGTCATGACCACATATGATCATGAAAGATTCTATGGCACTTTCCCCAAGAACAGCAATGTTAGCCCTAGTGACCTGGCTAAATTCCAGTTTGGATAACTATAAATATGGCTGACTTAACCCCTCCTATGGTGCAACTTGAAAGGGACCCAGGAGTAACAATCCCTTTCACTGATATTTATATTAGCACCACCAAATAAGCAAACAAATATCAGCTCTAACAGAAACCTTTGCTTATTAACACATGCATCTTCTTTATTATAGAAATCAGTCAAACAGGATGACCATGTTCTTAACCAGATTGTTTGACTTCATTGGAACTGTAATGTGGACCAACTTTGCTTTAATTTCTCTTTTCGGTTTCATTATATTTCATTACATTTCATTATGTTCATTCCTTAAATTTTGGGCGTGGAAGGAAGTTGTTTTAGCAATGGAAGGTGGGAGTGAACATGCTCTGACAGCAGGCCATGGTCCCTCCTGAGTTTCATCTCCGAAACAACTTCTTTCCACACCTAAAAGTTAACGTCGAAAACTTTGAAGCAGCTACTTTTACCAGGTCATTTGCGGGTGGTTCCCCTGAATTTTGCAGAATTTCACAGGTGGATCACCCTGAAAAGTCATTTTGCAAAAATACAATTCATGCCGTTTTGATTAAAAAATGAAGTAATTTCACAGCAAAACTGGACAAACAGAAATGTCTATATTTCTATCAACTCTATTTTTATCCTCTTGATAGAAGGATAAATGATTTGAATAACTTTGGTATATTAATGTTCATGCCAGTTAAAGTTCCTATTCCTTGAGAAGCTGTGCTTGTACAAGCACTGTCTATTGTACAAACTTCAGCCCTGATCTTGCAAACGTTCACATCCTTAACATTAAGCACATGAGTAGACTTACTGACTTCAGTGGCATTACTTCCATACTTAACGTTAAGCATGTATGTACATTTTTGCTGGATCAGGGCCTTCTGAATGTGTTGATGCTTCATGGAAACATTATTCAGAAACATTTCTGCATCTGTTTCATACAATTTGTGCATATTTTTTCCTTTGTTCTTAATTTCCCAATATGTACATAATCATAACATTCTTGTTTCTTAAGAGATCTACTCCAGCTGATTTTCTCCACTTGAAACCATCATCCTGTCTGATGCCATAAACATTTCTACAGTGGCCAGTTGTGATGGTTTCAGGTGGCAGATACATGGCAGGACAGTAGGAAGGGGAGCTGGCTTTTAGTGGCAACCTCTACACGGCTATTTTTAGCACCGTACTGCAATCTTGACTCTGTAGACCCAGATTCACTGCCACACACTGTGCACTCACCCTAAAAGCAGCAGATGAACTCCTCAAACACACACGATCTCAGGGTAAAGTCAACCCTGGTGTAAATGGAAACAACCCTACGATGTCAATGGATCGATACTAGGACTCAATTTAGACCTGTTGCTTTCAGGCAGCAAGCTAGTGAGAACACAGAAATGCAACAAAACATCATAGAACCTAATTCTCTTCTCACTTGAACCAGTGTAAACCAGGAGTAACGAACTCATGAGAAGTCCATGGAGTTATGGCAGAATCATTGTAAATAGGAAGAGGATTAGACCCCGTGTAAGCAATGTGGACATTTTGGGAAAGATCCTTGGCTCCAGATCCATTCATGGACTTATGCCAAGTTCATACCGCCTGAGGATCTTCCCCTCTGACTGTACGACTCTTAGGTCCTCAAGTCCTTCTTGACTACTAGATGTTGAAGAGCCCTCCAAATGTCATTGCCAAGGTAATTTTCTCTAGATTCTCTATAAGGGGGCAGATCCTCAGGTCATGTAAATTGGCACACTCTTGTGAGGCAGGGCAGTGCTGCTATCTCCAGTCTGCAGCGAGGAATTGAGGCCCAGAGACTAATAAATGTTTTGCCCAGGGTCACACACGAGATTTGTGGCAGATCAGAAATTGAACGCAGGTCTCCCATAGTTCAGGCTAGTGCTCTAACCACTGGACCATCTTCCTCTCTAGGAATTAGAGGGAGGGGCAAGGCCCAGCCCTTTTGACCCCTTTGCCGAGGTGGTAGCTCTGAGTGGCCCAGCCCTGCAGGATGGACACAAAGGAGGAAAAGTTCCTTTCCTCTCTCCCTCCATTACACACATATGTGTCACGTGCCAGCCAGCCCCATTCTGACCTTATCTGAGCAAATTTGTTTCTAACAGCAACATCCACAAATGCCCTTATCACAAGATGAATGTTTTCACTGTCACTTAGCCCCATACAGAGAGCAGGTTCCCAGCTATTAGAGCTTTGGGTGTCTTTCCTGTTAAACCAGAAAGTGATTGCTGCAAAAATGCAAATTCAGGGCATGTCATCAAAATGTGGGGTGTGGTATTATTGTGCATCACATGATATTTAGTACAGGTCATGTGATGAGGATGAACAAGGCTGAATGCTAAAATGAGGAGGAATCTAGAAGGACACGACATTCTCATCACTTGTTTCATAATAATGCATCCCATTGTGCCACCTATTTACCCCTTCATACGTACTAGTTAGGGAAATGGGTCAGACGTATGCATATTATAGAAAAAAGGTATGCAAGAAAGAGTGGGGGAGAAAAGAAAAGGTAGTGGTGGGATGCATGATGGTGGACTGGAATTGCCAGGCTTCAGTATCTATGTATTTAAGGTGAATCTTGTCCCACCATCCGTAAAGGTAAGGAAGATGTTTGCTCTAAATCCTAAAGGATTCTAATATTTCTGCTTCTTTTAGTGCCTTCAGGAAATCACCAACAGGGGAAAAAAATCATGCTGATGGGAAGATACTAACTGCTGAGATGAGTGGGGGAATATGGTGCCTTTTAGTGGGAGGGTGGGGGCGGGGGTGTGGCTGGGAAGGGGACTGTATTCAGATGATTTAATGTGATGACAGGACATGGTCCCTCATGGTCCAGAGTCCTTGGAAAGCCAGTGGCAGAAGGGGAACATAAGGTTCCCTCGGCCCATGGGAGGTGGAACGGGAAGCATTGCATGACTTCAGCGGGGGGAACAAGCAGACACGGTTGCGGCTGTCTGGTAGATCTGGAGGATTGGTGGAAAATGTGTGACCTCTGGTTCACATCACTGCTGATGATGATCAAAAGGAACTTCTCTGACCCTAAAAGACCAGGCTTTTCCACAGCGCCTCAGCCTCAACGTCCAACACAAACACAAGAATTCAAACTCCTGGATTAAGGAGACGGTGTGGCTTCCATTAACCCAAAGGTTTGGCTGAGTTGACTCCAGGAAAAGCCGTGCATCAAACATAATGAATCAGAAGGGAAGCCTATACATCAGACAGAACCCGGTGACCTTTAGAGCTAGATAGCATTACTTATAACGAGCATATTGGGGCGGGGGAGGGGAGATCGTTACAAACAGTATGGGCTAAAAAAAATAGTCCTTGCTGATAACACACGAGGTCCCAAACCTGCTCCCTTTTTGTATTTTTGGCAGCAATCATAGCACACTGGTGGGAAGCGAAACTGTCTGCAAATGCTGAAGCAGAAAAACGCTTTCCAAAAAGGAGCCATCCTTGCGACACAAACCCTGACCCCTTACAGTGCAGCTCGGCTGCTCTTTGTTTCCCACTTGCGTGCTGCGTGTACACCGAAATATTGATCCATTCCGCCGGCATCTCTCCGAGCTCGGAAATGCATTAGGGACTCCAAACAGAGACGCTCGCCCCCTTTCTCCCGGTCTGTCCGTGTAAATAGATATAGTCACATTAAGATATATAGACAGAACCTTTACTCAAAGGAACCAGATCAGTTTCATACACTGATTAAGTTCATCTGGGGGCTGAACTCTATATAAACCAATTCCAGCAAGGGTTAGGTGAGCCTTTCGCCTGCCACACACACACGCTCTCGCTCTAATTTTGTCCATTGCTATCATAAAACCAGAGACATTTATATGAGGGTGAAAGGCCAAGAGGGGCCTTGCTTTAATACCAGGGGAAATTTTATTTTCTGTTATTAATTACATGTTATCCATGTACATTTGCAACACTTACTTTAGATAAAGTTACATCTATATTTTATTAGAAAACTTCTCAGGTCATGCAGGGGTATTTGGATTGGAGGGAGGGGGGAAGGCTGCTGTAAACGGCAAGGGGATATGCTGTTTTACTGTAAAGCTCCCTCTTCCTCCCCCATCCACCCTCTCTTCTCCATCTGCCTTTTTAGGGATGGATTCTTGCACATTCTTGGAATAGTTCACTCTGCAAATGCTAAATGAATCGAGGCGCAGAATAAAATTGGCTTGACGTTCCCAGAACCTCTGCATAAAGACAAACGGGCATACACAGTGTAGCTTATCGCTACTGGATCAGTCAAATCCAAAGCAAAAAGTTACGCTTAGCCAGTGGAGACTTAAAAGTTCAAATCCCCAGTCTAATTCAGCACATGCCTTCTTTCGTTTCCCCACATCCGGCTGCTCTGCGGGAGTCTGCTGTGGGGCGCTCGCCCCACTCATCGCTGGAGATGGCAGGTGGGTGGGGGAAGAGGTTTCTAGCCTCTATGGATAAATGTGCAGCTTATGGGAATGATAGACAATTGGTATAATTACAGGGAGGAATGAGAAGACAATTGGACCCCTTGGGGGGAGGGATAGCTCAGTGGTTTGAGCATTGGCCTGTTGTGAGTTGGCCCAGGGTTGTGAGTTCAATCCTCGAGGGGGCCACTTGGGGATTTGGGGCAAAATCAGTACTTGGTCCTGCTAGTCAAGGCAGGGGGCTGGATTCGATGACCTTTCAAGGTCCCTTCCAGTTCTAGGAGATGGGATATCTCCATTAATTATAATTATATATAACTGAGTTGCATAGGTGCCCCCCTACACCTCCCTCTCCAGCATCACCACCAACTACAAGACATGGAATTATTCTCTCTCTCACACACACACACACACACACCTTCACCCTCCCCACCCCCCAAATGGTTAAGGAAGTTGAGGGATAAAGTGGGGGTGGGGGGAGAGAACATGCAACATATGAAAAAGGAAAGAAAAGAAATAGGAAACTAAGCTAAAACAACACACAACGAATCAATTCCATAGGCTTAGATCTTAGATCCTAAATTGATTGGTTCTTTGGCTGGATCTAGCTCACCACGTTTCCCCAATACAATATGATGACTGGATATTGCAAAGGGCCAATCTAGTGAATCTCGAACACCACATTGGGCAGCACTCGGACACAGGGGTGGGGCGCAAATGAGTTAGGTCTCAGCAAACTTCCTCAGACAGACAGGCCCATAATGAAACCCACTGCCCCCACCATCGGCACTAGCTGATACCCTTGTCAGCAGTCTCTGCAGAGAGCCAACAGGCGATGGAGACCAAACTCCCTTGGAGGTGATGCATCCAGATCAGGGCAAGGTGTGCTGGCAAGGGAACATTCCTCGCTTGCACTGGTGCTGTCTATACGATCGAGTGTCAGTCCCTTAAACTGTCAATCTGACACCTTTCTTCAGGCTAATGTAAACCAACTTCACACAGGGGAGCGGGTTGTGTGGAGAAGGTATAAATATAACAGATATACCCATCCCCTGCCAACATTTACAATGGGAAATGGTCTATCTCAGGGCTTGTCTATCCTCAGAGTTGCACTGGTTTTATTCAAGATGTGCTTTTAAACTGTTTCAGTTCTGCTGATGCAAAAGGCTACGTGGACCCTCTTGTTTTGGTTTAAACAAAGGCTAAGACTTGTCTACACAAGAAAGTTGTGCTGGTTTAAAACGGATTTAGTTAAACTGGTGCCTGCCCTTGTGTGGACACTTTTGTTTTGTTCCCAGAGTGCCTTATTTCAGGTTTTCAGATTCCTAAGGGTACATCTACACTACAGCGGGGAGTCGATTTAAGATACGCAAATTCAGCTACGTGAATAGCGTAGCTGAATTCGACGTATTGCAGCTGACTTACTCCGTTGTGAGGACGGCGGCAAAATCGACTTCTGCCGCTTTTTGTCGGCGGCGCTTACTACCACCTCCGCTGGTGGAGTTAGAGCGCCGATTCGGGGATCGATTTATCGCGTCCCAACGGGACGCGATAAATCGATCCCCGAGAGGTCGATTTCTACCCGCCGATTCAGGCGGGTAGTATAGACCAGACCTAACTGATTTAAGCTATCTGAAAGAAGCATTTCCACACAGGAATTTACACTGGCTAATCTAAACTGGTTCAACTAAACCAGTACAAATGTGTGTGTAGACAAGGACTGTGGCAGTCAAAGAATGAAGATTTCACAATAAATCTCATATGAGGTAAGGTTCGGGGGGGGGGGGGGGGAGAAGAGAAACAAGAGAAAAATATTAGCTATTGTCCTGAGCGAAAGCCATGGCTCCAAATAAGCCAGAAGTTTGGATCTGAACTTCATGGTAAGCCCATCAGTCTGATTCTCTTCTCATGTTGCTTTTAAAAAGGTGCAGATCTGTGAACCGTAGCAGAATTTGTCTGCATTACACCAGGGCAGGTGTGAGAAGAACAAGGCCCTGTCTCTCTACTGGGCTGGATCAAAAGACAATATCTGAATGCCTCTGAACTTGGGGAAAGTTTGGGTCTGGGAGCCAGTTCTGAGTTTTAGGACGCTTGCTGGGAAGGTGAACTCAGTAACTACTTTGTAATTGCTTGGAACAATTTGGAATGCCGGATCAGAACACGGCTCATCCAAAAGAAAGAACTAAGTTGGTTTGGCCACAAAGAGAAAGGTGAAAATATACACAATGCCCACTCATTAATACCGCTGCCTGATTGAATTCAAGGTGAGCAAAGGGAAGCCTGATGTTCACGTAGAGAAATAGGCAGAATCAGGCTCAAGAAAAATACATTCCTGTAACTCGATCAAGGAGCGTAGCAGATGGCAGGCTGGTTTCACTGTGGATGACACTCATCCATTGTACTGTCAAAGGACTATCTCTGCCTTCGCCAGCTCCCCTGAAAGGAGGCCCTGAGCGCTTTGCTTGGTGCAGGAGGACAGCGAGCTCTGCCTAGAGACATTGCAAAGGAGGGAGCGGAGACGTCTATCTGTTTTTCATATGGGCAACAATTCATGTACGGTGTGTCAAAAAATAACGAATTTGCTGGAGCTTAAGGGTAAAGTTCAAAAGTTCACTTGGGGTGCAGAGCTGCTGCTTCTGGGGGAAGACCAGCCTGGTTTGCATGTGGGAAAGAAAGCCTCATTCATTTTCAGGAAAATTCGTTAGGGATTGCTAAGGAATATGCATGTGCAGGCGCGCAATCCAGCAATAAGTTACGGAGCCAAATCTTTAGGCCCTGACTCAGTTCTCTCACACTCTCATCTAAAGCGAAACTTTATTCAGTGGGTACCAGATCCTCAAAGGTACTAGGTGCCTAATTACAATGGACTGCAATGAGGTTTAGGTGCCTAAATATCTTTGGGGATCCGGGCCTGGGGGTTGTGTCTCGGTAAGGATTAAGAAGGCACAAACGTGCTGCCCAGGGCAGCCCCGTGTTGGGAGCAGTGCAGAGTTCAACCACACCCGGGCAGTTCAGGGAGGACAGAACCCAGCCCTATCCCCCTGCAGGGTGAGTGTATCCATTGCTACATTCATGGCAGGCAGCTACACCGATACAATGAATGCGAGCAGGAATTACTGGGTGAGGTTTGCTGGCCTGTGGTAGGCCGGAGCTCAGACTAGATGACTGTAATAGTCCCTTCTGGCCTGAAAATACATGCATCTATACTTATCCTAGCCCAGTGCATGGGACCTGGGGCAGAGCCTTGGCTGCGTCTGCCTTTGGGGCATTTTGCTCTTCGGAAGAGAAGTTAAAGGAAAGGGGCACAAGGGCAGATGTGCAGGTCCCCCTTCTAAGCTAAAAAGTAGAGGGTAGCTCCATCTCCACTCCTTGGCTTTGGTAAGCAATGCTCTGCACAGCTCCCCTTCCTCCTGAATTGGCGTAATGGGAGCTCCCCTTTTGTTTCAATCTCCTCTAACCATTGCCTCCGTAAGGAATGCATGGAAGCCACAGTCCTTCCATTCGTTGGCGTACAAGCGCTACGATTGTGCTCTGCTGCACCTGGAAAAAGATGGGACTCAACCACAGTATCCTTATTACCTTGTGGAGCCATGGAGCTGCAAGGCATAATCTTGGCCTGCATAAGGACTTCAGGATTTGGCCTACCATGCACAGAGCAGAGAGAAGAGGGGGAAATTTCCATGAATATTCATTCAGGTTCAAAGGCCAGTTTGTGGGCTTTCATGTTTCCTCTCCACAAAACACACGGGAGCTTGAATTTTACCAGCAAGAATATTCCCCAAAAGAGAATTTCACATGGTACAGTTGGTTGAAATATTCAAAATTTGCATTTTATGCAGTGTTGGTCAGTTACCATCTAATCAGAGATCAGGAACAATGCCACATGATCTAGGTAACCAAGCAACATAACAGGAAAGTCTAATGTCAGCTACTTACTTCACAGCAAACACATCACAATCGATTTGAGCCTGGAATTAAAGCAATGGAGAAAGCTGCAAATGATCCTCACTAGCGAAGACATGAGGGAATGTCATGATCTTCTTGAGCACATTTCACAAAGAGTAAAAGGGATAAAATGTAGAGTCCATAGAAGAGAAAAAAGTTGACATGCCCACTCGCCCCAGTTTTTTTGATTGAAATTTGAAATGTACAACCCTTATGAGACAAACTATCTAGTTCATTTGCCCGCTACATTAAATCCAAACAAGTGGCACACACTGCATTATGCAATGACCCAGGATAACCACCCAGGGCTAGATTGACATGGATTGCATGCCTGCTTAAGGGAGTAAGGACCCCTCCTTCAACCTCTACATGGACGACTGAGATATTGGCTCTAGGAATGCAGGAATAGGTGGATGCCGCATGTCTGCCCCCCTTTTACCTGCAGTACGTGGGCGGGGAGGTGCAGGGAATGAATGGAACCTTTGCCCAATGCCTCTATTCTCTGGTCAATCAAGCAGAGCTAGCAGGGAGGAGGGAGTGGGCATTATAGTTTGCCCCTGGTATAAATCCGCAGCAAATGACTACCTCTTTGGAGGAAGCAGTGCTTCCCAGAGATGGCACTCTTTACTCACGGCTGTGCCTAAAACAAAAATCTGCCCCACATTGGACCTATAGGATGCCTGATTGTCCTCTAACATACAACCGTTTTTATGGGGTTACTCCTGATTTACACTAGAGAGGAGAAACAGATCCACAAATGGCAAAGAGAAGGTCTACAATGAACACGACCGTGGGCCAGATGTTGCTAGCCTTCCTGCCCAGGAGCAGTTGTTCCTCACTGTGCAAGTAATCTCTCTGGGCCTGCTCCTCGCTGGTGCAAAGTAGCAAAGCTCTATTGAAGCAAATAAAGGGCTGCTAATTTACATCCACGGAGACTCTAATCCCTTGACTCCAGTGAGATTGCTTATGGAACAAGGTGCTATTCAGCATGAGTCAAGGTAACAGAATCAGTCCCTATTTATTTTAAATCAAAATAAATGTGTTAGTGTGTCTGTTTCATTTGATCCAAAAAAGTGTGTGTGTGTGTGGGGGGACTATTATTTATTTGTCTTTCACAATGTTCTCCCAATTCAAACAAGCTTGGCTAAGAATCAGTAGAAAACAACTTGAAGCGAGCAGCAACATGGAAAGCGAAACAAAGAGTGACTTGTGCACTCCTCATTCTAAAGTGATATTCACGTCACCACTGGGGAAACCATTAAAGAAAATCACTAAAAAAAAAACCCCTATCCAGGCATTCTTCTCAGCTGGTCAACATTTATAACATGGGACACATCTGTTCTTAACTCCCTTGAAGGGGGGGGAAAAAAGTTGGGAATTGTCCCACCTAATACTGAGATAAAATATGACTGTGAAACATGAAGCCATAGAAAGGTGCTTCATCTGCAAGCTACAGTGTGTTGATCAACCCTTCCCTCTCTCTCTATTTCCTCACCCCTACCCCTACACTTCTTTTTAAAACTTTCCAGGTTCAGGCCAGACCTACAGATTTATGATGTGTTTCACTTTTGAACACCGTTGGATCACATTTGGGTGATGAAAGCCTGATAGGTCTGTAGATAGCTTTGTGTGTGGAGGGAGAGCATAATGAATGAATCTCTCTCTCTCTCTTACACACACACACACACACACACACACACACACACACACCTACCTCAGCCAACTCCAGGCTTGCCAAAAACTTTGCCTCACTACACTTCAGCTTTACTGAAAAATACATTCAGAAATATAGTATTGGGGACCACAGTTTTACTCAAGTCCACATACTTAATAAGACCACAAGGTATATGAAAGAAAAAAAATGCAGCAGTACTTGGTAACTAAACCTGTTGGAGTTGTAAGTGTGGTAAATTCATATTCCTGCACTTTTTGGATGCCTGAGCTCTGCCTTAACAGCTGCTGTAATAAACTTCCCCAAAAAGTATTGGATTCACAGAAGTATTACTACAAACCCCTAACAGAAACCTAATGGAAAAGATATATCAACCGAGCAAACCTGAGAGATAAGCCCTGCTACATAAAGAGAGATTTAAATCAGCTGTCTCTTACTTGAGACACAAAATAAAAGTGCCCCATGCCTGGGTTTTTTGAATGATCTAATTACAAGTGTCTTGAAATTCCCGTTGCATAAAGTTTCCTTAAAGAGCTGCCAAGGAAAGGAAATTTTTGGAAACTGTTTTAGATGCAATCCTCAGCTGAGGTGAAGGCAGTTTTGCCTTTCAATGACAAAACGCTTAATTACAGCAAGCCCAATGTATTCCACATTTGGGAACTGGATTTTTGACACACACATAATATACCCCATGCTGACATTACTGTTTAGCAAAAGCCAAGCCTGTGATCTCACATTAATTGCTACACAAATATACTTATTGTGGGCATCGGTTTTATGTGGCTGAAACTGCCATTCACACATGTTCACAATCAAAACACCCCCCCCACCCTTAAACAATAATTACCATTTGTGTGGGGGTGGGGGGGAAGGGGGGGCGGCGCGGCAGGGGTTGAAAGGCAGGTTTAATAGCATGCAAACTGTTTGTCGGGCTCCCGTTATCCCTTTTGTTCTCTTTGCCTCTTCATATATATAAAGCCTTTTAAAGCAAAATCTGCCAGTTCTTAATTCTCCTCTTTCTACTTTTGTTTTCAGGATGAGGCATTGATAGAAACAGATTCCAGTTGATTAAAGATACGATGCCACTGAAAAGCAATTCTGCAAGTACAAATATTGTATATATTTTTCTTCCACCAAGGAACTTGTGCATGAACACTGAGGGACTGATTCCCATTTATACCAAGGCCTTTTTGCACCCCTCTAGGAAGTGGGTGTAATGTACATTTGTACTTACTTTAATGCCCCTTTATGCTGCCAGGGCGGTAGGAAGACGTTTAATGTACATGAGAATCAGGCCCAGGAATTTTGTTTGCCTCAGGTCATCCCTACCTTCCAGAGCTGAGATTATAACCACTGTGACATGATCATAATGATCTGTGACATCACCAAAGACTAGGCTCCCAGTTGGGGCATATACAGCAAAGAAATAAAAAATTAGAAAATTTAAAAAAAAAATTCTCTTTCTCTGTAAAAAGGAAAGAAAGAAAATCCATCTAAGCAGAATGGTGTCTAAAAAAAATATTTCTGATTATTTTCCTGTGGGTCTCAGGTGGTCTTTGATTATCTTAAGCTTCCATTCTCTCCTCCATTTCCATGAGCAATGGGGAACTTGTGCCTACAGATCTGACTGAGATGTGGAAAGTGGGGGAAAGCATCAGCATCTGTGACAATCTTCTACCTTCCCCTCTGCATGTTCCTTTGCAGGGGCTCATTGGGTTGTGAAGGGGAGAAAGGCAACATGGCAAAGTGATTAGTGCATAGGGCTGGCGCTCAGGAGATTGTGCTACTCATCCTGGCCCTGCCACTAATTTGCTTTATGATGCTGAGCAATTTGCATACTCTCGGTGACTCAGTTTTCCTATCTGCAAAATAATAGATAAATCTAATGAAGCCTCATTAGGCTGCTGCAGATCTTAATTAAGATTTGTAAAGTCCTTTGAGATCCTCAGATGAAGATCTCAGTTTAATGCACAGGGCTAGGATTATTGAATGCTCAGAGCAGTAATGCACATGTGGTCCATTCTGAATGTAGGACATCATCTTCAGCAGGCATAAATCACGCTAGCTTCATCAACTTCAGTGGTGCTATGCCAAGATACATCAACTGAGAATCTAGCCTACAGGTCTTTCCCTTTCCCATCCCAACATTTTCCATTTAGGAAAAATAGTTATTAATATGCATTAAGCAACCAAAACCACAACATCATTACCTTTGCATGTGAGTCACACAGGTGATATGGGAATAGAATCCATTCTCAATTTCCCCTCTCTCTTCATTGTCAAACAACAAATGGCCCATGGACACTCCTAATTTTTTCCCCACGTTCTCTCCAAACTAAATGTTTTGAAATGATCTAAACAAAATGTTTCAGTTGATGCAAACTGAAATTTTCCCAGATATTTCAGTTCATGAAAGTGTTTGAGATATTGACTTTTGATGGGAAAACTTTTCAAAATGTCAAGGATGGGAAAACAGCTTCCAGCCCAGCTCAGATCTGGAGGGGCCCCCCTCTCAGGTTCTTAGACACTTGAGGAAGAAACATTAAGAATGAAATGCAGTTTTTCAGGGTCTCCTATCTCCATTGTTCCTTTCAGACAACGTTTCTTGGTCATCAATCCACACAGTACCCCATTCTTGACCCTCTGGGACTATCTTAAAAATCTAAGGATCTGTGAATCTTCTCTTGACATACACACCTCCTCTCCAATCTGTGCTGCAGAGCCTTGGCGTATTCTGGGCTTACTTTGCATGCAGAACTGACATCAGTTGGAAGTTCCCCACATGGAGCAAGTGGGGAATATGATTCAAACGGAAAAGAAGAGGTCTCCTCAGTATATAAGAGAACTGAAATGCCAGTCAGAAAGGACAGTTTTGCCGGTAACCTTTCTATCACAGTCAATTGGCTGGGACCTGTAATTCTCTCACCCTAACCATCTAGATCTGAATGGTTTGGGGGCGGTGTGATACATTTATTCTCCGAACAAAATGCTGCTGGCAGGATTCAGTTCTGAATATGACCTTATGGTTCTCAGCAGCTCCAAGACTCCTACATCAACAAAGGCTGGAGTTTTCTGCCAGCTCTGTGGGGAGATTTCAAATGCTTTTTAGGTTTTTAGAGTTTCTCTTTAATCTCAAGCCAGCTGGGCCTCTCCGTTAGTGTGGAAGGCTGCAAGCTTCTGAGCTCTGGGCAGCTAGTTTTCCAGAGGTCTCACCAGTGGGTGGAATGGTTTGTTGTAATGTTGCACTAAATAAAACCATCTTCCCAACTCCGACAGAAAGAAGAGTTGCAGGCTGGCTTGGTGGTTTGAACTCACTCCAACAAGAGGAGAATCTGAATTCAGGCCCTGACTGTGGTTTCTTGATCCTTGGACCAGTAAGAGCAGGGAGTTCTTTGGAAGCACCTCCTAGTGCTCTAGAGTGCCCCCTGTTGACTGATCAGACGAGGCACTAAATGGAGTCACTCAGATCTGTGCATTGCCTTCAGGGCTGCCCAGAGGATTCAGGGGGCCTGGGGCAAAGCAATTTCGGGGGCCCCTTCCATAAAAAAAGTTGCAATACTATAGAATACTATATTCTCTTGGGGGTCCCTACGGGGCCCAGGGCCTGGGGCAAATTGCCCCACTTGCCCCCCCCCCGGCAGCCCTGATTGCCTTCCTTGTCAGGTATTGGCTCAGCATAAGGGGCCCAATTCCCATTTACATTAAGGGACTCTTTGTGCTGCTCAGGCCATAAGCTGGATGTAAACAGAAAGGAAGGATGATCCAATGGCTAGAGATGGTAACCTGGGACTTTGGAAACCTCGGTCCAATTCTCTGCTTCACCACAGACTCGCTGTGGGACCTAAGGCAAATTATTTAGTTTCTCTGTGCCTCAGTTTCCCATCTGTACAATGGGGATAACAGCACTGCCCTATCCCCCAGGGGTATTGTGAGGCACACAGATACTCCAGTAATAGGGGCCAGATAACCACCTAGAAGATAGAGGACCTATGGCCCATTAATACCCTTTTGTAGTTTAGAGTTGGTATAAGGGCACTACACTGGCTCTATTTCCAGCCCTTGGCATTATGGGTGGTGACTGGCAGGAGGTGGTGACTGGCACAATGGATAGTCTGCTTCCCAGGCCACATACATAAATTAGAGCTGCCCTGGGGCTACCCTAACCTAGACCAAGGGCTGGGCAGGCCCCTTCAGAATATGGGGGACAAATCCTCAGGTGGTGCAAGACACATTGAAGTCAATGGAGTAATGCCAACGTACACCCACTGAGGATCTGACCTGGGGAGCACAAAGGTGGCTTATTGTCTGTCCCAATCAGGGAATGAAGTAAATGAGACTCAACTACCCAGAAACTCCCCCCCCACCACCACTCTCCAGCCCTTCAGAAAAAACAACAACAAAATCTTGTTTACAACAAAAATGCGTGAAAAGAGATGCAGTAAAACAGATAAGGAATTGAGCGCAGGAAGGGCAGAACTGTCACTGAGTAGAAACTCAATTATTTGGTTTTGCTTGGAGAAGCAACAAAGTTTTTGACATGTTTGTTATGCATCCTGTCATTACAGTTGAAAGAGACGTCTCAATAATGGGTAAATTACATTTTTAACATCCACTTTCCTCCAAGCAGTTTGCATATTTTCCACTACATTAGCTGATCAAGCCGTTAGTTACAGTTACTTACAAATAAATGACCTCTACATATTTCTCTCTCTCTCTCTCTCTCTCTCTCTCTCTCTCTCTCTCTCGTGGTTCTTGACAGTGAAGGGGTGCGGGGGCTGGGTATTTTTAAACATTTTGTAAATAAAAAAAATCCAATGAGCAAAATAATAAATGCCTAAATAGAGCACAAAGGCAGTGACAAAAAGCTGAGTGCACCTAAGGAGAAAGCACAGAAGTGTCTCTTATCAAGCGAGGAATTTATGAGATCCTAAACAGCAAAACATGTGAAATGAAAAACACATTTGTAACAAAAGAAATTGCAGTGGGATAGTTTATGACATTTGAATAAATCCAGCAAAACCGGAGGCTGAGCATTGTTTTGTTGGGCGTGTTGATGTGCATTTACTCACTGAGATGGGTTGGAAGTGGAGTCTGTGAAAAACTTTTCAGTTTGTTTTTTGAAAATTCTGAGAAAATTTATTTTAATTTTATTTTCCAGGTTTTCTTAAAAAAAAAAAATCAAACTCCTTTTTTGATTTTCAACAACCAAAAAACTCCCAAACAAGTAGTATTTTTTTTGTCTGCAGAAAACTAAAAAAAAACAACCCTGGGTTTTTGTTTTTTTTTAACGAACAAAGGCTGAACATTTTTTAGATGAAAATAGCTTTTTGACCAATTCTAATCTAGACAAAAACACTAATTAACTTTGGGATTGATGAACATCTGAACCCTACTGTACATCCATATTTTGCAAATGGGCAATATGTTTACCCTACACAAAAATCTGTCTTAAGTTAGAATTAAGTGTTATCAAGTTTATTTTCTCGTGCAACATGAACACTGAAAAGCAAGGAAAGCATATGATAAAACAACGTTCACACCCAGCACAACCCACGTCTCCAGGCATTAGCCTATTATGTGCACAATATTTAAAAATGGCCATATAGGGTCCGACCAATGGTCCATCTGCCCAATATCCTATCAGAAGGCACAAGCAACCCTACTATGTCCCCTTTTCCTATCAAATACTTTGTGCTGCGGACTGGAAAGGTACATCATTCAGGGATTCCCCTTATTTTTCTCCATGGCCACTGAAGGTAGGCCAAGAAATAATGGGATCAATCTTCAGCAAGGGGGATTTAGGTTCGCTATTAGGAAAGCCATTCTAACTATAAGGGTAGTTAAGCACTGTAATAAGATCCCAAGAGGGTGTGGAATCCCTGCCATTGGAGGATTTTAAGAACGAATCGGACAAACATCTGTCAAGGATGGTCTAGGTTTACTTGGTCCTGCCTCAGGGCAGGGGGCTGGACTTGATGACCTCTTGGAGCTGTGGAAAGCATTCAGAGTGTGAGCTAGAATCTGGCCAGTTTTAAACAGGATAAAAGATGACACATACTGGAGAATCAAGCCTATTGACTTGACTGGAGTTTCTTTAGCTTCACACAATGTAAGTGAGATCAGAATCCATCCCTTGACATCTCCAGGGCGCTCAGACCTTTGTACTAAAGGTGCTATGTAAGGGAGATGCATTTTGGTTGGGATTTTCAAAGGAGCCTATGGGAATTAGGCACATAAATCACATTGAAATACAATAGGAAGTTGCACCTACCTTCCTTAGATGTCTTTGAAGCTCCCAGAAACATTAATAATGGATTCTACACCTGAAAAGCATGGAGCCTAAAAGCTAACATTACATATGGGAAGGCACTGGGATGAGTGGCTTGTGGGTTTAAAATAAAGTCCTGGACGCTTCAGCCCCTTGTTTGCTTGTTTAACATGTCTGGGTCAACCCAGCCAGTGCCAACATATTAGGTCAAATTAAAAACAAAAATATAAAAAGCTGACACTCACTGTACACCGTAGAGCTCACCATGTGGTTCAGTGGAAGGATGGAGATCGGGGAAGAAGAGGGAAGATAGACACAGAAAAGTAGGAGAGCAGAAAGTCTTCCTGCTATTTAGTTCTGTCTCCTTCACCAGCTGCTGCCACTGTCTGCTAGCGGGTGAAAACACTCCTGGCATAGAAAAATACACAGCAAGCCCCTCGGTTTTTCCTTGGTACTCGCCACTCATGCTTTTGCATAGAGACAGGCTGATTCATTTACGAATGTCTGTCTCTCTTTCCAGATGGGGTTAAAGCACTGGACCAGATCCTCATCCGGTGTAAATTGGCATAGCTTCTGTTGACTTGGCTGCATGACCCCTGGAGTTTTGTAATAGATTCCTGACTATCAAAACCCCTTCATTGCAGAGACAGCGTGATCTAGTGAACAGAACACTGAACGGCGAGTCAAGGGACCTAGGTTCTAGCTCTGACTCTGCCACCAGCCTGTTGGGTGACTGTGGGCAAGTCACTCCCCCTCTCTGTGCCTCAGTTTCCAAATCCCTGTAAAATGGGGATAAAGATACTGACCTCTGTAAAGCAGTTTGAGATCTACCGATGTAAAGCCTTATACAAGAGGTAGGCACCATTAGACATTTCCCTCCTTCGAACGTTCTTCCTCCATGATGCCTACAAGAAACTCAATGGTTAGGCAGCTGATGTGTTGGGACCACCGCCCATCATGTTGACCCACACAAGGTACGTCTTCACTCATACGCCTTACGGTGGCGTGACGCTGCAAGCCTGCCTAGCACAGGTATAAACAACAGTGTGGAAGGTGAAGTGCTGCTTAGGCATGTAAAGACACATACAAACCCTTAGGGTATGTAACCTACACTGCTCTTTACACGCTCAAACAGTGCCTCCCCGTCTCTCTGCTGCTATTTTTAGCAATGGAGGGTTCCACTACCTCCCTGTCGCAGGGAAAGGCTCTGGCAGTGGGGAGACAGTGGGCAGGGAAAGTCTTGAGCAGCTCCCTTTCCCCGTTTTCCTCCAGAGCAGCTACACATACCCTACATGTCACTGCCAGTGGTCTGTAGTATAGACATAGCTTCATTGTTTCCTTGTGATCCCCCATGTGTTTGGATCCACCTGCTGTCTCAGATTGCAAACAGCCAGGCCCATATCCATGATGGGGGTTGGAGGAGAAAGATTGGAATGTAGTGACTTGACTTTGCTCCCAGCTAAATGACCACATTGTCCATTAGAGCCCAGAACCCTAAAGTAGGTTGGTCACTCATCCAACAGCTAGGAAAGAAAAACCTCTGAACTGTGTAAGTTGTCTCTGGGATCCAGATTGGGAGAATATTTTTCTTCTTTTCCTCACTGTGCACACTCTAGTCAGTGAAAAAAACCACTGGAATCAGCATATTTGAAACTGGCCAGCTGTGCTCTGACCAGCTGACGCGCGAGGCCACAGCTGGGACGAGAGAAGAGGCAACATTCCAGCTGCAAACAAAGCAGGCAGCACCTTAGGAAAATGTATCAGACTGGCTGTGATCCAATCCCGAGCTCCCCTGTTGCTTTTACAATGAGGCTTGTCAGGGCCAGATGCTCAGCTGGTGTAAATCGGGGGTGCTCCTTGGACTTTAATGGAGCGACGCCAATTTAGACCAGCTGAGAACATGGCGCAGAGTGTTCGGTTGGTCTTTCCCTTTGCTGTCTTACTGTTATCGTTAATCTAGAAATAGCACTTCATTATGAGAGACGGAGGGAGAGAGAGAGAGAGAGAGAGATCAACTAAAATTTGTCTAGTCCAGAAATAGTTTCCTGGAACTTAGGTTGCTTTTTTTTTTTTTCCTGCAGAGAGATAAAGTTGTTCATTGTTTGTCTTGGCTGCCTATAAACTCACGCTGCTGAGAGCAGCCTTTGATCAAAGGGCTATAGGGAGGCTGACCTCTGACAGCCAATTCACTCCCTGCTCCTTCACTCTTACCAGCCCAGTCTCAACTTCCCCTCTTTATAATGGCTGTTTAAAAATAATAATAATAATAAAAAAAATCCAACAGCCCTTGCAGCAGTTTGGGGCTCCTGTTCTAATTGGCCTGTAAATGATTTCAGAATTCGGCCATTCGCTTCCTTGATGGCTGCTGCGATTGGAACAGGAGGAAGGACCGGAGATTCAGAGCCAGATCCTGCTCTTGCGTAAAGCCAGAGCAAACCCATCGAAAGTGGTGGTGGGACACTGCCTTCCGGCTAGCGTAACTGAGAGCAGAATTGGGCTCTTTATCAGGGGCAAATCTTGCCCTTTCTGTGCTGTGTATGGAGGGCAGTTCTACTGCATGGGCAGAGGGGCAGGACATGGGGAGGACACGCAGGAAGTGAGAGGCCCGGTTTCGTGATGCATAGTGAGGTAGGGCTTGAGAAGGAAGGTGAGTGAGGGCTCGGGCTGTGCAACTGCCTCTAAGTGGATCGGCCAGACATTCCCCCATGAAAAAGGGTCTCAGACAGCACGACTGGGCAGCCACTCCATGGTTTAGATGGGATTCCGTCTTTCCTGGCCCAAGCTGCATTTGGATAAGCCAGGTTTAAATCGATTTAAGTTTGTCCACATAGAGGTTTACACCAGTAACTAAATTGGTTTAAAAATCACACCTTTAATTACATTGGTGCAACTCTGTGTGTGTGTAGGCCATGTCTGGGTGTCTAGCTCTGTTGGAAATAAAACATCTAATCTGTTTGTCTGCCTGCCTGTTTAGTGCTCACAGTTGTATCTATTCTATTAGCTGGGGGAAAAAAATAGCAAATGAGTATGCTTTCAAAACTGATATATCTTGATATGTGGTCTGACAACACCGTTTAAATCCCAGTTCCCATTGATGAAAGAAAGTCAGAATTTACAATCTAAATAGACCCCACAGACAAAAGAAGTCTAATGATTCCAATTTTACAGATGGGGAAACTGAGGCAAAGAGCAATTATGTTATTAAGATAGAGCCAGGCATGGAATATCCAGATGTGCTGAGCACTAGACCAGCACCACAAGGCCATCCTTCCTCCGAGTCAGGGCCACAAAACCTAGAAACCCAAAGCGGGAATTCCTGCTTTGGGCCAAATTAACAGACGTTAGAAAGCAACGGGAAGACACAGTTATAACATCGGACAAACAACCTGAACTCTGCCCCTGCCACACCATCCATAGGATGAGCAAAACCAGAGCAAGTCAACTGCCTTTTGCACCTCCCTCAGCACCGCAGACACCTTTATAGCATACCAGCCACAAGGAATGCAACACAAACGTGACATAATGCTAACTGTAGGGGAAACAATGTCCTGGGTGAATTCCCTTTGAGGTCAGAACCCTGCCACCCTTGCCCTATACCCTCACCCGCTCAGCTATTGTTCAACACCCACTTTGAAGTCAAACTGTAAATTTTTCTAAAGAAATATGTTGATGGTTTTGCAGGGTTGTGCGCACTCGCTGTAGTGCTCCCCACTCCCACCCCGAACCTGACAAAACAAACACTCATGAAAGTTCTGGCTGGGGAGGGGGCGGGACGGGGACGGACATTTTGTGTAGGATTTCCACAAACATGTTTTTCTCGTTAGAGTCCTACCAGCATATGAAACAGCACAGGGAAACTGTAAATAAAGCTACGCAAAGCTATCTTGGGGTTATGTTGACATGACAAACCACTCCAGCTCCCCTCTCCTGCTTGGCACGTTGTCAACAGAGACCCTGATGTACGAGTGCGTCTGTCTCTCAGGTTTCTTAGAGCCACGGTTGGCCTAGCAATCTGTGGGGCTCAGAAGCTCCGAGCTCCATCCTGCTACATTCCCAAAGCCAGAGGAGGAGGGCAAGGTCTGGCAGTGAGAACGGCCTTCTCCCCTACCCTACAGCTCCAGATGCGGATTGGGCAAGCGAGTTGTAGAGCTCGCATGGGACCCAGGAAGGCTGCTGATGTTCTAGGCCTCCTTGGAGCTCTATTGTTTTCATCAGACTGCAGTTATTAACTAGTTGTACATTTCAGAAAGCCACACAGCACATGTAAACTACTGGATATGTGACTATTTGAAGAACATTTGAAATGTTACAAAACCGGAGGAGTTTTGTTCTGTTCCCAAAAGAGGGTGGACAGAATAAAACGGTCTCTTTTTGTTAGATTTTCACCACATTTCAAGCATAAGCCCCATAACAGTTGGCACGACTATAATCACCCGCCATCCTACGATTTTGAAGCATTAGTGAACAGAGCCTCACAAAACCACCATGGGATAGATTTTAGAAAAGAGGGAAACCGAGGCAAAGAAATAAAGGCTCAGATTGTCAAAGGTTATTTAGGTGCCTAACTCCCCCCTCCATTTCAAATGGGAGTTGGGCACCTAAATAGCTTTGAGGATCTGGGTCACAGTAACTTTATCTAAATCAATAGGGCCAGATTCTGGATATCCTTACTCAGACTGAGTAGTATCTTACTCCAGGGGTAGTCACACTGCTATTGATTTCAGTACTCATATAGTAAGATACTACTCAAGGCAAGGCGATCACAATTTGGCTCAGTGGTTAGTGGAACAGAACTCAATGCTGTTGACTTCCTGTCTTATGCTTTAACTACTAGACCGCATGGCTTCAAGTGTGCTTTCCCTCCACATCCCATTTGTTAAGCTAGAAAATACAGCAGAGATTTATTCCCCGTCCCTCCCCCCAGGACTCTAAGGGACCTGTCTAACTAACTTCTTTTGAGTCCCTTGAAAACCACAGCTGACAACTTTACCATTCTTCTTAGCCCAATATAACGGCTCACTCGGAACACGTAGAGAGAAGGCGAGTCTGGTAATTTAGCAACAGTATCCATTTCCCGTTCAAATGTGGGTATAAGCGGGAAGCCAACAACTTTAAGGATATTAGAAAGCCTTGCTCTGGGATTGCTTATTACTGTCTTTGGAGGTCACGTCTGAAAAGTCCTTTCATGATATGCACATAGCAAGTCATTGGAATTCCTGAATCTCCCAGCTCAGATGACACCCCTGTGTCAAGTTTAGCAAACTCCAGCCAACATTTAGATGTAGGAAACCCAAGATCTGAAGTGGTCGTGCTTGTGTCCCTGTAGTATTAAGCATGACAGAGGAGTTAAAAAAGAGAGAAAAAGAGAAGTGTCCTTATTAAAGATAGGCACCAAGCCTAAACCTTGTATCTGGGCAGCTCTCAATTTTAGGAGGATTTGTAATCTGAATTTTGTGGCTTGGTTCTTTGCTCTGCTCTGTTCATGTATTCCTTTCATCCAGCTCTATCTTGGGTTTTTCACATCAGGACTTCAACTATCCCACCTTAGATTTCTGGCAGGATAGCTGACACTAAAAGGAGGTTCAGAACTTAGCCTGTAATATTTGTTTCTTAGCCAGTGAATACTGTAGAACTCTTGGAAGGCACAGTAGCCATGAGCGACCCTTCAACAGTGAAGCAGTATGCGTAGTTTTGTGCTCATGAAGAACCATGTGCTTCAATACTGAACCGGTTTGCACAGCTCAAACTGCTAGATCTCTGCCAACAGTCCAGCACTAGTAAAAGCCCTACAGTAGCCTGGGACAGTGGATACAGCACTGGACTGAATGTCAGGAGACCAGGTTCCTATTCCTGACTCTTCCATTGCTCTGCTGAGTGACCTTGGCCAAGTCATGGCTCCCATCCATGCCTCAGTTTCCCCATCTGTAAAACAGGAATAATGGGGCTCGCCTCCTTTGTAAATCACTGAGATCTACTGATGGAAAGTGCTACACAAGATCTAGGGGGTATTATTATTATATTATTATTGCACTGACAAAACATTGAGCTTCCATGGGATTACTGTCACAACAGCAAAATGGCATTTTTAAAAACTGTGAAAAATGCTCGGTCAGAAGCTTTTTAAAATGTAAACAAGGAGAAAAAGAGAAGGCTAAGAACAATAACCAGATAGAGTGGGGGAAAGAAAGGGGAAAAGCACAGATTGTGAAAACAATGCATGAAATCTACAAGAAGGACCTGTTGCTTCAACCTGAATGGAAAAATCCAGACAACTCTCCTTTAGCATTCAGGGAGTAGAAGTTAAGAATGAGGGAGAGAAGCAGAAATGGCAGATAAGAAAGTCAGATTCAGACCTCCCAATTTCCTCTGCTTCTCAGAATTGGGCCACATCATAAACTACGCAAAAGGATTAACGTTTTAATTCAGTTGCCAACCTGTATCAACATGTCAGTCTGTTTGCGCCGACACTCATTTTACATAGAAAGATTTCAGCAAAACAGACAAAATGTTATGACATGCAAAAAACTTCCTAAACATGACAAAGGAAAAACCACAGCAAGAGAATATATGTTCCCTGAAAGCTATGCAGCGTGGGCAGCTTAAAACAAAATAAATGTCTTATTACATTTGTTAAGGGTTTGTATTATAATATCAAGTCATGTCACATGCCTTTATATAGTATTGTATCGCATAGCACTGCACTCACTGCATTGTACTGTATGGCATGCATTGTACCTTACTATATAGTAATGTTGTATTGCATTGTATTGTACTTTACTTACATTAGGATTGGATTGGATTGCACTGGGGTGGAAAGTGTGTATGATCGTACTGCTGGAGAGTAAGTGATGCATGTAGGCAGGGGCCAGATTTGAGCATCTAGCCTTACTTTTAGGTTTCCTGACTTAATGTGTGTGGCTATGCAGTCTTGGTCCTGCATTAACCTATTTCTCTTCACTATTACAAAAAGCTGCATTAGTGGAACATTCTGTTTGCCCCGTGAAAAATCGCAAGAAGTCAGGAAATGCAACAATGAAGATTCCAGCAGCAATATACACTCAGTCCCACTTCTATTCTTGGGGTTATTTCTATTTAAATAACCCCAAGCCCATTAAAGGCAACTTTGCATTGACTTCAATAGGCTTTGGACTAGGCTGTCTGTGATTTGCCCCAGATCACACAGGAAGTCTGGCGTTGATCTGGGAAATTAATCCAGGTTCCCTCAATCCCATTCTAGTGCCTTACCACCACCACCACCATCACCATCTTTCTTCTCCTGAGGCACAAGACCTCAGCAACTCCAGGATCTTTAGTGTTTAGAGCCATGTTCTTGCACTAAAGCCCCTTACCATCATTCAGAGTGATCTAGATTGTTTGGTGAACTGGGCACAAGCAAACACTAGATATTTGAATACAACTAAATGTAAATATACACATCTGGGAACAAAGAATATAGGCCATATTACAGGACCAGGGACTCTATCCTGGGAAGAAGTGACTCTGAAAAGTTAGGGGTCACGGTGGATAATCAGCTGAGCATGAGTTCTCTGTGTGACACTGTGGCCAAAAGAATTTTTGAGATCCTGGGATGCATAAACAGAAGAGTCGCAAGTAGGAGTAGAGAGGTTGTTTTATATCTATGTTTGGCTCTGGTGCAATCGCTGTTGGAATGCTGTGTCCAGTTCTGGTGGCCACAATTCAAGAAGGATGTTGATAAATTGGAAAGGGTTCAGAGAAGAGCCACAAGACTGATTAAAGTATAAGGAAACATATAGTGATAGATTGAGCTCTTTGAGTCTATTTAGCTTAACAAAGACAGTTAAGGGGTAACTTGATTACAATCTACAAGTAACTACGTGGGGAACAAATATTTAGTTATGGTCTCTTCAATCAGAGAACGGTCTAACATGATCCAATGACTGGAAGTTGGAGCTAGACAAATTCAGGTTGGAAATAAGGTGTACATTTTTAACCATGAGAGATCAAGACGGTGTTTTTCTAACAGATCTGCTCTAGGAATTGGGGCAGTTCTCTGGCCTGTGCCATACAAGATGTCAGACTAAATGATCACAATGGTCCCTTCTGGCTTTAGAATCTTATCTGAGTGCCTGGTAATTGAGTTCCTTCTTGACACAACCCTTGGCCAAGGCTGATCACACCTCTGTGAATGTCTTTGGATGAGCCAGTCCAACTGAAGTGCCTCCATTACCAGATTAGTTTATTTTCGAAGGCTTCAAATGATCAAAAATCTTTCAGGTGTAAAAGCAAGTCTCTGACTATATAAATCACTAGCTGTGGCCTTACAAGTTACATCTTCACTGCAGAGTTAATTTGGGTGATCGGCACCCAGGTCTAAGCACTAGGTTAGCCTAGCTTAGGTCTGACCAGTCAACTGCAAAGTCCCACCTGGCTTACCGTGTCCTCACTGGTGCTGTGCTCCCCTGTGTGCGTGTGTCACTAGGAGCTGCTGTAGGATTCCTTCCTAAGGAATTAAGTATCAGAGGGGTAGCCGTGTTAGTCTGAATCTGTAAAAAGCAACAGAGGGTCCTGTGGCACCTTTAAGACTAACAGACGTATTGGGAGCATAAGCTTTCGTGGGTAAGAACCTCACTTCTTCAGTGTCTGTCCTTCCGGGCACACACGGGGAATTCTGGGCAGGCATTGGAGGACTATCCGCACTAGTGTGATTTAGCCTGTGTCCTCACTACAGCGTGGGTGGCTCACCAGCCTGAGTGAAAGTCTCACTAAGGTTTTAGCCTGCATGTCCTGCTAGCCTTGGTTGAAACCACCACCACACTTGGGTGAGGGGTTGTGTGTGGACAGGAGAAGGGTTAAGGGCAACACCTGAGTAAGGGTTTAAAGTTAAATCTGCCATGAAGACAAGCCCAAAGTGTGAGAAATGTTATAACTCATCACCCCCACAAACCCACCGCCAGGCTGCTTGTCTCTCTATTGTAAAGGATTTCAGCAAGGGGTCCAGTTTATACACAAGGCAGCAATCTTGTTATTGTCAGGGGGCTGAAATGGCCTGGGGTCAAGAATCACGAATTAATTACTCAGTGAAATGTAGCTTTTGGATCTCAGACCCTCCCACCTCCTGCGCGCACGGGCACACATGGTATCGGCAGAGGAGTAGAGACGGAGAGATCAGTCACAGAGGAGAAATATATGGAAGTGCTTCACACAGCTCGGCTAGCAACACCATTAGCTGCCATCCCAGCAGGAGTTAAAACATAAAGATAACCAAAAGAAGCATCCGGGCATCCCAACACACTGAGGGATATTTTAGTGTTCAATACACCTGACGTGAATACAGCTGTCAGACTTGGGGGAGTAGAGATTTCAGGGAGAGACTTAGGATTAAGTGCTTAAATACTGGCTTATTGTTGGAAATTCTATGCAGCTGGTGCATGAAGTACCCACTGAGCGCTCGAGGGTACCTGTTAAGCCACAGAGCAGGTATAGTGACAGTTCAAAACTTCCCCATAGCAGCCTGTTACTATGCATCAATCCAAAAAACGAAATAACCTAGTTCTAGGAGGTCAGAGCAAGACTTTAGCCTCAATGCCTAATCTCTCCTGGGACTTCCCATCATAATGCTCAGTATGAAGAATGCGCCTGAGACCATCAAACAGATGGTAAGAGAATTCAGTCATTAATACGAGGGCAGGGCTAAGAATCAGTGATTTAGAGGTGAAAGTGATGTATCCCATTACAAATCTTTGAGACATTCAGGCCCTCAGAAGCCTTGCTGTTTCGTTTGCCTGCAGGTGAGCTAGTCTGAAGCACAGCTGGTCAAAAAAAGAGGGAAAAAAAGAGTCCTGACTTTAAAAATAATCCCCCAATTTTGTTTTTAAATTTGAAATTGTCAAAATTAGAAGGATTTTCCCCAGTTCTGTAGATGTCCAAGAAAAGGGTGGGGGGTGGGGCAACAGACAAAAATGTCCAATTATTTTCCTTTTTGCTTAATTTCAACATCTGAAAAATTTCAGCCAGCTTTATTAAAAAGTTATCCAAGTAGCTGCTCATATGGTGACTGCTATCTTGAGATGGAGTCTAGATTTAAGCTAAAAACTAGACCCCAACTATCAGGATCCCTATTGGGTCACTGGAATTTGTATTTTTCACAACATCATGTGTATTTATGGACATGCAGGGCTAATTACATTCCTGCAATGCAATAAAGACCCAAATAAGTCAACACCACTTTCGGTCGTTGTCTCTTAACTATACCTCCTCAAAACGACCACCCCTCTCGAGAGCCAAACCATTATCTAAGTAAGGAGAGAAAATGTGTATGCAAGCCACAGAAAGAGAAAGAAGAAGAAAAATTAAAAAAAGGGTCAGAAGGGCTTAGATCCACAAAGAACCCATTAGAAGTCTGGAGCCTAACCACATTTGTGCATCTGGGCCAGGACCACCAAAATCAGGATTAATTTAGAGGATCAAGAACAATTCAGAATAAACACAATAAATTAGACACCTTGAAAAAAAAATCCTATTTTGGGGCCTCCTCATAAGCAATATTGCAACCATTGTAATCAGACCTCCTGAGGCTCTTTCTCCTCCTCTCCCCAGGTGTCTTATTTCTCAGTTAAGTGCTCAGTGGTAAAGAAGAGCTGTGCAAAGCCATCGATTTCCATTTTGGAGCTCACCTATAATGAACTCAGAGTAAACATCTGTACCAAAGCAGAAATTGCCAGTTGTTCTGGTGCATAAGAAGATACAAACTGCGGTTCTTCAGATAGCGAGACCCTCACTTAAAAGCAGATTCACCCAAGCATGAAATCCCAGATCCTCAAGGATACTTAGGCACCTAATTCCCATTGAAATCAATGGGCGTGGGGCACCTAAATGTCTTTGAGGATCTGGGCCAAAGTGCCCTGCGTGTCCCTTAAGCGCCACAGGAGAGGTCTGTGGAAAGGGGAGGCTCATATGAGGCCTGAGCTCGAGTTCATAGATACCAAGGCCCGAAGGGACCATTGTGACCATCTAGTCTGACCTCTGTACAATACAGGCTTCCCCAGCAGAATTCCTAGAGCAGAGCTTTTAGAACAACATCCAGTCTTGATTTTAAAATGGCCTGCGATGGAGAATCCACCACAACCCTTGGTAAATGGCTCCAATGGTTAATGACTCTCACTGTTAAAAATGTCCACCTTATTTCCAGGCTGAATTTGTTTAGCTTCAACTTCCAGCCATTGGATCGTGTTCTGCCTTTCTTTGCTAGGCTGACAAGCCCATTATCACGTATTCCACAAACATAGTTGTCGTCAGTGGAAAAAAACTCCTACAGTTTCCAATGGGTTCTGGATCAGGCCAATTGAGCGGACAGGTGCAGGACCTCTACACACCCTGTGTACCTGCACCCTATGGGAATTTTGGACTGGCTTTGAATAGGTTGCTGCAGATGGAGGAAGTTTGGGCCAGATTGAAATAGCATGTTGCTGGGAGTCAGTCAGTTCTAGGCTAGAATGTGGCAGCTATGTATTAGTGCATAGGACTGTTCTAGGAAGGTTTAAGAAGTGAAAAAGAAAACCAAATGCAGTTGGAAACTAGAGAGCAAAGAGAGATTAGGATGCATTTGGTCACCCCACATCAGAAGGGAATTCAAATAGATCTTTCTAAAGGAAGCAATGGCTCTGCAATTTTCTTTAGAATGAATCGCAAGACTGATGCCGGAAAGGTACACTGAGAAAGGTACACTGACCGGGAGCACGTATGACCCTACATTTCGGGACTTCTACACGATCCCACAGGACACTGGCAGCCCTCTGCCTGCAGGCAGAGTGCTGAACCTCCTCTGTCTTGCGTGCTATTCAGGTCAACGTGACAGACTCTTGGAAAACGATGATTGAGGCAGGTTGTTAAAGGCAATACTGGAGATGGCTTCAGCCAGCTGCAATATATGGATCCAGAGCTGGTTAGATTTCAGACAGCAAAATTCAGGGGTGTTTGAATTCAAGGGACTTGGCCCGGTCCATTATTAGGAGCTCTCATGCGAGCTAGCTCCCAGCACACACAGGACATAGGATGGAGTAGTCATTTACTACTGATATGGGCCAGTAGCAGATTTTTCTTCCTACAGCAAATGGGGGAAGGAGAAAACTTTCAGAACTGCTTCTGCTTTGTGCTGTCCTGTCCCTTACTCGGGTCCAGTGGGAAAAATCACAATCTAGCCCCTAAGAATGAAAAGTTAAAACTAACACTTTAAATAGCACCTGGAACAAACTGGCAGACAGTATCGATCCTGGTGGATGGGTGTAATAATAGTGGATGATGGTGAATGGGTGTGATAATCTGACAGTGTACATCATGTTTTGAAAAATATAACAGTATACTTGTGCATCATTACTGTGCCAAGTGACATGAAGGTATAAAGCCATATGAATGCAAACTATTATTCATGAATTATATTAACAGTAGTATTAGAGGTGGGAGAAGCGACATGCAAACATTTCCTTATGTATATTAGGTCAGGTAAGTTTTGCATCATTTAGTTTTATTACATTGTATTCCAGGCAGCTAGACATAGTCTGAGGGGTTTTAATATCAAAGGGGAAGGTCTCTACCTGGCTGAGAAAGCCTAGGAATTCAGAGTGACCTGGAAGGAATTGAAAGAATGTTGATCTCTGATCAGATTAGAGAGAAGTGGCAGAGCTCCCAAGGGTCTTCTTATTCCAATGCCCCTGCCTACAATGCCACGCTTTGTCTCCTAGTCTCTGTCATTTAAATGATTCAGGTTAGCACACTGGAAACCTTTTAGGCTTGTCTCCATCACTGTTTCGCTTGGACAGTGTGAGCACCTGTCAAAAGTGAGACACTGATACTCACATGCTGTCCCATCACATTCCTTCGCTTTCCATTGTCCCAGGTCTTATCAAAACCTTGACAGGGCTTCTTCCAAAAGGCAGAGGCTGGCTGGGCACTTAGAGTTGCTCACACAAACCTATCAGGACGGACCAGATCTTCAACTGGTATAAATGAACGCAGCTTCATTGACTTTAATGGAACTATGGCTGGCGCTGAGGTTCCGGCCCTGAGTGCTAACCCAGGCAAAAGCATGCACAGACATTACCATTCTAGCCAATATTTGTCTGGTTACAAAAGACTGTTTTATGATGGATATCCACCAATCCAATCCATACAGGACAGTCAACTTGATTTATGGTCTCTTTCATGCAAAATGTTTTACAAAACTAAATACAGGTTACAAAGTTAAACGAGAAAATTAGAGGACAGATGTGTTCCCTGGCAAATCTTGAATTTGGCCCATTACAGGTGTGGGTGCAAAGGTGTGTTTTCAGTTTACAACTCAAAAGAGATGAACTGGACTGGGGAAAGCAGCTCCGGTTCACACGGTAGAGGCTGCAGAAGAGGAGGCTCTTGCAGCAGAGACTGGTTAGAGGGACTGGCACTTGTTTGTGTGTGCGCCTCCACCCAGTTTTGGCACACTCAGACCTTTCCTTTCCTTTCGCCCTTCAGCTGGCAACTCCCATCTCTTTCCTTAGGGAGAATGCACTACATTAGTGCTGGACTAAGGCCATCATTTAACAAGGCTCCATATTGAAGTCCAGGGTTCAATTCTGAGCAGCTCCACTGAACTGTAGGGAAGTTTAAATAGACCTGGATTCCAGAGGTAAAAACCTGAGCTTGTCTCTAGAATGGAGTAAAAAACCCTATTATTTGTCTAATATCTGTATGCCCAATCACAGGATCCAAACATTCGTCAGCAGTGGGGGAGCTCAGATTTGCATTTGATTTCAGAAGTGTATAGCACTCCCATGCCTATTAATAATCTAATGCAGGACATTCGAGGACAGATTCATCTCTTGACTTGACTGGAAATAAAAATGTATCCCTTATTTCCTGTCCGATTTACTTATCAGTGAGTAATTAACCACTGGAACAATGTACCAAGGGTAATGGTGGATTTTCCGTCATTGGCAATTTTTAAATTAAGATCAGATCTCTTTCTAAGAGATCTGCTCTGGGCAGGGATGGCTCCAGGCACCAGCGCACCAAGCGCATGCCTGGGGCGGCCTGCCGGTCACTGTGAGGGCGGCAGGCAGGCGGCTTTCGGTGGCATGCCTGCGGTAGGTCCGCCGGTCTCGCAGCTTCGGCGGCAATTCAGCGGCGGGGACGCCGATGGCACGGCACCGGCGGACCTCCCGCAGGCATGCCGGCGAATCCGCGTGACCAGCGGACCGCGCGCAGGCACGCTGCCGAAAGCCACCTGCCTGCCGTGCTTGGGGAGGCAAAAAACAGAGCCGCCCCTGGCTCCGGGAATCATTTTGGGGAAGTTCTCTGGTGTTATCCGGGACGTCAGACTAGGTGATCACAACGGTCCCTTTTGGCCTTGGAATCTATGGTGTTACTCCAAGATGGGTTTGGCCCACTGAGTCTAGCCATCAGAATCTTTTATACAGCACGTGTTTGGTGCTCCCTTCCTTCAACTCCCCTCCCGTCTAGTTCTGTCCAGTGCACCAGGATAGCAACTTTTGGTGAGAGCTTTTGAGCGCTGACATTCCTGCTGTTGCCATGGCAACAGCTATAACTTGAGTGAACATGAATGAGCCCTATTGTGTAACTTCTACCCCCTTCTTCCCCAAATTACCGGTACCTGTTAATTTCGGCAAGGCTAGGCCTTCTGCCCCAGCCTTTGACGACCTTCAAAGAGAAGCGTGCAGGAGACGATTAACCCTGCCGCTGTTGGAAAATGTAATGGGCTAACCCCTCTGAATACCCTCGCAATGCAGCCAGGTAATTCTCAGGTTCATCAGCCAGACATCTGAGCCAGATCCTCATGTCCATCAATTTCAAATTCATTACAGAATATCCTCCTTCTCTCTTTTGGTACCTCTGTTTGCCATCACCCCAGCAGCAGCATCTGATCCATGACCTCAATAGAACCAGTCTCCTTCCTCCACCAGCAGCGCACTCAGGCTAGCCGATAAGAACACAGGACCGGAAGAGATCTCGTAGGTCCTCAAGTCAGGTCGCCTGCTATCACAGGCAGTCCCATTACATAGTCCTGTTCAATCCCTTCTTGATCCTGCTTTCAAGGAGGCTGAAATCACCAGCTACCTATAGCAGTCAACAAGAGAGAAACGTACCAAACCCGGCTGCTTTCTATGAGGTGACAGTGCAAACCGAATGGGGGATAAATGAGGCATTAAAGAAGGGGGAGGGAAATCCAAACCGATCGCAGGGGGGAGGGGGATGTATCAAGGCTCTTTCTTATGCAACTCGCTTCGTGATCCACCAGTCAATGCTCCTGAGTGGGAACAGAGAGGCCATTCAGGACAAATCTGGATGTTATCCCAGGGCCTTGAGGACACTAAGGGGAAAGATTTGACAGGTGAAACAACCTTAATAATGTTAGCCTCCTCCTTCCACCAACATAAAAAATGGTACATTTTTAATTAGGTTTTTTTCTGTAATGTAATACTGCAGAGCAGCGTTCTTTTGCTCACACTTCCATTGCAAATGGAATGTGTCCGATTTCCTCCCTGACCATCCCACACACACACACACACACACACACACACACACACACACACACACACAGGATTGATAGATAGATAGATAGATGTATATAGATATTGCAATTGATTCTTCTGCTGCTGAGTGCATTTTTTGTTAGAGGAGAGGCTGAAAGGAACCCCAGTAATAGAATGATTTGGCCTGCAAGTCAAATCTCCCTTGATGAACAATCAGACACAAATGTCAATAACAATTAGATTGTCTGGGGGCTCCAGTCACTTAGGACTCCAGTTTGCTGTCTGCAGCGCTCAAACTGAAGCCCTCAGTCCTGTGATCGCCAAATCAGGTTTGGCATCGGGAATGAAAAGCCATCAACAATAATATTATTAAGAGGCTGATGGCAGAGTAAGAGCAAAAGGCAGAGAACAGCCTGCGCGCACACACACCAGGGGAGAGAAAGACGGGGCTGTTGCAAAAATTCATCAAGTTATGAAATGAGTGCCTCCTAAGGAATTCTATAAACTCCCTCATATTCCCTTCCCAAGCAATCCGAGGCCACGTTTAATTCCGCTGAGCTTTGTAAGTTTCCACCTCCCACTGTCCACCGAGCAAACAAACTAGAGGAAGGAAAATCCTTACATGGGGGTTATGTTTTTTCCTTTTCCTAAATTGTAAATATACAGTGGAGGAAGGAATGCCCAATCTAATTAAGGCCAGTTGAGAAGCATGGAGACAGGACCCTCCCAATGGGAATGCTGTAGGTTAAAGAGGTTAAAAAGAGGAATGTTCTGCCTAATGAGGGAAGTTTAACATTATGGGCACACTTCCCCAGCCAGTGTGCGAGGCAAACTAGCCTGCGGCATTAGAGACACATAGTGGAAGAGGACCCTGGATGAATGTGAGAGAGGGAGAGACAGGTTTGGAAGCATGTAGGTACCTTAGTCCCCTTGTAGAACAGAGGGGATTGGGGTAAGAGATGAGGAAACAACCCTCGCTGTCTGAGCAAGAGAGAACTCTGGGAGCACAGTGGAAGAGAGACCACCCAGACCCAGTATTTGCATGCATGTCTGATGGGGCAGGTGGGACTCAAACTCAGGGGAGTGGGGGAGGCTAGAAGTATGGGTTCCAAACCTTTTCCACTGTGGGACAAGAGAACTCGGTCTTCTTCTGACAGCCATCTGTACGCACCTGGAATTGCCTGACTTCACACAGCCTCTCATTTGATTTAATTAGTTTCCATTAATGCAATTATTCATGATGGTTATTTGTTAAGCTACTATTATTTGATGACGATGATTTCAGTGTTGACAAGGCATTGGGGTTTCACAAGACACCAAGATAACCCATGGCCAGTGGAGCACATTACTAATGGGAACAGTGCAGCGAATGCCAGACATTGCAATAGACAGTTCCTCTAACCGTTGTGAGGAAAGCAGAAGAGAACGTCACAAGGGAAGACTCTATTATCTAGCCGGTTCCCCCAAAGCAGGGTTGGCCCTAGGTCTTGGAGAAATAACAAATGAGGGATCTATGTAATTCCCACCATGGATGAGAAGGGAACAGCTGGACAAAGACATATGTAACTGGGATACCATTATTTTGCCTTGCAATATCTGTTCACAAATCAAAATCTCCAAGTTCTAGGGGTGATGTTTGTTGAATACGACAAACACAATAAGGCTGTGAGGTGGCCTTCTTGATCTGTGTGGGACAGATTCCTGAGCTCAGCCCTGGGCACTAGGAGTTTGAGTTCTAATCCCATCTCATTCTCTATAGGACACTGGGCAAGTACTGCTTTGTCTGTTTACCAATGTGTACAATGAAGACAAGACCTAATAACGTCTACACTTGAAAGACGTTAACCTGCTCAATAGCTGGTCAAAGAGAGAAAATGTCAGCTTTGTCTTTCATTTTGAAGTGTTAGAAAATGTGACTAGCTCTATAACTAACCCTTACCGACTTCACAGGGGCATTGTGGGGATACATTTGTTATTTGCAAAGCTCCTTGAACATAGCCCTGTAGAAATGTTTATTATTATTACAGCTACTAGAGCTAAGAGGGAAAACATGTTCTTTCCTGGTACGCTCAAGTGGAATTTCAGCTTTTTGGCTAGTCCAAATCCCAGCTGTCATTTTATGTTCATTCCCTGAGTTGACAAAGTCTGCACCACAAAACCACCCGTCTGTCAGACTTCAACACAGTTAGCTTCCATACCTCTCACCAGGCCTGGATTTTGCAAGACTGTCCCACTTTAATCCCCCAAACCCTCTGTCCTGGTTGAAACAATTCTTGTCCCACAGGGCTGGCGGGGCTTGACTCCTCTTGACGGATGTTGCGATCTAGCCCCTGGTGCACAGGGTTCCAGCACCGTTCATTCAAATTTGTTCCCGTCCCCCACAGCCAGCCCCACAAGACAGGAGCCACCACTACAGGGCAGGCTTGCTCTGCAACTCACCCACCCAGGCCTCCCCTCTCCCCAGGGAAGCACCCGACCCCTGCCTGGGCCTCCCATCCCCCAGGGACAACACCCTTTCTGCTTTAGCAACTGGAAATGTTGGAAGATATGAGTATTCTGTCTGCTGGAAAGGCCTAGCACCCATACCAGCCTCCTCCCATAGAGGGGGCAAGTGCCTCCAGTGAAGGATCGGGTGGCGAAGGTGGCGTTCAGTTATCACTATGTGCATAAGGCACTTCCAAGAGCTCTGCTCTATTCTGTGTCTGGTTCCCACTTGCTGCGCATAACAGGAACAAGAGCTACAGAACACCCCACTGCTCAGCCTTTGAAGGCACAGTCCCAATACCACACATCTTTCCTACTGCTGTGGCCAGGATCCACCTGTCCATGTGCCCCCCCATGAGCACAGTATCTGAACCCCTCACAATCTTTAATGCATTTATTCTGAATCCCACTGCAAGGTAGGGAAGTGTGTTCATTCCCATTTTACAAACAGGGAACTGAGGCAACGTATTCATTAACGATCTGGAGAAGGGAGGGAACAATTCAGTTTGTAGTGGATACAAAATTATTCAAGATAGGGAAGTCCAAAGCTCACTGTGAAGAGTTCCAGACGGACTCTCACGGAACTGGGCAGCAACATGGCAGATGAAATTCAACGGTAAGTGCTAAGTAATGCACATTGGAAAAAAAATAATCCCAACCACCACATATATAATGGGTTCTAAATGAGCTGTTACCACACAAGAAAGATTGTGGAGTCACTGCGGATAGTTGTCTGAAAACTTCAGCTCAACGTTCAGCAGACTATTGGGAATGGTTAGGAAAGAGATAGAAGAGATTATATTCATATTACCACTATCCATGGTATGCCCGCACCTTGAATACGGTCTCCAGTTCTGGTTGCCTGTTGTAAAAAGGACACAGTGGAACTAGAAAAGGTTCAGAGAAGGACGAAGATGATCAGGAGGTGGAACAGCGTCTATCCAAGAAGAGACTAATAAGATAAGGCTGTTCAGCTCAGAAAAGAAACTTCATGGGGGGGATGTTAGAGATCTGTAAAGTCATGAATAGAGTCAGAAAAGAGACTAGACACATTTTATTTACCATTTCCTATGCTACGAAAACAATGAAAATAATAGGCATCCGGTTTAATACAAACGAGGAAAAACAAACCCATAATTAACTTGTGGAACTCATTGCCATGAAATGTTGTGATGGCCAACAGTCTGACTGCCTTCAAAAACAAACTTGATAAGTTCATGGAGGATTGGTCCATTGATGGCTATTAGCCAAGATGGCGAAGGATGCGACTCCATGTTTGAGGTGACCCTAAACTTCTGACTGCCAGAAAGGGAAGACAGGGTGGATCACTCCAACGGCCCTGTTCTGTACACTGCCCCTGAAGCTGTCAGAGCCAGGATGCTGGGCTAGAAGGCTCAGACTGGGCTAGTCTGACCCAGTATGGCAGCTCTTATGGTCTTATGTGACTTGCTTAAGATGACACATAGTTTGTGGCAAAGCAGGGACTTGAATTCAGGTCTCCCAAGTCTTAGGCTAGTCCTTGGGCATCTCCCTTCGGCTCTGCAGGAGACTAGAAGAAGAGAACACACAAGGTTTTGGGAATCCATGAAGCAAAACATTTGTTTTAAAGAAAGACACCCTTAGATGTTGGTGTCCTAAAATCAGAGAAGAATGGAATAATAATAATAAAAAAGCATTCAAATCTGCATCTTAGGACCCTAAGAAATAGAAAGGTCTGTTTTTATCGCCTCTTCAGTGGGGGATCTGCCATGGCTGGATTCCTTAGTAATATGCTTTACGATAGGCACCTTCATTCTGTTTTGGAGTTCATTCTGTCTTTCACGAGTCCATTTCTCTGCTGCTATTCCTCTCTACCTCATCTATAATTGTTATGATGGGAGGTCCTAGACAGCACTGTTACCTATATTCTAACAAGTTCTTTTTCATAGCGTGGGAGCCGTGCACAATCTTTGAAGAAATGTCCTACTATAGTTAATTTTGCGATGGAGCTTGGGGGGGGGGGTGCGCTGTTGCAAACAGTGAGTTTGCTCTCAGCCTTGTTTCTCACTAGTTATTTCTTGGGGCAGAGTTGCTTCTTGGAAACTGGTCATGCATGTTTGGGCTGACATTCTTGAAAGAGGGGATTACCTGCATGCCATTTGTGACCTCCTCTGTCCAAGGACTGGTGTATATTGTGTAAATAAAACAAATTATACTAGGAAAATACCCAGGCTCCACTTCACTGATTTTTACCTCTAATGGGAAACCAATGTACAAGACAATGTGCAGCCACTCAGAGAGGTAAGATTTTTATTTACTGCTATCCCAGAAGTGCCTAGATGCCCTAGCAGAGATCAGGGCACCCACTGTGTTTGGTGCTGAACACACACAGTAAAAGACAGTCCCTGTCCCTGACAGTTTAAAATCTGATTAAACAAGACAGACAAAAGGTGGGAGGGGAAACGGAGGCACAGAGTTTTGAAGTGACTTGCACAAAGTCACAGCATTTCAGTGGTAGAGACAGGAATAGCACCCGGGCCTCTTGACATCCAGCCCAGTGCACTATCCACTAGACAAGACTGTCTCTCAGCCCATATGGCTCCCCTATCACTTCTTCCCCCCCCCCCACCCCCACCTTTATGCCATTAGAGCTTTAGGACCAGTGTCTCTGATCCTCTACTCCCATGGTTTCCTCAGGGATAGCCTCTTCCCCCAACACACGTGCTTCTGCCTGGGTTGTGAGCTTCTTTCCCAAACTCCTGGCCTTGCTCTTCACCCACTCTTCCCCTGGATCAGTAACCCATGCAGTCAACCTGCCATCCTAACAGTGCCATCAACCCCTTCCTCCTGCACTGCCTCATGGCCATCTTGCTATAAACTTCACTGCTGGTCAGGAGGTGTCTGGATGTTCCAGTGACACTGGTTACCTCCAATCAAGCCCAGAGATCAATCCGTTTCAGTTGCTGCAGCCCCAGGCAGCTTGCATTGAATACTTGGGAAGTGCCTCCCTCCTGTAGCGGCAAAATAATGTATTCATTATTGCTCAAACTTTTCCATCTTTGAGGGGAAAATGCAGACCACATGATTTCCAGAGAGGAGCTGGGCTGGTTTACAAATACAGTATGTTAATAGCTTTGTAAACATTTATGCAGTGTGACAGCTGACTGCAACATGTGGCTTTAATTAGAAGACTCAGCAATGTAGCATATTAAGAGTGAAGTTAAATCTGAATTAGTTGGGTTTGTTGAGACTAAACACCCGTGGGGGCAGAGCTGGGATCTAATACATTATGGTTCACTTGACACTGCAGACCCATGGGCCTCATTCCCAATACACTGGGGGCCCTTAATCATGTGCAAACTCGTAAGATACCACAGATCAGAGGGTGCCGAAATTGGGATGTTGCAATGGAATGGGGCACATCAGCTACAGGCACTCAACTCCTCTACCTCCCTTGGGGATGGCAAATCGAGCTGGTTTGCCTTTGTCCAGCCGTAAGAATATGGCAGGGAAGAGGAAATATTCCTCCAGGGCTTGGGGACTGTCTATCAGACCTCATGCACTGGCGTTTTCCTGTGTATGCCAGGCATGGCATTGCACTGTTGACACACATGACATGTGGTTTTAAATCCTTAGCTGTAAGCAGCTGATCGGGATGCAAGTCATTGATCCCATAGGAAATAACAGACAGTGAATGGCAGCATATTTCACTAGGAGGGTGGTGAAGCACTGGAATGGGTTACCTAGGGAGGTGGAGGAATCTCCTTCCTTAGAGGTTTTTAAGGCCTGGCTTGACAAAGCCCTGGCTGGGATGATTTAGTTGGTGTTGGTCCTGCTTTGAGCAGGGGGTTGGACTAGATGACCTCCTGAGGTCTCTTCCAACCCTAATATTCTATGATTCTAAGCACCACATTACTGCAAGACCAGGAAAGCAGTTTGTTCCGTCCATGACGCACTAGCTAGAATGTGTTCTTCAAATTCACTGCCTTATAGACAGAACCAAGGGCTTGGGCTTCGTTCATGGAGCCCAGATACTTTTTGAGGCCCTCTGGCCTGAGTAATAGCTTGAGCATAGGTCCACGAGACAGGAACGCCTGAGTTCTGATCTTGGCTCTGCCACCGATTCATTGTGTGGCCTGGCCAAGTCATTGACCTTCTCACTCTGTCTCCTCACCTGTAAAATGGAAATAGGCATGTGCCCCACAAGTCTGTCGTGAGGACAGATTAATGTTTGCAAAGCAGTCTGAAGAGGTAAAGAGCTACATGAGAGCTAGTTCTAGAAGTCACCAAGTGCATAGCGCTGAGGCAGACTTTTCCTAACAGGAGTTCCTGACATTTGTCCCGTAAGTCTGTATTTGAGTACCTAACGTCAGAGAATGATTTTCAGAAGTGCCGAGCCCCTTTCCCTCCCATGGATTTTAGTTATTATGACATCAGAGGTGGATTGCCCAGTGCTAACAATAGCCATGGCTGTTCTGACATTCCAGTTACAATAATGTTCATCGACATTTGCAACAGCAAATAAAGGAGATATGGTCCTTGCATGGATTCATTTTGTTAATCTAGACCAGATATTACTGTTCTTTTCCAAATCCTTCCCCTCCCCTACAAATTTACCTAAAGAGTTGCCAAACGAAGAGTAAAACTACCGGGGTGTGACAGGGACAGGTATATCTGTAATGGAAGCTTTTTGCACTTATTAATCTTGCATCAAGGAATGCTCTCTTGGCTTTCAGCAATTGTTTCCTTAATTAAGTTATAATAATAGTTGAAAGGGGAAACTTAGAAAAAATTATTTAGAGTCAGGTGCTTTTTGTCCTGGTACCTTTATTAGCGTAATCATTCTAAACCTAGATTGAAGTTATCATAATAATAAAAGCTGGTTTGAAAACGGAATTTTCTGAGTTTTCAAAATTTGTTTTCATCCTTAATTGGGACAAAGAGAAACTGAATTTTTCAGAAAAAAAATATTCCAAACATTTTTTTGTTTCATCCTCCTTGAAATGTTTCATTTTGAAGACATCAAAATATTGTTTCAACTTTATTGTTTTGACTATACATTTTAAGTCAAAATGACACTATTTTGACCTTATGAAAATGAAATATTAGGTAAAATTTCCTCACTAAAATTGTGACGAAATCAACACATACCCAGGAAGCATTTCAATTTTGCTGAATCAGCATTTTTCCAATGAGAAAACTGTTCCACTGGAAATTTTTTTTTTCCATTTTACACATTTTTATCTGGCTGCCTCCTCTAACTGCCACCACCCATTTTCATTCGCATGACGATTTAGTGCCTCCTGCCTTGGCAGTATCTGGAGCAACATTACAGCTATTTCTGCTGCTGATCAACTTTATCTGGGGAAGGAAATGCAAAGGAAATCAAACGGAAACGAAAGGACTTGGTGTGTTTATGTGCGCATGGGATTCTTCAGCTGTATGGAGGAAATTAATTCCAGCCTGTGAGAGTTGTGTGGTCTCGCTAGCCATCCAAGTCAAATTTCAGTGCTACAGCTCTGCTTGGCAGGCCGGGTTAAGGGAAAGGGGCTGAGGACATGCAGGAAAAGGGAAGGGCCGCACCAGTGGTATTTTTCCCTTTCTTAAACAAGCCACCTGGATTTTAAATATCTTCAGAATCCCATTAAAGGCTTTTACTCCTTCAGCCATTGGAGGTGTTTGATGAAAGGGGGCAAAGGAAGGGAGCTAATGGAGCCCAGGAGGCCTTAATTTCTCCCATCTCCCCTGCCGGTAATGGCGCTGGATGTAAACATTGCTCTGGTGAACGCTGGAGAGTGATTACAGGACGGCTGGGGAAAGAGGAAACATTTTGAAACCACACGGAGGAATGCCGCTCTTTGATGGAGTGTTGGCAACTACTTGCCCCTCTTCTCCGAACCTTTCCCCTGCCCGTCTACCTTCTGTAAACACAACGGCAGAAATTAGACGTGGGCAAATCTGTTAAACATTTTAAGGCAAAGCGGGCTTGGCAGTCACTCTCACTCCGCAGGATATGCAAGATGAGGCTAATAACTTTGTAATGGGCTTCTTCCTCCCTCCCCTCCTTTCTGTCTGTGGAGTCTGCTTTCCTGTCCTGGGCAAAGGGAGCAGGGTGAGGGAATGGAAGAGCTGAATGCTGGTGGTGGTGTAGAAATAATATTGGAATGGGATAAAATGGGGCGGTCATATTCCCAAGCAATTCCTGGCAGGAATAAAAAGAGCGGTGCCATTGTAATATAGGAAATCCATTTTGCTCAGATATGCCCATGTGAATGGGCGGCCTAGGAGTGCCTGTACCAGACCAGAGGTCCGTGGAGCCCAGTATCCTGCCTCTGAAAGTGGCCAGCGTCGGATGCTGCAGAGGTAGATGCACCAAATTAGGACTCAGGAAACCTGGGCTAGAGACCTGGGCTCTATCCCTGGTTATACCACAGCCTGAGTGACCTTGGGCAAGTCACATGGCCTCTCTGTGCCTCAGTTTCCCCATCTGAAAAAATTGGGAGAATAGTACCTACCTCCTTCGTCATGTGCTTTGAGTTCAGTGGATGAAAAGAGCTAAATATCAGTAAGAATCCCTAGATTGTACACATTTGAAATAAATGTCCAACAGGGGAATTTCTTCCTCATGGTTTCTGCCCCGAAGCGTGAAGGTTTCTATCCCTGATGCATTTTTTCCTAGCCACCGTTACTGTGGATGTTCTATATCCAGGCCTAAGCCCTTTTTCATAAAGGGAGCACTTCCAAGAGTTGTACAAAATTCTGATCCTCTGCCCTATAGATCTCTGTTGACTGTTCCTCACCCATTCTATGTGAGATACTCCCATTGGTAGGAAACAGTAGGAATTTGGTATTCAGAACACGCGCAGACTATATGCTGGAGAATTTTGCCTTCTCTGAACCAAATCAATTCCTGGGGCGGTAGTGGACAAGATCAGGGATGAGTTAAAAGATAGCGTTAATAACTGAAGCTGGGATTTTCAAAGGTGTTGAAGGGAGTTAGGTACCCAGTTCCAATTGAATTTTACTGGTATTTGGGGCAGCTAACTCCCTTTCACACCTTCGAAAACCCCTGCCTCGGACACCAGATGATGACTAAACGCGGGTCTATACACTCTTTAGATTCATATAATTTTAAGGCCAGAAGGGACCATTCTGATAATCTCAGACAGGCCATAGAATCTCATCTAGTAACTGGTACATCAGGCCCATAACTTCTAGTGGATTTATAAGCATCTCAAAGAAAGACATGCCATCTTGATTTAAAGACTGCAAGTGATGGGAATCACCAGGTTTTATATGCCTATAATTATATTTGTTTAGAAGCTGATACAGCTACAGCAGTGCAATCCCCCAAATGGATGCAGTTATAACAATACAAACATGCCTATATTGGTAGATTTTCTAAACCAATATAATTATAGCATTACAAAAACTGTTTAGACAAGCCCCCAGTAGCCTTCTGTTAGATCCTGTACATTAGCTGGGGAAAGAGATCAAAAAGGACCCCAGATTCAGGTATAGACAGTCACATTTTCAGAGTGAAGTCATCATCATACATCCAAGATATGGATCTCATGTTTGTCATTTGCAGAATTTCCTTCCTGTACATCCCTGTCTAGCTCATTGGCCATATCTGCGTTACAGATCAAACAGCAAGCCATAGTGCTAATGCAGACAGGGCCCTTTTTCGATATATTCATGGTTACAGATTCCATTGCTTTGTCTTAACACTTGCCTCTGGCTCACTAACACCTCCTAGAAGCATCAGTCCCACAGGGCTTTGGCATTCTTTCTTTGATGAATCCTCCAGCATGTAGTCTACAATAGCATCCAAGCTCTAAGATACAACCGCATTTGCTCCAATCCCCCAGACAGAGACAAGCACCTACAAGATCTCTATCAAGCATTCTTAAAACTACAATACCCACCTGGGGAAGTGAAAAAACAGATTGACAGAGCCAGAAGAGTACCCAGAAGCCACCTACTACAGGACAGGCCCAACAAAGAAAATAACAGAACGCCACTGGCCATCACATACAGCCCCCAACTGAAACCTCTCCAGCGCATCATCAAGGATCTACAACCTATCCTGAAAGATGATCCCTCACTCTCACAGATCTTGGGAGACAGACCAGTCCTCGCTTACAGACAGCCTCCCAACCTAAAGCAAATACTCACCAGAAACCACACACCACAAACACTAACCCAGGAACCTATCCTTGCAACAAAGCCCGATGCCAACTCTGTCCACATATCTATTCAAGTGACACCATCATAGGATCTAATCACATCAGGCACACCATCAGGGGCTCGTTCACCTGCACATCTGCCCAAGTGATATATGCCATCATGTGCCAGCAATGCCCCTCTGCCATGTACATTGGCCAAACTGGACAGTCTACGCAAAAGAATAAATGGACACAAATCTGACATCAGGAATTATAACATTCAAAAACCAGTAGGAGAACACTTCAACCTCTCTGGTCACTCAGTAACAGACTTAAAGGTGGCAATTTTGCAACGGAAAAGCTTCAAAAACAGACTCCAACGAGAAACTGTTGAACTTGAATTAATACGTAAACTAGGTACCATCAATTTAGGTTCGAATAGAGACTGGGAATGGCTGAGCCATTACACACATTGAATCTATTTCTTGATATTAAGTATCCTCACACCTTCTTGTCAAACTGTCTGTAATGGGCTATCTTGATTATCACTACAAAAAGTTTCTCTTAATTAGCCTCTTCTCTGTATATATAGATATAGATATATCCATCCTTACTATATGTTCCATTCTATGCATCCGAAGAAGTGGGCTG